>NC_138827.1:82766590-85166590 GCF_965183815.1 Platalea leucorodia | reverse complement strand
GGTGAAGTCATCCTTGGATTAATTGGGAGAGGGGAAGCAAGGGCTGAGGAACACCAGTTGAGTCCAATCCCCTGTCCTAAGGCAGGATTCAGCTCTATTAAACCATTTCTGCCAAATACTTTTCTAACTTCTTCTTAAAAATTTCTAATAACACAGATTCCACCCCTTCCCTAGGCGATGTATTCCAGCATTTAACTATTCTGACTGTGAAAAAGTGTTTCCTGATGTCTAACCTGACTCTCAGTGCAATTTAATCCCATTACTTCTTGTCCAATCCATAGGAGACCCAGAAAGCAATTTATTCCCTTTCTTAGCCCTAGGCAGCACAAGGTAAAACATGTTAGCATAAACCTCACTAAAAAGTGTACAGTATGAATGTAGAGAAGCTCAGAGTACTTAGCCTAGGGAAATCTTTGTTGATGTTGGGAACACAAAACAACATCCTTCACCTCCTCAGAAAAGAGAATATACTTGGTTCATGATAAAGAAGGGTAAGCTGCAAGTCCCAAGACATCCTTGACCTATTCCCTGAAATCTTCCTTAGGGGAAAAAAAAACAACTTACTTGTCCCCAAAATGGACTACATTTAAAAAAAAAGTACTGAAAGCAAGGTGTCCCCAAGAGGATCCCACTGCCTCGAGAGTTCTCTTATTCCTCCTTTGCTCTGCAAGGAATCAGAAGGACCAATAAAAATAAAATTAAAAAAAAAAAAAAAAAAAAGAGTTAAGAAAGGAACCTTTGTGGGCAGCTGTTAAAAGAAGGTCGAATGCTTTTATTTATTTATTTTTCTATGGGGGAACATTGATGGGAAGAGAGAACAACAAAGAATTGCTTTTGGAGTAGTCCAAAAGCTCCCTGCTGACAGGTCAGCCCCACCCTCCCCTCACTAGCACACAAGGACTCTTTTCAAAGAGAATCACCTGGCCCATAAATTCCAATTTATGGTAATTTAAGAAAACAAATGACCAACTCCAGCCTTTGACAGTGTTTAGGAAAGGCAGGATTAAGCACAGCGATTAAAAAAGAAAAGCCTTTCCTTGCCACTTGACTTTGCAGGTGGGATTTCCTCCAATCCTCCCAGTTTTGTGGCTTCACTATCCAGAGCCTTCAAGAGGTTAAACTGGCACAGCTGGGGGGTTTGAAAACACTATGAGGGCTGGGGGAAGGGCAAGAGGAAACTAAGTGGCTGCTTTCTTTTCACCTTCCTTTCTCCAGTTATCTGTAGCAAGCCCTCAGAGCACCTATATTTAGACTAGGTTATATAAAGAGGCACAGATGCACACTTGACCCAGGAACATTTCCCATTTTCTATTAAATTGACTCATTTTTAGCTTCTGTGCTGCTTTCTTCAGTGATCTGGGATCTGGCCAAGGACAAAAAAAAGGGCTTTTTAGGACCACTTACTGAATAAAGATCTTGCTTGAGACTTAATTACACATGTGGTGTTCCAATTTAGATAGGCAACGATGCTGGACTCAGCAGGGAGATGGCTTAGAAGTCAGAGCCAAACACTTTGGATTTGTGGGGCAGAAGAGCAGAAACCATAGGGACATTACATCCCCTTCAGCCCTCCTGGGACCACGTCTCCCACTAACAAGCGTGTTATCCTCCTGTTATACAGGGGAAAGCTCCACTGGAGGGCAAGCTGGATTCTTTATCACTACTCCTCTTTTGGGGAGGCCAGAAGTTTACTCCTCAAATGGTCAGAAACCTTCTCCTTCTTTCCAGTTTTAGTTTATTCCTGGCCACATTTTGTGTCTTCTGGTATGAAACATTTTTACTTCAACTTAAATAGCTCTTCCCCCTTTCTGGCATCTTACTCACTCCAACCTCAGCACAGTCACAGAAAGTTAAGCCATACTTTCTTGACCCTTGTTTTCCTACAAAAAGCAAGAAAAGTTCCCTGCCTTCTCTTATGAAACAGGGTCTCCAATGCCCTTTTTCTTTGCAGAGTCCTACCATTTTATTCCTGTGCTAGCCTCAGTCTTCAATGTGTACGGAAATAGGCTGCAAGTCTGGTTATGAAACAGAAGCTCTGGCTACAGGTACCCACTCAAGGCCACAGCATTAAGGATGAGGTACTATGGATGACCTGGCAGCAAGCCCTTGGGAAAAGCTAAGAAGGAGCTTCTGTCTGTGCCCAGAGTGTTTTACGTGAGTCTACACCAAGGAACGGCACCCTAAGCCTGTTGACATGTGCCTCCTGGGCTAATCTCCATGCTTCTTCCAAACCTCCATGGTGCAGGCAGCAAGTCCACATCTTGCCTTGTCACATTAGCAGTGAGATGGCTTCCCTAGCAAGGAAATCCCATGGGAGACCAGATACACTGGGACAGGAGCCAGGATGCCTTCACCTCACATGGGGATGACAAAAACTCCCCACATCAACCAGTGTGGCTGTGGCATCTGCATCCTCCCTACCCCTGCCAGCCCCTTCCCCACCTCAGATGCCTGCTCCTGCACTGCCACCACCTCAAAGCCCAAGAGCTTGTTCCTCTGCCTGCATTGCATCCTAACCACTCCTGGCTCAGGCTACATCCCAATTCCTACCATGGTCTAGCCTGCCTGATTTTCAGATCATGCAGTCTCTACCTCCCAGGAAGGACCAGGCAGGTTCACTGGAAGCATTTGGGAAGCGGCAGGCTGGCCAGGGTTGGGGTGACAGGCGAGTGCACAGTCAACACTTCTTGGTGTTGCTATGACTAGAGTGGTGAAGGAAAGGTGTGGGCTTCTCTGGGTTTAGAAAGACTAGAAAATGGTGATGATGCACGATGGAAAGTGCAGTCCAGCCAAGGCTGAGCTTGGCCATAGTAACACCCTAACATCAAGTTTCCATTATGTTTTTGTTGTCATTTCCAAGTACAATTATATTTTTCCTGGGAGAGAGGAAGTGTTAAATACATAATATTTTCATTTCCCACCTGGAATTTCTGTGGGTTTTTTTCTGAAAACTAGAGACATGAGGGGAGATCTGCTTGCTTGCTTTTCTTTCTTTTATGTCTCTCCTCCTTTCAAAATTTTTCTTTTTGTTTCCCCCCGAGGGACACATCTCTCTCCCCTCCTCTTTCACTACCTAACTGGATCTGTTTGGACTGTATTTTCTGAGGCATTGGTCAGGAATTTCAGATGCCCAACTTAGCCTGCCTGAATTGAGTCTATTTTCCAGAAGACGAATGTACAGCACTTCTTGAAAACCCGGTTCCTGGGTTCTCTCTCTCAAGATGTCCCACATTAATCCCTCCATAATAGAAAGAGCCAAAATCTCCAGTAATTTCAGAAAATGTTGGTCATTATCTTTGTATAGTGAAGACAGCAATTTGAGCTTTAAAACAAGCAAAAAAGCCATTCTTAAAAAAAAAAAAAAAAAAAAAAAAAACCTTGAGAGATGCCAGCATATTTATTCCTAAACAAAACTTCTCCAGCACAACCCTGGGCTTCCCAACAAGCAGTTTTGTGAGTGAACTTTATAGTATGACATCAGTGAACAGATGGCAGGCAAAGCTGTTGGCAGGGTGATGAGAAAGCTGGCCATTTATAATGGAAAATGTCCTGATAAAATGGAATGCGCTTATTTTATTCCACGGTAATGTTTATAAAATTCCTTTCCTGAGGCTTCTTCGAGGATCTTTTCATCATTATTGTATTATTATTAATAATAAAACATATAAAGGGAAAAATGCGCATAGCAAATGACATTTTAAATGCCCCAGAGGAAAAGGGGAAGGTTTTCAGCACTGGTAGGGTTGATTGCATTGCGATGATTTGTTACAAGCTTTACAGTTACAATCCACGACGGCGTGGACATTTCTCCCAACAGGGTTAATTGTATTATAACACTCAATAACTGGCAGGCCTTCACCCTTCAGGGGAGGACACTGGAGTGTGAAGGCATGCACAGATGCTGCCAAATTTCTGTACCTTGAGAATCTCTGAATGCTGATGTGCCTCAGGTCTTTCAAAGGCAGACTTTCAGCTGGATGCAGTTCAGGACGGGTCCATTACATAAGCAGTGGGGAACAAAGTTGCACTTTAAAAAAAAAAAATTGGTACTGTTGAGGAGTTTATGTCTTGAAAAGCCAAATCCAGGTGTTGCAAGAACTATTAGCTAATTTAAGTAAAATGTATCCTAATATTTTCTGGAAGTTTCCAGGGATGGGGCAGGACACAAAACTAGGCAGGAAGAGATTCCTCTTACAGATAACCACTGGAAATTCTGCACTAGTGTAGGACAGGAAGAGACACAGGGTGAGTTGAGGGTGGACTCCTCAACCTACCGCTCTGCCGAGTCACAGCACAGAGAAAGGAGACATTTCCTCCCACTCCTCCATGTTCTCCCCCATTTGCCTTAATTCCAGGAGCTCAAAAGCAAATATGCCTTGCTGAACCTAAAACTTCTTACAAAACGATTTCACTTTGATAAGATAGGATGAAGACACCTGTGGTTTGGATTAATCCCAACACATTCCCTTCATACACAGCCCCACCAAACCGACAGAGAAAAAAGTGATGAGGCTTAAGACAGTTTAAAAGCAAATAAAGCAGGGGAGCCGTTCATAATAATTGAAGGATTATTATCAGATAGTCCTTATCAGTCCTTATCTTCCAGCTGTTTATAAAAGCAGCTGATATCATTATTGCCATTGTACAGACAGTGAAACTGAGGTCGAGGGAGATCGAATAATTGACCCATGGTTGCCTCGCCAGGCAATGATAGGGCTATGAAGAAATCCTAGCTGCTTGGTCTTTACCTGTCACACACTGATGCACTGTGTCCATCACAATAAAAATCTGACAAAATGGAATTTGTCCCAGGACAAAAGGTAGGAGCCAAAAAGTTTGCTCTCTTTCAGAGAAAAACCACGTGGGTAGCCTGACACCCTTTCCAATCTATTTAGTAATAAAGGATGGAGAGGGCAGCTATGATCCCATGCTATCCACTCACAACCAACAGGCAGTGACCTTCTGGTGTGTTACAGCAACATAACTAAACAAACAACTTGCTGTTCCAGCACCCCTCAGGGCAGATTCCTTGGTGGGGACAATCTATTTCCAGCATTTCCATATCCGGATCTGGAAGTCATTATATCCACCTATTCCTACAGTGAGCCACCATGAGTATATCTAAAGTCTCTATCTCATCCTGAACAACATGCCAGAGACCAGCTGTGCTGGAGAGAACTTGTTTTCTAGTAGAGTCTCAGACTAAAATCTTCTTAGGCACAGAAGACCAGCTAGTCTGGGTGAACCTTGACTGGATGCTGAATTCACAACAAGCTCCAGGGCCATGCCTGAAATCCAGCATTTCACCATTTTACATTGCTTCCTGCTTCTCCCTTTTCATGATTCTGAGATGTCCTCAGTTTACCTGCAGATACGTTAAGAAAGCTCTTATCTTTTGGGCAAAATCTCAACTTGGAAAAGCCACAGGAACTATAAACTATACTTCAGCAAATTGCCTTAAGCTCTCCAGCTCACTGTGGTTTGATACCCTGCCTAGTGGACCATTCCTAGCCCTTAAATTAATCCACAAAATATTTTTTTTTCATTTCCTTCCATCTGCAGCCTGTTCTGTTCCACCTCCTCTATACAGCTCTGCTGCCCTGCAACAACAATTGTAACAACAACAATAAAAACTCACAGCAACAACAGTGTGTTTAATTTCAGGCTCCACTGTGGTCACTTCCCTGCTGAACACGGTAGAGACACACGGACGCGGGCACTGTGTTCCGTCTCTCTCCCGCCGAGGATCCGATATCCTGTCCTCAGTTCATACATTTTGGATCTGCCACTGTTTCTGCCAAAAAAGCTTCATTTTGCAGGAGAGGAATGAGAAAAAATAAGAAAGGAAGAAGATGAGAAAGGAAGATTTTTAAAGGGCAGCCAAGATAATTCCTCCTGGATGTTTTGATCTTTTTAAATAACTTGTTCTTGAAGAAACAATATTCTGGTGGCCCTCTGCAGGAGAGGGCCTACTGGAACAAAATCCTATCACCACGGGAAGGAAGAAGGTGCAAGATAATATTATTCTTTTCTGACTCTAAGGACAAAGAAATTGTTGGATGAGAAAACCCTACTAGGAACAAGAGGAGATTAATCCTCTTTCAGGTTTATTGCAGTGCTGTTGCTTTCTATCAGCTACAGACGGACGTATAGGAGATACAAAACAGGTTCAAAAACAAGTTCAAGTGAAACAAATCACATTTGGATCCAGAACCAGACACTGAAAATCACTTTCCCAGCAATTTCCTGATGCTTTTATCCCCACTGCCAGGAGTCATGTCACCAATGCAGGGCACTGCAGTGGTTTTGCCTCTGTCCTCTGCTTGCTCAGATCCACCTCCAAACATCCCATGTTCATACCTAAAAGCCCCTTTGTGCATTATCCGAATTCAGTTAGTGGTCCTTTAGCAGCGTGGTCCTCTTTTCCTGTCTCCTTTTTGCTGGGATGGACATGCAGCTTTAGTGCTCAGTAAACAAAGCTTACATCTTCAATATGAAAAGCCAACCAAGGCCACGAATTCCACTTAGTTTCCCAATGTATTCCTAGTCTGAGCCCTCCTAATTTGTGCTAGTGTTAGGGAGCTGCTCTGGTATGCAAGGAGGTAGCCCTGAGATGCACCCTCCTGAGATCCAAGTGAAAGCCATAAAGGCTCTTTAACACCAGGGCTTTCAGGGAATAATTTCAGGTTTACACCAGGGTTGATGAGAGCAATTTGGGCCATTCTTTTATTTTTTGTTTCCTGAATTTAGCACTGCTTCCAATTCATGTTCTCCAATTGGTACCCTACTAAAACTCTCAACTTCAAAGTTCTGTTTTCTGTACAGCTGTGCTATTTTCTCCACTTCAGTGGGGACATTTCTGTGGAGGTCTGACTTGGTTTGTTACCATTCTCCTAGTTCCAGTTTGTTTTGGAAGTAGAAGGTCTCAAACCATAAAACTCATTTTAGGTTACAGAAAGCTCAAAAAACTCCTCTTTCATGTTTGGCAGGTTTCTAGAATAGAGACAGGCCTTATACCCTTTTTTCCACCTGAAGTGATTACATTAAGGTTTTAGGTCCTACAACTGACCTAGATTTGACCTCCATTGCAATGACAACCTACAGGAAGGATGGAATGAAATACCAATTGCAAAACACACTGATTTTTTTATCTTTGCTGAACAATTCAAGTGAAGTTCTTTCTAACAATGGGTGCAGCAAGAATTCTGCAGCAGTCTCCATATCCATAGGTACTCACTCCCCGTTACTGGGTAGTTATGTTTAGAAGATCCCATTTGGTATGATTACATAGTATATTTAATAAATATCCTGATCATTTTGAGACTGCGTTATTTATTGGCAGCAAATTTAAGAACATTCATTCAGAAAATTAAATTAATTTTAAAAGTCCATCTTTACTGAAGCAGCAGCTGAAGTGCTTGCAATCTGAACAGCATCTCCTGAAACTGAAAAAGAAGCAGAGCTGTGATTTTGATCACGTTACTGTGACAGCTGAGCCAGTAACCAAAAATTCAGAAATTAGTGTAAAATGATGCCACTAGACTATGAAATTCAACTGTTTTGCTGTTGACATTTTCTTGCCATTTTGATCTGAAAAGAATCAAAATGCCTTTAGTCATTTAGACTGTACTTCAAACACAGTCCTATTTTCATTTCAATGTTGTTGATGCATGTACTTGTAATATTCTCCATGCGTGTTTCTTGTCAATAACATTAAGAAAAAAACTATTTATAGATTTCCCCTATTAAAAAACATTGCATAAAAACTGAGTTGTTTGGTTAGAATGATAATAGAAATGGCTCCACTCTCCAGCTAAGTTCTAGCCCCTAAAATTTAGAAGCCTAACTCTACAAAGTTCAGTCACCTAACAATAATATTCTGCTCTATGCTTCTCAGCATACAGCCAGCACTCGCTGGCAATGCCTGACATACCCTTATTTAGGCAGAGCTCAGGAACAGCCCAGAGATACTCATACCCCCAAGTCTCAGACCAGATGAAAGGTTCTGATATGAGACTTTTCTACCCTTGGGAGCCCAAGTAACACAGTCACTGTGTTTGGAAAGGATTTGCATGCCTTTCGTGGTAGATTAACTTCTTGTCTCTTTAAACAGGAATCTCCACACTGTTGTGTTAGTCCTTGGCCAGGTAAACGAGTTGTACAGCAGGACTTTATATGCACAGTCTTTGACCACTGGGCTAGAGCATGTTTGGTATTTGTAAGCAGGCATTAAGAAGCTTGTTGACAAGATTTAGCATAAGATCTAGTGCTGCGGCACTCTGGCTTATTGGAGCATACAGTGGATCACGCACCAAATCAAACAAAAAAAAATTTGTTTTGCATCTTCTGGGGTGTAGAAAAACCATGATTGCTTTCCTAATAGTGATTGCCTCCTTCTCCATGTGAGACTGCAAAATGCCTTATCACAAATAAAAGCATGATCTATCATAGCTCACTTCCTTCAATTTTCCTTCTACCACTTCTCCCTAGAGCTATGTTTTTTTCGCCTGGCTCCAGTGATAAGATGACTTCATTAGACTTGCATTCAGGCCTTACATGACTCAGCCAGGTGTTACTCATATGTCTACATCAAAGCCACACAGAAGAGGAGAGAAATTCCTGCTTCTCCAGGGAGTGCTTTTATGCCCTCTTCCACCAAATTAGCACTGGCAGAGAGGTGAAGGGGAAGGCAGTGACATACTTGACCATACTGCTGTCTGCTAAGCAAGTGTGTGTCTAAACCCTCATTAGAGCTTTTTGCCCTGTAATTACAACATGGCTCAATCCAGCATTAGAAAGCTAATGTGGCTGAAATTAAGACAGGACCCTTTTCATTCCTAACTCAACAATTCTGCTAGCAGAGTCAGTCCTGCAGGACTTTATGCAGTCCATGAGTTTTCTGAGTAGGCTTCAGGAGGTCAAACCCAAAGAGGCAAATCCACCACTCCAGAGTAGGCCTCCACTGGAATTGAATGTTCATCCCAGCTGGATGCTGTAGAAACTGCTTCTCTATACCACCATTCCCCTATTACCTTCTGTGTCTATAATAATAGATGCAGGCAGCACAGCCCTCATTTCCAAAGGGGATTCTTCTTTCTGTATTTGTCTCTAGGATTGCATTATTCCCAATTTTACATCAGAGTGTAGAAGTGTGGTAGATCCTTCATTTTGGAGCCCATTGAGTTTGAGACATCCCTGCAATCTCCCAGCAATGTTTTTTAGCCCCACATGTCCCTTTCTAGGCTATGAGCATAACATAGCAGAGATGGGCAATTTGGGATCCCTGCAACAGTCTTGTACAAGCACAACAAGTGTAAGAGCTGGACTTCCAGTCACTTACTATTATCAATTCTCAAGGTGAAACTTGACCAACATCCAGCCTTTTCCCCTTTAAATGAATTGGAATAAAATGGATAGTCTGTTCCATTGTTCTTGCTAATACTTCAAGTGTTCCTACATCCCTCAAACAGCTTTGATGTCATCTAGCTCCACTTGAAGGGGAAAAAATGCGTTTGGGAATAATTAACAAGCTAAAAATGACTTTGTCAGAACATTTGTGTTATTGAATTACTTGCAGCTACCAGTTCTAGAGAGCTGAGGCAGTGGTTAGGCACAATTAGAGCCCTTTAAAGGGAAAAAAAGAATAGCCTTTTGGTGAAGCACACAAAGTTGGACTTAAGAGGGACAGGTTAATCTTCTGATTCTGCCTCAAAATTCTCATGTAACCTCAGGCACATCATTTAGTCTACCTACACTTCAGCCCCTCACACAAAATCCCCCTGGTGACTCTTGCCTCATTATAGCATAAGCAAATATTAACATTACAACAGAGCTGTCTCTTATCCTGCATTCCTACCTCATCCAGCATAAGAGTCCTGGATTTTGTCAGTGCCTCTGGGCACTACTTTAATACAAATAATGCTCAAGTCAGAAGTCTTTTTTTTTCTTCCTACTTATGTAGAGCATTGTTATTTTGAGGAGATGCAATAATAAAACTGCCAGCCTTTATAACAAGGACTGTGAGCAGCCAATACAAAAAAGTCAACTAACATATGGGTTTTTCTTCTGCCACTACAAAGCAGAAATAAAGATACTTCTGTTGTCCCTCTACAACTTATTTAGAAACTCAAATTGCTTAGTCTCCTCTTTCATAGGGCTATGTTATATAGAGGATTGCTTTAAAACTACCCTTTGGTATGGGATAACTTAACAGAAAAGAAAAAGTTCTGGCCTTAATAAATTGCATTTCATGCCTGGATTTCCAAGCATTTGAGCTATCTCACCCCTGCAACTAAGATAGCTGTTCCATCAGCTGTGCCAGGATCTAGCCTGAGGCTTTTGTAGATTTAACCTTTTTAAGCCACAGTGGAGAACCTAAGATTAGATTTAGATACCCAGTTTACCCTCAGCTCTTCTTTAAATTTATGCTCTAGAGGATTAGACTAGCTGTTCTGTGCCTGAACAGCTTTACAGACAAGACCCTATATATACAAAATCAGACTTATTCAATAGGAAATCAGGCTTGATTGCAAAAGCATAAATTCTAGGAAATAAAAGAAAAAAAAACCCAAACCTTTCAGTACAGCTCTTTGTCTAGTAGCACAAGCCTCTATCTTCTTTTCAATCCCTAAAAGCTCCCTACCTACTACCTCACCCCTTTTAAATCAAAGCTGGACCTGGCAACATCTGTGGCTTGTTAAAGTTATCTCCAGCATCTGTGGTTCATTGCTCTTATATAAACCCTCATCTTAGGCTATCTTGTATGTTATGAGATGTTTTTCTAAAGAGAAAGGTTGGTAGTACTTTAGGGGAAGGGCTTCTTTTGGGAAGAAAATAGGGAAAAAGAAGCATGTTTTTCCTTTCTACGGAGCTGCTGTTAATGGTCTCCTGTAGCAAAAGGAAGGCTTTCTATAAGAAAACAGAAGAAAATTAGATCTGTCCTAGATGTCTGAAAGCCTAGGTAGGCAAATTTTGTCTCTTACTGTTGTATTGCTAACTTAACCTCTGCTATATGACTCCAAAGCAGGTCATGCAAGAATCTGGTTATCAATAAGAGGCTGCTTACTTACTAGTGACACTGCTTTCTCAGACTAGTTCTTACTTCTTTTCTCAGATGTTTTATCATAAAAAAAGCTTTTTTTTTCCTACGTGTTCATGTTATGCCTGTTTAGTGTCTCTGTCCTTTGAGTTGAAGGGGAGTGCAGAGCACACAATGTGAAGGAGCAGCAAAGATTAAAAACCCATGAGGAGCCAGCAAAGGAGCTTTTGGTTGCAGTGGGTGGGGAAGGATGGGCTGTCCTTGACAACTAATGTAGCCCAGACTGGTATGTGTGAAAGCTACTTGCCTGTCCTTGAACTCCTCAAAGGAAATATCTGGTGTTTGAACTGAGAGGCGCTCAAAGCAATGCACCATGACTCAGCACCCTTATTTTTCTGTCTCTGCAGAGAACTGTAAATTCTGAACACAGATCATGCTGCTAAATGAACTTGCTGTAAGTGTATTAAATCCTGTAGTTAACACGCTTGTATTACGGTCACTTGTGTTGTATGTATTCTGTTGAAAAACAAAGGAATATTGTGCCTTCCTAAGGAGTTAATCCACTGCCTGTGACCCTGTGGTCTGTTTCAGAAGCTATAGTTAAAAGCTCTGCCTTTAACCACATCCTCTGTGTGCTGTGTGTTCAGTTTGTGCTACTTTGTGTTTCTTCCTATCCTGATTGTGGAGAGAATAAAAGGTGAGAGGGAAGCCATTGGGAAGTGTGGCTAAGGAAGGGGGAAAATACAACATATCAGCCAGACCACCCAGTTGTCACCAACTTGGAAGGTGTCACAATGTAAGCATGGGATACTGTCATTGTGCAGGCTAAAAAAAAAAGTGAAAATTTAATTCAGTGTGTCAGGAGGAAACAGTCCTGGTGGTTAAAGTGATGGGATCTGAAAACTTTGAGGGCCAGACACTGTAGCAGGATGTATAAACATGAATTTCTAAATAACATCTGTCAAGTTCTGATGTCCTGATTTGAACCCTTAATGCTAGCTGAGAAGGCAGCACAAGATGTTTGCTATGTACCCCCTCACCAGCATGCATGCACCCCCCCTATGCCCCCATTGCCTGTGTATGGTTGTTCTCTCTTTCTACTTCAGTTTAGATTTCTTCTTTGAACTTTAGTTCTCATTATTTTTGGACTTGTCACTTTGTTTGGAAAGATTTATTTCCACTGTTCCTTCTCTGTTCTTTCCTTGCCTCTTCTCCTCTGGATGCTTTTTTGGCAAAGCCCATTGCTATTTTTTATGACTTTGTGTACTGTTTCAAAACAGTAAAATGTTTTTGAAGCAAGATGATCCTGTGTTGCTACGTTCATGCAGTAGCTCCTCCACCTCTGCTCCTTTTTAAAGGGCTTGTGCTGTACGTCTGGTTTTCAGTGTTCATTAAGAAAACAAGTCACTCTGAATTGTAGATCTCAAAAAACAAAAATCCACTCTTCTGTGCGAGTACCTTGATGTTATTAAGTTTTTTTACTTTCCTCCATGACAGCAAGCCAGGTGTCTTTCTATGATCACATGCTAGTTTTCACAAATATGAGTAAAAAGGAGCAGTCCTGATATTTCTGTCAAGTGATGTTGAAATTGGCTGAAATTGGTGGTGGAAAGGGGACAGCTGACTGGTATGATCACTGAATTGCCACTTCCTTTGGACACCAGGACTAAGACTAAAATGTTTATCCCTGTGTATTTCAGATCATGTTGTACCATCATAGTGACAAGTGAACTGATTTCACTTGGAAGTTGGAGGCTAAGATCTAAATCTAATTTTAGTAGCTCAAAAATCATGCCAGTTTATAAATATACATATAAATAGATTTGATTGGCTGAAATGGTTTTCCTTTAATGCTCTGGGGTCAAGCTTCTCTTGTGTCTACAGGCCCCTACAAGAAACTTTTGAAAACTCTTCACTTTATTCAGTATACTAAATGATAGCAATAGTCTTTTGATATCAAGATTATTTGGAGAAGCCGTCTCTGTGTACTTAACCAGTATAGCTTGAATGTTAATTTTATATTGGATGGGGCACAAAGCACATACAGTTCTATTCTGTGCTTATATTAGCAATAAAAACAACTATTAAAGTCGGGTTTCTAGAGCTAACACTTGTGCTTCTCAACTCAGTTTTTTCTGAATTGAGGTTTCTTTAAAAAAGTCTTTCTCACTTTTCTGACAGGTGTTTGGTTTTTGTTTTTTTTTTTTTTTTTTTCTTTGCAGAACTACTTTTTGAGGTGCTGAGGTAGCAACACAATGCTGGTCCATGATAAGGGTTTAAATGGACTCCCAGATGAGGAAGATGACACATGAACAATACTTAAAAATTGGAAAAAAAGTCAGGGGATGTGCTCTTCAATGCCAAACAAGCTGTAAGAGAAGTACCATTCTGTTTTATACTAGAGGATATCTTACCTGCCAGGAGTGCAAACTCGCCACTAACATGAAAGATCTGTCCCTGATGGAACTTTTACTGACTTTAGGCCTCAGTTTTCCCATCACAAGAAGAGAAGGATCTTAACCTAAGTTACAAAGGCTTTCATCAATACTGTGTTTTCATATTTTATTTGGTGGTCTAGACACTTTGACTGTTTACTTCATGTTTATAAGGTTAAAAAGGAATTTTCTATTGGTGCTGCATGAATGGTATAAAAAAAAAAGAAAAAAAATCTCCTGCTAAATGTCCTCCATGGAGTCCAAATCTAGATGAAAAGACTCCAAAGTGGTGGAGTCTTGTTGAATTGCTTGGATGGCTATAAAGACCCTTATCAGTAGACCTAGGTGTGGTCTGCTGGCTGGTAGACTGACAGCATGCTGGAAATACATATTCATAGCTTTCCAGAGATGTGGAACTGAGGGATCAAAGTGACTCTTTGAGGAGGATTGCAACAGCATTGTCCAGAAGGAGAATAACTCCCTGATCTGGACCTTTAATGGATATCAGTGAAGGACAGCTGAATGTCAGATTTAGGACCAGGAAAGATATCGGGTCATCACGTGTAATTTTCTACAGAGAGCATTGTACAGTCCTGCCAGGGAAGATCTAATGCTTCTTCCAACAGTAACAATTTCTTGCATCTTTTCTGTTAGAAGACTTTACAAGGACCTTATTCCTCTCAGTTATTTTTAAAATTTCTCCACGCTTTCCACCTGACACTCTCTTGTGAGCTAGTTTATCCCTATATCTTTCTCTGAGACAATGCTGGCTGAAATACCTCTTTTCCCCTCCTGATGAATGACTTCAGTCTACTACTAAATAAAAGCTTAATTCCACTTTTAGCAGGCTATCTCCTGCACCTGCTTCTTCTTTCTTGAAGAGGACTAGCTGGAACTGTACACTCAGGTGTGACAAGTATACAGTTTAAGAAGAGGGGATTGTGGACAACTCAGGAGAAAATGGTGGATTCATCCCTTTCTGGTGGAAAGGGATATCCCAAAATCAGAGCAACTCTGTAAACATTTGCAGTGCTGCTGCAATTTGAACCAGACCCACATACAGCTGCAAAAATAATTTGTGCAGCAGCCACTGGAGGGGTAATAAAGATTTCTTTTTTTTAATCCAGTCATTGGTAGAATGAATGGATATTGTCAAAAGAATCCCTTATATCCTGTATTAAAAATAAGCATGTCTCACTTCAGCTTCTGCAAGACACAAATGCCCCAATCATTTCCCCTTCCTTTTTGGAGCTCAGAGCAGGCTTTTAAGGGCAAAACTAAGAAGTCCAAATTCTAGTGAGACCTGTGGAATGCAGCTCTCAGTGGGTTTTATACAGAGGGTCTTCAGGCAACCAGGAATTTCCTCTGAAAAGTGAAAAGCAGCTCTCCTCTGAAGAAATAAATTAAAATAAGCTGAAGGTGAAAGCGTTGGAGTTTGGAATGGGCTGTGTTAACAGTCTACAGGGACAGAAGCTGTGAAAGGGGAGAGAACTGCTGTCCATCACTGTTCTTAAGGAGTTCTCCTGTTATTTTGCCTTGTGGTGTGGAGTTTGCAGCTCAACCAGCTCCAAACCCAAGGGAATGGCTCTATTTCCTGCACCAAATAGGACTACCGATGTCTCTGGAGAAACATCTGCGGGGCTCAGACTGCAAATGGTGTGGCTGCCTGCACTGTAAGTGAATAACTAATGTGAGATCAGGCAGAGGCACCATCTGCCATGGCATGTGCTTTCCACACACTACTGATGGCTGTCACTCAGGCTCAAAGGATTCTGCTGTGCCACAGAGGGAAAGGAACATGTCTGGCTTTACCCAAGAAAGTGTCTCCACTGCATGAGCTAAAGCTTTGGGACTGAATTCCCAGTTCAAGAAATTCACAGATCAGGTTTGTTGTCTCTTGCAAGGTTTCTATTGCAGAGGAGTAGCAGCTCTGGTCCTGAAGGAAGGCTTGAACTTGTATGTAGTTGTTATGGTAGCTTACTTCTGAACACCATACAGTTTGTCCTGATCAGTTTGGCTTTCTCCTGTCTGTTATCCCAAAAGGGATGAAGGGGAGACTTGGGATGGCACTGTTTGGGATCTGACATCATCAGCCTCAGGTCTTCTAACAGATATCAATTTTTTGTGTGTTTGCAGCATGGGAAGATGGCATGTTAAGGCCCTTAACATAATAAGCCCCATGACACCAAAATAGAAAGATAGCAGGTGATTAGTAGAAATGCTTTTTAAAAGGCTGCTATATATCAAAGATGCTTTGGAGAGACAGAAGATGGTTTCCTGGGAAGAACCTTTTCTTGAGCATCATCTTGGGAAGAGGAAGTTGATGAGGCCTTCTACAAACAGCTGAAAGTAGCCTCACGATCACAGGCCCTGGTTCTCATGGCAGACTTCAGCCACCCTGATATCTGCTGGAAAGAAAACACAGCTAGATGCACACCGTCCAGGAGGTTCCTTCAAAGCATCAATGATAACTTTTTGACACAGGTAGTGGAGGACCGAACGAGGAGAGGTGTGCTGCTGGACCTTGTACTAACAAACAAAGAAGGACTGGTTGGGGATGTGAAGGTTGAGGGCAGCCTTGGCTGCAGCAACCATGAGATGGTGGAGTTCAGGATCCTGCATGGAGGAAGCAGGGCAATAAGTAGGATTACAGCCCTGGACCTCAAGAAAGCTAACTTTGGCCAATTCAAGGACCTACTTGGAGGAATCCCATGGGTTATGGCTCTAGAAGGTATGGAGGTCCAAGAGAGCTGGTTAATATTTAAGTATCATTTCCTCCAAGCTCAAGATCGCTGCATCCCTATGAGTAAGAAATCAAGCAAAGTGGGCAGAAGACCTGCATGGATGAGCAAGGAGCTTCTGGCAAAACTCAAATGGAAGAAGGAAGTTTACGGAATGTGGAAAAAGGGACAGGCTGCTTGGGAGGAATATAGGAATGTTGTCAGAGTATGCAGGGATATGGTGAGGAAGGCTAAGGTCCACTTGGAATTAAATCTGGTAAGGGATGTCAAGGACAATAAGAAGGGCTTCTTCAAATACATCAGTAGCAAAAGGAAGACTAGGGAAAATGTGGGCCCACTGCTGAATGAGGTGGGTGCCCTGGTGAAGGAGGATACAGAAAAGGTGGAGTTACTGAATGCTTTCTTTGCTTCAGTCTTTACCACTAAAGCCAGCCCTCAGGAATCCCAGACCCTGCAGGTAGGAGAGAAAGTCTTGAGAAAGGAAGACTTTCGCTTGGTCAAGGAGGATCAGGTCAGAGATCATTTAGGCAAATGGGCACCCACAAATCCATGGGCCCCAATGGGATGCATGCACAAGTGCTGAGGGAGCTGGCAGATGTTATTGCTAAGCCACTCTTCATCATCTTTGAAAGGTCATGGAGAACAGGAGAGGTCCCTGAGGACTGGAGGAAAGCCAGCATCACTTCAGTCTTCAAAAAGGGCAAGAAAGAGGACCCAGGAAACAACAGGCCAGTCAGCCTCACCTCCATCCCTGGAAAGGCGATGGAACAGCTCATTCTGGATGTCATCTCTAAGCATGTGGAGGAAAAAAAGGTTATCAGGAGTAGTCAACACGGATTCACCAAGGGGAAATCATGGTTGACTAATCTGATAGGCTTCTATGATGGCATGACTGCCTGGGCAGATGAGGGGAGAGCAGTGGCTGTTATCTACCTTGACTTCAGAAAGGCTTTTGACACTGTCTCCCATAACATCCTCCTAGGTAAGCTCAGGAAGTGTGTTAGATGAGCAGACAGCGAGATGGATTGAGAACTGGCTGAATGGCAGAGCTCAGAGGGTTGTGATCAGAGGCAGAGTCTAGTTGGAGGCCTGTAGCTAACAGTGTTCCCCAAGTGTCAGTACTGGATCCAGTCTTGTTCAACTTATTCATCAGTGACCTGGATAAAGGAACAGAGTGTACCCTCAGCAAGATTGCTGACAATAGAAAATTGGGAGGAGTGGCTGATACACCAGAAGGCTGTGCTGCCATTCAGCAAGACCTGGACAGGATAGAGAGCTGGGCAGAGAGGAACCTAATGAAGTTCAGCAAAGGCAAGTGTAGGGTCCTGCACCTAGGGAGGAATAACCCCATGCACCAATACAGGTTAGGGGTTGACCTGCTGGAAAGCAGCTCTGTGGAGAAGGACCTGGGAGTCCTGGTGGACAACAAGTTAACCATGAGCCAACAATGTGCCCTTGTGGCCAAGAAGGCCAATGGTATCCTGGGG
Organism: Platalea leucorodia; assembly: GCF_965183815.1. Lineage (NCBI taxonomy): Eukaryota > Metazoa > Chordata > Aves > Pelecaniformes > Threskiornithidae > Platalea > Platalea leucorodia. The sequence goes on along the minus strand of NC_138827.1, from coordinate 85,148,889 downwards.
TGCATTAGGAAGAGTGGGGCCAGCAGGTCGAGGCAGGTTATCCTTCCTCTCTACTCTGCCCTGGTGAGGCCACATCTGGAGTACTCTGTCCAGTTCTGGGCTCCCCAGTTCAAGAAAGACAAGGAACTACTGGAGAGAGTCCAGCGGAGGGCTACGAAGATGATTAGGAAACTGGAGCGTCTCTCTTATGAGGAAAGGCTGAGAGAGCTGGGTCTGTTTAGCCTGGAGGAGACTGAGAGGGGATCTTATCAAGACTTACAAATATCTTAAGGGCAGGTGTCAGGAGGTTGGAGCCAGACTCTTTTCAGTGGTGCCCAGCGGCAGGATAAGGGGCAATGGGCACAAGCTGAAACACAGGAAGTTCCATCTGAATTAGAAGAAAAACTTCTTTAAGGGTGACAAAGCACTGGAACAGGCTGCCCAGAGGTGTTGTAGAGTGTCCTTCTCTGGAGATATTCAAAACTCGCCTGGACACAACCCTGCTTTAGCAGGGGGGTTGGACTAGATGATCTCCAGAGGTTCCTTCCAACCCCAACCATTGTGTGATTTTGTGCAAGTTATTCCCTGTTGTATGGTGTTTTGAACTCTGTAGATGATGTGTGGGTTTGCCCACATTACCTTCAGCTGCATGTTTGCCCTCCATGCCCACCCTTTCCTCCAGTGTTCAGAGCAGCATCTGCCACTGTCTCATCTGGACACTGATCCTGCTTTAGCACCCTGTCTTTAGTTTATTTCTAATCATCTGCAGGGAGAAGGGAATCCTGTCCGTTAGTTTGTGTTTGGCAGAGCTTGTTTCAATTCTGTTTGATTTTGCTTAGCTCTCATAAAGTTGATCCCGGAGGGCCCTGTCCATTGCATCAGCTTGCTGCTTGCTTTCAGCTTCCATGCTTTTGCTTGCTTGCAGGCAGGCAGTCACCCAAGAGCAAAGTCAAACAAACTAAGCTACAAGGAGGCCAGCCAGAGGCTGTTCTTGCAAAAGAAATTTCACCCATCTTACCCAGAAAAGGGTGGGGAAAGAGACAAATTCTCTATTAAACTGCTGGCAAAAGGACACCCTGAACACTCCGCTCTCTCTTTTGAAAACAGATAGAAATAATTTCTGTGTGTTGTGGGGTGGAGGGACCTGTTATGGACACAAAGATTTTGCTGCTTGTAGTTTCAATCTAAATTTCAGCTGCTAGTGTTTCAAGGCTATGTAACAGCCAAAACAAAAAGAGAGAAATAAAAAAAAAAAAAAAAAAACAACCACCAAACCCCACTACATTTAACAGTAAAGCTGCAAAGTTGAAACATTCATAAGTTAAGGAAAGCCAGTTGTAAAGGTGTCCTGGTCAAGCTTTGTTCAACTTTCCTTCTTTCCTCTCTTCTTTCCTCTCTTCTTTCCTCTCTTCTTTCCTCTCTTCTTTCCTCTCTTCTTTCCTCTCTTCTTTCCTCTCTTCTTTCCTCTCTTCTTTCCTCTCTTCTTTCCTCTCTTCTTTCCTCTCTTCTTTCCTCTCTTCTTTCCTCTCTTCTTTCCTTTCTTTTCTCCTTTCTTTTCTCCTTTTTTTTCTTTTTTTTTTTTTTCTTTTTTGTTATACATTATCACAGCCTTCACTTAATGAAATAAGACACATTGTCTTATTTCTCTAATGTGTGGAGCCTGCTCCTCCTCTGCTCTGGGTAGATATTAACAGGAGAAGAAATGGGACCACAGAAGATGCTGTCTACCTGCAGTACAGTGCCACAACGTTCTCCAGCAGCCTGTGCCAGAAAGCCCCACTCAGCTGTTGGCACGCAAAACAGTAGCATGCTACATGTCTAAGAGCAGTAAGGGGATGAGAGCATGCCCATTGCATGTTGAGCTGCCTGAGAATTTAGCTGTCAAACACTGACAAATTTCGTATTAAGCCTGTGGTTTTTCTGAAGTTTACAACTTGACCATATTTATGTAGATTTTTGTTTTTCACATCGATGGTACAAGTGCTGTCTTTGAGAGCAGGGCAATCCTTCTGTCAAATTTTACATTCCTATTCTAAGCAAAGGCATTACAGTTTTTCAATGGAACTGTTGTTAAGTTGTTTATTTCTTTTTTCACTTGGACAAAAAGATGCCTTTTTTCACTTTTCCTTGGGAGTGGAACTGTTCTAGCTGAAACTTCAAAGAAAATCATTCTGAAGCAGATGCTCTATCATGGAAAACTTCAGGTTGAGTCATTTCAGTGTGATAGCTTTGAAAGCAATGATAAAGCAGAGGCCTTCCTGCAAGAAAAAAATGTTAAATGCTATTAGTGTTGCCTACACTTACAAAACATGAGTTGATAGGGCTTTTTAGGGAACCACGTGCAAATGTTCTCCCATTCTCTGTGGGAGCAGCACCAATTTCGCCCCAAATCCTACCATTGATTTGTATGGAGGGTCAAGAGCTGAAGAACCCTCAACTTCTTCAGGGGTAGTGAGCACATTTAAATAGAGACAACCTTGCTGCTGCCTGCAAATGCAGGAAAGATGAAGGTCTATATTCATCCCTCAGTTCCCAGGAGGCACTAAAGGATGGTGTTAGAATGAGAATGCCCAAGTGCTCTCTTCTGACCTCGGCTGTGGCTTGGTGACCTCCAGCAAGTCCTATGAAAGCAATGTGCCTGAGCAACCTGGAGCTCTATGCAGTCCTGTCATCTGTCCTTGGAAAATTGCTTTGGCTTTGCTTCTGCAGCAACTTTAAAAGCTCCATAGAGACTGTAACTCCAATGGCTCAAGTCGGCAAACCCACGCTGTTCATCCATTCCCAAACACGTTGCTCATTTTGAGAGAGAAAATGGAATTAAGAGCTTTCCTTTAATATATATATATATATAAAAAATAAAAATTAAGGAAACAGGCGTTTGAGGCAAGCTGAAGATGTTTTTTGCTTTTTATTGCCTCTGCTTGAATCAAACCATTTAGACTAACATTATTCTTTCCAATATATTTATGAGTATGCTACTGCTGTGACTCATTTATGACACAGGAAGCGTGTGAGGGTCACATGCCTTAGAGCCCGTCACCCATTGGGTCTCTGCCATCCGACCCAAAGAAAAGGCTAACAGCCATTATTTTCTTTGTCTTTATTCTCATGGAAACAGAAAGTGGATTTGAGGTGAAACATCTGGTTTGTTTTGGGTAAATGTTATTTATCTCTTCTTTCCCCTTGGCTTTTTAATGTTTTATTCTTTTTTTTTCTAAACTCTTTCCCCTTTTTGGAATAAGGGCCTTATTTGAAGCCCATTGGATTTTTCCATCGGCTCCAGCAAGACCTTGGATCAGGCCTTAGTTACAGATATGGATTTCTTTCCACACTTCTTTGTATCTGTCCTCTTGTGATCTCTGGTGGAAATGCCTTGTGCATTTGCTGAAGTGTTTGTTCTATCCCTGCCTACTTCATTTGAAGGTATGTTTCCTCTTTTATTCTTAATATGTTCCTTTCATGCCAACAACATCCTAGGTATTATACAAACATTGTGGAGAGCAGGGAAGGGGAACTTTTACCCAGTAGATAAATATCATGGTGGATTGAGGGAAAAGGGTTACGACACTGATTCTAACTCATTGCAACCATGCCAGGGACATGTCAGTTGCATGCAGAAATACAAATGAGCCTGCATTTTATTAAAATCTCTACCAGACCATTAAGAGCTCAAAGTATGTGAGAAATTCTCTCTTCCAAACCTGCATGTAATGTACTGCTTGAACAAGTTCCCAAATGATGTGCTCATAGTCCAAGTGCCCAGGACACCAACATTACAGACTGAAGTTCTTCCTTCCTAAACAGCAGGCTTTGGACAGAAGCTTTAGGGTTTAATACCAGCATCATTGGCTGACAGTCTCTGGCACGTGATGTGCCTACAAACCTAGGACTGAAGAAATTTTTCTTTTGCTGCAAACAATGGTGTCCTCTATGTATTAGGAAGAATAAAATCTTGCATGTCTGGTATTCAGAAACGCTTTCTACATCCATTATTTCTACTGGAAGACACTGATTCTACTCAGACACTAGCCTCCAGCCAAATGTGGCTTAAATTAGCATTGGCATTCAGTAGGTAGTAGAGCGGATGGACATTCTGTTAGCCATGTATCATTCTGACCATACAAGCATTCCTTCTTTGGGGAAAAAAAAGACTTGAAATACAGGTATCTCACTGGATATCTTAGTCTGAAACCCCGATGTTGTTGAGGATGTTTTGCATCTTGCTCAATTTTTCCATCTGCCCTGTGCCCACACACCCTAACACCTCACTTAATGTGGCTGCTTTGAGAAAGGGTCTGCAGCTGAGCAGTTCACATCTGCCCTCCCTTCTGAATTTATGAACCTGCAGAGCAGCCAATGTTATTTAAAAAGTCTTGCTACTTGACTTGGATTATGCTAGTTCTTTCACTCTGTGAGAGCTGAGCTTAGGGTATACCCCTGCATTTACACACGTTATTCTGCTTTCACTTCATCCATGCAAGTTTTCATTTCTGTGCTCTTTCCCATTAGTCAGGTCCTCATTGTCTCCTCTCCTTGAACACAAGACCAAAGTGTCCATATGGTTTCTCCTTACCTTCAGAACTGACCTGGGGGCAATTTGCCCTAATTTACTAGAACTAACTGTCAAAAACAGACTTGGTTTCTAAATCAGTTGTTAAAATTCTCTTCTCTTCCTCTTTCTACTTACTAAGAGTAGCTCTGAAGCCTTGATCCTCACTCCACCAGCTCTAGCTTTTGGCCTTGTTCCTGTATCCCACCCTCTCCTGGTAAGCCAGTAGATACTTGGCCAATGTTATAAGCCCACCTAGAGTCTCTCTTCACTCATCTGTACACGGTGCCTCCTTTCTTTTTCCTCTTTATGTAGCCAAGGAACCGTTTCTTATCTGTGCTAGCTTTATTCAGGGGTCTAGCTTACATGGCTTCTCTGGAGGTTTGACTAATCAGAACAGTCCCTTGTAGCCTTTAAAGAAATTTGTTGATCGTATAACTAATGGTTTCACAGACACATTCCTGAAAGCAGCATTGGGACAAATAGCCAGTAGGACTACTTACAGTGTTTGCTACTGTTCTCCTCTATTGCCAGGCTACCAGTGTACAAAGAAGGAAAATGATGATGAACTTCTTCAAAGTGAGTTAATTCAGTGAGAGTAAATATTTGCAGAATATTCTGTCCTCTCTTCCTTGCCCGTCAGCATAACTGAAGCCTGCAGGAAATTTCTAAAGCACATGGAAATCTGGCCGTCAGGTCTATGTGGAAAGATCAGTTACATTTTCACATAAGCCTTTGGTTTATTCACTAATTTCTTTGTGCAGACTGTAGGGTTTCCCTGCCTTTCTTGGTTTTGACCCAGGTAGATCAGATGGCAATAATTGAACCCTAGGCTGTGAAAGCTCGTAAATTATTGTGGAAGGAGTTATCACCAGAAAGCAATGGCTGGAGCTGCCTTGCCAGCCACAGTGATAGGAAAGCCCTTTCCTTGGGCAATGTTATTTGGTTGCCTAGAACAAGGCACTGTACCTCTATGATCCCTGAGATGGGGCATCCTCAGGAGTGCTCGTGAGCATCTGGTTTTAGGAAACTAGCAATTTCCATCTTGTTGCTGTCAATCAAGACACTTATTTTTAAATAACTTCCCTCTTTCTTGGCTTTAAGTCTGTCTGCATTTGTTTCCTATGTTCAAAGAATCTTATAGGAAGAAGTGGGTGGTCATCCAGCTAGAAACACCACCGTGCTCTCACACCATCTGGCTGTTTCCTGAGATCCTCCCGAACATATTGCCCAAAAGTGACCTCCAGAATGCTTATGTGCTGGTGGGGACTAAATGTTCAGACAAAACGTGTGAGCAACAGATGAGACTGTACTGTATGAAGCTGTTCTCCAAGGACATTCTTCCACTTATCCCTTGAACAAGATCTGAAACAACATCTGGACCAAGATTTTTGTCACATGACTTTAAACATGCTGACATTTGACTTCAGTGACACATTGTGATACCCTTTCAAAATGAAGCACCTACCAAATGAGGATTTAATTTAGATTTAAGATTGTATTTATTGTCTATTAATAAAATACTACATAATAACTCAAACCACATTTATTGAGGCTGTTGTGATTATGTAACAGGCTATTATGTTTCTAATAATTAGCTGGCACCCTTCAATTACATATGAATTAAAGACATTTTCTAGTTTACTAAGGAACCAGGAGTTGTTCTTAGCATGGATTTGGTGTTGGTAACCAGAGCAACCTCGTGCTCTGGAAATTAGGTTTATCCTAGGTGACAGCTGCCTGCATTTTTACCTTATGTTCTTTTTCTTGACTCGTAAATATCATCTTGAAAAGGGGACACCGGGAAAGGTAGAACAGAGGTTCAGGAAGAGGAGGCTGAAGAGACTGGCCCAAGATAACAAAGCAGGAAGTCTGAGGTGGACCAACATGTGAACGTGGGTCTCCTCAAGTTACTCTCTCATTTCACATGCCCTGGTGCTGCAGGTGGAAATCCTGCCCCTGATGCTACTCCATACCCCAGGGGAATCTCTTAACCACCCCATTAGTGTTCTCCTGTGGTATGGGAGTCTGTTTTTACAAAAGAAATCAAAAACTTTGAAAGGTCTTTTTTTTTCATCATAATGTGGAAAGGGGACATTTATGAAATCTCAGTTTCATGGGGTAGGAAAATTGTTTCCCTCTCTACTCTAGAGCAGATTGATAAAAGACTCATGATAGCAATTGAATGCTGGGGGGATTTTTGATCTGTGCAGCTGTGCATAATCCTTATTATTTTTACAAGTCACTGGAGGCATTTGGTAGGGTCAACATGGTAAGAAATCTGGACCTGAAAGTGAAACAAAGTGTCTGTCAGAGGGGCCAGCTTTTAATTGGAAACTAAATTTAATTTTAGAGGAAGAGGAAAATACCACACTTCTAATGAGATCCAGGGCACTCCAGAGAGCAGCCTGCAAAGAATATTTAAATAAAAAAGTCCTGTTTAGAAAGACCTGTTGTAAATGACTTCTTGATATTGTAGATAAACGCATTTGAGCTCATGCCTCACAAATGAGAAACCATATATAAAACATGCTGACAACTTAAAGTAAGATTTTGAGAGTTTTAACTTTAACAAGGAAAAGTTGATTATTATTTTTTGAACTGTTCAGAGAAGCTAAAGGTTTTCTCCTTTTCTCTTTTCTTTTCTTTTCTTTCTTTTCTTTTCTTTTTTTCTTTTTTTCTAAAATATTTGGAAGGGGATTATTTTTATGGGAAAGTGGAAAGCAAGGACCGAACTTCATTGTAATAGAAAATTTTCAATTTTCATGAGATGCTTTCAATTAAAAGACAAATTGAGAGGGCTTTTTTTTTTGTTTGGATTTTTTTTTTTTTAAGTTTAGAGTTCTGCACCTTGAAATAATTCAGGCTGTTCAAAACATAGTACAAATGTTGGTACTTATAAATGTGCTTTTAAAAGTGGTAGTGATGATTTTTTTTAGGTAGTCTGCTCAAATGAGGTGAAACCTTGAGCTCAGATTTTGATCTTTAAATAGTCATTTGAGGAGGAAGGAGTTTTTATGCTTTGTGCGTGGCAACAGCCAGAGGATGAGGGCAGAGGAAGAAAGGATGCTGGACTTCTGCCTCTGCCAGCATGCAAGACCCTGGGGACAACCTGGGAGGTGGAGAGGGATGCAATGACACTAAGAGGACCAGAACCAGGCTTCACTCCATCAAGGACAAAGGTGAGCAGAGACAAGAGGTTTTGCTTTCCCATTTCACCAAGTGTACTTAAATCCCTTAAGAAAGCTGAAAGATTTTTTGGATGAGGGAGGAGGATGATGTTCCTTCCTCCCTCCTCCTCTTTTATTCTTAACCTATGGTCTTAACTCTGCTCAATGTAGCAGAGCCTTGAAGTCAGACATCTCAGCAGAAAAATAATGGCATGTGAAAGGATGCAGGTACCTCTGTAGTGTACTTGTGTGGTAATTAAAATTAAGTCAGGGCTAAAGAGATTAGTAACCAAGTACAAGAGGAAAAACTGGGTGAGGAAGAGTTAAAGATGCCCCTTTCTTTTTCTTGGGCTGAAACTGCGAGACTGAATAAAATAACCAAATCTTTTGAAATCAGACATTTCAGGCCAGAGACCAGCTCTCTAGGGAATAAGGGTAATACCTGTCTCCATACCACACATCAGACCACACATGGATTTTTTAGCTGGACTGCCCCTGAGTCCAATTTGAGTGGGTTATCTCCATGTGAAGGAGCATGGCACAACCACAAACCTCCTGAACTAACAGATTCACAGTCACTTCTTTTGCAGCTGGGTTGACTTTGTCCCTCCTGCTCTGGGTGTAGAGGGAGAAGGTTAAATACGGGGGGGGAGAGGGAAGGAAATGATACATGGAGAAACCTTTTTTTTTTGCCTTCCCTCCAGCATATATCAGTGGATAATGAAATTTTTCAACTTATTAGATGCCCCATTGGTTGGAAAATTTGGAAGCAATCATGCAATTATATCACAAAACCTCAGAGCCATGTACATTCGGCCAAGTAGAGAAACCAAACTATTAGCAAAAATAGAGAGAGAGAGAGAAGAAAAGAAAAAACCTATTTATATTGCAATACTGGTCCTAAAAAATGGAAAAGAAAACACAATGGAAACTTTTCTGCAAACAATTAAAAGAGGGGGAGAAAGGCTTAGGATGGGGCTGGTGTTTCAGGATAAATATAGAATTTATAACATAGTAAGAGCTGTTTTTAGTGAGCCTTAATTGAAACTACATTGCTTACCCCTCTGCTGCTGCATCTCAGTGCTACAGTCCGTGAGAAAAAGAGGGACTGGGTGACTTTCCTAGTAAGGGACTGTACATCTCACTAGAGAAAACAATGATTGGCAATGCTCATTGTGAGCACTTGGGGCACTTTTGTAAACAGGGGCATGGACTTGTGCTCTGCTCCACGCCACAGTGTCTCTGCTCCTGACAGACACTGTGCAGCCCCCATCTGCTCCAGAAGCCATCAGACACAGATGTAATTTTGCTAAATGAAGCCATTTGCCTGAACTAATACTTTTTCTCTTTCCTTTTTCTAATAGGAGGGTTTGTTGCTCCTCTTGGTGACAGGATGAAGGAAAGCATTGCTTTTGTGCACCCCAAATCATCTAGATAAGGACCCAGAAACACCACGTTTTCATTGGTAGGAAGATGGAGCAATTTTGGGGGTGAAATCTGACCCCACTGGTATCTCAGTTTTTGGTCTTGGTGGTTAGAAACTGACCTCAGCATTAACAGCCTCTCTGTGAACAGCCTCCTTCATTTCCAGCTTCCCACCCTCTCTCCAGGGTGCCACCAAAACGTGGCATCTCTGGGGATGACCTTGCATGTGCAGGCCGAGATGACATCTAAAAGAGAGCACCTGTGCAGCAGTGGTTGAAGGGTGTATATGGCAAGATGATCAGAGGAGGATCAGCTGCAATTGAAGAAGGGGCAGGTGTCTGCAGCATGCTCTGTAACAAGCCAAGGACTGCATCAGCTTCCCAGAAACCAGGATCTTGGCTTCAGCCAGTGATGAAGCCAGTCACAGATGAAGACCTGAGATCCAGAATCTGGTCCAAGTCTACCTTTTTATTCTTTTTTTCCCCCTTTGAATGGACTTCAAATGAATTTTAAATCCTGTTCCACTGAGGGACAAGTAGGAAGAGATAGGCCAGAATGGAGTGAGCAAAGGAATTAAAATAAATATTAGCATATTGCTGGCACATCTGACTGGGAAAAAAAAATGTTGAGGTGTTCCAAACTATAAATTGAATCTGAGCTAGCCACTTACCTAATTGCTTTGCCTTGTCCCCATCCTGATTGTGACAATTGGTTTCTTCCCACAGAGGGACTTCATCCCACCCTTCCTGTTGGGATTTGAAATGCTCTACTAGTTTTGATGTCTTGGTGCCTTGCTATTAATGGAAGAAAGTATCCCTTCCCCTTGGCATCACAGGCATGTGAAATTCACTAAGAACTAGAAATGGTTTGGTTTTTTTTTTTTTTTCCGAAGATAAAAAGAAAATATTTGGCAATTCCATGCTTGTTTGGTGCTGTGGTTTGATCTGGTTCCCCAGAAAAGTGGGGGCTGTTCTTTGGATTCTGCAAAGCCTCCTGGGGTGAGGGGAAATTGGTGGCTCTTCGGGAGCTTCCTGGAATGTGAAATGCCATTTAACACTGACCTTATGTCTTCAGATGCTTGGATTTCTGGAGTCTCAAAGGCCCAGGGAGTGCCAGGGTAGGATGGACAATTAGGTGGGTTAAAAAGGGGAACTCATTAGGAGCATATTCAGAGTAGAAACTGCAAGAGAACAGTTACATTCTTTGCCTTATTCTTTACATAAATTTTGAGAGCCAGTGGAACAAACAGACTGTCACAGGGCTGGATCCAGGCCTGGTAGAGGCAGGGTTATGTTTTTGTTTTGCTTTCCACCAAACACTCAACACCCCAATTTTCTCTTCTTCTCTTGCAGGGAAAAAAATTGGATTCAACAAAGAGCTCTTCACCCACCAGATCTCGCTGTCCCACTGAGTCTTTTACAAAATTTAGGTGCCAGCAGGAGCAGAGCTTTTTTACGAGAATTATTTGCCTGGTCTCCGGATGGTTGTGGGCCAACTCTATCCCAGAACATGGAAAATCAATGCTGATCTCTAATCTGCTCACACTGAAGAACCAGGGCCCTTACCAGACAATCAGTTGGTAGCAGAGCAAGTTTCACAGTTGGAATAGTTATGTGAAAACACAATCGCAGGTACTTATCTGCAAGGTGCAGTGATGGCTATAGCTATCAAGACTGAACAAGTTTTGCAGGGAGATCAAAATGGCAGTGCTTTTCCTATATGTTGAAGGTCCTGTCATTGTCCTCTGTAACTCTATAAGGCTGACTTTAAAATGATCTGTTGCAAAAAAAGGGAAAATATATTTATTTGGGGCTTTCAGCCAAATACACTTGTTTAGTGAAAATGGGCACCTGTCTTGAATCTGTCCTACTTCTCATGAAAGCACCAAAATGCTTTCCAGTTTGACAGGAATTAATTTTTTTGTATACAAAAATCCATCTCTTTTATGGGAAAAGGAAGGAAAGTTTATTTTCTGTCCACCTCTGTTGGGTGGATCTCCCCCTGTGTTTCCTGTAGGCTGACCATTGGCTTTGTCCCCACTAACACATGAAGGATCAACTTGAGCCAAATTCTATCTAGGGAGCTCATGAAAATCACTGAATTGTGTTCTCTATTTGCATCATGAACTGAGAATAAACTTTGGCCTCCTCTTTCTTGGTCTAGAAGAGTTTCACCCCTATGCAGAGAACTGCATGCCATTGTAGACATACATTATAGGCTTGGTTATTGCCTTTTCCAAAATGGTAAATATTCCTCAAGATTTGGTCTCCACACTTTTTGTCCAGAAGAATCCTCACGTCTTCTGATCTGGATGTTTTTCTCTTTTTATCCTGTTCTCCTTAGTACAGTCACTACTCACAGTATCCCAATGGCAGCTGTGAAAGGACCTTGGGCAGTCCTTTAAGTCCTAGATGAAGGTATGTAAAATAAAGGATTGAGGGACAGTGTTCTGAGCCTGCCAGTTCAACTGCTTCACTGCTTTGTCCTCAGCATCTTCTAAACTGTGATTGTTATAATATCCAAAACCCCGATTGGTAAAATAAGAGACCTGGGAGAGAACTGGTGAACTTTATCATCCTATCTTACTAATTTCTCAATCTTTTAATTCTGTTGGCATGATTTAAATTGCTGATTGGAGTTTGAAGGCACATCAGCTCTTACAGCTTCAAAAGACCTTTAACCTCCCTTGCAGAAAAGGAAGTACCCAAGGGTAAATCATCCACAGTTACTACATTTGTGTCCATTGCTATATCTGAAATCAAGTTTATTTCACATAAAACCAAATCTGAAGGTGGAACAGCTTAGTTTGGGGACTTCAGACTCACATTAAGCGAAATGGGAATCAGTCCTTGAGGTTGTTTGAACTCTTTGGAGTCTTTTTGGTGATCAAAGCGGTCACTTCTGCAATATGGAAACAGATCTGTTGAGGCAAAAAAAACCCCACATGCCTGCAAAAGAGAGCAAAATTCCCACAACGTTGCACACACAAAATGTTTTTCTTTACATATTCAAAACCTAGCCATGAAACCAGTCTGAACTGACAATTTTGCATGAGAAGCCTGTGCCACTAATCACTTGCAGCATAAAACTAAAAAAAGGTTGTAAAGGAGTCCAAACTCTGCTCCGTTAAAGACTTTGGTGGCTCTTTCATCCATTCACATTGCTTTTTGTGGGATCACTTCAGCACAATTAAGAACACTTCCTTTGACCTATGCGACTTATATCAAAATTTTTTTGGTTATAAAACCAAACAGAGCACAATTCCACTTTTAAGAATTAAATCCTTCAATTACCCATGTACAAATCCTCAGTAAAGGTTTTGGCTTTACTGTTCAAGCCTTTATAATCCACAGAGGAGAGCCTGCACATAAAAAACCATGAAAATTAATGAACATGGACTTGCAGCAGTGAGAAAGTTGGAATTCCTGCTCTTTGGGAACTTCCAGCATGTCAAAACTTATTATTCTAAGCTGAAGCAAGTACTTCCAACATAATAAATTTGCACAAAAACTGAAATTTCTTGTAATTCCTGTGAAGAATTGCCAATACTTTCATTGTTCTTGAATAGAAATGAGAATGGAGAATTACCTATATTGAAATTTTCCTTTTGTTTGCTGGATTTGACACACATGCTCAATTTGCCTGAAATTCAGTTAATACTGAACTTCACATTTTGTGAGGGTCTCTATTTTGGCTTTGTAGTTAAAAGGCCAGAACCCCCAGATTTCCCTATCGGCTAAAATTTTCTGTCCAAATTACATCTCATACAGCGCTAGAGTCACATGAGGATCCAACACAGCACATAATTCAGGCCAAGCCAAGTGCATATTATTTCTTGGGAGCTGCAGTCATCCAAAGGACTATGGGCCCATAGTAGAGAGAACAGAGTTGTGAATTAAAACTCCCACAAGGCAATGCTCAAATAAGGAAATTAAGCTGAATGCCACAGTGAATCAAGACAAAAATTAATTATTTTGTATAAATAAAAAGGAAAACCAAGATTTTCTGAACGTGGGTTGCATTTCATTTGGATTGCAACATTTCATTTTGCATCATTCCCATTGTGATTTTGAAAATTCTTCACTTTGGAAAATCAGTTTGGTGGAAATTACCATTCTTGGTGGAAACTTGCACCAGTGTACATCTCTTGACCACCTCTGCTGTTGGTAGATACCTCCTCTGCTGTGACAAGGACAAGCACAATCCAGCATTTTTGGTGAATCAACATAGGCAGGTAAAAAGGAGACAGAAGTTAGCTGCTATAGCCAAATGTTACCAGTAAAAGTATGTAGGTCTGTTAGTCATCTAGAATGACTTCTTTTTCTCCCCCTCTCCCCGCCAACCCTATGTCTTTTCTGCTGACAGATATCTGCTGTCCTAAATGTTCTCTTACTCCACAGCACATTAGCAAGAGCTCCACTGGCGTAAGGGGGGATGCTTTCATATAAAGAGGGAGGAAACTGAAACCAAAGAGATTTCTGAGGAAGAAGACCTTAGCTTCCCAGTGTACTTGCTCTGTTACAGAGCAACAGGCTGCAGTTGCAGCAGACACATATTCCTAGTTTAGCCAGAATTTAAGCTTCCTGTTGCAGCTCAGTGCTGGTCTTGGGGCCAGATCCTCAGTGGGTACAAAACAGAGTAGCTTCTGCTGGTTACACTGTTTGAAATAAAAGAACTGTCCCGTCTCCTGTGGCATTCATTACACTCGTTCCTGTTATGCGTTATACCCCCAAAGCATCAGACATTGCCCTAAACACCACCCATAAGGCTTCCTGTCCTAATCCAGACCACAAAGTAAAGAGCTTGGGTAGTGAATAAAATTGTCTATGCAAATGTATTTTGTAGGCCATGGTGAAGGAAAAAAGGGTTCATAGAGTACACTTCAGTTTTTGTTGGTGCTTCTGGCAAGTTTCTTCTCCTATATATCACCATCATCGGAGAGACAAAACCCAGGCTCCCTGTTGCATACACAAGAAAGGGAGACTTCCCTTGTGCTTAGCTGCACCATGAGCTGTAAATTTCTGAAGAGCTCTGCTATAATCTTTTACAGTCTGCAATCCCACCCTTCAGCTTAATGAAATGGAATGGTACAAATGCTCTCTGGACATTTCACTGCTGACAGTTACCCAAGGTTAGTTTCAGCTGTTACAATACGGCTATTTTATTGTCTTTTTTTTATTTCTCTTGTACAATTTCATGACTAACTATGTGTAAAATGGAAGGAATTTGACTATCCTTTCTTCATCCAGTTGGACACAAACTGGACTGGTTCCTTTAACTCACTTTTCAGCTGGCAGGGCTTGCTTTCTGTTTTCTTTTAAATGTCAGAAAAGGTTAAATAGGCTCTTCAAATCTGCAATAGATTTTGAAGATCTCTGGGGGTAAAACTTTCACAAAAGAAACAGTTTATACTAGTTCAAACAACAAACTCGAGTTCAGAACCTGGAAGGCAAGAAAAACAAGCCTAAAACATGTCTCACGTAAAAATCACAGGATTTTTTTTTACCTCATCTCCCAATATAATGAAAAGGAAGGTTTGAATCTCTCTGACTGCCTTGATTTTTTTAATTTTGATTTATGTAGTTATATATTACAGCTTGGAAATACACATGCAGATCAGGGAGCTGGACATCAGAAAGTGATTCCCACCATTTTCCTGTGTTTGCCTGGTATACTGCTTTGCCACAGGACTTTCAAAGGGGCCGAGACCCTAGCTAGCCTGCCACATCTCTCCTCACTTGAAACAGAAAGCAAACACAAACACTGGGTCTAAAAAGCTTAAAGGAAAGTTGGCGAGGACTTCGGCTTTCACAGCTTGCTGAAAAATTCAGCATTCCTCATACCAGTGAAACGCTACCATCCCAACTCAGCATTCGCCTGGCAGATACAATCTTTAACTTGGGAAAAGGGCAGGAGAGGAGACAGTAAAGAAGTGCTTGGATCCATAGAGCTACCTATTAGACAGATCATCTCAAGTCGCTTTTATTTTGAGATCTGTAAGATGGGACCTTGTACAGGACTGAGTGAGGATATACAGAGATTTTGAAGAGTGATGCTGTGTGTTATGTGACTAAGGCCTTATGCTTTCAAAGTCCAAACATAGTCCACACTAGCATACAAATACACTAATACTAAATTCCTGCCGATTCAAAAATAGCCTGCCTTGTGCTACTGCCAGCTACATTCAAGGACCTTACAAATTCAGGGTGACCGTGGTTTTAAGCTTCTTTGGATGCATCTTCTTTTGTTTCTCACTGGTAATATTGTTCATGAGGAAAAAGGCAAATTTTGGCCAGCAAGGTGGAACTTCTTATGCAAAACAGTGACAAGACTGGATTTGTTGCACATGCACTGGGTTACTTTGAGTCAGACAAAGACTCAGAACACGGCAATGCTTCCCTGATAGCTCGACCAACTGCTTCGCACGAGGCAATGCTTCCCTGATAGCTTGACCAAATGCAAGTGCACCCCAAAGCAGATGGAGCTCTGCTTCTGCTTCAGGTTTCCCACTGCAAATGGAAAAGTTGAGGCGGGACATTAAAAATGGAGAATTCCTTGATGCCATCATCGGTAACTGAGGTTACTGATAACTGGTAACTTCTGCCTGCTCTGTCCTCACCTCGCTGCGGAGAAGCCAAGCCCCATGTCCGAGCTCCAGACAGGAGCTTGGGTAGCGTGCGGTGGAGGGGAGCGCAGGAGTGTCTGAGCAGAGAGAGATCACATTACCACAGTGCTAAGCCCCTCACCTCAGCACTCTTGCTGGTGCCAGGATCCCTTCCCAGTGCTCCCTCACTTTGAGAAAAATGTGAAAAGTGGTTTAATTGGCATCAGGCCTGTTATCACTTATGACAGCAGTGATCAGAAACAGGGTCCATTAACAGCCCTAGTATTTAACGCATGCATTCACTTATGAGTAGACGGTTCCCTGTCTGTATGATTAATGTCATCTCAACATATTCCATTAACAAAAAATATGAAGCGCTTTGATTTTTTTTCCCCTATGTGACTGACAACATAAACACATTGTCAAAAGCACTGAACAGATGGTAAGGCACTTAGGAAAGTCTGCTACATTTAAAGAAGTCACTGGCCTTCAGCGAGTACTTAAACCACCATGGGTAGTAATGAAAGAAGGCTGTTCTTCATTTCCAGAATGAGATGGAGTGAAACACCATCACTCTTTGCATCTTTCATGCAACAATAATTCTGCATTCCCATGATGGTCTCTAATTGTAAGCCAGCCTCTTATCTGAAGCTGATGGTCTATCAGTAGAGAATGGCACAAGGAACAGAGGATGGGTATCTGGTGTGGGACAGCAGCAGGCAGGGAACAGAGCTCCAGTACATAGAGGAGGGACACTTGCCACAGTGTCAGCATTTGCTCTTGGATCATGTACAGCCACCTTCTCTGTCCTTGGCTGGGAAGCATGCTCACCTTGCATCTCCCTTTTGTCTACAGACTAAGCCTTAAATGCTCACCTGCCGGTATCCTTGGGGCTGCCTGTCTTGGTGATCAAAATACTCTTTCTCATAATTTCCTAGAGATCATTACCAGTTTCACCCTCCCCAGTGTCTTGTTTCACTTTTGGGTCTTTCAACAGCTTGAGTAATGAGTGTTGATCAACATCAACTTCACTCCCACAATATGAATTAATTATTTCTTCAGAGACCTCTTACCATGAAGACAAATCTGCAGGGGACTTGGTCTTCCCTTCTGCTACTTGAGGGGGTTTCAGTTCTTGTTGTTCTCCTCAACTTCCTATGGCATGGCTTGCCTTGTGCAGCCTCTCTTTCTAGCAGCTGGTATAGCTTGCATTATATGCAGGGCTAAAAGCTGGTAGGGTTTGCTAAAAACTGGAAGGGAATAAACTGCTCTGAGAAACCTGAAACATCCCTTTTCCCTCTTCTGTTTTTTTACTGTGTAAACTGAACTATCCTCATTCCTCAAGCTTTACAATCTTTTTATGAACCATGGATCCAGAAGTTAGTTTGCTCAATTTCTTCTGAATTATTTCCCACAAATATTCTTGCCATTTTCACATTCTACTACTGTAAGATCTTTAAATATAATGATTTTTTAATCCTGAATAGCATTTGTTTGAGAGCTTTCTAGTGCTAATACATTACTCTCTTTTTTTTTTTACTATTCCATTTTTAAGCTAGATCCTTCATACCCAATGGAGATGTGGTAGCCTTTCATAAAGTAACTTGAATACTGTAGCATCTTTTTGGGTACAGGCAGTGTCCTGATAGCTCTCTTCCTTGGATCCTACTATTGATGAGTTTTCAACCTTTCTGTTTGCCCTCAGAAGGCTATTATCTCACTAAATTGATATTGGTTAAAAAAAAAAAAAGAAAAGAAAAAGTTATATATAAAGTAGCCTGATTAGGGAAATGTGGAAGAAATATCATAAAAATAAACCACTTTGGACAATAGGTCTTGTCAAACAAAATTGATGTCATTCTGTAGGGTAACCTACTGTTTAAGTCTGACTCTAAGGCATAAGGTAAATCAAGTCAGCAGAAAACCTATTACTGTTCCCACCTACTTAACCTTTCATTGCCATCCCAAATCCTCTGTTAGAACATGGTGGTGAAGATTTGTGATTTTGTATTTGACACAACTAAGAACCAGGCATGGTCACGGAGGGTAGGGTGTGGGACCCTCCAAAAATATAGGTATTGATGCAACAAAAACTTCCCTATCCTGAGAAGGGAGTCACGTCCCCACTGAGGACACAGAAAGCCTTTAAAAACGTAACAAAACATCTAAGTCAGTATGGTTTCTGAAAACAGCAATCACTATCCAGTTACTGCTTAGCAGCATTAATTAAACATAGCTCATTAGAGACCTCATTAGAGAGCTCATTACAAATGTTGTATGTTTGGATTACTGCATTAGTTTTACTGAATTGTTAGGGCTCCATATTTTGACTTAAAACAAGTGAGTACTGGCACTGAACAATATATAGAGCACGAATGAGTTAAAAACTGATTGACATCTCAAAATTTCAATCCAGGGGAAAAGCCTGAATGACTGTATTTTTAGTGCTGCTGTTCTAGGATGAGGCTCATTTTGGATCTGCACTTTCATCACTGATTTAGTAATGGGTATAAAATCACTGTTGATAAAGGCTACTGGGTGACAGAAACATTGCTGAAGCAATGATTTATAATCAAAGCAATCAATTGATAAATTCAAATGAAATATTTCAGTAAAAGTTTCTGCCTAAGAGAAAGGCAGTATGCCATACCTACAGAAAGACTGGTCCTCACCACAAATGTCTTAATTTAAGCTAGAATTTAGCAAAAGGCTGTTCATTCTGGTTATGAAGGCAAGCTCAACAGGGCTGCTGAGGTCGTAGGGTATGTTGAAAGAGAAATAATAACCTAACAGATGACATCATTACCTCTGCAGATTATATTTACTGATGCCAGCTTGTTGCATCCAGTTCTGAATACACACCTGAGAAAGGATACAAAGCCATAAGATTTTGCAGAACAGAACCACATAGTTATTCTGGGTCTTGAGAAATCCCCTCACCGTGGGAGAGTTAAAGAAATCAATCTGTTTAACTAATCATGAAGGCAACTGGTGAGACAAGAGGTGATTTGATTACTCTATAATTACCTTCCCAAGGAAAAAATAGCAGTTGCTAAAGAAGTCTTTAATTCAGCAGAGAAATGCAGAACAAGAATCAGTAGCTTGGAGTTGAATTAAAACTTGGCACATTATTTAACTGGGAGGGGGAAGGGAGAAGAATCAGCTATTTGGAGTAATCTGCCTGCAGAAACAATGAACTCTCTCTCATGCCTTGTCTTCTCCAAATAAGACCTGAGCATCTCTCTAGAAAACACATTTTCGCTGCGCAGTATTAACGGATTTTATTAGATGGTGACCAGGAGAAAAACTGCACCTAGTATTCACGAGCTACACAGGCAGTCAAATCAGATAAGTCTAATGGTCTGGCCTAGATTCGGAGAATTTAAAACTAAGAACTGCCTGGTACTGACCGGGGCTATGTGAGATGTTTTAATTTCATGGTAGTACAGTAACCTTCTGAACAAATTATATTTGACCTCTGCATCCTAGTTGTGGATAATCCTCTTGGGAAAAATGCTTTAAAAAGCATTCATTGAAAGTTTGGCTGCCAGTGTATTGATTGACTTACTGGTAGTTGAACAGGCTGAGACAAAGCTTACGAAGTCATCTAGTATGACTGATATTTATATGCTCTTTTTTCTTCTTTCCAGGTGAAAAAAAAGTCTGAAATGACACAAGGTCAGCAGGTTCTGCTGTAACAGTCTTCATGGGGCTCTGGCACACTGGACTGCAGTTGTTACTTGGTCCAAACTGAACCTTTAATGACAGTAGTTAATAATCTTTTTATCTGCTGCTAATAAGGCCAATCTCTCATAGAAATTAATTTTTTTGTTCTGTTTTGTCTTCCCTTTTTGGGGCTGAGGAAAACCAATACCAAATAAACGGCAATTTCAATGGCATTTATCCAGGCCATATTCTTTTGGCTGTCGTCTTTACTGAGGTACATTTTTGGCTGTATATACCAACAGTGGCCTCCTGCAGTGGAGGAATATGATGTCTTGGATTTATCTCATGTAGGAGAAGCTGTAGAAAGTGAATGGCCTTCTCAATACACTTTCAGTAAAATCACCATGTTAGCTTGGCCCATGTTTTGTTGCCTTCCACAGACACCCCTCTTTCCCAACATGTTAATTTTTTTGGAGAAATCACATTAGATGCACTTACCTTGACCATTGAAAACTTTCTTTACATTCTCTGGAATTTCTTGAATGCTCATACCAAGATATGTGTGCACATCTCATCCCTAAAATCCACAAACCATTATTAATGACCTACTACTTTCCAAGGCAAATGGGAGAAACAAAATGGCTGATTTCACTGATTTGTTCCTTCCTAATCCATTCAGAACATTTTGAAATTGCGAGAGGAGTTGTTTTCTTGAGCAATTTAGTTTTTTCTGGTTGTTTTCCAAAAACTAGGCAATGTTGGATAATCATTCATTTTCCAAGCACACCAGTGCATGGTCAGACTGTGACCTGTCTCTCTGGAGTAACTTGCAGGATGCATTTTACTATTTTATCCAGCAGATGTGACACTGAAACACATCTTCCATTTGCCCTTGTTTATACACCGTGATACACAGATAAAACTAACCAACCAAATCACTTTGTTTTAACTATTCATAGAAGACATGCATGGGTGGGTAGACTACTAAGTACCTGTTACTTCAGGAGGTTTGGAGCTAAGAACACTTCTAATACACAAGAAAAACAAGTTGTGATTTCCGAAACTCTGATACCTTACAGCCAGTGAGCATACTCCCAAACATCTGAGTCTTTTTGTGACTGTCTGAACTTGTGATTCAGAGATGGACAAGATGAAGTCTGCTGATCTCTTCCTGTGTGATATCCATCCTGTCAATGTAAAAGTTGTTTAAAAATACAGTACATTTTAAAGACACTAGAAATGTACTTAACTCATGCATCTTCTGCTATTAACACTATTATCCCCACCCAGACATTAAAATTAAATTATCTTTTGGCCAAATGTTGTAGATCTTGGTATTCTTCTAAACAGATCCTATCCATTTTTTTTTGCAAACTTCTTGTAATTATCATTGGCTCTTTTGTTCTTGCTTTGGTACTTTAGATTGCCGGAGGAGTATGTTTCCAAAGCAATGCAGTGAAATTTTTTTGCTTTATTTCTCTGGAAAGGTCAATAAGCCAAGGTAAAAGCGGTATAGTTGATTTGTGAAGCAACTGAGAGATTTTGGCCCTGAAAGACATTGAGCAGGACTGAAAACACCACAGAAGTCTGCGGCCTCAGGTTTGAAAAATAAAAGCAGCCAGTTGTGCTAGTAAAGAATTCAGTGCCATGCTTTAAAAGGTGAAATCAAAGAATTTTGTGTGCCATATAAAGTTGAAAAGGAAGCAGAATCCAAAAGGGTTGGGTGACCAGTTTTGAAACACTGTTTGAATAAGATGGATGGATTGGAGCTTGCCATAGTTGGTTTGAGGCCAGGAATAATCTTTTCAAAGCTAGAAGTGCTTTTGATCTCTGCCTACTCCTCCTCATCACTGTGAATCTCCAGGGATACAACCCTAACCGTGCAATACAAGGGAAAGAAAATGTGCTTCAGAAGAGGGAGAGGAAAAAGGAGAAGGAAGCCAATGAAATAGTATCTGAGAACAACACCACTGCCTGTAATGACACTGACCCGCTGGTGCCAGTGGAAGAGTTTTGTAATATTTTTCCAGGTCTGCTCTTTTTTTTGATACTAGGCTGTGGAGCTGGCTCCGTGACTCTATACCACCCTCCGCGCACTTTCAGGATGGGAAATGGTTTCTGCTCCTATGGACCTGTGACTTGGAAGTAGACCCAAAATGTTTTACAGGCCAAAAGTCCCATCAGGCAAAACCGAGCCAAATTGATCTGTCGTCAGTGGGAGTAGGTATGCTGAGGAGCAGGGGTCTTTGCGTTGCTATCTCTATCACAGCTAGAAGGTAGCTGTGTTGGAGGTGGAATGCAATGGCTTTGTAGTGTGCAGCAAACCCAGGGGAAGATTTGAGAAAAAACAAAGGGGAATAATCCATCAAATGAGTACAACAGAGGGCTCAGGGGGCACATGGGTATTTTTTATAATGGAATTCACACAGCTTAGCTGCAATGACATCTCAACTCTAGTTTTAAAAAAATAGGCGTCTTGTCTTTCAAGGACTGTCAGACCTTTAAGCTGCGCAGTGCCTCTGAAACCACCTTAGCGTTAATTTTGATTCAGACTTAGCGTGGAGAGAAGGATGTGTCCATGGAATTACTGAGGCCGCATCTCTAAAGCAGACCTCTCCCTGGAGGTCTGTTGTTGTAGCCTGTAAACGCTAGGAAATTAGAAGGTCCGGCTGGGAGCATACAGTCATTTCTGGATGCCTCTCTTCTTCACTACAACTCAGATGCCCCTAAGGCTGAGACAGAATCACCACCTCCTGTTGGGTGGCATATCTTATGATGCATGGGAGATTTTAATAATCTTTTTCTGTGAGTAATATAATCTCCTGGGACTGTGGATACAGGCTTGAGCCATGGAATAAATGTGGCTTTTTGGGCTTAGAGTCATCTTGAGCAACATTCTCCACTCAAAACCGCACCCTGCACTTGCTGGCGGGACAGTATAAACAGTCAGTCGGAAACTTCCTCTGGTTTCTTCCCATACAATTCAGAAATCCCCGGTATGGAGGTACCCAGCAGCACCTCCAGCTGTGAGCACCACACAGACCATTTCTGAAAGTCACCATGCTTGTGGATCCAAAGAAGCCTGCAGACAACTGGGGTTCCTTAAGTCCCACCAGGGAGCCAGGCCCTTGGGGGCTGTGGGGCTGGGCAAACCCAAGAGAGACACAGATCGTACATGCCAACAGCAATGGGTCTCTGCCTGCTGAGTGGTTAAGGGCCACCCGCACCCCACTCAGACCCCAAATTCACACCCTTTCCTTTGCAAGGTTGTTCTCTTTTCTCCAACACCCTGCCTGACATGCACACTTACTCATGTTGTGTTATTTTGCAGTACCCAAGACTAACGTCTATTGCTCGGTGTTCCCTTCGCTTCTCTCCTGCACGCACACAACCTTACAACTCCTGTCAATTCACTTTCACCTGCTGTTTGTCAGAACATTATTAATTCTCTAGAAATGGTATCCTCTAGTGTTTGTCACCCTTTTGTGCACAGAAAAAAAATGTAATGTTTTCTGAAAAATAAATTAATAAAGAATTAATTTGTGCAGAGGGAAAGGTGGGGGGGGAGGGAGGGAGGGAGGGAGAAGAAAAGATG
The DNA here is from genome assembly GCF_965183815.1 of Platalea leucorodia. Classification (NCBI taxonomy): domain Eukaryota; kingdom Metazoa; phylum Chordata; class Aves; order Pelecaniformes; family Threskiornithidae; genus Platalea; species Platalea leucorodia. Next base: position 85,125,901 of record NC_138827.1, on the reverse strand, counting down.
AAAGAAACCTTGCCTTTGCCCTCGGAGGCTTTTCTTTTAAAGGTTTTATTAGTTTGCTGACAATGTTAATTTACCAGCATCTCCATCAACACCCCACCCGCTCCACAGATCCTTTAGCCAACTTTTAAAACCAAACTGAATTCTAGGGAAAACTCACAAGATGCACAGAGAAGTAAATTTCAGCTTGTCAAGCTTTATACTGATTAGTGGTAGTGTAAAACAAAATGTCAAAGAACAACCTTCCCTCTCACTCTTCTTGTCAAAACCCACACCCTCCTGTTCTGTTCCCCAGCACCACCACTCTCACCTTAAAAATAAATTCAATAAAAAGGAAAATAAAATAAACCCCTTTCTAACCACTTTGGAGAACGAAAGCTTTGAAAGCAAAACAATTCCGTAAAATGATCCAACTGTAATTCAAAATAAGCTGGTCACACAGAATAAGTTGGGTTACAATATTTGGAAAAACCACTGCATACGTTCCTACCCAAGGTCTGGTAAAGGCCAGCCACAAATTGTCTGATCACAAAAAAGGAATTTCCCCCTCACTGGTTTGTGGCAACTGTACGTGAGGCTAAGAGTGATGTTCAAATGAGACAAGCTGAGCACAGCTTCTGCTAAGTGAGTGATCCCTTCTCAGTCTCCAGATTCCGTAGCAGTAAAATGGAGTAAGGAGAGAGGACAAGACAGTACCATACCTCAGCTGAGATGGGAGCCAGCATAGACACAAGATGCTTAGGACCAGCACTGAGCAGAAGGGAATCCCTAACAGATGTTTTCAAGTATCCTGATTATGTCTGATAGGAATAGGATGCTCAGGCATTAGCATGAAGAAGTTTCCCATCCCCTGCAGCTGTGAAGAACTAACTCAACAGAAGAATTCACAGTGCAAGGCCCCTTTTGTGCGTGCTCAGATACAGAAGTCACTGGATATCTTCAATCCCCACTAACAATGCACTATGTCAAGGGGAGCTCAGCAGCAAACAGGAGCTCCTCGGGTTCTTGCTGAAATCGTTGATATTGGCAACATTCATTATCTTTCAGGTTTGTTCACCATATGGAAAACAGTAAGGAAAGTCGCCACACTGTCTTACAGACCTGTGTGCAACCCCAAAAGCCTTCTCTTAGAGCTTGTGTAGGATCGACCTATAAAGCAGAAATGAAATCAAATGAAACAAAAGCTGAGGAAAAGCATCATATGCATTGCATTTGGAATCCTCCACTGTTTTGACTGCTAAATGGGAGGTGCTGTGATTAATCTGTGATTATGTGACTCACCATAATTATGTCTTGTTGAAATTGAATTTATTGAAGCATGAATCATTCCACCCGAAGTGGAACCTAATTGCTCCATTGCTGTGGCAGCCATTTAGAGTTTAGAGGAGAGGTCAATATGTTGGATGAAGCCTTCACCCTGATTCAAGCAATGAAAGAATTTTGTCCTGTGACTTTAGAAAAGGGTAAAACTTGTCTCTGAAATGAGAAGAACCCATCCCTTGAATTTCTGTTTGAAGTGCTGGGAAACGTTCAGCCAACCTGATGGTAAAATACTTCCTTAGGCTGAGAAAGTACATATTAATTATCGATTTGGGTCTGTGAGGCTGCTGTCAGTATTTCAATGCTGTATCACTCAAGCCACAGACCTCCCACTGCTTCACTGTTATTTCTGGGCACATGCTCACCAGGGCTGGTGTATATCCACAATAAACCTGTAATTTCATCAGTAAGACTAGACTAGAGAAATACAATAAAGATGATCCTGGCGCTCCTGCTTTGGATGACACATGCGGAAGGCTGAAGTATGTGGTGCATCTCTCAAGCAGCAGCCCTGTATAACAAAGAGAAAACTAAGGTCAACTTGGATTTTTTTTTTTCCCCTTTTTAAAGAAGACATCCACATTTTGTATTCAGTTGTTTGGAATTTTGGATGGAAAAGGCTTTTTTCCAATGGGAATTTTTACGGGTAGACTTTTTGTTCCATTTTTTACCAAAAAGCCACATTTAATGAAACAGTCTTTGTATTCAGTTTAGGAGAAAAAAAAATTTACATTTTCTCCTCTGATGTAAAATGGACCCTTTTTCCTAAACAGACTTTAGTATAATTATTTCTAGCATACATGAAGGACTATAAACAATGGCTCTCCAGGGTAAGGAGTTTTTTACAGTTGTTAAATTTCCTGCTCTATTTTAAAAATTCCTCCTGCTGCTGCTGTTGTCTGCAACACAGCAGTAGCAAAGGCCCACAATAGCAGTTAAGGTTGAATTGGGGATGAAAATTGCAATTAAAAACAAAACCAAAGCTAGGAAATGCTTTGCAGTCCATAACGCCCAACCAGGCAGAAGAATTATGCAGGGCAAAAAAGGGGGAAATTTACTCCTTGATTTCCCACTTAATGCCCATTCAGAGATCCATCACTAGGTTCTGGAATGAAGGAAACAGTCCTGCCTCATATCACTCGACCTCAGTGCTCTGTGTTGGCACTATTGTTTTCCCCCAACTATATTTAGCCAATGGGAAAGTAATGCAGGAGTTCCATCTGGTACATCAGAGGATGCCTCTTTGTTGGGATCACATCTGTTTTATGTTCACACTGAATCTTGGAAAGGAGACGTGGAGCCAGGGTATTTGCTTAGCTATTACAAATTTGTTACTTATTTCTAGCAATGCACCATTGAAAGCGAATATTCAGTGCAAAATAGCTGGGCTTTATGTACACTGAAAAGGAAATAAATGTCTTTATTTTGAGAGAGACTGTATGAATGTGTCTGTCATATGTGATGAACTAGTTAGCAAAAAGGTCTCCCCTTCAAGAGGAGAAGCTGTGTAATGTATTAGTGTCAGTCATTCTCTTTTAGATCTGCCTTTCCAGAGAAGGCTTTCACTGACCCTGTCAAACAACTTTCCAGTTTTCAGTCTGATACTAGAAACACTGGTTCTTGTGTTGGTCATACATGATCCTTGTATTTTTTTAAAGGCTTGACCTGCTAACGTCTATGGCAATCATTTTATTCTTGGGTTTCCTGCAATCTTCTGCAGAAGAGATTCATCACAGTTTCTTGCAGGGACTTCGCTTTTGGTTGCTCCTGGTTTTGGGGAATGGAGAGATGGAGTCACTTCTTGTTTTTTCATTGCCAAAAATAGATTTTCAGGATAAAAGTAAATGGCAGTAGTTGCTCTTTACGCATGCAAAGGTGACAAGAGGAAACTTTTTGCCTAGAACAAATTGCATTCAAACCATTGTCAACAACTACGTATGTTTTCTGAGGTCCATCCATTCATGGTACAAAAGACTTTTGAAACTAATCTCAAGCATAATACTAGATCAGTCCAGTTCCCACCTTCACATGTTCATTTCTGGCTTGACATTGCTGAATGCTTTATGTTTCAAGGAAGGCATGCAAACGACCTTGCTCCAGGACAACACACAACAACTCTTCTGGGGCTTAGAAACCAGTCCCTGCACTCTCCTGTACATAGCGTGGATCGCAGCCCCTGCACGAAGAGACAGCTGAGACTTGCACCAGGGCAAGCAACAGAAATAAGCCCCCAAGACTGGCAGGAACACATGTTCTTTCCCTTGGCATAACACTTGATTTTCTTTCTGGTTCTCTGCATCTGCCAAGTGGAGTTTAGAGCTGCAGAGAGGGATGGATTCACATGTGTATGGATGCACAGGGAGTAAAAGTATTAGCAGCATTGCAGGCCACAGAGTCAAAGGGCCAAAGACAGTAGTAAAGCGGGACTTTTAAAGTCATTCCACTATTTCATCCCCAAGCAGATTTGTGGATGTCTGACCTTTCCAGAGTGGGAGGAATGGAAAAAACAGTGACATTTCAAGGTCAAGATAGACACAATCATTTTGCCATGCCATTCAATGATGGTTCTGACACCTTAGCTAACACCACTAGAGTATGAGTCTTGTCCTTTTACTAGAAGTCTGTCCCTCATCCACCCCAGAAGGTCTGAACACCAGCAGAATTGGTCATCCTTTCCCAGAACATGGAGTCAGCCTTGATTAGATGGACAAATGCCATCTGACCAAGAGCTATCCACTGCCTCCACCTCCACAGGAGCCAAACTGCTGATCTCTCAACCAGATTCCAGTTATTGGCATAACTTTCATCCTTTCTCTTTCTATGTTAAAATTTTGTCTCTCTCATGTCCAGGAATAAACTACTGTTTTTGCTGTCCTTGACTTTCATGTTAGTTAAATGATACCATAGGTGTCATAGAACAGTTGTCCACTTGCTGGAAGCATTGGTCACATATAGGATCAGGGTTACCAGCCTAAGAAGTGTGTGCCTCCTTGAAGATAAAGTAAGAGTAGGGGAGAAGATTTACTTCATGGAGATAGCTATGCTCTTGAATGAATTCTTGTTAATGCTGAATGGTTCATATAATGCTCCAGCATTTCTCTTAGCTTTGACCCTCCAGGGTCAGCAGTCAAGGAGCTTGCTCTTCTTGGGGATGGCTTAAGACAAACACTTTCTGAATAATTCCACTCTTCATATTTGGACAATGACTTTTTAGTTTTAAAAAATATTTATGCATTTCTATCTATCTGTTTGTCTGTCTGTCTGTCTATCTATCTATCTATCTATTTGTATTTGCTGAGAAACATATAACCAAATATTTGAATGAGTGTTTTGCTGATTTTATCTGCTTTCCCTTCTTTTCCAGTACAACGTTAAAAAAGCATTTTTAAGAAAGTCCTCAGAAAAACTCCCTCCAGAAGACATTTAAAGACAGAAAAAGAAACTTTATTTTCTCTTCAACCCCCCACCATTATTTATCTGAAAGTTGCTACCCTCTTCCCCACCACCCCTCCAGATGTCTCCACCAAATCAAAACTTTTACTCTTGAGTGGCTTCCCCAGGAAATGGAGTTTAATGTGATCATTTTGTTTATGTGTCAGCCCGTACAACTTCCAGCTAACAGCTTTGTAACCTGACAGGCAGAAGAGAATGCCTAAAAATATTGTGACTATCATATTTCATCAAAATAAGCAAGTGGAGAAAGGAGAGAGACTTTCTTACTCAGGGATCACACCTTTTATTGAACACTAGAGAATCCACGCAAGTGAGAGCCTTTGGAATGAGCTTTCATTTCTTCCTCTGCTTATGGAACCACTTTGTCTGTGGGTTGTCACTGCTCTCCTTAATTACAGCCCCCTCCCCTGGGCTGTATCACTTTTTCAGCAAGTGCGAAATATTGCCTTGGAACCTATCATCTCACGATAGGTCTGGCCTGGAGGATTGTGCAATTCCTGCTGTCTGCTCCAGTGCAAACAGGAAAAAGAATCCGAGCCTCAGTTTTTACAATGTGCAGCTTGCGTGCAGGAAATGGACCGACTCAGCAGCATCTCTGGGATGTTTATTGCTCTGCACTCTTGCCAGCAAGGCCCGGGCCATTAGCTCTGCTGGCGGAGGGTTCAGAGCCATCAACATTCACAGGGCCTCCAGTGGCCTGTCATCCTGCTGGAGGTCAGCTGGAAAAGGCCTGGAGAAGTTCTCAGGCACTGCTTGGGGAAGAGGGGAAGGTTTCTTCCTCTTCCAGAGAGGTGATGTGAACAAGTGCAATGCTCCCACTTCCCCAACCCCAAAAAGAACCGGCTCCAAGTTACAAGCCCAATCCATTCACTTGTTTCCAACAGCAATCCACAGTCAAGTGGTAATGGCACAACTGGCTGCAGTACTGTTGAGACCATATGTGAATCCATCTCCACCTAAGGGACCTGCTTTCCTCACCCACCTGCTACATTTTCCACCCAGCTCAGCTGCTCTGTTCTACTTTTGTCTTGACACCTTCTGGGGATGAAGGCTCTCTCTCTCGAATAGAGGTGGAGCCTTGGGGCACTGGGTTGAAATCTTCAGCCTTTTTGTTAATTCATCCCATTTACACTCAAATGGGATGAAGCCCCATCCTGAGTGCAGTTGTGTTTCTACAGTCATTAATACTGCACAAATCAATCCTACAGCTCACTAGTGAGCAGTTCATGCCAGGTAAAACATATAAGCTCTAAAAAAGTCTTTCTCCCACACTTTTCTTGCTGTCCAAATCCATCAAGGAATAATTTATTTTTCTGAATGAATTTTAATCTCCATTGACATGTTCTCTTCTCAGTTAACTTTACTCAAAGGAGGAAAGGGCCTAGTCCTGAGGGCAAGGAATTTACGTTCTCTCCTCTAATCATTCACACCATGAAGACAGATGTGGAGATGTGGCACTGATATTTTGAGATTCCTCCTTCTAGCTTTCCAGACTCCATGCCCTGTCAATAGGTTGCTGAACTGGGTCACTCCTTCTGGGTAAGTCACTTTCTCCCTCTCCAGACCTTGGTTTCTTTACCTTTTGTAAACTGCATTGAGGTTCCTGGGTGAGAAGGAATACCCGGAGAAGAAAATATTAGTAGCACCACAAGGGCTACTAACAGGTATACACTCAAATTCAGAAGATTCTTAACCTTGCCTCAGTTAAGGCAACATTTGTGGTTTGCAGTTTCCACCTACGTGTTCTTTTGACCCTTGGCAACACTGGGAGATTATTGGGACAGACTACTGGGATTATTGGAACAGAATCCATGTGTATTGGTACAGAAAACTGCCTTCTGCATGTCTTGAGTATGTAATTCAGTCCTGCAGAGCAGAGGAGGCCACCACGCATAGGTTAATATTTGTGGAAAGTGAGTGCTCCTCTGCACAGCAACAGATGTGCTCCTCCTGCCTGAGGGCAGGACCTGAGGCCAGGTATCACCGCCCCAGGGCTTTAGACCACTCAGCAAAACTGCATGTCAGCCAGAGAGGCAGTGAGCCCCCAGATCGGGTTAGGTAGTGAGGAAGTTTGAGACATGCAGACCTTTTCTTCAAACGGGCACCAGGGGACCTACAGGAAAGCATGCAATCAATGGAGGTGTCAAGCTATGGGGAGATCCTTGAAACCCAGGATTATGCAGGAATTAGAGCAACTGCTAGAATAGCAACAAGCTCTGCTGAAGACCAGTAAAGGAGCAAGGTTTAGTGTGTGGCTGGCTTGGCTGTGGAGTGCTTCATATCACTGAGCAAACGTCTTATCTAAATCACAGTGTTGACTCAAGGAATGAACTCAACAGATCTTCCTTGCTTCCTGCCTCCCACTCCTGATTTATGTGTTGGATGACCAGAAGCAGCTGAACAGTAGCTGTGCATTTACTAGCACAAGGTATGAAATGCTGCAGTGAAAGTTTACCTGGGGTTTTCCACTGGGATACATGAATATCAAAACTTTCTGTGGAAAAATGTTATGTTAGAGATAGGGAGAAAATCAGACTGGGTTTCAGTTGCTTCAACTCCAGCCCAAATGTGTCCTCCTTTACATGATCTCAAAGTGCTTTATTTCTAAATCTGTGCAACAAAACAGGAACCCACATTTCTTTATGGTATGTTTCTTTATGGTACTTTGCAGAAGATCAGGTGCCCATATTCCCTCTTAGGGGGTGCAGATTTCCTAGAAAACTACCTATCCCACAAGGCAAGGAAATGTTGGAGATTTTTTAGGGCACATGATGCCACTCCTATTTGGGTAGTTTAATGGGAGATGTAGTCAATCTGGCTACTAGCTCACAGAAGAAAACACAGGCTGGGACAACAACTCCCAGAAGGCAACGCACTGCTGAAGCATGAAACTAAGTACTGAAATGACCTCAGAGGAAGGGATCCTCTGCAGGCTGTCTCAGGGATGAAGTGCTTCCATCATTTACATTTTAAATGTCAAAACAAGATGTTTTGACATTTGCTACTAATAAAAAAAGCTTTTGACATTTTCTGCAGATTAGAAATTATGGAATTTTTTTCTCTTTTTCTTTAACCTCATGTTTTGGAACCTAAAGCAAATTTTAAAATGTCAGATTTCCCCATGGGATGGAGATTCAGAATTTTTTCTCAGCTGTAGTTGTGATGCTTGGAATTACCTCTGATAGCCAAGGGACCTACAATCCAAACAGTGAAACACTGCAGGCTCAGGCAGAGAAGAATTTCCTCCCTTTGTTCTGTATTTTGAAACAGTGATCTTTTTTAATTCCACTCCTCTATTATCTGATACAGTTTTGCAAAGTAGGCAATTCCATCTAATAGTTTTCTTCTTTAGTACAGAGCAATCCCCTTGTTACTTAACCCTACCTAAATCATGAGTGTAAATTCCTTAAGGAAGAAAAAAGAGCTTAGTGCCCCAGTTGGGACCAGCTGATGATATTTCTCCTTCTACGGTTCAGGATGAGGTTGTGTTCACCCTGTGCCCATCCCCTGGTTAGCCAACAAAGATCTGAATTCTGAAGATAGATTGCCAACATTTTTCCTGGATATCTCACATCCCACCCCAATAAAAGACAAGGGATTGACCTCCAGCATCTGCCCTGTCAGCAGAAAGTGCATTACACCTGAGAAAAACTGAAAAGCAATGAAAATCAGTTGACTATTGCACAGTAACCAAGACATGAGAGACACACATCTTTATCCAAAGAGTCTGCTAATATAGTCAGGTGTCAAGTCCCTGTTAAACAAAATTTGGATTTGATAGTGGAGGCCCAAAGGAGCTTCTATCTGACAAAGCTTTGCGCTTTTCAAAAAGAGGAGGGTAGATGGGGGGAGCAGAGCATGTTGCTGCGACAACTTAATAAAGAGGCTATGAATAAAAAACGAGAAGGATGTTCCTTTGTGCTAGCAAGCCAAGGCACTAAGCTGATTGCCTTTGGACTTGGCAGTGTAAGGAAGCCATGTCTGAGCCTTGTGATCCAGATCTGTGAGGGACCGTTCAAGTTCATTCATGTGCCTTTGCAAATAGGCTGTTCCTCCAAGATGTGCCACATAAAGGGTTAGTGCACTTGATTATGGTGTTATCATTGAACTTGAAATAAGACAGGCCACTCACACCCACAACAAAAAGCTCTTGATCATGAGGACTGGTCTATCTGATGATGCTGACCAGTGGCAGCTGCTCTAGGATAAGTGCAAGATACTCCATGAGCAAAAGCCATAGGTTATGGGGAGACTTTTGATAGTCAGAATGGTTTGTATCCTACAGCTGTAGGATGATGTATTTCATTTTTAGTTTAGGATTCACTGTTACAATCCCAGATGCTCAAGCTCTTACTGAACATGACAAAACTTTGGTTGACAATCATGCCTCTGTGCCAGTGAGCTACAGAAAGTCATGTTCTGCAGAATATATATCCTAAGTAGATACCCTAAATAAATCTGGCAAGGCATATGTATCCTAAAGAAAAAGTGAGTAAAGGTAATGCAGGTCTGATGGCATGCTAAAGAGCAAGCAGGGAATCATCAGAAAGGGTGAGTACAGGCACAAGAGCTGCCACCGTCTTCCCTTAGAGAAGAACAGTGGCTGCAAACAAGAATCTGATGTGATCTTGCTGACTACTTGATAATTTACTGGTGTTGGCTCCAGAGCACATTCCTCGCAGGGTGTAAGCAGGAAAGGATGTTGTTGGACTTCAGTAGACTGTCAGAAACTCCCAGAACAGCTTTGCCTACACAGGGGCATGCAGCATCATTCATTTGAATTAACCAGTGGGGTGAATTTAAAGCTGATGTTTAAACTACATTGAACCCCTGGTTAGACTATCTCATCTGGAATTAATGTGGCTTCAGTCTGATTTACCTTAATTCACTTTGAGAGTGAAGTTGATGACTTAAACCTTAGAAAAAAGTGTCTGCAAGATGGTATTTTAATGACCTTAGGGACAAATGGACTTGTCCAAGTTATTTTGAGTTAAATAATCTGCTTGAAAAAAGCCAATTCAGATTACTCTTTTTTTCTTTAATGTGTCTTTGCAAATAAATCTGTGCAGATAATGGTTTTCTCATCCTGTGAAGCTTTCTGAGACTTCAGAATTTTTTCATATCCCACCACAGGATAAACCCAAACTCTTTTGCAGTGGTTTTGGTTCATTTAGTTGGGATTTTTGGGGGTTTTGCTCTCTCTTCCCTTCCTCGCCCTGAACAAACAAACAAAAACTATCTCTGTCTGGAAAAGTGTCAGCTGACTAAAATAGTAAAGAGATCAGCTGGGGAGGAAGCCATTACCCCCGTGAAGTCAACATAGGCTTAAGACAATCTTTCAACTTTTTATGATTATTAATGAGGTGGTAAAACCCCAGAACATCATCCTCCTAGTCTGAGACCTGGTCATACTTATTCCAAGACATATATGCTTTATATTAGCATGTGTTCTGAGCTGAAAGCATCCACATTTGATCAGAAATTTCATCATCAAGCTGGGAAACCCACCTTTATTGAATATTTGGGTTGGTTTTGTTTTACAATGATGCTTTCTTGTAAAAAGATGCATGGGGGGAAGGTTGGAACAGCAACATTTTCTAATGACAACACTTCTAGTCAACAATCTGTCTGAAAGCTACTGTTTCCTGGTCTGTGACCTTTGTATGTTGTTATTGCCTATCTCAAGGGCTGTACTTACGTGTCTGCTTTTTTTATCCCCTCTTGTTGTACAGCCTAAACAATCCCACTCTCTGGGAGGTTTAGAAATTACCATATCCAAGAGGCTCTACTGTCACACTCTTCAACTGACCTGGACCTAAAGGAAAAATGTAACAGAAGTCTAAGGAAATCCAAGATAAGGAACGAAGTAATACTGAGTGAGTCTAAACAAAGGTCATCTGAATCCTTAGGTTTGTTTAAGATAGTTAGGTTTAGGACTTGAAGAATCTCATTCCTAAATTGCCACTGATTTCAGCAGGACTGATGCACCCAAAAGCCTTTGGGGAATTTGTTTCTGATACCAAGGTTATTCCTGTCAAGGCCCATGTAGCCAAAAAAACTGAATGCCAAAGCTTTAGCATGAGTTTTAGGCCATAAATGAAGAGAAGTAATATGGAGTACAGTAATCAACCTTATTTTGCTAACTACAGTGATGAAGGAAAAGAATTTGTGAGCATTTTAATTCAAAACTTGAATCTGAGAATAACAGTAGCAAAAAGAACATATCCAATAAAATTCATGGCAACTTATGCCAAGTTGCTGATGTAGCCTGGTGAATGAGGTTGTAGAAACTCAGCTTCTCTTCCCAGTGTGTGTAAGGAAGTGAAGATGTAAGCATACATGTCTAACAAGTGGCTTCTCAATGGAGGAGAGCAGCTTGCCAAAGCCACCTGGCTTGCCAAAGCCAATAGCCTGAGGTCAGCTGAGGACAGACAGCAGGACAGCTCCTCGGGTCTGTGATTTTGGGTTATTTGGATTGTTATCTTGAGGAAGGAGTGTTACTGCAACCTCACTGCTTTGAACAGGTGGGTCTTTGTCAACAAGATTGAGAAATAATGAATCACTGTTCTGAAACTAGTTTAGTGACAGAGCTACAAATGGTCCCAGTAAAGAAAATCAGTCAGAAATTTGATCAGCTAACGCTTCTGTTTGTTTTGAGGAAGGTAACAATATCCAGCAACATCTCAACAGGGTTGATGAAAGTTCTGACTTTTCACGGAGAGGAGGAGTTTGCAGAGCTATGTGAATTTAATGAGGCACCTTAATGCTGTTGCTCTGATCAAGTCCAGCTGCAGCTTCCCCAAGGAGTAACACCTGTGCAGTGTATCTGTAAATAGTACCCCTTGGTACTCTGGGATAAAGCCCCTTTTACGTCCCAAGCTTCAGGAATATGGGTCCAAAAAAAGACCAAGACAACTGCGCAAGGCTGGCTTAACCAAAAACACCTACATCCATGGTGAGAGTTTCACCCAGCCAAGAACTTTTCAGGGATGCAAACACATTTACATTATGTCACATTGCACCATGTCCTCACTCAGTCATCTTCTAAATTAGCCTATGACTGCATCCAGCTGTGCATTTTTCTATGATTTTTCACTGAAAGAGGAGTCTTTGGGTCACTGAAAATTCAACCAGAATAGTGCATGAGAGCGCCTGTATTTGGGGGGGGAGGGCAGGTGGAACCCAAAGGCTCCCAGCATGGGTTGGGAAAGGGGGAGCTTGTTTGGATAGCTGGGGCAATTGCTTATTCAATGCATTCCTCTGCGTCCATGGCCAGTTTGCAGTGTGCTCTAAGACCCTTAGTAAACTTGATGAAGAAGCAGGAACAGAAACAAGACTGGAATTCCCAAGTAGGTCAGGGAGGGTAAAATTTCAATCTGCCTACATTATTGGAGAACACATGAAGGAACAGGAGAATATTCATGAGACGGAACTGGCAAATTAAGAGCCAAATTAACAAGATAAAGTTTGGGGGTTGTTTTCTTTCTTTTTTTTTTTAAAGAACATTTGGAGCCAAACTTCTAGGAAGGACTGCAGAGAATTAGCCTTGCAATTCCTGCTAATAGGAGTCTGGAGACTCTTCCATATGTACTCTCACCTTCTCCCCTTGGTCTATGCTGAAAACCTACCCTCTGAGGGTTATCTGAATGCTGCTAACAGGAAGGCAGCTAAACATTTGTCTTGCAGCAAGGACAGAAAGAAAAATGAACCAGGGTTTTTCTTCTCCTCCCCATAAAACTTGAGCATTCATACTTGGAGTGAATGCAGACAGCCCTGGGACCTGTATAAAAGACTAGCAACTGGCTGTAAGCACCATAACTTAAAGCACATTCCACACTAAAATGAGAAGAACTTGGGAATAACAGAAATAGAATAATAGAAAGTGTCTCATCGAGCAAATTCCCAGCACCCAGCTCAGGGAGAGGGGAAAAGTAAAGGCAATTAATTGAAGAGAATGCATTGAGATCTCTGTGGCCAGATGAGGGAAGAGAAAACATAAGGGGAGAATGGGAGTGTGTAAAAGCAGTTGATGCCTTCCAGTAAATCTTGCAACGTTTGCTCATCAGGAGCAGTCCTGTTCTGCACAGACTGCTGTTGTCTGTAACCTCCCCCTTTGTCTTGATGCTTCCTGGTAGGGATGCTCACTGAATGAGCTCTTTTGTTTTCCATTGGCTTATTCTCAGGGAGGAAAGCAAACATATCTCCCTTATATTCAGTTATTGTGGCGGGGAAGGAAAAAGAGAGGAATATTTTGAGCTTTAAGGCAAAAGTAGCACATTTAGTATCCTATTTTCTAAGTGGTCCAGATGAGACCTCTCATGGGTGTAAAATATTTGCCCAGGTTTACTTACATCTCAGGTGTTTGCCTGTTCCGTATCCAACTCTTTGTGTGCCTCTGCAAGTACAACCGAGTGGCCTTTGGAGTGTGATCATGAATCTTAACCCTCTGCAATTTGAGCTCATGGAAATTGAAACCCATTATCTGAAAATCTGGTACTTTCAGATCAGCTGCAGTTTCTTGGGAGCCCATAGAGCACACAGCTTTAGGGCATCAGATCCAAACTTCTCTGATTTTCTAGCAAGAAGGTTTGGATTCCAGGCTGCTGAAGAGTGACTGTACCTCATAAAGAGCATGTACTTAAAGATCTCAAAGGCATCAGTGTGCTGTGGGTGATCATTCACTTTCCCATATGCCACTGAGTTTGGAGAAGAGAGAGATTATTCCCAGATTCTGTGGAAATTTTGCTGTGAATCTGAGAAAAGACGTTCAAGTTCTGCCTAATCACATAACAAATATTCCAAAATTGTTCTCACAGTTTTTGTAACTGTTCACCAAAATCTGATTCTGTCTTTGGCTTTTGCGTTCCTGTGAGTGTGTATTAACCTGAAGAGCTTAAATCCAATAGCCCCTGCTAGGGATTCCCTCCAATAATTACACAGTCCCACAAAGGAGACTATCCATTCCTGATGAATGCGTTCCCAAGTGTTTTCCCAGCATTGTTTGTAGGTCACTTTCTTTACCAGAGAAATCACTGCAACTTGTTTAACAAGAGAAGGAATGAGAGCTCCTTCTCAAACTCCCTTATTTGCTAGATAAGAGCAATTAAAGCTGTGTCCATATAGCCTGCTTGTAAATATACTTTAAGCCACGTTTCTATAGGGAAATTGAAATACTGACTTTTGCACCCTGCAGTCAGAGGCTGTGCAAACAAATAAGATCTCTCAGGCTACCATCACCTCCAGCTAAAATTATAATGACTGAATTATTTCCAATTTACTCAAAGGCAATGTTAGTTGGGAAGACGAAAAGAGTTTATTTTTGTCTTTTGGTTTTTTTATTTAAGCTTTTTCAAAGAATAAATCTTCAGTTGGGGGGGGTGGAAATTCCTTCTAGCACTTGGTTCAGAAGACACAAGGGAAGAATAAATCACCTTGTTTATTTTTATTTTTAAATAACTAATGTGGTTTAATTGGTCACTTTACAGGAATGCTTCAGCCTGTTTGGTGCTGATGAAATTGTTGTGAGGTTAAAGAAAAGAGGAGGTTCAGCACTTACACAAACTGTCCAGTTCCTAAGGCATCTGGTGCTGGTATGAAAATTAAATATGGCTATCATGCATCACGCATGATGTGACCCAGTTTTGCTGTTGTGAATCCAGATGCTATAAACCAGCCACATCCTGAAAGCTGATTAAGCACCACTTGGTGAGCTTGAATCCAATGAAGAAAACCATAACCTTGCCAGAGCAGGAGCCAGGCATATCTCCTATTGTCATTTTTCAGCTCCTTTTGAGAAAGGACTGGTGTTGGGGATTTCATTGGGCAGAAAGAGAACACACCATTGCATAAACATATGAAAATGCATGGTTTTGTGTCATTTATAGCTTGAGAGTAGCAACATAATGCAGAGCCAAGAAGTCATCGAATAGTGAGGGAAAACACAGGAAAGGTGTATCTAGCACAGCCAGGTTGCAAGGTGGTGGGTCTGACAAACTGGTGTCCAGATGTGAGACGTGAGCCTTCTTCTCATGGGGGTGTGATGCAGCTGTGCACCATTAGGCTTGCCTGTGAATGCGTGCCCAAAGCCAGGAACGCTTATACCCCAGAAGCAGAGTCTGGTGGTTGAACACCTCCAGATGGATCATTTAAGTAAATTTCTTCCAGTTGAGACTTGACCTGGTCCGGGTTTTAAGCACTTTCTTGTGTAAGCACAGTTTGCAAGAACAAATGTGTGTTTGGGGCATATTGTGTTGGATGCACGTGCACTCTGCTTGAACACATGGGACTTTTCAGGGCAAGACCCTTTAATTGCTGTGTTTCCTTCTAATGGGTCTGTTGCTTCCCAAGTAGCATTTGCATCTGTCCTACAAACTCTCAGCCAGAGTCCTGTTCTGAAATAATGTGCTTGTTGCAGGGCTAGAGTTTCTTCTCAGACAAGAAGCCAACAAGTCCTGAGTGCTTTTTAGACCATGCATCATTGTGTACCAAAAGGTAACTGATGCCTTCACAGTCCATGAGGTGATTTAGTGTGCTGGAAGGCAGAAATAGGTGCAACCTGAAGCTTGTCCGTAAGGAAGCCAAGTGGGTAAAAGAGAGGACATTGTCCTCCTGGTTGCTCTCTGGGCTCCCACACGAGAGCAGTGCAGATATAGCCAAAACAGGATGAGGAACAATCTGAAACTGAAAGCTGCCCACTGCCCAGTGTGGAATGAGAAGTTATCTAAGATACCAAGATGGGGTATCTGCAGCCCCAACAGCACCAAGAGAAGCTGAACCAGACCTCAACCCTGGCTGTTATAATGGAAACCTGAGGGAATTAGCACTTAACATGCTCTTCAGAGTCATTTCAGGCTGTTACTCCTGATCTCAGCATCTTTTTCTTTAGTTCATCTTTTCCTTTACAATATCATCAATAAGAATGTAGTCATGGCAGTATCCTTTTGTCCAGCTAGGATATCCTGAAAGGCTCCTGCAGTTTAAGTAGGTAGTAAATTGCTGTGATATTCAAAGGCAATATTTCAAGAGTAATGTCTTTTTTCCTCATCTTTATGTCTCACTTTTTTACTGCCAGTATTTCCCAGCCTTGCTGTAATCATATGGGACTTACTTATATTCTTCATTTTTGGGTAGATATGGTACATTTACCTTGAAAAATTTCCTATTTTTCAGACAAGTCTGAAAGTGTCCATCAAATTTCATAAAGGTGCTTTTGGGTTCTCAAGTAAAATCTGTTCTTCCACAAGTTTCTGATTCCATAGTTTGTTTGTGTTTTAGTGCAGAAGGGCCAACAAAATAAAGAACCAAGCCAACAAACAAAAATATAAACACTCCCAAACAACCTTCCCAGTGATATTCCTGGAGATGAATAGCATCCAACCCTCTGGTCCTCTAGTCTCTGTCTAAAACAGCAGTAGGCTCTAACGCAGTTGTCAGCTTTACTCTGCTGCAGTGACAGCTCAGGGATTTCATGTGGCATCATATTTCTGATAGCTGGTTCCTGGAGAGTGGACCTGAGCTCCTGAGAGATATTACTGGACTGTGTGCTCGCTGTGCTGCAGAGACAGCTATCTGCATGGGAGTGATCTAGATGTGCATCTACACTCAGGTTCCCTGTTCCCTAGGCAGTTGTCTCCCTGGTTTCAGAAGACGAAAGCTGGATGCCTCCATGAAGACCATACTCTGTATACCTATAAACTAAGGACCTTTTGTCTCATTTTACAGGCAGGTGTTACCGAGTCTTCTGCATGGCTCACACACAGAGTCCAACGTGGCTGGTACCATGCCCAGCTGCCGCTGGCCGGCCATCCAACATGAGCTGCGTGGGATGTCCAGCACTGGCTTCGCCCACAGGCAAGCCCAGCAGCCAGCTGCCTAGGGGTAAGCCTCCTTTCTCATAATTCTCAGAGCAATGGGCCCTTGCCACAATGTGCTCAAAATCTAACTTGGTCTGTGTCCATGTCTCAAGGGCTAGGAAGGCAAATAACCAGACTGGCTCAGCTGACAAGGGGTAGCTCTGTTACATGAATACAGGACCAAACAGGAGAGGTGTTGCAGAACAGGAGCTTTCATCCATGGGATCCTTTCAGGACAGTGTTGGAGTTAGGCTCCAACGAAACCCGTCCCTGTTCTAGAAACCTCCTGATTTTATGCTGCCATGGTACAAAAGGATTGTTTTCTTCCTGCAGCCTGATTCAATTTTAAACCCAATTTTTATAGCTCCTATCTGTATAGGCTTCCAGTAAGACTATTCTCATCTGAGCAAAAATTGGTTTGAGGAAGTTTTACCACAAACCCTTAAACACTTTGATATGACAGTATCCATTGCACTGACAAAGTCAAGGTTAAAAATAGAGTTTACAGGCTTAAGTCTGGCATTCAACTTGACTGAAATATTGCAAAACGATTTAAAGTCAGCAAAATAATGTTTAACATGTCCTGGATCCCAGATCTCCTTAAGGAGCAAGAAAAAAAAAAGAAGAAAAAGCTAAACAACCACAACATCAGGTCAGATGGTAATTTACTGCTGCCAAGCCTCCTCCATACAAAATCATTGCAGATGCTTCCTGGCCAGTGACAGTCTAAACAAGCAGTGAAACACTTACAGCTGTAGGCATGCATGCCTATTCGAAACAGCCTTCTGGAAGGGAAGGTGCATGGTTTCAGAGAGGACCCTGATGAAGTTAGGAACCTGTGGCAGGATCAGGACAAACCTGGAGTTAAGAGAAAGGTTTTCATGAGGAGACGCATGGGTCATTTGTGTCTTCCTGCAAGGGAGGGTGACAGTATTTTATTGACACCTTGCTGATCCTATTTGCACTGTTGCTTACAGAGGTTGTAGGGGACTCATGTCAGCTAGACAGAGTGAAAAGGAAGATTTTATTTCCCATGATTCATAGTCCCAATTCTGTCTCTTTTTACCCATTTTTCTCCTGGTGCTTTGGGGCTGAGCTGTAGCTAGAGACAGGGTGTGGGGCAAGCGTCCTGGTGCTGCTAGAGGTAGTGAGAGTTTCCCCTGGAGCACAGCAGGTGTGAGGTACTCATGCCATCCAGATTAATCCCATTGCCAAATTTGGCTTTGGGAAGGAATTGCGCTTTTTTTTCCCATTGCTCAGATCTGGCATGGATTATTTTAGAGAGATTTTGCTTTTCTCTATGAAGTAGGGGTATAATCTGTTCTTCAGAACTCCCACCATAATAAACTCTTCCTTGAAAGTGAAGGAACCAGGAGCACACTCTGTGCCAGCTCTCACCCTGAGCGCATGATGGTCCTTGTACCCTTTCAGCATTTTACAATTGGTCTTAAGCTTCAAAGGGGCACGTGGATGGGAGACAAGCAGCAATCCTGAGGATGCTTTTTGACTACAGGTTTCTACATGGTGGCTTGAGACTATCAAGATGCGGGGGTTGCCACCCAGTGTGCTTTCTTCGCTCCACAGTGTGCTGTAGTTTGGGATGACTGGCATCACATCATCACTCAAAAGTCTCAGCAAAAATCAGGATGATGATGATGTGCTCAAATCTCAGTGACTTTATTAGATGCTGACTTGGGAGCACTGGCAACTTGCAAGTCTCCCCAGTGCCTCCTATTACACTTGCTGCTTTCAGTTGTTTATGATTTTGCCAAAGCTGAATGTTTGGGTTCAGGTTTTTCATGTTGGATGTATGCCTTCAGGCTGAATTGCTTTTTGTTGTTCATTTTCCACCCTCCAAACACCTTTCTCATCTAAGTTGACCTGACAAGTATCTAAAGGAAGAAAAGTCATACAGTCCCTGTTTTCCAGGCCGGGGTCTGAGCAATACTGAGGAGAGTCTGTCAATAAACGTTGCTCCACAGAAGGAATGAAAGCACTTGGAAAAGGTCAGGAAGGAAGTTCTTGGAGGAGCCAAGAATCGCAATCAGGTTTCTCGAGCCTACAAACTGTGTCTTAACTCTTGGGCTATTTGTTCCTCTTCTCCCCTGCTATAGGATTCATGATTTAAAGGGTAGGATGGGACTGGTGTTCAAAGGGGTCAGAAGCTCTGGGTCAGTTGGGTTAGGGGATCTTTATTCTACAAAGAGTTTCCCTTGCAGGAATTGTGTTGGAAATGTCTCACACCACTGTATTTCTGTACACTAGCCCCGTTCTTATTTGCTGCCCTACAGGCATGTGTTGTAACTGCTCTCCCTGCTGAATTTGTCAGCGATGAGTCCAGAGCCTGCCCAAACAAGAAAAAATAATAAAACCCCTTTCACAGGAAAGAGTGACTTGGCAGCAGGTAGGGGACAAAAACAGAAAAAGAAGGGTGGGGTGAGGGTAGCAGTGCAGAGCCCCCATGCAGCACCTAACCTCTCCATGAAGAGGTCCAAGATGTCTGCCAGTACTGCCCACTGGTGTTTAGGCTGGGTCAGGAAAATTGGTAAGACAGACCCCACAGTTGCCCTGCTTTCTCCTCTTCCCTGCTCTGGGGATGGTCAGCTTGAACCTGGCCTTGCAGTTCTTGAAGGAAGAATCCTGTGACTCCCCGGGAATGGGGCAGAGGAAAAAAACACATCCAGAACCTCAGTGGAAGGTCTCAGGGAGCTTCATTGGACCTACAAAACCCCTTTTGTGGTGCAACTGGGGCCTCAGCCACCTGCACGTATAGATGAAGGGCTTTGGGCATGGTAAATGAGCTGCTGGAAAGAGGTGCCAAAACCCTGGGGGTTTCAGAAGAGATGTCCCTAATACATGAGGAAAATGCAGCCATTTGAAAGGTTTTTCATGTGGGAAAGCTGAGCAAAGCTGGCTGCTTTCTCTCCCAAGTACACAAGGTGTGGTTTGGTTTAATTTAGAAATCTGTAAGGACTCACAAGTGTTTGAAACCAAAGCAGAAGTTTCTCTAGAGGATGATTCAGAGCAGGAGCCTGATTTCTTGTGCTGTGGATCACCAGTTTCCCCACTGCATCTGACAGAGATGAAGGCAACTAGATAGATAAGTTACATGTCTATAGCTGGATGCTGGGATGTAAATGCTCCACGTAGGTTATGTAGGTCCTGTTCTAATATGCTTCCCACCAGACTGTGCTCTTCTGGAGGCCTTTCTCCTTCCTGCTCTCAAAAGAGACTGTAATTCACCCATAGGTGAAGGGTAGAGGCAGGCAGCCAGCTCAGTTGTTTCAGACACATTAAATCAACCATTTTCCTAGGGTCATCTTATTGTTATGGTCAGGAAGCCTTGAGGACTCAAGGTCCATTGCACAAGGATACTTGAGTCTGTACACCACTGCACAAAGGACGCTTTGGAGGGAACAAGCCCTTAAAAGACTAGTGTAGATTACTGTCTTACGTGAGTTGCAGTCTCTGGCTTGTGTCTTTTGCCTGGTACTCCATGTCTGAAGGGGTGTTGGATACAGGTCCCTGTGATCTAGTGCTGATGTAGCATCAGCAGCCATAAGGGAAGCTTCAGCCTAGCTCCTAGTCAGAGTCACCCAGTGCAAACTCTGCTGCCAGTGAAGGAGACAGTCCTGCTCCAGCCACATGATAATTAAAAGACTGGAAAGCTCAGCCAACTGAAACTGAACTGGTTTTGTACTTCCACTAGTTTTCAACCAGATCAGTTCCCTGACCCCATTCATCATGAGACCACAGGGATGCCAGTGCTGCTATAAGAGCAGAGAAGGGAATGGGAGAAACGTGGGGTAGGTGGATTTACCCCTGCAGATTAATGCTGGCTTTGCTCACCCTGACTCAGGGTAGTAGTCACAGACAGACACATCTCTGTGGTGTGCTCTGGCCCCAGAACAATATACTTCTGTGAAATTTCCTTATTTTGAAAATACACCAATAAGCTCTATTTCAAATTTAAAGTAATACATAAATCACAGCAGATTTTGGCTTAAAATACAATGCCTTACCAAAAAAAAAAAGTATATGTATGTTCACTAATCCAGCCAAGAACTGTAATAAACTGTCAACATCAGTCTTGTTCACTTCATTTTGGGGTCTTACTAGTCCTTACAGAAAGGTTCTTCAGCTATGATCTCTAGGCTGGTGGTCTGTGGAGATTTTTCTGTTCCTGTGATTCTGGTTTTTCTATCTGAATCTGATAAACCTCATTAAAAGAAGTCAATACCCTATGGGATGAAATGTCAGGCCTGTCTTCATGAAATATTGTGCTCTGAATTGACGCAACACAAGCCAGCTCCATGTGGGAAGTAATGCAGTCATTTTAGTGCATTGCTGAGCCCAGCTAATAAGCGCCTTTGAGAAGTAGGTTATATTAGTTGTCACTCAGCACCTTGTGATTGCATTTCCATGGCTGTTGGACCACTTTGGAGTGTGGGCAAAAACATGTCCTGCCTGCTTGCAAAAGACTGTGTGGATCTATGTGCGTGTATATCTAATCACATAAATGAATCCTCTAGGTGACATGAAAATCCTTGTGCAGAGTACAGGAAGGATATAAGAAGCTATATCATCCTTGCTTTCCAGAAGTGCTGGGGTCACTTTGAATAGAAATCTGAACATGGGAAATTTGCCTGAGGGAAGGCAGGGACAAGTCAGGGTATTTCAGAGCTACACAAGTAATATAAAACAGCAGGAAAGCCATAAAGATTTACGGACAGGGTGTCCTCTGTTCCCAGGTAAAGAAAAACAAGTACTTCCACAAGAAAAGGAGGCGGCAGGCGAAAAGTATAATTCTTGCTGTAAATTTCATTTAAATTAGGAGTGCAATATAGAGACAGCACATGTGGCAGCTCAGTTTGGTTTTCACGGTCCCATACATTGTTTGTTTGGTTTTGGTGGGGTTTTTTTATAAGATGCTGTTCTCTCCTGAGCCATCCATGCCCTAATCACCCCTGTGTCATGATGTTTGCTGTGTTAATCAGTAGTTGCCATGCCACGTATTCGTGCCTCCTTCCTGCACCCTGCGCCAAGCCCACCTTGGTTTTGCTGCTACACAGTTTCAGGCTTCACTCAGCTACACCAGCTTTTGCCAGTACAACTTGTCATCAGTTCTAAGGTCAGTTCCTCGCCGACATCCCGTTCACACGTCATCAGGCAGCCATGGGCTCTGAGCTAAATCCAACCCTACAAAAGAAAGGGCTTAGCAGCGCTATAAAAATTAAAGAGGTGCCTTTGTTTGTGTTCATCACCTCCCAGCTGACACTCTATTGAGACCAGCAGTTCCTGGTCTGAGGCTTGTGCCCGTCATGAGCACTATGTGGCAGACAGATCTAGTCCAGGAGGCAATCAGCATGGAGCAAAAAGTCCACACTGGCAGCTGCTGTTGCAAGAGACAACTTTTTGTTCAGGATTTTTTCTTACAGCAGGCTGTGTCCATCCAGTGGTATTTCATTTACCAGTCCTTAATTGTCTTGGGAATGTTTCAGACAGGTGCAGTTGGCTGCCAAAGAAGACACCAAAGCCATTCTCCTCTTGCCAAGGTTTGACTCCATCCCAGCAGACTGGATGTGTTGCTCAAGTGAACAGCACATTTTGTTTGCCATTCCCACTGACAAGGGGTTATGGCTACCCCAAGCTAATCTTTGACTTGCAGGAGCAGGGGAGGGTGCATCAAGAGGAGGTGGTGACAGTGAAAAGATAAAGTGCAAGTTTTGGTCACGGCAATCAGACTCTCCAGATGCAGTTTACTGGCTGAGGGAGCCTATGGTGATGTTTTCTTCCTGCTCAATCCTACAGGAGAATGTCTTGGTCAGAACGGGCATTCAAATGACCACACAGCACCGAAGGGTTTCAAGTACTTTAAGACAGCAAATGGATTTTACCTCCAGAACACTCCTCCTCTTGGGGCGGAGGGAGACATTCATTTCACCACACAGAGGAGAAACCAAGGACTGCCTCGTTGAGATTTTGGATACAGATTAGAAGCTAAAGTAAGACCTCTCAAGGTGCTGGTCTTCCACCACCCCAGGACTCACTATCTACGTGTCTCCCCTGGTCAGCAGGGAGGTATCCAACTCCTGCTACTACATGCACAGTTCTGGCAGGGTACAAATTCCTAATACCATTACCTCGCAGGTCTGGCTGAAACAGGTACCAAGATTCGTGGAGAGCCAGTGGGAGTAACACAGCAGCCATTCCTTTCTCTTCCTCTTTCCTTGAGCCCCAGGTAACAGAGCTCCTGGCAGGGCCGCTCAGCTCAAGCCATGAAGGATTTCTCTCTTCTGCTGCTTATTTGCGAGATCCACTACAGTGGTGCAGATAGTTCCCTCTGGCATGGAGAAATTACTTTTATTCCTTACAGCTTAATCAAACCTCATATGTGACATTGGGCCTAGAGATGAGGTGTCCATTCTCAGGGCTAAAGAGTAGAGACTTTGGCTGTGTGCCCCTCTGGAGGCAGTCCCCACAGATGACCTCCTGTCATCCATCAGCTCACCAAGCTCTGCACGCAGAAGCTGTGCATGTTTTCGTCATGCAGGCCTGTGCATGCCTGCCCTGTGCAGCCCTTTCCAGCTGAGCCTGCAGGGTGGACAAGCAGGTCTGACCTTCTGAGTGACCCAATGGTCACATTCGGCAATGTGTTGTGCCGCTTGCTTATGTGCTGTTGACCAAGTCACCTTAATCTCATCTGGAGGATGAAGAGCAAACAACTTCTGAGTTTCCAGGTTTGCTTGGGAATGATATATACCTGGAAAACTGTGACTTAAAAACTGCAGCAATCTGAACAAAATACAAGGTCCCAGAACCTGAAGTAGATAGACCCTGGTGAATCAATCATCTTCTTTGTTCTCCACAGAAGGGGGTGGCCTTTTACTGCTGGTCTACAAGCACCAGTCCTCCATGGTGCAAGGGGGTTGTTGCTTCTGTGTGTAGTTGTCTGTCACTGCTGAGCTCTCTGCGGGAGTGTGGCTGTAAACGTGCTGAAAAGCCAGCTTGTACTCAGGAAGCACAGGAATGCCTGCAGAATAAATAACAATGTAAATTAGACAGGACTGGAGCTCACCAGCCTCAGCAGGAGTTATCCCCTTGTCCAAACATCCAGCCAGCAGCTGATGAGCTTCCTTGTGTGCTCAGCAGTGCTCCTGCCAAGCTGAAAAGATTAAGAAGGAAAACTTGCCCCAGCTGAACAAATAGCTCAAAGGTCTGCCTGAGGCTCAATAGATGATTGGAGCGGCATGGTTAGGCATTAGTTCCTGTAGCCCAAGAGACAGATGCAAGTAGCATCACATCCAGCAGCAGCTGCCACACTAGCCTGCAGGACCTGTAACGCACCTGAAACTGTGCCCCCTGGAAAAGGTCTTCACTCAGCAGGCGAGAGCAAGGTTGAATTCCAAAGACACAAATTCAGATACCATCCGCTCTTAGTCGTGCTGTCCTTTTAACTGTAAAAACAGATACCTGGGAAACCAAATGCCTCTTGCCTTCCTTGTCCCTGCCCAAGCACAGGAACACAACTAATCTGCAAAAGAGACATCATGTCTTCCAGAAATGTTGACAATCCTGCATGTTTCTCTGATGCTGCTGAGCCTGGGAGTCAAGTTCTTCTTGGCTTATCTCCCCTAGGATGGTTGATGGGTCAGCAGGGACTGCAAATCTATGGCTTCCAGCTAGTGAAGCACCACTCAAAAACATCTTCTAATTTACAGCCAAGCATTTATGCAAACACCATAAATCCAGGGATGATCCACAGGGACTAGTGTAATCATA
Organism: Platalea leucorodia; assembly: GCF_965183815.1. Taxonomy (NCBI): domain Eukaryota; kingdom Metazoa; phylum Chordata; class Aves; order Pelecaniformes; family Threskiornithidae; genus Platalea; species Platalea leucorodia. The sequence goes on along the minus strand of NC_138827.1, from coordinate 85,101,497 downwards.
CATTAAGAATAACAGAGCATTATGAAACACTCATGACAGGTTCAACCCCACCTGCCTTAAATCACCTTTAATGGTCTTGGCCTCATCTTAGTCCCCAACTGAAATTAAACCTGCTGTCACGCTACTTTTTCTGAGTGCCTGCTGCACCTGAACTCATCACCAGAGACTGACAGCAGGGAAGAGAGGGAGCTGGAGAACCCAATGAATGTTATCATCACAGAGGGAACTTTTAATAGGCTTTCCATCATAGCCATAAACTGAATGATTCAGGGACTTTTATGATGATCTCCCTATGGTGTCCCAAAGGATAGAAAATAAAACACATTTTTATTAAACCTCTTGAAAGATATAACCACTCATTTTTCTCTGATGGAACCCTACAGATGGGAGACTTAACCACTATTGTGCTTTCTGAACACCAGAAAGTCTGTTGGGTGGTCAAACTGAATGTTACTGTCGCAGCTTAACACCAGGACACCCCAAAACAATGTAGACAGGGTTTGGCACTCTCCAGATCCTCCAAGGTCGGTTTTGGGGTATCCTGGAGTTAAACTGTGTCTTTAAGAAAAATTGGAGTGGTCATTCTCGGTCTCCCTGACAAAGGAACTAGAAACATGTAGGTCTTTGCTTGCTGGCATTTGACATAAGCAAATGTGACTTTGCCCTGCTTTCCTCTGCACCAGAAATTGCTCACACCACTATGCTGCTTGTGTTGCTGTCTGCCTGCACTTGCTCACTAGAGATTAAAATTAGACCTAGCAATGATTCTTCCGAAATCACTGACTCTGGAGGGACAGGTAGGTTTTCTACTGACCAAGTAGAAACCACAGATTTTTGTTCACGGGAATGGTATGTGACAGGAACCCAGCGGAAAGTAGTGTTGGGTCTCTGGGAAGCCTGTTTGTACTGTCCTCAAAGGAGGCAGAGAAATCCAAGTCTAAAGGGAAAGCTCCTCACATGAGACAAGGAACCAAAACAGCTGATCTTTTCAGGTGAGGTTATGGGGAAAAGAAAGAAACAGAAGTCTAAGTTCTGTAAAGCATTTCATGAACCTGGATTCAGCCTGTCATCTCTGAGATGCTTAAAACTGAGGTACCCACGTTATGACTGTTATCCAATGGGGATCCCTACCTGGACTGTGAAGTGACATTAACATTTCAAAATTTGCTCTGTTTTAGATCTGTATCCTTTAGGAAGCACCCCTCTTTTGCTCTCGAATATATGCACAGAGTGTCTACAGTGACTCTGCTCCTAACATGAGCACCCAGAGTCAGAGAAAGGTCAATCTGGACACTCTAGATGTGTTTTCCTATCCCCAGTCTTGAGGAGTTTCCATCAGAGCATCTACAACCCATCTTAACAGTCTTGTTGATATTAGTGCCCCTATGTGATAAACAGTAAAAAACATTATCCATGGACACCAAGATATTTACAGTTGCAGAATGCAGAAAGCAGGACAGTGGTTATGCAGCTGAACATATAGCATCCAAGGATAGGAGGTGATCTAAAGGGACTTATAAATATCCAGGCACTTGTCACTGAGGATGGTTTAAATGTGTCACCTCCAATGCCTTCAACAAATCACATGAATAGGGAAGTTACACAAACAAAAGTAAATGGAAAAGTGTTTTATTAATCAGATACTGTGAAAAGGCCTCTGACATGGCAGAAAGTTAAGATTACAAAGTTTGAAAATGTTAACTTGGCAAAAAGAGAAAAAAGTGGTACTTTTCTCCCACTTTGCAGTTCTTTTTCTTTGTCCTGGCATCAAGCCACAAGCTGGATAAATCTTTGGAGGCATCTCCTAGTACACGCATGGCTTCTGGACTATGAATGATGTAAGCGCATCTTAAATAACAGAAGTGCCCATTGCTCCTACTATAAAGGATACAATAGAAAAGTGTCAGCAACGGGAACAGACTTCGGGAAGGAATGACTCCATAGCAGTAACTTGGGGTCACTGTGAGCAGCTCCTCATGTGAAGGCTGTTGAAGTGCACATGCCTTGCCTGTATCATTGCTCACAGATATCTGTCTAATTTGTCCTTATAAGCCTTCAGCTATGGAGACACCCCGACTTACCAGGCAGGCAGTTTGGACCTTCACTGCCATTGCTATTTTCCCAGTGCAAAGCTGACATTTCCCTTGCCTGTTTAAGCCTGCAGCTTCTCTTCTTGCTCACCACAGAACCCAAGAGCTGTTCATCATCTTCCTCCGTATCCATTCCTCTTTAAAACATGAAGACAGAGAGCATGTTGAACACTGTGAAGTTTTCAGTCTTTCCCTTAGAGTTTTCTAAACCTTTGGTCAGCCTCTTCTTTTTCCACTGGATCTCACCAGTTGCTTTGTCCTTAAGTGTGTTGCCCATAAAAGGGCACTGTACTTCAGCTAAGACTTTATTGATGCTGAGTTGGAGATTATTGTTTTGGACACCTTGCAAGGCAATGTTCCCCTTTATGCATCCATTTTTCATAGCAGCCTGAAATCCTGTCTCCCATTTTGTCTGGACACACCCCCCCTAAACTCACAGTGCGGAATGCAGAACTGCTGCCTTGCCATTCCCCATCTTGTGTAGTCCCCATTTGAGCCATTGAATATCCCTTCAGAAGCATAAAATTTTATGCCTGTCTTTGTGGAAGGAAATCACATTTATTTCTGTCTGCTGCTCCAACTGGGAAAGACCTCTGTAAATTCCTATCCCAGTCTCCATGTGATCATTGACAGTTGTGTTAGAGTTTTCAAATCCTCAAGGTTCAAGCTAAATTCACTTTTAACCTTTTGACCATTGGAAAAGATGCTTGAATGTCATGCTCTTTTCTCCAGCTGTCTTCCCATAGTACAAGGGGACGATCACTTCCCTGGTCCTGCTGGCCACACTATTCCTGATACAAGCCAGGATGCTATTGGCCTTCTTGGCCACCTGAGCACACTGCTGGCTCATATTCAGCTGGCTATCGACCAACACCCCCAGGTCCTTTTCTGTCGGGCAGCTCTCCAGCCAATCTTCCCCAGGGCTGTAGTGTTGCATGGGGTTGTTGTGACCCAAGTGCAGGACCCTGCACTGAGCCTTGTTGAACCCCATAGAGTTGGCCTCAGCCCGTCCATCCAGCCTGTCCAGATCCCTCTGTAGACCCTTCCTACCCTCCAGCAGATCAACATTCCCAGCCAACTTGGTGTCATCTGCAAACTTACTGAGGGTGTACTCGATAAATATCTTAGTTCCCCTGGCTGCTTACATGGCAGTAATAAAATTGCCAGTCAAAGGTATCTGGCAAGAATTGCTTCAGTTCCTGACCTCATTACTCATGAATCTGCATACAGCTGCCTCTTACCCCCATCAAATGCAAACCCTAGAGGCCTGAGAGATGATTGTACACACTTGAACGTGCCAAATTCCTGGGAGAATAGTCCCCCCCACGCACCACCTCAGAACGCTTTACCCGTGCTTTGAAGGAATTGCTTCCTTAAAATGCCTCTGGTTTAAAGCAACAGATGAGTTCACCCCTGTGGCCCAGTCTTGGCCCTCGTTCTCTGCTGAGGCTGACATTTTATACACAAGATGATGTCTCCCAAAGGCTGTAAGGGTTGCAAGAACTTCTTTGATCGTCCTTCATGATACACCCACACTTCATGTACACTGTGCCTCTTTCAATGGACACGCGTGGTCACTCGCCCACAGAGCCAAGTTCTGTCTGACTCCTTATTCTTCGGGTACTTCTAGACCAAACAATCTGTGGCTCACTGACCTCCTGAGCCAAAATGTTATTTTTTGCTAAAGCCCTTTCATGGATTTTACTCCTGTGAATTTGTCTAGATATTTTTCAACCCAAATAAACTTTACACAACCACAGAAACCTGCAGCAAGAAGTTCCACAGTTGAATTGCAAAATGTGTGAAAAAGCATGTTCTCTTCCTTTTTTTTGTCCTGCCATGTAGTTTCTTCTGATGTCCCCTAGTTCTTGAATGGGAAGGGACAGTGAGAAATCATTTCCTATCTATCCTTTCAAAGACATTCATAACTCTACAGATTTCTACCATACCTTTCCTTGATTACATTCTTTTCTGGGGATCTCGTTAGCTTTGTACAGATGGGCAAATTGCTCCTTTTCTGTGATGAACACGTATCCTCCAGAAATGGACTAAGAACCATCAGCTTTATCGTATGTCATCAAATGGTCATTTCAGTCACTATCAACATGTGCTGGATTTGGACTATCTCCTTAGATCAGTGCATGGTTAAACACCTGTAGAAGAATGTGGCAAAACTGCTAAGTATGAGTTGTTTCTCACTCCCAGCAGTGTGAAAGGGCTCAAACTCCTCATCAAGTGACCAGGGTTGTGAGTTATCATGTCTCTCCTCAGCTGGGGCAACTGCCTACATCTCTTCTCTTTGCCTGGGGCAAACACACAGTGGTTCATTTTACCTTAGTCTGAAGTGTTAAATTACATTATTCTGCATTTGCCCAGGGATAAATTGACTCAGCATTTAGGCTAAGCATTTACTGTAAGGTTTGCATCCAGACAATTACCTCAGCTTAGCTGATGCTTGGTAACTTGTTGAGCCACAGTATCTTAATTACAAGTCTGAGACCTAAGGCTCTCATAAGACAAACTGGGATTTTAAGATAACTTCGACTTCTATTTTGGAAAGTTGGAATAAAATCCAGGGCAAAACTATTCTAAAACAAAGCTCTGCATTACAATCTCCCATCATGTAGTCAGAAGAGTTTTGTATATAAAACAGGAGTTGCAGCCATTTCTTTTCTTATCCAAACTGTCCACCAAATACAGAAATAAGATGAAAAACTACCCTTGGCATAGCTAATTGCAATTAGAGACTTTTGAAAATTCAAGCACCCGTTCCCCACTTCAAACACAATTCAGCAAAGTGTTTAAGCTCTGACTTGAATGGGATGACTTAAGTGATTAGAATTAATCACGTGCTGAAGCATTTTGCTGAACCAAGACCTAAGGGGGAGAATAATGTCTTAAAACAATGGCAATTCTTCAGCTGAAAGAACACAGAAGACCCTTGCTCTGGGTACCAAAATTATATTTCTTACGCATTTTTGTCTCCAGAAACAAAAGCCTGCTTTAACATGGCCTATGCTGCATCTTTTGGATATGGATGAGTCTGGTCCTTTGCAAGCTGCAAAATAACTTCTGAAGGAAAATGTCTCCCCTTAGCAGTACATTACCTTTGATGACTCTACAATACTGACAGCAACGATTTAACCCAGATATTTTGCAATTTGGTTTATCATGTTCCCAAAGGTGTGTGCACAACAAGGAACCCTGAAATTATTTTTTGCACTTTGCTTATTAGGATCAATTCTGACAGCAGCATAATCTGAATAACTTCGTCACTTGCTCAAGACTGACATGGTATAATTTAGAGTATTTTTTAGCACAGTATAGCCCTTAATACATAGACAGAAGTCACTCATGTTATGCGCCAAGATGCATTCCCGTATGTTGCCACTGAATTTGTTAATATTCTGTACTTAAACAATGGACAGGTACATGGGATAGACCTTTAATTGGTTTGAATCAGTCCTTGAGGCTGGGCCATGACGTTTTGGTGGGGTAACATCAGAGAATGTGCTTGCTCCTCCACCAACCATTCACCATGCATAACATGTACACCCATGATTTTTATGATCTTACAAATTCTTCTCTCACTCATTTACCATGGTAAATGGCAGTCACTTACCATGGTAAATGCAACTGCAATACCAAGGAAAGAAACTGGGAAGACTGCAGTACAAATTCAGTTCTTGTAAATATTCCAGGCATTCATGTTAGGCATCAGCTGTGGTTGAAATATGGGGATTTGGGGTTTCTTTTGTTTTGCTAGATGATTGCTCTGTTTGGGATAATTACTGAAGCATGGCCTTGAAAGAAATGCCTCTACTCTGGATCTGGGGGAACACCCTTGCCAGTTACAGTCCATCAGTTTAAGGGTGACATGTAGAGTCCTGCTTTTGAGAGAGAAAGTGGTAAGGGGAGTATTTTCTTCCCAGCCAACTTTCCTGTGCTCTGTAGTACAGGCAAGTAGGCTTCCACAGTCCATCTAGTCTAGTGTCTTTCTGTTATAATCTCTTCATGGTCCCATTATCAGCAATTAATTAATTTGGGCCAATAATCCACTCGAAGATCAAAGTTAAACCCTAACAGTGCATAAGAGGAGCAGACCTCGTGTATCCTGCGTTAAGATCATAACTGTGTTGAGCTACCATGTAACTATCAGCATGCTATCTAATCTTGACTTAGGCATCAGGCAAAAGAGAACCCAGGCCATTCCTAGATAAACTGTTCCACTGTTGAAAAATGTGCAATTTATTTCTGCCCTCAATTTGTCACTCATCGTACAGTGTCTGGATTATGTAAGGTCTTCTTTCAGTAGATCGGAGTCTTGTATTAATAAAGCACTCTAGCAAACCAGCTGGAAGAAACTACAAGAGATCCTCTAGCCCATCTCCCTGCCCTAAGGTAAGGCATACTCTGCCTGTGCCCTTCCTAAGACCTCCTGCAGTGATGACTCTGCCATCTCCCAAGGCCTGTAAGCAAGATCTCTCTTTACTATGTCAGTCATAATCCTTCAGGGAGTTTTACATATTGCAACTATTTTGACAGTGTGGTGGCTTTTCATGGAGGAAGCCCTACCTCAGACAGTAGATGTCCCAGCAGCACTGTGCTGTGCTTGGCATCCGTCTTGGGTGTCTAAAGCTGTGAAGTTCCTGCTTGTTAGTCTTCAGGGCTTGCTTGTCTACCTTCTCACAGAGACACCTCCTCAAGAACCATTCTTCTAAATGGCACTGACAGACACCCACATACAAAATGTTTGGAAACCTTCAGCTCGCAACCCCCTCTGCCAGCGGGTGGGCTTCTGGCTCCTGTGGGGAGTCCAGTGGTTTTGCCCTGGGTATTGAATTCCATAAACTGCCTAATTTTTAGAGGAGCTGAAAATGCCTGGCACATCCAGCCCTTGTGCACGAGGTCTGGCAAATGCCTCAGATGATGAGGTTTCTCACTCTAAGGAAAACACTGCAATTAACACTACATTAATTAACAGAAGAAAAAGCAAGTTATTTTTGGAAGTAGGTGCCTGCCCACTCAGAAGCATCCAGGAGACCCATTGTACCCTTCTCCTAACAAAGTCATGTTAGCCTCCTAGACTAACCAGTCCAGAGATGGGGAAAGATGGTTTAAACTGGGGCTACACTCTGTGCAGATCCAGATTTTAAGAATCCATTTTCTGGCACCCTGACCCAAAATTCTGCTGGCGTGGAAAAGGAAACCCTGGGATGCCAGTAGAAGCAGAAGCTAAAAAGTAGCAGGGACTGCCCTGCTTTTTATAATTCTGCTGTCATGGGATAGAAAAACCAAGGCTTCAGCACGTGCTTGGCTGAGAGATCTAAGTCTGCTTTTAGAAATCCATACTCGGCTCTTTTTGGACAGATAAAGTCTCTTTGAAGCAGACAAAAAAAAAGTGTTTACAGAACCTGGCTTGTCCAATTTACCAGTGTAAGAAGAGGCAGGGCTCTGCCTGATCTCACTTTTCACATCCAGATAAGAGCAACATGCCAGGACAGCTGTCTAGCTGTCTGTGGTCAGTGGCATGGTGGTCTCGTAAGGTTTCCTTGGGGAAAGAGATACAATATACAAAGGTAAACCACAGGATAATCAATTATAATGGAGGGAGAATGAAGCTACATGCTAAAAAAAAAAAAAAAAACAAACCAAACAGAAATGCTAACTGCTTGAGTTTAGGCAGACCTGGTTAAGAAGCTGGTTCAGGTGGTGTTTTAATGATTTAATGACCTCTGTGTAAGCTCATCAGAGGTGCAAGTTAGGAGTAACAGCAGTGTTACACTCACGTACCAGTAGCACAAAGCCAGATGGCTGCCGTTCACGAGTCTCAGTGTGGTTGTCGTTTTACCAGCCATGTTCTGGGTATTGCTGACTCTGTGAGCAGCTCTGGGGACTTGGAGAAGGAATAAATTAACGCTCATCATTGAGAACTGGGGAGGAATTTTCCAATGGAAGTGTTTGTTGTCGGAAAATGTGGGTTCATCGACAGCTGCACACGTGGCAAGGGTGGACTGACTTCAGTGACACTTTTTTCTCTTTTTTTTTTTGACAAGAACAGTTTTCAGGTCCAGCATGGAATTTTTATTCAAAACCAGCAGAAAACAGCAGCTCCAGAGTGCTCATTTCTTCAGTGATCAGCGTGTGAACTCGGAGATGGGAAGCATGGGTTTAAGTCCCTGTTGCATCTTATTTGACTTTTGTGTCCCTGCATCTCTAGCAGGTCCCCTCACTCTGGAGGTGGTTATCTGGGGAGAAGAATATGATCCCTCTTGCTGGGGAGGGCTGTCTCCGTCTTTGTTTTGCTTTGTTTGTTTGTTAAGAATACAGCATTATTTCATGCAGTAAGAGAAGAAGAAAAACAAAGTTCTTGAAATCTCAAGTGATGCCAGGACATATTTTCTGCCCAGCTACTTGCCATAAATAAAACTGACATTTTATATCTTGGCCATTACAGCTAAATGACTGCCATGATTTTCTTTTTTTTCTTCTTCTTCTTAATAAAATAGAAGCCATGTTAAGACACACTCGCTACCAGAAAATTTGGGCTTGTTTCAGTTGGTGCAAAACAGAGATACTGAAATATCAATTTAGAAAGATACACAAGGGGCTTTTTTTTTTCCTGCCAAGCTTAATTTTCATTTGGGTGAGTTGTCTGCAATCCAGATGGTATCTATGAGGGGGGATGAAGACAGGCACCACGTTTTTTCTCTCTTTTTCTTCCAGGAACCACATTGCAAATAAATTTGAAAAGGGGACCATTTAGAGAAGACCAGTTTCAGGAGATCCCAGTTTTAATTCAGCAAAGGTAACTAGCACAGCTTTTTTTCCACACAGTTCTTTTAAATTTTCTAAGTCCTCAACTGGACATTAAGTGACTCACCAGCTTTTAGAACATTTTATTTCGGCTGAAACATTTCTCACTGTGCCCTTTGGCAATGGATTTTTATGCTGTGATTTTGTCAAAAAGTTTGCATGAGGAAATGCAAGATTAAGGGAAAAAAAAAAAAAAAAGCTTATGTCTCCATCTATAACTGCCTAGCTCTGTGGATCTGGAGAGTACCTGAGGACAGGATCTTTCCCTTTCCTAGCACAGATCTGAGTTTAATCCTATGCTTCCATTGCATTACATTTTTTAATGCATTTCTCTGCATTCACAGGCAGTGATTTTTATGAGTAAATAACATCAACAATGAATAGCTCAAAATGTCAAGCTCTTGAACTCAGAATTGGGTTGCACAGTAAACAGCGGCGTTCACTGTCTCAGGATGAAAATAACAAGCTTGTATCTGACAGAACCAAGTTAAATTCCTGCTGTGGACTTTTTCAGTCTTTGTGATGCCTCTGGAGCTAAGATTGGGCTCTGCACATATATACAAACACACTCAATGGTATATTGCTTTTAGTAAGACCCTTTTATTTCCTCTGAGTCCTGGACTCTGTTCACGCAATGACTCATGAGCAAACAGCTTTGCAGAACATATCCTTTGATTTGTAATGCTCCCTGCTGTGCCTCTGCAGTGTCTTTTATTTCTTTACAAAGTTTGCACAGAACACTTTCATAACTATAATCACCCAAAAGCTGCAATCAATGGGAGCTATATCCATTACACTAGGGATGCATTTGTCTTGCCATTTTGGACTTTGAAATTTGGAAGCTTGAAAACATTCATCATTGAAGGGAAGAACACATACTATCACTTAGGAGCCCAAACCCCGATAGCTTTCACTGGAATTCAGGTACTAACAGCAGATTCTTAAACAAGGATTTTAGATATCTAGCAGCAAAGGTGCTTAAGCCTCCTTTTTAAATCCAAGGTCTCCAGCTATGTTTGTGCTGCCTCCAGTAGAAGTACTTGAGTTCAGAACAAGCCAAATGCCTTGAGATGGTGGCACCTGCACTTAAGGTGGGACCCCAAGTCCCAGCCAGGTTTCACCACCTCAGGAATGCATTTACCTGACTGAAAATTGTGAATTCAGCTCAGAAGCCAGACCTGGCCTAGCTTTTCATCTCAAACTTCTGGCAAGTGAAGGGAGGCTGACAAACTCCATTTTAGCTTCTCCAGACATAGGCATGGTGAAGGAGAATGGCTTAGCTAACGTGTCAGGTAAGAGGTAGCCTTAGGTGCTTTTCATAATGTTCATCCATCTTTTCTCCCCAGCTCCCATTTCAGTGGCATTTGTACATCTAACTCCCCCAGCGACCCTAGGCAAACCTGGTAGTTGCAAACACCACTAGCAGCAACATATTTTCTCCAATCCCACCCAATGGCATCTGAACACTTCATAAATGCTGAGGGATCTGGGCTTTGCGATACCTCTGCAGAGAGCAGGCTTGTACTACCTGCTCTTATTGGTAGATGGAGAGCTGAATGATGTGATTATTTAGCAGAAGTTGTCACAAAAATCTCCAGCTAAGTAGGCATTGACATAAATTATTTTATATTTCCTTGGAAGTCTCCGTCTCCTTCTTGCCTCAGAATTGAGGGACAACTAAAACATTGACTGGACAGTGAGAGCTAGATGGGAAATTTTGTCCCAGTCATCTTTTGTTCTCTCTTCTTTACAGGACACTTTATCGTGTTGGGGACTTCAAAGGACTGCACCAGATAAGCAGAGGAGAAACACAGATTAGCTGAGACATCAACAAGCATTGGATGAGGTCAATTAAAAGCCAAATTAAACAAATGGAGCTTTCAACTGCAATCCAGACAGGAAGAAGCAGTCAAGTTGCAAGGGTTGGAGATGAAAAGAATTCCAAAGGGCTGATGCAGAACAGGAGCATGGGGGGGGAAAGGCAGGGGGAGTTGGGGGGAGAAGGATGTTCCACCTATTGTCTTCTGACAGCACCAAAACTCATCTGGATCCGTCCTACCTGGAGGAGCTGGAAGGGAAAAGCCCTGGCCAAGCTAAGAAACGCTTTGTTGCCTACAGAAAGGAAGGTGAAGCAGAATCCCGGAGTAAGGGTGGGGGTGAGCAAGGGTGAGGACGAGCTGTGCTGCAGCAAGCAGAGCAGCGGCCTAGCAGTGAGAAGAGGCAGGTTTTGTGCCAAGTGGATTCTGGGTCACGTAACTGGAGCCGAGCTGCTGAGTCACTCTGCAGAGCCTTCCAAAAGCCACTTTGTCCGCCTCCTGCTGCCACAGTCAAACCCGTCTTGAAACAGGGATCAGGACAGCCGGGAGCTGTGCTGTGAAGACGAGGTGCTGGCTGAATATGCCAGAGGTGACCGTGTAAAGGGCTTGGTACTGAGCCCACAACAAGGCCCTCTGAGTCAACAGCTGAGTACCCCTGAAATGCTGGGATAAAAAGACTGCTTTTGTTTCATAGTGCAATTTTTTCAAAAAGTCTTGGCATTTTGCTTTGCCCATCCAATCCACTAACTTGTATGAGAGATCAGACTCAAGCTGTAGAGAAATATTGACATGATAGGACCTCTGAGGAGGCAATATACAGTGCATGGAGCAATAAATATTCTCCTTTTGGGGGGTCATTCGCAACTCCGCCTCTAGGTCATACATGTAGGATGTGGCAAAGTCTGTCCTATCAGAAGCAAATTCAGCTGGGTTGAAGGACAGGCAACTCTTTCCCCTGTATGCTCCAGCATACATCAATTTTTGGTCTAAGTTTGTCTTGTGGGTTCTCGGTCTTGTTCTGCTCTGGTTCTGCTATATCAGAGAACTATTTGTTATAGTTCCAGAGAATATAGTCCTCATACAGGTATGTGAAAGTTGTGTTTGCTGTTTTATGGATCACCTAATCAGACAGCATCCATCTGCTCTCTCACTTAGAGCAGGCTTCTCAGATTTTGAGTCAACAGTGGCTCTTTTCTGAATTTTCCTTTCTGTTCTTCAAGGCCCTTTTTGAAGTGTGGACAACTGAAGCAAAAGCTGTCCTTGTAGCAGTGGTAGATGAGAGTGATTTGTAAGCAGGTCATACTCTTCCCCTAGGCTGCCTTGATGATATTTTTTGCTAATATCTCCTGGGTTTAGTCCCCTAGGCATAAAAAAATAAAAGGTACTTTTATTCAAATGACTGTTCCAAACCACTTTGCAGAATCATTGCTTTCCTTGCTTTGGTCTTCCAGCTCCCAAGTTTGCCATATACTTGTATTCTTGCTTTCTAAACAGAAATAATATTAATGATCTCAAAATTACTGTCTTCCAGCCTATGTTTCCATGTGGGCCATCTGACTCTATCAAGAAGCTTTAACCAGTGGAGTGTAATCTCAAAGACATTATGTTCCCCAATAAACAATAGCAGATTAGAGGAGCTAAAGGCCAACTAATGTTCTCTTGCCAAAGGAGTATCTGTAGGGTGATCCCAGTGATTATCTATTGTGCTTGGCCAGAAGGCGCAGAGTTTGGAACCAACTATGGGTATGTGAACACTTACCAAGATCTAAGAAAGGAGAGGAGATCATGAAGGGGTTACAGGATGTACGAACATGGCAAGTAGTCGTACAGGAGAGAGAAGGTTGTTGCACGATAGGGAATGACAAGGGAGGTACTGGGCACAAATCCATAGGGAAACAGTTTTCATGACTGTCTGTATCCAGAGGACGTTTCACTTGCCTGGATCAGAACATGGTTTACTTGAACAAACCTTTCCTTGCAAAACAATCTAGTTCCAGTAAGACGCACAATGTCATTTTTTCTGCCTATTTACTGCCATTGCAAAGATGAGAACTTGGAGGCCTCTCCAACCATTTCCCTTCAATATCTCAGTTTATCTTCCTTTTCTTCTTAAGAATCACAGGACAAGCCTGATGTCAAACTCTTCCCTTCAGGCTAATTTCCGTCACTCCCAGAATTATGTTCAAACACACGTATAGCCCAGTAATTAACACAAACTATCATGAGCTGACATGCACCTCTGTCTGTGTATGAGTATCCTCCGCTCCTCCAGAAGATGGATGGATTTAAATAGCATCTTTGAAGACAGCTGAAGCAAGTTAATTAGGGATTGACTAACACAGTAAAGCTATTTTTAGCAGTCAATTTATATCTGGTTACCTTGTTACGGGAAGCTTATGCAATGCTAGTAAATTCTTAACTATGGAGATAGATTGGACACCAAAATTATTTCACTGTTAACTCTTTGAGCCTCTCTTCAGAATAACTATAGGACTTCAAAAAGTAATACATTTGACAGAGAGAGATTTATTTTCCTTCTGGTGTTGGACTTGCAAGGGGTTTATTTTTTCCCTCAAGGTTTACCCTGAAGCTATGCAGGCTACCAATAAAAAAATGGAAACTTGTGATGAAACACCTGCCTCCAGGAGCAATTTATTGAAATAAACTTCCAAATCTCACAATCCTCACCAGTGTTTTATGTGACCTAGCAGTACCAGCATTTTGGGGTATGCATTTTCAAAAGACTGGTGTTTTAGCATACATGCACAAAATAAACTTTTCTGGGCAGCAGGGGAGCATTGCTATGGCCACGCTGATCTGAACAGTCCTGGGCTGACAGTCCCAGAAAGTGAATAGCTTTTCACAGACAGAAAACACCGGGCAAAGCAAGCTCCCATTAATCTTCTGCCTCTCCAGAGAGGGAAGGAGGATGGAAGAGGAGGCCCAGTTCTAACTTTGTTTTTACCTTTGCAACTCTGCTAAGATTGTCCCTGGATCCAAGTAAGGACAGAGTTTGGCCCACTGACTACTGAGCGGGAGCAGGGGCTGATGCAATTGAACCCATATGCAGAGGCAGCTGGCCAATAAGACAAACTGTCTTGGGAGCCAGGGCACGATGCTGTGAAATGCTTGATCCAGCACAGCAAGATGTTTTCCTTCTTTGCAAGCCCTAATATGAGAACAAGGCACACCGAGTATATATAGCTCTGGGGATCTGGATGGAGAGCTGTTGTGTGCTCAAAAAAAAAATAGAGATAAATAATTTGCTGGACAAAGGGGGACAGCATTGCCCAGCTTGGAAGGAATCTCTTTTTTTGGAAGCCTCAAGGGAGGGCAAATGGCACCAAGCCATTTCTAAAAATTGATTCGGAGGGCAAAGCATGTGCAGGTTTCCAAGCAATGAGTAAGCACCGTGACATCAACGAAAGGTTTTGTCAGTGGGATGAAGAATTCCCACCAGTGATGTGTCTTGGGGATGCAGAGCCAGGTAAATGGTAGAAGCTCCCTGGGGGGGGACTCTTGAAATAAGATATCACATAACCCTAGAAGATGCAGTTCAGACTTCTCTAGAGAGAGAGGGCAGATTATTTCATAGGATCACAGATAAGGGCAGAACCAAGGACTACCTAATGCCGTGTCCTGGTTCAAACAGTCAGCAGTGCCTGCAGAGCCCCAGAAAGGAGTAAAATATTAGAGTCACTCTCATGGGATGAAACAACCCCAGATCCTAAGTTAGGTCTTCGTCTGATCTTTAATAATAAAAATTGGCCTGAACTAGGTAGCAATGGGTCTAACATCCCTTTCAAAATCAAAATAATTCATTCCAGTAACTGTGAAAAAAGCTTGTATTCAACAGAAAAAGCAGAAACTTTTTGGTTTCCCTTTAACCTTGTTAAATTTTTTTGTAGATACATCCCATGGCAGAGTGTTCTGCAGTTCACCTATATGCTGTGCTAAAAAATAAACACACACACATATTTACTGTCCCAGTTCTGAGTTTGTGTTGCTACTTAATGTCACTGAAAGGAGGAATCCACTGCTGTTCCCAGACCCTTAGCTCCTTTGATCTGTGCAGGCATGGAGGTAGGCTCAGCCCCGTAGCCCTCGATGGCAGCAATTACCCTGCTGGAATAGACTCACCTCCCAGTTTCTGGCCTCCAGCTGCAGTGATCAGCTCTGTTTTCCAAGGAAAGCAGCCCTGCCTGCAGCACCTCACTAATTGTGCACCAGTGTGGGTGTGTGGAAGTAACTTGACTCATGCTGCCAGTCAATGCCACTAGCACAGGAGGCACAAGGCTTGATGGCCCTTGTAACTATTATCTTATCTGCTGGAGCTGATGGATGCTGTTCTTATAAGTGAAGTACCTAATCCTCTTTTATCTCTCCTAAGCACTGGGCCTCCATGTTAGCCTCAGGCAAGCCCAATCTGTGTATTAATTATCGGTTGTATTTTCTTAAAGCTTCTCTTCTTTTCTTTTCTTTTTTTTGGATTCAGTCACTCCGAAGTGAAATCTTGTCACTCACCCTTCCCTCATAACGGGCTCACATCTGTTTCTGTAGTCTCTCGGTATCACAGCAAGCTCTGATTTTGCAACAGTAGGCAGATTTGGGGGTCTGAAGGTGTTTTCGGGAGAGGGGGTTGGCAGATTAAAGGTGCAGAATTCATGATTAACAAACTGAACAAACCTTCATGATGGTGTCAGACTACCAGCCAAACTCTCAGGGAGCAAACCTCAGCTCCACACCTCCAATCTTGCCTCTCACCTTCTTATACTGGTTCCACTCCACAGTGCTACTGTATTTACGTGTACGTCCTGGGGCTTTACATAGCAAAACAAACAAGAAGGAACAACCAGGTATGTATCTGGCCCAGAAACCACCTCCCCAACTCCCCTTTGCTGTTCTGCTCCCAGCAGCTTCAAAAATGAGAGATGGTGAGCGCTGGTAGAGGGTTCACAAGCCTGTTAAAGGAGTACCATACTAGTTCCTATGTAGCATAGCACAGGTGCAAGTAAGAAAACCTCAGGTATGTGCATTTCTTGTTTTCCAAATGTAAATCATATCTTTGTAATAACCCCAGGCCAAAGCCTATAGCAGCTCCTGAGAATTAATGTCTTTTGCTGCGCTTGCCTCTCTGTCTGCACCGTCAGCATACAGGATCCCTCAGCTTTACACCTCCTCCTGTGTGCTTTCTATCGCTTTCCAACCACCCTTGGCATAACCTCAGAGAGGTCACATCACAGCGCTCACTACAGTAGGGCCATTTGTTCCAGATTTGTGATGGATTCTTGCCCAATTTCCCCCCACCTGCAGAGCAGGCACCCAGGGCCACCTTGGCTGTTCCCAGCTGGAGCTGGATGTCCAAGGGTAACCTTCACATGAAGGCTTTGATCAAAGCACCTGGGTCACCCCCTTTCCTCTGCTTCCAAGGTGAAGAAGTTGGAAAGCTTTGAGGTTCTTGAAAATGCCCTCAACTTCTGGAGAAACAACCCCACCTCTCCTCAACTCCCACATGCCTGACATGGACCAGAGCAGAGGAAGCCCTCCTGGGCAGAGGTGGCAGGCCTGATTTCCCCCCATCATTTACCCCTGCAAAGAGACTCACTGGGTTTGGACTATCTGTTGTTTCTACTGGTGAAATAGCCTCAACTTCACCTCCCTCCGCTGGCCGCTGTCGCGCTGAGTCATGGCTCTGCACATCCTGGCCCCTTACACATCTGCAGGGAGGTTACATGAGGCAAAGGAGAGCATGGCTTGCTCTGCTGCTCTGCCTGGGGGGATGCTCCAGCAGCTCCCTGCTATGGGATGAGGAATTGGCTGCTAAAAGGATCTGTCTCCATGTTGCAACCTGCTCTCCCTCTGACTCAGTCCAATGCAAACCAGTTAGGGCAATGTCAGGCAGTTTCCCACCTTAAGGACTCTCCCAGCTGCCTTCTGCAGCCTTTCACCAGCTGCAGCTGTAGGTATGTGTATATATAGATGTATACACACGTACACAGACACACACACACATCTGTATATAAACTAAAATCATCACTGATGTTAAAGTCAAGTTTGCACATCCAAGCGATTGCCCTAACTCTAATGTCGAAGGGCTGGTTTGGTGTCATCTTTCCTGTCCACAAATCCTCCACTGGAAAAATAATAATTAAACAAGAAAGCCATGTGCAGTCTTGCAAATGGGCTTTGCATCTCTGCTTTCCTCCATTCCTTCTATGTGTGGTCATTTGTTTGGGGTTTACAGATAGAACATACAAGACCTGCTAAGGTACTCCATCCTACCTCTTGGGTCACCCTGAGCAAGCAAAGCTTGCTACCTGCGTAGAGCAAGCCCTACCTGTGTCCTGTGTGTCACGCTTATTGAGGAGCTGGTTTCAGTCCAGCAGAGCTGGCAGTGTCTGGGTTGGGAACCTTTTGCACCCAGAAGGTGCATCGCCAGGGGTGTATCTAAGGCAAGCTGTACACAACAGACTTATAAGGACCTAGGCTTTTAAAATTTATATATTCAGATCTGAATATGACTTCAGGTTATGATAAATGCTGTCTTTATTAGTTTAAGTGTGCTACTGATGTAAGCATATCTCACGTGTTATTATATAACACGTGTTATATATATCTAACACGTAATATATTATATATATACACTTTGATCTGGTCTCTGTGCTTGATTTTGGTGTATGGATGCATAACATGAGTCTGTCTATCCTCCATCTCCAGAGAACTTCTTAGTACCATGGTGGAGAAGAACAAGGAGTGTAAGTGTCCAAATCTTTACAACTTCTTACAGAACAACATCAAGAATATGTTCTTAGTCATCCCCCAAGACAGGCTGTAACGGAGCACAACCCTTATGAGGAGCACAACCCTTATTAGATGTCAGAAAATCTACATGAGGCAGGACTTCAAAAAAGTCCCAAACACAGATCAGACCAACACAGGTGTGCACTTCCTTAAACAAAACAAAATTCAAGTAGTCTCCCTTACCAAGGCTTCATTTCCTTGAGTTTGCTAATTCCACTGCTCAAAAACCTCTTTTATTTCGTTTCCTCCAAAGCTTTATTTCATAGCTCAGTTCCACTGGGATTGTGCCGGTTCTTGAGATGTCGGACCTCAGTATCAGCCCATGTGTGAATGTGCCTCAGGTTTTGGAGAGCAGTGCTGACAAATGTTCTCAGAATACCCTGGCATTGTACTGAAACAATGCCAAAAAAAAAAAAAAAATCATCCTCCTCCTCATTTTTGCAGCAGAGATGTTGTGTCCCATGCTGCCTATTCTTAATCTGTAGCACCATCTTTTGAGGGGATGCTGTACTCCCAAGCAAATACACTGAGCTCTCCCCAGAGGATCCCCATGGGGCCTTGCTGGCCACAGTCAAAGCTGGCTGAAAAAATTTGTGACAGAAGCTGTTTTCCATTGGAAAGGGACATTTCAAGGCAAAATGTTTCTTGGGAACATGTGACGCTGAGTAAATTTGTGACTGAAAAACGTCGGGCTGCTACAACAGCAAGAAAGACTTGCTTTGTTCCAAGTTTCTCTAGTTGTTCAGTCCCAACTTGTTTTTGTCCAGCTCACATTTATATTTGGGCAGAGGGTGCCATGTGTATTGATACCTTCTATGCAATATTTACATTGTTATATTTAATGTTTTAGTATAATATTCTGGTATTGCTAAACTGTGTCATTTTGGTGTTTTCAAATGGAAATTTTTATTCTGGGGGGAAAAACAGAGAAATGTTGACCTTCTTGGACTGATTCAGGATGGAACACAAATGTGTAAATGCCAGAGTTTTCTGCAGGGCAGAACTTCTCCATTCCAACCAGCTTTTCCCCTCAAACACAGAAGATATTCCTCATCTGTTCTCCCTTCCTGTTGTTAATGGCGTCACCATCCATAGAAAGACAGCTTCACTGTCCTGAATCTGTTATGATTAAGAGCAAATAATTGCTTTATGTCACACTTAAGCTCTGAAGGACTTTGCAGAGAAGCAAGTGAATGTCTGTGTGCAGTGTGTGCCTCCCTTCACTTCATCCTGGATTTCAACCAAGGCTGGGGGAAGGGAAGACACAACAATATTCTTGATAATGTGTTAGTAACCTGCAATGATGAGAGTGCTGTGCACTTAGTGACTCTTCTATCCATACAGTGCTCTGGTATGAAATATTCACACCCAACAGATAATGGGGAAACTGAAGCGTGGGGAAGGGAGGTGATTCTTCTATGGTTACTCTCCAATGTCTTCACTTTTTCCTTTCAAACTTCATGAAAGGCCATGGAATAAAAGAGGTCTTTTTCAGGGGAATCATTTCTTATTCCCATTTAGGTAGGCACTGGGTATCAGCTCAGGGGTGCTGCTCCGAACCACCTGCAAAGTGCTACACAGGCATGTGGAATGGGTGGTCACCTGCTGAGCTGTGGGAGACAGGCAAGGTCACTGAAGCCATAAGCCAGAGCTTGGCATGGTGGAAGCTCATGGATCCAGTGGTGCAGATAGTAATGGAAGCATCTCCAAATGCTAGCCATGTCTAGAGAGGAATATAAGCAAGGAAAAGGTTTCTACTTTCCCTTTATTTTTATTTCAACCCCTTTTATCTGTCTTGTTTTATAGCTTTACATTGGAAAGAAGCCTGTTTCCTGGTACGTACAGCAGCTTGACTGAGCATAGCTTGGCAACAGTGCCTGTTGCTTTAGGGAAGAACAGAGCATATTCTCATTGTGCATGTTTTCCCTTGGAAACATTTCATCCTGTCTATATAATTCTATATATGGCTCCCAGCCATGCCACTACAAGCTGCAAAAACACCAGCTCTTATATACTAACAATCTCAGGCCTATTTAATGACTGGATCCAGGGCCATCAAGATGTTACTTATGATTCTGTAGATTGTCTTCCTCAGGCAGATTTGGGGGGTTTTGGCTCAGCATAGAGAAGGAAGCTATTTTGCCTTTTTGGAGGAGACCCTCAAAATCCTCATTTCTCCCATGCTCATCGCATACCTCCTTTGCTGCTTTTCACAATGGTAAGAAAATTAATTTTGGTGTCCCAGCTAGATTCCAGTACTGGTAATTCTTGCAGTTCTCCCTGCTCTAAAGAGTTTCTTGCATCCATCTCAAAGAGGTCATGCAGAACACCTGGGTCCCTCTCCCACAGTGCAAGCTACGTGCTTCTCTTGGGTTGAACTGGGTATGCCTGCAATGAAGGACCTAATTCAGTCCTGTTCTTCTGCTAACAAGCTAAATGGAAATAAAAGGGAAGGAATATCCCTCGGGAGCTGGCCAAGAGAAGAGATTCTTTGGAGTCCTGTCTCAGTAAAATGAAAAAATAAAATGTTACATGTTTCATGTCTGCCCTAAATTCATGTAAATTTTGCTGTTAATAACAATGTCAGTGTTAAAACAGAAAGGAGTAAGTCTGCAAGCTTTCTTAGTGTTAAAGTCATAGCAACGTTCTCATCCATGTGAGTGTGGATTCCATCTCTTGTTCAAAACAGCTGCACTACTCCGAGAAGCGCTATTTCTCTGAATACTTTTTGGCCTACATCATCTGAAGTCACTCATAGACCTAAGACTTTTTATTTGGGTTCTTTACTGCATCACACTAAGTGCCCTCAGCTCCCAAGGTTAATAATGGGAACTCCACACTACTCCAGAGGTGATCTCCATAGGAGCTGTCAGCATAGGGAATGATGGCTGTGAACGCAAGGAGGATGTTTCCTCCAGAAATGGGCAGCTTCAGCTCCACCTCTGCCGTTGACACTGCAACCCTTGCTTGACTCAATCCATCCCCAGGCATAGCCTCAAGCATCTGAGACCTCCTCTCTCTGGCTTCTTCTTTGCTGAGTGGAAGAGTGTTTTGGTTCTGAGGTTAGTCTAATTTTTTGATGTTTTTCACCTCCTCAACTGATCTATCTCCCCAAACAGCATGTGCAGCAGAAGCAAGAGGAAGGGACCCCTCGAACTTTTCCTTGATGTGCTCACTGCTGTCTCTTTGGCAGCTCTCCGGATGCCATGCTGTTCTCTAGGACGTGGTGTTTGGCTGGAGAACACCCTGGCAAGAAGGGCTGCTGAAACATAGCAGTAGCAGCAACAGTAGCAACAGATGGGGCTAGCAACCTTTCCCTGGGTGAGTATCAGATCTGTTACTCTTCTCAGCTGTTTGGCGGGTCATTGCTGGGTTACGTATCCAGTGATGTTTGCACTGTGCTCTGGCCCGGCAACGTATATGCCAGATTCCTCTGGTTCTCCTCATTGCTTTGCTTTGGAGCGACAGCAGTGTGCTCAAATGTTCAGCAGAGGCTTTGCAGACTCTGAGCTGGAGCAGCCAAAAAGTGTAATGTCCTAAAGTTTGAAACAACTTGTTCATTTCACAGACATATATGCATATATGCTGTGTAATTTCTCATCATTCAGCTTTGGCTTCTGCTGTCTGTAGCCATCAGAAGCCTCTACTTGAAATCCTGTTTTCTCCTGGTCATCACTGGTTGTTATCTCAGGAGTGACTAATTATCTGCCTGGATTTGTTACCAGAGGGCCTTTTTTGCTGTGAAATCTTTTTATAGTGGAGTCATGGACTACAAAGCCAAGAAAGACCATTTTGGATCACCTAAAATAACCTCTGCTGTTCATGTATTGAGCTGTGAGTGTTGGCTGGTGACTGTAAGGGTTTTGCATACAGAAATGGATGCTTGCATTTTCAGTGCAGGTTTGCACTTGTCTGCCTTCCCTCAGTAACACTTTCCATGTTTTTCTAATAAGATGGATCCTAACAGTGCTTCTGTGGCCCAACAATTATCGAGTGGAAGTCCTTTTCCCAAACAGTCATCAAAGACAGTGGACAATAAACATTAAAAGTGTCATGGACTTTGAATGGCTTTGGTTCTCGAGAATGACAGCTTAAGATGAGGTTTACATTGTACAAGTAAGTGAAGGACAGGGATACTTTGAGTAGGGCCCCCAGATATGACATCTACACGGCATAAGGCACTGCAGAAATGTTGCCTTTTCATAAACTGCCTTATTAGCACAAAGTCACTCCCAAAATTGTAAGTCCAGTTTTTCAGTAAAGGTCCATCCAAGATTTTGCATCTGTATCTGAATCCAGGTTCCTTTATTTTTATTTATTACCATGTGCCACTGATCAGTATAGAAATGCCCCAAAGAACCTTGCTTGTCCTTGCAGCCTTCTCTGGGATAAAGAAGTTCCTTCCCTACCATTACATGAAAGCTTGATACCCATGTGATTAATCTTCCTATTTAACGCAGAAGTCCTTGGAGAATGAGACTGTATAATACGAGTTCCAGATGACAACTCATGCTTAGGCTGAGGACTGTGTAGTGGGATAGGAGAAAAGATCTGTCCATAAGAATATCACCGTGGACATATTAGGTCAGAGTAATGGTCTGTTCAGATATGTTGTCTCTAATAGTATCCAAAAGCAGATGCCTAAGGAAGGATATTAGAACAGGAGAAGCATCATCCTTTCCCCTCTACCCTTCTAGCCTCCAACCATTGGAGATTACATGGGATCCCATGGGAGCTAAGGATGCCGTGGCCCAAAAGTGAACTGAACACTGATCCATATGGGTAAATCAAATTCAAAGAGGAACCTGACTGATCTTAGGTCACCCAGTGATCCTTACTCACCTGCAAACAGAGCAGCAAAACCAGCAGACCTAACCCAAAGCTGAACAAAACTGGTAGCATGTGGTGGCAGGACAGGGAAATTTTTCATCCAATATTTCACTAGGGATCAAGTCAAGCATGGTATGACACTGGAAAGAACAGAAGACACAAGCCACTCTCCCAGCCATGCTGCCACCTCCCCCCATCCATGGGACAAGTTCTTCTCAGTGTTTCCAATGGGAGATTTTTCCTGTGGGTAATGCCCCCAGCTGTCCAATTATGTTGTACCAGTGGTGACTTAGCCCTTAGAGATAAAATGGTTTGTGTTACAAAGAGGAGAGACAGCTCCTCTTTGACTGCAATGGAGTCAAATCCGGTTGGTGGCTGGTCACAAGTGTTGTTCCCCAGGGCTCAGTACTGGGGCCAGTCCTGTTCAGTATCTTCAGTGATGATCTGGATGCGGGGATTGAGTGCACCTTCAGTACCTTTGCAGGTGACACCAAGTTGGCTGGGAGTGTTGATCTGCTGGAGGGTAGGAAGGCCCTACAGAGGGACCTGGACAGGCTGGATCGTTGGGCCGGGGCCAACTGTATGAGAGTCAACAAGGCTGAGTGCAGGGTCCTGCACTTGGGTCAAAACAACCCCATGCAACGCTACAGGCTTGGGGAGGAGTGGCTGGAGAGCTGCCTGGCAGAAAAGGACCTGGGGGTGTTGGCTGACAGCCACCTGAACTTGAGCCAGCAGTGTGCTCAGGTGGCCAAGATGGCCAATGGCATCCTGGCTTGTATCAGGAATAGTGTGGCCAGCAGGACCAGGGAGGTGATAGTGTCCCTGTACTCGGCACTGGTGAGGCCGCACTTCGAGTACTGTGTTCAGGTTTGAGCCCCTCACTACAAGAAGGACATCAAGGTACTAGAGCATGTCCAGAGAAGGGCAACGAAGCTGGTGAAGGGTTTAGAGAACAAGTCTTACGAGGAGCGGCTGAGGGAACTGGGGTTGTTTAATCTGGAGAAAAGGAGGCTGAGGGGAGACCTTATTGCTCTCTACAGCTACCTGCAAGAAGGCTGTAGCGAGGTGGGGATCCGTCTCTTCTCCCAAGTAACAAGCAACAGGATGAGAGGAAACAGCCTCAAGCTGCACCAGGGGAAGTTTAGGTTGGATATTAGGAAAAACTTCTTCACCAAAAGGGTAGTCAGGCACTGGAACAGGCTGCCCAGGGAAGTGATTGAGTCTCCATCCCTGAAGGTATTTAAAAGAAGGGTAGACATGGTGCTTGAGGACATGGTTTAGTGGTGGACTTGGCAGTGATAGGTTAACAGTTGGACTTGATGATCTTAAGGGTCTTTTCCAACCTTAACAATTCTATGATTCTATGATTCTGGAGTATGGCTGCTGCCAGGTGGGACAGACCTAATTGTTTCCTTAGCAATTGCAATTTCTACTCTTCACACCAGGGAAATAAAATTGTCTTATTCTGAAGAGCTTATTGGCAAGCAGGACAAAATGGGCACAGTCTAGAAGACCTCCCTCAGTTTTACAAGTGCAAAATAGAGGTATCAGTGCCAAGAGGACACATCCAGATTAATCCAGGGACATCTGAGACATGAAGCCATGTTGCAACTCTTGCTGTCCTTGGTGTGTGTCCTGCCTCAGCGGCAAGGTGGTTTTTCTCTGCCCAAGATGACCTGCCTGAACACCTGAGCTCACCATATCAAGCCTGCTTCCATGAACAGCACAGTCTTTCCATGGCTCGCTGCTCCCTATCAAACCTAGCCCTTACAGAGCATAAATGCCTGTTCAAAAACTGACTAAAAGTGTAGTCAGGCCCCACACATCTGGATGCCATACTGCATGACTGAAAATACTTCTTTTGACCATGATTCATCCCTCTTCATTTTTTCACTCTGTAAACTTCTGTGAGTGACTCAAATCTGACACCCATGAAAGGCCTTTATTTCTTTATAATTCCTGTCAGACCACTAATTAATTGCTGTGTTTGTTCTTTAATACCTGACCAATTAGCATAAGTAAATAACATGGGTAGAACAAGATGGCATGCAGGGCTAATAAAACTGCTGCAGTGTTTTTAATTGCCAGCTTAAAACCCTGTGAAGTCTTTAGCACAGAAGGAGGAGAACAAGAAGGAAATATGTTGAGTGGCTAAATGCTGAGCTACCTCTGTGGGTTACACTTCCAACTTGTGGACTACTTGTAAGAGGTCTACAAGTAATAATATATCAAAGTAGTATTTTCATTAGATGTGAAATCAGGAGTCCACAAAAGTTGAAGACCAGTCTCTAAGCAAGACTCATAGCTGGGTCCAGATACTCAGAACTGGGATCACTGTACTTCCAGGCAGATTGCTATGTCTGCTGTTCGTTTATTTTACTGGCTCACTGTATAAAATTACAGGGTGGAAAGAGCAGGAATGTCTAGGGAAACCTTAGATGTCACTGTAACAGCCCTGCTACATTTCTAAAGCTGTATATATGCATTAACACAGTATTGCTTTCAAACTAAACCATATCCTGCCTCCTAGCTTGGCTTCTTACCCCAAACCCTAGTTCAGCGATGCAGGTACATGGTTTCTGGAATAGAACCACCATGTGCCCAAACTGCTTGGACTAGGAGTAAAGCTGTTCAGATGTCTCTAAGTAGAAATGCCCTAAGTGATGGGAAAAGGTAATAAAAACCCAGAAGCTACTTGGAGACATTAGAAAAGAGAGGGTGGGATTTTTGATGTGTTCAGTGAAAGCCAGGAAAATGGAGGAGCACAGGTTTGGGTTAATCATTAAATAAAAGGCAGGCCAAACATGAGGATGGCATTTCTCACAGCAAGAGCTATGAAGCCACAGAGCCGGCTTGAGGGAAGCACCATCACTGATTCATTTCAAACTAGCCCAAACAAATTAATAGAGAGAGCAGAGAAGCAGGCGAGCCTGGCAACAAGATTGGAGCTGATGATATTTCTTGATCCAAGAAACTGTTGGCCCTTCTCATCTTGAGTTTTCTTTGATTCTGCAGAAGCTTTTAATAATTTTATGGATTTTTGCATAAAACAGCTACAGTGTTGCATAAGGTCTCTATTAGGAGCTCCAGCTCTGAAGACGTGTCAGCAGTTCTAGTGTTGCTGCACTTGAAGGGGTTGGGGCTGCAAGCATTGCGTACACTGTGGAGATATCCCCCATCACCACCCTTTTTTGAGGATGGGCTCAAAAATGAGATTTATGAATTTGCTCTTTTAATGTAGGTTGCCTCTCTCTATAGACTATTGAAAAGCGGGCATAGGTGTTAGGGACTCTGAATCTTTCATGGTTCTCTTCAACTCAGACTTCGCAGTTGCTACAATGCCTAGCTTAGGTGTTGAGATATAGTTCTCTTGGCCACAATTTTAAAGGCCTTGAGAGTTAAGCATCTTGAAGTCTTTAATAGCTCTGCAGCTTACTTTGTGAGTTAAATCCACCGTTTAGCATGGAAATTCCCAGGTGTGAATCTGTGGTGCTTTCCCTAAGCTGGGGATTTCTGGAACTTGCGGAGTGCCTTGGGGATGTGTCACTGTGCATTTGCCATGGTCTTGTACTCTTCCGTCAGCATGTTCTAGTTACCTGCCTCCATGGATACTTGCCTGAATCTGCATGGCTATTCTTATGTTCCCAAGGAGACCTGGCAACTACAGGAGCTGGCTACTAAAGCGATGCACAGAAGGCTTTATATGTTTGCAGGGAGCATCTTACAGGCACACGGTCTCCGTGCTTATGTGTATAGACCTCATGTGAAAGTTTAACATCAGGTTTGACCCCTCAGTTATAGGACACAAGAAAGGCTGTTGGAAGGAGCAGGGCACTTACAAGGAACATTTGGTATGAATTTTCCCCTGTTTTGCAGTTAATGAATCATTCCTGAGCCTGCCCTTCCACTGTTCTCATTATTCCAGTTCAGACTGTTGGGAAAAGAGCTCTTTAGGAGAAGGAGCAGAGTTCGTTTTTATGTATTTAATTTGGTTGGCCAGAGACAGAGGGAAGATGGACTGTGTGCCATTTATTAACTGACTACCATCTTGTCCAGTACAAATTTAAGCTTGCTCCTGAGGCAGTCCACAGTTTATCTCTAAATTCATAGGCTACTGTGAAGCTATAAAGCTGCAGGGGTCCCAGAAGGTCTTTTCCTTTGCTGTGACCTAGGCACCCCACCTTTGAATGCACCCTGCAAGGAGTTGCAAGTATGGCTATTCCAACAGGGTACAGTGCACAAGGGCCTTCTCTTTACCTTGCCCTGGGAATTGCTTGCTTCAGCTGTGGCCCACAAATGCAATGAAACTGATTCAAATAAAGCCACATGGTCAAATTTCTGTCTTCTTACTAGTAAGTTAAAAAAAAAAAAAAAGAAAAAGACAAGTTAAGGCAGCTGAAAAATAAATTAGGCACTTTAGTGGTGAGGCAAGGTACCTGGGTTTTCCCTAGGTCTTCTGGGAGCATGGTACATATGAGTCCCTCTGTGCTGCTATCTCCATCTTGGGTTACTGTGATGGGGATCCAGAGAAGGAAGACAACTCTGTAGTCATTATAGTAACTTTTGTGTTCTGTAGGGTTAACTCATCTTGATTTTAAACATCCCAAGTGCAGAACATCAACTGGGCAGGTGAAAGTGCCTTTCAGATAATTGCATTTTTTTTTCCAAAGGAAAAATAAAACCACTGGCTTTTCATTCAAAAACATCAGCAGAACTTAGCTGATATATATACGTGTATGTTTGAAAGCCAGTTGAGGACACAACCCCACAATCCAGGAAAGGGTTAACTTTAGAGAACTGTCGAGCTAGGCAGGACCATTTATGCTGGCCTTCTTTTAGGAAATTCCCTGCAAGAGAAAATTAGAGGCAGAGGACAGTGTGTAGCCATAATCAAACCTTGTTTAGTTTGGCACTTTCTCTATCTATCCCATCTTTACCAATCTGACTTGCTCTGCTGTTTTTCTTGGCTGGATCACTGGAGGGGTTATTCCATAGATATATGTAATATTTTAACATATACAGCTAGTGCAGTTTCTGCTTTGTCCATCCTTTGTGAAGCAAACCTCAGGGAATGATTTTGAGTGTGATGAATTTCCAGGTTTTGCTGGAATTCTGCTCCAGTGCTGGGCGGAAACCCATAGCAGGGGTTCTTCTAGACTTAGCATGAGAGAGGAGGGGAGAGCTTTTTCCTTCATGTGTCTCAGGCATTTGAACTCTCAGACACTTGATGGGCACCCCTGAGATATGTCTGAGATTTCAATAGAGGAGAATCTGAAAATACTTTCATACTTCATGCTGCATCATTGGCCTATCATAGCGAGCTTATTCTAAACCAAAATTCTGCCTTATCTATGTGTGAATCATCATCCCAATAAGACTGAATTCTGCCCAGCCAAGGCAGTGAAGAACTTCTTTAATGTGTGAAAAGATGACCCATAGGCAGGAATCTCACCAAAACCAGCTGAGAAGAGAATCTAGGGCATGACAGTGTTTTTCTCCTGTTAATGAGCAATCATCTTTATATTTTAATAGCTTTTTTTAATTTTCCAGAAGTGATTGCCAAACTCCACAAATAAACATAGTATTCTATACACTAAGGAACTGGATTGACATTCAATGGTATTTCATAGCATGTACACTTTAATTAAGACATGATGACCTGGATTCAGTGGGTTGACACAAGGGAGCATTAACTCTCCATTCTAACAGTTCTGCTGCCAAGGACAAATTCTCTGTTGCATCGGTGTGACTCAGTTCAAACAACAAACAGTCTTGCAATATAAAATCCCTACAGGCCCTGGTCAAGTTTCCCCAGTTCTTGGATAACTTCCTCTTTTCTCCTTGATGTTTTTCTTAAAGTGAGATATTCTGTTGCTTTGTCCTGATTTTCCAAGTAACGGGTGGGTCTTTATACTCCTGACAATAAAGTTGCCTTCCAAATATTTATCACATCAAATAACGTACTTTCCCGTGTTATTAATCCTGGAAAATCTCCATCTTTCCATTTGGTGAACTATGTTGTCTAACATGGACAGATATTTCCAGAATTAATGTTTCTGGAATTTCATATTTGTAACATACATTGAGAAGTGTATGAGGAAAAGAAATAGGGTTAAATTCTGCATTGTTTACTTTTTGTTGTTAACATTCATGTGGTTCTGCCCGAGTCAGTGGGTGTAACTCAGAGCAGAACTGTGACATATTTGTATGAAACCGAGTGGTTTAAACTGGAGATGGATGAACCTCCAGAGAAGCCATACGCATAGTCTCCTGAGAGATGTTCAGAGTGAAGTTCTTCTGGATTCTGGCTTGGTAGAAGGACTATCCATTGAGCTCCATCATACAGACTCACATAGGCTCATACCATCATTGTGCTTCAGGTGCCTTCAGCACAGTATAGAATTCACTGAGTTGAAACAAACCAAAAATAAACTTAGTCAGAGCTGAGCAAGTTTCTCTACTGCAACTCCATGGTACTGAGGTCTGAGCTCACCTTCACAAATCTCCCAGTTTATCCTGAAATCTGCCCTTGCCTTCCTCTGAGAGCACCAGTAAAGAACTGTGCAGTCCTTTACTGAAAATAAAGTAAAGTAAACTAGGGTGAAGTTCAATGAAGGCCTTTGAGAGCAGTGATGAACTTTTGCAGTTGTCCCAGGTCCTGATGTTGCAACAATCCAGGAAACCAGAATCTTTTCTCCAGCTCTTTAGGCTTCTTCATACAAGCCCCCCTTTGGTCCAAAAAGCATAAACATACGGAGAGAAGGTGAAAACTGAATCAGAAGGACAGCAGAGTCCTTGTGTCCCAGCATTAGGCAGAAGGTCCCAAGGAAATGTGAGCAATTTGGTGACTTGGCTTACAATGCATGCCTACCCACTTTGGTGAGACCATGCCTAACCACGTTGGTGAGAGCAAGCATTACATGAGATGGTTTGCTGCAGAAGTTACTGGGGACAAGCTGCTGCCTGTAATGGGAGCCTGGCTTCACTGACCTGGAGAGTTATAGGTTTTGATGCTCTTCTGGAAGGCTTTGAATCCACCTGTGTGTCAATGCCACCAATAATAGTATAAGGATGGCATCCACCCATTGCAGCTGGCTCCATGTTTCCTAACCCCTGTTAGTAGTAGGGATTGGATAATTCTGCGTGCAAAGGGCTTTGAAACCAGGGACGTTTGTAGCCTCTGGAGTGGGCCAAGAGGTGGGGCTGCTGTCTGCGCTGGGATGAGTGAGGGCAGTACTCTGCCACGGCATTACCGCAGGTGAATTCCTTGCTCCCAGCCTTTCCTCATCCACACAGATCAGAAGCTTCAGAGATACTTTTATTTTGTTCTTGTGTTTTAAAGACATGAACTTTGGAGAGCCCTTTTTTTCTTGGCAGGTTCCTTAAAAAAGGCGTACTCCTGAAGCTCATGTAACCCTTACCGTACCTTTCCAGGCACAGAGATGGAGAGCTTGTGTATGCACA
Source organism: Platalea leucorodia (assembly GCF_965183815.1). Lineage (NCBI taxonomy): Eukaryota > Metazoa > Chordata > Aves > Pelecaniformes > Threskiornithidae > Platalea > Platalea leucorodia. The sequence continues at coordinate 85,071,679 of NC_138827.1, read as the reverse complement.
CAGCTTCCCCTCTGCCAGAGATTTTTTTAATACGGCTCCGAATACCAGAGGAACTGGCTGCTTCCGAAGGTAAAGGCTGGCTTGCAGTCCTTCCCGTCAGATACAGCTTGTGTGCAATACGACAGCTCCTGTGAGGAGTACTGGTAGCTCTGCACAGCCAGTCTTCTGTCATCCTGCCTCAGCCAGGTCCAAGGGGTTCATGACAGCTAATACCAGGGAGTCTGCGGAGCTCCAGAAGGTGTGGAGAGAATAAATTCCATGGAATATACTTGTCTCACTTCTTCATCGATAGCTTCAGACCACACACCGGTCATCCATGTGGGACAGCTGTAAACACTGCCTGTGATAGTACTCTGGCAAAGAGGCCAGTGGTCCTCCAATGAATCCAGATGGGTCTCGGAGGAAAACAGCTGTGTGTGAACAGGAAGGGAGAGCTTCCTCCTGCCTCTTCCAAAACCTACCACTCAACCGCTAAATAAATCAACATCAGCAGTGACTCTTCACAAGGCAGAGTGAGCCAAGCCCAGGCTGGGAGTTTACTTCAGTACATAGCGAAGGGAGAGGAGCTGTCTGCAGCAAACCAGGGCTTTCCCAACACAAAGCTTTAGGGCATCACCAACCCATTTTTGCTGTGTTGGTGACATAGCTTCTTTCCTAATGCTGTTTGTGCTGCCTGAAGTTACAGCAACGACATGGTGTGTATCACGGGTGAAGACAAGGCACCCAGAGTGTAGAATAGGTGAAGCAAAAATGACTTTCAGCTATACAACAGTAAAAATATTAAGCAGAGGCTTGGGAAGATTTGGTTTGGATAACACAGGAGGTCTGACCACTCCTGTCACTGTCAAGAGCTGTGGAAGAAAACTTCTCTTGCCTTTGGACAGAACATGAGACATGTTTATGGGTTGCAAACAGTTTTTATTTCTGCAAGGACACATTCTTGAAAGAGAAAAAAAAAAAAAGCAAGACCCAAGAAGCTAGACTGTTTGGATCTGCTATTCCCACAGCAGCCAAACAGAAATGTCCAGTTTGGCATTAGACAACATCTGAAGTGACAAAAGAAACTGCAGCTCCTCCAGTATCTTCACAGAGCACCATACTGATCATTCATCATTTTAAAACAGCGCATGAGGTCCTTTTGACATGAGTGTCTTGTAATCAGCCCCTCAAGCCTCATACCTGATAATCTCAACTTCATCTTAGTGTGCATAATTACAGGTGCTTAGTTCTCATCATCATGAATATAGTTAAATTACAGTAGGATAAAGGGAGTTTGATGGGTTTACTATGTGTTATGTATGGTATGCTGTGCTTAGAATGACAGAGTCATTTAGATTGGAAGGGACCCGGTGCATCTTCTGGTCCAGATCCTGTAGCTTAGGACACTCATACAATGTACCAAGGAAGAATTGTGCAATGTACAAAGCAAGGATTAAACTGTGTAATAGCATATTCGCTAAGCTGTCCGGAGGCATCCATATGAATGGCTGGATAGGACAGCCTGGCCTTCCTAATGCTGTATGAAATGGTCACTCTTGTTTGTCTGAAGAAGAGATCAGGACACATTTTTTCCAAGAAGATATTTTCCTGTTGAAAAACTTCATTTAAGAGAAATACATTTTCCTAGAAATGTGTTGGTTTGGACAGATGCTTGTTTAGAAAGAACAGTGTGAAATGTGAAAAATTAAGCCAAGTATTCTCAAAATATGTCATTTCAGTGTGTTCGGTTTGCAGGGGTTTTTATATCTTGAAACAACATCTCACCCCTCTCTTTCTAGGCTGATTATTAGACATGACTGAGAGCTGGAAATCAAACAAACAAACAAACAAAAATAACCCAAAGAAATGTTTGACTTCATGAAAAGGAACTAATTTGCTTTCTCCAGAAGAAAACTTTTGTGTAAAAGCTTTCAAATATGCTTGTCTTTGCCCCCACTCAGAATGCATTTTGGTGTGGATTCACAAGGTTTCATCCTTGCTGGGAAGATGAGCTGCAGCAGCTCAAGAGCCAAGCTTCAACAGCTGGGTACATGTCAGTCTTTGTATTGGGTTCAAATAGGGAGATTGCAACTTCCAGCCAAGAGAGGGGTTTATGCTGACGCTTCTTAATCCTGCCTGAGATCTATCCCGAGCCAAGGTGGTCCATCAGGGCTACAGAGAAATGCTACAGCTGGTATCACACCTGGTTTTGGTTTCCCACTCAGAAAGTCAGGTTCCCACTCACAGTTGAGTGAATTTGGGCAAGATCAAAGCAAGGCTTGAGCACAGGCATCTGGCTTCAAAGGAGCACATGCCATACAGCTCTCTGGTACCCTTTTTCTAGCAGCTGAATTTCACCCCTGCAGAACATATTCGGGATTTTAGGTACCTACAAATTTAAAATATTTCTAGGGTGTTTTTGATTTTGAAACCTCACCAAATCTCACCATCTCTGACTCCCTGTAGGACAACTCAGCAAATGAAATTTTAGCCCCTTCTCATTTGTTTAGATAAAGGGGCAAGAAAGAGGCAGGAAGAGGCTTGGACTTTTTTGTTTAAGGGAAAACATATTTTTCCAGCCAGGCTGAAGCTGTTCTTCCTCATGCATCCCAATAAAATTCACATTCAGGCATGGACTACGTTTGGAAAACTTCAGCCGAAAATGTAAATGCTCTGAAACAGAAAAAAAAAATTTATGAGAATGAATAAAAGAGAAGTTTAGCGTGGAAACTGCTCTGCAGCCTTCACTATAAAGCACTGCCAGATGCCTCCTCTAAAAGAACTCATACAAGGTATTGCTTACATGGCAGTTCCATTGGCCCCTTTGAGTCTACAAACATAAATTAGGGCTACTCATGTGAGTAAAGCATTGTGGGATCAGACTCCTCTTTTGCCCAACTGTGAGCATCTGTAAAAAACCCTTTTGGGATAAAAGACACAGAAGAACTGTAAGACCCTTATGGTTGTCAAATACAATTTCCTTTACTTACATTTTTTTCTTCCATTTGGGCTCTGACCTCCATCTGTTTATGGAAATATTTAGATCCCTCTGGTGTATTTTTAGCAGATCGTTTTGCTTTTGCTGCTGCAATGTCATTGCATCATCATTCTCCTCTTGCTCAGCTCTGATTCCTTTGCATTTTTTCTTTTTTTTTTTTAGTCTTAAGCTTCAATCATTCCAGCAGACACACACGAAAAAAGTAAATGCTACACTGTGTTTACACTCTGAGTGCTCATACAAACATGCTGGCAAAGTGCACACAGAGACACGCACACAGCACGTCTTGTCGTGAGTGTTAGTGTTGGGCTTTTTTCAATGATATTTCTGTTTGTGAATCATCCTGCCTGAGACATTACGGGATGGTTGCCCTGGGAGCTGAGATCTCAGGCTCTTAGAGGTACCTCCTGTAAACAGCTGAAGTCTGAAGGTGGACAAGACTGTCACTGTCCTTTGAAATGTTTCGTGTCACATTGTTCAGTCAACTGTAAACACACCCAGTCCTGGCACATTTCCTTTACCAGTGTTCAGACCTGCACACACATGTGTATATTAATCACCTTCTCTGCTGTCTGAACGCTTTTCCTCACATAGATATGGACCTTCCTTTGACAGTGCACTGTACTCCTTCCCCACCATCCCTGTCTATTCTGTCTGCAGACATGTCACAGCTTTAAATGTGTTCAAAATCAGGAGTCATTTGGGTCTAGTTACTTAAGAAGGCAGGGAGAGCACCAACCTGCTGGCAGACATTAAGGAGAACACCTGCAATCTGGAAACTCAGCTGAGACCCAACAACTCATTAAATAATCCCCTTTGTCCCTCTCCATCAAATAGCACTCACTGGGTTTTACAACGTCATTACCTACAGTCTGAAATGACCAGGCACAACCCAAACCCTGGAAGAAGTTTTTAGGTGGACCTGATGAAGGTCTACGTGAGATCCATGGGGATACAATTAGAGCTGATTTCTGCATGGATGTTGGGGAGACACCAAGAATTATGTCTTCTGGGTGAAAAGCTAGCCTTTTTTGTGATAACCTTAGGGAAGCAAATATATGACTTGTCCCATGGATTCAATTTCATAACGCTGTATTAGGTAAAAAGGTAGAAAAGAGGAATATTATGTCACTGGGAAGCTATGTCATTCTTTGGCCTAGCTGTGTTAGTTTTAGGAGAGATAGGTGATTTGTGACTCCTACATAAATAGACCTGCATTCAGGAGAGGTCCTTTTGCACACCTGAAAAGCCTCTGACTAGGCACTAACGAGCAAACTCATGAAAAGCCAAGCCATGCTCAGCATCTGCTTTTCCTAAATACCTCAAAATTGTATTGCCATTTGCAAAATTTCAAACCACAGCAGTCTATTTATCCTTCTTAGCCCGGACAGAGAGTGTGTGATGTTTGCTCCGGACAAATCAAACCATTGTGCCTCTCAAAATGCTTTCATCATCATCATTATTTATTATTATTTATCATCCCTGCCATGTGTTATGTTTTTCCATGCACAAAGAACAGACAGATGTTTTCCATCTGCGTGATTTCTTAATTTTAGATCTCAGGGAAAAAAAAAGAAAGAAAAAAAAGAAAGAAAAAAGAAACCGTCAAGAATGAAGAAATGCACAGTGCGTCTGGGAGTGGCACTGACTCTCACATACAGGTATGTGTATGCATGAGGTCTCTGGAACCAGAGCCAATGGCTTCGCCTTTCCTCAGGCTCTCGGCTGCCTTGGGGAAAAGGCTCCTGGGAATGCGATGGGTGACTTCACCAGAGCACAGGTCCTAGGGGAGTCATACACCGCAGGAACAAAAGACCTATTTAGGAGGTTACTCTGACCCAAAATGTTGGGATGAGCCTGCACAGACCTCGGCCAGTGTGTGGGTCTGTTTCTTTCCATGCAAACCCTTTTTCATCCCTTTGGCCTCTTGCATCCCTCCAATTTCTCCTCTGCCCATAAACTCTATTGTGTCTCCAGTTCCTTGTCAACTTCTTTCCCTATACACAGGCTATGCTCTTTCTTATTACCTGACGGCTCAGATGAACAGAGCTTTTGACTTTCTTCTCCCCACCATATGAGACCCATGGATTGTGTCAAGTGGCCCAGGACAATCCCCTGGCAGGAGGAGGTGGTATTGCCCAGCAGTCTCTCTCAGCTTTGGCACAGCTGTAGTCAACACTGGCTTTGCTGGGAAACCAGAGTTTTGATTGAATGTACATTTTCTTGAAAAGTGTCTTCTTTCCACAGGAATTTTGACTTTTTGATGAAGACAAAAAAAATTTTGGCCTAAACATTTGGGGGTTTTGAGTCTTTTTTTGGAGGATACGGAAGGCAAGACATTCAAAAATTGCCACAACCAAATTCCAGGGGGAATGGATTTATTTTGGTTTCCTTCAGAGTTTTCCCAGAATGTCTCTCTCTTTTCTGAGAAACTTTAGTGTTTGATGTGAACGCATAGCTATGCCATACAATCTACCAGCAAGGGAGCAGGCAGGATACCAAACCGGGCTGATAGAAAGGTGAAAGGACTTGTACGATATATCAGTCCCCAGAGCAATCTAGTTGTCCAAGAGGAAATAATGCATAAATAATAACAAAACAATGATGGGAACAGGAGCTATATTCATAATAATGCGCCATAAATGCACATGGCTTTTTACAACCGTATTACTAACAGACCATATCAAAGATCTTGCAAGAACAGCTCAGTGCCTCTAGGGCATTTGGAACACAGACCAAGATTTTGCCCATAGAAACTGATGTGATACGTGAGGTGACAGTTTAAATTCAGACATCTGGTGGGTTGTGGGGAATGGGGTGCTGTGACTCTGGGATTAATAGCATGTTCCCTCCATTCACTAGTTCAAACAAGTTGCTGTGTTGTTGTTAACTTCAGAAAGCAGCCAGGCTTGTGAAAAATTAAGCTGTTTTCTTTCTGCTTGACATATTGTCGAAGAACTGAACAGACGCAGTAACAGGTTCAGGCACTCTGAAGTGTTTTGGTTAGTGATTATTGCTATAAAGTCCTATGTTTCTTCACCCCCACCACCCTTCTTGCCAAAATGAGAATCTGATGACAAGGTAACTTGACTCTGCCTCGCCCTCAAAAAGATAGAAAGATTCAAAAATAGCTGCATGCTTCAGGCTACACAGAAAGCTTGAAAAGAAAATTTACTTGAATAAGTAAAATGAAAATTTGTTGCATGGAAGCTCCCAAATACATAGTGGACCTGAAAATCATGAGAAACATTTGACGGGGGGAGGTGGGGAAGGAAGGGGTCAGGGAGGGTTGGAGGCTTCCTGCTGTTGGTTGTCTTTTTGGTGGATTAGAATTCCACTACCTTGGGAACTTCTTTTTATTGGTTTTTTCCCCAGTAAAAATTTAATCAGTATATTTCCAACCTCAAGAAGTGAGCAAAGAAGAAGATCAGATTAAACAATTTTGTAAAAGTGTAGAAGAAAGGGGGTAGGCAGAACATCTCAGTCAAGGTGCAAGTGACAGCAGGAGAAGCCAAAAAAGGTGAGGGGAAAAAAAAGCAAAAGCTGCTTTCAAGAACAATTTGTTTCATGGGAATTGAAGTGAGCCATCAACTATTATGTTGATTTGCAGATGTTTGGATTATTTTTCTCCCAGGGAACTTCTGAAGGGAGAGACTGCTCTGAGGTGTTAATAAGCCTGACCAGAAGAGATGTCTCTGACTTTAGGTCTGTTTTGCCAAGTTTCTGTGACAAGATGAGCTCACAGCCCTCTCCTGTAATGTTTGCCTAATCTCTTACCCTGCCTCCCAGCCAGAGCCTGCTGGTACCGTCGTGTCCAATGAACCAGGAATAGCACCAGGCGCTCTGGCAGCGTTGCCTGTTTGCAGAGCCCAAGTACAACTGAATCACAGCATCTCACCTCCAGCACCCCCTCACTGAATGAAGCTTGGGGCTCGATTCTGTTTTCTCTCTGCCCCACCTTCCCTGATGAGTAGGGACACACCTGTCAGGTGATCTGATGGAGAAAACCTGTCTGTCACCTGCTGCACGAACACCACAAACAGGTAAGAGAGCCTCCGATAGGCACTCTGAAGACCTTGGTCTCTAGGCGTTCCCATTCCTTTGTCCAGCTGCCTGAAGGCAAGGATGCTAGGAAAAAGAGAGGAGGAGAAGAGTTTATACACTGAACTTGATTTGCATATTTGGGCTTGATTAGTTTGCTCTGAGATGCAGTGAGACTATCATTTTACAACAGAAGGCAATGGTAATAAAAACAGTATCTGGAAATAAATATCCAAATTCATTGTGTCTGCCACTCTGCTCTTCTGTGTGGAATGGCCTTCCCACTCATCCATTTCATTATCGTCCCATGCAGCTCCCTTTTAAGCTTCCTCTTGCACAGCGCTCAGTGGGACCTTCTTGGTAAGATGAGGCAGCTGGTGAACTGTGACCCCTGCAGATCCAGCAGGTCTGAAAGCTTTCAAAACCAAACTCATCTGCCCTACCATGTTGCAAACCTTTAAGCCTGCCCTGAGAAAATGCCTCAGCCCGGGATCCAGAGGCTTCTAAAGGGTCCAAGTGAGGTTAGGCATGGCAGGGGGGAGGCCAACAACAGAGGAAGAGAGCAAGACCCTGGTCATGAGTTGAACCTGTTGAAGGCCAGATCTCCACCTTGTAGCACTGGCCTTGGCAGATGCACAGGGTCACTCGGCACAGCAAGTCTGGAATAGAGCAGGGAACTGACCCTGGAAAGTGGAAAGTTAATGTTTCGATGGGTGGGTGATCCTGCCCCACTAGAAAGAAACTCTTTGCATTCAATATCTGTGAAGCTGTGTTCAGAAGAGGATGACAAACATAATCTGTCTGCATTCATTTCTCTGATTATCCCAATCAATATTTAGAAAACTTTTCTTCTCTTTCCCTCCCATCCTTGATCCAACCCTGTCTCTTTCTTAATTTTTATTTTCTTTGGGGCTGCTTCTTCTGATTCCTTGTGAATGGGCTGTGTGGAGACGGTCAAGGGAACTTCTTCATGGCCACAGAAAAGAATCACTTTGTTTGATATATGTTACCTGTTTTCTTTCCTCCCTTCAAATTGGGAGTATCAGTCCCCACTCCCAGCCTTTTGACATGATGGATTAACAATGTCCATGAGGTAGAAATTTGTTTATTAGTCCTGTGGAATTTCCCACTTCAGTTTTTACCTTAGAAAATGTGGGAGGCTAAGAAGGTACAATTCCATCTGTTAAGTCTTTCCAAGTGGTGCCATGATGCTGTTTAACCTTTACCCACAGATGTATAATACCAGAGCTGTCAACCTGGATACAGCGAGTCTCTGCATGTACTTACTGCATAGACAGAGACCAGATCTTTACAAGAAAATGTCTGCATAAGCAACTTTGCATTCACCTACTGGTGGTTCATTTAACTCTTTCTCTCCTGAGATGCATTTTCCCCTCCTTCTACAGCAGTATATATACGTGTGGGGGTGGGGGTGGGGGTGGGGGTGTGTGTGTGGGAGGGGAGTGTATAACATTTATGTAACGTCATGTTCCCATTACACTGGTTGGGTCACCTAAGGATAACAAGTACTGCAGGTCATTCCTTAATTCTAATGATGGAGCCCAGGCTTTGATGTTAAAGGTCACAGGTTCATCCCTTTGATAAGATGTTGGTAATATGCAATGGCATGTAAAAAACATCTCATCTCATAATGTAGCAAGTACAGTGAAGCTATAGAGCTTAAATTACTTTTTGGGTTTGTTTTTTTTTTGATTGAGTAAAGGCTCATTTTTGAGAACACAGTTCTACTGACCAATTTTTCAATTTGATAAATATAACTCACATCAACATGATTGAATTTGGGAGAGGGGTGAGCTGGATTTGTCCTCCCCCACATCCCGTGACAACAAACCAAAATATCCCCTAATGGCACAGTTCTGGGTTGAGTTTCAGAAGTTCTGAAATCCAATCCTGATCTTGCTACTATTTCTGATGTGAACATGGGTATGCCATTTCACTTCTCTGTGCATCTTCTTTTCCTGCTGACCTCTGTTTCATCTAGTCTTAGCTTGTCTCCTGTTTTGTACAGCAGCTATCAAGAGCAGAGTCCTGATATTATCACCACTCAGCAGACAATGATATAGAGCTTCTCAGTAGATATTGGAGTCTCAGCTGGGATGAATGACAGTGGAGGCTGGAGACCAGTTTGAGGGAGTCTGTCTGCTTTGCTTGAACCATTTGTGCCTTTAAGGGAAAATTCAAGACATGTAAAAATTCTAAATCTAGAGCTGCTCAGATACGTATATCTAAGGCAACTAGGTGCTCTTGAGTCATTATCTGACCAGAAGTCTTTGTTAGGCCAGCAGACTACTTGTGAATAAACTAAAACCAACCAGAACTACAAAGAAGAGGAATTCCATTCCCAGGGAAATCCCAGAATCTCTTTTGTTTTGCAAAATGGAATCATTTTTTTTTTTAAATGGCATTGCTGAATTTCTCTAGAATGAAGGTTCCTGAAGGCATTTGGTTCAGAAACATAGCAGTAGGAGATTTGGTTCTGAAAACATAAAATATTTCATACAGAATGTTTCCCAACCAAGCTAATTTAAACAGAGAATTTCTGTGCATAAAACAATGCCATCAGCCAAAATGCTGACGAAACTCCATGTATGCCAAGAGCATCTACCTGAATAACTGTTTTATTGTTACCCACTGCTACAGAGTCAAAGAAGAGAAACACTTCTCTTCTGGTATATCATCTTCCTTCCCATTCATGGCAGAGATAATATGGAACCCCAACTACTTACAGGTTCACTGAAGGAGGTGGGTAGGTAGGAGCTGGGGGGTCGCAGAGTAGAAGGAAAAAACAATCTTTTAGAGGAAATCCCAAAGAAACACCATGCTTCTGGACCACAGGCATGGTACGCATTAGTTTCCATATCTCAAACAGTTATGATTTTTTTTACCAAAAGGGGGAGATAGAAAAAGGCAAGGCACAAAACTAGGATTTTTCAAAAATGGATAAAAGATGGAAGTTCTTGACACAAGGAGAAGTCAGTTGTGCACATTGACCTGAAGGTAGGCAACCTAGGCCAAGGAATGAGAAAGGGAGAAAGAAGAAAAGCCATGTGAAAGCCAGCATAGCACCAGGATGCAGCCGGGGATTGGTTGGCAGTGATGTCACTGCCCTCCCTCTGATGACTGACTGTGGGTGATGTCATCTCTTTTCCCATAACACATTCTAACAAACAACATGGTGCAGAGGGAGGTTGTCCCTTTTTCTTCCTGTTATTATTATTATTTTAATTTCAAAATTAATTTTGTAATAAGAGCAATTAGACCCTCCTGCCAGCCTGTCCCTGGGGGGTGATTCTAGTTCTTGTGCAGCAAAAGTTTACTCCTAAAGAACATCATAGCAGGCATGCAATAATCACCCAGAAATGCACAGCCTGTCGTGTCTTATTGCTTAATTATCCATCTTACCTTCTTTCAGCCCTCTTCTTACTGTACCTCGGGTGATGCCTGTTTATTTTGTTTAATTTTCCCCAACTGCCCTCCCTCCCTGCCTTAAGATTATGAGAGCTGAAAACATTTTTCCCTTTCATTCTGCTGCCCTGAGGTTCCTCCTGCTTGGTCACCACTGATCGTTCCCATGGTGGATTACGAGCTCAACAATCTCTGAGAGCTTTTCCCACTTTTAAGTTCTTGGGGACCAATTCTACCAGCTGTAACATCACTACATTGGCATTTCACCAGATATGAATGTGACCGTTTGGTTTTATACCCTCAGAATACAATTGACTATGACCCAGTTCCCGAGAGGAACTTCTCCTGAAAGAAAGGGAGATGAACCCAAGTAACCCTAACATGCAGCCACCAAAAATACTGTATGAAACAGTGGCTAGGACTTCCTCACCTGGATGTCCAAGGGTTGGCTTTGTAGGGCATGCACAAAACAGTACAAGAAACTACTTAATGTTTATTTGGGTGTGCCTTGAAATCCCTTGTGCTAAAAGCTGCTCCGGTTTAAGATAGTTGCTAACCTTTGCCAGACGTTGAAATTACAGCCAAACATCTGCGCGGTATCAGAGTGGAGCAGCCCCTGCCCCTTCCACCTGACCACACTGAGCCAAAAAAATCCATTCAGTTTGCATCATTTTGCTCTCCCTGTCTGGAGAGATGCTCTTTATGGAGCAAAATCTGGGCCTCCGTATCACATCCAAGCAAGGTTCTCAAGACAATCTGTGAGTAGTTTAGAAACCTAAGTCTGAAGTTAAAAAGAGGAAAAAGCTGAATATCTGACTGGAAAGCAGTAGCATTTACATTTCTCTTGAAAATAGGAATTAGACTGTGAAGTTTCTGGGGTAAAACTAACAAAACTGATCAATTTTGTATCCATGTTCCAAAGTCTCTTTCGTTCCTTGATACTCTCATTTCTTTTGCTTTGTCTTTCAAACCAAACTAGGATGAGGAACGGCTGTGTGCAGCTCTTGAGCAGTTCAGCTGAGACACCCGTGCCCAGGCGACAGGAGGGGGCTGGTCCCGGGCTGAGAGAGCAAACGTGCCAAAGGGAGCGGGGGAAGCCACATCACTCAGAGATTCCACTGGAAGCCTCATAGACAGCCTTCACAATAGGTGAAGAGATTTAGATTGCATTTGATTTTCCCCTTTCTGCTTTCTTGGCTTTTTTTTAGATTGATAAAACAAAACAAAACAAAACAAGGAGGGGGAGACAGTTCCTTTTCTGTTTAAATGCATTTTAAGAAGATTTTTACCAAATGAGAATGAAAATAAATAGAAATTTTTATACTGACATTTTAAATTCAGTGTTAGCCATCTTTAAACACATGTAAAAATACAGAAACGTAAATTAACTAATTTATTTTTAAATGAAGACCTATTTCCAAGGCAAATAATGGAAAACATTTATTTTCCAACCTGTTGGAATGAAACGATTGGACAGGAAGGGGCTTTGGTATTATTATTGGGTGCTTTTTCCCTGCCTAAATGAACTGCTCAGGGGAAAAGGCATGAATTCATAAAACGTTTTGGTATTACTAAATCAGGCGGGGATTTTTTTTTTCTTTTTCTTTTTTCTCCTGGTATAAAAAGCATTAGATGAAAAATATCACGTAGCTCAGTTTTGGCACTGTGACTGTCTAGTATTTGCTGGGGTTTTTACCTCGGGCATTACCCACCATGTTTACCCACATTGGGAACTTGGAGGGGAAGTCCATAACTCTCTTTGGCAAGTCCATGCCTGGCCCCCCTGAAGACCAGGTTTGCTGTTGCCGGTGCAGACCACGGGGCTGCACAGACGACCGCGCGTACGTGGCCTCCCTCCTGCCAGGGCGCTGGCGGTGGTGCGACAGAGCCGGCGCGTGTCCAGGCACACGGCAGCTGGGTGGTCAGCCCTGGGTGGGACAGGGAGTTCCTGGTGCTCACATCTGCGCCCAAGGTGGCGCTTTATGAGAGGTGTGGACACAAGTCCAGCCAAGGAATATCACTGGTAATTCCTCCTTCCAACCTACCAACTTTATTTTTTGCCCTAAGATATGCAAGATACGTCAAGACTCGGCTTAGGAAAGGCTTTTAAGAGATCTTTACTGTTCAACGCAGGCTGTGGTTTCATTATTTTTATTATTTTGGTAGAATGAGTAACAGGAATAATAGTAGCTGAGGGTTGTTTCTCTTCATTGACTCTGTGTTAGGTTTGGAAGCCGTTCGACCAGGACAGTCAAAACACAGACAGGAAATAATCTGTGATAATGTCCAACTGGGGTATCAATTACGGCTTTAGAGTTTCATGTTAAAGGAATATTGTCAGATCAAATTTAAGCCAAAAGTTGTGGGTTGCATTTTTCATATACATATATATACATACAGATAGATATGTATACGTATGAGAGAGAGAGAAATGGAGACTACCAGAAACATTTCCAATTCTCTTTTCTTTTTAAGTAAAAAAAAAAAAAAAAATTGAAAGCAAACAGTCTCCTCCCTGCTGTGTGTGAGACTTGCCTGCTGTCCTCTGCCTAGCCTGACCTTATGAGCTCGCTGGGGTTTTTTTAACATGCTCTCTTAAAAGACTCTAGTGGGTGAAGCAACTCTTGCCGCAGAGACTAGAGGAGACACAGGGTTAATCTATCACGGTGGCCCCGTGGCAATCTCTGGAGCAAGAACAGGCACGTGCCCGCGCAGAGGCTTGGCAAGTGCATCTCTGACCAGGGTATGGTGCATCCAAGCACAGACATCAACAGAGCCTTTCCTCAGTTCACAGGGGATAAAAGAGGTGTCCCACAATGAAAGCCATGGCAGGGGAACTGGAAGGGTGGCATTTCAACCCAGCTTTGCTCAGCATGGCCATGTCATGTGAATATGGGAGGGAGGGGATGCTGTAGCTACCTTTCTTTTGGCCAGGATGGGAGAAATAGGTAGGACTGATGCTGATTCTGTTCAAAAACAGCTTATTTCTGGACATCTGCTGTCACGTCTCATAAAGATAAGATGGTAGCCACCACTTGCTGTTACACCAAGAGTCACTGTGTGGTCCCCAGGAAATCATGAAAGATTCCTCCACGTTAGGATCACATAGTTAAAAGAAACAACATCATACACTATCACTTTCCTTCTCCCTCTCCCTTTTGTCACCCAGAACTAGCAGAAATAAATTGAAGGGAGATGTATTTACAAATGAGTTTGTGAAACGAACCTCTGGCAAACACGTGAGAATAAAATCCTGTGTCCGGTCCTGGAGCTGGCACTTTAAAAAGAAAACTTGGAGAAAGCTAAAGAAGAGCTGCCAGAAAGATTTATAGCCTGGCAAATGTGCTTACCAGTGTGAGAGAAAAGGAGAGATGGCATATGGGCTAACAGGTTAATAAGTGATTAGTGGACTTATGGAGTAAAAAACTCTGATACAAAATGGATCTTTGATCTAGCAGCCAGAGGCATGAGAGACTCCACGGGCTGCAATTTGGAAATCAGCAAAGCCCACAGAAGAAACACGCGGCACTTTTCTGCACAGAAGAGTAATGCAGTGCAGGGAGAGCTGCACCCCAAGGGATGGGGTGGATTTACTGTCATTTGGAGCCATGGGATGACATCCCTGGTCCCAGCCCAAATGAACATGAAATATTACATCCCATGTTAAGCACGGAGCCAGATAAACTGGTGAGAGAGATGTCTTCCAGATCATCAGCCTGAAAGGTCTTCTGGAAAGTAACCGTTACTGCTCTGGTGTCCTGGACAGAAAGGATTTCTGCATATGTGAACAGAGGGAAAGGACCAAGAGTCCCTGGGTAATGCCTCTGTCCCTAACGGGTCATGGCTGGATCTCACCTGCACACCAGCATGGCTGATCAGGCCTGAGGAAGCTTCACAAACATTTGTCAGGCACGGAGGCCAAATGGGAGGCTGTAAAGAGAGAAAATACATTTAAAACCTTCCTGGTTGCTGCTAAATATGGCTAAGTGTGAGCTCCTTGGCTCACAGAGAAGGCACCTGAGGCATTGTTCAAGTGAGGTCCTGTGCTGGTGTGGTAGAAGTCTTTGGCCTCACGTAGTGATTTGCATGGGTTTGGGACCCTGCTAAAGGAAATGAGAGTTATCTTTCAGCTCCAGGGGACTGATGTAGAAAAAGAAGTTACCAGGCTCAAGGTGAATGCTAGAACAAGGGAGGTTTTAAACATATAGCCACATGTAGAAGACAGTGATTTTCAAGTAGGAAAAAGCATCAAAATGAGCTTTTTTTGCTTTTTGTGTTCTCTGAGAGAGCTTTCACTAAGTGGACATGATAATGCTTTTATTAGATCTCGTTCTTTATAAAGGTCATGCTAAAAAGGACCAGTAGCTACCCCAGACTCATCTCTCACATTTGTCCATCAAGTTCTGGAGAGGGCCTTCCATCCTTAGGAAGCCTTTAAGTCAAGCGTGGTCGCAAAGCTTGCTCGGCCTTTAAGAGGAATGTGTGAAATTCCAGGGGCATTTCAGAAAAGCTGACACATGCGGAGCCGGGTTTTGACCCCAGGATTTGATTATACATGAGGATAAGGGAAAGAATTCTTTATATTGTGCAAATATGGAGGAAAGCAAATTTCCAGACTCCAATAAGGTATGGAGTTTGTTCTGAGATCTGTATGTTCTTCCCTGTCCCCTCTTCCCACAGGTTATATTAAAATCTTTGCTGGTGTCTGCTGACAAATCACCCAGCAGTGGCAAACTGGGGGGTTTTATGTAGATGATGACTGAAACCCAGAACTGCATTCCAGGACCTCAGTGTAGGTGACTGGACCAAGATGTAGAGACTGGACCCAGCTGGAGTGTAAGGGCAGGTGTCATCCATCCCATATGCTTCTCAGTCTAAGGGAACAACCTCCCAAAGCCACTAACTGATGGATACATTTTAAACCCTGACCGCAAGGCAAAAGGTCCCTGTTCCATTGCCTTGCTGTGGAGCTTTCCTGTCCCCAGTGAGGAATCTTTTTGTCTAAGCTCCCCTCCTTTCTCTCGTGCTCCCTCTGTCCTCAAGCTCTCTTAGACAGTTCATGTTCCATGTGACCAGAAACTGGAATGATTAAAAAGGGAGCCTCTGACTATAATAAAACAAAAAAGCCAGAGTTTGTTTTGTTTTCCCTGAAAGAAGATCCGGTGGTTGGACATTCTTTAGAGAGTTACAAGTTGGACAATTAGTCAGTGTGTTCAGGGCAGAGGAAAGCCTGTGACAATGGATTCAGGGACCGTGACCATAGCTTGGGACAGTGGGAGGATACACAGTTGACTGATCCCGACAGCCCATTCTGCCTTTCTCCAGAGCTGATAAACAGCCCCCAGAAATAATTAAGCAACAAGTATCAAAGACACATTTTAAACTATTTTACCTTTTTTTTTCCTTACTCTTGGCTCAGGTAAAGCTTTATGCCAGATCATCCTTATGTATACATGCTCGCGGTGTTTCACACAACCTTAAGGTCATCCTAAACAACCCACCTGTTGAACTGGGACATATTCCAGAACTGGCCAACAGAAGGTCCTGTATTTAACCCTTTCCCCAGAGCCAGAGTGCCTATAGGATATGTTTCTCTCCCCCAGTTCAGCAACTAAAAATCAGTCTTCTAGCCTAGGCTGAGCACCTCTGGAAGCTATTCATCCTACCTGGAATTACCTAAGAAAATGAAACACCGCTATCCATTGACTTGCTAAAAAAGATGGCATCCAACTTTAGGTGGCTGAGGCGTAAATAATCCCACATTATTGGGATGTATGCATCTACATACATAGATGTTTGCATTATTGGGTGCATAAATCTACTATAGGTACCAGGACAGAGAAACTAAACTTGCCTGAAATATGTTTAATGATAAATGTAATTACATCACATTTAGGAGATCTTCTGGACAGTAGAGTTGTGGCCTAAATTTCCAGGATAAGGTACTTAACCTGGGGCCCTGTTTCCATGTCTAGACGTCAGGTTCAAAAATGCTGAGGACACCTGGGTCTCATATAGGTCACACAAAAAGAAAGTGAAGAGAATAGGGTTGCTTATCACAAAGAGGAGGTAAATTAAAGTAATACTTTTAAAAAGTAGGGACAAATCTAAAGGACACAATCTGTCTCCCTTTCTGATGATGAGGAGAGGCTCAGCCAGGGAAACAGAAAAGTGACAAATTCCATCTTAATGAAAAGAAATTAATGTTTTGTTTCTGTGGGACAGTGGGAGTCATTGCCACAGGAAGACTGAGATGCCAAGAGCTGAAAGTTTAAGCCATTGCCTAGTTATGAGCAGCTGGGAATTCTCCCAGTACAGAGGGAGAAAAGGGCTGGACAGACGATACAACAGCTCTCTGCTTTGGATTGCGTGACTTCCCTTCTGAAACACTGGTGTCAATCATCACTGGAGACAACCTCATGTTCAAATAGACCAGGAGTTCCCTGTGTCACCCTGATTTCAACAGCAGGCACGTACAAATGACTCGTCAGACAGACACAGGGAGAAAAGCTCTGAAAGAGACTTTCAGATGTCTCTGTTTTGCCCACTCCATACTCACCACTTTTTTATCGTCAGACACCAGATCCTAAAGTTGGGATCATGTTCCCAGAGTCTGAAGGCAAGTAAAAAGGGGCAATACCTCCTACAGGAAGGCATAAGGGTGGGAGACGAGCCTGGCATCAATAGAAAACTTGGTATGGATTTTCAAGGAGCTCCAGAAATAGCAGACATGCTGTCATTGAAATGTAAGAGGAGGAGGGCAGAGCAAAAATATATAGGTTTTATGGGGGATTTGGAAGATTAGAAGAACAAATAAGTAACACAATGGCTGGATGTTGACTCAAAGAATACTTGAACTAGATTTGACTGGCAAACAGTCCCAGTCTCTATTTGCCAACTGCTTGGAATTGTTTGAGCAATGACCTTGAAAAACATACAGCACATTCAGAGACTGGGAAGCCAGAAGGCCGCACTGCACTGGTCTGATCCGATCCTCTGCACAACAGCATCGCTCCAATGTCACCTAGTCTCAACTCTGTTAACGTTTTAAGCCAGCAGAAGTGGCTCAGCCACTTTAAGATATTAAACTGGTTTAAAGAATTAAGTCCTCTTAAACCTTGAAAGCAGTTTAGCAAATCATGCTGCTTTTAAGACACTAAATTCTTAAACCACCTTAACTCTGATGGAGGACCTGAGAGCTTAGTACACCAGAGTTGTGCCAACTTAAGAGTTTAAACTCTTAAGACACTTTTCACATTATAAGCCAAATTCAAGATCAAGTGTAGTGCCCACATTCTTGCCTGGTGTTAGTTCAGATGTTCAGCATCCAGCTGCATCACCCCACACCAGGTCGAGAGACTCAGGGCTGAATGTCTGCTTTAACTCATTGCCTGCTTTGCCAAATCACTTGACTTGTCTTCCAAGAACTTTTGTTCATGTCAGTCGGTCTTAATCTATAAAGTTTATCTCTCTCTGTAGATGGTTTTGATGTGGTGTAAGAGTGCATTAGGTAAGGTTTTTAAGTTGAACTCATGTCGAAATTTTCTGATGATAAATACAAATATAAGATCATATCCAGATCAGCTGTAAAACCCTAAGAAAGAGGCCTGACCCCAAAACGTTTTGAGAGAAGGCTCTTGCTATGCTTTTGCAACTGGAGCAGCGAGTATACAATTAGGTTTTAAGAATGGAAGGAGAGGATGGGGTAGTTAGGAAATCAATTTGATTCTTTAGCAAACACCAGTCCAGCAAACTCACCTTTCAGCAGAAAGTTTTATGATTGGTCACAAACTACCTTTCCTCTGGATATACAGGGTCCATATTTACAGCATCAGAGCTGATCTTTCTTGTGCAGGAGTGGGGACATGCAAAAGGACATAGAATCCAATTTTTCCCATAGAAATTAGCTCACCTGGGATAAGAAAACCTCCTGTGGTTTAGTGAGATGTGATGACTCCTAAAACAGTAGCTAACTGTGGTAAAGAAAAAAATGTATTTCACCAAACGGGTAATTTATAAGAACACTGAATGCACAAAAAGGCTTGTATTACATTTTGAAGGTCTCCATGTTCTCTAGAGTGAATGATTTGAGGGGAAAAGAGAGGGGTTCTCTGAAAGGGTGGTTCAGAGCAGAAGATACTCAGGCTATATTTAAATTGGGGCATGCAAAAACATGCCCAGATAAATCTGGACCATGTGGTTTAGAAGGAGATTTGTGTGTGCATCAGTCCTCACTGCAGCTCCAGTGCCATCATTTTGACAAGAAGGAAACCAGGCATATGGGCCAGAAGGGAGCCACAGTGTTCTCAGGATGGACCATCAAGGAACAAGGACTCCTGTGCGTACTCCTCACACAGAGTGCCCCAGAATATCACACACACATATTGTGTATGGCATCAAGACCACCCTCCGGAAATGCTTCATTGTTAAAGGGTCTTTTGGCTTAAGATCAAATGAAGGCTGGTCTTCTCTAGGCTGGTAGTGAGTCCCTCAGATGATACATGTTGTGGTTTTCTACAGAGTGGCTCAGCGCTAGACCCTATTTTCAGCTTGTTTCTGCCACACTGCAATCAGTGGTATAGAGCTGATTATCTGGCTGTCCATTTGTTTGACTCATATACTTTGCAGATTTGTTTAAGAGGAAAGTTAAAGCAAGTCACAGTTAAAAGCAGCTTTGTTTTCTTGAGGTAACAGGTTTGCTCTGTACAAACAGTATCTCTTATCTAATAGCCCTAGAAAGGCATGTAGCGTCAAGCTGATACTGTCTTCATGCTTGGCTTATTTTTGCATTTCAGCCCTGAGATATGCAGGCAACCTGCCATCAGCTGTAAAACCACAAACCCCGATCTGTGATGGGGACTGATAAGAGAAAATATATGAAAACAGACTCCTTAGAGCTTGACTCCTTTCCAGGAGGCTCTGGACTGAGATCTGG
Source organism: Platalea leucorodia (assembly GCF_965183815.1). Classification (NCBI taxonomy): domain Eukaryota; kingdom Metazoa; phylum Chordata; class Aves; order Pelecaniformes; family Threskiornithidae; genus Platalea; species Platalea leucorodia. The sequence continues at coordinate 85,052,300 of NC_138827.1, read as the reverse complement.
CATTTGAAAGTGATTGTTCATGCATAAGAAGCAGCATTTTTTATGTTTCCTTTTCAAGGCTGCAGAAAAGCTAAAAGAAAAGTGAGTGGTTCGGGGGGAAATCAACATGATGTTATTAAGCTCCCATCATGACATTAGCAAGTGCAACATCCAGTAGAACAATGGCTTTGACCTGCACAGCCCCTTGTGCTCCTGGGAGCCTTCTCCTCACTTCAAAATGAGAGGAAACATCATGTCAGCAGGTTGACGTGATTCACAGGGACAGAAAACAGAACACAAAGCTGTCAGCTTCCACTCTGATGGGCTGTTTGTCAGTCCATCTTTCCCTTGCTTGTTTAGTCTAAACAGCCACTTACTGATCCTAAACTTTGGAGTCTTCAACTTTTCACAGACTTCTTGCTCCTAAATAATACTTTGCTTGTTGAATATAGGAATTAGATAGCATTCCTTAAATGTAGGTGCTTGCTTGTGATGCTGTCTGTTTTGTAACTTTCAAGACCAAGAGAAATCACCGAGCGTACCTGTAGTACCCGTGGTAGACACGGTGTAATGGTGTGCATGCTCCAGGCCCAGGGCAAAACCATACCTGCCTGCTTTCCTCATGTTCTTTGTCAAAGTCTGCTCTTCCTCACAGGATTTCTGCCTAAAGAGAGAGCCGAGATAATGGAAGAACTCCTCTGGGTCTGTCTGAGTCTGAAAGTAGAAACAGCAGTTACTGCTGCTGCTGATGTGTGAAATCTGCTGCCCAGAAGGAAGTCTTTGTAGCTGTTATTTAGCCTGCCTCCATCTCAAAACACCAGATTCCCCTGCAACTTGAGCTAAGAGGGTATTTCACCACCTGCTTGCAGAGCAGGGCCTGAGAAACGCTCCCAAGCTGTTGCGCTGCTACCTCTGAGCAGGCAACTCCACCCCCACACTCTCCCCTGCCTAAAAAACATTATTCAGTCCTAGCATTTCTTTCTGGGAGCAAGCCCCAGACATGTGTCAGGAGCAGATCTTCCACCCTTGTTGAACTCGTGGCATTGACCTATCCCCATACTTTGCCTTTCTAAAGTCCTTGGTAGAAGCACCCAGCTGCAAAGCAATTTAAATGGATGGGGAGCCAACAAGTACGCTAAATGGCTTATCTGATTCTCTGGGGAATCCATCAGGAGCCAAGAGCTTTTCCCCATCTGTGTAACTGCGATTACATTGCCTTCTCACCCTCATCCTCCGTAAACTCTCATAATCCCCTGCTCTTCTATCCAGACAAGGCCAGCGATTCTCTCTGGAGCAAAATGAGCTTGCTAAGGGAGAGCTTCACCTTATCAGGACACACCAGCCATTGGTGTTCGGTTAAAGGGCTGCCACCTGAATGAAACCTCTAAGCAGACCTCTTGCTCCCTTTCACCAGGTAGAGGAATGAAGCAGAGTTTTGCTTTGAGGATACTCTGGTTTCACAAAAATATTCTGAAGATTATTAAGATCCTGTGATAACCCACCTGGCACCATTCTGGACCATCTTTTCTGCACACCCTGAAAGCCTGAATTCTTCAGTGCACATGGCTATCTTGGGACCGATCCAGAGGACTGACACCTTCTTCCCACCACGTACTGCTTATAGGTGTTAAGGACATGTTCTTGACCTCCACTGCACTGGGGAGAAGCAGTTATTGGCATCCTAGCCCATGTGGATCCATTTGGTCATTCTCTGTTGAACCTGTCCACTTGCACAACTCTGAAGAAAGGAAAATGTAAGCAAGAGGACCCAGAGTTGGGGTGAGGAAATCAGGGTTGAGGATAGCACCAATGTACAAAGCCTAAAATGGCTTTTTTTCTTTGTGGAGCATTTGTGGAATTGGCTGGAGCTGTCCAGTGCCAGCTGCGGGCCGCTCTCCAGCAGGCCACAAGCAATGAAGAAGCCCAAGGAAGAGTCACAAGAAGACAGCAATCACATACTGATACCTTCCCAGAACACTACCCCAGGCCCCTGACATTTCAGATTTGTGGACTTCCTGAGCCATCTTTGGTGCCTTCATACTGAACAGTTCTTGATGGATTCAAAGACCAGTTGAAGAGATCACTGAAAGAAAAATCTTTAGCACAGAGCACCATGCAGCAAGGAATTCCACAGGAATTCCATATCTTTTGTTGTTTGTTTTATACTTGCCTTTTAATTTGGTATGATGCTCTCCAATTTTTCCACCTTTTGAGTAACTCCTCTTTTACTTGTGATGCTTGACCCAAATGGGCTGCAGAAGCTCTTTTTAATTAGTTTATATAGAATGATAAGCTTTATTTGAATATGGAAGTTGCAAATAAAGACAAGATCTGGACTGGTTTCCTCCTGAAAAGCCCATGGTTGCCCAAACATACCTAATCACTTACCTTCATCTAGCCCATATTTTTCTTATTATAATGATTTTCTGTCTTTGACTGCATAAGACTTTATTTTTGTATCCTGGGGTAGCTAAATGAATTTGAAATGAATATGGATTTCCTGCTGATCTCATTTAGTTTTGGTCTTCACCCTAGAATTGAAAACATCAATGCCAGGGTGTGTTAGAGGTACACTTCTGGAAAGGCAATTATCCTATAAATGCTCAGCTGTAACTTATATAATAATTATTTCTTCAACTGAAGTGCCTTTTGAAGTACTTTCCAAAAACTTACAATAGCCCTAACCCATAAGCATTTTGGTGGGGCAGGGAGACCAAATTCTGTGATCCATCTGAAACCATTCTGCAGAAACTGTGTCTGAAGTGCGCTGGCATTGGGTATAGCTGGATCTCTCACATTAGGTGTTTGGAAATCTGTCCACAGACATATGCCCTGTAATGTTTGCTTTTCAAATATTGGAAATTATATGACGGATGACTCATCCATTTTTTTTTTTTTTTCTCATCCCCTCTTGGCCGAGGGTTTCCCTGGAACTTGAGACATGTCTCTGTTGAAAAAATCACTCAACATTTACGAAGAACAAAAGACAGGAGAAAGTTATTCAGTGTGTCATGTAGTTTCACCTGAACCCCGGTGGTTTCAGGGTGTATGTGATCTACCAAGCATCTTGTCCATGTCAAAAGCAGACTGCTTGTAAAACTTAAACTAATTCTTGTGATGACAGTCATCTGCATTAGCTGGTTAAATAACTTGTCTCTAATACAGCTGTTAACTGAGGGGAGAAGGGTATGGGCTAAGAATCAGCGGATTGGGGGGTCAGCAATCTTTGGCGATTCAAGTAATCTTGGGAGCCTCCCTTCATTTCCCTGGAGCCCTTCCTTTCTCTCCTTGTCTGAAGCCTCTTCAAGTCAGGGATTTGTTCTGCCTTGTTCTCGCACAGCACATGGCAGAGGGAGCCCCCAACTGTCATTGGGATCCATTGTAGGCACTGACTTAATTTAGAAATGGCATTAGGCTGCAGCATCTAGATGAATGGCATTGGTGAAGAGCAGCCATTGGGAGAGGCTGGGCTGCAGCATGAAGCTGAACAGCTGGAGCAAAGCAGAGAGTGTAGTGTTTTGAGAAAAGGCCCTTTAAAAGCCAGTATGTGCTCAGGATTCAGAAAATAGTCACAGAGGGGCAAATTCACCCTTGGCAAAACCCCGGCCTAGGGTCACATTGGAGGTAAGCGTGCTTCCCTTCTATCAGAGGGATTTGCAAGCAGAAAGAATTTTAACAAGGTCTCCAGACGTGACTAAAGACCCTGTTTGGTTTAGATCAAACTCCCTCCACCCCAGAGCCCTGAGTATATCTCTTGTTCATAAAATATCAAAAGCTCGGATATGTGTTTGTTTTCGGGGGTGACTCCTCCCCCCTGGCTCAGCCTCGTTCACCTGTTAAAAGCTCATGAGGAATTGTATCCACAGCATTCCTGTTGCTGTAACACAGGAGCATGGTGAAAGCCAGTAAGCTGGTTCTCCTCAGACTATGGGAAAAAGCTGTCTGTTAAGCCTCCCTTCGTCTGAAGCACACTGACTCCTTTCCAGGGCCGGCATATGATACTGAATTCATGCATCTCAAAACACTGAAAAACTTTTTCAGAGGCTCTTTAAGAAATAAAATAATAGCAATGATGATGATGATGATGATGATGATGATGATGATTGATGATTGATTATGATGATAGTCTTTGAGTATGCTGCTCTATCCCCCACAGCTCCTTCTGTTGGGGGGAATCTTATTTCATGGGCTCAAATGGAGGAGTCACAACCAATTCAATTACTCAAGAGTAATACCTTTCATAAAGAAGAGCCCCTACGCTGTTCCTTTAGAGGGTTCCCCTTTCCTGCTCCAAGCAGCTGTGTTGGTATTTAGACACAGGATACCAGCTCAGCCTCTACTTCCAGCACAACCTCGATTCATATCCTGCAGGCTTTATAAGTCCCCAGATGGTCCATAATGCTTGTGTAGTAGTTAGCCAGCCAAACAGTGCTTGCTGCTTATCTGGTGTATAACTCTCTGGAATGCGTGTGGGGGGAGAATGAGAAAAAAATGCCAGATCATCTTCCCACAGAACATTTCCTTTCTTGTCCTCAGCCTCTCCTCTCTAAGCCCAGACAGAAACAAAACACCAGCTAGGGAATCGGCCACATTTGCGTCGCAATGGACTTGATCCTTGCGTCTTTTCAGAAGCAGCCTGGTGTATTGTGGCTGTGAACCTTTGATGCCAGGGCATTTATGCTGATCTCTGAGTGCATGACAACCCATTTAGCTCTAGCTTAAATGACAGCACCAGATGGAAGTTAGTAACAAAACATGTCCAAAGCTAGCCATTTTCAAAATAATGCAAATTCAGAGGATTTCTGCCATCAGTGGAAGGAGGACAGAAATTTAACAAGAGAGAAAGAAGTTATGGGGAAGGGTCCACCATACTTCTGACATTCAGGAATCTTCGTGAGGGTCTTTTGCTAGACTACCGTTCAGTCTCAACTCTAGCTTGCCTCTTCCTTCACCATGTGGAAGAGCCACACTGGTAGCTCCCAAAGTCCCTGGTTCAGTCCTTGAGATTGACCAGCAGACATGTCAACAGTGAAGGAAATGTTTTGGGCAATGAATAAACCAGGAATACCTACAGTGAATAAGAAAATAACTGAAGGCATCTCCAGGGCTTGCCTGCTTGTTTGTGTTGTTCTTGACTTAACCAGTAGTGCCAACAATTGGATGATCCCCATGCTAACACTGCGGGCAAATGAGGCATTCATTTCTTTTGCTAGTGCTGATCGGTTCTGATATTCAGCTACCCTGGAGCAGAGTAGGGAGGCCAGGGGAACACACGGAGACACAGATGGAGGTTTTCATTTCAGATTCACAGCTTCAGAGATTCTGCTTTAATGCAGAAAGGGAATCTTCTGTTTAGTGTGAAAAACAAATTAGTAAATGTTGCTGTTGTTGCTCAGGTTTTTGTTTTCATGAATAACTGCTGAATTCAGAAAGTGCTGGTCTTGAACGTCACTTGTGGCTGGGCAAGTGGGGTGAGAAGTGTGCGTACTTCAGGATAAGGAGAAGATTGTCAAAGACCCCAATTCTTTGTATTTTGTTACACCCAAATAAAAGGAGACAGGGTCAACACCTTTGCCCTGGGTTCCAGAAACACTGCTACATTCCTGAGTAGGAACTCTGGACACTAAAGTCCATGACACCAATTAATAAAAAATACAAAGGCATTAAATAGAGGACAGCAGTGGCAAAAGAGAAGTTTCATATTCTCTTGGTGTGATGGTGACAACGTACGCTGTGACACTCCAGCAGGTAGCCATCCCCAGCCTCATTACCGGGTATTAAATAAACAAATGGAAATATATTCATCCTTCTACTTCTCAGTGGGAACTAAGGTTCTTTCAAACTTTATCTTTTGTGATTAAGACCTTTTATGTATAAAAGGGACTGTGGACAAGGGTAAGGTGGAACTGAAGATGAGTCACAGAAAGATCATTGAAATGCTTTGGTTTCTTTTTCCCAGTGTTTTCAAAGGACTTTAGGAGAACGCTGACCTGATACAGAATGCTGAAACCCTCAATCACAGGTCAGCAAAGATATTTAGTCATCTAGCCCCCATTTCAATCAGTGCCTGAGTTTCCCTGGGTTTTGCTACCCAGAGCCTGAATGACAATATAACGGCCATCTAGCTTCCACTGTTGTTAATTGTTCCCTGATGGCTGAATGAGCACATTGAAAGAGTTCATTCAAAATATATCCCATTGTCTTGATGTTTCTGTCTTTTATTGCAACTTTTTCTTAGTGCCTGCTGAGTGTTTACATAGGGTCACTTCTCTTCCACATAATGTGACCCATACCTAAGACATCAGACAACTGAGCTGGCCAATGAGTGCTCTCTCCCAGCAACCCAGCACTCACCTAAAAATATGAGGCTTGCACTGCCATGCAGCGATCCTTTTGTCATATTCTGCTGTCATGCTTTGGGGGTGGCATATTACTTCTCCATTTCCCCTGAAAAGATTCCACAAGCTCTAAGCCTCCACCAGGAAAATGGGGGGGGGGGCAGGGAGGCAAAAAGCATGACATTAAAATTCAGATGCCAAGTTCAGTAGCATGAATAAAAATTGTCTTAACCTCTGAGGTCAGGAGGTCACCAGCTGGAAGCGGAAAATCGCCACCAGTAAATTGCTGTGGGTTGGAGTGATGAATGCTAGTTAGTACCAGTGAATTTCAGAAGAATCTCAGCTGTAGGGAGACAGGGCATCTTGGAACAAGGCTGAACAATTCCCGACTGTGTTTTCTTTCTTCTTTAGCCTGTCTTGTGCTCTTTCTGCTTCCAGAGATTTCTCAGTTGAGGCAGTGAAAGATTAAACCCTTGTGGGAAAGTCTTGTGGCACATAATAGGGGTGAAAGCAGTGAGATTCCATACGGATTGAGTGGTATTGTAAGAAAATTGCTCTGAGATCCTATGGATGTCAAGAGGGAGGGAAAGTGCCCCAGTACTTGAGATTTGCAAAGCTGACTGGAGCACAGAGGTGCATCCATTGCCCTAGTAAGCTAAGATCACTGCCATTTATGTCAAACTACAGCCCAGTCCAGCAGCAGGCACCCCATACCATGTATGGTCTGCTTGTTTGAGTCCAAGCTATAAACATCCCAAGTTGGGAAGTTGCTGAGTTGATCTTTCTCTGTCAGTCCATCTTTCTCTTGCAGGATGAACACAGGCACATTTTGTCTGGGTTCCCCATTGGCTTACCGTCATTCATCCATCCATTGCTGTGTACATTAGCTTACAGCATTGCAGGATCTAGTTGCTGCTCAGCCACCATCTAGAATAATGGGTTCTTACTCTGTTCACAGGACATAAAGCAGTGAAGTAATACAAATTAATAAATGCCTATATGAGTTAATAGAAGATGTGTCCAAATCACTTTGTCTAGTCAAAAATTCTAGGGTGGGGAAGGTTTCAGGTTGAAGAGGTTGGACCACACCGCAAAATGCTCCAGTGATGATACAGTTCTCTACAACACTTTATGGGACACTTGAATATAAGCCCCTACTATTAAATTTGGTTTGAGGTTTCCATAACGGAAAGGGGCCAGCTTGCATTTCAGATGTCATTTGTGTAGGGGAAGCTGGACAAAAAGCAGAAAGTTGGCAACAAAAAGTACCAGGCTCCTTTCTCCTTCCAGCCGTCCCTCTCCAACCTCTTTGGCTAACCCCCAAACCATGGCAGGAGCTGAACACTGCTTTTCATTGAGTGACATACCTGGCTCTAGAAGAACACGCCCTTGTGGAATTGGCACCCAGGCAACATTTCCATTCCCTCTGCACAACACTTTTCTTTAATGCCTTCCAAACTAAAACAAAACCCAGAGGATTTGCTACCATGTTCTGCTCATTATATTGGTTTTATGAGGGTGTGGAGCTTTCTTGCATGATGGCAGGATGGATTTGTTCCTGAAACTTAAAATACAGCAAGAAAACATAATAGACGGGGAGAATTTTCTTTTTCTCCATCGGACTTTTTATGGTTTTGGTTTGTTTCTTGAATATTTTATCATTTCACTCCAAATCAATCCACAATTATTTCATGTCCTTTTTCAGGAATGTGTTCAGCCTTTAGAGCTAGAACAGCAGTGGGAAAATCAGTCATCCTGGACTCGCTATGTGGAAAACACAAATGATCATAGCAAACAAGACTGTCAGGGACCTCCAGAAGTCACTAGGAAGTCACTCCAATGCAGAATGGTAATACCTGTACTATTTCTAACCTCTTCTTCCAGCTTTTAGGGCTTGTGATTCCACAAGTCCCGATGGACATATCTCCCCATGTGATGGACACATCTACCTCAAGTCACTAATGTTGTTTGTTTCAGTTTTAGCACATTGCCTCTCACCCTGTCTGCATTGACAGGCGAAACAGGTTGTTCCTTTTTCTTTGCAGCTTTGTGTGTGCACAAAGACATCTATCATAGATCCCTTCAGTTTCTCTTCTCTAGATTAAACAACACTACTTCTTTCAATCTTTCTTTCTAAGTCAGGCCTTCAATTGTTCCTGTTACTTTCCAGCTGGTCTACATCTTTCCTGAAAAGCAGTAACCAAAACTGCACACAGTCTTAAAATTGAGTCCCTACTAATGGCACAAAGAGTGGAAGAATTGCTTCATACTTACAGGCAGTTCTCCCACTTATCCATCACAATATGGCGCTGGTCTCTTTCCCAACACCATGATTGTGTTGGATTATGCCCAATATCCAACCTGCTCTAGGCAATCCTACTCCATCCTCTGCCAACTCAGCCGATCATTCTGTTTAAGGGCAACATCCTGCATGTTTCTTTATTGAAATGCATCTTATTTTCCACCTACAAGCAGACCTGACTCAATCCCCTCTGAAGCCAATAGAAAGAATACACTCTGTACTTACATTACAATGTGTAATGAGGCTGTGATCCATTTTCTGTGTAAGTGTTCTGCACAAAATACATGCTACTTAGATTGCACCATTTACTAGTTGGACATCAGAGGAGTATTTAGAGACGTAGGTAAGAAAGCCTTGTTCTTGACCAGGATACACCACTCTGCTCTTGCATGGTACTTCATTCTGTTATCCTTCTCATCAACTTCTGAAGCCTGATCCAGTTGTAGGGAGACGAAGAGTCCATAGGGATATAAGGAAATTGCTTTTGGGTCTTACAGACTGCACGAGGGACTGAAATTGTGCCTTGAGCTAGTTGAGGGAATCTCTCTAGTAAATCCATGAAACACGTCTCAAAGGATGTCTACTGAGACCATGAATTTTGAAAATAAACTCAGTTCCACGTTGGGATTCTGTTGACTTTGCCACTTCCCACACTCTGCAAAGGGCTTTGAGATCCCTGGGTAGAAAGTTGATGTGGGAAACCAAGAAGTTCTCTTATTCCTTCAGCTGGCTGAAGGCCTGGATTTCGGTTGAAAGGTTTTCATGGTACATGTACTGCATGGTACATTTGTTTTTCAGGGGTGGGGCAGGTTATTTCAAGCTTCCACATGAGTAGAATACAGGAGTAGAAGCAAATTGAGGCAGATGGCTTGTTTCCCTAAGCTGGCATTCCTAACAAACAAACAGCTGTGTTTGCACAAAGCTTCAATAGACACATGGATGGGGAACAATACAGCTGGAAAGGTGTCATATCAATACTGCCACCTTCGAGCTCCTCTATGGGTTAAAGAGTCCAGCACACTCCATTGCTCCTCCTCCTTCCCTCTCTTCCTAAAAGTCTTGTAATGTGTTTTACAGAAAATGCCTTTTCTCTTCCTTTTGGTGTAATATCTTGGGGGAAGGGAGGAGATTTTGGGGGAAGGGAGGTCGTGTTTTGAGGTTCACATTCCCCTTGCACTTAATCTCTTTAACAAAACCCTTTAACAAATGAAGGGTCTGACAGGAGGCAGAGTCATTAAAATGAATTAAAATGCATCCAGGAGAGATTAGTAATGAAGCCACTCACGAGACAGTGCTGTTTTTCTTCTCCATGTGGACTGCTACGAAATATCGCAGATTACAGAACAAAAGGGTTTGCAGTTGAAAATGCTGATCCTTGAAAGATGCACCATGTTCTCTTCTCCTTTCCTTGACTCCTTGCTCTACACGAGTACATCTGCAGCCAAGGGATCCAAGTGTAATCTCCTCAGGGGGAGCATCAGAGGGATTGGTTTTAAGTCCCATCAAGCCTGCAAACCCGCACATACAACAAGGACATTGTCAGCAGACAGTGATTACAGGCCCAACGATGCAGGATGGTGTCTACCATGCTGTTGTGGTGAGACAGCCAAACACATCCACTCCTTCTGGGTACCAGAGGAGTTTCCACCAGCTCCAAGGGATAAAGCTGGAGAGTATGGCACAGGAAGAGGGCGAGGATGGGGTCCACAGTGAATGTTGCACACATGCAGCGGATGAGAATTTGGGGGGAGGGGGGGGAATGATGCAGGAAGGGGAGGAACAAGAGCAGTCACCAGTGCCCTGAGCAAGGGGGAAACAGACAATGGTAAGCAGAAATGCAGCTGTAGGGAGAGGAGCTAACTGGATTTTGAAAGTAGGTTTTCCTAACCCAGACAGTGCCCTTAGGATACAGAATTCATCTGGTAATTCAAAGGAGGCCACAAAAAACCTCTCTGCTTCAAATCTCTTGTTTAGTTGATTTAGCTGAAGCTATGCTGATTTCTGGTCCATCATGGAGAGAGTCCCCAAAGGCAAAGCTACCATATGTGACAATGCTAACAAAGACATGGGATGCGTGGATCACGTTTTCCTCCAGCTCCTGTTGAAGGAAGAGCTATACGACCAGGCGTGGGAGTGGGGTCTCTGCTCTCAGGTGTAAGTCAGTCAATCTGTGATCCATATGTGCATCTCACCATGTACAGCAATAGAGACAAGCCAAAATCCAGTGGGCTAAAGCTGCTCTGTGGGGTTCACTCCTTCGCTGAAGGTGTTGAGAGGTCAACAAATCAACAGGAGGTTGAAAACAACTCCTCTAAGTGAAAGATATAATTATAAATATAAATATATTCATAATAGATTTTTGTATATTATATATATATAATTATAAATTATAAATATTATTCCCACTGGGGCAGGGGGAAGTTAAGAGTCCTTCCACCACTGATGTATCTCAGTTCTTTCAGATCTCTTCTGCTTTTCTTTCCAGGGGGAAAAGGGTGCAGAAGTTCCCCAAACTGCCACCCACCCCATTTGCAGTTTCTGCACACCAAAGCAAAACAACTTTCTACTTCCTAAGGTGGCAAAAAAATAATTTTGAAACACAGCAAGAAAAATGCATTTTGTTTTGAACTGTTAATTACAATTGAAAGATCCTCAGTTTCCCAACCAGTCCACAGATCTGCCTGGAAAACAGCAGCTTCTGCTTCTCAGGTGAAGGTTATTGGTGAACAAAGATTCCAAACTGCAGCTGGAAACTCAGCAAAACTTCCAGGGAAATAAAAAGCTGTAATAAGCTACTCCACTGACATGAATGAAACTCTGAGCTACGTCGGCTGAGACTATATCCCAAAGTTTGCTGATGACAGAAAAACAATGAGGTAGTGAATTGGTGAGGGACCCATTTCACTTGTGGTCTGCAGAGCTATTATATCAAAACATGTCCAGCAGAGTTCAATAGTGTCAGCATTTAATGTTCAGTATAATGTCATTCCTACAGACCAAGACAGACACTTCCCATAGGTAATTAATCTTTTACAAGTAATTTAGCCATCGTAAGCAAAAGTGGATGAAATGTATTAATGGGGGGAAAGGCTGGGGGCAAACCATGCATGGAGAAACATTTCTCTGCATTAGTCCCACAAAATTACAAGTGAGTTACAGCTGATAGATTTAGGACAGTTCCTGTTGAGTAATTGTATTCCATGAGGGTTTTCAATACAATGTGATATTCATTTTCACTTTATACAGTAGAGACAATAATGGCTACAGGTGCACAGGCTGTCTTGCTGGGAGGAATAAAACTGTGATTGTTTAACATCTGACTTTTCTCACACAGTTACAGCCTTTAGATTTGAGCTATATTTTGCACATATCTCAGACATGGGTTGTTCTTTTTTTTTTTTACTCCAAGAGTCTAGCTCTAAAACATGCAGACTCTAAAGACCCATTGTCAAATGAAACACACTTCCCTTGTCTGATTTGTTTTTTCCTCTCTTGCAATATCAGCTTTCACTACAGAACTGCAGACAGGCCCATGTTTGGGTAGAGAAATGAAACTGCCAGCTCATGCAGGATGCACGGCTGCCAGGCCGGTCTCCCAAAACCCAAGTCTCAAAACAGGAACTTTTGGGTGCACTTCTGAAAACCTGGACATCCCTGTAAACTTCTCTCTGTTCTGCAGGACTTTTTACCCTTGCTTTTTGCTTTGGCATCTGATCACAGCTCCGCTGTGTCCTTCTGGGACTTTCCTGGTCTCTCAAACAAGAATAACAACAACAAACCCCACGAGCCAAGAGAAGAGAGAGCCTGAACTTTCTCCTGGAGAAGACAGTATGGTTCTTCTTGGATTTTGCCTGCCAGCTGCCTTCTGTCTCAGAAATGAACTCTTCTTCCTTCTGCTCCCCAGAGACCCACCAAGTTCGCTTGTGACATGACTGAAGCTAACCGCATCCACCGCCAGGGTGATTCTGCTTCCTTACGAAGGACCCGGTATCTGAGCTGAAGGTGGGACGGGAGAGAAGCCCAGCAGAATCTAGCAAAAACTTACTGTACGGTTTTCTCTCCATCGGAAAAGCTGTAGGTTCAGCCTGATCAGGAATGGATTTGGGGCTTTCTTATGTGAAAAACGTGCATCATTTTATTTTGTTTATATCCTATATTTTAGTTTAGGGAGAAAACTGATTGCCCCTAAAATTGTAGGGGTTTCCTGCCACGGAACATTGAATTATTTCTTCCTTCATACTTCAGAAAATTAAAACACGGATTTAAACACTAACATTTTCTATTTTGCTGGAGAAAAAAGTGTGGGGAAAATCAGGTTAAGAAAAGCTTCATTTTTTAAAAAAAAAATTGCACTCTTTTGGCAAAATGGATTTTTTTTTTTTTCCCCAAAAGAAAAATTCCTCCCTTGAGTTCTTTGATTTAGGGAAATACCGACTTTCAACAGATTTATCTTTTCTAAGTGTCTCCGGGTTAACTGCCTCTGGACTTTGCTCTTTTGCATCTCTCCAGGAAGAAAATAAATCCTGGCAGTTTTGCTTCTGGGCTTGTAGGGACCGGCAATAAAACTTTCCAAACCATCTTGGTGGCCTAGGAACCTAAGCCCTCCATCCGCTCCCTGGGCTGAGTACTCAGAGTGCCCTTTTGACCATTTTCCTTGTATTCTTGTAATTCCTGCTACATGTTGTTCACAGCAGTTCTGTAAGAGCTGGCACTAGTGCTGATTTCATATAATTTTGCTCTCCATTGCTGTCCCTTAAGGTGCAAGTTCCCATCACAATTTTCCCCATGGATGAAACAAAATGTCTCTGTGGTGTATAAGAAGAAGCATCCTTACACTCCCGCCTGCACTGCAGTGAGAGCCCTGGTCTCACCAGCTGCCAAGTTTTCTCAAAGCTTTTAGGAATGTAACATCCTTGGTAGCTGTGCTCCTGTCGCAGACAGGAGGCAAATCGGGACACTGGAAGTCCTGGGAATGGCACAGGCAGACAGGCACATGCACGGCCATGCATGCACAGACACCGAGCTGGGTAGCACAGGCTTTGCTTCTTTAGGAAACAAGGCTTAAAAACCAACTAGACAAACCCATGCACCCAGTATAAATCACAAAACAGCTTCCACTCATGCTAGGATTTCTGAATCCGTTTTTAGACCATTATGCTTAGGCCCAGCATTAGCTGAGGGTCTTGCTCGTCTGAAACCATTAAGCTGTTCCCCTTGTGAACTCTAATCAACATCTGAACCTGCGTATCCTGAACATAATGTGTCACCTTCCCCACTCCTGGGAAATGAAGTCCTCCAACAAGCGCTACAGGGATGAAATATGGGTTGCAGATGTTGAACCAGGAAAGGGCACAGAAACAAGTTTGCGGAGCTGAAATACAACTTCCAAAACCTGTTTCCCTTTGACATTTCAGTCAGCTGTTCCACAAGTCTTTGGGGAAAAAAAAAGACTGCTGTTTCTTCCCTTCTCCTTCCTCCCCCCACTTTTTAATTTTGTATTTTTGGACTATTCTTTATTTGCTTTTATCTTTAATTATTTGTACTCTGTACTTTAACATCTGCATGTATTTTGGAAGTCATCTCCAAAGCTTAGCTTTGTCCTCGCTTGTTGAAATGTGGCAACCTTAAATAGATCCACTGAGGTGCAGGCATATAAATTGCTGGGCTCTTCTAGCATTTGTTTGTTTTAACTGAAATTCGTCTTTTGTAGGGACTAATTCTAGTGGATACTGAAGGACACAGCTGGGCAGGTGTGGCATGCACCCAGGGCAGGAGAAGGCTCCTAAGCCGGTCAGGTCTGCCCACTCACGCAATCCAAAAGCAGGAGTCAAATTGAAGCCATATTGAGCAGAGCAGGCTCTGGAGCCCAAGCAAGTCCTTAGCAGTCTTTCAACTGACTTTGAAGCAGGTCTTTGAGACCCAGTCTATTTTATATGGTGGAATGTGGAAAAACAACCACCGCAGCTTGTAAAACGGAGGGGAACAAAGCAATGCTCATGTGCGCCTGCCAGCCCCGGCTTCCCCAGCCCCTTCAGTGCCTGCAACTGGCCGGACTGCACCCATTCCCCACTTGATTCCTGTAATTTTCTGACCAATTTAATCACGACCTGTAACTTCCCCTTTTACATCACTCATTAATTCGAATGCCTCTTAATTTTAGCTGCACCTTGTAAATCCAATGGAAGTGATTGTATGATCGAAAAGCCTTGGACTGGCTCCCAGAGGAGCTACTCCAGTCATGAGCAATACGGCTGACATAAAAAACGGGTCCCTTTGGAATAAACCCACAGGCACACACCCCATACACTCTATACACAAGGACACACTCACACGCACACCTACATGAGCTAAAGCTACACAGAAGGCTGAAGTTGCAGGTATGAACCGTGATTGCGCACGTGCAGCTTCCATATCATACACACACATTTTTCAGCCTCTGTCCATTTCACAGCCAGTTCTCTCTGGACAACTTCACACTTTTCTAAATAAAGGGCATTTAAAAATAGCTCTCCAGGTTGCAGTGCCCTGAAGGCTCCCCTGAATAAAAAACACCAGGTCCGAGGACTCATACACATCAGAGGAACAGAGAGAGAAGGCGCTGCCTTTCCAGCCCCGTGGCCCGCGACACACACAGAAGCATCAGCAGTTGGTACAGGTAGCTGGAGGCTGACGTTTATTTTGGCACCTGCCAAGGTGACTTTGTTGTTGGAATCAGGGCTTGGCCAGCAAACTGTGCTGGTAGGACAGCATCCAGACCAATGCAATAAGCCGTGTCTTGAGGGAAGCCAAAAGAAAAGACAAAAAAGACCACACACAACTAAGGGTTGGTGCCCAGATTTTACAGCAGAGTGTGGGGGGTTTTTCTTCCTTTTTTTAAAAAACTTCTTTCCTTATTTTTTTCCTTTTTTTGTGAAAATACTTAAGGACTTGGGAAAAGATTTGAGTCATTATGAAAATGTAATTCTATCTCACGATACAGCTGTAGTGAGCCAAGGCAGCTAGGTCTGAGGGAGTCAGCAAATCAGACTCTCTGATTAGGAAGCAGGGAGGCCTTTGGTCAAATTTAATAAAAATAGACTTGTTATATTTGGAACATTTTATCTGAGAACATGTTGTCTCTTTAATGCTGTCTTATATCTGCTTGTCAGGCAGTGGGACACTTCGTGAGAGAGGGGCAGGCTCTCAAGAAGACTCAGAGCTGTGGCTGCGAGGGATCTGTGGCTGCTGTGGGCAGAAGGAGCCATTAAGATGATTTCTGGCTACCACAAGACTTTGCCCAGGCTGAGGGGAAAGGTTAACTTTTACGTGGTGTGAGCTGCCTATAGGAATCTCTCTCCCTCCAATGGCATACAGGAAAAAAATCCTTTTACTTGTCTCGTCTGACAGCTAAAACCAAAGCAAAACACACCCCATGATATTTACAGGTTAGGTTTTAGACAACTGGCCAGTCTCCCTCCTCCCTGGTGAATCACTGCTATTGATTTAATGAGCTTTAATGCAGCATGCAAACAGCAAAAGTCAGCCCAGCCAAAACCATTGAAACCACTGGGAAATCCTCAGGTCTTTGCAGTGGTGTTGTCAGCCTGTAACAATGATGGACACAGACTCTTTGGCAGCCCAGTTCGGGGGCAAATAAGAAGAGATTTGCACAGTACTTAGCGGCTCTGAGTGACTATGGAAAGGAGCAACAGCCAAGGAGACAGTGAGGCAGTGGACTTTAAATTATTAGAGAAAGTGATCTTTTCCCTTCATTCTTTACTCAAAAGGCTCCATCTGAACTCCTCTGGACAGTTATGGGCCCTCAGTATAAGAGAAATTTAGGGCAGGTGAAGAGGAGTCAGCAGAGAGGCACTGAGATGGCCAGAGGGCATGAACACAGAGTTCAAGGAAGGGCTGAGGCAGGAGGCTGGGCTTGAGACCTCCACCAGCTTCAGAGCATAAGAGGAAGACTGGTGAACAATGTCTTTTATCAGGAGGAATCTGTCTTCCCAGACCCCAAAGCTCTTGTTGGACAGATTGTGCTGGATTCCACTGGAGAACTGCCAAAAAAGAGAATTTTGGTGATCTGGTTCCGTTTTCTTTGTCTCTCATGACAGCCCCTCATGGAGTCTATAGCTCCTAGGTCTCAGTCTTGTGTTTAGCCAGGAGCCATCTCTCTAGACTTGCCAGCCACTAGGATCTCGAAAACTACAGCAGACCTCCTTCCAGAAGTGTCCTCACAGAAACTGTCCTGTGAAGACTTCTTTGACTAGGATAAAACTCTGATCAGCAACTGATCCACATTCCTCAGAAAACAAAACTAAGCTAAATGAGGAAAAGCAAACCGTGTTTTTCATCTGACAATAGATAGTATCCACTGTAAGGAGCTGCTTTATTGTTCCTTTATTTTACAGAGCAGGTGTCCCAAAATGGAAAGAATGAGAAACATAAAGCCCAGGATGAAGCAGACAGAGGAATCAATTGACTTTTGAATTCTTCTTTATACAGTTACATGCGATAGCAGAAGTGTCAAACTGAATCTCTCAGTATTTTACTCCTCAGGGAATTCATCACCTCCAGGCACAAACCACAGGACTTCTCTTGGAGTTTGGGACTTTCTCTAACCTGTAGTTGCAATTGCCTGCTGGGTTGTTAATACCATATATGACCAGACTGAGATACTAACAACTTTCCCATCCTTCTCTTTCCTGTCTAATTTTATCTGAGTAGTCTGAAATGTCCATCACTTGAGGGTATAAAAATGGTTGCTGATAAAGCTGACTGTACATATTTCCATCTGTTGTTATTTCTTGCACTCAGACATTCTGCCTGTTTGGACTTAATTGTATCTTGGCTTTACTTCTCATAAAGGACCCAAAGGACCTCGACCTTTGGCACTTACACAGCTTTTTTAGTGTATTCTTATGCACATGGATTACGCAGTATGTATGGAGAGGAAGTAGTTGGCTGAACCTGGCTTTGGAAGTCCTGAACTCCAGAGCATGTACTGGGACCTGAGGAGACCCTAAGAATTTAGCATTTCCATCTCGTCTTGCAACACGAGTATCACCATTCTGATACAAAACACCTCCTGACTTAATCTACCCTTGGGTGAAATGAATCCTCTCATAACTGTAGCTTAGCCCAAATAATTGTATGTGCTGTAGACACTTGCCACGGTGGGGCAGATTTAATAAACCGGAGCTGCATAGACCATTCCTGTGGTTTAGCTTTAGAACCTCTCTATCGAAAACTTAGGAAATGAAGAGTTAAAAAGGAAATCCACATGTGTTTATAGCCAAACGGACTGTAATGAATGTGTGAAATGAATTACCAAGGAAAGCCATTGGTAAATTATGGTTTAAGCATCAAGGCCAGTCAAAAAAACAGATTGAATAAGAAAATGAAAGACGTAAGGCTCAGAAGGTGACAGTTACAGGCAGCTGACAGGCTTGTCAGAACCAGCACCCTTCTTCCCTACAGTGACTCATGGTTTTCACCTCAGTTACTGTGCGTATCCTCTCAGAAAGAGAGTAGACCACCTATGTGATGCTGAGCTTCCCCTCCACGTGTATAGATGTGCCCATACGCTTATAAGCAGAAAGCTGTGTGGTCTAGGATTTCAAAGGGGAAATAAAAGTTGGATTCAAGATCCTGAGTTTTAATCCCAGTGGTTTGCAAAGACTCATTGCACCAAACCTGAGAAAGTCACTTGTTTCTAGCTGCAATTAAGGAATACGAGACCTTTGGGGAACCATGTCTTCTGTTGAGTAGATCTTTCTTGTTTCCTTGCTTCTTTCTAAGCAGGGTAATAAATGTAAAATGGGCCTATTTAGATAGCCCATGTTTATACTTCCATTCATTTGCTTGTTTGTTTCCTTGCTTTGCCAAGTGGTCCAGGCTGCAAGTAGACCCATTAAGAATGGCTTGCTCCTGAGGGCCTGAGAATAATCACAAAAAAATTTTAAAAAAGATTTTAAGAGATGCCCAGATTCGTGTACAAAATTTCTCCCCGAAGATTTGGCTGCTTCTCCTTGTGAGCCAGCCCCAGATCTCACAACTACCACAGTCGTGTATCTTTGCCCTGCTTGCCTGACTCTCCTGGAGTCAATCAGAGCTGCTCACCCAAAGTCCCGGGCTCCTTGTTGCTGATGGCTAAAACCTTGTGCAAGTTCCAGCTAAAGCAGGATAAGAGACATCTATTACACTTTTCTGCTCAGGCAAGCTTGTTCCCCTTCAGTGCTTTCTCCAGGCTAGTTTTGAACAGCTGAGCAATAAGGAATTTTCATTCCTGCAGATTATAGGGCTGCAGACTGATGGGATCTTCTTGCCCTGGCTTAGCAATGTAGTCTTCTTATTCCAAGCTGTCCTTACTCCAGTTTTACCTTATTTTCCTGAAACTGATGGCCTCCAGAAATGTACAGGTGGCTTGCCTGACCAACATACATTGATGGCTCCTGGGCATGCTGAGGCTCATAATATGTGAGAGTCTTACTGGAGGCCAAGATGATGCCAGGCTTGTGTCTCCAGTGGAAAGGACAATTGTTTCTCAGGGCACTCTTTTGCATCATGCAAAATATAAATGTCTTCAAAACTTCCAGCCATGGAAGAAATAAAGTGTTTCCAACTGAAAACACGAAAACTTACCATTAAATGCCAGATTGTGTGATGATACAAAGCACTGATGGCACTCTGGCCACAGCTGCTTCTGTTTAGTCATAGTGTGAGCAAAGAGACACTCAAATAACACATTTGCACTGGAACAGCCCTTGCAGTAACTTGCGTTACTGCAGATGGACTCACATCAAAACCCAATGCACCGTGTGGAAAGCAATTACCCACTGCAAAATGGTGGAATGAAAAGCACTCTTCAATATCGCCTTTCTTAATGGCGCTGAACCAGATTCGGCAACTCAACAAAATACTTGAGACACTTTCTCTCTCTCCTCTCCCCTTCTGTCTTTCCCTCTTCCTCTGTTTTTCAAGCTGCATCGCAAAGGTCCATCAGGCATGCTAAGTTGAGAGCAATTTTATCAGAGCTTTTATCAGCCCATCCAGGTTCTTGGCTGGCTTGGCAAGACTTGTGTTGCTGCTTGTAAAACTGTGAGGATCCTGGTTAGGGGCCACATTGCACTAATTTACAGGATATAAACAGATATTGTGAGACCAACCATGAGATATGGAGAAGATTCAGCTAAGCTTCTTGCACGGACTTTGGGGCCCAGCTGGTGGCCAGACATAACCCGGCCACATAGTTTTGAATCTGGGAAGGGATGAGTGGGGGATCTGTGGGAGCAAAGGACTGCAGAACTCACAGCAGAAAAATTCACGATGTGCAGCCTATTAAAAGAGATAAGTAAATTAAATGTTAGAGGTCCTGTTTCGCAAAACAGGTGCTCATTTTTCTCCAGCAAAACACATGCATGAGAAAACAAATCACTGGGGACCAAAACGACAGCCTTGTGATGCAAAGGAGGGAGTTTGCCGAAAGAGCTTTGCATTTTCAAGTGTGTCCAATGGTGTGCCTTATTTGGGAGATGCAGCCTGTCAAGTTCAAGTGAAATTAGATCATTGATTTTCTGCTGCAGGAAGCAAAGCAAGATTTCCCGGCAGCCTGGAGAGTGGCTTGTTTTGTTTGGTTGGTTTTTTTTATCATTCATATTTTTCCTAGCTGTTAAAATTTATGTCAAAGTACAGTGCCATTTGTAATACAAGTAATTTATAGTCTCTTTTTTTTTTTTAATTGCTCCCTTTGTTTTGTTTCCCACCAGTCTGTGGGAAAGAACTCCACTTTTGGAATAAGACATCTCCATTCAGTAACTTGGGGTCTTAGGCTCTTCTTTTGCCACCTTTAATACTTCTCTGTCACCTACTAGCAGGCTAGAGAGACAGTGTCCCATCAAACACACCTTGTTCTAGATCATACATGACCTCAACTGAAAAGGTAGTCCCTGCCTCAAAGAGGTTGCTACCTACCCCCACAATAAAAAATGCTATATGGATGGGCACCAACAAAGCAAAGAGCACACAGAAATAGTACTCCACATGGAAAGATATTCACGTCACCCAATTTCAGACACTGCTCCTTGCTGTCCTTCACTGCTGCCATCTCAGCATGCACCATGAAAACACTCAGATTTCCCATCCCATGGCAATTGCTGGTTTGCCAAAGGTATACTGTCTTGATGCAGTCTTCCCTCAAAGAGCAACATGTGTCGCACACCAACCAGTGTAGCACACCAACCCAATGGGTGCGTCAGAGTATGTGCAACCCATCACAAGTGATAACCTGGGCTGGTAATTTGCAGGGCATGCAAATTATTCCTCACCAGCTGAGTTGTGGTAACCGCCTGGTGCATATGAGGTGAATCTGCTTTTTCTGAGCCACTACGGAGGCTGTGGCTCGTCGACATCAGGGGTATCTCCCCACTGAGAAGCGACTATGTGACACGGTTAGGCAAGGCTGGAGCCAGTGAACATCTAACCAGTCTGTGGAAGATGTTAAAGGTCTCTTAAATGAGCAGGACATGAGGACTACATCTCTGTACTCGGGAGGTGGATGCTCAGCAGTTTTGGGGACAAGGCACAGAGCAAAGAAGAGGAGCTGTGTCTCGAAAGCTGCATCTGAGAAGCCCTGTTGTAGCAAGTGCACGAGGAGTCGGGGGAGGTTAAAAGGGGAGTGTGCCGGGAAACCAGAAGGAGCTAGCGAGAAGAGCAGTGAACAAGCGCGCTAATTGCAAGAACAGCAAGGAAAATATGACAGGGAAAGGAGTCGAGGGGAAGCTGGAGGGGCCCCATCAGCCTGCTGCTGGGTCGGGTGAAAATGGTTTCAGCAGAGGCAGCTCGCAGCTGTAGGGAGCAGGTGCAAGGGCAGACGGATGCTGCCCTGAACCTGGGGAGAAGGCTGCAGGCAGGAAGGAAACCAGTTTTCCCAAGCTCCAAACAACAGCACGCGAAAGAGGGAGAAGGGGAGAGAGCAGCATTCAGACAGAGGAGAAACAGGTCTGTCACTCTCCACTTCAGGAGCATGATGGGCAGATGAGAGATGAATTTACTTCAGCCAGTCCTGTCAGATGTTTCTGAGCTGTGGGACTTATCAGCTGTCAGAACAGAAAAGAATAAGCTAAACAAAAAGCTTTCACAACCCTCATTCCCAAATCTGTGCGTCATAGTGTGCCAGGAAAAATGATTTCTGGCCTTTTCTTTTGCTTTCTTTTTTTTTTTCCTTTTCTCTGCTACTACTAAATGCTTTTCCCTTTCTCTCACTGGACAGCTGGAGGGAATCCAGACGGCTGCTGTTCTTGTGGCTGCACACTGAATGCAATGGGGGGAGGCTTGCAAATGGCTTTCCAAGTAGCCAAACACAATGGTGGTGAGGGGCAGTCCTTGTGTGGGGAGCAGAGGGCTTTCTCTGGACTGAAATGGCAAGGGCAGTGGCAGTGTGGGCATTCAGGGCTTCCTGTCTCTTCATTCTTCCATTATGGACCTGAAAAGCTTCCGCTCCCCTTCCCCCCTCTGCCTCCTTTCAAAGGCCAGTCCATTCAGATGGGTGCCACCACACAAAGCCCCGGATGTCTCTGCACAGTGGTCTCACTGGTGGATTCAGTTGGTGGCTCATTCTAATTAATTCCTTTTAAGCTGGAGTCTGGTGGTAATTGCCAGTCCAGATACTCTTGACTAACTCAGATGAATACCCAGGACTGGGCTGGAAGAGAAGGAGGTAAGAGGAGCTCTGCTGTGCCAGACCAACACTCCACTGGTGCCCCAGAATCAATAAGTAGATCCACAGGACCCCTGAAGACTCTTCCAATTGAATTATCCAATGATCCAGTGTGGTGTCTTCTCTGCAACAGAGGCCTGGGGCAGGTCACTGGGGAATAAGACTCGCATGGAGTGGGCCTTCCCTTGCATGGTTCATGTCTCAGCAGATAAAACTCAGTCTGAACCACAGGCTGCTCAGCCTTTCAATCATTCCTGACTCTTCTGATGGCATTTTAAGGTGTGTCTAGGTTATTTACTAGGTTGTCCCTCTTGTAGTGTCCAAGAGGGTCTGAGGAGCAGGACTGGAAGAGCAGAAAACAGCTTGATCTAATGGTGAGACTGACTTGAAGAGAGAAACTAAACCTCACATTCTTTATCCACCAGAGACAAAGGGGTCATGCTTCTTTCCAGGTTATTATGGCTTCATGGGTTACTAAGCATCAGCTAAACTATTATATCAGTCTACATCAGCAGTCTTAGCTGTAACAAACACAAGGGAGTATGGCAGGACATAATATGTAAAAGAAGGGTCTAAGCTAAGTTGCGTTACTCTGTGCTTGCTTCAGGCCAACAGGAAACACCTAGGTGGTTCCTTTAGCTCTGCTGGTGCCTGGTAACTTGCCATGCTCTTTATCATTTGATTATGACCATCACACTCACCCTATGGACTTGGTTGACATTATTCCCTCCCTTGTTTTCCTCTCCACTTTGGCTGTGTCCTCGCATCCTGTCCCTGGTTTGTTTCTGTCAATTCTTTAAACAGCTGCTGGGTTCTGCTCCAGAGGTGGCTGCATTCCAGCAGTGGGGAATGTGACTCCTGACATATGGGAGAGCTGGTGCCATGCGTCAGGAGCTGTGAAGCTGAGAGATGTGACACATCCAGGGTCAGCTTGTCAGCGCTGTGCAGCCCCAGGAGAGGTCCCAGTTTGGACATCCATTTTATTATTTTCATGTGCCTCAGCTTGGTTTCTAGCAACAGTTCCTTGTGTTCATTTCCCAGCCCATAACTGAGTCACCCCCTCCAAAAGTCTCAGCAGTTGCCATACACTGGACAGGCTTAACACATGAAATCTCATGCTGGAAATGACCCTCAGTCATCAACTGCAAGCAGCACCAGGGAACAGAGCTGCTGAGAGTGATCCTGGTGTCGAGTATCCAAGCAGCTGGGCTGCTCTTTGCTTTCCCCATGCTGTGTTAAGGAGGGTCACGCCACATTTGCCACGCTGGGTTGGGTCTCCATTTTCAGAATACTTTCTGGGCTTCTCAGGAATCTCCCTCTGGCTCCCTCGCTCATTGGCAGGCTCTTCCCCACATCCCTCTCCTTTCTCTCTTGCATTCAATGCCCTCCAAAAAGAAGGGCATCTTGATCCATTCACGGCTGCCCCTTGTGTCCAGCAGGCTCCAGTGAGTCTGAAGCTTCCTCTGCTTTTTCCCAGGGCAGAAACTGGATGTTGACTGTGCAAGAAGGCATCTGTGGGTTTGCTGTAGTCATTTTTTTCACAGGCCATCTTCTGAGTTCTCATGGACCAGCAGTGGTCCATGAGCCATCAGCTGGGAGAGTCAGCAGTAGAGAATACAGGCTATGACTCAGTTTCCCACAACCCAATTCCTTTCATGTCAGTACTAAACAGTATCGGTATCATGAGCTCCAAAGCTCCACACCCTGCTCACAAGCTGTGGACAGTGATGCTATTGGCATGGAGGAACATCCTAGTATGGTGAGGAGGCCAAAAGCACAGCAAGTACAGCAGAGTTGAAACCACTATATCTAGCAGGAATATTTCTTCTCCCCACTGGCAGCAGGAGAACATGAGTCCATAAAGCTCCACCCTTTCCAGCCGAGAAGCATCTGCCACATCCCCTTTCCTGTAGCCTATATACTTCCTCTGCTTCCACTTCCCTCCAGAAGAGCTCTTTTCAACAGCTGCCTCCAAGGACCCTCTGGTCAGTCCTTTCTGCAAGCCCTTCACCCCAGCCTCACCCATAAAGCTCATCAGTTAAGCCTTATAGAGCCTCACCTGCTTCTCCCCAGGAGCTGCATGGCCGTTTCAAAGGACAAATATCCCCACTCCACTGAAAGATCAGACTATAATCAGGACACTTAGGGCATACTTTGTGGCAGACTCTCCTGAAAGCTGTTGCTGGCCTCAGCACAGCTTGAGGAGAGAGGAGCAAGAGGACCTTCAGCTCAGCCCACAGAACAGGTCCCACTGCTGTTCCCTAGACCCAGGAGCAGACTGCTCAGATGATCCCAGTGCCAGGACACATAGCAGAGGAACAAGCTTCTATAGCATGGTCAAACCAGGGTCTAAGCTCTGTGCACCTGGAATATGGTCTAAATTGTTGGAAGTCCAACACGGACCATCTTGCTGGCCAAGAAGGATTGTCATCCCCAAGCAGTGGGGTTGCAACCCACAGAAATTATGTGGGGTGGGGATCCAGTTGTCCAGAATGGAAGAATATAACTTTTCTTTCTTTTCATGAGAGCAGGATTTCTTACCATCATGTTCCTTACGCTTCACTTCTGTCCTTTAGCTGGAATAGGGCAGAACGGGACAGCCTGTGTGTACTTTAGCCTGTAACCATGGGGACATTTCTTTGGGGATGGGAGACAAATTCACATTAAATTAAAAAGGAGAGACTGTTGGGATAGCCCAAAGTTCAACTGTAAGCCAGGGGTACAAACATGTTCCCAGCCTCCAGGAACAAGGAAGAGGGCAAAAAAGGCAGGAACAGAACAAGGAGTCACACATGGGCATTCTGCACTTAGCTATCCACTGCCTACAACTACCACTAAAACCCAGTCCGCCAAACTTTTACAGCAGGAGAGGAAACCTGTGCCTAGCCGGAACCTTTCCTTGGGAAATTTCCACATAAGCGTCTTGTCCAGTGAACCAGCGCAGCCTCTCCCTTCTCATTATTCACTCATGTAATTCCTCTACAAATTCTGCTCCTTGCTTACTTTGCTCCCTTCCATTCTTTTCCCTGCCAGATGGGTGGCAAAGCCCTAAGCTCCAAAGATAATGCTGTGCCAAGGCACTTAGACATGGCTATGTCTGAACACGGAACATTTCTCTCTGATTCTCAGCACTCTTGTCTGAATATGTCACTGTTTGCATGGAGATAGGACTTCTCAACCACTTTGTGAAATAGGACAGGGCTTTTGCTCACCCAGGGAAGCTGAGGCACAATAGGACCTATCCGAACTGCCTCCCACAGCACATAAAATAGACTTTAAAGCCTACTATGATGTTGAAGTTCAAGAGAGCAACTGAGAGTTTCTGCCATCAAGGGTTTGGGGAAACTTGAATCACATCTGGGATTGCTGGAAGGACTGAGGGTAGCATTCAAGGCCCTCATACCTTGCCCTGCTGTCTCAAACATACTAGAGCTGGAAGGTTATTACCATCTCCTGAGCATTGTTATATTCAAGTGCACAAGGAGAGGCATAACTTTTAGATGGCCACAAAGCCAAACAGAAGCACCTCTGGTACAAACAGAGACAGAAAAGAAATATAAAATCAGTCAGAATTAGTTGGAAGCTCTTCTGGACTAAAAGGCTGGGTGGAGGATTTTGCACATGCCGAAAAACCAAAGAAAGCAAGTAGTGGCACCTGTGGCTTATCTTAAAATTGTCTTTATACTACTGGAGAGTATGTGGATAAAACACAACTCAGTATCACAAACTAGCAACAGAGATGTTAGTGATACAAACACAATAGCATTATACCTACAGCAAGGACAAGAGGCTGAAACTACTAAAGTAAAAGTGTAAATTGAGTCTATCAGCACAAGCCACAAGCTGCTGATCTGTGTTCCCTACGGCAATGATGAAAACGTCACTGCTGTGGTCTCTGATAAATATGTGCAAACCCTTGCCAGAGGTAAATGTGGTGCTGTAGTGTGATGCACCTGTAGTAGTGTCAGTGCTGTACAGTTTTTTCTCACCCATGAAGGAACATGTCGTTTTACAGCAAAGGATCAGAAGATTAACTGCGTACAGTTATTGCAGAGTCTATGAGAAAACAACAAACTAAAACACAATGCTGTTCTTGTCGTGCAGCCAAATGGCAGCAACTTCTTTGCTTGCCAATGCATTCAATCCTACATCTACAGGACTGTTTTCTTGGGCCAGAATGTTCAAGCATGATATTAGACAACCAGAGATGTTGAGGGCTTTTTTCTTGTACTAAGCCAACGCAAGAATATATTGCAGCTTATGCGTTGTTTTTCCCAGCTTGACTTTATGTTGGCTTATCAAATTGTGAACATCACCACCTGCCAGGATGGAGGAGATGTTTTCACCGACAGATCATCTAATTTATGTTATTATTTCCTAGATTCATGGATTTTAGGATCACTGCAATAAACTATTCCATTTTCATGAGTAGTACAGACTAGAATCAAGAAGGGTGTAAAATTTCAATACCATCACAAGTAGGGCAAGAACACATCTCTACAGGTGCAAGAGGGTATTACAGAGGTCTAAACAGAGAAGATGAATAGGAGATGATTGTAGCTTGGCCCTCATAATGTAAGGCTGAAAGGAGACAGGCTCATAACAAGAAAATTAAGCACTTCACGTAATGCATCATTGAACAGTTCAAGTCTGACACCAGATGTTGAGGAAGCAGAAAGCTTGCATGGACTTAAAACCTGAATGGACAGATTAATGGAAAAAACAGTCCATCAAGGGCTCATAATCACAGATACAGTGCCTCTGAGCCACCAGATGCTGGGAGAGTTACCCGTGAAACATCAACCTTCCCCAAGCATCCACTGTCGGCCTCTGTCAGAGAGACGGTTTGGGGCAGCTGGACTTTTGGTTTGATGTGGCTCAGTCTCTCTTATATGGAAACCACTGACAAGCCACATTGAATTTTCAGGACTATTCTGAACCTGAGACCAGTCTGTTCATCTGTGCCTGTAGGCAGTGGATCTGCCAGCATGGTCGAAGGTTGTACTTCACCAAATCTGGAGCTGCATGTGCTCCAGCAGGCTTGATCCCTGCTTCCCTGGGAAGCAGCTGAACAGACACGAAGTGGGTTGATCTGCGAGCTCTTCATTCTCCCAGTCATTCCCAAAACCACACTTCAGAGCTGTGTAGACACAGCCCTGGGGACTTGTGCTCCTCTGTTTGAAGTACAAACCCTTCACATCAGTTGTCTTCTAGCCTTGGAAAAATACTTAAGGTACTTAAGTGTGAAACCAAGCGAGTCTCCCCCTTCATCCCTGCCAGGAAGCGCTCCAGAGGGGTGGAATTTGTTTTTCCGATTAGACTTCACGCAGCACGACCTTTGCCATCTCCAAGCCAGGTCGGGCTGATTAATGGGCTGTCGTCCCAGCACAATGAGGTCCAGAGGGGTGTGGGGTTCCTAGGACATTCTCCTAACAGCTTCTGCAGGAGAATCACTTTTGGATTGCTCTGCACCATTAAGCAAAGAACCTGGGGGTCTTTAATTTATCAGGTGGGAAGTGAGGATAATTACTTTTCAAGCAGCCGATATACCCGACGTGCACTCACAGCGGAAGCAAAGTGGGGAAGTTGGGGGATTCAGACACTGTTTACATTCCGGTGAAACTGGATCTCAGAGCTATACACCAAGCTTGGGAAGGGAGTGTCAGACTGGGATGGAGAGGAGGACAGGCTGTTATATAGAGTGACTGACAGATTAATCTAATAGTCTGGACTCTGAGGCTCCACAGGTGTTCAGACCAGTGGTCAGACCAGCCAAATTTGCAGACAATAAATCCAAAACCTGCATGGGGCCATCGTGACTAATTTTGCTAGGGGCAATGTCAGGTGTGTGATAGGATATGGGTCCCCCCCTGCAAGGACCAAAAGGATCGAATGAATATTGAGAGCGTTTTGAAAAATGAATTTTTTTTCCCCTTTCCTACCTCTCTCTGGTTTTGATATTACACTTTATTGTCAGGATCTTCAGTCCTTACATAAACATAAAGAGAATCAAAGCCCAAAGGGGGACAACACTTTCACTTCTCCTGAGCAGAGGGATGGAGTTGTTTCCTGTCACAACAGGACTATAGTTACTCTTTATTTAACGTTCAGGGGAGGGGTTGAAAGCATCAATGTCAGATGATGGTTTCATCCAAGAAAAGTTTATTTTATATCTTAGCCTGGGATCCAGGACCCCTCTGTGCTCTTTTCCAAAGGTGAAGCAGTGGTTTGACCAGTGACTCTGGAACAGTGGTCTCTGGAACTGGGATGGGTCAGCTGTACCCGGCCTGGGAAATCATTTAGGATGAGCATGGAGAGTGAGGGATGATGGATTCCTCCCAACTAACCGAGGCTGGCTGAGAGGCAGGACCAGTGAGGCTTGCTGTTGTGCTCAGGAAGATAACATCTGGGAAGGAAGCAGCTGAAAAAGAGAGAATCTAAACATACTTTTAAATGCCTAGGAAAAATGCTTGGGAGCTGACATCTTTAGCAAGTAGGCAGATCTCTGTAGGAGGCACAAGAGGGATGGGGTAAACACAAATCCTCTATCTGAGAGGAAGAGTGACTGAAATGTTGCCATGAGTGATGCTGGTGAGCCTAGCATACAGCCTTTCCTCCCATCCAATGCAACCAGAAGACACAGAATACTCAGTATTTTGAGACCTGGAACCCCTCTGTGTGCCATCGCTCCATTGGATATGGAGGGCTATCACCGAGCAAAGAGCCCTTTCCCCTGCTCCACGCCATCCCATGGGAGCCATGTAAATGTCATACCTCTTCCAGCCTTTAGGTGAAACCAACTCATCAACGATATCTTAATAATATTTAACAGATGCATGCACCTCCCCTGGGCTCAATAAATACATTCTGGGCTCATCTCCTATCCCTCTTAAAAACACTAGTTAAAAGAACAGAAGGGAGGAAAAAAATAACCCCAGATGCAGCATAGTGCCCTGCGGGATGAGGCTTGGGTCTCAGAGCCTTCCTCACATTGAAACCCCCAACGAATGAAATATGTCTCACTTGGGGCAAGGTAAAGAGATGGTGATCTATCAGCTGCTAAAAGGCGTCAGCACCAAGCAAGGAAGGGGAGAAGCAGGCCCTGGGGAGACAGGCGGGGATCATTCAGCAGCACAGGCAGTGGCACTAGCGGCAAAGGCGTTTACGGAGGCCATCAATCCTTGTGTTTCTAGGTCTGGGCGGCCCATCAGCTGGGATCAGGCAAGAGTTTCCTCCCCTGCATCATGCAGGGCTGGTGCCAAGGACCTGAATTACGATGCTGAGCAGTGTAGGGGAAAAGGGCTCTGTCTTTTGAAATATCCAGTGTTGGCTCACCATCAAAAACAGTATAACAGGCTGCATGAAGCACTGGTCTGGGATCTCCAAGTCTTGAAGCAGTAGGATGGCTGCAGGTGGCTGCAAGACAGTTCTATGTAAACACATATTGCATTTGTGTTTCCAGCACCCTGGGAGGAAAGACAGGATGGTATCATTACTCCTTTCTCTAGAGTGGCAGCAGAGGTCCACAGGGATCACAGGAGGCCCTGAATGACAAGGAAGCCCCCTAATTTCTAGCCTTTCCCCCTTCCTTTCCTCAGGGTGGTGAAGAGAGTTCCTGATCCATGACAAAGACTGTTGCAGGTGCCACTTTCACCCATTGTCCTGCCTCCCCCTGTATTCTACAACTGCCCTGTGCCCCAAGCATTGTGTTATATGTGAGATCTTTAGGAAGAGGATCATTGTTTTGCTCTGTGCTTGTACAACACCTAGCAGCTAAAGCCATTCCCCACGCAGAGTTCAGAACACTAGCTCAACAGTATTAGAAATAATAAAATACCATAAGCACAGTGTAGTTTCAGTAAAGAAATCTAACCACACGTGAGCAGGGGGAATTCAGCTTTCTGGTGGAAATAAAAGGGTAAAGCAAAGCTCTTAAGGCTAATGAAATTTTCCTGGCTGTCATCAGGGCTGCAAAAAAAAATGAGCTTTTCCTGTTGATTTTACCATTTCCTCAAGCAAGTAATTATTTCCTTCACTTGCTTTAAGCTCTCACACCTTATCCTAGTAATCACAGAGGCTACAATGATCCCACTCTGTGTATTTACTGGAGACATTTTGACAAGGTCCATTTAGACATAGGAAAATTCTCTGTACTTTTATATGGGCAAATTGTCAGTTCCTTGGGAATTTATATGGGCAAAAAGTCAGTTCCTGGTACAATGGCACTAGACAGGCGTCCTTTAACTTCTTCAATCTTTCTTCTTACTTAACAGTAAACTGTCATGTTTTCAGATGATTAGAAAGAGATGGGCACCTCTTCCTCCCCACACACACACACATGCATTTTGTTAGCCTGTGAATTTAATTGAATCATGAAAAAAAATGGGATCCTGACTTAGGACACGGATCTTCCAGGGACCTTAGCACACATCACAAATCATTATTATGCTACATGAAGCTTTCTAAATTCAGCTCACTAAATCACCAGTTAGCTCTGTATTATCTATCTCAGTTGTTTACAGATCCTCACCAGCTGTAGAGTGTGATTGTGTATGGTTGGAGATAACTTCTTGGTCCTTTTTCTTCTGAATGGAGCAGCCACCTGGTCAAGGTAGGGGAATTGTGATCTCTGCAAGGGCGTTGAGAATAGGTATTAGCAGGGCAAAATGGCACTTTAACACAGAGAGAAAGACTCTGTGTTAAAAAAGGTACAAAATATTTGTAGCATAGTCAAGAGCTTTGAGCGAGCAGATGGCTTGAATGCAGCACTACCAAGCCAGTTGAAATGGTTTCATGGCTGTGAACATCTTAGAGGAACCTGTTTGCAACACCCACCATGGTACATATGCTTAAATAACACCACTTGACCTGACAACTACACAAACAGAATTCCCTTTAGAGGACCATCTTGTAGCACCTGTCAAAGATCCTGCTGATCCTCTAACGCAAGGTCTAAGTGAAGAAATAGGGAATCTAACACCACACCCACACGTTGTCTAACCCCACAGAGAAAACACAGGCAAAGTGAAATCCTTCCCAATCTGTCATCCACAACTAACCTGCCAGAAAGCAGCACGTATCTGTAAATACACTGTGGGAAGGAAAATGCATTGTTACTACACATAAAAAACACGCTTCCATTAGGAGAGAGGACAGAAAGGAGAGACTAGCCAGCAGCAAGAGGGTCTCCAAAGTACATGCTTCCTAAGAGCCCTCAATCCTTTCCACTGTAAGTATTCGGCATGGCATGAATCAATATTGCCAGTGCAAAATCTGTTCTTCATCAATGGCTCAGTGTTAAGGCGAGCCTATCTGTTGCCTTGCCTTTCTGTTGGGATGGACGTCAATCATCAGCTGCTAGGATCATGATCTAATTCTCTGGAAGACAACAATGAGGTTACTGGAGGCAGTTCATTCGTGTGGGAGTTCTTCTGCATTTATCACTGGACAGAGGTGGATTTTTGCAATAGATCATATCTTTTACAGCCTTTCTGTTCCCCACGTAAGTGCTGTTCTGGTCAGAGTGGCAGAATTTGACAGTCCCACTCTGAACCTCTTTCTCTCCAGCTCCAACAAATGCTGAGATGAAGAGTTCAATTTCTTTCCCTAGTTGTGTCCAGGGTCTAGCACAGTGGAGCTTTGCCGATCACAAGAGCTTCTAAGTGTTATGTCAGTCAAAAATACAGTAATACTTTATCATGTTGGTGATTGCTCTTGGGAATGGTCTGGGTATTTTCAGGCTAGGATGCTGCTTACAGATGTGGAGCCTAAGCAGAGTGTCTACATGCAAGCCATAGGACTAAGCTCCCAAATAATCAATGGAAATATAACAAGCACTGTCAATACATGACCAGAGAGCCCACCAGACGACCAAACTTAGGTGTCTACTCTATCTGTTTATAAAACATACAAATGTATAACTTAAAGAGAAGAAAGAGGGGATGTGATGTCTAGAATGTCTTACAGACACGTGAAACAAAAATATTGGCTAGATAGAGAGATGGCAGCAGAAAAAATCTTTCCCACAGAAGAGGTGATTCGTCTCAGATAGAAGATGAGGTACTGTCACTGTAAATAAGGGAAAGATGAGACATCCTGGGATAAGAGAACTTTGCCCATATATTTGCCCTTAGTACAATACACTGCAAAAATCAGCTGTATTGTTGATCGGACAAGGCAGGAGAGGAAGAGTTCACTGGGGAGACAGTTCATTCATAGCAGCAGATGTTAAGTCACTGCTCTGAATGAACCAGTAATGGAAAGAGGACACCAGTAAGGACTGTTTGTAGGCATCCCTATGAAATATGCCAGGGAAGAGACGGAAGAGATTGCTCAGTCCAGACCAGAGACACCTCCATCACCAAAGCTACCAGACCAAGCCTGCAAGCTCAGCCTAGGAAGGTGATCTACCCTTCCTTTCTCGAGGCTCCCTGCTGCGATGGGGGAAAGCCATTTCCTTTTTGAGTCTCTTTGCCTGGTCTATGAATTAAGACACTGCTCTCCAGGGATAGCCATCTGGAATGCATCTGACATATTTCTCCGGTGTTGCATTTGGCTCATAGGAATTGCTGTCCTCCCGAATCAGATCAGGGGTCCATCTACCCCATCTGCCTGTCTCCAAGAACAGACAACACCAGATGCTGGAGGTGAAGCTGCAAGAAACCCCTGTGGTCAGGAGTTATAGGATATCCTACCTAGGGAGATATTTTCCTTCAAAAATCCTATTGCTGAATGTTAACGAATGGGCTGGAACGTGAGGTTTCTGCCTTCTCTAAGAATATGTGCCTGTGAGCGAACACAAGAAGTTGCTATTTATGGGTTACCCTCCCTCAGCTGAGCTGCTGTAAATAACCATATATGCTGATGGCCTGCTCCTGCTGAGAGAGAAAATGTGTCAGCTTAAAACTCAGTGAACTCCTAGTTCAACCCTGGCTCTTCCTAAAGAAATAAACTGCAATAAAATAAGAGTTTGGCTCATGTTTGATCAGCTCCATCCGTCTGAACACACACCACTGTTCCTGAATCAAATATGCATTGAAGCAAGATCATACTGGAATTGCACAGCAAGTGAAACTGTGAGAGCTGGCTACGTTAGGTACAGCACTTTCACAACAGGGCATAAATCTTCTCTGAGAGCAGGAGGACAAAGGGAAGGTAAAAAGGAGAGGAAAAACAAGGCGCAGCTCTTATTTTCTATAAAGGACCCAGACAGAAAATGTAAGCTTGAAGTCTTGACATGATGTGCTTAGGTTCATATTTTTGTTTTACAGAGTGAAAAAAATAATAAAAGCCTTACATTCCACAGCAGCAAGTCAGGACAAAGATGAGACTGAAACCATGTCTGCAGGAGAAGAAACTGCAAAGGTGCAAGACAGTTACCAAGACAGAAAAGGAGCCAGCACTGTGGGGGTGTGAGCTCAGCTCACACCTGCCCCTCAGCTCCAGGGCTGACTGCTGGGAGACTGAAAGTAACCTTCCAGTAAAGGCCTGGTCCACAAAGCCATGGGGGTGCCTGGATCCATGGGTTTCCACTGATTAATTCCTTACTCTTTAAAGGAGTTGAGTGAAGATGATGTTTAGGAAAAAGAGGGGAAATGCACCTTCTGCTACTCCATGGACTTCAGCACTGAATGATGTGGAAATCAGCACAGTGTCTGACTGTTTGCATCTACTGTAGGGCATTAAATGGTTGAAATCTTGTCAGCAACAGTGACAGCAAAGACCAGAGTTTCAAAAGGAGAGGTGTTATGTACTTGATGGATGAGAAGAGGTTAGGTCTGATACAGTGCTGTTGGACTGGATCACAATTATCTACCTTGTGCCAGTTCTGATCAGGCAAAACCAAACAACACAACTCTGGATTTTTGGATCCCAGCAAGTGTGCTACCCTTGCTGGATGGAGACAGGCTAGCTTAGCCAGCAGGTAATGAGTAGCTAAGCAGGTCATTTGGCAGCCAGGATGACGGATGAATCCTGGGTTCCTATGGCTTTGTGCCTCGTTAGTCATCACCCATCCCGATCAGCTGGTGTTAGAAAAGTCTGAGCCCATGCCCTGGCTTTCCCCAGACACAGGCACTTGAGAAGCTTCCATCCTTCAGCCAGCTGCTCATCTAGAGCCATGAAGATGGTGAAGGGTTTAGAGGGGAAGCCGTACAAGGAGCGGCTGAAGTCACTTGGTCTGTTCAGCCTGGAGAAGAGGAGACTGAGAGGAGACCTCATCACAGTCTACAGCTTCCTCACAAGGGAAGGAGGAGGGGCAGGCGCTGATCTCTTCTCCCTGATGACCAATGACAGGACCCGAGGGAAGGGCAGGAAGATACGCCAGGGGAGGTTTAGGCTGGACATTAGGAAAAGGTTCTTCACCCAGAGGGTGGTGGAGCACTGGAACAGGCTCCCCTGGGAGGTAGTCATGGCACCAAGCCTGACAATATTTAAGAAGCACTTGGCAACGCCCTCAGACATATGGTGTGAATTTTGGGGTTGCCCTAGGCAGGGACAGGCGTTGCACTTGATCCTTTTGGGTCCCTCAGGACATTCTATGATTCTATGATTCTATCTCATAATATGATCCAGTACGCATGAGATGATGTTGTGGGGGAAGAAAGACAAACCCACACAGTGTAGTCTTGTTGCTTTAGGAAGCAGGATGAACAAGAACAGCCTTCCCTGAAATGACTGCCTCTGAGAAGTCACCCACTCTCCTGGTCTGTGTCTGAGACAGTCAACTCTACCAACCCTTGCCAGACAAACTCCCTGTCCTGCTCTTGGGGTCTCCTGGACTTGACACATTTCCAGCCTTTCCCAGCAGCTTGTAAGGTTTCAGTGTTATCCTGCTCACCTTAGGAAGAAAACATAAGACTGGACTGGATAAGGCCCTGAGCAACCTGACCTAACTTTGAAGTTAGCCCTGCTTTGAGCAGCAGTTTGGATTAGAGACCTCCTGAAGTGCCTTTCAACCTAAATGGTCCTAACCTAAACTATGCCCTTCCAAGGGGACAACCATGACTGGAGATGTGCCACAATGTTCCCGCTGTCTGGATGCAATCAGGCACCCAGAGCCTCCGCAGCTACGCGCCGGTTTGATTGCTGAAAGACAGCTGCCTCCAGTGAAGGTGGAAAACTCAGTCTCCATTTGTTAGGTTTATTTAATCCTTCCCAAACTTGTGCCAATCAACACAAAAGAGCTTCTCTCAGCAAAAATAAAAAGAAAAAAAAAAGGAAAGAAAGAAAGAAAATTTAATAAGCCCTCATTCAAGGAGCTAACCATCCTGTCAGCCTAACACTTGAAGGTCCTGAGGGCTACCTTGTATCTCATCTCTCCTCTTGCCTTTCAGATTCTGGATTTCTCTTTTCCCCCACTCCCATTACAACAGCCCAGCCTTCGAGCCAGTCCTGGCATCTCTCTCCCTCTTGTGCAATGTTTGCCTACTACATGATCCCCTCTCCAGCAAGAAGTTTCTCCTGCCGTAATGAAAGCTGACAGCAAACAGGGACCAAGGCTGTTTTTCTGCAGAAATGCACACACCTCACAGATTCCTACATGCTTCTTGCTGTGGGCCATAATAAACTCTCCTGGCAGTCGTAAGCAGAATTAATGCATGTTTGAGTCCCCAGCTGGGGGGGCTGATGGCACAGCAGATAAAACAAAAACTACTACTGTACTTCTAAAACAGCACCGGGGGAGATGTCTTTCCATGTGACACCACATCGCAAGAAATCACATGGATTTTTGCTAATGTGAAGCTTCAGGGGATTATTGTGTGGAGCAGAGAGGCAATGGCTTTCTACAGCTCTGCATCTGAGTCATTTCCAATTGTCTATGCCCTCACACCTCTCAAGGGCTAAATCTCGAAAAATCTAGGCAGGATATGGGGCATTCAGGAAGAAGATATTTCCAGGATAAGATCTAATAGGTATCATCTTTGAAACCTGTTGTGTTTTAACCCGGTGGCAGCTAAACACCACACAGCCATTCACTCACTCCTCCCTCTCCCCAGTGGGATGTGGGAAAGAATTGGGAAAAAAAGGAAAAAAAAAAGAAAATTCATGGGTTGAGATAAGTTTAATAGGATGAAAAAGGAAGGGAAAATAATAATAATGATAAAAGAATATACAAAAATAAGTGATACACAATGCAATTGCTCACCACCCACTGACCGATGCCCAGCCAGTTTCTAAGCAGCAGTCACTGACCCCTTGGCCAACCCCTCCCAGTTTATATACTGAACGTGACGTCATATGGTATGGAATAGCCCTGTGGCCGGTCTGGGTCAGCTGTCCTGGCTGTGCCCCCTCCCAGCTTCTTGTGCACTTGGCAGAGCATGGGAAGCTGAAAAGTCCTTGACTAGTGGAAGCACGACTGAGCAACAACTAAAACATCAGTGTGTCATCAACGTTATTCTC
Organism: Platalea leucorodia; assembly: GCF_965183815.1. Lineage (NCBI taxonomy): Eukaryota > Metazoa > Chordata > Aves > Pelecaniformes > Threskiornithidae > Platalea > Platalea leucorodia. Next base: position 85,015,579 of record NC_138827.1, on the reverse strand, counting down.
ATCCTAAATCCAAAACGCATCGCTATACCAGCTACTAGGAAGAAAATTAACTTTATCCCAGCCGAAACTAGGACAAGACCCAATCGTTGCAGGGTACCACAGCACAGAGGTTATTAGATAAGCCCAGTGGGGTCCGAGATTGCTTTATGTACTGTGCATCATGGCCAGGTTGGCCGTGAGGCAGGATGTGTCTTCCTCTCCCATTCCCTTCTCCTTCCAGGTTGGAGGATGAACTGAGCTCCCGCAACAATCTCCCTCCCAAGAGATCCCACACCCATTTTTGACAGCGACCCTCTCCTCCCTGCTGGAGACAGGCTATCTCATGGTGGTGAAACACAGTGGCTATTTAAACACAGTCTCAGCCTTACGCAGCAGATTAACCCAAGGCATCAGAAGTACTTCCTCCAGCCAAACAAGCAGGATGTCTTTGGGAAGAGCAACTTGCAGTTACCCAGGCAGGAATTCAGTAAAGGCAACAGAAGCCTTTCCTGCAACTCTTTTCCACAATGCTTTTAGTGACTGGAAGGAGTTCTGTGTCCCTTTGCTATGTATTGGTATGTGCCTCTAAGGCAAAGATCCATCTCTTTTCCTTGTCAACTGCATGAACAGCTGAGTCTGCGCTAGGAGGCCATATCAACCCAAACTGCAGAGTTGCAAACTCAGTGCTGCAGTGAGATGCTGAGCACTCATCTGGATGAACTGGATGCAGACAAACAATAAACTAAGCTCAGAGTTCCTGGAGATACCTCCTCCTCAGTATCCAGCTGAAGACTTGACTGCTTTCATTGCAATATGCACTGCAAATATTTGTTCAGCTTGGGATGCCCAGGCCATTTGCATTGCCATACAGATACTGTACTACAAGACTCTCTGGAAACAGCATCTCCTCCCTTCTCCAAACCACCAAGCGGGTGAAGTATGGATCTACAGGATAGTCCAGACAGACAGATTTAGTGCTCTTGCCTCTAGTAGATTTTAGGGAGTTGCAGTGCTTAGCTAAGTGTTCAGGAACAAGTGGAGGGACCCTCAGAGCAGTCCTGAGATGGCCAGGAATCTGCAATTTTGTTGCAGTGCTTTATACAAAACCAAATAAGGAAACTAATAAATCATGTTGACAGTACTTACAGTTTGGGGGACAGGGAATAACTATTATTATTACTATAATGGCCAAAATGTCATCAAAGATCCAGGGTCAAAATGAGTTGTGCACTGAGTAGACCCACTGAGATACTATCCTCACACTGAAGACATCGTAACAATACAAAGATATTGCAATGAAAAGAGGGTGGTATTTCCCCAGGTAAGATGCCCTCCCTAGGAACAGTGGTGAGGGCAGGTTCTGGAGGTACCTGTCTCTCTCCATTACCTTGAACCTCAGAGGGCCCTTCCAAGCTCAGCCATCCTACAATTCCATAAGGAGTACACACTACTGGCTTAGGTCTGGCACTTAGTTTGTAGACAGCAAATCCCATGGCCAAGCGACTTTCCTAAGCTCAAATGAGGTCTCTGGCTGAATCAGGAACTGGACCTCTCTTTCTCATCCCTTTCTAAGTCTATCCATCACTTCCACCACTAGAATTTGCCACTTTTGTCAAAGCTTCTTGAAACTAACAAAACTTCAGCATTCAAAGCCCTGTCTCTTTAAACACTACAGTGTCACCACAGGATGAAAGTCAGTCCCACACAAATGGCTAGTACCAGGAGTTAAATGGCTTGCTGAAACTCTGCTAGTTCTGTCTTCATGGCTGACTTCCACCCACCGAAAGCTGAGCTCACACAGGTCTGTGTTTCTGCTCACAGTGCCAACACTTTGCCCTTCTCCTTTTGTTCAAAACTGCTGGAAAAGGAGGACTGTTTCTTCATCAGTTATTTGAAACCTTGGTGATTGTATTTTTCATTTCACAAGAGGATGGGGGGGGGGGGGGGGGGAGATTAGACATTGCCTATAGCAAACTAGCAGTATTTCACTACCTCTGCAATGAGAGTTTCCAAAACCTTCGTAATCTGCTCATGAAAGAACACACTGACCGTGAACTTATTTCTTCCAACCTCATTTGCTAGCTTTGACCCTAGACCTTCCTCCTGGTTTAGGATATTGGCTGAAATGTTGCTGTTGGGATTAATATCTCTCTTTCTCTCTAACTGACCTCTGGAAGGGAAAACAAAATTTTCCTTACAGGGAATTAAGAAGAGGTTTGCAAAGCACCCAGAAGATAATTAGTGAGCCTTTTCTCTATGCACAGCAGTGTCACTGAAATCGAGACATATCATGTGAGGACTTGGACCCAAAAGGAGTAGGAAGCACGCAGCAGTTTTCCTGTTAGAATCAGTTTTCCCATCTCTATATTTTACTGGTTTGGCTGGGAGAGGAGAATGGGAGCCAAAAGTCATGTGTCTGTGGCCATGGAGCAACTCAGCTCCAGATCTGAGACCGTGAATGCCCCTTCTCCTCTTAGTCTCTTGCCTTACTCAGTCAAGACCACACAATGTCCTTAGGCTGCTGACAGTTCCTCGGCAGCTGAGTTCCAGTTTATTCCTATAGACTTTTATGGCTACATATATCATCCTGAGACAATTTAATCTCTAAGTATCATCAAGTTTATTCTCTTTGATCTGACAAATCCAGCCTCTTTTTTTCTTTTCTTTTCAACAATCTTTGTGGTTAATCTTTTGCCCGCTGCAATGTTGTTTCTCTGCAACTGTAGCAGGTCAGGGAACTTAGCTGCTGACTCTGCAAGTATTGTTCTTAATCATGATTTGATGGCTTTTCATCCATAATGACAGCTAAACAACCATGAGCAGGGATCCAGTTCCATTACACGAGTTACCTGAGTTTGGATAGTTGGACCAAAAAAACATGTACACACACACACAAAAAATGTACGGCAAGCACCTAAGTGGCTGTAAGAGAAAGTCACTTTTTTCATAGCAGCATCCAACCAGGGAGCTTATGGCCAGCTGGTCAGCTGAATTCCCTTCTTTTCAATGACCCAATTCACTCCTATCACTTGTGAATCAGAGGCATCCTTCAGGATTTGGCAAGAGAAGGGGTGCAAGATTCTTGGTCCAATCCCATCTGATGGACCAACAGTCCGTTCTTCCCTCCGTAGGCCCCAATCCAGTAAAGCCCTTAAGCACGTGCAAAAACCCCCTTGACTTCAGTGGAATTTCTCACTGGCTTAACGCTAAGCATATGGTTGTGTTCATACCACCGCCTCAGCGTGCTTCTCCAATGGTTGTGTAACGTGCCCGTGACCTGGTAAGCAGCTGACACATTCCACTCAGCAGCAGTTCTCCACTCTGCAAAGGGATTTCTGCATCCAGAGAGTGGGAGGTCCTTCAGCAAGAGAAATGCCTTATTGCTAAATATCCTTTTATTTATTTCTTATCTTTGTGCCCAGCCCTCAGCAATATATTAAACTGTGAGAAGGGCAGGGAGAGGGGAAAAATCCCTGCTTAATTTGCTTCTTACCAATCACTGAAACAGGCTGCTAAGAGGAGAAGGAGAGTGAGGACCTGAGTAAAACAGACCAGAGTAGGCCCACTATATGCAAGGATCATAAGGGTATTACATGAGGGAGGGAGGAAGAGACTTAACACCTTGAGGAAAAGATACTGAGTTTACAGAGAGCTGGGAGAAGGCAGGAATCTGCCCGTAAGAGACTTGCCTGACAGGTATGAACATTCTCTCTGCAGACGACAAACCCATGGCCAACACTTCATGCCCCCTTGCTCTGTTTTTTTAAGAACAACCGTGCTTTCCCCAGTTGTGTTTCTTCATCCCTTTTCCTTAGGGTCATCCTGGCCCAAAAAAGCTTGGGCAGAGATTTTCTCACCTGCAGGGCTTGTCCTCCTCTCCTCGCCCATGGCTGTGCTGGACATAGAAACACAGTGGTTTGGAGGCCAGCTACAGAGATGCCTGAGGCAGCATTGCATGGGAATTGTAGCTGGGACAGGACGGATGGGGCAGGATTCAGAACTTGCTAGAAGAAAAAAATTGAAAAGTTTTTCTAGGAACATTTTATTTTAAAAGTTGGTCTGTCTACAATTTAAGCCCATGTCTGTTCTGTCACATTTCCAACTCCATCTCACCAATGCAAACACACTGAGGAGGATCTTTAGCAACCCAGACCAACAAGATTTATTCAAATATTTCCCATGGGACAGGGCTGAACCTGGCCAGCTTCTACTGATCTTTCACCTGTCCCTGTGCCAGACGACTTAGTAAAAGACACTGACTTTGTGTTGCTTTTGTTTGTTGACCTCACTGGATTTTACTGCTACAGTTCTGCTGTCCCAGCCATGTATGTGTTTTGGCAGAGGGTGAATAACTTCAGAAATGTTGACATCTGCCCCATGTTTCCTTAGGGGGGTTTGGAGTTCATGGGGGATCTTTACTTTTGGAAAGCTGTGGGGTGAAAGTTGTCGACTGAGACACAAGTGACTCAATAAACAAAAAGCTTTAGCCAGAAATGTGAGGTATACGGAATTCTTCCCCTTGCTAGAAGGGCTACAATAACTTTGAAGAGATAAGAAAGCAGGTAAACTTGTACAGCCCATCCCCACCTTCCTTCTATTTGCTTTGCAATATTCAAGTTTAAAGTACTTGAAGTACTTTGTGTTGCAAGAGCAGTCACCAGGCTTCAATTCTTCAAAGCCTTTCTGACTTCCCAGCGACCAGTTCATCTGGAAATTATTTTGCACTGTGAAGAAGCATCTGTCATTGGCCAGAATTGGCAATGCGGTGACATGAATGTGGGGGGAAGACCCCATTTTAGTATGGTGCTTCTGATGCTTCTTCCACCTTTTATCCAATCCCTAAATTAGAGAGGACAAAGCCTGTGTTGGCTCTCCAGATGTGACTCTCCCACACCCAACTCTTCAAGACAAATAGACAGATAAAACAAATGTCTTTATGTCATGACATCCTTAAGCAGTTAGCATCCCCCTAGAATGTGGGATCCTATCCATCCATCCATCCATCAAAAATGCCATGCTGCTTTTTTCTCAGGTCTCTGCATAGGCAGTCCAAAGATCCACTTGTTTTTAGAAGGGACACTGAGCAGGACTGAGCTACTGCCTGGGTAGATATCCATGGGAAATTTGTATTTCAGATCCTATCTCAGGGTGTTAAATTAAGACTTTCTAGCTGAAGACTTTGGTATATAAAATTTGACAATACAAAGGAGGTGTTTGCCCTGTGTAGGTTACTGGCTACAGCTCACATGATGGACTGAAAGCTGCTGAGAGAAGGTAGGTGTGACTGTTTCTGCCATAAATGTGTGTCTGACTTGGCAAGAAAATAACTTTTTTCTGCAGTATAAAAGGATATAAAAGAATATTTTGCCATAATCTCTGCACCAGGATGGAAATACATAGAAGTAAATCCAAATGGAAATCGCCAGCTGGTCACAGCTGACAAGGAAAAATTTGGAGGAGAAAAATGTTTCTGTTGGTTTTTCAATTCCTTATTTCTTCAAATAAAACCAAGTTGAGAGCATGCAATGGACTAGTGGAAGATTCAAAGGTGTAATGTTGGCCTTCATAAGAATCCCCTTCTCTGGAAGCAGTATTTTCATCTGTCCCACTTACAAAATGGATTAACCAGAAGTAGCATAGTGTGCCTCATGGTAAAAAATCTAAGACAAACATCCTTAGACTTAATGACTCGGCCTTAGATTAGTGTCCCAGGAGGCAAAAAGACCACTGGTCCATTTTCTAAAACATTCCAAACTAAACTAATCATATAGCTGTGATAATTAATGATTCATCCTTTCAGTGGACAGAGAGAACAGATGAGAAGATTAATAGCTTTATTACATCTCTACTTTGTTATCGTAATTTCATAAACATGGTACTCATGTCGAGTGTTCATCAAAGTAAATAATAATGCGTTTTGAAATCATGTAGAAAAATGGATAAATGTTCCATGACCACAGGTCTTCAGGGGATGGCAGAAAGCAGCTTGCTTTCAAGGGCTAGCTACATATAACAGAAATTCAAATGATGCACAAGAGATTTACTTGGTGACTGCGGCTTTTTCTCTTAGCAAATGGTCATGACCAAGACTTCAGTATTCTCAGAAGTGTTCAGTGTGGGGGATTTATTTGTGAATTTCTTAAGCAAGCAAATTCTACTCCAAAAATTAATACCTCCAACTGTTATAGACTACTGGTAGTTTTTGACTGTTTGGCTAGCCTGACATTAGCGTATGGGAAGCTTTATGAATTTTGCAAGTCTGTATTGTAAAACAAAAGAAAATAGATATGAAGTTACTTCATTTTTCTCTTATTACCACCTAACTTAAACATTCACTTTAGAAGGGAGACACAGATCCTCTAGAGGCACCAGTCCTTCACCTTTGACTATAGCATGAGCTTAGAGGACTAGAAGAGATTACATTTGTTTAAAGCTTAGGATAAAGTGTTGTGAAACAAATTCCACCTCTAATTTCACCCTATGCTGCGTTTTCTCACTCCTAGCCATAAGAGGATTTGCACTGAAAGAAAATTTTATTTCGTGGCCACCATCAAACATGATTGCCCCTAACTGATTTGAGATCTTTGCGGAGCACCTTTCCAGGAAAGGCTGAGCCTCCACAACTCTCAGGGAGATCCTCAGCACCTTGCCACATTGGCTCCTTCACTTGCTGGTGTCCTTGCTGCCAGCAGCGTTGCATTTCAGTGGCATGTCCATTTCCACATGGAGAAACACAAGTAGCTGCTGTGCACAGAGCATATTAAGCCTGTCCCCAAGTCAGCATACAGATGCAAAACCCAACACTAATTTATTATTTACTAATTATTGTGCAGTTTCACATAATGGAGGAGAGAAAATCCTCTTTATCTTTGGTGACTGATTAGCCAAGAGTCATGAGGAATGAGAAATGTAATCCAGATACTATCAACGAAGCAAGAAGAGTGAAATTCTGGAACAGATGGCCTGGAAAGTTTGTGAAATCTCCATCACTGGGGGATTTTAAGAGCAGTCCAGGCAAAGACTCTTTTCAGTTGAGTTGCCATTGTCTTGCGGAAGGTCAGTGCGGTGATCTGCCTCTCAGGATCCCTCCCATCTGTTTTCTGTGGCTCTAAAAATTCCCTTTTCTCTGAAACATTTGAGGTGTATTTGCACAAAAGAGCTGCCATGCACCGAGGTGTTCCAGAGGCGAGCAGCAAGTCTAGTAAACGCTTTCTTCACAGATTGCCTTGCCTGACTGGAAAGCTGAATGGTTTTCTGGTGACTGAAGCATAGACATTATCATGAAGGGAGCAGCAAAATCCACCACAGGTAGGATTTTTGGCTACTGCAGCACTCTTTGGAGTGAGTATCTATACAACAGGCGTGATTTGCTAGGACGAGTTTTGATGGGGACGAATCCCTGTGGGTAAGTGTCTTCGTACTTCCTTCTCTTGAGGAGACAAAAGCCCAGCGCAGCAGAGCCTGCACTGACACCAGTCCCAGCCCCAGCCTGGAGAAGAGGCAGCAGCTCTCCCACGGGGCACATGGCAGCAGGATGCACAGCACCTCTGTGCCCAGCAGCTAGAAACACTGAGGCACCCACGAGCTGCTTTAGTAGATACCCTGGCCCAAGTCTGGTTAAGAAACAGCCCATTTCTCCTGTAGGACAGCATGCTGGACCTCCCTGGGATACAGCAGCAATACGATGACAGCAGAACCAGAGGAGACCTGCAGCCCCAGTCTGAGCTGCCAACTAAAGGTCTCCCAGCACACTCCTCCTGTCCCAGGCCAGAAGTGAGGGAAGAGCAGCTTTCCTTTTGTCCGCCACCGCTGCTGACAGCGTTTCTCTCCACTGCAGATTACAACAAGCAGCCTCTTGCCCTCCCTGCCTGGCTCTCACCCGCGCAGCCCCTCGAAGTTCAGCCGTAAACCCCAGCCTCCCCCGGCCAAGCAGGGGAGGGGGATGTTTTGAAATGTCTCTTCACTGTTGACTCCTTGCTTCCAATGCAGAGTTCACGTCACAGCAGACTCACTTATTTGCTTATATTTAAAAGGAGGGGGTGGAAGGGAGGAAAGAAGGAGGAGATGGGACAGGAGATGCACAAACTTTTTGTTTTCAGGCAGAGCAAGAGCACCCTCTACAGCTTACTGCTCAGAGCACAGACAGGCTGGGAAAAGGGGGGTGGATTCCCTCTAGCCCTTTCTGCCTCAGGGAAAAGAAGGGATGGAAAGAGGCAAAGCACCAACTGACCCTCAGGTCGCAGGTGCTTTCTGGCTCCTCATGGCCTATAGGACCTTTGCAGTGCTCTCAGACCTGTGAAGCAGACCAGCTTAGCCTGCCCAAGGCACATGTAGGCTTGCAAGTGTCTCCACAGCCAGAGGACTTGGGATTCAGGAGAGGGTGAAGGTCACTTTGGTTCATTGCAGTTCTGATCTGGAAAGGCATTTGTACCAGCTTCAAGGGCTGAGATCAGACCAAGGCTGGTCTGACTCCAATTGTTGCAGCATTTCCGGACATAAGTGTTGGAGCACCACAAGGTGGGCTCTCCTACACCAAGAGGACCAGAAAATCCCAGGGTTGTCTTGGATGTCATGAGACTTCACAAGAATACAAAATTATGTTTCATTTGTTTATTGGGTGCTTTTTGTCATCAACTCAGCTTTTTCTTCCTTATTGGCCACAAAAATGATCAGAGGATGGAACACCTCTCCTATGAGGAAAGGCTGAGAGAGCTGGGGTTGTTCAGCCTGGAGAAGAGAAGGCTGAAGGGAGACCTTACTGCAGCCTTTCAATACTTAAAGGGGGCCTACAAGAAAGATGGGGATAGTCTTTTTAGCAAGGCCTGCTGTGACAGGACAAGGGATAATGGTTTTAAACTAAAGGAGGGTAGATTTAGACTAAACACAAGGAAAAAAATTTTCACGATGAGGGTGGTGAAACACTGGAACGGGTTGCCCAGAGAGATGGTAGATGCCCCATCCTTGGAAACATTCAAGGCCAGGCTGGATGGGGTTCTGAGCAACCTGATCTAGTTGAAAATGTCCCTGCCAATTGCAGAGGGGTTGGACTAGGTGACCTTTAAAGGTCCCTTCCATTCCAAAGCATTCTATGATTCTACGATTCTATTGCAGAAGTTAGAAGTTTGTTCTCTTTCTTAGAAAGCAAAGAGCCCTGTCTTATCAAGACCACATGAATCTCAAAGCTGCAGCATCATTACAACAACCAAAAACTGTTAGACTGAGGAATGAGGAACACAGTTATTAGTCTCCCCCCCACCCCTTCCCATCTTCACTTATGATTATAGTTTTGTATCCTGCTTGTATTAAAGATTGGATGATTTTGTGTTTAGAAACAAAAAGAAAAGCCCTTCCTCCATCTTCTGTCTGACCTTAAAGACAGTGAGGAACTTCTCTCCCTGCAGGTCCACAGAGCCTCTGTTGATTGTCACAAGAAAATATTGTGAATTTCACAGTCGGGGCCATCCTGGATATCTCCAATAGCACAAAGATGTGAAGGGACCTATTGTGTTGCAGAATCCAGATCTCTGCCATGGCAGGCTACCAAGTCATACCCTCTCCATAAAATTATCAGCATCCATCATACAAGAATACCCTAGCTGCGATGAGGGAGGTAAAAATTTTTATGACCCTAGTGCAACCCTTTCTACAGTTTTTCCTGACAACAGGTGAGCATAGGGCAGTTAACAAAACAGACCAGGGTGGAGTGTGGCCAATATGGGCCAAGGACGAATAGAAAAGCCTATTTATTTGAATGTGGGGGCAGGGGAGAGAGTTACATCATGTAATATTTTAATTAAATGGCACTGTAGATATGGCTAATGACACTACAGTAAGAAAGTAGCAGAAGACCTCCTTATTTGTATTTAAAACACTTCACAGGACAGGTCTCCAAGAAGCTGATGATCAACCTCTTGATTCAACTCTTGCTGCTAGAGAAGGTTGAAAGGAAAATCTCCTACAGAAATCTAGAGAACTTGAACGTCTCCTTGGCATGTATATTCATTGAAATGGCTTGGCTTTTCCTGTCGAATCCCAAGAATTAAACGATTTGGAGTGGGTGAGGAAAGAAGAACAGACAACCAGTAGCTTTTGGCTTAGAACAGAATTGGTATGTTTTTCCATTTTCAAACAACAAAAAGAGGTAAAAATGGCGCTTTCCAAAACTCCAGCTCCAGCTCCTCATTATGAAATGACCAAAGCCATCTTGCCACTGTTTTCAAGTTCAGTCATCCAACATCTCCGTGATCAGCTACATGTCACTAGAGCATCAAAAAGAAGCCATGTTCCTTGTCAGCAAACACCAGCATCTTCTTGCACCTGGTGACTTGTGCAAAAGTCCCATAGAAGTCAGTGAGCTATTTCTTGTGAAATTTTGTATCATTTCTGAGGGGCAGGCAGGCTAATGAAATAATAACCATGAAGCCCATTCTGTGGCTTTCCAGAGCTAGGATTTGATCCAGTTTTTCTCTCTTGTTGTAATAGACATTTGCAAATGGACTGATTGTCCCTGGACTTTTCTTCAGCAGAAATATAACCTGAATTTTGCTGAGATGGGGCCCATTTGGCTTCTTTGGAGATCTGAACCATATCATAATAACTAGAAATGACACAGCTGGACTCAGGGACTCCAAAGCTTCTAAATTCTGGAATCAGACCCAACTCATGATTTGGCTGGTCTCATGTCCAAAACTATGAACAACCCTTGTTTCCTCCCAGCTGAAAGGGTAGATTGACTTGAAAATGGACCAGATTCATTAGGTCCCATTGTTTTTCATCCTGCATATCAGCAAACCCAAACTGCTAGCATCTGTCTTCTCTCCCAGCTGCAGAACCTCTGGATCTCAGCATGTGCTGAAAGGCCCATGTGACTCCTTTTGCATCTCACCTCTACACACGCGTTTTGCCTTCACGACAGGTCTTGGAAAGATGGATCGTGGTCACTGCAGCACAGTTGCATTTAAAAGACACTCCTGTGGTAGTGCTGTGATACAGGGGTGCACCTGCAGAACGTGGCAACATGTCTATGTCCTCTTCACCACTGCTTCACACATGTCCTGTAGGTGCTCTTGCTCCTCTCTCACAGTTCCCAGAAATGCAGAAGCCAGAAGGAACACAGAAGATAACCTGGAGGCAGTCTTCTGCTTGCTTAGGCAAAAGCACGGGGTTTTCTGAAGGGATACAATGCCTGGTGCTACTGGGAAAGTCAGGAGGCCACTATTGTTCAGGTGCTACAAGAAAAGCATCCTGAGATTTTTCAGTGCTGCAGAGAGTCTGCAGTTGTTTTGTTCGAGCCAGGTTCATAGTTGCCCAGCACATGTCTTGCACACACAGCTAGCTGCTTGTCCCTAGTCAGTTTTCTATGCAGCTTATCCCTTAAGCAGGTGCTCTGGTCACAGCCCGGGCCAGACAAAGCCTCTCATCCCAACAGGCAGCAGCCCAAACAATCCAAGCAGAGAAAAGTGCCCCTCAAACCACAGGGATCTGACTTTTCTTTTGATTTAAATTCTGTGTTCTTTTTGCATAATGCCTCATTTTCCATTTCAAAAGCTAAGCCCTAGCCTTTCTTCTTGCAGGTAATTAGCTGGAGAAATGCCAATACATCCCAGTGTCTTTTTCAAGGCCCATAAGAAGTTATAATATTCCTGATCCAGCTCTCTGTACCTCCTCATTAAAGTCAAAGGCATTCTCAGCAGCTGACCTTGAACACTTCATAGGGCAAGTTCTTCTTGATGTGTGCTTTAAATTCCCAAATGGGGGCTCATGCATTGGTGATGCTCTACCCACAGTCAGGTGGAGGAGCACTTTCAAGGAAAGCCATAGAATCACAATGCCACCATCCCCTAGTCAAGGTGAGATAGCAGTCCTGAACACTCACCCACAAAATGTCATCTGCAAACACCAAGCATCCCCCGTCTGAGTTTCAGCACATGCCTTCAAATAGGCCTGAGATTATGGTGCTGCCTGTGTTGCCTCAGAGGCGGCTGCTGGGGTCACAGAGAGCAGCTTAAAATCATGGGTGGCTATAGCTAAACAGTGGCCACGTGAGCCTCAGTTGCAAGAGGGGATTGTAAATTGAAGAGAAATAGACCCCTTCCAAAGGGAAAACATGAGATTCTACCCACATTTAGGCTGTGTCTAATTGACGAGGATAGTTAGGCATAATTACCCTCAATTTCCAAAAGAAGGGAGGAAAACATGGAGATTCAGTTTTTTGCCCAAGGGCACTTTATGTTACATAGTGTTTCAAAGACCGGCATTTTGAGTTTGGACTCTACAGCGCTAGTTTCGAAACTGGGATTTGAAAGGGTTTCCAGGCAAGTATCTTTGGCAAGCCAAAGAAAGTCACGGCCCAGAAAACCAGCCCAGTCTTTCTCACTCCCCACCAACAGCAGAATGCTTTGGGCCAACCAGATCTTGTCTGAGATGTCTAATGTTGGGCAAAACTGAACATCTAGCATAGTTGAGCCACTACTACAAGCGCAGTGACAAAGAGTAAGTAAACTCTCTGATTGTTCCCCATTTTATGCAATTCTGATAGCTTCACAGCAATTAGTTGAGCAATTAGACATGCGTTTTGCATGCACAATTGTACATCTATACTGTCTGAGAATCTGGTTCCAGGCTAATGCTTGCTGACAGTATTGGGCCATCAGCATTTGAGCAGGATGCAACGTGGTCCATATTCAAATGATGTCTCACTTCCATACAGATGGTTTCTTTTAAATGTTCCCATCCAAACAGCAGCTTTGTTAGCTCCCTGCAGCCCCCACTGTCCAAGAGCTAATGTGTCTCCTAGTCACCCAAGGCAAGAGACCTTTCTCTCACTCCGAAGCCAACTTACATGCCTCAAAATTTTGCCCTCATTTCCTTAATCAAACTGGTGATGGGTTTGGGTATGATTTGTTCAGTCTGAAGACCCTCCTGTCATGGCCACATGCTCCTCATTTTGCATGACATTTTTGCTTGCACAAACAATCCTTTGTACGTGCAAAAGCTCGCATTTGTGCTTGCCAGTCAAGCAAGCCATTGTCTGCTTAGTGTGTCTTTGTGCCTGCAGAAATTCTAGGGCAAATGCAAAGGCTGGACAGAGGAGCCTTTGGGACTCCCAATTTTCTTAGTAGCAGAAGCCAAACGCATTTCTAACTCACAATGACATCGCAGTGAATGCAAGCACGCATCCATCCATCCCAGCACAGAGGCTGAAGTCCTTGTCCTGTCCAAGCTGATGGGAGCCTTGCCTCTGATTTCTGAGAGATGCCTGAATTTTCCTTCTGTGTTTTTTTCCAAGTCTCCCCTTAGCAGAAACGATGTTCTTCAGTTGCATGTGCTCTGCCACTTGCAGCAGCAGAGGCAGCCACATGACCCAAAGTAATTAAGGCACCGAGCGCTCTGGCCGGCTTGCTCTCGCATTCTGTTTGGTCACAAAAGAGCAGTCATGGACCATTTCGACTGAAAACAGACCTGAACACAGAGACTTCATTGTCCCGAGGCCAGAAGAGATGGCTGCTGGGAAGAATTTGAAAGGCATGGGTTTCGGTATATATGTTGCTTTTCCATGAAACTATATACACTTTTGCAAATTATAAGCCGTTTCCTGTCTATGTTCCAGCACTTTGGGCTCAAATTAAAATCTCCTTAAAATCAGACCAGCAGGAGGGGGAAGAAGGAGGAGGTGTTTGCTGGAGTTCTTGAGCAAATAGAAGGAATTTAAGGTCTTGTCCTCTCTAATTCCTTGCCTATAAAGGAACGTACTTCACCAGGTTGCCACATACTGAAATAAACTTGGCAGCGGTGAGAGAAGCAATGTTTTCCTTCATGTTTTTAATGCTTTTGGCTTGGACTGCATTCTCATTGCTTCTTCCTATTGCATTCTCCTGCCTTTCCATCCAGGTGCCACTTAGCACACTGGCCATTTTGCCCAGGGACAGGGCAATAAAAGAAACGATTTCACCAGGCTGTGATGTTTTCCTTCCCCTTTGCCACTGGCGACCAGCAGGCCTCCAGGCAGGAGGTGTTGGTCAAGGGATAGGTAATGTTTTATATGCCCCTTGCATGGGGCTTGCTTGCATACCAATTACAGCCTGGCACGCCTCTGTCACCCCAAGGGCTGAGAACATCTGGAAGCATTCACAGTCCAAGTACAATCTGGGCCAAGTCCCAAATTGGAGGGAAAACAAACCAGGAAGCCCGGGAAGTCAGCAGAGCGAGGTTCACTGAGGCACGCCAGGGACATGCCTCTGATGTCTCTGCTCCTCTCTCTGCCGTGCGATGGGAGTGCTATGGGGTGAAGATATCCACCTGGCTGCTGACCACACGCTGTGCCTCTTTGCCGCCTCCACAGATCCTCTCATCAGTAAGAAGGATCTATCTCATGGGCTGCTTTCCTTCTGTCCTTGAGAAGGACTTGGTGTCCCAGCCTCAAACTCAATATTCATACATTTCAAGCCTTGATCTTTTCCAGCCTCCTGAAATTCGTCTCCTCTTTCCCTGGATCAGGTTTTCCAGTGCATCCTGGGTGCCTTGAGAGAGCACACAGCCCCACAGAGACATGGACAGGCACTTCAGCTCCCAGGAGAGGGCTGTTCTCCCTAACACCAGTGCTCAGTCACAGCCCATCTTCAGGCACCTCTTTCAGCCAGTGGAAAGAGCTCAGCACCTGCCATAGAACAGTTCGGGCTGTGCACTTTACACACTGACCTGAGGTTGGTGTGGTGCCCTGAGGAACTGGTCTGTCTTTGCTGACGTTGCTCTGGAGGGATGGACACCAGCTTCCTAAAGTGACACTGCTACAGTGACCGCAGTGCTGTGCAGAGGTAGAGTGCTCAGCGCCAGCTGTCTGTGCCAGTGCAGAGCTCAGCATAGGGTAATTCATCCTACTTCTGAGGTGGTTTTTCTAGGCCATGTTCAGTTCCATGTTGACCTGGTTGGATCAATATTGTGCTCTAGACATCTCTTTTAAAAGCTGAAACTCAAACAAGTGAGGAAACCAAAGAGAATGGTTTGGTGTAGAAGAAAATATGGACTGGCCTTCACATTTTTTTCCTGATAGTTGTGTTCATAATGAAAGATAATGACATACCAGAGGCATCTATGGACCAAACGTGCATGATTTATAGCCCAACATGAGTTCTCAGTTCAGATTTCCATCCAATATTACAGAAACCAGGAACAGTCTTTCTAGGTGTATCCTTGGTGGAGAAAGGTGAAAAAAATGTGGAGAAAGCTTTTGGATTATATTCTTTGGCATTTGCTCCATTCCACATACACATAAAGACAAAGAGATAAAGACAGGAGGGAGGCAACTAATATGTTGTTTTGCTATTCTAATTGGAGTTTCAGAGTCCTACAAGACAGGCAGCACAACCGTGATCTTATCCCACCTCAGCTTTCTTGATTAAGTTCAACTGCAACAGACCATTCCTTCATTTGCAGATGGCTCAGAGTAAAGTACATTTCACAGGAATAGCAGCAGAATCTGTGTCCTCCTAACCTGGAGTACGGAGAGGAGACTGATCTTGCAGTGCCTGATGCCTACAGCTCATGCTCCCACAGGACACTGGCCTTGGTAATACCAAATCTTGAGTAAGATCCTTGGCTCTTCAACACAGTGGGAACAGCAATCTGTGTTAATCCTTAAGTCATGGGGGGACAGGGGTGCCTCTGCCAGCTCTGTTTGACCTTTGCTGATTTACCCCCCTCACACACTCTTGTTCACACCTGAATATTGTTCCTTTCTCTTTTGACGTACCTGCAACTTTACAGGCAGAGTGGATGGTTGCTATCACAAATCCAGCGCAGGACAGAACCAAGGAAAAAAACAGGCAATCTGGTGGGGAGACTGTGGTGTAGCAAGAGTAAAGGGCGTAAAAGTTCCTCCACCGGGACACAGGTAGCCTGGTAGACAAGGACATACATTCATTTCAGACAATATAAATAAGGATTCGATTGTGGCTTCATGTTTTATGTGGGGAATTTCATGGCAGCAGATAGACTTGTAGTGTGGGAGACCAAGTGAAGTCCATTTATGTGGCCATCACAAGCAGGTACAGAACCAGCAAGAACAGCATTTCCCTTCCTGTGCTCTCAAGTTGCTTCAGCTCTGCTGCTAAGGCCAAGCAATGCTGAGAACAAAGAAATTCCTTCATTTTTGCCAGCTTCAGCTGGAAGGCCCAGAGGTCTGAACTCAGCTAAATAAGCCAATTTTTCTAAAGCCGAATTTTATAAAGGAGGAAAAATAATACAGAGAGCATGATAATACAGAAAGCATGCTGTCACTCCTCCATGCCCATGGTGTGCCTGCTGCTGGGGAATGCAGAGGTGCAGAGTCAATGTGCAGAGCTTAGAGGAAGATCCTTCCTACTCATCCACAAAAAATTGCCCTGGGAAGAGTATGTCTGTAGGCACATGCCTGCTCTGGCCCCACCTCCACGCTGAAGGCAAAGGAATTTGTAGCTGCAGTGGGCAATTTCCAGAGCCACCCAGTCTCCAGCAGCTCTTGGGGCCACCTTGCTGCTCTGCTACCCCTGATCAGCTCCTTGGGATGTGGTGTGCGGGTTCCCTCGCTTTGCACCTCATCACAAACTCATGCATTAGTCAGTCCCACAAGAGTTAATAGCTCTGCCATGGTGTTGTGGGTTTTTTCCCCATACAAGCAAAACACAAAAGCCTGTGTTGAGAGGCCTGATGACAGGTATGTTTTGTCTCTCGTTAAGGTGCTCAGAAAAAGTACTGACAAGGCAGGTTTTTGCCTAATGAAGGAAAGAAAGAGAGGGGAAAAAAAAACCCTGGGGAATCCCCTTCCATTATACTTCCATTATATTTTCCACTTGAGTGAACAAAACCAGTTAACTTTTGATATATCATTTGGGGTTTTTCTAATCAAGATGGTAAAGTGCTGTCTGAAACCTATGCAGACAGGGTTTCCCTTTGGTCTTTCAGCAACACTCCATGTGCCAACTTCAAATCCTACAAGCAACAGCGGGTCTTAAGTGTGCGGTTGAATTTGGCCATGCCCTTCTCCCCATTTGCAGAGAGTTCCAGGGTAAAGCCTGGTCTATGAACACCCTGTGCATGCTAGAGAAGGAGGAACCTCTAGATGTTCCAGTAAAGGATGAAGACAAAAGAGATTTAAGCCAATTGGACCTGTTCTAGGTCCCTGATTGTGATAGTACTCTGGAGGCCTACCATCAGCCAGGGCAGAATTGATTATGCTATATCTGGCTGCCCAAGCTCTGTTTGTAGACAGGGAAATCAGCATCTCTGGAGGTCAGTTTATCCAACCTTTCCTGCTTCATTCCTGAAAGCCGATGAATCCTTCCAGTCTAAACAATCTATTCTCTATTCATTGACCGCAAGCTTTCCTATGCAAAGCATCACGTGTCTCTATATACCTCTATATACTCTTAATTTTGGGCCAAAAAACAAACAAGCAAGCAAAACACCAGTGGATGCAAATATTGACTTTATCTTATTCCTGATTCCCCAGAGTGGCAAGACACCTTTAATATAGCTCCTGTTCCTCATGGAAGAGCAGCACAAATTGAATGTATCAAGTTCCAACCTGCAGGGAGAGTTTGTGAGCCGGCCTTAAGAGCCTGAAATGCGACTCCAAGATGTGTCTTTAAGAATATTGCCACTGAAAGCCCCTCAACTGAAAACCCTTCATATAAAAACCTTCACTGGAGCAGCCAAAGGAGAATGCTGGTGTCTGAGTACAGACTGAGGAATCAGCAAATTCATTTGAAATTCAGATGCCAGCACTAAGACACATATGGAAACAGGCCCTACCCCTTCTAATCCAGATGATCACGGGGATCAGGTTCCTTGCAGGACCCAGGCCTCAGACAGACAGGGGATTTAGGCAATGGATGACCTTGAAAATGCCGCAGCATAAATCACCATGCAAACCCAGGAGGGTGGGTCTGTTTTCCCCATAAAAATATTTAAAGAACACTCATTTTTTCTAAGTGATAGATGACAAGCAGGTGGCCTAAAAACTGGAAATATTTTTGCTATTTGTTCAGGGAGCTTTCTACACAGGTTTTGCATTTACTTCTTTATCTATTTATTTATTTATTGGTGGTTTGCCATGTTATTCTCCAAGGCCAGGAGTTGGTTTTGGAAACTTTCCTGGAGAACGGTGCTCCTGCTCTGGGATTGCTTTCTAAGCCTGGTTTTGATTTTAAGCAAGCAAGATTTGATTTCCCTGCTTTGCTCCAGGCTACCTTGCACACCACACTTTGGGCCAGACCCTCAGCACTCGCTCCATGGTTGGGACTGTGCTGATTTCATTAGCACGTGAGTACAGCCAGATCCGATCAGCCCAAAGGGCCCAATATCTTTTCTTTGACATTAGGCAGTAACAGGTGGCCAGTGAAGAATGTAAGGGCCAGGCAAGTGCACAGTGATGCTTCCCTGGAGCACTCTCCCACCCTCCAATGATCAAAGACAGTAGCTCAAAAAGCCCTTTATTTATCCAGTTAGTTTTTGAATCCATACCAACTTTTAAGCTTCATAGACTCCTGTGCCAAGGAGCTCCTTTGGTTAATTTTTGAGAGGTTTTTGGGTTTATGTTTGCTTGCTTGTTTGTTTGCTTCCTTCACACTTTTCCTGCCTTTACAGATTTTATAGAATCCTCCCTTGGCCACCTTGTTTCCCAGCTGAAGAGTTCTAGTCTGCTTATTTCTCTTATGGAAGCTCTTCCCTGCTTCTGACGATCCCTGTCAAAGGAGCATGAGACACAGGTATGAAATCCATCAGCAAATGCCACCACCTGATGGGTCTGGGAAGCGGGGCAAGGCTGTCCGTACTTCCACTGTGGCAGAGCTTGTATCTGTACATACACAACACATCTCTATCTAGCACAAACATATCTATAAAGGGGATCTCTACCCCAGTGGTTTTACAATGTAGATAGGAACTGGAGGGAACAAGACAAGACACAAATCTTAAGTCAGAAGGCAAGATATTTTCTCAGATAACCAGGTGACTTCAAAGTCGATTTGCAGGGTAGGTTAATGGAACAAATACCTAAGACAGATTATCTGAGCATTAATAGAGCCATCCACCAAGGCCATTTCCTGGAACGAAGCAGGATTTTAAGAGTGGGTAGGTGAACAGCACTGTAAAAGCACTCTCCATGGGATGAAGTGGTGCTGGGACAGGGCCTAGAGAGAGACTGGCAGGGAGAAAGCAGTTCATGAGCCTCAGTCTGCCCTAGTTTATTTCCTCCCCCTCCTTGTTAGTATGAATAATAACAAGATAACATGAGGGGGGTTGCTGGCCACACTGGTGGCAGGACTCCTGAGTCCCGAAGGAGAGTGTATGCAATTATCTGAATGAGTTAAGACCGAAGCCAGAGATAACCAGTACGAATAAATGAGCAGAGATGAGATCAGGCTGATGTCATTCACCCTAGGCAAATTTTGGACCCCTCTCCGGGTGGAAGTTTTGCTAACTAGTACAGTGGAAATAGGAAATTAAAAACAAGCCTCTGAACCATGAATTTCACCATCAAATGCTAACACAACTCTCTCCCCAAAGCCAAGGAGGAGGCCAAGTGGGGGAGAAAAGATCAGGTTCCCATTTATCTCAGATCTATCTCCTGGTCCCCAGCAGTGCTTTGACATGGTTGAGTGGCTTCTGATGAGTCACTTCCCTTCAGCCTCCCTTTCCAATTTTCCTCCACCTTGTGTAGCTAGGTGTTGGGCTCATGGAGGTAAGACACGACTCCCTCTCCAGTGATCAGATCTATCAGTCCTGACACTTGCCAAGGCTCCAGCAATTGTGCTAGCAATTTTTTGGAAGTGTTAAGCACCACTTGACAGCAACAGGAGTCAGAGAGATTCAACAAGCTTTCAAAACAAAGCCAGAGGAGAAAATTGAGCTACTGCTGTCTTGGGGTTTTTTTGTTTGGGTTTTGGTTTGTTTTTTTTTTCAGTGGAAGCATGTGTATGGAGAGTGGAGCTGCTGACTGGTCTCCCAGTGACTGACGTGTGACCACTCAGTGAAGCCATTGGCCACAGATGCGCAAGGGTTGTTTCCTTCTTTTATTTCACCAGTCATATTTATAGATTTGCAGAATGCTCTCTACAGTTTGCAAATTACTGCTTCATACAGCTCTCTCCATCTTTAAGATTTTTATGATGTGGAGCCAATCCAGCGTCTAGACCAATAATGATAGCCCACATCTCAGCCAAGCTTTTTCTTAATCGCCCACAGGGCTGGCGAGGAAATATAAACATTCGTACAAACGGCGACACTACTAAAAACGCTTTGACCAGCCGGCATCTTTCCCTGCCAGTCCTGGGGCAGCTTCTCACTGTATACTTCCTAGAGCTTAATCCAGTCTAATCTTAAAATAGCTCAAATGATGGTGGTTCCCTGAAAAAGAGAGTTTCTGCAGAAAGTGTAACGGCCAGAGACTTGCCTTCAGATTCTGTCCATTGAGGTAAGGCTTTGTTACTCCTTCACTCACGTTCAGACTTCTCGGCTTCTTTTTGACACAGTGTGGTAGGGCCAGGTTTTTGGGGTGTGTTAGGAAGGCCTAGCCTCCTCCCTTCCCCATCCTTCTCCCACATTGATGGGGCCACATCTCACACATTGGAGTGTCAGAGCTGTGGGGTGTCCCAGTGTCAGCTGCAAAGTGGCCCTGGTCCCATTGGGGGTTACAGGTCTACAGGTACTGTCACAGTGCAAAAACATTCTTGTCTCAACAGAGGGTAGTTTGTATTGGAGGAAGCTTGGCTGTGCCACCAAGGCATATATCTATGCCACCCCTTCCTTAAACTGTATTCTTTTCTTCTGGACCCTCAGCACCTCCTGAATAAGGTTATATCTTTTGTTCACAGCACAGCTTTCTGTCACTTCTCTCCCCAGTGAGCTGTCCTGCAATCTGGTTATCTTCTCATTCTTCCATAGTTTCTCCAGCTCACTTCCAGATTTTTTGATTGCCTGTCCTCCCACTTTGGCTATGCACCTTTGCCAAAAGCATGCCCGAGGCCAAGTGTTGTGATCCAGGTGTGGCTGTGCCAGCAGCCCTGACAAATCCTTCCCTAAAGTTCTCCAAGACTGAGATGCTCACAAAGATCATCATGAAACCTTGACATCACATGGCCTTATGCCTTTGTGTTCATCTCTCCATATCCACCCATTATATCTTACTTAAGACTGTAAACTTGCTGGTATGGGATGTTACTCTTAATTTGGGCGTTTAAATAACACCAGGCAAAAGGAGAGAGGAGTGGGGAAAGAGATGAATCAGGTTCCTCAGTGTCCCCTCCAGATCAGTGATCATTAATAAGAAGAACCCTCAAACTGCCCGTCTCTCTTGCACTTACAGGGAGAACCCCACATCACCAGCCCAGATCTTGTGTACCCCATCCCAGCAGGAGCTAAGCTTCATTTCAAGTCCAACTCAAGCTATACTTTGTGGCATTAAATGGGAGTTAAGTACTGAGCAGGCTTTATGCAAACTCTGGGCAAAGAGGGAAGTTTCACCACAAAAGCATTATCAGAGATCGCTGACTCAACTGCTGCAGCACCTCATTTTCAATTGCATGAAAGCTGCAGGATTCAGACTCCAATGTCAGGGGGCCAGGGGCTTCAGGGTTTTGGTTGGGCCTATGTCCCCTTGCAAATTACTCACTGAAGACACAAGCGAAGCTGTGGGCTGTCATGTAATATGAGGCATTTTACTGCAGCTGGGTTGGGGTTTTAAAATAACATACCATGCAATGAGCAGTTGGGGAACGGAGCTAGAGAGAGTGCCACTTCAAGCCTTGCCCCCTGGGAGCCAGCAGCAGAGCCAGGAAATAAACCCACAGCTCCCAAGACCCAGACTAGCAGCTGAGCCACAGGACCATTCCTCTCCCCCTCCTGCAATCGCAGCAACTGCCCTACCCAAGGGCCTGCAAGCTCCCCAGCATACCAGGCAGAGCAGGCTTCCAAAACATCCCTGCCAGAAAGACTGAAGCGATGCTGGGGCTTGTCCCCATGGTGTAGAAAGGGCTCTCACTGCTACCCAATACGTAATCACTCTACACCTCTGTGCCATGCTTGCTGGCAGGGCCCAAGGAAGCCTGGAAAGCTGCAGTTGCTTCTACCTTCCAAGTAGTCAGCTTCCTTTCTCAGATACAAGAAACCCAGGGAGTCCAGGTTCCTCCATCCTGTACAAAGATTCTTCCCACACCACTAAAAAATGCAACCACCTCATTTTATTCACATATTCAGAGAAGGAACATGTTGGCCCTGCATGCCATCGCGTTGTCAATGTCATGGAGTAAGAGAAGTGCAACTGGAAGTTGAAATGCAGGATACCCTGTATAGGAAAGCATCAAGCTGGACAAGTCCATGAAAAAGAGTTTTCACCAGCAGTCAACATGTGTTCTCTTTGGTTCCTAAGAATTCCTTGGAAACACTCAGGTGCTGGGTTAGTGCAATGCCAAGCACTCACTCTGCAGCTGAACTCAAGGGGAGGTGGCCACCAAATGTACACCAGTGAGCCATGTCCACTGTGCACCAAGTCATTCAGGGACCTCACAGAAAATAAACAAAGCAAAAACACATGCTGCCACATCCAAATTAATGTTGCACAGGAAGCCTGTTTCCAGGTATTTTTGATCTCCTGACCTTGAGTTTGCAAGCAGAGCACTCTATTCACTTCATTTGCTGTAATACCAGCAGAGTTCTTTCATGCCTCTGTTACTCAAAGGATTGTGTCAGCTCTTCTAACCACATCATTGCACTAGGAATGTGTATTCAGCTGGACATTCACTGTAAACCCTATGTGTTTTGCATAGTCACCATCTTTGGGAAAACAGTTTTTCCTTTTTTCCAATTCGCCTTTCCTTTTTGTTCATAGATAATATGTGCATAAATACATGCATGTGTTCCTGTTAAAACCCACTTCCACGTGCAACAAACTATCACTGTTCAGCTGGTTATTAGCAGCCAAGGGGTTGAGCCAGATGGACGTAATCACTGCAAACTTGTGGTAATGACAACATTGCCCTGGCACACTAATGACAGGGTTTCTCATCTCCTCTGCTTCACTGTTCCCTAGAAGTCTAGGTCTTTCGGATTGCAACCTGGTGCTCTAGGTTACTAGGGGCATTGGTACTACAGAAACAAAATAGATGGGTGGCTAGATGGTTGGAAACTTGCCAAGCCAACAAAAATAGCTGAGCAATGCCACAGCTTAAGCCAAGAATGGATAACTTCTAAATTCTTGAGACACTCTTGTATTCCCAGCCAGGTGTTTAGGATCCAAGCAGATGCAGCTTAATGCTGCAACTTTCCTGATAAACCCTACGAGACCTAACCTGGGTCTGCATTGCTCCCACAATAAACACACCCCTGGGATGGTAGGTCTACCTGTGGATGGGATACTGGGGTCTGCATCCAATTTTTGAGTTGCCTGTTAGTCAACCTTAAACAATCTAAACAGAGAAAGTGAACATGAGATACAGCCCCCCCTCTCATGTTGACAGTGCTCTTTTTATCTTGGATAAAAATGTCAAGGCTTCCCAGCTCCATAAATCCTTTCCATTTGTAAGGGCACAAGGAAAATAACACACATTAAGCAGCAGACCATAAACTGCTCTAGGCATTGATTCCACACAAAAATTCTCACATTTGGAGCATGACATCAATTTGGCCCAGCAGTCACATGAATTCCCAGGCCTGCATCTCTCCTCTCCTTTTTGCTTCTTGGGTTATTGCTTACACACAATCTCACATTGTCCCCATTCCCCAAAGACTGCAGAGGAAGCCAGAGCAAGGGCAGGGATGTTTCTTCCCTGAGGCTAGATGCAGCTCCAGAAGTGTGATGTAGAATTGGCAAGTCCATTTTCAAGGCACGGAAAGAAGAAAGATGACAATTGCTTTGGGACAAACCTGGCATAGCTGGTTTTTGCTTGCCATCTGGTGCCCAGCCTACCTGGCCTAGCCAGGATCTTCCTGCAGGAACATTTCTGCATGCACCATGTGTCTGGGCACACCATGTGCTGCCGTCCTGGATCATGGGTCACCTGGTTCTGGTGACACAAGACTGAGGTTTAGCGGGTCCATTCCTCACTGGGCCACAAACCATTTTGGGGAATGTAAATAAATTCCATTTCCACTTGTGAACTGTAGATAATATTTCTTTTTAGACTTTCTTTGCCTATTAACTTTATAATCCCTTTATGGCCAGGGCTATGTCCATAGAGCACTCCACACCATGCATGCCCGATTTCACATGAGACATCATCCCCACCACTTCTGACCTGCCCAGTCAGAGCTACAAGGTACCTTTTTACTCACAGTTTGGCACGAAACCTTTGCCATAAGTGTGAAAGAAAATTTGAACTCGCAGGCCTGGACCTGCAGCAAAATACTTGAGTTGCTTTGGTATCTCATACCAGCTGGAAATAGCAAATTATGAACTAAACAAAAAGAACAATGTAGGTTCTAGTCTATGTACGTGTTTGGAAAAATGTAACCCATAGGTATTCAACAAGTGCAGCTCCATCTCAAGTAGCAGTGACGTAGGCTGTGTGTAGCTCTGAATCCACCAAAGCTATTAAAGAAATGCTATGGTAAGCAGCAAAGTGGGACAGTCACCCCTGCAGCCAACAGCAGGAAATTAACTTTGACACCTTTCTGGATATAAAATGCAAATTTTGAATACTATACCCTCACTTTTGGAATAACTTCATTGGAACTGCAGCAGATTTTCCATCCTTTGAAGTCTTCAGAGGAAGACTAGGCCCATACTCAGATGATCTACTCTTGATGCCTCATTTAATCATTGCACACGTTATGCGCTCAAAAAAATAAGCAAGATATTCTGGTCATTTTCTCTCCAAAGCTGTGAGATCCTTGGATCCCTATGCAGTCAGTGAAGAGAGGTAGTCACAACAATTAAGTTAGCTTCCCAGGATTGTCAGCCTGCAGTTGTTTGTGGCTGCCTTTCTGCATGATAGGCTTTGGCTTCACCTCAAGCTGGTGGATTCAACAGAAGAATTGTCAGAGAAAATTCTCCAGGGTTTGGCTTATCTGCCACAAGTCAGGCTTCATCCATAATTGTCCTTTCCAACCTTACTGCTCAGGGACCACCACGCAGAAAGCCTTTGGAAAGAACTGAGGAACGCCATAGAGATTTTCAGCTAGAGAAATGACTATTAGCTAAAACTTAGTCTGTTTGGGGACTTTCTGCTGGGGTTACAGCTTTGGCTTTTTAGTTAGCTAAGAAGTTATGACAGGTAAAGGGAGAAAATCAGAACAGTCACTTCCCCCTTCTGCGGGAGGAAGTATCCAACAGCTCCCTGATCCATCCCCACCGGGGGCCACCCCTCTGCTCCAGCATGCATGAGCACTATAACAAGAGTAACATGACCACCCTTAGTCTTCAGCAAAGAAAGGGTTAAGCAGGGCCAAGAGCGCCTTGTAAACAGACTGAAAGTGTAACCTTTGCTTATAAATCATGTGTTCAGCCCCAGAACATGCCTTTAATCCTGTAATTACATTCAGAACTTGCTGTTTCAGTTAAGGAAATACGAGCTCCTCTCCAAATGGCACCAGGGGTGACCTTAAATGATACGTTCGCTCCCCAAAACAGCCACAGAACCCCACGGCTTCCAGCATCCCGTTCGTGGGCAGCGGGGCAGGGAGGAGCACACGCCGGGCTGTGTCACCCTGGGTTTTGTGAAACTTGCCTGTGGGGGCCCCGCCTCCAGCCAGCAGTTCCCCGAGAGAGAAAAACTGCCCGCAGGCACCGAGTTGGATTTGCAGCTGTGGCTGACAGGAGTCCAGATCTTCGGCGGCTTGGGAGCACGCAGGACCTCAGCCATTAGCAGTAGGGTGAGGGGACAGGCATTATTGATGAAGCATGGCATCCCTTCTGGCTTGGAGATTACAGGACACAAGGCTGGGGTCAAGCCCTGTCCAACCAGCCCTTGCCATTCCCCACCACCGTAGCACCAGGAACTCCCTGCTCCTCTAGGGGCTTCCACTGCAACTCTGCTGCTCAGGGCATGGAGGATGATGCCTCTTTTGCAGCTCTCCTCCTTTTGTGGGCACAGCCTGTCCCCATGATTCCTGGGGAATGAACGATGGTCAAGACCAGGGTGAGGGCAACAAGGCAGCTCCCTTTCTGGTCTCAGCTTTGCTTCTGCACCAGCCTCTCCCTGGAAGCAGGCTGATGTCTCTCTGTGGTCACTGCATGGCTGCAGCAGGCAACATGGCTCATGAGACCTTCCTCAGGATGGCCCCCAGTCAGAGTGCTGCCTGTACCTCTCAACTCCTAGTCACAAATTAAAGGCCAGGAACTTAGAAAGAGGTTTCCACCACAACAGCACTGTGCAGGCAGCTGGCCAGCCCTGCACAAGGCCAGAGCAAGGCTGGTGTTGCCTGCAGTTGCTGGATCCAGCTGGAGCAGGTCAGAGACTGCACAGGTAACCCCACAGGGCACAGCTCCCAGCACTGACACCCACCCAGACAATGTCAACCACAGACCAGGAGTATTCCCAGGAGGAAGATTGGATATGGCCCCTCTGGAGGGAAAAGCTGCACAAATACTGTTCCACTGCAGGGCTCAAGTCCATTGCTCAGCCCATTTTAGTATCTATACAGGCTCAGAAGAGGAGCTGGAGGACCTGCAGGATGTCTGCAGCAAAGCAGGAATCTTAAGCTAGACCCAAGACCCCAGAAAGGCATTTTCCCCAGCCTAGTGTGCACAGACATCTGTGCAGGGAGCTGCCCAGCATGGTGGCGTGGGCACCTACCCTTGGGTAGCTGTAAAACAATAACTGTGCAACCAAGGTTTTCAGTTATTCCCAGGGCATGTATATTATCTTCTTTTGGTTAACCCCAGGGTTATTCTCACCCCCATTCACCTCCTCTCTGTATCTTTTTCCTGCAGAAAACGTGCACTAGCAGCTTCTTACACATACTTGGGAAGGTTTTTAAGGTCTGATCAGGAACCTTCCACACATACATTTTCTCCCATCATTTCAGAGTTTCTGTGGGTGGATCAGCAAGAAAACAAAAATGGGAACGATAATGACAGTATAACCCCTGGCTCCCAGCTGGTCTGCCCTGGGATAATTACTTGAGCTAAAACTTATTGAAGGTTTAGCAGAGCTTTCAGTTTCCATTGGGAAGTGGAGTTGCTTCTTCCTAGATCCATTTAGTCTTCCTTAGAATATAACAATGCACTGTTTCCGAGGCATCTCAAATAGACAAATCAAGCAAAGAGCTAGTATCCCCAAAGAGTGGCTGGCAAGATCATGCAATAAGCAGATGTTCGGCCAGCACCTCCTGAATTTCTGGAGCTTTTAAAGTAGTAAACAGGGTTATCACATTGCAATGAACTCCCAAGATCTCTTTGGATTGGATCCATTTTCCATCCCCTTCATGGGAGTGATCCAAGAGCTGGATGATTCATTATCGGCGGCTGGCCAGCGCATGCAACAATGGCACACCTCCTGGGTTTTTATGGGAGCAGTTGTATTATCCTCACTGCAGAAACACTGGTGCATTTCAATTCACAGCTGTCTCACTGCTGTCCTTACTGAGTCCTCACTTGGAGGATCTTTCCTTCCCCTTATATTTGCTTTGCCAAGCATCTAAAGGGCAGGGAGTGCCAAGGGCAAAGCTGGACCAGCAGATCGTGGTCTATTGTTGGTGACATTAAACAATAGAATCTCAAATGTCACTTTGCAAAACATGCACCCATGGTTCCCCTTTAAATCATGCATGTATCCTTCACGCTGGGCAAGAAGTTCAAATATTCACACTCCTCTCCCAGATACAGGGATGATATGGTGGCCTGACCGTCTATCTGAGGTCAGATGAGCACTGATGCAGAGACTACCACTGTCTTATCCAGGGTCTGTGGGCCGTATGTGTTTCATTGTCCATACCTGTTGGGACACAACAACAGCTTGTTGGCCTAGATGGAAAACCAAGCTCCTGGGCTATTCTGCTTTGGAAATGTAGTGAAATCAGTAAAGGCAGAGGGTAATACAAGCAGCACAATGCTGGTCAGTGCAGTCCTGTAGAACTGGCTGTTGAAGTGATACTTGGTTTTCAAACTTGCTGTTGAAAACACTTCTTGCAATTGAGCCAGTTCATATCAAATTCTTGAGTCCTAACCTCTAACTCAGCAACTAGGAATTTACTCCCTTTCTCTTAGGGAGCCTGAGCGTAGTAGTTCTGCAAGGATCCTGAATTTCTGAGTGCATGATAATCTTCCACCTTTGCTCACAGGTAATTTCCTGCTTGAAAAAGCCTCCTTCAGCTTTTACAACCCATCTTCCCAAATACGCTTTTATTTCCTCCCTGCTCTCATTGCAAAATGTTGGCACCTATACTAGATCTGTGCCTTTACAGCAACACACAGCTAATAGCCTTTGAGACTTGGCTCCCTCTCTGGGCAAGATTGCCTAGAACTGCTCTGTCCCCCAGTGCTGAGGAGAAGGGATTGCAGCTACACAGCCTTTTTCACAGTTACATCCCAATTTTTTTCAGACCAGAAGTATTCAGTCTTGCCCAAAGGACTGGAGAAATCTTCCGTCTTATGCACAGGATACATGCCACTGAGTTTTACCATGTGTCTGTAATTCCTTCTAAGCCCATATTCCTGGTGACAGCATGGCAGATCTATTCAATTTAGTGCAGGGAAAGGAAGAAAGAACAACCTCTTCTTTATTCTAGGGTCTCCATCCTATTACTGCTGCTCCCACAGAATGCATTTGAACAGGTTAAACTGTCCTCCATTAGTGCCCTGTGCTTCTGGGAGAATACCACAGTACCATATCAATTTAGATTGTCAAACTTCAGCTGCAGTGGTATGGCAGGACTATTGTAGAACTGATTTATGTGACCAAATGGATGTGGTGTGGTTTGAATCTGGCTTCAGAAATCACAGTTTTTCCACAAGACATCCTCCTCTTCCCCCTAGGTCTGCTGTGAGATTGTAGCACAGATTGCTCCGGGACAAGAGGAAGTGGACCTCACATAATGGGATTTTTCTGCCATGCATTTTGGGGAAAACCAAGGAAAAGGAGAGCTCAGACTTCACTCACTGACTCGTGGACGGGAGCGGAAAATTGGCTGCAGAGCAAGAACCGCCGGATAATTCTCAATGGGATCCTTTCTAAGCGGGAAGGAAGTTGCTTGTGGAATACCACAAGGATTAGCACTGGGCCTGCACAGCTTTTAATTATTTATATTGTATAAATTAGAGCTGGGGAGCATTTTGAGGGGAAAAACAAAGAAACCCTTACCTGGCAAGCCAACTCTTCTTCCTCCAAACCCAGCTTTTGCTCTCTTTCATGCCTACTCTCTCCCTTCTCCCTTTCAGTCCTCTATTCTCTATCATTATCTACCTTTTATTTTTCCTTTTTACCTTCCTTTGCTCTAAGATTGTATGACATGATGCTATGCTCTGATACAGTCTATATATATTGCACTCCACCAGCTTGTGAACTCAGAGGGAGCCACAGTCAAGGCTGTGCTGGCATTTTGACTTTTAACCTGTTTATTGCCAGCCATTAGTGATATGTCATTCATTAGATCCTTGCTGCAGTAGGGCACCATGCCTTCTTATAAGAAGAGAGATAGTTTCTGCCCAAGGAGCCATAAGCCAGGTCTAGGCAGGAACCTCACACTGCAGCTCTCTGTCCCAAGTACTTCCCTAGTTGTCTTCATGGTATTTCAGCATGACACAGTCCAGACAGGCATTTTACTGACTGCTGCCCTGGCCCGCAGGAAGGGTGACGCCTGCCCAACCCAGCAGGCATTGAAGGACGTGGATCTGGGGGTCTACTATATTTCATGCCCAGTCTACCAGTGGCCAATATTTTGGATGAGGGGGGTATCCAGGCTAAGTGGGACTAGACCCAGGGAGCAGGTCATTCTCAGACTTGCTATGCCAAAATCTCTGATGCAGTGACACGCGGGAGGTGACAGAGCACAAGCCCACTTCATGCCACCATCACTCCCATGCTGTTGATTCCAGGCTGTGCAGAATGACATTTCCATCACTTTCAAGGGGCATTTTTATTTCCAGTCCCACTGAGACAGGGGTTGGGGCCTTGTTCTTTAATTAAAAGAAGTGGTAGGAAACAGTTAGCCCCTTTGCTTTGTACAGGTAGGACCTGAGCTTTTCTCTAGTGCTGACCCACTTCAATGGGTCAGCTGGCTGCAGAGGCTGAGGGCAGAACGTGAGCCACCTGCAGTCTGATTTCTAGCATTCACTCTTTTCCTTCTTAACTGAGGCAATATGACTATGCAGTGAGCAAACCAACTCAGTCTGCAGCTTCACAAGGGTGAACAAGCAATTTGGAGGAAAAGTCAGGAGCCATGAATTTTGCGGTGAAAAGGAATCATCAGAGCACTCATCTGACTCATCTTGCATTTTCCCAGCAAAGCTTTTTATTTTTTTTTTTAAAGGGCTGAACTAAAACACATGAGAAAGAGATACAGCCTCAATTTAGGGACACATGAACTGCTTTTTCACATAAGACTAAAGAAACAAATGTTCAGCCTGGAAGTAACTCCATCAGCTCCTACACAGTCACACCAAGGCTGAATCTGATTCACAGAACAGAAGAAAACAAACAAACTCCAAGAAGGTCAAACAGCCAAAGAAAGTGAGAAGAGTGGAATGGGAAACCCAATCAGTGGTTTCCCTTATGTCCTGAACATCTCATAGGCCTGAACCCACAACATAAGCACAGACATTTTTCATTACAATAGAGTTATTTCAAAGCATTGGGATCTTTGACAATTGAGCTTAACTCTGTCTATACAGCCCCCACCAGGAGCCAAAGCGGATCAGTTTCACAGCTAACGTGGCTAACTAGGATCGGATGAGGACTGAGGTTTTGGGATTGCTTGTCCCTGTACTCTACAACCACTCATCCAGCAGCAAGGCAGGTACAAAGTGATGGGGTGGAAACAAATGTTCCCCTCAGACTGACCTTTCCTGGGAAAAGCAAATTCATTGAGGCAAAAGCTTTTCTGGCCCCAGTACATTCTTGTTCAATGAAATATTGGTGCTTCCACTCACAGGAATGGAGATTTCCATCCCAAACCAGTGTGCTGATATCCTTTCTCTGATGGCAGCCAAAACTTAATGCCTCGGAGGAAAGCAATAAACTGCCACAATGCACCTGGCCAATTTTGTGTGGCTGAAAGGAGCAGAGGAAGGGACTAATTCCTTCCTGGCTCCCAGGATGATCCCTCCGCTGATGCCTGAGATCTCATTACTTTCCTCTTTCCTTGCACAGCTCTAAATGTTTCTGACCCAGTGTTTATCCTGCCACACTGCTGAACTTGCACAGCAGGAGTGTTGGGTTGAATGAAATGAATGATCTCTTGTTCAGCTTTGCTCCAAGCATGGGAGCCTCTCAGAAGGGACAGATTCTGACCCGACTGCACCTTCCTCCATCTAGAGACTTAAGCCCCATTCAAAACTAAGGCTGGCACTCTCCAGACCCATGACAAGGTCTCCTATCAATGTCCATGTGATCTTGCAGTCATCTAGTCCTGGATAGGATCCCAGCAAAGGCAAAGGAAGCACATGTGATCAGACGAGGCCCAGGAACAGAGTCAGAGCATCTGAGGAGCAATGAGAACCAGCCAGCTAGCCCCTGGTATGTGCAATGTTCTGCAAGGGCTTGGGGAATGGCTTTCAGCTATGCCTGGAAGGGGTCCAGAAGTCCCTCTGAGAATAACGTGTTGTCCATTTCCATCTAAAATGTATGCTAAGCTAAGGACACAGACAGAGGCCATCTGGTTTGAATGCCACAGAGATGCCTGCCAGCACACACTATCTTGATCATCACCACCAGCGAGGGAGGCTGTCAGTATGGTTATGATTTGACTGAGAGAGGAGGCCAGGGGAAACTGAGGCAAGGCATGTTTTAAAAAGAAGTGTCTCTGATGAGATAGGAGAAACAACCAGACCAAGAACACAACCCAGCTCTCCAGAGTCTCCCCAGTCCAGTTCTCTAGCCAAAAGATTTTACACCGTCCTGTTTATACATGTATAGTCAAAACCTCTCTTAAGAACCTGCCAAGCTTGTTAGTACAAACTCCAGTCTGCCTTATGTACTGAATATTTGTTAGCTGCATCTCCCAAGCACGCTCCCTCCCAGTGGTCACATAACACAAGTATCAGCTGATCCACAATCACAAATAGTTTCAAAGTTACAAATATGGACGTGCTGCAGTGTATTTGCAAGCCTCCTTAGCTGACATGATGAACACACACATCTGCACTTCACCGTGTTGCAAGCCACCGCGTTGCTGAAAGTTTCTAGCGTCTGCTCTCTGTCCTGCATGCAATGCAAACACAGCCCCAGCTGTCATGACTGGCTGCACCAGCCAAACCACTTGTGTAACCATTGAGGTGGGAACCAGAGCATCCCATGTGTCCCTGTGGACACAGAGTAAACAAAAATCTCCATGGCTTTGCTCTGCCTGGACACAGAGCACATCACCTCCAAGCCCACAGGAGGGTTGTACAGGCATGTCATCAGAGAACGATGCTCACCTTGTGCCTAAGAAACATGACTGGTGTCATGCATGTTCGCTTTGCTACAGGTAATTTTTAACCCAGTTGGTTACTTTCAGCCAGCTTCCATAATGGGAGCTCAGTCATATCTAAACAGTGGCATTTGGGAGTGTTCATCTTGAACTGAATCCTACTCTTGTAAGGGAAATGTGGCTGAGAGTTCAACCCTAATTAGCTATCACAGCATCTACATGAGACACCACATGTCCTTTGAAGAACTTTAGCCATAGGACAAGTTTCCGCAGGAACCTACACCTTCTGAGAAACCAAAGCAATCCAGCTGTGAGACAGATCTCTGCAGGTGGTCAAGCACCCATCATCCTGCCCTGCCCTGCCCTCTTCCCACACAGAGCAGAACAGCCTCGTAGAAGGAAGCGGGATGAGGCAGAGCATGGGAAGCAGCAGTAGCACCAGAGCATACCCAAACAGCAAAAAAAGAGCCCCGCATGGGAAGATATTCAATCTGCCTTCAAGTGGCTCAGGCCAAGGGCTACCTAAAGGCAGGGCAGAAAGGCTCCTTCCAGTCAAGTCAAGCTGCAGCAGAAAAAGCTTTGGCTAGGAAACGAAAAAACGTTTGTGTGGAGGTTTAATTACATGCATGATGCATCCTTTCTGACAAAGGTCAAAGGGGGCAAAGTGTGTTTCCGTTGAAACAATAACAGAAAGGGAAAGTTTCCACATCCCTGTCCTCAGGATAAACAGAGGGGTGGGTGGCAAGGGCTCGTAATCTATTGTTTGCTGACAACTTTGCTTTGTATTTCTGAAACCAAGCAATCAAGGACCCAGATGGCTGCAAGGCTGCCTACAAACCCCACCTTCCAGCCCCTCCTATTTTACAAAGTGCCTTTTATTTTTAACATGGTTCCCTAAGTGAACAGGCTTATGGGATCTCACTGTCTGCACGTCACACTCTCTCCATCTGTCCCCCTGTTTAGTGGGGCTCTGGAACCTATAGGCCCTTTCCATTAAGTTTGCTCAAAGGGAAGAGATCTCAAAGATAGGAAACTACTGCCAGATTTGTGAAAAGCAGCATCCAGAGAGAGGATACAGCCTGTATTAGGGATCCTGCTGCACGGTAAGGTGAGAGATGAACTCAGCCGTACCAATCCACATACAGGTGCACCATCACTTATTACGTTTAGGCTTTAAGGCCAGGCTGCCCAAGGGTCACAGACTTGGTCAAAGAGTAGCAAGAGCTAGTATGCAACAAACCAAAACCAAACCATGCTCTTCACAGCGTCCAAGGTGCTGCACTCCTCTGAGCCCAGACACTGTTGGGTTTGGAGACGCCTCTGGGCATGGGAACACAAGAAGGCTTTGCTGGAGGAAAACAGCTAGCAGAACCTTGCCAGCAGCCACATGCAGGACTTGAACTCAGTGCCAAAGCAGTCACAGCCTGCAAGACTCCACCTTGAGCATCCCAGCTGCCCTGCTAGGGTTGTCCCTTCCCACAGAGGACAGGAAGAGCCTCCTTACAAAGAGTCTGGCAGAAGCTGATGGCTGCATTTGGGTGGCCTCACTCTGAGGGGAGGTCATCTCCAGTAGAGCAGAATCAAAGGCATTACAAAGCTTAGGCTGAAAACAGGTGCTCTGGTCTGGGGTTTGTTTCTAGTGCAAGTCCCTGGACAAGGGGAATAAAGACTATCTGCTGAGATTTCTGACCTGGCCCCTAGGAAACAGTTCGTAGTAATGTCCCTCACAGACTGGTTTAATATGCTTGCACCTCGGGACTGTGTCTGGTGGTCTCAGTCTCTCTGATGGGAAGCCGGTTCCCCTCTCTTCCCACAAGGAAGATACAATGGTGCAGTGTTTCCATCATCATGGAAGGGAAAAACAACAAGCTGCTGCATGGATCTATGGCACGGCTGGACTCAGAGCCACTCGGCCAGAGGTCCTGTACTGTTAGCAACAATTCCTCGCCGATCCCTCCGTGGCTCATTTTTCCAGCAGAGCCCTCTGAATCTTATTGCTCCTGCAGCTGCAATGCGCAGGTCCCAGCAACACTGGGATTGACATCACTAGATTTGTTACAGCCTCCCTCATTTTGCAAGACTGTTTCAGGCACTCTTGTTTGCCTTAGGGACATTACTGATGTGCCCAAAGAGAATTACCAGTTGAGACCAAGTTTCTCAAGCTGCCAACCCCTCTTGCAGCAGCAAGAAGCTAGATGAACAGGCCTTGGCTTCAGGGAAGGGGCTGAGCCCATCAGCTCTGTCTCACACCACCATGGGAGTGCAAAGCTGACCAAGGCAGCCCTTTTTTTGGCACCACCCCAGGAGTGGGTGCTGTGGGCGTGAAGCGGCTCTCTGAGGTTCAGAGAAGCCAACTTCTTGGCAAGGGGTACCCCCAGTGGGATGGCATCCCAAAGTTTTCCAACTTCTGCCTCTTTGCCAGCCAAACTCCATCTCCCTAGTTGCTGGTTTTTCATGTGTCTGTCTCATTCCCAGCTGTGCTGAGGTTCCTCCATCCGCTATCAGGCAGTGGAGCTCACCACAAATTACTGACTCCATGTGTCTGCAGGAAACATGCCCCATCACTGCGGGGGGGAGGAGAAGGGGGTGTTAGCTCCGTGCCAAACACACACACGCAGTGCTCCCTCCAACTGCCATTGTTTTCCTTGCAAGGCTGTTACAGCTCCAAGGAAAGCTCCCTGAACCCACAGAGCAACAGCCGGCTCAGACATCATGGCTTCAGGGCCCTAAGCCCAGGTGTGGCTCTGTGCCCCAGCCCTTGTGCTCACACACACTTTCCACTTCATACAGATGCTGCTTAGCTAACCAAGGACCAGGCTGCAGGAGGCAGCAAACCTCCGAAGGGGAGGCTTTGAAGGATGAGGGAGGCACTGCTATTGACTCCGGAGCAAGCAGTCCCTCTGGGCTGAGCACACCTCCCAGCAAGGAGAAGCACTGCATGCCAAGGTGCGTCCACGGGGGGCACCTCTTACCATCCTGCTGATGGTGAGAAGAACAAGCATCCATCTGCAGCCACTTTCCCTCCCCACACTAGCAGTTTTCCATCACTCCCAATATTTCCTTTTCCTTCTCTTCCCTCTGCAACCTGGCTGAATTCCATCAGCCCTTTCTTGGGACTGCAGGCATCTGTTGGCCTCTCTAGGCTGGAGAAGACCTTTCTTGCTCCTGCTTCACAAAAGAGCTGTGAGAAGATTCAGAGCTTGGAGCTTTGCTTCTCTCCTCTTTCCTCAAACAAATGTCACTGGAATTGAGGCTGAGGGCAGAGGCTTCAGCTGGGAGCCTTGGAAAGACAAAAAACATTAGCCATCAAGGACTGATCTGCCAGAAACGCTGACTAGTCTATTCTTCCAGAGGTTATCCGGGAAGATCTGGGGTGCTTATCCTACTGGCCAGGCTGAAACTGAGCAGCATTGGTGACTCCAGACTCCCATCCTTCCTACTGTGAGGGACCAGGTGAAATGTCTTGCCCATAAGTTTGGCATGAGGAGAAATGCTAGGACAGCTCTCAAAAGATCTATGTTTTTAGCGTGCTCATGGCCTCCTTCAAAACAGATAAAATGCAAAAGCTGGTATCTCCCCCAAAACCACTGAAACCTTTTATATACACATACTGCTGTCAAGCCCAGCCCAGGGTAGTCAAGGCTGGTGTTAAGTAGACCTTTACTAGTTGGATTCACACCCCAGCTCTTCCTGCCTGGATTGTTGTATCTTCCATTGCTCTTCATGCTCTGTCATGGCCATTGCTCAGAGCTGAATCAGCAAAGCCTGGGTTTCTCCAGGAAAGCATCTAATAACTTAGGATCTATGCTGAGACTTGAGAAGTGTGTACACAATGTCCACCTGAGCCACACTTGTTGGTATGACCAAGGTCACATTTGGACTTAAACTCCACAAGAAATAATCCCTTACAGTCTCTTCTCTGATCCTTTTATTTTTATGCCCCACAGAAGATGGGCTTCTTCATGCCTCCCAGTGTCCACCCACAAGAGTTCTTAAATACAGAACTGCTAAGCAAACAGGGCTGAGTCTGGTGCAAGTGGAAGATGTATTTTGCTGGAGCTGACATTGAGTGAACTACTTCAAACACAGGAAAGGCCATGAATGCCCCCCAAAACTCAGTGTCATTCACCAGCATGCCTCCCCCACCCACCGATGAGTGGAAAGTGTCCGAGTTTGCAGCTGCTGGAAGGTGACTGGGTAAACATGCAAAATACCCTGGGGAAAAACAAACAAAAAAGAAATAACATTTTGAAACATGCTGATGTCATTTAACAACACAGTCACGGTCTCAGTGTAAGCTCCGCCAAAGGGCAACCAAGACTCCAGGAAGGAAAGCAGAGCTTGATCTCATCTGCAATTTCACAGAGCCTCTGACATCAACAGGAAAAATGAAATCCCCATATGGGTGAGAGGTGAAAGTCAAGCATTGCTTTTTCCAATGTTTGCTGATGTCTAAGAGTGGGACAGGCAGGAAAGGACCCCACAGATATTACATGAGGACTGCCTGGTCAAAAAAGAAAATTAATATTTTGAGTCCTGACAGCAGGCTTTTTGCTCTGCCTAGCTGCAAACTGGTTTTTTACTGCAGGGTGTTTTTTCATTATTGGTCTGAGCACCAGCGAAGGGAAGCACAAGTCATGTTGGTCTCTACTGAGAAACCATGGAAGGTTTGGCTGGCTGGAGGGTTGACACAGATCGTAAAGGTGAACAGCAGGAACCCATGGGCCTCACACTGAGACAAGAAGCAGGGAAGCCGAGGTCTGGTCCAGCTCTGCTCCACCTAGGATTGTCATCAAGCCATGTTTCCCAATTCTCCCCATCTGTCCACTCCCTGTCCAGATGAGTGAGCAATGCTCTAGCCAGGAAAGTCTGTCCAACAGGTAACTGGACATGGGGTTACTGTAATACAGCTCCCAGAGTTGAGATGAGCTACCTGTGCTATCCAGGACCTAACTTGGTAGATAGCTGAGGTAGAGAAGCAAGAAACCTGGGTTTCTTCTCTATTCTCACACATTGGGCAGATAGCTCACCTTGTGTCCCCATCTAAGAAGCGCAAATGATCTGCTGACATCCTGTGCAGTTACATCCCCCTCCTGAAGTGAAAATACAGCAAGCGGTTTGCACATTTTCTCTGAGATTCCTCATGGCTTATCACCATCGACACGTCCGCTGTGTGTCTGGGTTCTCAGACATCCTCTGCAGCATGGCCACATGGTGCTGCCCAGGGGATTTAGAGGCATTGTTCCAAAGCAAATGCTTGCTTGGCTTTATAACAGTATCTTTGCAAGACAAATCACACCACTCCCTGCCTTCCCCATCCCAGAACAGCATTTATAATCAGAGCTTTTACTTTGTGAAGCAGAGCTGCACCCTGAACTCTGAGAGGGGAGTGTGAAGATGCCTCCTCTCTCCTGGAAGGAGGTCTGTCCTCAGTCTCAGTCTAGAATGGCATGGATGAGTTCAGCAGGGGCAGCACCAAGTGCTGGGAGGAACTTTGACACAGCCCATTTGAGGTTTGGAGGGAGGAACGGTGGTGGGAAGGAATTAAACACCATAAAAATGTAGAAGGAGTGCTAAAGACATACACTACCATTTAAATAGGTCGGCGTGATTAAAACCCAATGTGTTGTAAGATCTTATGGGCATCTCATTAAAAACCTATTACTTAAAAAACACAGCTTAGATGGGAATGTTGTTAAAGGGCAACTTAAAATAAAACTGACCATCTGGTCCTCATTAGGCAATTGTCTATAACCACCGTGTTATTATAAAATCCACAGTGTGCTCCACATCTGTTTATCTCCTGCCTGCCCCTAAAAGGGCAACATCGGCTGAGACTCAAAGTCTGGAAGGGGCATGGTCTGGGGGAGGTGTAGGGGGTCTATGCTGGTGTAGGATTTCTGGGTGATAGTGATCAGCTCTTCCCACATTACTCATCTGTCCATGCACTCCCTTATTCTTTTATTTATTCCCATGCCTTCTATCCATCCCTGCATGGTATTTCTGTTGCAGCACTCACTTTCTTTGTCTCCCAACATAAACCACTCATCTTTCTACCTCATCCCCACTTTCAACCTTGCCCACAGCACACCTAAAGCACACACAGTTAGCAACCCCAGTTGGACCAGGGACTGCAGGCTCTTTCACCCCAACCACAACAGTGTGATCCCAAGACCAATGCCCTATGCTGCATCCCCAGACTGCCCACGCTGCAAAAGCATGGAGGGTATCATCATTACAGGAGGAACATGAAAGACAAGGGCCCATCTGCAATAAACATTGGCCTGATAAGTCCAACATTTCCTGGAGGTGTTGAACTCGCATGTGGTGTCTAGCTACCAAGCACAGACTCCGCCAGGGATTCCTTGTCCCAGGGCAGCCCCAGTGAAATAACACAACCACATTGTTGATACAAAGCCTACATGCAGAGGCATCAACATTTTTATCAAAAATATTACAGAAAATCCTCCAAATATGCCCAGAAAAGACTTTCCGTGTAGAAAATAAAAAGGATCAACACTGCCAAAAAAAAAAGAAAAAGAAAAAAATATAAACAGGACTAGGCTTTGTGTTTGTTAACTGCAAAGTTTAGGATGAAGAGACTTTGTAGGAACAACTGAAGGAATTTCCACCAAAAGAAGGTGTACGCTGACAAGAGCTGTCCCCAGAGAAGTTTGTCCTCTATGCCTGGGAGCAGGACGATGAGCTGATTATGGGGCCCACCAACAACTCCAGATGAGGCAAACAATGAACCAGTCCAGTGTTCATGCAAAGAGCCCAGTCAGGATCAAAAGGATACAGAGCCAAAGACAAGGCTGGAGACAAGCTACAACTCACATCAGAGGGACATATATAGGAGACAAGTTACCTGGAGCATAGCTTCAAGGATCTGTCTAGGAGGCAGTATCAGAAACAAGGCTACAACAAGGCATACCTACAACACAGCTCAGGAAAGGACTAAATACCCTAGGCTGAGCTTAAATGGGGCTCCTGGGGCATGGACACAGGGTGTGGGTAGAGGTCCCAGGTGAGGCTAGTTAGGGCAATTAATGCCTATCAGCACACTGAGGGACCTGGCAGAAGAGCTTCTGTACCAAGGGAGGTTGGAGACAGGGGTGTTTTGAGAGGAGAGGTGACTTCAATAAAGCATTGAGTCTGCAGTGGAACAACTTACAAAATCATTTCCTTCATCTCAGTGTAATCTCCAAGCTCTCCAGCTAGACCTGCAAGAGGGCCCCTACCTGTGCCTACGTATATGTAACTGGTCAAAACCGCCCCAGGATACTCAGCCACAGAGCTCAAACACATCCAGAATGTTACAGCCTGTCTAGATATGGTAGAAGAAATTGTCTTCCCTCTATGGGTGCCTTATTTTCCACAAGGAAAATAATTGAAACTAAAGCATAACATCTCGGTGTTGACATCAGCACTTCAGCTGCCACCTGGAATAGAGCTCATTATCTTTTGTGGCCATGAGATCAAAGGGGATACACAAGGCATGCTATCCATAACCGTGGCTTCACCTACACGTTACATCAGTAAAGGACAGTTGCTTTAATTTGTGTAGCGGCTTCACTGACCCCCCTCAAACCTCTGTAACGGACATGCTCTTTAGAGGCAAGTGGCCTTCCTTTCAGCTGGCTCCCACAGGAGTGAATTAACCTGAATTCTTCTGTCCTGAAAGGGCTTGCAGTAAAGTTAACCTCTCCTTCCAAGCTTAGGCTAACATTTGGATAGACAAAACCCTGAGCAGATGTGAGCATCTCCTACCTCACCATGGCAAGACAGATGTATTGTAACTATGCCACCCCTTCTATAAAGAGCAGACACATTTGCCCCCACCCCAAGCAAGAAGAAGCCCTTTGGACTTCAGAAAGTGATGTGTAGTGTATGTGCCTCCTTATATACGCAGCTGTGAAGAGGATGACTGGGCACACCTGAGAAATGTTCTCCAAGAGCATCTTCCACTGCAGGAAAATGAACTTTGGTAGCACTGTTGACGTGGTGAGGTTTACTCTTCACTTCCTCCTCTCCCTTCTCCATCAGCCTGCATCCTCCAGAGAGTCAGCTTACTTGATCCAGAATGAATTCCTGCCCACAGTGTCTTCCTAACCTTCAAGGGCAACAGTGACAACTGTGTCCTTCTGTCTGGTTTCTCTGAACACACAGCTGGCTCCAAGCATTTCAGGAGCATGGACATGGCTGCATGTTGCCACTCCAAGGACTGGGCTGCTTCTGCTGTGTGGAGACATGCATAGACAGGTTGCAGAATTGGGGACAAACCGTAGAGAGATGACTCTGTTGTTCTTGCTGCCCTGGGAGGTGGAAGGTAGGGGAAGTGACTGCCCTTCTGGGAAGAGCTGAGCTGCAGAAAAGCCTGAAGCACAGAAACCTCACTGTTTCTCCACATGCAGCCAGCCTGGCATTTCTGCTCTGCACAACAACTCCCTGCCTTAGACAACCACTTGCTTGACTTGCCATTAGAGTCTGCCTTGTCTGAGCCTCCCCACAGCATCCAGCTAGCATATTCCTCCATGCAGAAGATGTGGGACCACACTTTTCTGGCATAATACATTCACTCATCCATACAGCATACACAGGACCAAACCAATGGGGACTCCTCCATTCATGGACCTTGGGCTCAGGAAGCAGAGACAGGACCACTCTGAATGTCCAGATCATCTTTCTACGTCCAAGGATGGGGCTTCTTCCAAGAGGCAAGGTTCAGACGAGGAGTCATTTGGCAGACTCTCAGCACTTGCAGTATAAAGCACGGGCAATTCTGACCAGGAGGAACAGACAAGTAGGCCACAGTCATAGCATGTGAGATCATGAACCCAGGACACACCACCCATCAATCCCACCTGAAGTGGTGGAGAGACAGGTTTCCAAAAGAGAGCTAACACCATTGGAGAAATGGCTTTTGGCATGCTCACAGAGAAGGAAGGAGAAGGAGGTGAAGGAAACAGGCGCTGATTCAATAGGAAATGGCAACTGTAGGAACAATATCCTGACCCTGTTCTGTTTTAGAGGGGCTGGACCCATGAAACAGGTTCTGCTGGAGTTTTCCTCTTACCTCCCCTGGGAAGAAGTCAGTGATTTGCAGTTTGCTCCAAGTATTCACCCTGACACAAGTGCTCTGTGTTTATCGCAATCATACGCCTCCTGCCCCTGGGCTCTGGAGAGCAGGGTCAGATGCCGTTTCAGGAACACGGGATGTGTGTGTGCTTGTTTGTTTGTTTGTTTGTCATCGGGATGTTGTGAGGGCTGCTTGGTTTGTTTGTTTGTTTCTTAAATCTCCCAGGGGAAGTTTCTGGCAGAAAGCACCTCCTGAGCAAGCTTGGACCAGGGTGTGCTTTGGCTGGGAACTGAGGCGATCTGCGTATGAAGAAACAAGAGGTGAAGAGGAGAAGTGTCAGGCCAGAGGGCTAAGGATTTGGCTTTGCTGTGTAATGTGGTCATCAGGCAGGGACAAAAACAATCAGAAAATCAGAAACAAGCCGTGCCCACAACACAACTCAAACCTCAGCAAAAGCCATGGGAAATATTTCCATTTTAATTTTTTGCCACCATTGGGCCTCCTGTGTGTTTTATGTGACAGGGGCTACTCCGGTTCCTACTGAGATCAGTGGAAAGCTGCCTACTTTAGGCTGGAGCCGTGTGAACCCCCTGCTTAGAGAGAGATCGAGAGATGGTAATGCAGCCTAACATGTCTCAGAGATGTTAAAGACGGTTTTTCTTGGAGTTGCATCCAAGGCAGTTAAAATTCTCTATGGGGGCACCTGTCAGCCAGCCTTACCTTTGCCACTTGTTGAACTACTTCTGCAGGGACTTTTGCTGCAAAGAAATCCACCGAGCTCAAAAATATGCCTGATGGGGAAATCTCCATACACAAGAGAGAGCCAAAGGGCTGGCTTACTGGTGTCACAAGTCAAAGAAACATGTCCTGTGGTCACTGAGCTATCACAAAGCCATAGGAGCTGTGGCAAGATGCAGCAGTAGGGAGCAGTTTTCATGTAGGCTGGCTCTGCAAGCCACCTTTAGCTGACTATATCATTGGGTTTAAAGTAGCTGGACATGTGGAAAATAGAGCTACCTTTCCTGTTCGCTGTTTCCCTTGGGATAAACGAATACTGCACAGGTCACTACAAAGAAATCTAACAAGATGCCAGGTCCCATCTCTCTGGGAGAAATCGCAGTCCTGCATTCAAAAAATGCTGATGGAAGTAACAGATGATGTGGTAATGATCCTTGGGGCTTTTAGACAGGTTTACTTAGGAAACTAGGCATGTGATAGCACAGTGTCTTTTAGTCTGCCAATACATTTGTCTGGGTCCTTCTTAACAGCTTTTTAACTCGCAGGTCAGTTTTAAGAAAATATAACAGAAGAGTATAAGTCTCCAAAATAGGAACCTTGTATGAGTTTTGTGAAAATTATTGGCCAAGTGGAAGAAAAAAAAAGTAGAGGTCTAATA
Source organism: Platalea leucorodia (assembly GCF_965183815.1). Taxonomy (NCBI): domain Eukaryota; kingdom Metazoa; phylum Chordata; class Aves; order Pelecaniformes; family Threskiornithidae; genus Platalea; species Platalea leucorodia. The sequence goes on along the minus strand of NC_138827.1, from coordinate 84,972,587 downwards.
AAAACACCCACTGCTGCATGAGCTCAACCCTTTACAAGGCTTCAGAAAATCCACAGAGCTGCTTACCTTCAAGTCACATGAGAAACAAAGCTTCCTTGGTTTTGCTGTTCACACGATTTAGGACATCTTTAGGCTTCAGGTTCTGAATAAATGGGTGCCCTTGTCCTCTTTATCGTGCAATGCATCTGTCTGTTCAGGTCAGGACAGAGATGGATCAAGCCTGCTCAAAAGATGTTGCAATGCAGGACATATAAGGTCATAAGCAGGTAAGGCTTGTGGAGCTCATGTTCGGAAAGCAGCAAGGGAAAAATCCATATAATTCTTAAACCCCAAAAGAATGAGGCAGATTTGGGCACACTCATCTCATTTTTGTGTTAGAACTTTGTTTGCTTTTCATCCCACAAGCTGTAATGTAAAGGAATCTATTTGCCTAAAAAACATGTAGTTACACATTCAGTGCAATTTCCTTTGGAACAAAAGCAGTGTTTAAAAAAAAGCAATCTAAATAAGGTTGAAAATGGATCTCAAAATGGGTGCTGCAGACCATCGTTTGCAGAACCACCATGCCATCCTCTCACGAGCACACACGTGCATGCACGCACACCAGCACGCACTCATTGGTATAAATGGTGCTCTGGGTGGTAAGGAAGGAAACATGCAAAGGTGAGCAAAAGGGACCAGAATGGTGTTAATTAGCTGGCACTAACACAGGAAGGCAAAGGTGAGCGAAAGGGACCAGAATGGTGTTAATTAGCTGGTACTAACACGGGAACACTAAAGCACGACTCTCGTGGTGGCATCTGGCACATGCCTGGGGACGTGCCAGAGCACTGATGCCAAACAAAACTCTTTCCTTGTTTTTAAAATAGCCACAATCCTCTCTCTCCCCTTCTTAGCACCCCTCTTTCCACCGATCACATCATTGGTTTGGAGGACAGGTTTCCTCAGTTTTCCCTGCAGAGGCTGATGCAAGAGGAGACCCACCAGAGTTAGCACATGGCCATATACAGCAGAGGACTTGATCTCCTCATCCCACCTGCTGCTTCTCATCACACACCCGATCCTCACGTATTAATGTCTGGAATGCCACCTCTGCTACTTTATCCTGGGCTTCCTTGCCCAGCTATGACAAGTGCAAAAAGCCTTTTTCTTCCCTGATCTCCTTCTGGACCTGGCACAAATGTGCGGAAAGAGAGGAAGGGATGAAGATTTTTTTTTCTTTTTCCTTTCCTTTGTTCAGTATCATCTAAAGATTTCAATGATGAAAGAAACTCTGGCAATGTGTGCTGTGGGTGATGCAGTGTAGTGTAGGGTTAGCTATGAACAGACAGCAAGTTGTGGTTACTGTCTCTGGCCAGCTGGGAATTGCACATCTCCTATCATATTTATTGGTCACCCATCCTCTGTTACCTCTCCCTTCCTATTTACGCCATCGTCCAACTGCTGTCTCTCATCTTTTAGCTCTCTGGGACATGGAGATTTAATTAGGATGGCTATAGCCATGTAGGACTCTTCAGCTGCCTCCTAACATACATATTTGTAATGATATTTACATGTTTATTTCCATTCAAAGGTACTGTCAAACTTGACTTTGTATGCTGATATACATAAGCAGAAAGTTGGAGATCTACTCAAGACTCAGCAGCCCAAGAAACATGGAGTTAAGGAACTGTAAAGTACAGATTCTCACCATTGGCAATGACGTACCCTGAGATATTTTGGGCACATCTTGAGTGTCTGATGATGAATGGATCAGCCTGCATATGTTTTAGAAAACCCTTTGAACTTTCATTAAAATATTCTAACAATTTTATACATCAAAATCAGATGTTATTCTTTTTCAGTAAGCAAATTCCTAGAGCAACTCAAGGAAAATACTCATTCAGGTCATTACAAAAACTATAAATAAGATAGAAAAGCATATTGCATATTGTTTCCGTTTACACCCGAACAATTAACAACATGGGGGACATTTTATGATTGCATGATTTTATGATGTCTCCATTAGAAAAACTGATGAGACAAGATCAGTATATTCTTGATGTCATCTTGTAAACATGTTCTTTCTGAAAATTTATTTTTAAAAGTCTAGTTTCCCTTAATAACAGTGGCATCCCATTTCATTGCTGGAAGTTCCCTATGTAAGTTCCCTATGTTCCTGTGAATTTTGTTTCTAGAAAACCACACTATTTTTCTTTGCTTCCTTGCACATTATGTCCTCACTGCACAGGCAATTCAGAACTTGTCTCAATTTTAGCTTATTGTCTCTATTCCATTTCTAAAGAAAAAAAAAATCCTGGACTTGAGTTTAGAGATGCCTTGAGCCTGGACAGGCTTAGCTGGCCTGAGGTTTTCATCCGAGCGCTCCCACTTTGAAGCAAAGGATCTGACAAAATCACAAGGGTGTTGATAGTCCTCCTCTCCATGTTTTCCCACAGTTGTTCCTGAAGAACAGACTAAATTCTTCTGAAATGAACACAAAAAGTGGGAAAAGAAACATAGCAGGGAAGCTTGTGGGAATTCACCCCTCAGCATAGTTATGAAGAACTAGAGGTGACGTGAGCTGTATATTTCACTGTGATCAACATACCACCAAAAGTTGGAAGACTTTTCCCCAAGGCAGCCAGCCTTCTGGCATATCCAAATCTCCACATGGCCAAGAGATGTAGACTGAATCTCTGAGGGCTGAGGAGCAAGACAGCTTCAGGGGAAGTCCACAGTCAGGAGATGGTAATAGCTGTCCAAGGGGGTACTCCACTCCATAGTTGGGAAAAAGCTGAACAGGGTGTGAGGCTGGGTCCAGGGAAATCCGGAGATCTCTGGGTTAAAATACCTCTCTGGCCGTCTTCACTCCAAGATTTCACATCACCAATATAGCCCAAGGACAGATCATGCAAAACCTCCACCACTTCAAACACCACCTCTTGCAATACATGCAAGAAACAAAGCAGGTGACCTTTTAACAGCCAGTGGAGCACCTCAACCTGTATGTGTCTGAGCATTCAGGAGTCATGTGGGCATCTGTGGGAAGAAGCAGGCAGCAGAGACCCTGATTTAGAAAAGAAGTGAAGAGATGAAGAGATGCTCATGTGCACTGGAATCTGAAGGAAGGATACCTGAGGAAGAGCCAAGCACTCTTCTTCTACACTACTTAAGTATAGAAGCCCCTCAGCCTAGACCCAGCTTGTGGAACCTATCCATGATGTATCAGGATGTCTTTGAGCCCATACTAGAAGTAGATGTTATTCTTCCAAGCTCATTTCAGAGTTTGCGTGGGCACAAGGAGGGCAGGCAGCATTTGGCTGTATATGAACATACCCTAGAAATTCAGCAGTACAGGAGCAGCTAGATGTTACCTGTTTCTGTGACTGCTTTTTGCTGTGCCCATAGAACAGCCCAGGTGTTGCTGGCCCTCTTCTTCTCCCATGCCATTCATTTTCAGGAACTACCCAAGTTGCTTCTGCAAGTTGCCTCCTATTTGCCCTCTTCCTGTCCCTTCCCCTCCCACTGGGAACCTCTTTCCATCTCTTATTGCCCACGCAGCACTTCGCCTTTGAGGGAGGTGGCCAGGCATCGGCTTGGTGGAACACGGATCTAATCCAGGTGCAAAGGACCTTACTTTGGGGCAGCCTCCAATCCGTGTTTGGCCCTTTGGGCACAGCTTTCCCTTTATGCTTCTGGACACACTGTATCCCTGCAGCTTCCTCTCTCCATCCTGGAAGAGATGGAGGAGAAAGGGGAGGTGTTTTCTTCTCCCAGTCATACTTTGAAAGATGTACTGTGCCCATGCACTGCGTTCCCCTCCCCCTCTGCCATCCCTCCCCCAGGGTTGCTCCTGGTGGCCACAATAAGAGGTTAGCCAGCCTATTTCAATTAGTGGCAAACCATGTGGCGTGACTCCAAGGCCTCCATATGTTCATAAGTATATGCAACCGCACTTTCCTTGACGCATTCCTCATTCCAGGGAAAGGCCACATCTCCACAGCTTGCTGGCACAAGTCACACAGGCAACTGCAGAAGAGATGGGATAATAAATACACACTCACATATATATACACACACACATACGTAGGAAAACTTGGCACCCTCCCACCCTCTCCCGTGTTGACTGCCACATGGTCCCCATCAATTTTTGTCAGATCCAGCAAGCCATCCAACCGCTCACGGATGCTGACAAGGCAATTTCAACAGCTGAAGGGACTTCTCTGCTTTTCTCCTCCAATCCGTAGGATTTTGGTTGGGGTTTTTTTTCTTTAAAAGGCATCTGCTCGTGGGAGACATTTCCCAGCCATGGCATTGCCAGCTTCCCGGGTGCTCCTTGGCTAGGGTGCCCCTCTCTGCAGCTGGGGGTCAGCAGGTTCCACTTCGTCCTGTGTGGGGATGGGATAGGGTCTGAAAGCAAAGAGGTCCTCACAATGTGCCACGTCTACTATCTCAAGCATCCCCCAAGGAGACTGAAGGTCTCCCAACCCAGTTGCTGCCTTTTTCCCATATTGGCCACAAGGGCGCAGATTCCATCTACTCCTCCTCTACCCCGAACACAACTGCTACCTTCACATTCCTCCATCCCACTGCTTTCACCAGCCATTATCCTCTTTCCCTAAAGCTGTTCCCCACCCCTCATTCTCCTTTCTTCTATCTGCAGCTTTCTTTGCGCCCATCCCTCTGTTCCTCCTTTGACACCGATCTCTCTATCATTTCTTGACTGCCAGTTCCCCTTTACACCATGCCATGCCCTGAAAAGGTTGCTTTTATCCATGACCTCATTACCTTCACCCATTCGTGTACATCTAGTCATTCTTCCTTAATTTATAGCGTGGCTTCCAGCAATGCCTAAGAGAGTGATGGAGACATGACTTTTTTCAGCAATTTGAACACTCTAAGCTGCTTCTCCTTACAGGCACTTTACACTACTTGACTCCAAAGAGCACCCTATGCTCTAACCTGCCTGGAGCCTGCTGTACTCAGTATAAATGGGCTGTGCTCAGCACCTGTCCTTTGAAGGGCTCACACTTGGGCTTGGCCATGCAATCAGATGAAGAGTCCAAGAAATTCCAATTCCTTTGGCATGAATAGCTTGAATCCTCACCCCCTGAGGACCCTGGAGAGATTCATCCAACTCTTGGTTTTCCCGCTATTTTAATGCAATGCTCAAAGACTTTGATGGGGGTTCAGGACACGTCTCAGTGTTCAGGAGGTCCTCCTGTGAGGGGCTCCTCCTTCCATGTCATGTTTTCAGGGCTTTCTGCAGGTGACCAGGAGTTCGTGCCTAGAGTCAAAGTCAGGCCTGAATTAATGGAGATCTCCAAAAAGATATTTGACACATCTCAACAAGTTTGCTAATACTTAATGATACAACACCCACTGCAATGGCCCCTAAGCTAAGATGAAGGGCAGGACCTGTGCTCAAGAGAAAGGAGTACAGAAGTATTTGGAGGAAGAAACAGAAAGCAGTAGTGGCAGAATGAGGACTTTCAATCTCAGTGAAATCCTGGTCCCACTGAAACCCTGGCAAAACCTCTCATGGTTGCTCACCCCAACCCTATCCTGGGTGAAGCTCAAGAACATCAGTCTGGTGCCATATAGGCTGGCATTTTCCATCCCATGAGAAAAGCCAATTTTGCGTCCTGGGCCTGGAGGTTCCCACCCACCACCTGTGCAAATCCTCGATATCTGACCCTTCTTTCCCCACTCAGTCCTGCCCCAGGTCAGGAGAGGGGTCTGTGTTTGAAATGTGGTTCAACACAGGGAGAAATCCCCTGGTCAGGCACCACTCCCCCAACCAGCTGTTTGCAATACAGCTGTGGGGCTGCGTTTTGCAGGCAGGAACGTGCTGCTTGCGCAGATGTCCGGAAACATCTGTGCAGACAGTGAGACCGACAGGCACATGGTGGGATGGGAAGCGGGGGGAGAGCAGGACTGGGGGAACTGGGAAAGTACTGAAGGGAACTGTTTCAGATGAGCAAGCAAAGTTTGGCAAGTCTTCACAACCAGGGTGTACAAGCAGGTCTGGCAGAACTATCCAGCTAGCACAGGGGCACTCTTCTTCCTCCATGCCAGCCATTGTGTCCGTAATGGACAGGACAGCTGAAACCTCTCCTGCATTGTCGAATGCCCAGTCATGTCAGCCCTTGCCGTGCAGATGAAGAAACCACATCGCTCGAGCAGCCTCATTTCTCAGAGCTGGAGGCAGATAGGTCGAGGAGATGCTTCAGAAAATATGGAGTTCAGTGAGCGGCTTGGGCCTAGATGGGGTCATGGATAGAGTCAAGGCAATTACAAGGAAGTGCTCTGACCACAAGTCCACACTGCCTGTCACTTCCACCAAGAGACACATCTTCTGACATGAACAGGGATCTTGTTAGCAGAACAGACCCTGAAAGCCATCCAAAGCTGACGAACCTTTTCCAAACCACTAGCCTGGGCTCAAGATGCAGCATCATGGGATTTCGCTATACCTATATTATGGTGCTGCTCATTTATATGCATTATGGTATTTTTCTCTCTCTCTCAGAAGCCCCAGATGTTGATCACAAGTGATGACAGGACAGTGGGCAAGGATAACCATCAACTTGGAGCTTGAGACTACAAGCATTGGGAAGCAGGCTAGGCAGCCTGGCCTCACAAAGCAAAAAAATATCACCATTTCCAAGAACGTACAAAGTGAAAGATGAAATAAGGCACTGCGATGAGCTGAAGAATCGAGAACCCTTGCAACACTGCATTTTGCTTCACTGCTCCCTGGGACTAAGGTGGGATGTAGAAACTTGCCCATGTCAGGGACAGGGGCTACAACTGGAAAAGGAGCTGGAGGGTGAAAACCGTGAAGCCTGTCAATGCACAGGACTTAGGCAGCTGCCCCAAGCTCTCTGTTGGACTGCCCACTGTACCTGTAGCTGTCTCATCAAGCCAAAGTCAGGTGTATCAGCTGTGATTTGAGATGGATGAGCAGGGCAGAGGAATCTGACAGCCATCTCGAAGAGTCCTGGCAAGTCACCAGGGGAAGTACTGCTTCATCCTGCAGCTAACGATGAGATCCATGCTAGAAGAAACTTGTTGCTCCTACCAGAATTCAGGACTTCCAGTCCTCTTCCTGAGCATGGATCCCACACTGGAAATGAAAGAGAGATCCCAGATTAACCCAGAGAGTCTTTCGAGGAAGATAAAATGATGCCATGACATGGAACCAGTCCCCCATATCCCACTCTCGAGATGCTCTTCTTCCACATTCCTGCCTACACATCTCAGAAGGACAGAAAAATAACAGAAGAAACTAGAGAAAGTTGCAGAGAAAGAACAGTTGTTTTCAGACTCAACCCAAATGTGTAGGGAACTCTGTCCTGTGTTTCCAGATGACCAGTGATTTCAAGAGATCACTGCCATCTCAATGCCTGGGGTGAATGCTTTCTTCCCCATTGCTGCTCTGCAGGTAACAGCAAAGACACATGGTCCAAGAAAGCACGGATGTGGGAATTTTAATTCCATTGGTCCAAATCTTTCTCCAATCAGTCCTGAAACATCCACAGCCTTCTGGATCACAGTTGACAGCAACAAATATCATCTGCAGAGAAGGAGGCAAAAGAGAAGGAATAATTTGATTTGTCAACTTTTCAAACTGATGATGAGGTTTAGCTCTGACCTAGGTAGATGCAGGGACAATTAGCCTTAGCTCAGTTTGGCAATCTCAGTTGCTGGCCATCCCTAGGTGGCTGGAGCCAGCTGGAGAATGGGGGCATGCAGACAGTTGGAAAGACCTCCAAGCAGAGCTCAAGGAAAGATCTAGAGTTTCACTGTTGGTTGAATGAAATGAGCTGATTTTGCCAGTTGTCAGGCAGCAATCACAGCCCTGATGAATGACAGAATAAACCAAGTTCCTTCTGCAGCCAAATTCCATTGACACCTCCACAGAGTTGGCTTTCACCATCCATCACGACATCTGCTGAGGTCCACGGGAAGGGGAGAGGGTGTAGCTCTCCATTCCACACTGGGTTATTTTTACAGCTGGGAAAGGAGGTGGTGAACCTGGACGAGAGGGTTGGAGGCTTTTCCAAGGCAGCTCACAAAAGCTGTGAAACCAGAGCCGGAGCTTACAAAGCCCCAGATCCCCAGATCAGCAGCTCCAAATATGTCACTGGCACTGAACCTAGAAGGGCCATGTGCCCCAGAAAGGAATTTCCCTGGTTCTGCCCAAGCAGAATTTTTCTGCACACAAATAAAATCTCCCAGCCAAGTACCTGTCTCCCCCACTGGTGTAGAAAGCTGAAATAGATGCTCAGAACTCATAAGCATCCCCTACCCTCCTGGAGGACACAGCCTCAGGGGGTACAGGCAGGACATTGGGACAGAAAGACCATCTATGACATGCAAACCTTTTGCCTGCCCAGATACAAGACTTTTGGAAAATACCCAGCCAAGCAAAGACCATGGAGCTTTGCTGATTTACATCAGATGAAGATGGGTCCCTTGAAAATCAATTCCAGGTGAGCTGCATGGAGCTGCCCAGAAGTTGCTTGCTAGTTTCTCTCTCTCCCCCTGTTCCTTCTTGCCAAAACACATTGAAGCTGAGGATTCACAGGCAACACAGAACGGTTCCCTCGGGAGGAGCCGTTCCACACATGCCTTCCCAATAAGCTATCCCAGCAGAGTGGCAATGTTTAGAAACCAAATTGGTCATCGCTGGCAATTGTAGAAATGCACAAAAATAGCAGAAAAAAATTTCACAATTTCCTGCACATTTTTCCTGATTGTTCCACAAAAAAATGTTGGGTTATCCAAAAGAGAAAAATGGTTTAAGCAAGCAAAACAACAGTAATCACCTGCTTTGCTAAGTGTTTGCAAATACCATAAACTGTTTTTCTTAGCCAAATATCATTCCTTTCCACAACCATCACCCCCTTCTCCCAGTTACTCACTGTGACTAATGGGAGGGGAAAGAGATTGTTGCCTTTTTTTTCCAATAGATTTTAACTCAAAAACTTTCATTTTAGTTGGAAAGTGCTCTCCTCGCCTCCTCTTTGGCCCCCAGGATGGGTGACACCATTGCATCTGTGGCACAAGATCCTTTGGCTTTGGTCAGTTAAACATTCAGCAGTAGAAGATGACATCTAGCTAAGTCCTCTCTGGCAAACTAGGAGTAGTGGGACAAGACCTCTAAGTTTATAACACTTCTCCAAGACAGCCAAGGTTCCTTGGCACATCCTTCATCAAATTCTCAATTCTGCTAATTGAGCTATCAAAGCCATGTTGGAGGGGAGAATTGTTTATATTTATCTCTTGCTGGGTTGTAGACATTGCCAGCAGAGTCTTCAAAATAAGAAAAGAAAAACCCTCTGACTCGCTGCCCAGAAACTCAATCCCAAAAGCCTCCTCCCAACCTCTGTTTACAAAATTATAAGCTTCCTTTGTCCTAACCATTTTCCTGTTACAATAATATTCTTCATCTTCTATCTGACTTTTTTTTGGTGCATGGAAAATATGATTTCATTGTGAAAGGATTTCTTATGAATCAATACAGCAAAGGGAACACAGAGATGTTTGCAGTAAATCACCCTCGAAGCAGAGACATGTAGAAAATGAGTTACAAGAAAAAGTAGACAATCCCAAGCCATTTCCAGAAGGAAGGAGGTTATATTTTCCATACACTGTATCTGTTTTTTGTGTCACAAAACACGCCGGTATTTATTTAAAGTATTTTTTTTCTTGTACCATAGAGTTATGATTGCATTAAATGAGTTTCCAAAAATTACAAAAATTGGCCTGCTTTAGGTGACAAATGGAAGAACTGAGATACTGAGTTCAAACCAGCTAATGCTCAGCCCCTTTTGAAGTTAAGAGCCGAGTCCAGCAGCAGAAGGCTGACTTCCATCCAGCGAGGTTCCCTCCGCTGCTGGGATGGTCATGACCAGTGCAGAGGTCTGATTTTCCAGCGCTTTGCAGTTTCTTTCACCCACTTGTCCACAGCTGGCAGGAACAATGCCTGGAGACAGCCTTGCTTCTCTCCTTCTGCAAAGTGAACTCTGTCATCACCATCTCCTTGGAGAAGGCTTGGCAGGACCGAACGCCTGGCGACTTGAGGAAGCTGCTGGATCACTGAGTTCTTGGAAGCATTGGATAGGGAGCAGCCCGTCTGAGCCACGCATCAAACTGGGTGTTAGATACCAAGCCGATCTCCTAAAGGAGGGACATCTGAAATCCATTTAGAGAGCATCTGGATGGAATCAGTTCTGGCTGCTACCCAGAGGACTGAGGCACATCCTCCAAGTGGTTCACTCCTGCAGTGACCTAAAACTTAGACAGGTAAATGAGAGAACTACATCCCCCTTCCAACAACTCCCTGAGACCTGAAAATCTGGTGAAAAATCATCCCATGGGCTCTTCATGGAACTGTGGTTCATTGACACTGCGGGTGTGTAGCATCCTGCAAGGCAACTGAGAAATCGATGACTGTAATAGATACAACCTCAGACGTGCAAGCAAACAAGCAACAATGAAGAAATAAAAGTAAAACCAGACTTCTCTAAGCTGAGTCTAGCTGTGGGCAGACAGTACAGGAAAGCCCCTGTGCAGACATTTGGGGGTAAAATGTTCTAGAAAAGGGAGAGAGTCCTTGAATTTTAAAAACTGGTGAGAAAGATTGTTGTGTCCATGAAAGCAAAGCAGTGTGGGTCTGAGCTGCCTATGGCAGCATCCCATCTCCAACCAGCTTGGAAGGTGGCTGGGTCCTGGCCCAAGAAGCCACTTGCAGTATTGCTGGTGTTTCTTGCCTCAGTGTACTTTAATCTCTGGCTTTCACAGAGCAATGCAGCTGTGTTGGGCCTGTCTCACGTGTTATTTGAATAAAGCACCAACAAGAAGAGCTGGGGTCACACAAGCCAGCCAGACAGAAGGGCTGCACAAAAGGTGGTTTCAGGGAGAGCAGCTGATGTACCAAAGTTCCTGTCCTTCATTATCCAGTTAATGCAACATTCACACCAAGCCTGTCACCTGCTGTTCACAGTTTTGCTGAACTGAAGAAGGACTCCAGATAATACCTGCAGTTTAATTGCAACCTGCCTTCTCCAGGTACATCAGGCCAGCCTCTTCCCTTGCTCTATACATGGACAGAATTGAGCAAAGGAGGAGCTGGATCTTCATTAAAGACCCTGGCTGTTGCCCTGCTATGAATTCCTGATCCTAATTGTACTGACAGGGTGTGCAACCCAGACCTGGTGGTTATAAGGGTTTCACGCTCAATGAAAGGTCCTGAGGGCATGACCATGTCCTAAGTTCCTGCAGGTCACTGAGCAATGGGGCAGTGCAACCAGCGCTGAGACCGCTCTCCACAGGGTTGAGGGTGACTCTCTTCACCTTTCCGATGGCTGGGGCTGCCTCTGAGGCTGCCAGAGCTCTGTGTGCACCGGCTGCCTGCTTGAATCTTTTTTTTTTTTTTTCCAGGAAAAGCTGGCACTCCAGCTATTCCAGCACTCCCCTGCCTTTAAAGACCTGAATTTTTTCTAGCGTGTCAAATACACCCATCTATAAGAGGAGCAGCACCAAGCCTGGAAAGCTGGCCCGGGGCCGGGAGAAATGTCAATACAAGAGGAAATGTCTGTCACATAGACACACATATACAAGGCTTCATCAGCCAAGCTGTTTGAAGTCATCTTTGGCCTGCTGCTCCCTTCTCCTGCTTGCAGCGGTCCCATCGGTAGGGACTGGCCGACCTCTAGTGGCGTGAGCCCACAGTGCCAGCAAGGAGCCTCTCCTCAGGAAGGGAGGAAGCCTGCAACCAGAGCAGAGCATCTTAACTGTGCATGGGTTTCTCCCCTAGATAAGAAAAGGTCCCACATGACTGGAAAAACCAAAAAGGGAGGAAACGGGTGGGAGAGCATCTGGGGGAGCAAAGGGAAGCAGCCACAAGAGCTCAGATGACCAGCATTGCCTTGGGACTTGCGTTACCAAACCCTTCAGCGTCTCCACCGGAGATGTTCCCCAAGGGCTGGTGGCTCTGAGAGGACGTTTGGTCAAAATGAGGTTGAGGGAGAGAGCAGAGATGGGACAGCAGGGTGCTGACCTCAGAGGGGCTTGTGAGGCCAGGTGGGCTATCATTAGGGTCCCTGTGTTCATGCTCCATGCTCTGCACAGTCATTTTTCCTTCCCTCATGCAGCAGTTTCTGAAGTGTCTAAAGAGGGGGTGTCTCCCTATTTCCCAGCGGTGTGAAGAGGAGGAAAGCCAGGAATGAGCACCAGAGCCCTAAGAAATCTCACAGCCAAGCGCTTTCTCCTTGCTGGGAGGGATTTAGGATCTCCCTCTGAGTGCAGCTGAGGCTGGAGCCAGGGGCTCTTGGGAATGAAGGACAGCCATCGCTTGCAACTCAGCAAGCTGAGGCAGATAGCAGTCTGCCTGAACAAGGCTGAGGTTTCTCTCACGTGGAAGTGTGAGCTATAAAGATGTGCGAAACCCTATCTCCAGTGCTATCCATATCAAAGAGTTCAAGGAGGAGCTGCTTTAAAATAGGACCTTGGCACAGGTTCCTGCTTCTCCTCACATCTTACTGAGCGGCACTCTGCCAAAATGTCATTTTGGCTGCTCCACATGTCCCAGGCATCCCAGGCACGTCCCACAAACCTTTCCGGTGCTCCCAGGGAGATCGCTGCCTTCACAAACAGCCTCTCCTCTCAGCTGTGGAGGGTCCCGGTGGCCCCTGAGCACCGTCTCCCCAGCTGAGGAGCAGGAGGAGTGTCTTTCCTGAAGTGCCAGAAACAAGGGCTAGGGACATGCATGAAAAGGTCTCTGAAGACAGTGTTGGACAAATTGTGTGTGGGGACCCTCTTTTTCCCTCCTGCCCTGAGTGAGTGCAAGGGATCCATGGGGAACCGAGAAGCACGAGGCAAAGCTGGTGGGAATAAACTTGACTTTCTAGTATAAGCAGAAGAAGAGATTTCAGCTGAGGTAATCATGGCCATAGGTGTCCAAGGACCCTGAATGCTCATGAGGAGCCAGAGGCTGGCAAAGCTGTGGCATTTTGGAAGCTGCTCCATGCACATAAACCATGGAGTCATCTCCCAGGGGTCATCCAAATACCATAGCAAAACCCTAGAGGGACCAGACAGAGTCCCTTCATGCTGTCCTGGGATACTGGCTCAATCCAAGCTGTCTCAAAGGGAGAAGACTAATATCCTGAATCACCATAACGATTTTCTTCCACCCCACCCAGGCTTTCCTCCTTGGTTTTGCCCTTCTCAGCCTAGTGCACTTGCGAAGTCCCAACCCAGAGAGGGAGCCCACATGAGCAGAAGCCTTTCAAGATTACCCTGAGGCTGGTGGGTATGTATTTTCCCCTTGCTCTCCCAGCTGGAGGAACAGGCAAGCGTGGCTCAGCAAAGATACCCAGCAGCCCTGGAAAAACTGAGATCTCAGTAAAGCCAAAGGCATTTGCTCAGCATCTCCTATTAAGATAGATTGCTCTCACACAAACCGCCTCACAGACAGCCAAGACAACGAGGTGCTTCAGCAATAAACTCCTTCCCTCTCCTCCCCAGCCCTCTTGAGTGAGTGCAGTCCATCCCAGTGGAGCTCCGTTACACCAGGGCCGAGGTCACTGCTGCACCCTGCTTTGATTCAACGCAACCTCCCCTCCCACATGCTGTTTTCATTAGAGCCCGGCTCTTCTGGCAAGGGCGCTGTGCACAGTCACAAGAAGCTGTTCACTGGTGGCTTGTTTTATCCAGTTGTTGGAGGCTTAAAACAATGAGCTTGCAAATATTTCATTCCTCCTCTGTGCTCTTTCTTTCTTTCTTTCTTTCTTTCTTTCTTTCTTTCTTTCTTTCTTTCTTTCTTTCTTTCTTTCTTTCTTCTTTCTTTTTCTTTCTTTCTTTCTTTCTTTCTTTCTTTCTTTCTTTCTTTCTTTCTTTCTTTTTCTTTTTTTTTTTTAGGAGCGAGGAGGGGAGGTACATAGCAGATAGCACTGGAGCTTGGGTTTAGGAGGAATGAGAGAAAAGAGATCAGAAGGGTATTTCTGTCCTGTTGTGAATGCACACGCATGTGAGCATACTTGTGCACATGAGTGCATGTCTCACACCTGCCCTCAGGAGCCCCGTGTAGGGATGAGGGGTGCAAGCAATGGGACAGTGCAAATACGGGGTGGCAGCCAAGAGGTAGGAGGGTGCGTCACCCTGAGACCATCAAGACATGAGGAGGCAGAGGACAGTTCCACTTGGGTTATCCCACCCCAAGGACACATGGCTGGACACCGTCAGTGTTGCAGTTTGAAACAGACACAAGGCAGAGCATGAATGAGGTGGGAAATGAAGGACCACTGAGCATGTTAGAAGAACCCCCTTGTCCTGGGCTGGGGCAGAGAGGTTGTGAACAAGGTGCTTCACACCCCTTCTCTAACTCACATTGCTTTCTTTAGCCTGGTTATAGCATGCTGGGACAGTCTGGACTCTTACTGTCACTACTTCATGCCTGCCTAAAACTGCTGGCGTAAGGGGCATCCAAGGAAGGACGGTGACATGGTGAGCATCAACTAACCAGGAAGAAGAGACTTGGCTCATGCTGCTTTTGCTCACCTGAGCTTTTGAATTAGGCTGCCTGCCTGATTTGCTTGGACTACACGGTCCCATGGGAGCCAAGGTATTGCCGCAGAGGTGGAAAGAGTTGTTGGCACTGAAGGTCTGCACAGGGGCATCTTTGGGCTGGGTCTGGCAGAGGCTGGGCAGAGCAGGCGAGTCTGGGACCAGCAGTGGTGGGAGCGCTCTGCACCCAGCTCGGGTTGCCCCTACTGCACCCCAGTCCTGCAGCCACCCAGCAGGCTCCCAGCCCCTTTATCTCAGGGATGTACAAACCCAGCTGCATCTGAGCTTGTCCATCCATCGCAGAGCAGCAGGAGCACAACTCATAGGTGAGCTGCAGGAGAGGAGCCACGGGAGAAGCTGGCTGCAGGCGAGGAGACATCACCTCCTGCCCAGCCTGCTTTGTGTGTGCATCAGTCCAAGGCCTCCATCACTTGGAGGCACATCCCTGTAGATGGAGCCAGAACCTCACAAGGCAGAAGGACAGCCCAGTCCTACCCATTGCCCTTCTCCAAGGGACAGACCAGATCTCCTACAGGTCACTCTGCTCTGAAGAGGGACTAGCTCAGCCCCTCTCCTCACTGCCCTCAAACACTTCCAGGGTTTCTACTCCACTCCCTCTTCAGGTAAACCATTCCAGAGTGTCACATTGTCCCTCTTTATTCAATATTTAACCAAAATCCCTTTCTGTTGCCTTTTCCTGCTCACCACAGCCATGGAGAGTGGGTAACTCTTGCACCACAGGCTGCATGTTGATGACCCTCTCCAAGCAGTAATGTCCCCCTGGGACGATAATGAAGCCCCTAGAGCCATTTCTGGGATGGCTTTTCTCACCGCCAGCCCAATGATGGACTTCCCCAGGCCCTGCTGGGTTGGATGGAGGCACTCACACATTGTGTCCCCTGCAACTGCCTTGGTCCCCTCCCAGGGAAGACTGAGGGTCTGGCCCAGGAAACAGAGAGAGCTCCAAGTGGGCTGCTGGGGTGAGGGAAGCTGGCTGACCCCTCTCTCTTACCTCTAAAGCTCCTGGTTTGGTGCTGCTCGGCCCGAGTCTGTGCATCGATAAGAGCCCCAGGCACTTGGGCAAGGGTCCCTTGCCCCTCCGCTAATGATTTGAGGTATCACCATCCCACACAGTGGCTGAGCAGCTGAGGGATCCAGTAACTCAGCAGCAGCATTCTGGACGCCATGGTAGGGTTTGCAGCCTGCAGGGAGGCACTGCCATTCCCATGTGCGCAGTCCCCTGAGCAAGCTCATGTGTGTGCCCACGTTCATCTGTGTGTGGTGAGCTGCAGAGGGGTGCATGCTTGCATGGCAGGCAGCACTCTGCCCAGCACACCCACCTCCCCAGAGAGGAGCATCGCTCAAACCTTCTAGCATTTTTGAGTGACTTCAACACCCAGAGACTGTTTTTCACTTCAAGTCCCAGTCCATCCTGCCCACAACACTGCAGAGCCTGAACTGGTCTGGGAAATGGGATGTGGGTGCTTGGCAGGCAGCGATGTGGCATCAGTCAGGCCCAGCTCCATGTGGACGAGTCCCTCCCTTGTGTGGCAATGGGGCAAAGGCAGGTTTGGACCAGCAGGGAAGACATGGCTGGGGTGGTTTGACATTGGTGGTTGCAGCAGGACAGGGGACAGGGCCACTGTTTGCTGAATAGGGTGCAGACATGAGCACAGTTCACTCCAGCCCCAGGGTGGCTTTTGCCCACATCAGGTCTGCTCCACCCTTCTCACCCTGGGGAGGCTGGCTGGCTCCTGGCCTTGTCCCAGACACGATGCTCAGGAAAAGCCAGGTTGTGTCACACTTTCTGTCGCTTCTCAGGGGGTCCCAGCACTGCTGAGAAGCCTAGGAAGGAGTAAAAGTGAAGGAAGATGAAACCGCCCCATCCCCACCACCATGACCCCAGTTTCACTTCAGACCTGAGGGTTGTTTCTAGCTTAGCCAACAGAAAATGATGGTGGAGGAGGGACAGGCCACCTCCAGGGTTTCTCCCCAGGAGCACCCCTCCTTGCTGGGGCTCCCCCCTAGAGTCAGGGCATGGCTTTGCAGCTAGCTTTTATCTGCCAACAGCACCACACAACCCAATAAGCCTGTGGGTCCCAGGGCCTGGGCTCTAAAATCTGTTAAATAAAGGTTGCTCAAAGTCTGACCACATTTGCAAGGGAGTCAGCTAGGAATATTTGCCCTCCATGAAGGCTTGGTGCCCCGACCCCAGCCCAGGGTTTCCTGACTGTCCAACAGCATGCCCACCCTTTTCTCCTGGAGCAAGAGGCAGAGAGGAGCAAGAAACTTTGTCACCTTTCACAGCCCTGCAAGAAATACTCCCTGAGTGGCCCAGAGTCTCCAGAGCAGGGGCTGAAATTAGAAAAAAAATGCTGTTTTGGGAACCTGAAGGGGGGACTCGATAGGCAGAGGGAGATGCAATGGGGGCAAGGTTTCCTGGCATGGAGCTGGTGGGACCTGCCTTTCCTGATGGTCACACCAGAGCCACCGGTCTGGCCTGGAGACAGCACCAAGCTGCAAAGAGGGAGACCCTGAAAAGCCTGCGCTGTGAGAGCCAGCGAGGGGAAGTGGGTGGCAGATAAGAACATGTCGAGGAAAAACACAAACCAGAAGCTCCTGAGGAATTTTGGAAAGGAAATGGGGAATTAACTGCAGAAAAGGGGGGGGGGGGGGAGGGGTGGGAAATGCAGTTTATGGCTCGCAACAAATAGTCTGGCCGTGCCACCTCGCCAGGCACTCGCCGCCTCTCCTTCCTGCCCGGGACACCCAGCAGCGGCCGTCCCAGCCAGGCAGGAGCACCGGGAATGGGCAGGCGGCCAGTGCCAGCTCCTGGGAGGGTCTATTCCAGCAGGAATCAGGGAAGAAACAAAACCAAGAGAAGCTGGCAAGAAAATACCATCCCAGCTGTGTCAGATAGGGAGAGGAAAGCTGCAGGTCGTGTCTTGCCAGTGGGTAGACAGGGGACAGCGGAGGCCAAGGCTGGCCTGAGGTCCTGTGGCACAGCCTGGCTCGGAGGGCACATCGCTTGGATGCCCACCCACAGCCCCACAGCTATTTCTGGGGAGACAGAAACCATCCCATCTCCTCCCCTTTCTTTTTTTACCCCTCTCGCCTTCGCCTCCCAGCATCAGCCCCACAGCACGGGGTCCCTGCACAAGCAGCCCCCTCAATCCGCCCCTCGCCCTGCAGCTATTTTGGAGAAAGGCAGGAGGTATTTTTAGCGCTGCCGGCTCCCGGGAGAAGCTCTGAGCCTCTGAGCCGCAGCAGCGCTGGCGCCAGAGAAACTGCCGCTGCTCTGGCTGATATTTCTTGTATAATTAAACTCAATCCATCCCGGGGGCTGGGTCTTGGCCACCAACTCAGCGAGGAGGGGAAGGAGCGGAGCCAGAGAGCTGGGGGCTGAGGGCTCTGACGGATGCTGGGAATTGCCCTGTGAGAGCTGGAAAAGCCAGGCCTGAGACTTTTGGGGGAGTTTTGCCAGGCACTGGGGAGCAGGATGGCTCTGAAAGGGGCAGGGAGCGGGATTTAACAGGAGCAGACCTCAGCAAAGGCAAAAGACCCCATACCAGCATCATCCCGTCCCGCTCCCCTGTGGGAGATGGACTCAAAGGGGATGCCTGGGACTGGACAGACAGCACCTAAAGGCAACCTGGGAGAAAGCAGCAGGATTTGAAGTGCACCCAGTGCCTGCAGGGCAAGCCAGAGAGATCCCACCTGGTAAACAAAAGCGCAAGCTGGAGCCGGAGCCATGTAGGAAGTTTTGGGGCTGTCTGGTTAGTGAGCATCTGGTGAACACAAGCTGTGGCTGGAGGCTGACAAGCAGCAGCAAAACCCCTCCTTCTTCCCACACCCACCGCCCGGCGTCTGTCCGGGGGCCCCAATCTGCCATCGAGGAACCGGGGGAACGACAGCCGGAGAAAACACAGCACCCACTGGGTTTTAGGGTTGGTTTTTTCCCTGTGCAAAAAGAACAGAGCATTTATTCCTGCGCTCCCTTAAATTTCAAGATACATTTCCAGCGATCCAGACACCAAGCTGGCATTCCAAGCAACAGTATATTTTATATAACTGCTTTTTTTTGTTTTTACCACTTTATAAAGCCATACAATGAACTGCGAAGAATCCGACATCTGTACAACGGGAAGACAACAGCGGAGTCACATTCACACACGGACACGGTGCGACCGAAGTCATCCTTACACGTGCGACAACATTATGGGCACAAAGATACAAAATATAACGTATTTTTTTTCCATCTATATAAATACACAGAAATGGGCGAGTCTAAAAGTTTGAAACTTTTCATTAACACTGATTAGCAAATAAATCTGTAACGTTCCCAAAGTAACAAAAACACAACAACAACAACAACAACAAAAACCACCATGCATAACACGGCGGCACAGGATCCGCCAACAGAAACGTCGGGTTGCTTCCTTTTTTTCTTTTTTTTTTTTTCCTTTTTAAGGAAAAGAAAAAAAAATTAGTAACCCCAAACCAACCTCAAAATTTGCAAAACAAACGAACGAAATGAAACAAGCCCCTGCGGGCTCCTTTGCCGTCTGATCCTCCTGCCTGCTCCAACGTGAGGGTTGCCTTTTGTTGATGCTGCTGTCTGGGGTTTTTGGGGCAACTGGTTTCTTTACCCGCCCGACCTGCTGGGTGGGGATTTACTTTGCGCTTCGGTTCAGGCAGTTGAACTCACTGAAAAATCGATGCCGGGAGGCTGGGTTGGGTTTTTCTCCCTGCCTGGTTTGTTTTCCATGTGTGGTTTGACCAGGGGGCAGCCAGCAAATGTTGCATCCAGATCAACCCCAAACTTTGCTCAATTTACCTGCTCAAACCCATGAGTCCCCATCTCCACTGGCGACAGGGGGGGCTGGCAAAGACCATGAGATGGCTGCATCCCATCAGCAGATGATGACACGGATCATCCCCCAAAACACCTCCCAGGGCGGCAGAGCCGAAGGCAGCCCCGTTGAACGGGACCCCCACATTTTGCCCATTGCAGGCATTACTGTTTGGGACAGGCAGCAAACGACCCCCCTGGGAAGCATTTCCCAACAGACAGCAACATCGACAGCAAAGGGAGGACGGGTGGGAAGGGGCTTCTCCAAAGAACAAACCGACACAGAAAGGGTACGTACAATAAATTTACACACGCAAAAAAAAAAAAAAAATATATATATATATATATGTGGGGAAAAGTGCGTTTTTAAGGATATCTTTGGCAAGAATATATGCAGTTCTTTGTGCAGGAAGGAGGGATGTGTTTGTGTGTGTGTTTGTGTGAGAGAGAGAGAGATACCATCCGGCTGCTGACAACGGCAGTGTGATTACAAGAAAACATATGCTGGGCTTAACTCACGCAAGCTCGAATCTCAAATACCATGACTGCATTTAAAAACCAAAGAAAAAAAACCCAAAGAGTCTTTTCTGTCCCTTTCATAAAGAAAAATATCAACATTAGGTCCCCTCCAGCCCCAGGAGCTGGGTAATCCTCAAAGCTGGCTGACGGTCTCTCCCGGGGACAGAAAGGGTAGTTACACCTAAAAATGTAACTTAAAAAAAGGAGATAAAAGGAAAAAAAAAAAGTGCCTTTAAAAGGGAGCTGACAAACACCCAGCTACATCCTTGGAAGGTGATTAGCTCTGTGTTAAAAAAATAATATAATCATCGAACAATTTTGTTAGTGTTTGAGATTTGGATACGGTCTAAATCTTCAGCTAGTGGGTTAGTGGGGAAGCTGTGAGCGGCCCAGGGCCTGAAGCAGGCGTGATGCTATCGGCAGGTATCTGCTGGGATCGGCTTCTACGTGACATCTCCGGGGTGCTTAGATCTGCTTCGTTTGTATGGGGAGAAAAAGAGGAATGGGAGTTTCAAGCACCGGTTTCCGAGGCAGCAGATTAAAATAAAATTACATTATTATCATCTCTTTTCTTAGCAGTGAGAAAACGAAGTCTGAAAAATAGAGGCTTTCAAAAATATATCTTTATATATCTATAAACACAGTGTTTTCTCTAATCGGTGAACGGCAGGGTGAGGAGATTACGGGTGAGATCGTCTCTCATGTCGCTTGAATTTCGCAGAAGGAGGGAATCGCTTTTTGGAAACATCAAAAATGAAAAGGTCTCCGCATCCGTGCGGCCAGGGAGCCGGGGAGGGGGAAAGCCCCCCCAGAGCCCCCCGTCCCGCCGCCGTCTCACAACCAACTCCTCACTATGCATCCTTTCACGCTCGCTTCAGTACATCAGTACAGCCTACGGCCGTGCCAGCCCCCTCCGGGCGCCCACGCCGCTCGCTCCCCCACGCACGCACACGCACGCACACACACATGCACACCGGTCACACGCACGCCGCCCCGACACGGGGGGACCCCCGTGCCTCTTCCCCCATCTGTATTTTCCCTTGCTCTGGATTTTCTTTTAACGTGCAGGTGTTTCCCCGGGGCAGGGGAAGCCGGGGGGGCAGATATAATGGGGGAGATATGATGCGCGGAAAGCAATATGGCAAAAATAAATATTTTCGGAGTGTAAATTTAACCTTTTTTTCCTCCTTAAAATTTCATTAGCTTACAGTATTTCATCAGTATAGCTCGTATATATATTATAGCTATCAAGGCAAAGGCGGTCCAAGGGAGGCAAGCTTTCCGGGGGGGCTGCAGTGCTGTGTTTCTAATTTTTGCCCCCAATAAACTATCTGGGCCACTTTGCACTGAAAACTGCTCCCAAAAGGCTCTCAGTGGGATACTTGCAGCAGAGAGCTCAGCAGTGACCATTCCCCCCACCCCAAACCTGCACGTGTGACCGAAGCACCCTCTGCCTGCCCCCAGCACCGCGGGGCTGGGACCTCCGCCTGCTGCTCCCCAACCACGACGCCCCCCGGCCGCGGTGGCACAGGAGCCCTTTGCCCCTCTCACCCCCTGAAGCAAAGGGAAAAGTCAACAGCACCGAAACCGCTGCAAAACTACGGTGCACTGGGGGGTGCGAGCCTCCAGCCAGGCGGTTTTGGGGGCACGCACGTGCTGAGCAGGGTGGCTCTCAGAGGACCTGTTACCTCCCCACCGAGCCAAAGTTGCCCAGCGACTGCAGGTCCTTTCCTTTTTTCTTTTCTTTTTTTTTTTTTTTTAATTTTCTTCCTTCTTTTTCTTTTTTTAACGTGGCCTCCAAAATAAAAGGAGAAAAAAGCGCCTGAGTTACTTGTAGTCATTCGCCTTTCGTGCAACTTGAACGTCCATGCAATTTAAAAACCGCTTGCGCATCTCTGAAGAGTGAGATAGGGGTAGCCACGGGTCCGCTGCTTTGCACAGGGAACCCACCTGTGCCAGCATCCACTATTATTATAATTATTATTATTATTACAATGTTTTTCTTTCCTTTCTGTTTTTTTTTTTTGTGTTAAGAGAACGTATGAGAGGCCGCAGGAGAAAATTGCCAAAGAGGACTAGTGATGGGAGGGAAAAGGGGAAGACAGGAGAGGATGCAACTTTCTGCATCCTCCCAGGAGGTTCCCAGGCAGCATCTGCCTTCCCCAGGCGCGGGGCAGCAGGAGCCCCCCACACCCCTCCGTGGGCTGGGGGGGCAAAAGCACCCCCGGGGAGGTGGGGAAATGCCGTGAACCCCCTCTCCGGGTGGACTCACAGCGGCTCACCTGTGACTGGCGCTGGGCTCTGGGTCAGCAACAGAGGTCAGCCCACGGCCGAGCTCCCCGGGGACCGGAGGGCTCGAGACCAAGCCCCCTCGCACCCCCAGCAAGTCGCCAGGTGGCCAGCAGGTTTTGGGAGAAGTGCGGGGGCTGGTGAGGACCCTCCGCTGCAGCTGGGCAAGGGAAGGTTGCCGAGGGCATCTCCTCCGGTGTCCTGCAGGCCCAGCCCATGTTGTTATCTCCTACGGGTTGTTTCAAACATGCAGCAGATGTTCATCGATGGAGCTGCTGGGATGGAGCTTCTTCCATGGGTTTTGCCGGTTGTCTCCTTTTTTCCAGATGGAAAACACCAGTCATGGTCCCACGTTCGGTCCTGAGTGGATGTCACCACTTGGGACCGTGATGCCAAAAGCTGGGAACACGCCTCTTGCTGCCACCTTCGCTTTGGTCACCTTCCCTGTGCTGGGACATGCATCCTGTCTGGCGTGACTTTGTGGCTCTCTTATATAGGTGCGTGGTTTTGGTTCCTCTATGTGTGTGTTTGGCTTGTGTTGAGTTTTTAGGGGTTTCATTGGGGGTTTTTTTGTTGTATGCTGTTTTCCTCCAAAATTCCAACCCTTTTCCCCCCCGATTCACTTCCCTCTCCCACAATGCACTTCCTCTCACTCCTTCTCGGATCAGCTCCAAGTCCTTCTCCAAAATTCAAGAATCACCCGCAAGTGCCGGCTCATCTTTTCTGGCCGGAGCCAAGCATGACTCTGGAGACAAAGTTGACGATGGCTGCAGCCGGCTGATCCGGGTCCAGCTCGGCAAAGAGGTGGCAGATGTTGTCTGTGGTGCTCCCTTGCTTCCTGGCCACGAAGCCGAAGAGCCTGGGTGAAGAGAAGGCAAGAGGGTCAGCGAGGTTTGCCAGGGTTGCTCACCCAAGGAACACCACCACCCTCTTCCAGCACGGTCTTGTCCACCTTGCTCTCTTTAACATCCACCTTGCACAACACAGAGGGAGACATCCCAAACCAGCCTGCGTGAAGACCCACCTACTCTTTCCTTCGTTGCAGTTTCTTTGAAGGCCAGCACTGCATTTCCGTTATCTCTTGGCCAAACCCCCCTTGCTCTGACCATTCCTGCCACCCTCCCCTAGACTGTCCCCAAGAAGGGACCTTCCAGATGATCACACCATTGCCTTGGTTTGGGTGATGACCCTTGGAACCACAGAGGTGTGATGGGCTGGCCATTGGGGTAGATCTTGTATGAGAGGAAGGCCATGTGGGGACACAGGGAGCTGGGTGAGACCATGCAGTTATTTCTGTCTGTCTCTCCCCTGATGTATAAAATGTCCCTTTTTTTTTTTTTTTAATTTTAATTAGAACGTGCAAACTCAAGTTATAAATACGGGGGAACAGAATGTGAGACAGGCCCAGGCCATGGCATTTCTAATTGGAGAGGGGAAATATCCCAGCAGCTGGACATTCTAATAAAAACCCCTTTGCTAACACAATGGCTAAAATTAGTGGGAATTGGCTCCTGGAAATGGGCTCAGCCAGCAGCTCTATGCTCCCATGGGTTACGACAGGGAGGACAGGAGGAAAGGAAAGAGCCGGCCAGTGGCTCACACACCATCAGCATAACCCCCGGCTCTGCTCCATGACCTGGCTCCCGCTGACACCACTGGGAGAGTTTCCAGTAAGACCAGTTCAGCAAGGGCCATGCCAGGAATTTGGGGATGAAAGATGCTTCCCGAATCCCCAGGACCATGGTCTCATGCTTGGGTGAAATGTTCCTGCAGTGAGGAGCTGAGCCCATCTCAGGCTGCCCTGCACGGGGCATCTCCCAACCAGTGCTCAAACACAAGCAGAAGCCACGCCAACAGCGGCTGGGAGGAATCAAGCACAGAAAGTACTTACTTGGCTGGGCCACTGCCATCAGTTTTAGTCCACCTGCAAAGAGAAGAGGAGGTGTGAGGGATAGTGCCTCCTGCACCCCACAGAGAGACAGGGCCATGATGGGGGCCACATCAACACTGGAGGGCCAGCCTGGCTTTGCACAGGCTTGGCTCTATGGAAGAAAAACCTGATGTGCCTCTCCCCCAGCATGAAGATACTTGGAGACACCAAGAAGTCACCAGGAGAAGGTGGGGTTGCCCCACAGTATCCAAGGCGACCCTCCATCCCTGCCCTCTGCAGCAGCAAGAGGGATGGGCCAAGCAAAGACCCTGCTCCAAGCAGCCCAGGAGCCTGGGGGAGGGAAAGGGGCAGGGGACGTGTTCACCCTGGGTTAGGGCACTCACTTTCGTTCCTGGGGGTCCAGGTCGCAGAAGGTGACGGTGTTGAGGGGGTAGTGTCGTCGGAAGAACAATCTGAAACACAAGGCCAGGAGCGTCAGGGACAGGGAGCCCCCACCTCTGCCCCACCACAGCCCAGCCCCACCAGCATGGAGGACACTCCCAAAGGTCTCCCCTAGGATGCTCCAGGAGTCAAGGACAAAGCCCAGCCCTGCCCATCACCAGGCTCATGCCACCCCAGGGATGTCCTTCACCAACACGTTCCCTGGATCACAGCCCCATTGGCTTTGGGGACCCAGAGATGTGGCCATGGGGGCTCTTACTTCCTCTGGTTGTCGGTTAAGGTGATGCCTTGTGCGGAGACTTTGAAGTGGACGATGGTCGCGGTGGGCGTGGGGTCGGCCACCAGTGTCTCGGCAACAGCCTTTGCAATGGCCTGGGGACCCGTCAGAGACTCCATCTCCACCGAATTGATGAAGAGGACATTGCAGGCTGGAAAGGGAGACAGCAGGCATGGGGTCAGCCACTGCTCCAGGCCACATTCACCCCATGGCAGCCCCTCTCTACTCACCTGCACCCTGTTTGAGGAGGTCCGTGGCTGAGTTGGTGGCCGACACGGCATCTTTCTTTTCCTCCATGGGATCTAGAAAAGACAGGGTGTTATTGCTGCTCCCTGCTTGGAAACCTACCCTGTCCCAGGCAGGCTGTGGGGGTAGATGCACTCCCTTCTGGCCCTGGCTCTTACCTCGGTCAGGAATGACCAGCTTGCAGGGCAGGGCCAAGGGCATGATGGAGTGCTGGTACACCAGAGCCGAGAGGCAGCCTGGGGAGAGAGGGGAGATGGTCAGCACAGGGCTGGGGACACGTCTTTCCCCAGTGTTAGGTCATTGTTGCTCCAGGTGGATGGGAACATGCTTTTTGGTGGGTTTCTTCATGGTGGTCCTAATACCAGACATGGCATTTCCTCTTGCTGAAACCACCGTGCCCATGGAGGGCTCGGGGAGGGGGCAGAGACGCCGGGGCCACCTTAGGAACAACAAATGGGGCAGAGGTCCTTGTGCAGTGCCTCGGAGCACATTAGCCATGGGATAACTGGAGAGCCCCCACCCTCCCTCCTGCCCAGCAGCATCATTTGTCCTACACGTGTGTGCAGGAAGGTACATACCTGTGCACATACGCACATTTGTGTGCAATCATGAGTGTGCGTGACCCCAGAGGCTCCAAATGCCCACAGGATTCAGTTATGCAGGGACAAGAGGCAGTAACAGAGGTGGAGGCTCTCCCAGATAGTCTGCTTTGATAGTCCAGCAAAGGCAAGGCTCTCCCAACCCAACCCCGCATGTGGGAAGCGCGCTGGGGGCACTCACCAAAATTGGGCTCATTGGGGCATCCTTTTAGTTTCACACCCCGTGGGCTGGTCTCGATGAGGAAGTGCCTCACCAGCTCGTTGGTGATGTCTCCTGGGAAGAGATGGGATGTTCTCACATCAGAGCCACCCCACTCCTCCTCCCACCCTGCAGTCCCATGTGGAAACCAGTGCTCCAGCTTGAGGGAGGGGTCCCTGCCACTCCGCACACCTTCCTCAAATCCGGCCCTTTGCACAGGGTCGGCCCCAAGCCAGGCTCCCCCATGGTGTTGGTGGGCCAGGGAGGCTGTGCCCGTTTCACCGTGCCAAAGCCCAAGATGCAGATGCCCCTGAGCCCTCCGCAGCTCAGGGCAGAGGGTGTCTGGTGCTTCCCTGTGCCCTGGGAGGGGAGAGCTGGGTGGGAGGGATCCTGCCACATCAGCACATACCCAAGGGCACGACTGGCTCAGCGGATCTGGCTGCCCGCTCACCCCAACCGAAGGATGGAAAGCATCTCGGCGTGGGATGGAGAAGGACACACAATACCTTTCTTGTTCTGCTGCATGACCGTGGGAGGTGGAGAAGCTACTTTCATGGCAAGGCCGTAAGCTCCCCGGAAGGAGTGGCTGTCTCGGATGATGAAAGCCCCTGGCTCCCTGTCCTTCAGCAGTGTGATGGCTGCAGGAGAGAATGGCAGACCTCAGAGCTGGCACAGTGAGAGCCGGCAAGCCCTCCAAAACCAGCAGATGTGGGTTGGGATGGGGCACCCCAGCTCTGTGGCCTCACAGCCAGGCACCATGACGTTACCACCCCCCCTGCACATCTGGACAGGGGTCTTGAGTGGGTCTGCAGCCAGGCGGGATCTCATCTCCCCCCCGCCTCCGCTGCCCTTGCATGGGCATCTCAGAGCATCCATTCCAACTCAGCCCAGCTCTGAGAAATGGAGCACTGAAGAGCAGGGAGGGACCAGGGCCCAAATCCAGGAGTCGGACTCGATGATCCTTCTGGGTCCCTTCCAACTCAGGACATTCTATGATTCTGTGAAATGCTGGGACCTTGGTTCTGAAGGCACCTTGCCCCCTCCTTGTTCTCCTCTCTTATTTTAGCAATGTCTCCAAGACCCCTCTGAGCTCTCTGAACTCAAGCTCTGGGTGCTTTGCACCCCAAACTGCACAGATCCACTGCATGCTGTGGGGATCAGTGTTCCTCCACCAAGGGGAAGGTTTGGGGAGCCCACATCATGCAAGCTGAGCTGGGCTTCAACCCCCCTCTGCCATGGTCTGAGCATCCGCCATCCACTTTCACTCCCAATCCAGCCCCTAAGGGAAATCTTCGCTAATCCCTGTGATCCTAGATACGCCCCAATTCCCAACCATAGCTCACTTGACTGTATCCTTTGCCCTGTGCCATCTACCCACCCTGCTCCCTGGAGATCTCCGGTTTGTACCAGTACTTGGAAGTGTCCTGCACAAACTTGACGTTGGCACGAGTCTCGGGGCTGATGTCTGCAAGGAAGGAATGAGGAGAAGACAAGAAACAAGTTAAAAGATGCTGTATCTAAAATTCCACGTGAGTTTTTAGCAAATCTGGCTAAAACATTAACACCTCCACCTCTTCTCAGCCCCAACACATTGCATTAACCTCAACCCAATCCTCCACACCCAGGCAGGCTGATCATCCCGGAGCTTATGGGGCATCTAAAGGTAAACCCAGACACAAGGGCCCTCAAAGGGCTGTGCGTAGGACAAGCCTCCCTGCCACACAGGCAGAGATGAAATGGGAATTCATCATTTAAAATGGAGCTGGCCAGGTGAAATGAAAGCTGTCAGAATAAAGAGATATGTCCAGGGGGTGGCAGGGAGATCCCCTGACTTCAGAGGACCTTCACTGTTCTCTAATGTTCAAGATTTGGCTCATCCACCACAAAAATAAATTCCTTCCCTTATCTCTGCTCTGTGCAGAGGAACTGGACAGGTCGACCTACCCTTGGAAACACAGCCCCCAGCCCCAGCCCTGCCCTGCCTCCCTTGGTGCCCATCAGTGGTATGGCCCCAATGGGAGCTGGCCCTCTGGACATGAAGCCACCGCTTTGCTCAGGCAACATTCCCAACCACCTGCTTTCCAAAAACAACTGAGCAAACAACCCGGCGGGCTGGATAGCATCTCTGCTGGAGACGTGTTATCAGCCCTGTGCAATCTGGTCACCTTCAGAGAGGCGGGGGGCTCGGTCCCCTCCCCAGCCCGCTTACTAATTGTTGTTTTCTAATTGCTTGCACTTCCCGGCTGGGAAATGTCCCCAGCCACAGCGAGTCACGGGGCCGGGGCAGGCGCCAGCGTGCCCACAAAGGGCTGCCCGCGCGGCAGCGAAACCTGCCCGGCAGCCGGAGCCACCGCTGCCCCACGGCTTTATTTCCCTCGTCCTATCGGCCCGATCTTGGCGTCACCGAGGTGTCCCGTAACGGGAGCCAGCGAAGGCGTTCCAGGCGCGGCGGCACCCGAGACAGGGCACACCATTTGAAACGAGAAGGCAGCACCGCAGCGGGGTCTCGGCAGGGTAAAACCCACTGGGAACAGGGCCGGGAGGTCAGCGCATCCCCACGGCAGAGAAAAGCTGCCTCTGGGCGCTTTGATCTCCCCGTACACAATTCTGGGTGCTGTTTACACCAGCGATGCCGGGTCAGTGCTTTTCCTGTTTGGATTTACCAGAGAGCGCAGGAAATGGCCCGAGCCCCGGCGGTGCCGCCAGTCTGCGGATGGGCAGGAGGGGTAAATCAGGACGCGGCTGCAATCCCTTCCCCGACGGCCGGCAAGGAGTAGGAGGGGAAAGCCCTGGGCAGGGCAGGGGGACATGGGGACCTCCGACAGCACCCCTTACCTGGCATGGAGAACTTGGAGAAGTCTGGCAGGGTGTGGGAGAAGGCAACGGTGCTCCCACCGCTGGGGCTGGACATGCCGCTGGAGAGGGGCGAGGACGCCTTGCCGTTGATGGTGGCATAGTTGGGCAGGCTGTTGGAGCGGTCCCCGGCCGACATCCGCCGCTTCTCAGGCAGTGCGGGCTGCGGTGTGGGGCTGCCCTGGTGGTAGGCAGCCGAGTCCGGGGAGGAGGAATGCGGCGTGCTTGTGCCAGGATAGTATGCCGGCGAGACAGGGAAGGACGGCGTGGAGGGAGGCTGGTAGCCAGAGGAGCTGCTCTGCCGAGACAGCGTTGGGCGCCTCTCCTCCGGGCTGGGGTACCCATACAGGGGGCTGCCAGGGGGGACAGCCGCTGCAGCTTGATGCCTGGCCAGGCTGGGGCTCCCCGGCGGGGCCACCAAGTTGCTGTGGGCCACCGTGGAGTGCCTGCCCAGCCCGGGGCTGCCGGGAGCGCCGCTTACACTGGGGTTGACGGCTCTTCGCCCGAAGCCAGGGCTCGGCGGCGTGTTGGTAGCCACTGTCCGGTGCAGGGTGCGGGGGCTCCCTGGCAGGACGTGGACCCCCACCACATTGACCTGCGGCTGTGGCCGAGCTTGGGGGTCCGGCTGAAGGCCAGCTCGGCCATCAGGGTAATCAGGGCTGGCATATGCCGAGCCTGGAACCCCGCCTTGGACCATTGCAAAGGAGGATGGAGACGAGTTTTGGTAGCTGCTGTGAGCAGAGGGCATCTGTGAGCTGACAGGCGACCGGTAAACAGGCTCAGCCGAGGCGTGGGGAGGTGTAACCGTGCCATGGGGGCTGCCCTCTGACGGGTAGCTTCGGAGGGACACCCTGAAGAGAGATGAGAAGAAGGAGGATTCAGCTCCATCCCTTGTTCCTGCTGCTGGCTGGCACCCTCCTGTGAGTGGTGCACAGGGAAACTGAGGCATGGCGCCAGCGAGCTGCTCGGTTGCTCAGCGGCAACAGTGGGATGGGTCCTGCCAGCTGCATGAAAGCAACTGGAGGTAGCTTTAGTTCCCCCATGCATCCCAGTTCCCTCTCAAAATATGACTTTCTGGGAGACAGAAAGTTTTCCGAGCTCCTCTCCCAGCAAAACGCACGGTTCATTCCTCCCTGCCAGCCTCGCCAGGTGAGCTGGTGCAGGACACCCCATGGGCAGGGTGGAGAGGGGACAGGGACGATGGCTCCATTGCATCACAGGGCACCGATGCTCAGCCCAACCCAGGGCTAGAGGTTAGCACAGATCCCATTCCCCCTCCTGCCCTGAGGGCCAGGTTCCCAGAGACATGCTGCCGAGGACCAGTGACCACCAGCAACCACCAGTGCCCCAGCTTTGTGTCCTCAGGCCAGTGAGTCGCATGGTAAGCCAGGACCCCTAAACCCTGCGTGGAGAGACAGGGGTCCTTGCAAAGGCAATTTCAAAGTGGGAGCAAGCCTGTGCACCAGGCAGGGTTCAGCCCTGGCCCCACCAGCCCCCTGCACCCACTGCCTTACCCGTCTACGCTGTGAATGGGGCTGCTGGTGGAGATGGGGCTGGGGGCAGTGAAGGAGTTGGCGAAGGTGCCGTTCCTGGCGGGCACCTCCGGGCCCCCGGGCTGGGCGGCGGGCAGGGTCCCTCCCCTGCCTATCGTGGCTGTGCGGGCCACTGACTCGACGTAGCTCCTGGGCTCTGCAGCAAAAGAGAAGGCGAAATGGATGAGCCCACAGCTCCAATGGGAAGGGGGCCAAGCCCTTTCCAGTATCCCCATTTCAGCCAGTGAAGGTGCTTGAGCTGAGCTCCTCCAGCTACACTTTTCCCCCATCCCTCTTCCCCCAGGGGTTGCGCAAAAACACATCTGGCTCATGTGGGCCTTTAGGTTGCTCCAGCAGATGCTGAAGACCCCGGCCAGGGCACAGGGAAGGGGTTTGTGCCCACACCTTTCCCCGAGGGGACCAGAGCACATGGGACCGCAGTCCCTTCCCATGCCATGGCCCCTCCACCCTGCTCTGAGTCAGCGTCCCTCCCCACCCAGGACGCCACACAGCACATGTCGTGCTCCCTGCTCATCCCCAGCCCCTAAAAATAGAGCCGGTGACTCTGCCCAGCCTGCACTGACTCACGAGGGACTGACGACGATGCCCGGCGGTCCCTGCCCCACGCCGCCCACCTCTGCCAGCCATCTCCAGCAGCAGACCAGAGAGCAGCTCCAGCTATTTCCACTGCAGTATCCAACACTCTCACTCCCAGCCCGGCTTGAAACCGGAGCCCACAAGCACAACCAAGAAAAGCAATTTTCCTTTGGAGCCGCCGAGCTGTCCCGTGCCAGGAGCAGCGAGCTGGGCTGGCCGTCACCAGCCAAGGCAGCCGCCAGACCCAGCCCTCCCTCCTCCCTTTTCTCCTGCCTCCTGCTCCATCCAGGCTGGTCCCCATCCCTATGATAGCCCCCACAGCCCCGACCCCCCCCAAAAGCTGTGCCGGATGAAGGGGCTGCAGTTTCAGCCCCGTCCCCCCGTGCCCCTGCAGCCGTGTCACACCTCGGCTGGCACGTGCCACCCACTGCCTCCGTGCTGGGGCACAACACCCCAAGCGAGACCCACTGGCGTCAAATGCTATGGGCCGGGCAACCTTGCAGGTCCCCGGCTCCAGGCTGGCCGTGCCCCAGGCAGCTCTGCAGTAGTAATTAGCATGACAAACATTATTATTATTATTAGTCATAACAGCCGGGCTCCGGCTAAACCTGCAGGCAAGCTGGCCCGCTCGCAGTCAGCAACACCAATGCACAGCTCCATGTTCGGTGCCAGACCAGGGGGTTGCAAGGAAAAAGCCTGTCACGGGTTCCCCTTCTTTCCCCCCAGTGTCTCCATGACCTGTCTGCCTGAAGACAGGAGAGGAGTCGTCCATCCTCAGGCTCGTCTCCCTGCCCAGCCCTGCTCAACCACCCCAGGAAAGATCTGAGCCAAAAGCAGATTGAGGACCTCAACACGGGCTGGGTACCAGCATCTGAGGCAGGACACGTGGCTACGAGTGACAGGGATGAGGCACTGCCCAGGGGGACGCCCAGGGCAGCTGCAAGAAACTCATCGCCGCTTAGGTAATTAAATTAATTTCACAGCTACTCACTTTTCTGCCCCCAGCTCCCCACCCCAGAGTAAAATTAGCCAGACAGTACATATGAGTCAGCCCGCAAGAGGTTAAGGCTGCAAAAATGCCAGCCCCTCCTGCAAAGGTGGGGGCTGAAGCCAGACAGGAGCCAGGGGCTCGGGGAGGGGGGACAGCTCACGGGGGAGCGCGTCTGCAAGCATACATGTGCCACAGCGAGGTGTGTGACCGTCGAGTCGTTTGGTTCAATATGGGAAAAAAAGAAAGAAAAAACTGGGAAGTTTCAGGCAGGGTTTTTTTAGGTTGAAAAAATCAGATCTTGCCTCCTAGTGTTTTCTTGGAAAAGGCTCTGGAGACGGGAAGATGGTGGGAGAATAGAGAGGCCTTGAGTCACCAGGGGCAGGGCAGTTGTTCGGGAATCCCAAATCCAAGCAGGGCTGTGCTCCAGCCAGAAATCCCCAGCACTCCGACTGTGTCGGGCTGCTTTAAAGCCTCCTCAGAGGTGGCAGCCAGGCCCTGAGCTCCCGCGCTGCCAGAGCATCCCCCGGTCCCAGGAGCAGCTGAGCAGAGCCCAGTGGAGCAGGGACCCTCGTGGACCGTGTGGCTGGGTGCAGAGGCCAAAACATCCGTCCCTGCTCAGGACTGCAGATTCAACCCCCCCCAAAACCATCATGTTATCCAAGAGGAAGAAGGAATCAAAAGCAGGGCAAGAAGCTGGTGGCGGCCGCTCAGCCCAACCAGCACGGGGTCACCAGACATCCTTTAATGTACCCAAGAAGCCATCTCTGAAAAATCAGCTCTGGAAACAGAACATTTTCTTCAAGCAAACACTTTCTCCAATACTACACAACATTCAGGTTTGGGTTATGTACATTTTGAGGAACTCCAGGGGAGAAATGCTGACTGCTCCCAGGGCTGCAGGAAGCATCGCAAACTCACCAAGAAGACACATCCTCTCCCCAAAACCCATCTTGAACTCATAGTTCCCCATCCGGGCCCCAAGGGCCCAAAGTTTCATTAAAGAAGAAAGCAAAACCACCCAACTGGTAGATAGCAGGCGGCACTCCAGGGAACTGCAGCTGCTCCCAAAGCCTCCAACTCCCTGGAAGATGTGCCACCCCAGAGCCCACAGTGCCCCCACCACCAGCAGAGCCACCCCCGAGCTGGCATCCCAGCTCAGACCCGTCCTCAGCATCCCAGGAGAGGTGCAGCCCAGGGATGGGAGAGGTGGAATTTGGGCAGTTTCCCGGCCAGCGGAGGATGCGCTCCAGCTGCCAGCGCTGTGCTGCTGTCCGGCCGGCTGAGCCGGCAGCACGCTGGTGGCCTCTGCGCCTGGTGACCTTTTGTGCTGCACTTTGGTTTATTTTCACTCCGAACGGCAGCGGCAAAGCCAGAAGGGGAGGGCAGGAACCCAAAACAGGGGCTGCTGCTCCCAGCCCCCAACCAGGCTCATCTGAAGCTGGCTGTGACGTGCCAGCATCCCTGGCGTGCCACCGGCAGGGATGCCACGCACCGAAAAAGAGCTCTCAGCCCCCATGGACGATCGCCACCCAACATGACAGACCTCCAGCTCCAATTTGGACATTGGGGGAGCCAACCACAACACAAGAAGGCATGATGTTCCCTTCCTCAAAAGGGAGCGGCACCAGCAAGACTCAGGCTCCTACATCTCTGGGGGCCAGTGCAAGGGAAGGCTGCTGGCGCAGACAGCCAGAGCCTGCTCTGAGCAACAACCCCAATAGTGGGGATGAGCAGGGAAGAGAGAGACAGAGAAAGAAAAGCCTTTCTTACCTTCTTCAGAGCCACCGCCCGCCTCCCCTTCTAACTCTGAGAGACGGAGGGGCAGGGGAGGGATGGGAGCGGGGACAGGAGGAAGAAGGGAGGTGCGACACAGAAAGAAAGAGAAATCCGAGTTAAGCAGCTTTGCCTTACTCAGGCAGGGGCACACAGAGCGTGAAGGAGAGCCCCACACCTCCCCAACACTGCGCCCCAAACTGGGCCCCTGGCCTTGGACACCTCAAGGTCCACCTGGGCATCCCAGAGATGATGTCCAAACCCAAGTGGCTGGTTTCAGGTAGGGAAGAGGGAACAGTGGGAAGCCACCATGAAGGGCTGCTACGGGAAACCCAGCAAGCACCAAAAAAGCATCAGCTCACCCTTGGGAGCAGAGCGAGAAGGGTCTTGCTGGGTGGGCTCAGCCAAGCCGTGTCTCCCAGGGTTTTGAGTGGGTTACACTCAGCCCTGAGATGGCCCAGGAAGGGGCCCCGGGTGCTGGGGACCAGCAAGCTCTGGCTTGGCAGGCTGCTCTGGGACACGTCCCCAGGACAGCGGGGCCTTTGCACCCAGGGACCACTCTCTAGGATGGAGAGGGATCTGGATACTGTTCCAGCTGACAGGCTCGGCTCCCAGAGAGCAAACCCTCTCCGGCTGTGCTGGGGAGACGAAGGGATGGAGGGGGTGAGGGAGGGAGCAGTATGGGGCTGGGGAGGAGGCAGGACCCCAGGGTTTCCCAGCCTCCACCACCAGAGACCTTGCTGGGCTGAGCCCCCCAGGGCAGCACCAACATCCCCCACCCTCACATAGTCACAGGGTCCCCACAGGATGTGACAAGGACCCCAGGGCCACCTGGGCCCAAAAGGGAGGCAGAAGTGCCTTCTCCAGCCAGAGGACCCTTCCAGGGGTATCCTCACAGATGCCCCCCCCCAAAAACCACCTGCAGCCCCTGTGCCCGCACTCACCTCCCACTGGATGCAGCAGGATCTCGGCCGGGTTGTGGGGTTTCAGCCCCAGTGCTGAGAGCGGGGTCTTGGCCAGGCCGGGGGGAGAACGCACTGTTGGCACGGGGGACACAGGAGAGTTAGTGGAGGGGTGGGAGGTGAAGCTTCAGAAAGGCTGGAGGGGTTCAGAGCCCCCATGACCCATCCCACCTACCAGCTGCCATCGGGGGCTGCCAGGAAGAGCTCTTGTGTGAAGCAGCACCCCGGGGAAGGGCATCGAGCCCCCTCTCCATTTGGGGATACACACAGGGCAGGAGGTGCCCGGGAACAAGCAGTCTGCCCCATTACAGGGCTGGCAGGACAGAGAAAGGTGGCAATTCCCACCAGGGCAGGCCCAGACCCCATCTCCCAGCAGCATCCCCATGAGGGAATGGTCCCACCATAGGCATGAAGCCTCTTTCATGGCCCCTGTGCGAGCAGCCGCCCCCCAACCCAGTGCTCCCAAACCTTAACCCCCGCTCTGCCGATCCCCACGTCTGGCTGAGCTGGGACTGGGCTGTCCCGGAGCAGCTCATCACCCCCACGAAAGGGGCAGCAAGACTGCCAAAAACCCTCTCACCCTCCAGACCAGCTCGGTGGGTGGGTGAGGATGTTCACACAGAGCATGTTCCCTGAGGGGTAGCAATGCAAACATGAGGTTTGTACCCCTGTGCCCATACGTACATACCAGGAGAAGCTGCATATGTATGTATGGCTATGATACGGATGCACCAGCAGGGTTTCATGGGGCAGGGCGTACCATGTACCAAGCCAACTGTACCTCCTCTCCCCTCCTGTCCCCCATGATGCTGACCCATCTCCCTGATGCTGCATCACCCTGGGAGAGACCTCCAGGTCTCATCTCCAGCAAAAGGGACTGGAGGGCACATCCTTCCATCAGCATTTGAACATCCCCGACTGGCAGCATGGGCACGGGGCCCACGGCGAGGCCGGGAGGCGGCGGGTGGTGGGTGCTCCGGAGGAAAGCCAGACCCTCACCCCGAGGCCAGGTCCCCCAGGAAGCCTGGGGTTGGAGCAGCCGAGTCCCTGGGAAACCGAGATAGCAGCGCCTGCAAGGCGCAGTGTCAGCTCGCACCTCTGTTGGCTGAGGAGTGGCAGGGTCCTCCCGGGAATTCCGCTGGGACCGCCATCTCCCCACGGAGGGGAAGCTCTCCTGTAATCCCCGTGGGGGGCACTTTGGCAAAGCTTGCAAACTGCATCATCAAACCTCCCAGGCCTCCCCAGCTGGCACTGGCTAGAAGCACTGCCTCCAGGCCACGTCCCCAGTCCCCAGCCACGCTGTTCCCGTCACCTCTGCAAGTGACTCATCCCCCAAGACCAGCCACTGTTCCACTGCCAAGGAGCTGCTGCCCCGGGGAGAGGTCTCTGGGTCCCCCAGAACAACGGGGCCATTTCTGAGCTGCCAAATGCCCTGGGGACGCTCCCACACTCCAGTCACTGCATCCCACCAGACAGGGCTCAAACGTCAGCAGGTTGTAGGGGAGGAATGGCAACAGCACAGGAGGAAACAGCCTTGAGCCCCATGGGCTGAGCTACGGGGGGCAGGTGGCCCCATTGTGACCAGGACGTGGCATCGGGGGGGCTGCACCCAGCCTGAGCATCCCCAGCCCTAGAGCATCCCTCAGCATCCAGCCTACAAAACTGGGTTTAGGGGGGTAGGGGAGCAGCTGCCATCTTTTTGATGGGTTTCCCAGTTGACTGGCTGCTCCATTGCACTGGTCCAAGCCCGAGTCGTGCTATGCCGACATGAGGCTGCTCATCGGGGTTTGTCGCTCAAGCTGGTCACACAAACCCGGTCCACACAAACACACCGCAACTGCACAGTTAGGGTTAGTCAAAAAGGAGGCATGCTGTGCCAGAGAAGCAGAAACAAGATGCATGCAAAGGGCTAGCATCTCCCAGCCTTTTCCCCCTCCTGCCCTGGAAACAGCGAGCGAGAAGTGGCACAGCATGCAAGGGTCTGCCCTGAGCCCCCTCCCCATCTTCAGTCCCTCCTGCCTCCCCTTGGCTCGCCTGCTACCACAGCCTCGCTGCCCTTCTTGCCATGCTGGTAGGAAAGATGGGGAGGTGCAGCACTGGGATGGGGCGAAAGGATGCTGTCTTTTGGACCCTGCCTTTCTCCTTATGCTGCCTTGGGATCCCATCCAAGAAATGCCCCAGTGAGTGGAGAGTGGGAAAGAGCCAACAGGAGGGTGCTGAGCATGGGATGCTGATGGCAGTGGGATGCTGATGGCAGCATGGAGTAGTGGGATGTGGAGGACAGAGGAGGATGGAGAGGAGGAGTGATTAACATGGCGGTGGGTGTCTGGAGCCCGGAGCTGTCTGACCCTTGGCGAATTTCTGGCTTGCCGAGAGCCACCCACCAAGCCCCTCCGCCTCCCGGAGCCGCAGCACTTACAGGAGTTGGAGTAAGGGGTTTGTGGCGAGACAGGGAAGGCTGGGGTGGGGGGAGAAATCTCACCGCCGCCAGAGGGTGGGCTGGTGGGGGAGGCACCCTCCATCTCTTCAAAGGCTTCCTTGTAGCTGTGGAGGTGAGGCTGGGGAGAGCAGGAGAAAGGGTCAGTCCCATTCCTACCATGGGCACGACCCTCCAGGACACCACCACCACCAAAAGCATCATTAACTCCCAACCCTGCAGGATGCCACAGATGCTGAAAGTCCCATACTCTCCTCCAAGCCTTCTCCCTCCCCGGAGGTGGATGCACCCCACCAGCCGCCTCCCCACCCCAGCACCCCCCTACCCTGGCACACCTCTTTGGGCCTCCCTCCAGGGTTGGCCGCAATGGTGCTGACCACCTCGGGCGAGAGGACGGTGGGGCTGCGGGGCGAGCTGGGCTCCGCTGAGCTCTTCTCATAGTGGCTGTCACTGGGGGTCCGCTTGCGGGCAGGGATGGCGCTTTCCTCTGGGGGCTTCTCCCGGGACTGCACCCCTGCAGGGCAAGCACAAGGTGGGAGATGGGTGAGGAGGCACCAGCTAAGATGGGGACCAGCAGGAGATGCTCCGGGGCTGAGCCGAGAGGTCTCCCTGGGGCTGTGTGCTGCAGAGCAGGCTCTGCCCAGCAGAGATGGCATCTTCAGCACTCACCTGCATCTAACCCCCAGAGCAGCACAGTCAGTTTTGAGCTGGAGCAGATATGCCCTATAGCAGTGGCCCTGGGCCAAGCAAAAAAGTAAGGCAGGGTTGTGGCTAGTGGCTGGATCGCTGCATTAGCCCTCCCAAGCACCTCGAGTTTGGGGCTCAAGGACAGCATCCCCCGGCAGTGCGTGCGAGGGGCACGAGCATCTTGCGAGCAGCCCAGTGAGGCAGCCCAGCCCTGCCAGCCGGGAGAAGGGGACACTGCCTGCCCCTGCCCTGCAGAGCTCGCAAGGACCAGGACCTCCTGACAGTGTCACGGTGGGAAAGGGCCGAATCCCCCATCACCGGGATGGCCACGTTCGGCTGCATCCCTGCTCCCACATCTGCATGCAGCTTCAACCACAGCAGTGGAAAAAGCCCATTTTTATGAGTCCCCAAGGCAGAGGGACCACCGGGTCGGGAGGAAAGTCCCCAACAGAGGGATGGTACAGGGAACCCCAACAAACCACTGCTGATCTCCTACCCCCAGCACAAAGCCCTCCTAAAAGGGGAGATGGGCAGCTCCTCTCCATCTCCCCCGAAATCTCCTCCTCAGACCCCAGCGCCATGAGCCACCAGTGCCCATAGCCTGGGGCAACACCAAGGGGCTCTGAGACCCTGGGGGAAAGATGGGAGCGAGCAAGTCACCACAGGAGAATGGGTTTCTCTGGGCTGTTGGGGTCTGGTAGATCCCACTGGTGATCTCTGTGGGCTGGGATAAAGCCCAGGAATGGGGAAAAAGCCAGCACAGGGCAGGGGGGCTGGGATGAGGGGTGCAATCCCAAAGCGGGGTCCAAACACACTCTCCGCCCCATTTTGCCTGAAGAAGGGGTTAATTAGGGCTCAGGGACAATGGTGCCCGGTTCGGTGCAGGTGAACCACACAGAGCATCGTGGGCACAGCTCAGAGCCCTGCGGGACTCCCTCTCCTCCCCAGAACCCACATGGCAGCAGGGTGACCCCCGGTCTCAGCCCCAGTAGCAGAGGTGACAGCACCGTCCCCTCCGTGTTTCCCGCAGAGCCAGGGAGTGCTCACACTACCCTTGGCCCAGCACATTAGGGGGGAAAAAAAAAAGAGAAAAGGAAAAAAAAAAAAAGAGGTCAGCATCACGCTCCAGGAAATGCACTTTTCAAACACCAACTCCTTTCCCACGGGCTGGCGGAGGAAAACCAGCCATCAGCTGCTTCCCCTCGCTCCCCGGGACTCCGTGCGGGACCCACGCCTCGCACCCGCTGACCTCCTCTCTTCACCGCTCCAACACCCGCACCGGAGCTTTCCCGGCCCCGGGGAAAGGGCTGGGAGCAGCGAAGGGGCTGGGAGCACAGGAGGGATGGAGGTGGCCTGGGTGCATTTCTAAATAATCGGCCTAGTGAATGGCAACAACAATAAAATCACCGCTTGGGGGGAGAGGCTGCCGGGCTGCAAGGCAGGGGACGCGAGCCAACGGGGCTGGCTCCAGCCGCGGAGGCGGCCTGGAAAATTCCACTAAGAGCAGCTTTGAAACACAACTCCCCGATCCCTTCTGCAGGTGCTCGCCGGCGTGGGGGACAGCCATTAAAAAGACCCATGGTAGGGACAGGGGGTCGGAGAGGGTCTCTGGGAAGCCACCCTGCAGGTGCAGTGGCCATGGGTAGCATTGTACAGGGCCACCATATATCTTTTTCCCTGCTCCTCACTTTAAGGGAACAAAGCCCTGAGTTGTGAGCATAGAGAGAAACAAAATGGGGGAGAAAAAATAAAGCAAACTCTTATATTTCATTTTCACCTCTCCACTTCGTGCACTGCAGAGTGTCCTGCACGCTGCAAGAGCATCACCAGGACCATCCCTTGTCCCATCCCAATGTGAGCTGCAGCGACCGACCACTGTGAAGGGACAGGGACTGGGCTCCTCGAGTCGCGCACGCCTGCCTCGCTTTGCATTTTTAATTTGGGAAGCACAAACAGCAGCTCGCCAGAGCCCGGCTGTCAGTGCACATCACACATCTACAGCGTGGGACCCCCCTGCTCCATCCCTGGGGCTGAGTGTCACCCAGCTGCAGGGTGCTGGATCTGGCCCGTCAGGACACCCAGGAGCTCACCAAGCTTTGGCCGCTCCACTCCCCAGACATGGAAAGTGGCCGGGGCCGCGGGGAGGGGAGGGAGGAGAGGGGAAAAAAGGGACTCATTGTTCTGGAGCCGAGAGTGGGAAACTTCACGGGCCGCCCGGAGCAAAACCTGGAGGAAACCCAGGCTCTGAGCACGGCTCCCCCGACCCCCCGGGTGATTTATGGGCTGGAAACTACACTTGAAAAACAAACTCTCCTTTCCCCCACTCACTGTGCCCCCTCAGCAGATATACAGCCTCCCTTAGCCACGGTACCACCAGCAGCTCCCCAAGGAGGCCCTGTCCGGCTGTGGGAGGGGGAGTCCCCATCACAAAGGGAGAATAGCAGCCTGCACCCCGCTCCCCACCTTCGCCCCCACCACCTCTGGCACTGCCACCCCTTCTGCTGCCCATTTAACTCCCTAACCTGGCAGCAACCCCCTCCCAGCAAAGTCCTGCCCTTGGACTAAACACAGCTCTAGGGCTGGGGAAGGGCAGGGGCACAACAGCCGGGGCAGGAGGCAACAGGAGGGATTTAAATCCAGGTGGTTTTGTGGCTGGGGAGCCAGGTTTCTGGGCAAATTCAGGAGGCAGCTGTTTTTTGAGCATGAGATGCTGGAACCACTGCCAGGCAAGAGCTGGACGATACCCCCACGGTGGAGAGAAGAGAGCGAAGCAGCATCCCATGGCCCTTGGGATGCAGCACCCAGCAGTTAAAACTACACAGGGACACGCGATGCCCAGGGAAAAGAGAGATGCAAACTCGCTCCCTGCCTGCACAAGGAACAGCAGCAGACGTTGCCCTGTACTGTGCTCTGCCAGAGCCCAACTCGCCCCGTCCCACCAGGCACAGAGAGGTCTACCGCTCCCCTCGTCCCAGGGCACTTCATTGATGTGGGCATCCATGTTTGACCCCAAAATGAGCACAGCTGGGGGCCCTCCCTCACCCACCCCCCGGCTGCAGACAGACCCATGGGAGAAACCCACGGACTGAGGCAGGTGAGACCCTGGCTGAACCAGGGATCTGCAGAGCTGCACCCCAGCCCTTGCCTCCCCGAGGAGTGAGCCACAGCCAGGGCAAAGCTTGGAGGGGCTGGAGCAAGGGTCCGG
Source organism: Platalea leucorodia (assembly GCF_965183815.1). NCBI lineage: Eukaryota > Metazoa > Chordata > Aves > Pelecaniformes > Threskiornithidae > Platalea > Platalea leucorodia. The sequence goes on along the minus strand of NC_138827.1, from coordinate 84,931,678 downwards.
ATCCGGCACAGCAATGAAACCCCACCAGAAAACAGTGCCAGGCTTGGATGAGATGCAAAACCAAGCGTGGGCAGGGGAGTCTGTACTCAGGGCCAGGGGATCCCCCATCACCGGAGGAGGTCAAGGGGGGCCCTGAGCATCACCCTGCTGAGAAAGGGGATCGAGCCTGCATGGGGAGGGTCTCCCGAGCCTCCCTCCACCCCGCATCCATGCAACACACGGAGCACTCAGCATGCAGGGATAGGGGAGGAAGGAGGGATGAGAAGGAAGGAGGGAGGAGAGTGATGGAAGGAGAAGGATGGATGGGGAAGGATGGAGGACAAGGAAGGAGGGAGGTGGAATGAACGAACCGGAGAAGGAGAAGGACCGTTGCTGGTTCAGAGGAGGACGGGGGGCTTTGGTGCTCTTGTTGAGGTCCCTGAGCTTGGCGTTGTACTCTGCCAGCATACCAGGACGGGGGGGTGCAAGGAGGGTGGGAGGTCACAGGGGACAGACACGGTCCCCCATGGGGAGAGCAAGGGGCAGACAGGACAAATGTCACGAGATACAATAGGGAGAGAGAGAGAAAACAAGAGAAAATATTAGTCGGGCTCCAACAGATGAGCCTGAGGTCACTTGGGGTCCAAGGGAGCTCAGACCCCACTTACAGCTGCTTTCCCATCACCCAAATTGCCTGGCTCCAGGCACCACTTAAACCCACGTGGGAAATCAATGGTGTCTCCCAACCACACATGGCCTTGTGCAACACCACAAATGCCCCATCAGTGTCCCCCTGGGGATGGCACTGTGCTGGTCCCCTCCATCACGGGATGCCGAGGGCTGGGACAAGAAGGGATGACCCCAGATGCCTCGCTGGGAGATGATGGGGACTGAAGAACGGCAGGACTAGCTCCCTTCTGCAGGAAGACGCTGGGGATGCCAGCGCTGCCCCATCCCATCTCTTCCCCTCCATCACCAGTGGGAAGCGGGAACAGGAGCGCACCCCCACCGGGCACGGAGGAGGTGTGAGATGCTCCACGTCGCTGCGCCAGGACACACAGGCAATTTATAGCAGCAGGGAATGTAAACAAACCCGTCCATGCCCCACCGTCCCCACCAGCCATCCCCTCCAGGCACTGACTTCGGGACACCTCGTTCCCGCCAGAGGTCAGGCCGCCCACCCGCGCTGTTCCCGCCTCGGCACAGACGGCCAGGCTCCAGCGGGGACAGGTGGCCGCAGGCTGGGGACCATTCCCGGGACACCTCTCCTCCCCAGGAAGCCCAGCGGCTGCAGCAGGATGACAGTGACCCCAGCCCAGCTTTGAGGACCTGATCCCAGGGGTGAGGGGGATGGACTTTTTGGCAGACACCATCAAACATCCATTTCTCACCCACTGCAAATACTGCTCCTCCTCTCCTGAGGCTCTCCTCTTTTCCACCCCATTTTTTCCCCCTCCATAGCTGGGGGTGGATCTGCTCCTTATAATATTCAGTCCAGACATACAGCACGGTTTGGGCATCTGTGTGTTCTTGGGTTTGTTTAAACCCTCTGCGCAAGCCCTGAGTCCCTCTATGGATCTGGCCTGTAACGCTGAGGTCAGGTTCAGATGGATGCAAACGTCCTCCAACACCTCTGCACCGCTCCCCGACCCCTCCCCGCCGCTGGCACCCTTCCTGCCGCCCATCCCTGTGCCACAGTGACTCAGCCCCTGCGCCTGGGAGGTTGGTGCTGTTGGATTTTTCCAGTCAAGCCTTTTCCCCCTCCCTCTAATGCCAGGCGAGTTTCTGGACTGAGCACAGAGCTGGAAGGGATGGAGCTGCCAAGCCCCAGCATCACGAGCTGGCCCCCAGCCTGGCCGCAGCCCCGAACCCTTCCCAAATGTCGCTCTGCAATTCAACAACTGCAGCCGAAGCAGCAAGGAGGGAGGGCACCGAGCTGCCGCAGGGCCACAGCACCTCCTTCCCAGGGGGCTGGGACCCTCTGCGTCCCCAAAGCCCCCAAGCCAGAGCCGCAGGAGGGCAGGGAGGCAGAGGACGCAGTTTCCCGTCTGCAGCACGGAGCAAAAACGCCTTCATCCAGCCACGGCACCAATGCTCGGTGCGGCACCCAGCCAAGCATTGCACCAAACCCCTCTGGCAGGGCTGGGAAATGCCTTCCCAGCCCCGCAACATCACCCCACCGCCAGGTCCAGCTTCAAACCACACAGGGCCAATCTGGCTGGGCCACCGGGGCAGAAAGGCTGCTGCCAGCCTGCACCCTGACCCCCCAGCTCCAGCAGCACCCCAGCTGCCCAGGGAGGAGGTCCGAGCACCGGGGAGGACGTCTGAGCACCAAGCCCAGCATGCTGGGAGGAAAACGGGGCCTGAAATCAGGGAGGAGCCCAGCTACTGTAAACACAAGGGAAGTGCTCTGCTGGGACCTTACACCGGAGCACACTCCAGGCAGGGAGAGCATCATGTCCAAGGCGGAGTGCAGGCAGGACACCCTCATTCAGAGCTGAAAACATCTTCCCAAACTCAGCCATATTCTCCCCCAAAGGGAGAAATCCCCCTGGGACCCAGCAAGTGGCCCTGCCGCAGGGGACAGACCAGCCCCATACCCCAAAGGGATGAGGATGAGGGGATCCGACTCCCTCGGTCACCCGTTCTCCCCACCTCTGGGCAACGCTGCGGTGAGCTGCAAGGGGGGTTCTCGGCAAAGGAGAGGGGCACAGGCTGCGCCCCTGCACGGCATGCCCCCACGGCGGGTGCTCCACTGCCAAGCCTGGATCCGGCACAGACGAGGAGTCACTGCATCTCCCATCCCCAGCTCCACCATGCACTACGCCCGTAGGCTCCGGCTTCTCGGGACATGCAGTCCCCCCAGTCCCCCCAAGGAATCAAAGCATCCTACCTGCCACCCTGTGGGCCACCAGGCCCTCCAGATTCAAGGGCTCTTCTGCCGACCTCGACAGGTCTTCGTAGCTCTCCGGTCCCTTGGGGAGCATCTGGGTTTGTGGTGGGACGGTGGGGGAAGGCGGGGAGGACACAAGGAGCTGTTGAGACCCCACGGGGCTGTAGGAGGTGCTGAGCGGGAGGTTGCCCATCGGTGCTCCGGCTGGGGCATGGCTGTAGCTCCTTGGCTCCGGCACTGGTGCTGGCTGATAGCTGTAGGGCGAATAGGTTTCACGGTACTCATGCACCCCATAGTCCGGCTCCCTGGGAGAATAGGCTTTGCCCCCAGGCTCAGAGACCACAGGGCTCATGGAGGTGCCGAAGGACCTCGGCTGGACCACTTGCGGAGCCGGCTGGGCATAGAGACCAGTGATGGGCTGGGCTGAGAGGGAGGAGAGCAGGGGTCCCGCTGGCTTGTCCTGGCGAGAGGCTGCAGGCACACTCTGCGATTTGTGGACGGCGGGTGCAAGGTCCAGCATGAGGACATCAAGCGCTTCGATGGACTGCTCGATCTCCCGGCGGGAGGGCGCCCGGGGGAATTCGGGCATGCTGTGGCTGTGCGGGGGCACCGGCTGCAGCGGGCTGGGCTGGGGGCTGCAGCTGGAGACGCTGGGGCTGTGGCTCTCCATGCCACCCTCCTGCAGCCGGGAAGGCGGCCGGCTCCCTCCTTGCTGCTGCCAGGAATTCAAACCCCTCTGCACGGCCTCCCGGCTGCTGGTGCTGCGAGCCGGGGCCTGGGGCAGCGTTGGGTTCGCGTCATACTTGGCCATGTCCACCGCCGGGAAGGACCGGGAGCGGTAGGCACCAGCAGGGTCGTAGCCATACAGGTAGGGCTGGGAGCCGGGCAGCGGCTGGGCCTGGAGCCAGCCTGGGGTGTGGGAGCCCGGCGGGCGCTGTGGGTAGCCGGCCAGGTGGTCCTGAGTGGATGCTGAGGGCTGTAAAGGAGGCAACGGGTCACGGAGGTGGTGGCCCATCAGGGTGTTCTGGTTGTTGTAAGGGTAGCCGCCATTGGAGAGCGGCTCACCATCGTACAGACCCTCCTTCAGCAGCTTCTCGGTCCCGTTGCAGCTTGAGGGGCCATTGGGTAGGGAGGACAGGCTGCCCACCCGGGGCGCCTCCTGATAGCCGGCCTCACTGGTGGTGGTGGTGCCATCCAAGGAGGAGAGCGTGCCCAGGCTGCCCACACTGTGCCCATCCTGGTTGGGCAGCTCGTCGTCCAAGATATCCGTCTCCCGCTCAGCCACCAGCGCCGCGGCATTCCCATTGACGTGCACCTGAGCCGGCACCACGTGGCGGCCCGGCATGGCAGGCAGGCGCGCCGGCACAGGGCCGGGCACGTGGTTGTGCATGGGTGGCGCGCTCTCCAAGCCGAAGCCGACAAGGAGACGATCCAGCTCCCGCTTCTCCTCGGGGCTCAGCACTGCCTGGCCACCGGGCGCCCCAGGCACCCCCGGCTCATCGGTCCGGTCAGTCTTGGTGGAGGCGGTGGAGTTGCCCGAGTCGCTGCTCACCGAGAGCGTGTGCTCGACGTGGTTGGGCGTTGCTGAAAGCGGGAGGCGGGTGGCGTTGACGGCACCGGTGCTGCCGTGGAGGGAGTCTTTCTTCTTCACTTTAGCGTAGAGGCTCCCATCCAGAGGCCCTTGCGTGTGCCCAACCTCTGCAAGGGGAGAAATGAACACGAGACCCCAGATCAATTGCTGGCTCTCTGCACGGAGCTAATGGGTCCCATTAGCCGGTGGTTTCGATCTCTTCCGTGCCGCCGGAGCGCTTAACGACCAGCATCGCCGTCTCCTCAGCACCCTCCGCAATCCCATGGGCAGCATCATGCAGAGACACCGGAGCCAGACCCCCCCCAGCCCCGTTCCCCCGTGGTCCCCCACTCCGCATGCCGTCCTGCCCTGCCCTGCAAGCACCACCTGCTCCACTGGGATCCACCAAAATCCACCCCCGGCTCCAGGCATCATTCCTGGCAATTCCCTTTCATGGCTGGCGAGGGCCGGAGCTGCCCACACAGTTGGCCATCACTTTACTGCAGCCCTGCTGCTCCGCAGTGCTCAGCTGGCCCCGAAGGGCCACGCGGCACCAGGGAGGCAAATGGGGTGGGTGGGGGAGATGCATCACAGGCCTTAGGAGGACAGGCGGAGGCGGTCAGGATCTGGCTTCGAAGTTCTGCATGTCTCCAGCTGGATGGATGTACTCAGCCCACGGGTGAAGGACAGATGAACCACAGACCCACCTTCCCCCCCCCACCCGTTCTCCTCCCGGATGATGCACAGATCCAGCCAGCTACCCATCCTTGACATTTTCTTCCCTGGCTACAGACAGGCTCCCACCCTTTCTCTCCTTCCCCTTCCCTCTCTCAGCCCGCATGGATCTACCCTGGACATTTCCTTGCTGCCGGACGCTTCCCCGAAGCTCCCGCACAGGCAGTGCCTCTGCCCAACCCCGATCACGCAGCATCTCCTCCCCGGGGAGGCACCGAGCGCCCCAACCCCACGATTCGAGTCCAGTGCGATGAGCCAACTCTGCTCCGCAGCCCCCAAAGGATGGGGGGCATCCAGGGCATGGCAGCATCACCACAGCAACCTTGCACCCCAGCTCCGAGCCCCCCAGTTCCCACCACCCCCAGCAGCCCCAACACCACAACCAGCTGCACCCTTTAAACCTTTCCAAGCGAGGCAGCCAGATTTTGGGGGCACAGAGGGACTCTGGCCACCAAGACAGCAATGGGGATGGCCCCCAAGCCGTGTCCCCCCTGCTGGAGCGTGCACGGCACCAGCCGGGCTGCAGACTCCTGTTTTTCCAGCTCCTCACCGAGGTTTCCTGGAAGGGCCCATGAGCAGTGTTAAACACTTTCTTTTGGAGGAAAAAATGACTCTTCCCTGGCGGCGGGCCAGGCGGCTGACTCAGGGACGGAAGACGGCCCTAACGCGATAGTGTGAAATCAGAGCGCTCCTATCTGTGAGCAAAACACTTCCGAAAGCCAGCCCTGAGCCGGGGACGGCTTAACCAGTCCCATGCCACAGCACCCATGCCCTGGCAGCTCCTGCACCACTGAACCCCCTCACCGTAAAGCGGAGGGGGGCAATAACACCCAGCACATAACCCACCAAGGCAGGGCCCCCTCCTCACCACTGATTTTCCACTCCCGAATCCCCGCCAGCAGCATCCCAAGGAGGCAGCCGAGCCCCAAAGCCCCTCCTTGGCTTGAAGATGCCCTAGGACCACGCAGTGAGGTCCTCCCCAGGCACTTGATGAGGGAAAGGATGAGGATGGGGTCCACGATTTCTCCCAGAGACTCAGAGCTCCTTCATCCAGCCAGTGTAGCCAAGAACTGGCAGCATTTGACTCCGCAACACCTCCCGTACGGGCAAAAAGGGGAATAGAAAGAGGGAATCCCTTCCTGTGGAGGGAGAAAGGAAAAAGCAGCGTGTCCAGGGACAGCGTCAACACTGGAGAGGCTGAGACATCGCCTGGAGCCGGGCCGTCGCCCAGCCCTCCTGTATGATGGCGGTGATGGGTTCTGGCCAGTCCCGGGAAACAGGGCAAGAGCCAAGGTGGGGGCTGGGATAAATAGGGCAGGGGAATAGAAAGGAAAAGGGAATAAATAAATATAAATGAAAGCACGTGGCGCCAAGGGAGAAAATAGCTGGGAAAGGCTTTAATTAGACTGTGGGCTGGGCAGCACCCCATGGCTGGGAGAAACATCTCAAAAGCGGGGTCAGGATGGGGCACCACGCAGTTCATGGCAGAGCCAGAAAGCCCTGAGCACCCTGTCCCACCTTTCCTGGACCCTCCAGCCAGGCAGGGACATGGGGAGTTTGGTGGCCCCCACCCCAAGAGCAGTAGCAAGGAAGGGGCCATGACAGCTCCACCATCAGCCAGGCCCTTGTCCCACAGCTGCCCTGCCCCACACCTGACTGCCCACCCTGTCCTTGTCCCCACACGACCCCTGGGCTCGGATGCCAAGAACCGAATTCTGCTATTGCCTGCCACTCCCAGGACCGCCCCCAGGCCATGCTATCACTCATATGGCTGTCCGCTTGTCACCTGAGAAGTTGAACAAAATCCCCCAAAAAAGAGCAAGGGAAGCGGGGACAGGCTGCCCTGGCCGAAGCTGCCGTCCCCAGAGCAGCAGGCTCCCAGGTCCCCGTTTGTAAAACATTTGCAGCTCCCAGCAAGGTCAGATTTCATCCCTGAAGGTCAGAGCAGCTCCAGCCTGGCAGGCTGTGCCACCCTAGCGCGGGCTGGGTTTGCCCGGGGCTCAGCCCCCGACGCAGCTCTGCTCTGGCTCTATCTGCTGCGGCTCTATCTGCTCCGGCTGTATCGAGGCGGCTGGGGGAAGCGCTGAGCCCAGCCTGGTCCTACCCCTGCTGCCAGGCTCGCTGCCCTGGCAGGGCAACGCTCTGCCCTCTCCCTCCCCTGCACCCTGCAGCTACACCTGGGAGAAAAACTAGTCCAGGGCACGCGTGACAATGGGAAGGGGTGTCAGCTTGCATCCCCAAAATCCCAGCCATCCACCTCACGCCCAGTGGGGTGCACTGTACAGCATCATGCACCAGCACAAATCCTGGCCAGGGCTCTGCACCAGTGCAGAGGATAAGGCTGGGGCACCACCGTGTCTCCCCTGGTCCTGCCCCCAGCAGCATCCCACCTGCTGCCTCCACTCCCCACCACCCACAGCCCTGGCCCCAGGGCATCTCTGGAGCATCAGCCGGCAGGGATCCTGGGGTCCCAGGACCCTTCGTAGGATGAAGGATGCAGGCTGAGTCCCATGGGGAAGAACTCAGCCCTCCAGCTCTGGTTTCATCCTGTGCCCAGATATGATGGCAAGAAGTAACCCCAGCCCCTGAGCTGTGGGTCACCACAGCCATGAATTCCCCACCCACCCTCAGCCTCTTCCCCCATCCCGTCCAGCTCAAAGAAAAGCAAAGTCAGGACTTACCAAAGGGGATGGGGAAGAAAAGATCCCAGGTGAAGAGGAGCGGGCAGCAAAATCCCTTTCCTTTGCCCCTTCCAGCACCAGAGCCTTCCAGGGGGACCTGGTGCGGCGGCAGCTCGAACAGTGTCCGCAGCCGGCTCTGTGTGTCCGTCCAGGACAGGAGCCGACAGCCCGGAGCTGGCTTTGGTTGGCGTTTGTCCCTTTGGCTTTGCTTTGGCGGAGGGAGCTATTCCCTCCCCAGCGTCGTGTCCCGCGGGGCCAGCGAGAGGGGCATCCCGATGGCAGCGAGGTGCCGGAGGGGCTCGGATATGGGGTACCCCCAGGACAGCGGGTGCCTCCAGGACACGGGGTGCGAAAGGGGAAGATGGAGAAGACGAAGGCGGCAGAGGCAGGAGACGGGCTGGAGGTGAGGAGGTGCAGTTGTGCTTCCCTCCGCCCCAGACCACACAGGGACGAGCAGGGAGGGAAAGGGGAGAGGCAGTGGGAAGGCAGCTGGGGGCCGCCCAAGCCTCAGCCCCAGCCCGGGTTAACCCCAGCGAGGTGCTGGGAGGGTGAGAGTGAGCGCCATGGAGGGAGGACAGCCGGACAGACAGCTCCTAGCTATGAATATTAACTACTTCCTCCACAGGCAGGGCTGCGCCGCATTAACTGTTTCCTAGGCATGACAGACAGACGGACGGACAGCTGGACAGCCTACCCACCCTGCACCAGGTGCTGAGCATCACCACGCTGGATGATCCCCCCAGTTTGAGACCCGCAGCCCTGCCCGGCTCCTGCGTGCCCATGTCACACATGCCCCCTAAAAGCAGTGACACATTCGGGGTGGGGATGTCCTTTCAGGCCACATGTGATGCTGGAACACAGCCAGGTCTGCAAACCCAAATGTCTTGCTGGAGACTTGAGTTTCTCCATCATAAATAAATACACAGCCAAAGAGTGGAAACCCGCTGTGGCCAAGCCACCAACCCCACCAGCGCCAAACCCGACCCGTTTTCACAACCCCCCTTCCCTGCCCCGCGGCACAGCATGGACGCACCAGCACTAGTTTTGAGATGGCACGTGCCGCCCTGACCCGTGGCAGGAGACACGGCACAGATCCTATCCACCCTGGAGCTGCCTGTGACCGCGCTGCTCCATCCCGGGCAAAATCCATGCTGGGATGGTGCTGACAATTCCCTGGTCCAGGTGACGGTGAGCCCACCCCATGTCCAGGCCCCTTCTTGAACCCGTGCTCAGGCCTCCACTCCTTGATTGATCCAACATACTCAGCAAAACGCAAGGCTCCTTCCACTCTAATCCCCCAAATCGTGCATTTCCCACACCCCCGTGGATGACGGCAGGGGATGAGAGCAGCGTTTCCAGCCGGCCCCCTGACTCACAGCCCTGTTTGCTCCCAAATAGTGGCACGCGCCAAGTCACCATCCTCCCAAAACCTCTGAGGTTTGCTTGCTTCTCTGCCGTTTTATTTTTTGCCCTGGTTGCGCAGCTGCAGGCAGCCCAGCTGCCCAGGGACAGCCCCAGCCCCCCGTACACAGCTCCGGCAGGTTTTGACTTCAAGGACAGTTTAAAGGGGGAAGAGAAGGGGCTGAGCTCCCACCAGCCTGTCCTTCTCTCCCTGCATCCCAAGCCCTGCCTGGTTCCCAGTCCCAGTGGGACCAAACCCCATCAACCCCCCCATCACAACCCCAAATACCAGGTCAGGGGACAGACCCTGCCCTGGGAGCAGCCACGCTCCAGCTGAAATGTCTAGCCAAGCCCGTAGATGCTCCAGCATTTCTCCCATGGGGAATAACCAGAAGCAAGGGGGAGACACTCCCTGTGGATCCCCATCCAGCCCAGCCAGGTCCCCGCTGCCCCCCAAAACGCCCACTCCAAGCCCTTACCTTGCTGCGGCCGGAGCGGAGAGCAGCGGAGAGGGGCGGGATGGGGAGGGGGAAGCAGATTCCTTCAGCTTTAGTCAGCTGGCGAAGAGGAGAGGAGAGCCAGCGGCTCCCCTCCCTGCCGAGCCCGGCCAGGGGACGGATCCAGCCACGGGGGGAGAGCAGCAGCCCGCCGGCAGCTCCAGCAATGGATTTAACAGCTCTGGCCTGGCCCATTTGGCTCTCCGCCTCTGCACAGCCTGGCTTGCCCTCTTGGGCAGCCTCAGCCCCAGATAAGTGAGGCAGGATTTGACCCCCCTAGGGAAGATGTACCCCACAAGATGCCCACCCTCCTGGGGGACCCACGGATGACAGCGACCCCATCTAGGGGCTTGCTGCCCCATGGAAAGGTACAGGATTGGCATCCAGCTCGATTTAGGGGGCTCTGGGACCCCCCAACCTTTGCCACATGGGGTTCAGGCTCTGCTGTGACCTCCCATCCCTGGAGGGGTAGGATGCTCATCCCACTCCCCACCCTGGCCAGCCCTGCCCTGCACGCAGGGCTGAGCTGCAGGGGAGCCCTGCGCCAGAACCATGACTCAGGTGGGGATTTAGCAAGTCTCCGGCAGATGTTGGATTTGGCCAGGCCCCAGCCACCCCTCTTCCAGCCCCGGTAAAAAGGGGGGGCAGGCAGGGCCAGCCCGCAGTGGGGACAGGGATGGTACAGAGGTTGGAGGTGGAGAGGTGGGGTGGATGCTGGGTGCGGCAGGACCAGCCAGGGTGGATCCAAGGGAGCTGCTGGGTTGGGGACACACGCCCGGCCCTTTCACATTGTCTCACACCACCCCAGGATGGTGTCTCCCCACCACGGTCACACATCCAGACCCTGGGGACAACCCCTCCACCACCTCCGTGCTGGCCTCAGTACCCTGTTCTCCATCAGCATTGGTTTTCTCAGCAAAACCAAACCAGGCCATAGATGTTGCCCAGCCAGATTTGCCCACCTGCCGCTGAGGTACCCCAAAAATTTCTCTGCCGCGATCCTCCAACCAGCTGCAAAGCCAGCAGTGCCGCATCCAGCTGCAGGTCTCCTCCTGCCTCCCTGGAGCCAGCTTTGCCCCCCGAGGAGAGCCACCACAGTGCTGGCAAAGCATCCTTCATCCACCCTGGATAAAGGACATCTGAACCCCAAAAACAGCCAAAGGAAGAAGCAACTCATCACTACTCTTCAGCCTCCAAACACCCTCTCAGCCAACCGATGGCTATGGGGACTGCAGCAGGAACCCGCCACACAGCCAGCACAAACCACAAAGACCCTTTGAGGAGGAGGAAGGAGGGCAGGCAGAGCCGCTTGCCTCCCCTGTGCCGCACGGGGATGGATGATGGGCAGTGGGACGGGGCTGTGGGGGTATCCCAGCGCACCCCACTCTCACTAAGGAGCACGGGGCAGCCCAAGCCCAGTGGGCAGCAGGAACCCTGCCAGGGTAAGGCGGGAGGGTGAGCTTGCTGACGGGGCCAGCCTGTGCCGTAGCGGTGGTTTGCAGACCCAGCCAGGTCCCCTCAGCCAGAGAGCAAGATGTGGGGGTTCAGATCCCCCTCTCATGCCCCCTGCCCTGGGCAAGCTTGGTCAGCCAGCAACCCTGCTGCGACTCAGTTTCTCCTTCCCCAAGCCGCCGCAGATAAGCACAGCGGAGGCGAGGGTAACACCAGGACAGGCACCATCCCCAGCCATCCACCTGCCCCTCCAGCTTTGGGGTCCCACAGGGTCACCCCCACCCTGTCAGGCACCCCCCTAGCCCATACGGGTGCCCCACGCTGAGCCTAAGCTGCCGGAGAAAGGGCATCCACCTCCACCGAGAGCGGCTGTGGCCGGCAGAGACGCGGCGCAGGGGATACCCACCGTTTGGCAGGCGATCCCAATCCCGTCGGCCCAGGCTGCGGTGCCGGTCTGTGGGGAGCCTTCACCGAGCGGTGGGGACGGGCAGTGGCAGGGACGAGGAGCAGCGGCTGATCCCACCCCGGCTTGGGTCCCCGTGCCAGCTTCACCCCCCTCCGCCCCCAGCCGCCGCTCGCTCACGCCTGGTGGTGCCAAAAATGTGGCGTGCAATTCCCTGACCAAATAAGGCGAGAACAACCATAAACAGGGAGCCCCCTTGCACAGCCGGGCACCGGGGTCCCCATGCCATCCTGGGACAGGCTGAAGAAGAGGAAAAGTGCCGACAGAGAGGGAAGAAGACGGGAGCCCCCCGAGCCCACACTGGCTCTCCCTGCCACTGCTCAAGGTGCCCCATGGGGCAGCCAGGGCGAGACCCCCTATAGATGGTCTGTGTCGCAGCTGCCTGCACTGGCATGGGTCGGGGGGCAGCCTCCTGCCTGCGGCTTTGCCCTCTGGCAGTCCCAGCTCATCCCCAAATCAGGGCAGTGTTTGCAAATCCAAGGTGCCCTCGTTCCCCATCGCCACCCTCCCTGCAGGGAGGACAGCCCGGCCAGCACATGGAGGGACCTCTGCAGCCCCGACACCCACCAAGACCCCCAGGAGGGGATGGAGAGAAGTCCTGGGGTACCTCCGCAGCCCTGCAAGGGGCTGGGAATGCTGTGGCTCTGCCCCAGGGGCCAGAGGGTAACACACGTGCACCGAGGCACTCAGGTCTCCACAGGTAGGAGGGGGCTGCCAGCCAGTCCTGCCAGCTTGGGGCAGGGGCAGAGCCATGGTCTGAGCTGACGGTGGGGACATACGTCCCCTCCCCTTGGGGATGGACCCGCAGCTCCACGCCACATAGCTGAGCCCGCGCATCACGAGTTGCCTGTTTACTGCCCCGTGCCAAGGCAGGCGTCCATGCCAGCTCCGTGCAGCCGCCCCATGTCTGGCCCCACGTCCCCACTGCGGGCCGGGACCCCCTCACCAGCCCTGGGCACCCAGAGCCCCCACCCTCCCCAGTGAGCCCAGCCACCCACAGCTCCCACTCAGAGCAGCCGGTGACCTTCAGGGACCACAGCTGTCCCCGCTCCGGGGACGCCTGTCCAGACCGGGCCAGGAAAACTCAGGCATCTGCTCGGCCACAGGTGGCTTCGCCGCCGGGACGGGGGCCCACCACCCTTCGATATACAAGTGCTGCCTGTTCCTGCCAAGCAGGCGAGGGCGGCCGACTCGCTGCATCCAAACGGGTGCTCAGGGGGCTTTTCCCAGCTCCAAGCAATGGTGCGGACCCTCCAGGGCCAGTGAGGCATCTGCCTCTCCCAGGGGAAACTGAGGCACAGCTACATCCCACCACATTTGTGCCACGATAAAGGAGCTGGGAGACCTAATGGTCCTCCCCATTAGGTCCCGCTCCCGATAGACTTGGGGTTTGGGTTTCCCAAAGCTCTGGGGCGTGAACCAGGGCTGGACTCTGCTCTGTGCAAACAGGGCTTTGAGAGCAAAAGCACCTAAAAAAGAGCCTGAGGTCCCTGGCATCGCAGCGGGAGGGAAAGTCCACGAGATCTTCCTCTCCCATCCCATGGCCACGCTCCTTCTGGCAGCGGCCACCTGCCCCCAGCTCTGCTGCCCGCCCGTGTCCCCTTCCCTGGGGTGGGGGGGATTTCCACAGGGACACTTGGGCCACCGACCACCCCATGAGCCCTAACCTTTCTCCAGGTGCTTGCCAGGCAGGGGCGGCTCAGCCCAGGTGCCCTCCGTGCTGTCCTCACGCTGGATGTTGAAGTTCTCGTAGGAGTCCCACCGGATGAGCGGGTCGGATGTGTTGTAGTCCACAGAAACGCTAGGCCCATTCTCCAGGTGCTCCATGCCTGGGAAGAGGCAGGATGATCAGTCGGGGTGACAATAGAGCCAGCATGGGTGGGATGGAGGGAGGAGATGGAGAGAAGGTGCAAGCAAGGGAACGAGGGCAGCAGCCATGGAGCAAGGCAGGAGAGTCACGTAGGAACGGGGGCACCAAGAGGGATAGATGGGCATGGGAGGTACATCGAGACTCACAAACAAGGTGTACAGGGCTGGCCAGGGCTTTTGGGAGTGCCTAGGGACAGGCAGACGGACTGACAGTGAGCATGCCTAGGGCGGGACTTTTTGGGGTGGGGGGCTCTCCGTTCCCAAGCGCCCCCTCCCTCTCTCCCAGGCCAGCAAGTGCTGCAGAGAGCGGCCTCACAGGGACGAGAGCGAGGGCAACAGGGCACCCATGGGTGCTCTGAGATCAGCATCACTGCCTGGACCCCTCATCCCACCCTGGTGACACAGGAACTGCAAACAGGGAAGGGGGAGATCACAAGAGAGACAGCAGGGGATAGAGCTGGGGAGCGGGAAAGAAGCCAGCATCCAGCTCTGAACCCCCACAGTGGTGAGCCAGCCGTACCTTGAATCTTCTCGGGGCCGTAGGAGAACACGAACTCCACCTTCCCATACTCAGGGAAGCGGTCATCTGGAAGTGAGAGAACAGAGAAAAGGGACCATCTCCATCCATTCCTCCAACGGCACCCAGCCAGCCACCCTAAATGTGCGCGGAGCATAGGGCACCCACCCCGGCCAGCGCAAGGCCAGGAGCTGGTTGGGGATATCCCAGCATGGGGCAGCACATCTCAGCCCCCAAACAACCCCAAGGCAGGACCTCCGCATCGCTACCAGATTTGGGCAACGAAGGGGATGACACTGCCACCGGTCCCCAAGTGCCACTGCACCCTAAGGATGGAGCAGGAGCACCCTGCTTCATCGGGGATGGATTTAGGGTGGGTGCCCAGGTGTCCCAGTGATGGAAGCAGTGTCAAAGGTGTGGGAGGAGGAGGGAGTCTGGAGTGGGGAGGTGCTGGGGCGGTTACCTCTGAAGGCCTCATCCAGGTCCTCCTTGCCAAAGACGACGTCGAGGTCGTGCACGGCACACGTGTGGAACTGCACGCGGAAAATCACGTCACGGGTTGGGCTGCGAAACTTCTTGTGGTAACACTTCAGCTGCAGAGGGGAGCGGGGTTGAACCATGAGGATGAGCCCCCGGGGCTGGACAAGGGGGAACCGGAGGGTCCCCAGGCACGAGGACCACCCGTCCCCCAGCTGCTTCCCGTGCAGGGGGCTGAGCCAAGGCTCCTTACCAAGATATCACCCTTGAGGAGCAAGCCGGGCTCAATGGTGATGCAGATGCCTGTCTGGCTGTCTCCTTGCACGTTGCTGCAGAGAGGGACAGTGGAAGGACATGAGTTGCAGTGCAGAGCCCCCCCAGAGCTCCCAGCACCGCCTCCACCAGCCCTTTCCACCCATACCCAGCCAGGAAAGGTGCAAAGCACTGAGCTGGCCCTCTTGGTGACAGAGGAGGGTCCAGAACCCTGCCCCAAGGGGCACCCATTCCCAGGGGGAGGAGAACAGGAGGGTGAAACTGAGGCACAGCTCAATGAGGAGGCTAAAAATCCCGGGTTTGACCAGGGTCCGAGTGCTGGGGCTGTGCTATCAACCATCCGCCCTGCTCCCGTGGGTTGAGTGGAGCACAGGACGCAGGAGAGCTCTCAGGGAAGGCTCTCCTCCCTGCCTCAGTTTCCCTGCCAGAAGCCCTCCCCTCCCGAGGGCGCTGGGGGGCTGCCTCCGGGCGGTGGCGTCAGCAGCGGGGGACGAGGGAAGAAGGGAGTTGGATTTCACAGGCAAGATAAACCTGGAGTTTATTACCGGCATCCCATAAACAGTCTATTAAAAGCTGGAAGGCAAGGCTGGGATGGCAGTAAATCTCAGCTAATGGCGATGCCTGGCTGCAGGGAAGGGAGATCCCAGTTCAGGGGGTGAGATGGGAATACCCCCAAGGCAAGGGGCTTTGCTCCCTCCAGGGGGGCCAGAGGCCGGGGGTCCCGGGCTGGGATGCAGCCCCAGCAGAGCACCCGGGTAGCTGGAGAAATCCGCTCCTGCTTTGCCTTTGCCAGCGCCTGCTCCCGAGAGCAGCGTCGGAAAATGGTGTCAGGGTAAATCATGGGGAGGTTAAAATGGGGGGAAACTCTTTTCTGGGGAGAGAAAGAGGGCTTTTAGGACGATTCCAGGCAGGAGGAGCTGCTTTTTGGGCAGGGAAAGGAGAAACGCCTCCATCGCCCAGGGAGGTGTCCCCATCCCTGTCCCCACTCCCTCGGGGGACACCCAGCCCCAGGCTCTCCACAGCCCCGGGCTCCCTCTGCTGATATGCAGAGTCACTACAGCCCTCCCAGCAAAAGGGCCCAGTATGGTCCAGTATAGCCAGTTAACACCTCCAATGAAAGGGAAGGCCCTTTTTTTGGTTCCCTGGACCACAAACAGACTCAGCACAGGGCACCGGGACTGCTGGGGACTTGGCCTTGACCCTCTCCATCTCCCCCCACTTGCCAAGCCCCCCGCGCTGGGGAGGAGGGAAGCCCCACGGCGAGGAGATAGTTACTAGATCCCCGAAGTGTAGACGGGCTGCATGGCCTGGTAGATTTTCAGGAAGGGCCGACAACCTGGAAGACATCAAGGCGGGGAGAGAAGGCGTGCTGCTGTTAGCCGGCAGGGAGGAGAGGCCAGGGCAGGGATTAGTCATGGGGGAGAAATCCAAACAGGGAGGGAGCCAAGGCAAATAGCCACTCCCCGCCCCGGCCAGCCCGCACTGGCCACGGGCAACATCTGGGATGGGCAGAAAGGGATGCTCTGGATGGGGTGGGAAAGGGGGAAAGCCCCTATAACCCAGTTTGTGTCCTGTAGGACCTGGGGCAAGCACTGGGATGGGGATGGAGGTGGGATGATGGGGATGATGGTCTCTGAGAGAGGGACCACTTCTGGGTACCGGCATCAGGCATGGTGCTACATCCCAAACCCCAACCCCAATTTGGTGCCATCCTTCAAAAAGAAGCTCGGGTTAGTGCCAAGCCCTGGGAGCCCTGCACAGGGGGAGCACCCCCGAGGGTATCTCTGCAGGAAAAGGGTAGCACCCTGCTACAGCAAACAGTCACGGAGAGGGAACAGTCCCTGAGAGGGAAAGGGAAATTCAAATTGCTGAGGAAATTGTGGAAAATATCCCCCACGGACAGCAAGCCCAGCCAGGCAGCGTGGGACGGGGGTGGGGGGGCGGGCTGGGGGGAGGTGTAGGGGGCACCTACCGCCTTTTGACTCAAAGTTGGGGATGCCGTGCATGATGACGTGGTGGAGGAAGAGGGGTTTGTTGTTCATCTTGATGCTGCCAGACAGGAGCCCGCTGAAGTAATGGATGTACCTAGAGGGGGGACAGGCAGCTTAGGGGCAGGACCCACAGCGGAGCACCAGCCTTGGCCCCCCTGCATCCAACTGCCCTGTCCACGGGGGCAAAACTCATGCCAGGACTCACCTCTTCTGGGATGGCTGTCCCACTGGCACTACCTTGTCCTCATAGAAGCGCTTCATGGCAAACCTGTCCAGAGCCTGGTTGGCACTGCGGGGACAAAAGGGTAGATGAGGGATGGAGATCTGCAGTGGGCCCCAGGGCCACCCCGGGATCGCATGTCCCTCTCACCTGGCCGAGATGTTGCTGTAGTGCATGTAGGCAGCCACCACCACCCCCAGCCGGCCGCGGTTCCCCTGCGGACACAGAGCAGAAGGGGTGTCATGGGGGTGTTGGTGCCTGCGAGCACGCAGGCACGGCCGTCCTGCACGCAGGCATGCACACACCGGTCCCTACACACATGCACCAACCCACACGCACACCCCAGCCCTCATAGACACCCACCAGTGCACATGTATGCCGATGCCTACACACACCCCAAGGCCAAACCACCACATTCCCTGCACTCCTCAGCCTCTGAGGCTGCTCAGCCCCATCCCTGCAGGCCCCAGCCCCCACAGCCCCCCATCACTGTGCGCCCCGGGGACAAGGTCTGGCCCACCTTGTTGTGCAGCACCACCACGTTGTGCGCTGCCGCGTTGAGCCATGTGTCCATGGCTTTGCAAATGCTGCAGATCTTCTCCAGCGCCGGGGTGTGCAGGTCGGGCCACCCAAAATCCAGCACCTGACGGGGGGGGACGACAGGGATCACATCCACGCTGGGCTCTGCCCCCTCTGTAGTCCCCAGCCTGCCAGCGTGCAAAGCCCAGGGCACAGACCCAGGGCAGGCACCACCGCATTGCCCTGACATGGCCCTCCCAGCCTTTCCCCTAACCCTGCAGCCCACTGCCCAGACCCCTGCCCCTGGGGGGGCCATTGGAGTCCTAGATCTCAGCCCTGCCCTGGGTCACTTGGCTCAGGTGCCCAGGGCTCCCCCGTGTTCACAGGTATGGGGATGATGCTTTAGGGAGGTCTCCAAGAGGCCCCGACAGCCAGGTTTGGGATGGGGATGGGATGGGGCTTAAGCTGAGACCCCACAAACTCATTGGGAAGTCCCAGTGCTTTCCCTCCTCTGCTCCTCCACCAGCTGGGTGGGACGGAAAGGGTGGCTGTTCCTCCCCCAAACAGCTTGCAGTGGGGAGCTGGTCCCACAGACAGCCCTGCCCCGAGCCCCTCTGCTCCCCACAGCTGCGACCCACCTTGGGGTGAAGTTTGCTGATGTCATGTCTCCGCTCGGAGAGGTTGAAAAGCTTCAGGGAAAGGGAAAGACAGAGTGAGGGGTCACCTTCCTCCCTTGCTGCCACCCTCCACCTCTTCCTCACTTCAAAGCCTCCCCAAATCCCCCCATGAGAGGCTTCCCCAAACACATTAATCCGAGTAACACCTTGCCATGGGGCAACACAATAGCCAAAAACTCCCAGGGGGTCCAAAAGGGACTGGAAAGCTTCAAGGAAGGAAAAAATCCATCTGTCTTGGTTCAAAGACCCCCCTCACCAGAGCCGAGCCCAGCCAGAGGCAAGGATGCAGCACCCATACCCTGCAGCACCCCATCCCCAGGACCTGAGCACCCCCGCCCCTTCCCCAGCCTGGAGGGCACCCGGCCATGTCCCTCACCACATAGTTGTCCCCATGCTTGGACTTCAGCATGTGGGCCACCTCGCGGAGGTTGCTGCAGAAGCTCTGCTCCTCGGCTGTGCTGGGGTAGGAGACGGCGATGATCCGCTCCGTGATGTACACCAGATCCAGCTCACAGCTGCTCTCCATGGCCGTGGTCAGGCTCATGCTCCTGAGTGAGGGAGGGGACCACCATCAGGACACGGCATGGGGAGGGGACGCTGTGACCCTTCCCCTCCCTGCACAGCCCCTGGGGTTAAGCGAGACAGGCTGGGACATGTGGGGACACAGCGGCAGGACTGCCCACAGCCTTTCCCCTGCTCCCAGCCCCATTTGGGTGTCTTGGGGACCCCAAGTTGGGGATGCTGGGTCATAACCCCCATGTCTTCTCCATGGGGAGCATCTCCCCGCTGAGGCACATCTGGAGAAGCAAAGTGTTGGTAGGGGGGAATTTCAGACAAGGCAGAGATGGTCACCAGAAGGGGAAACTGAGGCATTTACCTGGATGTTTTGTGGCGTGACTGCCCGCTCTTGGGCGATTTTGTGGCATCCTAAAGAACCAGAGAGGAAACACAAGTTATTGCCCTGACCCAGCCCACAGCCAGCACAAGGGTCCCACTAGAGCCAGGTGTGATGGTGCTGCCAGAGCATCCCACCCCCACCATGCTGCACTGCGCACCAGAACACCCCCAAAATATCACTGTCTCCAAATCCCACCTGCTGAGCGCCCTGGTGGCACCAAACACCCCAATGGCATCATCGTCTCCCCACCACGGCCACAAGCAAAACCCAGCTCTCGCAACCAGCGTGGCCGGAACCAGCTGCCACGGGCACTGCGGGGCCAGCGCCTTGGCACAGGGTCCCAGAGGACCTTTGAGGAGGATGCTCTGGGTGGGGGGACAGTCTCAGGCATGTCACGAGTCCCTCCAGTCTCAGCCAGACTCCGGACACACACCTGGCAGGACACAGTGGCTTTGGCCCTGCCCGGGGCAGGGCCAGGTTTGCTGCCCGAGCAGCGGCGAGAAGCCAGCCAGGCACGGCGGTTTGCTTTGGCCCCGGCTCCACAGAGCCAAACGCCGGGAGGAAATGTTTGAGCTCTCGGAGCAGGAAACTTCTATTTATGCATGTTCTCCGGCCTCAAGAATTTCATCTGCAGCCGGTTTGCTTGGTGACTTCGTGACCTCAGCCGAAAAACAAAGCAGCGTTTCCAAAAAAAACCGCTAAGGAAAAACACACTCACACCTCATTAGTTTTAGTATCTCCAGCTAACAAGCAGGAGTCACTTAAAGACTCATCTCGTGCAGGCAGCGCGTCCCAAGCCCCCGGAAGGATCCAGAAACAAGAGATGTGCCCCACAGCTGGCTCCTGGGATGTCCCTTTTGTCCCCAGAGCTGCGGGACCTGCTGCCACCCTCCTCGGGGCTGTGGCATCCTGCAACCGGCACACCAGAGGCGACAGGACCAGGTGGGAGAGGTTTCCCTGGTGCCCTTCAGCCGCCGTCTCCCACCTGGGCAGCCAGCGTCACCCTCCATCAGCCCTTTCAAGGTCAGGCTGCCCAGTGGAGCAGAGCCGGGCTCGGCAGCCCATGGGGCCCGGAGACAAGGGTCTCCTCTCCCAGCCAAAGCCACTCCAGGAGGCGGCAGCCCCATCCGAGCACCCAGGGGTGTGCGAGCAGCAGTGACAATCCCCACCCAGGTTGTCACCAGGGTGCCCCAAATCTCCTGCTCAGCCCAGAAACCCCCCAGCATCGCTGGGGGCAAAGAAGGAGTTAAAATGCAGCAAAAAGACGTAAAACCTTTTCTGGGCAGAGCCAAGGTAAACGGATCAAGCTTGAACCTGAGCATGGGCTCGTCCCTGCGTCACCCACCAGTGACCGGGACGGGATCCCCACTGTGGGCTCTGCTCTGCCCCAGACCTTTGTAGCAGGAGACGTCTGGGGTCCCCCACCCTCACCCGCCAGCCAGGGGAGCCCCAGCAGCCCCTGCCACCCCACCCAGCCACAGCAGCCTCCCAAACCACAGCCTTGCCTGATGGAGGAGCTGATGTGGGGCAACCAGGACTCGCCCCCCTCTCCCGCATGGGGAAACTGAGGCATGGCAGGGTGAGCAACGTGGGAACGCCAGAGCCCCTCTCCCTCTCCATACCTTGATGGTGGCGAGACCCTTGCTAATCCATTTCCATGGCATGGCGGCTCCGCTCCCGCCACCCTCCTGGCCCGGGGGAGTGGGTGCCTGCAGCCAGGACCCTCCAGCGTCCCCCACCCTGGCAGGAGACCCCCAGCTCTGCCCCACTCCCCGCCCCGATCTAACCGCAGCCGCGCTGCCGTCTCTGCCGCCAGCCCTGGCACGAGGAAGAGTCAGCCCATGATCAGCTGATAGGAGCAAGCATTCGTGTTATTAAACACTCCTGTCCACTGCCGGGCTGGGAGACCCTGCAAAGGTCCCCTCTGGACCAGAGACCCCGACCAACCCAGTGTGTCCCAGTCCAGCCCAGCACAGGACAGGCTCGTCTCAGCCGCATTGGGTTGAAGACCCCCCTGCCAGCCTCATCAAGCATCCACCTCCCAGCCCCAGGCTGGCTCAGCGTGTCCCTAGGCTCTGTGCAGCATCCAAAACCCACAGGTCCCTTCTGCTCGGAAAGGGTGATGCGAGGCACGAGAAAGGCTGCAGAAATACCAGGAAACTTCCCCAAAAGAGAGCAAAGCCAGCAAAGGGGGCTCCTGACAGTTCGGAGAGGGCTTGGAAACATTTTGTAGACAACCAAAGGGACGGGAAAAAGCTGGCTTACAGGTGAGGAAGGCTTTCACCCTCTTCCTCATGGGAACCACTCTGCCTCCATCCCTCAGGTCCCAGCCCCGGTGCACAGGGAGGCCGGCGAGCTGGCTGCAGGCAGGGGGAAGCCGTCCACGTTGACTTTGGCAGTGCGTTTGTCTACACTGTCTTAGCAATTTCATGTCCACAGATTAAATAACGTATCCCCAGCTCCGAGACAGGAAAGCCGGCTTTGCAGCAAAAGCCCCGGTCCCCCCTCAGCTGGGCTCCGCCACCGCCTTTGTCACCAACCCTGGGCACCTCGCTTGGCCTTTGGCATGGCCATCATCACCTTGGCTGGCAGGGAGGGAGGGCTGGGGGCATCCCAGGGATGTTGGGGGACCACGGGGGCATCCCAGGCTTAGGGATTTTGGCTGCGGAGGGTGCTTGTGGCAATGGGACAGGCACAAGTGCCCCTCCGGGAGGTCTTGAGGCAGAGATCAGCCTCCGTGACTGGTAGCACTTACCAGGGCGTCTACCTGCTTCGTGATGCTCTCCCCCGGGGATGGCTGCAGGCAGGCAGGCAGGAGGAAAGGAAAGGTGAGAAAAAGGCAAGCGAGAGAGAAGGAGAGAGAGATTGAGAGAGAGAGACACGCATACAGAGCACGGGCCGGGGTCAGAAGTTCCCCCCTGGCTATTTCTGGCCCTTCCTAGGAAATGCGCCGCAGTCCCATTTCCTTCCCTGCCCGCCAACATGTCCGTTCTTCCTAAAGGTCGGGAATCCCTCGAAACCCAGGCATGGAGCTGGGGTGATGCCCGGGCACCGAGGGCACTGCTGTCCTGCCTCCCAGCAGCTGCCCCCCATGCTGGACCACTGTCATGGGTGGAGAGCGCTCAGCCGAACCCCGCACCCGCTCCACGGCAGGCACCTGGTGCCCCCCACACCTCTGGGATCCCATCTGGATCCTCCACGGTCAGACCCCACAGCCAGGAGGTAAACAACAGGGCAAGCCCAGCACAGCCCCACACCCAGCCTGGCCGCTGGCCACCGGCAGGCCCAGATCCCCAAGATAAACCCAGCCCCACAGGGCTGGCGAAGGACCCCAGTGGGAGTAGAGCAGGGGTCCAAGATGCTCAAAAAAGAGGCAAATTTGGTGACACATCACTGGAGTCCACAGAGAGCTTTGAAATGGGGCTGGGGACAGGAATTACCTTCCTGGCATGGGGGAGTGTCCAGACCCCAAATACAGGGAGCAGGGGACAGATACCTCTGCCTGGGGACAGCTGGCAGGGGTGTCTGGGGGTGGCACAGCAAAGGGACCCAGCTGGGTGGCTTATGGGGGTCTTGGGACCAGGGGGACGGAGGGGACCCCCGAGACCAGGCTGCTCCAGTCCTAGCAGCGGGGCCAGGACTGCCATTTCCAGCCATGAGATGGGACAAACCCCTTTTGATTTCCTCCCAAAGCCGCAGTAACGGTCTGAGCTCGAAGCCAACATGTTTTTGCTGGTGATAAGTGCCTGAGGAGGCTGGCAGGGGCGGGGGGGTGCAGGCAGAGATTAAACCCAGGGCAGATAACCACCGCGGGGCCCCGGGGAGGGCAGCACACTCTGCTCCCACCCCATCCCCTCGCTCACTTCGGCTCATGCGCTGCCCTCACGAGCTCGCAGGGGGTCATCCTCTAAACCCACTTTTCGGGTGAGAACCCTGCCCGGCTATGGGGTGCCTAGCCCAGGGCCCTGCATGGGGCATGGCCACCCCGGCACCGACAGGCTGCCGAGCCCGGAGCTGAAACCCTGCCAGGGCCTCCTCTCCCCAGCGCCTGCCCCAGCAAGCCTTGGCACACGTCCGGAGCAAGAAGGAAGGGCGCCCGCGCTGGCCCCGGGCAATGCCAGCGCCTCTGCCGCCACGTGCCCGCTCTGCCCGCCACGACAGGCACAGCCAGGCTGGGGATGGGGCGGGGGGCTGCTCTGCCAGCAAGATGCTGCCTGGTGGGCACCGCCGTGCCACGCTTCCCAAACCTCTGCCTCAGGTATGGTCCTGCTCCCGGTGCCATCCCGGTGCCCTGCCATCCCCAGAGCCCTGCCATGGCCCGGAGCAGCGTGGCAAGGGAGCACGGCTGCCCGCCCAGCGCCTCCGCGACTGTCCTCCCCAGAACAGGGTGAACGGAGATGGGGCACCCAGCTGTTTTCCCGGTGTCCAGAGAGGACAGGGTGGGAAGGGCTGTGCATCGCCCTGGCCCCAGCTGCTCATTAAAGGTCCCCAGGAGGGACAAAAGAAGGGGGTGACAATAACAAGGGCTGCAAACGCACAGCCTTGGGCGCCGCGAGCCAAAGGCACATCTGGTAGAGCCATCTCCGGGTGTGCAAGAAACCGCCCCGGCTCTGGCCAGGGAGGGGAGGCCCTTGGCGCCGGGGGACCCTAGGGTCCAGGCTGGTCACGTCCCATCTGCCTGTCCCTCCCAGCAACCCCGCAAGACCCTCTTCCCTCAAAGCTCCAGCTCCAGGAGTCCCGTGATGGCTGGGCTGCCCCAACTCGTGCTACTCAGACATGAGATGCCCTGCAGCCAGCAATGCTGGGAGGCACAGCACCGAAATGGGGGATGCCATTACCCCCAGCACAGGACCCCTGGGGTTTTGGGGGCAGAGGACTCACACCCTGAAGCCCCCAGGCAGAGAAAGCCCCACACGCAGTGCAGAACAGGGTGTCCTGTCCCACCCAGCGTCCCCAGAGCCCTGCCTGTCACCCATGGCTCATGGGGGGCTCACTTACCGGCTCATAGTTGACAGTAGGGGAGCAGGGGGTCACAGCCTGCAAGGAAGCAGAAAAAGGGCCAGGATTAGTCCCTGCAGCCCCCAGCCCAGCACAGGGCATGGGAACAGGCCAAGCTGCAGCATCCACCCCCTGCCCCGAGCAAACCCAGTGCCCACCCAAGGGGG
This sequence comes from Platalea leucorodia, assembly GCF_965183815.1. Classification (NCBI taxonomy): domain Eukaryota; kingdom Metazoa; phylum Chordata; class Aves; order Pelecaniformes; family Threskiornithidae; genus Platalea; species Platalea leucorodia. Next base: position 84,907,401 of record NC_138827.1, on the reverse strand, counting down.
TGACAGGGACACCCATGGCCCTACCACCCTGAGCAGGAGCACAGGCAGCCTCCTGAGGTCAAGGCTGGGCTCCCTGGTATTGGGAGTGGGCTTGAGGCCGCAGCAGCAGTGCCGCTGGTCCTCGGCCAGGGAGCCTGGGCAGCCCCAGCCCCGGGTGGGCACAGCGGGGCACGGCACGGCGTGGGGCGGCTGCCTGATGCCAAGAGCAGCTCCTGGAACAAACCCCAGCCCGGCCTCGTGAGCGCTCCTGCAGCCGCCAACTGAACAGCCCGACTATTGTTACCTTAATTACCAGCGGCAATTACTGACAATTAACCTTGGGTTTTGCGTGCACCCCAGTCCGCCGGGAAGCAGCAGCACGCCAGGGTGGGAGAGGCAGCACCTTGTTTTTTGGTGCTGGGGGCAGTGGGAACAGCCGCTCCAGCCCCACATTGGCCCCGAGATGCCAGCGGTAGCGGGAGGGTGTGATTCGGGGCACCTCGTCCCCTCCGAACCCCAACGTGTGTCCCCAGGAGCGGTGACCCCCAGCCAGCCATCCCCTCAGGGGCTGGTCCCCCACCACGGCAGCACGGGGACGCCCCGCACCCCGCTCAGCCTCCCCTGCCCTGGGCCATAAAAAGCAGGATTTGCCCCAAGCACCCCAGTTGGAGCACCCGGATCCCACTCCATCCTGGTCCCCGCAGGGCGATGCCCAGCGCCTGCTCCCTCCCCAGCCACTGGCCCATTCCCATCCCACCTCCCTGTTTTCATCAGGGGTTCCTCCTCCTCCCGCTCCCTTTCCCTGCGCATTATTATTATGATTTTATTCTAATGCAGAAACGCTTCCATAAAAGGCCCCTTTCCCTGCCCCGCGGCGCTGGCCCCACGCCAGCCTCCCTGGAATGTTCTCCGGCAGCGAGCCGCCGTGGACTGGGCCGGCAAGGGCCGCCCTGCATCCCGCACCGTGCCCCGCACACTGCCGCACTCTTCCCCCCAGGATGCTCAACCAAGGGCCCCCGGCCCCCATCCAGTCCCAGATTCCCAGGCCGGTGATGGGGGGAGATACTCAGCTCCCCCCCGCATTGGGACACGGTGGTCCCGCAGACAGGTAGGGTCTGTGCCCAACCCTCCTCTGCTGTCGGCACCAGGAGGTTTGCAGGCTACGAATGCTCCTTCAGGTGGAGAAGGGAGAAAACTGGGGCGCCCATGGTTGTAGTTCCCTGCCCTAGCGGATTCTCTGATGTCTAATATGGGCTTGTGCTCACCCAACACCGCTCCTCCCATCCACAGGAGACACCAACTCAGACTGTATGGCACTCTCTCATCCCAGAAAGGCAGTTTTACAAGGACTGCAGGAACATAACGCTGTTTTCAGCTTCCGTCCCTCTTTCAAGTTCGGCTCAAACATGCCCTGGGTTCAAGGAGAAGGGGGAAGACCCTGCCCCAGGCAGCAGACCCCTCCCTGGGAAAGCCGAGCTCCTGATCCAGGGGTGCAAGAGCATCCCTTCTACCCCATGGGACCAGTGAGAGCATCACCCCACACCGGACAACGGCAACCCCCAGGACCACCGCCACCTCCGTCCCCAGGGACCCCTGCATTCCCCAGTGCAGAGAGGGGCGGGAAAGGCGGGGGGACCTGCGCACCCCCGTTCCGGGCTTTGCCTCACTGTGGCAGACACAGCGGCCTTTCTTCTCCCCCCTGTACCGGTGTTTGCATTCCTGCCGCCCGGCCCCCGCCGCTGCGACCCCTCCGCCCGGCAGCCCTGCCCAGGAATGCGAGGAACGAGGCGCAGCGGGGCTGCCGCCCACCCCGCCAGCCCCCCACAGCCCCCCGCCCGCCCGGCCCCCCAGGTCGCAGCCCCATCCCTCCCAGCAGCCACATCCCGCAAGACGACGCTTTGAGACCTGGGTTTTGCCAAGCAGCAAAAGCAGTTTCTCAGCGAACGAGGCCCCACGGCCACGAGTGGTGTGGACTCTCTGATGTCTCGTAAAGGGCTGGGCACACCCTGCATACTTCCCCTGGAGAGCAGCGATGGGCTCGCTCGCTCATAGCCAGCTGTCACCGTACCTAGAGAAACTCGATACCCTTGAGATGTCCCAGTCCAGAAGTAAACACCTGGCCTGGCCGGCGAACGCCTGGCAGCCCCTGGCCACACTGCCCCAGGGCAGAGCAGCCCACGGGAGCCCTCCTCCACCAAACCCCACCAGCTGCAGCTTGGAAAAAGGCCTCTGCACCCCATATCCCCACCAGGACTTTGGCACCGGTTCACAAGCACTGAGCGAGGCTGGAGGGACGCGGACATCCACCACGTAACCAGTGATGAGACACCCCAGAGCCTTCTCCATGCTGCAACCACCACTTGCATCTCCCTCCTTCCCAAATCCTTCCTCTCCCTCCTCCTCCTCCCTCAGCAAAATAACCCATGCAGCCGCGGAGGTGCCCAGGCACATCACCAAGTCCTGCTCCAGACAGAGCATCCCCACAGATTGTAGTCCCAGCCTGCGGGATGCCAGCGGGGCTGGAGGGAGACAAACCTCCACGGAGGGGCCCTGCAATTCGGGAGCGGGCTGGGTCAGTGCAGCAGTGGGCACAGGGCGGGCTGGAGGAGCACAGGGGTCCCTCCCGGCTGGGCTGCTGGACCCAGGCAAGTGCTGGCCCACAGCCCACAGCACGGCCCGCCCGGCTGCCGGTGGGCGATGCAAGCCCATCTCTGACGCATATCCCTTCCTTTGGGTGGCGGTTTTTGTTTTTCCCTTCCCCAGGAGCTCCGATAAACATTCCCGAGCTGGCCGATATCCGGGCCAGTGCTGACCCTTGCGATGCCAGGAGCAGCCGCAGCACCAGCCATCCCAGTCCTCACCTGGACCCTGGCACACCAGAGCCGCTTCCTACGGCCAGGCACCAAGACACCGGCAAGCCAGCCCAGCTGGTGAAGTTGGAGCCAAAAGGGACTCCCCCGGCATCCCAGACCCCCCTCACAGCAAGCCAGCATCAGGCAGGCTCAGCCTTCCTGGCCGCCCCACCCAGAAAGCATGTGGACCCCAAAAGAGGGGAACAAGGCACCCTACTCCCTCCAGCCCCCAGGAAGGGGGTCCCCTACCAAAACCACACTGCAGGCTGGAAACGCGGTTGCCAAAGAGGATGGTGACTCAGTGGCCAGAACGGCGTCCCACGGGACAACGCTGGGGTGGCACCAATGCAAGCTCAGCCCACGTCACCCCACAGGGAACCTCACGGGGTCCCACGTCACCTCAGAGGGAACCTCACGGGGTCCCACGTCACCCCATGGGGGACCTCTTCCTCCCTAGCAAGACTGCCTGAGCTTTGTGCCACCCACATCCCAGCTGGGCTGCGCATCACCTCCCCATGCACCCCGCAGCTCTCTGCTCACCCCGAGACCCTGCCCCAGACAAGGGGGGATCCCAGGGACAGCCACAGGCCACGGCAACCTCCCAGCTGGCCTCAGAGCCCTTCCCCTGCTCGCCAGCCCCTCCAGCCCTGCCACAGCCACTAAGCCCTGCCAAAGCCCCTCTTAGCCGTGGTGTGGGGCAGAGGGGGAGCCCTGCTCTGGCACCCCACAGCAGAAGGCACTTTAAGGGGACCGGTTGGGGCCACCAAGTTGGGGACGTCGGGGAAGGTTTTCCCCTCTCTGGCACCCCTGTTCCCCCCTTCCTGGTGGGACCAGCCGCAGCATCCTTCCCCCCTGCCAGCCATAAGGGACTATAGGGTCCGGGCTCAGCGAGCGCCCCTCCGGCCCACCCCCTGCCCTGCACAGGGGCCAGGTCCCCCCTGCCCACACCACACACTGCCTGCTCTTGCTCTCACATTTCTCGCAGCTCTGGCAAATCTCCTGTTTATGCAACAAGTCCCTGGCGGGAGGACGGCATGTTTCCATCCGCGCCTGCTCCCCCCTCGCCCCAGCTCCACCCTGCCCAGCACAGCCCCGGTGTGTGAGGCGCAGGGCGGCCGCACAGAGCCCTGGCCCCCCGGCACGGGGGTCCCAGGGAGGCGGGAGCACCCCGGCACCACGCAGCCCCTCTCTGCCCCCACCAGCGCTCAGGGGTTCTGCTGTTTCTGGGGTTTTTCCCCTCGGGTAGGGGTAACCGGCGGCTGTGCCGAAGGGCCGGGGCGCGGCTTGGCCGGTGGCTCAGGGTGAGTCAGGCTGGGCTGATGCCGGGGCATGGAGGTCTCGCCGCTCCCAGGCTTCTCTCCGCGCATCCCCAGCTTGCCCCACAGCTAGGCCAGGGACTGTCACCATGCCATCCCCTCTATGCCGGCATGCCTGGCAGTGCTGGTGCCAGCATAGAGGCCACCAGCCTGCCCTGCCCCTGCATTGCCCAAGAGATGCTGGTGGTACTCAGGGAGGGTACCGCACAGCAAAGAGCCACCACCGTGCCAGGGATGTCCCCGAAGCTGGGACGGACCCCATCCCCTCTGTCTCCCCCTGGGTATGTCCCCGGGGAGCTGCCCTGTGGCCCATCCCCACCAGGAAGGCAGCAGCAGGGCCAGGACAGAGGTCACCCGGTGCGCCCAGCCCTGCAGATCGGGGCTGTGATACCGCAGGGGACACCAGCCACTCCACCCCGCAGTGGCCCCGGGGCCAGTCTGCACCCCGAGACTCACGGCACGGGCAGGAGGGTGACAGCCCCCAGCAGCCCACGGCTGGCTGGGCCAGTAGTCCCAGTAGGGGTAGACGGGATGGGGAAGGCAACGCACAGGGAAGCTCCGAGGGGTTGCGATGGAGGCAGCGGCACCAAAATAGTCCTGGTTTCAACCCAAATAAGGGCAGGTCCCAGCTCCGGGGCGGTTTGAGCAATCGACCCCAGGGTTGCCAAGTGCCAACTAGGGGAAGGGGGAGAGGGTAGCATTCCCAGGCCTGTTTGGGGGGGAAAAGGGGGTTTTGGGGGTCAGGAGGGTACAGAGGTGCCTCTGCATGCCCAGGACAGGGGCTGGCCCCGCTCTGCCAGCGGGCGCTGGGTCGGCACGGGGCCGGCCGCAGGCAGGGATGTGCTGTGCTCCAGTGCCTAAAAAGGCAACATCTGCAGGCAGCGGGTCTGGATCCGGCCCCACCGGCCAGCGCCTGCCTGGCACCAGCCCCGCAGCCCCAGCCATGCCCCGCTGCCCGCACCCACCCCTGGGTGCTGCCACCCCGCTGCGGGGACACCCCTCGCCCCGGTCCCACGGGGACCCCACAGCCAAGGGAGAGCACGAGCACGGGGGTCCCCCCGGGCCCCCATCAATCAACCCCGGCCCCAAACCGGCCACCGGGATTGGCCGGGGAGCAGCTCCCCCACCAGGGATTGGCCAGGACACAGCCTGCTGCAGGGGGCTTCACCAGGATTGGTCCACACACAGGTTCTTACAGGGGATTGGTCAGCGCATGGATTCTTATATGGGATTAGGCAGCAACTGGATTCCCACCTGGGATTGGTCAGCGCCTGGATTCTCACCTGGGATTGGTCAGCGCATGGATTCTCACACAGGATTGGCCAGCACATGGATTCTTAGACTGGATTAGTCAGTGCATAGATTCTCACACGGGATTGGTCAATACATGGATTCTGGCACGGGATTGGTCAGAGCACTGATTCTCATGCAGGATTGGTCAGAGCAGTGATTCCCGCGCAGGATTGGTCAGTGCAGGGATTCTCACATGCGACTGGTCAACAAATGGATTCTGACATGGGATTGGTCGGAGCACGGGTGCTCCTGTGGGATCGGCCAGCACACGGGCTCCGAAGCGGGCAGGTTGGCTGCCTGTGCCCCACTGCGACCCCCTGCGTGGGACCCTGCCCCCCAGATCCCCTCTGCCACGCTGGCTGAGCACCGGGCAAGCTGCACCCCTAGGCACAGAGACCCCACTGCCGGTTTTGGGCTGCCCTGTGGCATCAGGGGCACCTGCCAGGGCCCATGGGGCTGTGACCCACCTCGAGGGGTGGTCAAGGTGCCAAAATAAGCCCTCGCTGCCCCAGGGGGTCTGTGCCCCCCAGCACCAAGCCCAGGGGCTCCCCTCATGGTGGAAAGCTGCAAGCAGATGGGGACTGGGGTCAGTGCTGTGTTCCCACCCCATGGGACAGAGCTGAATATGCTGCAGTGAAACAGAGCAGCACCCCCAAAATTGGAGTCCCCCATCTATGGTGTCCGGGTGGTGGGAACAGGGCGGAAAGCAGAGATGGAGCCGCTCCCTGCTGTCCAGGGGCCGTGCCATGGGGCTGCTCTTCTCCCTGCGCCCCACCGCCCTGCGGGGTGGCTCTGGGACGGGATGCCCCGGGGATGGGCTGCACGGGGCCAGGCACGGGACCGTGGCAAAGCAAGCAGGAGGGTGGCCCACGGCAGGGCACAGCTCTGCTCCAGGAGCCCCCCCAAACAAGTCAGGGTGCAAACGGACCCCTTGGCTTGGGACCCCAAAAGGGGGGGACACAGAGGGGCACAGCCCCAAGGCGCAGCGCCCTGCCCAGGGCGGGACAGCAGCCCTGCCCTTCCTGAAACAGGGGCCAGCGGGATCGCTAATGGGGAGGCTTCGTTAGAGAGGGTGTGGGTTGGGGGCTCGTTTTCTCCCGACCCACCTTCCTGGGGGGTGTTACCCCCAGGAACAGCTTCAGACTCCAGGCAGGATGCACACAGCCCTCCCGGTGCCACCACGCTGTGGGACAAGGGGTGCCTGCTTGGGTGCCCCCCAGCACCCCCAAACTCATCACACAGCAGATGCCACCCCAGCACCCTCTATGAGGACCTGGGGGGAGCGCAGCCACTGTCACCCCCCTGTCCCTGCCAGCACCCACACCGAGATCACCAGTCCTGCAGCAGGGCGCTGACCCCCGATGCCGAGCGGGATCAGGCACCCCCGGGAAGGGAGCAGTTGTCTTTTTTTTCTTGTTTTCCTCTTAAAACCAAGAGGGCTGATGCCTCGCTCGGCCGTTTCCTCTCCCAGGAGCACAGCCCAAAAACATCTGCGCCGGGACCTGCCCTGCCGGATTTAACCCTCTGCGGGCCCGGCGGTGCGAGGGCCCGGGGGTCGCTGCCCGGGGGCGGGGGGCTGGCACCCGCCGGGCTCCTCGCCACTCATTAACCCGGCGTTTAACCATTGACGGTCCCGCGGCGGGAGCGGGGAGGGGGGGGTTAACCCGTGGGCTGCCAGGGTGTCCCGGCCCAGGGGCTCGCCCCCCCCGTGCCCCCCACCCCGGGGGGACAGGCACCCACCCGGCATCGCCCACCCGGCCGCCGGGTGGGAGCAGGGTGCCGGGGGAGGACCCCGCTTTCCCGCCCAGCCTCCGCTCCCCGGGGACAGGTCCCTACGCACTTCGGAAGGGACGCCAAGGCCGGCGTGTGACCCCCCGTGCGGGACACCCTGCGGGTCACCGCCCCGCGAAGTGGGGAGGTGGGCACGGGGGGCGCGGCCCCGCCGAGCCGCTCGCAGCTCCCAGCCGGCAGCAAGCCGGCCCTCACCCCTTCCCCAAACTGCCCCCTCCAAGCCCCCCCGGCACCCCGAGATCCCCTCTGGGGACCGACAACTGGGGACCCCCCCAACACGGGGGCGGGGGGGCCACCACCCCATCACCGCTCGCATGTCACGCGTGGGCCCCCGCCCCCTGAAGAGATGCCACCCCCCGCAGCAGGCCCCCCCCCCCACCGGGGGGGGCTGAGGACCCCTGTACCCCTCGCCGTCCTCCCGTACCTGGTTCATGACGCTCCCGAAATCCATCCGGGGTCTCGCCTGCCTACATCCGAACGGGACGGCAGCGCAGCCTCACCTGGCCCCGGGGGCGCGGGGGGCGGCCGGGGGGGGCGGCCGGGGGGACCGGGGCGGGGGGGGGGGGGCAGGCGGGAGCCCGGCGTCGCCCGGGCGGGCAGGCGTGAAGGCAGACTGCAGGCAGAGCCCCCCTCCCTCCCCGGGCCAAGCCTGGAGAAGGAAGGAAGGAAGGAGGGAGGGAGGAGGGAGGGGAGGGAAGGAGGGGGGAGAGACCGAAGGGTTTCGCTCCCCGCAAGCGGGACCCCGGCGATGGAGGGGTGCAGGGGGGTCCCGCCGGCCCCCCGCTCCCCTCCGCACCCCCGGGGCGGCCGGGGGCTGGGGAGCCCGGGGGCGCCGGCCCCGGCCCTGGGGAGGAAGGGGGTCCCGGGGCGGCTTTTTCCACTGCTCCCCTCCCTCCTCTCGCTCCTTCTCCCTCTTTCTTCTCCTCTTCCCTCTCTCCCCAGCTGCACGGCGCGCTCCAAGTCCAGCCCCACTCCGCTCCCCTCGCCTCCCCCAAAAACGCCCTTAAAGGCAACCGGGAGCCCGGCTCGGGCAGCTGGCCCTGGGCGAGGGGTGCCGGCAAGCGGGCAGACCCCCTCCAAAAAAAAAAAAATACCCTCCCACACCTCCGCCGCCTGCCCCTGCAAAGCGCCTCGCACCCCGTGCCGAGGGGCCGCGGCGGGCGGCGGGGCGCAGCGGGGTCGGGGCCTTATCGCCCCGCGTGACGCCACCAGCGTCCCCATGCCCTTGGCGGGGGGGTGGCAGGGACGGGGGTGTGGGGCCCTGCTTGGGGCCGTTTCTGCCTGGCACCCCCTGGCACGACTTGGTCCCCTCCTGCCGCGCACGGGACGGGGTGCCTGATTAACGTCCCTTGGGTGCCTCATGCCCCCGGTGTTGGGGGGATGTGAAGATTTACCAGCCCACCCCCCAATCAAAAAGCAAAGCCAAAATGCTGGAAAAGCCCCGGCTGTCCCTTAGCATGTGGAGCCATGCCAGCCCCCACTCGCCTGTCCCAAACCCAGGGTGTGCCCAGCATCCCCCTCGCCTTCCTCCCTTCCTCCTCCTCCTCGGGGCCCCTGTGTGGCCATGGATGGAGCCCTGCTCTCCCCGGCCACCCCTGGGGCAGCCCAGCCCTGGCCCTGCTGCGCGAGCAAGTGTTCAGTGCCAGGAGACTCGGGAGTGAAGTGGGGAAGCCCCCGGCAGTGCGGGGCAGGGGGAGCCCGCCCAGCAGTGCCCCACAGAGTGGCGAGCCGGCCGGGGAGGCGGCGAGTCAGGCACCCAGCCCAGCGCTGTTGACATTTTCTCACCCAATGCCTCCCCGTTCCTGTTTGCGTTTCCGTCCTCACGCCGCGGGCTCAGCCAAAAGGCCAGAGCTGGCTCTGCCGGCATGGTGCAGGACCCCGGGGATCCCTCCTGCCTTGCCACCCCCCCCCAAAAGTCACCAGGGAGGGGCTGGTGGCGAGGGGCTCTCCCTCTGCCCTCCTCCAAGACTCCTGTAAGATGCATCCCTCCTGTGTGTGCAATCCTGTTCCAGCAGATCCTGCCCAGCCCCTCCATGGCTCAGTTTCCCCGGCAGCCGGACAGTGCCATGGGACAGGAGCACCGAGAGGCACTGGTGAACCCTTCCCACTGCCGAGGACGAAGCGCTGGAGCCCCAGCATCCCTGGGGGGGCACCTCCTCACCCCCATCCCAAGCAAGCACCAGCCCCACTGCCCTCCCTGGCACCTAAGGGCATGGGGCCGGACCCCAACAGCCACCACTCTGCAGACAAAACCCCCCCACCAGGATCCACTGGCACCCCCAAACAAGCCCCCCCAGCACGACAGCCCCCAGAAAGCAGGCATCCCAAAAAGAGGGGAGTGCTGTGACTGGGATGGAGGGGCAATGAACACCCTGAACCAGGAAAGCCAGGCGTAGACCCCGGCTCGGCTCCGGCACAGACTCCTGCACGGACACCCCCAGCCCCGGCTCCTTGGGAGGTGGCCGTGGGACGGCTCCCGGGCCCTGGGAAACACCAGCAGTGGAAGAGCCGGGGCCAGATGGGAAAGTATCAGTGGCCAAGCGGGATGGAAGTGAGTGGGTGAGCAAAGGGCGCTGACAGCACGTCCCCATCCCCGGGGAGGTGACGGGAGCTGTCCCCTGGGGAGATGACGTGTCCCCATGCATGACACAGCCAGAGAAGTCCTGACAATGCCCCTGAACTCCAGCCACCAAATACCTCCTGGAGCCATCGAGGCCAAAGCACCGGTGGGAGCAGGTCCAGCAGTCGGCCAAGTGTCACCAGTGGCCCTGGGCCCCACAGGGTCCCCCCAGCAGCCCCAGAGAAACCAGCCCCCACCTGAACCAGCTCCTCCACAACCCAAAACAAGCACCCTTGAGCATCGCAACCCCAGATCCTGGTGGAAAAAGGGGGATCCGAGGACCAGGCACATGGAGGGGGTCATCTCCAGAGGTGAAAGCACACAGGGAGGACACGAAGCCCCAGCATGGGGTCTGTAGAGCCCCTTGTTGAGCCAGACCTTTCAGCTGGTTTGGGGTCAGTGCCACCCCTCGGAGGGTGCTGGGGGTCCCCAGGGACCCAGCACCCTTCCCGGGGCAGGTCCCAAGAGGGGTGGCCATGGGGGATGCAAAGTGGTCCGGGAAGGGAGAAGATTGATGGGAAATGAGGCAGAGACCCCCTGGGGGAGCCCCTGTCCAGCCCGGATCCTGCCTTCCACCACTGCAGGGCCCTGGGGGGCTGGATCCAGCCCTGGGAGCCCCCAAGGAGGGAGGCTGGTGGACCCCCTGCCTCAGCTGACACCTCCCAGGCCAGCCCTGGCCAGCGCTCACCAGTGCAGCAAGCGTGGGCGGTCTCAGCATCCCCACTCCCCTGCTCGCTCTCCCTGTGCCCAGCAGCACCCGGAGGGTGCAGAGAAGGGCCCCAGCTCCTCCGAGCAGCCGAGCCGACCCCCCCTCCGCCCCCGCCGGGGCTGAGAGAGGCCGAATATTTGGGCGGTGACGTAAAGAAGGGGAAAAAGGAAAGAGGGAGAAAAAAAAACCCAGAACCCCCTCCAGGACCCACTGCACAAACACGACCTGGCATGGCACCGAGGCAGGGCTGACCCCCGCAGCCCCCTATCCCGCTACCCTGGCTGGGCCTGTGCCAGGGCCAAGGACACATTCCTGCAGCATTCCTCCCCCCACCACCACCCGCTCTGTTGTGGAGACCAGGGGTGTTGCTAATTAGCTGTCCTGAAGCACTGGGGTGGTGGCTTTTAACAGGACATCGGGGACAGGGACGGGACGGGCAGCTCCCAGTGTGACTGGCACGTCATCCCCTCCGCTGTGCAGGGAGGAGGCAGCAGGGCAGGGTGGCTGGGGCAGTGAGAGGGGATGGGACAGCCACATGTGCCCTAGCACGAGCCCGCTGCAGCTGGGACATGGATGTCCCCTCCATGCAGCCACCATTCCTGGCACAGCCACAGGCACCCCGCGATGCACAGCCTGGCTGTGCACCCCAGCACTGCCCAGCACCCCCAGCCATGACACGGCTGCGGGGTGCCCATCACCATGAGTCAAGCCTGCCCAGAAGGGTCCAAACGCTCCCTGCCTCAGTTTCCCCTCCTGGCCCTGACTTGCTTTGCAGGTGAGGGGGTCCCCAGCACCAGCTGAGGGCAGGAGATGCACATCCCCTTTGCCAGCACCGCGCGCCCTGGCACAGGTCCCACTGCGTCCCCCCGCTGCCAAGGGCCCACTGGTGCCGCGGGCACTGGGAGCGATTGCTCTGGCTGGGACGCGCCTCGCTGCCCAGCCCTGGCCCTGCTCCAGCCCCCGGTTTAATGATGGACAAACCATGCCCCCCCGGAGTCCCATCGCAGGGGGGCACTTGAAAAACAAGCCAGGCCTGGCGCGAGGCCAGCGGGGATGGATGGCACTGAGCTGGGAGCACACGCGTGTGGCCACCCGCCCGTGTGCGAGCACACTTGTGCACACAGATGGATGTTCTTGCGCGCGCATGCATTCCCCTGTAGGCTCACACGCACATGCATGCATCTGCAAGCATACATGATCATGCACACATGAGCACATGCATGATCGTGCAAACACGCTCATGTTTGGGTACACGCATGCACACTCACACACACATTTTCAGATGCATGGACCCACACATACTCACACACGTGGCCCGGCAGCCTGGCACGGCTCCAGCACCCGCTGTAAGCTCCCCAAGGGGAGACGCCGGGGGACAAGGCAGCCCCCAAACGCCTCAGCCCCACACTATGTGCCGTGCCTCAGTTTTCCCTCTTGGCACAGCCCGGCACTCCCACTCCCCCAGGACCTGTGGGCCCCGGTGTGGCGCGGGGCGAGCAGGGCAGGCTGGAGCCCTGCCAGGCCCAGGGGCTGGCACAGCCATCGCTTCCCAGAACCAACCACCCATGATCGCCAGCCGATTCAGCAGCCAAACGCCGCAGCTCTTCCCGTCGCCCAGCCAAACCGGCCATTGCCAGGCCAACTCCCACCACGGGGAGAAGCATCGTTCCCTGCCTTTTCTCAGCCTTTCCAAGCAGCATTATGACAAAATCCAGGCCCAGTTGGAGCAAGCACATCCCAGGAGATGGGGACACCCCCAGCACCTCCCTTGCTCCATGATTTGGGATATGCCTGCATGGCCCCACTGCCCGGCGCATCCTCAGGCTCATCCCTCCATCCCGGCCAGGAAGGCAGTGTCACCACTAGATCCTGGCTGCGCCACGACTGGCACGTGCCAACATGCGGGCTCACCCATGCCTGACCGCTGCCACAGAAAGCACTGCACCCCACGCCGTGCCCCCCACCTCCGGCTGCCCCCGGGCAGGGCTCTGTGACTCAGTTTCCCCACTTTTCAAGGAAGCTACCCGCCCCCTGCTTTGGGCAGGCAGTTTCGGTGCGAAGAGGGAGGGATGGGGCAGGCTGGGGGGGTCGGATACATGCCAGTGTCCATCCGTCCATCCGTCCCCCTTGGAGGGAGGGAGGTTTGCTAAGCGAGGAAAAATCCCTGAGCGGAGGGGCCGGGCGCGAGAAGGGCCTTACATGGGCATGGGAACGGCGTCGTGCTTCCCAGCTGATGTCTGTGTGGCTGCCCCAGCCCCACCAGAGCCGCCCACGGGCGCCGGGCACCCCACCAGCATCGCTGGCATGGCGGGGCACGGGTCCCACCTCGAGGGGCATAGGTCCTGCCTGCCCAGGCACGGTTCTGCCCGCTCACTGCCTCCTCGGGTATGTGGCGCACACCAGCACCCCAAAACCTCTCTGGTGTCCCCACATACACCCCAGTGCCCCCCCGTATCCCCATCACACCTATGATACCCCCTGGCACCCCACACCCATCACACCCAGTACAACCCTTCACACCCCACCAGCCCCCCTACCCACACCCCTGTCTCTCCCCTCTCCCCCCCCTCCCACTGTACCCAGTCCATTTGGGGTTTGTAACTGGGGGCTTCCCCTCAACTGGGCCAGGAGGCAGCTTGCTGGGAGCCGGCCATGGCGGGGGGCAGCCAGGGGGGGCAGAACAAGGGGTCGGGCAGGTCCCAAGGGGGTAAATATGGGGACCAAGGGGAAGATGCTGCAAATAGCATGATGGGACAGGCTCCAGGGCCAGGAGCCACCAGAGGGGGGGACACCGGGACCTCGGCAGCATCTCCAGGGCAGGAGGAGGAAGCATTGGGGGGTGCAGCTGCCAGCACCTTGGGGGTGAGCCCATCTTCCCACTCCAAAGTATCCTGGGGGTGCAGGGGTTAAACGTGAGGGGCTTCAGGTAGACAAGAGGCCGTTTTTGCTCTGTGCCAAGCCCCCTCCCCATACGCGCCCTCCCTGGAGACCCTACAATAACAAGCCGGCGTGTGAGTCAGCTGGCCTCTTGCCCGGCCGGAGGAGCCCCTCCCTGGGCGCTGGCCCAAAGGAGCTCTGCAGAAGGCCCCTGGCCCTGGCCCCATGCACGCACCCCCCCCAGCAGCACACCCCTCGGCTAGCTGGCCCCACCGAGGAGGCTCCAGCTTCCAGTGAGCGTGGGAAGGGTGACGGAGGCTAATGAAATGCAGCCGGCCACAGGAGCAAGCCACAGGCTGCCCCTGCACGCAGGCTACCCGGATGCTGGGACCCTCGTGTGACGCTCCTCTTGGTGCATAACCCCATATCAGACATCAGAGAATCCCCACCAGGCGCACACCCAGATGCACGTGCTTCCCGATACTCCCTCCTGCCTGGAAACCACTGGCAGATGCTCCCTGCCACCACCTGCCATACTGCAGGCATCCCCTCACCCCACGCCCCCCTCGCCTCTCCCCACGGCACCCCGGCATCAAGGCAAAGCCACCTCCTCTGGCCTCAGCCCCCGGGCATCTTTGGCACGGGGTCCCCAGGCTGGCACAGGGTCCCCAGGCTGGCACAGGGTCCTGGGATGGCAGAGAGTCCCCAAGATAGCATAGGGTTCCCCAGGGTGGCAGAGGGTCCCCGGGGTAGCCCAGCCCCATCGAGCCTCTTGGTCACTTCTGCCCTGCCTGCTCAGGGCCCAGGGTGCCAGGCACGTCCCCAGGGTGCCCCCACAGCCCCAACCTCCTCCGACATCGCAGCCGGGGCTCAGCGCCAGGGCTGCTCCCAGTGCCTGCCCCGCGCCACCACCCATGCTGCGGCACCCTGTGAAGCCCGACGCGTGCCCGGTCCCCAGCACAGGCCCCCCCGCCCCCGGGCCTTTCCTCTCCCTCCCTGCCCGGCTGGGCACGGGCATGGGCACGTCTCAGCCTACGCTGCCCGCCCGTGCCAGCCTCTTCCCGCCCGAGATGCCAGCCCCAGAGCCGGCTGGCACGCGTGCCTCCCCAGGGATTCAGGAATGCGCAGCCTCCCCTGCCCCAGCAGCGCAGCAGCGGGCACCGTGCCCACTTCCAGCTCCCCGGAGAACCTGGGTTGCCGTAGGGTCCCCCTCCGCTGGTGAAGCAGACGGACAGATGGACATCACCACCAGGCATCCTTGGCTCCACTCCCTCCTGCCGGCAAGATCCGCCCCCGGCAGTGCTGGGTATCCAGAGAGGTGCCCAGCCTGCATGCGTGCCGCCGGCAGCGCTCGGCCGCAGCGCATGGCACCCACGTGCAGCAGCACCCACCCTGGCAAAGGGCACCCCGCTCCAGGCACCGGGGCGCAGATCCCTGCCGGCCCCCTCTGAGCAGGGCTGCACCCCAAAACCCAGCCCCATATCCAGACAGGCACGTGCCGTCAGGGACCAGGCAGCAGGATGGCACTGCCAGCCTCACTCGCCAGTGACACCAGTGCAACCACGACCAGCCCACAGCCACCAGCCCATCCGGGTGCCCATCTGGTGGGGTCAGCTGGCACGGACCGTGGCATCCCCGCTCTGAGTCCCCGGTGCCCGCCGGGCAGGGACGGGCACACCCTGGGGAGCCAGCCTTACCTTGGCTTGGCATTTGGTGTGGCAGGAGAGCTTGCAGCCTGCGGGAGGGAGAAGGGAGAGAGGGTTAGCGGGGGCAGGAGAGGGGGCATTGCCGGGGGCAGCCCGCGGGCACCCCGTGTGCAGCGCAGGACAGGGGGGGCACCCCAGGCTGAGGGGCATGGAGCACCTCGGCACCGGGCACAGGCCGCTGGGATATGCACACGCGCACACGGATGCCCACGCCTTGTACACGCGCATGCACACTCTGGGTGGCACCAGCACGGCACAGCACCACGTGCACATGCATGCGGCACTCAGGCACACATGCACGCGCATGAGCTGTCCTGCCCCCGGTGCCAACGCGCCGGGGAGCGTGTGCGCGTGCAAACCCCAGTGCCTGGGGGTTAATGGCGTGAAGGGAAGCCGTGCACGGACACGTCTCACAAGGCCTCGCACGTGCACCGGCGTGCATGAGAGCACCGCGGGGGTGCTGCCAGTGCCCATGCCCCCGCCTGCC
This sequence comes from Platalea leucorodia, assembly GCF_965183815.1. Lineage (NCBI taxonomy): Eukaryota > Metazoa > Chordata > Aves > Pelecaniformes > Threskiornithidae > Platalea > Platalea leucorodia. The sequence goes on along the minus strand of NC_138827.1, from coordinate 84,891,771 downwards.
CGCATGCTGCTGTTGCACGCTTGCACCCGCGCCCCTGCAGAGGACGGCATGTGCACATGGTCAGTGCGGGCGTGTGTTTGCTGCTGCTGGGGACACACGCTTATACAGGGCACCGCCACGCCGCCCTGGTGGCCCTGCAAAGCCACATGTCCCATCCCTGGGGGACACGAGGGTCCCCGCGCAGCGTGGCCCCGGTCACGGCCGCCCCCCAGGCCCTGTCCCCCCGTGGGGCCGCTTCCTGCGGCGCAGGAAGCCGCATTGTTCCTGCGGCCAGCGGCGTTTCCGTCCGCCGCCCCTCGCACGGGGCTCGGCAGCTCCGCACACGTGCAAGGGGCCGCGGCACCGCCTGCATCCCACCGGGCACCACGGGCAGCGGGCACAGCAGAGAGCGCGAGCACCCACCCGCATGCACAGAGCCGCATGCGTGTGCACAGAGCCGCATGCGTGTGCACACTCGCACGGTGACGGTTGCACACTCACTCCACGCGCGCGTGCGGCACGCACGCATGCAGTTGCCTCCACAGGCCACCCTCACGTCCCGGCCACCTTCCCGCCTGCAAAGGCGCCACAAGCCCCCTTGCACACCCACAGGCTTTCCCGCTAACACACTCACACCCGCGCGGGTGTGCACAGGTGGGCACGGGGACGTGTTCCCACCTTCACATCCTCATGTGCAGGCACTCGCACGCATCCCCTGATGGCCTGACCCCCCCCCGGCCCACCCCCTTTCACACGCGTGTGCCCCGGCTCACCTCGGCAGGTACTGCCCTGGCGCGTGATGGCCTGCCGGCAGATCCCGCATGCCTTCACCTTCTTGAAGCTCGTCATCTTGAAGGTGTGCGCCGGGGGGGCCTCCAGGTCCTGAGGCTGGGGAGGGGGGGGACACGGGGCTTCGTCAGCGGGAACGAGGTGGCACGGAGACCCGGGCACTCAGCCCTGCCCTGCCTCAGTTTCCCCCTGGGCAGGGGGCAGCCTCCACCCCCCCACCCCCCATGTGAAGAAATGTGTCCCCCCCTGCACCCCATCACCCGGGGCCGTGCCCCCTGCGGCAGGGCCGGGGCCGTGGGGCCGTGGGGCCGTGGGGCGGCGGGCACGGCGTGGGGGGGGACCGATGCTCGCCCCCGGGGTGGGCAGGGGCCGTGCACCCCCAGCTGCGGCGGCCCCTTTAAATAGTCTCTGGCGCCCCCTGGCGGGGCGCGCCGGAGGGCCCTGCGCGCGCGCGTGTGTGTGCGCGGGCACGCGCGTGTGCGCACGCTTGTGTGCACACCGTGCGTGCACAGGCGGGAGCAGATCCGCAGCCGCCTGCACGTCTGCCCGCGCGCGTCGCGTGCGCGCGTGTGTGTGCGCGCGAACGCGTGCACCGGTGTCGGCCTGCGTGTCCCCGTGCACGCCTGCCTGCACACGAGCGTTTCTGCGAGCACGCGTGTGCAGGCACAAGCGCGCGTGCCTGCATGCGTGAGGGGGGGGACACACGTGCTCGTGTGCATGTACGCGTGTGCAAACCTGCGTGCGCAAACCTGCGTGCACGGGAGCACCTGTGAATGCACGTACACAAACATGTGCGCGCACGGCTGTGTTCGCGTGTACGCGTGCGAATACGCAGACAGGTGTGCAAAGGCACGTGTGCGCACCCGGGTACGCGCGGGTGCTGCCAGGAGGGTGCCCGTGCAGGGGGGTGTCTCAGGGCCACGCTGCGTTTCGGGGCGCAGGCCGGGCCGCGTGTGCCGGGGTGCCCCACGGGGGTGCACGGTGCCCCCTGAGCGTGAGCGGCCGTGCCCACCCCGCCTGGCACGGCCCACGAGCGTGAGCGCAGGACGCATCCGAACCCATGCGTGTGCCGGGGCGCAAGCGTGCACGCGCGCAAGCGCGTGCACACTCACGCATGGGGCCTGAGGGCAAGGGGGGGGTCCTGGCACAGCTGCAGGCACTGTTTTGGGGGGGGCACCCCCTGGCAGCGCGCCAGCCCTGCCCACCCGCCCGCCGCCAGATGAAGACGCGAGCCCCCGCAAATCCGCCTTTTCCTGCCAAGACTAATGAGATCAAGCAGAGGCCCGGCGCCCCCCCGGCCCGGGCGCCCCGCTCTCCTCCGGCCTCGGCACCGCGCCAGAGAGCCGGGGGGACACTGCCAAAGCGTCAGGGTGCCGGGTACCCCCCCCCAAACCTCCCTGCCTCAGTTTCCCCTGCGCACGCACGGACAGGCAGAAAGGCCGTGCGCGGGCGCCGCGCGCCTGCACGCGTGCAAACACCCCCGGGGCTGCGAGGGCGCTGCGTGTGCTGCGTGCGGCGCGCGTGTCAGGGCGCTGCTTGCACAGGCACTCCTGCGAGCGTGCGAGCATGTGCGAGCATGCGCATCCCCGCCAGCCGCAGCAGCAGCAGACGTGTGGGCAGATTTCCGTGTTCCCACGTGCAGGTCCACGTGCAATCGCGTGCACACTCGCACGGGTTTGTACACGCGTGTGCAAGCCCCTCTTCCCTGGGCACCTGCTCCTGCAGGGCCACTCGCTGGTCCCTCCGCAGCACCCAGCGCCTGTGCCACCCTACGAGGGACCGGGGTGCGCACGGCTGGGCGTACACACGCATGTGCACAGGCGTGTCGTCACCCATCCGGCAGCCGTGGGAAAAGCTCCCCCGGGCCGGGGTCTCCCACGCCTCAGTTGCTGGGTGACAGCGAGGCCTAACGATGCCATGAGCTCGTTTGCATATGCAAAGCAGCATCTTTGCTGCGGGGTGCCCCGGGAACAGGCCTTGCCCCCCGCTCCCAGGGACCCGGCCGGGATGCCCAGGAACGCCGACGCGTCTCCCACGCACGCACCCCCCACCCTGCCCCGGCCCCACACATCAGCGTGGGCCTGCTTCATTAACAGCAATTATCCTCGCTGGGGAAAGAGCTGCCCGCCCCGTTCCCACCCCTCAGAGCCCCCTCCACTTGTCCCGTTGCCAACACCATCCCCGTGCCGGGGGGCTGCCGACCCAGCGCCCAGCTTCACGCCCCCACCTCCCTGCTCTCGGGGGGACACCCTGCCCACCCAGTGCCACCCCGCCAGGCGGGGAACCAGCCCGTCCCACGAAACAACCTCGTCCCAGCTCCATACTGGCAGGATCCCAGTTAGCCTCCCCGCCACCAGGGCTGGGAACTACTGGGGGGATGCATAGGGGGACTGGGGGACCTCTTGGGGGTGCCACCTGGGTGGGTACCCACCTCCAGGGCCCAGCCCTCACATGGTGCAGGAGGGGCGGGGGGGGCACAGGCATCCCTGGCCATGGGCCCCCAAACAGGCAGACCCAAGGAGGCTGGAAGGGGACCCAGGTGTCCTGGGCTGGAAGAGGCACCGGGGAGAGATGCCAGATTAATCAGGAGCTGGGAGGCCTGGGTTCATTGCCCAGCACTGCAGAGAGGTGCAGCAGGGGGGGGAACTGGGACACCCAGTTCCCCTGAGGCTGCAAAGCCGGGGGGGGGCACTGGGACACCCGGGTCCAGCCCTGTGGGCTCAGACCCACCCAGCGCTTTGCACCCCACTGCACCCCGGGGCCCAGCTCACCTTGGTGACTGGGGGCGGGGGGCAGCCCCAACCCCCAGCATAGACTGGATCCCCCCAGTCTGCCCAGTTTCCCTCCCCTCCAGTGCGGCAGCAAAGCCTCAGCCCGGGGAACGGCGGGGGCCCTCGGCCGGTGCTGCAGGCAGGGTGTCGAGGGGGATCAGCCCCCCACCCTCCCCATCCCCATCCCCTCCATAGACACCCCCCAGTCCCGTGTCCCTGTCCCGTGTCCCTGTCCCGCATCCCATCCCGGTCCCCGCTCCGTGCACCCCCCAGCCCGGTGCCCGCCGCCGCCGCTCTCCCGGGCTGGGTCCCCACTTCGCTCCCCCCCGGTCCCCGGGGCTCCTTCCGGCCCCGCTGCCGATCCGGTCCCCCCGGCCCCAGTGTCCGGCCGTCTCTGCCGGTCTCCCTTCGGTCCCGGTTCCCCCAGAACCGGTCCCGGTCCCGGTCCCGGTCCAGCGCCGCCGGTCCTGTCCCGCTCCAAACACCCCCGCTCCGTCCCGCTCCGTCCCGCAGCCAGCCCCCATCCACCGCCCGCTCCCGGGACCAGCCCCGCTCCGAGACCCCGCTGCCGGGCCCCACCGCGATGCTGCCCCGCTCCCCCCCGGTGCCCCCCGGTGCCCCCCGGTGCGGGCGCGGCGGGCCGTACCCAGAGCAGGCAGGAGAGGCAGAGCCCGGTCATGCTGCCCGCGGCGCGGCCCCGCGGCCGGCCGAGCCCCCCCGGCCCCCTCGCTCCGCCCGCCCGCCCCGCCCCGGCCCCACGCCGCCCCCGCACCGGGGGGAGAAGGGGGGACGGCAAAGCCCCCCCCAGACCCCCACAACGCCGACGGGCACCCTTGCCGAGGTGGCCCCGGGGGCGGCCGGGACCCCCCGCCCCAGCAGAGGTGGCTCCGGGGGCGGCCGGGACCCCCCCCAGAGGGGCTGCGGGAGTGGGGAGGCCGAAGCGGGGCTGTGGCTGGTCCCGGCCCCCCTCTCCCCCTCACACACACATTTGGGATCCATTTCCTCCTCCCGCCACCCACCTCACCCCCACCCCTCCTCCAGCCTCCAGCGGGTCCTGCGCTGGGGTGTTCCCCCCTATCCCCAGCCGTGTCCCCTGGGTGGTCCCGGGACGGGAGACAGGGAGGGATCGGCGGACATCCATCCGTGCGCCGAGCTGGGGGGCCTCAGCGAGGGGGGACAACCTTCAGGCGGGACAGAGAGCGGTTTGGCAGCCCACGGTCCTGACAGGGATGGATTTGGCAGGAGGGTGCCCCAGCCCCTGCTGGGGGGGCTTGGCCGGGTGGCACACGGTGTGCCCCCCCCAGCGCTGACTCTGGCTCCAGCCTGGAAACTTGTGCTCAGCTGGCCGCAACCACAGGGGTGTGAGTCAGGGTGGGGGGATGTGCCGGGGGGGAAGGACACGCTGGCGGGATGAGCCATGGCTGGCATGGGGACGTGGGCACGAGGGGGACGTGGGCACTGTAATGCCCCCCCCCGTGCCTCAGTTTCCCATCTGTACGCTGCGTGCAGCCGCCAGCCCAGAGAGGAAGGGCAGGGTGGGACGCGGGGGGCTTCCCTTCCCAGACCCTGGGGTGGCATCTGACCCCCCCCAAAGTGCCACACCCCCTCCCCAAAATATCCCTGTGCCACCGCCCTCTGCCCCACCGCCCCGCTGTGCCTGCCTGGCCCATGGTGGAGGTACCGATGTGGGGATGTGCCAGCTGGGACAGGGGACAGATGGGGACAGCACCCCACGCCTCCCGTGCCAGCCAGGCCCAGGGGCGGAGGGAGGCTGGGGGGCCTGATCCTGCTCACAGCACCAAGCAGGCGGGGAGCGCCCATCCGTGCGCGCCCCCCCCCCCCCCCCCCCCGTCATTACAGCCCTCATTAATCAGCCTCGTTACTGCCCACAAATTAAAGCCCCAGTGGAGAGGGGTGTCCCCACCCCCTCATAAATCACCCCCTCCCATTCACTGCCGTGACAAGCCCGGGCCCCTCAGAAGGGCAGGGACAAGGGTCATGCGACCAGGACAGGGTGGCTGCAGGGACACTGCCCGTGAGCATCATTTAGGGCTCATTTTCTCAGCAGGGGGGGCACAGACAGGGGCACTTAGCCCAGGGACCCCCCCCATGGGTACCACTGGTGCGAACATGTACCCCCAGTGCAGGGTCAGCCTTGGCAGGAGTCCTCTGTGTCCCCCCTCCCAGGGTCACTGTGTCCCCAAGCCCCCCCAAGCCCGCTTCCCGCAGAGGTGTCCCCGCATTGCCCTTGGGTGCACGGGGTGCATGCAGACGTCGCACAAGCAGCCCTCCTGCGTACACACCAGGGCACACTCATGCACACCACGCATATGGCCCGTGTCACGCATGGCGGGCGGGCACCTCCGTGTGTGGGTGCCCATCTGGGCACAGGAAGGGCTGGGGGACACCCCTCCAGCAGCTCACACCAGCGTAAAGCCCCACTGCTACTGCACCCAGCACACACGCATGTGCTAGGGGGCACGCACATGCATGCACACCCCCCATGAGTGGGCACATGCCCACACCCGCACCCGCGCAGGGACATGCACCCCACGGCAGCTCCCCAGGGACCTGCTGTGCACCCACGCTCGTGCCAGCTGCAGTTCACTCTTGTCCCAGTCCCATCTGCCCACTCGTGAACACACACACACACGAGCACGCATGTGCATTCCACACCCCTGTGAGTCCCTGTTCTCACACCCACATCAGGGACACTCGGACACAGGGATGGACATGGGATTGCACAACTGTTACCCCACACCCCACCAGTGCCACCCACCCACCCGCAGCCCTGAGCACCCACCCGCGCCCCCCCAGCAGCTCACAGTCCTGCGTCCCCTGCACGTGCTGGGGTCCCTAAGCAGCCAGGGGCCTCTCCCTCCTCCAGGCTGGGTCCCTGCCCTGGCACATACTGGCCTGTCACCACCCTGCAGCGACACTCCCCCAGGCGCTGCCCGGCGGTGGCTTTGGCACCCGCTTGGCTGGCACGGTGCAGCCGGAGTGGCCCGTGCCACCCCGCCGGGCACGGGGCAGCTTTCCAGAGGTTAAGGAACCAAGTGAGGGTGGCACAGCGGGAGCCCCACGCACTCTACCAGCCTCACCCCTCCCTGCCTCAGTTTCCCCAGCACGGGCAGCAGAGCAGGACAGGTCCCTGCACCGGGTGCTGCATGGGCACAGGGATCCCCCGTGCAGGGCAATCTTTTGGCACAGGGATCCCACACGCACCAGGTGCTGATGGGCACAGGGATGCCCCACACCGGGTGCTTACGGGCACAGGGGTCCCTCATGCTGGGCACTTTCTTGGACACAGGGATCCCACACAAACCGAGCACTTTATGGGCACCGAGCTCCCCAGTGCTGGGTGCTTACAGGCACAGGGATCCCCCACGCTGGGCACCTTATGGCACAGGGATCTCTCGTGCCGGGTGCTTTATGGGCACAGGGGTCCCCCCATTGGGGGTGCTGTAAGGACACAGGGACACCCCCCGCCTCCGCGCTCGCTCTGTAAGGACACAGGGATCCCCGCAGATCCCTTTGCGTGAAAGGCTTTACAGCAGATCCCAGCAGATCCCCTCCAGCCAGGCACTGCAGGGGCCCGCGGGTGCGGGTTATGGGGGGGGGGGGTCACGGTGCCACGCTGGGGGGGACACAAGAAGGGACAAAGGACATGCCCGACACCCTGGCATGCATATGCACGGTTTAACCCCTCGCTGCCCGCAGCAGGCAGAGCCAGTGCCAGCCCGCACCCCCATCCCCCTGCACCCCCCGGAGCCCGCCCCAGCTCCGTGCCCCCCCCCGCAGACCCTGACCCTAACGCCGTGCCCGGCGGTGCCCGCTTACCTCCCGGTGGCGGCAGGCGCGGAGGGGCAGGAGGCAGGACAGCAGGGACTTCCCCCAGCGAACCAAGGTGGCAAAGCACCAGCTCAGCCGGGTCATGGTGCCCCTGCCCGGGGGTCACCCGGCCGGGGTTGGGGGGTGCAGGGGCCGACCCCTGCCCAGGGCACGCTCGGGGGGGCGGCCAAACCCAGCCGTGCCCCCCCCCCCCCCCAGTCCCCGGTTGCAACAAGCTCCGGTGCCCGGGCGGTGCCCGGGCGGTGCCCAGGAGGGGCACGGCGGTGGGCACGGCGCCGTGCGACGATGGGCCGGGGGGCTGCGGTCCCACCGGGCCCCGTCCCCCCTCGCCGGTCCCCCAGCGTCGCCTGCGCGCTGGCAGCCAGGCAGGGAGCACCGTGCCCGCCCATGTCCTGCAGTGCTTGGGTGGGAGCCAGCTCCGCCACGCTCCCCCTCCTCCGCCGCCTCCTCCTCCTCCTCCTGCACTCGGGGGCTCGGGGCTCGGCACCCCCCGGGCTCACCCGCCTGCCCCCCGGGCACGGCGTCCCCTGGGGTGGATGGCGGATCCTAACAGTGCCCCCCCCTCCAGCCCCCTCCGGTTTGGCGGTGCAGGAGCCCGGACGCCTGGGTTCCATCGCAGCTCAACCCGCCACCCCCCCACCCCGCCGACCCTGCCTCAGCTTCCCTCTGGCACCCCCTGTCCACCCCAAGCCCTAAATGGCAGTGCCTGCACATGGGGGGGCTTGCCCGCCCCTCTGCCAGCCCCCCCTGACACCCCACCATGCCTCTCCCCAGGAGCCTGAGGACACATTTAGGGACCCCCCCCAGCCCTCCCCAGCAGGGTCCCCTCTCCAAGAGGGTGCCCGGCTGATGCACCGCGCTGTGGGCACAGCGTTACCCAGGGGAACCCCTAGCCACAGGACACCCCGAAATGGCCCCGGGCACCCCCACCCCACCACGGGGCTTGCTCAGGGTGGGGGGACAGGGTGCACCCCACTCTGCATCTGCACCGGGGACCCCACACCTCTCTGCACCCATCAGGGTGGTGCCAAGGGGGACTGGCGGCAGCACCCCCAGATGCCACTGCGATGCCATGGTGATGCCAGGCAAGGACCAGTCCCTGTGGGGCATCTGCCAGTGCCAAGCGTGGGCAGTGGCCATGCCAGGCCTGGGCACTAATTGCATTTGCCCTGGGAAGGCTCCTAACGAGCAGCAGTGCCAGGGAGGGGCGCAGGGGGCAGGGGGGTTGGGGGGGGGGGGTACCACACACTTCATGGCTGTCCCCCAGAGCCCTGCCTGGCACCCTGGGGCTGGCGGGCAGGGGGTGCCAGGGTACAGTCCCCCCACCCCGAGCACCAGGGAGGTGACATCAGCGCTGGCTCCACCGTCCCCCACCCGCATTTAATTAGCAGATGGCCCCCGCACCCCAGACCCCCCCGCCGAGCAGCGCCAGGCCTGTGCGGGGCCATTAGCTTTATTGGCTGCACTGAACGAGGGCCAGGCCTCGTTAATTGAATTGCACCCGCGCCAAGGTTGGGCAGGCGTCTTCTCCCCCCTGACTTGGCCCCCCCGGCACCCCTTCCCGCGCCCTTGGCTGGGGCAGGGACCGGGGACTCTGCTGCCAGGGCAGGGGCATGGCCCCCCCATGGGTGTCAGGGTCCTGCCTGTGGGGTGCCTGACACGGGGTGCAACTGTGAGCACGCACACGTGTGTGCACGCGTACACGGGTGTCCTCTGGCCCCGCACCCACGCCTGCCACACACATATGGCTTGCACCTACACGCACAGCCCTATAGGCATGCACACACGGCCTGCACACGCGTGCAATCACACACACACATGCACACGCATGCACACGCATATGCATCCCTCCTGGCACAGCGCGGTGATGCTCCACCGCCCCCTCAACACCCCATCTGTCCCCCTCATCCTATGCGGGGTGCTGTGCTCCATGCCCACAGGGCCACCCACTGCAGGGTGGAATGGGGCAAGGGGGTGCTGGGGAGGCTGGGGGTCACCCTGAGCACCGCCACCAACTCCCCCATGCCCCTCGGCTGCCTGGGGGCACCCCATAGCCCAACACCCCCCACCGCGGGAGCCAGGAGGGTGCGGGGAGGCCCAGGCTCCCGCTCAGCATCACTTCCTACTTTCGCTTTGGTGCCGAGCCGAGGCCTGTCCTGGGGGTGGCGGGTGCCCCCCAGGGCCCCCCCCCGGGTGGCACAGGTAGGGGCAGCGGGTGCTGCGAGGGAGGACTCGGCAGGGGGGATGTGGGGGCAGCTGGGCACCCCTGGGGGCATCTGCGGGCTGGATGGTGGTGGGGAGCGGGATGGCAGCGGGTCCCCATGCCTGGCACTGGGGGGGGGGGGGGGGGTGAGCCGGGATCGCCCCCGGCCCCCCCCCGGGGGATTTAGCCCCCACCCCAGAAGGAGCCCACAGGGCAGGACTGGCACGGCAAAGGGGGACGGGCATGGTGGCCAAGGGGCGCTGCCGGGCTGGGGGCCTCCCAGGCACAGATAGCAAAGGGGGGGGCCTTGCCCAGGGTGCCCCAGGAAGAGTTTGCACCCCGGCTCTGGGCACAGCCCCTGGGGGGGGGGGGGGCAGATGCCCGGGGGGGCTGTGGGCGGGGCAGATGCCCGGGGGGGCTGTGGGCCTTGCTGAGGTGGGCTGCGGCTCCTGGGGGGGGCTCTCTGTGCCCGGGGGCTGTTACCCCTGGGGGCTGTTGTACATGGGGGGAGGGGGGGCTGTGCCAGGGGCTGCTGCCACCCCAGGGGTGCTGTTGGCTGCTGCTGGCTGGGTGTGGGTCCCGGACCCCTTCCCCAAAAACTGCAGGGGGGGGGTCCTCGAAGCATTCCCAAGCCCCATTCCCATGGTAGGGCATCAGGTTCCCCCCTTGTCCTGGCACTGTCCTTCCCCCCCTCAGCAGGGGCTGCACAGGGGGACCAGCCTCGCTGACCCCCTCCCCAAAACTGGCATCCCCCAAAGCAGGGAGCCGGGTGCCGGGGGGCCAAGCCGCGGTGCCTGATGTGGTGCGGGGTGGGCAGGGGCTGGCTCTTGCAGCCCCCCCCGACCTCCCACACTTCCTCCTGGCCAAGGTACAAAAGGAGAAGCAGACGGGCGCAGTGCAGGCACGGGGACACGCCAGCGTCCCCCCAACACCCAGCAAGCGCCTCAGGGCACCCCACAGCTCCCCGGCCACAGGTAAGGGGTTCTTCTGCCCAGGGGAAACTAAGGCACAGGCAGGGTGGGAGGGCAGGAAGGCAGCTTGTTCAAGGTCACCCAAGGGCTCCGGGATGGGAACTCAAGCGTCCAGAGTCCCATGTCCTGCCCTGCCTGCCGTGCCACCCTGCTGCAGCATGGAGCACAGGGCACTCGCTCACACTTGGGCACGCTTGTGCACACACGCTTCTGTGAGCGTGCACACACCCTGCCGTGTGCACCCCCATGCACATGCATGTGCTCCCCCAGCCCTGTGTCCAGCCACCACCCACGGTGACAAGTCCAGGACCTGCCATCTCCATGGGCACTGTTCCTCGCCTTGTCCCCAGGCTGCTGCCCGCCACCCCCCCAAAACATCCCCACTGCACTGTGCCCTCCAGACCCCCAACACCCCCAAACCCCACATCAGCCCTGCAGGCAGCATGCTGTGCCAGGGGGCTCTGCCCGGGGGGGAGCTCAGTTTGGGGGGCTGCATGTCGGGGGCTGTGTGCCCCGCTTCCCTGCCCCCTTGTGAGCCCCCCGCGCTGTTCGCGGTGTGAGCGAGGGAAGCGAGAGCAAAAGCAAAGGCAGCGCTTCCCCCATGCCAAACCCACATCCTGAGTCCTGGGGGATGGGGACAGGGACGAGGCCAGGGACACACTGGGATGGGGGTGCTCAGCCCCAGGAGCCCCCCAAGGAATGGGTACAGAGGCTGGGCATGGCATGGGGGCAGAGCCTGGGGTCATTTGGGGACAGTGCACATGGACAACTAAGGGGGTACGGGATGGGGCACCTCTGCCTACCACGTACCCCATGTAGTGGGGGGACATGGGCAGGGAAAGGGGGTGCCTGAACCCACCCCCTCTTACCTTAGCAGCAGGCAGCTCTGGGGTGCAGCTGGGGAAGCAGACCCTCTCCTTGGGGCAGAGACTTTGGGGGTGCCAGGCGAGTGCCAGCCTGGCACCTCTCAATGCTGCCCCTGCCTTTGCAGACCCCCAGGGGACAGCCATGGCGGGGGACGGGGAACTCAACCGCATCATCAAGGACCTGCAGAGTAAGTGTGCCAGCCTGTCCCCTGCCAGCATGTCCCCCGCATGGCACATCTCGCCCTGGCCATGCCGGGTCCTTTCTCACACCCAGCCCGTGGGCAGTGGGGGGTGTCACTGCCGGGGTGCTCCAGAGCATCCCAGTGCCAATGCTGCCACTGCTGCCAGCTCCCATCCTTGCCACCAGCCCCAGGGGACCAGCAGTACCCAGCGGGTACCTGTGCCCCTCGCTCCCCCTGCTCCCCTTTTTCATCCCAGGGCAGGTTCCTCTTTCACCCACTGGCAGAAATCCCCGGGGCCAGGAGCTGGGAGGCGGGGTGGGATGGGGCAGGGTGCCCGCTGCCCGGGCAGGGCTGTGCCAGCTCAGCCCTGCCGTCCCACAGAGACTGTGGCCGAGCTGAACCGCGACTACCGGGAGCAGAACCTGCCAGTGACAGATGGGAGCCGGGAGCTGCACAGCCTCTGTGCCCAGCTGGAATTTCTCCTCCAGGTACCACCACTCCTCCATCCCAGCCGCTCCCTGCCTCAGTTTCCCCTGGGGTGCAGCTGAGAGTGGACAGGACCCCACATCAGCCGTTTCAGGCAGTGGGATGACCCCAGCCATGCAAGTACATGGACCAGGCTCACCCATGTCCACATGTGTAATTGCACATGCTGCAAAAGGGAAACTGAGGCACGGAGCGAGCGAAGAGGGGACAACCAGGGGACACCAGGATCCACCCTGCTGGGGGAGCTGGCTGGATCCCGGCCCCACGGGGACAGGCTGAGGGGACAGGGGAGACCCCCAGACGAGCAAGCCCAAGTTTGTGTCTCTGCCAGTTCGACCTCAAGGAGAAGAGGAGCTTCTTCGGGCAGCGCAAGGACTATTGGGACTTCTTGTGCCAGGGCCTGGCGCGACGCCGGCAGGAGCATGAGGCCGTTCGCTTTGTCACCTCCCTGGACAAGGTGGGTACGGGCTGGCAGGGCACCCCGGGGGCTCGTGCACGCACACATGTGTGTGCTTGTGCTTGTGTTTGTTTGCGGGTCCACATGCACTGTGCACAGGCACACACTCACCTGGGCACCAAGGATTTGCCTACCGGCGTTATAAAGGATTTTCTCCCCTCTGGGGTCCCCGCTGCACCCCAGCCCTGACCCTGGGGACCCCCTTCCTCCCTGCATGGGCTGGGAGGGAGGCCAGGGAGGGGGCAGACTGGTGTGGCAGGGCTGGATAACCCCCTCTCCCCGCAGCTGAAGACCCCTGTGGGCAGGGGCCGAGCCTTCCTGCGGTACTGCCTGGTGCACCGGCAGCTGGCAGAGTCCCTGCAGCTCTGCCTCCTCGACCCCGAGATCCTCCGGTGAGAGTGGGGGACATGGGGAGGGGATGCTCGCCGTGGTGGTGGGGCACGGCCACCACCCTGCAGCACGCGGTGGGTAAGGGTGCTGCAGGCGCGGGTGCCTGCCCGGGGCACGGAGGGGTTCATGAGCCCGTTTTGTGGTTGCAGTGAGTGGTACTATGCCCGCAGCCCCTTCCTGAGCCCCCAGCGCCGGGCAGAGATCCTGGGCTGCCTCTACGAGCTGGACGGTGTCACCTTCCACCTGGCCCTGCACAGGGCTGACCTAGACATCGCCTGGCCCATGTTCTCCGAGTGAGCCTGGGGACGCGGGGGGCACCGGGGGCATTGGGGGAGTTGGGGGTGCCAGGGGCATCAGGGGCACCTGGGGCTCAGCATCGCAGAGCAGCACACAGGCACCCCCTGCCACCCTGGACCCCACGTGGTGCTCCAGCTGTGCCAGCTGTACATGGCCCCAGGCTGGCACAGACACCCGTGCCGGCACGCACGCCGTGCCCACGCCCGCAAACATCCCACACATGTGTGCACAAACACACACCGCCGTCCTCTGCCAAGCATATGCTCAGGCACGGGTCTGCTGCAACACCGTGATCCTGTCACATCTGAGACACGGGGACACACGTATGTGCATGCACACCCTTGCCCCCAGGCACGCTTGCAGGGGGGCACTTGTGGATGCAGCCACTCCAGCACATTCACGCCTGCTCTGTGCTCACGCTCACGTGCACGCGCTGCCACAAGCACACACGCAGCCCCCAATTCCCCCCCTGCCACCGCCATGGTGCCACCTGCTCTGCGGGTGTTTGGGCTGATGGCACTAGCCTCCCTGGTCCCCTGTCACCAGGTGCCACCAGCCCTGCTGCCCTCTCCATCCCCAAAGGCTGACCGTGCCCAGGGAGCCCTGCAGGAGAGTGGCAGTGCCTGGCTCACCCTGGGGGTGACCTAGTGGCCCTGAGCCCTGTGTCCCCTCTAGGACACTGGTACGGCCCAGCCCGGTGGCCAGGAGCAGCCCGGCAAAGACAGCCCTGCAGACAGGCGATACCGGGGCACATGGATGGCCCAATGGCATTGCCCGTCCCACCACGGCACGCCACGGAGTGCCAGCCCGCCCATGCCCACCTGCCTTGGCTGCCCCACAGGCAGGGGGTGTAGAGGCAGAAGAGGAGGACATGGAGGTAAAGAAGGATGTGGAAGAGGAGATGGAGGAGGAGGAGGAGAAAAAGGAGGAGGAGGAGGAGGAGGAGGAGGAGGAGGAGGAGGAGGAGGAGGAGGAGGAGGAGGAGGAGGAGAAGGAAGAGAAGGACGTGGAGGATGTGGAGGTCGATGTGGAGGTCGATGTGGAGGAGGATGTGGAGGTGGAGAAGGGCATGAAAGAGGAGGATGAAGAGGAATTGGAGGAGGATGAGAAGGAGATGGAGGACGTGGATGTGGAGGAGCTGGAGGATGGACACAGTGCTGGCAAAGCACCCCAGCCCAATGGTGACGGGGAGCCCGGCACATCCCCGCCGCCCAGCACAGGGTGCATGCCGGGCTCCTCGCCACCAGTGCCCAGGCAGCCGGGTGGGACGGAGGCATCCCTGCGGGCACTGGTGTCCCAGCTGCGGGCCGAGCTGGGGCAGCAGGAGGCGGCATTGCGGGCGCTGGCGGCCCGGCTGGCGCGGGAGGAGCGGCGGCACCGGCGGCGGGAGGAGGGCAGCGCCCGGCAGGCCCGGCTGCGGGCACACGAGGCCGAGGCGCTGCGGGAGACCAACGCCTTCCTGGAGCGGGCGCTGGCGGCGGCGGTGGCAGCGGGGGGCCCAGGGGCGCTGGCACAGGCGCAGGAGGAGGCACGGGGCTGGCGGCAGGTGGCGGAGGAGCGGGGCGCCCAGCTGGCCGGGGCGCTGGCAGAGGCGGCAGGGCTGGCCTCGCGCCTGCGGGACTGCCAGGCGGCGCTGGCAGTGGCAGGACAGACGGACACACTGGAGGATGCCAGTGCCCCAGATGAGGTGGCCGCCGTGGAGGAGGTGCTGCAGCGGGCGCTGGAGCTTGCCCGCGGCCCCCAGGAGCCCCTGCTGGACCCCCAGGTGGAGGGGGAGCCCAGCACGGCCGCTGGCATGGCCATGGTACGGGCAAGCCCAAGGGGACCTTGGTGGGGCAGGGGGTTGGGGGCCAGGGCTGAGTCCCCGCTCTCCCACAGCACCTGGCCACCCTGGCCACCACGGCGCGGGAGGAGGCCCGGCAGAGCTGGCAGCAGCTCCAGGCCCAGCGGCAGGAGGTGGCGCGGCTGCAGGAGCAGCTTGGCAGGTTGGGCAGGGACCCCCTGCTCCCATCATCCCCCATCCCACCAATGCAGGGTTTCCCCTGGGCCACCCCATGGTGCCCCACTTGGACCCAGGGGAGCAGCACCTGGGGATGGGCAGGGGGAAGGAGGGAAGGATTTGGGGAGGGAGGGCTGGAGGGAGGCATCAATCTGGGGACTGATAGGTAGGTGGAGGGGTGGGTGGGCAAAGGTGTGGAAGAATGAATTTGGGGCGAGTAGATGGATGGAGGGATGGAGGGGTCAGTGGAGAGTTGAATTTGGGATGAATAGAGGGATGGATGGGTGGATGGAGGGATGAATTTGGGGTGAATAAGTTGATGGGCAGGCACACAGAGGGATGGAGGGATGAATTTGGGACAAGTGGATGGAGGAACAGAGGGATGAATTTGGGGTGAGTAGATGGACGGGTGGGTGGGCAGAAGGACAGAGGGACGGGTGTAGGGAAGGAGGGATGAACAGCTGGGAAATAGATGGGTGGCTGGCCCGGCAGGTGGCAAGGTGGCTGTGGGGATGGGGAGCCTGCTTCGGGCTGGATGGGCAGCAGATAGGGAGGGATGGAGGGATGGAGGGAGAGACAGCCAGCTGAGGGAGAGGGGGACCATCTCCCCACTGCCCCGCACCAGGGCCCGGCAGGACGGCGACCGCTGGGCATCGGCGCTGCAGCGGGCGCAGCGGGAGGCCCTGGAGCGGGAGGCCACACGCGGCGCCGAGCAGGCGCGGCAGCAGGAGCTCATCCGCGACATGAAGGGGCGGCTGCTGGAGCTGCTGCGGTGAGAGCCCCGGGGACCCCACCAGTGTGGGGCCACGCATGGGTGAGGGGGCCCAAACCCTTTTGCCCAGAGGAGGGCACCAGAGCCCAGGCAAATCCTGCTCACCACCTCGGGAGACCCAAGGGAAGACTTGGGTGCCCACCTTGGGTCTGGGGTGCCAGGGCATGCTCCTGGACCCCTGCCACCGGGCACGCTCCTGCCAGGGCTGACCTGTCCCCTCCCACAGGGAGAAGGATGCCCTGTGGCAGAAGACAGAGGGCATCGACACCCCGATGCCCAGCCCGGCGCCCCGTGATGCAGGGCTGTGCGCCCGCTGCCGCAAGGATTTCCGCCTCCTCTCCCGGCGGTACAGCTGCAGGTGGGCTATGGGGGGCACTGGGGGTGGCACCGGGGTGGCACGGCTCTCACTGCCCACTCTCTTGGCAGGTTGTGCCAGGGCAAGGTGTGCCATGCGTGCTCCGTGGACGTCGGCAAGCAGGGTCGCTGCTGCCTGCTTTGCTACCAGCAAAGGCACCCGCAGGCTACGTGAGCTGGGACCACAGCCCTGGCACCGCCCCTGGGACACCCCCTGCCCTGGCTGCCTCCTCTTGGACTTACTGAGGACCCAGGTGTCCGGGGCCTGCAGGCAGGTCCTGCTGCTTGACATTTTGGGTTTGAGACGTGTCTTTCTTGTGGCTGGTCCACGGAGAGGAAAACAACTGGCTCCTGCTACCCCTGTGGCTCCTGTGTCATCTATCGGTTGTTGCCGGATTGACCCCCAGGCTGGCTGCGGTGTGGGGGGATGCCGGTATGGGTGTGTCTGAGCCCTCCTGGGGGGAACTGTCCCCATAAGGGGTGTGCCAGCTGCAGCCAGGCTGAGCCACCGTCTGCCGTGTCCCGTAGTGGGGAGGCAGCAGCAGGCAGGGGAGACGGCTCTTGGCCAACAGCCCCGGCTTCCTGCCAGGCTGCAAGGAACCGCTTGGGCAAGAGGTTTCCCAGATGCAAAGGTGATGGGCTGACCCTGCCCAGCCCCGAGTCCCCAGGGCTCCCTGCCTGCATGCAGGGGGGGCTGGAGGAGCAGTACAGGACCCCCACGGAAAGATGCTTGGGCACGCTGCGGCAGGCACCCTGATGCCTGGCACACAGGGTGGCCGGAGGGAGCCCAGCAGGGTCACAGCCCCCTCTTCAGCCCCTCTGCCCCACTCCGGTGCCAGCCCCAGTTGCCCAAGCCGGGGCGGAAACGTTGCGGTTGTGCAAGGGACAGGTTCCCTGCCCTTTGCAAAACGATGTCCTGGCACCGCAGCGCCAGGGGGGGGCAGGGGGTGCGGTGGGTGCTGGCACACTTCGGGCAGAGGTCACAGGGCTGGCTTGGTGTCAGCGAGGGGCTGCTCAGGGATCTTGCAGTGATTTGCTCCACTGGGGCTCGCATCAGGGTCGGGAAGGGGGTGGCTTTGTCCCCAGGTGAGACAGACGCCGCACAGAGACCCCC
Source organism: Platalea leucorodia (assembly GCF_965183815.1). Lineage (NCBI taxonomy): Eukaryota > Metazoa > Chordata > Aves > Pelecaniformes > Threskiornithidae > Platalea > Platalea leucorodia. Next base: position 84,874,289 of record NC_138827.1, on the reverse strand, counting down.
GTGCCAGGGAAGTGCCAGGACCCGGCTGGGCGGCTGCAGGGAGTGAGACTCAGGTTTGGGTCCCCTCTGGGGACGCACAGGATGCCGAACCCTTTGCAACAGCCTCTTGGGCAACAGCCCTTCCCTGGCCTGGAAGCGGGGTTACCCACACCTCGCCAGGTTCAGCTGGCACTGCCGCGTTGGCACTGAGGTGGGGAGCCCAGGATCCAACGTCCCCAGAGATGTGCCCTGGCCCCATCCCGCCATCTTCCTCCCCCTGGCAAAGAGGAGCCAGACCCGGGTGACAAACCCACCAACTGCTTTATTGCTGGACGGCCATCGGCCATGAACACCATCCCCGCAGTGGAGTCATGGAGTCCCCAAAGTCACGGGCTCTGCCCCAAAGAGCAAGGAGGGTGCACGGTGCTTGGCATTGCTCCCCTGGCAATGGGGTCCTACCCCCTCACCACACAAACCCCCTTCCAGCCGGGGTCCAGCATCCAGTGTTGGCCCTGCCCATCCCCGTGGTATCACCGCCCACATCCCAGGGGGCTGGGCAAGGATGCTGGGGTGCGTGGGGTGCCGGGACCTGCTGGGAAATGCGAGGGTTGGGTCCCAGCAGGGCTCAGAGGGTGGTGGAGGTGTTGCCAGAGGTGGAGGTGTAGGAGGCGTGGCCGTAGCGGGCCACGGCATCCTTGCTGATGAGCCCGTGCTGCGCCAGGATCTTGAGAAAGCTGTTGCGAAACTTCTGCCCGATGAAGGCGTAGATGATGGGGTTGATGCAGCTGTGGGCAAAGCCCAGGACCTGCGTGACAGAGAGGGCTGTGTCGATGCGGTTCCTCCTCTCGCAGGTCTCGGCGATGGCCCGTGTCCTCATGAGGGTGTCGCTCACCAACGTGATGTTGTAGGGCAGCCAGCAAATGAGGAAGACAAGCACTACGGCGAAGATGACCTTCATGGCCCGCTGCTTCTGGGAGTTCTTGGTCTGCAGGAGGGTGTGGATGGTGACGCCGTAGCAGAAGAGCATCACCAGGAGGGGCAGGGCGAAGCCGAAGGTCTGCGGCAGGATCCGCAGCACAACCCGCCACTTGGCCGTGTCCTCGCCGCCGATGCGCTCGTAGCACACAGTGCCGTTGCTGGGTGAGGGGAAAGCCTCACGGAAGAGCAGCACGGGCAGGGAGAGCAGCACGGAGAAGACCCAGATGCCCAAGCAGACAAACTTCACCCAGTGCCTCTTCTCGGTGGCGGCCCGGGTGGCGTAGACGATGGCCAGGTAGCGGTCCACGCTGATGCAGGCCAGCAGCAGGATGCCGCTGTAGAAGTTGGCCTCCTGCAGCACGGAGATGGCTTTGCACATCACAGTGCCGAAGACCCACTCGTGGGCTCGGTAGGCAGCCCAGAGCGGCAGGCTGAGGGCGAAGAGCAGGTCGGCCACAGCCAGGTTGAGCAGGTAGACGTCGGTGACAGAGCGGTTGGTGTGGTTGGAGGTCACCACCAGCACCACCAGCCCGTTCCCCACCACACTGAGGATGAAGACAAGGCAGTAGATCACCACCACCAGGTACTTGTTGAGGACAGAGCCGTCGGGCCGGCACGGGGCAGAGGAGATAGCAGTGTCGGGCATGGCCGTGTAGTCATAGGAGTAGTTGTAGAGGGTGAAGATGTTGGATAAATCCCCATTGAAGGAGAAGGACTCCATTTTGCCTGTGGAGCACAAAGCAGCATGAGTGTGGGGTGGGAGGCTGGTGTGGGCCAGGCGTGACAGCATCTCTGGGTCCCCTTGGCATCTCCATCGCCCCCCAGGTCCCCTCCCAGCCAGTGGGCAGCCCCCCTCTGTCGCTCCACTGTATCCATGCTGTGCCAGGTAATGGGCAGTGCTGCAGGTGGACACCATCCCTCATAGATCCCCTTGTACAACACCCCCAGCACCCCTCGGTCTGCTCCACTTCACCCCAACCCTGTCCCTTCCCTGTCCTCCATGGAGGAAGGGGTTCCCCCACAGACCAGCCACCTCTTCTCAGGTTTGGGGGGCTCCCCCATCAATGCAGCATCACACCCCTCCAGGAGACACCTGGCCCCTCCAGCATCCCTGGTTCCCCTTAGTTTGTGTGGGTCCCTCAAAAGCCTCTGAGCTCTTTGGGCATCTCAGGGCCCCTCTGGCCCCTCCAAAGTCCTTCGAGCACCTCTGAATCCCTCCAGCCTCTCCATCCCCTCAAGCATCGCTGCTGGAGCTGCCCCTCCTGCCACCCCAGCCAGCGGCGAGGCTGCGGTCACAATGCCCAGGGCAGGCAGCACTCAAGAAGGTCTGAAGGTGGTTTCACGCCCTTCTTCCCCCACCCCAGTCCTGTCCCTGTGTGAGTGGTTTCACCCCCCGGACGGAAAGATGTGTCACCCTTTGCAGGTGGCTTTGGAAATATTTCACGTCTCTCGTTTTCCTGTTGCTCAGCCGGGCGCTGCCGGGCATCCCCGTGTGCCCTGCGCCCGACCGCAATGGGGAAATCACAGCTGACAGCCGCTCTTCCTGCCTCCTCACGTGCAGGACACCCTGTTCTGTCCCTGCCTCCCCAAAGACCATCGGGTTTCAGCCTTCTCCCAGTATGGATCAGGACTCTCATTTCACTCCAGTTTCACCCCTCTGCCCCGTTTCCAAGCCCCTGAGCCCCTCCAGGACTTGGCCATGCCAGGGCTGCTTGCGGGTGCTGAGACGCCACGGTGCTGGGGGGTCTCCGGCCCCAAGCTGGCCCTGTTTGAACCCAAACCCTCCCTGGGAGCAACTTTCCCCTTCTGCCTGGCAGGGATTCCCTGCTGCAGCTGGGACAGTGCCCCTGTCCAGAAAAATCCCTCCCTGGCTCTGCCAGCCCCGCTCCTGCAGCGATGCCCTGGCATCCCAAAGGACCACAGCTGGGGACATTGCTGGTGCCGATGGGGGAAGGTCCCTCTGCGTGGGGCCACCACGGGCACAGGGCAGAGCTGGACACCAGTGCTTCCCCTCAGTCTATTTTTGGCTGCTTCTTTCTGCTTCCCCACTCCGAAATCACAGCCGTTCCTCTGGGACCAGTTATCCCCCAGCCCAGCTGGGAGAATAAGCAGCATCCCATTTCCCCTCCCGACCCTGGAAGGGCTGGTGGACACCGGGGTGGCCCTGGGGGTCCCCTCGGGGCAGAAGGAGGGACACACCATGGGGAAGCGTCCTCCCAGCTCATCGCTGTGGGATGAAACGGGAGCGGGGGCTTTTCCGCCCGCAGGCACCCAGGGGGGTTTGCACCCCAGATGAACACCGAGCACAGCCCTGGGTGCCCCCACCCACACCTCCCGCTCCCCCCGGCACCAGGCAGCCCCTGGGGCAGCCCGAGCAGCCCACCCCGGCCCCCAGCCCACTCCACATATGAGGGGGCTCAGCTGGGTGTTGGGGGGCTGGCAAAGCCCGAGGAAAGCCCCGGTCACCCTGGGGACTCACCGCTCGCTGCCCTCACCGTCCCCCCAACTCTGAGGTCTTCTCCCAGTCCCAAGCCAGTCCTCACTGGGGAACACGGGGACGAATCCAGGCGTCACCCCAAAAGGGCTTCAGCACGGAGGTTGGTGGGATGCGGGGCAGTGCCAGGCCCGGGGGTCCCGCCAGGCCAGCCCGAGGGTCCCTCACCTGTGCCCTCCGCTGTGCCGCCTCCCGGCGCCCCTTCCCTCTGCTGCCCGCTTTATGCCGCCCGGGGAGGAAGCGAGGTTGCAAAACCTTCACCAGTGTGAAGGGGAAGTGGCAGTCAGAAGGGACCCTTCCCTGGCCCCCCAGGACAGCTTCCCCTGGCTGGGGGGAAGCCCACAGCCCCCCGCCACCCTCCTGCCCCGAGGTGTCCCAGGCCACCCGGCAGCGGGTGACACTGGGGCGCAGCCAGGGATGCATCGCCCCCCTGCAGTGATGCACCCTGGGGGTCCCCAGCCGAGGGTCCCCACCTTGTCCCCTGGCCCCCAGTGGATGGGGGGCTCCCCTTCGAGACCCACCCGGGTGCTGCAGCCCCCCCGGGAGAGCGGAGGCCCCCTGGGGCCGTGAGGGGGTTCAGCAGGCAGGCTGGTGGGTGAAGGCAGGGCAGGGCTCTGTGCCTCAGTTTCCCCATTGACAGAGGAGGAGTTGGCGCCGGAGTTTGGCACAGGGGCACTGCGGGGCTGGCTTGCCTCTGTTGGGGGGTGCAGCGGGGGACCCCCCAGAGCAGAGCCCTGTGTCCCTCCTACCCTGGCTGTGCCGAGCCGAGCCAAGCCATGCCTCCAGGCAGAGCCGTGCCCCCGCACCAGCTCCCTCCAGCCCCTGGCACCCCTGTAACCCTGGGGCACCCCTACTCCCCTGAGCACCCCTATTGCCTTTGGGGGAAGCCCGCACCCCTGGGCACCCTCTGGGGCACCCCAAACCCTTGGTGCACACCCATCCCCATAGCTTTTGGGTGCCTGTCGGTTTTAGGGGTACCCCACACTTTTGGGATACCTCTGTTCCCTGGGGGCACCCGTACAGCTCTGGGCACCGTCATACCCCCGGCGCATCACCACAGCTCCAAGAACACTCCTGTTCCATGGGGACACCCCCATGCTCTTCTGGGGCACCCCCAAAGTTTTGGGCAACCCCCCCAGCTCCAGGGCATCCTCACAGTCCCCCTAGGGTGTCCCCATTCCCTGGGGTGCTCCCATGCTTTTGGGGACCCCAATTCCTTTGGGGCATCCTCTCGTCACCCTGGGTCACTCCTGTTCCCTGGGAGCCCCCCCAGGCTTTTGGGGTCCCGTAACCCTGGGTTCATCCAACCTGCAGGACACCTCTTTTCCCTGTGGGCACCCCTGTCTCCCTCGAGCACCCCATTCTCGTGCAGACCCCCATTCTCTGGGGCACACACACATCTGCCTGCGGTACCCCTCTTCCCTGGGCACCCCCACACTTTTGGGGACCCCCTTACCCCAGGTGCACCCCATACCCCTGGGGGCACCCCCACACTTTTGAGTCCCTCATACCCCAGGTGCACCCCCACACTTTTGGGGACCCCGTCACCCCAGGTGCACCCCATGCCCCTGGATCCTCCCACCGGGGGGACCCCCTGCCCTGGGGCACCCCCAGCCCCCTGGGGCACCCCCACACTTTTGGGGACCCCCTTACCCCAGGTGCACCCCATACCCCAGGGGCACCCCCACACTTTTGGGGCCCGCCTGCCCTGGGGCACCCCCAGCCCCCCAGGGCACCCCTCTTCGCGTGCTCCCCCAATTTGCCCCCTCCCCCGGCGCCCCCCCCCGGGGCAGGTGGGCGGGGCGTCCCGTGAAGTCACGCGGAGGGGCGGGCGCGCTTGCGCCGCCGCCTGCCGGCTCCGCCGCGGCTGGGGCCGGAAGTGACGCGCGGGAACGAGAGCGGAAGCGGCGGCGCAGGCTCGGGCGGGTCCCCGGTGCGCTCAGCGGGCTCGGCTCCCTCTGGCCTCGGTGCCCTGAGAGCCCCTCCCCTCCCCGGCACCGACATGATCCTGCTCGAGGTCAACAACCGCATCATCGAGGAGACCCTCACGCTCAAGTTCGAGGGCGCGGCCGCCGGGTAGGGACGGGGCCGGGGCCGGGGGCGGGGGCCGGGGCGGGGGCGGCGGGGCCGGGCCGGGACCGCGGAGTGAGGGAGGGGCGGGGGGCGCCGGCTGGTGGGGGCAAGGCTGTGCCGGAGGCCTGGGCGGGTGGGTCGGGACCGGGCAGAGAGGAGGGCCTGGGTGACGGGGAGGGTGGTGCCGGTGTAGGGTGGGGGCCGGGGGGATGAGAGGGCTGAGCGGGGCGGGGCGGGGGGGGCACCGAGGCGGGACGGGGGCCGGGGAAGGGAGGGGGCTGAGCTGGGGGAGTTGGTACGGGATGGGGGACGATGGGGCTGGGCTGGGACGGGGGGTGACAAGGCAGGGTGGGGGCCTGGAGGACGATGGGGGGTGGCACTGAGGGAGGATGGGGGCCTGGGGAGCGAGGAGGGTAGAGCTGGGCCAGGACGGGGGCCGGGGGGTGAGAGGGCTGGGAGGGGGTGACCGAGCTTGGAGCGGTGGAGTTGGTCGGAGCTTGGGCAGAGCGAAGGCCTGGGGGGTTGAGGGAGCAAAGTCGGACAGAATTGGAGGGGAGAGCAGGGCTTGCGGGAGGGGGTTGGTGCTCAGGCAGTGTGGAGGCCTGGGGCAGGAGAAGGGAGCTGGGGAGGCTATTGGAGACTGCGGTGTTGAGGGAGCAGAGCTGGAGAAGAGGGCCCGAGCAAGGAGGGAGTTGGGGGGAAGGCAAATTTGCAGGGATGTTTGCTTTGGGTAAAGCAGCCTTCATCAGAAGGGGCCCAGCGTGGTGCCAGCGCTGGTACAGAATGTGGGGGGGGAGCCGAGGAACAGGAAGCCTGTGTGTGGAGCCGTGGCCTCAGCCTTCTGCTTTGGCGGTGGGGAGGAGATTCCAGCCTGCCCCCCTTTGCTTTCCTGAGCAGGAGGGATGCAGGGAGCAGGAGGGATGCAGGCCCGCGGCTCTGTCACGGCCGCTGGTGCCAGCCTGGTGGGTGTCCTGGCCTCGAGGGGTGGGTTGGGGGGGCTGGTTTGCACCTGCATCTCTGGCTGGGACAGTTCAGTCCCTGGGGAGCCAGCGATTATTTTGCTGCAAGTGTTGCACCAGGGCTGTAAAGGTGCTTGTCTCGAGAGCGAGTCTCTTCGTATAAATGTCCTTATCTGCAGCCGAGCTACCCATGGGCTCGCTGTGCTGTCTGCTGGCCCGAGTAACACCGGGCACCTTTGTACAGAGACAAAGCCTCGAGAAGCAAAGCGCAGTGGTGTTATCTCTGGGGTGGAGCCTGCCCTGGCGCCTGGAAGAGCTCAGCCCAGGCTGCTCCAGGAAGGGACACCCCAGGCAGGTGCCTCTTTCTGTGTCACCTTTGCCTCCAGCGGCTTTCGAAGCTTTCAGCCTTTCGTGTGCAGAGCCTTTGACAGAGGCTTTCCCTTCTCAGTTGACTTCTGGCTCAGTTTTGGGTTTTTGTTGTTGATGGTGGTTTTGGGGTTTTTCTTTTGTAAAATAACCTCACAGGCTGCACTGCCTTGCGGGATAGCCAAGCTGCTCACAAGCTTTTTATTCTTCTCGAGCCTGATCATTTAACACAACAAGTTTCCCCAAAGCACAGGCACCGTACTGGGAAGAGAGCGCTCCCGGGTGACCACTATGGTGTTGCAGCTGCATCCATTAGAAAATGTTACATGTATGGAGGTTAATAGCGTGCGTCAAAAACGCTCATTCATCACAAGTCCATGCTGAGGCACTCTTCCTGCTGGAGTGAAAATGCACATGCGTCCCTGTGTTGGTGTAAATGTGGAGGTGGCAGTCTGCGGGTTTAAATGCACCTTGAAACACTGACTCTGTGCGACCAGAGCTGGGGTTGCTCGCTCTGCCCCGGCCTGCAGGCCCCCGAAGTTTCCATTTTGCTGTACAGCAAAGCCTTCTCGCTTCTGCGTCGGCACGCTTGCCTGGCGTACTGATTGTTCCTGGATCGATTCTTAGTGCGGCTGATGGTGCTCTGCTTCTGCCTCTTACTCATCTACAGCATGTTCTTTTCTTTAGATGTCATTTCTAGATAAGTTTTGTGCCTTGAGTGTGTTGCTGGAGGAGAGGAAGTTATTTACTTCTGCGTTTTCTTCTGTGCTTGTGCTGGAGCCCTCCTGTCCAGGCAGGCACAGGGTGGAGACAGAGAGATGTGCAGGGAAGTCTTTTTTCCTCTTGATTTTGAGTCTTTTAGGGAATGGGTGTTATGCAATGTTTATTCATGTGTAATTTCTTTTCCCTCTGGCCACAGTTCTGGGGTCATTCCCGTGGCACTGAGCCTGGAGGCAGGAGGGGATTTGCTGTATTTCACTATATTGGTGATGGTTTTCCCAAGGCGTGTCCTGGGCACAGACACAGGACAGTCAGGGCAAGTGACTGGGGGATTCAGTGACTGGGAGGAGTGAGTCTGGACACTCAGACAGAGTTGGTTATGAGTTATTTGCCCTAAACCAGGAGTGGGGCAGATGCAACGCACAGATTTGTCCGTAGTGGTTGTCTCAGAGCCAGGTGTGCCTGGTGGCTTCAGCACCAGCCTGGGAGTCGGGCAGGGCAGGGTTTGTTTCCAAATCCTTTGCCAGAGACTTGTTCTGTGATCTGGGCTGTGTCGCTCCCCTCTGCCTCCCGTGGCCACACTGTGGCCATGATTCAACGGGCTCCCTGCAGAGCTTTCCTGGACCCTCAGGTGAGAGACGACTAGGTCACATTTAGAAGTTGGGGCTAGTAACTGCTCCTAACATTATTGTCATATAATATATGTTGAAATCTGCTCTGCATAAAGGTCCGTCAACTGTCTCTGGAGTTCCCAGCATGGAAGGTGCCTTGGCAGGCTGCAGGCAGAGATGAGCGCTTGAGGCAGGGCCTAACCCATGTCTAAGAGTCCTCCCTTGACAAGGTCCTTGGGGCTTGGCAGCATCCACCCATCAGTAGGGCAATTCCAAATTTAGTTTGTCTTTGTGCGCAAAACCCATGGAAATCTCACCTCCTTGGGCAGCCACCGTTGAACATTGATATTTAGATCAAGGTGGTGACAGGTAATGGACTTCAATGCATCTGATTTTTTTTTTTTTCTTTATTTAATATTGTAATTTCTTGTTTTAAATCCATTTCCTTAAACCAACCACATTTTTAAATAAAGGCCTAAAGCTACCAGAATCTGTTGAAATAACTTGAGTTAGGAATTTGCTGGTGAAACTTTCAAGAGTCGAACTGCTGCAGTGGGGGAATACCTGGTTAGTATGAAATGAGGCAACTTGTGAGCTTTTGCAGGTGTCGAGAGAATAAACTGTTCTGTAAGCTTTTGACTAATTCATTTTGACTTGAGAAGTTGCCTAGAAGCTGGAGTCACACTCGGGTTTTCCCATTTCTGATAGAAAGGTGATGTGAGGGGATGAGCTCTACCAGTTGCAAAATTTTGTTTCTCATCATTGCTTCCCTTTGCTAACCACGCAGACAGAAAAAAAAAAAAAAAACAACAACAAACAATTTAAGTGTAAAACATCTTGATGACAGTCTTCTGTGTCTGGTGAATACTCGTTCTGTTTAACACACGGGGAGGAACTGCCTCCCAAAACAGATTTGCCGTCCAGTTTTGCCCTGCTCTAATTTAACTGACCCCAGTGAAAGTGTGGCACAGGGCTTCGTTCACAGGGTTTGGTTTCCCAGCCATACATAGCTTCCCCTAAATCTCTGGTAAATTAATCATCTATCTCAAAATGTTACTTAGTATTTACCCACTGTGCGAAAGAAAACAAATTTGCATAGCTGGAAAACAGCATGCCTTTTCCCTTGGTTGGGGGTGGAGGGAAGAGAATCTCAAATTAAATCTTTGGTTTCTTTACAGCCTTTAGTAGGTACAAATCTGCAGGGCTTCAAGACTATTAGCAACATAAGAGAGCAGCCGAAGCTTGAACTTCCCTGGTGTAGAGCGGTTCCTGCGAGCTGGTTGGAGAGCTGGGCTGAAGCTGCGCCCGTGTGCTTTATGGTATTTCCCATTTGCGGTCGCTTTGGTGCTTGTCGGCTGTAGAGCTGAGCCCTTCAGACAGGGAGGCTGAGCGCTGGGTGAAACCAGGTAGCGTCAACGTTGTGTTCCTGATGTGACATGTGAAGTGAGTTCATTGTGGGGAGACTGAGGAGTGTCTGGAGGCTGTCAGACATGCTGGGAGGGTAGAGGAGCTTCAGGTCGTGCCGGGCACCGCTGAGAAACTCCCTGCGGGAGTGGCGGTGGCGATCCATGGCTCCAGCGCTTCAGGGGAGTTCAGCAGTCCCACTGAAAACAGAGGTTGCTCCTCTGCCACCCCCTCCTTCTTGCTGACACAGACATTTCTATGGCTTCAGGGGAAACAGGATTGGGGAAGTGACCTAGGTTAAAATTAAACAGGCAAAACTGGGTATTTTTAGCCCAGATGAGTTTCCTCATCCCATTCATTGTGCGAAGGCTGCTCGCCATGATGCAGTGGAAGAGCAGGGATCAGATCTCCTTCCTTCAGCCCCGGCACAACCTCACCTGCTGAAACTCAAGCCGCCTGACTCTGAGGAGCGCTCGGGCAATGACGCTGGCAGGAAGCAGTACCCTTGGGTTCAGCGTGGCATGGGTGGTGCTAGTGGTAAACCCTGGCTGTCCGCGTTGACTGAGCGTGCTGTAGGTGTTTGAGCATAGCTCCTGGGCTGCCACGGCACATCTGGCTTCAGCCACCAGAGAGGGTGACTTTGCATTCACAGTGGATCGTGAACCACCTCTGTCTGGAGCTAGGCAGTGCTCTGCTTTCGAGCAATAGTGTAGGCAACAGGAGGGAAGAGTAGCCCAGATCTGTAAAGTGTTAGGCTTTCGCAAGTTGTTCTGTCATTGCTCCAGCCTCAGTTTTCATCTCAGGTTCCCGAGAGGGGCCTGCTCTGTTATTATCCTCTGAGATAGTTTCTCGCTACAGCCACCAGTGCTTGACGCCACAGAAAAGTGGGTATTGGTTGCTTTACTGAAGAGCCGTAGTGAATGGTGTGTGCAAAATGAGGCTTTTCCCCGGAGACTTGCCACAGCGTTGGATCACTCTGGCGGGGAACCGCGGGCTGCCTGCCCGCAGCTGGAACAGAGACGCGCGGGGCAAAGACCTGGCTGGAAGCGGACCTGCCCATACCTGCGTGCTGCAGGACCGGCCTGTGCTTTGTCTGCTGGGAATCCCAACGCCTTGTTACCGGCCAGCCTCCAGGCTGCTGGGCCTGCTGCGAGGGAGAAGCTCAGGCACAGAGGGATCACCTAACCGAGAGGGGAGAGCCGGCATGCGTGAGAGCTGCCGTACGCCGCTCGACATCGCCCTGATGGAGCACTCCTGCTCGAGTTCGTGGTGGGTGTGCTGCCAGAGCTACGGGAACTCTTTGCTTTCATACACTCCCGCAGCTTACGCAGAGTAGCTTTTGTTAGCTGAGTGGGGCCCAGGAGTAGAGGAACTGTTCAGATAATTTTAGACATTGCTCATAATTTTTTTATTGGGGTGACCTTTCTGTAGCAAGAGCCTGCAGTCTGTCACTGAATCTGGCTTACTCTCTCCAAACTGTGTGTCGACTCCAGTGATCTGAAAGCTCTGCTCAGAGCTTTAAGCTTTGAAATACCCCCTTTTTTTTTTTTTTTTTCCCTTCTCCTCTGGGGCAAGATATTAGAATATCTGCATGCCTGCAGCTTTTAAAATAATTGCCATCCTCCTTTATGGGTACAGGCCTTAATTGTGATGTGGGAGATGCTTCAATACGGTTGTCGGCCAAGTTTGCATTTAGGTCTGTTTAATACAGTAGATGAGGGCTCTGTATAATTACAGTCTTCGTTTTTCTGTTCTTAGATTTGTTGTAACATATGGCTAAGAGCCTTCATGGCCTGAGAATGAAGCAGGGAAGTTTGGAAGTTGTCCGAGTCAAAATTGAGGAAATGCTGTCGAAAAAAAAGATTTGCTGTTGCTCTTAAGTGCTCGCTGGCATCTCTCCACGGGTGCTGTGGCTCTTCGTGGATGTTCTGCCGGGGTGAAAAATCTGATTTGGAGCTGGCTCTGTATTAGCTAGACGGAGCATAGGAGCCATTTGGAGATGAATAGAAGGAATGTGGGCAAGAAGATGTAAAACCTGTCAGGGCCTTTTATTGTTAGAAGCAGAGGGCAGATGGGATTTGGTGTGGATTTGACTTCAAACCTGATAAGTGTTATCAGAAAATGGACCGCTGCCTGGAACAGCTGCCATTTTAGCGTCTGAGTTCAGGCAGGGTTTTGCAGAAAGGTCTGGACTTGGTGTTTAGTGCAGAGAGGAGCCGTTTCAGTTATTCCAGGTATGAGCTGGTTATACTGTCCATTTGGGGCAGAGGGTAGCAAACAGGGAAGGTCACTGGGGGAGGCTATGGTTCAGGTAGCGTTGGTGGTAAGGAGCTTGCAGGGGTCCCAGCAGCTGTCTGCCTCGGGAGCAGATGGACTGTACTGTCTGAAATCCTCCGAGCATAGCCAGGCTTAGTCTGGTTCTCGGAGACTTGAATCAGGGGTGGAAGTGAACCCCAAACGAGCTCCTGGCCACCCAGAGCACTGCTTCGAAGCAAAATGCGAAAAGGATTTACAGTCACTCTGCGCTGAGCTGCTACGCTGCCGATTCTTGCCATGGATGTGGATGGGTCTCATCATGGAGGCAGGAGACACTGGAGCACGCTAGCCTGGGCAGAGCTCTTCGGGGGTCACACCAGTAACCTGATGGTAACCAGTACCCACCCCGCAGCAGCACAGCCCCAGTCCCAGGCCTGCTGTGCATCCCCTGCGCGAAGCCTTCGCCCGCACGAGAGCGGGGCGGGCCAGGAGCGCCTAAACGCGGAGGATGCGCTGTGCCTCTGCAGGGTGTTCAGCACATCCCCGCTGCTATTTCTGTTAGCGGAGGATGGGGCTGGCGGAAGGTCGAGGGGAAGTGATCGCGTGCGTGCGACCTGCAGCACTGTCGCTCATCCAAAAGCCACAGGAGGCTGGAGGTGAAAGCTCCTCTCTGTTCTGCCTGGGAACTTCTTGATGGGGGAACAACAATTTGGGTATCAAAAGGGGTGATTTTTCTGTTTTAGAAACGTTTTAAGTAGCCAGGATAGTTTTGATGAGATGAGCCAGAGAAATAAATAGAAGCACTTTAAACTTTGGGGTTGTAAGGCTGCTGAACTGTGAAGGGATAAGAGAGCTCGCTTCACTCCCAGCCACGCTTCTGATACCCTTCCCTGTCCTCCCCTGGGCCGGGCCAGGCCTGGGTTACTTAGGTGTGTGCCAGGCGAGGCAGAAAAAACACCCTGCAGTAGATGACAGGGCCGGTGTGGCTGCGAGGAGCTCTGTATGCGGCTCACGTGAGCGCTCGCTTCACTGAGGCCGTGCCGGGAAGCGATTGAATATTCAGCACCCGAAGTTCTGCCCAGTCACCTGCTTTTCCCTTAAATATCTCCCCTCCTCTCCATCCCCAAGTACAAGGACCGAGCCACTTGGGAAATTAGCGTTAAAATAACTTCTCTAAGAAATCATGCTTGCGCGATGAAAGGTTTAAAAATGGGGCCGTGTTAGCCGTAAGCTTTTGTGTGCAGAACAAAGGCTCTCGCGCAGAGCCACTAACCGACTTTCGGTACGTGGTCTCGCACGGCTTCTTAAATAACGTGACGAGCAATCTTCCTGCCATCCCCTGGGGTACTGGGCGAGCGAGCAGGGAATCGTTGTCCTTCCTGGGCAAAACCACTCCAGTGCATTGGCCGTCAGTTGCTTCCCTGCATTGCTCGGAGGGAGGTGCTGTGTCCGGAGGCTCTGCTGGGAGCCAAGGCTCCGGGAAGCATCAGCTCCCTCTGCGTGGGGAACGGGGTTTGAACGGTGTAACTCTGAGAAGACGGAACAGAGGTTTACGGATGCGTCCTCTTTAATATTCCTAGCTCTCGTGTGCCTGACTGTGCTATCTTTAAAGCTTCCTACATAGGTTTCTTTTTTTATAAAAATTTATACTGCCATCCAAGCTGATTCCCAAGTCTGAGTGTGGTGCTCTAAAAGAAGAACACGTCTGCTTCCACTGACCGAGTGGGATCAGCGGGATTTTCTTTCATCTCTGCTCTGAGCAGTCCGCAGTGAGCAGAAGTGGCTTGGATGTGGCTTGGGGAATTGCTCTTTTTTCCAAGAGCCCGAGTTGAATATGCAGCCAGGGATGCCCTGTGAGCCTCCATCTCGGGCCCGGCTGGGAGGGGAAGATGAAAGCGAGAGAGGTCGCAGGTAGCTGGCACAGCTCTTAAACTAAAGGACCTGCCTTGGGTGCACTCGCACTGCTTCTTTCAAGTGTGTGGTTTTTATCTTCAGCAATGCAGCACAAAAGACAGAGGCTTTCCAGCCTCCCAACAAAAAGGGCTATTGCTTTTCACAGCTAATAACTCAAAAAGCAGCAACACCTCATCGTTTCCACTTAGGATCTCCAGCTGGGGGTTAATTCCTCCCTTTCCAATGGAGTAAAATGTTGTTGACCTGGTGCATGGTCTGTGTTCAGTGCCTTGGTCTCCCTGCATTGCCCATCTTGAGTTTTAGCACATCGTGGTCATTCCTGACTTCCAGGAATGAGGCTGTCTCCAGAAAAGCCGATGGAAGAACAGTACTTTCTGCTGGGGAAAAATAAATCATTAAAACCTTTCCAGAATATGGTGAGGGAAAGTCAATATGGAGTCATTGCTTCACCTACCTTTCTCGGTGTAGGTACCGAGGCATAGTCGGTACCCAGCAGCATACGCATGCGTGGACAGAGCACGTTTTGGCAAAAACATTGAAGTTGGTCTCTCGGCAGCAGTGTAGTTGAGGCTACAAGGCTGCCTCGACACACTGGCTTTGGTTTGGGGAGTTATTTCAGTACATCGGTTCAGATGGGCGTGAATGAACTGTTTGAGAGGCTAGATTTCTGTTAGCAGCAGCATTAGCCTGTACTCTGTTTAATCTCAGCTGCTTTTGAAAAATAAGCGGAGATATGCCATGAAACAGCAGCAGCAGACTGGCATTTTTATCCTGTTCTCATTTTCCACCCCTGCTCTCAGCAGTGGAGGTACCTTTGCATTGCTCCCTGTTGGAGAACGACCTATTAATACCAGTCCCCTCAGCGCTGCCAAAGCAGTTATGTAGTGCCGGTCCCAACAAAATCACTTTTCAGAAGCAGTTAGATCTTTCACGGGATCCTACTCTTCTACAGATCACGGACAAACTGGCAAATAGGGTTTGTTAACATGTTGTTAAATCTTCATACCCACAGCGTAAGAAGTGACGTGCCTTTGGCTCGTGAGGTGCTCTTGTTGCTGGTCAGGGATCCCAAAGACCACACTGGGCAGTGTTAGAGCAAACCCAGATCTACAGTTTTTCCTGCAGAGGTAGTTGGCATAGTGTTGGGGCATTTCGGAAGGGATGTGGTGGGGCAGGGTGAAAAGCACATCTGGAAAGTTTCCTCCTGTGGTTTGCTCCTAGCCCTGAACTTGGAGAAGGGGTCTTCTCTGCAAGTGAGTTGCCTCAACGCATTTGCAGAGCTGCTGCTGGTGGTGAAAGGGGCACCGTGTCAGGAAGGACTGCTCGGCCTCTAAGTCCCTTCCATGAACTGGTATCACAGGAACTTAAGAAAGAGCCTCTGTCCCCGAACCTGTGTCGTGGCTGTTCTGTACGGAGAATGCGTTTGTTAAAACAAATTCCTTAGTGATGAGTAGCTTTCTCAGACATTTCTAACTGGAAATCTGCGCTCTCAAAATCTGTTAATAAACTACAAATAATAACAATCTCCGCCAGCTTCAAGGCCTATTTTATATCACCTGGGGTAAAACTGATGCTTATAGGAATGGGGAGAAATTGAAGATTTCTTGTCAAAGGTTATCTGCTAGTTGAACAGCTGGAGTTAGAAGGGTTTTCAGGTAGAGCTGCTTGTAAGAAATAAGGCATTAGAAATTAATCCTCTTTCCTTCACAGCTTGGAGGCTGCTATTTGAGTTCTCATTTACCTCCTTTGTTTTCTTTGCTTTTTAGAAATAAACCAGAGGCAGTAGAAGTAACATTTGCAGGTAAGCTCTACATCTCTCATGACTTCTCTGAAAAAAGGGCTGGCTCAAAAAGCCTGCCCACAGTTACACCTGGCGTGCCCAAATTCATCCAGCACCACTGCAGGGGGAGGAGAGCCGTGCAGGGGCAGATGGTGCGGACACCCTGCAGTGTCCCCAGAGCTGGGGCTTTGTCAGCTGTCCCACTGTTTTCTCTGTCCGTCCGCCTTCCCCACAGCAGTGAGTTCAGTGGTGGCAGCGCTTTGTTTGGTGTGTGTATGTGTGTGTGCTACACAGCTCTCTTAACTCTCCTGTTCTCCAGTCCTGCCCTTGATGCTACTTGTTATTAGGTCTTTAGCACCATTTGGTTTGGGTTGTTAGAAAGCTGGCTCGGGGTGACAGGCAAGATGAATTCATCGCCTGAAGTTCGCTCTCCAGGATGAGAAGTGCCAAGGAAGTTCAAGTGTTCTTTCAGCAACTGATGGTTTTTTGCTTCTGTTATCAAGAATCTGTGTAAGCTGCAAAGCTCCATGGGGAAGTGGAGCTTGCTAGGTAGCTGGAGGGTTGCCTTTCCCTGCCTCCTGCCCTCCCTGACCGTTCTGCAGTGAAGTGGAAGCTGTCTCAGCAGGCAGCGGCTGAGCTGCTTTTGCTGGCAGAGATGTTTTCTCCTCTAGGCTGCAGCTCTGGCCCAGTGGGCATGTCAGTCACTTTCTGTGCTGGCCATCCAGAAGGCTCCCGTCTCTGTGTGTTTGTATCCTTGCACGTTGCGCACAAGCAGATTTGCCAGGGATGCTAAATGACACTAGACTAAAGCTTTCTATGATGGACAGGTGTCAAAACTGTTTCAGCCCTTTGAATGATAACAGATCTCCCTACATGACATTACCACTTTCCTTAATTACGGGTTTCTCTCTTGCTCTATGTGTGAGGGCTGGAGCAGGGGGAGCAGTGTCGCTTTATGTAGTTCCTAGAACATGTAGGGTAAACCTTCCTCAGAAATAAGAACTGGTTCCTGTTCTCTTACGTTTCTCTCACTTCATAGACTTTGATGGAGTCCTTTACCATATTTCAAACCCCAATGGAGACAAGACAAAAGTGATGGTCAGTATTTCTCTGAAATTCTACAAGGAACTCCAGGAACACGGTGCTGACGAGGTGAGTGAGCATCTCTGGGCCATGAGCTTGCAAATGCTATCTTAGCACGGGCAACGTCCTTGCGATGTTAGTGGATCTAATGTCTAACCCTTAGAGAAGCATCTGTGCTCCCATCTCATGCTAATCAAAGGAGCAGCCCTGCGCCAGCCAGCAGTCCCACTTTGCTGCAAGACAAGGGCGAAGTGTGTTTGCACTCTCTCATGCTTATATGACCTACATCCTGAAAGGCAAAAGGCACCACTAATTTTGAAAGTCCAAATGAATGTAAGGCCTGACCATATAGAAGTAGTTTCCCTGACTGATGTGCTGAGCCCACAAGTGAAGGAAGGCATCAAGACAAATCCGGAATCCCATCGCACCGCTCTTCTGACTCTAACCGCGCTTGAGAGCAAGTGATGGGTTCCTGCTGTGTGTGCAGGCCTCGATCTGCTCGCTGTCTGGTTCCCTTTTTGCCGCTGCTGTGTGAAGCGGCAGGTTCAGTTCCTGTTGAATGGGCCGGGGCTGCGGAGGGCCATTTATGGTAGAAAGAAGGAGCCTCTCTGAGCTGTGGTTGGGTGGCGAGGCAGGAAGTGTGACTCAGTTCCTGAGTCAGTTTTCAAATCTCCTCATGTTAGCAAATGGGGTTCGCCCAAAGCTTCTTCAGCAGGCTTTTGCCTCTGGATGTCTGTCCTTGGAGGAAAACAAGGAAACTGCTCCGTGAGTTTTTTGAGAATCTGGCAAGAAACAGGGGATCTGAACCCAAAGTGAATTCCTGCGAGTTGCTACAAGACCTACCAATGTCAGAATAAATATGACTGAGTGTCCTGCTTTCCTGGTTCCTATATGCAGAGCTTTCTAGGAGCAGCATTGCCTGCTACGGAACAGGGCAGCAGGAGCTGCCCCACTGAAGGTGCTGCTGCTGGCAACCAAGAGAGCCAAGCAGCCCAAATGGTGGAGCCCTCCCAGTATGTTCAGCAAGGATCAGCATGGGGCCTGATCCCAAGAGAACCGCTGTGGTGGGCGAGTGGCTGACACCGCCGTGCACCAGCAGCCGCTGCGGTGCCGGCTGGAGAGCGGTGTTCCTCTCTGACCCCGGCTGCTGTGCCAGGCCCATTGCTCCACAGGCCGTGCTGAGAGTGCAGGCAGCTGACAGGCAACTTCCCAAGCTGTGAGAGGAAGATGGGATCTCTGCAGGACTGCCTTGGGAGCGCTGACTAAATAGAATTTACGTTTTTAAATCACCATTTAGGAAACTGTTGCTTTCTGTGCTTCCCTGGAGATGATGGAGCTTGTTTCTGCTCCATCTTTGGTGAAACCCCACTGCAAGGAGCACAAAGTGATGTTCCTGCTAAGACAGGGCATCTCCCTGGGCCACCGCAGGCAGGCTGTCTGCTGAGAGGAGGTTTTGGCATGCAGAGAGCCCGTGCATCCTCTCTGTGTGGTAGTGGGTGTCATCCCAGGAGGGCCAGTTCTGCCACAGCATTGTTGTGTTCTTCTCTGTGAAATACCTCCTGTTCCCGGCCCCCTCATTGACACAGAGCTACGGCTCAGTTGAAAATTGCCATTGATGTAAAATTCAGCAGTGATTATGTTTGAAGAAAGGTTTTTGCTGTGCCGTAGGCGGCTCTGCTTCTGGGAGGCATCCAAGCTGCCTGGCGGTTTCCTCTCCATCCCCATCTGTCCCGTGCAATAGTCTGAGGCAGGACGAGCAGTCGCCTGGCTGCACTGTGCCTGACCCCTGCTCTGAACTTGCCTTCCCGCACGGAGAGGGACAGGGCGCGCTTTGCAGTGCCTTTGTACGCTTTGCATCTGCCTTCGAATGGGAGGGAGGGTTGTAGCCCTCAGATCTGTTGTGTCGAGCTCTGCTGATAGTTCTCCTTTGAAGGTACGAGGCGTATGGAAGGGGTTTTCTTCTCCACACAAGTTCAAGACTAGCAAGAACTTAGTTCCAGTTTTGAGTCCTGTCCTGCAGCATGTCCCCTGTCATTGGGGTTCAGGGAGCTTTGCCTAGAGTAAGAGCAGCCAATAATCCTAGAAGCTGATGACTTAATATTTGACCAAGTTCAGTTAGACTGGGGGAGGCAGATGCCGAATTTTATGTTTGTAAATGGAGACTGAACATGGCCTGGGCTGCGCAGAAGGAAACAACTCTGATAGCTTGTGCTCTCAATGTTTAATTTCTTTCCTAGGTATTGAAGAAAGTCTATGGAAACTACTTGGTAAATCCTGAATCAGGTAACCCTGCTATAACATTTACTGTGTGTGTCTATGTGAATGCAATTCCGAAATGACTTAAGTCACCTCAGAAATGCTCAAATGAAGGTTGCACTTCAAGAGCTTGATATCTGGGGCTCTCGGTACAATGAGTGGCAAATTAAAAGGTGGCTCAAGTACGTCAGGGCTGAAGTAGCTTGCAGCACAAGCTGTAATTCTTGAGGCAGCCCTCCTCCGGGAAGCCTCTGTTCCTCACGGCTGGGGTCTTTGTTCTTCTCAAAGACGCTTCGTGAGACACGGGAAAACCATGGTTACCTGTGACAGCATCTCTTCCTACTCACTGCAAAAACTTGGGAGCAGCTCAGCCAGCACGTGTGTCTGGGAGCTCAGCAAGGAGCCCCAGGAGCGTTGCCATGGCCACGCGCCGAGGTCAGGCATGGCTTCTGGTGATGCTTGGAGTGGGAAGCACTCACCTCTGGGGCTTCTGGGAGGGCTTGAGGCAAAGGTGGGACTGTAGATGTCTCTTTCTGGAAAATGTATCTGGCTGCATTAAGGCCCTGCATAGATTATTAAGGTTAGTGGCTGTCCCTCCCCAGGTTACAATGTCTCTTTGCTCTACGATCTGGAGAACCTTCCCGCAGACAAGGACGCTATCGTGCACCAAGCCGGCATGTTGAAGCGCAACTGCTTTGCTTCGGTCTTTGAGAAGTATTTCAAATTCCAGGAAGAGGGCAAAGAAGGAGAGAAAAGAGCAGTCATCCACTACAGGGATGATGAGACAATGTAAGTGTTCAAACCAAGCAGCACGGGAGTCGGATGCTGCCAGTACACTCTCTGCTCCTGCTCACAGCTGTAGGTTGTGGTGGGGAGTCACGAAATCCTACTGCTCCATGTTTTGGTAGGGTAATGAGGACCTGTCCTAGGCTGTCAGAAGTATCCAGTGAGGGTAACGCTCATCCCTCGGGCTGCAGGGATGTTACACAAGCGTCTCTGTTAGTGGCAGCGCTTGTGGCTGCATGCTGGAGAGGAACTGGCCGCTCCCAACAGAAATGTTTTGCTCCCTGTTGTAAATACTGTCTCAAGGGAGGGGAAATTTTCAGCAGCCAGGCCTGTGAATGGTTCTTGCATCTACTTGACGTTGTCACGCGGTTGCTTCCTCATCCAATTGTAGTTCTTAGCTCCTGTTCACAGCTGGGTTCTCCTCTCTCACCCACCTGCAGGTACGTTGAGGCAAAAAAGGACCGCGTCACGGTTGTGTTCAGCACGGTATTTAAGGATGACGATGACGTGGTGATCGGAAAGGTGTTTATGCAGGTATGGAAACTGAATTTCAGGAAAGGGAATCCTCGATTCAGATGCCTTCTTGCTTGAAGCAGCATCGCCAAACAAGATGTTAGGCTGAATTGAGTTCACAGGCAGTTTAATGCCTGTAAATGCTTTGGAGAGCGCCAGGGTGCATTGGGGTGGAAGAACCGTGTTAATAAGCATAGGCGGTGTATTTTCTAGTCCAGGCTCTTGCATTGGCATCGTAAAGATATCAATGGTCTTGCCTGTATGGACAATCAAACATATTATGTGTTACAGATGAGAAACGCCATGGTGAATACTTTAGTATCCACCCTGAGGCCCTGTAGTGCTCTAGGGATCGCCAGCCAGCTGAGGAGCTGAGCGTGGTGGGGAGGCTGTAGAGGGGGAGGAAGAGGTGAAGCGATGTTGTGCTGTGCCTGGGATGGTGCTGCGAGTTGTCTTCACCTCCAAGTTTGTTCTTGCTAATGTTCAAATGCTGCAGAGAGACTCAGCAGCTCAGTGGGGCTGCTTTCACATGCTGCAATGGGCTCTCGAGTTTGAGCTTTTCAAAGCTATGAATTTGCCTAGTTTGCAGGCTTGAATCAATCATCGTAATGCCAAGTACTTCTGGACTCAGCTACCCTTTGCAACTGCCATTTATCCAGGAAGCATTCAGAGGCCTGTAGTAAACACTTTGCCTATCTGTTAGCTACTGCGTGCAGCCTGTGGAAATTGAGACATTTGCTTACAGCTGGGAAATGCTCAGTGCATGCTGGTACGTGTGTTCATCTGTGTCGCTGGCCTGCCTAGCTCACCTTGTGTCTGCTGAAGCACCTGGGGAGTCTCCTGCCTGGGCACGGCTGTGGAGCAGGGCCCTGCAGGGTGTTTCAGGGCTAGAGGAGCTTTAGCCCCTCTGTTCAGGGGTGTCAGGCCGTGCTGCTGACAGGCTTGTGGACAGCATGTTACTGGCCCAGTTTGCTGGATACCAGTTTACCTGTGTTTGAGGGTCGTTAGAACAGGGTCTGTTGTGATGGGAGTCTTATCTCGCAGCTCTGCTCTCTGTGTTCTTTAGCTACAGGCAGGGCATCTGCTCTGGCTTTGAGCTTTTCCCCACCAGCATATTCCACAGCCTGGAATTCAGCTTTTAGAACAGGGAGGGAGGCGTGAGGTGAACAAAACAGGGTTTGTGAGGCTCCCGGGGAGATGGCAGGGCTTCAAGGCAGCGGCTGTCCCAGAGTCTCCATGTCCCAAGTTCTTGGTTTTTACAGCAGCAAACCCTGCTCCTTCCCAGCCACAAGAATTTCCACTCTGAGTCACGCTGGCTCCTTCCCTCCAGCTATTGCTCTTGCATAAGGCAGCCCAGTCGGGCATGGTGGCTGCTCATTTGGGCTCTCATGGAGAAAATCTGACCATTAACTAACCAGTGAAGCCATGTGGACCATTTCACCCTCTGGCATAAGCAGGCAGAAGTGCACGCTAAGCATTTCATTAAGGAAACCCCAGTGAACTACTCTGTTCTTTAAAAGGGGCACAGATGCTCCTACCCTCCCCAGGTGAGCTGTGCTCGGAAGGGAGGAGAGGCCACGGTGGCTGAGGATCTGTAGGTCGGGCTGGGGGTCAGTGAGGCAGAGGGGAGGCCATCCTGCCTTGGGGCAGGAGAATGGTGTCTGGGCTTTCCCCACCCCACATAGGGACAGTCCTGTAATTCCTGAGATGTGGAGCCAGTTCATTTCATGTGAGGTGGGGGTTGTGCTGCTGTCGGAGAGAGGCTCCCTGGCAGAAGGGATCTCCCTGGCTGGAGGTGTTGTTTCAAGTTGTAGAGAAGTGTTAGGAGGAGCAGGCTTTGCACACAAGCTTCAAACCCCATAGATGCCTCTTAATGCCTAGGCAAAGACTCCTTGTAGGAGATGCTTTCTCAAACGGCAGAGCCTTTACCCTACATGCGATAGAGACCTCACAGCCTTTTCTGAGAATTTCCTTTGCTCCGGGGTGATGGGTGCTGCCCGCTTTCGTTGGAAGCATCGATGGTGTTGAGTTTGCGGCTGGAGCTGTGCTGTCTCGTGTGCTTGCTGAGGCGGCGGCGTCCCTTCCACAAAGCGCCCGTGGCAGGAAGCGTGACGCCGAACGCCACCCCAGCGGAGGGGCTGCGCTAGGGCCACGCGTAAACCCGGGACAGCCGTGCGCTTTGGTCTGGTTTTGCTGAGGAAAAGGATTGTTTTCCAGAGGTTTGGCCTGATGGACTCAGGCCATTCAGGGCAAGCTGGGAAACCTGCTCAATTGCCCTGTGGGAGTGGGGAAACCCCATTTGCTTTCCCAGTGTGTTGCTGGAATGTCTTCCAGTGGGACTCACCTTCACTTTGTCTTGTTCAGGAGTTCAAGGAGGGTCGCCGGGCCAGTCACACAGCCCCACAGGTGCTCTTCAGCCACAGGGAGCCGCCCTTGGAGCTGAAAGACACAGATGCAGCCGTTGGCGACAATATTGGCTACATCACCTTTGGTAAGCAGGCAGCTCTGAGGCCTGGGGACGCTTGGGGAGGAGAGAGGTTCCTGCTGCTGCATGAGAAACAAAAAGGAATTCACCTTCCCTGAGTGTTCAAGTGGGTCACTGGGGGCCGAAGGGACTCTGGAGTTGCATTCTGCGTTGTCTGCCCCTTTCGGTGTGTCCCTTTGCTGCATCAGGTCACCTCAGCTCTGCTGTGGGCAAGAAGGTGTGGAAGTGGACAGTGAGCCATTTAGTGTCTGCCTACAAAATTAAGTTCAGCATTTGGGAGCAAGGGAAGGGTGGCTTTGCTGTGGTATTGTGGAAATGGGAGGTTTCTTGTGGGAGGTTTCATGTGAGTGTATTTGTAGCTTGTCCAGCTGCAGGCGCCTGTGCAGTGCTTGATCAGCAGAGGCAATCAGAGAGCAGGAGCAGGGCAATGAGTTCTGCTTCTCCAGCTCTGCCTCTTCGCTCTGGGCCAAACACTTCCATCTCTGATGAGCCACTTTCCCCTGCCTGCAGAGGCGCTGGCCAGCAGAGTCGTGGCTTCCTCCTGGGCAGCAATGCTGAGGGCTGAGCTGAGGAGTCCAAACCCTGCCCTGCTCAAAGGGAAAGGTCTCTTCCAGAGAAATTGGGGGTCACGGTTGGATGTGCCATTAGGGTCTCTCAGGCAGGTATTCCTGCAGTTCGGAGCCCAGAGGTGGAGCACAGACACTGCACGGAAAGGTGAAGTTAGCGCTGCCCTCCTCCCCTGCCGGGAATGGTGCCTTGAGGTTACGGCAGCGTCAGGTATGGGAGGGCTGTCTAATGGCAGGTCCAGGACGAGGAGCAGGACTTCATTCTTGTTGCCACGCAATTTCCTTGTTATCTGATCTGACAGTCCCAGGTGAGATCATCACCCAGACAAAAAGGTCTTTCAGCCCTTGGATCTGGGACGCTTAGCACAGCACCAGCCTGTGGAAAGAGCGGGCCACCGGGCCCCTGCAGTAATCTAGCGTGGCTCTGCCATGGGGCTGGCAATCTGCCAGGCAGGGATCCACAACTGATTTCAAGATCCAAGGGCAGACTGGATCTTGAAATCAGTTGAGCAGCCTGGCCGCCCTTGTCTGCCTCCCAGGTCTCTCCTCTGTTTGCCTCTCCCAAGCACCGGAGTAGCGTCATGCGGTTTCCTACAGTGCCGTCATCTCTGGGCACTTGGCCTTGCCTGCATCCCCCGGAGTGCACAGCTGTGTCCAGGCTGCTGCAGGAGACGTGGAAAGTGCTGCTAAGCCCTGTGTTTAAAATCACAAGTGCTGCTTAATCTTGGGATGTGTCACAGTAAAGGGCTCTTTGTAGAGAGTGAAGTAGGTGTTGGAGCAGCGCACCCTGAAGCCTCCAGCACTGTAGGAACCTGAAGCCCTTTGGTAGCCTCGGAAGGCACTAACGGTTTGTGTCGCCCTCTTCTTTCAGTGCTGTTCCCCCGTCACACCAATGCTGCTGCCAGAGACAACACCATAAACCTGATCCACACATTCCGGGACTACCTGCACTATCACATCAAGTGCTCGAAGGTACCGAGGGGTCAGGGCTGGGGGATACGGGGTAGCTTTGGCCTGTCTAACCTGGGTGCTGCAGGGGAGGAGCACGGGGCAGGGGTGCCCCCCTGAGAACTCACTAGGGTCTGGCATTGCCCTCCCCAGTCATGCAGGGGTGGCAAGTGACGCATCATCGCCTTCTCCCTGCTCTTTGGCGCAGGCAGGGCTTGTTTGCTTCCCATCATAGCAGCAAAGTAGGATTTTTCCTTTTTGGATCTGGTTTCCTTTCTTTCTGGGAACAGAAATGAGGGTTATTGTTCAGAGACCTGGCTTTGACCAGGGCTCAGGCAGCAATTTTCACTGTGCCGTGGCTGTGCAGAGCTAGGTGCTTTCCCAGCAAGGAGCAGAAAGATAGCTCCTACCCCATCTCCTGAAATCTCAGCTATGGAGACAGGATCCTGACCTGTCCCCATTTTGTCCCAATGAAACACAGGCCTATATTCACACGCGTATGAGAGCGAAAACATCGGATTTCCTCAAGGTGCTGAACCGTGCCCGTCCAGACGCAGAGAAGAAAGAAATGAAAACAATCACGTGAGTAGCAAAGCGGGGCCCGGCTCTCTGGGCTTCTCTGTCAGCCACGAGCTCGCTCTTTCTCAGTGTAGCATACTCCAGTCTGGTGAGGACTGGGATGCTGTGGGGGTGACCAGACCAGGGCCTGATGTGCTGGGACCCCATCTGAGAGAGAAAGGGGGTGTTTCGTAGTGAGATGTTTGCCTGGGTGCCTTGAAGCAAAACACTGGATCGGGGCACGTTGGCCCCTCAGGACCCCTGTGCTCCCTCCACCACACTCGCTTACTGCCTCTCGTGCCCTTTGCAGGAGCCGGGTCTGTGGCAGACCCTGTGCTGGCAGGTCCTTTGCGAAAGAAGGCTCGTACATGGCTCTACAAGCCCTGGTGTTTCCATTGTTGCCCCCACCTCGAGCCTGTGGAGGCATTCATGGGGCTTTTCCTGTGTTGTACTAAAGCTGCTTGACCAGGTTCCTGCTGCCTGGTGCATCTGCAGCTCTTCAGAGCCCCAGGCTGCCCTTGGCCAGCAGCACTCCCGGGCCACCATGCTGGCTGGCTGGCTCCCTCTTGTGAATAAAGCAGCCCAGAGTGAAGCAGGTGGAGGAGAGCAGTTGCATGAATGTGTTTCCCTCAGGTCCCAGAGCCCCTTGGTGTCCTTTTTCAGTGCGTCCTGGCATGTCCCCTTTGTGTTCCACTCCGGAGCAGCGGAGTTGTCCCCTCTGCCAAAGCCAACCCCTCCCCACAGCCCCGTGACGTGGTTCTGCAGCCACAAATGCCTGCAGGCTCTGAACCAGCCGTGCCTGCGTGGCTCGAAGAGCTCAGTGCAAGCATGGGCCCCACCAAAAGCCCCATAGCCACCCCGGGGCACCTCAGGAGAGCACCAGGGGCTCTGCTGACCTCTCTCTGCATCCTTTCAGGGGGAAGACGTTCACAACCCGTTAACGCCAGGGTCACTGGGGCTGCCGTGGAGGACGAAGGTTGGGGCACTTGCTACCCGATAATCGTAGCTTTTAATGTTGCACCTCTGTGGGCTCATAAGGAATTCAAGCAATCGGGGTCTGTTTGTACGACAGTTTGGGGAGTAATCTGCAGAAACGAGCTGTGCTTGCGAGGACTCGATCGTTCCAAGAAACAAAACCTTAATTCCAGTTTGATTGACTTAATTTCTTTTCTTTTTTAATTTTTTTTTTTTTCTTTTCAAGCTGTTTCGCTTTGCAATATGTTACCGGAAATAAGTTGCAGTATTTCTTATGAGAATAATGCAATATTAACTTGTTTTCTTCTGAGTATTTGAGTTCAAAACTCCTGTATCTGAAGAAATACTGTTGGGGTTCATTAATAAAGAAGATCTTTCTATCTTAAGGAGCTGTGGGGCTTTGGCTTCCCAGTGCATGTGGCCTTGCCCTGGAAGGGGTGTTTGGAGTCACAGGTGCAAGGGGAATTATTACCGTTAGCCTGGAGCAAATTACTTGTGGTGATCTCCGTCTTGGGGGTTGAAGTGGGGGTGCTGTGCCCAGGTCGAGGAGTGAGCAGCCTGTTGTGTTAGGGAACTCGTGGGCTGCACAGAGCAGGATTCTCCTACCCTCAGCTAGCAATCCGCACCCTTCCCTCCTACCCTGACCCCCTCCTTCCCCTTGACAGGGAGAGCTAAGACGGGGGTCTCCGCCTCCACCCAGACCAGCATGAAACTGTCTGCTGTTAATCCTCAGGCCAGGGTTGGATGCTGGGGAGATCCCTGAGGAGGGAGGGAGCACAGCTCCCCAGGTCCTCTTCCCCCCAACAAGCAGAGTGGATGGCATCCAGTTAAGTGAAATAATTTATATAATTAAAAGACATTTTCATACAAAACCCCAGGCTTGGCCCCCAGATGGTGAGGGCAAAGCAGGGCAGGCTGGAAAATTACAAAGCACGCACTGGAGAAGGGTGGTGAAACCCATCTCCCTCCTCCCTCTGTACACGAGCCACCTGGCAGAGCCAGGACACCGTCCCTCAGCACAGTTCCTAGCGATCGGGGCGCTGGACGCAGAACACTTTGGCTTGGTGGTCACCAGAGGTCGTCACCACAATGGAGGCGTCCCTGGGGGGAGACAGGGCTCAGAGATGGGGCTGTGGGCATCCCTCACCAACGCCCCTGGCCCAGCTCTGATCTGCCCCCCTCCCCCTTGAGACCCTCAAGTCTCAGCATGGACCTGGGTCTGCCCCCCACCTTGGGACCCCAGGGGCACCCAAAAGAGAGACAGCTCGTGATTTGAGGTCCCTCCACCCGTCAGGGAAGGGGTCTAGGGGTTCCCTGCTCACTTGTTGACGGCGAAGTCGAGGATTTCAGCTGAGTGCCCTCGGTACTCGCTAATCATCTTCCCCGAGCGGGCATCCCAGAGCCGCACGGCCCCGTCCAGGCTGCAGGTGTACACCACGGCCGAGCTCTCCTCCCACAACAACTGCACGATCCCTGACTGGGGCAGGGGGAGGCCACAGGGTGAGCACTGGGGACCCTCACCAAGTCTCAGCTCCCACCATGTGCCCCCCCCCAGTGTTGTCTGTCAGACCCACAGATAGGAGAGCCAGGGCCAAGCTATGGGGCACATCCTCTGTGCAGGGACTGCGGCTACCTTTGGGGAAGCCCAAGGGGCTGAGGGAGAAGCACAAACTGGGAACTGGTCCCAGGAAAGCCCCTGGGCTCCAAGGGAGGTCTCGGGTGGGCCCAAAGACACCCCCCTCTGCCCAGGGCCTAAGGACAGGGGGTAGGGCAGTACCTCGTGTTGGCACTTATGCCTCAAGCTCTGTGTGGAAAGGTCGTAGATAGCCAGCGTGCCATCCAGGTAGCCCACAGCAGCCAGCGGCATTCTGCAGAGAGAGTAACAGGCATTACGTGGGCATGGGATGGAAGCGCATGAAGGATCAAGGTTGAAGGCAACCCCTATGCTGAGGGCCACAGCGTTTTGAGAAGATGAGGGACAACCCGACAGCTGGAACCATGAAACACCCCAATCAGGAAACCCAACAGGACAGCAAGAGTCAGCAACCAGCCCAAGGTTCGCGAGGGAGAAGACAACGTCCTGGTAGGAAAGATCCCCAGCAACCGCGTCTGGAGGGTATTGCGGCCAGTGGTCCGTCAAGCTAGCCCAGAAACCCAAGGGGCTGGGGGGAGGACGGAGCAGCTGGTGTACCTTGTCCTCCGTGTCACACCCAAGTGACCCGGGATCTCCACAGCCAGCTGGGGAGGATGGAGGTGAGAAAAACGCAGCAGAACGAGCGCGAGGGATGGAAATGGATCTGTTTGTAACAACACCTGTAGGATCTGTCACTGAAGAGGGGCTGCCCCCGCACTCACACGTTACAGAAGCCCAGCGACTCCACCGAGTTGGACTCTGCCTCCTCGCCCTCGCCGGCAGGGGTCTTGGGGGCCATGCTCTCCATCTTGAACACGCACACCACCTGGGTGGAAGGCGGCCGACTAGTCCCCGAGGGGAGGGGAAGGGGACCCCCAGTCACACCGAGCCCCTTCCCTACCCGGGATCGAGCCTACGACCCCTGGACACCAAGGCCCGACCCCAAAACCCCAGCTCCTCAGAGCAGGCAAGGGGGGGAACTTCTTTCTCGGAGCCCAGCCGGACTACCCAGCTACTGGTCCCACCGGTCGCGGGGAGGAAGCCGTTGTGTTGGCCAAGGGCTCCTCCTGCTGGCTGCCGGTGGCCACCACAGCCTGCTCGGCAGCGGCAGAGCTCCGAACCACCCGGAGACACTGGCCTGGCCCAGGACAGGGGCCTGGGAGGCCGGTCCCCAGGGCTCCCGGCTCTGCCCCCGCCCACACGGACCCACCTTGCCCGTGGCTGAGTTGACCAGCTTGGCGTGACAGTCCACAGAGCCCGTCATGATCAAACTGCCGTCCTGGTTGCTGGCCACACATGTCAAGGGGTCCTGGTGGCCGTCCTGGCCTGGGGGGCAAGCAGGAGAGGCGTGAGCTCCACGTGTGCTCCCCGCGGAGACCCGGTGGGCCTCGAAACCCACCCTCCTGCAGCCTCCACCTTGCCTGGCTCTGCCAGCACCCCGGTGGCAAGGAGCAGCCACCTGTGGGGACAGGGAAACCCAGCGCCAGGCTCCCTCCAGCAGCCCCTGGCCTCGGTGGTGCCACCTCTCCGCCCAGAGGTCAGAGCCCGTTGGAAGAGGCCGTTCCCCAATTAGGGAGCACCCCAGGTGATTAACCTCTTCCCTACCTTTCAGGACATGCAACGAGGTTCCCTGCTTCAGGTCCCAGATGCGCATGGTCCCGTCCTCGTACCCCACCACCGCTCGCTTCCCTGTGTGAGACAGAGCCAGCGGATAGAGCCAGAGCTCCCCTCGTCCCTCCGCCTCCCGCTCAGCACAGACTGGCAGAAGCAGGAGGGCAGATGGTGGCAGCAGGATCTGTCATAGAGCTGATGCCATTCCCCACCCCAGATAGCCCCCGTGCCTCACCGTCAGGCAGGATCCTGCCACACGTGGCCGGGCACGCAGGGCCCTGGAAGGTTTTGCAGTCTCCGCTGGGGATCTTCCACATCCAGGAGTTGCCATCAGCCGTGCCCGCCAGAAGGACGTGGGCTTGAGGGTGCCACTCCATCCACTGGGCAGAGGGAGGGACAGGCAGTGTCGCGGGGGTGGTGCCCCCCCCGCCACCCAGCTGAGTCCTGGTTCCCGGCCCAGGAGCTCCCCACAGCACCAGCAGTCCCGCCACTCACCTCCAAGTCCCCCACCTCGAAGGACCACACTTCTTCCTTGGCATCCACCCGCCACACTTTGATAAGCCCAGACATGTCACCCGTGGCCACAAAGACGGAGTCGTGACTGAAGCCAGCACAGGTGACCGAGTCCTTGTGTCCTAGAGATGTCAGGAGACAGAGACTGCTCAGGCCAAGCTACAGAGGACGGTCAGGAGCCCGGCTCCAGCAGAGCACCGACTGGAGAAAAGCGTGGCTGGGCGAGGACACGGCCGCTCACTCGGACAGCCGCGAGCACCTCACCTGAGCATTCAAACAGGAGCTCCCCGTCGCTCACGCGCCACACAAAGGCCTTGTCATCCTCCCCGCCCGTCACTGCCAGCGTGTTGGTCTTGGGATCGAGGCTCACGCAGAAAACAGAAGCTTCACAGAAGCAAAGAGAGGGCTACATGGTTCGGACGCTGCTCACGCCCCACCCGACGTTCCCAGGGGATCCAAACCCCACGCAACGCCAGGTCTGGGCGGGATGTCAGCGAGCTGAACTGCCAACCCAAACCAGTGGGAATTTATTCTTCCCGTGGGGGAAGAGCGGCACAGGCTGTCTGCCGAGCTCAGGGTGAGCCACCACAGCGGTGAGGCTTGAAGGGCTCTTCTCTACCAGAGCGTAAGTCAGAAACGAGCAAAGCCCACAGCATCACAGCCGCGAGCAGCAACAGCCATCCCAGGACCGGCTGGGGGACGGCAGCCTGGCAAGGGCCTGCTGCACTCCCTCGCTCTGGTGAGAGCTGGGGTGGGCGTGGGTCCCGGGGGGGGACCCCAGCGGCCGCCGCCCGTGCCCACCGCTCACCCGAGTGGAGGGAGAACGTGACCTCGCTGTCGTCCTGCGCCTCCATGCCGTCCTCCACCCCCTCCTCGTCCTCCGTCTCCCAGGCCTCGGCGTCGGGCTCGTCCGCCCCATCGTCCTCGAAGTCCACGTCCTCCATCTCGTCGGCCAGGTCATCTGCGGAGGGCGAAGGTCAGGGTGCCGTTGCGGCCTGCCCGGCTCGGCCCTGCCAGGGCAGGCGGCTGCGGGCAGCGGGGGAGCCCGGGGCTCCCCGGGGGACGGGGCAGCGGCGGGGGACGCGCGATCCCGGTGCCACCGCGGCCGGGAGACCCGGAGCGCAGCGCGACGCGGGGAGAGGCCGCAGGCCCGGGCGTGGGGGGGGGGGGGAACGCGCCGGGACCCGCGGCCGGGCCGGAGCGGGCCCGGAGCCCCGGCGGGAGGCCGGAGCCCCCGCAGGCCCTGCGCGGCGCGGGGCGCCCCGTCTCACCCGGCCCGGGCGGGCCCAGCTCCACCACCTCGATGATCTCCTCGTCGCCGTGGAAGCCCAGCGCCCCCGGGCCCTCGGCGGGCTCCATGCCGGCCTGCCCGCGCACCCCACCCTGCCGCCGCTGCCGCCGCTTCCGCCGCTCGCCCCGCCCTGGCCAATCCCCGCCCGCCGCCTTCCGGCCTCAGCCAACCCCGACACGCGTCCTCATGCGGACCCCGCCCCTTCCGCCAGCAGGGTAGGTCAACCCCGCCCCGCGAGTTGCCTCTGGGAGTTGTAGTTTCTCGCGCGCCACCCGGGCAGCGCCGCCCCCGGCATCCCCCGCGCGGCGGACTGCAGCTCCCGGCATGCAGCGGGGCCGCCGCACACCGGCACGGCCCACCATGGCGGCGGCGCTCGGCGGACTGCGGGGTAACGGCGGGCGGGCGAAGGGGGCGGCCCCGGGGCGGGGGGACCGGGAGCGTCCCGCCACCACCCGCACCGCACGGCCCCCCCGGGACGCCCCCGGGCCCGGCCCGCAGGGCCTCGGCCCCGCCCGGCTGAGGAGGGGTCTTAGAGCCACGCCCCTGGCGCCCTCGGCCACGCCACGCCCGGCTGAAGCCGGGGCTTAGAGCCACGCCCCTGGCGCGCTTGGCCACGCCCCTCGGTCTTGGCCACGCCCCTCACGGCGCAGGCCCCGCCCTCGGGCTCCCCCTGCCGCCGGGGCAGGGGCAGGGGCAGGGTGCGGGCAGGACCCCAGGCAGCTGGGGCTGTGCCCCCGCCCGCTGCCCACGGCCGCCCCTCCCTAACGCCTCTCTCCCCGCAGGGCTGCTGGCGGCAGCAGGGCGGGCAGCGGGTCCCGCCGGGCCCTGGGGGCGGCCGCTCCCCCCGGGCACACGGCTACGGCTCCTCGGGCAGAGCTGCCGCCGGCCGGCGGGGCCACGGGCCGGCCCGGAGCCCGGCAGCGGGGGGCTCCCCGAGGGGGTGGAGTACATCCCCACGCGCAAGAAGGGCAAGAACCCCATGAAGCCGGTGGGGGTGGCCTGGTGAGTGGCTCGCGCAGCAGGAGGCTCCGCTGCTGTGGGGGCCCTGGGGGCCCCGAGCCGCCCCAGGGTGGCCCAGGGCCCTCGCTTCCCCGCCAGCTCCCTCCATCTCCCGCCCGCCGGCTGTCTCGCAGGGCCATCGGGTTGCCCTCCGGCATCATCCTCTTCCTCCTGGCCAAGCGAGAAGTGGACAAAAACCGTCTGGAGCAGCTCAAAATCCGCCGGAAGATGATGGAAGCCAACCAGGGCGAGTACGAGACGGAGCGATACAAGAGGGTGGCCAGGGGGGCATAGCCGGGCTGCCCCCCGCCCCCAGCCTGGCACCGTGGCACCCTGGAGGGACTGCGCGAGGGGCCGCCCGCCCCGTGGGACACGCGACGCTGGCGCCTGGCTCCCTGCCCAGCCCGTGGGGTGGTCGTGGGGCGGCACAGGGACAAATAAACCTCATCCCTGGTGAGCGGAACAGCTCGGTGTCACTGCGGTCGCTCCCTCGGGGCTCAGCCCGAGGCTCCCCCTGCCTCCGCGGGGGCGGAGGGGGACGGGCAGGGGAGGGAGGCCAGGCCTGGAGCGCCTCGACCTTGGTTTTACGCCCCAAAGCAGGGTTTGCGCTGCCCTGGGCCGCAGCCCCCACTGAGGCTGCCCACAGGTTTTTCGGGGGAGTCGCCACACCAGTAAGACTGGGACAGTCTGGAAAACTGAAGTGTTTTATTTAGCAAGTGCAACTTTGCCCACATCCGTGGCTGTGGGGCATCCGAGACATGAGCTCTGCCATGAGTCCCACCACGGGGGTCCCAGCTGCCCCCTGCCTGCACTGGGCACGGCTGGAGACTCATTTAAGGCACTGAGTGAATAACACCGACCAGGCTCTGCCAAAAAAATCCCAACAGGATCCCGGCAGCCGCTGCCAGCTCCCCACACCCAGGCAGGACCGTGGTGCTCCCGCTGCCAACTCGGCACTGCCGGCACAGCCTCGGCAAGCGGTGCTAAGGCCAGGCACTGCCCAAACACTGGCGGACGGTCCCCCCAGCACCTTTGGAGGCTTGTGGGGGGATGATCAAGGGAAGCCCTTTCCTTAGCAGCCTACAGGTAGGGATGCTGAAGCGTTAGGAGTCATGGTAAGTGGCTGTATCCTGTACAGAGGCCAGAGGAGGGGGTAAGAGGCAACAGGAGGGGGACAGGAGGGGTCCCGGGGCTAATCCCGGCCCACGATCTGCAGGATGAAGGTGAAGATGTAGATGATGTCAGTGTAGATGGTGAGAGCACCATAGACGTACTCCTCGGGGCTCAGCGTGTTCTTCCTGTTCCCCAGCACAAGTTGGGTGTCATAGGCAAGGAACTGAGGGGGCAGAGGGTGTCAGGCAGGGTCCGGGTCCTGGGGACCCCACCCCAGTCCCTGCCTGACACCCTCTGCCCACCCCAGCCATCAACTCACCAGGGTGAAGGCGATGGCACCGATGGCCGCGTACAGCATATGGAGCCAGGGGACCTGGGTGGGGAAGGGGATACGGGCAGGGTGAGCTGGGCGCTGGCGGGCAGCAGGCAAGGCAGGGCAGGTCCTGCCTGCCCCCGGCTCCCGAGGAGATGCCGCTGATGCTGACGCCGACGCACCCTCTCCCTGCGGGCAAGCTGCCTCTGCTGCGGCCAGCACCACACCCTGCTTACTAGCAAAGGGGAATCACTCAAACCTCCCTGCCCGTACCAGCGCTGGGGACACCCAACTGGGGACACCCGTGGCACCCCACAGCCCCCCTGTCTCCCCCCACTCACATATTTGAAGGAGAGGACGATGGCGGTGATGATCCCGGTCACCATGACCACGATGCCCAGCACGCAGAAGAGCCCCGGACACGATGTAAAATCAACCTGCCGGGGGGACACACACACATGTCACGGGAGAGCCCGGGGTGTCCCCACCGCCTGGCTCCCCGCGCCTGACCCCCCAGGGCAGGGCAGGGCACATCCCCCTCCTTGCCTTGGTCTGGAAGCAGAAGATGGTGACAATGATGGCCACGATGGCAGTGATGAGCATGGCGATCAGGACAGCTTTGGTCTGGTACATGCTGCGGACAGAGGGGACACCAGAGTCACCCCATGCTTCGGCATCCCCCTGCCAGGGGGTTGTTGGTGACCCCCCATGGCCCCGATCCCAGCCAGGGACCCCGCTGTCCCCAAGCCCAAGGGACTGGGGTGTCCCCCGGCCCCCGGCAGCCTCTCATTTGAGCCAGCCATGCAGCGGGTGACAGGAGGAACCCCAGCTCCTGTCACCGCGGGGTCCCCGGGGCGTACCTGGCGATCGTCCCCGTCATCAGCCCCATAGCCAGCGTCTGCGGGAGAGAAGGGTGGGCTCAGCAGGGCGAGCAGCGCCGTGGTGGGCAGCAGTTCCTGGCCACCCCCAGCCTGCACACGCGTCCCCCCATCCCTCCCAGCCCGCCTGGGGAGCTGGGGTGCCATGGGGGCACCGCCAGCCCCAGCCCACTCACAAAGATGCTCAGCAGGATGATGTTCCAGGGGAAGCGTCTCCTGGGGACAAAAGGGGGAAGGGAGGTGAGCTGGTGACAGTGGCCATGTTGTATCCCTCTGGTCCCCACACCCCGGGGGGCAGTCCCAGGCAAGGACCCCCCTCCCAATGCCCTAGAGTTACCCCCCCCATATCCACACCCCACCACCCCGGGGGTCCCAGCCACCAGCGACTCACCGGGGACCCTGGCAGCAAGCCAGCACCAGGTAGGTCACCAGGAACACGGCACTGCGGAGAGAGACAGGGGCTGTCAGCCCTGCGATCCCCCCCACCAGGACACACACACCACCACCCCCCCCCCGGACTAGGAGGCTGTGACTGTGGGGTGCCAGCTGCCGGGGGGCACCCGGGGGGGCCGAGCCGGCAGACCCCCTACTCACTACGAGGCGTAGTAGATGGCGACGTTCCTCTGGACGAAGGAGCGGACGGGGGAGCTGCAGGACGGGAGGGACAAGCGTAAGGGAGGGGGGACAGCAACTACTGTCCTCTCGGGAGTCCCCCAGGCTCCCCTCTTTTTCAGGGCAAGACTAAGGAGGGACCCTTCACTCACACAAACGTGAACACGGCGATGATCCCCACCGTCACCAGAAGCTGCAGGGAGATGATGGCATAGACCTGCAAGAGACGGGGGGGGGGGAGGGGGTCAGCACCTGGCCCCCCACCCCGACCGGTGCCCCCCCACCCCGACGGGTGCCCCCGGCCCCCTGGGACTCGCCTTGCGGATGAAGGTATGCCGGACTTTCCTGTCATCCCAGTCGGCCGATTGGAGGGGGAAGCCGTCCCCGATGCTGTTGTCACCTGCAGTGCGGGACACCCCTCAGCACCAGGGTGGGCTGTGCAGCCCCCCATAGCACCCCTGTTTCTAGTGCCCCCCCAAAAAAAAACCCCAAGGTGCCCCCACTTACCAAACCGAATAGGCATGGTGGGCATGGCCATCCCTGGCTGGGGGTACCCCCCCGCTGCTGGGTACCCTCCTGGCTGGGGGTATCCCCCCGCTGCTGGGTATCCCCCTGCTGCAGGGTACCCCCCGGGCTGTGGGTACCCCCCGGCGTAGTGGGAGGGCTGAGGGTACCCCCCCGGGGGTGGCGGGTAGAGGGGGTTCTTGTCATCGTAGGGGGGGGGCGCGTTGGGCTGCGCCATGCCGGCTCCCTGCGTCTTCCCGGGCACCTGGAGTGGAGAGAAGATGGGGGGGTGTCAGCGCAGGTCCCCTCCCCGGGCAGGACGTGTCCCCGGCGAGCAGAGCCGCAGGTGCAGGGACACAGGGGACAGTGGAGCCACAAAACCTCCCACTCCCACTTTAATAGCGGCTTCTAATTAATAAGGATGAGCTGGCCTCAATAACAGCAAGTCAAGGAGAGGCGACGGCACTGTCCCTCAGCTGGGGCTACCTGCATTCCTGTGCCCTGAGTCCCCGACGCCTGCGTCAGTGGCCAGCCACGGGCAGGGCACGGCCACGCACTGACTCAAGCCGCGTCGGGGACGTGACCTCCCCGGCGGGGACGTGACCTCTCCGGCCTCTGGAGCCCACCCTGACATCTCCGGGGGCCAGGGAGCCCTGGCTGGCCTCCGGCTCCTGGTGGCACCGCCCTGGGGACAAAGGGCATCAGCCTGCCCACTGCCTGGGATGGAAACACAGGGACTGATCCTGATCACACCCATGCACATCCATTTTGGGGGTGCCCCCCACCCAGCAGCCCAGCGGGTCACACAGGGGGTCCAGAACTCAAGTCCCCCCCCAGGGAGTTACAGGGACAAGTGCCACCCCCAGGGAGTTATAGGGACAAGTGCCACCTGGAAGGGAGGTGTCTGCGTCCCCGGGGAGGGGAGCCAGTACCCGCCGGGGCTGAGCTCCCCTCCCCGGCCGCGCCGGGCCCCCTCGCAGAGTTCCCCGACAGCCGCGAGCAGCCAGCCCGGGCCCAGGGCCAGCTGCCAGACTTGGCCCCAGGAGGAGGAGGAGGAGGAGGAAGACAGGATCTCCAAGGCCAGGAAAACAACGGCGCTGCCAGGAGCCGGTGCCAGGCCTTTACCCGCCTGCCATCCCTCCGGCACTGGCACCAGGGGACACCCACCCCGAGACCCAGGCAGGTGCCAGGACCCCCCACGTCCCCCCTGCCCGCAGCGGTGACGTGACCCCGGGACCGTCCCTGGGAAGGGACCAGGACCTGGCCCTGAGCGGGACCGGGCTGGGAGGGGAGCGGGCGCTCCCTCCAGCACGACGCCAGCGCTTCCCGCGGCCGGGCCGGGTGGGCGGCGGTGCCGGGGAGGCACACCCGGGCTCAGCACC
Source organism: Platalea leucorodia (assembly GCF_965183815.1). Classification (NCBI taxonomy): domain Eukaryota; kingdom Metazoa; phylum Chordata; class Aves; order Pelecaniformes; family Threskiornithidae; genus Platalea; species Platalea leucorodia. The sequence continues at coordinate 84,837,736 of NC_138827.1, read as the reverse complement.
CGTCCCTCCATCCCTCCCGCCGTCCGTCTGTCCCAGATACGGCAGAGCTGCCACGGCCGCGCCGCCCTTCGCCATCGCGATGACGGAAGTGCCGAAAATAACCAGCGTGGTGGTGACCACCCAGCCGGGAAGTTTCGCTTCCACTGCTCTGCGGTTTCCCAAAAAGCACCCGGTGCCCCTGGGCACCACCTCGTCTGCGGGGCCAGGGAAGGGCCCAAAACAGGCGCCTGACCCCAGGAAAACCCCTGCGACTGGCACCTGGTTAGGGGGGACTGGAGTCCCCGGGAGGGAACCCAGGCGTCTGGGGAAAGCGGGGTGTATCCAGCCGGCACACGGTCATCAGGAGGTCCCACCCTGTGCCCATGGCCGGCACCCCGTGGCACGGGTCTGCCGGCTACCCCAGCCCCTCCTGTCCCCACCCCAGCCTTGGGGACAAGGAAGGAACCAGCCTGACGGGTCCCTGCGGCCGCCGCACCCAGGGAGGCGGGTGGAAACCTGCGCCCTCCCTGGGCCATGGCACAGCGGGGCCCCGAAACCGGAGGTCACCGGCCACAGGGCCACCCGGGTCGGCTCGGTGGCCCCAGCATGACACGTCGTCCCCGGGGACAGGGCGCTGCTCTGCACTGGCACCGTGACTCAGCACAGATAAGGCACACGTGGTGGGGACCTGGGGCGCCGGCCGCCATCACCCCCAGCACAGCCCCACGGGTGGCACCAGGCAGCGTCCCCGCCGGCCGCCCCGGCGTTCCTGCCGGGCTCAGGCCCCTGCCAGAGCTCCACGGGGAACCTGGGGCACCAAGGGCCACCTTGGGGGGGACCAGGGTTTGGGGTGGGGGCCAGAGCGCCCCGCTTTCCCCATGGCTCCCCAGGGTGAGGCTTCCTGGGAAAGCATCTGACTTCCCAGAAGAGCCTGGAAGCTCCCACCAGTATGGAACAGCTTGGTACAGCATGGCACAGCCTGGTACGGCATGGCACGGCTTTGTACGGCACGGCACAGCTCAGTACGGCACAGCTCAGTACGGCACAGTTCCTCCGTACGGCACAGCACGGCTCAGTACGGCATGGCTCCGTATGACACAACCCAACACAGCACAACATAACTTGGCCTGGCTAAGCCCAGCCCAGCCCAGCCCAGCCCAGCTCGGTGGGGCGCACGCCGGGGGGGGGATTAGCGCGAACCCCCAGGCCGGGTTCCCCCGCTGCCTGCCCCCACGCCGCTCACACAGGACACAAGTTTGCAAGACCTCAGCACCGCCGCCGCCTCTCTGTGCCCCCCCCGAGTCCCCTCCCGGGGGACAGGGGCGTGCGACAGAGGTGCCCTCCTGAGCCCAGGCACCCCCACGCCACCCACAGCCGGTCCCCACGCACTCCCCACGGTGCCACCCCACACCCTGCCGGGCGCAGACCCCTGCCCTAGCCTCCTGAGACACCCCGCGGAGCCCAGGGGGACACCCTGCACAGCACGAAGGACGGTGCCCCCACCCCGGACCACCCCACGCCGTGCCCCGATTCCCCCATTTCCCCCCCCACGCCATCCCGTGGGGTCCCGAAAAGGGCACCGGCCCCACAGCCGGGTCCCGCCCGTGGGGGTCCTGTCCCTGCCCGCGGGGCCCCGCTCCCGCCCCGCTCCCCGGACCCCGACCCGAAGTGCCCCCCCCGCTCCGGGGAGGGGGTCGCAGCGCGTCCCCGCGGCTCCGGGACCGGCCTCCCACCCGCGCCCGCGCCCCGCCGCCCTCCGGGACGCTCGGTCCGGCGCTGGGACACCCCCCCCCGCCGGCCGTGGCACCGGAGGGGACCGGGACAGGGGGGTTAGGGGGGGCAGCGAGGGCGGGGGGGGGTCTGCGTGCCCCACCCTTGTCAGCGGCCCCACGCGGGAACGGGAGGCAGCGGGGGGCGCAGAGCGCGGCCGGGCCGCCCTACCTGCTGCGCGCCGCTCCGCCGGGCTGCGGCCGCCACCAGCCGGGACGGGGCGGCCGGGGCGGGGAAAGGCACCGCCCGCCCGGCGGCTCCGCCCCGCTGCGCCCCGAGGGGGCCGGGACAGCGCGGGGGGGGGGCGCGCCCCGTCCCGTTGCCCCCCGGGACGGAGCCCCCCGACCCCCGGGACCTCCCTCCTGCCGCCTCTGACGTCACTTAGGGACCCCCTTCTCCTCGCAGTGACGTCATGGGGGGGACACCCTTTGCGGCGCTGGGGGGGGGGAATCCCCTCCTCTCCGCCGGTGACGCGGTCGGTGCGGGTCCCCCCCGCCCCGGTCCCCGCGGCAGTGAGGCGGCGCGACCAGCAGGGGGCGCGCTGGGCGCGGCGGGGGGTGACGCCGGGCCGCGCGGCGCGGCGCGCGGGAGGAGGGCGTGGCCGGGGCGGCATGGCCGCGGGGCGCGGGGGGCGGCGCCCGCAGCATGGCGGCGGGGCGCTGCGGGCGGTGGCGGCCGGGGCCCGCGGGCTGGGAGCCGCCTGCCTGCGCTGCTGCCCGCCCCTCCGCCGCCTCGCCGCCGCCCTCATGGCCCTCGCCGGCCCGCTGCTGTTCCGCGTGGGGTGAGTGTCCGCCGCTCCCGTACCCGCCGCGCCGGGCGGGAGCCACCGCCGCCCGCCTTCGTTCTGCCGCCGGGAGGAAGGGCCCGTTCTCCCCTGCTTGTGCGGAGCCCCCCCCCCGCCCGCTCCGGGGAGCGACCCGGCCCGGTGTGCTGCGGCCCCGCTGGCACCGGGAGGCCGGGCTGGGGCCGGGGGGGCGAGGGCAGGCGGTGTCAGCCCGGCTACCGGGGGGCTTCGCAGGGCCGGGAATCGGCCACCGGCTCCCCCAGCACGGTGACGGTCACCCCCGGGTCTGACACCCTCTTCCCCGCCCCGGGGCTCCTTCCCTCGGGTCTCATCGTTAACCCACCCCGCTGCCCCCGCCGTGGCCCCGGTGCTCGCAGGAGCCCCCGCTCCCGGCTTCGGGCTCCCACCCCCCGCAGATGCAGGGGACCCCCGGCTCCTGCCAGGATCCCTCCCCGGTGGCCCTGCCCGTGCCCCCGGTGGCCCTGCCGGTGCTCCTGGTGGCCCTGCCGGTGCCCCCGGTGGCCCTGCCGGTGCTGGCACGGAGTCTGTAGCCATCCAGGGGGATGCCCTCGGCCAGGAGATGGGCTGTGCAGCCCGGGGCTTTGCACATCCTTCATGGCACCGGTCCCCAGCCCCAGCCCCAAAACGCTGCTGTATAAATGGGGGGGTCCCCCCGAGCCCCCCAGGCTGTGCCCCTTGCACCCCTGGGTGGGACACGCCGTGGGAGCGCTTCTCGCTTCCCTTTTCCTCGGCCCCTCCTGCTCCCGCTTCCCTCTTCCCCGGGGCCGTGGCACCCGGGCAGGCCCTCGGAGCGGGGTCAGCCCTGGGCACGGCCCCCCCGGGGCGGGGGGACACAGCCGGGGACACCGGGCAGCCAGAGGGCTGCTGCGGGCAAAGCCCTGGGGCTCCAGCCCTTCCCGGTGAGCAGAGCCCTCCTGGACAGACAGACGGACACCCCCTCAGCGATCTGTCATGTCGTGTCGTGTCCGTCCCGTCCCCCCCCCGGTCCTTGCTGCCTGGGGAACCAATTCTGCTCTCGGTGCAGATCGGGGCGGGGGGGGGGGGACGACGCCACCTCCAGCCCCCATGCATGGGAAACTGCTCCTGTATGTGTGCCCCATGGGGGTCCCGGCCCTGGCAGCAGCCCCCTCCCCAGGTGGGCTCCTTGGGGGGGCTGGGGGTTAATGCCGGGGGGTGTCTGCCCTCCCCAGGTACAGCCTGTACGCCCACACGCGGCTGGGCTACCTTTTCTACCAGCGGCAGGTGAAGAAGGCCCGGGAGCGGTACCCACACGGCCACTCCGTGCCCCAGCCCTGCCGCTTCCCCGGTGAGTCCTGGCGAGCCCCCCCGCCGTGGCCCCCCAGTGTCCCCAGCACTGGCACTCTGGGGTGGGGAGGGGTTGTCGTTGCCAAATTGCCTGAAGCATGTTGAACTGAGAATTTGATGTAATATGTGGGGAGTTTGGCCTGGTCCCCCCCCCTCCTTTCCTGGGCGGGGGGGTCATGCCCTGATGTCTGTCTGTCTGTCCATCCCCCCCAAAGGGGTGAAAATCCTGCCCATTCCCGTGCTCTCCAACAACTACAGCTACCTGGTCATCGACACTGGCTCCGGCCGGGCGGCCGTCGTTGACCCCTCTGACCCGCTGGCCGTGCAGGTGAGACCCCTGCACCCCCCCGACCCAGTGTTCGGGTGTCCCCGGGTGAGGGGGTGGCACCTCTCTGGCTTTTTTGGGGGGGCAAAGGGGGGCAAATCTGCCCCTAATCGGCAGCCCTTAGCACCCGGGGCAAGGTTGGAGGGTGGCAGGGCTCATTCTGCATCTGGAGAGCTGGGGGGGGGGGGGAGGGGCAGCGCACATTTAGGGGGAGACTGGTATTCAGGGTCTGTGTGTCCCCCAAATCTCTCTGTCCCCCCCATTCCCAGGCTGCTGTTGAAGAAGAGAGGGTGATGCTGGAGGCCATATTCTGCACCCACAAACACTGGTAGGGAGCAAGAAGGGGCCTTGGGGGGGTCGGTGGCTGCCGTGGAGGGTGCCCCAGCTGAGGCAACCCCCAGCCCTACCCCACGGGCGTGGGGGGAGGATATGGGGGGGACACATTTAGGGGCGCTGACCTCCCTGTCCACAGGGACCACAGCGGGGGGAACGCAGCACTCCGCCAGCAGCACAGCTCCTGCAAGGTATATGGCAGCACCCTCGATGCCATCCCAGAGCTCACCAAGTAAGTCTTGCGCCCCGCATCCTCTCCCGCAGCACCCCTGCAAATTTGGGGGGGGTCTTCACCCCCAGCCACTACTGTCTGCTCCACCCAGGCACCAGTCCATGCCCCAAGTACCAGGTTGCCCCCTTTGTGGGCAGAGACCTGGCATGCTCATGACACCGGTGCACCGGGGAAGGGTTGCATGGGGAGGTGGGTGTTTTGGGGTGCTGGGGTGGGAGGGGGCACCCTGACGGTGCACCCCTGTGCCCGGCACAGCCCGCTTGCGGACAGGGAGAAGGTGAGTGTGGGCTGCCTGACCTTCGAGGCGCTCGCCACACCCGGCCACACCGTGGGCCATATGGTGTACGTGCTGGACGGGCGGCCCTTCGGTGGCCCCCCCTGCCTCTTCTCCGGGGACCTCCTCTTCCTCGCTGGCTGCGGTGAGTGCACCCGACCACAGACCTGGGAGGCTAGCGGGGGGGCCCCACCCTGGGAAGGGCTTGGGGGGACCCCCCAATCCCCCCCATGACAGGCGGTTGCGTGGGTTCCAGGCAGGCTGTTTGAGGGCTCCCCTGAGACCATGCTCGCCTCCCTGGATGTGGCCGTGGGCTTGGGCGAGGACACGCTGCTGTGGCCGGGTGAGTGTCCCCAGCAGTAGAGCATGGCCACCGCTGTCCCCCCAGCCCCCGCTGCCGAGCTGGGGAGCCGGGCAGGGGCAATGCTAAGGGGTATGGGGGTCCGCAGGCCACGAGTACGCGCTGGAGTGCCTGACCTTCGCCAGCCTCCTGGAGCTGGACAACCCCGCGCTGGAGCAAAAGCTGCGGTGGGCGACGCAGCAGCGCCAGGAGAAGAGGAGCACGGTGAGGCTGGGGGGATCCCCTGGCTGCAGCCCCCCCCACCCCAGCCCCTCGCAGGGTTCCCCATCCCTCAGCGGGGATGCTGCACCCCGACATCCTCTTGCATGGCGGGTGCCGTAGGGGAAGGGGGTGCTGGGGGGGTCCCGGCTCCCCGCCGGGGGTGCTGCCTCCGGCGGGGGCTGAGCGGCTGCCCCCGCAGTGCCCCTCCACGCTGGGGGAAGAGCAGACCTACAACCCCTTCCTGCGGACCCACCGGCCGGAGCTGCAGGCAGCGCTGGGGCTGCGGCAGGGCGGAGGGGAGCACCCCGACGCCTTCCGCGCCCGCGTCCTCAAGGAGGTGCGGAGGCGCAAGGATCTCTACAAAGCCACCTAGATCCCCCCAACTCCCCAGCCCCCCCCTTTTCCATGGGGCTGGGTGCTGCTCGGGCGCAGGGGGCCCAGGACTGTGTGGTTTGTTTTGCTGTGAATCTCCCTCCTGGGGTGCAGGGTTGGGGGGGGGGGAAGAGTGGAAACCCCCCCGCACACCTGGGCACCCCATAAGTGATCCCTGTCTTTGTTCCCCCCGACTTGGGGGTCACCAACTGTCATGCAGAAGCACCTCGATCCCCTTTCTGGGGGTCTGTAGCCCCCCACCCCGCCGCTGGGGCTGTAGGGATGGCACCAAGGGCTTTTCCTGAACCCCCCCCCTTTTTTCTGGAAGCCCCCAATTTCTCCCCCCCAGCACTCAGGGAGCCCCCCCTTTCACCTAGCAACCCCCAGTGCTGTGCATCTCTTTTGGGGGGGGGGCTGGGATGGAGCCAGCAAGTGGGGGGGCCCCAATACTACCTCCAGGCAAGGGGCTCTTCTCCAGCACCCCATGCTTGGTGCCAGAGCCCCCCCACCCTGCACACACGCACACACACACACTGGGATGGGACCATGGGGGCACACTGGTGGGGTGTGGTGGGGTGCTGCTGCACTGGGGACTGGAGCCCCCCTCCCCAAATAAAAGACCAGATTGGAGTTGTACCTGTTTGGCCCTTTCCCTCCGGGGTCGCTGTCCCTTTAAGAGGCGGGGCCGGGCCGTTGCTATGGAGACCGCTGAAGCGTTGTTGGGGGGCACCTGGGTCCGGCGGGGCAAGTCTGGGGGGGGGCGGGTGTTGGTGGGCTGCTGGGGCCGGGGGGTGTTGGGGGACCGGGGGAGAGGATGGGGGGGCGACAGGGGCTGGGGGGCTGCAAAGGCTGGGAGGGGGTCATTGTCGTCGTCGTCCCCCCAGGGTTACACAAGGGTGCACCGGGGTTTGGGGGAGACCCACTCCCCCCTCACTGGGGGTCCGGCAGCAGGAGCCCCCCGGCGAGGCATGGAGCCCACCCCGAAGCACCAGCGGGAGCCCCCAGCCCTCACGGAGGCGGCCGCCGAGTTCCTGAGCCTCATCGGTGGGTGCCCCCCCTGCGCCGTGGGGGGAAACTGAGGCAGGGAGGTGCCCCGGGCGGGGGTGCGGGTCCCTCCGGGCGGGGGTGCGGGTCCCTCCGGGTGGGGGTGACGGGTCCCTCTGGCAGGGCCGGAGGAGCTGGAGCGCTGCCTGTTTGCTGAGACGCTGGAGATGGTGGCAGCTGGGGACCAGCCGAGGGACCGGGCGGGTGGCCAGTGGTGGGTGGCAGCCCGGTGGGCGCCCTACGAGCGGGCTGGCGAGCTGGTGCGGAGCTGCCTCCTGGTGCAAGCCGGCTCCTGCAGCAGGCAGGACGGCGTGCCCTGCTCCAGCGCCCTCAAAGGTGAGATGGGGGCGGCTTGGGGTGTCCCCCCGCTCCCCAGGGCGGGAGAACCCCACTCCCACCGGCACCCAGGGCTGGGACGGGGGCCCCGCTGCAGTGCCAGCGGGGTGGGCTGAGCGTGGCCTTGCTCTGCCAGCCTATGTGACCCCACAGCTGGAGACCCTGGAGCAGGAGGAGCAGGAGCGCCTGGAGGTGACTGGTGTGGCGGTGGCGTGTCCCCTTCCCCATGTCCTGACTCTCTGCCCTGCAGCGATGCCCACCTGGGGGCTGTGCCCTGTGCAAGGTCGCTGTGGGCAGCCTGGTGCCCCCTCCCTGGCTCAGACACCAGTTCTGTCCCCCCAGCCTGGTCCCCTTCCCCTGCTCTGGGTGGCAGCTGGAGTGGGGAGTTTCCCACAATGCATCTGGCACGGTACCCTGATTGAAAGGGATGCTGGGGTGTGCCACCGCAGAGAGGGGGTGCCCTGGCTCTGCCCCCCCACCCTGTGCCCCCCACCCCTCCTTGCAGCTCAGAGCACACCCCACAGAGAGGAGGACCCACATGGTGAGCCACCAGCATGGGATGACTGTCACCACGACCCTCCAGGAGGGAGAGGTGAGGCTGAGGGGTGGGCTCCCTGCCCTCTGCCCCCCCGATGGGGCACATCCTGGGGGGGGGATAGGACATGGCGGGCCTGTCCCACCCAGGGGTGCCCGCAGGCTCCGTGGGGTGCCATCCCCAGGGACGGTGGGGCTGTGGCTGTCCCACGAGGTGGCCAGGTCTCTCCGCAGGCAGAGCTGCAGTGCCAGAGCTTCTCCTACAGCCGGGACGAGCTGCGGGGGCTGCTGTCAGAGGGTGCCAGCCTCCTGCTGCTACGGGTGCTGGCGTGCCAGCGGGCAGTGCCCCCCGGCCTCATCTTCCCGGCCATCGACACCAAGGGCCACCTCTGCACCTCCAGCTACGTGAGCCGCTGGCCGGGGGGGGCCATGGGATGGGGAGTCTGGGTCAGGTTGGGGGTGCCAGGGTGGGATGTGGGAAGTAGGGGTGAGCGGAGTGTGGATGACAGCATGGAGGGGCACGGGGATGGCACCTGGGGGCAGAGGTGGCTCCGGGACAGGGGTGACCCCTGGCCATGCCCCCCCAGCGTGCCCTGGGCATCCAGCGGCAGGCGGTGGGCTTGGCAGAGGCGGAGGTGTTTGTGATCGAGCGAGCCGTGCACACCGGTGCGGGCGTCTCCACTGTCTGGCACAGCAGCTTCCTCCCCAGCGGGTACGGGCAGGGGTCCGGCCGGGGGCACCCCCAGCCCCGCCAGCCTGGCGGGGGCCCAGGACGGGGGGTCACCGGCTCCTTCCCCCACAGGCGTTTGGCCCGGCGGGTGCAGGTCGGCTGCCCGATGCTGGTGCTTCTGCAGGATGAGTCTGTCCTTGGCGAGACAGGTACTGGGGGGAGGGGGGGGGGGGGGGCTTGTGCCCCCCCGCACGGGCAGCCCCTGCCTGCTGTCTGGCAGCCGAGTGGAGAACGCCCTGCCCTGCCTTTCTGCTGCCAGGTGGGGTCGAGCCCCAGCCCCTCTTCCCCAAACAGCCCCTGGACTGGGAGGAGGACATCCAGCTCTGGTCCTGGTTCCTGGACAGGAAGGTGAGATGTGGGAAAATGGGGACATGGGGCTGTGCCACTCCCCAGCCCTGAGGTGCCCGGGGGCACAGTGGGGATCAGGCGGGCCAGCACTCCCCCAGGTGACTCAAGTGTGGACAAGGACCCAGGCATCCCACCCCCCACCCCAGCACGGTGGCAGGGGGGGACATCGGTGCCCAGGGCAGGGGGACATCGGCCCCTGTGCCCACCCTGCCCACCCCGCCGCAGGAGGAGCTGCAAGCATCCCACGCCGCCTACATCCAGCAGCACCCTGAGCTCCGGGCGCTGCTGGCCGACTTCCTCCAGGCCCTGCTCCTGCAGCAGCCTCACGACCCCGTCTCCTTCGCTGCCCAATTCTTCACCCCCTTTGCCCACCAGCAGCCCCCCGGGACCCCCTTCACCTCCGCTGGGGCTGCCAGCCCCCTCCCCAGCCCCCTGCCTCACCACTCTCCGGCTAACGGGGAATAAAGCTGCCAGCGTTGCCTGTCCAAGCTCGTTTGCTTTGGGGAAACTGAGGCACAGGGAGGGCACAGGGCGCTGACTTGCATGCTAACCCCTCCTCCACGCCAGTCTGGGAGGGACCCAGGCATCCTGGCCCCCTCCTGCCTGTTCTAGCCCCCACCTGGGGTGGGGGGTGCCTGGGACATACCCTGGGGCAGAGCCAAGCTAGCATCCCTGCACTGGGGCACCCCACATCTCCCTGGGGGCAGAACCCCGATGCCCACCTCTCTGTGGGGCACAGCCCCGTGGCAGAGGGGTGCCCCGAAGGGGCAGCCAGTACTACCCAGGCACCCGTGGGTGCACCTGGGGTGCTCCTCCTCCCACCTCCACAGCACCGAGGGTCCTGGGGATGGGGTGCCCCACTTTCGTGGGAGCAGCCTGACCCACTATGACACTGAGCACCCCATCTTTGGGGTGAGGGTCCCCCCACCCAGAGCCTGCCGGGCTGGGTGCTCCACCCCAGCAGCTGAGGGTGCATTTTGACCTGCTCACGTGCTTGTGCAACGCACGCCTGCTTCCTCCTCGCTCCCACTCCGCCGGCCTTTCCCCTACTCCCGTGAGGCCAGCCCTTTTCCACACACTGTGGGTCACTGTCCCCTGTCCCCCCACAACCGCCCAAGGAGCAAGACCCTCGGCATGTGATGGAGGGTGACACGCAGACACGCTCCCGCACCCCTGGGCACGCTGGTGTTTGCATGTGTGTGCACGGCAAAGGGGAGGGAGGCGCTGGGTCCCCCCTCCTGGCACAGGGTGGGGGCACTGAGACCGTGCACACTCATAGCACCCAGCCCCCACCAGGCAGGGCCCCTTTCCCAACCCAAATCAGCGGGTGGGGAAGGAGCACTTCCTCCTCCTCCTCCTCGTCATCCTCCCCTCATCGGGGGGGGGGGGGGGGGGGTGTCCTTTAAAAGCTGGGTGGCGGGCATTGCACCCAGTGTTGAGATCAGGTCTCCCCAACACCGTGTCCGGATCGTGCCCAGCCATGGCATCGCTGGAGCCAGGTGAGCCCCATGATACTTGGGTCCCCTCGCGCCTCCTTTCCTCCCCTAAACCCCCTTCCCTCCACCCCAGGACCCCTGGCTCTGCTCCCCACCCCCGGTGGGCCCCATCTACCCCAGCCTGTCCTGGCTTCCCCATCTGCTCCGTCCTCTGTTCCCCCAAGCCCACCTGTGATTCACCCACACTCCCGGGACGTGGGTGGGCTGGAGGGGGCATTGGGACCAGTACCAGCCTCTTGTCCACACTCTGTGCCCACCCAGCGGCAGGAGCAGGAGCAGGGTCCCCTCCCGCCCAGAAATGCACTTGGCTCTTGGACTGGTGAAGATTGGGCTGGGACCAGGGGTTTTTCGGGACACCTGAGCTGGAGGTGACATCCGACCCCTTTGGGCAGCCACTGACAGCCTCCATATAGCCACCCTCATGGCTTCCCCAGAAAAAATGGGCTTGTCCCTCATGGGGCTCACTGGGCAGGGGCAGGTGGGACTGGGGAGAAGCTGGCACCAGGGCTGCCAGCCCACCAGTGTCCTTGTCCCCTGGCAGGCTGCCACCTCCCCTTCTTCTCTTCCTACCCCCCCCAGGCCTCACCGGCTCCCTGAACCGGGGCCAAGCCCAGACTTATGGCACCGGCAAGAGCCCCGTGCCCCCACAGCGCCCTGGCACCCGGGATCAGACCTACCTGGACGAACTCATCAGCATCCCCAAGGGTGGCGGGGTAGGTGCTGCCAGGCTGGCACCTCCGTCTGAGGGTGGGCAGAGACAGGGCGGGGGGCCAGTACCACACGGAGCTTGAGGTGGGGGGCAAAGGGCCACCGCAGCGGGGGAGACGTGCCTGGGACATGCCCCGGGGACCTCGGTGTCCTCAGACCCGGCTCAGGCAAATCACAGCCCCAGGCTGAGCGTTTCCACGCTTAAATGTTTCCAGATGGGGAAACTGAGGCACGGGGCGAGGCGCTACCCAGCCGCAGGGATCACACCGCTGCTCCCACACCTCCCGGGTTCCCCGTCCTGGGCCGCCCGTGCCCAGCCCAGCGGGGCATCCCCAGGCTGCCTGCGCCCTGCCAGCCCCCCCATCCCTGGCCGGTCCCGGGGGGCAAAAGGGAGAAGGGGAAGGGATGGAGGTTCCCCTGCCAGGAGGGGTGGTAAAAGCGGGGCTCGGCAGTGGGATCCCATGGGGTGCAATTCATGGTGCCTGACAGACCCAGGACCCCGCTGCAAATCCCTGTCCAACCTGTCCCCATGTGGGATGGGGGTCTCGCTGCCCCCCCCAGCACTGCTGCTAATGGAGAGGGGCTGAGGGGCAGCGGTTCCCTCCCGAAAACAAGGGGAAATGTCCTCCGTGAGTGAAACGCACCCATGCGGGCAGCACAGGGCTTCCCCGCAACGGGCTAAAGGGGACCGGGAGTACAACTGGGAGACACTGGTTTTGAATGGGAGCTCCTCGCTCTGACCTGCTGCCTCGTCCCAGCCCGGTTTCAGCTTTAGGAAACTCTGGGCTTTCACCGGTCCCGGCTTCCTCATGAGCATCGCCTACCTGGACCCGGGCAACGTGGAGTCAGACCTGCAGTGCGGGGCGGTGGCGGGGTTCAAGGTGAGCCCCTGGCCCCCCAAGGCCCCCGGGTCAGGAAGCAGCCAGGGGTTTCGTAACCTCTCCTGCGCCAACGGCCGCCCAGCCCCATGGCACGCCGGCTTCCCCAGCCCGGGCAGCGGGAAGGCAACGGGGGGCCCTTGGCACTGGGGGAGGGCACCCAGGGGTGCGGGAGGGCCACCCCTCTGCCTGGTCTGGGGACCACATCCAGCCCCTCCGGGCTTCTCCTTCCCCGTGTCCCCGGGCTGGCTGATAACCTTGCTGGGAGCCCCGGGAGGCCGGATCCTGCCCGGTGCCTGGCTCCTGCTGCCTCCCTCCCTCCTGCCCCCCCCAGCTGCTGTGGGTGCTGCTGTGGGCCACCGTCCTGGGGCTGCTGTGCCAGCGCCTGGCCATCCGGCTGGGCGTGGTGACGGGGAAGGACCTGGCTGAGATTTGCTACCTCTATTACCCCAAGGTGAGCAGTCACGGGGAGTCCCCCCCCGGGGTCACAGCCTGGGGGGACCCCACGCTTGGGCTGAAGGCGGTCCTGGCAGGGACTGGGGGGGCAAGACTGTCTGGGGGTGGAGAGGAGCGGGAAGATGCTGTGAGAGCCTCACCTCTCCCAGGGGCTCCCCAAAGCCTCCCCAGCCCCAATCTAGCACCCACACACCCCTGTGATACGGGGGCCCAGGGGAGGTGGGGAGGGAAGCAGCTGCCTCAGTGTCCTGGTCCAATATGGGGACACGTGAGCGCGTCCCTTGGGGCGGGGGTGAGCCCAGGCGTCGGGGCAGCGACGCGCAGCCGAGATGCGGGGCGAGCCTGGGCGCGTTAGTGCGGAAAGCTGGAGGGGCTCAGGGGGGTCACACGGCAAAGGAGGGGGGGAGCTAGGCGTCCCTTCTAGGCAGCAGGACCCTGATGGGGGCAAAGGAGCAAAGAGATCTTGGCTGAACATAGGTCCCCAAAAGGAGGGCTGGATACGTCCCTCTGTCCCAGCACCCCCCGGGAGCATCATATCCAGACAGCTGGGTCCTGTCCTCGGCTCTCACTGGGGCAGGGACGGGGAGGGGGCGCAGAGTGGGATTTAGGATCCATCTTGCGTCCCGAGATTGTGTCGTGGGAGAGGCTGGTGGTTTCTCCTGGGATCCCCGCGCTGCTCTGGGTGGCCTGCTGCAGCCTGGGGACAGGGACAGGGGCTTCACCCTGGAGGCTGTGCCCACTCACCCCGGGGCCAAGCCGCACTGCGGGCTCGGGCACCTCACTGTGCCCCGGCCCCTCCAGGTGCCCCGCGTGCTGCTCTGGCTCATGATTGAGATCGCCATCATCGGCTCCGACATGCAGGAGGTGATCGGGACAGCCATCGCCTTCAGCCTGCTCTCGGCAGGCCGGTGAGCCACTCCCCAGGGATCCCCCCAGCCACCCCAATGGCTCGGCTCTGCCAAGGGGCATGTAGCTAACGCCATCCCTTGCCATCCCACAGCATCCCCCTCTGGGGTGGGGTCCTCATCACCATCGTGGACACCCTCTTCTTCCTCTTCCTTGACAAATATGGTGAGTGCTGGGGTCAGGGGACAGTGGGGACGCTTGCTCGGGCAGCCCTGGTGCCAATGTGGCATCGGTGTCCCCCACCCTGTCCCACTCCATCTCTCGACCCCTCTAGGGCTCCGCAAACTGGAGGCTTTCTTCGGCCTCCTCATCACCATCATGGCTCTGACCTTCGGCTACGAGGTGAAGAGGGGAGCTGGGGTCACCCCTTTCCCTGCAGGACGCTGGCAGGGGACACCCATGGGGCATTCCTGCTGTGGTGGGGGGAGTGCCAGCTCACAGTGCCCCTTCCCACTGGTCCTCAGTACGTGGTGGTGAGGCCGGGGCAGGTGGAGGTGCTGAAGGGGATTTTCCTGCCCTACTGCCCGGGCTGCGGGCGAGAGGAGCTGCTCCAGGCCGTGGGCATCGTCGGTGCCATCATTATGCCCCATAACATCTTCCTCCACTCCTCCTTGGTCAAGGTGAGAGCAAGGCACTGCCGTGGGCACTGCCACCCCGGGGTGTCTCAGGGGACACGTGGTGGGGACCAGCCCTGGGGGGCTGCGGGACAGGGTGTGCTCACCTGGCCCCCTGGCACCCATGTCACCCGCCATGCCCAGACACGGGCGATCGACCGGTCCAAGAAGGAGGCAGTGCAGGAGGCCAACATGTATTTCCTGACCGAGTCCTGTGTGGCCCTCTTCGTCTCCTTCCTCATCAACCTCTTCGTCATGGCTGTCTTCGGCGAGGCTTTCTACCACCAGCGAAACGAGGATGTGGTGAGTGTCACCCTGTGACCACAGGGAGGTGATGGCTGTGCCTGGCTGCAGAGGCGGGCAGGGCGAGCATCCTTTGGAGAGTGGGTGTCCTCATCCCCTGGGATGTGGGGGGGGGTCACCCCCGTGTCCATGGGGGCTGCCAGGTGGCCGTCACGCTCGTGCCCACCGTGCCTTGCAGCACAACAAGTGCGTCAACAGCAGCATCAGCCACTACGCCGACATCTTCCCCGTCAACAACGAGACGGTCTCTGTGGACATCTACCAGGGGGTGAGTGGCGCCAGGCTGTGCCCAGCAGGCACATTGTCCCCCATTTTGGGGACATAGTGCTCCCCCCCATTGACCCCTCGGTCTGGGGGGTGCTGTGACCCCGCCAGGAGGCCAGGAGCCGATGGGGGTGCCCGAGGTGGCACTCATAGGAGTGTCTCCGCACAGGGCGTCATCTTGGGCTGCTATTTTGGGGCGGTGGCACTGTACATCTGGGCCATCGGGATCCTGGCAGCAGGACAGAGCTCCACGATGACCGGGACCTACGCGGGGCAGTTTGTCATGGAGGTGAGGGACAGGGATGCTGGCCCTCGCCCCCACGGGGAGCAGCTGGGAGGGAGGGGAATCACAGGTGGGCCCTGGGTGGGGGGTCCTGTGGGCAACGCCCCCCCCGGGGTATTTGGCAGAGTTAATTGCCGCCCATTCCTGCAGGGAGCTGGGCACGGGGCATTGCCACCCGGTGGGTGGCAGCTTGCTGGCACCAGGGTCCCTTGTCCCCAGGAGGTGAGATGGGGACAGAGCCCACCCATTGCACGGCCACCCCCGCCCCCTGTGACACCCCCTCCCAGAGGCACCCCGTTAGTGCCCCATGCGGTATTTCCCTAATGAGCTCGTTTGCTTAATGAGCTGGCGCTGACATCTAGCGGGGCCCAGGAGCCCTGCAAGGGCCCGCTCAGCACCCTGGCACAGAGGAGGGAGCGATGCCCCCCATGTCCCTCCGAGCCAGGGTCTGGGGGCCACACCGGCGCGGTACCCCAGGCACGGCACGGCACGGGGCGAGGGCGCAGGTTTCGCTGTGTCCCCAGGGCTTCCTGCAGCTCCGCTGGTCCCGCTTCGCCCGGGTGCTCTTCACCCGCTCCTTCGCCATCCTGCCCACCATCTTCGTGGCCGCCTTCAAGGACGTCAGCCAGCTCACGGGCATGAACGACCTGCTCAATGTCCTGCAGAGCATCCTGGTAAGGTGGGGGGCACCGCCTGCCCTCCAACACCCCAGCCCGGTGGCCGTGCCCCCCTCACACCCCTCTCCTTCCAGCTGCCCTTTGCCGTCCTGCCCGTCCTCACCTTCACCAGCCTGCGCCCGCTCATGCAGGACTTCACCAACGGCCTGTGAGTGCCAGGGCCGGGGAGGCACGGGGCGGGAGAGCGGGGCGCCCCACCTGCAGGCACCCTCCCTTTGGCCCACCCTGCCCCCCCAAACCACGCCACGGGGGCAGCTGGTGTATGGGCATCGGGGGGGGCACATTCGTTCCCGCATGCCCAGGGCAGCCAGAGCGGGACGGACCCTGTCACTGCCCTCTCCATCCTCATCCCAAGGCCACGTCTGCCCCCCGGGGTCCTCAGCATCCTCCTGGCACTGCCAGCCCTGCATTCGGAGGGTGGCCAAAGCCATGCCCAGAGCCCCGTCGCGGGGGCGCAGCATGGCTGCGGGGTGCAGAGGTCCCGGTTGGGGTCTTGCTCACCGGCAAACCCAGATCCCCGAGACCGCTGTGCCCGGTGGTACATGGGGCGGGGGCTCTGCCCTGGCGCTGACGCCCGCTCCCCTGCCCGCAGCCTGGGGAAGGCGCTGATGATCCTCATCACCGGGCTGGTCTGCGCTATCAACGTCTACTTCGTGGTGGACTTTCTACCCACGCTGCGGGGCCTGGGCTACCACATCCCCCTGGGCCTACTGCTGGCCGCCTACGTGGCCTTCGTCGCCTACCTGGTAGGGCTGGCACCACGGGAAGGGGTGGCCTGGTGGGGGATGGCGTCCCCAGTGGGTGCCCACCGACCCGCCCTCTTTGCCCCCACAGATCTGGACGTGCAGCATCGCACACGGAGCCCAGTTCCTGGCCCGGGGCCACCACAGCCGGTTCAGCTTCGGCGTCTCCCTCGACCCGCCGACCCTGGCAGGGACCCGGTGACAAACCCCGTCCCCCGTTACGGTCCCCCCGTCCCTGCCCAGCACGGGCCCCTGTGCTGGGTACCGGTTTGATGCCACACCGAGCCCGGGGATGATGTTCTGCCCAGAGATATGCCCAGCAAGGAAGGGGTTAACAGACGGGCGGACCTTCCCCCCAAATTTTAAGCGCCCCCCCCAATTCAGGGGTGGTGGTCCAGGCTGGATGCGGGGGGGGGGCAGCGGGAGGTGCCCCCAGCCCTTGGCAGAGAGGCTCCGGTGAATGAGCCGCCCCGGAGACCTCCCCTCCTCATTAGTGCCGGGAACCGCCGGCCCCCGGGACCGCTAATTACCGCTCGGGACCGCTAATCGCCTCCCGGGACCGCTAGCCAGCCCTCCCCGCCCGCCGCCGGCGGGGCCACCAGCCCCGCTGCCCGGGCCTGGCCCCAGCCCCCGGCCCGGCGCGGCCGGAGCCCCACGGGGGGCTCCTGAGCTCGGGTGGGGACGAGGAGGGGACGGCTGATAAATGGCGTGTTTGTAACCTGGCCTCAGCCTCGCTGCTGCTGCGCGGCCCCGGGGCGGGGAGGGGACCCCACGGCCCCGCCGTGCCCCGGGCCGGACCCTTAGCCCCTGGCTGGGGGGTTCGTACACCCACGCGTGACCGTGGGGATGGGGGGGGGGTGCTTAGCCCTCACTCTTTGCATTCCCCGCGGGGGAGCGGGGAGGCGGGGGGCCCGCCGTGCCCTCCCCGCGCCGGATGCCCCGTTTCCCGCCCGCCGGCCCCGCCGGATGCGGATGCGGGGCCGCTCGGGCCCTCCCCGGGGGCGGCCGTCGCCCCCCGCACCCCTCCCGGCCCCGCACCCCGGGGGGGGGGGTCCCCGCCGCGCTTCGCCCCCCGCCGCGGCCCGCACTTGCGAGACGCTCCCTGGCTGTTTCAAGGCTCCCCCCTCTCCCCAGCACCCCACCACCACCCCGAAATCCCCCTTCCCAAACCAGCCCGGCCGGGGGGGGTAAGGGGGGGAATTTGGGGGGCCGGACCCCCCCCCAGTCCCGTGCGCCCCCCCCCCGAGGGGACCCCCCCCGCTCCCGGGGGCCGCGCTTGTTTATGTGAAGAATTTCCCCTTCCTTAAAAGGGCGATGCCGGCCGGGCTGGGGCGGCGCCTCCCCCCCGCCTCCGCGTTGGCCCAGCCTCGGGGCTGCTTGAAGGAGGAGCCTGGGCGGTGGGGCCCACCGAAAGGCGGGGTGTCCCGGGTCCCCCCCCAAAAAAGGGACGCAGCCCACCCCAGTCGCCGGAGCTCCCACCAGCTCTGGGGAGGAGGAGCAGGAACCACCCCTCCCCACCGCGGTGCCTGCAAGGGGCACCCCCACCCCGGGGGCACAGGGCTGGGGGGCCGCCAGAGACCGGGGGGGGGGGCCCGGGGTCGTCCCCAGCGAGCGAGGGGCTGGGGGCTGCTGGGGTCTGCGGGGTGCAGGGTGCAGCCCCACGGCTCTTCTGCTTGCACGGTGTGGCCCCGGGGGGCAGGGGGTCACCAGGGCAGGGCCTGCGGGGATCGCCCTTCTCCGGCTGGGACCCCCAGCCCGGGGGCACCCCCAGCCCGGGGGCACCTGGCCGGGCCCAGCTCTTGGCAGGAGGTGGCCAGCCCCGGGCCCCCGGCCATGGGGCAGCGCTTGGTGGGGCAGCGCTCCCAGGGCCACAGGTAGCCAGGGGAATGGGACAGGATCCGGGACCCCAGGCTGGGGGCAGTGGGGTGGCACAGAGGGGTCCCTTGGTGCCCACTGGCAGGAGCCCAGTGCCTTTCTGCCCTGTGCCCCCACACTGCAGCCCACATGGGGGCTTGTGCGCTCTTGGTCTGGGCTGGGGGTGCAGGATGCGGCCCCTGTCACCACAAGCCCCGTGTCCCCAGCATGTCCCACAGCCCCAGGATGGGGACAACATCTCCCTGAGCTTCCAGGCTGACGGGTCTGCCCCTGGGTGGGCAGCGAAGCTGGAAGCAATGCTCCGACTGCTGCTGCAGGCGTCCGGCCGGGAGACTTTCCTAATTACATTAATTAGAGGACAGGCAGGGCCTGGCTGAGCTGGGACTGCTGCCTGCACATGGCTCATCGGAGAGGGAAGAGCAGGATTTGGCCACAGGAACAGGGATGCTGAAGGGGACAGCGTGTGGCCTCCACAGCTGTCCCCACAGTGAGTGATGTCCCCTGGCCCCCGCCAGCAGCCTGGCCCGCTGGGGACGAGGCAGGCGTCCTGCCCGGCTCCACCCGGGCCAAAGGAGCAGCACAGGTCAGCCCGAAATAGAGCGCGGAGGAAGCCGAGCCTCTACCCTCCTCTTCCTCCCGCCAGGCAGGGGGGCAGCGCCGGCTGCCTGGCCCGGGGCAGGGAAACTGAGGCAGGGGCTGCCCGCAGGCAGAGCGGGCGGAGGAGGTGGCAGGACGCCGTGTCCCGGTTCCCAGCCGCAGCCCGGGCCCTGCCACGGCTCCCCCGGGGGCTCCCGCCGCCGGGATGCTCCGCACGGAGCTGGGAGCCAGCCTTCCCACCGCCTGCCCGGTCCCGCCGGCCCCGCAGCATCCCAGTTCCCCGGGGGGGCACCTCCCGACGCCGGCTTGGCCCTGCAAGGTGCTGAAAGCACCAGGGGCCGCGGGGCAGGGGGACACCGGGCATCCTACGCCTCCCACGCGGGTTTGGTCCCTCCGTGACACGGGATGAGCGGCGGGGGAGGGAGCGGGCGGAGGGACCCCAATTCCCAGCGGGGTCCCCCCGTGGACAGGTGTCGTGTCCCCTTGTGCCCCAGGCTGGCAGCGGGGACAGGTCCCCTCCCGGCCCCGTTCCCCAGCGGCTGCTGCCACCGCACGGGGCCGGCTCAGCCCCGGGCAGCCGCCGGGGCAGAGCGGTACCGGGCCGTGCTGCCGCGGGCACCCCCGCCTCGCCACTGCCCCGGGACCCCCCCGCCTCCCCGGGCCAGAAAGGACCATCTCAGCCCCTGACGTTCCCAGACCGCAGCTGGGAGAGGTGGAAAGGCCCCAGACAAGCTCAGATGGGGAATTTCCAACCTGCTCTGCCCCGGGGGGCAGCGCTGATAGAGGGCACGGCATCTCCGGCCACCGGGATGGCGAGCGGGACCAGCTGGAATCCCCGCCCCCCCCCAGGGCCGGAGGCTGCCGGTGGGCACGGCGGTGCGAGGCTGGGGCTTGCAGGCGGGGAGGGTGCCGGGGTGGAGGGAGGCTCCGGGGACGGGGGCTGGGGGGGGATGAGTTTGCCCGAAGGGGTTGTTGCATCTTCGAGCTCCTGGTAAAAGCTGCTTTTCGGAGCGTGGCTGGAAACACAGGCGGCGGCAAGAGGGGAGGAATTGCAGGGGAAATGATAGGTATTATTAGTAATAAATTATTTCCCCAAATAATTAGGGAATTGCGGGGGAAAGAGGGAAGAAAGAGACAAGTGGGCGGTTATTGGTGCAGCCCCCCAGCACCTCTTCCCCCTGCCCCGGCAATGGGGAACGTGTCCCCGGGGACACACACACAGGGACCCCCCAGCACAGCCTGCAGCCCCTGGGTACGGGGGGCTTTGCTGCAGGGGACACCCAGCATGGGGGGCGGGGGGGGGGGGGGGGGAGCTTCCCTCCTTCCCCGGGGCTGCCAGCCGGACGGCGGGGTGACACCCGGGGGTGACAGCAGGGCCGACCCCCCTCTCCATCATCCTCCCGAGGGGTGGGGGGGTGGCGAGGCGGGGAGGGGGGTCCTTCCTAGCCAACCCCCCCCCCCCCCCCTTCCAGAGAGCGCCTGCACCCCCGCTCCCGGTGGCGGCTGGGCGGGAGGCGGAGGCGGAGGAGGAGGAGGAAGAGGAGGAGGAGGCCCCCCCCCCGGCGTTGCCCTTTTAAGGGGTTCCTTGAAACCGCGCCCGGGTTCCATGTTTGCAGCCCCAGCCCGGGCGGAGGAAACTCCATGTTGTAACAAAGTTTCCTCCGCGGCGCCGCTCCCGCGCCCGCCGCCCCGCGCCGCCGCCGGCCCCCGCCCCGCCTCCCCCCCCTCCCCCGGGGGCCGCGCCGGGGGGGGCCGCCCCCTCCCACCCCCCCCCGGCGCCCATGGAGCACCAGTCCATCATCGCCCAGGTCAGCCGGGAGGAGGGGAGCGCCCCGCTGCAGGAGAAAGGTAACGCGGGGGGGGGGATCCACACACCCCCACCCCGGTGCGGGGGGGGGGGGGGGAGGGGAGGTCCCCGGGGTCTTCGGTACCGGGGGGCCCTGCGGAGGGCTGCTGTGGGAGCGTGCGATGAGCTGCGGGCGGTCTCAGCCTGCACCGCGCGTCCCGCTGCCCCGGGGCTGGAGGGGGATGCGCTGGGGCTCGGGGCGGGGGGGAGTCGGGGCTGTCTGCAGCCGCCCGGGCGCGGGGGGTCGTGCCCTGTCCCCTCCTGTCCCCCCCCGACCCTCGTCGGTGCACCCCTGGGGTGCTCGGGGCGCCGCTCAGCCCCCGGCGTATCTGCGCCGTTCGCTCCGGGGCAGCTGAGGCAGGGAGGGGGACGCGGCGCCGGGCACCCCGCTGCAGCCCGGGGCACGGCCCGGCCGCTCGGCCCCGGCCCCGGCGCTCCCTCCAGCCCGCGCAGCGGGGTTTGGCGGGGAGCGCTGCCCGTCCCGCTGCCCGGGGCCGGGGTGCTGCCCGCCGGCCTGCGGAGCTGGCAGGGCCGGGGCGGGGGCGGGGGGCGAGCGCGGGAACGGGGCCCGGACCCCCGCGGGGAGCTCCTGCCCCACGGGCTCCCTCCGCGGGGCTGTGGCCCGGCTGCTGGGGGGCACAACCGGGGGGGGAGCAGCGGCTCCTGGCCCAGGCCAGCCCCACTCCCGGTGCGGGCTGGGGGCAGGATCTGGCCCGCGGGACCGGTGGGGAAGGGGCCGGAGCCGCCGCGCTGCCCCCGGTGCCCGGGGCGGGCAGGAGCTGCCCCTCTGCCTCAGTTTCCCCTTGATCCGCCAATGGGGGTTGCGGGAACGGCGCCCGGGGGCGGGCACTTCGTCCTGATTGGTCTCTCGTCTCCGGTACGCTCCAGCCGGCCAATGAGAAGGGGGCCAGGCTGGGGGCGGGGCAAAGAGAGGCCTGTAAGCCCCGCCT
Organism: Platalea leucorodia; assembly: GCF_965183815.1. Taxonomy (NCBI): domain Eukaryota; kingdom Metazoa; phylum Chordata; class Aves; order Pelecaniformes; family Threskiornithidae; genus Platalea; species Platalea leucorodia. Next base: position 84,816,191 of record NC_138827.1, on the reverse strand, counting down.
CCCCCGGCCAGGCCCCGCCCACAGGGCCACCCACCCGCGTGGGTCTGTGCCCCCCGCGGAGGGACAGCGGCACGAGCCGGGGGTCCACGAACCCCCGCCCCCCCCGGGCAGGACCCGCTCTGTTATTGTAGGGTCTCCGGCCGCGGGGGGGGGGCACGGAGGTCACCCGTGGGGCGGGGGGGGCACATCAGGGGCTGTGGGTGGTCTCCAAACACTCGCGTCCGCGGCGCTGCCCCGGCGCCGGCGCTTGGCGGGGCAGGAAGGGCGGCCGGACGGGTGCCGGGGGCTGATAAGGGCTCGGGGGGGCCCCCCCCCGTGTCCGGCATCGACACCCCGAACCCATCTCACCCCCCACCCCCCCACCCCCCACGCCGTGCCCGGGTGGGGGGGACCCCCGTGGGTGCCCCTGCCCCCTTACCCCCCCTTCTCCCCCCCCCAGGTACCCCGGCCCCTGCCAAGAAGCCGCGGAGCCGCAGCATCCTCCAGTCCCTCTTCTGCTGCCTGTGCCGCGATGAGGGGGAGCCCTGCGCCAGCACCACCAGCGCCCCGCTGCTGGTGGAGGAGAACGGGGCCCTGCCCAAGGTACCCCCCCCGGCACCCCCGCACCCCAGCCTGGCATTTGGGGGGGACACCCGCAGCGCGGGGAGGTGCGGGGCTGCCCATCCCCAGCGCTTCCCCTGTGCCGGGATGGGGGGGGCAGAAGGGGCTCCCCGCGCCCCCTCTGGGTGGGCGGGAGGGGAGGGGGTGCCCCTCGCCACCCCGCTGACCCCCTCCCCGCCGCAGGCTGCCGTCAAACACCTCCTGCCCGAGATCAAGCCGCAGGACGCCAGCAAGCTGTGCGTGGTCATCGACCTGGACGAGACGCTGGTGCACAGCTCCTTCAAGGTGGGGGACATCCCGGCCGCCCCCCCCATCCTGCCCCATGCCTTCCCCCCCCCCCAGGTGATGCCCAGCACCCGGCACTGGGTTGGATGGGGCACCCCTGCGAGGGGGCAGCAGGGCTGGCAGCGTTTGGGCAGGGGGTGCCCGCCCGGTGCTGACCCCGCTCTGCCCTCCCCAGCCGGTGAACAACGCTGACTTCATCATTCCCGTGGAAATCGATGGCATCATGCACCAGGTAACGGGGGGGTGCCCGGCGGGCAGGGGGCACGGCCCCTCTGCCCCCCTCCCCGGGGACTGGGAGCCGTCCCAGCGCTCCGCACCGAGGGGCGGTCGGGGGTGTCTGGGTGCCGAGCTTGGCACCGAGGGGGGCAGAGGTGGGTGCCCCTCTTTCCAGCGGGGTGGGGAGGTGGGGGGGGGGGGGATCCTGGCACAGTGCCCGCCTGCAGTGGCCGGCCCCGGGTTCAAGTAATCCAGGATAGGCTGTGGTCTGGGCAGTCAGCCTGTTCTCGGTTACTTGGCTCCGGAGCCGGCCGGCCGCTTCGCCTGGGACGTGCCAGCGGGGCCCTGGCGTCTCCCAGCCCACGCGGGGCAGCCCCCACGGCACGGGGCGCGGGCAGCCCCCTGCCCCCCCTGCCCCAGCAGGGAGCCGCTGGCTGGGATCAGGGAGAGGAGCGTCCCCCGGGGGGGCCATGGGGTGCTGCCTGGGGGCTGGGTTGCCGGTGCCGGCGGCGCGCTGCCCTCCGAACCCGTGCCTGCAGGTGTACGTGCTCAAGCGGCCGCATGTGGATGAGTTCCTGCAGCGCATGGGCGAGCTCTTCGAGTGCGTGCTCTTCACCGCCAGCCTGGCCAAGGTGGGTGTCCCCGCCGCCCCCCGCCATCGACCTCCCCTTCCCGGCCACCCCTGGGGTGGCATGGCTCCCCTTGCCTGCCCGCCCATGGGCATCGCTGGCCACTTGTCCCCTGCCAACCTGCAGGCAGTGCCAGCGTCAGGCAGCGCTGCCTGCCCCTCCAAGGAGCTGGCCAGGGAAACTGAGGCACGGGGCGAGCTGGCACCGGTGGGGAGCTGGGCGCCATCGTCACCATGGGGCAGGCACGGCGGCACGGCATGCCCTGGTGACCCCCCTCCCTTGCCCGCAGTACGCGGACCCCGTGGCCGACCTGCTGGATAAATGGGGGGCTTTCCGAGCACGGCTTTTCCGGGAATCCTGCGTCTTCCACCGCGGCAACTACGTGAAGGACCTGAGCCGCCTGGGCCGCGACCTGCGCCGCATCATCATCGTGGACAACTCGCCTGCATCCTACATCTTCCACCCCGATAACGCCGTACGTATCCCCGGGTGAGGCTGGGGAGGGGGGGACGGAGGGGAGGTGGCCGGGGCCCCCCCTCAGCCGCTGCTGGCTGCGCTGCCTGCAGGTGCCGGTGGCCTCCTGGTTCGATAACATGGCGGACACGGAGCTGCTGGACCTGCTGCCCTTCTTCGAGAGGCTCAGCAAGGTGGAGGACGTGTACGCAGTGCTCAAGAAGCAGCGGACTAACAGCTAGTGGCCCCCCCCACCCCACCGGGTGCTGCCGGGCGCGGGGGGGCACCGCCGTGGCAGCCGGGTGCCTTATTTTAGGAGGGGGGGGGCCCGGTGTGCCCCTCTCTATCGTTCTCCGCAGCCCCGGTGGGTGCGGATGCCCTCCCTGCCGGTGGTGAGAGATGTGGGTGTCCCCGCCAGGGAGCTGGGTGTCCTCCTTGCTGTGGAGGAAGGGGGGTCATGGGTGACCCACTGCCTTGCTGTGCTGGGGACCTGTTTTGGGGGGGGTCCCGTCCTCCCCTGCTGTCCCATCTCCCCCCCCCCAACCTGCGTCTCCCCTCCCTGAAACGGTTCTCAGGTCCTTTTCCCCTCCGTGTCCCCCCAGGTGGGGAGGGGGGGTCAGCAGCTGCTGCTTTCCACTGCCTTTGGGGGGGGACTGGACCCCCCCACCCGGGCTCTGCCTGCTGAGGGGGGCTGGCGGCCCTCGGCCCCTATCTGCAGGGGGGCACAAGAAGGGTTAATGCCTTACCACCCCCCAAAAATAGGGGGGGTCTTATTGACCTTGGTGCATGGGGCCGCCACCCTACCTTTAACTCTGCCCTTGGTGCAGCTGATAACCTTGGGGGGGGGGCACGGCCCTGCCCCTCGCTCGTGCCTTCTGCTGCCCCCCACCTAGGGGTTGTCTCTTGGGGGGCAGCCCAGCCTCAGGGCTGAGCCCCTGGCCACAAATGCCCCCCACGTGCCTTGGGGACACCATGTCTCAGTGCCCCTCCAGCCTAGGGGGGCTCTTAACTTACCCCCTCCAACCTCGGTTTCTTCCCATGGGGGGGGTCTGGTGGCCTTCCCCCCCCCAGTTATACTGTGTCAGTGGGAGCCACTCCAGGCACCAGCAAGGGGGGTCCCTTCCCTTTGGGGGGGGGGGGGCACATCCCCTCCCCATCCCTCTGCAGCTTCACCAAAGGCTGCAACTCCAAGGGGGGGTAAAGGACCCCCATACCAGCATTAACGTGCCCCTGCCCCAGCCTTACCCCAGCCCCCTGCTGGGGCAGGGGTGGGGGGCACTGCGGCCCCCCCTCCCTGCAGCCTGGGGTTACCCTGACCCCTGTGGGGTTGGGCTTGAGCCAGGGTGTCCCCCAGCCTTGAGGGGCTGGGGACTCTCAGGGAGGGTTTTTGAGGGGGGGGCCGGGGGGCTCAGCCAGGCCTTTTTTAACGTCGCAATATAGACAATGTCTCATCTTTTTAGGGGGAAAAGCAACGGTTTCCCAAAAAATCATGGGTGCCTTTTTACCGCTGTGCCAGGGAAGGGGGGGGCAGTGTTTGGGGTGGGGGGGATGCGAGGGGTTTTAGTTCTACGGTGCTGTCTGGCCGGCTCCTGCCGGCACTGCCCTTCTCCCAGCGCTGGGTGCCGGGGACAGGCAGGGGTCCCCCCAGGCCTGCCCGCACCCCTGCCTCCACCCCCTGCCCCGCGGACCCCTGCCTGCCCCGGGACCGATCCTGCCCCTCCAGGAGGGTTGAACTCAGCACTTTATATTAGACAAGTCAAATGGCACCAGCAAAGCCCGCTGCCCAGCAAGCACCCGTGGGTGCTGCAGCACCCGAGGAGCACAGCCCCCATGCTGGGCACCCTTGGGGAGTCCAGGGGGGGCCGGAGGAGGCATTGGGGGAGGGCTGGGGGACCAGATCCAAGTGCCTTCATGTGATTAAATCTGTCAAAAGTATCTTGGAAAGGGGAGTCCTGTGTGTGTACAAGTGTGTGCACGTGTGGGCGTGTCACTAGTGGGTGTGCATGGGGGGGGGGGGGTTGCAGAGAGCCCCTGGGATCCCCTAAATCCCCCTGGGAAGGGGGGGATCCTGCAGGTCAGTGCTGGGGGGAGCAGCCTCAGGCTGCAGGGTTGGGGGGTCACCCCTTGCCCGGTACCAAGGAGACACCTTCATGCTCCAGGGCAGCCCCCCCCCTCCCACCCCGCTGCCCTGGCACCCCCGTCCCAACCCCTTCCCCCTCCTCCTGGAAAAAGGACCCTGATGCCACGGGGATGGGTATCCTGCCCCTTAACAAAGGGGGGCTGAATTTACCATGTGGGTTGTGCCCCTAGCTTTGGGCCTGGGGGGGGGGGTGGTGTGTCACAAGTGCTGCTTTCCTCAGTTTCCTACAAATAAGGTGTCAGACCCCCCGTGCATGGACTGGGGGTCGCTGGGGGGGGGACTTGTGACCCCCCCCCGGGCAGCCTGCTGCCAGCGTGCAGGCGGTGGGGTGCTGGGGGGGGTGTCTCAGCTGCCACCCTGTGCCCTTGTTGGCCCTGTGCCTCCCCTTATTAACAAAGTCTCTGTCCTCCCTGATGGCTGCACTAATTACTGAGTTCATTAGTGGCCCAGCGTGTCCAGCTGGGGGGCCCAGGGAGGGGGCAAGCCCTCTGGGGCTGGCGTGGGGTCCCCCACCCCTGTGCCACAGCGGCGGGCTCAGCCCTGCGACGCGGCCACCGAGGTGAGAGCGGCAGCCTGGGTGTCACACCCCACCCAAAACTCAGCCCCACACCCCCAGCGGAGGCTCTGCACCCAGGTAAGGGTCCCGCGGGGGACACTGATGTGGGGTGCAGGGGGTGGGAGCTGGGTGGCATGGTTAGGAGGGATTGGGGGTTTTGGGGGCCAGGGGAGTGGAGGGCAGCAGCAGAGCCCATCCCCGTGGCGTCGGGGCTCCCCCTTGTTTGTGGCTGACACCCCCCCGGCCTGGTTCAGCCCATTGCCATCACTTCGGGTATCCTTGGTGTGCGGGGGGGCAGGCAGGACTTGGGGCCCAAGCCTGGCGCCGGGGTGACGGCTGGGGTGCGGGATGCCCGCGGTGCTCGTGCCCATGGCTGCTGGCTCAGCAGCAAGGCCGAGATAAGGCTGCGGCAATCCTGCAGGGCTGGGGAAGAGATAAGAGCCGGATGGGGAGCCTGGGGGCCTGCCTGCTGCTGTGAACACCCCCCCAGCTTTATGTACCCCCAATTGTCCCCCAAACCACCTTTGGGGCTGGGAGCCACTGGGCAGGACCCCAGCCCCCTCTCCTCTCTGCCAACCCCAAGGGCATCACCAGGTACCACCCCTTGGGGCTGGGGTTCGGGGGCACAGGGAAGGGCATAGGGCTTATGGGGCACCATGCTGCCTCCCTGCGCCCCCATCCCCAAGGCTGGGGCTGCAGAGACCCCCAACGCGAGGAGGCAAAGCCCATCAGGTGGTGAGCAGGGATCTGGCTTCCAGCTGGGAGGTGGCACAGCCTGGGAACAGTCCCATGGGCAGGAAAAAAACCAAAAACCCCATCACCATGGGACCCGGCGAGTGGAGGGTAGCGGCGTAGCCCAGCCCTGTGGCATCAGCCTATTGCTGTCCCTTTGGAGAACCATTCTGGGGGGGGCAGGCACCAAAAAAACCCATTGCCACGGGCTTAGTGCTCCATGGCTGGGAGGGTTTGGGGGGTTTTGGGGACTGGGGAGTCGAGGGCAGCAGCAGAGCCCATCCCTGTGGCAGCAGGGCACCTCCCTGTTTGTGGCTGACAGCCCCCCTGGCCTGGTTCACCCCATTGCTATCACTTTGGGGACCCCTTTGGTGGGGTGCAGGCATCAAAAACCCCATCACCATGGGCTCAGTGCCAAGGGCCAAGAGAGCAGCAGGCCTGGGAAGGGCAGCAGGTATCACCCTGAGCACAGCAATCCCGTGGGCAGGGTGCGCGGGGTCGCCCCGTGCTGCAATAGAACCCGGGGCAGGCAATCACCTCATGAGTAACGGGGCTCTTCAGGTGCCGTGAAGCCTTGGAGGGCCGTGGGGACCTTGACTCCGGGCTGTTCCTGCCCTTATATGGTGAACACAGGCTGGGACAGGAGGGGACAAAGGTCTCCTGGGTGCTGGCACCCGAGCACTTTGCATAGGTACACTCACCTGTGCCCAGCTCTGCAGGGAAGGTGAGGGGCTGGGGTGGGAGGACAGAGGGTGGGCATGGGGAGGGGGCAGCGCATCCCACAGTCACCACTGCTCTGGCACTGGGGTGGCCTGGGGACGGGGCTTGGGGACCCACCCGCCTCGGGGCTGCGCTGGGGGGATGTCACCCCCTGGATCTGAGGGATGTGGGTGCTTTCAGGGCAGCGCAGCGGGACCAGGTGGGGTTTTGCGGGGCTGGGGGAGCTGAAACCTCTCCATTGGGCACTGCTGGCTCTCCCTGCCAGGGCACACGGGGGGCTCTGCCCAACGCCGGCTGCCTGACCCCCCCGACCGCTTGCCGGTGGGCACTGCGAGCCTGGCAGGAATGGCTGTGGGCAACCTCAGCAGCACCGGGGCTGAGCCCTGGCACGCTTGGCACCTCTGTGGGGCTGGGCTGTGCCCTCCCTGGGGGGCATGGAGCTGGTGGTGGGGTCGGGAATAGGGGGGGGGCTGAAGTGGGCAGAGTGTGCCTGCACACATGCGAGTGTGTGTGTGCATCTGTGTGCAAGGCCACCAGCAGTGGCCGTGCCGTGCTGTGCCAAGCTGTGCCGGGACCAGGCTGGGTAGGGCCGGTTCCTGCTGGCGTTGAGGAGGAGCAGGCCACTGCGCAGCGGTGTCACCCAGCTGTGGCTGCTGCGCTGGGAATGCCCGGTACAGCCCTGCCCCGTGCCCGGGCACAGGGCACGGCACCGGGGCGCTCAGGGGACCCCGCTCCTGCCATGACAGCCCCCATTAGCCGTGGTGCCAGCCAGGCCAAGGGGGACTGCAGCCCTGGCACCGGGGTGCCGGGGGGTCCCCTTACCCTGTGCAGCTCCGGACGGGGGGTTTATGGCCGGGCTGGCTGCAGACCAGGCTGGACAGCAGATGGCACAGCAGACTGGCTCCATCCCAGCTCTTAATGACACTGCCTGCCATTAACGAGGGTGTTGCCGATGCTCCGGCAGGTCCCCTTGCCTGCAGCACCTGTCACCATGGTGGAGCTCAGCACCAAAGTCAGCAGGACGCTCAACAAGACCACGCCGGGCATCCAGATATGGCGAATCGAGGTGGGGACAGGGGCACAGCCTGGGCACCCATCACCCGGGCACCCATCACCAGGCTGTTTCGGGGGGCTGCGGGAGGGAAGATCTCCCCTTTGTGTCTTCAGTGCCTGGGTTTGGGGGTCTCAGTGCAGCACCCAGGGTTAAATCCACCCAGATTTTGGGGCTGGGGGCAGCAGGGTGTGTGAGGTTGGGGCGGTATGTCCCTGCCAAGGCTGACATCTCCCTTCCTTCTGCAGAACATCGAGATGGTGCCAGTGCCCACCAAAAGCTACGGCAACTTCTACGAGGGGGATTGCTACATCCTGCTGTCGGTAGGGCAGCCTGGGGTCCCGCGGGGCACCGGGGACGGGCTCTGCCCCGGCGGGGGCTGGGGTGCAGGGAGGGGTGTCCCTGGGCAGAGTGGCCTGGGGACACAGGGGCTCTTATAGCGGGGACCGGTGTCCTGCAGACACGCAAGACTGGGAGCAACTTCAGCTACAACATTCACTACTGGCTGGGCAAGGAGTCGAGCCAGGACGAGCAGGGGGCGGCTGCCATCTACACCACCCAGATGGATGACTACCTGGGCATGGTGGCCGTGCAGCACCGTGAGGTCCAGGGCCACGAGAGCGAGACCTTCCGTGCCTACTTCAAGCAGGGACTCATGTAAGTCAGTCACCCTCGGGGACCCGCTCCCACAGTGGGTGACAGTGGGAAAGGATCCTCTGCATGCTCCCCATGGGGACATCCCCAAGTGGGGATGGGGACAGCCCTGTCCCAGTGGGGTGGGGGAGGCAGGAGGGGGATCTGGAGCTGGTCTCATTCCATCCATCACCCATGTGGGTGAGTGGGGGTCCCTGAACACCTCCCTGCCTGTAGAGGTGGGAGGGGGACCCTGCTGGAGCGAGAAGGGGGGACCCAAGGCTGACACCTTGTCTGTCCCCCCCCCAGCTATAAGAAGGGTGGAGTGGCCTCGGGCATGAAGCACGTGGCAACAAACACCTACAACATCCAGCGTCTTCTGCACGTGAAGGGCAAGAAGAACGTGGTGGCACAAGAGGTGAGTTATGGGATGTGGGGGGTCCCCAGCCACCAGCCTCTATACAGAGATGCTGTTCGGGGTCAGGATCAGGCCAGAGCCCCCCCAGACACAGCTGCCTTCATGCAGGGGACAGAGTGGGTGTGGGGCCATGCCGCCTCGCCTCAGGAGCAACCTCACCCCAAAAAGCCCCTCTTGGGATAGGGAGGAGGAACACAGGCTGGAGGCATCAGCACTGAGCCAGTGCAGGTGGGGGCAGCAGAGCCAGGGGGACCAGGTGTCCTGCTGCTTGTTTCCCCCCTCAAATCCCATCCCGCTGCAGGTGGATATGAGCTGGAAAAGCTTCAACCGAGGGGACGTGTTCCTGCTGGACCTGGGCCAGCTCATCATCCAGTGGAATGGCCCTGAGAGCAACCGAAACGAGAGGCTGAAGGTACAGCCAGGGGGTCCCTCCATGGAGGAAGGGGGTGACCGGCCACCCTCTCCCCAGTCCAGGCTGACCCCTTCTCCCCCGGGCGCAGGCGATGACCCTGGCCAAGGACATCCGGGACCGGGAGCGCGGGGGCCGTGCCAAGGTGGGCGTAGTGGACGGCGAGAACGAGGGTGCCTCGCCGGGGCTCATGCAGGTCCTCACGCATGTGCTGGGTGAGAAGAGGGACATCAAAGCAGCCACCCCTGATGACAAAGTGGATGAGAAGCTCAAGTCCTCCCTCAAGCTCTACCAGTGAGTTGCCAGGGGTGGGTTGCCCACGGGGGCATCTTGCAGGGTGCCAGAGGGACCCAGCACCCATCTCGGCTATGTCCCACAACTCCAGTCCCCTGGGACAGCCACCAAGAGGGATCAAGGCCGCTGCAGGGGTGGGGACAGGTCGTTGGAGCAAGGGGAGTCCCTGGTGCCAACAGGGTTGGTACCCACTGGAGAGATGCTCGTGCAAGCATGACCTTTGGATACGGTGGCAACGTCCCTGGGTGGCCCCATCACATCTGACACCCCTTTGTCCCTCCTCGTGGCCAGGAGTGAGCTGCATGGCAGGGAAAGCTGCAAACCAGGTTGCCACTGTGGCAGGGCAAGAAGGTCCCTGGGTACCACCTCTGCCATGATCAGGGTGGGGAAGGAATGGGGAGAGGACACCCCCACCCAACCCCGCCACCCCAAGGTGGGGATGGAGAGGGGGTTTTCCAGCCCCATTTCTAACCCCTCTTCCTCTCTTTTCCCTTGCCAGCGTCTCCAATGCCAGCGGGAACCTGGTCATACAGGAGGTGGCGATTCGACCCTTGACTCAAGACATGCTCCTGCATGAGGTGTGTCACCCATGGGATGCTTGGGGGGTGCCCAATTTCCTTGACAGCTTTAAGCCTTCAAAAGCCGATGGTGGGCTTCACCCACCAAATCAGCTTTTGAAGGGTTAAAGCTGCCCAAAGTCCTAATTTCTGATGTTGTCCCCCCTTCAAGGATTGCTACATCCTTGATCAAGGAGGTCTCAAGATCTTTGTGTGGAAGGGCAAGAATGCCAACAAGGAGGAGAAGCAGCAGGCGATGAACAGGGCACTGGTGGGTTAGGGGTCGGTTATGGGACAGCCTGGCTGCTCCCCGGGGTGCCAGGCACCCCATGCCCATGATCTGGGTCCGAATTCCCCCAGGGCTTCATCAAAGCCAAGAACTACCCAGCCAGCACCAGCGTGGAGACAGAGAACGATGGATCCGAGTCGACCATCTTCAGGCAGCTCTTCCAAAAATGGACTCTCCCCAACCAGACCAGCGGGTTGGGCAAGACACACACCGTGGGCAAAGTGGGTGAGTGTCCCCTTCCGACGCTGCAGGACTCCTTGGATTGGGATGAGGGGGGGCTGTGGGGACCCCCACAGCCAGTGGGATGTGGCTCAGCCCTCTGCCTTTCCCTGCAGCCAAGGTGGAGCAGGTGAAGTTTGATGCTACCACACTGCATGCCAAGCCCCAGATGGCTGCCCAGCAGAAGATGGTTGATGACGGATCCGGGGAGGTGGAGGTAGGGTGGCCGGGGCAGAATGTGGGACCCTCTCAGGGCACCCCTTGGGCTCTACCAGGGGATGCTGTGGGGTCCAGGGGCTGCAGGGCAGGGGGATACACCAGCCCTGGCAGCAGCACGTCCCCGTCCCACCAGGTCTGGCGCGTGGAGAACCAGGAGCTGGTGCCCGTGGAGAAGAAATGGCTGGGCCATTTTTATGGCGGGGACTGCTACCTGGTGCTCTACACCTATTTTGTGGGGCCCAAGGTGAACCGCATCATCTACCTCTGGCAGGTGAGACCCTCAGGTCACTGACCCATGGCTGGGGGACAGGGCCACCTCCCTGGACCGGGGGTGCTCTGCCCCTACCCAAGACCCCATGGGAATAGCATGAGGGTTCCTTCTTCCCGAGAGGGAAAAGGGGGCCGTGGTGGGCACTGAGCCCTCCTCTGCCCTGCCCAGGGCCGCCAAGCCAGCACGGACGAGCTGGCCGCCTCTGCCTACCAAACCGTCATCCTGGACCAGAAGTACAACAACGAGCCCGTGCAGGTCCGCGTCACCATGGGCAAGGAGCCAGCCCACCTGATGGCCATCTTCAAGGGCAAGATGGTGGTGTACGCGGTGAGCGAGGGGCTGCCGGAGGGTGGGGAGCAGGCAGACAGGTGACCCTGCGGCACCGGTGGTGACCTCCTGTCCTTGTCCCCCCAGGGTGGCTCCTCACGGGCGGGCAGCAAGGAGCCCACACCCTCCACCCGCCTCTTCCACGTGCACGGCACCAATGAGTACAACACCAAGGCCTTCGAGGTACCTGTACGTGCCTCCTCCCTCAACTCCAACGACGTCTTCGTGCTCAAGACCCCCAGCTGCTGCTACCTCTGGTATGGGAAGGTGGGTACCGCCGGGCACCGGGGCAGGTGCTGCCACCCCCAGGAGAAATGTCCCCTTCTCCTCTTCCTCCTCCTCGGCCGGGGCCGGTGATGGAGCAGCCATGCTTTCTTGGCAGGGCTGCAGTGGGGATGAGCGTGAGATGGGCAAGATGGTGGCCGACATCATCTCCAAGACGGAGAAGCCAGTGATTGCGGAGGGACAGGAGCCACCTGAGTTCTGGGTGGCCCTGGGGGGCAAGTCCCAGTATGCCAACAGCAAGAGGTACCAGCCCTGTGCCCAGGGGTCCCCTGTCCCTGCCCACCCTCAGGGGAAAGATGGGCCACCAGTCCCCAAGTGGGGTGAGCCCCGTTCCCACCACCACAGCCATGTTGCCCCCCACCAGGCTGCAGGATGAGAACCCCTCCGTGTCCCCCCGACTCTTCGAGTGCTCCAACAAGACAGGCACCTTCTTGGCAACGGAGATTGTAGACTTCACCCAGGATGACCTGGAGGAGGGTGAAGTTTACCTGCTGGACACCTGGGACCAGGTGAGCTGAGGGGGCACGGAGTGGGGGGACACCTTTGATCCCACAAACTGATGTCCCCAGGAGGGTGGAGGACCTGCAGCAGCCAGGGGTGGTGGGATGGGAGGCTGGAAACTGCCATGTCCCTGGCCCCATGATGTTTTTTTTGAAGCCCCCTTGCTCCAGGGGTGGCTGAGGATGGATTCCTGGAGCCCTTCCCCATGGACAGATCCTGTGTGCCCCCAGCCATGGGTCGGGCACGGCCCCAGAGGGCCCCATCTCACCCCAGTGGTGGACACGGTGACCTCGTTGCAGGTTTTCTTCTGGATTGGGAAAGGAGCCAATGAGTCGGAGAAGGAGGCGGCGGCGGTGATGGCCCAGGAATACCTGCGGAGCCACCCCAGTGGGCGCAGCCTTGACACCCCCATCATCGTGGTGAAGCAGGGCCATGAGCCCCCCACCTTCACCGGCTGGTTCCTGGCCTGGGACCCTCTCAACTGGGCTGTGAGTCATGGAGGGGGCTGGAAAGACCAGGGGGGCCCTTCGCAGATGGGACCAGATGTGGATCTGGCCCCAGCCAGCATCTCCAGGGTGCAGGCAGCGGTTTGCCCGATCCCTGCCCGTGCCGAGGGGCTGAGCGCTTTTGTCCCCTACCCAGGACAAGAAATCCTACGAAGCGCTGAAAGCTGAGCTGGGGGATGAGACCAGCCTGGGGCAGCTCACCTCAGTAAGTGGCACAGGGAGAGGGGGTGGCCGGGGGGCACAGAAAGCCCCTCCGTCCCCTTGGCAGGCGGCAGGAGGAGCTGCAAGGACACGTCCTCCGCTGAGGGGACGCCTGGAGCCAGCCTGGTGCCTCCGTCCCTGGGGCAGCCCCTGATGGGACCCTGTCCCCCCGCCCCATCCAGGTGCTCACGTCCAGGCAAGAGGTCTTCACCACCACCACCACCCTCCTCCCCGACAAACTGGAGACCTTCCCGCTGCACGTGCTGGTGAACACCTCGGCCGAGGACCTGCCGCAGGGCGTCGATCCCAGCAGGAAGGAGGTGAGACGAGGCTGGGGGGCTGCTGGGGGGGACCGGGGGAAGCCGCCCGGCTTTAGCTCAGCCTCCTCCCTCCTCCTCCTCCAGTACCACCTCTCCGACAAGGACTTCCAGGCTGTTTTCGGCATGAGCCGCTCCGCCTTCGGCAACCTGCCCTTGTGGAAACAACAGAAGCTCAAGAAGGACAAAGGACTCTTCTAGGGCGGGAGCCTGGGCGCAGGGACAACCCCAGCTCGCTATTTTTATTCAATAAAATGGATTTGGAGAGTGGGGCTGCGTCTCTTCCCTTCACCCCTGGGCTCAGCCCAGGCGTGGGGCTTATTTGGCAAAGAGGTGGCACACGGGGGGACACGGGTCCTGAGCGGGCACCGAGGCACTGCAGGGAAGGACCCCCAGCTCCTTTTCCCCGGGTCCTTCCCTTGCCCCCGCCGCGCTCAGAGGCGATGCAGAAGCTGCCCACACTGCGCTGGGCACCCCCGGGGAGCCCGGGCTCCCCCATCCCACCCCGGCGGCCGCAGCTCAGGGCTAAAGGTCTGGTATACAGCTGGAGCCGCTCCCTCCGTTATCGTGCCAACCTCAGTAAATACGTGCGGTACCAAAGGTAAAAGCAACAAGCCAGAGTCTGATGGGGTGGCACATGTGTGGGGACAGACGCCGGGGAGCGCTCGTCCTCGCCCCGGGAGGGGAGGAGGGCATCTCCCTCCCGCCTGGGAGCCACGGGAGGGGACCACGGGGACCCGGGCAACTGAGCAAAGTCCCAACGCCGAACGGGGGGCGGAGGCGCCCATCGGCTGCGGCATCTGAGAGGCAGCAGCCCAGGCAGCGTGGAAATAAGATCCCAAATCAAGAGAGGGTTAATAAAGAGGTTTTAATTTCACAAAAAAAAAAAAAAAAAATCTATCTACACATCATTTAAAAAGGGGCAGGGGGAACCCAAGAGCAAAAACTGTAAAGAATAGAGAGGAACAGGTCTGCTAAAACACAGAGAAAAGTGCTGCTCCACATCAACAGTGTAAAGAACCAGAAAGTCGGGGTGCAGGCAGAAACCGGGAGCGGCCACCCCGTAGCAGGCAAGGCTGGAGTCCAGCAGCAGAGCTACAGGGACAGCAGCTGCCAGGGGTCCTGCACCCCTTTCTCTCTCTTTGGCGGGCGATTACAGGGATAATTAGCTCCATTAAAAAGAAAACAAAGCAGATGAGTTATTCCCAGCCCCCTCCCAAGCACGGCGATCCCCACACGCCCCGTGCCAGGGTGAGCGGCAGCAGGAAGCACTGGGCTGGCCGCCAGCCCTTCCTCGGGATGCGGGACGGGAAGGAAGATGCACGGGCGATGATTATCTGCGCTGCACCGAGCAGGAGGTGGAAGGCGATGCCACCAGCGTCTGAGCCCTGCTCCTCCTCCTGCTCAGCTCCTTGCATCAGTCTCAGGCTGCCGCTCCGTTCGGGAAACCAGTCCTTGCTTTGCAAAGGCTCTTTGTGCAGCCCCGCTGGCCGGGGCTCCCCGGGGACCCGCGCACACAAGCTCCAGTTCATTGACACAAACGGTTTTGCACCTCTCGGAGTAGGGGAGTAAATCGCAGTCAAACAACGAACAGGCGAGAGGAAGGGCAAGATGGGATTTCCTTGCTTTTATGTGCTGAATCATTCTTGGACTAAACCGGGCTGATTCAGGAGCAGGTAAATGTTTAACCGCAACTCTGTACATCTGAGGAGGAGCCTGCAGGCGTTCAGGGACCGAAACTGAACTTCTCCACCTACCTATACCCCAGGATGGGTATCCCACCTGGAAGGGACGACCTTACTGAACTCGCTGCTGCGAAGGGGTGAGCGGTGGGAACGCCGCAGCTGGTGGGCAGCACGCCCCTTGGGGATTACACACCCGCCTTCCTCCCTGCTGCTCTTCGACAGCGAGAAAGCTGGCTTCTGCAAGGAAGGGGCTCCGCCGACACTCCTGCCAGGGCAAAGGTGCAACCGAGCTGCCGTATGCCAAACAAAAAAGCTTAAATTAATTAACAGATGTCTGCAAATTCTTAATGGCTAGGATAATAAGCAAGAACTTTTCATAAAATGAGGAACGCTGGTTTCAAGCATCAGCTGTCGCACCTTGATCCAAACGACAACTGGTTTTAAACAAAAGTTACTGCACTGAAAAGTCAGGCAATGTTTGCTTTTATTATAAATTAACTGGAGTGCAGCGCCTTGCAAAAACAATCTTGCCACCCAAAAAAGCAGAGCTGACTTCTGATACTACAGGAATACCGGTTATTTACAGCACTAGCGTAGGATGCGCCTGGGGAAAACAGGTTTGCCCTCTGGACGGAGCAGTCCCTTCATCACGTTCGCAGGGGCGATCAGTTCAAAGGACAACTCCCACGTCACCGCCTCTTCCCGTCGCCCAGAATTCTACCAAAATTAGTATCGACAATAGAAAAGTATAATGCTTTGTAATAAATTAACATATACACCCGCTCGGGCTGCATCTTACAAGATAAATGCTCTGTCGTGTTTACAACCAAACGTTCGCTCCTAGCTCGGAAACCAGAAAGATGTCACCCTGACCAGGTCCACCGGGCTCCTCCGACAGGTGGACTGAGAGGTCAGTCAGTCTTTTCGCCACGCCGGGGTCCCCGCCGAGGACTACCATCGGCTGTCGCTCCCTGCGGCGCACAGAGGTGAGAAGAGGCCACTGAGGTAGCGTCCCCGTGCCAGCCCGCTAGGATAAACTCTAGTGTGGAAGTGCCCATGAAAGAGGTGGCTGCTGTCTCCTAAATCAATGGTTTTGTCTGCTTTGCTTCAGCTGATTTATTCCTGAGAAACTCCTAACAATAGTTTAAAAAACCCAGAAACTATCTCGACAGCAAAAAAGGTGGGTTTTTTTTCGTTTTGTTTTTTTTAAAAAGAAGTATTTCACCTCTAAAACTCAAGCTGCAAAAATCAGAACTAGAGGCCAAAATAAGAGCAACTACTCTGCTTAACAGCAACAACTTCTCTGAAATGAGTAAATGCCAGCGAAAGGAAACATCTGCCCCTGCTAAATAAGTGTGAAGGTGCTGAAAAAATGAAGTCACTAGGCTCTTCCCCCCCTGCTGAAACGAGCTATAAAAGGAGCATCATGTCTCTAAATCCAATAAAACGCAACGCTTCTTCCTAACCGTGTTCTGTTTATGCTGAACATGGGCTTTCTGAAAGCTTTCCACCTGGTTTAGTTTCACAGCTTGAGCACTCTGCACTCCTCAGAAAGGAGAACAGAGGCATAGCTGCAGTAAAAACCCTCTTACCCTGGGATACGAGACCACCAAGGCAAGACCATGGTTCTCAGTCAAAGAGCAACTCAAGTGCCAAGCGCTATCCTGCAGACCCTGCCTTTTCCCACCGTTCCCGATTCACGATGACCCAGTGCAGAAGGGGTAACGCTAGAACGCTCTGTCCCTCCCGGAGGACGGCAAGCGGCTGCTGCTCACCTCCTGCTCCTGTTCTCGGTCTGCTCCAGGTGCTCACCTGCCCCCAGAGTGACATCGAAGCAGCCCTAAGCAATACAACTTCAGTGCGAAATACTGCACACCCAAAGAGAGACCTCTCCTCTCCAAACGGTACTCATGCAACAACCTTATGAAGAAAATGCAATCAAATAATAGAACTTGTAAAACAAAAGAAACCACAAATATAATCTCATGTCTAAAGGAGGATGACAGTGAATGGTGTAAAAAAAACCGACAGAGCTGCCACCAGGTATGCAATACATTCCACAGCACCGACAGTTTGTTTCCGGGAACCGCATGTAAATAGCGGAGCGCTTACAAACCCATGAATGTCAAAACGCATCAGCTTGAGGGATTCCAAAATGCCTGTTAGCGAGATGACTGGCAAGAGCGTACTCAGTGATCTGGGTTTCCAGTGAATATTACTAACACAACACACGCCAGGTTACAGAATCTATTGCTTAAATTGCTCTCGGAGAAAAAAAAAAAAATGCCAAGTGATATGTAAATCTTCGCCACTCACATCTCACGGGTGAATGGGCTTTTAAAGTCGAGTCTCTTTTTGCACTATTTTTTTAAATCAGTTTATGAGCAGCTGTAGTCTTGTGGCTTGATGCAACTCTTTAAGGCTCCATGCTGACAAAATTATTTGAGGAACAATAAAAACTTCACCACAGGAGGATCGCTCTGGGATGTCAAGGTTTAAACGCGTGGTTCAGGCCCAGGACTTGCACAGATGGTTCAACAAACCGAGCGTCCCATATTTCTACCTTTTGTCTCTTGTTTTGGCCCTGAGCTGTTTGTTACTCCTGCGTGTCTGGCACAAGTTCAGAGTCTTCCTTGTTCCTCAGGAGGAACAAGGTGTTTTACTCTTCACAGAGGCTGACGAACCGATCTTCCTACTTCCATGCTAAGTGGCTGTGCATTTTTTTCTGTTTCTAGTAACTCATCGAAGATATCCCTAGAACAGAGGGAAAGACCAATGGTGAAACTTAGGTAATCCACAAAGCCAAGCGTCACGGATCCTGGCAGAGAAAGGTGTCTTATCTGGCATCTCTAAGCAAGGCTTCTTGAATCCCACAGCACTTTTTTTTTTCTTTTTTTTCATTTATTACAATGAGTAAGGTCAGTGGTAAGCCTCAGAGAACAGCAACAATAGGGAAAATAACTCCCGGCTGGTAAAAGGATCAGAAGCAACACAGGACAGTCTGTGGATGAAGTAACACCGTTTATTAGAGCAACCAGTAAAGACAGAAGAAGGGACAAACTGAGGCACAAAGCCCCTTCTTCAGTTCCGTTTGCCTGAAAAGGTGTCATTTCTACCTACAAACCTCATCTTGCCTGTGTTCCGAGATGACCATGGCTGCAACAACACAACCGCTAGGAGCAGGGATAAGGGCATTCACCAATATCACAGCACTTAAGGAAAAACCCAAGTTCCATTACGATTCCTGAAGCAACGAACACATAGCTGAGACAGTGAATCCCCTTCTTAAAAGATGTTTTAATGCATCTTGTTAAAACCCTATGTATTAGTGACGTGCAATTCCACGCCTCTGGACTCGGAGCACTTCAACTTTGTCATTCTTCCATATAATTCTGACTACGATTTCTTCCGACAAATACATGGAAATACTTATCAGCCCAGCAAAGAGGACTAGAGGAAGAAGAGAAACCCACTTCCTCACAAACAGGAGCACCAAAATTCCCCAGGACACCTACTTGTGCATATAGAAGAAGATGTAGCCGCTTCTGTCTCTGTCACACTGAACGGTGGCCTCTAGAGTTCTAGACACTTCCAGGTCATTGTAGGTGAACCAGGACTGCTTCTTGATATCATAGACATCACTGATATAATGACCTTAAAAACAGAGAATGCACCTTTCTTTTCATGCTGCAGTTCAACCAGTAAGCTGGTTAGCTAGATACCCTGGTCCAGCAACCTGTGTCACATTTAAATGCTAAGACCCGTAAGATCCTGGTCTCTCCATCCTTCCTGGTCAACGAGCTGGTAACAAGCTCAAGCAATTCCATGGACCCCGTAAGCAGGACTTTGTCCCCATGCCGCAGTTAGGCACCATGACATCCTCAACCTGCTCCCCTACCAGCAAGGCACAATGGAAGACTTGCTTTGCTGCCTGAATTCTTCTCTGCAAATAATCCTGCTACAGTAATTCTGCATCACAGATTTTTAAGCTAGATGAGAGATGAAGAATAAAATATGGTATGTTTTACCTGAAGATGATGTGCTTCCGATATGGCTGACGATGCTGATGAGGCGATAGGAGTGAGGAAGCTCTCCTGTCTGAAAATAAAGTCCAATTAAAGCTTTTAGGCATTCACTTTTGTCCCATGTAGCTTACGGACAAGATGATTTATACACCTGAGATATGGGCTTTGGCCACTGTATTCAAAGCTGCAACCCAATCAAAGATTACAGAAACAGACTGGTTCAGGCCAAACAAGGAGTCCTTCCAGAACTGGGAAAAAGCCTCCCATCTTATTTAATCTTTCAGCAAGCCAATGGTCGTGCAAAGGCACCAGTCTGACCTCAGAACAGATGCTGACATGAGCTCTACACTGCAAACTTTTCTAAACAACCATTTCCTGAGCGACTTCCACTGATGTCAGAATTAATCCACCAAATAAACAGAGAAAGGCAAAAAGGGAACACCACGCTTACTTCTGAAATATCAAAGAAATACCCTTGATAATGGTATACAGATTTAACAGTTCATACTGGCTATGTAGCCCAAATTCTCTCGTCCTGCACCTGTAATGTCAGCAGACAACGCCCTCTTTGCATGCAGGAAACATGCTCTGTCTATTCACTGACAATAAAACTAAACAACGGTAATTGGCTTTTGACAATTATTGTTTAATCCTCTCTGGCCAGGAAATGTTATTGGTACAATTCACTGACAATACTCTTAAAATGCAACTCTTGGTTAAGGAAATTGGTAAAGAATTGTAAGAAAATAAAACTGCTCAAGGAAACTCCAATTATTTAATCTTTTCCACTCGACAGAGTATTCCTTCCACTGAGGCAGGCAGGCAACTTTCACAACGTGGCTCTGTGGAGTCCGCAAGCGCTAGCAGCTGGCAGCGCAGCCTAGGCTACAGTTACATTTCACCTAACGGGAATAAGATCTTGCCACAACTTCTCAGTTCTGGTGGTGCAGGATCTAGAAGCCCATGGCGTTGCAACTAAACCACCACGCTGGCTGAAGTCCTCTCTCTCCACAAGTGAAAATTTCAGGCCCATTGCTTTACGTGCACTGAAACATTTCTGGTATAAAAAGTTATTATTTACTGTTTCCTTTTCACG
Organism: Platalea leucorodia; assembly: GCF_965183815.1. NCBI lineage: Eukaryota > Metazoa > Chordata > Aves > Pelecaniformes > Threskiornithidae > Platalea > Platalea leucorodia. Next base: position 84,796,557 of record NC_138827.1, on the reverse strand, counting down.
ACTATCCGCATCTTACACAAACTCAGAAGGTCTCTGCAGCTGTTTTGTTTTGTTTTTTGTTTTCTTTTAAATTAAAACAACACAATAGGACAGACTTAAGGACAGACATTTTCTATCTTTTCACTTTCGAACATACAAGACCTTTCTAAGACTAAGCAAGTACATCTGCTCTGTAAAACTCCCTCCAACACTAAACGGATGGTAAGGAGAGGGTGTATTTCTCAGTTAGCTTTTGAAATCATGGATCACACCTCAGCATTTCTTTTCAGCTCTTCTGCTTCAGCTTCTGAATACTCCATGTCAAGAACATCCTCATTCCCAGAGTCTTCATCAGAACCAACGCTGTCCAGCAGAGAGCTGTTAAACTCTAGATAGCACGGAAACAACGACACCGTGTGAGAAGCCGTGGCACGCACAGGAATTCAGAACAGGTTGAGCTATACCTACCCACATAAACAAGTACAATAAAATGCTAACATTTCAAGCTTCCTTTCCAAGGAAAGCAGGAGATACTGAAATTTCCAAATAAAAACTCTCTTCTCCCTTCCCCGGCTCGTCGAAGCAATAATTAAGAAAAATATCTTGGACTACAGAATTAATTTTAGCATCATCTCTCTCTCATACTGCTACAAAAGGGCACTATGGCAATGACAGCTGGGCGATAAAAGAGCGGCTAAACACCCAGTTCGCTCCAGAGTGCTGGTGGATCTGCAGCCAGAACCAACATTAAAAGAAGTACAGCCAGTCTGGTCAGTGAACTGTAAGTTTCTGCAAGAAGAAGCTATGAATTACAGTTTTAACTATAAATTGCATTAACAAAGTGCATTTTTCAATTAAAACTGGCATCAAAACGCTACTGCTGGCAGCAGGCATCTTTTCATTGTTTTCAGTGGTAAGAAGGCTGCTCACCGCAGGAACTTCCAGTTTGCTTGGCTGAGCAAAATGCAGGCAGCTTTCTGTAAAGAGCCGGAAGGCACCACTGCTCCCTGTACATGCTGTTCCAAACTTCCTGGGATTCTGCAGCTACCCAACTAATTTAAGATTTTGTACAGTACTCTTAGGAGAAGTAGCTATGCTTTCACCAGCTAAATTAAAGCTATGAAGTCATGGGTGGATAAGAAGTTGAGATTAACAGGACACTGCTCAGGATACACATATATATTTTTTTTTTTTCTTAAAGACACTATCACACTGGTTATGATGCAGATGTTTTGCGAAAGAAATTCTCACACTGCTTGCCCTATTAAACCATCAGACATTAGATTAGTATAATCTTCTTGGGAAGTTTACAGATGACTCCCTTTAACTGAGAATATTTTACTGCTGGTTTCCACACTTATTCGGGCTGTTGTAAGCTAGACTACAGCCAAGAAACGCAGCCTCTTAGGTAGGCCTCTGCAAGAAGCACTTGCCATGGGTATTGCTAAATGCCACTTCACCAACGGTCCTCGGGTGACTAGCGGTTCGTTGGTTGCAGCACCACTGGGAACCTTTCTAAGACAAATACTACCAGATATATGCTCAAGATTATCAGCATCTCCTTGAACAACTGCTGGTTGATGCCTTATAAATGACATGGTAGCAAGTCGAGAAGCACAAGGCAATGCTCACGTTTAAGTCAAGCAACTGCAAATCGGGAGAAGGAAGGATTTCTAGTGCTGAACTCTTCCTGGCCACAAATCAAAGAAGACCTGAGAGGGACTGGGCACTCAGCCTGCCAGAGCTCATCAGGGGACTGGACTCAGGCTGAGGGACATTTAAGCAGCATTCAACTTCTCTTCAGAAGCAGACACAGGTCCATCCATACCTGAGGGCCTTTAAAGGTGTCTTGAGCAACTATGAGTATCTTAACACAATACTTCGTTACCCCTGCCTCTTCCTCGTTGGAACAGGAATCTTCTCTCGGTTATGCTTTGCTCTGCCAGATTGTATGAAATCACTCGCATGCCAGCCTCACACAAATGTTAAACAGTGCCTGAGGCTCACCACACTGTGTGGATTTGGAAAAGACAGATAGTGTATTTTAGGTTTCTTTTTATCACCCCCAACAGCTATACCTTGCAGTGAGGTCTGTCTCCCTCCTACCCTGTATCAGATAGAGCACTTATTCATTTTCCTGGGCGAGGCCAGTGCATTCATTAATTAGTGCTAAAATATCAATGCAAGTAAGAAATAACCCTTATGTTCTGACTAGAGCCATTAGCATGCTGGCTTTTGCTGGGAATGCAAAATTTCAAGGTCCATTTTGCTCTCTCTGTATCAATATTATATACTAAGTGTATATTATAATTTAATATATATTACCCCCCTCTCTCATTAAGAACTCAAGAGAATGAAATAAGTTGTTTTTCACATTAAGTTTTTCCTGGCATTTGCTTTCACAACCAAGGGCAAGAAAAGCTGACCTGAGCAAAGCCAAACACAACAAAGCACACACCAAAAGAGCATGAAATCCCAGCTGTCTTACAGACACTCAGGAGCTGCACTCATACATACAGATCTATTTTCCCTCAAAAGCAACATCCTGGAAGAAGTTAAATAAGTTTCACCTTGTAGACTTAATTCCGTGGCTCGTTTAAGGTCATCATCCTCTTTTTGTTCTCGCGCCTCCTGATGAGAAGAGAACAAAACTTAGCTCATTGAGACACTTCACTGTTTAAAATTCTTGTGGTGCTCTTTTTCCATTGAAACTGTGCTGCTCTGGTTTCTACAACAAACCTGACATTGTAAATTAAAGGTTCTGTGTGAAGGAATGTTTGCAACCAGCGAGAGTCCAATGTTCCTGTGCAACAGAACCTGGGACAAACCTTCATTAAGGCTCGTCAAAGCTCCTGAAGTTTGGTATGCAGCAGAGCGAGTCTCTAGTAGCACCAAATGCTTTCTCTGGATCATTAATTTGAAAAGCATCTGAATGAATTTGCAACCCTTTGCTAAGGAAAGCTGTCACTTACACACAAAGCTCCTCACACTTCGGCAAAATTTAGACTTCTTCTGCCCAAAGCCAGCTGAGGCCCGAGTCGTTAAATCCTGACAGATTTTATTATTTTTAAGCCATTTGAAAGTAGAGCCAGTGGTTCTATGTAACAGGTGTAATTCACAAAGGCAGGATGCAAAAAGACACCACTAAACAACCAGGTATTAAAAATATTACCATGAACAAGTAGCAAAGAAACCTCAACTCAACAAACCCTTCTAATCTTTGGATAATATCATGCCCCTGTTCCTCCCACCACTCTTGAAAGCTCAGAGCTACAGCAAGCCAGTCAATAATACTTAATGAGCTGGCTTCTTAATTCAGGGTATGAATGCTTTCAGTGCACCTGAACGCAGAACCCTAACTACGTATTTCAAATCAAGATAACCACAGCTACCGCATTTCCATGCCTGAATCATTAGAATAGCAGATTTTCGCTTCAGAACTGTAGCAGAACAACACTCAAAGGGCAGTTTTACATTATTAGCATGAGGCCTTTTATCTTACTATTTCTAAAGCATTTGGGAATCTTTGTTAAACTACTCAGCATCGCTGAATCAAAGCTACATCTGGCATGGAACATACCAACCAGCACCTCATAATGAGTAATGGGAAAGAAAAATCCAAGAGCCATGGAAACATCAGATCTCATAAGGAAAAGCATGACAGCTTTAGTATTAATAGAGAGCAGACAAGGGCACCTATTTAAAGAAAGACCTGGCTAAGCACTTGCTTCACTCTCAGCAGCTCGGTTAAACTTGTGGAAATCAGTTACAGGTCTTGAAATTCAAGTGGAATACAGATGGTTAGCACACAACCCGAGATCCCAATTCTTTCCAAGTCTACTTTAAAGGACTTCCTTTAGACTAAATTATTTGGGATCCTGTTTCCAATTTACTAACAGGGAAGGATCACATAAATGCTCAGTTCCTATATTCTTCACTAGGCATCCCCTACTTGCTAGTACCAGAAACAAGGCACTGGGACAGACAGATCTTTAACCGGACCTGGCATGGCTGTTCTTAGCCTTTGCTTTGAAACCTTCCTCTTTCACTTTGAGTCTTGACACTACACGCTGCAAGAAGTGACTGCCAGGGAAGATAAAGGTGGGCTTGGTTCTCGGTGACAGATAGTAAGAGTTTAGTTCAGTTTATCATCGTTTTTATAAAATGTTACAAGCCAGTGTATAACTGTGCACGGAAAGCTTTGAGACATCTGCAGGTCTGTGATGTGATATATGGTTTCCAAAGCACATACAAAACGTGCCAGATGTATCCAGCGCCGTCACTCTGACACTGGAGCTAGAAGAAACCCAAACCTTTTTTCATCTGGTTCTCTCAAAACACCAGCAGAATCCCTTTGCAGTTACTGCCTGAACACAAGCTTTTCCTTTAGCCATCAGGTTTCCAGTGCTGGGGAAGATAACTCAAGGAAGCAAACTTCATTTCTTACTTGCTCTTGAAGGCTTTGAGCCAGTGCCTGCTGAAGTTCTTGTTCTTCCCTCTCTCTCTCCATATCGTACTGCTGCAGCCAGTCAACCTCCCCCTGGGAGCCTTCCGGAGTTTTGTTTTCCTTATTCTCATCAAAATCTTTAGTTATCTCGGTGAAATTGGCAGGACCTGAGGAATCAGAAAGTACAGTTACGCTTTCCCAGGTCTTCTGTTTGTTACCAGCTAAATCCTCTTTAAATCACCACAATCCTTGCAGCACAGTGACATCTATTGACAGGGAGAGCTCACCAGCCACAAAAAAACCACACAAGAGTCAAATGGAAAAAGCTCCAAAGTGCAGTCTTTATACTTATTTTAACAGGCGTAAGACGAACCATTTGATTAATCCCTGAACCTGTTCTCTTCTTAGCCTTTTATGTTCACTCAGAAACAGCAACTTTAGTTAAAGTAAGGTGTCACACACGAGTAGGTTTCTGCAGCCATGAAGCTGACACTTGAATTCCTCTAGAAGGAAGCATGGATTATAAAAATTTGCATTGCATATTATACCTCAGAGTACTACAGACGAAGCCACAATTAAAGCCAAATCATATGTAAGATGGAGGGAAGCACAAATCTCAAGCAGTGTTTAAATTGGTCAAATTTTTGCTTCAGGTGAGAGCCTCAATCTTGTGAGCACTATCTACAGCTTTAAAAGTGTAAGACGATTGTAACTTTTCAGTTCACCTTCAAAGTGAACACTACGGCAGAAGTATTTTACCAAACTTCTGGCATGAACATTCATTCAGCCACTGCATACACCTCCTGCAGTTGCAGGACACTTTGATTCTCCGATTTGCTTGCAGCTGAGAAAGAGTCAGGACCTGCTCCAACAGCTATCATGCAGCAACATGTGAAACTTTTTTTGCCCTATGCAGACTTCAACATCTGCTCATTAGTTATTAGCAAGGATTACACAAGGCAGCCTCAGTATCTGTGACCTCTTAAACACAAGACCACCAGAACCAGAACTGTAATTCATCAGTCTAATCCTCTTAAGATGAAAAACAAAACAGAATTTATTACATGCCCTCTGAAAACTTCCAATGTAAGAAGAAATACTCACTCCACTCACACAACTGTTATTTGAGGATCACGCAGCAGAAAAGACATCTGTCATATCTAAATTAGCCTTTTTTGAAAGCACCACAAATTATTCAGTGTTTACAAAAAAAATTATTACTAGTGGTAACAAGAAATGGACCAAGTTAAATCCGTCATGTTTAGAATCATCTTGTGTGATATAGCAAACCATCCTTTGCAATTAAGTTTCCTTTAAATAGAACATAGGATTGTGAACTCAGGGCGTGTTATATTCAGCTGCCATAACTGGTAACTCAACATACACACATATCTCATCTGAATGCCAAGCTGTATGCTTTGCGTAGTACTTGTGTTTTTTGGTCATACAGAGTCAGACATAGAAAGCTGAATGCAATGCATTCTTAATCAGAAAATACAGAAACTTTTATTAAACACATACTTTTTGCTTAAGTGTCACAATAGAGCCTGCAAATAATTACACTATGCTTTCCAGAGGAAACCTGGAGAGAGATACATTTATGTGGCCACGCTCTCACAACTCTCTCTTGCACAACCAGAAGCAACATTAGTGTATATAAAGGAGGGCACAAACAAGGCTGACCACACACTTAATTTTCTTACACACTGCTTTCTAACATTAAAGCTGTCAAGAGCTGTCCACTGAAACAAGTGTGATTTTTGGTAATAGAATGGGGTTTTTTGTTGTTGATATTTAACCTCCTGGCCCTTAGAGGAAAAGGAGAGCATATTTTTGACCTGTTTTTCCAGGCTAGTGGAATTAAAAATCTGACTGAAAGCATATAGCACACAACAAATGATAAACACTTACATTTCCTTCAGCCAACTAAAGGACGACACTCAATTTCCCCACACTGAGATCAAACAGGCTCCTTCTTGTACTTAACTGTCTTTCTGTTTCAGAGGCCATAATTCACATGCTGAGTCTCTTATGCTCTCACATAAAAAGTATTAGAAAAAATTACACAGATAGAGCTAAATTCATTAGCAACTAGTGACAAAATAACTGCATTTATGAAAGCATTCCAGAGTCGTGCACCCCAGACATCACTCTCGCACAACAGCAATGTGAACACTGCTACCACGCTGCCCAGATTGCAACAGCTACAGAAATGAAAATACTTTCTGATCATGGAAGATTAAGTTCCAGACACTGCCAAATCTTAGTAAATTGAATTGTCTGGTACGGGAACCAGAGGAAGCATGTGTTAATCAGGAGAGAAAAATAATGGAAATTAACTCTGAAGATGACCTTACCTTTGTCAGAGAGGTGACTGACATACAAGAAAATACATTTTCACGGTTCAATGAATGAAATGCTTTATACACAGGGAAACTGTAAGAAAACTCCGAGGAAGTTGGGCAGTTTCAGCAGTGCACTTGCATCCAGATTCTGCCACCATACATTACTGACTTGCTGCTATCAGTAACCTGCTTCAGCTCGCTGTAGTCCAATTAAGATGGTTACTCCGCCTTACCTGAGTCTAACGCCGCTTTGGGTTTCTCCATCTCCATAGATTCCAGGTTTTCCGGCAATTCCTGAATTTCATCGTCTCCAAAACCAGTGTCTGGGCTGCTTGTAGGCTTATCTTCATCATGGCTCAGAGACAGGGAAGCTTCCCTTTTGCTAATCTCTAAGACGGCTGCTAGCAGCTCATCTTCGCTCATCCCATCAAAACCAGCATTACCCAGCTCAGGTTTATCACCCTCCATTTTACTTCTTTTTGAACCCTAGAGATGAATGGAGTTATGATTAAGTGCTTGAATAAACAGGTATATAACATCAGCTTTACATTTCTGTGGAGGTTGTTTTTTTTTTTTTAATTTTATTAACCCCAGGGAGGGGGAGCTTGGCTCTGTCAACATTAAACAGATAGTTATACGAGACGCAATGGAGAGACAACCTTTGTAGCTACATTCACTCCAAGGAATAATATTTAAATATAAACTACAACCAGTTTTTACAGGCTCTGTGGATTAACACACACAAGATAAGTCTTCCCTTCTCCCTCCTTTCTTTCAATACATGTGTTCCACCTTGAGGTTCTGATGAATCCTCAAGCCTCTGGCAAGTCAGTGCCGAGGCACAAGCAGCAAAATTGCAGGTTTCTTAACAAAGGCTGAAGCAGCAACATGAGATTAATTGAATTTGAACACAGGGATACAAGAATAGGAACTGAAATCAGGCTGGTATGAAGAGCAATTAAAATTAGGTTTGGTGCTGCAGACTTGCCATACAAAATATTGGGCAGGGGGGCAGGACTCTGCAAACCGAGTAAGAAAAACAGTTAACCAGGGAAAGGGGGGAATTATTCTTTCCTACGGAGAACATAATAACTTTAAATTGGAAGAAAGGAAAAACACTTTAGTCTTAATCTGAATTTTTCTTTTTTCAGTTATTTTCCTAAAACTGACACTCATAAACTCCTACACCATACTGATTTGCAAATAATATAGTAATTTCAGTTGTTTTGATATTAACTGTTAATCAGGAGGTTAACCTCCATGTATATGTATTTACACAATTACACTACTTACCATATGCTTAGAATTTTTTTCTCCCTATATTATGTTAAAAATGGGAAAAAATAGTTTTTATCAGAATGTAGTTATCCAGGTCTTATTCCAAACTGCATTTGGAAGGATCTCAGAACGTTGTTAAAATAAACAAAAACACATTTTTACTGCTGCTTTTTAGTTAAATACAACAAGCTTTTGATGACCAAGACTAGTCTTACAGAGCAAACATTTTGTATTAAAACTGACTTATCAAACAAGATTAGCAAATGAATTAGCCAACTAAATTGCTTGTTCTAGACACCATGCCCTCCAAGAATTAGAACTGATAAATTTAAACCTCTCTCCTCACATTTATTCATGCACTGAATAAGGAAAGCAGAGTACCTGCTTTTTAAGCTTTCTGATTTCTCTCTCTGCACCTGTAGGATACTAACATCAAAACCGGTTTAGCTCTTCAGCAAACCCCAGTTCCAGGCACTTTGCCAACAACTACCACTAATTCAGTGGCTGGACTTTAAAGACTTGGCAGCATCTGTGCATTATTTGAATACAACTGTTCCATGAGAAATTATTTGCATAGATTTTAAGTAGCTTAGGCTCTAAGACAGGCTGCTTTAAATAAATATTTTTAAAAAGTACTTTAAATACTACTTCTTCTGCAGAGGCAGAAATCACAGAAATTGCAGTTCTGCCCACCTTACCTGGATAACTGCTATTTGCCCCTACAACCCAACGTTGTGTACACCCGTTGTTCCAGCTGTTGTCCCACACAGCAGGACTGTTTTGCAAGCGGTGCCCCGCAGGGGATATACCGGCCGTAGGAAGCGACTGCCAAGCCCCTAATGCAACCCCATCCACAGCTGCTATGAGAAGCACACCAAGGGAAATGGTGCAGCGGCAGTAATGCCACTCTGCCAAGGACCAGGACCAGGACTAGGTCCTCCCAGGACAACACTGAGAAGGACAGAGGATCTGCTTAATGATAACTGATGGCCAGTCAGGCCTGCGGTTGAGGAATGGCCAACGTGCATGGCCACAAAGAATGAAGTCACTTTGTGGAATCATCACCACCACTGTCTCTTTCCCACAACAGGCTGGAAAGCCTATAATTAATTTGCTATTCAAATTAATAGGCTTTATTCCCACAATTTCTGCCCTCACAGGGTTTGTGTGATAGAGACTACCTACACTCCCTCACAAACAAAATTCAAGGAAGACTCATTTAGGACAGTTTGGAATACTTTTTCTATACATAAGAGGGACTTCAAAGACAAGCTAGTTTCCTTCCCCCACCCACAGCCATTTCTGTGCCATGCAGGACAGCAGTTGCCTACCCTGCTCCTGAGACCTTCAGCAAAGGGTTTTCTCCTTTCTCCCAAAGCATTCCATTCCATCCCTACACATCCCGAGCATCAGGAAGTTTTCCCTAATATTTAATCTAAAAATTACTTTCTGCAATTTAGTCTACTACTTCTTGTTCTATCCACCATGGGCATGGGAAACAGCTCAAGTGTTTCTATTAATTTATTTCCCTTCCTTGAAGACACAGGCCCTGCTTAGGTTTCTCGTTAAACTAAAGACCCAAGTTCACTTGCCTGCTCTTTCCCCCAAAATCTTCCTTTCTAGACCTCCGACCATTCATGTTCGTCTCCTCTGGCCCCTCTCCAATTAATCTATAACTCTTTTCAGTCCGGAGCCCAAAGCTGGATACAGCACTCCACCTAAAGCTCAACGCTGAGGAAAAAGCAGGGTTACCTCACACAACCTGCAGGCTATGCCTCTTGTCTATACGCTTTTGTTTTCAACCAGCCTGACCTTGTGACCGACTGTCACCTTTCACGCCCTTTCTGAAGGCCCACTGCTTTCCCAGCTCTTCCCAACCTGCATTTACAGTCAATTAGTCCTGCTAAGATTAGCACCTTTAGCCTGTTCCTACTAAACAACCCCTCTTACTTTTATGCAATTTCTCATTCTTAACTGTAGTTCTGAGCTTCATCATACTGGCAGCCCTTCCCAGCTCTGGGTCTTCTGAAAAATTAATACTCATTATCTATTTTATCATTTATTAAATACTGAGTGGATCAGGATCCTCCCCTGGTTTGATCTTCCCATCAGATCAGAAACTGTAGATATCTTCCTCTTGTTACCTGTTGCTATTCAGCCAGCTTTACACCTGTCCTTTAATGCCATAATCAAGACCACAAGTCTCTGCTTGATTAAAATAACCCCATGAACACTGTCAACAACTTTACAGAAGTAGAGATGCACGACACTTATCCTAAGCACTAGGTCTGCAACACACTTAATAGAAGAAAGTGGTACTGCAAGATAATCCTCTAAGCTGCTTGTTTTCCCTTCTGGGTCATCATTCCTTCCCACACAACTCATCTACCTGCTAATACACTGCCCTGACAGAGGCAAAAGATATCTTGGCAACATTAATACTAGTCACAATGAAGAGCTCAAAGCCAATTTGAAGTTAACTGCGCCTTTACACCAATGAACTTGATCTCTACACACTTCTACATGTCCACCTCCAAAGACTGATAGCTTCAGTTTCTAAAAGCATTTAAAAAGCCACACTTGAAAGGGGACACAGATTGGATGTGCAAGAAGTTCTCTCAATTGAGTATTTTGCTTAGCCCAGCTTGTACTGGATCTAATTTAATCAAGGGCTTTACTGCATAATTTTATTATTGACAACCCATTATATTTCAGCCTGAGAACGTGATTAGTGAAAGTTACCCAAAGGACTCAAAAAACTGCTAAGCAGCTGGTATACATAACCTGAAAACTCAAGTGCAGTTGCAGCGCAATTACCTCTGTTCCCAGTGGGAACCCAAGACAATTGTACAGAGAGGTCAATTAGCAAAGCACTTCCTTCCAGCCCTGCAGTGCTAATTAGGAGGAAAAAAAAACAAAAAACCTTATCTTACATCCATTTTACTCACAGTCTATGCTGAGAAAAGCACAGGCCAGACATGAGCACATATAGGATCTATGTATATGGAAGTTGGTGTTTTTTTCCCCCTTACCTTTTCTGGCTCTTCTTGCAGTTGTTGCTGATCTCTACCCTGTATGTTACACAACCTTTGGCTATGGGCAACAGAGCGTTTCAACGGCTCGTCATCACTGTCAGAATCTGCATAGAGTGCTGCAGAGCTCTTTGACTTGAAAGTGTATTTTCTGTAAATTAAAAAAACGTGGCTATAAAACTTTATAGTGCTGTAGCTTTGTACAAATCTCTTTCGAAGTAACCGTTAAAGAAGTGTTACACCCAACTTTTACATTGCGGGGCAGTACAATTTGGGGAACAAACTGCAACGATTGACAACAACAATTTATTAACATAGCAGGCAGGGATTTCAGAAAAGGTATATTTTACTAGGTTAACTGACATACCTCCTTCAAGCCTGCAATAGCAATTTACAACATTAAAAGTTACTAAGTGTGTGGCTCTTGCTTCCAAGGCCAAGGATTCTGCACTTTACTACCTAGCAATCCCAGACAGTACTCATTTGAGTCAAGTCCACAGTAACACGTAGAACTCGGCACAAACCATTTGATTTGGGACGTTTACTAAGCTGGATACAGGACTTCCCACAACATCAATAGGATATAAAAAGAGCAAATCTGCACAAGTTTTTCAGTTTTCCTGTTTACTCTTTCATTAAGATAAATTCTTGGTTCTTTAGAACAGAACACAAGGGAGTCTGGGGAAGTCGCAATTTCTGCTCAATTAGGAAATCTGGTCTTTAAGTATTCCACAATGCAAAACTATCCAGTGTGGTATCATATTTTTCACTATATCAAAAACTGGCCTTTCAAAACGGGCTAAAACCAATGCTCTCTCATCTTTGCAAATAAACTTCAGGAACTAACCGCCTATTCCCAAAACACACATTTGGGCTCCATAGAGCCAGAAGAGAGAAAAGAGCTAGACTGCAGACCTAGAAAGCATCTTCCTTCTTATGTATGTGACTTGCAACTACAAATGCAAGCTACTTTAAGGTATCTGGCACTGACAAATCATCTGTACGAACTAAATTCAGTTCTCATTCTGATGCTCAGCCTTCTGTCTGGAAAAAAAAAATTATCTTTGCTTACTTACAAGTCCCCAAAGGTGCTCAAAAGAAATGCTAAGGCGATCATGCCAAGTAGGCAAATTGTACCATCAATATTCATTTCAGCTAGCATGTAACACCAGTAAAACTCAGATATGAAAAAAGACAGTAGCTGAAATAATTTACTACAATAGAAAAAATAGAAAAAAATAGAAAGGAAAGAAAACAAATAGAAAACGTGGAAAGATTGAAGAAGAAGAATTAGAAAATTTTAAAATGCCTTAAAAATTATCCCATGAAACCTCAGGCCATGGGCATTTCAGAGCTATAACTCACCTACAAGGTGTGGAAGTGCTTATAGTACAGGAATTCACCATTTGGGAGGCTTTCAATGGACGGGAACTATTAAAAAAGCAAAGTATTTATTGCAGCGGTTACAGTCTTAAAAAATAAGTGTTTACTTGTCTGCTACGCATGCAAATCCATGACCAAAGAAACAAGTAGAATACCATTATGTACTTGCTAATTGCTTAGAGTAATAACTCCATCATGCTATAAATATACAACAGCTGTTCAAAACCATATATAATCCTTTAAACTTGATTCACTTCTTAGTGATGCACCCCTAGGGACAAGCTCACAAATTAAAGGCTTTGGGCTCCCATGTCAAGACAACTCATTCCTTTATTTTTTTATTCCCACCAATACTTGAGTTCCTGCTCCCAAACCACAGTCTCCTGCTGCCGTCTGGATCAGCCAGTTTTCTGGCATGTCCCATGTCTCCGTTTCTCCTCCCTTACCTAGATTCTTCTAAATCAACTTCCTGCTCCATTTAATCCTTTCACAGGCTCCTCAAAGTCCATCACTATCACTACACATCTATCCACCAGGCAGTTGCCGATGCAGAAATCTTTTCAAATCTTCCCCCATCAAGCAGGGCTGCTTCTCTCTAGCCTAGTTACCCTTCTACTCTCCAGTCAATCAGAATGGTTTCAATGACTAAAAAAAGCCACTGAAAAGCTATTTCAAACATGTTTTCAAGTATTTCTGCTCTGGTTAGCTTAAGCTGTTTGTTGTGTTTAAGATTTCTATTGTTAAAGCAAACACTTGGGAAACAACCACATAAATAATCTCAAACGCCACTGAACATTCAGCACAAGAACACATGCCACGCTGCTGAACATATACACCAGACGTGTCCTAACTCAATACAGCCACCATGGTTATGCCACTAGGCAGGGACCGCAAGATGTACAGCTGCTTGTCCTGAGACACAGGGGTTAAACGTGTCACCTGAGGGTTCCTTGTTCCTTATTCTGCAACAGACTTCCTATGTGACAACAGGCATATTTAACCTCTGTGTCTCAGGACAAGCAGCTCTACAGAAATAACTGTCACAGGGAAAAGGAGAGAGTATTTTCAGCATGTGAAGTGCTCAGATACTACAGTGGCACAGGAAAGACAATGAGAAATGAATGATAGGACAGGAGGTGCAAGTGGAAATCAGCAGGAAAAGCTGGGATGTTATGTCTCGTAAGCAGCATTAAGTGTGCTGTGAAGGAAAAGGTAATATAGATTATTTTGGACCGAGAGGCATAAATTTTAGAAATTACTAACAGAAGCTCTCTTAAGAAGGATAGAAAGTTATTTTCAAGGACAGTGAAGACTATTATCTTGCCAAATATTCCCTAGATAATGCCCCACCAACTCCTCCTGCTGCTTCTATCATGCTTCCTTTCCACATATGTTCTCATGATAGCATCATTACAAACTAGCAGTGCACATCTGAAGCTGCATAATTTTAATGTTTCCTTGGCCAGACATCTGGAGGAGATCTGACAACTGCTGATCTTGTGGCATATGTGCTTAACACGGCATGGATCGGTCACACGTCATACACTTACATTGCAGAATGGACGCTCCATCCCAGCGTCAGCGGCAGCCTAGTGCTTTCCGTACAGTGTGATAGCAGGGTTAAGTATCTTGGAATAACCACTTGCTGCCCGACTTTATGGTTGAGAGACAATGCTACATTGAAGCTGTATCGTTTCAGATGAAGAATCAGGACCCTGAGAGATAGGAGAGAAGGACAACTGTTAATCTCAAGACAGAAGTCAGAGAAAACCTATTCAAAATCCAAGTACCCCTGTTTACAAAATGCATTCACCTGACTCTAAAACAGATTATTACTTCGGGATGGTAGGGAAAGGCTATCCATCTCTCATCTGGCAAGAGGCAGGTAATTACTCTCCTGTCCATCACTCAACTTTGTGCAAGGTGCAGAGCGCAGACTCTGCCAACTCAAGAGGCTTCCTGCTTTGAGCTGCATCACCTTGCTCTTCAGTCAAGCAGAAGCAAGGAGCTCTTACCAAACTCATTATTTCTACTATGCAGTGAGAGGCAGAAAGCAATCAAAATATTATCGTTATAGGCCAGAATGCCAGTGTATTACTCCCAGATATTCAAAGACTGCGATGGAGGGATCACACAGCTGCCCAAAACCGAGAAGGAACTGTGCCCAGTGCAAGATGTGCACTTGGTTTATCTGTCACGACACTTTCTCTTTGAAAGAGCTTTTGATCACAACAGTATAAAGAGCCTGAAAAGGCCTCCTTACACTGAATCTTCTCCCTTATGCTGCACTTTGAACTGTCTATTTAGATTGTGCAGCTGTATCATCACTTATGTTGTGCTAATATTCAAAAACTTTGACAGGGGTTTTGCAGTGCTAGCATAAACACACTATTTAAGCAAAACGCAAGCTAACTACCAAGTTACTGGGTTCAGTATGAGGATACCTGGGACAAGGACACGGGCCAGAAAGTCATCCAACAGACTTAGCTTTACATCCCATGAGAAAATGATCCCTACCTCCAAGCACTTCCACTCTAAATAATGAACTAAACCCAACCACGAGGTCAGAAACTATTGAGCGTGCCATTAACTCTCAAAGTGTCTGCCGTCTTCCTCAAAGTGCCATGCTTACCGAGAGAGAAAACAGGTGTCAGCATGGGAAGAATTAATTGATCAAAGCAAACCCCTCTATATACCTTCAGGCACTAATGCCTCCAACTCAGTCCTGCCCATCAGGTCAGCTGTACACAAAATACTAAACTTCCAGAATATGTTTACTCTTTCCACTTCCCTCACATCCCAGAAACTCCAAGAAAAGGGGAAAACTCAGCCCTGCTTGCATAGCGATAGGGAGGAAGAAATAAGTATTGCAGAGGGTGCCCAAGAGAGCTTCTTTAGAGGGAAACTGAAGAACAGCATGGAGACTACCATCTGCACCTGCGTCTTTCTCCCATGCTGTCCTACCCATCTTCCCAGCTTTACTCTTTGAGGGACTTTTTCTTGCACCTTTGTAACATGTGCTTCCAGGAAAGAGGGGAACAGAGGTCAACATTTACCTGGGAAGCCTGTTGAACTTGTGTGTGACAACAGCAGACTTGCCATTGCACTTCTCACAGGAATACTCGATCTCCTCTGCCTGTTTAAGAGAACAGAAAAATGGTGAGTGGAAAAAAAGACACATCGAACGCATCTCAACAGAAAGCACATCGCTTTTGGCTGTCACAGAAGCTCTTTGAAACAGCAGTTACACTTAAAATTATAACCACCTTCAACATGACCTAACAGGACGGCATCTGATAAGAGGACAGGTAGCAGAGCGTACAATTTGACAACGTATCCACTAACACAGGCGGAATTTTTCCTGCAAGTCTGTTGCAGACCAGTGAGTTAGCCACAGCTGGGACAAATTAGCTTCCAAAGAGAGGGGACAATCTTGCAAGGTTTACAGTTTTCTCTCCCAAACACAGGCTGGTTTTGTTTTGTTTTGTTTTGTTTTTTCTAATAACCTTTGGTGAAGGATAATTTGCCACGAAGTTTTCTCTGTCTTGTTCAGAACCTCAACTTTGTTCCTGAAAAGCTATCCTCATCTAAACTTGTCAAGGATGTGCTGCACCAGAGTTTTGAACAGACAGCAAAAGGGGAAGCATCACTGTGCTGAAATTACATGACTTAGCCATCAAACATTTCTATAGCCCTTTTCTTTAAGTGAGGCCAAATGACACCACTATAATTTTCAGAATTTTTTTTAAATCTTAAGACCTCCACCAGCTTTTAGAAGAATAAGCACGTAAATTATTCTATCTGTTGAAAACACTATCTGTAAATGGAGAAAAAATACAGGTCTGTCTCAAGATATGACAAAATACAACACTAATTCACAGACGTTAAGGCTCATTTTCAGCTTTCAGAAACCTCACCTTGAAGCTCTACTTACAGGATGAGCATCCACATACTACAACTATTTTTTAAATTATTATATCTGCATGACCTTTTTCCTCCATGCTAATTTAGGCCAGTACATAAGCTGTTGAAGCATCTTAGCCCAGAAGAGGAAGCAGCAATTCCCGAGTGATTATCTCAATCTGACAGCCTCCCTTCTCCCCTTGTATTTGTTTATGCCTCAACTCTTCCACCACAAAATGGGGAAGTTTACCTCTTTCACAGCAGTATTGTAAGGATCAGTTAATTTCTGCACAACATTTTACAATAAAAACTCCTGTATACTGTTAATGTACAAACTCAAAAAAGCAAAAAGTTAATTATTCCACTTGCTTGCAATCACTGTCATAGAAACTAATAATCAGCTATACAATCAAAATTTCCATATGGTACATAGCCTACACATACTCCGCAGTGAATAAAAAAACCCAAAACTCTTTACCCGAAAAAAGAGGTCAAGCGAGTCCTGGATTGATCGGGAAGGAAGCAATTTCTTTCTTCGAGGAAGGTCAATGGAGAGGTCATTAAACTGTTCTCGTTTAGTGACTGTTTCACCACACCTAAAAAATAAACACGCTTATGTAAGTCTGATGAAAAATATTCTTGAAATTAATGACAACTTATATTTTTTAGGCTATAGTAACTTCCCAATAAATATATGCCTCTTCATCAATCTATTTTTACTCATCAAAATGAAACTGTTTGATGCTTATGACAAAGTTGAATTTTGGCATTTCACTTTGATGCTTTAGAAGTTGAAAGAAACATTTGTGTAAGGGTGAGAACAAAAAACCACAGACTGTTTTGGAGAGGCAAATGATCAGGTATACAGGAAATCAAAGTGACTGCTATGTAGCTGAACGTGTCTTCTTCATTCGGCATTCTTAGGAGAAAAGAAGTGAGCCCAGCCCAGAAGAAGGGCAAGCCTAGAAATACTTTCAAACTGTTTTTAGAAACAAAACAGCAGAGTCCATCTTAAAAACAAAACAAACAAACAAACAAACAAAAACAACAAAAAAACACAACTCAATTTTCTTATGTTCTTTTGGAGGGGGAAAAAAAAAAAAAAGACCCTACAGTCATTTGCCTTCAGTAATTATTACCTGCGTGCAATTTACTTATAATTACTTTAGGGAACTAATGCAGTACACACAAAGTAATATTCCCAAATATTTGTGTTCGTGAAAACTCTGTGGAATGCAAGCATCCCGTATAGGAATCTGCTGCACAGGTCATACACAACGAATGCCCAGACATAGTGGTTTACATCTTTTTCTGCAATAACCTAGAGACAGAAGAAAACGCCATTCCCCGGAAGCTCTTAGAAAGAACAAATTAAAAACATGGCTTCCTTTTTTTTTAAGATAAAATATTACTTGGCTGAAGCCCCTTTTTCCTCTCTATTCTCATACAACCGGTACACAAAAAGAAAAGCACAGAGGCTTTCCACTGGATAGGTAATGATGGTACGAGACTGTTCAAAGAAGGCCTGTAGCAGCAGACAGCGTGGTGTGAGGTTTACAGCATTTCTAAACTATAGAATGTTTTATAAATATCTAGCTTTGGAAAAAACGTAGTTCTAGTTATAGCCTGCAGATGAAGTCATGTAAGACAGAAACATTTCCCACTCTTTTAAGGTAAGTATGAGAAAAGCTCTCAAGCATACTTACATTTTGCAAATGATAGAATGCTGAACCTCAAACTCTAAGTTACTGATAACTGGACACGTATAAACTTTGGTGGCTGAGAGGTCATCAGAAGCCCGTCCAGGCGAGTTATCCTCATTAGGGACTGGCTCACTCTTCCAAGTTTTGTTTAACTTTTCCATGTCTTCCTTCAGCTGATCCAGACACTGGCTCAAGAACTCATGTGCATCCTAGAAACGGGGTAAAACTCAGTGATTTTGTGTACAACTTCACCCAGTATCTTTCTCTCAAACACAGACTGGGGAAATTATGTTTTAGTCCATTGCATTCAGCAATACTAAGCCAGTTCTGTTCTAACAAACAGCAGGCAATCGCTGTCATTCAATCAAAAGCTCGAGTCACTGTCAAATAGAGTTGAAGCTTGACAGGAGTTCAATGCAGCCCAAACACTGAACAAATTACACATAATTGTTTCTAGACAATATGGTACTTACGTTCTGCATGTACCCAGAAAATCTCTCTGCAGTAGCTGAAATGGCACTTTTCACCTTCTTGAGCAGCTCTTTCTTAACCTCAGGGCTGCAGACATCCTTTTTAGCAAGCAGATGGGCAAAACGTCTGCAGAAGTCAATGCAATGAAACACTGATTGGCTTTCCAGGACTTTAGAGAAACAAAATAAACCTCACGATACCTCATTTTAAGAGTCTCTAAAAGCTCTTCTCCTGTGCTAAGTGGTTTAGGGGGTCTGTATGAAAATCTCTCATATATAATTAACCTTTTCCATTTCAAGTATTTTGAAATCTCATTTGAGGCCATCATTGGAACAGGACCCAAATGAACAAAAAAATTCCACGATCTTTTAAGGTAAAGAGAAGAGCCTTATAAAGTTCTAGAAACTTATTTCTGCTATATATTTTACAATGAGAAAAAAAAAACCCCGCAATGCTTTTTGAAAACATTTGTACTGATAGGAGATATGAAATCACATGGCACCAAAATAAGCAACACAAAATTATTAAATTCAACTTGCATGGTCAGACTGGTTACTATTTTTTTTTTGTATTTTTAAATTTCCATTCAGTTTCAAGCCTTACTTCTTTTGGCAGTAAAACATTACAACAGAGTAGAAAAAAGCTGTAACAAAAAGCGCTATGAGGAGTTCCTTGGTTCACACTACATATAGTGTTACTGGTAACCTTGTTAAAAAACTGTTGAAATTGACTTTACCTGTGCCTCTCAGTTATTGTGATTTAGTTATCTTTTACAACTGCTTTACAATTTCACAGGAAATACACACCTAATATATTCCAGCCACAACAGTTCTGGTCATAGTACGTACATGGGAAGGTGATGGGAAGACGTCATGTTCCATGACACACACGCCAAAAAAAAAAAAAAAGAAACAAGACAGGAAAGACCTGTGCAATCCCCTCCTACCCCAAAGCAACAACTAATACTCAGTGACCCAAAGAATCTGATCAGTTTACTGCAGCTCAACAAGTTTCTGCTGTTCTGCTGAGCTACAGTAACAGCGTGCGCTCTCCTAACCCTCTGCAACGGCTCAGTGAGGCGTGTTAGGAAACGTGTCTTTTTCACCACAAAGCAGTTGATAGGCAATCGCTTTTCAACCAGAAAAACAGTCATCACGTTAGATCAAGCGCCCATACCCAAACCAACAGAAGCCAAGTAGATGCTACTGAGTATCAACTCTGCCTTGTTGTACTTCGGCACAGGATAAGGCGCTGCCCTCCATCAGAGGTACCATGGCAGAAGCTCTACCCACACTGTTTACCATTAGGTATATGGGGCACAAGCTGCAGAGGTCTTTCTACAAAAATTAGGGAAAGGACGTTTCAAGAGGCACGTGGAACAACCTCTGATCCCGAGTAGGGTAGGAAGAGTTCAAGAAGACACAGCAAAAATAGAAATTACCCGGAAAGATATAAACCACTATGAAACGGAAAGAGAAATAGTTCTGATAATCCTGAATCTTGTTTAGCGAGAGAAAAGAAATGAGGTACGCAAAAATCCCAAATGGCAGAGAGTGCGGTACATAGAGCAAACAGCAGTTTGTCTTTCTGACAGACATACAATAGAATCTGAATGGCACAGGAATTCAAAATTTCAAAGAGAAAAGAGAGTTTTACATATTACAGAAACCTTTGGAGTTTCTTGACATGAGGTTTGACTGAACTGAGAGTTCAGCTGAATTTAGAAAAAGATGAAGTACGCCAAACTCGAACGCTCTCCACAGCTACTAGACAAAGGATATTTTCCAAAAAGGCACAAGCCCTCACATATCAGGTGAAGTCACTGACCAGCTTAAACCCTAGCTGGTTATGTTTTGAAAAGAAGTTATTCTGCTTCTATTTATTTTGCAGTGTCTTGCATTTTCTTCTGAAGCATTTCACTATGCCACGAGAAATACAGTAGCAGATACAAAAGACTGCCTGTAATGCAGCATTGCGATTTTTAAGAGCCTACTTTCTATTTCTAAAGTAAAACTCCAAAATACAGAGAGCTCTAGGATTTATTTTATTACACGTGCAAATTACCTTCTACAAAGGTGCTTCAGTATTACAAAACTAGTTTCTCAGTAATGGAAGAGAAAATATCCTCCCCGGAAAGTGAATTTTTACCTGATAAGCGCATTGAGTGGAATTTTTTTCCATGGGATACCCTGCTTGAGCAAATCGTTAGCAAAAGACTGAATTGAAAACAAGGACTGTAGAATGGCATTCATATAGCAGGTGTTTCCCAAGTTTGAAAATCTGAAAAAAAAGAAGATTGAACATGGTATGTATGTCGATGTGTAAACATGTCAGTGTTAAACATGGCACTACTAACATGTAGGACATTCACCCCAGCCACTCCCCACAGAGCTTCTTCCTGGAGCTGTCCTCCTGCCCTTTAGACTAAACTGAAAACTCATGGCAGGCAGCATTTATCAGGAAAGCACCCATGAGTTCCTACAATCAAAATTTTAAAAAATGCGTGTATATACACAAGATAGAGAAATGAATCATGAAAGCCTATGAAAGGAACATGAATTACCTGAAATTATTATATCTCTAAAATTCTCAGGAAGTGAATTGAATACATATTTTCCAAACTAGGAAAAGTGTTCCCTGTCTCAGTGTTCATTAAATTCAGGACTTTTTCTTTTTTTTCATTAAATAATTATAACAAGAATGTGCATGTTCTGATGATCAAAGTGTGCATGCTAGATAAAGAAAACTAAATTTACCCTTGTAATTGTTGTTGAGGATGGGTGGAAAGGGGCACTCGGGGTTTGTTCCACCCTGTGTAATCTTGATTAGATCTCATTTTTTTCACAGAAAGAGGGGCAGGCTGAGAAAGAAATCCCAGGCTTCTTTTGACTGAAGGGGTCTGGCTGGACACACTAGACCTAAAAACATAAAAGGAAAAGAATGCTGCTCCTTAAATAGCTATAGTCCGTGACACTGGAATTGTATCACTACAGAAGACAAGGACTGGTAAAGCCACAAGAGATAACTGGCATGTATCATAATGCAGAAGAGGCGTGAGAGAGAGAACTTCTTTCCAGAGCACTTAAATACTTTGTTTGGATAAATTTCCTTACATCCATGGGTGTGCACGCAGTGTAACCAAGTCTTTCGTCTTTAAGATATTTAACAATTCCCCACACTGTACGATGAGAGGAAGAACGATCGTGTAGCATGAGATCACCACTCCTAAGATATGCTTAAAATTCACATCTGGGCCAGAGTCTTCATTTTCAGCCTCTTGTTCTTGTAACCTAATCACTCTGGACCTCATTCCCTCATGTGTAAAGCATGGGCAATGCTTCTTTTCTTCCTTGATCTTGTATCTCATCTATCTAGGGCAGAGACCGACAGTTTGATTGCACAGCATCAGACACAGAAGAATCCCAACCTCAGCAGGATTCAAATAAAATCAAATAAAATACTGTTATTAAAATGTAGAGTTTCATGCCATTTATCCACTTGGGGAAAATGAAGCAAGGATTCAGTCTAAAGTTCCAAAGTTTATATAGAATTTGAACCATCTAGAGTTTAGATATCATCTGGATCAGACATTCACAATGACTATAACAGACTTGAGCGACTATACAAGGTCTATCTATTGCAAGCAGTAACTGGAGTTTGTAGATGTAACTAGAGCAATTGTAGCCACACTGAATACCTAGATTGTACTCCTGGGGAAAAAAAAAAGGTCTCGTGTGTATATATACACACACACATTTTATGCATATAAGCTATATACCATGTGATAAACACACAGGAAACTGAAGATCCTAATGCCTGGGAAGGAGCTGTCATTTACAGTCCATGCTAGTGAATCAGTCCTACCTGTCCAGGGTGGAACTGCCAGTGGAGTACTCTTTTGATGAGGACCGACTACCGTAAAAGGATGATGACTGCAGTGGTAAAATGCCTTGGAAAACAGAGAGAGAGGCAAGTCATTTTCTTCCAGGTAACTCAGCTATTTACACAATATACAACTTGTTTAAAAGTATTTAGTCAAAAGGTTTAAAAATCCTCAAATACTGTTTTTCAGAATTGGTTGGGAAAGTACTAACACACATACTTAGAAATACTAACGCGAATATTAATCACATGTAAGTAAAGACATGCTGGAGTTTTAACTGAATTTAATACCATGATCTCCATCAAATCCAAATTGCAATACAAAACATTGAAAAGGTCGTTGAATGGTTTTAACTATCTGAAAGATAATAAATATCCACCTCTTGTTCAAATGTACAAGATACACATAACAGAAAATTCACTAACGACTTCCAATACAGCGCTCTCAAATTCAAGGTAAATATGCAGAAGTGAAAACAGTTTCTGTTCGCACTCCAAATTCCACAGTAAATTACTATATGCTTGGGGCAAAATATGACTGTTTCACTGTTCTGATAGCATTGTGTCAGATCCTGAGACTCTAATGCTGCAGATGGTGCCACATAAAAAGAAATGCTCTCGAGAGTCAAAAAAACACCTATTACAGTGAATCACAGTGTAATTTAGTTTGGATAATGAATAAACATTTGCTTCTATCCCAGCTTGAAGTGGTTTGAGCCATGCAACTTTCAAAAATGCAGATACATGAAGGAAGTTTGCAATACTGTTACCTGAACGTGCAGGTATACACTCACAGATTCTAACTTTGACTCTAAAGAACAAACCAGATTTTCATTCAGAGATAAACATTCACATTACTGGCTCCTCCAGCAACGTGTTTGTGCTGTCAGAGCTGCACCAAAAAAAGAATGCCTTCAGCAACATGATCTTGAATGCATTCCCCTTTATGGGGAAAGAGGCTCAGTATTTATTAGTAAAACTGAAGAACGGTGCTGCGTACTAGCTTATGTACATACTGTCAACATTTCTGCATTGTCTATAAAACCTTGTCACACACCAGCATCCAACAGAACTTTGGTACAAACAGTACAAAAGTCCTGGCCCCAAAGAGTTCCCCCTCTAAGTTCTGGGGAAGAGATAGAGAATTAAAAGCAAATAGTACACATTTTCAGCACAAACCCCAGCCTAAAATTCCTGTGGGCATTAACAGCAAAGGAGAGCTTTAAAAATAAACAAGAAAACAAGCAAAAAGGAAATCCTTAGGTGTTTACAGGAATCCCCTCCCAAGGGGAAGGGCAGCTTGGAGCAAAGTTTGAAGCTACTTGTTGAATTTTCAAACAAGCCGGCACATGGGCTGGCATCAGCACCCAAGTATAAAGGTCAGGGTCACACGAGAGCAGGATAGGCTTTGAAAATGAAGGCAAGTTGTTTGCATCTCACATATGGCTCTGTAGGAAGCAAGAAAGTTAGTGCCACAAGGAAAGAAGATTAGGAAAAACACCTCTGCAGCAAATTTCTAAACTAATATAAAAGGGGTAAAATCGTACTGGTCAAAGCCAGGTATCATTTGGCTTTACTTTCATTTTTTTACCTGATGTCCTATTTTCCTCTGCCTGCTTCAGATTCAACTGTTTCTCTCTGCTACTGTTCAAGTACTTCCATGCCGGATCACTCAAGGCTTTATTATTCCTACAGATAAACAAGAGTGGAAGTCAGTGCAGTTACAGAAGATACAGGATATTTCTGCTTGATATTTACAACTTGTCTTAAAGCATTTCTCTCCTATCACCTTTAAGACTTGAAGATGGAACAGTTAAACTTTACTCGCAGATAAGTTTAACCAATTAATTTAAACAAGCCTTCTTACTTATGATTAAATGTGATTTCAAACACACGGAGCTTATTCTCCAAATGGCAATTTCCCTTTATGAATTTTGTTTTGAAAAGGGTCAAAGCAAGTTCAATAAAGAAGGTACCTATTGCTATACACATATAGCACATATGACAATCCTGACTAAACTGACAAAAGATGATGACACGAAATTTGCACGTGCCAGTTCCTGCAAATCAACTGCCAGAGCAGGTTGTATTTCCTTCATTAATCCTGAACGCAAACCCCATTTCAAGCACCCAGTGCGTTCAGAAGTTGACTAGTGGCTGGCCTGTACCACGTTGCCGAGACAGGAAATACCCAAGCATTCTTTTCAGAAAAATCTACCTTTACAAACAAACAAAGAGTTTAAAATCAGAAACTGGAAACAACGGTTACTTACGTTGAAGAATCATTCTCTTTGGGATAATCTTCACTCATTTCTGAACCAGGAGGTTGTGTTCTTTTCCTCTTTTCACTGATGACAGAAAATTTTTGCAGTGGTCACTCTTTCAGAAAGGCTAGTAAATGATCCTCTTCCAACTGACCAGAACTCCTCAATGCTTTCTGTGCACTTTCCACCTATGTTCCACAACCTCCACTTTTATAACATAGCATATAGAGGAGAATTTGGTCTGCTCAACAATTAAGTTGTTCATAAAGCTCTAGTGCCAGTACCAGCCAGAGGCTAGAAAGGCAAGTATTAACATCCTGTTAAAAGTAACAGCAAAACCAGAGGAAGAAACATGTTCCCTTCTTACTTCTAGGTGTACCGAGTTCCACCTGCAGCTCTATAAAGAGCTAAATTTTAACAATATCACAGTAAGAGGATAAGACTCCTACCGATTCTCCAACAAGCCCGTTCTGTGAGGGGCTGATGACGCAGGAGATGCTGAAATGTTCACCCTGTTGCTAGGTGTTCCAGTTCCAGCGGAATTCTTAACAGACGCTCTCGCTGGGCTACCCAGCACCTTGCGAAACGGATTTTCCTCCTTACTTTCCACAGTCACTCTTTTGGGAGGAGTCTGCAAAACCCAAGTGGAGGGGGCCAGGGAGACAACCGAAAACAGTGAAAAACATGACCATCTTTAGTCTAATCTAGCATTTACACCACTGCTTTACTTGCTACAGTGTAGCATCCAAAAGCAGAAAAGTGCTACTTGTAATAGATTAAGAGAGTTTAACACTTAGACATAGGTTAAATTTTGACTGTATCAATGCAAGTCATAGAAATGAAACTCTACTGCAGTAACCAATTTCCCATCTCATTTTCCAATGCTAAGTCAGTTGGACTTTTGTTTTTAAAACCTCCTTTACATGCTTTGACATTAAAAAACCCAAGGCATGATTCCTAACTATCCCCAGATCAATCCTGGGTGGTATTAAAAAAAAAAAAAAAAAAAAAAGCAGCCATATTAAAACCCACACAATTAGAACAGTGCCCTGACAGCCTTGGGCCAAGCAAGCGCCACACATAATGCAATGGAAAGAGCTAATAGCTGGTTGACTAAGGAATGTTGGTCAACTTTAGACTTGAAAACTAAACATGTCTAATCTTACCACTGTATACACAGCCTTAGAGTTTCTGCTCTGAGATTGCCTTCAAGCAACATGTAAAATTTGTTTTGGGACAACATAAAAAATATTCTCCCTCGGGGCAGTAATACAAGTACATTCACAGAGATAACAAAGTAAATTAAAGCCAGTAGACACACCGTGAAATCTGTGTTATGCAGGGAGAAAAGGAAGAACAAAAATATTTTGAAGGAACACCACTTTCGGAGAAAAGTCCGCAAAATTTACACAAAAATCTGAGCAGAATGCCACAAATTCAGTAACTTCATTCTGATACAAAACTGGGTCAGCAGCTTTTCAATATATACATTTGGCTGAAGTCTGCTAAACTCATTAAGACCTATGCTGACTATAACATGTTCAGCTGCTACATAAGGTGATCAGTATAGACAAAGAGATACTCAGAACTATGTGAGAAGCAAGTCCTAATCATGTACTTTCCCTCTGTTTCTGCTTCTTCTCTGCCCAACTGATAACTCGGCATGAAGACCACATTCTGTCTTCCACAGCCAGACACTGACCTTTCTTATTCATACAGAATACATGGCTCCTCACGAGCAAGACACACCGTTGCCAACCACCCTGTATACATCTATTCCAAGCCCTCTAGATTACAAAGACTTTAGATGCAAAATAAGTATTTACAGTGCTATTAAAACATACAATAAGAGAATGAGAGGAGGAAATGAATGAAATAGAAGTAAAGGAGAGGAAAAATTTGAACAGTTAAACAAACCTGGTTCTCTATATATGAGAATTGCCTATTAGCTTCCTTCTGTGTGGTCCTGCTGCCCAGCACACCTCCAAAGCTGCCAGATCCCTGAGAGGGTTTCCCAGCTGACAGGAAAAGTACACAACACTTGATTTGGTTGTCATTTAACTGATTGGCATTCTTATTTGTAAGATGTTATTTAGCTGGAGTTGATTTTGGAAGGGACACACTAAATTTCTTGCCAACAGACAGTACAACATTCTGAGCGCACAGACATAAGCACATGTTTATGTATGTCCCTTATATTGGTCATCTACTCAGTTGGCAGTAAAGTTCCTATCCTTAAAAAGAACAAAAAATAAGAGGTAAAGTAAAAAGGAAAAAGACTATGTATGCGCGATAAACAGACGAGAGTTTTTCAAATACTAACATACTTACAACATAAACAATTCCTACATGTTTAATCTCTGCTTATTGTTCAGCATGACAAAGGTACATTATGAGAAAGGTATATAACAAAAATTGGGGTTCAGGGCCAGAAAGAAGCATTTACACAAATGCAAAGAAAGTCAGTAACACAAGGAGGACAAAACGGCTAAAGATGAAGAAAAGAAAACACAGCACCGACCCCTCTCCAAAATGTTATTAATGTGATTTACAACAATTGCACTTACCTGTATGAACCCTGTCTTGATGGACTGCATCCAAATACATCCGCATTTCGTTTGCATCTTTAAATGGTACCTTATCAATTGTCAGGAAGCTGGTATCCTTTAGTGTTAGCATCAGGCAGCACAGTTTTCTACCATTTGGTCGTAAGGTCACAGTTTTAATGTTATGGCTTAGCTGAAAACAAGAAAGTGACTATAAACATAAATCCATTTTTAAAAGGCCAAAACACAAACTCAAACAAAACACTTCAAATGGAGAGGGTAAGAGGCACTCGCACCAAAATACTTCTCCTTGCTCCATTTCAAGCAAACATTAAGCCTCACAGAATTAATGCAATCGGTGATCTTGGAAGCTGGCAGAACTGAAAGGACAGTATCACTATAGCTCAACAGTCCCTGTATTCCTGGATAAGCTTTTTGAAACTTGCTCTGCTATCGAGTGCGACATTTTTGAACGTAAAGGAATAAGAGATTCATACAGTCCCGTTTAGCTGTCTGAAAATTCCACATCAAGTCTGAAATATAATTTAAGATGGGGAAAGTTTTAAATGTTAAGTACAAACTTCTGCTCACTTTATAATTTGCATTCAGGGAAGACAGATTTGATGTAGCTTAAAAAAATCTGCTGAGCGAGTAAGTCAATAAGAAACATGCTTAGTCTCTATGCAACATCATAAGAACTAAGTGGTGTCAAAACTTTCAGGGTTGTGGCCAAGCACAAGAATAATTTTAATACAAATTTGTGCTCCCTAATAATGCCGCTGCTACTTTATTATATCATTACTTAATTGTTACTTCATGCTAAGTCACCTGTAAGACCTGGCTGTTCAGTAAAGGCGCTACTATCCGTGCAGGTTGAGGGTAACTCCTAAAGCAGAGGAAACTAAAGAATATCTCACATCTGCAGGCTGCATGGAAGTTTGACCTAAGCATACTCTCATTTTCAATTCCCTTGTCCTTTTTTGCTTAATTCTTCATTTTGCTGCCGCTTCTTTAGCCTTGCCTAAGATCAGGCACTAGCTACACAATGACCTCTGTGCCAGTATATTGCTATACTCAATGCTTGATGCAAGACTGGAAACCACAGCCAAGGTCATTAGGCACTACACAAGACAGAGTAAAACACTGCCCATCAGATTGGAGTCTTCTCCTAATTTGGCCAGACCTGCGTACTGCCACGCTACTGATCTAAATAATGATGATGAATTAATAGACACAAACACTAATTACACTCCAACGCCAAAGTTTCGCTATACATTGCTCTAGAACCTGCCGTGTCTCCTTCAAATTATACTCAAGTTAAAAAAATAGAAATTATTCCCAATTTTTCTTTAGATTCGTTCAAGTATATAAAAGACTGAGATAGTAAAAGGCACTCCATGTCCCACAGTGAGATTTCTTTTTTTCCATGCAGAGCTCTAGCTTCTTGGAAAGCCAATCTAGATACAAGAGCAGTTTATGACAGAGGCTGGAAAACCACCTCAATCGGAAACTAGGGGTTTATTTTGCTGGGAAAATTACACTTCTAAAATACTTTGTACTCAACCCTTGTGTTTTGGGTTTGTTTTTTTTTGGGGGGGGGGGGGGGAGTGTTTGTTTGTTTGTTTTAAATATAACCTAAAAATGTCTTCAAAGACCTAAGAATTGAAAAGGGGACTCCAAATTTCTCATCCTCTTAAAATGTTGAGCCCAGTGCAAACGGATTACAGTTACTTCACCATCTCAGTGCAAAACAACCTATTTTAACTCAAAATGCTATCTATCATGAGAGGGCTCCATCCATACTCCCCGTGCACCTGTTATGACCCAGTCAGCATCACAAAGTCTTGGGAGGTGGGGGTAAACAAAGCATTGCTGTTAGTACATACCTAGCACCAAGGACAACTTAGCTAAAGCTCTGAAATGTCAGTAAAACTTATCATCCGACATAAGGATGACGCACCCGTCACTGTAGAAAGAAATATAACCCTGGATCCATCCAAATGTTCCATTAGAGAAAAGTAAAAAAAAGTGGGGAAATCACCCACAGTTCTCCCAGAGCAACTTGTCAAAAGAAAGGGAACGCTACTTCTAAAGCAAAATTATCAGGAATTTGTTGCGCCTGAAGCAGCACGCAAGAACACTGTGGCAGAGCGCGGCCGGCTCGCACAAACTACACTCAAGCACAAGCCTGCAGCACATGGGGCAGGCAGCAATCCCTGCTCTTGTGCTGGTGTCTGTGTTGCCTCAGAAAGTAGGTCCTGCTGAAAAATAACCACAATCCAAACAAAAATAATTGACCTAAAGATGCATCTGCTCATTTCCTCCTCCTCCTTTGCTGCGGTCCTAGCTGCATGGTGCCATATCACCCCCTCCACCGTATCTTGTGTTCGGTCCTTTCCCCGAATTAATTCACGTGAAAACCCTCCACTGAGCTGCAGAGAGATCTGACGGGTGCCAGAGCCAGCAGATGTGAGAGGCTGGGAGCAAAACCTGCCCCTTGAGGCCACGGTTAGCTGTTCTATAGGCTCATCCTCCCCATGGAACCACATTTCGAGTCACTGTCACACCGCATTAACACTCATCCAAGGCAGAAAGGAGCGTGTGAGAACAAGCACCCAGGGAAGGTACGAAGGGAAGAAGGCACCACTCTTCTCAGAAGAAACATGGTCCAACGCTGGATTAAATCAAACACGCAGTCACAGCATCGTGCGCGAGAAGGCAGACGATTCTTTTCAAGTCTACAGTAACAGAGGTAGGAACTATCCACAGCTAATGATTTTCTCACGCCTTGATCCCAAGGCAACACAGGCTGCCAGATTCTTTGCTGAGACTTTTCAGCACATTAAGGCAGCAAAACCTGATCTTTCAAAAAGAAAGTGAACTTTTTTTCACCGAGTCCACATACAGAAACGAATGGCTCAGAGAAAGGTCCGGTGAACACTACTGCTGAAAACCAACTGCGGCACGAAAAAGCAGAAGCCAACATTTAGATCAGTTTAGGCTGTTACAAAGTTGCTAAATAAGATAGGATTTTATTTTCTTCCAACTGCTCTTATATCCCCTATATATTTTTAAATCAGATAGAAATTTCTTACAGAAAAACGCTCCTTCGCATTCCTTCGATTTGGGGCATTTTGCACAAAAAAAAAATAGGAAGATTGAGCTGAAAACAACTATAGAATGAAAAAAAAGACAATTTAGACTGGATATTGCAAGAGAATCTTTAACGGTGATCTGCATCAGCCTCCCAGTGAGGAAACCACATTGCCTGGCATATTTAAAACCTAAAACTGTAACAATTGCTGTTCAGTGGAGGCCTGTATAAACAAGCAAAAGGTAACAAGCGAGTTAACACCGTTACTGTTCAGCTGGTAAAACTGCTAGTACAAAACGTTCTGGATCTTCACCTCTAGGTTCTGCAAATGTACCAGTAACAGAAACGTTCCAGAAATCTGAACAAGTGAGCCACCACGCTCTATACTTTGGTAACTCTTCTCTGCTTTTTGGTTCTTCCCATTCAGTGGTATCTCGATGCTGATCTTGGCAGATCCTTTAACAATCCACGTGAATAATTTACAGGAGAGTTATACAAAGGGATTAGTGTTCAGGAAACGAGGAACAAGAAACAGTGACAGAGGGGAGTTTGTGTGACACTTAATAGCCTTGAAGAGGACAGCTGTTCACAAAAGAGCACAATCCATGCACTGCCCAAACAAAAGCCTTAATATTTGGTGTACCTGAAACGTCTTTGGAATTCCTCCAACATTGTAGTGAACCACTAGACTCACTTTGTTGTCCTTCTCCACAATTTCAAAGCTCCCTTCTTTCCATTTTGTAATCCCAGTCTGCATGCTGCGCATCCGGACAGGTCCGTGCACCTTCAGCGGAGCCATGCTTTCTCACAGAAAAGAGTTACCAAGAGTAAGCGTACTCCACCTTAAAAACCTGTTAAAAAGAAGAAATTTGTAACTATAAATATATATATATATATATAATTTCTACAGAAAGATGCGTGTGGCTTAAAGTTTCTGTGGAAGGGCGGTAGAACTGTTTTGCTGGTATTTTTAAAGCAAGTGAAGGAGAGTTAGACACAAGTGAAGGGAACTTAGATTAATAAAATCTCTCCCAGTCTGGGCAGCAACGCACCGATTCCTCACCGCTGAAAGGCGAGCGGACCCAATCCAGACACAGAACTTCTCGCAAATCCTTAAAGCAACTTCAACAGATTTAAGGAAAGGAAGAAGAAAAAAAAACCAAACAACCGCCTGAGGAAAGCCGGTAAGAGATGGAAACCTAACTTTCGGGGAAGCCTGAGAGGGAAGAGGAGCTCGTTTCTGGCGGGGGCCGGGCCGGGGCTGCCCGGGGCGGCGGTGCCCTCCCGCACTGCTCCGCCCGCAGAGCCACCGGCCCGGCGGTACGAGGAGCAGCCCCCGCTCCGCTGCCGGCCAGCACGGCGGGGCGGATTTTACATAAAAAATGAGAAGAAATGAATGAAGCGGCCCCTGGCGCAGCGCGGGAGGCGCCGCCGAGGGGGGTCCCCCCCGGCAGCCCGCGCTCAGCCGCCGCCGCCGCTCCCAGCCCGACCCGGCGGCGGTCCCGCTTCCCCACCCCGCCGCCCCCGGGGCAGGGCCCCGTCGCCCGCCCAGACAGCGACACGGGGGGCGAGGGCAGCGCCTGCCGCCCCGCCGCTCCATGGCCGCCCCGGGCCGGGCCGCTCTGAGGGAAGGCGCCGCGCGGCGGGGGGGGGGGGGGGGGTAGACGACGACGGGACCCGGCCGGGCACCGCGGGGAGGGGGGGGGGGGGGGGGGGGGGGGGGGCCGAGCCCCGGTACCTGCGTCCCGGCGCGTCCCCGGCGGCGCTGGGCGGGCTGAGGCCCGGGGGAGGGGGGAGGGGAAGGGGGAAAAAGAGGGGGGGGGGGGGCGGCGGCGACAGATGGCGGGAACCGGCCAGCAGCGCGAGACGCCGCGCGACGCACGCACGCGCGCGCGCCCGCTCACGTCAGCGGGGCGGCGCCCTTCCCGGCGCGCCCCGCGACCTCCCGCGCGCATGCGCCGCAGCCGCCCCGCGCCGGTTCCCCGCCCGCCCCGCCCCGCTCGTGCGCATGCGCGAGGCCCCCTCCTCCCCGCCCCGCCCCTGTCCCGGCCTCCCTGGCGGCGGGGGGGCGGGGCGGGCCCGCGTCTATGGCGGCGGCGGCGGCGGCCTCCTGAGCCGGGCCCGGCGGCAGCACCGGCACCGCTCCCACCATGCACAGCTTGGCCACGGCCGCGGTGAGGCGAGAGGCGGCGGGACGGGGCTGGGGACGGGACCCCGTTGCGCAGGCCGCGCGTAGGTGTGAGGGGGCGTTTCTCCCCGGCCGGCCGGCCGCGGCGGGGCGGGGGGGTGGCGGAGGCCCGCTCAGCTCCCTCCCCTCAGCGCCCCGGTGGCCGGCGGGGGCGGCGGATCCCTTTGGTGGCGGGGAGCGAGCGCTTTCCCGCTCCAGCAGCCCCCCGGCGGCTCCCCCGAGCCGGCCCCGCCGCCCGCGGGCCGGGGCGGCTCTCCCGGGGGCCGGCAGCCCTTCCCCGCTGCGTGCCCCGGCTGTGCTCCCGCAGGGCTTCCCCTCCTCCTTGCCCGCTGCGCTCCCGCCCTGCGGCCGGCCGCCTGCCCAGCCCGCTGGGGAGCTCCGTGACTTGTGGCCGTGGCTGCAGGGGGAAAGCGGAGCGAGCAGAAAGGCCCTCATGGCGGCGGGAGGAAGGGCAGAGACTGCCCCTTCCTTCTCTCTTCCCCCAGTGCCTTGCGGTGCTGTCCGTAGTCGGTGCTCGCCCTCCGCCGCTGCCGTGGTGGGATGGGGCGGCCGATGTCCGGGCTGGTGGGAGCGGAACGGTCCCTCGGCCTGGCTGGCTTCGGAAATGGGAGCTGCGTTTGAACCATGTGGTTATGGGAGCTTATCTCCCGTCTGAGCGGGTTTGTGTTTCGCTTTTCTCTTCTCCAAATCCACGTTCATCGTGCGTATGAGGCTTCCTGGAGCTGACGGAGTCTCTGCTGTGGGAGGTGTATGGCCAGACCAGCAGTTAGGGCTGTTTCCAAATGAGGTTAGCTCAAGGATCTGCTTGCGCTAAGAAGCAGACAAGAGTGAGTAAAGTACTTGTGAGCAGGAGTTGAGAGAACTTTTTAAGTCTTCCCACTTTGTTTAAGTGCTTGTGACTTTAAATTGGTTCTTGGAGTGCTGGGAATACTTCTGATTTAAAGTGACGCTTTCTGGAGCATAGAAGGGTGTGCAAGATCATAGTGAACTGTCTTGATCAGCATTTACATTTTTATAGCAATATAATTCCTAAGTGCTTGTTGAAATGCGTGAGGGACTGTTTTATCTCCCATTAATCCTCTATCCGTGTTCTAGTCACCTTTCTATAAAAGGATTTTTTTAGAAGACAATTCTAACAAATTAATCTGTTTCAGGAATAGAAATAAACTTTATTTTGGGACTCATTTGAATATATATTTAATTTATATGTAATTCACACCACCTAGTAGTTCTGTATTGAAAAGTTTCCTACCACAGTCAGTTAGTATGCTTAGGCTAAAGGTGACCGGGAAGGGTGTTTGGCTCTGGAGATGTGCTTGGGAGCTGCGAGAAATAACATTACCTCGTAGTAGGGTCATGAATTGGCTCAGGAATCCCTTTGGATGTTGTGAACACTGTTGTGATAAAGCTGCGGTAAGCCAGAGCATTGGTCTTTATACAGCAATGCTGGTGGCAGAGGTGACGCTTTGATTTCAGACCTGAAGATGGCATAACGTGTATAGAGGCTTGAGAACAGGCTAAAGCCAATAAATGTAGCTGTAACTAGCAGTAAGGCATTGAAGGCCCAACTCAAACCAGTTAATTCACCGCTGTTGAAGTTCAAAGTTTATTTTGCTATTTTTGAGTTGGTGATCTATCGGAATAGTTTAAAAAGCACACGTATCCAGTTTGTCAATGTTCTGCTTTGGTTGACCAGTACTTCTACCAGTGTGCCTAGCAGCAACTGCTCAGTTAGGAGAGAAAGCCAGTTGCCTAAATCCAGTTTGTTATGTGTTGTTGGAGATGTAATCGGGCGTGGATGTTTGAGGTACTCTTGAGGAAGGTGTTACAAGATCTTTCATGATGCAGAGGTGGCTAGTTTGTGCTGTGTTGAGATACTGTTGGTGACTTTTGCTTTCCCTGCATGCAAAAGAAAGTCTGCTTGGCAGGGTTCTGTCTCGGAGCTTGCAGGATTTGTGTGTAACCTGCAGGGTTCCCCAGAATTTTAGGTTTTAGAGGGAAAAGGGGGAACAACAAAAAAGTAGGAAATTAGGAAAAAACGTCTTTCAATTTAAGCTGAAAGGAGAGGAAAAACTGTAGAGCCTGTGAAAAGCAGTTGGTTCTGGCTAAGACAGATATTGGACATAATAAACTTAATTGTGTGGAAAATCTACTTAGTGTTCTCTAGGGATCACAAGCACATGATTGTGCTTTTAAAGGGTCGATGTATTTAAGCTTACAGGAACTGAAACTTCTAGCGAGTCCAGAAAAATAGATGGAAGCTTTAGATAACACAATTATAACAACATTATTGCTGCACTGCTTGTCACTCTACTATCCCAAATAAAAACAAATGAGTTCTGTTCATTCTCCCTCTCTTTCTGAGCTCCAGTGTAGGAGTTGCCATTGGAATTGCACTCCCAGCTGTAAGAGCACAATAAATTTGTTAGGATTAGTAATTTAGTGTGAGGTTCTGGGGAAAAAAAAAATAATTGAGTAGACGAGAGGAAAAAAAGAGGATAGTAGGAAAGACAAACAGCTATAAAGGTATTTGAGCCCTAGAGTATAGAGATTGATAACAGCACATTGGCTTGTATAGTGACATTTAAGTTAAATAATACGATGAAATTGTCTGGGGGAGAGAGAAATCCCACAGCTGGGGAAGCATCTCTTTGGATGTGGCTATGGATATAATTTGTAGATGAACGGAAGAGGGAAGCATTTGCAGAAATAGAAACGGAAAGCTCTGGAGGTGCCTGCCAAAGGTTAAGAAGTCTCCCTTTATCCCTCCTGCAGTTCTGGGAGCCTGCCTCTGGCATGTGGTTTCAGGTTCGGTTCCAGCCACTTTCGATTCTTGAACTCCTTTGTATTCTCTTCAGTGCCTCGGCGATGAGCCGCTTAATAGTAGCGTTGCTGTCAGTGCAGTACAGGCAGAGCTCACATCTGGTGTGGTAAGCGCATGGAGAGTTTCAGTCTGGGCTTAAAAAAAAAAAAAGAAATACAGTCCGTTCTTTGCTCCCGGCTGTGATTGCCGTACCCGTGGGGATGCTGAGCTGGTTGCATGCAGGCTAGCTCAGGAGCAGCAGTGTACAAGCAGGGCTGTGCTTCACTTGAACAGTCAACACTGCAGCAGAATGTTTGAATAGATTCTGAACTGGCTTTTGGAAGTGTTTGCACAGCGGGTTTTAATGCCTGTGTTTGTCTCCCTCAAAATTTTGGATCTGAATCCCCAAACTGTCTCTTTGGGAAGCCTGCTGAGTGTTTGTTTACACCTTGAGTGCTTGCTGTGCCAGCAGAGGCATGAGACAAACTTCCATTGAAAGACTTGCTCTTTGCCCTTTCCACAGAAACTATGCTACAGTTCTACATTTTTCTTCCTTTCCTTCCCAGCCTTCCCTCATTTCTTTGGCTTGAAACCTTGTTGGCCTTGATGCTGTTCTTTCCCTGATGCTCCAAGAATGGCAGAAGAGAAATCCTGCATTTCTTCTGAGTAGTAGAAAATGTGCCTTGACTGTGAATACAGATCTACCCTTACCTGGGTTTATTTTGAACAGGAATTTTTCCACAAAATCAGTCTTGAAAAATTCACTTTTAGCTCCATGCATGCAAACAAGATACACAGGATGAACATGAGTCGTCTCTAACAGCAGGTGTTACTGGCTGTGGGTGGTGTCACGCTGATATTGGAGTAGTGAGAATTTTCCTAGTATTTGTATGAATATTTTTTTCTCATGGACGTTGGGGGAATCCCATTGGCAGGCTCCAATGTCATGGATGTGTTTGGAGAGAAAAAGGTAGCGTCCGCATTCCTTCGAATTTGTGGAAGCTCGCACTTGGAGTGTGAAATGAATGTGTGCTAAATGCAGGTGGAGCAAATGATAGCTGGCTAAAGTATGTGTGACCTCCCCGGGAGCTCTGCTGGCACAGACAGGCAGCAGCATGGCTCTCTTATATTGCTGAATGAAGATACAAGGTATTACTTAACAAGTGGATTAAGAGAGACTGTCCTAACGAGTCAGGCCAGAAAGTAAAACCTTTGTGTTTCAGATAGGTGAAATAATAAGACTAAGATCTAAGGAAGGGATCCATATCCAGAGCATCTTAATGCAGCTTTAGTTCTTCCTTCCTCCAGTCAGGAGTTTCTTGAGCCCTTTTTTGCTTATCTGCCAGGTTGTGGGAAGGATTTGGGCGAGACTCGGATAAAATGTTTGGACTGAAGTTTTCTTGTCTCCCTCCCAGCCTGTGCCAACAGCACTGGCTCAGGTCGACCGTGAAAAGATCTACCAGTGGATCAATGAGCTGTCCAGCCCTGAGACACGGGAGAATGCGCTGCTGGAGCTGAGCAAGAAGCGTGAGTCTGTGCCTGACCTTGCCCCGATGCTGTGGCACTCGTTTGGCACGATCGCAGCCCTCCTTCAGGTGGGTAGGACTGGCGGCGTCTTTATTCCGTGGTGCAGCACCAGCACATTGCAGAGCTTGTGCGTCCACGGGGCAGATCTGGGGAAGCACTGGTGGGGTCCCTTATTGCCGTCGCTGGGAGTATGATGTATGTTGGATCATGTGGTGAGGGGAGCAGATGTGGGAAGCCCATTTGCCATTAATCATCACTAGTAAGGTGATGTGTGTAAGAGACTGCAAGATTTCTAATTAGATAGCTTACATAGTTGGAAGGGGAACAGGCAAGTTCTTGGGTGTGTGACTCCCTGTGGATCAGGTTCTGCTTATTCTCCTACAGTGTCGTAGCAGAGCCACAACAGTCTTACTCCAAAGATCTCTGGTTTGATTTGTTTTGCATGAGCTTGAGCACTTCCTGGTCAGAAGGCTGCCCTTGCAGGGAGCCTGCTGGCAGGGCAGCATCGGAGTGCTGCTCACTGCTCCAGAGATCCTTGCAAGGGAATGTACCTGCACTTCATGTGAAACCAAGCGGCTCAGCTTATCTCTGGGCAAGCTACTCTACAGCTAATGACTGGCTATCTCTCAGTGCCAAATCTAGTCATTTCTTTCGAAGAAGGAAAGAAAAGAGTGCAGAATTGGCGATGTCAAACGGTTCTCGGAGTGGCCCTGAAACAAGTGAAGAAAATTAGAAGGGAGCTATAGTTGGAAGCAGGCAGATTTCTGAATTGGATTTCTTGCCTTCAGCTGCTTCCCCTGCATTGAGTTAGAAGAGTACCAGCAGCTACGGTATGAATAGAGTGGGTGTGCTCTGCCTCTAGGCACAGGAGTAACGCTCCTCTTCGATCTGGAAGTTCAAAACAAAGCAGTTTCTATGCTAGTAAAGACCCAGCAAATCAAATGAACCCCTTTTTACTGAAATTAAGGTTTGAATGCATTCCTGTGACTCCTTGTCAAATTGACTCTGACCCAGCTCTGCCCTTGCCTGGGCAGCGTGGTGGCTGCCATGTAACTTCAAAGTGATGCTTGGTGAAAGCAAACTGTCATCTCCTGTCACCATAGTTCCTTGCTGGGCAAGTGCTTTGGTACAGCTTTCTGGTGTTTTTCTCCTTTAGCTTTTCTTCGTCTGTTAATTTTTAGGAAATTGTAAATATTTATCCATCAATCAATCCTCCGACTTTGACAGCCCATCAGTCCAACAGAGTCTGCAATGCTTTAGCTCTACTACAGTGTGTTGCATCGCATCCTGAAACGAGGTAAGCGTTTCCAAGCGTGTGAGTTTTCTGAGGTGTTAGTGTTGACAGCTCAGCCTGTCTGTTTGACTCTGGAAGCGCGTAAGCTGCTTTCTTCTTTTTTACCAAGAGAAGTGGAGCAGAGGACAGAGCTGGAAGATAGGCAGCTGCCTGCTGCTTTCACTTGTTTGCATGGATTATTGGAATGACAGCTTTATGGTGGTCCTAAATGCGTTGCATTCCCTGGATCATTCTGAGATCCTGCAAATTCCCAAAACATTGGGTTGTGGCAACTCCTGGGAGCTCAGCCAGAGATAAGGGTGCCTTTGTGCTGAGTGCTGTGTCCAGGATCCTTGTTTTAATGAGCTTACAGTTATTTAGACCAGCAGCTTACAGTCACCTAGACCAGCTGTCCAAAGGGTGGAATGAGCAGGACTGTCCTTCCCAGAGCCCGTGTGTGGCAAGGGAGCAATAGCAGAGCCATGTCTGGAGTCCTCAGCCAGTGCCTGACTTCAGGTTTTCTCAGTCTGTGTCCAGCCCATGTTAGCAGGGGAAAAGATGATGTTGGTTCAGCCAAAATCAGTAGCTAAAACTCCGAAGAAAACTACCCAGAGATCCATGATCTCATGCTTCTGTTCCTGCTGAGAAGAAAGTGCTGCATAGCTGAAGCTGTTTTTCTGCTGCTGCAAAGTAGTGTTGAACAGCAACCCTCCATGAGATGATATCCAAAGAAACAGGGTAGTTTTACACCACACACCTTTACATTTAAAGTTTGAAAACTGAAAAGAGAGGAAGAATGTTGAGTGATTGCAAGAGAGCTTCCCTCTGCTATCAGAGCAATCTCCAGGTTTCTTCCTGCAGTCTGTATCTTTCACTATTGTCAGAAGACAGCGTGAGGACTCTTGTGGAAAGGTGGCTGTGTACATTTAAACTGTGGTAATGCCTAGAGATCAGCCAGTCTGGATTTCTGTCATGCAGAGGCTTTGCACATGCATTGTGGCTGACTGTCCCTGCCTGTGGGAGCCTGCAAGGTGAAATGCAACAGTGAATGTACAAAGCAGAGGGTTTGGGTGGCAGCAAGAGGTAATAAAAACAACAGGACATGCTGTGTTCTGGTCAGCTGGAAGCAGCCATGCAGGTAACTGACAGTTTAGGTGTTAGGTTTTGTGCTGTGCCCAGGGCAGAATTTCCTTCATACCTTCCATCAGAGAATAAACTATTACCCTGTTTCGAGGAGCAGCAGCCATGGTGTCTGTCAGGAATAGTCTGAGGCTCTGCATGGTAACGCTAGATTGTGTGCTCGCTTTGTTTTCCTTGTCTCTCACGTTGGGTGTTCTCCCTTTCCTACAGGTCAGCTTTTCTGGCAGCTCATATCCCTCTCTTCCTGTACCCCTTCTTGCACACAGTTAGCAAGACACGTCCGTTTGAGTACCTGCGGCTCACCAGCCTCGGAGTGATTGGTAAGCAGCTAGACTAATGCTGGAGCACTGGTTTCTTATCAAGTTGGATGGAGTTCATGCTGTGGGTATAGAGACCTGCACGACCAAAATCACAGGTGTCTTTTTTTTTTATTATTTTTTTTTTATTTTTTTTTTTATTGGGATCTTCCAAGTCCTGTAGTATTAACAGGAGGAGTTGCTCCTTTTCCATCAGTTGTGGAGGCAGGTTCCTCTTAGTGTGTAGGAACTGGGCTTTTCACTAATAAGAAAACACTGAAATCTGGGTGCATTGCCAAAAATATGTTTCCTGTGAGTACAAACACATGCGGGCTTGTTGTGCCTTCACCCTCAGCCCAGCCAGCTGGGATGGGATGGGTGGGTACAGACTGGGCTTTCTTTGGGTTTTTGTCATTGATTGACTTGGGTGTATTTGCCCTGTCTTCCCCTTAACCCTGTTTTTTGGTTTTTTTTGTTTTTTGTTTTTTTTTCTTCTTTCTGCCCAAAACATTTCTTTCTCAATGCATAAAGTAAGAGGGTCTTAAAATGCATTTCTTCTTCCCAGAAGTTGCTGAGGGTGGCATGATCCTCTTGTGTTTGTGTTACCACTGGGGGAGAGCCAGGAATGCACCCCCTTTCTGAAAAACAAACAACCCCCAAACCCAGCTTGATTACGCTTACGCTGCCAAAACGATTTCTTCTCCGGCCATGTGCTGCAGCATATTTAAGGTGACAGTTGCTCTGCCTGCCATTCAGACTTAATGATTCCTGGGGAGGGCACAGCACAGGCCCTCTTTGAAAGGTGAGATTTTTTTGAAACAATGTATCATTTATTGATTTTGGTTTTTGTTTTTCCTTCAAGGGGCCTTGGTGAAAACCGATGAGCAAGAAGTGATAAATTTCTTATTGACAACAGAAATTATCCCCCTGTGCTTACGCATTATGGAGTCTGGCAGTGAACTCTCCAAAACGGTACCTACTCTTTTTGTCTTAATTAAGACTTGTTGTTGTTTATCTCTGACTGACCAGGCAGCCAGTAACCCGCAGAGCTGGCTTGTGTCCCGTTGCAAATGCCGGGACAACTCTGAGTGGAGTTTTTACCTCCTCAAGAAACCAACAAACCAAAACCACCAAACGGAGCTGGAGTTCCTGAGCTTGGTAGTTTTGCTGGGAAAGATCTTGCTGCTCTCAACACCCGTTCCCTTCTTTGCAGCCCTGCAGAGTAAGTTTCAGGGCTGAGCTGGATCAACTTTCCTTGGCCTGAGAAAACAAATGCTGGAGCTATGCAGTGCAGAGGTTGGGCAGCAGCTGTTAGTGGTGGTTATGGGAATGTTCACCATACTGGACCAGTTTGCTGTCTCCTCTGATCAGGGGCCCCTTTCCCCCATGAGCTCAAATCTGTGGTCAGACTGGTCCGATGACCCAGGTAGGCTGGCCACAGGTTTTAGTCGGTGTGTGCTTCTCTGGTGAAGCCTGCTGACATTGCTGGCTGAGGTTCTTCCAGAAAGTCACGTGTCTCATGGTGAATCAGTAACGCTCAAGATGAAAACAAAAATCAGCTTGCTGTCTAGATGGCCGGGCCCAGGGACAGATCCTTCTCCTGCTTCTTGCTCTGTGACCGCAGTAGTGTGGCCGTAATCCTGGGGCTGTCCTGAGCGGCCCGGCGGTAGTTGCTGTCTTATGCAACCTGCATCCAGTTGTCTTGTACACACCGCTTTGTGTCCATCTCTTTTCTTTAGCCAGAGATGCCAAGCGTTGCGTAGTGTCCTGCATTTTCTTTTGGCTTTAAACTTTCACTGCGTAAAGCATTTGCTGCCTGCTGAAAGGCCTTTCAGCTCTGAAGCTGCCTTGAAAAGAACACAGCACAAAGGCTGTCCCTTTTCAGGGTAGATAAGTTGTTTATACACTTTCTTTTCTGCTTTCTCCCCATTCTAGGTTGCTACGTTTATTCTTCAGAAAATCCTCCTGGATGACACAGGGCTGGCATATATCTGTCAGACTTACGAGCGGTTTTCCCATGTTGCCATGATACTGGTAAGATGATTTGTTTCCTCTCTTTTAAAAAAAAAAAATTATGCTCTGGCAGCCAGCTTCTTCAGCAGCTACTTTACTGCTTTCTGGCTGGCGCAGGATAAGGGAGGCAAATCATTCCTGGGCTTACTGCTTGCGATGTTGTAGCTCTCTGCTTCTGCATGTTTCCTTTGTATATCTCTGGTTTACGTGTCAAGAGAACACATACTAGTTGTAATATACTAATTCCCCAAGATAAACCGAGTAAGCATCTCCAGAGAAGAAAAAGTTTTCAGGGTTGTTAGTTGGATGTGAATTGATTTAATTTTATGTAAGAATGATCACATGGCTCAGACCATGGATCCATTTCCCATCTCTGTCACCTGCAACAGGTTGAAAGAGCAGCAGGTTGAGCAAAGGAGTAAGAGCAGGGCAAGTGTATGTGATAATTGCCTGTGTAACAGTCTCGCAGCTGCCAGCTATTTTCAGCTTTGGATTTCTGGGGCAAGTTGTGGGTTTTCCATGCAGTAAGCCCCAGTGTTTGTCCTGTCCTCCCCTTGAACCCACGGAAGCTTTTTGCATCCACAGTGTCCTTTACCAAGGAGTTTCACAGGTTTTCTGTTTGCTGCCTGGAAGGCCAACCTCCTTTTTTTCCAACCTCTCTGAACCTGGCTCCTACTATCTGCTGCTTACGATGCTAATGCTTGTGTTGGAACTCAGAGAGAGCAGATGATTTTTGTCCATTCCCTGTCCCCTGTGAAGGAGAAGTTTGGGTACTTGTAATTTGTTCATCCCAGGAGTAATAGCCCCAGCTTGAGCTTTATTATCTTCGAGCTCGCTGAGGGGAATGTATGT
The DNA here is from genome assembly GCF_965183815.1 of Platalea leucorodia. Lineage (NCBI taxonomy): Eukaryota > Metazoa > Chordata > Aves > Pelecaniformes > Threskiornithidae > Platalea > Platalea leucorodia. The sequence goes on along the minus strand of NC_138827.1, from coordinate 84,754,138 downwards.
CTGCCCTGGAACAGCTATTGTCCTGCTTTTGTGTTTGCTTGCTTGGTTGCTTGCTTTTTAAAGAGCAGTCTCAGGAGAAGAAAACACAGCATTAAGTTAAGCACTTTGCAGTGCTGCTTCTGTGCCTAAATATTGATGCTTTCATTGGGAATATTTATTTGTCTGTCTGTTTTCCCAAACATAAAGAAAATGTTACCTCCTAATTCACTCACAAACAGCAAAATATGAATGATTGTGAGCTGATGTCCATAATATCCAGTGTGACATGATTTTTGCATTCAAGAAAAGGATTGGCTTTGATGAAAGTACATCTGGCTTAGGGGCAAAGTGAAGGACGCAATTAGAAACCCTGGGGTAGGGGAGGAAAGGAGACCAAGGAAGAATCCGTGGCTGGGAAGGGTACGAACACAGAAGGATGTGGGTGTGTAAAGCTGTGTTAGCATGGAAGAAATCCTAGCTGTGGTATAATCCCACCATTGGGTGAAGCAGTGCCATGATTAATATTCCACAGTGCTACAGAGAAAGATGAAAATGTTCATAGACGTTTCTGTTCTCTATTTCAAAAATCAAGATAGTGTACTCCTGTCTCATGAGGGTGATGATTTAATTCCTCATCTGCTGATAATGAGTAAGATGTTAGACAAGTATGAGATGCTTTTAAAAGAGCAAGCTAGCATTCCCATCGAGGAGCTCTCTGACTTGTTGTTCTTTATTTTGAAGAAATATTGGTTTTCTGGGGAATTGCTGAGAACAGGAAGCTTACAAAAGGGCAGATGAGGGGGACCTGCTAACTGCTTGGATACCCAAATGCAGGTGAATTTGGCTAATGAGGAAAATGGTTAGTGCTAGCCAATGTAGTTTTGCAGGAAAAAACCCAACTTGTTGCACAGATTGACTCCTACATATGAGGAAGCAGACTGTTAAACCGCTTCAAAGCAGGCATGCATCCACACTGTTCGCTAGGCTGGGTGCGTTCAGAGGTGCAACCGTCTGCAGAGTCCTACATAGTGTGAGAAATGGAGGCTGGGCCCGGGAGATCTGCCCTCGTCTTGCTTCCCAGTAATGGCTTTATGAGGGATGTAGCAGAAAGAGAAAACACAGCTCTTGGGTGCGTGGTAAGACCAGATGTGGATTTTGCTATCCGTGGTGTGGGTGAGCCCAGTCCTTCGGCGTGGCTTCCCAGTCCGTTGTTAACGTTTTAAAAGGGTGTTGAAATGAAGGCAGCGCAGGTGAGAATGGGAGTGTTGCAGAGCTTGGGAACACGCCTCACGGGGCTACTCAGCCTGAGCTTATCAAAGCGTTTGGGATACATTCCCCTTCTTCCACAAGGGGGAAACCCCAGGTTCTCTTTAACCTAGCAGCGAGTTGGACCACTAAGCAGTCCTGGGGAGGTAAAAACCAAATAGAGATGAGACAAGCTTTCCCCAAGCTGCTGGGAGAATCCTTTCCAGGTCGTGGCTAGCTGCTCTTCTCAAAGGCATCTTGGCAAGCAGAGCGCCGGGCTCCATGCAGGGGTATCTAGATGAAAGGTAACGGGCTGTGATGCGTGGGAAGCCAGAGTGAGCGACTTAATGGTGTTTCCCAGTCTCTGCTGATTGTGAAGCTGTTCTTACAAAGACATTAACTGGTGGCACTGGCCTCTTTCAAACAGGGTAAAATGGTCCTGCAGCTCTCCAAGGAGCCGTCGGCACGGCTGCTGAAACATGTCGTCCGCTGCTACCTTCGCCTTTCCGATAACCCCAGGTAAACATTTTAGGAGTTTGGGCAGGGGCTTCTCCCGCTGCCTTGGAAGCGCAGTTCTTCTCCACAGTGCCCACTCGGGGAGAGGCAAGGTTCCTTGTCTGTCCTTGTGTCAGCCTTAGCTCAGTGTGGAAAATGGGTGGGTTTTTTGGTTGGTTTGGGTTTTTTATTGCTAGTCCCAGGAGCTTTTATGGTACATGGGAGAAACAGCAACTGTCTGGGGCTTGTGCAGGTTACAACTGCCTGAGCTGAAATGTAGCTTGAAGTGGGCACGAGGGAGGGACTGAGGTAGGAGGTACGCCACACTCTCCCTCTTCTGCATCATGTGGGCTGTTAGCAGTAGAAGCCAATAGATGAAATTCAGTTGAGGGAATACAAACCGATTTCATCCTGATCAGCAGCTCTGCCTAAAGCCACTGGGTATGTATTTGTTGTCTCAGCCTCTCCTGGCATCGCGTTGCTCTTGACTGACAGGTGTCAGGGCACAGGGGTTGGCTCCGTGGGGTCTAGCGTGAGGGATGGGAGCCGTGCTGGCTGGCCGAGCGCTGCGGCGCTGCTGCTCGGTGCTTTCCTTGGCCGGCCCTGCCAGGGAGACCCCCGGGCAAAGGAGTGTCGTGTCCCCAGTGGGGTTTGCTCCCCTCTTGCCCCTGTGAGTTTATTTGTTGGGCCCCGTTTCTTGTCTCTTGATGTAGGGCACGTGAAGCTCTCAGGCAGTGCCTTCCTGACCAACTGAAGGACACCACCTTCGCCCAGGTCCTGAAGGACGACACCACCACAAAGCGCTGGCTGGCTCAGCTCGTCAAGAACCTGCAAGAGGGTCAAGTCACTGACCCACGAGGCATCCCTCTTCCTCCGCAATGACTGCTGGGGGAAGTGGGGGACCGGGGAAGAAACAGCTCAGGTTTACAAAGAACCAGGAACAGGTGACCTGTTCTGCAACAAACTGGGCATGCCAGCTGCCGGCCTGTCGGACCATCCCACCCAGCCAAAGCGCTGCTCTGTAGCAATGCAGCATGCCTCTGGGGATCGCAACACCAGCAAATGCTGATACTACAGCTTCAAAAAAAAAAAAAAAAAAAATCAATAGAAACAATCTGTAAAGATCCCTATCTCTCCAGGAGGCTTGGCTGGCATCTCTCCCCCCACTGCCAGGCAGGGGGTAGTGCGGATGTCCACTCTTCCAGCTAGCTCAGCCTCTGCCCAAGCGGTGCGTGACACAGGCTGCGTGCACCACCTCCCTCTAGTTCCTTGTCACTTCTTGTTTACGTATCTGTTCAGATGAGTGAGCTGAATAAAAGCCGATCCAGTTGTTTTATCCCCTCTTAAGACTGCTACTCAGCTGCAGGTAGACCAGGGTCAGCTTTCTTCCCTGCCAGCACATCCTTGCGCCTGGCTCCGCATCCCGCTGGCGCAGCGAGCTTCTCTCTTCCTTGCCTTTGGCGCAGAGGCATCAGCTGGAGCCGGGCCATCGCGGTGCTTGCCCCGAGAGGAGGGGTGGATTACTTGCGAGGAACCCACGCCTCATAAGCTTGCTTCCCAGGGCCCTAGGGGAGGAGAAGACAGCAGGACTGTGGCTCTTGGGCTGTAAATAGTGCGCTCCCGCACTAACCAGCAGCTGGGGGCTGATGTGTGCTGGCCTCCCATTCTAGCCCAGCTCTTGCCCAGTGGAGCTGCTGGCTGGCTCGGCAAATGGAGCTCAGCGTTAGGAAACCTGCCTTGCGGTGGTCGGGAGGCCACCGACCGGTGATCCCCTGCCATGGGACAGCTGGGAGCGACATCCTGCGGGCTCCAGGTATGCCGGCTTCCGCGCCTGCCGCTGCCTGCCAGGCGCCTCTCGGTCCTGGCCCCCTCCCTTTCCCCCCCTCCAGCTCATCTCTGCCAGCCGCCTGCATCCATTTCAGCTTTCAGACCTGCCTTGGCGTCTGCCCCGGCCCCACCGGAATTAAACCGGACCAGCAGCCGCTTACCTGCCTGCCCTGCGCCGGGGGGTTGGCGCGGCCGGCTCTCGGAAGCAGCAGAGGAGCTCCCGGGCTCTGCTGCAGCGGAGCCTGCGCTTGGCTGCAGGCAAGCCTGGGCAGCTACTTGATTTCTCCCCCCTCCTCGAGTAGCTCATTTTGCTGATCATCTGCTGTGTCCTGCCAACAGTGTCTTAAATCCCATGTCGGGTTTCCCTTTCCTCCTCCCCTCGCAGCCTTGCGTAACCAGGGCAGAGCACGGCCTCTTGTTTGCCCCGGGGTCCTGTTTTATAACCATCGCCTTCTTTTCCCCTGACCTTGACAGAATGTGAGAATGCTTCTGTTTGGGTGTTTTGTTGGTGGGTTTTTTTTTTATTATTAAATAAATAATAAAACCCCAGCCAGCACAGATTGCTCCCAGTCTGATCTCTTTGCGAGGGCAAGCAGCGATGGGGGGGGGGGGGGAGGGAGAAGATTTATTGCATGTGAGCTGGGGAGAGCGCGTGGCCTTTCCCGGTGGGAGCTGGCTGCATCCCTACGGCACCCCATCGCTCCCAGAGCAGGTAAGGTGGAGGGGTCTCGCTTTGCAGGAAGGCGGCGAGCGCTTTCCCCGGCGGGCTCCGTACGGAGCCCGCCGGGGAAAGCGCTCGCCGCCTTCCTGCAGCTTGGTTGCAAGCTTCCTGCAGCTTGGTTGCAAGCTCTGGGGTGCAGCTGGCATCGACCATCTGAAATTTCGTCCCTGCCCTGCAGCCCTCGCACCCACCTCTGCCTCTCCCTTTGCTATGGGATGCTCCAGCCCTCTCCTGCTCCTTCCCTCCTCCGTCTCTCTCAGCTGGGCTTGCCCGTGGACCACCGTGTCCTTAATCGTGACCTTAATCCCAGACGGCGTTGGGAGGCGGGGGCCGGGGGCGGGCTCGCCGCCCTGCCGCTGCCGAGGGGCGGGCAGCCCGGAGCAGCCGGTGGAGCACCGGCGGAGCGGCACGGCGGCACCGGAGAGTGGGTACGGGGCTGGGCGGCGGGGGTGAGGGTTAAACCGGGAGTCCTGCGGGGGGAGAGGGGCTGGGACCCCCGGGCTCGGGCAGCTGCGTGGGGCTGGGCAGCCTGTGTGCACACCGGGACAGCAGGAGGGTGTCGGGGCGGGGGGGGATCCCTCCCTGCTTTGGCACCGCCACCCCCACGGTGGCATTTAATTCTGCCGGGGGGACTCTGCGCTGGAGCGGCTGGGGAGCGCTCACACCCGCTGGCCCTCCAGCTCCGCTTGGGGACTGTCACCTCCAGGGGAGAAGCTGCGGTGGCTCAGCGTGTGCTGGGGGGAGCTGGGGCCGTCCCTGGCAGGAGGCGGCAGCCCTGCGGGAAGCCCTTGGGTTGGGTTTCTCCAGCCCTCGGCTCCTGTCCTGCTCCCCTCGACAGCGTAATTCAGATTGGAGCGAGGGGGGGCTGCATGGGGCCGCGCTGCGCTGGGCTCGGGGCATCGCTCACGCAACAGGGAGAGCGAAACAGCCGTGTCCTTCTGTCCACGCTCATGGGATCTTCCCTGCGCTGGAAGGGATCTTCTCTTCTTTGCTGCGTGTGTGGGGCAGGCACGGCGCCACGGCTGGGGCAGGGCTGGGCACACCTGGGCCGTGCTGGGAGCTGTAAGGGCTGGCACTGGGGGAGATCAGTTTAGCTCCAAAATTTCAGCGCGGTTACGGGCCTGGAGGCTGCAAGCAGCTCCCTTGCATGCTGCCTCCTTGCACACATGGGTGGCAGGGTGCAGAGAGGACAGACCCGATGGTGGCACCAAGCCCATCCCTGTCCCAGGCCAGGATCTCTCTCTGCTCCTCCAGCCTTGGTGCCTCCCCCTCCACACTGGCTTCCCCAAACCATCCCCATCTCCATCCACTCGCCTGCTGCAGCGCAGGGGGCACGGGGCAGGCGGGCACCTGGAGCTGTGACCCTGCAAAGCGGCCGTGCCGGGCTGGGTGCTGCCAGGAGGCAGGAGGGTGCAGGCAGATGGGTGACTGGGGTTGTCCCCCCACTGGTTCCCTGGAGGCCATCGGGCGCAGGGGGGATGAGAGCATGCCGCGGGGGGGGCACGGGATGCTCCTGGGGCTGTGCAAGCCAGCGGGCATCAGGGCACCCACTCTGCAGGGCCCAAGAGGAGCGGTGGTGCAACCCTTCCATTTGTGGGTGCGGGCGCCCTGAGCCCTGGGCCGGGGGGTCGGTGCGCCCCCGGCACATCGGATGCGGGAGGGTGCAGGCTCTGCGGTGAGTCCTTGCGGTCTGAGCGTGCAAGAAGGGCCGGTGCTGGGAACGTGCAGCCCTGGCACTGGGCACTGCTGGGAGGCAGCGGGGATGGCACCCCAGCTGCTCTGTCTCCAGTAACACGCGAGGTCCCCAAGAGCGTGGACAGGCAGTCCCCGCTTGCCCTGGGGACAGCCCAACAGCCACTGCCAGCCCCATGCCTGGCGTGTCCCTCGGGAGCAGGGCCACAGCCCCATCCAGCGCTGTGCTGGGGATCTGCCCTGCCCGTCCCCACACCGAGCATGGGATGGCTGCCGTCCGGCCCCCGAGCCTGCGAGGGTCTGGCAGCCGGGCTTGGCAGCTGCCTGCACGCTGACAGCACCGGCTATTCCCAGCCCTGCACCGCCGGTGCCCGTGCTGAGTCAGGGGCCTGGGGCACGGCTGCCACCTCTGCGCTCCGGCACGGAGCCCTTCGCCCCCAGGGACCCCCGGGTCCCCTCTTGCACCCAAATCCCAGCCCACTGGCTGCGGCATCTGCTCCTTGAGGCCCCAGCTCAAACAGCCGGGTGACAGGCACATCCAGCGATTTGTCAGTCTAATTAAAGCCTTAACAGCCTAATCAAAGCCTTATTGTCAGTCCAGTTGTATTTATAGTCCCACTTGTCGCAGCGCGCTCCCCATACGGCTGCTGGTGCGGCTGCAGCCCCGGGCTGCTGACATTCCCGGGGGAGAAGGGGCTGGAGGAGCTGAGGGTCCTGCTCTGCACCCCCTTCCTTTCTCTTACAGCAAGTAAGGCTCTCCCTTACTTACAAATTTGCTGGTTGGGGGCCATTTCCCAGGCAGTGGGGTCTTGTTCTTGGCTCTCCCGGGCACCCCCAGGGCAGTTTTTCCCAGCTCCCAGGGCTGCTTCGCCCCTGGGAGCAGTAACCTGGGAGCACCAGGGCTCCGGTACCCGCCGGGCTGCGGGGTGGCTGCACTTGCAAGTTTTTCTGTTTTCCTCCAACACCTTTTGAGCTCCGGCTTCCCGGTAAGGCAAATTAATATTTCATGAGCGTGGTGGGGTGAACTCAACACTTAGGAAAGCAATGACCCAGCAGGAGACAGGCGCAGGTGTGCTCGCACATCGGCAGGGGCACACGCACCTTACCCACGCGTGGGCATGGCTGGAGCCCACCCAGCAGGACCCGGGCACGTTGGGGGGGTCTGACCCTGCTCCCCCCAGCTGCTCTCTCTCTTCTCTCCCCAGCGGCCGCCAGTGTGGAGGAGGCAGAGCCATGGCATCGCTGCTGTGCAACGCCCGTGAGTGCCCCGGTGGAGGGGAGGCGTGGGGCAGGGCACCAGGCCGTCCGGATTTACACCAGGGCAAATCTGGCCCGGGGGTTGAGTTTGCCTTGCCGCAGTTGGGACCATCCCTACCCCACCACAGCTGTTGGGATGAGGCTTGGCAGCGCCGAGGGTGGGTGGGAAGGGTTGCTGGGGAAATACCTTCTGCCCCTCTTGTGGCCAAGAGAGTTTGTTTGGGGTCTGCCCCTCCTCCATCCCAAATCGAGGGACCACCTGGGGTCCCAGGGGTGGGAGGGAGCAAGGTAGCAGGGTGCAGCACCCGGATACCCCTGCCCTCAGTGATGCAGCCCACGCTGCCCCCAGGCATCCAGCTCACAGACACGCTGGAGCAGATGCAGCAAGGGACACTGATGCGCAAAGTCAAGTCCAAGAGCTGGAAGAAGCAGCGTTACTTTAAGCTGCAGGATGACTGCATGACCATTTGGTACCAGTCCAAGAGGACGGGCAAAATTGAGTCTGCCTGTGAGTACCAGCAGCTGTGTGTTGTCCATGGGGCCAGCAGTGGGGTTCAGAGTGAACAGGAGTGTGAATGTGTGGAGATTCTTGGAGCTATGCTTGCAAAGGGCGCTGGGGCATTCAAGAGACGCTTGGGGGGGGGGGCTCTTCTCACCCACAGCTCTCCATGAAGCATCCTGCCCCCAGCAGGACCCATGGGTCACAAGGGCTGAGTAGAAATTGCAGCTGATACAAGTGGAAGCTCTGGCATGCCTGCGGAGGAGTAGGCAGACAGAGGCATGGATGGACAAGTAGCTCAAGGATGGATGGATGGATGGATGGATGGATGGCTGGCTGGCTCAATGGTGAGATGGATGGATGAGTAGCTCAGTGGGTGGGTGGGTGGATGGATGGTTGGATGGATGAGTGGAAGAAGGGATGGCTGGAAGGACAGATGTCTGTGGGCAGTGCCCCCTGCCCTGTGGTCCTTGTGCCCCCTGGACAGGCCTCCCCTCCCTCTGCCCCAGTCTCCATCAGCGATGTGGAGACGGTGCGGGAAGGGCACCAGTCGGAGGTGCTGCAGAGCCTGGCCGAGGAGTTTCCCCCTGAGCGCTGCTTCACCATTGTCTTCTATGGCCGCCGGGGCAACCTGGACCTCATTGCTGGCTCAGCAGAGGAGGCACAGTGCTGGGTCCAGGGCTTGCGTCAGCTCATCGAGGTGGCCACCAGCATGGACCAAAGGGAGAAGATAGACCGATATCCTTCCTGCAGGCACCACTCTACCCTCCGCACCCAGTCCATCCCCCCAGCATGTGCTTAGCTCTTTTGGGTCTCATCATCTGCATTAGGGCAGGGAGAGCCCACAGAAAAAGGAAAAGATGCCCTCTGATGCTCCCCAGCTCCATCTCTCTTAGCCAAGGTCCTTTCCCTTAACGTCTGCCCTGATTTCTCGCACGTGGATTCGTGACTGGTTTCAGAAAGCCGACAAGAATAAGGATGGCCGCATGAACTTCAAGGAGGTGCAACGTCTCCTCAAGATGATGAACGTGGACATGAACGAGGATCATGCCCTGCGGCTCTTCCAGGTAAGCACCGCACCTGAGGGCCTAGAGGGGCTGGGGAGGGGCTGGAACAAGCTGCACAACACCCCCCCTGCAGAAGGTTGTGGTCACTTTCTTCTGTCCATCCATCCATCCATCCACCCATCCATCCATTTATTTGTTCACCCAGCTACCTCTTTACCCAGACAAACATCCATTTCTTCATTTATCTGTCAACCCAACCAGCCAAGGCAGCTGTTCCTCCCTCCCATTTTGTCCACCCAGCTGCTTATCTGTCTACCCAGCTAACCAGCCATCTGTTTATTTATCCATCAACCCAGCCAGCTGTCCATCTGTCCATCTGTCCATCCATCCATGTAACCATCTGTCCATCCATCCCTCCATCCATGGATCCATCCATCTATCAGTCCACCCAACCAGCCCTCCATCTGCCAATCCATCCATCCATCCATCCATTCACGTGTTGATCGATGCCTACCACTGCCGCTGGCATGCAGTCTCCGTGCCTTCCCTTGGGGGTGGGCGAATCCCCCTCACAGCCCCATGGGGTGGCCAGGACATCCCACTTTGCCCCGGCTGGGTGCTGAGTGAGCTCCCTTGCAGGCTGCCGACAAGTCAGAGTCGGGGACGCTGGAAGGGGAGGAGTTCGTGCTCTTCTACAAGGCCCTGACACAGCGTGAGGAGGTGCTGAGCCTCTTCCAGGATTTCTCCGAGGACGGGAAGAAGCTGACTCTGCTGGAGCTGGTGGATTTCCTGCGACAGGAGCAGCTGGAGGACGAGGGCACAGAGGAGCTGGCCATGGAGCTCATCGACAAGTACGAACCGTCGGAGACAGGTGAGAGCCAGCCCGGACACAGGCTGTGCTCTGCGTGGGGGGAAGGAGGGGGCTGAGACCCACAGCCCCATGGCAGGGGCACCCCCAGCCCCATCCTGCTGTGGGTGGGCACAGGGGGAAGGCTCACCATGGTGTGATCTGGGGGCAGTTCCCCTTTTTTTAGTCCATTCCTGGACCATTTTGGTGTAGAAGGTTGACCAGCCATGGGGTACAAGCACCGACTTTGGGGTCTGCTGCCCATCTCTCCCTGTGCCCCAGCCTCTGGCAGCAGCCATGCCCACCAGGCTGGAGATGCCAGGAGCCACCAGCAGCCCCGTTTGTCCTGATCTTGTCCCCTCCGCGTCCCTGGCTGTCGCTGAGCCTCCCCCTCCGCCTGCAGCCCGGGCTCGCCACGTGCTGAGTGCCGACGGGTTCCTCATGTACCTCTGCTCCCCGGAGGGCTCCATCTTCAACCCCCGGCACCGGGCGCTGTGGCAGGACATGAGCCAGCCGCTCTGCCACTACTTCATCTCCTCTTCCCACAACACCTACCTGATAGAGGACCAGATCCGGGGCCAGAGCAGCATCGAGGGCTACATCAGGTAAAGGGGCTGCTCCCTCCTGGCTGCCCCCCAGCACCCTCCTGCCCCAGTGCTGTGCCCCGGGCAGCTCCATGGGGCAAACCCACCAAAAGAAGAAGCTTCTTTGCCCCCTCCTGGTCCAGCACCCCTGTGGCCGTGCCATGTGGTGCCCAGCAAGGGGATCCATTTTGGGGATGCTGAGCCCAGCTCTTCTTGCCCTGCATGCAGCAGCATCTCCACCCTTGGCGGTCGTCCCCTGGTCCCCGCAGGGATGACACCCACAGCCAGAGGGGAGGGCAGGGGGCTGGTGCCCTGGCCAGGCACGGGGTCCCAGGGGTGACTGCCCACCCGCAGGGCTCTGAAACGGGGCTGCCGGTGCCTGGAGGTGGATTGCTGGGACGGGCCGAACGGGGAGCCCATGGTGTACCATGGCCACACCTTCACCTCCAAGATCCCCTTCCGTGAGGTGGTGAGCACCCTGGGGAAGTACGCCTTCAAGGTAGGGCACCCTTCCCCGGGTGCTGGCTGTCATGGGTGGCCCTCGGCAGGTGGGGGGGATGTGGCTGCGATTTGGGGCCGTGATGGGTCTCTGGAGGGGGAGTGGTGCGGGGGGTCACACGCCTGGTGCTGCAGCAGGACTGACCCCACCGCAGGTGAGGAGGGTGGCTGTGTCCCTTCCCGAGGGACAGCACTGGGGGTTCTGACCCACAGCCCTGCGCCGTGCCATGCCAGGGACGGGGGCTCATGCAGTCATGGCCTGCTGCGGGTGCAGGGGTGAGATGGGGCCTGGGGGATGCGGGGGTGAGATGGGATATGGGGGATGCTGGGGGATTGGAGGGGCATGAAGGTCTTTGGGGATACAAGGACACACAAGGGGCTCCATCCTGGCACTGATCACGCCTGGGCAAAGCCCTTGGGAGAGCTCCTCAACCCCACTGAGGATGATGTCCAGCTGTGCACATTGCTCCCCAGACCTCAGACTACCCAGTGATCCTGTCCCTGGAGAACCACTGCAGCATGGAGCAGCAGGAGGTCCTGGCCCAGCAGCTCAAGACCATCCTGGGGGACCAGCTCCTCACCACCACCACCGATGGGCACATCCCCACCCAGCTCCCGTCCCCGGAGGTAGGGACAGAGCATGGCCGTGCTGGGCACCGCTGTCCTGCCTGGGAGCGGGGTGAGGAGGTGGCTCTGCTGTCCAGAGGAAAGGTCACCCCTGTCCCATCATTGTTCTGCTCTGCTGGAGCACTCGGGGACCCTGGGGACATTGTGTCCTGATGTTCACAGGGGTCCCAAAGCTGTCCCCGAGGTTGTCTCCCCATGCCCTGCAGAGCCGGCGGGACAGCGGGGTAGAGCCCTCCTACCCCATCCCCCCCTTGGTGCTGCAGGGAGCTGGTGGTGCTGGCCCCCATCAGCACAGGGTGCCAGGGGACAGCAGGTCCCATGGAGGAGATGGGCACCCCGGAGTGTCTACCTCTCCATCCACAACCCCGCAGGAGCTGAAGCACAAGATCCTGCTGAAGGGGAAGAAGATCGGGCGGCTGGAGGACATGCTGGACGGGCCAGGGGGCGAGGCGCCCGATGTGTCTGATGATGACAACGGGGCAGAGGCGGAGGAGGAGAGGCGGAGGGTGAAGGTGGGTGGCCCGGGCTGGGGACCAGCTGGGAATATTGAGCCCCTGGACACAGCTACAGGTTGTGGTGACATCCCAGTGATGAGGGGAGAGGCAGAGACTGCAGGAACATCACCAGGGAGGGGGAACAGCCCTTTTTGCCCCGGCCATGCCAGCCTGCTCTTTGCACACCATCCCTGTGGTGGCACCATGCTGCGGGTCCCCTGCCCGCTCCGTTCCTGGCAGGAAGGCTGCCTGCGGTGGGGGTGCTGCCACCCCCGGCACCCCCTGGCTGTTCTTGGCTGCCTGGGGCTCTACAACCCCCATCCTGGGTGAGTGCTGGGGGACGGTGCACCCATTGGGGGGCACCTAACATGGCTGTGCCTCCCAGAAAGACAAGGAGAGCCTGGCGCAGGCGTTGTCCGACTGCGTTGTCTACTGCAAGAGCGTGTCCTTCAGGGGCTTCCAGGAGGCCCGCAGCCATTCCCGGCCCTCCGAGATCTCCTCCTTTGCTGAGGCCAAGGCCAGGAAGCTCATCCGGGATGCAGGTGAGGTGGAGGGGGCAGCGGTATGCAGGGAGTGGGCCAGGGTGGAGCGAGCAGGTGGCTACCTCAGGTGTAGGGCTAGAGCCTCCAGACACAGGGGTTCCCTCCCTACCCGGGTTGTGGCTCTGGTGGGTGAGGGAGGGTTATTGGCTTACAAAGTGCGGCAGGAAGCCTGGGTTCCTGGGAGGGGAGAGGGATGAGAACTGATGGGTGGGTGGGTGGGTGGGCGGGTGGACGGATGGATGGATGGGTAGATGAGTGGGTGAGTTGGTGGATGGGTGGGTGAGTTGGTGGGTGGATGGATGGATGGATGGGTAGATGAGTGGATAAGTTGGTAGATTAGTGGATGGATGGATGGGTGAATGGGTGGATGAGAGGATGGATGGGTGGGTGGATGGGTGTGGGTGGCTGTGCAGGCCAGGGAATGACCCCACGAGTGGCTCTGATGCTCCGTCCCTAGGGAATGAGTTTGTCCGCCACAATGCCTGGCAGCTGACACGCATCTACCCCAGCGGGATGCGGACCGACTCCTCCAACTACAGCCCCCAGGAGATGTGGAACGTGGGGTGCCAGATCGGTATGGCTGCAGGGTGTCAGGGCTGCAGGCTGGGGAGATGCCTCGGGTCCCGTGCCAAACGGCACCATCAGCACCCGTGTTGGTGCCAGCTACAACCCTGGCTGGCACCAGGTCTGGCTGCAGGCTCTTGCCCTGCACTGGGGAGCCCGGGGGTACCCAGGTATCGGTGCCTTGGCCCCCTGTGTGGCCCTGCATCTCTCTGGCCATGGGGACAGGCTGGTTCTCACCTTCAAGCAGGGCACAGTCTCCAAGCTGCCCTGAGCCCTTTCCCTACCGCCTTCCCCCAGTGGCCCTGAACTTCCAGACGGCCGGCATGGAGATGGACCTGTGCGATGGGCTCTTCAGCCAGAACGGCCGCTGCGGCTATGTGCTCAAACCGCCCTTCATGAGGGACGAGGAGACTCTCTTCAACCCCAGCGACCCCAGCAGCCGGGAGGGCCCTGGCCCCATCACCCTGACAATTCAGGTACGGGGCGAAGGAGAGACCCCGGGGAGCCGTGACAGTGTCCTGGGGCTCTGTTGGTCCCAGCTGGGTGGGGACACGGGCAGGCAGCGTGCCAGAGCCAAGCAGCCTCCCAGCAGATCGGTTCGGCTGCTCCCCGGCTCATGGGGTCACTGCCCCTTCCCACAGGTGATTAGTGGGCAGCAGCTGCCCAAAGTGGCCAACAGCAAGGACGGAGCCATCATCGACCCGCTGGTGCGCGTGGAGATCCACGGGGTCCCCGCGGACCAGGCGCACCAGGAGACCAAGTACATCGAGAACAACGGTGAGCCCCACAGTGGTACCAGGGACGCCGCTGCGCCCAGGCAGCCATCCCTGCCCTCCCTCACCCTCCCAGTGTCTGCTCTCCCTTCCCAGGGTTTAACCCCCGCTGGGATGAGACGCTCCAGTTCCAGCTCCACGTGCCCGAGCTGGCCCTCGTCCGCTTCGTGGTGGAAGATTACGACAAGACCTCCAGGAATGACTTCGTGGGCCAGTTCACCTTAGCCTTTGCCAACATCAAACCCGGTGAGCGGCTGCTGCCCGGCGGTGGTGGTGGGCTGGGGCAGCCCCGCAGGGGTGTCTGGGCTCAGCTGGGTGCTGGAGCAAGGTCGGGGGCAGCCGTCAGCCAGAGCCTCGCTGTCCCCCCTGCAGGCTACCGCCACATCCATCTTCTCTCCAAGGATGGCACCAGCATCCCCCCCTCTTCGCTCTTCGTCCACATCCGCATCACTGAGCCACCTGGCCCTGAGGAGGACTGAGCCCGTGGGGCAAGCAGGACCCGGATGGAAGCCATACAGCTGGCCCCGAGCAGCTGGGGCCACAGAGCCAACCACATCGCCCTCTTGTTGAGCTGTTCCTGTCATCCCTGTGTTGTCGTCGCTGCTGTGCCCCTGTTTGCAGTGGCCTCCAGGAGCTGGGAAAAGGCACTGACCTCCCCTTCCCAGGTTTGGGATGCTGCCTCCCACGAATGAGTGTGGGGTCTGCACTGGCGCAGCCCCCTGCGCCCCCCACGTGCAGCCCACCCTGGCCCACGGGCACGGCTTGGCCGCGAGGAGGAGAGATGGTGCACAGCGCCTCGGCTCTGCCGCTGGGGCTGGTGCCCCCAGCCAGGGGAGCAAGGCTGGAGCCGAGCAAAGCCCAGGGCTGGGCAGAGCGGGAAGAGGAGTCGGTCCCCGCTGACCCCAACCCTGCAGAGCCCCATCACAGCCTGGCTCCTACAGCCCCCGGGGCTGCTCCTGGCCGGCGCCTGTTACTAACCCTTGCCCTGCCCTTTCTCTGTAAGCAACTTAATAAATTGTTCGGTGACAGGCAGGCTCAGGTCTGGGTGCAGTGGCATTGGGGACAGAGACGGGGAGCTGGCCTTCTGCTTGCGCTCTCTCCCTGCAGGCACCTGCCCCACAGCTCGCACAGAGCTCCAAACAGCCCAGAGATAAAGGATTAAAAAGAGTTGAGAGATTCCTTTTATACAGCTGCATATTTTACATCCCATATACATATATGCCTATACACACACATACATCTCTGCAGCAGGCCTGTGCCACCGGGGCCTTAAAGCAGTCAGGATTTGGCCTCACTGTGAAGCGCCATCCTTCTCCACGGGGCACCCTCCTTCCTGCTCCGTCCCGGGGGGCCCCTCGGCCCGCCTCTCCCTCTGCACAGCGTGGAGGTGGACGGTGGGCGTGCTGGGGTCCTTGCCCACCCCCTGGCTGGGGTCACTGGCCCCACGCTCGGGGTGATGCCGCTGGATGTGTTTGATGACCTGGAACTTCTGCTTGGCCTTGTAGGGGCAGTAGCGGCAGAAGAATGGGTGCTCGTTGGTGTGGGTCAGGTAATGGTGGCGCAGGCCGGCCGCCCAGCGGAAAGCTCGCCCGCAGGCGTTGCAGACGTAGGGCTTCTCCTCGCTGTGCTTCTTGAGGTGGGTCTTGAGGAGGAAGCGGGTCTTGAAGGCCTTGCCGCACTGCTCGCAGATGAAGGAGCGGGCGTCCCGGTGCCGCGTCTCCTTGTGCACCCGCAGGGCGTCTGCCCGGTTGGTGCGGTACTCGCACTCATCGCAGCGGTACGGCTTCAGGCCTGCAGCGATAGGGAAGTGGCTGGGATGGGGGTACGGTGCCCTCCCTCCTGCAGGTCTCGCCATCCCCATAATGGCATCAGTCCCCAGGGAACCCCCAACACACCATCCTCGGTATTAGGAAGGTGCAGCCTGCCAGCAGGCACCTCAAAACCCCAAATTTCCAAGGCACCATGCCTTGGCCCCTGGGGTCCGTACCACCCCACCTTCCTTCCCGCCCTGGGGCGCTGACCCCAAGCCCCCAGCACACGCGAACTTGCTGCCCCCCAACTCCTGGGGGTCCTCCCCTGCCTCCAGCTGGGCCCCTGGTAGCACAGGAAGCACAGAGCTGGGGTCTGCGCAGCCCCAAAGCCCTCCCCGGTGCCCCACGGCCTGTCCCTGGTGGGCAGCACTCACCCGTGTGCTTCGTCATGTGGTACTTGAGCTGGTTCACCCACTTGCACTTGTAGCCACAGTCGGGGCAGAGGTATTTCCGCTCCTCCTTGTGGATCCGCATGTGGTACTGGGCACAGGGCAAGAGGGCAGGGTCAGGATGAGGCCATGCCACCTGCCCTGGGAACGCACAGGGCTCTGGGGTGCCAGCGAGGGGCTCAAAGACAGCTCTGACACCTCAAACTGCGTGGGGCAAGGAGGGCTGTCTGCTTGCCTGGCAGACTACGGGTAGGCGGGGATCCACGGTGGGGTCAGGATGAGACCCCTGTACTGCTGAGCTTGCTCTGTCCCAGCCTGTGGAGGGACACAGGCTTTTTTCCCCAGTTTGGCATTTAGGGAAAGTCCAGGTTAAAAGCCAGCCCAACAGAGCTAGCCCTGAGCTGAGCACGTTGCACCCAGGCAGCCTCAGAGGGCTCCAGCTCAGCCTGGCCATTAAAAAAGTCAATATTTCTTTTAGCAAAACCAGACCATTTTCCCCTCCATTACCTCACGCCTGGCCCTCCTGTTCTAGGAAAGGCCCTTTACCATGCATGAGGATGCTAATCACCTACAGAAATAAGGGCAGGCTCTGGCTCTGCTCGCAGGGAAGCTGAGCTTTCCCCACACCATGTCTAACTGGTGCTGCAGGGCACGCTGCTAGCCAGTGGGCAGCCAAACTTGGCTTTGAGTGGTGCAAGGCTGCGCTGTGACGGGGCACGGCCGGCTGCACCCAGAGGACGCTAGAGATGTTAGCGGGAAGAGGAGTGAACCTGGACAGCTGCCCACCTTCTTGCTTTGCTGCAAATCCCTCTTCCCCTTAATCCACAACAGCAGGGAGCAGGGTTTAGGGCAGAAACATATTGTACCCATGTGAGTTTTACCTACTCGCCTCCTATTCCTGTAGAAGCCACAGACAAGAGCACAAAGAGGACAAAACTTCCCCTCGGGAGTTTCTTCTTCCCCAAATCCCCGTGTCCAGATCCCCCCCAACCCACGCAGATGCAGTAGGATATATCCCCCATCCCCAAGCAGGGTGCTCACCTTGAGACGCGAGGGGTCGGCGCAGGCGTATTTACAGAGGTGGCACTTGTAGGGCTTCTCGCCAGTGTGGATGCGGATGTGCCACGTGATCTTCTGCCTGTTCTTGGTGGTGTACTCGCAGTCCGAGCACTTGTACACGCGGGTGCCCCCGTGGCCCTTCATATGCTGGTCAAAGACGAGCTGGTGGCGGCAGGCGAAGTCGCAGAAGGGGCACCGCAGGGGTTTGTCCTGGGGGGCGGCCGGCTCGTGGCTTTCCACGTAATGCCGCACCAGCTGCTGCCGCTCCTTGGCTGCAAAGCTGCACAGCTCACAGCGGTGGCTGAAATGCTGCGTCTTGTGCTCCTCCAGCGCCTCCCGGGTGGGGAAGGTCTCCTTGCAGGTGCTGCACTCCAGGTGCGGGTGCTGCTTCTGCACGTGGCACTTGAGCGTGGCCTCGCTGTGGCACACGAAGCCGCAGCGCGGGCAGCCATAGGACACCTTCTCCTCGTGCCGCCGCAGGACGTGCTGCTTGAGGGCCGTCTCGGAGCTGAAGCGAGCCTCGCAGCGGGAGCAGCTGAAGTTGAGCTCGCCGCGGTGGCAGCTGTTGACGTGGCGGGTGATGTCGTTCTGCAGGTAGCTGCTGTAGTCGCAGAGCGGGCAGAAGTGGGTGGGCGTCTTCTCGTGCACCCGCAGGCGGTGGATGCGCAGCTTGGAGTTGGTGCCGAAGGTCTGGCTGCAGATGCCGCAGGCGATGCGCCCCACGCCGGTGTGCAGGGACTGGTGGGCCTCCAGGCGGTAGCGCCGCGTGGTGCTGAACTCGCAGTAGTGGCACTTGTGCGGTTTCACCCCTTCGTGCTTGATGCGGATGTGCTGCCGCAGGCAGCGAGCTTGCTTGCAGGTGAAATCGCACTGGCGGCACTGCAGCTGCGGCCGCTTGCTGTAGTGCTTGCGGTGCAGCTTGCGGTGCAGCCGCAGGGCTTTGGCCACCTTGGAGGTGAAGGGGCAGGAGGCGCACCGAAACTCGCCCAGTGCCACGCAGCCCCTCTTCTTGTGCGTCTTCATGGCCCGTTCCTGATGGCAGGTGAAGGGGCAGGTGGGGCAGGAGAAACGCCTTCTCTTGGGCAGGGTAGATTTTGGGGGGGCTGCATCCAGGGGGGGCTCACTGGGCTGGCCCATCTCAACACTGGCTGGGTCCCCTTCAGGGAGCTCGGTGCTTTGGGGTCCATCCTGCTCAGGATGCACGATGTGCTTCTCGGCACAGTGACTCTTGAGGGCCCGCCGGGAGCGGAAGGCCTCAGGGCACAGGGAGCACCAGAACTGCTCCAGGCTCCGGCACCCGTCCTCCACGTGGGAGGTGATGGTGGAGACACGGGAGCACACGAAGGAGCAGGCATTGCAGTGCAGCTTCCCTCCCTCCAGCCGGTATTTCTCCAAGGGTTTCCCAGGCTGGGGGGGACAAGCAGCTCCAGCTGGCTCAGCCCCATCCCCTTGCTGGGGAGGCTCTTCCGCCACCTCTGTGCTGTCACCCAGCAGGGATTTCTCAAGGGCAGGACAGCCCGAGGCCTGTTCCCCAGCCAAAGGACTGCCTGATGCCTGTGTTTTATCAGGCAGCAGTTCAGCTTCCCAGGGGCTCTCAGCATGCCCAGACTCCGCCTCCCCTCCCCTCTCGCTCTCTGCTGTTTCCGTACCGTTATCACCAGGATGGTCAGCAGGTTGGCAAAACCCAGGTGGCTCCTGACCAGCTGGTCTGAGGATCCTGTTCTTCTTCAGGAGGACCGGGCACTTCTTGAGGAGATGAGTGTTAAGCCCCCTTTGCTGCTTAAAGCTGGCACCGCACTCGCGGCACACGAGCGGGGCCCGGCGGCTCTGGCAGCTGGCCTTGGAGTGCAGGGACATGGACTTCTCCTTCCGCGTGATGTATGAGCACTTCTCACACTTAAAGATCTGGCTCTCTGACTGCACCACCAGCATCTGCACCCTGCCCTCCAGCACCAGCGTCTCCGCTTGCTCCTTGTCCTGCTTCCGCAGCGCCTTCAGCACCAACTCTGAGCCGCCTCTGGCGTTGTCATCGGAGGCGGCCATGTCCTCTGGGACAGGCGGGTGGCTCTGCTCAGCTGTCTTCAGCACACTGAGCCAGGCCTCCGGCAGCTCGGCTTGGCTGGTCTCTCTCATCTCGGTGTCTGCCACCAGCTTGTGGTGGTCTGAGCATGACCCCTCGAGGTGGCCCGTGGCCTGCCGTAGGGAGTCTTTTCCCTGGCTGTCTCCTGCTGCTACCCTGTCCTCCAGTCTTGCTGCCTCGTCCTCCTGTACATCTGCCTCCTCTTCCTCAAAGTCCGGGATATCTTCGAGTGTATTGTCATTGTCCTCCAAGCCAAGGTCACCCTGGGAGCCCAGCATCTCGTAGGCTGTGGGAGGCTCCTTGCAGGACAGCATTTCCACACTCTCCGGCTGTGCCATGCAGGCTTCTCCAGTCAAATGCTCCAGGAGGGGGCCAGACGAGACATTCAGCGCCTCCAAGTGCAATGTGCAGCTCTCTGTCACGTCCCCAGAAGCAGCGAGCTCAGTCGAGCCTGTGGCAGCATCTCCTTGCACGCAGTCATCTCCAAGGGTATCACCAGCAGTGGGACGGCTCTGCTCCCCCTTGCCCACACCTCCCTCCGCCTCGCCACCGCTCTCCACCGGAGGGGCACCCTGCCCAAGGAGGGCCACCACAAATGCTTGCTGGTAGCCCTCTTCCCCCTGGGACTCCAGCTGGGACGGCTTCGCCTTTGCCCACTGCTCCTTGCCGGCAAGGGGGGAGCTGGCATCCACACGCACGGCTGCGCCGAGCTCGTAGCCGAAGAGCGCCTCGGATGAGCTGATCTCCAGCTCCTTGCTGGCATAGTTTTCTAGCCAGTCCTTGTCACCGGGGACGTAGCCGTGAATCTTACGCTTGTGGAAGAAGAGGCTGGTGTTGCTGAAGGTGCAGTAGGAGCAGAGGGCACAGCGAAATTCCTTCTGCTTGGTGTGTTTGCAGTTCTCGTGGTTCAGCAGCGCCTGCTTGTACTTGGTCTGGTAGGTGCAGTACTGGCACTGGAAGATGGGCACTTGGTAGTTCTGTGAGTGCTTCGCCTGCATGTGCTTCTGCAGCTCGTACTTGCGCTTGCAAGCGAAGCCGCACACTTCGCAGATCAGACTTTTGCCCTGGTGCCGCAGCTTGTGGCTGCTCAGCTGGTCAGCACGGTGGCAGCGGTAGGAGCACTGGTTGCACTGGTACCTGTGGGGAAAGCAGACCTGGTCAGGAAGCGCGAGGCACCAGGGCAGGCTGAGCCCTGTCAGACATGCTGATCTTTGCTTCCCCGTCCTGGACTCCTAGGGAAGGGGTACTGTTCAGTTTGCGGGATCTGACCCTTGCCATCTGGGCAGCTCTTACCACAAGCAATTCCTCCCTGCTGCAGTGCTTGGCACTGCTGGTGCTTTACACCCCCAGCCTGGGGACGGGAGGTAGATTCCCTGGATATCCCACACAGCGACTGCGTCACCCACACACACATGCATCACACCAGCAGCACCTCCAGCATCCCCGGAGGCAGACTAGACCCGAAGGAGGTGATAACAGAGAGGTAGAAACATGTTTTGGCAGTCCTGCACGTGCTCAAGCTGCCTTGGCCCATGAACATCAGTAGAGCCCATGAACCCAAGCTCAGGGCTGCACTGATGTGGTCATACACCTCCTTGGCGGTGCGGAGACACCAAAGATAGCTTTGCCTCCACAGCACCATGCTGGCAACAACCTGCAAGCTCAAAGACTGCATTTCTTACGTGCCACACAGAGCAGGCTGTAGCCATCCCCGAGGCATGAGCCCAGAGCAGCAAGACCCCCAGAGCAGGATTTGGGGAGCCCTGACTATGCTGCCGGGTCAGTGGGGCCAGGAGTCGTACCGGAGATCTCCGGTGTGCTTGCGCATGTGGACGTTCAGGTAGTGCTTCCACTTGGTGATGTACCCGCACTCGGTGCACATGAAGTTCTTGTCGTTGGAGTGGGTCAGCATGTGCTTGGACAGGTAGCTCACATCCCGGCACGTGAAGTCGCAGAGCTCACACTTGTGAGGTTTCTCTCCTGCAGACAACACAGGAATGCCCTCAGCACGACAGATAAGGCAGCACGGGCTGCCTTCCCCCGTGGGGAAACCAGCTCAGCAGGAGCTGGGGGTAACAGCAGAGACGAGGGCATGCCACAACTTCAGCCAAGCGACGCTCGGGTGGCAGAGCCCGTGATGGGACCCAGCAGCCCTGACCCACCCCCATCCCAGCTGGGCTCTCAGGACCCCCGTGGCAGACACCCACCGGTGTGCAGGAGCATGTGCCGGATGAGCACCCTCTTGTGTGCGGTGGCAAAGGCGCACTCGGTGCACTTGTGGATCTTCTCGTTGGCATGCATCTTGCCCACATGGTCGTGAAACTCCACGGGGTTGAAAGTGGCATAGGGGCAGAAGCTGCACTGGAGCTGCTCGCTGCCCGGGTGCCCCTGCTTCTTGTGCTTGCGGAAAACGTGCTTGTTGGAGCAGATGAAGTCGCACTGCTGGCAGTGGAAGGCGTAGTGGGTTTTTCGGTGAGCCTCCATGGCCTCGGCCGTGCCAAAGAGCAGCGAGCAGGCGTGGTACTTGCACTCCACTGCCTTGATGCCGTGAGCATCCTTGAGGTGACGGACAAACTCCTTCCGGTCCTCTGCACAGTAGTTGCAACCGCCCTGGAAGCAGCTCAGCCTCTTGGGCTCGGCTTTGTGAGTCTTCAAGTGCTCTTTGAGGGCCTGGCTGAGCCGAAACTTCTCCTCGCAGACAGGGCAGGAGTAAACATCGGAGTAGAAGTTAGAGATGTCCTCGTGCATGCTGGCCATGTGGCGGTTGAGGGCGTTCTTCTCCACCGAGCTGTAGTGGCAGAGTGGGCAGCGGTGGGCCTTCTCGCCCGTCTCCCGCATCATGTGGATTTTCAGCTTGCTTTTGCTGGTGAAGTACTTGTGGCAGTTGGGGCACTGCAGGCTGGGGTCAGGGAAGTGCAAGTGGAGGTGCTCCACCAGGTGCGTCCGCTTCTTGAAGCATCGCTTGCATTCGGGGCACATGTGGGTTTTGTAGAGGTACTCGGAGCCCTCTGCGACGTCCCCTGTGAGAGCAGAGGAGGGGGAGCTGTCAGCAGGGAAGAGACAGAGAAGAAGAGCACAGGCAGATGTTCTCTCCCTGATCCAGCTGTGCTGGGGTGAGGGCTTATGTATGTGGTCACACGGCAGCCGTTTACTTGAAGGGACTGTCCCCACCCCAAGCCACCGGAACGGTTCAGGTGGGCTCTCTCCAGCTCAACAGTGGCAGAGATGATCCAGTGCAGCCTGAATCAGGCCTGCCCGCCTGCTCCCGCTCCCCAAAGGCCGGCAGATTTTTGCCTGCTTTTGCCTGAGCCTGGCAGCAGCTGAGGACAGGCAGCAGCAGCAGGAGGGATGCGTTTGCTTGGGCAGAGGGCAGGGGAGGGGGGAACAGTGCACTGGTACATGCAGGAGTCAAGAAGCTGCTGGATGGCACAGGACCACCACATCCCACCAGCCTGGTCCACGTTTCACCCCCAGTCTTGAGGCCATGCTGCTTGTTCATAATACAAAGCCCGAGCAGCTCCCGGTACGGCCCCGCGGTGCTCCGCATCCTACCTTTGAAGTGCTGTGCCCGCGGCACTCTGGCTTTCTCGGGAGCCGCCTTCCCGTCCTCTTTGGCCTCGCCTTCGCAGGGGCTCTCGCCATCCTCCTCGGGTGACTCATCCCCGCCGCTGTCCAACTCCTCTTCTCCAGCTGACACCTTCTGCCCCTCCAAGGAGCCCTCCCCGGTGCCTGCTGGCTTTGCTGGCCTGGCTTCTGCTGTGGTGGCTTCCCAGCCAGGGTGGCAATTCCCTGCCTCCTCCTGCCCTTCTGCTGCTGCTTCAGTGGGGAAAGACAGAGACCATCACGCTCCAGACAAGAGGGAGCCACCCCCCATCACCCACACACATGCAAAAAACCTCCTGGCTGAGATGGGGGGCACAAACTCTGCCGTGGGGAGGAAGGAAAGCTGCAGAGAGCCACCGGAGCGCAGGGTGCTCTGGCTTCCCAGCAGCACAGCCTCACCCCCCACTCCTCCCCGTTGTAACTGGGACATTGCCGGCCTCTGCAGCACCCATGGGCCCTGACCCCCCCCCCAGCCATACCTGACGGCAGGACGCAGCGCTGCTCGAGGCCGTGGGGGGCTGAGCCGGGTGGTCCGCCTGTCGCGGGCGTCTCTGCAGGGGGATCCACAGCGTGGCCCTTCCTGTGCTGCCAGAAGAGCTTGGCATTGGCCGTGACAAAGTCGCAGCGGCTGCAGTGGAAGGGAAAGTGGGTGCGGTGGTGCCGCTCCATGGCTGGACGGCTGGGGAAGAGCAGGGGGCAGGCACGGTAGGCGCAGGACACGGGGGAGGCCCCATGCAGGCGGCGCAGGTGGCCACGCAGTTGCTTGCGGTCCTCCGTGGCGAAGCAGCAGCCCTTCTCGGGGCAGGACAGGGCTCCCGGCGGGGCGCGGTGCGTCTTGAAGTGCTCCTTGAGTTCGCCGGGCTGTGCAAACGCCTCCTGGCAGATGGGGCACAGCAGGCGCTCGGGAGCAGAGCCCTCGTGTGCACCAGTTCCAGGTGGCTCTGAGCCCTCTGGCTCACTCTGGCCCTTGCTGGCAGAAGCCGACAGTGCCCCATGGAGCTCCAGGTGCCCTGGGCGGGCCAGCAGCAGGCATTGGTGCTGGGACAGCAGGGAGGCCTCTGGGAAGCTCTGGCCGCACCTCTCACAGAAATACAGCTCCACCACCTTGACCAGCACCTCTGCAAACAGCGAGGGGTGAGCATTAGAAAGGGCTTTCACCAGGCGCAGAGCTTGGGACTGGCGGTTCAGTTCCAGCTCCAGACAAGGAGGATAAACCCCTGCTGCCACAGATTACAGTCTGGAGAACCGCAGCCCTCCCCCTGCCCGGGCTATCCCAGGACGGATGCTCCCATCAGAGAGGGGACACCATCACCCAGGTGACCACAACGACCAGGTCTGTCCCTTAGCACCTTCAAGGCACCCAGCAGAGTGAGGCTGGCTCAACCCTGTTTCTAGCAGGATGCCCCTACACTGGACCTGGGTGAGAAATGCGCTGGGGGCGGCAGCAGTCTCCAAGGTGGAGATCTCCGCCTGGTCCCCATTGACAGGCCGGAGCGACCCCCTCACCTGGCCCAAGGCTCCCACAGCCACCCCTCCCCACCTGCACACCCAGCCTGGTCTGCGCTGAACGGTGGCACTAGACTCATGACACATGAGGGGTCAGAGACATGAGGGCACCATAGTGTCCCCAGGGTGCTAGCTGGAGGGGACAGGACCCCAGCTGGACCCCTCTCCCTCCGCTGAGCACCAATGGGCCCAGGCTGCCCTCCCTGCACCCTGTACCTGTGGCATTGGCCGTGTTGCTCAGCGTCACGTTGCCGGCCACAGCTTCGATGAATATTTCCACATTGCCTCCTTCAGCGTGAGCCCCTTCCCCAGGCACTGACGCCTCTGCCAGCAGCAAGTCCTGGCTGGCCGTCAGCGGGGGTGCCATAGCCAGGCTGGTGCTGGCCACACCAGGGCTTCCCACAGCTCCCGCCTCTCCCGGTGTGGGCAGGAGCAGCTCTGAGCACAGGGCCTCCATCTCCCCGCCAGCAGCCTCAGACACAGCCACTTCTGCACTCATTGCCACCAGGCACTGGCTTGGTGCCGGGCAGGAGGGCCTCTCGTTCTGAAACAGAAGAAAGTGCTTTAAACGAGGGAGAACCCAGAAGCCCAGGGGTCCTGCAGGATTTTGAGGGGCAGCCTGCAGTGCCAGTCCCCAGGGAGGGATATGAACCGGGGTACCCCAAATGCTGGCTCCCTTCGGCCCTGCCCCAAGCAGGCTGCTGGTGAAACCCACTGCCACGGGGGAGATGGGCTGCAAGGACCCCTGTACCCTCCCCAAAGACGCCTGGGGACCCCTCCCTGAGCCCAACAGCCAGGGCCTGCTCCCCGGGCCCAGGTGGGCCCAGACGCGGGCCTAGCCCCCAGTCCCGAGTCCAGGTGGGCCCGAGCCCGAGCCCACCCCCCAGATCCGGGCCCAGCTCCCAGCCAGGAGATGCTCACCGCGAGTCCCCGCACGGCCAGGGCCGCCCCAGCCCCCTGTCCCCGCAGCCCCGGCCTGTCCCCGTCACCCCGGGCCGGGGACTCAAGCCGGGCCCCGGTGCCCCCACTGCCGGCCCCGGCGCATCTCGATGGTACGCGCCGGGCAGGAGGGAGCGTCACCCTTTGTGCAGCTCCCGCGGCCGCTCTGCTCTACCCCGCCGCCCGCCCCGGCCCCGCTCTATGGTACGAGCCGGCAGCCGGGCGGAAGCGGCGCCGGGCGGAAGTGAGGGATGGAGCCATAGAGAGCGGCGCCGGGCGGCCCAGAGCGGCGCTGCGCGGAGGTGAGGGGCGGCGGGGCCGAGGCCGGTACCGGCGGGGGAGAGCGGCTGCCGGCGGGGGGCCCCGCCGTGGGGAAGGCCCGTGTGGGGCCCGGGCTCCTGCAGGGGAAGGTGGGCTCCTGCCGCGGGGCTGAGGCTCGGCTGCGGGGGGGGGAAGGCCCCGCTGCGGGGCAGGGACGCTGCCCTGGGGCCGGGGACGCCCTGCCCCGGGAAGGGGCCTTGCTGCGGGGTCAGACCCTGGTCTGGGGGAGGCGGGATCTGCCTGAGGGAGCTGAGCCTGTCTGTCTTGTCTGTCTGTCTGTCGGGGGGCTCCCCCTCACCCCCTGTATCTGGCAAGCCCCTGCTGAGGGAGCTGGAGAAACTTCCAAGTCCCCTAAGCGCGTGGTGGGTGCCCTTCATCCAGGCGTGGAGATGCTGCTTCCACCGAAGTTGTGCGCCCGTTGCAAGCAGTAAAGAACCAGCTCTGGGCTCAGCCTGGGGACGCACTTCAGCTTTTTCAAACAATAAACCTTAAATAATTGTAGCGCTCACGATTTCTAGCTGTTTAAAGAACAAAACTGTGTGAAGCTCTGGGCTTGTTGTCACGGCTGAAGAAGCGACAGATGCTCCTGTTCTTGCTTGAGAGCCTCCAGCGCCTGACCCCCTCCTGCCTGTCTCGCCCAGTGGCCTGCAGGGAGGGAGGAGGCTCCTGTGGCCAGCGGCTGTCTGAACCCCCCCGTAATAAGATGAGCACGGATGTGGGAGATCCAAGTGTGTCAGGCAGGCTTTCTCCTTGGGAACCAGCTACGATAAAGGCCAGGGAACTGCGGGTGATCCATTTTGTCCCCCGCTGCCATTCAGTCCTTCTCTTTCCACGCAGGTTTGTTTCTGGAGCGCAGAGACGATGCTGTGGAAAGGAGCCGCTTAACTTCCCACAATGCCCGTTTCTGACTTTGTCTTAGCACTGAAGGACAACCCGTACTTCGGAGCTGGGTTCGGCCTCGTCGGGGTGGGCACGGCCCTGGCGTTGGCCCGGAAGGGGGCCCAGTTCGGGCTGGTGGCTTTCAGGCGCCATTACATGATCACCTTGGAGGTGCCCAGCAAGGATAAGAGCTACCACTGGCTGCTGAACTGGATCTCCCACCATGCCAAACACACGCAGCACCTCAGCGTCGAGACGTCGTACCTGCAGCATGAAAGCGGGCGCGTCAGCACCAAGTTCGACTTTGTCCCCAGCCCTGGGAACCATTTCATCTGGTAAGGGAGGGTAGGGAAAGCAGTCTGGGGACTGGCCCTTGTTTTAGCAAGGAAACTCCAGCTTGGGGGGTGGCCTGTGGAGGCAGCAGAGAGGGTCTTGCCTCCTCCTTGGGTCTGGATGAGGGCAGGAGATTGAGAGCAGCAAGAGGAGCCTGTATTCACCGGCGCGAAGGGATTTCTTTACCTGAGACGAGGGTTCTCCTTGATGCACGACCCGAGCAGGGCTCCGCTGAGTGGTGCTGGACCACCGTCCCCCAACCCTGTCTTCCCGCCCCAGGTATCGCAGGAAGTGGATTCGCATTGAGCGCAACCGGGAGAAGCAGATGATCGACCTGCACACGGGGACCCCCTGGGAGTCTGTCACCTTCACTGCGCTGGGCACCAACCGGGAGATCTTCTTCAATATCCTCCGCGAAGGTCTGTAGCGGAGCTGCGTGGGGTCCTGCTGGGAACAGCCTGCTCCCTGGAGATGCCCAGGGCTTCACGAGAGATCCTTTCCCCTGCCAGCTGTTCCCTCTGCCTCTCTCTGCAGCCCGGGAGCTGGCGCTGCAGCAGCAGGAGGGGAGGACGATCATGTACACGGCCATGGGAGCAGAGTGGCGGCAGTTCGGCTTCCCCCGCCGCCGGCGGCCTCTCAGCTCGGTGGTGCTGGAGGAAGGTGTGTCAGAGAGGCTGGTCCAGGACGTGAAGGAGTTCATCGACAACCCCAAGTGGTACAGCGAGAGAGGCAAGGCTCTGGCGTGGTGTCCACTGCACGGTGCCCAGCGCGGCTCCTTCCCCCGCTGCAGCCACGGCTGTGGGGCTCCACCTCAGCACATCCCGCAAACGAGTGAGCCCAGGGGCTGAGGTCAGGCCTGGGTCTGACAAACTCCCCTTGTTCAATCCAATCCTGGAAACCACGATAAGCCAGGGAATTAATTGTTTCTGCGATGCTGCCGTGGGGTGGGGCAGGATGCTCGTGGTCCTCTCTGGAGACAGCTGCAGAGAAATTTTGTCCTGCTGCTTGCCTTCCTCCGGTGTAGCCCTGGGGGAGAGAGCTCGGAGCAACCCAGATGGTGGCTAAAAGGACACTGTCTTCCTAGGGATCCCCTACCGAAGAGGCTACCTGCTGTATGGTCCTCCCGGCTGTGGGAAAAGCAGCTTCATGTGAGTATTGCCAGTTGGCTAACAGCGGTTTTCCTGCCAGCTGCCTGCTCTGGGGCACGGCGGTCTCTGGTGAGAGGGTGTGGATGAGTTTGGGTTTGAAATGCAGGAGTGGGCTGTGCCTCCTGCGTGGTGCCTGGTGTCAACGTTCATGTTGCTGGCACCGTGACAGGTCAGGGTGACGAGCCCTTCGTGCCCTTGCTTTGACAGTGCTGCATGGCACCAGAGGGCTGCATGGGGGCTCCCACCTGCCCCCTGTATCTGATCCCCACTGGGGGAGGATGCCTCTGCCCTCTCCCCTGCTGCCGGGCAGGGAGATCTGGTTCTTCCTCTGCTCCGGGCTTTGTCACTGTGATTCACCCCTGTGGTTTGTGTCCTTCCCAGCACAGCCCTGGCCGGGGAGCTGCAGTACAGTATCTGCCTGCTGAGCCTCAGCGACCGCAGCCTCTCCGATGACCGGCTCAATCACCTCCTGAGCGTGGCACCGCAGCAGAGCATCATCCTGCTGGAGGACGTGGACGCTGCCTTCGTGAGCCGGGACCTCGCCACTGAGAGTGAGCAGTGCCCCCGTTCCCGGGCCAGCGGCGGGAGGGAGGTTTGCTGGCTGTGCTGGGGGGCGGTTTGGACCAGCAGAGACCAGGAGTGGGCAGCTCTCTGGGGCCTCAGGGCCCAAGCTGGACCTTGCCCAGTTTTGGCTAGGCCGTATAAAGGGAGATTTGGGTCCT
This sequence comes from Platalea leucorodia, assembly GCF_965183815.1. NCBI lineage: Eukaryota > Metazoa > Chordata > Aves > Pelecaniformes > Threskiornithidae > Platalea > Platalea leucorodia. The sequence goes on along the minus strand of NC_138827.1, from coordinate 84,725,697 downwards.
TTATCCACAAGCAAAGACATTTCTCTGCCCAGCTATTTTCAGCATGAGGGAGGGGATGGCTTCCCTCCCCCCCATTCTCTTTTTGGGTTCCCAGGGTGTGGGTGGGCAGGGGAGGTGAATGTGCTGCCAGCCAGGGAGAGGCAGAGGGTCAGCCTCAGGGGAAGGAGAGAGAGCAGGGAGCTTGGCTGAAGCCTCAGGCGATAGGGAGGTGGTCCACGGGACTGGCGGGGTGAGTGGCCGATGGATGTGATCTCAGACGCCTCTGTCCCCAGACCCGGCTGTGTACCAAGGCATGGGGCGCCTGACCTTCAGCGGCCTCCTCAACGCACTGGATGGTGTGGCCTCCACAGAGGCCAGGATTGTCTTCATGACCACCAACTACGTGGACAGGTTAGAGCTGCCCTCTGCGAGGGAACAGGGAGGGCGGTGTGGGAAAACCTTGCTCTCGTTTGATGACCTTTGTGGAGGGCTCCATCCTCCAGCATGAAGACTTGGGGTTCAGGTTTCCCGAATCCTCCCTCAGGATGCAAAACCCTTGATTGCTAATCAGGATCCCCTTTGCTGGAGCCTCAGATGCTTCCTTGCTGTTCAGACCATGGTCGTGCCCTTCAGGAGAGGCACCAGCTTCCTCCCCGTGGCGATCTGTGGATTTTGGGGTTGTGGCCGTGCTGTGAGTGGAGCGCTGGCCCCACACGCAGCATGTTGCGTTGGCAGGACATGGCCTGGACTCATGGCACCTGGCCAGACGCTGCCCTGTGGCAGGCTTGGCTCACTCCAGACCGAGATGGCCTGGAGGGTTGTTCAGAGGTTACTCATGGGACAAAGATGGGGAGAGCTGTTTCCCAGGATGCACTTCTCCTCCTCCAGAGTCAGCCCTTCCCCAGCTCTCTCTTTTAGGTTGATTTTCCCCCCTCAGCCCCCTAGGGACAAACCTCTTCCCCACCTTTACCATCCCACAGTGCAGAGCACCTTGCAGATAGGACGCTGGCTGTGCTAGTGTGGAGGGGGGCTTCCTGCAGGACCCACCCTGCAGAGACCCTTTGAGCAGGTGTTCAAGGCTCCCCTGTGTCTCCCAACAGACTGGACCCAGCCCTGGTGCGGCCCGGCCGTGTGGATCTCAAGCAGTACGTGGGCCATTGCTCCCGCTGGCAGCTTGCCTGCATGTTCCAGCGCTTCTACCCCGAGCAGCCCTCGGCCGCAGCCGAGCGGTTTGCGGAGCAGGCACTGGCGGTCTCCAAACAGATCAGTGCTGCCCAGGTGCAGGGCCACTTCATGCTCTACAAGATGGACCCTGAAGGAGCCATTGCAAACATACGCTCCATCCTGCTGTGACCAGGGGCCAGCTTTCCCCTGCTATGCTGCGAGGACTGGGACAAGGACTTAAGCATCCCGGGGGTGCCGTGGAGCTGCCCAGCCACGCAGGCCAGGTCTCTCTTCACCTCTACCCGTCCAAGGCCTTGTTTTTTTATTACAACACGCGGAGAGTCGGAGCTGCCAGCCTTGCAGCAGGGAGAGGGGATCGGCTCTTGCTGCTCCCCAGACTTGGGTGCTACTGCACCGGCCCCGCTCACCAGTGCATGCCTCCTGCTGGGATTGCCATAAGCTGCCAAGCCTCCTGGATGTGAATCCCCTTCCTTGCAGGGCAGCCTGGGAGCACCCCAGACAGGCATTTCCCTGGGCCAGGACATTGGGGTGCTGCACTGCTAAAGAGCTGCTGGTCTTTGAAGGGAGAACAGTCTTCGTTGGTTTGTGAATATCCTCTGTCAAGTGCACAACACGGCTCTTGGCTCTCCGGTCCCTTCGCCTGTTTGTTGCCCCGCTATCCAGCTGCTGGTCCAGAGCCCTCCTGACCAGGGCCTGGCATGGCCAGCACTGCAAATCCAGAGTGTTTCAGAAAAAAACAGCTCCCAAGAGACAGCTCGTTGTCCCCTGGGCTGCAGGCTGGTGCCACAGCTCCTGCCGGGCCGGGCTGCGATGCCAAGTCGCAGATCTGCTTGTACATAGTTCCTGGGTGGGCATGGCTGTCCCTCCTGCCAGAGGAGGAGGTGTGGGGCCCTGGAGCTACTGCAGGCCTGCGTGTGGGGGCAGATGAGAGGCTTTGGCTGGTTACAGAATATCTTCCCAAGAGCCTCATGTTAACCCCAAGGTGAATTTCTGCAGCCAGGCCAGCCTGGCGTGAGGTACAGAAATGCTTGTTGGAGGTGACTACTCTCCTTCCAGCAGGAGAGGCCCTGTGTGCCTGAGGGAGGGATTTGGCCATCTGCTGGCAGTCCCGCAGCCTTTTCCCTGTCACCGGGCTTCCTTCGTGCCAGGAATAAAAGTCCTGGATGGGCTGGTAGAGCCACAGGTGCCTGAAACGCGATTGAGAAGCGGGCAGGTTCTGTGCTTCCTTTCCAACACCATGGAGCCAGGAACGAGCCAGCCAGAGCCTCTCCCCTCCCCAGTCCCTGTTTCAGAGTCCTGAAATCAGCTTCCCCCGAGGCAGCACCGTGTTCACGTCCTCGCTTCGGGGGCTGCGTCACCTTGGCGGGGCTGGGGGAGCTGGTTCCAAGCCACCCCCAAAGGGTTATGTCGCTGCTTAGCCCTCCTCTTGGCTCTGCCCTGTGGGGCCGAGGGCGAAGCTGAGAGCGTGCGGGGATGCGACGGGGCCCAGCCAGTGCCACCTGGCTGAATTTCAGCACAAACGGGCGCTGCTTTGATGCAACCCCAGGCTTGCACGAGTGTTTCCACAAGCGAAGGGTTGATCCTGTGGCCATGGGGAGGGTCTCTCGTGACCCAGGGAGGCTCCCAGACCAGGGTGCTGCTGTCAGCATCTCAAACCCTGTGCTTGGCCAGCCCGCAGAGGCCAACTGCTCAGATCCAGCCTCTTCTCACAAAGCTGGGGGACAAAACTGGCCAGTGAGCGACTGGTGAACGCCTCGCAGCAGTTTGGGAGGGTGGGGAAGTGGCAAGGGAGAGCCAGAGGGGACACGGACCCCACCCCAATGCCGCCACATGAAAGCACAGGCAACATCTGTCACTCTGCTTGCTTTTAATAGTGTTAATGCTACAGATGCTGCCGGTGCCCTTCCGCCCGGCCCGAGTGCTTTTGCCAGTGAAGCCTCACAACAGCCCTGTGAGGTAGGTGGGTGACACAGGCAGACAAAGCGAGGAGCCCCAAGGCAGGGTGCAGGCTCCATTCCTCCCTTCCAGCCCAGAGGTTTGTTTCATTTAGCCCAAATCCATTTGCACGCACTGTCACGAGATGTCCTCTGCTCCAGGCTGACAGCAGTGAGCCAGAAAGGTGAGGGCCCTTCCCTAAATCCCTACTGCCAGGAAAAAACCCTCCCCTCCAACACGTCTGGCATTGGATTGAAGTTACCCAAGTCCTTGCTCACTCCGATTTCCATGGCTGAATTCCCATGCTCCAAACACCGGGTATAGCAATTTTCCTGCTGAGAGTAAGCCTGGCTCACTGGAGGAAGCCAAGGAGCTTCAGCTGCTGTGAGGGGCAGAGATCTTTGTGTTTCCTTCAGGACATGATCAAACGCCTTTCTTGGAGCACAGCAATTTCACAAGTGAAGGCAGGAGGCAGCAGAAGAAGCACCAATGTCAGATAAAGTTTACGCCTTTTCACTGAAATGTGGATAAGGCCGTTCACCCAGGAAACAGCTGGAACAAGGACAGAGCAAGCACCGAAGAAAAACTAGGGCTCTCTTCAGGGAGCGAGTGCTCAGCCTTCGTCCCCAGGAGGGCACGTCTGGCGCTCAGATCCCCAGGCCCAGGACAGGTAGTGTAGGCTCAGACCAAGGAGGGGAAAAAAAATTGCTTTTAGACCATTAGGGTTGAAAATAGGCCAGCGTGGGAAATTTAAGCAGAGAAGGTTCTTGGGCAGCAGGTTAAATCAACTCCTTCAGGACAAGGCCAGGCGTGGAGAGAGCAGGGCAGGAGGTAAAGCAGGGCCCATTCACGAGTCAGCTTTTGTGCACCCTTCATGTGCCAAAGGATCAGTCAGGCCGACGCAGAACAAACGCCCTCCTAGCCGGCATGCAGCTCTTGGTTTCCTAAGGATCTCACCCGAAGCTCCGGCAAGTCCGTTGCAGCACAGCCAATTTTGCGCTCAGCAGGAAGACAGTAACAACCCACGTGTGGCCAAAAGAGAGGTGGGGGGCACAAGGCACAAACAAATGTGAAGGGATCAGTACTGTCTGGGTCAGCCAGGCAGCTCACACCGAGGCAGGCGGCGCAGGGGCCGGGGAGCCCTCCTGCCACCCAGGAGGGCCAGGGGAAGGTCCCGGCCCCGGGTGTAGGGAGCAGGGAGGGGAGTGAGCAATACCAGGGATCAACACCTTTGCTCCAAACAGCAAAGAACAGCAGCAAAAGGGCAGAGAAAACAAAAGGAGCAGGTTCTGGGAAGACCCAACAAATTAATTTAATAGCAGTGTCCCACTTCAGAGGCTTGGGATCGCCCGTCACGGCTCTGGAGTGGGACACTGTTTACATCTGTGAAGCAGCAGCAGATGGAACTGCACCAAGTTAGTTTAAACAGCAAGTCCTCATTTCTTTGAAGCAAGATCAGCTTGAAGATGAAAGGAGGGTAAGAGTATCCAAAGTATTGGGGCATGTCTTCCCTCCGGGCTGTCGGGAGGGGGAAGATCCAAGAGGGGGATCCCAACAGATACAGGTTGCGGGCAGAGTGCTCTTCCCAGGTCTCGCCCATCAGCTTCTGCCTGCACAAAAGCAGCTGGAGGACAGGGCAGGAGCTCCAGCTAAATTCAGGCTTCCTGGGGGAGCAGGAGCCAACCCAAAGCCTCAGCCACCAGGCAGCCCTGACCTGCCAATGCGTTGACTTAAGCTTAATTTAGCTCTCCTGGCTGGGACTGGGCAGTGTCCTGTCATACAGAGGACTTGCCTGGCAGAGCCCGTCAGCTGAGCAGCGGTCAGGGCTGCGGGAGAAGCGATGTTGTCTCCAAGGGACAGGGACAGCAGCTGAGAAGGCGCTCTGAGAAGGACTGGGGGACACAGCAAGCTGAGCTCCAGGATGCTGCCCTGGCACAGCACTTGGCACCACCACGGCTCCACCGGGACGCTGGCTTCCAGGGAAGGTCCTGCCACAGCTCTGGCTCTGCTGTGGCACCGTGCTGGGCTCAGTCCATTTGCTCTGTAGGTGTGCACGTTCCTTGGCAGCTCACATACAGGGATGATGGCTGCACGTCCCTGGTCAAGGCTTCCTCTGCCCCCCTGGGTCCTCAGAGACCAAGGCTGCCATGATCTGTCAAGAGTCAGCTTCTCCAACGCTGGTGATAGCCAGTTGCTCACGCCAGGATGCTTCGCTCCGCAGGTGCCCTGGAGACACTGCCCGTCCCAAGCTGTGCCACTGCCAACTGCCTCCTCCCTCCCAAGGGGTACGGGGTCTGCTTGCTACTCCTCCACCAGAGCCTTCACTGTTCTCCCCAGAAACGGCCCTTCCCTCCCCCAGCCCAGCCCCTCACCACTCCTGCTAGGAGCCACTCTCCTTCTCAAGGAGATGGGCTTCTCGACGTCCGCTGGGCCTGAACACCCCTCGCCCTCGTGGCGCTCTGGGGTAGGAACCACGCTGCTGAACCCTGGACCTCTCCCACCTCCCGCAATCCCAGGGCCTGTGGTGGCCCTGCCAGCTGGGAGCTGCTCTGTGCTCACTGCGGTTGAACATCAGGTTCTCCTTCTCCCTGCCCCGGTCCTCAGCCCCCTCCTCTGGGGTCCATCGCTCCACATCACGGTGCTCCTCTTTCAAGTCCACTGCCTCTGTTACTGGTGAAGGGTCTTCAGGGCACAACTCCTTTCTTTCAGCCAAGGCAGCAGCCCTGCTTCTGCTGTGAGGCTTTGGAAACTGCTGGCTGTGCCTCCCACCAGGTCTCCGCTCTGGTCTCCGACTGAAGCCCCTGGGCACCCCAGAGCCGTGGAGCAGATGACAGGCTTCCTCTGCCGGTTCCTGCAAGCTGCTGCACGACTGCCTGCCCTGGCCTCTGGGGCCTGGCCTCTCCCCTCTGTGCCTCTCCCGCTTGCTCTGTTGCTCCCTGGGCGCAGCAGGCCTCTTGGGCTGCCCGGGTTCTGCCTTGGCCTCCGGCGCCCCGGCTGGCTCTGCAGCTGAGGCTTGGCTGGGTGGCTGGGGCGCTTCCACAGCGCTTGCGCTCACCGGTGGCTCAGAGGCGGCGGCTGCTTGGCTTGGATCGACAGCAGCTGGAGGCTGAAAGAAAGAAGCCGCTGGTTAAGAAAGGGACAGGGCAGCCCCACAGCAGATGACAGCGCTCGGTCCTGCAGTCCAGGGCCCCCCGCACCAGCTCTCTGCCCCCGGTGCCATACCGCCTGGAGGCTGATGAAGTAGCGGTTCCTCTCTGCTTCAGGGTCAATGATGCCCCCTTTCTCTTGCTGTCTCTTGAAAATTAAGCGCAGTTGTTCTTGGTGCTGCAGCGTCTTGGCATCTGGCCTGTACGGCTCCTGAGCGGCAGAAAGCAAGGCAGGGTAAGGGCACCTAGCACGGGTAGGCAGCTGGCAGTGCTAAGAGCTATTCCACAAACGCTCCTTTGATCACAGAAGGAACACAGAGCTCATTTCATGGTCTAGGAGAAGAAAACTCAGGGCTATACAACTAAGCCTGCTCTTTGTGGACACATCAAACAATCAGGAGACAGCCTGCTAGGTTTTATCAACCGCCCTTTGGATGGGCTGCCTAGGAGGACCTGAGAGCGTGCAGCGTGTGTTCGTTCATCCGTTCTGTTGTCCCAGCTGAAGCTACCCCGCGAGCGGGCGCAGCTGGGCGGGGGAGCCCCCATCTCTTACCAGCGGGTGCTGCGGGGGCGGCGCCGCCTTCAGAGCGCAGAGATCGTAGACCAGGGTCTCCCGGCAGACGGGGCACTGCACACCGACTTCCTGTGGGGAGGAGAGAGGTGATACCGAACCCCGGCCACGACCCAGCCCTGCCGGATAATCCCCAGCCTGGAAGTGGAACAGGGTGGCCTTCCTCACTCTTCTGCCAGGGCAGGGAAGCCCAGGGGGGTTCCAGCAGCATGAAAGCAGCCTGGTGTCTCAATGACTGCTACAGAAGGTGTCTCCACCACGAGGCACACAGGGATTTGTGCTCCAGCAGCTGACCGCTGTACAAACCACCTCTGTCAGCACATATGGCTCCAGTCCTCCTTAGCCTAGGATCTATTTTTCCCCACTCCAAAGTGGAGTGCGTCATCTAGGCAGCGCCTCCTTGAAAGGGTTTTGCAGGAAGGAGCCTTTGACTTGTTTCACACTCAGCTGCACTGAATCAGAATCAGAGCGGTGATTCTCAGCGCAGGTGCGACGCTGACCGTGCCACCAGGTCAGGCTAACCCTCGCTCCATGTCCCAAAGGGGGTGACAGAGACGTCAAGAGGGCCTGTGCAGGGGGCTGGGAGCCCAGGGCCCGGTACCTGTTTGGGGGATGACGCCAGGTGCTGCCCTCTCTCCTCCTGCTGCATGAGGATCTCCTCCTCCATGTGCTGGGCGTAGCGGGCCAGGCAGTGGGAGTGGAAGTAGTGGTAGCACTGGGTCTTTGTGAAGGCTTCTCTCTCCTGTAGAGGAAAAAGGGCAGCTTTAAAGGGTTTCTGAGCACAGGGTTGTGTAGCCTCCCGAGCTGAGGCAGGCTTTCACTCCCATGTCAGTGCTGGCAGTGGGGAACTAGCACTATTGCTGGCAGAGACACGTAACATTTGCTGGGCTTCGTCTCCAGCTCCTCAGCTCTTACTGGGACACTGCTCCCTGTTCCGAGAGTGAGAAATACTCCTAACATCAAGCTGCAAGGTTTTTGTGACTGGTTTATCTGCCTACGTTCCTGTCTAAGCAGCCATCTTCCCACCTGATGTGTTCTTCCCAGGCAGGCACTGCCTCTCCTTGCAACCCGGACAAGGCAAGCTCCCCTGTCCCCGCAGACCTCAGCACCCGCACGGATGTGTTCCAGTCCCACCTGACCACCCGTGTGCTGAACTCCTGGTGAGGTTTGACCAACACAGGGAAGCTGAGATGCACCAGCAACCATCCGCAGACCCTACCCACTCCCTTGGAGACGCTCCGGCATCACTCACTGCCCCTATGCCCTGTTTCTGTAGATGGTTATCTTCAGGCTGACTGGGAGAGTAGCACAGACTGCCGTAGGAAGGTCCATGCTGAGGACGGCCTACAGACTGGGGGGGCAGGGGGCTGCTGAGGCACACCTCGGTCCCAGGCTGATATGCCAAGCTTTGAGCCCCAGGCTCCCTGTTCTCTCACCTCACCTCCCAGCCAGCCTGCAAGGCTGGGGGACACATTCCTACCTGGAATCCATAGAGGCAGATCACACACTGGCCATGAGGAATGTTGTTGTCAGTGAGAATCTCCTTCCCCTTCTGCGGAAGCATTAAAACAAACATTTCACTCACTGGCCTGCCCATGGGCGCAGGGCTATCCCATCCCTTGGGCAGCCAGGGACCAGTGTCTGCGGCTGATCACCCCCAATCTCCCCCAGCTCTCACCTCAATCAGTTCGTAGAGCACCTCTGTCCCCAGCCTGGCTTCAGCAACGCTTCTGAGGGTCTGGGAAATCCTACAGCAAAGCAGCAGCAATACTTAACACAAGTTTAGCCACACCTTTTCACTCTCCCACATACCTGTCACCCCACCACAACGACAGGAGGAAGAAATAGAGCACCGGCCTTCAGGCTTTGCCTGCAGCACGGGACGGGCACGTGTGCACACACATATTCACGTGCTCCCCACAAGCCAGTGCACAGGAAGCCTTTGTCCTCAGAGGACTTGCAAGAGCAGGTTTGCTTGGCTCCTTGGCTTGAGCTCACCCAGCACCCTTCAGTATTGGCAAATCTCAGGCTTTATTTATCTGATGGCAGCCCCCGAGCAGGTCTGGTGCGACCCACGTTACTCCTGTGCTGCCGGCAGGTACCAGGGTCTCTCTGCACACACTCCGCTGCACCAAGGACAGGAGCACAAAGGCAACAGGCTGCCCAAGGACTCGGTTCAGTCCCACCTCTGTCAAAGGAGGACCAACAGCTTCAAATGCCCACAGGATTTAGATTACAATTCAGGGAGACCGCAGGGGAACGGCCACAGGGTGGACCCCTCGGTGTCAAACTCAGCACCGGTAGCTCCCATGAGATTTAAGACGAGGTGACTTAGGGACCTGCATCCATGAGGAGGGACATGTGAGGAGCCAGGTGAATTTGAGAGAAGGCTTTTCCACCAGTTCTGCCTCCCTGATCTCCAGAGAAAAGGATCATCCTCTCCCCTCCCCCCCAGCACTCACTTTTGAATTTGCTCATCTGACAGCCCCCGCGGGTTCCTGATTGAGATTTCTGGAGCTTTGTTGGGATACTAGGAAAGAAAAAAAAAAAAAAAGAACCACGTAAAGCACAACAAAGAAGGCAGCGGGACCCGGAGCAGTGAGGAAAGGGGCGCGGGGGGGCGGCAGCCTACCTGGGGGGGCACGGAGAGCAGCAGGGTGAAGCGGACATACTGGGAGTCCTGGTCCTGGGCCGTGGCGGGGTGCAGGGTGATGCTGATCTCCCAGGGCTCCCACCTGCGGGGCAGGCCGAGGTGAGGGGCGGCGGGGCCGGGCCGGGCCCGGCCGGGGGGGGTCTGTGGGCGGCGGTACGTACCTGTCGCGGCCCCGCGCCACCCGCAGCTCCTCCAGGTAGATGGACTCCAGCACCTCCACCTCTGGCGGCAGCGCCCTGCGGGGGAGCGGGCGGGAGTCAGGCGGCGGCACAGCCGGCCCCGCTGGGCTGCGGGTGCGGGGCACCGCGGGTGCGGGGCACCGGGACCGGGGGGGGGGGGGGGGGGGGGGCGGTGTTACCAGTCCGTCGCCTCCGCCTCCTCTCCGGCCGCCGCCATCTTCCAGCGCGCCCCGGAAGCGGAAGCGGAAGGGCAGCGAGGGTGCACGCGCGGGGGGTGTTGCTAGGCGACGCGGCGGCGGCGGCCCCGGGGGCGGGCGGGCCGAGGTTGATCCCACCCGGGGGCCTCGCCCGGGGCTTGGGGCTCGTCCTGCCGCGCCGTGGGGGAGCGGAGGTGGAGCCGGCGGGCAGGGAGGGGAAGCCCCGGGCCTTCGGGTTTGGGATCGCGGAGGCTGCAGCCCCGCCTTCCCAGCGCTGGCACTGCCCGTTCTCCGTCGTGGCCTGCAGCGTCTGGGGGTCGGCGCCCCACGGCAGCCGGTGGCGGAGGGGGAGAGGAGGGGAGAGAGGGCGAAGCGCGTCTCCTCAGCGGCCGCTTTGCCTCGGCGGCCCCCTCCCCGAGCGCCCGCCATGGAGAAGTACCACGTCCTGGAAATGATCGGTGAAGGCTCCTTTGGGCGCGTGTACAAGGGACGTCGGAAACACAGCGCCCAGGTGAGGAAGGAGGCGGCAGGGGAGAGGGCCGGGGCTCTGTTGTGTGGTGCTGATTTCTGGGGGCTCCTGGGTTCCAGGGCCCTGCCGGGGCTTTGGGACTCAGCACTCATTCATCTTTCCGCTGGCGTTCCCGGCCAGCTCCTGCTGGCATGGAGTCATTCAGGTTCAAGGGGCCTCGGGAGGTCTCCAGTCCATCCCCTGCTCAAAGCAGAGCCAGCACTAAATTCAGATCCTGAAAAACCACAGGAACAAAGACCCCACAGCCGGTGCTTGGCTATACTTGGGGTGAATGGTTTGTCCTTATATCAAGTTAGAAAGCTCCCCTGTTTCAGTTTGTGATCCCTGTCTTATCCTCCCGCCTTGCACGTCTGTAAAGAGCCTGGCTCCATCTTCTCCGAAACCTCCTTTTGGGAATCACAAGATTACTATTTGGCTTCCCTGAGCATTTTTTCTCTAGGCTAACCAAGCCCATTTCCCCCAGCGTCAACTTGTACGCCATGTGCTTCAGCCCCCTCGTCATCTCAGTGGCCTCTGCTATACCTGCTCTGGCCTATCCGATGTTTTTCTGGGCCCAAAACTGGCCACAATATTGCCAACGTGGTCTCACAAGTGTCAAGTAAAGGGCAATAGTCACTTCCCTCAAACTTCTGCCTGTTGATACAGCCCAGGGTGTTGCTAGTGCTCCTCACTGCCAGGGCACGCTGCTGTCTCGTGTTTAGCTTGCTGTTCGCCAGCATCTCTAGCTCCTGTCCTGTGTTTCTGTCAGTCCTAGTTTTGTCTGCGCTCGCCAATTACATTTGTTCACTTTATATGCTAGTGTGCAAAGTACGGTGAGCACTAGTGTTGATGTGCAAGGGCCTGGGGGGAGCCCCAGCTTCAAGGGATCCAGTGAACAAATGTCTTGTTCGGTGTGCTCAGCTGGAAAATGCTGAGTCCTGTTCGGGTTAAACGCAGCCTCTGCCAGGGCAGGTGGGAGCCTGGTCTGATCCCAGCTTTGCCGGCTTTGAAAGGTGGTGGCCTTGAAGTTCATCCCCAAGGTGGGGCGGTCAGAGAAGGAGCTGAAGAACCTGCAGCGGGAAATTGAGATCATGAGAGGCCTCCATCACCCCAACATCATCCAGATGCTCGACAGCTTCGAAACCGACAAGGAGGTGAAAGGGACTTTCTCAGGGCAGATGCTTTTGCTTGACTGGGGCAGGGGAACACGGGCTGGCCCCTGCTGTCGTAGGGACCTCTTTCTCAGGAGATGCTGGTGACACCCTCCCAGGGCTCTAGCAGCTCTTCCAGCCAGCCAGATTTGCTCTGTTCCCAGCTGTTTCCTGGCTTGTGTTGAGTGCTGCCATCCTGCCACCAGCCTGCTCCGCTCCCACAGATGGCTACATTGAGGTCCCCTGCCCTCAGGGCATTCCCACCCTCCCTGAGGACATGCAGGGACCTTATGTGGGGGTTGCCTGAACAAGAACTGGGATGCCAGCCTGGTCAGTGTTTTTCAGAGCTCTCTAATATGTGCTGTGTGGGGAGCCAGCACCTGGCTGGGCTGTGTGGGGTGCACTGGGTCATACGCAGAGGTGAAGGAGCTGGGCGGGGGGTGTGTGATGGAAAGGGAGTGGTTTGGGATCACAGGGTGAGAGTGGGATCTTCGGAGACGGTGACTTTTCACCGGCATAAACTGTCACAGAGAGAGTGTGATAGGGAAGGATTGAAGACTATGCTATGGGACGTGGGGGCTTGAAATAAAGTAATTGTGCAGCAGATTCAAAACAAGCTCAAGGGAGTGATTCTACCCACTGGGCATGGAAATGCCATTCTGGGCTTGTCCTGTCCTTCCCTTTTCCCTGGTTTCTGCTGGCTGTCCAAGATAAGGAGAGCCACAAGGGCTCTGCTAATGCCAGGCCCTTGCTGCAGTGCAGCCACAGGGGCTCTCTCCTGCCCCAGGTCCCAGCCCAAGCTGATGGGCTGTGCATGACGACACCCCAGCATCTCCCTCATCAATTTACTGTCCTGCTCTGTCCTGGTCCCTGGGGCACAGTGGGGATGCAGCTGGGTGAGTGCCTGATCCCACCATGCTGCTCTTCCCTCCAGGTGGTGGTGGTGACTGACTACGCAGAGGGAGAGCTCTTCCAGATCCTGGAGGACGATGGGAGTTTGCCTGAGGACCAGGTGACTATCAGGGCGGTGGCCCCACAGTGTTTGCTGCAGGATGGAGAGAACAGGATTTGTCTGCCTGAAGGCAGTGGGTCTCTGCTGTGGGCCAGAAGACATCAGAAGGGTGAGGGTGCCTCCCAGGCTTTACCTGGCAGAGTTTTTGAAGGGGATGGAAAGGGGGCCGGGTTGCACCGGCGGACAGTTTCCCTGTTCCCTCTCCAAGAACAGCACCACCAGGTTGCTGCCTCGGCCATCAGCCTACTCTGAGGAACTGCTGGCCCCTGGCTGGGGGTGGTCCCTGCCCCAAACAGTGCAAGGGCAGGAGTGGGGGTACTGGGGGAGCCAGGCCATAAGGGGCCCCATGGTTGTGCTGGCTGGTGGCACCATGGGACACAGGGTGAGGCTCCTGTGTCTCCGGCAGGTCCAGACCATAGCTGCGCAGCTGGTCTCTGCTCTCTATTACCTGCACTCCCACCGCATCCTGCACCGTGACATGAAACCCCAGAACATCCTGCTGGGCAAAGACGGCGTCGTCAAGCTCTGTGACTTTGGGTGGGTTCTGGGGGCCAGCTTGAGGGGGACGCTTGGGCTTGGGGCAGCCAAGGGGTGTCCTGGGTGCTGTAGAGGAGGAGGGGGGAGTGTGGAAGGGGACCTGGGTTCTGTGTATATTTAGAGGTTGAGCAGGGATGGGGAATTTTGAATTCCAGAGGGGAGAGGTGTTGGTAAACTCATAGGGATCTCCCTGGGAGCTGCAATGGATATTTCAGCCTGAACTGGCCATCTGCACTTTGCTCTGAGCAGGTTTGCCCGTGCCATGAGCATCCACACCATGGTGCTGACCTCCATCAAGGGCACCCCGCTGTACATGTCCCCTGAGCTGGTGGAGGAGCGGCCGTACGACCACACGGCGGACCTGTGGTCTGTGGGCTGCATCCTGTACGAGCTGTTCGTGGGCACTCCTCCCTTCTACACCAGCAGCATCTTCCAGCTCGTCAGCCTCATCGTCAAGGACCCCATCAAATGGCCCGAGGCCATAAGCCCAGTCTTCAAGGTAAGGGCGAAGGCCCCATCTGTGGGGTGAGATCCATTAATGCGGCAGCAGCTTTGGCCTCGTCTGCTGCCCTGGTGGGTCACTCTTAGGTTTGATGTCCCCTAACAGGGATTTCAGAACATAGAGAAGGGATGAGAGCTTGGCCTCCTGGGAGGGGGACCCTTATCACTGCTGTCCCTCTGTAAGCTGGGAAACTGGGGCCGATGGCAGAGGAGTGATTTACTGGGCTGGGAAGGGAAATGTCTTCCCATCTGCCCTAAGCACTAGAGCCACTCCTTCCCCCAAGCCAGTTAGGGAACGCAGGCCTCCTGGGTGCCCTCGCTGGGGGAGACTGGTGGGTACACTGTGCTCACTGGTGGGTGCCGAGCATGTGTCAGTGACCCTGGCGCTGTGCTGCCCTGTAGAGCTTCCTGCAGGGACTACTAATGAAGGACCCCCGCCAGCGCCTGTCGTGGCCGGAGCTGCTCTCTCACCCTTTCATTGCTGGACGGGTTATTGGTGAGTACCAGCTCTTTTCCAGCACTGGCCAGGTCCGTTTCCTCCTCCTACTGCCTGGAGGCTGAGAGGACCACCCTGCTCTGCTTTTTATACTACCCTGTTCTTTGCCTCCCTCCTCTCAGCTTCCTCCAAGCACTGACCCCTAGCTCCTGTCCCTGGGCTTGCTCTGGGTCCCCCGGGATTCCCCTGGGATCCCAGAGCCGGTCACTCTCCCTGTGTCCCAAGGGAGAGCTGCTGATGAACTTCTCCCCTTGCCTCCCCAGTGATTGATGACACAGAAGAGCACGGGATCTCAAACCCCTTCACCACCAAGCTGTCCCCAGAGCTGCAGGCACTGAAGGAGCAGCAAGCCCATTCCCTGGCTCCCAGGAGCGGCCAGTCCAGGATCCTGAGAAAGGCCCGTCAGAAGATGGCTGAGGAAGCACAGAAAAAGGTAGAGGAAAGTGTGGGATTCCCCTGGCTGTGTCCCACAGTCAGGGCAAAGGAGGGGCACCGCAATGGGACCTGGGGGGAAAGACAGAAGGTACACGGGTCAGGCTGGGGTGTCAGCCACGTGCAAGGCAGGATGTGGGGTCCTCGGGCTGGTGGGGTCTGGGGGGGCTCATCTGGCTGTCTGAGTAACCCTGCCCTGACCAAACGTCTCTGCCATCACCCAGGGGCAACTGAAGGCAGGTAATGCATCTGCGAAGGACTCTGGCAAAGGATGCCCAGGGCATAGACCCAGATCAGCTTCCGGGAAGGCAGCCCTCGTGGAGGGGGCGTCACCGGCTGCCTCCAAAGAGAAGAACCCCAGTGTCCTGCCAGGAAAGAGCAGCATGGCAGAATGGGAGTTGGAGGAGCCGCCACCCAACCCACGGTGAGGGAGGGCTGGGGCTGGGAGAGGAGGAAGAGGGGAAGGCAGGGTCTCTCACTGACTGCGCTGTTTCCTTGGCCAGGGAACACAGCATCACTCGAGACTATGAGCGGGAGTTTCCTGGAGCAGAAGCCCCTCCACAGCCTGATGCTGGCAGGGCAGAGCCCCAGGGCAGGCGCAGCATTGAGACAGTGGACCTGGAGAGTGAGGTAAGAAGGTGTCTTGTGGTGAGGACAGCAGGGCCCAGTCCCCAGGTGCTGGTACAGAGACCCTGGGGCAGGCAGGGTCTGTGGCACCAGCCCTCTCTCCTCCGTGGCTAGGAGCTGGAGAGCGATGAGGAGTGGCAGCACCTGATTGAGGCCACAGAGCCTTTGGCCATGCAGCTGAGCACACCACTGAGCCTCCTGAGGGACCTGGCTTTCTGGCGCCGTGTCCAGGCCCGCCTGGCAGACTCTGCTCAGCAGGTGAGTGATGGCTGGCTCAGACAACTACAGCTGGGAACATGGATGCTGCCTTCTTCCCCAAGATTGGGTCAGGAGCATGGGGAGAGTCCTCAGTCAAGCCAGCCAGGAGATCCTCTGCTTCTCCAGGAGCCAGAGCTGTCTCATGCACTTAGCTTGCCATCTGCTCCCCTGCTGTCCCCTGCCTGAGGGGGTGGAGGGCTGCCCCGTGGCTGATGGAGAGGCCACAACCGCTGCTGATCACCAGCCCTTCTGGCTCTCTATGTCCAGGTGCTGGAAGGGATGCTGGAGGGAGCCTCCCGTCTCCGTCCTGTGCTCCGCGTTGTGGGCAACCTCCTGGCCACCCGGTGCGATTCTGAGCTGCTGGACCACTTCTGCCGAGAGCTGAATGTGCCTCTGTCCCTGCTGTGTCTAGCCAAGCAGGTCCTGGAGAGTGGTAGCACCAAGCAGGTGGGTGTAGGGTCCCAGAGAAATCTGGGCTCCTTCCAGCCCTGTAGAGTACTGGTGCTGAGGAGGCCCTGGTGTCCTGCTGGAGCTGGTTCACAGGACTGGTGCCTCTTCCAGGCCCCCTTGAGAAGGGGGAGGTCCTGGCAGGGAAGGATCCCGCTGCGGTGGTGTTGGGATGGCCAGCAGACAATCCCCACTCGCTGTTTCTTTCTGGATCCTGCAGCAGCCCTGGTGTATCACGGTACTGACAGACCTCCTCATGGTGACCACAGTTTATTTCAGCAGTGAATGCAGCCTGGAGGAGAGTGGGCAAAAGGACAGGTAGGGACAACCCTCTGTGCTCTGAGGTCTCTTGTGGCCACTGCGGGGACCCGGCAGTAGGCGGGAGGGTGGTGTTCATACTCTGTGGCTGGAGCTGTCTCCGTGGGGAAGCATCATGGACTAAGTGCTTCATGCCATATCGCTGTGCTCACAGAGGAGCGCTTTCTGTGAGTGGGACTAATTAAAGGGAAGGCACAGCTGAGTAGAGTCCAGTTGTGCTGCCTGTTGGTGTGTTGGTGTTGGTGTGTGCTGCCTGCTGTATTAGCCAGGGCCATATGGGCCTGGCCAAACCCTGTCCTCACAGCCAGGGCCTGTGTTTCTTTGCTCTGCTCTGCCCCTGCTGCCTCCCCCAGCTTGCAGGCCTTCCGGGAGTGTGCTGGCTGCTTCCTAGCCCTGCTGCCGGAGCTGCTGGCTGAGCCAGCTGACAGCGAGATGAGACTCTGCCAGCAAAGTCTCCTGGTAAGGGTGCCCCTGTCTCCCTTCTCCTCACCCTCTCCCCCAGGGCCAGAAGCTGTGGGGTGGGTGTGCATGTCGGGGGGAGCGCAGGCTGAGGACCCTGCTCCCAGCTGCGGGGTCTGATGCATTCTTGTCCGGGCAGGCTGTCTCACCCACTGGGGGCTTGGGGGGGATCACATGCAGAAACGAGCTCTCCGAGGGGGCACCTTCCCTGGCTGTGCCTCCATGTGTACCCATCTCTCAGCCGGAGTTACTGGCTCCCGCACAGTAACCTGGCTGGAGAGGAGACTTGGAGGTCCCTGAAGCTCCGGCACATGAGTCCTTCTCCCATCTCTGCTGTCCCCCATCAGCCTCCTTCCCCATCACCCTTCTCTCTCCTCCCACCCTTGATCTGCAGTGATGGCCCCGCTGTGTCTCCCCCAGTGCTTCACCCTGCTGTGTGAGAGCCTGGATGCGACGTGTCCTTCCGTCTCTGCCCCCTTCTATGCCAGCCTGCAAAAGGAGCATCAGTCCCTGCTAAACAGACTCCTCCAGGGATCCATCTCGGAGCAGCCTGCTCTGCGAGGTAGCAGTGGTGGCAGCTCGCCACCTTCTCCTGGGGTTTCCCCTCTCCCTCCTGCCATTGCAGTGCTGTTGGCTGGAGGAGGTGGCTGGAGGAGGTGGCTGAAGCTTATCTGCCCAAACCCCTGCTAACCAGGGCTCTCCTGTTCTCTCCCTCAATCCCAGATCTCACCCTCCTCATGTCACAAGCCTGACTTTTCCTCTCTTGGCCTCCAGCCCTGTCCTGCTGCCCCTCAGCGTCCCTCACCCTTAGCACATGTCTCCCGAGTTCTGTCCCTGTGCAGGTGCAGCGATGGAGGCCAAGTCAGCCCATGGCCAGAGCCTACGTGTGGCGGACCTCTTCACGGCTGCACTGGCTGCTGCCTGCAGCATCCCCCTGGAGAGGAACAGCTGTCGGGAAGCCAAGCAGCAGGTCAGGCCAGCTCTCTTTGCAGGGCGAGGAGGTGTGGTCCCCACAGGGACAGCAACCCTTTGCAGGAGGGTCTTTTTCAGCAGTAGAGCGGAGGGCTGGGGTCCTCCGGCTTTGGTGGCTGCAGGGCTGGTGTTTGCAGGCTGCTCCTTCCCAGCCAACATCTGAGCCTCAGGAGGCTAAGGACTCCTAAGTAAATTAAGAGACTCACGCTCAGGATCTGAACTGTGGGATGGGCTAAGTAAAGAACTAGGCAATGCAGAGAAAACATGAAGAATTCTTAAATGACAGAGATGTGAACTGTAGGAAATGTGAAATTGAATGGGCAATTGATGGAAATTGAAGGAAAACAAAACTACAGATTTATATTTGAGCCTTTGACTCTGAGTCAACAAGGAGGGAAGCAGAGGAGGAATCTCACCTTGCTCATCTCAGCTGTGGGACTGTGCATCAAAGCCATGCTGGGTCATGACAGAGGGGCATCCCTTTGTGAACGCAGGCAACATGTAGGAAGCAGATGCCTTCTTTTATTAATTTGTTGCTAGCATTAAACCCCTTAAGTCTGTGTAGTGCTTCAGCTGCCCAGGGTGCAAAACAGGCTGATTTCTACAGGTTGCTCAGGAGGTAGCTGAAAGGCTTATGGAGGGAGAGAGACAGCATCTTGGGAGGCTGCTCGGGAGGCTGGAGCACCCAAGCTGCTCCTTGAACGTGCTCAAGGTAATGGCCCTGTCCATTTATCTGGCTGTCCCCAGAGGTGCCTGGACCTTCGGTCTGGCATTAGGAGCATGGGGAAGGGGGAACCGTGGGCTCAGCCCTCAATGACTCCCATCTCCCTGGTGTCAGTTGTTGAATAAATGGGATGTGACTGGGATGGGCCTGGTCACCGCGTCCCTGTCCCCAGGGGCTGGTATGCATCTCTCCCCTCTACCTCACAGATCCTCTATGCTGGCTGCCATGCCAGCCCGAGCCTGTGCCAGCACCTGGGAAGGAGCCAGCAACTGTGGGGCTCCCTCATGCAGCTCTCGAAAGGCAAGGTAGGCCTGACCGCAGCCCCAGTGGTGGGGGTAGGAGTGTGGGCAAGCAGGACACGTTCCTCTGAGCGCTGCTCAGACCAAGCTGGGGGATGTGTGGGGAGAAGAGTTTGGGGGAGCTTAGTCTGGAGAGTGCAGTTCTTCTCCAGGGCCCAGGAACGTCCCTTCCTCCCCTCCCAGCCTTGCTGTCCTCCTGTGACTCCTGCTCCCTTGGCAGGTCCCCGTGGTGGAGGTGGCCCAGGGGGCAGCCTGCGAGGCCTCACTGTATCTGCTGGCCCTGCTCACCCTGCGGCTCCAGGCCTCCCCTCCCAGGTAAGCACCTGCTTTCACTCATGGGTGGGAGAGGAACATGTCCTGCCCTGAACAGCACTCTGCCCTGCACCCTGCCCGGAGCTAGGCTTCTGCTCCCACTGATCCCTCCAGTCCGCACACATCAGCAGTGCTGGGCAGCATGGGTGGGTGCTGGGGATGTGGTGAGGACCCAGCGTGGGCAAGGAGGTGCTGTGAACCAGGGCTCGCTCCTCCTGCAAGATGGTAGTTTCCCAGCCCTGGGGGTATTTGGATGCTGCTGCTCTGTGGGATGTGAAGCTGTGGGAACACAGTGCCTCTCCTCTGGTCCCTGTGTTTCAGGCTTGAGGAGGTGGTTACCATGGCCATGGATCTTATCACCCACTCTCCTGTCGTCTCCCTCGTGGTAAGTCTGCCCACCCTGCCAGAGCCGTCACTGAGAGCCCTGCAGCGCCCTATGTCCTGTTTGGGCCCTACTGTTGCTTGCTCAGGGCGGGATGGGGGCAGGTGCAGCCTGGCTGTCCCTGCCCTCGGTTGAGGGATGAAGAGTCAGTGTTGAGTGGGCAGATGGGAAGGTCCCAAAGGTGCTGAGTTCTCCCTGTCCCACAGGGTGCTGCAGCATTCCTCCTGACACAGCTCAGTCAGCATGGGGTAGCCTTGGAGCTTGGGGGAGAAGAGATCCTGCCGGTGGTGACAAACGCACTGACAGTACCTGCTGAGGTATGGGATGGGGACAGAGGAGCAGGGGAGCCATGCTCTCACCCCACTGTGGAAGTGTGCAGTCAAAGATGGGGTCAGAAGGGTGCAGGTGTGGTGCTGCTGCCCTCAGACCCAGCACCTAGCTCCAGCCTGTCCCCTACTCTATCTTACAGCTGCAGCTGCCCCCGCCAATGGGTGCTGGTCTCTATGATGGGATCTTTTTCCTCCTGCTGAAGCTCCTTGCCCAGGTACCAGCCTACCTATCTCCCTTTGCCTGGTCCCTACCAAAAGGTGTGGGGGCAAAAAGGCACAAACGTGGATTGGTAATGGAAGCTGAGGCAAACCAGGGAACAGGGCAGCTTTGGCTGAGCTGTGCAATCCCGTGAAAGTCATCTAATGTCCCTGGGTTGTCCGTGGAGCTCTGGAGGGTTGGTGGGATGGTGGTGGGCAGGGAGGGGTGATTCATGGGCACGTGGGAGTAAGAGAGGGCAGATATGCCTGGGGACTGGTACTAGGGCTGCCAGCTGCTTGGCCCCCTCTCCTTCCCCTGGGCCATGTCCGTCCAGCCCTGAGCTCCCCAGGATCGTGGGGCTGGCAGGCACGCAGACCAGAACCCTGGGGAGCCGTGGGGGACCAGGACACCCCCCAACACCTGTCCCCCCATCTTTAGGAGGACGTGGCCGGGGAGTGGGATTTTGCTGCCTCAGAGCTGTGGAGTGTGGTGTGGCATTGTGTCGCTGCGGTGCTTCGCGTGGGCAGCGACAGGGCAGCGCTGGACGGAGACCCCCCAGGGGCAGGTCACCCCGCGGCAGAGCCGGACTGGAACCTCCTCTCCCCTCAAGGTAGGAGCTGCAGGATGGCAGGGCATCTGCCTTGGACCCTGCTCCACACCCTGCCCTCAGGCTTGCCCACGCCTGTCCCCGTCAGCACCTGGTCCCTGAGGCCAGAGGGGCTCAGGGGGCTTTTCTTGAGGATTGCGGTTGTCTTCTGGGGAGAGAGGGCTGGGCTGGCCCATGCCGTGCCCAGGTGGCAGGAGCTCAGCTGAGCTGGCTGTCAAGGAACAAGAAAGGGTGTCTCTGCTGCAGGGGAACATTCACTCTGGCAGATGTGACCACCATGGGTGGAGATTGGTCTGGTCTTGGGCAGCGAAGCACAGATGCAACCCTGGAGCAGCCTTGAGGCAGGACAGGCAGACAGAAGAGAGGAGACTTTTCAGCCTTCCCTAGCTTTGCCCCTCTGCTGCGCTGTTCCCCCTGCAGGCACCCTGCTTTTCCTCAGCCTGGCCCTGTTCGTCTTCACTCGTGAGTCCCACCGGTGCCTGCCTCAGCTCACCCAGTCCCACGGTGTCCTCATGGTGACGCTGAAGAGGCTGCTGTCCCCTGGCTTCCTGGCATGCCTGGCACAGACGTGAGTGGTGGGGAGGGCTGAAGCGGGCAGAGCTCAGCCGCCGAATGGGGCTCGGACAGGAGCACACAGAGGGCTGAGAAGTTACTGGCCTGGCACTTGCAGGGCACAGCTCACCTGCAGAGCCTCTCCTTAGTGCCTGGTGTGGGGCGTGCTCTCTGCCGCTTGCCTCGATGTTTTTCTGATCACCTCTGTATTAAGCGTGCTCTCTCTAACAAATTCAGGCAAGCAGGAGAGGATGGGGACCCTGAGCTTGTCCCAGCTGTGGTGATTCAGGCCTGCCAGCTTCTCTGTTTCCCTTTTGCCCTGGATGTGGACGGAGACACCTTAGCATTGGTCATGGAGGCTGTGAGAGATGCCCAGATCCCTGCCCAGCTGCTGCAGGTACCCTCTTGGCCCTGCGTTTCTCTTCCACCCCATCCTGTCGAGACCCCTCCCCACACTGCAGCCCCTGATGCATGGCACCACTTCACATCATGCTGGTGATTCCTGCCCGCGCAGGGATGTCACTCGGGTGCCACGCAGCCCTCGGAGCGGCTTGGCCGGCAGCTGAGCTCTGCACCTTCGGCCGCCGCTTGACTTGCCCTGGCTCAGGCCTCAACTGCTCTCTGGCCCGTGCACAAGGACAGCACGCTCAGCGCCGCTGTCTCTCCTTTCTCCTTAGGTCTGCTCTCGCCATCTGCCCTTCTCGTACGCCGAGCTCCCCGTGAGCCTCTTGTGCCACCTCGTTGTGTCTGATGAGCGGGTCATCGACCAAATGGTGAGGGCAGCCGCCGCCTCAGAGCACGTCATCGCCTTCTTGACATCCGCCTTGTTTACAGACAGCCTCACGCTCACAACAGACCTTCTGTCTCTCTTGACCCACGTGGCCCGGGCCTGTCCGGAGCACCTGCCCTTTCTCCAGAGGATTCTGAGGGGCTCGGATGTGGCCGACCAGCCACTGACCCGCCTGCTCGGCCACCAGCAACACCCGATACGGGCCAAAACCTGTAACCTGCTGGGTAACCTGCTCCGACATGGCCACGGCTTTCCCCAGGCGTTGCAGAGCCAGCCCGGCTTGCTGGAGAGCCTGCTGGGGTGCCTGGCAGACCCAGAGGAGAGCGTGCGCAAGGCAGCCAGCTTCGCGGTGGGCAACGCCGCCTACCACCAGTCCTGCCCAGCTGGGGCCCTGGGCAGGGCCGTGCCCGGGCTGACGCGGCTGTTGAGCGACGTGCGGGCCAGGACACGCTGCAACGCGGCCTCGGCCCTGGGCAACCTGGGCCGGCGCTCGGCGGAGCTGGGGGACCTGCTGATGGAGAGCAGGGCCCCCCACGTCCTGCTGGAGGTGGCCTGCCAGGACCCCCGGGAGAGCGTGCGGGAGGGAGCCCTCGTCGCGCTGCGGGCCCTCAGCCAGCACCCCGGGATACAGCAGGTACAGCACCGGGACCTGGCGGTGCCGCGGGGACAAGGGGCCAGGCTGGCGGGTGACTCCTGTCCCTCTCTTTCCTCCGCAGGCCCTGCTGTCCCTCAGAGCCACTGAGAAGCTGGCCGCGCTGGCCAGCGGCAACTTGCAGCCCGCTGCCGCGGGCAGCCCTCGACCCCCCTCTGCCCGGCACTGCGAGAAGCTCCTCCGCCTCCTCGCACCTCTGCGCGGCGCCGGCGCGGGAGGCGCCCCCGGCCCCCCAGACCCCGGCCAGCCTGCCGCCCCGCGGCAGCGCTGAGGGCCGACGCCGGGGCTCAGCCCGACGCTGCCTGCGGCGGGACCGGACAAATGCTGTTCCCCGGAACCGACTCGGGCCGCCGCGTGGGGGACCCTGCCCCGGCCGGCGTTACCCGGGGGCCCTCCCCGTGGGAAGCCGTTCCTGGAAAAGTGCCTGTAGACCTCAAGAAACCGCCTCTTTCTAAGCGGCCCCCCGTGCGCTGCCCGCCCGCCCGCCGGGCCCGGGGCTCTGCTCCTCCGTCCCGGGGCAGCCCCACGGCGGGCACCGGCTCCCGGGCTGCCGCCCCGCCACGCCGCTAGGGGGCGCCGCGCGGCAGGCCGGGAGCTGCAGTCCGCCCGGCGCGGTTGGCGCGGTGGCCGCCGGGAGGTGTAGTCACGTGGCGGCGCCGCCCCGGATCTCTATGGTAACGGCGGGCGGTGCGGCGGCGGCGGCGGCGCGGGGAGCGGCGGGGCCCGGGGCGCCGGGCGGGCGGTGAGTACGGGAGGGGCGGGCCCGGGTGTGCCTCCCCTCCGAGGAGCGGGGCCCTTCCCCCAGCGGGGAGTGCGTGCCCCCCTGGGTTCCACCCCGGGGCGCCGGGCCCTTGGTTCCCCACCCCCCCGCCGCCTCGCTGGAGCCCCGGCCCTCCCTGCCCCGCCGCCGTGCCCGCAGCGCCCACCCGGCCTGTGCCCGGGCCCCGAGGAGGCACCTCGCCCATCCCCGGGCCTCCCCGCGGGCGGCTCGCCGTGGCCCCATCCTGCGTCCCCTCGGGGTGCGCCGGGCCGGGCCCCGCGGGGCTGGGGAGGCGGGACGGGGATGCTCTGCGGCGGGACGCGCTGGGGACGGCGGCCTGGCCGGCGCTCCCGGGGCAGGACGGAGCGTCCTGGCAGCGCCTTTGGCCTCAAAGACTCGTACCTGAAGAAATGAGCAGCAGAGCGCACTCCCCCGGTGAGCGGCAGGGAGGAAGAGCTGCCTCCCCAGCGAGCCCCGGCCCCGGCGGCGCTTGGAGCAGCAGGGAGGATGGAGCTGGGGTTGACCGGACCGGAGCGGGGTGCTGGGATGGCCCGGCTGTTAATCCTTCCACTGGGGTCTTGGCTTGGCTGCTCTGGTGTCATAAAAAGGAGCTGATGGGTCTGAAAGGTGAACAGCAGAGCTGTGAGAAGCGTTGAGACAAGCCCGGAGTGTTTCTGGAATACCTCCAGGGTCTGGGCTGGGAACGAGGGGCGCAGGAGTGGGGAAGCCCTGCAGCGCTGTGCCAGCCTGCCATCTCCCTGCCCGGGCTGCGGCTGTCTCATGGGTGGCAGAGTTCAGCTCCACATCAAAACTCTCCCTACGGGACTCCCTGCGATGCGGCTTCTCTTTCTCATTGCTCTGTGCTCCCCACTGAACGGGCGTGTGATCTCTAGTGGCTCCTAGGCAGTTTGGGGGAATTAACAGTAAATTGTTGGTCTGATTACAGTTTTATCTAATAATTTTTCCTTGACTCGTAGCGGTTGTACCCTGCAGATAGTGGCATTTGTCTGTCCTTATGTTGCTCTCTGGCCTCAGTCCTTAAGTTTTGTATTAGGCAAACTTTGTTCATGACAAATCCGCCCCTCCCGCTCTTCGGTCGTGCCCGGGGCCCTTCTCTGCATAGCAGGGATCGCATTGCGAGGAGGACGACGACGGGGCCAAATGCCACCGTCCCGGGATAATGATGCCTGCGTGGAGATGTCGTGTCACCAATGCAGCTTGGGGGCTTTGGCTGCTGTACCGGCCTGGCCGGGTGCCATTCCTTGGCATTTCCCGGGTTCCTCCTGTGCAGCTAGTCTGGGAGTATTTGGCGGCTTCTTCCCAACTTGAATCTCCGTTTCTGCTCCACTCCCAAGCTCTGAGAGGCAGCTGTGTGGAGTGAGGTGGTTGCAGTGCTTCCAGAGGAATTTTTCCCACCCTGGTCAAAGCTTGGAAGGGTCCTCACCGCATACTGAAGGTCAGACCTGGAGCTTTCTCTTCCAGTTCCATATATGCTTCAGAAAAAAGTACCAAGAAAAGAGGATGGACAAAGAATTCATGTGTTTTGAACTAACTGGGCAGTTCTTGTCTCCTTGCTACATATTGACATGTTCTACTTGTTCCACTCCCCCTGAGTCTTCCACCTTTATTTTATTTCTGTGCCAAAGGCTGAGAGTGTGGCCAGGCTGCCTAAAACCAGACCGAGCTGTGCTGACCGCCTGTCAGTTCCTGTGCTGGCGGCCAAGCTCTGCCCAGGTCTTGCTGCATAATTGTCCTGTACCTTTTCTGCCATCATGAAGCTCAGTTGAGAATGGTATGCCTTCGGTTTGCTGCCTGCTCGGATCTGCAGGACCATGCTTTAGACCTCCTCACTGAAAGGACCTCCCCATGCTTTAGCTGGTTGCTTTTAACCCAGGCTCATTTCCCTGCTCTAGTTTACGCTGCGATACAGCTGCTCCCGTAGCCGAGACGATGAGAAAGTAAGAATCAGGGGCAGGAGCAAGAACAGGGACTTCCCAGCCTCATTGCTGGGGAAATACAGAGCTGCGTGGTCCACCGTTGCTGTGTGGTGGGTCCCCTTCAGTGGCCTGGGAGCTCTGTCAGGGCAGAAAAGTCGATATCCTTCGATAGCGATGGTGACTCCATGCTCTGGACCTTTCACCCTTTGGTGTGGCCCCCGCATTCTGTGGTCACAGCTGGGTCAGTCCGCCTGGGGCAAGCACTGAGCCAGCCCTTTAATTTAGATGTCCCCAGTGCTCTCTCTCCATGGCAAAGCTGCAACCCTGGGATTTTCTGCCTGACCACACTGGAGTCCCTCACCTTATGTCCGATACCACGCTCCAGTGCCTGAGAGCGGTGAGAAAGTCCCCTGTGAACTTGAACGCATGAGTCTTCAGTCCCCAGCCCATGTGTGCGTGGAGGGAGGCATTTGCTGTGGCACAAAGTGAGGCAGCGGCTGGATTCCAGCTCTCCCGTGGCTTGGTCCGGCACCCTGCGGCCCGTGAGGTCTGCCTGCCTGCCTGCCTGCCTCCCTCCCTCCCCACCACCTTGGGAATGGGAATGTGCGCCAGAGCTGCTCTGCTGCTCTTGCAGGGCAGTGCTCTGCTTAGTTAAAGGATCATTTTGGGCAGCCGTGCACTTCTCACGCCTTCTCTGTTCAGTGTGGAGTTCAGCATCACAGCGATTGAATTGAAATGACTAGCCCCAGCGCAAATGCCAGGCACAAATGTAATCCCGGGATGCAGGTGGAATTTGCTGACGCATCCCCGCAGTGGGTGATTTCTCACTGGTATCTTTTCTTGACCTAAGTGGCCAAGCAAAAACTTGGTGTCTTGATTAGGAGAGAAATTGGTCGTCATCCTGTGCCTCTGGTTTTGCAGCCAAAACGTGGTTCTGCAGGATGATACTGGAGCTGGGAGGGCGCAGCAATGCGTAACTGCGTGGCAAAGCAGCACGCCGGGCTGTTGGTCCCTGTGCCGCCGGCATTTCTGTGGTGGCCGAGCTGTCTCTGCGCTGTCTCGTCCTCATGGGCTTCTTCTCGTGGCCAGCAGGACCCTCTGCTCTTCAGCCTGAACTCGCAGGTGGCCCCGGGTGCTGCTTTGTCTCGGTGCCTGACTGCGCTTGAGGCCGCTTGTTTCCTGGAGCTGATGTAGGTGAGGGCTGTTGCCGTGCTGTTGAAACACAAGAGTTTGTACCTACCCGCCAGGTGTAAGAGCAGCTTTAGGCACTCTTGTGCAATTGGTTTCGGATCAATGCACTTGATCTTGTTGAAAGCTTTTTAATTTTCTTGAAGGGGTACAAACCCTTATTTTGAAATGTATATTGGTTTTAAAACCTGTTTATTTTGCGTTGTTGTTAACTCGCTTGTTCAAGCTTTAATCAAAAGCCCCAGAGCTGCAAGTGAGGAACTTGGTGAGAACTCAGATCTCATTTAGAAAAAGATGTTATCCTCTCTAATCGTAAAGAACAGAAATTGCACCCTGCAATAGCAAATCACAGTTGTCTGACATACCCCCCCCTTGTGACTTTGGGCTGCGTGAGGCTGACAGCACATTATCAGGTCAGCTTGCAGCTCATACATTTGCAAGCTCCTGTTATTTTAAGCGTGTCGCCACTGCTGCGTTTAAAATAACCTCCCCAGCCAAACTCACGTGATGGAGGGATGATGTGCACGCCCGGGCTCTTACGGTCTCGTCCTTTCCCGTCAGAAACGGGTCTGCGAGGAGCTGCCACGCTGCCGTTAGAGGAGCACAGGGAGGCTCGGGCTGGAAGAAGGGGCTCCCACTGAAGCTCAGTGGGGTGTGCACGGGCCGGGGTGCGTGGTGGCCCCTGCGTGCCTGTGATGTGACATCTGTAAAGGTGGTGGCAGTGCTCCAGCTGACGTCCCAAAGCTTGCTGTGCAATAATAAAAGGTGCTAGCGAAATAATTGTCAGCGAGTGCAGCTGTACGGTCACTCCAACAGTGACAACTTTGGCCTCTATATTGTGTGTCAGTAAGTCAAGCCAAAATCTGTTAATTACTAGTAATGATGTTTGGGTTTGACTTCCAGCCCAGCCAGTTCGCCCTGGGCTTTTCCTAGCTCATGTTTCTACAATAAAATTTCCAAGTGTAGTTTTATTGCTGTTGTGAGCAGCAGAACGGACTCCTGCTCCTTTGCCGTAGGGTTGGGTTGGCAGAACTAGGGATTGCATCAAGCTGTGACCTTCCTCCACCCCAAAACTCTGACCAAGTTAAATGTAAAGGGGAAACTTCCCGGACTGGTAACCAGCGGGGATTTACCTTGGGGCAGGTGACGCGGTTCGTGCCCAGAGCCACGGGGACGTGGCAGCTGCTGTCCTGTTGTGCCCACAGCCTGGCACGTGAAGGTGCCTCCGTCTCCACCAGTTCTCCTGGATGCTCGGCAGCTGCTTTGCCGGGCTGTCCTTGCAGGAGGACAGGAGCCGGTTTGCAGGCAGACATCAGAGGCGGCTGTGCTGGCACACAGGAGGTGGGACCAGAGTGTGGATGGGGGGAAGGACAGGCAGCATAAGCTGGTGCTGCCAGCCTGGATGCATCCTGGCCGGCCCCGTGTGGGGACATGTTCTTCCTTTCATCCTTCCTGCTGCTATCTCAGAGCTCCTGTGTCTCCACAGGGAAGCAGCGGTGGTTACTAGCCATCGGCCGGCACAGTCCTCGCCTGGAAGCTGTATGAAAAGCCCTGCTGCTTCCTTCTGCAGCCGCTGCTTCCAGTGCACCCCTGCCCGGTGCTGCTTCTGCCACAAAACTGCTCCAGAGAGGGGCAAGCTCAGCATGTTCTCCCTCTGCCACTGCGGGGCTGGGGACCAGCCCTGGCCGTGCAGGCGGTGGCATCTAAGGCCGTGCCATGGCCAGACCTCCATCCTGGCAGCCGCAGCTGCCGGCGGTACCCCGCTGGTCACATCTGTGCCGCCGTTGTCACTTACTCCAGAGCAGGGTCACACAGGGCTTCTGCTGGCATACTCACGCCTGTGTCTAAGCTGCTGTAGGATTCATGTCCCTTGTTACATCTTCATTAGGCCAAATCACGTTTATTTTTATAGCAGCATGATCCACTGATAGCTGTAAAGCCAGGTGGAGATGAGGCACAAGTGGCTTTTACTGCAGGCTGGTTTTGCAAGGTCATTCACAGCTGGGTGAGAGCGTAGGCGATGGCCAAGCTGGAAGCGCATGTCGTGATGCTGCAGTGACAGTCCCCTCTAGGCAGGGACATCGGGGACACTTTCATTCACCTCCTTGTATTTTTATTTTGCCTTTTCACATCTGTGTTCACTGGCATGCTAGGGTTGCTTTGTGGCTTGGGCATGCTTGTGACCTGGTGGTGCGCGGAAGCGAGCTTCCCTTGCTCGTTTACTGGGGGAAACTTGAGCCGGGCAGGTGGCGGCATCTGAGCCACAGCCTCTTCGCTCTGTGCTAATCGCTGTGAATGTCACAGCACGGCCGGGTTTGCTGCTGGGCACGGATCGGGTAGCGGTCGGATAGTGTGGTACAGCTCAGTTGTGTACGGCACGTGGGATTCCCTTCCCCGGGGCTCAGAGCCCCTCTGGGCTGCAGCTCGCAGAGGGACGCAGCCACCCAGTCCTCACTGGGAGCACCCAGTGTGACTGTACAAGCGCTGTACAAGTGCAGCCTTGGGCACGGAGCGGACCTGACCCCTTCCATACTTCCTTGCAGAGCCTGGAAGGGCAGCAGCTCTCGTTGAGGATGTATAGCTCCTATGGGATCCTGCGTGGGACGTTCCCACCTCATACGGCCTGTGGTTGGGATGCTGCTGTCCTGATGTGCGCTGGAGACTGGGGCCTGATTCACAGGTTGGGAAGGTCTGATGGGTGTAGGTCTGTGCGGGGTGTAGGTCTGTCTGACCCAGCCCTGTGGTGGCTGTGAGCTGCGGTCATGGTGCTACAGAGCAACCCCAGGGTCTCCTAGCTACACTTTAACTGCAGCAGCCAAGGCTTGATTTTCAGGTGAAAAAGGAGTGTGTATGTTTATTGCAAGAAAACTGAGAGGGTGATGGTTGATGCTCTGCTTATCCTTCTTTTCATACTTTATTATTTTTTAAACATGCAAGCTTATGAGAGCTGGAAGGTGGAAGAGCAAGCCAGCCAGCCAGCCTGCTTGGGATACAAATTCCTGTCGCGGCTGTATCCAGGGGCCCTCCAGGCATGTGTTAAAGCAAGACAAATACCTGGTGCATGGTTTGTTTTCTCTTTCCCTTCTCCCCAGGCAAGAGAATCTTACAGGCATTGTGCAATAGTTCATTTTAGTAGGATTCAGGACACCTACATCTGCAGCTCTGTGGTCTGCCGGTTGCTCCTTGTAAGCGACTTTTCTGTAGGACTGCAATGGGGAGGAACATGTGTGTGCGGTACTGCTAGTCTCTGCTGGAAACCAAGGTGTTAGAACAGCCCTGCATTTGCTCCTTGCTGCCTTCTCAGTCCTGAGCTCTTTAGGATGCTCTCAGCCCTCGCTGAGCTCTTCCATGGGGTTACAAAAGTGAGAAATTTGTTCCTTTTAAAAGCAAGGGCTGAGGCCTAGTTGTGTGACCTTGGGAGCTGAATGTTTAGGGAGTGGGGAGAAGAAAAAGAAGCAGACGTTTTGGGGCTTGCAGTGGAGTTGGGAGAGCTGGTGGTGGAGCACACGGTGCAGTTTGGAGACGCAGACCCGTGGGATTGGGCTCTGGCTGCCGTGCCGGATCCAAGGCAGGCGGCCTCCCCTTGCAGCTGGGGCTGCTGTGCTGGGGCTGCTGCCCTGTGGCCCTGGCTGGCAGCCAGGCACCCCTGCGTGTTTGCAGGGTACAGGCTTTCCTGCGGGAAGCACTTTTCCCAGGGCCCTCTCTAAGTTGTCCTTTGTATCCTCTGGTTTCATGTGAGATGCCAGCTCTTCCTTTGACGTGGTCCCAGGAGACTCTTGAGGAGCTCAGCAGATGGAGACGTGGTTTTTCATCCTGCAGGGAAAGCAGCTTGCCCTGCTCCTCTCCTGGGGCACTGGGACGGGTGCTTTGCCCTGCTGGGGTAACAGCGCCTTTCATGCTGTTGTTTTGTTTCAGGCCAGCAAAGATGCTGCTGTAGATGACCGACTTGCTCGTGCCTCACGTGCTATGGCTCTACATGGCCTCTGCAGGACCAGAACGCGGTAACCTGGGCCCCAAACAGGAGAAGAGTGTCAGGCTCGAGTCAGGCACCCTTCTGGCAGGGAGAGCTCAGCCGCACCGGGGTTGGCACCTCACCCAGCAGCAGGCGAAACCCATCTGGAATTTAGAGAAGAAATATGTGAGTGCTTTCCAGGATCGCAGCCTGCTGCCCTCAGGGATCCCTTTGCAGCAATCTTGCTTCTTGTGCCCACCGTCACTATGCCACGCGCACCCTGGTGAAGACTCCCTCCCGAGCCTGCCCTTGGCCCAGCCCTGCCTGGACCTGGGCGGGAGCACTCTGCTCTACCGACGCTCCTGCCTCAGACCCAAGCCCTACGGGTTTCCTTTCCGAAGCCCTCCGGACGCCGGCTCTGCCACAGGAAGGGTGATGTCTTCCTTGCTGATGGAGCCCTGCCTGCTGCCTGTGATGGCGGAGGAGCACTCTGGGACGGGGGTCACAGGCTCTGCCCTCAGCTCAGGTCAGCAGGCTTCCAGCTCCTATAGACCAGTGCTCAATAACAACTCCTTCCTACGGCCAAGCAGTGCTAAAGTGCCTTTGCTGCAGTCACTGGAGATCAAGAAGGTGAAAAACACCCACAGCTTCCCCACCAGCTCATGGCCCCACTCTGGGGATGATGGAGACAGCTCCGCCAGCAGCCTGGTCAATGGAGCCGTGAAAAGCAGTGACCTTGTGCTGGAGCAAACTGCGGTCCCCTCCCTGACCCTTGTGCCCAGCAGCGCGATCCTCAGGAAGGACCGGTGCTCGCGGGAGGACGTTGAGAGGAGAGCACGCAGCTTAAAAGAGAAGGAGCCGGAGATCAGCCTCCCGGAGGCTGTGCAGCAGCTAGCCGGACAGACTGCCACATGCAATGGCTTTGGACACGAAGTCGAAAGCTCTGGCCTTACGAACGTGGACAGCCTGTCCAGCTGCAACAGCAGGTGGGGGCAGCACATCATAGCGCAGCTCACCCCAAAAGAAACCATCGCTCCTCTGAACTTGGAGCTGGGTAGCCATCGCCTTAACGGTAACTCGAGCCTTATAGGCACCGATGGTGCCGTTGTCTGCACTAAGCGTATCAGCGTCCATCTCTTGGCCTCGCGTGCTGGCTCTCCCGACCGCAACACTGACTGCCAGCTTGCGGGCATGTTGAGCCCACGTGGCAGGGACCAGGTGGCGAGAGCAGAGCCTCCGCACCTCGCTGCTGTCTCCGAAGTGGCAACTCAGATGTCCACCATCCAACTGGAGAAAGAGGAGAAATGGACCCAGGCTGTGCCCCTGGGAAGGCTCGAGTAAGTAGAGCCAGGAGGAGGAGGGAGGCTGTGGCAGGATGGGCTGGGCTGGCCGTTGTGTCTGTGTGTGTTGGGAGAGGATGCACTGTGGGCACTACGGGGGTGGTTGTAAGGATAACCATGTGCTGTGTCCCTGCTCTCCTGCTGGGAGAGGGTGTCTTTGTGCCTCTTTCTTTCTGTCTGCTCTGGAAAATGTCCCCTCTCAGGGTGCCCTGGGGCCTCTCCATCTTGCTAGCTTGGGATGAGTGCTTGTACATCAGCACTGGGGAGGGCAGTGCTGTCACTCCCCTGCCCATGTTATCTCATGCTGCCTCATGGGCTTCTGGGTCTTTTGGCCCCAGAAAGCATGTGCCACTCCTTCTGATGTGGTGTTCTTTGTCCCAGTATCACTGCTGAGCAGTCGCCACTGAAGCCAAGCCATCCCCAGGACGAAGTGGAGGAAGAACTTCCTGATGGCCTGGATGAGAGCTGCAGTCAGGAGGAGGACGAGGACAGTGAGTGCTGGTTCCCCGGGGAGGGCTGTGCTCCGTGCCTCAAGGTGGGGAGTGTGGGGGCTGTCTGGGAGCTGGGGGTGAGCACAGCTGCCCTCCTGTCTTACATTCATGCTGTCATTTCAGGATGATCTAGAGATTGTGCTGAACCCAAAAGTGATGTAGCAGCAAGGAGGAACTGCATGGGTTCCTCTGGGGAGCAGACTGTGGTTCACCAGTGTCCTGCTCCAAACCCTCCCCACCTCCTCTTTGTGCAGGCTGTCAGCTCCACCCCCTGCCCTGCCTTTTGTGCCACCAATTAGTGGGCAAAATCCGGGATCTAAGGATTCAGGGCAGCTGGGAAGGGTCTGTCCCCTGGAGCATTTGTTTTCTCTCTTCCCTTCCTAACTCTGTGTACATTCACTCCCCATGGAGACAAAACTTGAGTCTGTCCCCTCCTGCAGGTGACTCAGATGCTTCCTCTGTCGCTGGCGTGTCATCCAGTGGCTCTGTGGCTCTTGTATCCAGGTTAGTAGCTGTAAATAGTGCATTGAACTTGGCATCTTCATCTAAACTTGTCCATCTTTGTCCTCCCTGGTGAGAGAGGAGAGCTGTAGCATGTGGGGGAATGGAGTGAAGGTAGCAACAGGCTTCCCAACCAAAATGAGCTTCCTTGCTACCCTGCAGACCAAAGCTACCTCTCTTGCTACAGACAGCAGCCTGCAAAGTGCTGAGGGTGCATCCACCACAGCAAAACAGGGGTCTTAATTTCACTGCCACTGCCAGTTGCTGGGTTAGGTTTACTGGATTAAATTGTGCTCTTGCAGCGTCATTGCCTTGCAGATGAAGCAGAGTGGAGGCATCCTGAGCCAGAGACTGCAAAAGCTCCTTGGGGTCTTGTGTCTCAGCATTGCATCCTAGAAAGAAGTCCTGGAGCTTGGGTTTTTCTTTAGCTTTTGGAAGGAGGTTTCTCTGGGAAGAACTGGTCGGCCTGTGGTCATCTGAGCCCTGCCTCCGTGACCCCTGGCAGACCTTTGTGGGACCTGTTTTTGACCATCCAGCAACAGAAGCTGGTCCTTGCCGCCGTGCTGCCCCGTGCACCAGAGCTGCCTCAGGCTTTGCTGCCTGCCTGACAGCTTGCTGCTTTCCATCATGCCATAAGTCACCTGGGAGACAAGGAAGGCTTCCTGCAAGCAAGTGTTGAGCCTCAGACTGCTGTAGGGCTCTGGGTGTGCACACGTGATTGTGAAAGTCCTGCAGAGGTGACATAAATGGGACCAGCAATGCCTGTTTCTGGCAGGGCATGGCTGGTTGGCCTCTGGGGGTGGACGGGGGGAAGCAGCGCTTGGGCCAAATGCCTCTTGCGGCGAGGAGAGAGGGATGTTGGCCACTTCGCTGTGCAGGCTGTGCGCTGGGCTGGCCTTGAAGCCTTTGTAGCTATTTCCCGCCTTCAATCTGTTGTGGGCAAAACCAGTTTTGTGCCAGGGAATTTAATCAATATAATTTATTGCCAGTTAACAAACTTTTAATTACCGATTCTGGTATTGAAAAAAATACATCTATTAAAGGACTTAGGGAAAACACCTCTTCTTCCCCCGTCCTGGTCTCCAACTCCCTTGTCACAGGCTACACTCAGTCCCTTCAGCGAGGCGAGGGGTGGCCTGGGAGATTGGGGTCAATGTGTTGTGATTCCTTTTCTTTTGCTGCTCTTTATTCCTTAGCGGATTGCTCTGGTGTGGCTTCTTCCGCTGGCTGTAGGGGCATGTATTTGAATATATGTTCATTATAAACGCTACTTTTAGAGTCATCACAACCTTAATAGATATGTTATAAATTGTACCCTTCCTCACAGGTGTTAGGCATTGCTGCGGTAAGAAGGTGTACATACAGTTGGTAAAACTCCATCCCTCTTCCCTGCAACACACCAAAACCAAGAGGGTTACAACAGCTGAATCATATACACATTACAACCTCCACCCCTGGTTCCTGTGGCCTAGGTTACGGGGTTTGTCATGTAACAAACTCCACCCCTTGCCCCCACAAAACACGAAACCCGCGGGGGTTACAACACTTGGCATGTGCATTCCTTGCAAGCTTGCTGCCTGGTCGCTGCAGGCTGGGTTACTGACCTTAGCACCCATTGATTGCACCACATTGCAATGATGCAAATTCCTGATACCAGGATCAAAGCTCCTTCCAGCTTCCCTGTTCCTCCCTGTGCTACTTTTCACCTTTAGCCAACCGCCTACTGCTTCATCTTTCCTAGGAACTGCATCGAGTGCCTGGCCCAGCCCGCTGAGGCTCAGGAGAAAGTGCTCAAACCAGCTCTTGTCTGCAGTTTATTCCCTAATGTGCCTCCAACTATCTACTTCAGTACTCGGGATGAGAGAGGTGAGCCAGGGTCTGTTGCCGTGCAGGGTGAGAGCAGCCAGCCCATTATTAGCAAGCAGTAGTGCCAGCGCACAACCAGGAGCTGGCCGGCAGCGGCTCCCCTTCGCCCTTCCCACGATGAGACCCAGCACCGCTGTGAGATCCAAAGGGAGTAAAATGACGGCTGCTCCTGCAGTCTGGAGCATGAGTCAGGCTGCCACCAAATGTTCCAGCGTCCTGGATCTCCCCAGGCCCTGGAGTCTTCTGCTCCATGTTAGTTCTGCAAAGGGGCCTACGCACCCTCCTCTGCAGGCCTGGTGCCTGTGCAGCAAACCATAAGAATTTCCCTGGGTGCAGCTGTAGAAAATCCAGGTATTGTGTTTGTGTTCCTTCTGTCCTTATCTTTTTGTCCTCCTAGTGGAAAAGCTGCCTTGGGAGCAGAGGAAGCTGCTGCGATGGAAAATGTGCACAGTCACACCAAACATAGTGAAGCAAACTGTTGGCAGGTCCCACTTCAGAGTCAGCAAAAGTAAGTTGTGGGAGGCTGGCAGCATCCGACACGTTGTGTCCTCCCTCGCCTCCAGCCCGTGGGCATGAGAAGGGAGACTGTCTGCGAAGAGTGGAGCAGGAGCGATACAGGCTCGGCACTGCAGGATGCTGGGTTCCCGTTTCTGCCTGTCTGACCTGCGCTATGCAAGCTCTGTGGGTCCTCGTAGGGCCTGATCTCCCTCTTGGCTTGTCCCTGGCATGGACCACAAGGACTTACTCCTGGGTTGTCAGGAGCTGAGGCAGCGTGTGGGGCAGCAGAGCTGTGCTCGGCTTGTTTGAGCTGTGCCTCTAGATGGTGCTGCCACTCTAAGGAGGCTGGCACTCATCTGGTGCCAGCCCTAGCGCCACTGTCCCTTGTCCCCATGTGCTGAGGAAGAACCCATCCTCTCTGACCATAGCCAGAGAGTTCTCAGGGTTGGGATCTTGTCACTGAAGAGATGTGTAGGAGAGGGCTGGGGAAGCACCGAGCATTTGCAGCTATGATCCATATCCTGCAGTGTGATCTCCCAGCAGTACTTACGGGGCTTATGCGCATATCAGGAGACCTCTGCACAGACCGTTTTGGGGCTCTAAGGGGACATGCAGGGCAGAGCAAGACCTAGGAAGTTTTGCAATCCTACATGTCCCTCTGCAGTGCAGCACTGATTAGCCAACTGCTTCATTCACCTGCTGTAAAGCAGGGAAGTCAGGGTGCTGGGGGATTAAAGCCATTCCTTTGACTCTGTGTCTGCCCAGATCCCTGCAACAATCATGTTTGCAAGGATATGACCCACCTGGTTAACTGGATTCCACTCGCAGGCCTTGGTTTGGCAGCTTCGCAGTAGCCAATGTGAGTGCTTTATGCTATGGCTGCGCAGCATCCCTGGCTCACTTCTGGTAGCCCCAGGAGATGGCGTGCTGGTGAGTTGAGAGGGCGTCGTGAGTGGCAGGGTACTTGGTCATGGACTTCTCTGTTTTTCCTGCAGAAAGCAATGACTGGCTGGGTTGCTGGGGCCACCACATGAAATCCCCCAGCTTCAGAGCCATCAGGGAGCACCAGAAGGTAGGGGATGTTTTGGGCTGACCTCTTTCACATGCATGGAGAGCGTATTGGGAGCAGTTTGGGTGCCCCTCTCTTCAGGGCCAGACGTTTGCTGTGCAGGCAGTCCCTGCATTGTCCCTTCCAGAGCGTGGCAGCTGGCATTCCTGTGCTGGCAGACGAGCCCAAGAGACAGGCACAGCTGGGTGAGCATCCCCGCTGTGGGGGTGGCTCTTGTGCAGACTGAGGCTGTAGCCAAGCCGCGTTCACTTGTGAGCTCATCTAAATTCAGTCATCGTTGCTTAAAGCAACCTTACCTTCCTCTGGCAGAACTGAGCGGTAAGGCCAGTGCCCTCCCTGCCGGCACAGCCAGAGGGGATGTACCTAACTCAGACCACAAAAGGGTCAGGAGTCGCCCATGGCTTGGGGAAGATGTGAGAGACCAGAGGTTTGATATCTGTCACACATACATGTTTGTTCTGGAGAGCCATGATGCTCCAAACTGCTTGGTCTTGAGGCAGCATCCAGGTTTGGAAGCTAGCAGCCTTCAGCCCTGTTCCTGTCCTGCTGTGGGGTCTTTCTGTCCCCAGAGCTCATGTTGCATGGGCAGGACTCTGGCATACAGTTTAGAAGCAAGTGGGAAACCACTAGGGTAGAGGATACTGCCAGAGGAGGCTCAAAGGCTGAGGGTTAGCGCCCTGTAGCTGCTCAGACATCAGAAGGGACGAGGTGGCAGCTGCTGGCTTTGTAGCCGGTGTGGGTCACCGTGCGGGTGTTTGTCCCTGAAAAGCTTCAGCAGCAAATGGGTCCTGTCTTGGTGCAATCCCGGGAGGGGAGCAAAGAGCGTTACCCTGCACTGTATTCAGAAAGGATGCATCCTCTGGCCAGGGAGCAGCAAGGGGTGGGCAGGGAGGTGGAGCAGCAGGGAGATCTCACAGCATCTGGGTTCCTTTCCAGCTAAACCACTTCCCCGGTTCATTTCAAATTGGGAGAAAGGACCGTCTGTGGCGCAACCTGTTGAAGATGCAAGCTCGCTGTGGGAAGAAGGAATTTAACTTCTTCCCCCAGTCCTTCATTCTGCCCCAGGACATCAAATTACTCAGGAAAGCGTGGGAGGAAGGAGCTAGCCGCCAGAAATGGATTGTGAAACCAGTAAGTGCAAAGCAGAGCTCAATCCTCTGTCTCATTGTAGCTGCAGGAAGAAGATCTGATCCCTTCTTGTTTGTGTTTTGCAGCCAGCATCAGCAAGAGGCATTGGTATCCAGGTCATCCACAAGTGGAGCCAGCTCCCCAAAAGGAGACCGCTGCTGGTACAGAGGTGAGCGAAGGAAAGCAAAGCTGACACACAGCCTGGGACCTCCTAGTGTCTCTGGTCAGGTCTGGGCCGCTGCCACTATGTGGCAGAGCAGAAGCACCTGATTTGCATCCGGAAACTTCTCGACTGCCTGAGTGTAATGCTGCTGCTCAAAGTCTGGCTCTGGCAGCTGCAGCTCAGCTTACCAGAGTGCTGCTGTCTCTGCGTAGATTTTTGAGGTCTCAGGTACAAACTAGCTCCATGGGCGTTCTGGAGCTTCCGTCTGGCAGGTGATCAGCTTCAGCTCTGCTGTGATCCTGCTCCCACTGCTTTGTACTCTGGGGTGTGGCATCTTTGGAGACAAACCAACCTTATCCAGTGCCCCCAAGCACAGTGGGAAGAGAAGTCCCAGGGAAGAGGTGGCAATTGTCAGATTTCTTATCATCCAAGTTAGAATCGGTCAGTAAGAGCCTCTGTGGCTGTTGGTCAAAGGGTTTTTTTGAAATAACAGGGTTTTCAGAATCTCCTTCCCCTTCTGCAGAAAAATGGAATAGCTCTTCTCGGTTTGAGGCTACTTTCTGGGAAGGTTCTTCTGAGGGCAGGAAAACTGTCAAGTGTTTGGCAGACAGGGAACTGCTGTGTTGGCTTGTCTGTTCCCCCTGTCTGCTTCCCATGCAAAGTGATAAGCTTTCCTAAGGAAAATCATGAACTTCTGGGGTGAATAATCAAATTATTTGGATGAAAATTTCCAACTGTTTTTGCTCACTGAACCAAACCATCTGTGGCCCAGTGCATGTCTTAGATGTTCCTGAATATTGTGATCAGTCTTGTGGGTGTGGAAAAGCTACTGTGCCTTAGAGCCGGCGAAAATCTCTTCAAAATGGAACTGAGCAGAAAGGAATACTGCTCATGTGCTGCAGGATCTCCCCATGCATGGGAGAGCTTTTTTCTCTCTCATTTTGACCGTAATGCACTTAACTTGGTAATGCTGTGCAAAAGGGCTTCTGCATTGATCCCTGGTTTTGCCAAGCCTTATGAGGTGGGGGCTAGAGACGTTCCTGCACATGGACATCGTAAACCTCCCCCGGTGCTTGCTTCCCTCTGCAGATACCTGCACAAACCCTACCTCATTGGCGGAAAGAAGTTCGACCTGAGGATCTACGTTTATGTCACTTGCTACGATCCCCTCAGGGTCTACCTGTTCAAGGACGGATTGGTTCGCTTTGCTAGCTGCAAGTAGGTTGTGAGGGAGAGTGGTGCTGGGGGGCTGCCTCAGCGCTGAGGCACGTGTGGCTGTGATACCCACCTCGGCTGGGGCAGGAGGGAGATGCTTAAAGCTGTAGCTTGCTTGCTTAAGAAGCAGTCTGGAAACACATGAGGTCACTGCAGGTGACAGCGTTGAAAGGGAATGTGAGAGGATGCTTCAGTCATCCACCTCTCCCAAGGCAAGATCAGCTCAGTGTAAAGCAGTTCTTGAAATATGCTGTCTGTGCTTCATACTGCATAAGAGCTGGCATACCAGAAACTGAGGTGTTTCTTCCAGTTTTGACTATATTGCCTCAGGCTGCTGCAGTTCCGTCAGTGCTTTTGCTCACTGATGCTCTGGTCTTTTCTTAAGGACGTGCTGTGAGGGTGGGATTGCATCCCACTGCCCCAAGGCAGCCTGCTCCATGTCTCATGCTTTGTCCCATCAGCTCTGGGCCGGTGGGGACAGAGAGCTCCAGGCAGCCTGGGGAAGGGAGGCAGTGGGGCCGGAGGGTGGCCAAGAGTGGTCTGAGATGAGAACAGAGTTTCTGCCTGCCCCGTGGGCCTGGGGGCAGCCAGTTCAAGCTCAGACTGCTTGTGCTCCTATTGCCTCCTCCAGGTACTCCTCCTCGATGAAGAGTCTCAGCAACAAGTTCGTGCACTTAACCAACTACAGTGTCAACAAGAAGAACACAGAGTACAAGTCCAACTCGGATGAGACTGCTTGTCAGGGACATAAATGGTAGGTGCTGCTTTTAGGGCACAGGGCAGCTCTTTTTATTACCTGTTAAGTCAGGCTTGTTTCAGTATTCCTACCTAAAACTTGAAGGTGCTTCCTGTATCATCTGCTCCCGCTTGGGGAAACGGGCGGAGCAAAGTGGTTTTAGCATGGGTTAGTGTCGATGGAATCTGGACAATCTCCCTGGCTTGTGACTCATCCTGTCTGCTGCTGCTTGAGCTGTGGTTGCCGTGCATCCTGCCTGTGTCTGTGCCGTTCCCTGCTTCCAACACTGCTCTCATCTGTGCTCATTCATCCCCTTGCCCTGCTGTGGGGGTGATGGGATGTGGTTAAAGCAGAATCTGATTTTCTGCTGTTAGAACTTGAATGGCTAATTGTGATGCTTAAGTTGGCTAGATGGGAGCTTCTGCCCATCTCACTGTTCACTTCCCTGTGGAGGCAGAGAAAGGGATCGTCCTGGTGTAAAACTGATAATTTCTGTGCTACTTGATGTGAATAGGAGCAGTGGTGTCATTTCTAGGCATTTGGGAGGAGGGCTGCAGTCTTGCAGGAGCTGCTGTTCCCTGCTGTCTCATGGGACTGATCCAAGGTCCCAGGAACTTGTCTCTAATTCCACAGCAGTGTTTGAACTCTTTTAAAAATAGTGCAGGATAGAGTTCTCAGTTCATGGGCCTGGGCAGAGCTACTTCACTTCAAAGAGAGCTGCAGAAGGTGGTTTGCTGTGGTAAGATTGCTTTCTCAGACCTGGACCTGCTGCGCAGTGGTCTGTTCCTCCACTGGGACTTTGAGAAGGGTCTGCTGTCCCCCAGCTGTTGAAATCCCATGGGAGCGGGATTGTGTGGGTTTTCGGTACCGCTGTGCAAGTCAGAGCTGGCTGCTCCCACGTAAAAGATGAGAGTGGCTGTAATCCATTCCCTCTCGTATGCAGGAAGCGTGACCTTTGGATTCCTGGCCATTAGCCACATGGTCTCACTTGAGCAACATCTCAGCATCCTTGGCTCAGTGTCAGAGCAGCTTGCTGCGCTTGGTGTGGTGTGGGAAACTCCTATAAAAGCAGAGACGCTCCCCCCTGCCATCTTGTTCTCCACGTTTTTAAAAAATTTTTCTCCACCCCCGAAGCCGCAGTGAAATGGCTCTAGCTAAAAGATATACGGGGGTCTTGCTGGGTTCCTGCTGAGCTGCTTTGCAGTGCTGCGGGGGAAGGCCTGCAGGAAGGGGAGGTTTGCTGAGGACATGGAGGGGGAGGGAAGAGAAGATCTGGGCCTGACATACCTTGCTCATGTGCTAATTTGGGACCTATTACTCCAGTGCTGGGACAAGTCTATGACAGATTTATATTCCTAGTAGCTAGGGCCTACATGACCAGGGGCCAGGCTGGAGAGGGCAGCAACCAGGAGCTGAGGGGTTTGAGGATGGCAGAAGGATGGCCGTGCCAGGGAAGAGCTTTGTCAAGGCTCCCCACTGCTGCTTTTGCTCCCCTAGCAGAGCTGGGCAGCAAGGGGCTACAGAGCTACTGCCTTTGTTTTTTCTCTCCCAGGGCACTCAAAGCTCTCTGGAGTTACCTGACCCAGAAGGGAGTTAATAGCGAGGCCATCTGGGAGAAGATTAAGGACATCGTTATCAAAACCATCATTGCGTGAGTCCTGGCACCCCTTGCTCTGTGCCTGGCTGTGGGGTGCACCCTGGCCCCTCTGGCTCTCCAGTCCCCTCTCAGACCGGTCCTTTTGCTCTTAATCTAAATGCTACCACCGCTGTTGGCTTCAGTATTTCTCTCTGAATCCTTCCTTTCATCCTGTTACTTATGCTCATGCTGCAGTAGCTACAAAGGGTAAATAAACCTTACATTTCCTGGGTCTGCCTGCAGTGCAGGGGGGGAGGCCAGGAGGGTGTGGTGTACCCGACCCGCTGCCCGGCTTGCTACCCGCTCCCCTGCTTGGCCAGGGTGCCTGAGAAGAAAGGTCCCCTGGTGCAGGATGGATCTTGTGTTCAGAGGTGGATCCTGCCTGACAGAGCAGGGATGCTCAGAATGCAGTGCTGGATCCATACGCAGTGCAGCAGCAGCAGCTCACAGGCCTGCGTCGGTCTCTCAGCCCACCCGCTCCCGCACCATGTGGCTGCATATGCTCTCAGAACCGGCAGCGTGTGCTGTGAACAGCCAGAGCTCTGCTGTCTGACTGTTGGAAACAAGCATTTTTTTCCTTGGCTTGCAGATCTGAGCCTTACGTGAACAGCCTGGTGAAAATGTATGTGCGGCGGCCGTATTGTTGCCATGAGCTGTTTGGGTTTGATATCATGCTGGATGAAAACCTCAAGCCCTGGATCTTAGAGGTCAACATTTCCCCAAGGTAAAGCAGATTCTGAGCCACAGCAGAGTGGATAATGGCCTTTTTTTTTACCACAAAGTTAATTTGGCTTGTGATGTCCCCTGCACCCTGTGCTGAAAGGCTGTGGGCTTTGAAGCCTCCCTCTCCAGATTGCAGGAAGCAAAGTCCTCCCTGTCTGCGAAAGCAACATCCATCTGCAGCTCAGAAAACTTCACTGGGCATGCTCCAGCTAGAGCTAGGGAAGAGTACATTAAAAAAGGAAGGCCAAGGAGGGATGTGTCATGTAGGGAACGGTTGATGGCACAGATTTCTTCTTTGCGTGGGCAGAAGTGATCAGCGGCTC
Source organism: Platalea leucorodia (assembly GCF_965183815.1). Taxonomy (NCBI): domain Eukaryota; kingdom Metazoa; phylum Chordata; class Aves; order Pelecaniformes; family Threskiornithidae; genus Platalea; species Platalea leucorodia. The sequence continues at coordinate 84,683,762 of NC_138827.1, read as the reverse complement.
CTCTGCCTTGTGCAGTGTTCCTTGCTTGCTGACGGCACCCGGCTGCTCAGTGTCGGCTGTGCAGGCAGGGCTGGGAGCTGTGGTGCATCTGAGCACGGCCTCTCCTGCCTGCGAGAGTGGATGGGCATGAGCTGGATACAGAGCCATGATCCCAAATGGGGCTTTGGGGATGGATTTGCAGGTTTCCAGCAAATCTAGGAAGAGGTGGAGAAATGAACCACTTCTGGTGGGGAGCCCCATTCAAAGAGCTGTTGTCAGGATTGTTCTCTCAATGTCTCATGGCTGTCTGATGAGGCAAGGGACATGCTGGGTTTTGTATCCCGGTTGGTATTAACCCAGGGAGTGATCTCGGGGCCGTGGGGCTCGGCACCTCCATTCTAGCACTGACTGCTGTGATGCTTTCTCCCCGCAGCCTCCATTCCAACTCCCCGCTGGACGTGAGCATCAAGGGCCAGATGATCCGGGACCTCCTCAACCTCGCTGGTTTTGTTCTGCCCAGTACGGACAGCGTGGCCTCAAGGCCACAGACAAGAAGTGGTTCTACGTGCAGGTCAGCCCCCTTCTCTGTCAGAGAGGCACGCTTTACTCTTGGGGGATTTCATCTGGGGGCTGCTTGCAGCACAGCAAACACTGGTTTCTCTCCTGTTGCGAGCCTGTATTTGCTGGTTCTTCAGCTATGGGTCTGAGGGCCTTGCATCATTGCCTGGGTATCTGGTTCCTGCGGTCTCTTCAAGGCAGAAGAATTTATGCCCGCTCTGCAGGTCCATAGTTGGAAGTGAGGCCAGTGTAATTTGTGCTTGCTCTGCAGTTAGTTGAGTCGTGCTCTCTCTTCCTTTCCCCTGCCAGAACTAATATGATGCGGAGCCGTGCTGCCTCTCCATTTGCTTGGAGGGCTGGCTGGCTGTGTTGGGGTTGGATCTGCTTACCCTCTACCCCAGGGCTGACGTGCTGCTGCCTTGAGCAAGAGGAGCACCTGTTATTTTGCAAAGGCTGGAGTGATCTGTTCCTTAGGCAGGATTGCAGGTGTCAGAGGCTGTAGACCTATGGGTAGGGGTGTGCACAGTCTTACCTTGCAGCTAACACGACTGTTTCTTGCATAAAGCTAATTCCTGGGCGTGTGTCCATCCAGGCCCCTGCTCCTTCTGTGTTTCGTCACAGCTTGGGCTTATACTGGTTTCAAACATGACGGTGGGGGGGAAACCAGTCCTTTCCCCTGCAGTGGAGTGGCTGCTGGCCGTATGTCACTGAAGGAGCAGCTTGCTGCGATGAGCACCAGCACGCGGTGATGTATGGGCACGCCAAAAGATGGGACTCTTGCCCTCTGCCTACCCTGTGCCTGCAGTGAAGGGAGCGCGGGCCTGTTCCAGCCGGGGAGCTCTCGCCAGCTCATCTGCGGCACTTTGATCACACGCTCGTTTACGGCTTGCGACAGAGGTGCTGAAGGGCAGGTGTCCCTGGAGGGACCTGCAGGGGATTAAGCAGATCCTTAACATGGTTTGGATGATGCATTACCAGAGTTCCTGCATCCAGGGGCAAGCTTGCTTAACTGTATCTCCTGCCCTCGGAAGGATATGGAGGGTTTTTTTGTATATGAGCATAATTCCAGTAGATCTGTATGTTCCCCAAGCACCATGCAGCACAGCCTCGAGGCTCTGCTCTCCCTGTTTGGATCTGCACACAACTAATTATTTTTGCAGCAGCAGAACAAATTAGCTGTGTTGATGTAAGTGTTAAAAGGTGTTGGACAAGTATCTCCCAGACTCTGGCATCCCCAAATGGTTCAGTTGGGTGCTTAGAATAGTTTAGATGGTTGCTGGTCAGATCATACAAAAGGCCAGGATTTCCCATGGCATGTGGAGCTGGAGCTGAATTCGAGTCTTGAGAGTACTTGAATGTTGCAGGAGGAAGTTTTTGATCTGAGAGTTCTCTCCTTCCTTGCACAGTGTCAGTACCAAGTACTCGTACCCCCAGCCCTGTCGTTACAGTTAGGAAGCTGCGTTCCAAGCAGGATGTAAACGTGAGATCCCACCAAGCTTCAAGTGCTGTGAATAGGGTCGTGGTGTGTCTTTGGCCCTCTTGCGTCCTCTGTGGGTGTGAGGTGATGGTTCACCTTTTGGATGAAGGAACGCTGAAGTGCCTTAATGAGGAGCTGGCAGGGCCCTCCCTGTTCCCCTGCCCACATCCTTCCTGGGTCCTGTGCTGATGCACAAGGCTGTGGGTGCATCACTGATCTCAGAACTAGTGAAATCCTTGGAGAAGGCGTTCTTTCCTCCACAGCATCTTCCTGAGGGTGTCACTGCTCTCACAGAAGTTGCTGGGAGCAGCTCTGCCATGTCAGGACTCTGTCTTCTCCACTTAAATGCTCTACTGCCTCTTCTTGTGTCCTCAGTATGGGCAGTGCTTTGAAGGAGAAGCCCAAGCCAGCATCTGAGCATTTCATAGCAGAGAAGATGAAGAAGGCCTATTACTTGACACAGAAGATACCTGACCAGGTAGGACACAATCTCCTCTGATACTTGCGCCATCCTGCCAAGCCACTGTCCCAACCAGTCCCACATGTCTATCCCTTGTCCCTCTCCAGATTGCGCCCTGCTGTGGGGACAGCCAGATGATGGGGAGCACTTGGGCTCCAGTGCGTTACAAGACAGCTGATCAGAAATAAATTGGGTTTGCTTAAGCCACTGCTGCACTGGCTCATCATTACATTAAAATAGGCACGTGCTGAGGGGCACGTTACCCACCAGTCCCCAAATGGTCTGAGCACTGCCTGTTCCTCCCCATGTCTCATAGCCTCTGCCTGCTGACCCCATGCAAGTTAGCAGGGACGCTTGCCTTGTGTGCCACCCGGCAGTGCCTGTAAGAGAGGTTGGGCTGCAGGACTGGGGATCTCCTCAGCTCTGTGCAGCATTGATGTCACCACTGAGCCTAAATTTCTTCATTTTCCAACGTGGTCTGGGTCCCAAAGATCTCGGACACATGGAGACCTCTGCCTCAAAGGGTTTGAGGAGTGGGGAGGTGCGAAGGGGGCCCGACAAAACGTAGTTCAGTTCTCCCTGACCCTGGGTTGCTCTTGTCTGCAGGATTTTTATTCTTCTGTCTTGGACATCCTGACCCCAGATGATGTTCGCATCCTGGTGGAGACAGAGGATGAGTATTCCCGGCGCGGGCAGTTCGAGCGGGTGTTCCCCACCCACATCTCAATGCGGTACCTGCGTTTCTTTGAGCAGCCTCGTTACTTCAATATCCTGGTGACCCAGTGGGAGCTCAAATACTACTTGAATAAACACAAAGGTAACTGCCATCCAAGAGCCTGGCACAGTCACCTGAGGCAGGCAGGCTGCCTGCCGGCAGTCGTGGGAGACATCTGAGCTATGCGTGTTGAGGGGGCACTACCTGCCTGCATACTAGCCATAGGAAATGTGTTACCCCCCCAGACTGCTTCAGATATCACAAAAAGCTTATTCTGAGTTGATCAGAGGTGCTGACTGCTCTGTAGGTGCTGTGGGGCTGAAGTAGGCTGGGATTCTGCCATCAACCTGTAGCTCTGGCCTCTTATTGTGTTCCTCTGCCCTGTTTTGAGGGAGAAAGAGCTGGAGTCGCTGGGCTTTGCTCCTTACAGGTGATCTGTGGAGTGAAGGAAAAATTGGGCCTATTCCCTGGTCTCCTGCTGCTTTCTAATGGATGAAAAACTGTCAGCATGCACACAGAGGAATTTTTCCTAAACACTAGAAATGTAGCTATCATTTCCACCTTTCCAGGACACAACTCTGTATTTTAATAAAAAACGTCCTTTAATGAGGCATAGCTGGGCTGGGCCAATTCCTTCTCACCCAGGGCTGTCTCCATCAGGGCAGCAGTAGAGGCTATTTAGGAGAGAGAACCAGTGAGGTCTAGCATGAGGGGTCAGAGAACACAAAAAGAAAGAGACTGTGGCTCAGGGCTCTCCATTCAGCATCTGATCTAGCTGGAGAGGCTTCCGCAGGAGCTGGCCCTCTACTGAGGCAACCGTATGTGTGCCCCTAGCCTGGCTGTCATGCAGAGAAAAAAAAAAAAAAAAATGCTTTTGTCACTTTTCACTGGTGTTAATGCAAATTCCAAAGGGGTCGGTAACAGTCTTTCACAGAGAGACAGTAACCTCATAGCCCTCTCCAGCTGCGCTGTCAGCATGTGTCATCCTTTGCCTCGCTAATACCTTTGCTGGATGCTCTCCTGTCAGCTGGAAGAAAGATCCTGTCATCGTCCGCACTGAAGGGCTGCCCTGGACTTTCCCGCTCGGGCTGGGGTCCTGGTTCAGTGCTCCCGCTTCCCTGACACAGCCCAACGAGCAGATTTGCTCTACCCCCTCATTGCTCTTCACCTCTGAGCAAAACCCAACCTCCCCCGGCCCCTTCCCATTGACGTGTGCTCCGCGCAGCCCTCCTCTCAACGTGGCCAGCGAGGTGCAAAGCCTGGGCTGGTGCACAGAGCTGGGGCAGGGCTGCCGAGCTGCCCTGCTCCCCTCAGCCCCCAACACGTGGGGTTTTTTTCCAAGGTCCTGGGGCTTGCTGAAAGGTCACTGAGGAGCAGAGTTTGGACAGCAAGGATTCCTCCTATAGCCAGGACTGGTATCGTATAGCAAACCACAGTAACTCCAGCTGGACAGCATCAGGTTCCTGGCCATTGCTCTGCTGGTTCTTAAATCTCATGGCACCTTAGCTTGCACTGTGGCTCTAAGGATCTTAAAGAAAACAGGAAGGGAGCAGTCCTTTTTTTCTCAAGACTTCTGGATTAGTAGAGGACAAGGAGCTTGGCTGTAGTGGGGACAGCTAGCAGGAGGCAGGAGGAGGCCTTGGAGGAAGCGGAGCCTGTTCAGTGCAGCCAGACACATGGCTCTGCTTCAAGATGACCTCCCTGTGCTCTGGAGCAGCACATCTTGTGTGCTTCTGAAGGAACGGTCCCTTCCAGTCACACCACCGGTGACCTCGGTCTGTGCCAGCCTCGCCCTCTGCCAGGGATGGAGACCAGGTCTCACCCCACGTCCAGATCCAGATGGATCCATGCAGGGAGGAGACGATGCGCTGGGATGCTGCAGCTGATCGGTGCTGTGCAAGGAGGAGGTTGCCTGAGCTGCCCTCCTCTGGGAAAGGGGCCGGTGACAGCAAAGCTGCTCTACATTTGCACTGTAGGAACTTTCACCGGTGCAGCCGAAATCAGGTGCTGCCGTTGGCAGGCACCGGGCTCAGGGGGACAGCCAGTCTGGTCTAATTCAGCAAATCCCGTGTTGCCCCAGTTTCCCTGCTTAGCTGAGCCCGCTGCACGGTGCATCTGTCTCCCTGGGAGGAAGGCAGGCACTGCAGCAGCCCACGTGCTGGCGCTCGCTGGTGTTTGCTCGTACAAAGGGTGAACGCCCTTGGTTTACCCCATGTTTGCTAGGGCTCAGGCACGTGTTCAAGTAGTTATTGCATAGCATGTTCTACACGGTCAGTTCACTCCGTGCAGCATGTTTGCGTGCCCCAAGCTGGGAAGGCTTAACTCTCTGCAAACTTGGTCGTTCATTCTCACTGCTTGTCTTCCTGTCACTTCCCAGGCCTGGAGCTACTGAAGAACTGGTGCATCAAAGGGTACCACACTGGGGCAGGGATGGATTTGGCCCAGACGGTGCGTATGGCTGTGGGTAAGCTAGGGAGAGGTCATTGTTTGCCTGGGCAGATTTGGGCAGAGAGCCTGCTTGTTTTGCTTCCCGTGGCTCCTGCCCTACCTGTTTGCCCTCTTCTTCCCTCTCAGCCAAGGCCTCCAGGAGCCTGGGAAAACCCACACTTCTCTGTCTCTCACCAACATGAAGTCCACCCAGTATATCAGATCTGCAAGTACCTTGCATCTGAATATCCTTGGGTGCACTGGGCACAGCCCTACATATTTGGCGCCTGGCCCACCCTTTATTCCCTTCCGTGAGGGAGCCATCTCTGTCTGTCACTCCTGTGCCTTACAGCAGGCTGATCTGCTGAAAGAAACCCACTCTTTTCACCTCGAGATGCTCTGCTCCCACTTACAGCAGAGGGATTCATTAAGCAGAGAGCAAAGACTGCTCTGTTTGCTATTCTGGGAACAGTCTGGTGGCAGTGACGATGCAACAGCAGTGTGAGGCAGTTCAAGCTGAAGCGCAGTAGGGCAGCCTACAGCAGAGCCCAGCAGGCTTGAGGGATTTTTGCCATGCCTTAAATAACCATTTGGTTGTCTTTCCTTCTGCAGTGGTCGTTGCCAAAGTCTTTCTTCCTCCAGACGAGTAGCGTTCAATCAAATGGCTTCAGCAAACTGGAACTGGGCAGACTGGGGTGAGTTTGCACTGGCTGTGACGTGCATGATGTTCACAGCGTGGCTTTAGGACTGGTGTCCTGAGAGAGAACTGGCAGCAGGGAAAGCAGCTTTGTTTAAGGGGAGAGGAACAGGTTGGCTTGCAGGCTCTGAAGCCAGCCCCTGCTTGCTGGAGAGCCAACTGATGGGGCTGGCGTGACGTCTATGCGACTGGGCATGTCTCCTTGGCACTGTATGCCCAGCTCACATGGGAGTGAGGCCCAGAACAGCCCGACTGGGTGATGTTTGGGGTTGTCATGGTCAGGACACGCTGACAAGATGTTCCCCACAGGGACCCGCACTACTGTGGGCTCTGATGTGGCCAGCAGTGAGCAGAGGCTCTCAGCTGCAGCATGGGGCTGGGGGAGCAGCGAGGCCTCCAGGTCTGCTGCACTCTGCCAGCTTCCCCGAGCAAAGCTGGGCTGAAAAATGGGTGCTGCTGGCCCCGACAGCCTCCTGCAGAGAGGTGAAGGACTGGGGGTTCATCTGGGTGAGCCGAAGTGGAGGGCAGGCACACCCCTGGTCTTTGGTGTTAAGGGAAGGGGCATCCCTGCTCCTGTGCCCAGGCCAGGATGGAGTTGGGTTTGCATGCAGCCGGGGAGATCAAGCTGTGACCCTAAAGTCCCATCACTGTCTTGGATGTCTGTTGGGGTGACTGGTGCAGCCCAGGGTGGGGGATGGAGTAGGTGAGCCTGGCAGCCTCATCTCTGAGCCTGTGTGTGATGATACCGCAGGCGAATGTTGCACCATGGCCCTTTTGATCCTTTCTCAGTGTCCCTAAGCAGCACGGGGTCTCCTTTCTCCTGCAGCACAGTCCTCCCTTCAGCTGGTGAAGACCTCACGAGATGCCTGGAGCCCAGCCCTACTCAGAACTTACCTCTCAACAAATGCACTGGTGGAGCCGACCAGAAACCTGCTGGCTGCCTCTCGGACACCGCCCTGGTGATGTGACCAGGCAGCTGCCGTCCCTCCGCGGGGACACCTCAACCTACCTCAAAGGAAGAGACAGGAGCTGGCTCTGGAGAGCAAGGACTGCAGGAGCCCCCTGCGCTGCACACTTGCCTGTGGGGCTGTTTTTAGAGAGGGATGTTTTACTGGGCAAAGGGGAGAGCTGTGTGACTTCTGTTTTTAAAACAAATGGCAAAGCCTGGGGAAGTTGAGTTTGTCTGGCCTTTGTCCTAGGCTGCTCTTAAAGCCTGACGTGGTGGTGGTGGCTCCTTTGCTGCGTGGGAGCTGGCTGAGCTTGGAGTTAGCCTGGCCTCCCTGTCCCCGACCAGCACGGGCTGAGCCCTTGCTCGCCTGTGTCTCAGTGCCCTTGTCCTGAGCCGCTGGGAGCCGAGTCTGCTCCTGCAGCCTGTCCCATGGAGAAAAGTCCCCAGCCACCACCCTGCTCCTCCGGAAGGAGCAAGGCTCAGGACTTTGAACTGACCCGTTTCATTCCTTCTGAACGCCTGCGCCAACATCCTGCCCGCCCCTAGCCTCGGGGCCTGGAGGAGAGCTTGGGCTTGCAGGACGCTGCTCGAGAGAGACCACAGGTACCGGCGTGGCTCTGGTTTGTCGTGGGGACAGTTGGGCTGCCAGGGAGGGAGCATCCTCGCGAGGCTGTCGGCTCTTGCGGGTGACCTGCAGTGTGTGTGCGGGGACTGGAGGCTGGTGCTCTTCTCCTGGGCTCTGCTCTCTATTTTCCCTTTGTTTCTCAAGGATTTCTATAAAAGTTTAGCACTCAGCTGCTCTCCTGGCCTCCATCTGCCTCCATTTCCCTGGTCCGTTCGGGTCTGTGGGGCAGCTCAGCTCTCCCCGCGCTCCGCCGGGCTCCGGTGCAGGTAGGGTTTGTGCCACCACCCCACCGTTCCTCTGTCCTTCCCCGAGCTGGGGGCTGTTCCTGCTGCCCCACGGCAGGTACGCCTGCCCCCCTGCACGGGGGAGCAGCTTCCAGCGTAGTCGCTCGGGTCTGCTTTACGTCCTGGGGTCTCTCCCATGGATGATTAACCAAGGGGGACAGAGCAGCCCAGTGCTGCAGCAGGGGAGGGAAGGCTTGGGTCCCCTGACCCGTTTTGGGTTATGCCCCCTGAGGCTTGCAGAAAGCCCTTCCCTCCCCTCTCCTCGCTGCCCGGAGCCGGGCCCTGTTTCTCCCGTCTCCTTGGTGACAATCTCATCACTCCTCGGCTTCTCTCCAGCACCTGAAAATAGCCGCCGAAAGCGGAGATGCCTGCTGCCAGCCCCCGGCGGTGCCCAGGCCGGAGCCAGGCTGCCCAGCTCAGCGCAGCTGTAAGGGCCCGGCCCCATCCCACCCCCTGCACCGCTGCGGGGCGAGGGCCACGGGGGACACGAGCAGCCACGCTGTCCTGTCACCCCAGCCCCGCTGGCCTGTCCCCAGCACTGAGCTCCCTGCCTCATCCCTCCTCTTCCTCCCTGCCTTGGGGTAGCACCAGGGGACAGGGGCTTTGCTCCTTGCACCCCGCCACAGGCCAGGGTCCAGCTGTCCCCCGGCAGTCAGACGGAGCCACTTTGTCCCCTTGGCCTGGCAGCTCCTAGTCCGCTCGCCCACGGCTGCTCCCGGGCCAGCACGGCAGCCCGCCAAGGGGTTATTTGAACCTTCCTGAAATAGCAATGGAGCCGGGAGCGAGCGGAGGGTGGGCTGGAGCGGGTGGCCCTGCGGGAGAGGCAGGAGGTTCCCCGGCAGGCGTGGGGTGCCCCTGCCGTGAGAGCCGGGGTGGCCGGGGATGGCTGAACTGCAGCAAGACCCCGGGCACGGGCAGGCAGGGCTGTGGCAGCATGGTGGGAAAAGGGTCCCCAGCTGCTCTGGCTGCTGCCAAGCCTGGGGACGGATCCAGCCCTCCTCCAGCATCCCCGGGGCAGGGGGGGATGCTGTGCCCCCCACCCGCTCCTGCTGCAGGACGGGCAGCACCCAGGCGGGCAGGCTGCATCCTGGTAGGTGCTGAGCACCACTCCTGGAGAACAGGGGTCCGCAGGGTTGGGTGACACGCTTTCTGCCCCCAGCCATCTCTCCATCACCCCCTCCCTCACACCCCCAGGGATGTCCCCCGGGGCCAGGGCCACCCCCTCCAGCTGCGGGGTCAGGGGGTGGCTCAGTGTCTGCGCGGTGGTGGCGGCGGTGTGTCCCCCCCCGTGGCGGCGGTGGGGGCATGGCTGGCATTGCTCACTGACACCCTATCTGCCAGGCCCCCGCCAGCCGCGGGCCCAGAATAGCAGCGCTGCCCCGCAGTCAGCATGGAGCGACTCCCGGGCCCCGCTGCGCCCCAGGTACCGCCGGGCTGGGTGGGGGGCCCGGCCCAACAGCCCCCCGCCTGGGGCTGAGCCACCCCCAGGGTGGGGTGGGGGGTGTGGGGGGCTGGTAACCCCCTTCCCACGGCCAGGCAGCCACGGGGACAAGGACACGGGGCATAGCCTGGCCTGCCTGCCCGCCCTGGCTGTCCCCAACCCCCTGGGGAGGGTTGGGGGACACTGGCATAGGGTTGCCTCCTTCCTGGGGTCGGCTCTGGGCTCTTTAGGGAGCAGTGCCTGCGCCTTTGTTATTGTAGGGTGGCTCAAAAACATTGGCTCTGCCAGTGGGTTTGTGGTCCGGGGTTGCTCCTTCTGCTGCGTACGCTGCTTTGTTGTGGTAGGGTCTCCTGGGGACCGGGGGGCACCGGGTCAGCTGGCCGGCTGTGCTCGCCTCCCTCCTGCCTGGGGTTGCCCCCCTTGTTATTGTAGGGCCTCCCCGGGCAGAGCTGGTCCCTGGGGGGCAGGTGGGGCTGGCGGGGCTCCCGGCACGGGAGGAAGCAGGACCGGGATTTACACCTTGGGGTGGGAGAAGGGAGAGGACGGGCACCGAGCAGCTGCGGGACGCGCTCAGCTCCGACAGCAGAGAGAGGAGCCGGGAGATCCCGCCATCCCCTGCCCTGACCCGCGGACCCCCGCTGCCCTCCCCAGAGTCAGGGCACAAACTGAGAGTCCTGGGCTGGAGCCACCACGGGGGCAGCAGGCTCTGGGGGTCCTGGGTGGGCTCACATCCCCACCCTGAAAGGACGGTCCCCTCTGCCCGGCTTGGGGGGGGCCGGGGCAGCCAGGTGGGTGCAGGCAGCACCCATGGGTGGGGGAGAGGCCAGGCTGGCTCCTGCTGACCCCCATCCTCGCTGTGTACCCCCTCAGGTGGCTTTGCTGGATGCTGCTGCCCGCCCCGAGGAGGAAGGTGGGTAGCAGGCAGCGCCTAGGCATGTAGGAGGGGGTGGCTGGCTCACTCATGCAATGAGTGCATCGGTCCTCTGCCCATACCCCTCCTTGCCACACTCCTCAGCTCCTTCCCAGCAGCTCCCGGTGCCCCCAGGCTGGAGAGCCACAATGCTGTGTGCTGCCCCCTGTGGAGGGGGGAAGCGGGGGGGTCTGTGGGGAGCACCCCCTCCCGCAGCATCCCCCCACTCCCCCCAGGCAGGAGGGTGCTGAGACCTGGCTCACCGGCCAGGGCTGGGGTGGGTTTGCCTGCAGGGTTCCCGGGGGCCCTGTGCCCCAGGGAGGAGGGGGAGGAAGAGGAGGAGGAAGAGGACAGGCGGAGGAGCCCAAGACCCGTCACCTTCACGCTGGGCAATGAGATACTGGGGCTGGGCCCAGAGACTGAGTTTCAGAGCCCCGACGCCGAGGTCTACATGCACTTCATGAGGAGCCACTGCTGCTACGACGCCGTCCCCACCAGCTGCAAGCTCGTCGTCTTCGACATCTCCCTGGAGGTGACAAAGTGGGCGATCAGTGGGGACATGCAGGGAGGGGAGCAGGCTCGGGGACCCCCTGACCCCCTCCCCACTCCGCCGGCAGATCAAGAAAGCCTTCGTGGCGCTGGTGGCCAACGGGGTGCGTGCCGCCCCGCTCTGGGACAGCAAGACACAGAGCTTTGTGGGTGAGTGCCGGCAGCGCTGCCTGGCTCCTTCCCCTGCCTGGCAGCGAGGGGCACGGGCAGTGCTGCCAGCTCCACGTGTCTCTGCAGGGATGCTCACCATCACCGACTTCATCAACATCCTCCACCGCTACTACCGCTCGCCCCTGGTGAGTGCGGCGGGAAGGGCACAGGGGTCGGGGTAGGCAATGGGGCAGGGAGGGGCCGTCCCCACCTCCCCTGGTCCCCTCTTCATCACTAGACCATGACTGGGGGATGCTCTGGGCCAGCCCAGCGTCCACTTGGTGCCCCTCTGCCTGGCACCCAAGATGTGATTCCTACGCTCAGGTTGATGGGGTGGGATGCCCAGGGAAGGGGGCAGTGCCCCAGAGCCCCCTTGGTCCCCTGTGGGGCCACCATGACCAGGGCATCTCCCTGCCTTCAGGTTCAGATCTACGAGGTGGAGGAGCACAAGATTGAGACCTGGCGAGGTAAAAAATTAGGGGGTGATGGGGGTGGCTGGGCTGGGGATGTTGTGTAGGGCATGGAGGTGGGCTCCAGGGGTGCGGGGCTGCGCGTGAGGGGGCTGGGGGACCCCCTCTCCCACCTCTCTCCCTTGGCAGAGGTGTACCTGCAGGGCTCCTTCAAACCGCTGGTCTACATCTCCCCGAGCAATAGGTGAGCGCCTGCCCACTGGGGGAGAGCACACCCCGTGGGGGGTGTGCCTGGGATGCAGCCCTATCCTCCCCCCACGGTGTCCCCGTCACCCGCAGCCTCTTCGACGCTGTCTACTCCCTGATCAAGCACAAGATCCACCGCCTGCCCGTCATCGAGCCCGTCTCGGGCAACGTCCTGCACATCCTGACGCACAAGCGCATCCTCAAGTTCCTCCACATCTTTGTGAGTGCTGGGGCTGTGTGCACGCACACGGCGGGTGTGTAGGGGCACAGGCAAGGGTGTTGGGGTGCACGTAGGTACCAGCCCAGCCCTGCCCTGCCCCACTGCAGGGCTCCACCATCCCCAAGCCGCGCTTTCTGAAGAAAACAGTGCAGGAGTTGTGTGTTGGCACCTTCCGCGACGTGGCCGTCGTGCCCGAGACCGCCCCTGTCTATGCCGCCCTGGAGATCTTCGTGGACCGCCGTGTCTCCGCCTTGCCCGTCGTCAACGATGCTGGTACCTGGGGAGGGGACCGGCGACTCCCCCATCTCCCTCTGCCAGTGGCTCCAGCCCCATCCTCACCCCAAAACCCCCCTTCCCACCAGCCTGGGTCCTGGTGTGCAGCGGGAGCATGGCAGGTGGTCCTCAGGGCCCCCTCCCCAGCCCCTGCGCTGTCTCTCCTTCCAGGGCAAGTGGTCGGCCTCTACTCCCGGTTTGACGTCATTGTGAGTACCATGCGTGTTTGCACGCCTGGGCATGAGTGTGGCCCCTCACACGCTGCTCACACATGCCTATATCCGTGCAAACCCACCCATGTACACTGATGCGTGTGCCAGTGCAGATCTGCCCTGTGTGTCATCGGGGCTCGGTGTCCCCCTCGCTGCCAGCACAACGGGGTGTGAGGACACATTTGGGTGCTGAGTGGGGCCACCTCTCCTGCAGCACCTGGCAGCCCAGAAGACCTACAACAACCTGGACATCAGCGTGCGGGAGGCGCTGCGGCAGCGCACCACCTGCCTGGAGGGGGTCCTCACCTGCTACCCCCACGAAACCATGGAGGACATCATCGACCGCATCGCCAAGGAGCAGGTGAGCGCCCGGCGCGCCTCACACCAGCACCAACCTCCCCTGCCCACTGCCCGACCTGCCTGTGATGCTCTGCCTGCGCCCACAGGTCCATCGCCTGGTTCTGGTGGATGAGAACCAGTACCCGCGGGGCATCGTCTCCCTCTCCGACATCCTCCAGGCCCTTGTGCTCACTCCCGCAGGTATCGATGCTCTTAACTCTTAGCCCGCGACGCTCCGTCTTTCTCCACTTGCACCCTCCATTTCTCTCCACTTCAGGTAGGCGCCGTCCCCCGCCACTGCGCGCCTGTCCCCTCCCCGCTGCTGGGTCACCCACACTTTGTCACCTCTCTGCTCGGGCCACCCACCTCCACCCCAGCCAAGCTGGCTCTGGGGGACCGAGGAGGCTGGGGCTGGGGTCCGGCAGCGCTGGGTGCCCAGGTCAGGACGGCAGGACCCGGATGCTGCTTGTTCCCAGGGACACAAGGATCACAGGGGATCCCTTCTGGGATCCTGATCCCTGGTGTGTGCGAGGAAGGATGGGGGCACCTGCCATGGAGACACCCCCAGACGCCCATCCAGGCAGCACGTGGGATGCAGGTTTTGCAGGTCCCTGGGCTTTGGGCTGGACAAGGGTTTTGGGGTGTGATGCACCCCAAGATAAAAGCCCTTTTTTGACCTTGCCTCGAAGGCCCCCCTGAGACCTGAGCCCCTCCAGTGCCATTCCTGGGGGACACAGAGGGGACAGACCCCTGCTCACGCACCCTGGACATGCTGCCCACCACTAGCCATGGGCACAGCGTGGCCGACCCACGGGCCATGGCTGGCAGAGCCCCGAAACTGCTTGCTCCAGGGATGGGGCTCACTCCCAGGCTGCGCTGGGACCGCGCTGCCTGGCTACCTGCACCTGGCTCCGCTCGCCCACTGCCTGGTGAGTCCTCGCTGGCGATGGGTGGGCACAGCACTGGCACCCACTGTGGCACCCATTAGGGGTGAACTGGGGAGGGGGAGCTGGCCCCTGGTGCCCAGCTGCTTCCCAAAGGTAATGATGGTTTCTTGGGGTGGTGCTGGGGAACGGGCTTGGGACAGCCCCGTGCCCACCAGTTCTCCCAGCAGTGCCCAGTTGCTCTGCACAGAATGGGACCAGGAGTGGTGTGTGTTAACCACACCAGACATGGGACCCCTCCATTTCCCCATCCCTGGTGCCCAGGGGGGTGGCTGTGCCAGGAGCTGCTGGGGCTTGCATCCAAGCCAGGGATGGAGACAAGATCCTGCTGTCCCCGTGGCTACCAGGGCGAGTTGGAGTGCCATGCCGCAGGGTGCCCAGCCCAGTGCGGATGCCCTCTGGGGGGTTATGGGCTCACATGCTCTTTCACCCCACAGGCATCGACCGATCCTCACTCTGAAGACACCAGGGAAATGTTGTCATCTCATGCGACTTGGGGGTCTCTTGCATGGCCCTGTGGCCATGGCAGGAGGCTCGGGCCTGGAGGCTCTCCACGGGGAGGTCCTGCCTGCCCACCCCGGTCCTGGGGCTCGTCTTGAGTCTGGGGCCAGATCCTGCCGGCCTTGGGGAGGCAGGGAGTGGGGAAAAGGGGGCCTGGGGGTGCCTCCCGCCAGTGAGCACGCAGTAACGCTCAATGGGCACCATGCTGCGAGGAGCCGTGCCATGCCCGCAGCTGGGCATGGGGACCCGCACAGCCCTGCACAGCCCTGGGGGACTCGGCCACCCCGCTCCCATCCTGCTGCTGGATTTGAGCGCTTAGGCCATGGCTCCCCCCTGGGCAAGCACGGTCCTGCCGGCTGCACCCACTGCCTGGTAGCGTAGGCTCAGCTGCACACACAGGCTTGTTTATTGTAGGGTCACGCGGGGCTGGAGCTCCCTGGCAGAGGCACAGCCTGTGCCGGAGCTGGTGCCAGGACGGGCACTTGCACGGGGACCCTGTGTACATTTTGGGGTGAGCAGGGGGTATTTATTTATTTGCTGGTCTGTTCAGCCTTGTTGTAATAAAGCAGCCTGCTCCAGGCACTGCCGCCTCGCCTTTCTGGGGTGCAGCCGGGCATTGCTCCTCCAGAGAGGAGCCAGGCTGGGGAGGGGCTGCCAGCTGCTCGGCAGGGCTGGGGCACCCAGCCTGGGATGCCCACAGGGATCCGCTGCAGCGAGGGTGGTGTGGGCAGAGGGTGGCACCTCTGCCCGTGAGGGTAGAGCCAGGGGGACAGGGACATCGGCTCACCACAGGTCATGTAGCCTTGATGGCTCCACCGTGGCAGTGGTTAACGGGTCCCCTCGGGGACACCGTGGGGACAGCAGCCTTAGTGCCAACAAGGTTTCTGCCTGCTGCGCCCCCCCAGTCCAGCTGGGCTCCCCAGCAGCAGGAAGGTGAAGGGGGTTCGCCATAGGAGCGCCCTGTACCCCAGCCCTCCAGGAGCCCAGGCAAGCGGCAACATATCCCCTGCCTATGGCTGCTGCCAGCTCTGAGCCCCTGCGATGGCCCTGGGTATCAGCCCCATGTCCCCTCTTGGGGACTGGCGGAGCTGAGCCGATCCTCTCCCAGCTGCTTTGCTCGGAGCGAGTCCTGCCCCTGTTTCCATGCCCCCATATCAGCATCTCAGTGAAATAATAGCTGATAGTGAAAGGTCCCGGCTGCTCCACACCCCCCATGTGCTGGCTGGCTCTGCCAGGGGACACGGTGCCAGCGCTGGGTGGTGACAGGCCCCCTCCCCATCGGGGGGACATACTGTGTTATTGCTCTGCCTGCCCCGGGCCAGGGCTGGCTCCATCCCTCGGGACCAGGTGCAAACCCCAAAGCCCCACCAGCAGCTTGACCCTCCCCAGGGAGGCAGGGGGGAAACTGAGGCACGGAGAAGCGGCTGAGGCCAAGGTCAGCTGTTCAGAGAGGACCCAGATGTCCTGGCTCCAGGCACAGATCCACGCGCAGCTACACAAGGACGGGACGAAGGAGACACCGAACGGCTGCAAGCCCCCTCCCCGCATCCCCCCCAACCCCGGCAGAGCTCCCAGATCCCCGACGCAGCCCAGCTGGGCACGGGATGGGGGGACACAACCCCTCGCGGCGTGTGAAAGGCACAGCAGTTCCCCAAGCCTCCTGCTCATTTGCGGTAGGGGGACATGAGTGCCCCGGGGCGATTTGGAGGCATCTCTCATCCCCCCCCTACCTTCCCCACAGTGGGGCTGGGAGCCCCCCAGCCCAAGTCGGGCAGGGGGTGGGTGCTGGGGTGGGTTTGCCTTCCTGCCCCTCCTCATGGGGCAGCGGGGGTCCCCGCTTGGCACCCAGGGTGGGGGGGGTCGGCACGCAGTCAGGGGGCCCCCGGGGCCCCCGGGCGAGCGATGAACTCCAGGTTGATGGGCTTGTCGGCCACCAGGACGATGCGGGACACGGATGTCACCTCCACGCCACGGGGGTCCGGCCGCACCTCGAATGCCTGGATGATCTGTGGGGAGAGGGGGGGTGGCAGTGCCTCGGAGACTCCCTGGGACCCCCATCCCAGCTCATGATGAGTTGCCTGGGGTGGGGGGTCCCTACTCACCCTGGCGAGGGCCAGGTGCATCTCCAGCTCGGCGATGCGGCGGCCAACGCAGGCGCGGACCCCGTAGCCAAAGGGGATGGAGCTGAAGGGGTGGTGGGGGGAGCCGTGGCCCCGGAGCCAGCGCTGGGGCAGGAACCGCTCAGGCTCGGGGAAGTAGGTCTCGTCATGGGACATCGCGTAGTGCGCCAGGACGAAGAGGGTCTGCGGGGCAAGAAGGGGGGGCTTAATGACCCCCACCTGGCCCCACTGAGTGCAGCAGGGGTCCCCACGGCACGGCCCCCACTCACGTTCTTGGGGAAGAGGTAGTCTCCGATGACAATGTCCTTCTCATAGAAGACCCTGGCGTTGGTGGGCACCACGGGGTAGACCCTGGGATATGGGGAGAGTTTATAGGGGAGCAGGACCCATCTGGGGACCCCCGTGGGAGAGAGCCACAGGCAGGACAAGGGGGAGCATCTCCCGCTGCTCAGCAGCTCTGTCCCCCTCCCCAGGGAGGAGGTGGATGGATGCGGCCCTGAGGGACTGAAATCCAGCCCTGCACCCTGCCTGGCCTGTGCCTCCATGTCCCCCATCACCAGCCACCCCAGCTGGTGCATCCCTGATGTGGGGGGAGAAGGGGCTGCCCCTGGCCTGGGGAAGGGGCCGTTGACAGGGACCCTGGGGCAGGGGCAAGGCTGGGCTGTACCTCAGCGTCTCCTTGATAACAGCCCGAAGCATTGGCATCTTGGGGATATCCTCAGCACCTGGAAACCGGTCAGCGGGCACAACAGCTTTCAGCTCCTGGTACAGGGTCTCCTGGATGCCTGCGTCCCGGGAGAGGTGGTAGAGGGCCCAGGACAGCGTGTTGGAAGTCTGGGGGAGGAGAGCACGGAGGGGAGTGAGGGAGATGGGGTTGGTACCCAAGCAGCCTTGTGCCAAGCGTGACACCAGTACGGCATCAGACAGCCCCTGCGCTGGTGCACAGGGAAACCGGGGGTGAGGAGCAGCGAGCACATGGGAAAATGAGGCAGGGAGCAGGGCAGGGGGCAGAGTGGAGGACAGGGCCTGTACTGACTGATTCCTGAGGGTTTGCCCCTAAGGGGTATCAGCCCCCCCAGCCCACCAGCCCAGAGTTCACAGGGGCTGGGGAACACGCCTGAGCATGACCCCGTGGCTTCCCCAGCCCAGAGCCCAGCGGGGATCCCCCAGTGGTGCCTGCCCAGCTCTCACCGTGTCCACGCCGGCCAGCAGCAGCTCGGCCACGCTGCCATAGACCTCGTCCAAGCTGAGCCTGCCGCTGGCCAGCAGGTAGCTCAGGTAGCCGGACACCTCCTTGCCCCGCTCCACCTGCCCCTCCAGCTCCTCCATCTTTCGGTCAATGAGGGTCTTGCCTGCAGGGACAGAGAGCAGGACCCAGCGCTGACGGAGAGACACCAGCCAAAAGGACACATGGATGGGGACTGCTCCACATGTGAGGGTCCTTAGGGGGTCTGATCGCACCACGCTGGGCCCCCATCATCACCGCTCACCGAAGGCGAAGATGGTGTCCCAGCTGTCCAGGTAGCGGTCCCAGAAGGGCAGCACCTTGCGGCTCCATCGGGGCAGGACGGTGGCGAAGATGGAGTTCTTGAACATGAGGTTGATGGAGTCGATGAAGCGCTGGGTCTCGGCGGGGACCTGCTGCTTCAGGCACCCGATGCGGGTCTCAAAGAGGATATAGGAGATCCCTGCGGGGGACAGGCCGCATCCAGAGCCCCGTGGGGATGGGAAGAGCGGGGCAGGGCAGGGGCGAGGGGGAGGGGGAGGACCCCCCTACCTTCCAGGGCGAAGCGATAGAGCAGATTGGCCACGTCCCCCACCAGCACGCCCGAGGGGCTGCGGCTCCGCTCATCCCGCAGCCGCACCATCAGGTCCGACACCACCTCCCCGATGGCGTCCGCGTACAGCACCGCCTCCGAGGGCTTCAGCAGCCGCTTGTTGAGGACCTGGCGCAGGCGGTACCAGCGCTCCCCTTCCCTGCGTGGGGACGGGACTCAGCGCCGGGGGCACGGCTGGGCAAGGGGCAGTGGCTGGCAGCAACTTCCCAGTCCCCGGGAACATCTTCCCAATGCCAGGCTAGAACCACCCCAGGGGTCTTTCCTCCCCTCATGGCCATGCCCTTCTGCCTGAGGGGGACACGCTGATTGCAGGAGAGGGAGCAATGCGAGCTGCCACCCAGACCCTACACCCGAGGAAGGGACAGGAGCCGCCTGCCACCCTGAAGAGCGCAGCCAGGGCAGGACTCACTCGGTGAAGGGTCCGTAGGGCAGGCGCCGGGTGTCCCGGTGCTCCTTCCACAGGGCCATGTCGCTCCGCATGGGGTACTTGCCCTCCTGCCGTAGCAGCTGCTCCAGCACCACTGGGCTCCCGATGTTGATGTTCTCATAATGCCCAAAGGTCGACTTCCAGATGGGGCCGTAAATGCGCCGGGACATCACCTGCGATGCACCAGAGCACGGCAGGGTGAATGGGACAGGGGCAGCACTGGGGCTGGATCGGTCCCTCCCTGCCCCACATGTGTCCAGCACACTCTGCACCCATCCCAGGGGCCCCTCAGCATCAGCTGGGCCCAAGCACCTGTCTCTGACCCCTCAGAGCTGGAACCATCCTTGAAACGCTCTGCAGATGGCTTGGGCTGGTGTCTCCAGGCACATGGCCTCTGCCAACCCTAGGCACACCAGGCACCAACTCCTGGCACAGGCTGGCACATCCCTCACCCACCCCAGAGATGCACAGAGGGCCTGGTGGGTCTTTTGGGGAGGCCAGACCAAGAAGGGACAGTGGGGACAGCAGGGACAGGGAAAACTGCCAAGCAGAGGGCTCTGCTGAGATGCAGGGCCACTGCAGCGGCTGTCGGAAGGTCCAAGCCCCACGAATGCTTCCAGCAGGGCTCCAGCCATGCTCTTCTCAACCTGGGGACAACAGGCCCCGCATGGGTCATTGAACCCACCACCTGATAAGAGTGGTTAATGATCAGTGCTGGGAGGGCAGCACCAGGCTGGGGCAGGATTGGGCTGCTCCCAGGGCAGGCTGCCGCCCCTGGGGCACGGCCATGGGGCCACGGCCTCACAAGCCAGCTGGGGGACATCCACCAGCGTCAGCCCTGCTCTGGGCTCTGCCGGTCTCAGCTCCCCTCTCCTCGGCCACACCCAAGGGCGCCATGCCTGCCTCCCCGCTGGGGAGCACTGTGACCCCCGTGCGCATCCCTCGGGGGCAGCCGGGCACCCCTTTGCAAGTGGATCTGCACAGGGCCATGTCCAAGGGGTGCTTTCCATCCCACCCAAGCACTGCCAGAGCCCCTGCAGAGCGGGGCCAAGGCCGGGGGGCTGCGGAGAACCTAGCAGGGAAGCCCTGGTCCCCGTTCCCCGCGGCTGCGGGGATGCACGTGGTACAATCTCCCTTGGTGACTGACTGCATCGCAGCCTGCGCCCGGATTCAGCTGGATTCGTCACCGCGGGGAGACGTTCCTCGCGTGTGGTGGCAGGAGGAGGGGGAGGGACGGCCGCCCCGGTGCTGCAGGCAGCTCGCCGGGCAAACACGCTGCGTGGGGCCGTGGGTAGCTGTGACCTGGGCCGAAGCCTACCCACCAGTGTCTGCTGGCAGCCAGGCCCCGGCATGGTGCAGGCCTGGGAGACAGAGGTCAAGAGAAGCTGGAGCTGCCGGGATCTGGGGAAAGGCACCTCCGGAGCGCACAGGCATCTATCTGCAAAGCCGGGCTGTGCTCGGAGCCCCAAGGGCAGGAGGGAGCAGCAGGGAGCTCCTGTGCCCCCTCCCCGAGACCTCGCTGCCCTGTGACAGCCCCTTCTCCAAACAGCAGTGCCCGGTGCTCTGCGGTGCCGGGGAGGCCTGATCCTGCACGCTCCTCCCGGCCGGTCAGAGCACCAGGCCATGGAAGATGCCGCCTGGCTTGCGGCGAGCCAAGCCCATCGCTTGCTTCATCCGATGTATGAGGAAGTGTTGACAGAAGAAAACAAACACCCTGCCTATCCCTCCCCTGCCTGCCTGGGTACCATCTGCCCAAACACCTGCCCGGCTGCCTGCCCCCCAAACTGCGGCCCCTCCAGGTCAGGCTGCCCGTGGATGCCAGGACCTCGTGAGCTGCCCCCGAACCTTTGCCCTGGGCTCGATGCTGCTGGAGCAGCCCTGGGCTGGCAGGACCCTCCCAGGGCCACCCATCTCTGCGCTGGCCCCTCTCCGTGCTGCTCGCCCCAGCATCACCCCACGGTGCAGGGGTGCTCCCCGCCGCCCAGCCCCTCCCCTCCCCGGCCCTGCCGCCCCCGCTCAGCTCCCCGCGGTCACTTGTAGGCTGCTCTGCCCCCCAGAGCCCATCTCACCCTGCCCCCAGCACGCACCCGTTCCCCCCCTTTGCAGCCCCCCCCCCAGCATCCTCCCTGCAGCCCACCCGGGAGCCCCTCCACCCCACGCACCCCTCCCACTCCCCGGTGCGGGGTCCCCGGCCCCCCGCGCACCCCGCAGCCCCCCCGCAGCCCCCGGGCCGGGCTGCCCCGGCGCACCTGGAGCCGGTGCGTGTGCAGCAGGTAGCCGCGCAGAAAGAGCCAGACGAAAGTCCGGAGCAACCCCGGCCCCGGTAGCTCCTCCGGTCCCTTCAGCCGAGCCGGCCCCGCCGCCGCCGCTGCCGAGCCCCCGCTCCTGTGCGGCGGCCCCGGGCTGCTGCGCGGCGGCGGCGGGCGGGAGCGCAGGAGCAGCGGCAGCAGCGGCCGCCGGGCCCCGCCGCTCGGGCCCGCCATGCTCCGTCGGCAGCGCACGGGACGGGGCGGGGCGGGGAGGCACCGGGGAGGCACCGGGGGCGGCGGGGGGCGGCACCGGGGGCGGTGCGGGGGGCGGTGCGGGGGCGGCAACCGGGCACCGGCACCGGGAACGGAGCATCGCGCACCGGCTGCTGCGCACTGGGTACGGGGACCGGGGACCGGGCAGTGAGGAGCGGGCACCTTGTGCCATCTACCGCACACCCGCTACCAGGCCATGGGTACCCGCTACAGCGTACCGGGTACTGGTTCTGGCACCCCGGGTACCACGTGCTATATACACCGAATGCTGTACACAGGGCACCGCTCACCGGCATCACACACCGTGCACCGGGTGCTAGGTACCAGGAATTGGCATCGGCAGGACCCGGTGCCACGTACCAGGTACTGGGTGCCACATGCCGTGCGCTGCACGATGGAAGTGTGCGCCAGGCAGCTGGCAGCCAGCGCTGGTGCAGCACAGTGGGTACAGCACCTTGGGCACAACGCAGCGTGTGGCACCGGCACTGGTACCAGCATCAGGTACTGTGCACCGGGCATCGTGCGTGGGCAGCAGGTGCTGGGCACTGCTCACCAGGCACCGCTCACCAGGCACCGCGCATCGTGTGCCAGCACCCCGCAGCGGCACCAGGCTGGGCCTGCTCTTTAGGGATGCCTGAGCCATCCTGCCCTGTCTCCATCGCCTGCCTGTGATACCCCTGTCCTTGCCTTGTCCCTTTGCAGTGCAGGATGATGCCCCAGGGAGCTGGGTCCAAGCTGTCCTGGTGCCTCTCTCAGTGCTTCATCCGGGTGCTGCCAGCTGGGAGCCCAGATGAGGAGACCTCAGCGTGCCCAGTGTGGCTGCTGGCAGCCCAACTGGAGGCAGGTTTGGTTTGTCTTCACGCCAGGGAGAGCACGGCACCAGCTCCTGCCCAACCTGGTGCAGGCCAGGCTGTCCAGCCCACAAGCAGGGCTCTGCTGTGGCGGTGTCCAGGGCCGTGGGTGCAGGACATGTCCCCTCTGGCCAGCCTGGCACTGCCACCAGGTGCTGGGGCCGTGAGGCAGGGCACTGCTCTGCCCGGGTGTCACTCCTGGGGCAGCCAGCGTCGTGCCCCTGGCTGGGCCATCCCAGCACTGATCATTAACCACCCTTATCGGGTGGTGGGTTCAAGGTCCTGGACAGGGAGGGTTTGACCCCAGGTTGGACAGATAGCTCAGAGCCCCGTGAGCGGCTGTTGTCCCCTCGGTCCTGCCTCACCGGGGGATAAGGGATGTCCCAGGCTGGGCTCCAGGCTAGCGCCTGACATTCTCCCTGCCAGCAGTGCGGGGGCTGGCGGTGCGGGATCCGGGCCCCCCTGTGCCGGCAGACACCCGTCAGGCACCCCCGGCTGGGAGAGCCAAGCGTGAGCGCCTGCCGCCATCTCATGGCTGTTCCCAGCCAGCTCCGCAGCTCGCCCTGCCCCAGCCGGGCTCAGAGCCGGGGGCAGCGGGAGAGCCCAGGCCCGGGCCCTGCTCGGGGCTCTCCAGCCTGGCCCCCGGCCACCCTGCGCCACTCGCTCCCCGTGGCAGGGGGACGCTCCGGCCGCTCCCAGCCTGCTGTGCCCTCCTTTCCCCTTGCTGGGGAGTGGGACTCCACCACCTCTTCCAGTTTAAAACAGTCGTCCCTTGCAAAAACAGTAAATACTACAGGCCCTGGTAAAAAGTCTCTCTCCATCTTTCTTATTAACCCCTTTATGTATTAGGAGGCCACTATAAGGTCTCCTGAGCCTTCTCCAGGCTGAAGAATCTCAGCTCTCTCAGTCTGTTTTCATAGGAGAGGTGCTCCAGCCCTCTGACCATCTTTGTGGCCCTCCTCTGGACTTGCTCCAACAGGTCCATGTCTCTCTGGTGCTGGGGGGCCTCAGAGCTGGATGCAGGACTCCAGGTGGGGTCTCATGAGAGCAGAGGAGAAGGGGACAAACACCTCCCTCGAGCTGCTGGCCACGTTTCTTGTTATGCAGCCCAGGATAGGATCGGCTAACTGGGCTGTGAGTGCACATTGCCAGCTCATATCTGATTTTTCATCCACCGCTATCCCCAAATCCCTCTCTGCAGGGCTGCTCTCCATCCCTCCCTCCCTCCCAGCCTGTACTGGTACCGTGGGTTGCCCCGACCCGGCTGCAGGACCTCGCCCTTGACCTTGTGGCAGGGCAGGCTTTACCCTCGCAGCGTTGCCCGCAGCGGTTCCCGGGGCCGGTCCCCGCTGTCCCCGCAGCCCGGCCGGGGCGGGGGGCAGCACCGGCAGCCCGGTTCCTTCCCTCTCCCGCCGCTAGGCTGTGCTCCGCGCCCTCGGACCGGGGGCGGCGGCGGGGGGACTCGCCGGGGGCTCCGGCGGGACCGGCTGCCAGGGCGGGGGGGGAGGCCGTGCGGGAAGGGGGGGTCGGGTGAGTCAGGCCCCCCCGGGGCCTCCCGGCGGGGACTTCCGAAGGGAAGCGGCTGGGCCATGACACATCCGCAGCCGGAGGATGCCGCGGGGAGCCGGGGACATCGCCAGCTCCCGGGAAGTCCCCCAGTGCGGGGCCACTTGGTGACAAGCGGGGCAGAGGCAGGAGAGCGAATGCTGCCTTTATCCATGGGGATGGGGAGCTGGGGGTGGCAGGTCCCATCCTGTGTGTCCCTCTGCCCCAGGGATGCTGCGACTCCGCTCGCCCCGCAGCCACACCATCAGGTCTCCCCTCCCCGGTGGGGCCTGTGGGTGCAGAGACAGGCACGGTGGGACCCCCCGCTGCTCTGCCCCTCAGCCCATCCACCACACACGGCTCATGGAGCGCTGCCCCCAACACGGAGGGTCCTGGCTGCCGGGACGGAGTGACAGCTTCTTTACGTGACTTCTGCAGTGTCACCCAGGAGCTGGAAACTTTTCCCAGAGCTGCATCCACTAACCCCCATTTGCTCTCCCACAGCTGGGGGGGGGGAGCGGGGTGTCCCAAGGGAGGGCACCCCCTGACTCACCCCCAGGAAAGCCCAGGCTGTGAGAAGGCTGAGCCCGGGGTCCCGGGGACCGTAAATAGCCCACAGCATTGAACTGGAGATGGCCTGTCACGCCAGCTGTGTGTCACCACACTGTCACCGCCTGAGTCATGAGCTGTGCTGGGGCCAGTGGGGCTGCACAGGGGGGACATGAGGAGATCCAGAGGGATGGGGACAGATCCCAGGCCTGGAGACAGCTGCTCTTCTCCCACATACTGGGTTCAAGTGGGACCCTCTTGCCCCTCTCCCAAAGGTCCCCATCCCCTCGTTTCCCTCTGTCTGACCCCTCGGACCTGGGCAGGGGCTTGGGGACAGCACGAAGCTTTTGAAACAAGAGGTAAATCAACCAGCACGATGATGTCCCCCCCCACACCACGCAGGGCTCAGCACCCGGCGGCGAGCTCTGCTCCGCGCTCCCCCTGCTTTGTGCCCCGCGGGACCCCAGCGGGCCGGGACCTTTCCCCGAGGACGTGGGAGCAGGACGCCGGAGCGAGCCCGGGGCTGGCGGCCCGTTATCGCGGGAGACAGGAGGCAGCCCCGGGCTGCTCTCAAGTGGTCCCGACTGATTAGTGACTTCAAGTGCCTACGGAGTTATTCTAAGTCAAGTAGGCGCGAAGGGAGCTGACCTGGGACCAGTGAGACCAGCGCCAGGCTTTGCTGGGGTGTCCCCCATTGCCTCTGCTCCCCGCCAAGCCCTCCAAGGCGGGGAGGTGTCCCCCCCATCCAGCCGCCCTCCCTGTCCCTTACTCCTCCTGCAGAAGGCTGTTTGCTCCAGCCCAAAGCAAACCTGATTTTATCTCCCTACTCCAGTTCCCTTGGCGGTGGGCCACGGTCGATGCCTCCCACGCAGAACTTGTGAAGCCCATTCGGGGACCCGCGCACAGAGCGGGCTGTGTACGCTGCCACATGACATCATGTTTACTGCCCGCGGGGGCCCAAGGACACCCCCTCCCAGTGGCATCGCTTCCAGCCCAAGCAATGTGTGTCCTTTCCACGGCTGGACAGACGGATGTGCAGGGAGCTGGAGGCAGCAGGACTGGTCACAGTGCTGTGCCTGCCTGGAGAGGGGTGGTTTCAGCGTGGCTGCACTGCAAGCCGGTCCCCCTTGGCCTCAGTTTCCCCTCTGGGCAGCGGAGTGCGGACCCTGTGCTAGCAGCGAGGGTGCACTGCTGCAGCAGCACAAGGTCAGGCCCTCAAGTTGTTGTGCAGAGGGAAAGGCAAATTTTCTCCCCTTGGGACGTGGATGTTCCCTTCTCTCCCAGGGCAGAGCTGGGCCTTTGCTGCTGCTGCATGAAACTGAGGTTGTTGGGAAAGAGCAACAATGTCCAGAGCCACTGGGGCTCACTAAGGAGTGCTAGGGCCATCCTTTCTCCCATCCATCTGTCCGTCCATCCATCCGTCCGTCCATCCATCCATCCATCCATCAACACTTGCATGCAGCTTCCTATCTCACAGCCGCCTCTCCATCTATCTACTGAGCTGCCTGTGCACTCACCCACCCACCCACCCACCCATCCATCCATCCATCCATCGGCAAACACATGCATCAATCTTCCCACCCATCCGCACACCTACCTGCCCGTCCATCCAGCTAGCCACGCACCCATCTGTCTGTCCATCCTCCCATTCACCCCTCCATCCATCCACCACCCGCCTAGGGGTGTCTGAGTGATGCCCAGCCACCCAACAGCCCTCCTCGGGGGTACGGTGTGCGCCCACATGTGTGCGCACGTGTGTGTGGGGGACACGCTGGCCATGTGGAGCGCCACGGGCAGGGATGTCCCGTGTTGTGTCCAGCCATGGGGCAGGGGCCGGGAGCGCCGGCTGGGGGGAGGCGGGGGACCCGTCTAATTTAAGAACAGGCCCCACGGTCGCTGTCAGCGCCGGGCAGCTCTGATCTGGGGACAGGTCCTCGTCAGCTCCGCTCGCCGCCCACCGGCCCAACATGAAAGGGCTCTGTGCCCCGATAAGGCCCCAGACGCTCGGCCGTGGAGGTGGGCAGCGCTGCGGCCGAGCCTGGGGGACCCCAGAGCAGTGAGCCCTGGCCTGGCTGTCCCCAAATTCACTGTCACCCCAGCACCACGGGGCTTGTGTGTTTGCATTGGTTGGGGAGCTCAGCCCTGGGGGCTGCCCTCTGCTTTGGGCACAGGATCGTGCCCTGTGTCACCACCAGGTCCCACCAGGACCACCAGGTCCCACGAGCCCAGGGAGGGCTCCGTCCCCAGCGTCCCCCCAGCTGCCACCAGCCCCTCCGCCGGCCATTACCCCACAACGGAGTCCCCCGACTGCGAGCGGCCACAGATGGGGACCATGTTGTTTTAATAAGATCATTCTCCTCCTGCCGTGAGGTCGCAACCCCGGGCGTATGACATCACAGTGTGCTGCCATAGAGACGCTGGGATGTCACAAACACAGCTCGATGACCTCACTGCAGGAGCAGGAGATGGGGCCAACCTGGGTTTGATCGCCAATGTCCTCGGGAATAAAGGAGGGGAGGGACGCTGGGAAAGTATGCGGCTGCTGAGCGCCGGGGTGTTTGGGTTGGAAATCGCCGCGCTTTCCCCGCAGCGGGAAAGGCCCGTTCCTTCCTCCCCCCGTCCGCTCCCTCCCAGAGGCCAGAGCCCCCCCAACCTTGCGGCTACAGGGAAGGGGGGCTGGGGGAGCGGGGCACCCCCATTCCCTGCCCTCGGGGCCATGCGGTGGGGAGCGAGAGCCAGAGTTCAGCGCAGCAGCGGCGCACCAGCTTAGGGGCAGAGGAGGGTCGGGGGGGGGGGGCTGTGTCCCCAAGCAGGACGGGGCACTCGGGGGGTGCTTTGTCCCAGGCGCAGGAAGGGGACCGCTGGGGATGCTGTCGCACAGGGCAGGGTGGGTTGGTGTCTGGGGGAGGTCACTTCTACCCCAGGGGAAGCCCAAAGCCGTGCTGCTACCTGGGGACAGGATTCCCCACCACAGCACCCTGCAGCTGGACCCCAAAGCACCCCATGGCCCTGCCCAGCCACCCAACAGCCGTCCCCTCCCCAGCTCATAACCAGCAGCATCTCCTGGGGACCAGCCCCCACTGTCCCCGTCACCCTTCCCCGCCACAGCCCGGTTCTCCATCCTCCGCACTCAGACCTTGCCACTTGGGAATCCACGGCTGGTTGGGGGGACACCGGTCCCCCCACCTCTCTGCTGCAGGGGTGCAGGGGTGCCTGCTCTCCCCCTGCATCCTCCGTCATTAATTTCGATCAGTGGCCAAGCGGGGCCGGGGCTGCCCGGGGGTGGCCGAGCAACACGGCGCTTTCCCCTGATAGCAAAAATAAATACATTAAAATTCTTGCAGGAGGCAGAAGAATGCGGGACGGCAGGAAAAAATTGTTTTATAATTTGTAATAACACAAAAGCCGGGGGGTGCTGTGAGCTGCGAGAGGCGAGGGAAGGCAGAGACAAAGGATCAGCCGTGGCAGAGGAGGCTGCTTCGGGGTGGCAGTGGCATCCCCGTTGCCTGTAGCCCTGGCTCAGCATCACCACTGTGGCCTTGTCCCCTGAAGGATGTGGCCCTTTGAGTCTTGTTGCAGAATGGGGGGTGAGAAAACTCCTGGGGCTGAGGGAGCAGGCAACCACCCCCTGGCTGCTTAAGCAGGTCTCAGCATCTCCGTGCCTCAGTTTTCCTCTTGCTAGAGGGGGATTTTTATTCAAATGGGAGAAAGGCTGGGAGGCAGGGGCAAACCCCAGGCATCCCCCTGGTCCCAGCCCTGCTGTTACAAGCACAAGGCAAGGAGCCCACCTTTGCCCATCCCGCCCCACCAGCCCCTCTCGGGGTGGTTTCGCCGCAGGAGCCAGGTGATGTTCCCACGTAGATGCTGGGGGCATCACGACCCCCCGGCCCCCTCCAGTGTGGCGCGGGGCCGGGACGAGGTAAAGGTGAGTCACTGTGCGCCAGCCGCACCTGCTCACCGGGATGGGGCTCCCCCTCCTCCCACTCCCCTCTTCGGGGCAAAATCAAAGGGATTTTTCAGCCCTTAGGAAATCAGATAAAGGCTTCTCACCTGCCCTGCTCTGCCTTTGCGAGGAGGCCGGGTGCTCGGGGCGGGGGGACAACAGGCACTTTCAACACGCCGGCAGATGAGCCCTGCGTTGCAGCGAGCCACCGCAGAGCTCTGCCCGCAGGGGCTGGGGCCCCGGGCACAGTGTCAGCCTGTCCCCAGCCTTGGCAGGGATGTCCCCTCCCCAGGAGCTGCCTGTTGCTGACTTCTCCCCTCGATTTGAGGCGATAGGGTTCCCGTGGCGTTGGGTAGGGTGGAAGGTGGTGGGTGAAAGCAAAAGACCCTGGGGACTGGGCACGATGCAGTGCCCAGGTCAGAGAAGGTCCCCGTGTCCCACTGCTGCAGCCACAACAGCTCAATCCCAGTCCCGTGCCAAGGGTGCAGACTGGGAGCCTGATCCCTATGTGGGAGGGCAGGGAAGGAGCAGGTGGGAAACCTCCGGAGGTGGTGGGAGTCTCTTACCTCCTGCACCCAGGAGGGAAAGGAGAACCGTGCCAAGCCGCAGATAAAACCTGAGTCATTCACCACCAAATGCTGCTAACGGGGAGCAAACGTGCCCAGGTGAAGGGGAGAAGCCGACGATGATGGGGGCAAGGGGAGCACTGATGGGCAAGCCAGGGGCTCGAGATGGGCAGGGGATGGGAGGTCGTACCCTCCCAGTAAGGGGACAGAGCCCAGGTCTTTCCCAGAGGGAGGGTGAGCTCACCAGCAGTGAAGGTGCTCTGCTTTGCCCATCGCTGATGGCAGACACCCCGTTTTAACCCAGTGGGCTGGCTGGATGCTCAGCAGAGGTGGGTGCAGAAGTGGATCAGGGTCCCCCAGGGCGGCTGTCCCAGCCCCAGGATCTGTGGCCCCGAAGCTGCAGGGCTAGGAGCTGCATCCCCAAGCTCTGCCGTGAGTCATGGATGGTGCAAGAGCAAGCGGAGACCCAGGACCCTGGGAAACCATTCCTGAGGCTGCACAGGGGGGAGAAAATTGGGATGGCAGCCTATGGGCATTGGCTTCTCCAGTCCCTGGCCACCCAGCCCTGGTGTGGCCCCCCGCTACCTCCCAGGCCCCTCAGCTTCCTCCTGCCTCAGGCAGCTCCTGCTGCCTGCTGTGATCCGGTGCTGGGGGCTGTCTCCCTCCTGGGTCCCAGCTGCACCGTAAACAAGGTGGCCCTACCCGTGTTCTCCTCCTGGTCTCCATGCTCCTGGGGCTTGCTCCCAGCACCCATCTGCGTGTCCCCCTGCCCTGGGGATGTCTCCCCAGAGGAGCTGGAGCTGAGTGCTGGGAGATGCTTGGGGTGTCACTCCTCCAGTGTCCCCAGGCAGGACAGACTGCTCTGAGGGCAGGCAGCGCCCCAGAGCCAGGCTTGTGCCAGCTGGACCCAGTACAGGGGCAGGGGCCAGGCAGGGCTGTGCTGGGGGGCAATGTGGGGGCACCAGGTTTGGGCGAGGCCATGCCAGGTGTGTCAGGGTCGGGCAGGAGAGCAATGGGCAGGTGCCGGGGGGGACCTCGAGGCCAGGTCAAGTTTGGCAGGGCCATGCCAGGACCCCGAGCAGAGCCAGTGCCAGGAAGGCTCCCGCAAGGGCTGAGCCGGGCTTTGCCAGGCAGGGCCGTGCCAGGTCCCCGGGGCTGCAGGGGACAGGGCTGTGCCAGTCAGACCCCGCTAAAGCGCTGTGCGCCCAAGAGCGGCGGCGGGACGCAGGGCCGGGCAGGCTGCGGCCACCATCCCGCTGCCGGAGGGTGCCCGTGGCCGTGGCCGTGCCCACGCCGTGGCCGTGGCTGCGCGCCGGGAGCCGAGCTTGGCACCCGGGAGTCCCCCCCGCCCGGCCCGCCCTGTCCGTCCCCCCGGGCTCCAGTTTCCCTGTCGGAGGCAGATGCTTTCGCAGCCCCGTCCCTCCTCCTCCTTCTCCGGGAGCAGCCTCCGCGCCGCGCTCCAGCCGCCCGGAGGTGCCTGCCCAGCCCAGCCCCGGCCCGGCCCAGCCCCGCCGGCCGCGGTGCCCGCCCGCCCGCCCCGGCCCGGCGGAGGGAGGCAGCGGGCGCCCACCCGCCGGGGCCCCGGCCGGACCCTCGGGGCGGCGGCGAGCCCGGCTGCCCGGCTCCCCGCGGGGGGCGCGGAGGGGGGCTCGGCGCTCCCCCCCCCCCAGCCCCGGTAGGATGCTGCCTTCCTCCCGGACCCAGCTGGGGCTCTTCTTCATCCTCCTCTGCCCCGCCAACATCATCGGGCTCTGGTGGTGAGTAGGACATCCCGGGGTGGGTGCCAGGAGGGCGCGCAGGGTCCCTCACTCTCTGGGGGTGGTCCCCCCACCCCGGCTTGGGGACAGAGTCCCCTACACCAAGGGCACCCCTTGGGTGGGGACCGCTGCTCGCTGGCCAGGTGGATCCAGCTCGGGGGCAGCCCCACGCTGTCAGGGTTCGGGCACAGGAGCGTCTTGGGGACAGCAGGCTGGGGGACCCCCAGGAGTATGGGGCACCCAGGTCCTGTGGAGAGAGCTGCAGCCTGCCTCCCCGCAGCCCAAGCCCGCAGCCCGGGAGGGTTGTGTGCCTGTGGGGTGGGGAAGGGGGGGCAGGGGCCTCCAGACCCCTGCAATAAGTCAACTTTAATTAAAAGCCCGAGGGTTCCTACGGTGTCCCCTCCTGAGCGGTGGCCTGGACGTGGCGGGGACAAAACCCCTGTTTGTAATGGTGCCTTCATCAAAGGCAGAGACGCAGAGACGGTGCCTTGCAGGATACTGGAGGGGGTGGGGGATTCATTACAGGCGCAGAGCTGGGACCCAGCCTTGGAAAGCCCAGGTATCTGTCGAAACATGAACTATTTAAATCTATTAAGAATTTCACCCAGCCTGTCTTTATCCGGTTTTAAGTGCTTAGATTCCAGCTCCCTGGCGTGCCGTCCAGGCTATCATTCATTATCTGAGGCTATTCGTCTCCACATTGTCACACTCTTTTGACCCCTAAAATAAAGCTCTCCGTAAGCCTTTCCCCTCCTGGTCCCCCACCTGCCCACCAGTGATTTATTCCGTGGCTCCATCCCATTTGCTAACCCTGGCTCCAGGGGTGCAGGGCAAAAGGGGGCGGCTTGGTCTGTATAAATCCTGTTGTTACGGATGGTTTTACACCAGCTGAGAGTTTGGCCGTGGAGCTCAAGCAGTGTTTATTGCCGGGGAAGGGGTTAACTTGGGTCTGAATGGGGCTTGCCTTGTTTTTTTTGCTAGAGGAGGGGAGAGCAAGGTAGGACGAGCCCTTGCCAGGGCAGGGTGCACACTGAGGGTCCCCCTGCTCCCCGCTACCTGCCTCAGGGTAGCTGTGCCATCCCGGGGCATGGTCCATCCTGCTGGTTTTCCCCTGGCTAATTCTCAGACTGCTGCTCCACACACAAGGCTGTCCCTTCAGCTCTCCCCGCTTTCTCTGCCCCGTCCTCACTACCGGCAAGCCCTCACCCCCAAGCTTGTGCCCCGCACCCCATCTCCGGGGACATCAATACCACCCAGCCCATGGCTGAAGCGGGCAGGGGTGAAGCGGGAGCTCTCTTTGCCTTCAGTTCGGGGCCAGACAGATGGCACCAACAAGGACAGGGTGCTGGGGGACCGCTGCCCACCGCCCCGGCTGCTCAGAGCCCTGTCCCACTGCCGAGCCCGGGTCCTCCTGGCAGTGCCGGCTTGGGGAGATTAGCAGTATTTGGCAGAGGAGGGCAAGGGCTCACACTTGTTTTTTCTTCTCTTAAAAAAGAAGAAAAGGAACCTTTAATTTAAGAATAATAACCCAGCTGCACGCAGCGCAGCTGAATGCGCCGGGCAGCGGAGCGGCTGCAGGGGGATCACCAGCATGCACTCTGCTTTGCTCCGGAGCCCAGAGCCAGCAAGCCGGGAGGAGGTGGTGTGTGGATGAGGCCACCAGCACCACCAAATGGACATGCCAGGCTTCCCGGGACAGGGCACCGGAGCAGCCGGCTGGTTCATGAGCCGCTTCCCCCAGAGCTTAGGATCTCTGGTCCCCAGCTGAGATCATCCCTCATTTCCAGGGAGCTCTTCCCATGCTGGGGAGAGAGGTCCAGGCACTGCCCGGCCCTTCCAACCAGCTCAGGTTGGGCATCTTCCCATGCGCCTGCTGCCGGTACCCGTCCCCCCTCCCAGGTCTGGGTAGCACTGGTGTCTGTGGGTTTTGCTTTCGGTGAGGAGGGGGTTCAGGGGTGAAGCTGTGTGCTGTGCCAGGGCTCCTGGAAGCCCCAGGGCTGGTGGCATTGGTAGAGCTGTTCCTTACCGTCCCTTTCACCAATGCATAGGGACCTTGGTGGCACACCTTTGCATGTGCATCTCTGCACACTCACGTGGGGCACCCGTGGGTGCTTAGCCAAGGGGGCTCATTCCCCTGGGCAGAACGGGAGGGTCTTTACCCCCCCATCCCACCCCTGGGTGCATTGGCTGTGCAGTGGGGGAGGACGCAGGGGCTGCCTGTTTGAGGCATTTTTTCCCAGGCTGGTGACAAGCAAACTGATTTGTGAGAGTGGCACGGCGGGGCGCGGCGGGGCTGGGTCCCGGGGGGGCACGGTCCCCAGCCCAGGCACACAGCGGCGCTCGGCCCCTCGAGGGTGGTAATGGTGCCAACTGGGATCCTGGCAGATGGCTGCATCTACAGAGAAAGGTTCAGGTGTGATGTCCAAGCAGTGACATCATGCTGATGACATCGTAGCCTGAGAAAGAGCATCCTCATTGTCGTGGGATGTCCCTAGAGTGCTCACTGAAGATACAGTCATCCTTGTCCTATACCCGCTGTGCCCCTGTGGCTAAGAAGAGGCAGAGGGACAGGGGGACGGGTAGACATATGGACCTTTCCATGGCAGAGGGGAGCCAGCTGTGGTCAGTGCCGATGGAGATGATGTGTCATTCAGGTGCTGCCAGTTAGTGCCAGGCTGCAAGGAATAGGCTCCCCTCGTTCCCACCAGCCCTGTAAAATCTCTTTCTTCCTCCTCCCTTCATCTTTTTATCTTTCTCACCTGCCTCCTTGTGCAACAGCGATTCCTCCCTGAGCAGGAGAGGTAGGGACTGCCTGGGGCTCCCGGGCTGGCCCAGAGGGTGCAGGGATATGGGGCAAGCGAACCTGGTGTCTCAGGAGCCCTGGGCAGGTTCCGGGCAGGATTTCAGCTGAGCCGGTTTGTGGCTGGGCTGTGCTCGTGGGGCTGGAGGCACTGTGGGGACGGGGGCGAACATAGCCAGGCTTCCCCAGTGCCCCAGTGCCCATCGGCTCTCTGTGGAAGGTGGAAGAGAGAGCAAGGGGGAAAACCATCCCGAGTGAGATGTTCTCTGCTCCAGCTGTGGGTCTGAGGGGGCCCGGAGGGACGGACACCTGCCCTGCATCCCCTTCCCACGCATGCCCATAGGCAGCACTCTCCAGCTCTCTGTACAGCTCCTCCAGATGCCGGCTCAGGGAGGACCCATCCGCTGGCACCTGTGGCTGCACCCCTGCTTGAGGGGGTCCCAGCCGCGCACCCCCCCAAAGCCACACACCCCCGGGTGGGTTTCGTGTGCCGATGGCCTCCCCTTTTCCTCCGCTGCCCTGACAAGCACCCAGGCTGCGCAGAGCCTGTAAGGGCAGGCTGCTGGCCTGTAGGGCCCTGCCTGTGTGCCTTGGGGTGAGCGACGTGAGTCACCCCCCAGGCCTGCTGACCCACACCCGCCACCCCACAGCCCACGGTCCCCCATGGCGCCCGGCAGACTGGGCTGCCCGGCTGTCCCGGGCATGCCCTCACCCCCGGAGCAGTGCCGTGTGGGCAGCAAAGCACCTCCCAGCACAGGAGCCCCTGCCCGGCGGCGTCTCCCCGTGCCTCTTCTGAGGCAGCCGCTGACCCGCTGGGTTTTTCAAAGGGAAAATGTTTCCCTTGCGCTCTTTGAGATGGCACCGGCTCCAGAATTGGGCTACTTATGTCCTTCCCCAAAGACAACTGAGCTTTCCCCCATGCCATCCCTCGTCCCTCCTCCTGCTCACCTCCACTCTCCCCTGGTGACACCCAGGCTGCCCAGCCCTGCCCCGCCTGTGCCCCGAGCTGGAGGGCTCGGCCGGGCTTTGCGTCAGAGGCTTGACCCCTCCAACTGCCCCTGTGCAGGAGTGTGCTGGGTAGAGCTGGGCGCACCTCGATATTCACTCAGGTGGGGTCACGGATGTACAGGGTCCTGCCACGACACGTGGACCCCACACTTGGCCATACACTGGCCCAGCCCTCACGCCACCCCAGCTCCAGCCTCCATGAGCACCCAGAGGAAGGACGCAGTGACCAGGGGTGGGTGGACCCCTTTCTTCTCATCCCAGCCCCTCCTGGGCTCGGGCACGGTTTCAGGACCGCTGCCTCTGGGGGTGCATGCTCCCTCTGCCCCCCCGGTACCTGCAGCACAAGGTTGGGCGGCTCCTGCTCACGAGCGCCTGGCCTCGGCGTGACCCTGCAGCCGGCAGGTCCGTGGGTTGATGCCATGCTACGCCAAAGCCTCTTTCCTTTGGGTGGCTTCCCAGCTATTTGCATCCTATCCTTGCCGAGGAGGTGCAAGGAGGAGGGCAGGGAACGACCTGCTCTCCCCAACCCACACCATTTCCCACTCCCTCGTGCCACTGGTGCTGCTCGGCCGCCAAGCCCTGGCCGTGCCCCCCAGGGCAGTGACTTGCTGCTTACTCACCCCCCCTGCCCTGTGCGCCTCCTGCTCCGCTTTCCACACCCGGCTGCCCCGGTTAGTGGCAGCACCCACGCATCGCCCTGGGTGAGGGGCTGGGTACCCACCGCACGCCTGTGTGGGATGAAGGGAAAGGTGGATAGGTGAAAATTCATGCGTGTCCCCCCCTCACCCCGTTTGCACAGCTTGGAAAGAGACAGGCTCCCGTCGGGTCCTATTTCTTTGCAGGACTGTCACTGAGTGTGACATCACTGGGTGGGATGTGGGGTGACCTGTCCCCCCAGGGATGGAATTTGGTTCTTCAGGGCCGGCATCCTCCAGCTCTTGCCTCTCCAAGCAGGTGGAGAAGTGCCTGTGGGCTCGAGGCGATGGGCCAGGTACCCTGGCACTCCGCATCCCCCTCCTGAAGGCATCCAGGGGCTGGGATGGAGACCTGGATGTGAAGCAAGCTGTGCCCTTGCTACCCCACAGCGGGGTCCCCTTGGTACCCCACAGCAGGGTCCCCTTGCCACACGGGAACACCCAGGCAGCAACGCTCAATGGGTGCAGACCTGGCCGGTCCCACGTGGAGCTGGCATGGCACAACCACCACTCTCCCTCGGGGTTTCAGGGCCGTCAGGACCAAAGGAGACATTTTTCCACCCAAGATGCAGGTGCCGTTTGTGAAGGCTGACCATCCTCTTCCTCTCCATGTGGCTCTGCCAGTGCCTCTCCATCGGCTCCCTGCAAACCGGGGCCCCGCTTTCTCCCCTCGATCATGGTCTGCTGGCAGGAGCCAGGGGAAGCCCTGCTCCACACCGTTCCAACGTCCAAGGGGGAGATGGGGACTTGTGCCAGGCTCCTTGGTCTATGATTTTGGCTGGGAACCAGACTGGGATTTGCTGGAGGCTCCATGACCCTGAGCTGAGCCGGAAAAGGTGGTGATTACGGCTTTTAGGAGCCCCTGGCTCTGTCGCAGCAGGGATTGCATCCTGAGCACAGGGGTTGCATCAGAAGCCCCGGTGACTCCTGTTTGCCGTGTGTCACCCGGACTGGGCTCATGCTGCAGCTCCGGCAGCCAAAGGGGTGACAGCAGCAGATTGTCAGCACGTTGCAGCTCCTCTTCCGTGTCTCAGTTTCCCCTTTCAGCAATGGGGGTTGTTTCCCTTGCACAAGGGTGCTGGGAATCCGGGAGGAAAGCAGGGCTCATTGTCCTGGCTCCTTTTGGGGTGAGGTGGCAGCGACCCAGCAGCAGTTTTGGGCAGACGAAGGGCGCCAGGGGCAGGCTGGAGGGATGCTGCTGAGGTGCTGAGTCCGGCCGGGGGCTGCCAGGCGGGAGGCGACTGGGGGCTGGGGTGCTCCGGGAGGGTTGGGGGGAGCCGGGCTGGCGACCCGGTTCCTTCACCAGGGCAGGGGGAGGAGTGCCCGGCGGCAGAGGTGGGGCACCTTAATTGTAGATGCGGGAGGCCTTGGAGCAGGACAAGCTCAGGCAGATCTGGGCCCCGCGCCGGAGCCCTTGCCAAAGCGGTAGCAGTTTGGCAGCATTTTTCTTGCCCTTGTCTCCCCCCCGTCCACCCCCCCCAAACCCTCCAAAGCAAAACAGCTCTCGGGCTCCCGGCAGCCTCCCTGTGCCAGAAAGCGGAGCCCAGCGGAAATTAATATTGCGCCGGACTTAGGCAGCCCACCCCATGCCTCGCCAGCATGGCCGGCAAGCTCCCGTGCGCTCCCGCCGGCCTTGCTGCTGTCCGGGCCATGGGTGGGGACCCCTGCGTTGCCGGCAAGCCGCCCGCCACCCCCCGGCCCCGCGGGGCTGATCTCTTCTTCCTGGCCTGATCTGGCGGGCTGGGGTGAGCCGCAGTTCAGCATTTGATCTGACGGCCCCAGGGGGCTGGCGCATCGTTTTTATATGAGTACAAAGAGTCGTCTCTTAATGAAAGTCCCGTCCCGGCTCCCCTTCTTTCCCACCCCATTGCAGCAGGTGGCCAAATCTCTGCTGTCCCGTTGGGGATGTCGGGAGTCCATGGTCCCCAAGGAGGGCGAGCTCGGAGCCCAGCATGGAGGCTTGAATCCCCATGTGGTCATCGTGGGATTGGACTGGACAGGCTTGCTAGTGGCTTTCCATGTGGGCCTCAGTTTTCCCATCCATGGGAGACCTGTGCCAGCCCAGCCACAGCCCCACGATGCTTCCCCAACTGCTCCATCCCTTTCCAGAGGTGCCCGTGCATCATGCAGCGAAGGGAAACCGAGCTGCAGGGAGCAGAGAGAGATGAGTGCTCCCCGGCAGCAGTGTGGGCTTGCCTCAGTTTCCCTGTGGAGGTCACCTTTCCAGGCTGCGCCTCTCGGTTTGGCTGTTTAACCCTTTAAACCTCCAGCCAAAGCATAAGGGCTCCTTTTCCAGGCTCTGTGAGAGGACTCGTCCTCCCTGAACCTAGCTGGGGTTTTGTGGGCAGGGGATGGGGGCATCTGGGGAGCCTGACATGAGGCAGGGGGACCCTGGCAGGACCTCAAGCTTAAAAGAAGGGGCTCTGAGGGGGTTTGCACCAGGGGCAGGATGGCAAGCGAAGTCCTGCAGCCCGGTGTCCCAAACACAGCCCCCCAGCTGCATGAGAGCGAAAAGGAAACCCGGAACATAGTTAAACACCGGGATTCATCTTGTGATTTTCGAGCCCCTGGGGCTTGGCCAGACTATAAAGGTCTGGGTTTGGAAGCTGCAGTGCAGCTGGTGCTCCTCAGTGAGCGGGGCTGCCGGCAGCACGGGCCGCCCGGGTGCTGCTCCCCAGGGGACCCCAGGGGACGTGGCCTCGCAGTCCTCAGGCATCCCAAAGCGCTGGGGGATGCTGAGTCCAGCCCTGGAGTCCTGTGGGCATCCACAGCCAGAAAAACCATGTTATCAAGCAGGACGAGCTCTGAGCCCATGGGAGCAGCACTGGAGGAGAGGGGGGGCTGAGTCGGGCTGTGTTTGGAGTGTGCTAAATTCGGGTGGCCTGTGGCCCATAGCCACGCGGTCTCCGTGCCGCGGGATGGGCAGTGTGGGCGGGAGGCCGTCAGCGCAGTATGCCTGCCTGCTGCCTGCTGCGGCTCCGGCGTTGCCCACGGCGGAGCTGGAGCATCGCCCGCCCCGGCACGGGGTATGGCGCCGGCGGGCTGCACAGCTGCACGAGTCGTGCCACGGAGGGCACTCTGGGCGAAATATGTGGGGAAAGTACAGGAGTTTCTGTAGCCGGCGGCATGCCGGGGAGCGCGGTGTTGTGCTCAGACTTTGCCTCCCAGCCCGGAGAGCCAGGCATCTCGCTCCAGCTGTGCTGGCGAGGAGGAGCCGCCTCTGGCACAGGCCCAGCCAAGACTTGCCCTCCCGCGCTGGCATTGGCAGGGCTGGCGATGCCACCTGCATCCCTCCCTCGCGTGCCTGCGCCCGCCTGCAGCTCCGTTCCCCTGAGGCTGGTGCCTGGGTAGGGGGAGGCGAGCATGGGAGCCTGGCCAGCAGCCAAGGGGCTTTATCGCCGGCAAGGTCACTCGGCTCGTCTCCCATGGGGTAAAGCA
The DNA here is from genome assembly GCF_965183815.1 of Platalea leucorodia. Lineage (NCBI taxonomy): Eukaryota > Metazoa > Chordata > Aves > Pelecaniformes > Threskiornithidae > Platalea > Platalea leucorodia. The sequence continues at coordinate 84,645,337 of NC_138827.1, read as the reverse complement.
GCAAGCCCCCCCCAGAGATGGGGAGGCGCACCAAGAGCACTGGCTGGGCTCCCTGCTGTGCCCACGGGGCTCTGGGAGCTGCAGCTACGCTGGGCATCGGTCACACCACAATGCCAGGGCTGTGCTGGGTCAGTGCCAGGCCCGTGCCGGGTCAGTGCCAGGCCCAAAGAGCAGGTGCTGAGCAGTGCAGCATCTCTGTCACTTCCCATTGGGGACACCGCCATCACCCCCAGGGATGTCCCCAAGGGCTTCGGGGTGTGGAGTGGCATGTGCCATCATCCTCCAGCCAGCCCCACAGCTGGGGATCTCCCCCATTCCCTGACTGGTTGGGCAGGGCAAGGTACCCCCTGGGTGCTGGCACACAGGTGCCACCCATACCTTTTGTCCTGCCCTCCTTGCATACCTCTCCCTGTCCCCTTGTCACCCAGGCTCAGCGCTGAGCTGGCACTGCCCCACGGCCCCGCTCCATCCCTGCGAGCAGGTCTGGCTGTGCCCCATCCCCACCCTAGTCCCCCCAGGGCTTGGATGCTGGTTTTGCTCTGCTCGCTGTCCCTCCTGCAGGGCAGTGGGGAGCCCCCTGGTCATGGACCCCAACAGCATCTGCCGCAAGACGAAGCGGCTGGCGGGGAAGCAGGCAGAGCTGTGCCAGCTGGAGCCAGAGATCGTGCAGGAGGTGGCCAAGGGCACCAAGCTGGGCGTCCGGGAGTGCCAGTACCAATTCCGCTTCCGCCGCTGGAACTGCACCAGCCACAGCAAGTACTTCGGCAAGATCCTGCAGCAGGGTAAGGCCAGCGCTTCATCAGCCTCCCATCTCCCAAAAAGCCTCCAGCCACCCAGTCACGCACCTCCTCAGGACTCCTGGAGCAGAGTCTGGGCGTGCAAACCTGTGTGTGTGTGTGTGTGTGTGTGTGTAGGGGGTTGCTCAGTGCTCCCCAGTGCAGTCATGCTGAGGTTTTACTGCCAGGACATGTCTCCCCGTGTTGTAATGAAGCAATTACCAATGCTCCCAGACAGCGCGGGGCTTCACAAAGCCCAAGAATGCACCCTCGTCTGGCAGTGATTTACTGCTCCCCTGGGACCCCGGGGTGTGCTGGGGGAAGGGGCCTGGGTGGGAGGCAGTGCGCAGCCGCTGGGAGCTGCCCCTTGCCCCATGGGTGCCCTGCAGAGCCCTCCTCCTAGCCTTGCAGGGAGCAGGGGAGAGGAGTGCTTGCCCCCCATCCCTGCGTCCCTTCGTGGGCACCCTGATGTCACCCTGAGGGACAGGGATGGGGTGGCAGGGAGGGATGGGCAGGGCCCAACCAGGTGGATACAGTGGTCCAAGCCCAGTCCAGCTGCATCAAAGCCAGAGCAGGGGCAGAGAGAGGGGGCACCTGTGAGTCTGTAAGGGATGGGAAAGCCCTGCCACGCTCCCCAGGGAGAGAGGCTGGGGGGTGGATAGGGAAGGGAGGGATGCCCAAAGCACCCTGGGCTGGTAGGGTCACTGAGTGGGTGGTGAGTTTAGTCCTGCCCCTGGTCCCACATTGGTCCCTGTGCTGGGGCGAATGAAGATGCTGGAGTGAGACCCTGTCTCCTTGGCCATCACATCTTCTGCTGGTGCGTCCGCCGGGCCAAGGCAGAGTGGGTATGCCCTTGGGCCTTGCAGGGGGGTCAGGGTGGCTTCCCTGGGGGCATTGGCAAGGGCAGAACACCCTGGGCACCCTGCGGCTGCGGGTACCAGTGGGGGGCAGAGCTGGGCCCCTGAGGAAGACAGGGCACGTGTGGGACACTGCTGCCTCTGGAGTCACCTATTTTCACGCTGATCTGGCAGCGAGGCAGGTGGGATCTGTGCCAGGCAGGGCTCCAGACTGGAAGCAGAGTGGTGCCAGGATGCCAGGGTCAGACCAGGTGGCGAGTGGGTCATGCTGGTGGATGAGCTGTCGGGTACCTGGGGGCAGCTTGGGTTGGAGGAGACACAAGGGCATCAGGCATGGGGATGCTGAAGGAGCCACCACGCTCTGTTTGGTCCAGCCTTGCTGCTGGGGCAGTGGAGATGAGCAATGTCCTGGGGACAGTGGTGAGTTTGGGAGCCCCTGGCGCTCTGAGGACGTGGGACAACCCAGCTAGAGGCATGGAGTTCCTCAGGGCTGCATCATGGGTGTAAGAAGCAGAGAGCTTGCCATGCACTGAGAGGTGTCAGCAGGCACCAGCCTCCCTGTAAGCCTGCAGGGACTGTATAAACCATCCCAGCATTTTTGGGGTTCCCAGCTGCCATCAGCTGGGTGCCTCCCATCTGACAGCCTCTTCTTTCCAAGGATGCTGCAGAGGGTTCCGGTTCCTGGCCGTGGCCTCCCCGGCGCAGTCGCAGCCGCCCCCCCTTCCCTCCCTGCTGCCTGTGCCAGGCGCTGCGTGCCAGGGCAGGCTGGCCTGGGGGCAGCCACGTGTCTGGAGGAGCTGTCAGAGGAGCGGCATCCCCCCGGGGCCCCGGCTGGCAGGGTGGCACGGGGATCGCTGCCAGCTGCGGGCTGCTCGCCAAGGGCTCTTCCAGCCCCAGGCGGGAGCAGGCGAGTGGTCGTGTGGCTTAGAGAGGGCAGGAGGGCCAGAGCAGAGGACACCCATCCCTGGGGTGGCACGGCTGGAAAGGCACCGGTGTGCCCAGTTCCTACCAACACCAATGGGAATCAGGTGCTGCGTGGGCTTGTGGAGGAGCTGCTCATGGAGCTGGTGCCCAGGAACCCCTCTTCCCACTGCACCCCAAGTCAGAGTGCTGGAGACGGAGGGATGGGGCACCCACCAAAACACACCTTCCCTTCTGTCCCCATGACCCAGGCACCCCCCCACGTGTCACCACCCCGGGCCAGCCCTGCCCTGGCACTGGGGTGGGCAGGGGTTCGCCTGGCACGGGGCGGGGGGAGCACGGGAGCCCCCTGAGCAGGGCGCCACAGCCCCGCTGCCAGAATCCCCCGCTGGCTGCGGCTGCAAGCGGCAGGTCCAGGCAGGGGAAAGATGCTTGGAATTCGTGTCCCGGAGCTGAGACAGACAGGAGCAAATACTACTAATAAATAATCCTGCAGGGTGGAGGCTGTGCTGGCGGAGGGAGGGGGGCAGGCAGCACCCCATGGCAAAGCGGGTATGGGGGGAGAGTGGGCAGCACAGCTTCATCGCTGCCACCCTGCAGAGGGGTGAGTGGCACCCGCGCTGTCCCTCCCAGCACTTCTCTCCAGGTGCCAGCTTGCAGCTGGTGATGGGATTTTTACTGCTTGGAGGGACATTGGAGGGTAGTGTGAGGAAGCTCTGGGTACCACCTGGTCACCCGGGACCCCCCCTTGCTCTCCAAGCTCCCCTCTCCCCTATGGGGCAGCACCCATCCTTGCAATGGGAGGCAGGAGATTTGTTGCCCCTAGGACCCTACAGCTGGGGTGGAGGAATGCTGGCAGGGCCTGGCCATCCCCCAAATTCTGCATATCTGCTTGCAAGAGAGAGCTTCTGCCCCAGGCAGCCCGCTCCAGGGTGGGTGCATCACCCGGGGAACAGCACCGAGCACAGACGAAGGGGAAGAAGGGGAGGTCCGAGCCCCCATGCGATGTTGGTGGGGGGATGCTTTGCTTGCAGTCTTTGCCAGAGGTGACCCCGCATCCCGGCGCTGGCTGTTCCCCTGCAGATATCCGAGAGACAGCCTTCGTGTATGCCATCACGGCGGCAGGAGTGAGCCATGCCATCACGCAGGCCTGCAGCATGGGCGAGCTGCTGCAGTGCGGCTGTGAGCTGACGCGGAGCCGGGCTCCCCCCTCGCCCACGGCAGGTCCGGGCATGGAGGGCACGGCCTGGGAGTGGGGAGGCTGCGGGGATGACGTCCAGTTCGGCTACGAGAAATCCCAGCAGTTCATGGATGCCAAGAGCAAGAAAGGCAAAAATGACATCCGAGCTCTTATCGACCTGCACAACAACGAAGCCGGGCGTTTGGTAAGGCCCCTGCGCTCCCTGCCCTCCGCAAGCATCACCCCACTGTGCCCCTACCCAACTTTATCTCCCCCAAGCCATGTATCTGCACCAACTTCGGGTGAAATATGAACCAAATATCTTTCAGGACCCCTTTGCAGGTGCTTTGGAAACCCCCTGTGCCCTCGCCCAGCACCTTCCCCTGGGCCAGGGCAGCACCAAGAGGCAGGGTTGTGGCTGGGGGTGCTGGGCAGGGAGGCGGGGGACCGAGGGCTGAGCATCGCCGTCTCTTCCCCAGGCGGTGCGCAGCTACATGAGGACAGAGTGCAAATGCCACGGGCTGTCGGGCTCCTGCACCCTGCGGACCTGCTGGCGGAAGATGCCCCATTTCCGCGAGGTGGGGGACCGCTTGCTCGAGCGCTTCAATGGGGCTTTCAAGGTGATGGGAGGAAACGACGGGAAAACCCTCATCCCTGTGGGCGACAACATCAAGCCTCCTGACAAGCAGGACCTCATCTACTCGGCCGACTCACCCGATTTCTGCTCGGCTAACCGTAAGACGGGCTCGCTGGGCACCCGGGGCCGCGTCTGCAACAGCACGGCCATGGACACGAGTGGGTGCGACCTGCTGTGCTGTGGGCGAGGGCACCGGGACGAGACGGTGGTGCTGGAGGAGAACTGCCTTTGCCGCTTCCACTGGTGCTGCGTGGTGCAGTGCCGCAAGTGCTCCGTCCGTCAGGAGCTCAGCCTCTGTGTCTGACGGCATGGGATAGGGCGAGGACAATTTGGGGGGCCACCCCCAGGCTCACGCTGCGGCTCCCCCGGGACAGAGACAGGCTGAGCCGGTGGCAGGGACAGCGTGGGTGAGCCCAGCTCTGCGCCCTGGGGAGTCCCAGCCTCCCTGGGGGACAGCGTGGGGCTGCCTGGCATCCCCACGGCTCCTGCGGTGGGGGCTGCGGGCGCAGAGCTTCCACTAATAAAGCTATTTAAAGCCGGAGTGCCACAGCGCTTCCTGGGGAGGGTTGGGAAGCGCTGACCGCCGTACTGGGACGGGACCGGCAGGAGAGCCGTCCTGCCCTGGCCGTGAGTCCCGATCAGCCGGACTTCCTCCAGCCTCCCGTTTGTGCTGGCCATGCTGGGACCCATGGCAGAGCCCAGCTCATTTTTTATCCACTCTCTGCTTTTCTTTGTGGTTGTAGAGCCAGGAGATGTGTGTGGATGAGGGCGAGCGCTCTCCTGCCCCGCTCTGCAGCACCCAGGCTGGGTGGGTGCTCTCCTCCCATCATCCATCGCCACCATTGCTTGGGGATGCTGGTTTGTGTCTCACCACCACCTGACCTGGGATGTTTGTGGTGACCTGCAGTCCATGGTCCCTCGGTTCACCCCTCATGCAGGAGGTACGGCTAGCTTCCCTGACACCATGGTGATGGGCTGTGAGTTTCTTGAAGGTATCCTCTATTATTTTCACTCCATCTTCAGCCACCATTGCTGCAGTCCCCACTGCAGGGCCTGGCACGGAGAAGCCCTACGCAGCGCTGACACTGTTGGCTTGGTGGCATGCAAGGCATTCGCTTGGCATGCCGTGGGCCACGTGCAGCCTCACCTGGCCGGCATGGTGCCAGACATGCCTTAGTAACCTGATCAGCCTGTGCCCCTCGTGGGCAAACACAGGGTGAGGAGCAGCCCGCCTGGCTGCCCAGCAGGGCAGGCTGCCATCCCTCTGCTCCAGAGGAGCCGGGGGTCTCTGAGGGGGTCCTTCCCATGCTGCAAGGAACCCACAGAAGCTGGTTTCTCCAGCCTTACCCAGCGTGGGGGTTTAGGTAACTGCAGAGGGGAATGTGTGTGTGGTGCCCACAGTGCCACACTGGGCAGGGAGGTCCACACTCCTGTGCCTGCCCTCCATGCTGTAGCAACGCAGGGCACGGGGGCTTTGCCCATCAACCCCTCTGCAAAAGGGCTTTCAGCTGAGACAGGGCATGCCCTAAGCGCTAGGTACTGCCAGGCAGGGCAGCAGCGGAGCTCGCAGCGCTGGGCACACTGCAAGGCCAGGGAGCTGCAGCGGGGTGCTGGTGATGCCCACCAGCGGGTCCCTCTTCACCTGTCCCCAGGCAGCCAGTGGGGAAGGGAAGGGGAACCAGGGTGCTGGTGAACCATTAACTTGGCCCAGCGAGCGCTGGGGCGGGAGCCTCTGTCAGCTGCAGCTTTGGAGCTGGAAATTCCCTCCTGGCTTGCCCACAGCAGCACTGGGAGAGGGGAGGCACACGGGGCTCCCGGGAACTCCCGGCCACGTGCCCACCTGTGGGAACACATGGGTGGGTGTGAGCGGGGCTGGGTGGGTGCAGGTGAAGGTATCTGTGCATGCAGGCAGCTCGGGGGGTGTGTGTGTGTGCGTGCACAGGTAACACGTCTACACACGTTCATGACTGTATGCATGCATGTGAGCTTGTGCGCGCACCCATCGCCATGCGTGTGAGCCCTTCATGGGTGTGCAAACAAGTTGGCCTGCGTGTCTTCATGCATGTCTATGAATATACGGCAAATTGTCAGTGTCTGTGTGCCGGTGACACTGTCCCCATGTGTGCCTGTGTGCGAGCATGTCTGTTTGCATGTGTCTCACTGTGTTTGTGCAGGTGTGTCTGGGACAGGAAGGACATGCGTGGGTGCAGGAGGGCCCTGCAGGAAGGGAGCTGTAGAGATGCAGGGTCTGTGTGCTGGCAGATGTGGGGACTTTTTGTAAGCTGAACAGGTCCCTTTTTGAATTAGAAACACCGGAGCACACCTCAGGCCCTGGGCTGCCCATCAGGGAAGCTCAGTTCAGGCAGGTCCTGGGAAACTTTGGGTCACCCCTGCTCTCCTCCAGAGCCATCCCAGGCTGAGGCCAGGTATACTGGGTGATTCTGAATCTATCTGTGAGATGTCGGAGTGCATGGGTTGAGCCCGGTAGAGCTCCGTCCCAGCTCTGACCTTCAGCAAGCTCCTTCTCTGGAGTCTGCCTCAGTTTCCCCACAATGGGCTGCTTTCATGCTCTTGGCTGCATGGACATGGCTCTGGAGGTCTGGATCATGGATAAACCCTGGGAAAGACAGGTAGTTCTTGTGAGTAGGGGATCTGACCTGTGTCCTCTCTGCCGTTGTCCCAAATCACAGCTTCTGAAGGCTGGAGACCACAAAAGCCAAAAATGTGGAGGAGGAAGAAGCTGGAAAATGGAGCTAGTGCAGAGGCAAGGGGTTCCACTTGGAGAGAGGCACATGGCCACTGATTGCATGGTGACTCCTCTGCACCTCCAGGCTATCTCCAGGTGCCCTGCCCAACTGTGGAGGAGGGTTAGCTCTTGTGGGGTCTGCCAACTCCCTGCCACTGCTCCCTGCTGGCCCTGAGCTGGCAGAGCCAAATCCATTCCCTTGGTAGCCAGGAGAGGCCCTGGCATAGGCAGGTGATGCTGGGAGCCAGGCAGGGTCTGGACCTGGCCCAGTGGCCTGGAGAGTGCTGAACAGACAGCAGAGCCCCCTAGCAATCTCCCAGCTCCCCAGGCCCCTAGCAGTCCCCCAGCTCCTCAGACCTCCAGGATCTTCCCAAGAGCTGTCCATCCGCTAGGACCCCATCCCAGACTCCTAGAAACACCCAGCAGTCCCCAGGAGCCCCTCGTCCCCCTAGCAGCTCCCCAGATCCCCAGCAGTGCCCCGGCAGCCCCCCAGATTCCTAGAAGTCCCCCCAGCTCTCCAGACCCCTAGGAGCCCTCTGAAACCCCTCAAGAGCCCGCATCTCCCAGCCCGCGTGTGTGTGTGTGTGTGTGTGTGTGTGTGTGTGTGTGTGCGTGCAGCATCCCCGCCGTCGCCGTGGCAACCCGGGATGCGGGGCGGGGCGGCCGGTGTGGCGACGGGCGGCCGCCAGGGGGCGCTGCGGCACGGGACGGCGGGCGGGGGCGGGGGGACACGGGGGGGTGGAGGGGTGCGTGGGGAACGGGGAAGTGGGCATGGGGGGGCATGGGGGGGTGGGAGGGTGCGTGGGGAACAGGGGGAGTGGGCATGGGGGGCATGGGGGGTGCGTGGGGAACAGGGGGAGTGGGCATGGGGGGGTGGAGGGGTGCGTGGGGAACATGTAGAGTGAGTATGGGGCGTGCATGGGGGTGTTCGGGGGGTGTGTGCATGGGAAGCATGGGGGGTATATGGGGGGTGGGCATGGTGCGGGGGACATGGGGATGTCCAGGGAGTTTGCCTGGGGGTGTGTATGGGAGGGCACGGTACAGAGCATATAGGGGTGTGCATGGGGGAATGCGTGTGTGGCCGCATGACTGTGGGTGTGCACGGGGCTTCACGGGGTGTGCAGGCGGCTGTGCTTGGGGAACTGTACGTGGGGACCTGAGTGCATGAGGGTGTATGCGTGTGGGGGTGCGTGTGATTGTACTCGGGAGAAAGCGGATGGGAGTGTGCATGTGAGTATGTATGAGCCCCTCAATACCCCCCACAGACTCTTGGCCCCATGCTCTTGGGGGCAGTGCTCAGGCAGGACCCAGCTCTGGGGGGCTGGCGTGAGCCAGGGGTGTGCAAGGGTGGCCGTGGGGGTGCCACGTGGAGCTGCGGAGTCCGGGGGCGTAGCCGTACATGTGCGTGTGTAGCCCAGATCCCTGGTGCCGGGCAGTTTACATTGCAAAACTCACAGGATCTTCCCAAGGGAAAAAAAGGAAGTTTATAATATTTGGGTTAAAAAAAAAAAAAAAGAATCCCAAACCTCTGTAACATTAATGGCTTCATTTTATTTTTTTTTTTTCTCAAATGGGAAGAGCACAATTTTCCCTTCAATTGCCCAAGTTGAAAACAGACGGACAGATTAATTCAATCAAACTTGAAAAAAAAAATCCTTCTGGACTGAGACCAAAAATAGAATGTTTTTACCAAAAAAAGAAGCTTTTTAGGAAAGTTTGGAGTAACGCAGATAGGCCTATGAGGGGGAGGCTGAGAAACCCAGATACCAGCTCAGCCGAGGGAAGGCTCGGACAGCAGCACCTGAAACCTCCGAGAAAGCCCCTTCTCATGGTTGTGGTCTCTCTGCCTGCTCCCTGCTGGGTGCTGAGCAGGGGGCTGCCGGCCGGAGCTGGGTCCTGGCCAGGGCTCCTGCCTGCCCAGCCCTGCTCTCCCAGAAGGCCTCTAACTCTCCTTCTTCGGGCTCTGCTGCTCCCTCCAGGGAGCTGCCTGCAACTGTCCTCCTCTGTCCCCACTCCAGCTCCCAGTGACAGATGGCACCCATGCAGCCATGGGGTCACATCCACCCTGACCTGCCCAGGAGGGTCCGACTCATCCCTGCCTGCTGCCGGGGCCCTGCTGACCCACCCCAGCCCCTGCTCCCAGCTCTGCCCTGTTCCTGGGACGGCTTTGGTGCACGCAGGGGCTGGGGGGGCGGGTGCTGAGGGGGGGGCCAGGCCAGCCCTGCTGCAGCATCTCCCAGCACCCAGGCAAGGGGATGAGCTGGGACCCAGGACACCCAAAGCAGGGTGCAGACAGTGGGCATGAGCCCTCAACAGGCAGGAGACGGGGTGCGCAAGGACGCCCAGGCATGCTGTTTGGGGATGCTGCCTGTGAGTGTGAGGGCCCTGTGTCCCCCAGCCTTCCCTTCCTTGATCCTCTCTGGTGCCCGGCCCCTGCTGTGGCCATGCAGCCCCGACACGCCAGGGCTGGCCACGCCAGCGTGGTGCACGCTAAGCAACATCTGCGAGGGTGGTGGGCGCTGGATGCTGGCAGAGAGCTGGGGCCCCCCAGAGCACCCCTCAGCACCCTCCAGCAGAGGGGCATCACAGAGACCCCCCCCACTCATGGGTCCTGTTTTTAACTACCAAATCTCCTCCACTCCCACGGCCTCGTTACTCACCCTGTAATGAAGGCAGCAGCCACCCTCCCTCTCTGGGGAGGGGGCTCTGACTATGCCTGCCCCCGGAGCAGGGAGCCGTGGGAGAAGGGGCTGCTGAGGCGACTCCATGACCTGCTCTCCCCGCATGGGGACCAGTACCCTCCACCCATCCCGGGGGCTGTGCATCCCTCCCTGCGGGGGAGAGGTGCCCGTGGCAGTGCCGCACAGATGTGCTTGGCCAGTCCTGATCCAGCCACCTCCCCACCGCCCCAGCTGGCGGCCTGGCCCTTTGGGGATGTGCTCTCCTTGCCAGAAGCAGTGCAAAGCCCCCATCCCAGTCTTACCAGCACCCCAACCAGCTGGGAGGCTGCTCTGCCATGCAACGTCCCCCTGCACAGCCAGTCCCTGTGGTGTAGGGGATGCAGTGTTGGTGGGGGCCTGCCCTAGCCCCGGCATTCGAGGCTCCCACAGGATGGTACCCACAGCGGAGCCTCAACCCCTGCCCTGCACCCTGCCGCCACTGTAGCACCCACAGCCGCGTGGTGGGAGGAGGATGAGGAGGGGAGCTCTGCCTCACTGCAAGGATGCTCCTGGGGATGGCTGAAGGTGGCCAGATCCTGCCTCTCCGCCCCAATGCGAGGGGCAGCGTGGCCAAGTGCCGATGCTGGGGCTGGCGTGCACCCGCTGCCCTGGGCCCTGCCAGCGCCCCAGCCCCGGGCAGCCAGGAGGACTGGCCGGGCCGGCCGGGTGGCCGTGCGGTTGGCTCCTGAGTCACGGAGAGCAGACTCGGGCAGGTCGTGGGGTGTGAGCCAGCGGGAGGGCAGCGATGCTGGGGGCTCCGGGGCTGCCGGGCTGTGGCAGCTTGGCACAGTGACTAATGCTGCCGCAAAAGGCAGGGTCGCCCCGACCCCACGCCCAGCCCTGACTCACGCAGCCGTTGCTCCGGTCCCGTGGGTGCTGCTGGGCAGGGGAGCGAGGAGAGTCGTGCTGCAGGATGGCGAAGGCTGTGTGAGTGGCTGGCTGCATGGGCTCCCAGCGAACCTCTCCTTCCTCCTCCTCCTCACCGGCTTGCATGCCCTGCTACAGACTGCAAGCCACGCAGCTCCCAGCACCCTTCCCCTCTGGCCTCCAGGTCCCAGTGGCATCAGACTGTCTGTCTGTCCTGGTGCTTCTCCATCTCTGCCCATCCTCCTGCTCCACCATGCTTTGGGGTTCCCCAGTGCTTCCCCCTGCACCCCTGCTCTGTGTTAGCAGAGCTGCCCCATCTGGCACAGACTAGCTGGACCTGGTGGTCCTGGGGGCCATCAGCCCCTCCATGGCCAGGACTCTGCTTGGCTGGAACAGGCTGGTTTCTCCCTGTGCTGTCCCCCAGTCCCATCCGCAGGCCTGCAGCCAGTCTGTGAGATCAAGTGGGAGCAGCATGATACAGCACACAGACCTTGACCCCTGCCTTCCCTGCTGTGGGTCTCTAGGGAGTCATCCTTGGACATCCCGAAGCCCCAGAGAGATGATCTACTGCTCCATGGAGATGCCAGGGACCCTCCATCCAGTGCCTATGAAAACCATTGCATGATTGCCCAGGGCACAGGGCTTGCAAGTTGCTTATCCCAAGGCAGAAGGGGCTAAAGGAGGGCATCTGCCAGGAGGGAAGGGGGGAACGGAGCCAGCGAGCCATGGGCTGCATGGAGAGGTGCTGGAAAGGGATGATGGAGATGACAACAGAAGAGCCAGCCCCATTCTCCTGGGGGTGTGGAGCCTATGGCGTGGGGTGCTGGCGGGACCTGCTCCTGCATGAGGGAAGGGGAAAGGAGCAGGGAAAGTGCAGGCAGCCCAGGAGCTAGGCAGGAGAATGTGGGGTGTAGGGATGGATAGAAGGATGGAGGGGCAGAGGGCTAGAAGGATGGAGAGAAGGGAGGATGGAGAGGAAGAGGGATGGATGCTTCCTGGTCCCCTGCACAAAGCACATGCTGGGGCACCACATAAGCTGCTGAAGGATGGGAACTGCCTGGGTGCTTTGGCCTGGACATGGAAGCTCCCAGCGGCATCCCCATGGTGCCCTGTGCCAGGGACCCCCCATCACCTTTCCCGCCCTGGCTCTGGGGAGCAACACACCTCATGCCAGCTCTGAGTGCTTCCTACATCCCTGGCTGGCCCCTGCAGAGCGCGAGACTGCTGAGGGGTGCTGGAGATGGGAGAGAAGCTGGGAAGTGGCACATCCCATGGCCCCGTGGCCCTGTGTCCCCAACCGGAGGGCTGCAGCAGTGACAAGAACAGTTGTGGTGCTCACAGAAGGCCCAACTTTTGCCCTGAGCCTTGATGCTCCCATCAGGACCAGAGCATCCTCCACCAGCCTCGCATGCCTGCCTGCACCCATCGCTGCTCGGAGGGGCCAGATCCTGTCCCATAGGCCCCCAGTTCCCCGGGTCACAACAGATGCTTAATCTTGTGCTTAAGGGCTTTGCCAGTGTGACGCAGAAGAAAGACTGGAGCAAAGGGCTCACCTGGCTCTTCTTCAGCCCTGGGACATTGCTGGGAGATGAGGAAACAGGTCTTCCCTGCCTGTCCCTGCTGTGAGCGCTGAGGCGGTGGGACACAGCGGCCGGCCTCCTCCCCAAGTCAGCAGGAGCGTGCGAGTGAGACACCCGCTCTTGGAGGCGATTATGTCATTAAGGGCTGGAGGAGGATGAAAGCATTTCCCCTCTGATTTGCCTTCGCATTTATTTGTGTGCAAGATCCTAATGAACATGCAAACATCTGCGCTCCCAGAGCCTGGGTGCCAGGGTCCCCAGAGCCGCAGGAGTTGCCTCCAGGTGGGAAGGAGCCCCGCTTTTGCCAGGGGACCCCCAAAAGGAGCCCCCAGGACACCCGCCGGTGGGTCCAGGTCAAGGGCAGCGCATGCCTGGCTGTAACCCCTGGGGTGGCCTGAGAAAGCAGGAGGCGGTGATGACCTGCTGGGGACACCCGAGCCAGGGTGCTGCCTGGCAGAGGGGGCTGCTCCCGTGTCTCTCCCCAGCTACTAAGGTGGGGGTCCAACCAGCCTGTACCGGGGTGCAGAAGGGAAACAGAGCACATGAGCTGGGTCTTGGGTGGGAGGAGGTGGGGCAGGCAGGAGCAGTGGCCTCTACATCGGGGTCCAGGGAGTGCCACCCCTCCAAGTCCCCTGGTGTTCTCTGCCCAGTCCTGACACCGCACCTCCCATCAGCCAAAGCCTGCAGCAAGAGGACAAGCATCCTATGGCAGCAGGGTGGCTGGGGTGGGTCCTGACATCGCTACCAAACTCCTGTGGGACACCCCACATTGCCCGCTGGGTGCTGGGGGTATTCAGGAGGGCAGCAGCTATGTGGGAGCAGTGATGCTGAGGGGATGCTGTGCAAGGGACCTCTCTGCACTCAGGGACAGAAGGGTCTGCAAACCCCACTCCTGCCAAGCTGCATGGGCAGGGAAGTTGGAGGGTAGATGCCGGCCCCATGCCAGCTCTCCCACCTTCCCGCAGCTCGGGAGCGGAGCTGCGGGCAGGAGAACAGTCAGCACCCCCAGGACTGAAAAAGGGACCTCAGTGGGGATGCCACCCCCCTGCACCCAGAGTCCCCAGGGGGCACAGCACAGCCTCCGGGCCCAACCCGATTGTAACTCATTTCCCAAAGGAAACGCATTTTCCTCCCTGGTGCAAACAGGAACCGACACGCAAGCGGTGCTGGCAGCCCCCGCCAGCGCTGCTGTGCCAGCGCGGAGACGCGCGGTGCCCGCCCGGGGGGAGAGCGCTTTGCCAGCTGCCGCCCGGCTGTTTACGGCGCGAACACCAGCGTGGCGTGGGCTGCGGTGGCTGGGGACACCGGGGAGCTGCGGGGGCACCGCCTGCTCCCTCCCAGCCACCAGCGCCCAAGAGGAGCCCCTCTAGCCCCAGGGTGGGGACCCAAACTCAGGGGACACCAAGTGTCCCCACGGCCAGGAAGGGGCTGCATTGGGGCAGATGGTGCTCGCTGAGTTACCCTCGTCTTTCCCAGGGCCACTCTCCTGTCCCCAAGGGAGCAGCACCAGGACACAGGGACAGCCTGCAAGGCCACCGCACAGCTTCCAGATGGGAGACCCCCTGCCCAGCGGGACCCCACGAGTGAAAGGGGTACCAGAACATTGGGGTGATGGTGCCAAGGAGACAGGCACGACCCGGGTGCCCAGCCCAGGAGGGCTCGTGGGGAAACTGAGGCAGGGAGCACTCAGTGGCCACATCGAGGGAAGCCAGAGCCACAGCTGCCGCTCCTCCAAAGGAATCGGCCTTACGGCACTGCTTTCCTGGCCCCAGCCCTGGGTTGGGGGAACCCAAAACGGGCCCGGTGCCTCCACGGGCTGTACCTGGCCACACTCTGTGCCCACACACAGTCACACCCCCAGCACGTGCCATTCACGCTCACACCCCTGTGCACACAGACAAGCACCCACGTGCCTCGCACCAGCAGGGACACTTTCCTGCAAACCCCCAGCTCATGCCAGGCACCTCCAGCCCCCATGCACGTACCCCAATACCCCTGTGCACCCCCAGTGTCCTGTGCACCCCCCCACACCGCGGGCACACTCATCCCCACTCCTCACGCCCCCCACATATCCCACGCTGCGTGCACCCTTCTCCCCGTGCACGCTCACTCCATGCCCCATGTATTTACCCTCTGCACGCACACTCACTCCCCGCACCATGCACACTCTCTCCATATCCCGCGGACGCTTACCCAGGCCACGCACACTCATCCTACACCCTGCATATTCACCCTATGCCCCAAGCACACTCAATCCACACTGCCCACACTCACCCATGCTGCCCACACTCACCCCACACCCCACGCACGCTCACACCAGGCTGCGCACACTCACCCTGCACTCCATGCACGCTCACCCTCACCGCTCACTTTCTCCACGCACACGCACCCATGCCACGCACAATCACCCCGCACCCTGTGCAGTCACCCACGCTCTGAGCACGCTCGTGCTGTGCGCATTCACCCGCGCCCTGTGTATACTTCTCCCACGCCACGCACGCTCACCCGCGCTGTGCACACTCACCCCGCACTCCCTGCACGCTCCTCCACCCCGTGCGCGCTCACCCCATGCCCGCAGCACCCTGCCCCACGCCCTGTGCGCGCTCCCCCAAGTCCCCACGAGCGTTCTCCCGCTCCACGCACGCCCACCCCCCCACGCCGTCCGCGCTCGCCCCCACGCCAGGTACGCCCGGCCCTCGCCGCGCTCAATCCCCACGCCGCACGCGCTCACCCCGCGCCACGCGTGCTCCCCCACGCCGCGCGCGCTCCTCCACGCCGCGCGCACCCGCCGCACGCACTTCTCCACTTCACCCCACGCACCGCGCCCGCTCCCCCACGCCGCGCCCGCTCCCCCGACTCCCCGCGCACCCTCCCCACGCCGCCCCTACCTCCCCACGCCGCGCCCGCTCCCCCCACACCCCCTCTACTCCCCGTGCACGCTCCCCCGCGCCGTGCCCACCCCACGCCCCCCCGGGCCCGCTCCCCCCGGCCGGCGCTCGCCCCCCCGCCGCCCGCTCCCTCCCCGGCAGGCTGCGTGCGACACGCCGCCTCCCCGCCCCGCTGCCACCCTCTGCCCCGTCCTTCCCCCGCGGGCTCCTGTCTGGACGTGTCGGGACTCGGGCTCCGGGCGCTGAGTAATGCTCGGCGCAGCGCGATCCCAGGCAGAGCCGCCGCCGCCGCCGCTCCGCGCCCAGCGCTGCCGGGGCGCTCCGGCCGCGACCCTGCCCGCTCCGCCGGCGGCCCGGCGACACCGGCGGCGGGGGGCGGCGGGGGGGCCGCGGCTCCCCATGTGCCTGCGGGCCCCGCGGGAGCCGCAGCGCCGCTCGCCCGGCGAGCCCTGCCCACGCCCGCCGCGGCCCCGGAGCCCCGGGGCGCCCTGGGGAGCGGCGGGGGAGCGCGCCCCGCGGGCCCAGGCCCCCCCCGGCCCCCCGGCGCGTCCCGCCATGGGGGGCTGAGCCGGGGGGCTGAGCGCGGCGGGGCGGCGGCGGGCAGGGCGGGGGGCGCGCAGCCCTCGCCGGGCTCGGCGGGCGCCGGGGCGGCGGGAGGCGGGGGGGGCATCCCGGGAGGATGGCAGAGCCGCCCCGGCGAGCCGAGCCCCGGCGCGCAGGGAGCCAGTGAGAGGGAGGAGAGGGGAAAACACAAACAAGCAAACAACCCACAACAAACAAAGCGGGCAGAGAGCAGCGCCGAGCCCCGCCGCCCCTGCCCCAAAGGCGCCCGCCCGCCCGCAGCCCGCACAGCCGCTGCCCCAGCGAAGATGCGCCCGGCCCTGGCCCACGGACTCTGCTCGCTGCTGCTCAGCCTCTGGGTACCCAGGTAGGACCTGCTCCCCCCCGGCCCCGCCGCCGCCGCCGAGCGCCCCGGCCCCGCGGGGAGGGCGCCGGGAAGCCGCCGCGCCCAGCCCCGCACCGGGGGGGCGGGCTGCCCGGGGGGCTCCGGGGGGGGGTCCCCGCCGCCCCGGCCCGGCCCCACACGGCTGCAGCCCCCCGCTCAGGGCGCTGTCAGGGCCGCTGCCCCCCCCCATCCCCGCCTTTCCCCCCCGTCCCGGCGGGGATGCGCGGCTCCCCCCCGCTCCGGGAGGCTGTCCCGTTTCCTCCCCGGCCGGAGCCGCCCCAGCGCCCGCCCTTGCCTGCCTCAGTTTCCCCGCTCTCCCCGGGCGGAGGACGGGACTCGCTGCCGGGGGGGCACCGCGGAGGCCAAGGGGGGATGCCGGCGGAGATGCCACTGTCGCGGGGGACGGTGCCCACGGGATGGGTGCCTTTGGGCTCCGCACCGGGGCGGGGGATCCACCTGCGTCCCCTCCCCTGCTCCAGCGATCGCGAAGGCGAGGGGGGTAAGAGGGGGCCGCCTGCCTTCCAGAAAAAGGCCCCCCAACACTCACCACCCCTGTCCATCTCCATCTCCCTCGGGTGGCTGGCAGCTCCCCTCCGCCCGCTCCCAAATTTGTGCGCTGCGGGCAGCCAGGGGTTAAGCCTGGTGCTGGTGTGAGTGGGGGGGTCCCCCGCCCTTCCCCCTCCCTCCAGCCCCTTTAAATATAATTTGTTAACGTTGGGACTTGTATTAATTAAAGCAGCAGCCGCTGCAGCCTGTGACCTGGGGGCTTGTCACCGTGAAATCAAGTTTAAATCCAGATTTCAAGGGGGAACAGAGCTGGGGGGAGCGCTGTGTCCTCCTAGGGAGCGTGACAGTGACAGCTCCTTGCCGGTCCCTGTCCCTCCTGAGCCCTGCGTGCAGCAAGAGGCAGAAGGACCTGCCCTCCGCTCTCTGGGGTGCTAGACAAGGGCCTCTGCCTCAGTTTCCCTGCAGTGCAGTGGGGAGAAGGACCATAACAGCCCCCCCAGGATGCCCTGGGAGGAGGTGGCAGGCATCGTGGCTGGCTCAGGACAGGCAGGGGACAAGGTCCCAGTAGTGCCTGGGGCAGGAGCTGCTGGGCTTGGGGATGATGGTAGCTGTGGACCTGGTTCTCGTCTCCTCTCCTGCTTCAACAGCGTGAATGAGCGCAGGAGCTGGGCAGAGGGTTCCCCTCCTGTGTAGGGGCTTTGGAGGGATGCACCCCTTTCTGCTCTCCTTCTCTCTGCTCCTCCCCACCCCGAGTCTCCCTGTTAGAGTCACTGTGGATTTGCACTGGGGCAGACCCACATATCACCCGTGGAAGTGGTGGGGTGGGTATAAACACCCTTGGGAAGCTGGAGAAAGCTGCAGCCTGACCCTGACAGCTCCCCTTCCCCCGTGAGCAAGCTGTCATTCAGCAGGGACCCTGGGGCTGAGTGAGCCCTTCCTCCAGAGCTGGGCGAGCGCTGAGCTGGGGAAGTCAGTCCCAGGTCCCCAGGAGCTGCTTCTGTCTGTGTACTTGCACCAGGCACGCAGGATTTGGGGGAACGAAGGGGGAGTAACCCTTCTCCCCAAGACCTGGCTGCTCCATAAGGCAGCTGCAGTCCTTCCTCCAGCATCCTCCTCCAAGTCTCATTTCTCTAATCAAGGCTCAAAAGGGTCCAGCTCCCTGCTCCTCCCAGGGACCCAGCTCTTGGCCATCCCGGGGAAGAGGGAGCCCTGCCTGGAGAGGGCTCTCAGCAGGGACCGAGCTGCCCTGAGCAAGGAGCAGGGTGGTGCTGAGCTCCTAGTGGACCCTGCTGCAAGCTGCAGGATGCTCCTGAGCATCCCACTGCCTACTGCTCGCTTTGCCTGCTGCTCCTCTGCTTGGACACTGTGGATCCCAGGATCCTTCAAGCCATTCCCTGGAGCTGGGGAGACACTTCCTCCGCTTCCATCTCCCTCTCTGCCTCTGTCTGTCCTGTGTACCACTGTCTTAGCTCCAGGCACCTCTCTCTGGACATGCTTTGTCCATCTCCCCATGCTCCATCTACCTCCCTGTTTCCCCAGGCAGCATCTCTACTTGTATACGTACTTGCACCGCCGCCACGGACCATGTGCTTCCCCTTGCACCCATCCATCTGCTGGTCTCTTGTGCTTCTGTGGTGGCAGGCATCAGGTCCGGTGGGGCTGGGATGTGACAGCGGATTTGGGATTGTTGCTGAGAGCTTGAGGGTGTTTGGCAGGGTGCTTGGTTCCGAATTTCCCAGCCAAGGTGGCAGGAAAAGGCTGGTCCCTCCGGTTACCTCCCTTGTGAGGACCAGCAGTGCCAGGGGGATACGGGAGATGCAGGGGGAGGATCAGCCAGCAACAGGGATGGAGCTAGACCTGGGATGGATCTCCTGCTCTGGGGGTCTCTGGATTCTCCCAGGGGGAAACCCATGCTCTCTGGGGAAGGCAAGCAGGGGCAGTCTGTGCCTGAGTCTGCACTGCATGGCCAGGGCGGGAGATCCCTGGGCGAGCACGCAGAGGGGGTGCAGCCCCAGGAGATGCTGGGCTCCAGAGGCAGCAGGGCCAAATTCGGTTGCCACTGGCCACAGGCTGCTGGGGTGTCCAGGCTGTGCCGACATGGCTTGAGAGGATTGCAGCCCCAGTGCTGCTGGGACATCTTTGCCTGGCTGAGCTGCCATTGTGCCCAGGGGTTTCCCAGCCTTCTCTATAAGCAGTGGGCACAGTGTGAGTTGAGGAGCATCTCCCCTCCCCATGTGTCCCCCCCCAAGCTCTTCCCCCTCCCCGAAGGGAAAAGGAGCGGAGCGGTTGGCACATTGCTTGCTCCAAGCTCATGCGTTTCCCTTTCCCTCCCAGCTCCTGCTCCAATGAGATCCTGGGCCTGAAGCTGCCGTCGGAGCCGGTGCTGAACGCCAACACGGTGTGCCTGACCCTGCCGGGGCTGACGCGGCGGCAGCTGGAGGTGTGCGTGCGCCACCCCGACGTCACCGCCTCGGCCATCCAGGGCATCCAGATCGCCATCCATGAGTGCCAGCACCAGTTCCGGGACCAGCGCTGGAACTGCTCCAGCCTCGAGACCAAGAACAAGATCCCCTACGAGAGCATCATCTTCAGCAGAGGTAAGGGCTGGACGGCCTCCCTCCTCTTCCTCTTCCTCTGCCCAGCCCCTGCTCTCAGGAGCCCTCGTGGGCTCCCCATGGGCCCCTGCAGAGCTCTTCCCTGGCCCAGGGGACCAGGCCAGCTCTTCAGCATCCCCATGGATGAAGGCAGACAGAGCCTGAGAAACCTTAGGGTCTCTCAGACCAAGCAGCACTGCACAGTGGCAAAGCTGGGCTCTTCTCCATGCACCTTTTTACCTACGCTGGCCCTTGTCCTGAGCTGCTCCTCCCTGCCCAGCCCCAGCTGCTCCCAAGGCTCCTTCCAGGCCCCACTGCTTGCTGGCATCTTCCCCCCATGCGGTGTAGGCTGGTGTTTGGAGCCGTGCTGTGGGTGTGCAGCACAGCTGGTGGGTCTGAAGGTGGATGATGTGCTTTGGGATTCGGTTTGGTGGATGCAGTGAGCATCTTGGCTCATTCCTGCTCTGGGGATGGTGTTTCAGTGCATGATGGTGAGCAGAAATACCCCTAGCTAATGGGATGTAGCTCTGTGGGCCCATCACCCTGGCGTCCTGCCTTTGTGTTGGCTCCCCAGTGCAGAGAGCTGAGGGCTCTCTGTTTTGTGGGACCCTGGAGCATGGTGGCACGGGGAGGGGCAGGGAGACAGGCTGTCCTGGGAGCTCGCCTGCCCAAAGAGCCCCCACCTGCGCTGCTGGGAGAGCTCTCCTAGCCCTCCACAGTCTGCCGAGCCCCAGTGCCAGGGTCTCCTCATCTCCCTCGCAGGCATGGCCTGATCTGTGACTATCAGAGCCTCCCGGGTCGATACTCTTTCCCTCAGGAGCGGACTCTGGGGGTGCAGAGGGGCTGCCCTGCACAGTGCAGAGCAGGGTTGTGACCCGATGGGACCTTCTGTAGGACTTGCATATATCTTCTCACCTAAGTACCCTTCTTGAAGCCTGGGCCTTGGCACACACCGAAGGTCCCGTTGCCCCAGGCTGTGGGCAGGAGAGAACTGTGTGGTGCCAGTGGCAGGCAGGCAGGGTGCTGAGGGCAGGCAAGGTGCCCAGCAAACGCATCGCTCCTCCAGCACCTGAGGAAGGAGAAAACTACCAAAGATGCTGCTCACCTACCCGCTTTAGGAGCCTCCCTAGCCTGGTGCCCAGCAGAGAGGTGCCTCTGTCTCCCTCTTCCCCAGACATCCTTCCACACCCTGCAACATCTCTCCCTGGGACTGCGAGGGGAGTCTCGGAGAGGAGAGGTTGGCAGCTTGAGGCTTGCATGCCTTTGAGGGGATGCAGGAGCCCCCAGGCAGCTGTAGCAGTGGGGAGATGGCTGGAGAGGGGAGCACAGAAGCGTTTTGGTGCTGGGAGGTCCCTCATGTCCAGGGCAGATGGGCAAAGCCTTGCTGGAGGGGATGCTACCTTGGAGCACGCCTGGCGTCAGGGCTGTGGTCCTGCTGTGGAGCAGCTGCCGGTGCCTGGAGAAGGGCAGTGTCTCTTCCCTCCGTGAGCAGCGCCCAGGTTAGGGCCTGGCAGGGAGGGTGGGGACGTCAGCCCTGATAAGCATCGAGGTATTTCCAGGTCCTCTGAGGAATGCAGTTCACTTCTAGTCTCCTCGGGCGGCAGGAGACACCGACTTGCTGGCTCAAGTCGCTCACACACCCAGGCGAGCTTCCCTGCTCCGGGTCCCACCAGGCTGGGAGAGAAGCTCCAGCAGCAGAGCGCGTTGACCTTCTGCATCCCTCCCTCAGCCCACCAGGTCTGGTAGTGGGCAGTGACTTGCAGGTCACTTGTGTCTCAGGTGCCACCACAGCCCTTCCCGCTGTCAGGGCTGTGACCGATGGGTGTGGGGGCTCCTGCAGCCCCTGGACTCTTGCCCCAGTCCTGGGCTCTTTGGTATGGCTCAGCCCAGGCTCACAGCACCGGTGGGATCCCATTCCCTGGGATGGAGACCCAGCACCCAGCACTAGGGAAGGATGGAGGTAGGGCTGGAGCAGCAGAGCAGATGGGCACCTCATGGCACTCCTGTTTTGGCAGCAGAGGGTGCAGGGTGAGCCCCGAGCACCCAGGCCATCCCATGCAGTTGCTCCGAGCCGTTCTGGCATGGAGCAAGCCTTGAGGTTGGTGCCCTGGCCCGCTTCCAGCCGACTCGTGTCCCTCAATAACGGAGCCGGAGCTCTGAGCTCCGCCTTGCAGCTGTTATGGACACAGCCATCAGAGCAGGGCTGCTGGGTGCATCTCCTGAGCCCAGAGCCAGAAGAGAGGTGAGCGGTGGAAGCGAGGGGTGCAGGCTCCATGCCGCAGGCATTAATGCATCTGACCCCCAGGGACTGGGTCTCTGCTCTGCGCCCTGCCCCATCCTTGCCATGCCTGGGAACACAATGTGCTTGTAGGATCATTGTTTGTAACCCGAAGTGACAGACCCCTTTAATCTTTCATTCCTTTTCCCACTTCTTCTGCCATCAGTTCAGCCGTGCGTGAATCTCACTTTAAATTATTTGTAGCTGTCTTCTCCCTCCTGCTCTCCCCGCTTGGCTCCGCTCCCCACCTCCGCCCCGTCCTCCTGCATCTCTCACATCTTCCCTAGCGCGGGCTGAGCCATCTGGGGTGCAGTGCCGGTGCCTGTCCCATGCTCTGCCCGCCATCCAGGCACTTGGTGGAGCTGGGGGACTCATCCCCTGGGGACAGAGCAGGGGACCGTGGCAAATGAGTGCCTGTCTCCCCATCCTGCTGATCTGATTCCAGAAGTTTGAGTGCAAGCCCTGGGGAGCCAGGAAGGAGCAGGGAGGCTTCAAATTGGACAGAGCTGGGAATCTGGCAGGGCTTCTGGGCAGCATAGCTGGGGACAGGCATCCTGACAGCATCCTGGGCAGAGCACAGACCTGCTGGATGCGGCAGGGAGATGCAGCCCTCCCTGGGGTGCAGTGCACAGCGGCCACGAGGCACAACAGGTTAGTGGAGGGTGAGCAGAGGGGGTGCCCAGGGATTTACCATCCCTGCTCTCACAGAGCCTCTTTTTGTTTTTCAGACACCCCCATGGGCTGTGTGTTTTTCTGGTTTCGTTTTTTGGTGCTGCACCCTTTTGGGGTGTTGGGTGTCCCTTGTACCCCTTGCTGAGCCTCCAGTGCCATCTGCACCCCCTGTCCTCCTTGGCCCACATCCCCTCCATGTGCATCCAGGCTCAGCGTTGCCATTGCAAATCCTCCTCCTGTCCTCCCTGGCTCCTCAGCTGGCTGCCTACGTCCTCGCCACCCTCCTGCCCGTTCCCTGGCACTGTCACCCCTGCCAGCACCCTCCAGTCCTGTGCCTGGTCCCATCCCTCTCTGCTGTCCCTCCCTCTCCCTCCAAGTGCCGGCAGAGACATCCTCTCCTGGCCCCAGGGGCATATGTAGGAGGATGAAGCAGTGAGATGGAGGCAGGTGGCTGCATCTGCACCAGTAACTGAGACAGGTCCCTTGCCCCTGCTCCGAGGGTGAGCAGTGCAATTGTGTCCACCTCACTGGAGAGGGTGGCCTGTTGCCCCTGGTATGTGGTTCCCTGGTGCCAAGGGGTCTGCGTGGCCACAGCCAAACCTTGATTTCATACAGCAAGGAGGGGGGAACTCCCTGCAAGGCTGGAAACGCCAGGTGCTGGGGCCCAGCCAGCTATGAGCTGGAGTTTGGGGAGGCTTTGCTGTGCGGGGAGGGAGGCAGGTGCTGTTACGGCTATCCAGGGAGATGCTGACGAGCTCAGGACCCCAGCGCTCGGCTCTGTAGAGCCCCAGCCAAGCTCTGGTGCCCGCAGACCGCAGCGCCTGGCCCAGTGCAGCTGCAGCTGGGCTGCTGGCAGCGTTTTCGGTACCCCCAGGCAAGCCAAGGGCTTTGCCCACCTGGCTCTGAAGCGCACATGAGTGATTCGGATGCTCAGCTGCATCCCTGTGGGTGCCCCCATCCCCTGGACCTTCCCCCAGCTGATGGTGGCAAGTGGGACCCTGGGGATGGGGCAGCATCCTGGAGGTGTGGGGCTGAGCCGGGCTCCCTGCAGCCCGCAGAGCGGCGAGGGCTGCCGGCTCAGAGCGTCGTGGGCGGATGGGGAGTGAGGGCTGCGGGCTGTCCCCGGCACACTCAAGGAGGTGCAGGGAGGCAAGTCGGGATCTGCAGGGAGGCATTTAGTGCCTGGCGCTGGGCCAGACCCTGGCAGGTTCACCTGCAGTTTAATTAGGGAGAGGGGAGGGAGCGGGGCTGGGGGAGAGGCGGCGTGTCGGGACTGGCCATGGCAGGAGAAGCTCTCCTCCGCCTTGCCAGCCAGAGGGGCCGGGGCGACGTGTTGCTGGCATTACGGGGGTGCTGCCCATGGAGGGGGCGGCTGAGCATCCCTGGGGTACCCTGGAGTGCACCCAGACCAGGCTGTCCCGCCTGCTCCCTCAATGCCACCAGGGTGCCACGGTGGTGGGTGCTGGGAGGGCATCGCTGCCTGGGTGCGATGGTGAGCCGTGGGAGGAAGGCCACGTCTCCAGCTCTCCCTACCCCAGCAGACCATGGAGCCCACAGCCGTGCCTGAGCCAGGCCCGTTGCCTTGGTCCTGCATCCACATGAGAGATGGAGAAACTGCAGCATCCGTGGCAGAGCCAGTGCCAGCTGCAGCTTGGGGTCCTGCTGAATGGCCCCCCATATCCTGGGTGCACCTTGACAGGGAAAATTTTCCCCTGCTAAGAAAGCTGCTTTGGGATCTGACCTGGGGCTGAGATTTCAGATCCATCCTCCTTGTCCAGCACTGTCCTTTAAGTACACGGCATGCTGGATGCCGGCGGTGGTGTCAGGGTGGTGTCCTCCATTCCCTCTTCCCTGCAGGATGCAATAGTTCCCCTCACGCCTCCCACGGCTACAACCTCTTCTGCAATCTCTGGAAGGATCTGGTGACTCAAACATCACCACTGAGGTCTTAGGTGGCTGGGGCAGCTGGAGAGCCTCCCTCCGAAGGGCTCGGGGCCGGCTGCCGCACACAGCGCTCGGCTGCGGTTCCTGGAAGCTCCCACCCTCACCGAGCCCACGAGGCCGGTGGTTGTCGCCTGCAGCCACGTTGCTCGCTGCTTTGCTGCAATCCTCCAGGCTCTGGCGTGGCCGGGGTAGAGCGAGGAATGTAAACTGAACCTCCAAGCAGAACCACGCTGGCATGGCTGCTGCGGTCCTGGCTGCTGCCCTAGCCCCCTCCTCCCCGTTGCTCACAGCTCCCCATGAGAGCAGGCAAGGGAAAGAGGGGAGAAGGCAGGGAGGAGTGGCGGGGCCAGGCAGAGTGATACTGAGCAGGAAAATGACCACAGTGAGATGGGGACAAGACTCGAAGAGTACTGGGATGTCAGGTCCCGGGGGACCAGCCTGTCCCGTGCCCGCAGCCTGGGGGACGGCAGCTCCAGGGACAAGGACCTGTGCCTCATCCATCAGCTCACGCCGTGGAGGAAGGAGGAGGGCTGGGGCTTGACCCCAGGGGTTTCCCAGCTGTGGAGGGTACCAAACGAACCCGGCCTCTTTACCTGCAAGGAGACAGGCTTGCTAGACGGACTGGGTGGGGTAGAGCTTCTGTCTGGGCTCGAGAAGGGATTTTAAGGAGATGCCACATGTGAAATTATTTGTTAGGCTGGAGAAATGTGTGAGAAACAGGCTAACGGAAAGGCAGGGCTGAGAGGAGAGTGTCATGGTGGAGGGTTTGCTGCCACCACCCCCGGGCACTGGCTGTGCGAGGCGCTGGGGACGCCAAGCCGGGTGGCAGCGACAAGTCCCTGCTCTTGTGCTGTGCCTGGGTTTGGCTCATGAGGGGCTGGAGCTGACCCAGATTGTGGGGATGGAGAACTGATATGGTGAGGATTTGGGGGTCCTGGAGACCTTCCTGTGCTGGTTCTCCACCCTGCATCGCTCACCTGGGGGCTGAAGTTCCCCAGATTTGGGCTGTCCTGCTCTAACAGCGACGTGGGTGTGTTGCAGGCGCTGCCTGCCAGCGCTCTCCCCGGGGAGGCTGCGCAGCGTATGCACCAGCAGCCCCATTACCTGCCCGCTGAAAAATGTTGTTCAACTTGTGCATGGAAAGAGGCAGGCTGAGAGCAAGCTTGTCCCACACTGAGGGGAAGCTGGGAGAGGCTCCCGCTGGCTTTTAAGCAGTGCCTTGTTAATTTTTTAAATGCACCAGTGTCAAATTAACACACAAAAGAGCAGCGTGACTTTAAATGCAGGTTTCTGAGCTGTGTTTCATTTCCCTTTAATAAGATCATAGCGTTTACTCGGCGGGCGGCAGCGAACCACTGAGGAGACATGCGTGATGGCGAGCATCGCCCAGGATGGGCGACGGTGGCGGGGAGCGGTTGTACTCTCACCTCTCGTGGCTCCGCAGTGCAGGCAGGGAGCTGGCAGAGCCCTGCCCAGGATCTGTGCTTTGGGGTACTCGCCCAAGCCCCCTGTTTGATGGCACAGATATGCTGGAGAAAACACCCTAAAACCTCTCGTCTGTTCAGCCGTAGCAAAGCCAGGGCTGATCAAGCTGCTCTTGTCCAACGGAGGGAGAGAAGCTGGCAAACTCCAGTATTTATTTATTCACGTGTGAAGTCACAGCACAAAATCTGGCTCTCCCTCCTTCCCCTGATCGTGCTGGGGCTGGTCACTGCTCACTGAAGCAAAGGGCACTGCGGGCTCCCTGCTTGGCCCGGGAACGACAAATAAAAATATTACTTTGCATTTAAAATAAAATAGAAGTTCCCAGGTAGGGGAGGCTCTTCAGCTGGCTGCAGTGAAGCCAAGCAGCCCTCGGGCAGACCCTGCTTGCAGCTCTGCGGAGCCCCTGCCATGGGACCTGTCCCTGTCCCCGTCCACCTCATCCCCAGCTAATGACACTTGTGGACGTCCTCGCTCCCCGGCATTTAACGACAACCAGCTGCCGGCCCTGGCAGCACGCAGTGCGGTCATGGCATGCTCTAACTAACTAGGGATGCTCGATTTTTCCAACGCGGTATCACATTTAGAGCTTCTTGCGGGAGCTGGTGGGGCTCAGGGAGGGAGGGGGTATGGGCAGACAGATGGAGCTGGACAGGCAGTGCTGCCTGCTCCTGTTATTGCCTGATCCTGCACCCTGTGGGTGAGCAGAAATGGCCCATTCCTCAGCAGAAGTATTCCTCAGCCAGCATTATATTTAATATTATATTTAATATACTGGGAAACTGAGTGGAGGGGAGGGAGGAGATACTGCCTTTCCCATCAGAGCCATAAGGCTGATGCCTGAGCACTGCCATGGTGGCATCTCCCAGGGCGACGTGAAAGCAGGGTGATGGTGGGAGCTGGGGTCCCAGCCAGGGCAGGGCTGGGCTTCAGGGCAGCAATGTGTCCTGGTGGGGATGGGGCTGGAGAGCACCGAGTGAGGATTCGCTCATGGTCCAGATTGGAGCTGGTGCATCAGGACAAGGCAAGGCACAAGCCAAACCTCCGGCTCCCTGCACCTCAGCATGATGCAGGGCTCATCCAGCCCCCACGGGGGTCACGCCGCCCAGCCTGAGCCCCCCTCTCTCCTTCCTTGCAGGCTTTCGGGAGAGCGCCTTCGCCTACGCCATTGCAGCCGCCGGCGTGGTGCACGCCGTCTCCAACGCCTGTGCCCTTGGCAAGCTGCAGGCCTGCGGCTGCGACCAGAAGCGCCGGGGCGATGAGGAGGCTTTTCGGCGCAAGCTGCATCGTCTCCAGCTGGAGGCCATGAACCGCGGCAAAGGCATGGTGCACGGGGTGCACATGGAGCACATGCCGGCCGAGACCCCCGGCCTCCAGGACTCCTGGGAATGGGGAGGGTGCAGCCCCGACGTGGACTATGGGGAGAAGTTTTCCAAGGATTTCCTCGATTCCCGGGAAACCTACAGGGACATCCACTCCCGCATGAGGCTGCACAACAACCGCGTGGGCCGGCAGGTGAGCGGGGCACTGGGCAGGGGTGCGGGGCGATGGTGGCAGGGACAGGGTCCCCGGGACATGCATGGGAGGGCTGCGAGGGGCTCGTGCTGGCTGCGGTGAGACACGTGTGCGAGGCTGAGATGGCCCCCAAGGCACCCCCTCTCCCCAGTTTTGCCCGGAGCAAAGGCAGTGGCGCAGCCCTGCTGCCGAGCATCTCTGCTGGGGAGGGCACCGAGCATCGCTGCTGTCCCCCTGCCAAGGGACACTTCCCCAGGCCACTGTCACCTGCCTGTGCTGCAGCGGTGCTACGGGGATGGCACGGCAATGAGTGCAGCTCCTGCCACTCAGGGACTGGGTGAACTGGTGTTGGGCAGCTGCAGTGCGAGGGAACTGTGGTCAGGGAGGAGAAAGACACTGGCATGGTGTGAGAAGGCAGGTGTTGCAATGCACTGTCCCCAGCGAGGGGACACGGCACAGGCTCCGCAGCACCCAGCTGCAGCTCTGCCCCCGGAGAGGGAGCCGGTGCCCTGAGGAGACAGATGTGAGTGGGACTGAGCCGGGCAGCGGGTGCCTGTGCCAGCTGGGAAGTGCAGCATCCCCTCGGGAGCAGAGGTGACAGCCCTCAGCCTCACCCCCCAGCTCCAAGGGGGTGCTGGAGCCTGCCTGGGCGAGCAGGGCAGCCTCCCCTCCATTCTCATGATGTCAGGTCTTGTTAAAGGTGCTAATTAGTAGCTCGCTCTGTCTGGAAGCTGATGTTTAAAAGCAGCCTGACACTGGAGAGAAGCAGCATGCAGGCAGGAGGGGCTGGGAGGGTGGCTGCATTTCCCTGCCCGGCTTTGCTCCCAGCAGGTGCCAGGGAGACGCCACCCCATGGATCCAGTGGGACGTTTGTCCCCAAAACCCTGACCGCACACTGCCAGGGCCACGCAGGGGGGTGTGTAGTGGCTGTGGGAATAAGTAATTAAAGATCAGAATTCCACAGGGAGTGTTTCCCTGGGATGGCTCAGACATTTGGATGTGCTTCTTGCTTTGAGCATGTTTAAAGCCAGCTGTGAGATGGGGACGCTGCAGAGCAGGACCTTGATGTGTGCCCTGCCCTGGTGCTGGAGCTGAGCTTTACCACCCTGAAAAACCATCCCAGTTTGGCCAAGCTGTAAGTGCCTGGGGAAAGCCAGAATTTTTTGCTTGTTTGGCTTTGCTTGCGTGTGGTGAAGGCTCGCTCAGCGTTAGGCAGCTAAATCCTCTGCAGGCTGCTCTGCCCCAAGCCAGGCAAGACCCCCCCATCCCAATTCTGGCTGCAGGGCTCATCCTGGCTCCCCTCTAGCTCTGCGTGCCCCAAACCACTGGGACTTTTGGCAGTGCTCGGAAATTTGGGGTCCATATTGCCTGTTTCCCAAGGGAAGCTCCACAGCTCCCTGCAAAAGGTGAAGGTGAGAGAGGAATATTTGCACAGGGGGATGTCACAATGCAGTGCCTGTGGGATCTGGCAACAGCAAAATGCCTGGGGTCTGCTTGTCCCCAAGGGCAGGCAGGCACAGGACTGGCAATGTGGCTTCAGAGACAAGAGCTGGACTGATGGAAGAAGCCTGGGAGCTGGAAGCAGAGGCAGGGGAGGACCAAAGAGCTAAAGGAGGGGATGGTACTGGTGCAGGTGGGGAAGCAATGGCTGGATAGGCTGCCCAGCTCAGGGACCCTGTTGAGATGAGGGTGTGAGCCTGTCCGCAGGTTGGGTTGTGATGGTTGTGGGTGCCATGCCTTGGAGCAAGGAGGTGATGCTGTGTCTGGTCTGTGCCTGTTGGTGCCATGCTTATTGCCGGGGCTGGACCTGGCTGTCCACATTGCCTGGGGATGCGTTCTCCAGCTCCCCGCCTGCTCTTTTAGCAATGCTGTGGGTCCGACACCCACCCAAGCCCTCCTCACTCCTATGACCATCTTTCTGCTGTAATAAGGAGCAATCTGATGGGATTTCCCAGGAAAGGAGTAGCTGTGCTGGATGCAGCAGCAATGTGGTCCTCCCCTCCAAGTCCCGAGGCTTGAAGCCCTTGAGCAGATCAGTGATATGGACACGCACACCACGTGCCGTGCCCTGCCACGTGCCATCCCTCTCCATGCACCGAGCAGCTGCAGCACCCAGGACTATCCAGCATCTTGCTGATGCTGAGCATCCTCTCCACAGTCCCTATGTGTCCCAAGGGTGCTCTGCATGGATAAGCCTGGTTCCCAGCTCAGACCCTGCAATGCCAGGGGGAGGTGACAATCCCACCAATGGCCACAGCCAAGGGCCATGTGATGTGGGTTTCTGTAGTGTAGTGGTTATCACGTTCGCCTGACACGCGGAAGGTCCCTGGTTCGAAACCAGGCAGAAACACGCTGATTTTCTTTTTTCTGGGGAGGGGATTGCAGCTGCAGGGGATGCGCAGCATCCTCTGATGGTGGCAGTGGTCACCTTGGTCTTGAGTTGGAATAGGAAGCCCCAGGGCAACCATAGGGCTTCCTATTCCAACTCAAGACTACAATGGGTGTCCTGCATCCCTGGGAGGGAACAAGTTCCCCAGTGAGGAGCAGCAGAAGCATGCAAGAGGCTTTGCAGGTCCTCCTAACCCATCAGATCAGAGAGCAAGAGAGGATGAAAGGCAGCCAGGAACTACCCATTACCCTCACAACAAAGACCTACGATAAAGCTCTTATGAGCGTGTCTGGGAGGAGCTGGGAATGTGCGAAAGAAAGCACCAGCGAGTCCAGGCATGTGCTGAACCCGGGTGTCTGTGAGACGGGGGAAGGACGTGGCCGGGTAGGGGTGCGTGGAGGAGATCTGATGGCAAAAGCATGGGACCGAGGCTCAGATGGGTCCTTCTCGGGTCTCCCAGCTCTGCCAGGGTCCTGTCCCCTCTGCACTGCCCTTGCAGGAGGGATAACAAGCCATCCCTGGGCAAGGATAGATGGGTGCTGGGGCTCGGGATGCTCAGCAGTGATGGCTTGGGTGATGGAGATGGCACAGAGACGCTGCCTTCTCCAGCCCCTGCTGCAACCAGCCGTAGCCCCAAATGAGCCCCTGTCCAGTTGTCACGCCAATGTCCCCTCCATCCTGGAGGTGAACATCCCAGCCACAGCCCTCTATGTAGATATTTCCTGGTCCAGCCAAGGGAGCAGGGAGGGTATGTGGGAAAGGATGGGGTCCCAGTGCCAGCGTGTTCCTGTGGATGGTGGCAAGGACAGTGGTGAGCAGCTGGTGTTCCCAACTGGCACACCCAAGGCACGGCGGAGAGGCCGGGCAGCTCATTACCTGCAAGGTGGAGGCTGTTCCCGGCAGGAGACAGGACTCTCAGCAGGATGAAAGCCAAACTCCAGCCCAGCCCAGACCTCTCTGCCGTGTGCCCCGAGCTCCAGGCGTGTTTCCCTGACCTGCCTTCATTACCATAACTGCTTAGCAACGGAGAGATTTACTCAAAAACAAGAAAACAAGGAGTAAAAACTACCCACCCCTACCAACACAAGGCACACGCGTCCCCCCCCCAGGGAAGGGGCAGGAACAGGCAGCGCGTGTCAGGCATGAAGCCAGGCGGCCGGGTAGGGCTGGCATCGTGGGACGGGACCTTGCGCAGGGCCACGGTGTCCTCTGGGCTCCCCCCGAGCCCCGGAGCGTGGTGCTGGGTGGGGGGTCAGCCTGTGATAGTCTTTGCAAGCCCCAGCCCAGCTCACATGCTGGCCCTCACGGCAGGTGGATGTGTGGCACCGGTCTTGCTGTGGCCTCCCAAAGCTCATGAGCATCTCTGATCCCTACTTGAAATTCGGGTGACGGTGGGAGGCAGCACCTCAGCTCCCCACTGCTGCACCCAGGGCTCCTGCAGGACAACAGGCAACAGCCAAAAGTTGCTGCTCCCGAGACTCCTGGAGCTGGGGTTTTATGGGGGGAAAGCTCTGGGGAGGGAAAAGCATCCCTCCTGCATGCCCTGCTCGCAGTGCTCCTGGCCGGCAAGGTGTGTGGGGGACCCCTGCGCTAGGGGGTCCCAGTAGGGCTACAAAGATGCAGCCATGCTGGCTTTAACTGGGGTCTGTGGTCAGGTTGATCCTGCTGGAGCCAAGCAGCAGTGGAAGGTGAGATCCAGGCTCCTTGTCCTCCCTGGGGTTGGGTGGCTCACCCTCTCCTTTAGGTGCCGGTCCCTTGCTGGAGTATAAAAGCCATTCGGTCCTGCCAGGATGGGAAGGGACAGGGTGTGGGACATGGGTGACACTGGGCACAGCAGCAGGGTGCAGCCTTGCTGGCTTTGCAGCTCCAGGACTCTGATGGCTGCTGACACCATCCTGTGGTGTTCCCATAGTGCCAACCCATACAGAGAGCCGTGATGGCTTCTCTGGCCCCCGAAAACCATCTCCTCCATGCTAACCCTCCTGCCCTTCCCTCCCCACCCAGGTGGTGATGGACAACATGAGGAGGAAGTGCAAATGCCACGGCACCTCGGGGAGCTGCCAGCTGAAGACGTGCTGGCAAGTGACGCCCGAGTTTCGCCTGGTGGGGTCCCTGCTCAAGGACCGCTTCTACGGGGCCACCCTCATCCGACCCCACAACCGCAACGCTGGGCAGCTGGAGCCAGGCCACGCTCGGCATCGCCGCCGGGCCGGCATCAGCGAGCTGGTTTACTTTGAGAAGTCACCTGACTTCTGCGAGCGGGAACCGGCCCTGGACTCCTTGGGCACCCAAGGGCGCCTGTGCAACAAGACCAGCCCGGGCATGGACAACTGCGAGAGCCTGTGCTGTGGCCGCGGGCACAACATCCTGCGGCAGACCCGCAGCGAGCGCTGCAACTGCAAGTTCCACTGGTGCTGCTTCGTGGCCTGCGAGGAGTGTCGCATCACCGAGTGGGTCAGCGTCTGCAAGTAGCTGGGCAGGGATGGGTGCCCACCCCAGGGTGCCAGGGACAAGCACGCCTGCCCGCAGGGGGGGAGGGAGACGGGGATTGGCGCTGGGGGGGAGATGGAGCCACGGTACCCGCTTCCCTCCGCTCCAGGGGGAGCAGGAGAGGAGATGCTCGGCACCCTCCAAAATCAGCACTTTGTCGTCACCCGGGGAGGGCAGGGCTGCCCGCTGCCCACTGCCTGACGGCCCCGCACGAGAGCACCAAGGCTCCCAGCCCCGGGGAGCACACGGCCATGTTGTACAGACCGCCAACACCAGCACTGCTCGGGGGGGCGGAGGGTGGGCATGGGGATGGGGGAGCGCCCGCTGGCACCCAGCGGGACGGGTCAGGGTGGGGTGGGGGACAGCAGGGCATGGGGAGCCCAGGGTGGGAGGGGAGGGGGGACACACGCACTGGCACCGTGCACAGGTTCCTCTGGCCACATGTGAGGCTGTGCTCTGAGTGGGATGGGGATGGAGCATCCCATGGGATGGAGAGGGGGCACAGCTCCCCAGGCTGGAGCTCGCCTCTGCTGGGGCAGAGCTTGGGCCGGCTTGGGCTGTAGCATCGTGGCCGGAGGGGAGGGTGCCTGGGCCTGTGCTGTGCGTGCCTGTGTTATTGTATGGTAAGTTATTTTCTGATTGTGAATAAAAGTGGATCGGAGACAGCACAGGGTATTTCAGGGTGCAGCACCCTGCTCTTCCTGCTGCCCGGGGCTCTCTGCTCCTCCAGGGTGCCAGAAGGATGGAGGGGGACCCTTGGTACTGCCTACCCACTTGTGCGAGACTTTCTTCCCCGGTGCTCTGCTGCCATCCCATAACAGCCCTAGGAGCTGTTTGTAGACTGGCAGAAGGTGGGGACCCCCCGCAGGCACCCCAAGCCCTTGCAAGGTGGCTGCTGGGAGGCTCCTGCCTAGCTGGATGCATGCTGGACCCCATCCATCCCGCAAGAATCCTGGCTGTTGGCCCCACGCCCACGGCCGTGCCGGGGCTGGGGGCTGCGCCTCTGCCCGCTGCGCTCCCGGGGAAGGATGCTGGGGCTGGAGAGCAGGGAGAGGGGAAGGCAGTGAGGATGGGCCAGGCAATGGGGGTCCGCAAACAGCACCTCGCTGTGGTGGTGGGGAGGGCACTCATCTGGCTGTGGCAGCCTGCGGGGGCCAGGCGGTGAATCATGCTGCTGGTATCTCCCGGCTGATAACTTCCCAGCTCCTCCCACGGCTGCGCGCCCCTTGGGGCTACGCAGAAAAAAAAAGTGAATTAAAAAAAAAAATCGAGGAGGAAAATACCAGGCTGGAAGGAAGTGAGTGCCCCAGGCCCAGCAGGGAACGGCCCGGTGTCCTCGTTTCATAACGCTCCCGCAGGCAGCAGGGAGCTGGGTCAGCTGGGACGGATGCTCTGCCCTTCGCCAGCCCCAGGGGGACGTCCGACTTTGCCCCTCCAGGAGGGACTGGGTGGATGGGGTCCTTGTCCCTGGAGCTAGTTGTGTTTTAGGGGCTGAGGAGAAGAGGAGGGTGGTTGGAGGTGGTGGAGGGAAGCGTGGGAGCTCCTGTGGCCTTGCGGCACCCGCGCAGCTCCGTCTCCATCTGCCAGCGCAGCAGGCACAGCAGGGCACGAGACCACCGCAGTAGCTCCCAGCAGCAAAGACCTGGGGCTGGTGACCTTGCAGAGACAGGACCTCTGCTTAGCGCTCAGGGCACCCGGCTTCACCCTGTGGGGCATGAAAGCAGTGGTGTTTCCGCAGGGTGGGTTTGTTCTGGCAGGGCATGCTCCAGCAGTTCATTTTCCCTCCTGAGGTCCTGCTTTTCCATCTCCAGCAATATCCATCTCCAACACCAGGACCCTTTTTCCAAATCGCCAAGCCCTTTGCCTTTTGCCCTTTGCCCCAAGTGCTAGTTGGACCCCGTGATGTCCCCTACCCACCCCATTTCCCCCCTCCCTCCCAAGCTGCCCAAACCCCCTTGTCCCCAGGGCTGTGCTTCCCAGAGCAGTGGGGCTCTGCACATCCATCATGCTTCGGCACTTTGTAGGTGGCGTTGGCTTCCCACCTCCCAGGGGCTCCTTTGCAGGTGCCTGTGATCTCAGGGCTGCCTGGGGTGATGACTGACTCACCACCGAGCTCTCCCCAAACTGCACCGGCCCCTTCACTCCCCTGCTTGCTAATCCCAGGCCACCTGCGCTGCAGCAGCTGCATCCCAGCACACGGCTTCCCTGCCTGGGCTGAGCTGGGGAGGGGACCAGGGTGGGAACAAGGTGTGTTTGATGATGAAGAGAGGGGATGCAGGGCAGGGCTGCTCCCCCCAAGCACATCTCACATCCCCCAGTGAGGGACCAATCTCTGAGCATCATGGGGCTACAAAAACTGCAGCTTGCTCTCCCCTTGGCCCCCATTTTGGGAACAGCATTGCGAAACAGCACACCGGTAATGCCAGCACAGCCGGGGGGAGACTCCCCAGCACAGCCTGGCCACTGAGCCTGGTAAGCCACAGTGCCTGGTGCTGTCTGGTTCTGCAGACACCCCGTCAGAGCTCGGGGCCCTGGAACATTCAGAGGAAAACATAACAAGATCCCTTGATCTTGGTGGGTCTGCAGGTGGCATGGTCAGGGGTGGAAGCGCTGTGCTGTCGGGGTGCGGAGTGACAAGGTGCTTTGGGCTGCAGGCAGCGTGGTCTGGGTGCAGGCAGCATGCTCTGGGTGCAGGCAGCTCCAGGGCACAAGCTCCCTGGTCACAGGACCTCATTCCCTCCCGGGGCCCGCTGGCTCCCTACGCAATACCAACCTTCAAGGTCTGCTCTGTGGCTTCCCTCGCCAAGTGTCTGAGAGCCCCAGGCAAGACGCCAGCATGCCTGTGGTTACAAAGACAGTGGGAACCAGCTGCCAGGCAGCCATCCTAACAACTGCACCGCTGGGCACAGAAAGCTTGCAGGACACCTCCTCTCCTCACAGCCACTGCCGAGCCTCCAGAGCCAGTCGCCATCAAGGACTTGGCTCGCTGGGGTCTGGGCATCCCAAACGTCTCTTATTCCATGGAGCCTGAGTGCAGCCTCCCTCCTTCCCCAAGAAAGAAATGCCCCATATACCTTGCTAGGGCCTGGGAAGATGGGGTGATGTCTGGCTTTGTGTGGTTGGAGCCATGGAGGATTTCTGGGGCTTGGATTCACACTCCTTTGGCTTTGGGCACTCAGTGTGACTGGCTTGTCTCCTTCCACGTCTGCCTCACTTAATTCCTGATCCACAGGTGGGAACTGTCCGAGTCCCACCAAAGAGTCATGTTTCCTCATGTGGAGGGACTATCTGATTCTGCTGAGCTGCTTCAACCTTGCATCTTCTGGTGGATGGCCCCCCTGCCCCGTGAGGGACACCTCCACCCTGCAGGGCACCGCACACAGGGCTGGGCTGAAATGGGAATGTTCAAGGTGCTTCGCCCAAGAGAGAGGAATGACCATCAGGGTAGAAGAGCCCAGGCAGATGATGGAGGTGGGTTCCAGCAGAGGGGACCAGATTTTCCCAATGCTCTCCCATTATCTCCTCACAGAGGCAAATTGCTAAGGAAGTTCCAAAACTAAAAAAGAAATGGCCATTTCTTTCACCTGCATGTCATGAAAAGGGCAGTGAAGGCCTCTAAAGACTGCAGCAAGTCCATGATGGCAAAACCAGGTGGAACTTACTCCAGTTTCATCAAGTATTTTGGTCAAAGCTCTAGAGATTCCTCTGTTCCTGAGGGTCCCTGCTGCAGAGGGGACCACCAGCCTGGTGGCTCTGCTAGAGCCATGCGAAGCCCAGTGAATTTCTCAAAGTTTGAACTTCCCAGTCCCAGCAGCAGGATAGTTTCTCAGCTCCTTCCAGCAAACCAAAAGTAAATCTCACTTCTTGCCCCTGTGGTTGTGGAGAGCAATGGGAAAACCTGACCTGCGTGTGACCGCTGAAAAGGCAATAGAGAGACCTGAGCTGGCCCGATTGGTTTGCACTTCTGACAGGTCTGAAGCCAAATGTGTGGCTGTCCAGATGTGGATACCCCAGGCTGGTACTCTCTCAGACCCTGGCCTTGTGCCCATCACCAGACATAGCGTGGAAGAGCCAAGGCGACAGCGGATTCCCTCCAGCGCAGCAGGTCGCTCTGGTCCTTTCTCCTCTCACCCAAAGCCTCAGCTCATCTCCTTGCTTCTGGAAAGCTCCAGCAAGGGTGGGGAAGGTCTCTGGGGGTGGCAGGGGGGGAGTGGGGAGGCTGGGACTTTCCCCAGGAGATCACAGGAGGAACTTTGGCTGGAGGGAGGGGGGAACCGGTGAGGAGTTGCTACATCATGCCCCAATGAGCCGTGAGTAACTCCTCTGGTATTTCTTCCCCGCGCAGAACAGTCATCAGAGCCAGATCCTGCCTGGGGGAATCGCTACACGGGAACGCCCAGCCCCATCCAAATTCCATTGCTGCTCCCAGCAGGGCTGATGTGAAGCAGAGCCACGAGGGGATGGTTCCCTGGTACCCTCCGTCCCGTCCTACCTGCTGGGGTGGCATGAGCACGGCCATGGGCAGGGCTGGCAGTGCTTGCTGGCAGAGCCTGGTGGGCTGCTGACCCACAAAAGCAGCCAGATGCACCTGGGCTACTGGAAGTCACCAGAGAGCAAAGCCTTGTTGCATCTGCTGGTCCAAGGGGATCAGAGGGCAGACCCTTCCTTGCCTTGGTCTGGGCAACTGGCCTCCATGCTTCCTCTGGCTGAGAAGCAGGTGGCCATGGCTTGAGACCCTTCCCAAGAGCCTGGCTGGCACCGTGCTGCAACCTGAGCTGCAGAGAGGTGCTCCGAGGCTTTCCTGAAGTTCAGCCCCAACATGTCATGCTTGGCACCAGCACTCGTGCAACCCCCCGAAAAAGAAAAAAAAGAGTTTGGCCCTAACTGACCTGCTTGGCAAGGCAAAGTACCTACAGCGAGGCAGCAGCTGGCTCGGGAGAGGAGCCCAGGAGTCCTGTGCTCCCCCTGCCAGGCCCAGCTCCTGCCCACCACCCCCTGGCACAGCATCCTGGTGGCATTGCCCTCCATGATGAGGCAGGGGTCACCTACCCCGTGGGGAGGCTGTAGCCACCACTGTGTTGAATTCGTTGAGTGACCAGATATGCCAGCAGCAGCCCGACTCTGCAGGAGTGCCCCTGCTGCCTGGGAGGACTGCAGCCTCCTTGCTCAGCCGCAGCTGCACCAGCCCTTGGTGCTCCGTGGCTGGGTGCCCCTGGACACGGGGCTGCCACGCGCCTGCAAAAGGGACAGCAGTGACTGGAAATGGATGGGATGTGGAGATGGAGAGCGGAGGGACGGCTGGGGCTGAAGGCTGTGATGGAGCCAGGGCAGCTCCAAGAGCTCCTGGGGGAGGCTGGACAAGGCATGGGGAAGGTAGGGCTGAGCAAACTGGGAGCAGGGTTTGGGGTGCACTGAGCTCCTTAGGCAGGAGATCTGAGCGGAAGCAGTGGGTGCAGAGGAGCAGGGTGGGCAGGCACTGGGGTGAGAGCAGGTGGTGGAGACATATGAGAAAGGATGCTGACAGTGTGTCTGGGAAGGAGGTGATGTGGAGGTCCTCCACAGCCCAAACACCGATGGCTGAGATCCCCACCAAGCAGATGCACACCAAGTCTCTGCAGGGAGCCTGTGGACTCAGAGGGAATGCTCTAACCATTAGACCACCTTGCTCGTGCTGTGCCCCCTTGTAGGTCTGGACCCAAATATTCTTTGCTCTCTCAGTCCCGTGTGTGGTCCCTTGCCTCAGGAAACACCAGGCCTCTGGGGGAGTGTGTGAGGGGACACTGGTCCCCAGCACGGGTCTGTAACCCATGAGAATAGGGCACCCACCACTTTCCCTTATCCCTTGACCAGAGACCTCTCACAGGGAGTGCCGAACCCTGGCTGCTGCATGAATGTGTGCCTTTTCTCTGTCCCCCAGCTGGAGCTGAAGAAGAGGAAGGTGGGTGCCAGTGACAGGGAGGAACATTGGGGTCCACCAGCATCCCCAGCTCGTTGCTTCCATGAGGCAGATGGAGGAGGCAAGAGGATACCTGGCTGTGACAGCACACCTGGGGAGGGGGGTGACCCTGGAAGCAGCCTGGTGAGGACAACAGGACCGATGGGAGAAAGGAGGAAAAGCTTTTTGTACATGGACGGAGAACACCTGGGGGGACTTTGTGCCACCCCTCTCCTTCCCCCCATGGCAATGGGAGGTTTTGGGCTGGGGATGGAGATGATGGAGGGGCAGAGCCGGTGTGGGGGCAGGATGCCAGCGCAGAGGAGGTGGGAGCAGGCAGCTGGGGGTCGGGGGATGAAAGCACAGGGTCCTGGCGGGGGGTGACAGGAGCTGTGCGGAGGCAGCCAGCACAGCCAGGTGCAGCGGGAAGGGCTGGGGGGAAGGCAGGGAAAAGAGGCCAAGTGCAAAGAGAGCAAAGGCAGCGGAGGAAAAGAAAGCGTGGCCAGAGAGGCAGACATGAAAGGGGGAGTGAGGCAGAGGAGAGATGAAAGGGCCACGGCGCGGGTGCTCCTGCCTCCTCCCCAGGCTCCCGGGGCTCTGTAATCCCCGGGGAGCTGGCTCCTCTCATGTGGTGGCCTGCAGCTGTGTGCGGTCGGCTCAGCCCCACTGATCCGCACTGGGACTTTCCAGGAGGGGGAGAAACCCAACACAAAACACATGACTTAACCAGCGCCTGCCAGGCCCCGGCGCACGCGGGGTCCGGGAGCACCCTGGTACGCGGCACACCCCGGGATGCTGCAACCCACCGGGGCCAGGGCCAGCCGGCAGGCATGGTCCCTTCTGCTCCAGGGAGAGGTGGCCAGGAGCAGGGTGAAAGGGGTATGAGCCTGGCTGGTTGATAGGCAGAGCTCCAAGGTGGTTACACACGCACGCAAGAGCCGGGCTGAGCCAGGGAGAGCTTGCATCAACCAGCATCCTCGGCAGAACGGGGCTGGCCCCTTAGGGACACCCCCTGAGGGCACGAAGGTGGGGGGTGCAGGGCCCATATAGGCTCAATCCCTCTCCCCTGCTTCCCCTGTCGAGTGCCATACCCCCCTCCTGCCTGCTGGGCTTGGCTCTTGGTACCAGGGATGCAGCAGGACTTGGCAGATGAAGTTGGCACCCATCCTGATGGGTCACCATGTCACTTATTTTACTGCTCAAAAGCAAACCAAAAACCCAGGCCACAGCAGATGCTGAAGCGGTGCTTCCAAGGCACTTGTCACTTGAAATATCTCTGTTCTCCATGCCCAGCTCAGGCCAGCGGAGGGGGGCTCTTCCCCATAGCAGATGACCTTGCTGCTGGACAGTCCCCTGTTCACCACTGCTGACTGCAGGGATACTGGGCTCTGCAGGGATGCTGGGCTCTCTTCTCAGCTTTGGGGCACATGGGACAGCAGAGCTGGTACCCATGGGGTGTCCCTCATATGTCTCCCTTCCTCCTCGTCTGTTTTGCCTGTGCCAACCTTCTCTTGTGTGCCTATGTGAACCTGGTGGGCTCAGCTAGAACTGACTCTGACTGAGCTTGGGCAGCACCAGAAGCTGCCTTTCCCCTCCTGTCTCAGGGTTTTCCCTCTCCCCAACCCCACTTGCAAGATGAAAGAGGACCGGTGCTTGGCAGCATGGCCAGGGAGCTCCTCTGAGCCCCTGGAGAGAGTGTCACTCTGTAGGACTTTCCCCTTCCAAAGGTTCTCACAGAGCAGGGTTGTGTCAGCTCCACAGGTATCACCCCTCTGGGGAGATCCCATCTAACTCCATCTTTTTGGCTACATCTGGAAGTTCTCTGACTTCCTCCAGAATACCCCATCCTCCCCGCAGCCCCATCCACCCTCAGCAAGGAGCTGGAAGGGGACTCTCCGTGGGGCAAGGAGATCCCAGCCCTAATGCACTGTCCCTGCCCCTGCCACATCTGGCTCCTGCTCTGCACCAGTCGGGGAGGGTCGCACCTCCCTCAGCCATAAGCACGTGAAAGAAGGGGTGCAGCCATCCCAGGGTGCTCCCCATGACTGCACTAAAATTGCTCCTGGGAACATCTCCCCATGCCGGCCGGGAGTTCTGCCTCCGTGGCCACAGTGGGCTCTCGCTGCAGGGACCGAGCTGAAGAGGCGATGAGGGTCCTGTGGTGGGGAAGAGCCCAGTGCACTTGGGGAGCAAGGAGGTGGCTATCCACAGCCCCCCATCCCTCCTGGTACAAACCAGCCCTCCCCAGAGGAATGCTCCGGCACAGCTGCAGCTGCAGGGAGGGGAGGCGCTTGCTGAGCACCGTGGCATGAAGGCATGATAGGGCACGCTCCGCCGGACCATGAATACCTGTCCCAGGCGGTTAGAGGCACCCAAGGCGTGTACGGGTGGCGCAGGAGCACACGCCTCGTCAAGCCTGGGCGGTGGTGCTCCACCGGGAGAGGAGGCTCTTTCCAGTTTGCCCTCCCACTCGCACTGGTGAATGGCGAGCTCCCCCCTGCCAGCGACCCGCTTCCCCATCACACTCTGCACGTAGCGCACGGGTCTTGGTGGGGGGGGAATACCCCTTTTCTCCCTGGCAAAGAGGGTGCGAGTGGGCCTGGCCTGGGGCTGGGGGTGGGCTGGGTGGCCTCGCTGGGTCCCTCCAGCCTTAGCATCGCTGCTTGAATGAATTGCCAAGGGAGCTGCTGAGTGAGGATCAGAAATCAGGAGATGTGCAAGGCAGTGAAAGAATAAAGAGAAGCACAAGTAGTGGTGCCTGGTGACTTGCTCTCATTTGCTGCTTACATGGACATGGACAGCATGCCTGTCACATGCATGGGGACACGTCCATGTGAGCCTCACCCCTGCTGCTCACACACAGCTCACTGTGCCCCTGCTGCTGCAGGATCCTATTGCTCAGGACAGGCTGCATCCCTCTGCCACTCCGTTGATCACACTGCCTGCACCAGACCAGGAGCACTTGTCATCCCAAGAGGTCCCCAGGCTCTCTGCTCGCTTATGCTCTCAGCCCAGGTACCGATGCACATCTCCCTGGGGCATCCAAAAGGGCTGACTCCAAGTAGAGAATGAGGAAAAAAGCCAAAGCCAAAACCTCCAGCTGTTTGCAACAGCTGCCTGAGAATAAGGAGGCACTGCACCATGACACTGCCAGTGCAAATTCTCTGCCATGACCAGCTAGGGTAAATACTTGCTGGAGGAAGGGGCTTTTGCTGAGCGACATCTTGGAGCACAGCCAGGTCTGGACTGGTGCTGGCTGTGCTGGCTAAAGGTGTTCCACAGAACTCCTGGGAGCCAAGGGCTAGGAGTTCACACTCTGTACATTTGGGCTAGCAAGGAGGCACATTTCCAGCAGCCAGGACACTGAAGCACTTTTGGCCAGGACTGAGGAGTCTACAGTTCTGGAGGCGTTTGAGACAGGCAGGTTGGTAACCTTTGAGGACACTTGTCCTCAGGAGGTGGGGGCTGTGACAGGAGAGATGCAAAATCAGAAGACTTCTGCCATGTTCCTCCAGCTGTAGGACTGAGAGCAAGCCCCAGGTGGCTGTGAAGTGGAAGGAGGCAGCACTGTTGTCTGCCCAGCCTTACAAGAAGAAGCAATCTGTGCTTGTCATGGTGCGTCATGCTCACTGTTCATGGGTGCCGAAGCCTGTGGTGGGATGGAGAGTCCTGGACTGGCTTTGATGTGGCTGCCTGCTAAAACCACTCCTGCAAGGTCCCTGGGCAGCAGCCCTGGCTGCAGGGCAGATATCCCAGATACCGCAGGGGCTCCCCTTCAGGTGGTGTTGGTCAAGCTGAAAGAGGAGCCTGGCAGCAATGGGAAACCCGGGATGTGCTGGACGATAAGCAGTCTTTCCCTGGAAGCACTTTGCAGCTGGCAGCTCAGCTCTGCAACCTGCCTGCAAGATGGGTGCTGTCAGCTCCAGTGCCAGCACACAAGAGCTCCTGTGGATAATACAGCAAGAAGCAGCCAGGCTCGGAATAGGACCCAGAAGTCCTGTTCCTGGTGCCACTTCCATGCCACATGTCACCCAGACTGAGAGGGAGCCTCATCCTTGTGCTGTCTCTGTAGCCTAATGTTGCTGCTGGAGGGAGCCGGAGGAGATGCCTTGAAGAGACGTCCCCAGAGGCATCTCAGGATGTGAATCCCCCACAGCGGGTGAGCCCTGCGGCAAAGCGTAGTGCTAAATCAAGGCTGAATGCAGGGAGGGATGCGAGGCATTTTTGTCACTTGGGGACCAGAAGCTGGAGAGGGGATGAGAGAGGAGGTTTGTCCCTGCTCAGCCCGTGCACACTTCAGGGGGTGCTCAGGCTGCGAGCGGACTTGCAGCCATGATTGGTCCATGGTGGCTGTGGTTCCCAGAGCCTCCTGACTCCCCATCCCCGCTGCCACAGTCATAGCACTTAAGGATTTGGGGATTCAGCTCCATCCCTGTCCTTCTGGGGAGATGCGCTTTCCCACCGGGCACCTTTCTCCCTGTGCCACTGCAAAGCCCGGGGCGAGCCTGGCCCCATGCTCACGGGGGACCACAGCATCCCTTGGCCAGGCAGCCAGGCTCGGCAGGAGCCCGGCTCTCCAGCTGCTGGCAGAGCAGCCCTCCCTCACCAGCTGCCCCATGCTGGGGCTGCAAACAAACAAACAAACACCCCAGCACCAAACCCCAGCAACTCATTCCCTCCTAACGACCGTAATTACAGTGAGGCAGCTGGCGAACGGCGCTTGAAACCTGGTGTGTAAACATGGCTTTCTCCGCCGCCGCTCAGGCAAAAGCAACCTCCTTTAGGGGAGCAGTAATTTCAGGAGGGGGGTCCATGTTGTTGCAGTGAGGGCTGTGGCCGGAGACTTTCATCTTGGCCTTTTGATGCAGGGCAGGAATAATAGATGCCAGCTGGCAACACCCCACCTCGCTGCACTGCCTGCTCTGGGCCATTTTCCACCTCCCGGTGGGTAGCTAAGTCTCCTTGCCCTTCCCAGCCCCTGGGCCAGCCACCGGCTCCCTCTGTCTCGCCAGGATGGGTGAGGGCACAGGGAATCTCAAAGAGCCAGGCCAGGGCTGGCACTAGCCATCCAGGAGGTAAAAGAGCCATCCCGTGCCCAGAAGGGCTGGCAGCTGGAGGCACGAAGGGATGGCTGGGCCACATCACCACCCCGGGCCACATCACCACTCATCTCATTCCCTCGCACCACCGCTTCCAGGGCTGTGGCTGCTCCAGAGCCAACGGACCCAGAGCGAGCGCTCAGATACCTCGGTGATGGGCACCCTTCGAGACCAGAGAGGTGTGGCTGCCCAAAAGAAGAGGTAACCAGAAGATCCCTGATGATGTCACCTCTTGCAGAGTGAGCCCAGACTATCACATACAGGGTGTCCCACTCCATGCACAAGGATGCTACATCCCTGCAGTGTCCCCTGCTCCTGTCCCCTGCTCCTGTCTCTCCTTACTACCTGGAGGTCCCTTGGGTACCACTGAGGAGGAGAGGAGGCGTTTGGGGAGCAGAGGGCAGGGGCTGGGGAGGCTGCATAGGTGCAAGAGTGTTGGGAGAGGTGATGGAGTGAAGGAGGATTGTCCTGGTTAGGAGAGGTGGGTGCAGGACACCCTCTCTCCCTGCCTCACCTCCCAGTACCACCAGCGCTCCCCGATAGGCAGCACTGAGCACGGAGGCTCCCGAGCTTTGTGCCCCTCTGCCCAAGCGCTGGCTCACCGTCATCATGCGCCTCCTCGGCTCCCCTCCGCGCCCTGCTCCTGCTGCTCGCCCAGCCCCGTGTCACCAGAAGCTTCCTGCACCGAGCCCAGCGCAGCCGGGTCCCTCTGGGGAAGGAGGTGGCACGTGTCCTCCCGACGTGGGGACGAGTGCCGCTTTCTCCTGTGGTGCCAGCGCAGCGTCCGTGCAGGGACAGGGAGGGACGGGACAGCCCACGCTGCTGCAGTCACCCCACGGCGATGCCAGGCTGAGCACTGGCGAGTCCAGCGCCGTGGCATGCCAGACGGGCACGGCTTTCCTAGGACGCGCAGTGGCAATGCTTCAAGAGACGCTTGGTTTCGTGGGAGCGATTCCTGCTGACCATAACGCCCAGATACCACGTGTGGAGCTGTGTGGGCTGGCAGCAAGGGGACAGTGCTGGGCACACAGGTGGTGGCTTCCAGGCACCTCAGGCTGACTCTCTGCACAGTGCCAGGCTGTTAGCTGAGGGCAGGCATACTATGGCTGGGTCAGACTATCTCAGCACGCCCTGGCAAGGACAATGACCTGTGTTGGGATCGTTACTAGAAGCATCGGACACAAAACGCTGCCTTATACCCTGATGGCTTGATGCCCTCCTACATCCAGCACCAGGGTGTTAAATCCACTGCCCTGGACCACTTCTAGCTCAGGTAACTGCACCTTCCAGAACCCCCTTCCCTGCAATTCGAGGGCAGGGCACCGTCTTTCCATTGCCGGGGGGGAGAAGGGATGCTGTTGCCTCCCGGGGGTGCTCGCCTGATGCCTGGCGTCAGCTCTGGCAGTGACGTGCTGGCTGCCACACTGCCAGGTGCTGCACAGAGGATGTGCGTGGTCCAACTCCCCGCTGACGTAACTCCTGGGAGGCAGCCGGGAATTGCCAGCGGGGAATTGGCCCACATCACTCAGAGCACTTGGGGAGCC
Source organism: Platalea leucorodia (assembly GCF_965183815.1). Classification (NCBI taxonomy): domain Eukaryota; kingdom Metazoa; phylum Chordata; class Aves; order Pelecaniformes; family Threskiornithidae; genus Platalea; species Platalea leucorodia. Next base: position 84,600,770 of record NC_138827.1, on the reverse strand, counting down.
GTGCGGAGAGGAGGTAATTGTTAAATGTGGGCTGAGATAGGCTGAGCGGGGAGGGCAGGAGGCCAGGGAGGTGGCATACACCTCACCAGGGCTGGCTTGGTTTACACAAGTTGGGCTTTGTTCAGTATCTCCCTGGGGTTTCGTGGCTGGGAGGTATCACCCTGTGCCGCTCTGATGACAGGGAGCCAGGCGGCTGCTTTGCGGAGCCTTGCAAAACCTTGTCCAGCAGCCGTGCCTCAGCAGGACGCAGTGACGAGGGGAGGGGGGCACGGTGGGGCTGCCTCAGGTCTAGCCCAGACGCTGGTGCCAAACCCCCTGTGAAACAGCAGCCTCAAAAACCCTTGGGAGAGCAGGACGGGGTGCAGGGGGTATAGAGGGGGGGAAGCCTCCCTGTCTGAACTGGGGGACGGTGGTCACAGCCTGGCCGTGCCCTGGGCAGCCTTTGTCTGGAAGCCAGCCTGAGGGCAGCAGGAGTGGTCTGGAGGCTGTAACCCCCCCCATCTCGATCACGGTTCTGACTACCAGCAAAAGCATCACCTGGGGCAGAAGTTTTGGTCCACATTAGCTTCACACCCAGGGCACAGGGCTGCTGAGAGCTAACAGCATCCGCCAGGCCAGCCCGCAGTCCCCACGGTCCCCTGGAAGGACACTGGGCAGGTGAGAGAGGCCCTTACTCTGGCAGGAGACAGGCCCGGGCTGCTGGGACAAGCTCCTTTAGCCTTCAATCCTCCAAGTGCATGCCCGTGCCCACAAGAAATGATGTCCTGATGGCTAATGGTGCTGGGGCATAGTCCCTCCCTGCCAGGGGAAGATTTTGCTGCCTGCAGTGCTACCAGCCAAGAAGGGAAGACCCATCACTGCCTTGGACAAACAGATCAGGTCTCTCTTGTGCCAAATCTCCTTGACACTGGGGTCTAGCAGACACCTGGATTATGCACTAAAGCACAACTGCTCCCTTTGGGCAGCCTCAGCTCCTCTATGTGTGCCCCAGCTGGGTCCGTGGGGTGCCCACAGTGCAGAGCTGGCTCCCAAGCACCCATAGCCCTTTCCACCGTCATACGTCACCGAAGCAGAGCCTCCTGTCCTGCAGGTATAACCTGCCCTTGTCCTTGTCCCGGTGCTGCCTCGCACACACTGTGCTCGGCCACGTAGCCAGGCTGTGTGTTGCTCACCGCCAGCACCCTCCAGCCCATGCATCACCTGCAAACCTGGTAGGTGGTGACGCCACCTGCTTGCTTGCCAGTGCCCCAGTCAAACTGGCAAGTGTCTTCAGGACTCGCCAGCATGTCCCTGCCCACACTGCCCTGCCTTTTGCCTTGCTGACCTCCTTCCCTGAGTTGCACATCCCCAGCACCACCCTGACCCATCCCCAGCACATCCCCTGCCACCAACCAGACACAGTGCGTGTCTGCACTAAAACTGCAAAAAAAGGGCAAGGACCCGGATGGCTCACACACTTACCCCCTCCAAGCCAGGCTGGGGCTCAGGTTCACAGCAGCACAGCTCCTCTCTCACCCTGGTTCTGTGCCCACCAGTCCCCATCTTCTCCTCAGCTGTGCCTGCACAGGGGACGTCCCAGTGCGGGAGAGATGCCCCTGAGCTCTCCTGCTGAGCAGGGTCCTGTGCTCAAAGCCAGCCTGAGTCAGGCTCTTTGCCTGGCTGCAGGGGAGTACGTCAGCCCCTCCGAGCCCACCTGCCCCGAGGCTTTGCTGGCTCACACGGAGCGGAGGAGAAGCACAAGGGTCTGGCTCACACTGTGCAATGGCCTCATGGGTTGCAAGAGGCTGCACAGCATCTCACGGCATCCAGACACCTCCCCAAGCTGCTGCCGTGGACCTCAAGGTCTCTGACCATCCCTGCTTCTGCAGGCATGGCCCCTTGGCCTCTTCACTGCCTGCTGCTCATCTGAGCACCCCAGAGCTGGTCCCTGAATGGGATGGGCTATTCTGCAGGTCTCCTGCCTGCTGGTCCTTCCCAACACACCCAGCCCCTGGCTTTTGGGCTGGCTGTGGGGGTGAGCAGTTCTCCCCCAGCCCCACAGTCCTGTGCTCCCGCCTACTGAGCGCTACCAATTTGGAACAACCTCCCCACTGACACCACTGCAAAGCCTTCCTTGAAAGTCATAGAGGGGAAAAAAATACATCCGAGGCTGGAAGTGCCTTGCACTTTCTGCAGCCAAATAGCACCTGGCAGAGCAGGAGCGAGGAGCCTGGGAGAGGCAGCTCCCTACCTGCTCGCTTCCCCGGCCACGGCTCCGTGGCCGAGCCGGCTCCCCAGCACCTGCCTCCCCCCAGCCTGCAAGCCCCGGGGCAGCGTGCAAGGAGTGACAGGTGAGTTGGCAGCAACCCGGCTCCGGCATCCCTCGGCGCTCCTTCAAAACCAAGCCCTTTGCACTCCGTGTTTCTGCCGTGACGAACCGGCAGACATCAAGGAGAAGTAATTTGCTGGGATTCTTCTGGCCAGGCGTGTCCCGACGCCCACACGCTGCTCTCGCCCGTGCGGACGGGAGACACGTGCTCTGATGTTTCCCGACACCCGGCATTGCTGCTGGCTTGTGGTCGCTGGAAACACTGGCAGAGGGGTTGGGCTGGTTTCTCTCCAAGACCTTGGAGTCCATGGGCGAGTGTCAGCTGAGGGTTTGCCCTTCCCAGGACACAGGTCATGAGACACCAAACGTGCAAGGTTTTTGTAAAGATTACCAAGGCAGCTTTACTCCGGACAGGATAAAACCAGCTCCAAAGGGAGAGCGATGCTCTGCCCTTCCCTCTGTCCCACTGCTCCAGAGCATCCTTTGGCTTTAGGCAAGTCCTATCGTATACCCAAGCTGTTGTTGCTCTGAATCATAGAATCTGCCTCCTGCTGCTGCTCCAGTAGCTGATAGCCTTCCTCGGCAGAGCCGGGAACAAACCCTCTGGTCTGCTTTCCAGGTTTCCCTGGTGTCTGCAAATGCCTCTGAGCTTTTAATGCCTGGCGCTGAAGCCAAACTGCTCTGTCCCACCTCTGGCGTCCCATGCCCCATCTCATGGCAGGGCTCTGGGTGAGCTCTGAGCAGGGCTCGGGGAGGAGGATCCTGAGCAGAGCTGGTGGGGTGGCTTGGTTCCCCTGCATCACAGTCCCTTAGTGGGAAGATCATTCTTGGAGGCTCGGTGTCGGCTGTGCCCATTGCAGAGCTGGGCTGGTGGGTCAGGCCCTGGGGACTGGGACATGCCCAGCACCCACTGACTTAGCAGGAGCTCTTCTGGGCAGTGAGCAGGGACAGAGGGCATGTCCCATCCCCAGCATGGAGAGGCTCAGTGCCATGCCCCAACTGGGGGCTCTTCCACCCAGCTCAGGTCTCAGGGCCTTGGACCGGGGCAGGGGCCTCTCCCAGGAGGGTTTTCCAAGGAAGGGATGCTGAGCCAAGCTCCTCAAACCGGGCCTCTCCTGGCAAGGCAAACACAGCAACCTCCATCGGGATGGGCTGGGAATCTCTTCCAGCCTGTGCTGCCGCCAGCTTCCCTATCGCCCAGGAAAGCCGCGAGGGGACGGCCAGGGAAGGCACACGTACCCCAGCATCTGGCGAGGCTCCGGCATGCTCAGCCGTAGCCTGGGCTCGGTGACAGCCGGGCTCAGCCCAAAGTGCTGAGTGGGCTGAATCCAGGCCAGGATGGCTCCTGCCCTCGCAGCAAGCCGAGAGGCTGAGAGCAACCCAGAGTTGGGGATCGAATGGCAAAGGCAGCATCCCACAAGCCCCCCGCTCCCTGCCCGGCTCCCGCCACCCTTCCTGGGGCCAGCCTGGCCTGCGGAGGGGGGGCAGTGGGGCTGGGGGCTGGGAACACCCTCTCTGTGGCTTCCCTCCTAATAACGAGGGGATGACGGCATGTGCGCAAGCTGTTCCTAAGGGAGGAATGTCCTTTCTTCCCGTGCCATGTCGCGGCCGGATAAGTACAGGCCTCCAGCTCAGCAGCCTCTGCATGGTTTGCCGTCGCAAAGCGTACCTTCCACATCTGGCCTGAATGCTCCACAGCTGCCAGGGCTGCCCCCTCCCTCTTCCCAGCACATCTGGGCCAGGCAGCACCGAGATGGTGAGGGCAGAGATACTGGGAGAGGCTGGGATGCACCGGGAGGGGATGGTGCTTCATCTCCCACAGGGAAGGGCTGGCACTGGGGACCCTCCTGCAGCTGGAGGGGGGGATCCTGTGGCTGTCTGTTATGTGCCTTACACGCCTGTAGTTGTCCTGCTTATATGCTTATAGTGCCCCTCCTGATATAACTATAGGGACCCCCACTTATACAGCTATGGGGGACCCCTTTATAATCTGACAGGGACCACTCTGACCTGGGAGACTGCCCACATGCATGTAGGCACTTCTTGGCCTCCCCCTGCCCAGTGATAGAGATGGGGTCCCAGTTTAAGAGCCCACAGTATTATGTGGACACTTTCCCTGTGCCTCCGGGCCTCAGGGCTGCCTTTGTAGCCTCGTCCCTGCTGCCCAGGGCTGAGAATGGCTGCCGTGGTAAATGCCCATGAAAATAAGCCAGGGAAGACAGCTTCCAGCATCCCAGTGGGCAGGGGAGCCTCAGAGGGCAGGCAGGGATCTCCAGCATGCAGCCAGCTGCAGGGGTGAGCAGAGCAGTGTGGGGCTCACCCGCCGGGGCTGGATATGGGGCTGGGAACCAGGGAGAGGACAGGCTGGGTCAGGATTGGGGACAAGGTCAGAGCATGGGGAAGGGCTGGGGTCGTGCAGGCAGAGACCCCCCATGGGTCAACAGTCCCCACTTGGGTTGCCTGGGGGATGTGTTGCAGGACCAGCACTCACCCGGCTGCCACCCCTCGCCTGCCAGCCCCTGGGGACCCGTTTCTTCCCCAAGGGGTGCCGGGCTCTTCCTTCAACACAGCGGCAGCATCGGGAGCACCCAGAACCGGTCCCTGCCGCCGTGCCCCTCCGTGTGCCGGGCACAGAGGGGTGGGCGGCCACGGGTGTGCAGCACGGGTGTGCAGCACGGGTGTGCAGCACAGGTGTGCAGGCGTGTGCGTGTGCACCCACCGCCCTCTGCCGAGGGAGTGCGGGCAGCTCAGCCGGGGCCGGGCTCTGGGCGCCGGGGCCGGTGCGGGGCTGGGGCTGGGCCAGGCGCTGTCCGCGGCCACGGGCACCGGCAGCTTTGCGAGGGGCTGCTTTTGCCTCCCTCCGTCCCACGCTGCAGGGGTGAGGCGACCTCTCAGCTCTCACTGGGTGCTATTTTCTCACCCCAGTCCCCTGACCCCTGGCTCTGAGGTCCTGGCCCCATGCCGAGAGGTTCCCCACTGCTCCCAGCTTTCCTAGTTTCTCACTGAGCTGGCTCCCTCTCTTTCCCCCTTCCCATTATTTGCTTGGGGGTGTATATGCAATTATCCAGCTAGTTTTTATTTCCCCCAGCCAAGCAAATCCATATGAATTAACAACCAGGAGCCAGGAGGTACCAAGGAGCCGGCTGGCAGCAGGCGGGTGCAGGGGGATAGCAGTGTACCTGCCCAAGCTGGCCATGCCGAACGGTGCCAGAGCTGCCTCCAGCAGCCGTGCTCCCCTCCAGCCTGCCCCAGAGGCGGGGGGCATCTCTTCTCAGCCCTCACACCCAACTGGTGGCAGTGGATTGCAACAAGCCAGTGGTGTCTAGGCAGGCATGGCCTGCACGTGATGCTGAGACAGGGCAGGAGGGTGTCAGCGGGGCCGGATCCAGCCTCTCTCTGCAGCACCTCTGTTTTCCTGGGGGACTGCAAGCAAATGCTTTGCTGCCTGGAGGATCTCTGGTGGGTCTAGGGGTACATTTAGCTGCTGGATGTGTTGGGGAGGAGCTGCTCCCCCTCCCCACATGCCATCTATTCCCTCGTTGCCTCTCTGTAAATGGACCACTTAATTCAAAGCCTCTGGAGGAAAGGAGGGGGGAATCTCTGGTTATGTCTGCACTTGTAAAACAAACAGTCCGAGGGCATTCCTAGGCACAGCAGTGGGACTGTCCCCATGGGAATTTTTAGCACTGCCCTGGTGTCATTTTGGCTTGGGCCAGCTTGCACTGATCCAGGCAATTTTTGCTTGCAGTTTAGGAGTTAGCCTGGGTCAGGGACAGTCCTAGCAGGATCTGGCACACAGGCTACCCATTTGCAGGATGTGTTTCACAGCCTGGAGGTGGGCTGGTCCATGGCAGAGGTCCTCAGGGCCAGAGAACAGCCCTGGGTTTGTTTAACTTAGTGTAGGGCTGCAGAGCATCCTTCCCAGAGAGCCTGGTGATGGGCGCTTTGGAAATACAGCCCCATTGACCCTGGCATGTCTGCTCCGGGCATGTGGAAGGGTCTCTGGGTAGAAGAGCTCCCAGGCAGGGGACAGCAGTGGGACTCTTTACTGCAGATCTTGTGCAGTCAGGGCTGGGATGAAGGTTAAGCAGAGTTTCAAGGGCTGGGCTGTGGGACAGCAGGCAGGGGAAGGGCTTGGGACAGAGCCCGTGGGTGGGATGGGGTGGGAGTCCATCCACCCACGGCATGGGAGAGCCCCAGCCCATCTCCCCCCAACCTGCCTCCCCCATACCTCAATAGCAACGAGGTTTATTCACGTATTTACTGAAATGTTGCAGTGAGCCCAAAAAGCTTCCACCCCGGGACGCTGCCGACCCTCTCCCGCCGCGGCCGCACAATACGGGCTGCGTTTGCACAACCGCCAGGCCTGAGGATGGGGGCAGGACGCACGCACACGTGTGTGCCTGCTTGTGCGCACGCGCCGGTACCGGGCAGGCCCCTTGGCGTGCCGCACGCCTGTGTTTGCGCTGCGCTTGCCATGTGCGTTTCAGGGCACGTGTGGGATCTGGCAGCCCGGCACGGGCGCTTTGCGTGGGCAGGGGGTGTTTTGCTCAACACATGCCTTCATCTACCGTTGCTGTTTTGATGCAGAGAAAGACCAGGCTTTTGATGTCTGTGTGCATGCGCGTGTGCTCTGCGGGTATTTCACACACGCTGTGTGCAGCCTGTGTGTGTGCGTTTGCACATGCGTGTGTGCGTGCACGTGTGTGAAGTGTGAGATCAGTGGCTCAGCTGGCCGCCGCTCCGGCTGCTGGAATCCCTGCCTCCCAGGCCATGTTATAGATGAATACACTTGAAAGCATTTTTTCCCCCTTAGCCACCAGATTTCACTGGGAGAAGAAAAGGAACCGGCCACTTTATCTTCATTAGCAGCTGGGAGCCTCTTGGGGCGGCTTTTGTCTGGGCGATGCTCCCTCCGCCCCTGCTCTTATCCCCTGTCCTCACTCATTAGCCCTTTCCAGAGGGGAAAGGGGATGGCTGGCAGGGTCCTGCGGCTCTGCTGCATCCTCGTTCCTGCTGGCCACCATGTCCCCCAGCCCTGTGGCCTTCTCCAGCCCCCTCCAGGCAGCAGGGCTGGGATGGGAGGGGACAGGTCCCCTTCCTTATCTGCTCTGGGAGACCCAAGAGTCATTTTAGGCCCCAAGAAGCCCCTTTAGCTGCAAGCTGCTGCCACCTCTGGGTTTGGAGCTGGCTTTGGCCAGCGCTGGTTCAGGGTCTGGAGGGGTTGGGGAGCGGGATAGAAGTGGCTCCATGACCAAGCCCCCCCGGGAGGGCTGGAGCTGGATGGGCTGAGGGCAGCCCTTCCCTTCTGGAGCTGCTCATCACTGGGAAACACTCATGCCCGCATCCCTTAATACCCAGTAACCATGACAACTGCCGTGGAGCTGTCATCCTGTCCCCAGGCCAGCCACCACAGGGGTCCTCACAGAGGGGAGCAGAGGGGTCTTGGGGCAGAAGCTTTCCTTGAATCGCTGCGACATGCAGGATGGCACATGGGCTGTGCATTGCCCCACTGCCGAGGCCTGGGGCAGTTTGGAGGGGATACAGCAGTGCTCCCCCCAGGGTGCCCAGGGCATCCCCGGCCAGGGCCAGGGCTGCTGCTGCAGGGAATGGGGCAGGGTGCTGGGGCCACCTCAGCTGTGGGGAGGGATTCGGGGGAAGTTGGCGGCAGAGACGGTCTCTGCTCCCCTCCTGCTAGCCCAGATGCTGGGGGTTCAGTGAGACAGTGAGGCGGGGGTGTCAGGGGCAGACTGCCTTAGGTAACATTCCTTCCCACTTAAAAGGAGCCATAAATCACTCACTCTTTATTAAAAGCTCTGCCCGACTGGGAGAGAAATGTCAGGAGCATAAATCAACTCCACTGCTCTCTTGCAAGGGTCCTGGCTTGCCAAGGACTGCTCCCTCCACCATCCCCAGGTAGGGCACGGCACGGCCACGCTTTTGCATCCATCCCCATGGACCAGGGATAGGGATGCAGGTCAGGGTCCGGTGATGGGAACTCTCGAAAACCCAGCCTCTCCGTGCAAATCCTGACCCCGGGGGGTGGCAAGGAATAAAAGCAGGGCCCGTCCAGGGGGCACGGGCTTTTTTGACCCAAGTCCTCTGCTTCCCCCTGCACCGCAGGGCCGCGGGGGGAGCGGGGCAGCGCCCGGCCAGCCGGCTGCGGGGATGCCGCCGGTGCCGGTGCGGGCTCGGCGCAGCCGCGGGCGGAGAGCACCCTCTCCTGGGGCCGCCGGGAAGGAGACCCCCTTCTCCCTCCCCCTGCCCGGTGGTGAGGAGGGCTGGCCTTCCCCAGACACTCACCCTTTGCTCAGGAACCGAAACACCCCAGCTGAAGCCAAACACCCCCCACAAAGCCCCTGATATCCTGCTGCCAGCAAGGATTTTGCCCTAAAAGATGAGGACTGGCCCCATTTTGCAGTTCCTGCCTACCCCAGGAGCAAGGCTGGGGGACGGGGGCTGTAGCAGGTGGGAAAACACCCCACTGTAGCACCCTGTCCCAAAACCCAAGGGCTGGCTGTGCATCACAAGGTGCTGGGCCGGGCAGGAGGAGAGAGGCAGGAGAGAGTCTGAGCAGGCAAAGGACTCGCTTACACAGCGTTAAAGCAGCCGGCACCGAGGTAGCTGCGCTTGCCTCGCCGTCTCCTGTTTTTCCAGTTAGATGCGTGGCTTAATATAGCAGCACTTATGTTGTAAAACATCGCTCATAAAACACAGAGGATGTGCTGTGTGGGAGCGTTCGCAAACCAATCCCCAGCTGCTTTTTGATGTCGGCTTGGAAGTGGCAGCGTCCTGGCAATGGCTGCTTGCTGGGGTTTGTGTGCAGCCGGGCCAGACCTTCCCCGGCTGTAAGCCTGTGGAGATCTCCAGGCTCCGGTTGAGCTTTGAGGATTTCTATCCGCTCCAGAATCTCTGTCCGGTGTGGAGTAGATGGGAGCTGCTGGGGGACATGTGTGCAAACCACCCACAGATGTCAGCCCACAGCTGGTACCACGGAGCTGGTCCCATGGGAGCCTTTCCTTAGTGCAGGTACAGCAAGCCCCGGGGCCCAGGGGATGGTTGGTGACCAGCGGCACCCATTGGCACTGAGAGCACTGGCTGCGCATACCGAGGATGCAACAAGTGTTTCTGCGATGGGTCTGGTCTCCCCACACGCTCAGCTCCATCAGCTGTGTCCGCGGGAGAAATCACTGCCTTGGCTGCTCCCAACAGCGCTGGCCTTTCTCAAACGACTTCCCCAGAGAGGGAGCAGGATGATAAAGTTGCTTGGGAAAAATCAGGCCAGGCTCAGGCAGTTTGCAGGCAGTCAGGCATCCCCACATGGGAAGGCTGAGCACCGGGGGCCTCATCCTGAATGGATGGGCTTGGCTCTGTGGGGTACCACCAGGCTGGAAGAGGCAGCCAAGGATAGCTCATCTTCCTATCCCAGCCCAGGCCTCAGCTGGAGAGGGAATGGGCTGGGGGGGGAAAGAAAGGGGGCGAGGGGGAAGGAGCCGGGATCTTCTTGCTTGGGAAACCGCCGGGACTCTTCCATCAAAGGGAAGGAAGCCCTACGCACAGGGCTGCAGGCTTTCATGAACCGCTCGCTGCAAACCCCGGCCCCCATGGGTCTGTTTATCCTGGCACAGGAGAGCCCATAAACCGCAGCCCCGAGCCGGCCCGCGGGGCACGGCTTTCCTCCCTGCTGCAGCCCCAGCAGTGGGGCTGGGACAGCCTGCAGGGACGGGGACCGCTGCCTGGGCATGGCTGCCAAGCCTGGCCGGTGCATGGCCACTGCCCAGCTGGGCTGTGGGGAAGTTGTCCCCATCCCTGCATCCCTGCAGCGAGCCCTTCTGTTCCCATCAGCTCTCCAGGGCCATGCTCGGGTCCTCAGGCAGCGTGCCTGGCGTGGCTGAGGGTCACCAGGGCACAGGGGTCTTGGGGTCCCATCTTCGCTACTCCCAGACCTGACAGCAGGTCCCAGCCCAAGGGCAAGGGGCCACGAGTGGTGCTGGGAGCTTGTCACCACGGCCAGCTGGCACCCCCAAAGGGTCTGCCCCGTTAAGTGTCTCTCCCAGCTGGGCTGACCCAAGGTGCCCCGTAGCTTCCCACGTTCTCTCCCGCCTGACACCCGTCATATTTTGCATTTCTCTCTCTATCTTATCTCCCCACCGGCTCACCCCTTTGCAGCTGCTCTCTTGTTTTCTCTCTGCTCTCTCCCTTGCTCCTTGGCCCCCACCTGTTCCAGCTCCAGCCCTGCTCCCGTGCTGAAGGACCTCAAGGCAGGTCCCTGATAAGGGCCAGACCAAACAAGAACCTTTTGTGCCACGCTGAGCTCATCCAGAGGAACTGGGCGAAGACCTGGCTTGGGCAGAGCACAAGCGATGCATGGAGGGACTGAACAGTTCAGTGCCTCCATGCAGCGCCAGACATGTGGCACGATCCTGCCTCAGTTTCCCCAGTTCTCTGAAAATCCTTCCTCTGCCCCTGCTCGCAGCAGCATCCCTCCCTCGAGCAGGGGAGGGAGAAGGGCCCGTGTCGAGGGCTGAGCCGGGGAGGGAGGGTACATGTCCCACTGAGAGATGCTGTCAGTGCTGAGCCCTGTGCGCACAGCAGGCCTGGCAGCCAGCAAGCGCAGGGAATAAAATCCTCCCTCCTCCCGGCCCGCTGCCGGGTTAATATTCCCTCTAACGACAGACGGCTCCTTTTATCCTCTCTCGCGCTCCCGCCAGTGATTTAATCTTGGAACAAGCCATGATTATTTCCTGTACAGCTGCCTCCCTCGCTTCCACCGCAGACCAGGCTTGACAGCATCCCACCAGGCAAGGAGCAGACCCTCCTCCAGAGCCCCAGCCCGGCCACGACTGAGGGCAGACAGACCCTCTCCAGCCCCCTGCCTGTCACGCACTGGGGGTGCCATGGGGAGAGGAGGGACAGTCTGTGATGGGACCCCTGCATGGGGCTGGCAAGCATCAGGGGAGAAAAAAGGGGCTAGGGAAGGCGGTGGATCGCTTGACCAAGGGGTCTTCCAGGTCCTGGCTTCATGGGGCAGGTCTAGGGCTGTGAGAGGAGGCTGGTGAGTCTCAGACTGGCTCCCTGGAGTTAGCACAGTATCAGCACAGAAACACCTCCCCCTGGATCCCTCCAGGCTAAGGTACAGGGCAGCTGGATCTCAGGCAGCCAGTCCTCAGCAGCCCTGAGCCAAGGCCCACAGAGGCAGCGAGAGGGCAGGTGAAGGATTCACCCTCATGGCCCTTTGCATCTCACAGGGCTGCAGTGCTTGAGCAGATGCGCCCCAAGGTCAGGACCACAGCGCACACAGCCTGGGATCCCATCAACGGCCACAGCAGAGCCGGTGCCATGGCCTGCAGCAGCTCCAGGGGGCCAGGGGTCCTTGGGGACCCAGACGCAGCTGGAACAGGCAAGATCTGCTTTACATGGGGAGCTCGGTAGAGGCTGGGACAGACTCCATCCTCATCTGTGCAGTGAATGCAGTCAGCCCCAAGCACTGGAAAAACATGAGGCCAGAACACCACTGAGGACAATCTCCTGAGACTTCCCTTGTGTGGCTGTTGGGTAGAAGGCTTCCAAAATACTGGGTCAATATCCACTGTCTACCTGCCAGCGGGCAACTTCCCCATGCTGCTGGGCAGGCGGGGCTAGTGGGGGTCAGCACTTGTCACCAGAGCATGTGTACAGGACGTGCGTGCTTGTCCTTCATGCGTGCGCTACCTGGAGGGCTGGGGAAGGCCAGGATCCCTCCTTGCTAGGGCAGGGAAAAGCAGCAGGAGATCAACGTTGGCCCAGGGCCACCGCAGCAGCAGCAAAACGTGGGGTGCAGCTCCACCTGGTGGGCAGCGAGGCCCCCCCAGTGTCACCAGGTCCCTTTGGCCACCACACAGGGACAAGATGCCCCAAGAGCTGGAGTCTATGGCCCTGCCTTCCCTGTCACCACTAGGAAACAGATCCAGGGGACGGCAGTCTCACCTCTGGGGTTTGTGCTGCTCCAGCACTTAGGGATGCTGGGGCAGCGTCAGCCTGTGGACGCACACGCTGCTGCACACACACAAATGCATCTCTGCACGCACAGAGCCTGTGCGGCGAGGACCAGGACAGCTGGTGCAGGGCCAGCCGTGCCCCCGCGGCCTGGCCTGTGCGTGCTGAGGCTCCCATGCGCCTGCAGGAGGAGGTTAAATGAAGGGAGCTGCTTCCCTGCCGGGTGGAAGCAACCCTGAGGGGCTGGACTGCTCAGCTCCTGCCAGCCAGGGAGGTGTGGGAACAAGTCTGTCCTGGAAACCAGAAGTCCTGGGCTCAGCACCCAGCATCCTACATGATTCCGGACAAATCCTTGCTGCCTGCTATGGAAGAGTACTTGCACAGATGCTTTCCTTGCCCTGTGCTTCCTTCTGCCCTCTTCCCCCTGCCCTGGGATGCTCCTCACACAGCAGCACCCTGTGACACCCCTTCCGTCCCAGCACGGAGACCTCAGCCCCTTCACCCACAGCCCTTTCACTGCCGGGAGGCCCCAGAGATGCCCCCCACTTCTGTGCAGGCTGCAAGTGGGGAGCTGCCGGGTCTTCACAGGCGAGTGATGGGTGGCAGGGAGAAACCACCACCACCAGGACAGCAACCAGAGACTTTTCCTCAGACAAGTGGCAGCCTCCTCCAGCCATGCCAGCGCCCCGACAGCCAGAGAGTCTCCCCAAAGCGGGGGTGGGGGGCAAAGAGTTGCGGTGACGGGCTGGGCAGGGAGCCGCTGGAGCAACCCTGCGCCCAGCTCCAGACAAGCTGGAGATGGAGAGGGGACCCGGAGCAGCGCAGGGAGCTCCGGGGGCGGCTGCCGCGAGAGGGCAGCACCGGCCCGGCCCCGGGCACCGGCCCCGGGCACCCCCGGAGCCGCCAGCCCACCCGGGCTGCGCAGGGGCTGGCACAACCCCGCCTCACCCCTTCAGGGACTCCAGCTCAGAGACCACCCCCCACCACGCTGGGCTGACAGGGGGTCTCCTAATGGAGCCCTATTTGTCTGCAGGGGGGGGATAATTACCCCCTTCATTAACCTCTGCCAGCTAGCAGTTGTGTGGGTTTCCTCCTGCCACAAGACTGTAGGGATGTGCTGGCAGGCATTTAAGCAGCCCATGGCTACGCATGGGACTTCCCAGTTATACCTTCCTGTCCTACTCAGAGCAGAGACCTTTTTTCCTTAAGGGCTTTAACGGCAGCAGTCCTGGGAGGGATGTGGGCTGTGAGCATAGCCCGGATGGCAAGCCCCATCCTTGCCCCCATGCCAGCAAGGGGTACTTGCCTCCCCACCAGAAGCCGGGGGCTGCCCAGTGCTGGGACCCTTCTCTCTGCCCAGGGATCAGGAAGCAGAGGTGTGTTTCCATGTCAATTCAAGGCCTGGCTCTGCCTTGCATGGTTTCCACCCAGAGGAGCCGTGTTTCTCTGGCTCTCTGAGCCACTCCAAGCACTGCCGTTCGGCAAACGGCAGAACAAAAATAGCTTCTCTCCAGGGGCTGCAACAGGGCTGCTCGACTTGGCTGTGTTCTGCTCCACTCTGCTGCATGAACCCAGGGCTGATCTCAGAGCAAGGACTGCAGAAGCTCCTCCAGCCATCTTAGGTAGGCGCTGCCCCCCCACCCTGAGCCACGCTAAGGGGGTATCACAGGCTAAGCCTGGATCAGCTTCAGTGTCTACGGAGCCACAGCTGTAGCCCCTCTCCCTTGAGAACTGGGAAGGGGAAAGATGGAGAGGGACCAGGGGTGGAGAAGGGAGAGGTGCCTGGGCTGGGGCACTCGGAAGCACAGGCAGGTTTCTCCTCCCTGGGTGCTGCAGACAACCTGCCAGCCAGGTCCTCTGGGGCTTCCCAGCTCAGGCAGGAGCTCTGCCGCGGTTATCTGCCTGCTGTAGGGGCTTGGGAGGGGGAGCACAAGAGCTGTCAGACCTGCTCGCTGAGAGATGTACCAAGACTGTGAGCTCCGTCTCCACGGGTAAAGCAGCACAGCGCAGGAGCTGGCTGGCCAGCCGCTGCCAGGGAGACAGCCCTTTTCCCTGCCTGTCTCTGCCAGTGCAGACAGACCACGGCACAGCAAGTGAGCTATTAAAGAACAGCTCCAGCCAGCCAGCAAACACATGCCCATTCATCATTCTGGAGCAGGCAGGGGAATGTGCCAGCTGCTTTCACCCAGGACCTCTCACAGAGCCCATGCCCAATAGCTCAGCAGCCTGGAGGGGAGCTGGGATCAGAGTAGGGGGCCCAGGACCCTCCAAAATGCCTTTTCACGTGCTGGGAGAGCTGCCCTGCCCCAGGCTGGGAGCTTGTGCATTTCTGAGCCACAGACCCAGCATGGCAGCATCATGCAGAGACAACTTGGAGAGCTCGTGAGGGGTGGCATGGGCTTCACTGAGGCCTGACCTGCCCCGGGCAGGCAGAGCTGCACAGCCCTGTGCAGTGGGAGGCTCAACTCGGGGGGGAGCAGAGCGGGAGACAGGCTGTCAGGCACCCGCAGGGAACCGTGGGGTTCCTGCAGGTCAATGCTACCTCTTTTAGAGCCTTTGCACAGGACTGCCTGGTTTTACCCCTGCTTGTCTCCCCTCGTGCTGCTGTCTCCCTGCCCGTCTCCATCCCTGGAGCCCAGCCAGCTGTGCTGGGTACCAGAGTGCTCCAACTCCCCATCTGGAACACCCCTGATTCAGGACAGGGATACCCCTTTACACAGCCCAAATTAGGGGCCTGGACAAAAAAAAAAAAAAAAAAACAAACATCCCTTCGTTGGTGCCAGCATGTAGCTGAGGTATGTGTTGTCCTGGCTAGAGTGACTGTTAGTAGCAGGGGATCCGTGTAAGCCAACAGCATCCCAGCAAAGCAACACTACCAGCAGCTGAAGATCTGGCAACGTGCAGGAGCCTCAGAGCAGCCTTGAGATTGACCATGCCTGGAGCCCTACTCCATTCCTCCCTTGCTTCAAGGGCATGGCATTCCAGCTGCCTGAGGTGGCAACCCCAATTCCCTGGGGAAGGGAAATGCTGCTCTCCCCTCCTGCTTTGTGCCTTTCCCAGCCAACTGGCCATTTACAACCGAGACCTAAAGGAAGAGCCAAGCAGAGACTGCCCCAAGGACATAGCTTGTGCTATATCATTGCCTGCCAGCCTCAGGGCTGGAGCCTGAAGAGTAAAACTGAAGAGGGGGGAAAAAGATCCTCCTCTTTCACGTGGAAGAGCAGCTGCCTCCCAAGTAAGCTGCAAAGCTGCTTCTTTACCTGCATAAGAAACATCCTGCTGTTGTTGTAGGGCCTGGGTAATTCCCTAGTGCTTGCAGGAAGCCCTTGCCGCTGCCCGCAGCGCTGGCTTGGGGAAGGACTAGGGGCTCACTCACCTCCTCTACCCCAAAGCCGCTCCTGCAGCGGGACACAGGCAGCTGCCGGCGAGAAGGGAATAACCGTCCCCGGAGCTCTTCTGATGCTCATAGCCAAGGCCTCAAGCTGCATCACCGAACAGCCCTGGGCTGGATTTTTAAACAAGCTTCAGCCAAATCTCCCCTCCTGGGAGTGGCAGGAGATGCACACAAACTGAGCTGGGCGGTGCTGGTAACCGCAAGCCCAGCTGTGGGAGGCAGGGGAGATCTCTGGCCCCATCCTCTGCGTATAAGGCTGCAAAGCCCAGCTCATCGCTGCCGAATACAAATAGCCCTTCTTAATGAGTTCGGGGAAGCCAATTTGGGAGAGCTCACAGAGGGTGGGGGCTGCTTCATGTGTTTCAGATGAAGCAATCTGAGAGCAATTTTATTCCAGCAGGAGCAAGCAGCATGCAGGAAGGTCTCTGCTTCCTCACCTGCAAAATTCAGCTGTGGGTTTCTGATGAGACCATGTTTGCACACTAGAAAATCAGTCCATCCTCAAACATGCAAAGAGAGCAAAGACCACATGCTCCTTCCCATCCCCTCCCTAGGGCTCCTCCATCTTCTCAGCTAGGTTGAAGCTGGCTCTCTATATCTAAAGGTGCTGACTTAATCTTCATCAGGATTCTGGTCCTGATTTTCTTCCTATGTTTGTACCCCTTTGCCAAATCCTCCTGGTTAGTTCAGCCCAGCCTAAGCTGGCCTTGGGTAGGTGATACTGGCCCACATCCACTTTGATTCCGGCCACTCCCAAAGCAAACCTCTGTGTCTGGGGGTCTGTGTGCACATGTGCGTGTTCTTTGCAGATCCCACTGCGGCCTCCTGCAAGGAAACAGCAGGACATGGCTGGCCACAGAGCAGGATATGTGGGAATGGGACTTTGCCCCTCTTCCCTGCCATGGCATAGAGGGCACGGCATCTGCCCTGCCCCCAGATGTGGCATGTCAGCCCCAGGCATCGGGAGGCCCGGCTGGAAGTCTGAAACCCAGCTCTGAGCCTGCGCTTTCATTGCAAACACCTCCAGCATCGGCAGTGCAGAAGGAAGCGGGGGGGGCTGGCTTAGCTCCTCCCGGTTGATAATTCATTACCGTCTGTTAGCCCGGATCCATCCGGCAGCAGCTACATCCTGGCACCGACATGTGTTCATTTCACACATAAAACGCTGTATCAAAATACATCATTGAGACATTCTCCCTGAAACCTTTCCCAGCTGCCTCTCCTGGTGCTTTACATGCAGGAGCAGTCCCGGCAATGGGGGTGTTTTGTTCGTAATGGATGCCTGGCACCCGCCGTAGCAATCAGAGCTGCAGGATCCATCCTCCAGCTCATGAGAAATACAGGGGGATCTTCCTGCAAGGGGCAGGGAGGCAGCAAGCAGAGGGTGCAGGTTTCGTCCATGGTGTGCTCGGATCTGGAGAGGGAGAAGCAGCCTGTGTGCACATGGCTGGTTTATCGCATACCGTTTTGCAATGATGCAGAAGCGCAGCATTTCTTCCCTCCTCCCCTGAGGGCTCTGGGAGCCCTGGGCAGCAGGGCTGGCGGGTCTTGCCTTGGGGACCTGGAGGAGGCCCCTTCCCCTTCCTCCAGGGTCCCTGACTTTGGCCTGATGCTGCTGTCAGCGTGGTGGTAAATCTCCCCTCCAGGGCTGAGCAGGAAGAGCCAGGGTGGATGGGGGACCCAGCGCTTGCACAGCGGGTGCTGGGGGTGCTCCCCCCAGCCTGGGTGCCTCCTGTCTCCCTACAGAGCCGTGCCCAGCGTCGGACTGGTTCTCACGAGAGCTGGGGCTCTCCCACCAAGCCTAGGCCCTTCATGGCGGCCGCGTGTCGAGTCACAGCCAGCCTTTCCCCAGCCCCAAGCCTTCTCCAGCTGCCCCCCCAGCAGACGCTCACAGTCTTCCTGACCTTCGCCCCTCCTCATCCTCCCCTCTGGCATTTCCCAGGGCTCTTCCTCCCCACTGTGTCCCCCTAGTGCCATTGGGGGGGGGGGGCTCTGCTGGTCCGGGAAGGTTCATCCCTCGCCTTGTAGGTAAGATAACAGAGCAGGACCCAGGCGAGAACGGCCAAGTTCAGAAGACCCCCCCAGACCCCTCCTGTGCCCCCTGTCCCCTGGGCTGCCCCCCGCAGGGCCCTGCCGCCTCCCCAGCACGGAGGGCGGAGGGGCTGGGACAGCACCGCTGGTCCCAGCCCCCCCGCCCCGGCGGGAGCACCGGGCCAGCCCCCCACCGGTGAAGGTCACGTCGGGGCGGCGGCCGCCCGGCAGAGCCGCGCCGAACCGGGCCCCCCCCGCCTCACCGCCCACCGGCGAGGGGGCGGGCCGCACCGGGGACCCGTAGGGCGGCCATTGGCTGTCGGCGGGGAGGCGGGGAGCGGCGGGGCCGCGGCTGGCTGCAGCGGCGGGCGCGGCGCCCAGAGCGGGCGCGGCGGAGCATCCTCGGGCACCGCGGCCCCGGTGCGGGCCGCCTCCCCCGCAGCCCCCGGCCTCCTATGGGCGGTGCCGGCGCCCCGGCCCCCGCACGCCCGTCCCGCTCGGCGTTAGCATGGGCACGGTGCTCTCCCTCTCCCCCGCCGCCTCCTCGGGCAAGGGCGGCGGCGGCGGGGGGCTACTGGCCGAGAAGGCGCCGGGAAGGGTGCCGGGCAAGGGCGAGAGCCGGCTGAAGCGCCCCAGCGTGCTCATCTCGGCGCTCACCTGGAAGCGGCTGGTGGCCGCCTCGGCCAAGAAGAAGAAGAGCACCAAGAAGGTGACGCCGAAGCCCGGCGGTGGGGCCCCGGGGGGGCCCCCGGGCCAGCCCGACCCGCTGGTGGTGCAGCGCAACCGAGAGAACTTGCGCAAATCGGTGGTGGGGCCGGCCGACGGTGCCAAGCAGGGCCCGCTGGCCGTGCCGGTGCCCACCGTGCCCTCGGCGCCGCAGGAGCTGCACCCGGGCTCCGGGGGGGGCAAGCCGCCCCCGCCGCCGCCGCCGGCCGGCAGCCGCCCCCCCGGCTCCCCGCGCCGCGTCGTAGTGCAGGCGTCCACCGGCGAGCTGCTGCGCTGCTTGGGGGACTTCGTGTGCCGCCGCTGCTACCGGCTGAAGGAGCTGAGCCCCGGCGAGCTCATCTCCTGGTTCCGCAGCGTGGACCGCTCGCTGCTGCTGCAGGGCTGGCAGGACCAGGGCTTCATCACCCCCGCCAACCTGGTGTTCGTCTACCTGCTCTGCCGGGAAGCGCTGCGGGGCGAAGATATCGGGAGCCAGGCCGAGCTGCAGGCCGCCTTCCTCACCTGCCTCTATCTCGCCTACTCCTACATGGGCAACGAGATCTCCTACCCGCTCAAGCCCTTCCTGGTGGAGGGCGACAAGGGCCGCTTCTGGGAGCGCTGCCTGGGCATCATCCAGCGCCTCAGCGCCAAGATGCTGCGAATCAACGCGGACCCGCACTACTTCACGCAACTCTTCCAGGACCTCAAGAGCGAGGGCGAGGGCGGAGACGGGTCCAAGCACTGGACGATCAGCCTGGACCGTTAGGGAGGTACCGGGCCCCCGGCACCGGGGACGGAAGGGGCCGCGCACCGAGGGGCGGGGGAGGCGAAGGACTGCCGGATCCCTCCCCCCCCCGCCATCCTCCTCGCCTTCCCCCCCTCCCCGGCCGTCAGCTCCACGGAGACGCTGCCTGGACCCTCCCTGCTCCGGATCCGGCCGCTCCCCGCCCCCCCCCCCCCCTTCCGCCCCCAGCTGGGGGCTGCGCTCCGGCACACCGAGACGGCGGCGAAGACCGGGGCGGGGGGGGATGCGTGTCCCTCCCGCCTGCGCGATGGGGAGGGGGGGAGGCTGCCGAGGGGCGGTTTCTTTAGAAAAAAAGGGGGGGGGGGGAATGGAGCTGGGGTCCCGGGGGGGTCTCCTGGGTGGTGCGGGGCCCCCGGGCAGAGGGTGCATGTGGAGGAGCCCCCCGCGGCGGGCGGAGCGGGGCCCCGCGGCGCCGGCCCCGCCGCTCTCCGTGGTGCTGGAGCCGCCGCCGCTCCGCAGACAAAGGCGGGGGGGGGGCGCGGGTTTTCGTGTCGTGGGCGCTGCCTCCCCCCCACGGGTGAGGGACACGGACCCCCACCCCGGGCGTGGGCGTCGCTGCTCCTCGCCCCGCGGGAGCTGCCCGCTTGCCCCTTTGTTCGAGCCGCCGGGGGGGGGGGGGGGCGCCCACCCCCCTTCCCCGTGGGTAAACACACCCCCCCCGGTGCGACCCCCGAAATGGGGTCCCGGTGGGGTGAGCGCCCCCCTCCTCCCCCTCTTGGCTTGCTATGGGGAAGGGGGTCTGTGCTAGAGGAGGCCTAGGGAGCCCGGGGGGAGGGGGCCTGCTACTGGGGGGGGGTCCCCTCTCCTCTTGCTTTGCTTCACTGGAGAATAAAGAGGCGGCCTGGACGGGCCTGGTGGTGGCTCCCTGGACTTGCTGGGCTGTGGGGTGCAAGGGGGATTGGGGGGGCACCCCAAGCCCCCAGTAGTGCCCCCTCTCCTCCCCAAGAGGGATTGGGGGGGGGCTGGTTCTCAGAGGGGGTTTACTCCCCGGTGTGAGTTGGGGGTCAGAGTCTCACCCCTGTTGTGCCCAAGGCCAGTCCTGGTCCACCCGAGTGCCCCTTGGCTGCCTGTGAGTTCTCCTGGCCTCCTCCATTCCAGATGGAAATGTCTGATGCCTGTCTGCTGCACTGGATTTAACTAGGATCCCACACCTTATTTTTATTTTCTCCCCCCCCCCCAAGCTACCCCCCCTCCCCTCCTTCCTCCCTCTCTCTGCTCTGCAGGGCCAGGCTCCCTTCCCTGGCAGCAGCAGGCTGTGGGGGCTGTGTTGCTAGCCCGGTTACCAGCCCTGTGCTTCTGCAGACCCCCAGGGAGTGGGGTGGAGAAGGGGAAGGCTTTGCCTTTCTCAGAGCTGGTTGCTACGCTTCAGGCTGCTGAATTTGCCGGGGCTTCTTTAGCAAGATCCACAGCACGCGCTTTCCCATTGGGGTCTGCATCCAGTGCGCCCCAGCCCCTCTGAGCCAGGCTCCCCTCTGCCAGGAAGAGCTGTGCTGGCTCTGCAGGTCATGGAGGGTAAGCTGGATTCTCTCTACCTTTGTGTGCATCAGCAGAGCTGCTAATTAGGCCCAATCTGGCTCATTCAGGCAAAGCTGTGCTGCCAGGAAGACAGCACAGATGTCCCTGTGACGGGGGCTGACCTGGCAGGGTGCTGTGCAAGGCTTTTCTGTGGCTGCGTAAACCCACCCAGACCTGTGCTGCTCCCCTGCTCCCTGGCCCTAATGGGTGCTCTTGTCCCTGCCTTTAGATTGACATTCATCTGACCTTGTGGTGAGCTGGCTGGGCCAAAACATACTCACCACCCACTCCACGTTTGGCCATATCCACATGTTGTGCTGGGGAAGCTGGCAGCTCTCACTTACTCTGGCTTAAACTGGGGTGGAATCGGAACCGTAGAGCTCCTATAGGCATGCTGGGGGAGCCCCATCAGTGTTTTGCAGAGAGGGAAACTGAGGCAGGGGGAGATGAAGCAGCATGCCACAATCCAGCAAGAAGGGTCTGCAGCACCGCAGGGTAACACCCAAGCCGTAGGTGCTGGCTGTCTGCACCCTGAGCTGGGGGTGTTTGTCCAGGGACCCCCTACCCCCGGCCGTGGGGCTTTGTAGGGTCTTGTCTCCAGAGCTGAACAACCTGCTAGCACTGGTGGAGGTTTCCCACCCTGCAGATCCCCTTAGAGACACCCTCAGGGTCCTTCCAGCCTCAAGCCCCAGACTTTTAAAGTGCTTCCAGCTGCAGCGAGGCCATGTCCTTCCCCTCCTCCCTTGTGTTTCATTGATTAAGAGTGCTAGGCCTCATTGGGGGATTTAGGAAGAGCTAATTGCAGACTGGTAATTGAAGACAGCTTGGAGTCTCTGGAAATGTCAAGGAATGAGAGACGAGCTTAGATGCTCCCGTGCATTTAAATATGCAGCGTCGGCTCAGCCGGAGCCTTACTGAGGGGAGAGATGTCTGGTTTTCCCTCCCCCAGAGGACCTTGTACCGCTGCTGGGGGGAGCGGGGCGGGGGGAGCACTAACCTTCCCTTGCCTGGGAGCCTCCTGCTCCCCCCAAGGCAAAGGGGAGGTGGGGGGGGGACACAAGCAGGGGGGTGGGAATGCTCAGACAGGCTTGGGAGCTTGGCGTTTCCCCCTCTCAAAGGTTGTATGCTTTAACTTGCCAGACCCCTGTGCCGCTGCATGATGCCACAGGGATCTGGGCTGAGGAGGCAGCTGTGGGGCAGCAGTGAGGGGATGGATAGAGCTTGTCCCCAGACTTGTGGTCCCTGCAGCCACTCGGTGCTCCCTGAGGAGCAGTGAGAGGCTGAGACCCTCTCAGGAGGGACAGGGAAGGCCCCCTCACTGCCTGCTGCAGGGCTCTGCAGTGTCTGGGGTTGCAGGGATGGGGGATTCACATGGGTTTGGGGCTCAGAGGTGGAGCAGCAGGGCCAAGTAAGGGATCCATCACCACAGGGCCTTGGTGAAGGATCCCAGCTCTTTCCGAGTTTAAAATTCCTCCAGCAGCAGCACATCTCCTCTCTATGCCTCACAGTGGATGCCCCATCTGCTCCACCCCACGTTGCAGCAGGGGAGGTGGGCACAAGCTGCGTGGTGCAGCCTGCAGTGGGTTCAGCCCCTCCTGCCCCAGGGAGGGCTCTTCTCAGGCCATAGCATCCTTCTTTCGCTCCCCAAAGGTGCGTGGGGCTGCTGGAGGCACCCTGGGTGGCAGTGAGTCCACAGGATGCATAGTCACCCGTGAAAGGGGGAGTTTCTGCCCGGAGCTTGTGGAGCAACAGCTCTGTGGGACTCCCCTCGCCCTGCTGCTCCATCTGCAGAGCGAACTCCATGCACTGGACGTGCTGGCCATGGCACTGGGGCATGGGGGAGCGATGGGCGGCTGGAGCAGCCAGCCTGGCAAGCCATGCCTCCTCCTGCTGGACAAACAGCAGGGAAGCTGTGCTCTTGCTATTAAGAGTTGGCAGCATCCCCCAGAGTGACTCGGAGCTGCTTCGTGGGGAGGAAACTGCTCCGGATGATGCAGACCCGGCACCCACGTGGCTGGCAAAGGACCTGCCTCAGCCCAGCTTTCTGCGCAAGCCCTTCTCCGTTCCACTGCAAGGATGACGGATAACATGTTCCTCAAGGCAGATGGAAATGGGAACTCTTCTGCCTCTGTGGGAGCTACTCGGACACTGGCTTCATCACAGCTTCGGGCTGTTGCTGCTCTGCTGAATTGGGGATGACTTGTGGGTGCAGGTTTCTGGTCCCCGCCCTGCTCCATGGCGCTTTGGTCACAGCTGCTGGTGGGATGTCTAGGGGGGGAAGATGTGGACAAAGTGACCCAGGGAGATGGCAGCAAATGGCAGAAAGAGCATGAGGGGTCCGAGACTAAATTGGCTGATGAGATATTTGTACTTAGGGAGGGGCAGGACAGCTGCCACAGGGTCTCAACTGATGGGGGATGGATCCAGACTGGGGTGGGAACCTGCAAGAGGCTTTGAGCTCTGCTTGTACCCAGGGTAGCCCAGTGGCAGGCATGAGACTAAGGGAGGTGGGACAGCAGACGGCTTGGTCCTTGCTGTAGCCGAAACATGGCCTGCGGCATTGCCTGACTGATGGGTATGGGATTGAGGAGCACAGGCTGGGGACAGCTCTGTGCCAAGAAGCTGAGGCAGTTGGAGAAGGGGATCCAGATGCCTTGGAGCCCTGCTGTGATGGTTAATCCTTCTGCCATGGAGCCCGGCAGAGCGGAGTGCCAGGGCTGCCTAGGCTGGGGTGTTACCTCCAGTCCGCTGAGAGCTGAGCATGGAGGTGACCCTGTGCTGTGTCCCCTGCCTGTCTCACGGTCCTGTGTCACCCCTGAGGACCGAGGTCCGTGGGGGACAGCCAGGCAGCACCAAGCTGGGGCCCGGGGCAGTCATGGGGAGCCTGCCCCAGGGAGTGAGTGCCCCCCGGGCTGGACCAGGTGCCGCTCCCTCATCAGAAGTCCTGCATTAGAGCATAATCTGGCATTAGCGCATTAATCCTGTTCTCCCCGCTGCCCAGCCCCTGCCCTCAGCAGAGTCCGGCCCAAGGTCTCTGTGTACAGCTGGGCAGGAGCGGCACCAGGACGCTGCCTCCCCGGCAGCCCTTGCCTGGGCACCAGAGAGCAGGCAGCAGCAGGGGCAAGGTTTGGGGCTCCATGCAGAGCATCCCTGTGTCTGGGGATGGCAGTGAGCAGGGAAGAAACCCAAAGTGCACAAAGCTTTCCCCAGGTGCATCCAGACCTGGGGGAAGAGAAGTCCAGGGCAGGGGGTTTTATGGTGGCAGCGCCGAGTGTGTTGGCAAGGGAGAAACAAGCATTTTTTGGAAGCATCACGGTTGGTTCCTTGGAGGGGCTTCATGAGGGGTTTTGGAGCCTGACTGCCTGCACCTGCGGGCTCCGGCTGAGCCACATTAAGTCACGAAGCGCTTTGCAGGGAGCCAGGCCAAGGGAAGGTGGCGTCTGGAGAGAGGATGTGAGTCAGCAGCTTGGGAGTGGGGGGGCCGAGCGAGGAGCCAGCGCAGCGGGGATGCGGAGAGGAGCAAATTGGTGGGAAATGGGAGAGCTGGAGGGGAGCAGGCTTGGGCAGGGAGGCAGCCCACGTCCCCCAGGGCAGACGTGACCTGGCTGTGCTGCGAAGGCTCTTTCCAGCGCGAGAAACGAAGCAAGTGGTGACGCAGCTCAGCTAAAATAGGAGAGGGGCTACTCCATCCCCCCTCTGATCCCTTACTGTGGGGCTGGGAGGCTTTGGGGGAGTTTGAGGGATCCCTCTGCTATCCTGGCAAGAGGCTGAGGCCAGGGCAGGGCTCAATCCTGCCCTCTTGCTGGCTACACAAAGCAAGAGACAAAGATACAGATTTTTTTTTTTTTTAAGTAGGAAAAAAACCTTCTGCCTTTACTCACAAGGCAGCAGAAGAAGCTCCTGGGCCATGTGCACTGCTCCCTCGTTCTTCCCAGCACAGGCTGAGGCCCTTTGGGATCACATTCCCCCATCTCACCCTGGGCAGGGCACCCGAGGACTCCCCGCAGGTAGGTCTGGAGCCCGTGGGTGCACCAGGCCCATGTACCCTGCTGCCAGCCACCTAGGACGGGCTCCCCACCCAGCTGGTGCACCCCACTGCCAGGGACGGTGCTGGGCACCCCTGGCCAGGGCCAGGGATGATGCTCCGCCAGGAACCGTGCCGGGCTTGGCCCCGCTCGCCCATTGGCAGGATTTTGCTGCAGTCTGCTCCGAGCCGGCGGTTTTGGTGACTGAAGAAAGCAGTGCTGCTGGCGGGCTGGGTCAGACAGGGCTCTGGGGAGGGCGGAGGTTGGTTTGGGTGGGAGGTGATGCTCTGTACCCCACTCTGGTAAGCACAACGTGGGGTGGGGGGGGCTGCTCCGGGTGGGACCTGGGGATGGGAGCATCCTGAGTTGCCATGGTGACACCAGCTGCATCTTCAGGCAAGGCAAGAGCATTGCTGGTGCAGTCCTGCATGGGTGTCCCCCACCTTCCCTCCTGGCTGCCATCCCTGGGGAGCTCAGGGCTGATTCCTGGCTTTTGGGGTGGCACTTTGGGGACAGATCAGGGGGACCGTGCCAGGTGAGCTCAGAGCAGAGTAAAGCAAGCCTTCAGCTGCAGCCTGTTGCATTGAGGGTGTGCAGTGGTCCTCCCTCTCCCCAAAAGGTAATTCCCCCCTTCCCCAGCATGCCTGGCCTCCAATCCAGGAGGGACCTGGATTGCAGGGCTGGGAATGAGGAGGGAACTGGGCTCACATGGGCTTCCCTGGTGCAGGCACTGGCAGAGGGACAGGGGGGATAGGAGCAGGATGTTGGAGGGGAGAGTTCCTAGTGACCCACATCCCTTAATCCATGTCCTGCCCTGCATCATGCAGTTACCCAAGCCCCAAAGCAGGCTCCCCCAGCGGAGGCACGGCCCCCTGCCCCAGCTCTGAGGGAGCCAGCTGTGACCAACCCACCCATTTTGCCCTTGCAAGGCTAAGCTTGGGGCAAGGGGGTGTCTCCAGCCTGAGTGCTGGTTGCATGGGGGTAACTACTCCTTTCCCCACCACTTCACCTCCTGCCGTCCTTGGGGACCAGGCTGTGCAATGCCCAGGGACCCACCAAGTCCCTGCAGCTCCTTCCCCATACACGGGCTCCCTGCTGGCAGCATCAGCCCCCCCCCCCCCCGAAGCCTAAGCCCTCCCCAGAGGAGACAATGACATCAGATCCTTCTCTCTTAAGCTGATTAGGGCAGTGAGGACTCATCTGAGCAGATGCCACCAAGGCCGTGAGAGTGACCAGACGCTGGAGGGATGCAGCGGGGGCAGCATGGACCCCCCAGATTGGGGGGTGCAGGGAGAGGGGCTGGGGGCTGACCGCCCCTCCATGGGCTGGGTAATTGCACAGCACCCCCCTACGCCGCCAATCTGATCCCTGCTGTAAGCCTGGCCCCCAGCCTTGGCACCTTGGACTGCAGATGGGATAGGGAGCACAGCCTCAAGGCGGGGCAGGCAGAGGGCAGCCCCTGAGCCCACACCAGCCACCACGGGCACCAGTGGATCTGTGGGCATGTTCCTGAAGCCGGGCAAGCAGTGCTTCCCTGCTCACCCCTGCATCAATGTCACATGTGAGCCTGGCCCCGCAGCTCTGGACCTGCCCGCTCCTGGCACAGCGCAGCCCAGCAGGGACGCTCGCTGCAGGATCAGGCTGCGCTGGGCCCAGTGCATTGCCCCAAGCTGGTTGCACAGGGCCCTGTGGGTCATGAGAGATCTGGCTCCTGACAGACCAGATTCCCCTGGATGATGGCAAGGTGGCAGACATCCCACCAGGCCAACTGCATCTCCTCTTTGCCTCCAGCTGCTACATCCCCTTGCCAGCCTGGGAACAGGGTATATGGCTTCTGTGGAGGGGTGTCTCAAGAAGCCCAGAGGTTTCCAGCTCTGCCCTATCTCTTGGGTGCTGTAAGAGCCAGAGATGATTCCTGGAGAAAAGGTGATGCAGCAGGGTGTCTGCATCCTCCCCACCCCAGCCCTGCAGGTGCTCTGGCTTGAATGGGAAGGGATTTGCTGGGTGGTTTCCCCTCTTACCAGCCCACTGCAGACGTGAGAGGACACAGGTCACAGCACCTCTCTGTTTTATTGAAGACCAATCCCTCCCCCCAGCCAGCGCAGAGCCCAGCACGCCCAGCTCTTCTGCATCCACTGGGCCAGAGTCCTGCTCCGGACAATGGGGGCACGTCCTTGGACCCGGGGGGAGAAACCCAGGGCTGCCCCTCGGTGCCCAGGGCTCCCAGCCCTGCTGTCTTCCCTCCTCCTGCTCCACCTCCCACCCAGCCTTGTCCCTGGGGATGTCCCCACCCGTGGAGGGTGTCTCACCAAGCCCTGCATGCAAGGGGCTAAAGCCACAGTAAAACTGGAGCATTAAACTTGGAAGTGGTCAGCAGGACATGGGCTCATGTGCAGGGTGTCGGGGACTGTCCCGCTCTGTGGCATCGTCCTTGGGCACTGGGGAGAAGGCAGAGTTACAGGGGCCAGGCTCTGCTGCCTCTGGGGTCTGGCCTTGCCCTGAGGGCTGGCAGTGCCCCCCACACCTGCCCCGGGCACCTCCAACCCCAGAGCCTTCCCCTGGACAGGAGTTGACCCATGAAGGGCATCTGCTCTCCAGACCAAAGCTTCTCCTGAGGTCTGGAGGAAGCCACCATCAGCAGGAGGTGTAGGAGGGATGAAGGAAAGGAAAGCTTTGGAGACAAAGGTGGGGGACCAAGGAGCAGCAAGAAGGGTCCCCTTTCCCTGCTCCTGCCCAGTGGGCCCCTCACCCATGGACAGAGCTGCCCTGGGGCCCCAGCTCCTGCTCCTCTCTGCAGGGAAAGGGGAGGGCAGGCACAGGCTGAGGGCAGAGCTAAGGACGTTTATGGGGTGGGTGGCATGTTGCAAAGGAAAGGGGGGGCACGGTCCCTGCCAGGAGGAGAACCCATGGTCTTTTCTTCCATTCACACCCTGCTTTAGGTATCTGCATCCATTCCCAGTATCATGGATCCCTCCTCACCCTAAATTTAGATGGCTTCTCTCCTCCAGCCACCCACATCAGGGAACCAACCCAGCTACCCTGCAAACACCCCTTTCCCCCCCACGTCACTCTCCAAATCTAAAAGGGGACAACCGAGAGCAGGGCATGATCCCACCCCCCACCCCTCCCTGCCGAGCTCCCCAGCTCCACAGCCCCACGCTGCCAGGGACGGGGAGGTCCGCCTGGCACGGCCGAGCCTCTAATGGTAATGGTTGTTCATGTTGTTGAGGTGGGAGGCTGCCATGGCGCTGAATGGGGCAGAGGGCTGGAGCCCGTGCCCAGGATAGAGGGACGGGCTGGAGCCAGGCCAGTAGGAGAAGCCGGCTGGCGTCACCCCCGAGGTCATGAGGTTGAGTTTGGAGATGCCTGAGAAGGGCAGCGGGGCCAGGTTGCCCTGAAATTTGTAGAGGGTGTGATCGGGGGCGGCCGGCTGGCACACCTGCGCCAGCCCGTGGAAGTCGAACTTGTAGGCGTAGCGCTTGCCGTGGACCTTGGTCATGATGTTCTTGTCGTAGTAGTAGCGTAGCGCCCGGCTCAGCTTGTCGTAATTCATGTTGGGTTTGCTCTTCCGCTCGCCCCAGCGCCGTGCCACCTCGTCGGGGTCGATCAGCTTGAACTCCCCGTTCGTGCCTTCCCAGGCGATGCAGTTCAGGTTGGCCCGGTCCGAGAGCAGCTCCAGCAGGAACTGCCACAGCTGGATCTGCCCGCTGCCTGCAAGGCCGGGGCCCAGAGAGGTTAAAGCTCCCTCTCAGAGCACAAGGAGCAGAGCAGGATGTGCCCCAGTCTCCTTGACCTCCTGCTATGTTGCCCCATCCTGGACCCAGGTTTCAGATGCACCTCATTGCATCTTCCCTGCTCTAGAGACACAGAAGATGGTAATGAGGTCATGCAGCATCCCTACCCTGTCCTGCCCCCCAAGCAAGAGGAGGAGAAGATGCCCTTGCACCTCAGGATAGGGGTAGGAGGGCTCAGAGGCCAACACGGGCTGCAGTGGGTCTGGATCCAGGCTCCCCACATCTCTCCCGCCCTCATTCACGCCCCACTGAAGGTGAATACCTGCTGATTTGCTTTGGCATGAGAATCTCGTCTGGTTCTTTGATCTGCAGCCCCAAGAAGGAGGTATCTTGGCGGTACTCACATCTATCCCAGCACCAGTATTCCCCACTGCCACCTCTGCTTGAAACTGGGCTGGTGTCACAGCACAGCCCCTGCCCATCCCTAGGGGCGCTGTGCCCTGCAAGGATGTCTCCATGGTGAGCTGAAGTCGGGGTGCAACACTGCTCTGACCTGCACCCCTGGCAGGCACAGGCAGGTATAGGGGAAGGAGAGACCAGGACAGGGCAGAACCTGCTGTGGCTTTGAATCAGGCACCAGTGTTCCTTATTTCCAGCGGAAAACTGTCCTCTCTGAGCCATGGCCATTGCACCCGCAGCTTGCACTGAGGAGCACCCTTGGTGGGTGCCCAAGATGCCCCTGTGCCAGGCTGTGCACACACAGGAGCCTGGCACCCCTGGACATGCCCATGGTGAGGCACAAGGACTGGCTCCACTGAGTCTGGCCAGAGGTGAGGAGAGGAGAGGGTCCCTGGACACTGGGGTGACGAGCAGTCCCACCTCTGGGACCCAGCCACCCTGCAGAGGAGCCCTGCGCTTACCTAGACCCCCCCACTCCCTCCCAAGCAGCACCCCCTGCACACCCCTGCTCCCGACCCCAGCCCTTGCAGCACAGGCTCTTCCCAGAGCAGAGCCTTTGCACTTCATCCTCCTCCCTGTGCTTTTCTGCCACTGTTTTGCCTAAAGGTGCTTGGGTCCCATATAGCGGTTTAGCACCCACGACACCTGCAGCAGGCAGTCCCACAGCTCAGCGACGTTTCCCACAAAGAACCACCTTGTCCTGCTTGCTTCACACCCACCTATTTTATCTGGTGCCCTCAATTCTTGCTCTGGAAGAAGCAAGGAATGGCCATTCCCCATCCATCTCCATTCCACCAAACCTTGCTCAGACATCCCGAGCCAGGCAGACGAGCCCAGGTCTTTCCAAGGTGTTGTATTTCCAAATCCCCCATCCTGGTACCGAGGTGGGGGATCTCTCCTCTCTAGGGTACATCCGCAGCCCTCGCCTCTTCCCCATCCCCGCAGCTCCCACCCTGGGCTCCTGCTATCCCCCACCCACGGGGTTCCCCACCGTGCAAGGAGGTGTTGGGGGGGGGTGCAGCTGGGTGGGATGGTGAGGTTCAATCCTGCCTGCCGCAGGGTGCTATGCTGCAGCACCCAGCAGATCCTTGAGGAAAGCTCCAGGAATCCAAAAAGGTCCTTCTCAATGCAGCGCAGCGCGCAGAGGATGGCTAGGGCAGAGTCCGAAGAGCAGAGGCAAAACGGCCCCTCCCGGTCCCAACTTTGCCCCCCCTCACACTCCTAAACCAGGGCTCCCCTTTTCCTGCTCAGACCACCCCCTGACCCCTGTCTCCTTGCCAGGCAGGCAAGCTACATGGCCCAAACACCGCAGCGCTGGCCCCATGTCCGCCCGATGACCAGCCCTGCTGCGCTCCCCAGCAGGTTCCAGGCTGCTCCCTGGCCAGCCCATGGCCGATCCCCGGGATCCCTGGATGGCTTTACCCAGATGGATGGCTCTGGCTCCCGGGGACCCACCATCTCCCAGCCGACCCACGCCCCCAGTCCTGCACCGGCAGCTCCCTCCCGGGTGGTATCTCACCTCATTCCCCTGCTCCGAGGTCCCCCTAGCCCGGATTAGCCCCCCCAGCTCCTGGGCTGGCTGGCAGCTCCCTCCCCGTCGGATGTCCTCGAAGCACCTGGGGGAGCCGAGCTGGGACCCCACACCCCATTGCAGGGTGCTGGGGGGCTGGGCGCAGTGGGCACCCTGCTCCCCTCCGCCGCAACATGACAGTGGCTCCCAGCTGTCGGGGCTCGGCCACTCTCCCGGTGGGATTTGGCAGTGGGATGCTCCCAGCCCAAGCTGCCCGCAGCAGCAGGGAGCGGGGCTCCGCAGTGCCAGGAACGGGTCCCCAAGGGCTGCGGGACAGGGGAGGGTGTATGTGCCCCGGGGGGTCCCTGCTCCCCAGCCCCCAGGGAAGGGGCAGCGGTGCTCTTACCTTTCTGCACGCCCGGGCTGAGGGACCCCCACGCCTGGCTCTTGCCGTCTTTGAACAAAGTTTCCCCGACGGGATCTGGGGGGGGAAAAAGGGGCGCGGGTGGGGGTGCGGGGGGGGGGCTGGGGCCAGGCGGGACCGCGACCCCCTGGCGCCCACCCGCGGGCAGCCTCCCCGCAGCCCCCGGCCGCTCCCCCTCGCCTGCCCCGCCGCCGCGACGAAGCCAGGAAACGCGTCCAGGAAAAAGGAAATCCGATTTCCGACGGAGCCGGGGAAGCTTTTAAATAGGAATAGAAAATCCCACAGGCTGGGGTAGGGAGGAGAGAGGGAGAGAGGGAGAGAGCTGCGGGGCAGGGGGAGAGGGAGAGGAGGCGGGTGGAGTGGAAGGACGGGTGGCAGGAGCGGCGGGTGGAAAGGACAGGTGTCGGTGTTCGGGGAGTGGATGGCTGGGGAAAGGAGCGATAGATGGAGAAGTGGATGAAAGGAAGGAGAGATGGGTGGGTGGATGGAAGGACAGAAGGGAGGATGGGTGGATGGATGGGCAGATGGGGGGAAGGATAAGAAGAAGGAGGGAAGGAAGGGCAAGCGGTGGAAGGATGGCAGGAAGGGCAGGTAATGGGTAAGACGGTGGAAGAACGGGCTGATGGAAGGGACAGAGGGTAGATGGAGGGGATGGCTGGTAGCGGGGACAGAAAGAGGGATGGAGGGACAGGTGGGTGGGGTGGAAAGATGGATGGAAGCGCAGGGGAAGGGTGGGTGGGTAGAAGGATGGGTTGGAAGGACAGAAGGGTGGATGGAGGGATGGAAGGACGGGGACGGTGGGCGGATGAAGGATGGAAGGGAGGACGGGCGTGCAGGCTTGGAAGTCTGCGAGGGCGGCTGTAAGGAAGGAGGAAGGGATGGTTGGGGGGCTGGAGGGCAGGAAGGGAGGATGGACAGAGGGAGAGGAGAAGGCAGGTTGGGCGCTGGAGGGAGACGGGGCAGAGAGGGGCCGCGGGGCAGCGGCGGGGCAGGCGGGCGGGGGCCGGGGTGCTGTGCGGTGCAGGGCGCTGCGGCGGGGCAGCAGCCGGGGGGGTCCGCCCGTACCTGGCAGGTACATGTTGAGCAGCAGGGGCACCGCTCCGGCGCCGTGTCTCATGGCAGCTGTGGGGGCGGCCCGCGGGCTGCATGTTTTAATATTCCTGCCCCTATTATTATTATTATTATTCCACTTTATCAGAGAGCAGCTGATGGCGAATAAATGGCAGCGGGATGGGCAGGGGACGGGCAGGGGCCGGGGGAGGCGGGGGTGGGGGGAGTTTCCAGGCAACTCGCAGGGGCTCGGGGCCCGGCTCCAGCAATTTCCTCCGCTGTAATTAAAGCGGGCGCTGCCCCCCCCCCGCTATCGGGTCCGCATCAGACTTTAATCACGGCCGCGGGTTTCTATGGAGAGCGGCTCGGGCCGCTTCCTGCCTCTTCCGCCTCCTTAACTCTTCGCAAACACGGCGCTGCCATCCCAGCTGGAAGCGGGGCTCGGACACTGCCTGGAGACTGCCTGGGCCTGGCCTCCCACCACCGCCACCAGCATCCCGCTCCCCGACCCGCGCGGCCACCAGCGTCCCGCTCCCCAACCCGCACGGCCGGCCTCACCTGGGCCCTCCGCATCTCACCGTACGGCATCGTCCCGCCTGCCTCTGTCCCTCCGAGACACCCATGCTGCTGGCTGTGGGGCTCCCTGCCTGCCCCTTCCCCAGCTCCAGGGTCCTCAGCACAGTCCTGGGGTCCCCTTGCAGGTCCCGGAGCCCTGGGGTGGGTCAGTTTTGTCCGTACCACATCCCTCCAGCTCCAGGACCCCGATGCTGAGGTCCCTTTACATTGCCCAGAGCTCCAGGGTCGGTAAGTGCACCTCCAGCGGTTGGCACCAGGACATACCACAGCTCTGCCACCTCCCTGGCTTCTCCCTGCCTCGGGGAGGGTTAAGCCTGTGACCATCCTGGGGTCCTCAGCCCTGTCCCGATCTCTTGCCCATCTTTATTAGGACCTGTAGAAGCTGGGTGACCCCCAACACCCACCCAAACCCGCATGGCCCCATCTCCACCAGCTTGTCCTGGGTAGCCCTGGGTGTGGTGAAGATGGGGGAGCCAATTCAGGGAGAAACTTGTAACAGGGAAAGGGTCTGGGGTGATCTTGGCTCCCAAAAGACACATCTGGCCAGGTTTTTCCCCATCACCCATGGCTCCAGCTGCTACATGCAGCTGCGGGGTGTCGGCCGTGGGTCTGCTCTTGGCTGCGGGGACAGAGCCATCAAAGATGACCCCCGGCTTAGAGCGGACCCTGCACTGGCACCCACAGCTTGACGCAGCCAGGCAGTGTGGCAGCAGTGGGCACCAACTCTTCTCCACGAGTCCAATGGCATACAGCCAAGCTGCCCATCAGCCCATGACCTCTCCTGCGGCGTTCCATTGATGTCTAGTAAAAGGATGAGCTCTCACGCCGGACTTTTAGCCAAATTTTTTGAAAGTGATCATCATGAGATGTGAATCCCATGGAAACCAGGACACAGCCATGCCAGACCCATGGTTCTTATTTATACTGCGGCCAAAATGTGCCCTGCGTAAGAAGAAGCTGCAGCCCACGGGGAGCAACGCTCAGCTGGGGTGCCACAGCCCAGCCAGGCTGATGGCTCCTCCTGGGTGGGAGTGTCCAAAGGGTTTGGGAAACAGGGTCCCACGGGTGCTGAGTTGGGTTCTGGGTGCTCCACCCCTGCTGCACATCTCCATGGGGGACAGAGAGCAGATGATGTCAGGGGGGAGCCATGAGCAGAGCCCACGGTACTCCCCCCCCAGTTTCCCACCAATCCTGTTTGGATGTAACAGCCCTTAAAAAGTTTCTCTTCCCCCAGCTTGTCCCCCGAGCTCCCCTGAACCCTGCAGCGGGGTGTCCCAGCTCTGTACAGCCCAACAGCCCCCCATCCCTCTCCTCCCCAGCCCCCTCCCCAGTGCAGCTCTCCCAGCAGCGGCTCCGCAGCCTCCCAGACTTGCTTTCGCTGCCTGAGTCACTGGAACAAACCGCAGGCAACGGAAAACAAGCCCCGGAGACAGCGGGGTGAGGTGGGGAGGGGGCCAGACCCACCGAGCCCCTCTAACCCCCCCGGCAGCCCCAGTGACCAGGACCCTGCTGCAGCAAACCTGCATCGTGGAGGGCATGGAGTGGGGGGGCCCGGGCTGGGGGGACCCCGCATCAGCCTGGAGTGGGGGGAATGGTTTGGGATCAGCCTGAGAAGCAGGGTTAGGGCTGCGGGAGCTGGAGATAGGGGGCTGTGAGGGGCACTGGGGATGGGGACCCCTGGGTCCCTGGGAAAGCCAGTGGGTAGGGGGGCTTACAGGGGGGTGTGAGGGGCCTGGGGGCTTTGGGCAGCCTGGGAGGTGAGGGGTGCAGAGGGGCAGGGAGTGTGGGGTCCCAGGGGCTGGGGAGCCCTGTGCCCATGCAGAGCTTTGGGGACCTGAGTGATGTGACCCCAGGTTCATGAGGGAGCTGGGACACGGGGGTGCTGGGGCAGACCCACAGGATGGGTGGGCAGGGTACACGAGGAATCCAGGGAACAGGGGCCCACGTCCATGGGGGAGCCAGGGGATGGGTCTTCGGGTCCAGGGGGGATCTGGGAGATGCGGGTTCGGGTCTGTGGGGCTCCATGTGGAACACCCAGCTGGCAGCAGCAGAAGGTCCCTCTGGTTGCAAGCAGGCAGTTTGCCCCCCACCCCCCAAACCCAGCGCTCTCCCCCCACCCCAGGATGGAGCAATAAAGACCCCACATTTTGCTGTGACCCCCACAGCTCCCCACCCGCCCCCAACATTGCAGCCCTATGTGCAGGTGCCCAGGACAACTTCACCTGTGTGCGGGCGAC
This sequence comes from Platalea leucorodia, assembly GCF_965183815.1. Classification (NCBI taxonomy): domain Eukaryota; kingdom Metazoa; phylum Chordata; class Aves; order Pelecaniformes; family Threskiornithidae; genus Platalea; species Platalea leucorodia. Next base: position 84,566,022 of record NC_138827.1, on the reverse strand, counting down.
GTGGAGCAGAGCCGAGCTGACGTGGCCTTGGGCTGGCTGCAGCCTGGCCGGGTGTGCAGGAATGTGTTTGTGCAGGGGGAGAGGCTGGCTGCCGTGGGGCCGTGGCGGGGTGGGGCCAGCGGGGACACGGAGGGGGCAAGGGAGGGCTGGGGTGCACCCCGCAACAGGGACACCCTGCGGGATGGGGATGCACAAGGTGCTGGGGCGCTTGCACGGGCGCAAGGGGAGAGGGGATGTGCATGGGCACGCTTGCGTGCACACTCGTGTGCAAGCTCACGCGTGCAGCACACCTGCTCACACACACGCCAGGGCTGGGTCTCTGTGCAGCCCTGGGTGCAGGGCGTGCACTCACCAGTCCTTCCCAGTCTCCCAGAACCCTTTTGGGGCACCCACAGCCCGAAGGCCAGGTGTGCTTACAGCAGGATGGGCATCCAGGGATCCAGGTGTCCGAGCCACCCAGCACTGTTCCACCGTCCTGTGGCTTTAAAGGGGATGTCCTGGGCGCGGGGAGCACCTCGGGACCGGAGGCCCGCGCCCCAGGAGGGCGCAGGGTGCCGGAGCAGGATGGAAGAGGAGGAGGAGGCCGGGAAAGGGTGCTGGAGGAGGAGGAGGAAGCTGGGTGGTGCTCCCGGTGTGCCCGGGCGGAGCCGGAGCCGGATGCTGGCACGGATGTGCTGGCGGGGCCAGGCTGGGGGTGGGGGACCTGGACCCTAAGGGTGCTGGGAGCAGTGAGCTGGGCCCCCTGCCAGCTGTGGGACATTGCCCCGAGGACCTCTTGCCCGTCCCTTGCACCCCACACGACCCCTGTACGCCTGCTCTATAAGCCAGGGCCCCAGTGCCCCAGCTGCGGCCATCCCATTTGTGGCAGACATCCCACAGGAGGACCCCAACGCTCCTCCTCCTCCCCAGGCCCACAGCGGACAGGGACCCCCCTCTCTCTTCCAAACCGGGGTGCAGAGAAAGGGGACCTCGTGTTCACAGGCTTTGTAGCAATCACCTTCCCTGGCGCTGAGCCTGGGAGGAGGACCCAGGGCACAACGCCCCTGCATAGCCCGTCCCGGCTCCAGCCCCTTCTTTGCCCAGTAAGTCCAGTAAGTTCCCAGTAATTTCCCATTTCCCCAGCCGGAGTATCATGGGGATGGGAACCATTCTGCATCCCCTCTAGCGGCTGTGCACGGACCACAGGTGAGGTGCAGAGACCTCAGCCCAGGGTGGAGGTGGCCACGGGTCCAAAACAACCTCGGGAAGGGAAACCCCTTCCAGCTGCTGGGAGCTGGGGACAGCAGGGCTGGGGCAGACACCCTGCCTCCCACCCTACAGGGGGGACCCCGGGCCTGGCAGCCCCCCGAGGAGCAGAGGCAGGAGCACCCTTTTTTTTTGACAAATGCCTTTATTTGCTACCGGATAGAGGTCTATTGCACGGCAGCCCGGAGGCTGCGGGGCGTGCAGCCCTGCCCCTGCTCAGTGCTGGACGCGGCGGATGGATTGGATCTGGTTGGTGTGGGCCTGGCTGCTGTATTCGTTGTACTTCTTGAACTCGCCGTTCTGTCTGTCCCGCTCCAGCACGTACTGGTAGCCCCTGTATCCTGGGTACTGGTATGCCACCCACCTGCAGGCAGACCCCTGGCTCAGAGGCCTGGGCCAAATCCCCCCCTCCGATCCCCTCCCATCCCATCCTGTCTCATCCCGTCCCATCCCATCCCATCCCATCCCATCCCATCCCATCCCATCCCTCTGCTTGCCCTGGGAGGGGAGGGACAGAAAACATCCCACAGCTTGGATTTTCAAGGGAAGGGGAGCAGGCAGGCACCCCTCTTTTTGGGGGTCCCGCTTTCCCATCCCTGGGTCTATGCAGGAGGGAGGTGCTTGCCAAACCCCTGCTCTCGGCCTCCGCCAGCCCCCCGGACTCACGCTCCAGCGTTCACTTTGATGGATGCCACCTCCTTGTTGCCCCAGCCCATGGCCTGCAGCGAGGGGTAGTCGTCGCTCAGCTCAAACTTGTGCCCCTGGAAGTTCTCCGCCTCGTAGAGGATGACTTTGCTGTCGTTGTGGTTCTGCATAGGGAGAGAGCTGGGGGTCAGCGGGGATGGGGTGGCTTGCGCAGGGATAGGGGATGTGGCATCAGGGGGACACAAGGCACCATGGGAGGCCTGGGACCATGTCCAGCTTTGGTGCAAGGCATGGGGAGGTCCTTCAGCCTGGCACCCCCTCAGCGGGACACCCCAGGGCTGCCCAGAGGATGCGGCTCCCATGTCCCTGTGGTCCCAATGCACAGCTGCCAGTGAGGATGACAGCGGCCACATCCTCTGCACCCACACGGGCTCCTGCCCTCAGCATCCTGCACGCTGCAGGAGGGTTGCAGGGCAAGGCAGGCTGCTGAGAGCAGCTCTGTGGGGCTTTGCTGGGTGCTGGGCACTGAGGGGTTAATTGCTGGGACACTGAGCGATGCGGCACTGTCCCCCGTGCCCAGCCCCCACGCGCATCTATCTGCACCGAGGAGCAGTCCTGCCAGTAAGGAGTGATCTTATCGCATCCCCTTTATTAAAGCCCAAGCATATCTGCCTGGTGATTATTAAAAGTTGGGGGGGGACCCCCCGCTCGGAGGCACAGACGTGCCGCTATTGCGAGCACCAGTGTCTCTGCAGATGAAGTGATAGAGGCTGCATCTGCCTGCGCACGGCTCGGGTACCCCAGGCAGGCGGGGGGACGGACCCCGCACCCCAAGCATCCCTGCGGTCCTGCCGGCCCCTCTCTGCTCACCCCATCACCCATCTGGGGTGGCAGCACAAGGCCTGGGGACCCAAACCTGGGAGGTGGTTCTCTAATGCACAAAGCAGAAGGAACTGGGACAGTGTTTCAGCCTAAATTTTAGCCCTAAAGAGCATCCCAGGATCCTGGCAGGGAGGCAGGAGCCAGTGGGCGCAGCCACCCTTCCACCCCATGGCACCTCCGTGCGTGCCTCACCCCCCCATCCCACGTCCCATGTAACCCATCCTCCTGTCTGTCCCTCATCTCCCTCCATGCTGGGCTGTCAGGGGGAGGCTCTGCCTGCCCCGAACGCACGGCGGTGGTGTCCCCGAAACTCACCGCACACTTGACGGGCCGGAAGGAGAGGAGGTGCTCGGTCCGGTAGCCACTGTTCCCGCTCCAGGCCTCCCACCGGGGATAGTCACCCTTCTCCAGGATAAACTGCTGCCCCTGGTACTCGGGGTACTCGAAGCCCACCCAGCTGGAGGGGAGAGGAGGAAAGCCCTCAGGGATGCGCGACACAGCCCCCGGCCTCAGCCCAGGGCTGGCTTCTCCCTCCCGCGCAGGGGATGAAGATGTCCTGGCAGGGTGCGGGTCTGTCATGGAGGTCGGGGTCCTTCCTAGCAGCAAAAATCCCTTTTGAGAGTGGGACCGCTCTCCCCAGGGCCACACCATTGCCTCTGACCCACGCCTCGGCTTGGCAGGGTCTCCCTGCTTTGTAGGTGGGGAAACTGAGGCACCATGCAAGGAGCGCAGGGAGGGCGGTCGCACAATGAGGCTGTGTCGGAGCCGAGGAAGGACCTGGGTGTCCCGGCTCCCCGACAGTCCCCTGGGAGCAGCGGGTTTGCCGGAGCGAGGTGCACGGGGCTGGCGGGGCACTTACGGGCCAGACTCCACCTTGATGGAGCGGATCTTGCGGAAGCCGCGCTCCATGATGCTGGGGCACTCCATGAGGAACTCACAGCGCTTGCCCTGGAAGCTCTCCTCCTCCCACACCGTGATCTTGTACTGCCCCAGGGTGTCCATGGCTTCGCTGCTGGTCATGCGGGTCGCTCGGCTGCTGGCAGAGCCCCACGCATCACCCTGGGCAGGTGTCCACCATCAGCCCCCCGCCACCCTGCTGCTTGCCACCCAGCCTGTGCTGCCCTCGCACATCCCGAGCCACCGGCCCCTCGCCCTCCCAGGCTGGCACAGGGGATTCCCCTTCCCTTGGTGCTGGGGGATCTCTGTCTGGGGACCCCCAAGTTCCAGGGGGCACTTGCAATGCCCCATCTCTCCATGTGATGTACCCGGGGCTGCCTCAGTTTCTCTGCTCCCAAGCTCCCTGCGATGGCTCCTGGGGTGGACTGGGCGCGGTGGCACTGTACCCAGTGCAGGGGGGGGCAGGAGTGACCCCGATTCAGACATGGGTGTGGGGTGCAGCCCTGGGGCAGAGCAGCCCGGCTCTTGCAAAGATGGGTGCCAGCATCCCTCCTGCCCACACAGGGTACCCCTGCTGTGCCACCAGCACCCCGCGGCTTGCCCTTCCCCAGAGTGTGCGTTGGGTGGGGGGGGCTTGGTGTGGGGCGCAAGGGGAGCGTGGCAGCGCCTGTGAAGTGGGGGGCTTGGGGGGCTCACAGCCTGGTACTTACTTGGTCGGCAGGGCACAGAGGCGAAGGTGGTGGTGCCGGCGCCGGCTTTTCCCCTCACCCTTTATAGGCGGGCGCCGAAGTGCCGATGGTGCAGGCGGGCAGGGCGCTGTGTCAGCAGGTAGGGGATAGGGGGGACGGGGTGTGCGCCCACCCCAGACTCCGGCTGTCCATTCCAGTTAGGCAGTGTGGCGAGAGCGGCCCCCCCGCACCACACAGGGCTGACAATGAAAGTGCTGGGCTGTGTTTGCGTAGGGGCTCAGGGCACAATGGGCAAAGGGCCTGACGCGCCGCTTTCCTTTCTGCCCCCGGACAATGTCCCCGCTTGGCCCAGGGATTAGGGACCCAGCCTTTCCCAAGGCACCCGCAGCATTTGCCAGGGTTGAGGCTGGTGGGAAGGAGGTGCCAGGGTGAAGCGGGGATTTGCCAGCTGGGAGCAGAGGGGCACTGATGGCCTCACACCGGGATGTGGGGCTCGCCTGGGGCTGCATCTCCCCCTCTGCCGTGGGGTTCTGCCACCACGGGTCCCTGCTCCGGCCAGGCTCTGCCTTGCATGTCCCAAGCTGGCAGGGCAGGGCAGGGCCTCAGTCTGCACGGGCAGGGCTCCGTGCGGGGTGGGAGAAGGTTAGGGTGAGCAAGAGGGGTGGAGGAGGTGTTGGCACAGCCACAGATTGGTCCATCCATGCTCTGGAGATGCGCAACACCCTGCAGAGGTTCCTGTGTTGGCTCCAAACCGGGCACTGATGGACCCCAGTTACACGCTCCTCACTTGCAATGCCCCGGCCATGTCCCCTGGCCTGGCAAAGGGCTCCCTGTGCTCCCGCACCCCTCCCACCTGGTCAGGGGACACTGCACAGAGGGAGGGGACCAGCTTTGGGGCAGTGTCCTTCACCTGGGCAGCAGGGCTGGCCCTGCCTGGGACTGCACCGTGCCATGCAGACATCCCCACTGCCTCCCACCAGGAGGACCTGGGCTGGATGAGGCCAACACAGGCTGGAAAGGAAGAAGGGTGCCCTGCTGAGCCATGAAATCCTGGGTCTCTTGGCAGCAGCATTTCTTGCAGCATCCCTGCATAGCCTGCAGTGAGGCTGGGCACTCCCCACCTTCAGCTGGGCAGGAGCCACACTGGCCTCCAGGCAAGGGCCGGCCCGGAGCACCCCAAACCTGCCCAGGAAAACCCCAGCCCTCCTGGGGGTCCTGAGCTCAGGGTTAGCATCCCAAGAGAGCCTGGCAGCGCCGGTGATGGAGGGTGCAGCGCGGGCAGCTGGGAGCGGTGTTAGGACGCCTGGCATCTCTGCCCTGTTCTCAGCAAGAATTGGGGACTGAGGGGGTGACAGCGGGGACAGGCTGGGGGCAGGACTCGTGGGTCCTCTTCGTGTCCCCCGCCACGGCTCGACAAGGCTCAGGGCACAATTTCCCTCCCTGCTCCGAGGCTCGGTGCGGGGCTGCGCCGATGCCTGCAGGTCCCAGCAGAGGGTGCAGCCTGGCAGCGGTTGGAGCTGGCTCCAGCTAAGGGACATTGGTGGCCCTTGGCCGGGGGCAGGCGCTGGGGAGGCGACCCTCAGCCTTCGATGCCCTGGGTGCTCGTAGCAGCGGGGGGCGAGACCCCCCAGGAGCTGCCTGGGGGAGCAGAGGATGGAGAGAAGGATGGGGATGCTCCCGGGGGAGGGAAGGGGATGCATGTAGGTAAGCACACCCCCGGGATGCAGCCCGGTGGCCTGGGGACATCCCTCAAAGTGCTGGGGGACAGGTTTGGGCAGCCCTTAGGGAAGCCAACACCTTGGGGAAGGTGGGGAAGATGCAGAGCTGGCACATTGCAGGGTCCCCCAAGCGCTGCTGCCGCCCCTCACCTGGGCTGTGTGAGCAGAGGCATGGGGCGCTGGTTAGTTTGGGGTGTTATGGGGGGTGAGGGCAGTCTGGGGTTATGGGGTGCAGGGCACTGTGGGGTGTATTACAGAGCCCCGGGGCGTGGGGCACCGCAGGATATGTGGGATGCTGCGGGCTGTTATGGGGTGTGTCTATAAGGTGTGTGGGGTGCAGGTTAGCGTGCTACAGGATCTATGGGGCGCTGGCATTGTGCCATGAGGGGCAGGCAGGCAGCTCAGTCACCCCCATACAAACCTTTGGATAAAAGCATTGGTGGGGGGTGCAGGGGAGACCCCCCCCTGCAGATGCAGGCTGTGCCCCTTCCTCACTTCTCAGCGTGTCCCACAGACTGAGATGTGCCTCACCCCCCGCTCGGCACATTCGGGGCAGCCACAGGGGAGCTGCAGCCGCGTCCGGGGACAGTGGATCCAGGGGGGTCACCCACGAGGGGCTGTGCCGAGGGCCCTTCCCCTGTACCCCAGGATGCTGACGCAGCCCGGCCTCCCTGGGGCATCTCCCAGCACCGTCCCTGTCACCAGCCAGCATCCCCGGGGCTGGGTCACCTGCCAGCCCCCAGCCACACCTGCCTGGCCGGGGACACGGGTGGGGGGAGGCTGGTGCGGGGGCAGGCAGCGACTCTGCTCAAGGGCAGCTGCTAATATTGGCTCTGGGAGCTGGTTAGCGCTCGCCCAGGGCCTCCTGCATAGGCTAATTTAATAAGGGCCCTGCGTCGCTCCCGGCTCAGCCTGTTCCCTGAGCTAGCAAAACAGATCGGGTTTCTCGGTGCCACCGGGCACAGCGCGGGCGGCAGCCCCGGGGCACAGTGGGAGGACAGGGTTGCCCAAGTGCTCCATGCCAAGCCCAGCCCATGCTGGGCCGTGGTCCCTGGCTGTGGGGTTTATACGCCGTGCCTTGTGCAGGTGCTGGTCCTGGAATGGTGCACGGCTTGGGGAGCTGAGCAGGCTGAAAGGCAGCCCCGATGGAGGTGAGGCAGGTGCTGCCCGGGCATCCTGATGCTGATGCCACATCTGGGACACATCTGGGGCTCATGGCAGCACACTGTCTTTCCCACTGCTGTTATGAGTATCCAGGCTAGCTGACCAGGCCAGCACAGCTGTGTGCAGTCCTGCATCTGGCTGATGCTGTGGGCTGAGCCCTGGCCACCACCCCTGAGCCCCGCTAGCCCCTCTCTCCTTGCCCCCAACCCCACTGGGGGCTGCACCGTCACCCCAAGGGGCTGGAGGTCCAGGGGCTGGGCCGAGCAGGAGCAGATGGAGCTGGTGCCGGCCCCTGTTTGTCTTTCTCCCAGTTGCCTGGTGCTCTGTTTGTTCTGGGGATGGCTTCCTGCTGCCAGGGCCAAAACAGGTGGCTTTTATTTGCAGGGTCTGGCTGATTAGATCAGGGGCAGTGTGTTGCCCCCCCCCCCCCAGCCCCACTGCTCCTTTTTCCTCCCCTTTCTCCCCCAGCCTCATTTCCCTGGGAAATGATCCTCCTCGGCAAGGATGCAAACACCCCCTTTCCCTCCCCAAGCATCTCCCCTTCGGGGCTGCTCTGAACATGGCCACACCAGGATTAGTAAATCCCAGCCAAAACCCCCACTTGCTGGGTCCCCTAATCCCAGAGCTGAGGGGTTCGCTGGGGTCCCCAATACTACTTGTCTCCTCCCAGGGCCTTGCTGGCCATGGAGGACACACATGTGCAGACACATACCTGCCGCAGAAGCCTCCTTGCCCAGGCGCTGCCTTGCCCAGGGAGCCCCGGCACACACCAGCCGCCCTGCACGCATGTGTCCCCCGCGCACCCGGCCGTCCCCTCCCCGCAGCCGGAAACTCCTGGGATCGCAAACAGCCTGGCAGATGTTGCCGGGATTAGCTCCCACACAGGCACACACGCACGCCGCGGGCTGCCAGCCGTTCCGTGCCCGGAGAGGTCCCAGGCACTCGGGCTCCCCGGGGGCAGAGCTCGGCGGGTACCTGCCCCAGCTCCTGCTGCACCCAAGGCAGGATGAGTCCTCAGGGTGAGTGGGCAGTGGGAGAGGAACCCCGATGGGAACTGGGGACCAAGATGCTGACTGGTATCTGGGTACCGTCACCAATGGCCAGAGAAGGGTAGGGATGCAGTGGAGGGCACAGCCACTTGCAGTGCAAGGGGTACCCACACGTTCCTGCTCACAGCTGGGTCTTGCAAACAGCCTGCTGAGGTGGTCTCCCACGCAGCACCCCTTACCCCAGCCTCCCCTCTTCCCCTGCACCTGTGGCCCTCAGGCAGCCACCAGCACCCCCGCTGGGACTGTTTCTCCAGACCTGCCCACCCGCTGCCCCCACCGGCACCCTGGCCACCCCTGGGCACACTGCTCACCCCCTCCCTGTGAGACCATGGGTGCCCACTCTGCCCTGTGGCACCCACAGCTCTGGAGATGCTCCCTCAAAGACCCACCAAGACACGGATACTCCCAGGGACACATGCTCACCCCCTGCCACCCATCCAGGACCTGCCCTGTGTGGCCCCTGCCTGGCCCTGGCTGCGGGCTGCCCCAGCCATGGGGGTGTGCTCTGTCCCCCGGCTCTGCCAGTCTCGCTCAGTCCCCAGGAGCTGCCGGGGGAGCGGTGGCCTCACCTGCCTGCTCCCCACTGTTCCCATGGGGACTAATCCCACCTGAAGGTCAGGGAGGCTCCGCCAGCTGCTCACCTCCTGCCTGTGGATTACAGCCTGGGTGTGAGCAGGTGGCAACTGCCGTGTCCCCAGGCTGGCCCAGCCCTGGTATGGGACTGACAGCGGGACGAAACCCATCCAGGCTGCTCCAAAAGGAGCCCCAGGGTGGAAGGTCCCTTGCAGCCTCAGGTGTCCCCTCCACATCCATCATACCCTACACAGATGGGGATGCCAGGCACCAGGGCAGAGGAGCTGGTATCTGGTCCTCAGGTCCAGATCCTGACCTGAAATGGAGCCCGCTGGTGCCAGCCACTGCGACCTCCTGCTTGTTACCCCAGATGACCCCAGCCTGGCACCCCCAGGGCACCCTATAGCTACAGTGTCCTGGAGAAACATGCTGGTCCCCACACAGTGCCCAGTGCAGACCAGTCCCCGGGGAAGCAGTGATGGAGACAGGGGGAGCATGTCCAACCCCCCAGCCAGCCCACCCTGGATGCAGTTGCAGGTGCATCTCCTTCAGCACATCATATCCTATTTGGAGGGGCACCGCAGGGTAAGCACAGCTTCCCAGGTCCCAGCTTTACCTGTGGCACCTGGGGTGTTGCCATGGGGGTGTAGGGTGCAAGGACAGGGCTGGAGGGCGGTGGGGAGGTCCTTGGACCTCCCCTCCCCAGCTCCCTCAGCCCCACAGCCAGGGGATGCCAGCTCAGCCAGCACCTGGCCAAGGTCCCACTCTACCCCGGTGCTCCTTCGCTCTCCTGTCGGCAACATCTGTAGTTCCAGGCAGCCCAAGCCAGGGTGACGCTCGTCCAGGAGGCTGACAAAAAGCCGGGCAGCAGCAGCTCCCCTCCTCCAGCAGCTCTCAGGAGGCAGCGCAGGCGGGGGCCGAGCCAGGCGCTGCGGCAAGAACAGAACATCCCGCCTCAGGGCTCCCGAAGCCGGCAATAGCTGGGCCAGGAGCAGCGGCCCTGGCACCCTGCTCAACATCCGTCCCCTGGGCAGGCTGCCCACGCGCTTCCCAGGGCCGCCGGCTGGCCCGGGAGAGGGGAGCCCCATCGCTCACCCCTTCCCCGGAGGCCCCGTGGGAGCATGGGACTGATGCACTCCAAGATGCAGGACTAGTGCAAGCTCTGTTTTTTTCCCTCTGGTCCTTCAGCATGGCCCCCCTTATCCCCTTTGCTCGTGGGGGTCCAGAGCCCTTTCCTGGGGCAATGAAAAAACCCTGAAAAAGGCCTGTGGGTGCAGGGGGGGAGGATGCCAGGCTGCACCCGCCCTGTGCCCGATGTTCCCCATGGCCAGGAATGGGCTGGGGGTGGGCAGAGCTGCCTGTTGTTTCACCATGGCAGGATGCAGCTCTGTGCCTGGGACCCACCTCTCCCCTGCACCCCACCTGCAAAATAGCAATAAGCTTGTCCCAGAGCCAGCTGGTCTGAAGGCTGCCTCTCCCCATGGTATCCAGTCGGGGTGGGGGGAATGGGTGGGATGGACCCATGGCCTGGAGGCGGTATCTGAAGCTCCAGCCTGGCACGGGGAGTGCAGGACCCCAGCACAGAGCCAGGACAGCCCCTTATGCTCCCTGCCCCGGTCCTTGCCTTGGCCAGGAGCAGGCTGGGGGGCTGGGGACAGCCAGGGAGGGCTCAGCAACACCCTGACCTCCAACATAGCCCAGCCCCAGGGACACAAGCAGCCTCAGTTGCCTTGTGCAAGCTGGCTGGGTACCCACAGCAGTGCTGGGACAGAGTGACCTTCAGGGGCAGGGAGCCCCTGCTCAGCCTGGGCATCTCCTCCAGGCACAACAGAGCCATGGTGTTTAGGCCGGGTGGGGAAGATCCTGGGTCTAGGGGTGCCCACACAACCCTGGTGCCCAGCCCCTGGGGTGCCCAAGCAGCCCTGTGTGCAGCGGCAGCTCCCTGGGCTGATCCCTGCAGGGTGCTGGGGTGCAGAGGTTAACCAGCCACCTCTGCCACATCCTGCGGCAAAGCAGCGCCGGCCCTGGCGTGGCACACCCCATGGGGGCTGGGCACGGCACGCAGCCCACGGGCAACACCCCAGAGGCAGCCAGCAACGGCGCTCACCTCTGCTCACACCCGCACCTTCATACAATGCACACACACCAGGACGCGGAGCAGCAAGCGTGGCAGGGGCATGGCTAGCGCACGCCTTTAGTTCAGCAGGAGCACATGCACACGTGTGCACACATGCACACACAGGGCAGCGAATGCAGCAGCAAGATGCACCAGCTCCTAAATGCACTCGCATACTTATATGTGCACACACACCTGTATGCAACTACACCTATATGCAAATGCAGACACGGGCACTCACACCTCCCCAGCGCTCCTCCTGCACCCTGCCCTCCCCATACAAATCCTCCCCGTGCAGAGCTGCACCATGCAAATCCCCAGCCCAGGTCCCCAACGCCATGCAAATGGCCATGCAGAGCCTGGGGGGTGGGGGGACAGCACCGCACAGCGCAGGCAGCGGCACCCCCCTGCGCCTCGTCCCCTGCCAGCCTGGCACAGCCCTTGGCGCTGGCTCTGGCGTGGGTTTAAAGCCCCTGGTTCTGCCCGGCTCGGGGATCAGCTCACCCTTGGGTGCAAACCTTGCCAAAGGGCCATTCCCCAGCCAACACGGCCTGAAGGGCAATGTGGCTTCCCAGGGCCACCCCCAGCTTTGAAGGGTGTCACAGCTTCCCAGTGCCACTGGGCTGGCAGAGCTGGGGCGGGGAGAGCAGGCTGGGAAGATGCGGGGTGGGGAGGGAGGCAATTTCTAGTTGCTGCCACTTGTGGCTGTCCCCTTCTGCTGCTGGGACACGCACGCTGCCCTGCACACAGACCTGCTGCTGGTGCCAGCACAGCGTCTGGCTCCCTGGCTGCTGCCTGAATACCCTGAAAAGCCAAAAAAAATGCTTTTCTGGAGCATCTGGGCTATCTACAGGGTGCAACACGGGTCCCACGGTGTGCGGGGTTGTGCTAGGGCACAAGGCAGCCCAGCCGTGCGTGGAGTCACCGAGGCAGAGCGAGGCGGCTGAGCACCATCTCCGCAGCCCTGCTCTGCCAGATAGCATCTCCGCTGGGCTCTGCCCCCACGGGGATGCACGTGCGGCGGCTGGAGCAGCGTGGGCAGCAGGGTCTGGCTTTGCTCAGCGTTATTAATCGTGTTCTGTTTGATCCCAGCCTGAGCGGGGTGGCTGCAGGGGGTTATGCATATCGGGGGATGTGGTGTGCTTTCTCAGCTTTTCAACTTTGCCAGGCTTGGTGGCAGGAGACAGAGCCCAGAGACATGGCCCAAAGGGGCCTGTGGCCACCATCATTGCCAGTCACCACACCGTGTGGTGGCTGTTCCTGGGATGGGCACTTGGCTCTGGGGAGAGGCAGGGAGCTCAGCACCCCTGGAGATGCTCTTTGATTTTGGTGCTTTCCCACATCACCTGTTGGAAACTTGCTGCCCAGGAGGTGCCTTGTCTCCATTGCTTGCAGGGGCACCCCAGGGAGGGAGCAGGGCTCTCCTGCTCCAGGGCAGGGGCTGCTGAGTCTTGTCTTGCACATGGATTGGATGGGGGTGAGGGAAAGCAGCAGGAATCATCCTGTCCCTTGGCACACTCCTGGGCTCCTTCGTCTCCAGCCTCTCCTCCATCCACACTGTGGAGCTGGGCTCAGCCTTCACGGCATTTGCGGAGAGGCTGCAGGAAGGGCTCGGGACCCACCTGTAAACTCAGAGCATCCCTGAGCATGGCGGGGCTGGAGCTGGGTCCTGTGCTACAAGAGAAACGCCTGTGCCTGCCGGGGAGCGCCCGGGAGCGGCATCCCTAGGGCAGGGCAGGAGCGTGCTCGGGGCTCTCAGAGAAATTGCAGACATGGCCAGGCAGGGAGGTGTGGGGCATTTTACACCCCCCAGACAACCTCCTGGGGTGGTAGGAAAGCAGGTCCATTGCTGTCCCATCTCCTACCTCTCCGGGACTCCCTGCTGTCTCCATGGGGCCAGGAGCAGCCCCGGGCTCTGAATGTTTCTGTGCTGGTAGGAGGGAACGGGGACGGGACAGGACACAGGATGGGACAGGAGTCCAGGTCAAGCACTGCACTGCGCTTTGAGAACAGGGCAGGCAGTGGGCAGGGCTGTCCTGGAAGAGACGCCCCAGCTTGTCAGATCTACCCCCCATACCCTTCCACAGCAAGCGTGGCCAGGGGTATCGCCTGCAGCAGGAGCTGGTGCCTGGCCCGCAGGGTGAGGGCGAGCAGCAGGCAGCACTTGCCCAGGGCAGCCCAGCGCACAGGCAGACAGACCCTGGAAGGGCCGGGAAGTGCAGCTCCCGGGAGCAAACCTGGGCAGAGGTGTGTGGGAAAGGATGCGACAGCCCCCATCCTCTGCCCTACTCCTGCCTGCCTGCTCCTGCCCCCGCTCCCCGCTGCCTGCGCTCTGTCAGCAGCTAAAGCTCCCTTGGTGCCAGCAGACCGTTGAGACCTACCTGCGCATTTGGCAGAGCCTGGCAAGCTCCACCCCGGGCCAGCGCTGTGCCAGGGCAGGGCAGTGCTGCCAGGGCTCCCCACGCCTGCCACGGCTCCGCAGCGCTGCCGGGGCGCAAGGGCCAGGTTGCCCTTCCCCAGCAAGCTGCTGCGGGCAGCGGGCAGCCACGCAGGCGGGATGCGTGTGCCTAGCGTGTTACACATGCCTGTCATGCCATGGGCACACGGACATGGGTTCTGCACGTCACAGCCTGCAATGCTGAGTGTCAGAAATACCATGGGTACCAATGCCACACGGGACCCACGTCCCACACCTGTGCAGGTCCCATGGCGTTTGTGCATGCTGCGTGCAGACTGTATCAAGTGTGTGCGCTGCCTGCCCATCGCTTCATGCATGTGCCACGCACAGGTCGTACGCTGCACGCGTGTGTTTGGGTGCAGATTGTGTGCTGTGCGCACATCCCTTGTGCGCTCCGCGCACAGGCTCTACATTCGCCCTGGCACCCATGCTGCAAACCTGCTTGCATGTCCCACACGAGTAGCAAGCAAGCGTGCGCTCCCTACGTGGGCTGCAGGTCGCGGGTGCACAGGACACGCTGCAGCGGTGTGCGGGTGGTGTGGCGCGTGTGCACGCCAGCCGCACGCTTGCAGACGGACTGGACCTGCCTAACGCGAGCCGAACGAACAAAACGTTCAGGTCAGGTCTTGCACGTGGGGCTCGACGCCAGGCAAGTGCAGAGTTGCTCCGGGTTCGGATGGCGTGGGCTGGAGGGATGCTCTGCAATGGGCTGCTGGCAGCCCCTTCCCCATCCTTACTCCCGAGCCTGGTCCTTCCAGGCTGGGAGCCGGTGTCCTTGCTGCACCCGCTGCTCCGAACCAGCTCCTCCGGGGGTAAAGTCCGGAAGGTTGGATGCTTGACACCTGCTGCCTGGGAAAGCCAAACAGAGCAGGGCGGGTTAAACTGGCACGGCAGGGTGGGGAGGGAGGGTGGGAAAACAGGGAGGGAAGGAAGGAAGGAATGAGGGAAGGAAGGAAGGAAAGAAGATAGTAAATGAAGGAAGAGATGGGAACAGAAAGGATTGGAAAATACAGGTAAGAGAGAAGTGAAGAGTTAAGGGAAGAGGACAGCCAGGACGGTGTCCCCTGAGCCCGTACCCTTCCCTCCCGGGAGTTCGGGGGTGCCACTGGGCTCCCAGTGCTTGTCCTGGGGGAGCCCCCGGGGTGTCCCCCACGCCCAGCACCCTGCTCCCAGTCGGGCAGGCAGGACCCTGGCCCAGGTGTGCCGGGCTACAGCACCTCACCTGGCTCCGGTGACACGCTGGCAGCTGGCAGGTGAGCGGCTTCGCCTTCCCCCGCTGGCTCACGAGCAGAAAATGAGGGTGACGCTGGCTGGATGGGGCTTTTATAGCCCTGATAAAAATAGCGCTGGCTGGCCGGTGATCGGGGGGCCGGAGAGATGTGACTGAGCAGAGACAGGCGAGAGGGCTGGGCTGGTGGCGGCGAGCCTTCTCCCCAGCACACCTGTCACGGCTCTGTGTTTGCTCAGAGCAAATATTGACCCAGGGAAGGCAGGCTGGGCAAGGGAGGCGATTAGCCCACCTAGATTAGAGGCAGAGCAGGTCTCTATGCAAAGTCTCCAGGGCTGCCTTTGTTAATGGGAGCCTGATGGGCTGACAGGAGCCAGGAGCCTGGGTGCTGGGGCGGGCAGTGGGGAGGAGGAGGAGGTGGGGGGGGGGGGGAGAGGAGGAGACATTCATTAACCTGCACTGGAACAACACCAGCTGTCACTTTTCCACCCACCTGCCCGGCTCACTTTGCAGCTGGGGGTGAGGGGAGAGCGGGGGGCCAGGGCAGGCAGGCGTGGGGGTACCTTCCCTGGGCAGCTCTGGGCTGGGGGCTGCTTGCTTGCAACGCTTTGGGCTGCTGAGAGGTAAGGGAGCGGTAAGGTCCCAGGGCTGGAGAGCAAAGCTATTGCCTAGCCTGAGCAGCCTGTCACTGAGTGCCTACGATGGCAAGGACCCCCTTGCTCCCACCCCAATCCCCCCACCCATGCTGAAGACCCCTTGGGCACACCAGGGCGATGCACGCTTCATTGACGGGAGCCCACAGACCTCCGAGCTGGGCAGCAAAGCAGAGCTCGACAAAACCACCTCTGCTGGCTCTCTTTGTGAGCATTTCCAGCACGGCCGCGCGGGCCAGGAGCCAGCTCTCCCAGCGCAGCCGCAGGAACAGCCTGTGTTTCACTCCATGTGCACATGCCTTCCCGTGGGGTCACCGCATCCCAGAGTCACACCACCCTCCCGCATCCCGGCTGCGTCACGACCCAGGTAACCGGTGCAGACACCCCCATGCTGGCTCTGGGGGGACCATGCAGAGCCCACGGGGGACAGGAGAAGTTTAGACACACTCCTGTAGCACCCAGCCATGCTACTCAGCCCTGACAGTCCTCAGCTGATCTCAGCCGGAGCCAGTGGGAGCTGGGCTATCTCTCTGGGTTACTCTGGCACCCGCAGCTCCCTGGATAGCAGAGCATGAAGTGCATCTGCGGTGGCAGGAGAAGCTCCTTTGTGCAAGTGCACTGGCGTGTTTGTTTGTGTAGATGGGTGTGTTTGCGGGTGAGGAAAGGGGTAATGCTGCTTTAACCCCCACAGCAGAGACCTGCAGGTATCCTGGTCCTGGGTGTGCTTTAGAAACGCCACCGTAGTCCCTTCCAGAGCTGGAGTGTGCTTGCAGTGGATTCCCACATGTAGGTAGATAGTTGCAGATCTTTATGAGCTGCTACCACCCAGCTCTTCTTCTTTGGAGACTTGTCCCTCTCAGACTCAGGATTTTGAAAGGCAGGCTCCATCCCTCCTGCCTGCTGCTGTCTCTGGGGCTGGGGTCCTGCAGGCTCCCAGCCCAGCAGAGCCTGGCACGGGAATGAGCTGCAGTGATGCCAACCTGCTGGCCTCCGTCTCCCTGATCCCCTTTTCCAGTAGTTTTGCCAGCAAAGGAAATGCAGAACTGCCGTTGCCCTGGGTTGTGGTGCTAAGAGGAAATGTGATGTTCCCTCTCCTTTTGATGCTATACAGGCCCTGACGCTCGGGCTTGCCCACTTCTCCTTTCCCAGCATGGGAAATGTGCTGGGCAGGACTCTCGCCTCTCCCTGCCGGGCCACGCACCAGCAGAGTGGAGCAGCAGCTCCTGGCGTAGGCTACCTGGCTGCCCCCCGCTTTCCGGAGAAGGCAGAAAACCCCCAAACACCACACTGTTGCTGCTGTAGCTCCAGCAGACATCTCCGAGAAGCACTATGTGCTCTGCCAGAAATGCTTTCTCACCCCAACCACTCTCCTGCAAGGGCAGGGCCCCACCGTGCACCAAATAACAGCAAAGATGGCCCTTGCAGGGCTGCCCTGTGGGAAACGGGAGAAAAGCGGGTCCCTTGAGCTTGCAGAGTGCCCTGCACCAGACAGCTATCCCAGGGAACATCTTCCACCTGCCCTGGCATCTCCAGGGCAGCATCCACCTGCGTGTGCTCTTCCCTGGCAGGCAGTGCTGGACCAAGCCCCTGCTGATGCACTCAGCAGGACTGGCCCCGGCAGAGGCAGGCTCAGCCAAGGGTTTGTGCTGCCTCGCTGTCCCACGAGGACTGACCAGCTCACATCAGAGCACCTCTCACGTCCATCAGGAGCCACCGTTGTGCCCTGGCCTGACCTGAGCATGGACTACGCAGTCCCCATTCCCAAATACCAAAGCAACGCAGCTGAGCCAGCAAAGCCCAGTATCTCAGACATGGGAGGCTAGCGGTGAAGGGTCCCTGCCCAGCTCTGCCAAGGGTTTTGGGAGGATCACCTTCATGTTTTTGCTCTCCAGACTTTGCCCTGTCTGCGCAGGCACTGCAGGCTAGTCGGGGCAGGACCTTTCCAGGTTCCTACCTAATACTCAGTATGGGGGAGAAGGGGTTGATCCCAAGCAGGGGCTGTGCACACCGGCAGCGGGGGCCCAGGGGACTGTCCCCTCACACTGCCACCGTCCCCACATGGACACAGAGCCACGCCAAGAGGGGCTTTGCAGGGCATTCAGTCTCCCCAGCTGCAATGGGACAGCAGAGCCTTGCAGACACCCTGGCAGGGAAGACCAAGAGCAGCTTTGTTCCCTTCCCTTTATCTCCCAGACAATGGCACGATTCAACAGGTGTTAAATGTTTTAATGGGATTCAGGATAGCTTCTGTTGCCCACCTGCCCCAAGGCCATTTCACCCCTCCCTAGGAGCCAGGACTAACAGCAAAGAAGAAAAGGCCTGTTGTGTGTTGCATTAACTGCCTGGTGACCGAGCACTCCTGATAACTGGCACAAGGAAGGGAGCCCCGTTAGCTTGCCAAGCTCCCACTCAGCCATCCATCCTCACGCTGGCCCTATACCTGCCAGTGGCCTGGCCACCAACCCCAGCCCCATGGGAACATCACCCTGCTTCGCCACCCGAACACCAGTGGGAGGGAGCAGGACCCATATCTACAATATCTCCATTAGAGAGCTGTGCATTAGAAATGTGGCTGGCGTTGGGGCAGGGGCCAAATCCAGCCCTGCAAGCCAGTACGACAAGCTCAGACTTCCTCCTGCCTGAGACCCAAATGTGGTTAGTAGAGACAGGGCTTCTCCCCTCTCTGGGAGCTGGGCTGTGGGTCTGGCTCTGCTCCAGTCCCACGGTTCACTGCCTTCACCCTTGGCAGTGGGTGGCAACAAAGCCTCTTGCTAAGGGCCAAGCCCTCCCCGCCAGCGCTGCACATCTCTGCCCGCCTTCGCCTCACCACTGCCCCCACGATCCCCTGAAGCCCCCAGGTGAGTGCGTTGCTGTAGGCTCCCCACTCTGCAGAGCCCACCCCGAGCAGTGCCTGGGGGTGCTGCCGTCTTCCCACTCCCTTTGCCAAAGGGACAGCGGTGTGGCTTGGTCACACACGCGAGTGTTTTCCAAAACCAGGGCCAGGGTCTCGTTCCCAGCTTGAGAAGAGGAAGCAGGAATTTTCCCAGCCTGGGAAAGGATCTGTCCCTGGTGTATTTTTAACTTAGGATGAGGATAAAAGAAGAAAAGTGTGTGACAGCTGCTAATGGCTTTCCTTAGTGCACGCTGAGTGGTTCTGGTTGACAGGCACCAGAGAAGACCTAGAATAGAGGTGACACACCACCATCTATCTCACAGCCCCTGCACAGAGCCGAAGAAAGGTTTCTCTCTCAGATGTGTAGGTAGCTCTCAAACCTCTTGTTCCCTGACTCACCCGTTGCCGAAGGCACTGTCTCAGGGCTCTCTCCTACTAGAGAGACGCTAATCAGAGAAGTGAATTTACCTCTGACAGTGCTCTAGCAGGCAAGTACAGCGTGAGTTCTGTTTCCTCCAGGTCCAGGCTGTGTTCAGCACAGGAGAGTGGGCAGGAGAGGAGCTTTAATGACAAAAAAAATCATTCCCTGCACATGTGTCTGCACTCAGGCTCCATCCATTTGCTCTTGGGTGTGACACCAGACTAACTCACAGCATTTCCCATGTTGACCCATCTGTCCCACAGGGCAGAGGAGTTCGCGGTGACACAGTCCCGAGAGGATCAGATCACGCAGCAGGTCTGAGGATGGACAAACTCACTGATGCTGTCTCTGCTGCTCCAGGCTGCCCTTGGGCTCCTGCAGGCAGCTGGATTCAACCTGCTTTAGGACAATGGCGAGGCTCCTGCCCCTGCCAGTGTTACCCATTTGGGAAGCCTGTCACAGGGTTACAGAGCATCTGTAGCAAGCAAATCCTAGTGAGGAGCCTGGACCAGGCAGAGTCACCCCAACTGGACTGAACAGCCAGGCCCTGCTGCTGCCTAGAGCTGGGGAGAAGGAGGTGGTACCCCATCGCCTGCTCAGCACCAGCCGAAGCCCAGAGGAAGGCAGAAAAGCTGCTGTGCCGTAGGAGACCTGGCAGCCAGAGTGTTGGGGAGGGAGGAGAGGGTCTGCGCTTCTCATGAGAAGGACCCAGGACCCACATGAAGGCCCCAGGCTGAGCTCAGGAGCTGGCAGTGCCTTTGCTGTATCTCTGACAACAGGAACATCTTGGCCCTGGGGCTTAGTAACGGTTACGCACGCAGGGCTCCTGCACAGAGCGGAGCACCGGCGTGGTGCTGGGTGAGCTGCAGCACCCCCGGGCATGGCAGGCACCTGCCCTCTGCCGAGCAGCGCAAAAGCCCTCCGCAGCTCCTCATGCGTGGTCTTCTCTTGGGCTGCAAGGGGAGAAGGTGCAGCTCCGGTCTTGGCTGGGCGCTGGCACTGGGAACACAGGACAGGAGGGTTTGGAGGGGGACAGCAGCTGCATCCCCACCAGAGCAGGGTGGCTGGGTGAGCCCTGCCTAGCAGAGCCCGTAGCAGGGCTGCAGGAGAGGGGAGATGCTGCAAATGCAGCCCCGCTGCCTGGCACAGCTGGCCTGCAGCCTCTGCCAGGGAGCAGGCAGCCGGCGCCCAGCACCAGCTCCACGCTGGCACCTGGGATTTCTCCCAACTAACACTGCCACCTCCCGGCTGTGACAAACCCTGCTCCTTCACAGTGACACCCTCCTGCAGCCTGCCGGACCCCTATGCCAGGCCAAGGCTCAAAGCATCCCCTTCCCCAGGTGACAGCCTTGCAGTTTGAAAAGGGGAGAGCTTGCCCAGGGTGCTCCCAAACCCAGATGCATCGATTCTATATCTTACACGCCGGTGTCTGTGTGCCCAGAGGCCGAGCTCCTTTTATTGGGCTGCCGAGTGTGCTAGACGGTGCTGCAGCTGCTCTCTCGGGCTGGGTCGCGGTACGTGGGACCTGCAGCAGCCACTGGAGCAGGAAGGGGAGGAGGATTCAGTACCTGAGTCCTACTGATGTTGGCAGGGGCTCAGCAGCTCAGTGCCCAGCTGTCAGTCCTTCCTCAGCTACATTTCCAAGCAGATTCCACTCCTCTCCCAGCCAGTACGGACTGGGGGCAGTGGGAACAGTCACAGAGATTGTCCGTGTGCTCCCTGTAGCGCAGGGAGGTTCTTCTCCGATGATGTGGCCAGCCACAGAGAGGAGAGATCTCATGAACCCTGCTGTGGAGTTGCCAGAGGATTCAAATTGGAGCTGAGGACATAACCAGGACATACCTCCTCAGAGGCAGCCAGCACGCTGAGCTCAGGTCATGGTGTGGGAGGATCAGAGTTGCTCTGGACATCACAGGGACGGGATGAAGAGTGGAGACAGCTGATGTGCTTGAAGAGCTCAAGCAGCACAGTGCCCAGCAGCTATGCTCTTGAGGGTGGGGGTGCCGGATTGGTGGTTCTGAAGAAGAAGAGATTGCTTTTGGGGTGGGAAGAGTGCAGCCTGCTGCGGCCTCCCCCCAGGCAATCCTCCATCCCTGAGGGATCACGGGGAACACCCATTGTCTATCTAGACAAGACTCCTGCAGCTCTGGAGATGACATCTCCGTCCGACAACCCTCTCTCATCCTTCCTCAATCCCATCTCCCTGCCCTTCTCCCCAAGCTGGAGCAAATCCTCATGCTTTGCCCTCAGCCCCAAAACTGTCCGTCCCGTCCCCCCCCCCCCCGGTGGCCATTCCCTCAGCCTAACTAGATCCCACACCATCTTGGACTACAAAAGCTTTGCCCCCTTTCTGCCGTCAGAGGCTGTGCTGCCTGATCCTTGACCCCTTTTCCCAAGAGACCCTCCTTGCGCTGGGCTCTCCAGTGCCTCTGGCCAGCCCCGTCTGCCTGCCGTTCACCCACAGGGCCCTGCCCCAGAGCTGTGTGATGGTTCACAGAAAGGCTGTAGCGTTACCACCTCTGCTCTGTGGCTCAGGACAAGCCAAGAAGGGGCAGAGGCTTTGGGAGTGGATTCCCCCTTTTGCACAGGCAGCCTTGGCATTGATAGGCAGTGATCCAGCTAATCCACATGATCTGGAAAATGGGCTGTGCTTCAGCCTGACATATTAAGGACAGGTACTGTCCCCTGCAACAGCACAGATAACACTCTGCTACCTTCGGGAAGGGCTTTGGGGTAGAGCAATGACCCTGGGCCGGGCTGTCAGCACCACCTCCCCACGGCTGGCTTCAATCAGGATATTCTGCAGTGTGTTTTCCAGCACCAGCTCCACCAGGTTCCCAAAGGCCGGCTGCCTGGAGGGGCAAAAGTACAGGCAGAGGACAGCTCTCAGAAAGCAGATAAGGCAGGCTGCTTTCTGTGACTCCTCCCAGGACACATCAGGCACAGCAGTGGAGCACACACTGTTTCCTGCACGCTGAGGCCAATGAACCAAAGGCTTCAGCAATGGGGTGCTGACCCTTCTCCCAGAACTGCCACCAGCTGACGGCAGGCCCTGACCTCAGACAGAGCTGGGTGACTGTGGTTTTATCGGTTTCTCCCTCCAAGCTGTGCTGTAGTTAGTATTTGTGCATATGCTCATGGCCTGCAGCAGTGTGCGAGGGTGCAGGCACAGCAAATGCAAGGTGATGAAATACTGCAGTAAAAATAAAAGGTAAGGTAAGCACCCACTGCACTCTAATGTCTGATACGGCCAGGAGCGTCAGAGCGTAAAGCGGACTTCACTCACCACCAGCCCAGGACTGGACATCACTGCCCAGGACTCAGTCCCAAGACACAGCAAACCTGCACGCTCCACAAACCGCACTCGGGAGAGGGTGGCTAGGCAGGCTAGCATTGATTTCCACCCAGAGCACACAGAGCACCCCAGCAGAAATGCTGCAGGGCAGAAGCAGAAATGGGTTTCTGGCGAGGTGGTGTGCTGCCATGGCTCTCTCCTACCCGTGCAGATCTTGCCTTTTCTGTGTGAGCTCTTCCTCACCTACTCATCATCTCCTTTTGCTCCCTCAGCTGCTCGTGGTGCAAAATCTCACTCATCCTCTCCCAAGACTCCAGCAAATCATTGCTGGGAGAGGTTTCCTGCCTCATTTCTTTCCTCTCTCCATCCTTCTCAGGGTAAAGATCTGGGGAAGCAGAGACCCTCGAGGGGACCGCGGAGCACTGTCTCCTGTCCTGGAGCTCTGCTGATTCTTCACACCGGAACTGGGAGAAATATGGAATGGGCTCATCCAGGCTTCTTCTCACTGCATCATGGAACTGAGTGTTCTCCAAGAGGCCTCTGGGAGGAGGAAAATAATGGATGAGTCCAGCAAATCAGATATCTCTATGATCCCAGAGGAGCATTACAAGACAGTACAAA
Source organism: Platalea leucorodia (assembly GCF_965183815.1). Taxonomy (NCBI): domain Eukaryota; kingdom Metazoa; phylum Chordata; class Aves; order Pelecaniformes; family Threskiornithidae; genus Platalea; species Platalea leucorodia. Next base: position 84,543,475 of record NC_138827.1, on the reverse strand, counting down.
TCAGAGGAAAACCCTGAATGCTGTCAATGTTTAGTCTGTCCCTTCTTGCTTTCTGGGCCTAAGGGAGGCAGTAAGATGGCTTGAGCTAAGGAAACGACCTTTGCCTCCCCAGCACTTGTTCTTTACATTTCTACAGCTGGCAGACAAAATAGGTGAATCCCAATGCAGCCTGTTCCCAAGATCATGGCAGGCAGAGTGCCCTGGTTCCTGGGCAGTGACACCGACCACTATGCAGAGATGGGCCCAGCACCTAGCTGGGGAGCAAGACCCTGCCTTTGGCTGTCACACCAGGACTCCTGAGCTTGTAGCCCCCAAGGCAGCTTTTGGCAGGCTGGATCCCCTGTTCTGGTGCAACATGAGTGCACAGACTCCTCTGGGATTAGCAAGGGGCTGGCTGTGCCGCATGCACTCCCCTGGAGGACAGGGGCTCCAAAGCAGGTGATGGTGAAGGGACACGCACCTGATGACACCTGTGAGTATGTCAGTCACTATCTGCAGCTCCTGTTTGGAAGCAGCAGTCAGGGACAGCCATTTGGGGTCCATGTCCGTCCCATCTCCATCCCTACTCCCGTCCACAAACTTGCTCTCCAAGGGCTGGTTGCTGAAGGGGCTGGGAAAGAAGGAGTTGTTCCATCAGTGGCAGCACTACTGAACCCAGCTACCAAAGACCTGCATCCTCCTGGCTGAGCAGCAGCCCTGCAGGCAAGCGGGGAGCGGTGCAGGGTGCCAGGAGAGGAGCGGGAGCTGCTGCACTTGTGACAGCAGCAGGGATGCTGTCATAAGTGAGGAGCACTGAGCTCTGACAGTATCTCCCTTTTGAGGAAGGGAGAGAAACAGGTCATGTCAGCTAACACTGGGGAAAGCAAGGCACCTCTTGCCTAATACTGAGGCACTGGAGGGAGCAAAGCAGAGCTCCAAGTTCAGTGCGTATCGCAGCATGGACAGCCCTGGCTCAGATGAAGAGGCCAATCCAAAAAGCTGTATCTCTTACCGGGACAGGAAGTATTTGGGGAACTCCGAGGTGAAGTTGCTGAAGAAGTCCTCAATAGAGTAGGACCTGGCTGTCACACCAAGGTGTAAGCAGATGGGCTTGGGAGGCTCTGGTTTGATCCACATGCGGCTGGCTTCTTTGTCCAACAGCAGCCTCCTCTGAAAGTGTCCAGCAGGCAGACCGGGCATAGGGTGGTTTTTAATAGGGGGTAGTGTCTGTTTGAGAGAAAGAAATGGCAGGTACTTGGTTGCTTCTCTGGCCACAGGTAGGCTGGTGTAGCTGTCAGCATTGGCATGAGAACTGGAAAGCCCAGCAGTCAGAACCACCAGATGATCCTGGGCAGGAGACAGCATCAAAATGATCTTGGCACTGCAGTACCACTATCAGGCAGGAGTGGCCATGCTGGAAATCAGGTCTGCTCCCTCCTCGCTGCCTAGTGCTCCAGCCCCAAGTGTCAGCAGGGCTTCAGGGGCTCCCCAGGGCACTCGGGGCTGTTGTACTCCAATCCATCCCTGTGGAACTCCAGGAGATCATCTCTGCTTTTCTGAGCACACCAGGAGTGCTGTGGGAGAAGGCATGTGCAGGAATGCATGTGGAAATTGTCCCCTGAGCCTGGAAGGAAACCAGGACCTGACTCCAGCCTCACTACATGGGCCAGTTTGGGGTTGCATTACCAGCAGTCAGTTTGGGGGAAGTTTCTTAGGGCATGAGTAGTCCAGAAGCCTGGGCCAGAAGGATACCACCCAGCTCTGGAGAAGCCCTCAGGCGTCACAGGACTTCAATGACCTGTGAGGCATAGTTGTCCAGCCTCTAGGAACGAGGCCAGAGGCGTTCACTGCTCCTGACACAGACGCAGCAGGTCGTTGCAGGCTCCAAATTGTCACTAGGAGCTAAAACCCTAGAAGACTAAATGAAACTGTTTTTACTGTTCCCCAACTATCCTTATGTTCATCCCAGTGAATGCTTCGACCTGCATGACTGATCACACCTAACAGCACAGGGCAGACAGTCCAAGCTAGAGCCGCCCTGAGCTGACACCTTCACAGAGGACAGTGCAGGGCATGCAGAGGCACTCTGCAGGGCGGCAGGGTCCCAGGAGCACTGCCACAGCCTTACTATGGTGGCAACCCTGAGATAACAAGCTGTGACTCCTAGCTGAATGAATCTGCTCAGGCCCAACCTCACGCCAACTCCTCTTAATCCTTCCACATCTCAGGTTGGCTGGTTCTCCACAGACCCTGTCATTCCCACAGGACATGTTGCCGATGGCCGTAGGCGCAGCGTGGCTCTGCCTTTGGGCCCAGGCAGTTCTCCAGAGCATTTACTGGGACCTTGTTCACACCTTGCCACCACCGCTGGGAAAGCGGTCTTTACAACTCAGAGCAGCTAATGCGGGCCCACGCACACACTTGCGTGAACTTGAGGGGAAACAGAGATGAACCAGGCAAATCGAGCTTTAAAGCTTTCCGTGCACTTAAATCAAGGCAGTTCCTGCCTGCAGCTTCTCCCGAGGCACAGACCACAGCCCTTTTAGCAGCAAGGACAAAGTCTGCACCACGTCACGCCAGGGCCCTGCCACTTTCTGTCGTGGCACACATTCCATTGTGGCCCCAGCGTGAAACCAGTCCAGGTACCTACCGCCCTGCCTGTGTGCATCTTTTCTGTTTATTCAAAACCCTTCCCCCTTTCTCCAGTCACGGGTGCACATTTGGTTCCAATTTCACTTCCCATTCACCTCAGCTGGAAAGTTACTGCCCACAGGACACAGCCAGACAGTCTGATTCTTCTGGCTCCTCCAAACAGTCTGTCTCCCAAAGCCTTGAAGCTACAAATCCTGCTGTGCTCTCTGTCCAGGCTCCCACGCTGTGATATCCAGCATCTACCTCTGTTCTAAAGCAGTCAGTTTGATTCTAGTATGGGTGAGACAGGCCTGACTTACCTTGTATTTCCTGATCAGAGCTGAGGATTCAGGAAAATTTTCTGTCTCAGCAGAATCTGATGACCTCTGAAAAGAGGGAAGAGAAGAAAAAAAAAGAAGGAAGAGAAATCATAGTGTAGGAGAGGTATGGAGCAGAACAAGACTCCAAGATTTTGTTTTACTTTGCCTCAGCTGAGAGTCAATGATCTTATCCTCCCATTCTTCACTTGGGCCACATTTTTAATGTTTGTTACACATTTCTCTCCAGTGTTTATTCATGGTTAAAAATCCAACCATCAGTTTCCAGAGCCACTGTTTGGTTTTTGTTTTTGTTTTTGTTTTTTTTCCTAAGGCTTCTCACGCACTTCTAAATTTCAGGTGATTGTTAGCAAATTCAGAGTTTGTAAGGTGATTAGAAAAATCATTTTAATTCCAAGGCCCCCACCTGCTACCCCCTCTCTCAATGTTAAAGAGATTGCAAGAGGATTCTTGGCTAGAAGCAAAGATCTCATTTTCCACTATCCACAGACCAGCTATGAGATCTTGAGTAGATGAGAACCTCTCATCCTCTAACCAGCTTGCCTAGATTTTCTTAAAGAACATTTCTTGTTGACTCCTGGCTGCTGTTTCTGAGCTGAGCTAAGCTGGTGTAAAGTGCTGGCGGCACTTACCCCTGCAGGTGACTTCAGCTTCTTCTTAGTCCCAAGGTCCTTCTCTGTGATGGTGAACTCCACAGCCTGCCGTTCCTTCTCCCTTTCCCACTCCTGCAGGTCCCTTTCATACTGAACCAGGGACTCCTGGATGTACACCTATGAAGCAAACCATGATTGGAGGGAGTAGGGCTAGAAAGGAGCTGCAAATAACATTCTTTTGCTCAAGTCCATGCCTGTCACCCATTCCTCCCTTCCAGGACATCCCAACCAGAGCCCACTCCCTTTCCATGTCTTTCAGTGGCAGAAAGGGGAGAGAACAGTGCTATTATAAGGCTTAAACAGAGAAGACACAATCTCTTGCCAAAAAGACACCTGGAAAATGTCCAGAGGGACACTACTGCAAGTCTGTGCTTCCACTAATATTAAAGAAGCAAGACTTGCTTTTTACAGATATTTAAGTCTCTGACATCCACTGAAAGCCACTCCCATTCAAACCACGACTTCTAGTAGCTGGGTTCAACTCACAAAGCTACATGTTGCACAATTACACCTCATCTAGTGAGCCACACAGACAGAGAGACACATCAGGAGAGATGAAGCTCAGTATCTTCAGTAATGAGAAGTGCTGGCCAGCATTATGGAGCAAAGGATTCCTCAGCTGGAAGCAGCAGGCAGCTGACTGCTGGGGCCGGCTATTTGGGAACTGCAGTGACATGCCCAGGCGATGGTAATACACAGGTACCTCTTGCGTCTCACCTCACACACCAGATCTATGTTGTAGAAGGAAGCACTCCCTGAAGGTCGCAGGGTGATAAAGCAGGGGATGCTCTCTCCAGGCTGCACAATGCCTGACTCTGGAGCAATCTGCAACACCTGGGAGAGAAAAAAAAAAAAAAAAAGCCACAGAGGAGCTGTTTCACTGTCCTGGGACCTTCCTATGTGCCTTCTCTTTGCAGGAAACACAGGATTGTGGGAATTCTCTTCCCTCCCCTTCTCAGATGTCTGTGGCATGAGAGAGATGCAGCCGACATATTCAAAGAACGACCATGGTCTTTGCTGGTAGACAGGGTCCCAAGGTTCGTTATTGCATCCTGTAGTTCCAGGTTCATGTATCCTCACTGAAGTCTTCAGATTCGCCTTCTGAATTCCTGTCTTTCCCCCCCTATCCTAACCCTTGCCTTCACTTTTCTCTGCCCTTTCCTTTCATCAGCTAGTACAAAAGCCAACTCCCTAGGATCGTTTCTGATTGTCTGTTTGAAAATGGAGTTGTAAGGTCCTTTTGTGGCACAACAGAAATGGGCAAGAAGGCTATAGAGGAAAGAGAAGGACTCACCCTCTTGTCTTTACAAGTGCTTATCCGCCAGGCAAACGCAACAGCTTTACTCTCCGAGATATTGTTGAGAAAGACAAGTCGACTGGCTTTGGTACAGTCTGGGATATTTCCAAGGCAAATCCATTGGTGTGACAAAGTGGCTGCCTGCAGGAAACAAGGTGAAACCAGGAGGAGCAGCAGGGAAGGAAGATGCGATGTGGCCATTGGGGAAGGGCAGTCACATAGTCATCTTTAAGTTATCAGCAGTTCATAGATAATATTTGCCAGTTACCTTTACCATAACAACTTGAAGGAGTGTTATATTTCTCTCATTTTTGCTCTGGTTACAATGACTCTTTCCAGCACGAGGACAGCCCTGTTGCAGTGGGACTGAGTGAGCAATGAATAGAACATAACGCTGGTGCTGGGGCGGGAGAGGATCTCAGGAGCACAGAGGACCGGTAGCACCCAGATTCTCTCTGCAGCACTTGCAATCCAGGCCTTTTCCTACTTCAGCTGGCAAACACATGAGGTGTGTGCTCCTGCAAAATCCTCATCAACCTGAATGCGAGTTTTGGGAAACTGCTCCCTACCGCACCTTGCTACTAGTACGCTACTAGTCCGTCCCATTCTCCAGGCACAGTGCAAACTCTAATTAATTACACTGATCATTAGAGAAGCTAATGACTTTTGGTTACAGACAACAGAGCCTTGTGGAATGGCATCTTCGTTGGCAGCCTGAGACAGGTTTTTAATCATCTTCTCTTTGCTGTACCCTGGAATGCAATCGCCCTGCTGGAAGCCAATGAGCGTATGTAGCTGTGGCTGGGCTCCAAGGTAGGCATGCTAATGTCACACAGGGTGAATCCTTTACCTGCCTTGAGTATTCCTCTGCTGATGCTCCTTAATGCTGATTCGCTATGCTGGGATCTGTGGCTGAGTTTAACAACAGATCGTCCAGGCTGGCAGGCCAGCTCCAGCCAGGCCAAGCAAGGTCCTGCTGAGCCAGCGACAGGTCAAACAAGTACATTCCTCGGGATGTGCCTGAATTAGCGGCCATCCTGCAGTTCGCGTTCAGGTTATGCATCACCTGGGTCAGGCTGTGAAATGGAGGCCTGACAAGCCCTGACAGGGTATGTCAGGAGTATTTTTCTGAATGAATTACCAAAGAAAAGGTGTTTTAGCTGCAAATAAGAGAGGTAGCTGTGATGGAGGGTAACTTTTAATAGAAAATTCAGAAAATGAACAAGCCCTAAACTTTTTTGTTTCTAATGGCAGTGGAAGCAGCAAGCTGGAAGGAAGGCACCTTTCAGAACAACTGCTTTTATGAGTTAGGCTCTAGATGACCTGCTGGAAGGGAAATATCTTGCTCTGTCTCATGGCAATGAACTCCCCTGCAACACAGGCTACTGCTAGATGGGGACACTTCCATATTTCAGTCTCTCTCACACATTTCTGGAGTAACCATGTTATTCATATCAGCATGCCTGGACTTACCTGCCCAGGCACAGTTAGCTTGGTAGATCCTGGAAAGGCTGAAGGAGACAAAACTTCGCTGGATGTGGCAGTATCTCCTATGGTATTTGGATTGTAGCCTACTCCTTGGAAGGTGATCAGAGCTGATTCACCCCCCAGGATGTGGATGAGAACATCAACCTGCCTCGGACAAGATAAGAGTGTTAAGTCCAGAGTCATATTTGGGAGAGATGTGCAAGAAGCTAGCGTACTTGCTAATGGACTAGTCTAAATACACGACATGCATGGGTAAGGAGAAATCTAGTCTCTTTTGCTCTTTCAGGCCTGTATCTTTCCTGCTAACCCAGGAAAGTTGGTTAAGGAGTCGTTTAGCCAGTTACTATATGAGATGGGCAGGGACTCCCTCTTGGAGCAAAAGTTGGAGTTTTAAATTCAATTTATTTATTTTTCCATGCATCTACCACAGAGTGGGGCAATAAGTAGTGCTCCAGCTGTGGCCCTGCCTGCCTGCTGCAGCCTAGGAGAGAAGTCTTTGGGAAGGCTGTTTCCAGAGGGCTGCAGCAGCGTACACTGCAATGATAAAAGACACTGACTTCAGTCTCTTTGGCGGGAGTTATTGGAGGCCAACAATGAACCACAAATCTGATCAGATTCTGTTTATATACCCCTGGTCACTGTTTGATGCTTAAGAAATACATATTGGGATGACTCTTGTTGTGGAAGAAATGCGTTCTTTGGGAAGAAGAAATTTATGAGAGAACAATTTATCTGCTCCATTTCCTGACCAGACCAGCCACCCATTTACTCGCAAGACTCTTCGCTTCTTGGAGGAATCAGCTGTAGCATTACATGGACCAACCATCAATAAGAGATCTAAAGAATTTTTGGCACACAACAACAGGAAAAAAACCCTGTTTCTGGCAGTCATGAAGAGGGTCTTACCAAGTACATTCCAGCTTCCAGCGGTGAGAAGATCCACTCAATGTGGCCTGTTGTACCAGGGGGGATTTCTCCTCTAGGAGTTAGGCAGACAAATACAGGATGCTGAAAATTCTCCTTCTGCATCCTCACAATGTTGTCCAGCTGAACCTCAAACATCACAGGCACAGAGCTGCCATTGTAGAGTTCATAAATCTGAAGCGAGTCAGAGAGAGCAGTGCTTATTATACCATGCACAAGTTAAACTAGTTAACACTTCCCCAGAGGACTCTGATAAGCATTAATAATTAATTAGTCAGCTTGACTCCTAAGAATGAGGAGGCCTCAGAGTGTCAGGATTTATCACTGAGGCTCTGATAGGAGACTGTGCTGAAGGTTTATCACCGCATATGTACATTGATAACTACAGTGCCTCTCCAAGTAGTGCCCTGCAAATTCAGTCTAGGAGAAAATTAATACAAATTAGCTAAAGGGATCACTGTAAAGCGGATTACTTGAAATGCAAAACCACTCATATTAAAGTGATCTTAATTCAATTCAGACTTGTTCATTTCCCAAGTAAATTAGGCAGAACAGAATCAAAGCCACCTTTTTTGCTGAATAAGTGTTTAAGGAAGTTTAATTAATTTACTAAAAAACTAATTAGGATTTATTTCCAGAGTGCCTGGAGCAGCTAGACAAGTCTTCGCTTGGATCCAATGCAAGAGAATAGCGGAACAGCCCAACACACCTCATAAGCATTCTGGCTAGACTGAATGCCAAATCTTGTCAAACTGGAGACGGTGAGAGGTTCCTCCCCTGCTGCCATCCCAGCAGCCATTTCCAGGCTCTGCCTAGTACTAGTCTCAGAGTTCTGCTGTGAGGCTTCCCTGTGGAGGTCATTCTCTTTCCTGGGAAATGCCTCAGACACTGCCTGTCCTTGGGACACAGTAACACTAGCTCCTTCCCTCCGCTGCTGCTGGGTTGGGCCCCAGGATGCTCACCTGTATGGGGGGGTGGGAGGTCCCAACGGCAATGGGTGTGAAGAGGTGCTTGGTGGATGCAAAATGAATGTGCCGCTGGTCCTGTTCCATCGTCACGCCGCTGAAGTTCAGCTACAGCGGAAAGAAAGGCAGTCACTTTCTCACAGGGCCTTGGCCCCATCACTAACAACCGCACAAGGACTCTGAAGGACTTCGCAAGCTGAGGGCAACAGAGTTACAGATTGAAGTTGGTAATACCAGTACCGTGTGTCCTAAGGAAAAAGCAAGGAGAGCCTACTCAACTGTTGGCTCTTCTCTGAAAGGTTTGCATCTTGTTTCAGAGAGAAAGTACTTTTCTCCCTGCTGTGTCAGGCACCAGCCTCAGTGCTTCTCTTTGCAAGTATATGGTAGAAATTCTCCGTGAATGAGTGTCTGGACTGTACACAGGAGAGTGTGCAGCTGTGACAGCCAAATCCTTTGGAAAGACAGGGTTTTAGGTAAGTAATGGCCTCTGCTTGGAAAGGACCATCTGGATGTCCGCACTCGGGAGGACATCCTGCTCCAAGAATGTGTCTAACAGTCCAAAGGCTGCAAGAAGATCCCAGCTGAATTTTAAGTGATCAAGTAATGATCAACAGTATCCTGTTAGCAAAGCAGCCGCCAGGCACTTCAAGCAAAGCGGAGAGATTTATAGATCTATTTCATGGAATTAAAAGACACAGGATTCTGCATTTTGAGAAAACCACAATCAAGCTAGAGATGAGTCATGATGGACGATTTCCTGCAGGATCACCCCAAAGCACCCCTGAGTTGTCTGCCTAGAGACAGGGGTTGTGAAGCAGTCACAGAGCTAGTAATGTCTCCGCATGGGCCAAAGGGAGCTAAGTTACTGCAATTCACAATTAGCTAAGCCTAAAGCATGGCTATTTTTCAAGTGCATATGCAGAAGATGGAGAGGATGTTTGCAATGGCAGGTGGATGTCTTGGACAGACACCTGCAGGAGATACGGTATCGGCTGCTTAAACAAGAGCAGAGAATGCTGATTCCTCCAAAACAACCCATTCCAGTTCAGCTCCATAAGCAAAGGGAGGAGGGAGAGAGGACTAGAAATACAATGCTAACAGAGTACCACATGGGATCTTTTCAAAGCACTGCATGAGCATTCATGAGGTGCTTTGAAAAGCACCACACTGAGCATGAGGGCTTCAGCAAGCCAGATGAAGCGCAAATAGGAGGAGGACAAGAGCTGACGCTTTCAACCTGCAAGGGAAAAAGGGACAGGAATCCTCCTGAGGTTTGGGAGCGAAACACCCGTTTATATTACTTGAGTCAAAAAGCCAACTTGGATTCCACCAGACCACAACTGCTGAGGAAAAACTGTCATCAGTTTCCATAGACGCAGGATGCGACATTTAGAGGACTATCAGTTAAAGGGAGACAGCTGGAGAAAAGTGAAGACCTGCTGCAATCAGTTCTCCTTCCAGAGTGCACAGACTTTGTCCCACAGCGATGACTTAGAGCATGAGAGGACAGAGACGCCAGATTCCCCAGGGAGGAGAGCTGCCTGGAGAACACGTGCTGCAGGTGACAACATCTCACAATACCTAATTAGCAGCTATGAAGTGAAGTGCAAACACTTCCAGTTTATGGATCCTGTGTGCTCAGGGATTCTCCCTGGGATCCAGCCCTTCTCTCCAGTGAGTTCTGGGAACCTCATCCTGCAACACCTGCAGCCAGCTGGGCTTTTCCTACTAAAACTGCTGAGGGCTGCAGATTCTGCCTGGCCAAACTATCCCAGAGCTCCGAGAACAAGGTCACAGCTGCACTCTTACAGGCCGGCTACGGCAATGAGGCAAAGGACAACCTGTGAGAGGATTAGGCAGCAGGAGGCCCCATTTCCCTCCTGCCCAAGGGAGTGGGTAACACATAAGTCTACAGAAGTTTCATCCTGCAGCCAGAAGAAATTGCCAACAACAGGAAATCAGTTTGGGTCCTTCAGAGCACCTATAAATCCAGTCATCTTGAGACTGAAAGGTGGCCACTGAGCGGGGAAGGAGTCATGGAGAGGTTGCTCCTCCTGGACATGAAGCAGACTCTGTTGGGGAAGCAGAGGAGTGGGAGGTCAAAATCTGTAGAGCCATCACAGAGGTGAGTTTGGACCCCCCAAAAAAATCACGCATTGGCTTGCAGCTGGCTAACATCACCACTCCGAAGCCAGGCAATTTGGAATTTGACGGAATAACCAGGAAATACCCCAGTCCTACAGCCTCCGCCTCTGCTTATTGTTGCTATCTCAGATCTCCAAAGCTTAACTTTTGGGGTGACATAACGGCATTTGCTTCCCTTAAGGTTAGCATACGTTCTGCACATTTCACCAGATTCCCAGATGAGGATCTGTTCAACCCTGGCATGTGAGCGCGCTTAGAGCAGTCTCTGCCACGGGGGCTGGTGGCTCTGCGCTCTTCGTGCCATGACTGAAAGGAATGAAGGCACGCTGTGTTCAGCCCCTCAACTGCCCTCTCTGCAGAAGGAGGAGCCTCTTCCATTTCTGCTTTCTGATATTAACACTTCAGTACTGGCACTGTGCATCCCTGCAGGTTGCGACCACCTGCACTGCTCCAGGTATCTGGATTTGCCTCCTATTGCCAGAGCTCCAATGCACCCAGGGGTCTTTTAGCATCCCCAGGGCCTCCCATGATTTCTCAGCCCCTTCTGCAGTGACAGCATGAGATAGGGTGCTGGCCTCTGGTAGCCACCAAAGCCACTGGCTATGTGGCAAGAGAGGATGCGTGCCCTATAGGCTGCTGGTGCTCCAAAGCCTATTCCCTCACTGGCCAGCTGGTGAAATGCTCACATCCACTCTCAGTATTGTGCCAGGCAGGCAGAGCACAGGGAGCCTGTCCAAGGGCTTTGAGGGAAGGCACAGTTAAGCCACTGTTTGAACAGCTTGGTCAAAGGGTGGGATTTTCAGCTGACAACAGTCCTGAAAGAAAAGAAAAATAAGAGATGTGTGAACACAATGGTCTCATAGGAAACTTCAGAGACAGACAGGAAGGCTCAGCCGGGCATGAGCTGTGCCCGGCAGAGCACAAGGTGACTTTGACTCTAACTGACAGTTTGAGAGAGGGGGAGAGAGAGAAATTAGTTCCAAGCCTGAGGAAACGCTCAGGGAAAACACATTGCAGATCAGCTCTGGGATGCTTTAGCAAGCAGCGAAGCAGGAAGAATGAATAGGAAGCTCCTCCACCATTGGCAGGAGAAATAAGTGGGTGGACAAAGGCATCAGGGCTGCGGCAGGAACAGCCAACCAGGAATGCAGGGAGTACCTTCTGGGCCTGGGGAAGCAGCTGCCTCCATACCTGCAGAGCTGCAGGACGCTCTGCCAACCCTGTGCCAGCACGTGTATCCCCAAACTGCAGTCAGTGCAGGTGGTACTTCTGGAGAAAAGCACATTCCAGGGGGTTTTGAAGAGCATAGAGAGCTGATGGAGACACTCAGGAAAGCTGCATATGAGAGAAGCTGGATGGTTGCAGAGCTGAACTCCAGGATCACTGCGTGGAAGAACTCACGGTGAGGCAGATGAAATGCATGGAAGCAAGCACAGAATTCCTGTCCCTGAGATACACTTGAGTGTGGAAAGCGTGCAGGGACTGTAAAACCCAGGAGGGCTGTTTTGGACTTGGAGCTGGCTTGGAGGAGGAAGCAATTCTGCACTAACACCACCAATAAAATAAAAAGGTTAATAATAACAATAAAATCAATTCCCTTGCTGGGGAAACCAGCAGATGCTACATCCAAGGGCCATTTAGCCAGTGCACTGCCACACCACACTGTGCTGGAACCACGAGTTTATCAGGATGTTGGTTTTATGTCTCTGCTTGGCCCTGTGTTACTGCCTGGCCAGTGCAGATTCCAGGGGAAGGCCACAGCCCCCTGCAGGCCATGCAGCTTCTGGGGAAAACACCTTGCAGCTCAGTTCCTACCTGCTGCTGTTCTGCAAAGAGAAGCAAGAGATACCTGCTATCTTACCAGAATCTCATGGCCATAGGAAACCTTCAGCAGGACAGGGAGCTGATCAGTGCCAACGAAATCATGTCTAGCAGTGAAAGAGGGGAGAGGAAAACATTGGAAACCAACCTTGCGCCCAGGGTGATAGAATCAGGGTCACACAGTACATTAGAGACAATTCACTTCCCAGCTAAAGAGTCACTGTTGCGTAAGGGGCCCTGAGAGAGGGAGGGGGACAGTTGTGTTTGGGTGGGAATGAGTGATGCAATGTTGATTTTAGTCATACACCAATTTAGGGACCCAAGTTTCTAGGCCAACACCATTTGAAATGCCAGTACTTCTCAGATCAGGTCTGCTGTGAAAGGGGAGGTGTTCAGCTTTCTTCATACCCTCCACAGGCACACAAGGGCTAGCGGGTCTAGTTGATGACAAAAATAAGAATATCACTGTATAATCAAAACCCCAGGAAGTGCAGCATCTTGTTCATCCTCCCAGCTGTCAGGTCAGGGCACACCAGTGTCCCCAGCATGTCACGCTAAATGCCTCTTGCACTGCAGCGTTAAAGGACATTAACAACATTCCCCTGAGGAAGACAAGCTTTGTGGCTCCAGAAACTGGACATGCTCAGGGACTTTTTACTTGCCCAGTCTCTGCTGGGCAAGGGGCATGCGGAGGGAAAGGATCTGGGGTGGCAACACAGAGGAGTCTGATGGCATGTGATGTCCTGGCATGCAGCATGAGGCTCTGAAGTACAGGTAGTTGCCGTCACCTGTGTGAGAGCTGGACAGATTCCTCCTGTCCTGGAAGAAGTTTCCCTGACTTTGGGGAAACACTGAAGAGCTGGTTATCCTGAATTCTCATCTGGTGCAGCTCATCGGGGCTAAACTCAGCATCCTCTGCCCAGTGCTCCATGTCCATCTTCTGATCAGAGGGAAACAAGAAGGCCCTAGGGAACCAGTCAGCTGGTCAGCAACAGGGACACACAACTTCCCCGGGGCCATGGTCAGCGCACTCAGTCCAGCCAGGCTTAGCCCAGCTGGTGGACACATTACGTTTCATCACGTCTGATCTGCAGAACTCTGCCATTCCTTGCTTGCTTCCCCACCCAGACCCACCAACAGATCTCAGCTGCAGCTCCACAACACAAGTTGCACCTACAAAATCCACCCTATTAATTCGTAAATGTCTCACGGCCCCTGTGAGCATTTCCATACCTCCAGACAGACCCCGGAAAGAAGGCTGAGCTCCAGTAAGCACTGCTTACCACTCCACAGGCACCACACCCTTGTTCGTCAGCAGGAGCATCACAAGGGTAGGCTCTGAGCCTATCGGGGCAGCCCCAAAGTTGAAATCCAGCAGGAGAGGGGTGTACACTGGAGGGATCAAGCATGTGCTGGTCACAGGAGAGAAAGAAGAGATTAAACTGAGACGGGAGGAAGGGTTGGCAGGGTGTGACAGGGGAAAGGGTCGCTCTACACTGGCTCTCTTCTTTATAATTCTTCTCTGACCTTCTGTTGTTGGCCCTTTTGGGTCTAAGGAAGGCCTTTGTGTTTTATCCAAACAATCTTTTATATATGCCTAATGAGAGTAAGTGGCATGCATGGAGGCTCTGGGAGTCCTGCTGAGCTGAGGCCTGTTTTCAGCTCCCCAGTACAAGGAAGTCACTGACATACTGGAGCAGGTCCAGTGGAGGGCCATCAAGGTGGCTGAGGGCTGGAGCACATTACTTACAAGGAGCGACTAAGAGATCTGGGTTTGTTCAGCCTTATGAAGCAAGGGTCAGGGAAGGCAACACAAGATATTCTGATTAGACACTAGGAAAGAAAGTTTTTACTATGAAAGTGGTCAAACACTGGAACCAGATGCCTAGATAAGCTGTGGTTTCTTCATCCTTAGAGATATTCAGCATTGAACTGGACAAGGACCTGAGCAACCTGATCTAGTTGTCCCTGCTTTGAGCAAGGGAGACCAGAGACTTTCAGAGGTCCATTGCAATTAAATTATTCTTTGTTCCTGTGGCTCCTCTCTAGGGAGGGTAAGCAGGGAAGTGGAGGTGAGCAACTGTCTGCAGGGGCTAGGATAGAATAACAGAGTGCCACGCAGCAATGAGCTGCCAAACAAGCCAACAGCCACGGCATCTCCATCTGGCTCGTGCGAGGGACTGGAAAGATCCTCTCAGCCACCTCCTCATCTCACCTGTGCCGTGTAGGAACTCTGTAGGTGAGCTCGCCAGGAGTCGGGTCTCGCTCTAAGTATTCATTCAGTGTGTCCAAGGAAAAGAGCCTCCAGAGGTGCAACTTGCTGATACCGCTGGCACTCCCTGCTGAACAGGCATCCGTGATGCACAAAGTTGGGTAGACGCCTGTTGCTATGATGCAGCAGAGGGGCTGCTGCTCCTCTTTTGTGCTCGCAAGATCGGTAGCTTGGGAGAGAAAGAAACACCAAAAAGCAGTCATGCACCATTAAGGGGCAGCTGTCTGGGACAACAAAATGGAGAGGTCCTACCCAGACCAAAGAAAGTTTCCAAGCTGGAAATTCCTTGTCTGACTAGTCTCTTCTTGTACAAACACTGTTCCCCACCTCTGAACATCCCTGTTGCCCCTCTCCATGCCTTTTCTAGTTCAACTACATTCTTTCTCATACAGGGACCAATCCAGATCTGCGAAAAGGCCCCCAGGTACATAGGACTGGTTGCATGAAGCTCCCAGAACATGTTTCAGGACACATTATAAAAGGCCATGATCATGCAGAGGAGCAGGGAATCTTGTGACCACAGCAGCAGGAAACTTTGAGCTCTCCCTGTCTGTGTGTTATAGCTCAATCATATCTGACCCCAAAAGGTACAGCAAAAAGGAGACAGCGCATAGGATCTGGCTCTGGTGAACTGCTCAGCACAGGGCTTTCTTCAGGCAGGATTCATACACCTGCAACTGTGCCGCAAGCCTGTTATGGCACAGTCTGCTTGGTTGGGAGAGAATGATTTTCCCAAAATACCCATCTCTCACCTGTGTGGGTGCAAATAGCATATTTGATTGACCAGGTGTAATGCAGCCGACGGGCTGGCCTGACTCTTACTCGGATAAAAGCTTTTGACCTTGCAGGGATTGTCCCTCTGGACTGTTCCAGCTCTAGAGCTGTAGGAGAAAAGAGATGGTATGAGCTCTTGGCACCACTGATCTCTCTTACACCACACGTGTGTTCAGCACACAGTTCCCCAAGCCTACCTGCATTCAGACCACTGCTCCCCCGTGCTTAAGTGTTAGGACCAGCTTCAGGTGTTGAAGTTGGGATTCCCAGACTACTACTGTAGGCAGCTCATTGGGAGTACCCAGCCTGCCTTTGGCCAGCAAAGAACAGGGAAATTCTCCAGAGGAGGTCCTCTAGAAAGGCAGCCAAGGGTTGCACTCCACCATTTTTTCTGGGAAGCTCCTTTGTTTAACTCCCTTGTCTGCTGAGAAATTGTGTCTTATTTCAAGGTCCCAATTGGTCTAACTTCAATTGTCAGGCTCTGGGTTATGCTTTTTCCAGCAAGACAGAAGAGTCACCTGTAGCAAATCCCTAAGCAATGGAGCAGATACTTCTCAGTCATTGAGGGATCTCTTCCTTCAGCACACACATAAGATGATGTAAATCACGCTTACACACAGGGTGAGAGTGTGCACACCCCACCTGCGTTGTTTCAACAACTGCACTCTGCATGCCTGTGCACCTCCATGCAAAAGCACCTTCACGTCCTTTGCAAAGTGCAAGCACCAACACAGGATTATAATTACCATTTTACCAGTGCTGTGCTCAGTGGCATAACTCCCTCTGACTTTTGGCTACCTTGTTTCTACATCCCAGGACCTGGGTAGCCTCTTTACCACTGGATTGTAAGGGGAGCTCATGCAGAGGAAATTCTCTCTGAAGAGAGTCTCCTATTTTGTCCTACTTAATTATACGTGCTTCAAGATGGATCTTTGAAATATAACAGTCTCCTAGCCCATGAAAATAATTTTCTTCTGTCCTTAGTAAATGTAAAAAACCTTTGCTGCTTTGATTCTGCTCAAGTGTACACACATGCATGCAAAAAACAAACTTTGAACAAAAGAACAGCACAGATATTTTTTATTAAGTGATGGGAACAGGAAGCTACTGATGTTTCCAGATAAAGATTTAGAAAAGTTAACATGACAATGAAATGTTTCTACCACTTGCACAGCACAAAACAAGCTGCTTTGCTGTATCCACACACAGAGATTGTCCCACGTCTTCTCAAGCATACTTTTATCATATAAAACATGGGTACCTTAAGGCGCTTAAGACAATCAATGCAATCGAGCCAGCAAACAGCCCAACCTCTGAGTTCATGCTAGAACAATTTTGCAGAAAAGAGGGGAAGGCCAAGGCCTCATCCCATGCTAATTTCCTTACCGTACCCAGTGGATCGCTGCGGACCTCCTCAGGGTCACAAGGCCCGGTGATCAGTTGTTCCACGCTGAGGATGTACTTCAAAGAACAGACCCCATCATTTAGCAGTACAATGCTGCAGCTTTGCAGGTCACCAACCAGAACATTTCCAAGGTCCAGGTGGTCCTTTTGTGCCTGGAATTCAAACCCGCCGTGCAAAGGTCACTGTTACATGTCGAGCATAGCCACCACTTATCTCTCCACGAGCTGATCCCTTGGCACGCACAGTGCAGTGCAAAGGGCTCCCTACTTTGTGTAGGACCTGGCAAGTCCTGGGAGATGTTCTAACAGGGCTGCAAGGGCCTCAATCTGTCCTCCAAATGCTTTCTCCTACTGTTGTTTAGGCTGCTTGCTGGGTAAGATGCAGCACATTTGGGGCTGTGGGCACACTGGCTGGCCAGCTGCACTTGGCACAAGGGCTGAGCTCTGTCTGCCGGTCCTTCCATGACTGCATTGTGAATCTCACTCTCTTTTGGCTAGTCATCCACTCGCATGCAATTTATAGTGATTAAATACCTCTAAGACCTTTCTACCCCTCCGTCCAACATGATTGACAATGACTTACATAATATTATTTTATTAGCTCTGATTCCTTAAGAAACTTGCCTGAAAATGAAGGTGTCTGCACAGATCTGCAGATAATAGGAGGAAACCTACATTGTGGGCACAGAACTTTAACAGTCAGGTTCACTACACTTAGAAATCGGACTGACAGCAGAACAAACGGAGAAGGAGAGCAGACAGAACGAGAGGAGAGAGCTGGGAGTCCAAGGAGCCAAATGGCTTGCTCGGTTCAGTCTGAAACAGAGGATTTGAGAGTGCTCTCAGAGGATTCAGGCAGGTCACATTTGAACTGGCAGGACATTTACATCACGCTGTTGCCATTAGGCTGCCAGAATCAGCTCTGCCGTCTCCACCAAAAGCAATGTCTGGGAATTTTGCTGTAAATCCTTATTGGTTGTCTCCAGTACAGATTGTGCAAAAAGGGGAAGCCCAAGACCCCCATCCCACCCTAATACGCCTCCTACTACCCAATGGGCCCCAGTTTCTTACCCTGATGGTGCCCAGCACCCCCTCTCCAACAATTCGTAAGGCATAACGGACACTTTTGGGAGACACAAGGTCTGGGCTTTTCCTCCTCACAAACACCATAGCTCGCAGCAGATACTTCATCTCCTTGTCAGGAGTAAAAGTCCACGCTTGAGCCTGAAATCACAAGAGGGAAGGAGAGCACTCACAGGAGCTCCAGACCAGAGCCAAGCCTGTACACCACAACAGTTGCACTCAATGCACAGCCCCTTCCTCCATTACAGCTAACCTAGTCCACTACAGACAGCTCTGGAGACACTCTCACTTCAGTCCTCCACCATCTCTGCCTGTATCAAAGGTTCATATTGGGAATGCACGTTCAGATATTCAAAGCCAGGCTGTGGAGATATGCTAGTCCTCGCCACTCTCAAAAAGCACCCAGGGAATACAGTAGAAGCTTAGAACTTGAATTTGCAGGTGGGAGAACAGAAAAGCATCATAAACCCTCTCGTGCTCTCATTTGTCCTCCATCTATTAACACCTCCTGGTGCACGACAAAGCTGCTGCTGCATTAATGCCCAGTCCCATCCAGGCTATCATTATCTAATGCCTGTTTAAGACCCATGTGGTCCTGTAGTCAAGGACGATGTCATCATGTTTGGTCAAATCCACATCATGGGAACCAGCACGACTGCAGATGCTGGCTAGCAACCCAAGATAAGACACTGACTGGTATTCTTCAACTTCAGCATTAATGACCAAATGATTGGCACCACTCACATTTCTGCTCTAAACACTCCACAGCTGTATTGTAGAGAGTAAAATACAACTTTGGTAGAATTTGAACTTACCATGGCTTCACAGGGCTGGAGGATCCCTACAGCAGGGCTGACAGACAGGATCTTGCTGTCAGACTGATGGATCTTCCATGTGAAAACCATGGGTAGCCTTGTGCAGTTTTTTATGGTATACATTCGTGTAGACGAGGTCCCTATATAGAGAGGCTTGAAGTATAGATTTCCATCACCTTCTAAGAGCAAAAGAAGGGACTCCCCACAACTCTGGAGAGCAATCTCCTGTAGGATTAAGGGAAAAGTAACAGACATTAGTAAGAAGTCTCATCTGCCTCTGGAGGGACCTTGCAAAGATGCTGCTCCTTCCAAGAGAGAAGCAAGAAAAAACTGGGTCTGAAGGAGGAGGGGAAGGACTTTAGGTTGTGCTGTCAAGAAGGGCCCTAAGCATAGTGTAGTGCACTCCAGGAGATGGAAACACAAGGGAACAAGGGGTACAGGATGTCTGGCACCACAAGCACCTTCTATCTGCAATGTTGACCCCACCTTAAATGTTGAAAATGTTGTTTCATTCCTATTTTCAAGGGGAAAAATCCAAACTAACCATTAGTAGACATAACGGGGCACAGTGCAAGTCACTGTGAAAAGGGAAGACTACAAGGGAACAAACCTTTCTCACCATCTTCTACTTCCCTCTCCCTACCTTGGTGTATCCAGGACAAGAGTTCAGCTGCAAAGGCAGGACATGCTGCTGCGAGACTGTGTTAACTGGGTGAGTGGAGAGAAGGAAAATCTGGTGGCCTCCTGGCATGATGTGTCCTGAGCAGGGCTTGAGCAAAACAGAGGGACAAGCAGCTTGGTTCACACTGAAGGTTATCAATGAGGTGCCCGTGTTCAAAAGCAGCATACTGCAGTAGGTATCAGTGTTAGGAGCCACAGGAGGAAAAGTCTGGTGGAGACAAGCAAGAAGGGTTGTTTGCACTGGATTTAGAAAAGCAGCTTAAAGAAAAAGCTTTCACTATGTCGAATTCCAGGTTCCAACAAGCACTATCCTGAGTCTATGGAGACCTTCGTAACTGCTTCTCTTCAAGGAAAGAAAGGAAATCACCCAAGGGAACACAAATTACAGTCTTTTCCCTTCCCACAGTGGCCCTCACCTTTTATAGGCTCATGGGATCAATGAAGCTACTTTACTTATGCAATGCTTTCTGTTCATCCAGTAAGCAAGCTGCTTGCTGGGGCCTACAATCTCTGCATGGATAGCGACCTCCTGGATTAAGAATTCCAGCAGGCTGGAATTTGCTCCAGCTCACGCATATCAGATACAGGCTGTGTGTCCTGAACTAGCCAAGGGGATTTTCTAAGAGGTTCTCAAGACTATTCTTACTTCCTAAGGTCAGATCTCACTTTACCTCATAGGAACAATACTTCCTTGTGCTACAGAAACAGCAGGAAGAGTCAGGGAAACTTCCACTCTACCTTGCAACTACTTCTCTTCCATAGGTGTGGATTCTGTGTGCTGCCCTCCATTTGCCTAAGTGCATGCAGAGTGTCTGAGACTCCTGGGAGGGGACTAAGCACCCTCGTCAGTACCTATGTTTACTTAAACAGAAAGGAAGGAGATCCCAACAGCTTTCCTCTCAGAGCTAATGAGATGCTTGGTGCAACCTGACACACTGGAAGCTAACGCAGGAGAAAGAGCATCCTACCTCTGTACCAAAGCAGAAGTCTCCATGCTATCAGAAACCACCTAAGCCACATTTCAGGATGGTGCAATGGGAGACGAGGTAAAGGCTTCAGAGGTAAACACTGAGCGTCTCTGCAAAGATCTAAATGTCAACCAGTTACACACCTTGGGGACATCCAGGACATACTGTGGGATGAAGTGCTCCCGTTCTGCTTCATATGTGTGCGCTCTCAGCCTGACAGTCAGGCACCAGGATGGACAGATGGTGGCATCCTCCTCAATGTTGCTGTAGTGTCTCAGCACCTGCAGGCAGGCAAGGGACAGAACAGAGTGTATGCAGGAAGGGAGTGTGACAAGGTGCCCTCAAGTGCACGTACCACCACGAGCAGGAGTTAGTTTCAATGACATCCCTTGGGCTGAGGAATTGATTTTTTCAGGAAAGAAGGACTGATCAGTGCTGGATGAAAAACATGAGTGCTGCTTTCCCAAATAGCTACATTTCAGACCCAAAAGACCACTGAGTGACTTTCAAGCAGGAGGATCTATCCAAGATATTCTGTGATACTACAAGAGCTGCTTTGGGGAAGGAGGGTCTGCAGACACTCTAGTGCAGTTTGAGATACTTAGAGGTGCTAAAGTTAGCACTTAATGGTGAGTCACTGAAAATAATCATCTATCCTTTACCTGAGCCTAAGAAACTCCTGACTCTAAGGTTACTCCCAGATATCCTCCACACTGGCTTAGAAGGGAAAAAAAAATGAAATAAGAGTGATCAACAATGTAATGAAGATCTCTCTCACCTATCAGGAAGTTTCTGGGTGCTAAAACTCCTGCAATTGGAGCCTTGTGTGATGTGAATCCCACGTTACATGGGAGGAAAGGCTGCAGTGAGGTACAATGCCCTCAGTAGCTTTACTTGTGGAGGGCCAGACACAAAAACCAAGTTACTGCTCATCACCCAGGCCACAACAACCATCCTTGTGCAGGCTCCCATCTACACTAATAGTGCAGTAATTCACAGAAATTCCTCCTTCAGTGAGGTGTGCATTACTTCACATTCACAGGGGGTAAGAGCAAGTGTAACTAACTGTCTATATGCATGGCCGTGGCTTGCTTTGCTGATTTATCTTTGCCAGGACACAGACGAAGGAGAAATTTTAACCCACCAGTTATCAAAACAGCAGCCAAAGGAGTCAGTAAAGATGCCAGTTTGCCAAACTCGAAATAAAAGTTTCCATTTGAATTTTAACTCCCCCAAAAGCCTTTAGCCTCCAGTCTCTTACCAGCCCCTCTCTGTAAACTGGTCCTAGCAATTCCTACTAACCTTGTAGAAGGCAAAACCTTCCAGCTCCGCTGCATAGAGACTGTTGAGCTGAGTGGGCTGGAAAAGGACACGGAAGGCTGAAGACTTCAAAGGTGGGATGTCGCAGATTTCAGGGCTCACTTGGAAGGCACTGCTGTGGCTCGGAGTCCAGGCAACAGTGATCTTTCCTTTGGTGTGGTTGGTAACACAGAGAGGAAGCGGTTCTACCTTGTGGAGCGGCACGCAGCAACCAAAATCGTACTCCCTGGGGCTGACACTAACATGAGGGGAAAACAAGGCCAGGTCGCTGCTCACACCATCGTAGAAATATTCAGTCATGGAGTTGGCTTCAGAGTATTCCTTGGGAGGCTTGTCCTGAGGGATCTACAGGATGGAAACATCTCGGTGTGAGCAGGGGAAGTGCGCCTGTGGGAGACACCAGGCACTACAGTCCTCACTGCTTCACAAGCAAGAGGGCATGCAAGATGCACTTCAGTAACAGTTCCCAGGACAGCTCAAAGTCTTGGCTTCAAGCAGGCTCCTGTTTGTAAGCCAGTCCTCAATATGAAGCTACATGAAGGAAAAGAAGACCCCGTGATTGAGTTAAAGCCAGGAAGTGGCTTAGTGGCTGAGCTTGGGTAAGACCCAACTGATCATAGAATCATAGAATGCTTTGGGATGGAAGGGACCTTTAAATGTCACCTAGTCCATCCTCCCCTGCAATTGGCAGTGGCATCAACAACTAGATCAGGTTGCTCAGAGCCCCATCCAGCCTGGCCTTGAATGTTTCCAAGGATGGGGCATCTACCACCTCCCTGGGCAACCTGTTCCAGTGTTTCAATGATGCAGATAGTTTTGGTGTGTGCTGGGAACATTAACAGCAGAGATAGATACTAAAGAAATCAGTCTGGCACCTGCAAGTCCTTCTAGATCTGTCTGGCCTGTGCAACAGAAGCCCAACATCTGCAGAGAACAGCATGGGAGTATCTTAGATTCCAGGGAGGGCAGCTCATACCTCGGGGGGCAGCATGAGGGCTCCTTTTTCATCCATCTGCAACTTCCTATCCTTCAGCATCACACTCAGGATATCAGGGGGGTAGAAGGTCAGTCCCCTCACCATGTTGGTTCGGTACCAGGAGAGGTGTCTTGCCTGAAGGATGGCTGGCTTAGCTATGACTGAATGGCAGGTACCAAAAAAGTCCACATACATGGGTTCCTGGGAAAACACCAGAAAGGATTATATTAAATGAACTGCCCTTCTGTGATTGCTTTGAGAGTTACATCATCCTAGTACTTCACTTCTGAAACCATGCCGGGGAAAGGCTTAGCATCTGCAATGTTAGACAGCCATTTACTTTATGTCTTGATGTGGCCCAAGAACTTTCTTGAAACTGAAGCGGAAGTTGAAGGCACTCAGTGCACAGCTGTGCAGCTAAATTTAACTCAGAGACCTAAATGGACAGGAGCCACTGAGGATGCACCTCACCCCACCCATAGGCATTACTGACTGTCCACATCAGCCCTCTGCTGCTGATAGGAACCTGCACCACAGGGATTCTGCTCAGCAAGAGCCCAGGACAGGTATCAATGGAAATGCAGTGGGAAGAGATTTCCAGGGGCTACTAAGTGAGAGAGGCCAGCCCTGGTGGGTTACATTGGAAGAGCCCTCTGAGCTATCACAGTGGTGAAACCACCCTTTGCCTCTCATACCTGATGGTGGACAAGGCACACCACTCTGCGGTGGTAGCTGATGGGGTGAGTAGGTCGAAATGTCACCTTCAGCGCTAGTGTTGTTGTGCCCTCCAAGACTCCACAGGGGCGATCCAAGGAGAAGACGCTCCCTCTGCCATCAATATCAAACTGGTAATAGGCCGGGACATCTGAGGTGTTGCTGATTTTCAGCATCTGTGTCAAACTTTCCCCAAGATTGATCCAGTCGAAGTCCACAGAATGTTGGTGCAGGGACACCAAAGGACCTAGTACAACATGCAAGACAGATCCTGGACCTGTCATAGCTGTTTCTGTCAACATGTCACAAGCCACTGCTGCACTTAACTGATCTTCCCAAACCAGAATCACCTCATCAAACCCACCAGTCCTAGCAAACAGCAGGACATTTGCTTCCAACAGTCTCACATCTGTCTCAAGCAAGTATAAACCCCAAACCGTGCACCAAGGACAGCCTGGATCCCAGTAGAAGGTAAGCATATGACTGAGGGCTGTGACAGTCCCTAGTCCTTCCCCAAGCACTTGCCCTTCCCCTGCAGTGCTAAGAAGATGACAGGGGAAAAACAGGGAAGGCTTTCACTCTGGTACCTTTACATGAGCCAACCACCTTCAGGACAGTCTGCAGGAGGCATCCAGCAGATGTGATAGTGAAATAGTCGGTACTGTGCTCTCCTACTGTCTGCGGCTGAAATCGTATGCACAAGACCAGTTTCCCTTTGGCAGGGACAACACCATGGGACACATCACAGGAGAAAACAGGATCTCGAAGCAGAGGGTCTTTTGCTCTTTCTATCCTACATGGTGCATCTACCTGCAAGCAGAAAAGAAATAGGTTAACGAAGGAGCCAACAGGAGCCAGAATGTTTCCAAATGCAGGACACTAACCAGTGAAGAACTGCAGTTTTCAGCAGAGCTGAACATGACCAAGAACACCAAGGCTACTGCAGCCCAGCACAGAAATGCTATGCAACCCTGTCCTGCTGGAGCATTGCTGGCAGCAAGCTCCCACCATACACTCATAAGTCAGTGGGCTGCAGCAAAATGTCCTGGTGATCTCTGGGGTTGGAGTGCCCCTCCTGGTAGGGGGAGGATGGCTCAAGGTGTCCCCAAGGGCCAAAGTAGCCTAAGTGACTCCTGTGACCAGGAGGACAGGCAGGCAGATAACCTATTTCCCTCCAGCCACAGTCCCACCTTGTCTGGGGGTTTTCTTTTCACAAAAAACAAGACTGATGCTCTGACGTCTTCCTCAAATCCCTTAAAGAAGGTCCTAATCCTTGCCTGGGCATGCTGAGCACCACTGCAGTGTGAATGATAAGAGTACAACAAATGAGTATGTCTTTGCCACTCCCAAGTTGCAGAGCCTGCAGACGAGCCAGCACTGCTGTCATCCATGTCAGCAGTCTCTGAGTATGCCCAGCTTTTAACGGGGCTATGATGGGCTGAGCTGGCAAAGAGAACAAGGTGCTGAAATGCAGCCCACTTGACTTTGAGAGCAATTCACCAGGTTGCAGTCCACTGAGAAGCAGCACACCAGAAGATCCATCAGCTGCCTGAGATACATGCATGCCAATTTGAGACTGCCACAACTGCCACGCAGGACTGATGGGCTTGTCCAGGGGGAGGAGGAGAGCTGCAGGATGGGAAGGACAACAGCGGCTGCCTGATCTGGACCAAGCGCAGTGGGAAGCAGGCGGGAACTGCCATACCATGCTGCAAATGGATAAGTTTCTAGCACTGTAGCTGGAAGGCAAGGGTGAATAGCCTGGCTGGTAGGGGGAGGCTCATCATCTCTGTTTTATTCACACTCCCACTTGGGTTATTTTCACAGCATTAAGGAAGATACTCAAGACCACATTCCCCAGGGAAACATGCCTGCATGCCAACTTCTCAGAAGAAGTAGTCTCCCTCTCCACATACCATGGACACATTGAAGATTTCCACACACTTCTCCACAGTTGTCCCCACTGGCACCGATCCAAAGCACAGCACATCCTGAAACTTCCCAGGCTGTACACCTTCATACCCTTCCTCTGTCACACTCACCCGCAGGTAGGGGTATTTGGCTGTTAAACGGAATTATATGCTGGGTTAGGAAAGAGAGGTGGAATCTCCATCCTTGGATATTCAACACTCAACTGGACAAGCCTCTGAACAACCTCAGGTAACACTGACATTGGATCTACCTTCAAAGTTGGCCCTGCTTTGAACCAAATAAGCTCCTTTCCAGCCCTAATTTACTAAACTCAGTCACATCTTTTGTTTGTCAGTGGCCATATAAAGCACTTCAGGAAAGGACTTGTTAATGAAAGAATTGTTTATTCTAGCTTGCATCCAGAAAGCTTTAGAAATTTCCCTCTGGCCCTCTGTCTAGCAGGGACAGACAGAAGAGACTGAGTGCAGACAAGACCAGGAGTTTCTGGAGGTTTTTGCATTGTGCCAATGACCTCATTTCTTCCCCTCTGTCAGCTTAAGCAGGCTCCAGAAATGCCAGTTTGGCCAAACCATGCCACAGGGCATGTTGGACCCTGCTGTCTCTACGATCTCTTCAGATCACATTTCCAAATTGAGAAGAGTATATTAGAGAATTTCACAGGCCACTTTCAAACCACGGGCTTCACTTGCGCATCAGTGTCTTGAGCCAACTGTGGCGCAGCCTCCCTGCAGAATGCTATTCCACAGTTAGGGATGATACACATTTCTTTCAGTCTCAAATGCAAGATAGACTCACCCTGGGCTTTTAGCTGGATACTTCTTTTTTGTTTCTCTTCACCTCCAAACCAACATGTTGCTGCCACATCATACACCATAGCCTCCTTGGGTTGGAAGACCACCTTGACCATGCGCTCAGCACCTGGGCTCAGCATGCCGCAGTCAGGAATCATGCAGAAAGGGCTTGGCGTCTCCCAGGCAAACGTGGTAACAAGATCACTAGGAAATGAAGATACGTTTTAAGTAGATGAATGGATCCTTTGCTGCCTGTGCAATCACACATAGGATGGACCTTTCCCAATGTGTTATCCAATTAGGATGTGAAACAATCAATGTTGAATGGCAGAATCCCTAATGCATCTGGCCAAATATGTGATGCTGGGAAGAAATTTGTCTCTAGTCTCTGAAAATACTCTGTTCACACTTTAATGAGTCTTAGCTATTACATCTAAGGACTTTATTAATGGCCATAAAATTTCTCAGCTTCATCATGTGACAGCAAAAAAATCAGCTCCAGAATGGAGTATTTGCTTTTCCTGTATCTAAATTTGCTGCTACTTAATTCCATATGAACATTTGTTCTTCTGTTATATGCCCAGGTGAGAAGAGAGAACTGAGCTGTTTTCCTAATACCTCATTCAACTCTCCAGAACTCCCTTTACTTGTTTGATTTGTGCAAAGAACATGACATACCATCATCTTTTTATATTTTATTGATTCCAAGCTGTGTGTTACTTACTGTCTATATTCTCCACCACCCTGGACCCCTCAGTCAGCACAAATGATTTCTCTAAGAGGAGAATGAATCACTTGAAATGGTTTCTGGCTGATGCCTTGCTCTACTTAAGGTACATGTGCCCTCCCTCCTTTCTACCCTCCTACCACATCAGCTGACTGCTTTGGGGAGCACAGGCCATTTTCCAACTAGTAAAGGTTATTTTGCTCTCAATGTAAATGGTTGGAAGGAACTTTGTCACTGCACTCCTTTCTACAATACTGACTGAGTTACTGTCCTCCCCTTATTAAAATAAGTCAGTGCTTGGTAACTGGGAGCATAATCTGCTCCTAAATGACAAGTCCAAGCCACAGAATACTGCCACTGCCTTGGGCAGCTCCATGAACCTTAGAGCAGGCACTGGAGAGACTCTCCAACTTCTGCATTGCCTGCTTCCAAACCAAAGAGGTCAGCTTGAGCACTGGCAACTCCACTGCCATCCCTACGGCATTCCTGCGCTGAGGGAAGGGAGATCAAGTCACAGAAAGACTAAAATGTTTCCAGCTGGTAGCTCATCTCTCCCTGCCCACACTAGGCAGGCTGCCTTTCATTAGCTAGAAGCCCAGGCCTCTCCTGTGGATGTGGGATCTTCTCAGCGGGACACCATGCTGGTCCCCAACTATTTCTTGTGCGTGAATGGTTCTCAGTGTATGCTGGAAACAGACAGATGTGAGGCGCCAAGGCGTGCCCACAGTGAGATCTGACCTGTACCGCCATTTCTGCTGCCTTTTCCACTGTGACCTCAGAGGAGGCAGAGGTCTGCTGCTTGTTAAGGCAGCCAGCAGATCTAATAATAACTGAAATGAATTGCATTCATTGGAGAGTCCAAGAAGGTGGCAAAATACCTGACAAAACAGAAAGAAGATCTGCCCAGCCACGTCTCACTCACCCAACATTGCGCACAAGGAATGTTGTCTCTGTGACATTGTGGACAGCACAGATGGGCAACTGGACAGCAGCTGGGAAGGACAGACAGGGGCATGGAAGCGTAGCACGCAGGGTGACAGAGAACTCGCCCTCAGCCTTCTTAAAGCAGATGCTGTCTTCGTACTCCCTCTGCACACAAAAGCAAGGGAAGTCATCAGTTAGACGGGCTCCATCTTGCAGGTGCTGCAGCTCCACCCATGAACACCCATCACCTTCACCTCCGTGAGAGCATTGGGAAAAAAACTTGAGCGGCAGAGGCACCAGGGGAGGCCTCTGCAGGACAGAGAGCATCTGAAGCGCTCAGAAAAGGCAGGCAGTGAGTAAGGTACTCGGGTATACTCCTCTGTCAGGGAACACACAAACACCCTCAGACAGAGCAGTTGAAGACTGCATTCGTTTCACCTGATTTGTTTTGATGCAGATGGATTTCTTTCAGTGTTTTCAAGGTCTCCATTCAGCTTAACTGAAGCATGTACAACCTCTCCTTGAGCTCCATGAGCACAGAAATACTAGTCTTTGATTAAGTGCTTTGTCAGCTAGAGGCCTAAGTGGATAACCCACAACTTAAAGATGCAGTGTTGACAGCACTGTGTACAAGTAGCCCCAGGACATCTGCTAACCAGCTAAGATAGAAGGAATTGCAAGATATGTCTTCCATGCTCCCCAGTCGTCACTGCTCCTGAGTACCACTTATGCAGGTAAGGAGAGACCTTGGGCACTGCAGCACACACAGTCCTTGCTCTCTCCCTAAGAAAGGGAGCCTCCTGCTCTACCGACTGACGTGGTGCAGACAAACTATTTGCTGAAAATGGAGCAAGGCCAGCAGCTTATTTCATAAAGGGAACACTGAACAGTCATCAGAAAACCATGATACTAAGAGAGCAGGGTACTGGGAATCCATCCAATGATCACGCTCTATGGCTAGGACTGAGATACACATCAAAGACATATAGCTGTGGACAAGAGCCAGAGATCAACACTCAGAGCCAAGACAGACACAAGGAACAAGCTGAAAATCAAGAAAAGGGACTGGGTAAAAAGAATCACTGCTGTTAAAAATAAAGCTTAAAGAAACCCACCCCATCCAAAAGCAGGGAGGCCCTTGACATATCCCTTATAGAAAATCAGTAAACCCTTCAATGTACAGGCTTGGGGTCTCCTGTAAGAAAGCAGAGTCCCTCAACCCAAGGTTCTGCACTAAAACCACCCAGCTGAGGTTCCCTGGGATCAAACCAGGTGTGGACAGTTCAAGCACTTTATCTTACTGATTGCATGGCTGGAAGCAGCACGTGAGAAACTGGGAATACTTTTTGTGAGGATCCCTCTCATAAGTACTGGCAAACTCTGCAGAGAAGTCAGGGGTTAGGGCTCCCTCAGGTGATGAAGATGTGGGGAGAGCAGGAAGGTCACGCTGCCCAGTCTTTCTGTGCTAGAACCTTCCCTAAGGACCGATTCCTTCAAGTGAAAACAAATCATAAAGGACAAGAGAGACAGAAGCCCACTGCCCCCCCGGAAGCCAGCCTGAGCACTGAGAGCAGTTTTGATGTTGCCACTTTACCTTTTCAGCAGGCCGGAAAACGATGGGCAGAGTTAAGGACATACCAGGGCTCAGAGTGATCGGCTGTGGAAAAACAGTGAAGAAGAATCGCGTGGAAGGACATCTAGATAATGAAATCAAAACAAGAGATTTTGTCTGAGGGCATACAGCTGTTGTTAAGTTAGACAGCAGAAAAGAGAACAAAGAATCGAAACCTCCAGACCCCACAATTAGAAGCACTTTACACACCGGACCCCAAGGGTACCTTGGTAGCAAATCAGCAGAAACAGGGGCAGAACCCAGGTGTCCTGAAAACCCATTCCCAGCTCTAAGTACCTACCGCTTCCTTGAACAATATTTTACATTCCCAGGCCATGCAGCATGAGCAAAACACATTGGGCAGAAACATTTGAGTTTCAGAGCAGGGAGGGTCACAGGGAGTGCTGGAGTGGTGCAATATCCAGTGGGACTCCCGGGAGCAATGGTTTTAGGACACACTAGTGACAGGCTTGGCATACATCCACAATTAAAATCTCACTAGACTGGAAATGCCTCACAGACAGAAGTATCAGCAAAACAGAATTTAAAAAAAGGCATTTCATTTAAAATACTCCTGCCAGGAACAAGGACTGTGCTTCTGAATTAGCAGGTTTCTGTCCTGCTACATAAGTGTGCATGCGCTGTCTTCAGCACATAGCCCAAGGGGCGAGGGGGCAGATGAATCCGAGGAAAGGTGCTAATGTGACTGATACAGCAGGAGGGATGAAGATGCAGTGAGAGTGTGAGGAGTATGAAGGAGAAAGAAACTTCGCACGCACCTGTAGCTCAGCTTCTGGGTTTTCTCATGAACATTTTTCAAGATCAGATGTTTGATCATCTCTTTTCCGAGTTCCCAGCCATGCCACCTGAGTGTTTCAGCCACCTCAATGCCCCAGAATACGCCTTTCTTCTTCTTTGCCTTTCTTGCAGACAGCTTAGGAAGTTGCAATGGGGACATTAGCACTTTGGGAGGGAGGGAGGGAGGAGAAATCACTCAAGCAGCTGTTTCTCTACGTCTCTGACTCTGGCGAAAGGACGGGAGGAGCCACCCTGCGGCAAAGCTCCAGGAGTCACTGAAAGCCCTGCTCCAGGAGTCCAGCGGGGACACCTCCCGGCCTCAGCGCAAACAACAGGTACTAAAGGATGTCATGAACGAGGCAAGCAAAGGCTAACGGCTTTTGTTTTCTACTCTCCCTGCCCTGCCAGTAAATCCACCCATAGCAATGGCACCCTTTGCTCCACCACTCACCTTCCTGACACAGCCACAGCACAGCTTCCGAAAAGAGTCAGGGTTTGGGGGCTCGCCATGCGCCTGAGCAAGCATCTGAAAAACAAGAGGAAAGAGTCCTCACGCACGCTGCTCCTGCACCAAGGTGGTCATCACTGCCAAGACCTGGGCGCTCCCGGCCATCCAACAACCCCTCCTCGGGCTCAGGGTGGCACACCTCCCTGCAGTGTCCCCAGCGGTGTCCCCATTTTGCCAGCCGAGTCCAGCCCTTGCCACAGACCACACTGTCCCCAGGCTGCTGCAGTCCCCTTGGCGCAGACCGTGGCCCCCACCTCACCCGCAGCTCGGCCCCCTGTGTCGGAGCTCTCCTTGGGCCTTTGTAGCACAGCCCTGCCCAGCCCACTATAGTCCTGCAGAGCCCAGTGTAGCAAGGCCCTGCCCTGTAGCCTTGCCTGGCCCCCTAAAACCCTGTATAGATGACAGCGGCACGGCCCCGTTCCCTACAGCAAGAGCCTGCCCGGCTCCCTGGGGCACGGCCCAGTCCTTTATAACTCTGCCTGGCCCCTGGAGCAGGGCCTGGGCCCCGTGCCACCGCCGCCCTCCCGGGCCCTCACGGCCAGCCCGGCTCCTCTAGCACAGCCTGGCCCCCGGGAGCCCCCGGGCCACCTCGGGTCCCGGCCGGCCCCAGCCCGGCCCGGTCCCGGCCGCTCAGCGCCACCAGGCCCCGGCCCGTGTTACCATGGAGACCGGACGCGGCGGCGGCGTCTCCCGGAGCAACGACGGCGGCCGCCTCGGGTCAATCCGCGACCGGGGAGCGGCGGCGGCCGCCAGGGGGCAGCAGAGGGACGGGCGAGAGGGGGGTCGGGGGTGCAGGGGGCAGAGGGCGGGGGGGAGATGGAGGGAGCAAGGAGTGCAGGGGGAGATGGGGACCGGGGGGAGACGGGGGGACCGGGGGGGGACGGGGGGACCGGGGGGAGATGGGGGAGTTCAGAGGCAGGGAGATGGAGGGGGGCAGGTTGCAGAGGGAGGGGTGCAGGGGGTGCGGGGGAGAGCTCAGGGGCGAGGGGTGATGGGGAGGGGTGCAGGGGAGGGAGACAGGGGCAAAGCTGGGTCAGCAAAGGGGGTGCCATGAAGGACGGAGGTGCACGGGATGGGTGGGTGAGGAGGCTGCGGGGCTAAGGGGGGGATGCTGTGGGGGGCGAGGGGGCATGGGGTGCTGCAGGCTGGAGAGTGCTGGCAGAGGGATGGGGTGGCACCTGAATGGGGCCAGGTCACCCCGAGGTCCCTGGAGCATCGGTCACACAAATAACAAGTTGTGACCGTTGCCAAAAGCAGTTATGGGGCCAAGACCGGCAAAGGGACCTGGACACCAGCCAGGGAGCCCCGGCTGCACAGCCCCATCAGGTATCCCGGGTACCATTCCCATGGGGCACCACCGCCACCGTGGGTCACTCCTGCATCTTCCCAGGGCCCTGGATGTCCCTCCAGGAGAGGGGAACCCTTGTGTCCTTGGTGGGGAGGGCCAGACAGCCCCTCCGGGGTGCTCAGGCAGCAGTGTGGCGGAGAGCGGGGCTGGCCACATCCCGCAGCGTGGGGAGGGTGCCGGGGCAGAGGCAGGAAGGAGATGCAGCTTTAATGGCATTTGTCGATGTTTACAACATGAGTCATCTGGCTAAGCAGCTGTAAATCAGCACCCCAACTCCCCCGGCATCAATCCTGTCCCCTCCTCTGTCCCCCCAGCACTGGACGAGTGCCTGGCTCCTGTAGAAACAACCCCATAAATAACAGCAACAAAACAAACCCTCTTGCAGCCACAGAGGGCCCGTGTGCGCCAGGCGCGAGATGAACGCCTCCCATCCATCACTTTAATGGTTGTACTCTGGAAATTAAACCTGTCACAGCCCATCAAGGTGAACGTTTTAAGTCTGTGACATCCCTTCAGCTCCCCTCCTCCTTCCTGGCACTCTGATTTTTTTATTGCTTTCCATCTCTCCTTTTCCTCTCTGCACCTGCCATCCCTGTCCCCTCCATCTCACCCCCACCCCGGTGTGCCCAGCTCCAGCCTGTGGTCCTCTCCATGCTCCCCCGCTGCCGGAGGACCAGGTTGTACATCAGGTGGTAGATGTCTTTGGCCCTGAGGCTGCTGCAGTAGCATCTGCCAGTAGCTTCGTGCCCGGTCCTGTGTGCCTGCTGGGGGGGGCACAGCTCCCCAGGGCAGTGGGTCTCTGCTGCCCCACTGTCCCCACGGGGCAATGGCGGGGAATTGGGTACCATCCTTTCCTACTTCCCTTACCCCTCCTCCTTTTCTTCTCTGTCTTTCCCACACACACACATTTATTCCTCTCCTGCTCTGTGTTATGCCAATCGTCACAGGCTCCTGGCACCTGGCCCCTGCCCCGGCTCACATCTCTCCCCTTGGAGCAAGGGCTGCACCCTCCCCCGGACCAGAGCTCCCCGCCGGGCAGTGCCAGGGGTCCGGACACCTCCTGTACGGGCAGCCGGGCCCTGCCCAGCCCGGGGGCGGGTTGCCTGGGGACAGGGGACCTGGGCATCGGGGATGTCACACACCCAGGGGGAAGCTGCTGAGCTGCCAGCAGCCACTGCGGGTCACTGTCACCCCACACAGGACTGTCGTTCGTCCGTCCATCCATTCATCCACCCACCCACCCATCCCCACACTCCTCTCTCCCATCATCTGCTTCCCCTGTCCATTCCTCTGTCCCAAAAGCATCGCATCTGTCCCCCTGCCCCGGGTGCTGCCACTCCGGCCCCGCAGCAGCCCCAGCCGCTGCCAGGCGCCACCCAGCCCTGCGGGCTGTGACAGCCCCGCACCAACGCTTACCTGTCCCATCCCTGGGCGACCGGCTGCCGGAGCTGAGCCGGGGGCTGCTGCCCCTCGGCAGCTCCCATCCCCACAGCAGGTCCCGGGGACAGGCAGCCCTCCCTGCCACCCCCAGCCAGGGACAAGGAGAGAGGAGGGGACAGCTGGACGTGGGGCAGAAGGGATGGGGCATCCCAGCCCAGCCTGCCTTGCTCCTGCAGCCCTACGTGCACCGGGGTGGTGAAGCAGGGCTGCTGGGCATTGCGCGGCTGGTCCCTCTGCCTGAACGGGCACCTCAGCATCCCCAAGGGAAGGCCCAGAAAATGTGCAGGAGGTGTGGGAGTTCCCTAGGGTCTGCCGGGACCCTCCAGCATCCTGAGGACAAGGGCAGCCTCCTCGCTTAGGGGGGTCAGGGCTTAACCCTAGTCCTTCTAGGGAGGTGGCAGAGGGTGTCTGTTGTCATCCTGCTGCCAGGGGTTGATCTGAGCCCAGCCAGAGTGAGCAGAGACGCTGGAGGATCATGGAATGAGCCCAGAAAGGGGCTGAGTGGGGTTTATATATCACCATGGGAAAAGGGGGGCTCAGCACAGCATCGAGCCCTCACAAACAGCTTGAGCACCACCCTAAACCCAGGACGGCTCCATTCCTACCTCGCTCCAGGGCAATGCCACACAGCGCAACCAGGCTGATTGCAACATGGGAAACAGCACCGCTGCATTAGCCAATTAATCAGCTCTGCTTTGCAAGGCAGCTTAATTTTGCCTGGCAAAGCACAGACCCCACCAGGGATGCAGGATGGAGGCAGGGCAGGCAGGCAGGCAGGCAGGCAGGCATCCTGGGCATCCTCCTTCCCAGCCCTTCATGCCACCAAAGGGAAGGGCAGCTGGCATCACACAGGGATGCGCTGCTCCAGGCACTGTCATATCTGCAGGGAAGGGGCAGTGCACAGTCAAAGGAAGGTCCGGGGTCTCCCCTCCAGCTGTGCCAGTGGGCTGCCAGCTGTGCGCGTCTTCTGTCCCCACCCGGCTCCCCAGGGACCCCAGCAGGGCAGCACAGTGGCAGGAGTGGGGCAGAGCCTCCCATCCCCTAAGGAAGAGCACAGGCATCCGGATAACAGCTTTATAGGGGAGGGATGTGGGGACTCCCCCAGATACACACAGAGGAATAATTACGAGTTAAATAGGATCCAAATACACATAAGTTAAGGGGGGAAGCAGGTGCCCTGCAGCCCCCACCGATCCGCCCGGGCACAGTCCATGTCTGCCAGCAAAGAGACCCCCGACACCGCAGCCCAGCCCCTCTCCTGGGCTGGCTCCGTCTGCCTTTCACAATACAGAGCCAATCTTCCTCTCCGTGGCACCCATCTCTTCCTCCTCCTCCTCTTCTTCCTCCTCGCCCCCCGAGCAGGAGGAGTCTGGGCCATAGCCCAGCTCGGTGGTGCCGCGGTGCAGGAAGCCTGAGCCGGGGCTGCGCCCCATGAACTCGGGGCTTTCGGCAGCTTGTCCCCGGGGCTCACCGGGCAGCAGCTTCTCGCAGGCTTTGCTGAGCCCTCGTTGCTTCTCAGCCTCTGCCTGAGCCCCCTGCTCCTTGGCTTTGCGGCTCCGCTTCCACTTCATGCGGCGGTTCTGGAACCAGATCTTCACCTGCCGAGGGAGAGTCCCCAGGGGAGAACGTGTCCCCCTGCCCCATCCTGTCCCCACTAACCCCCCTGCCTTCCCTGCATGGAGGGACCCCCAAAGCCTCTTTATTTCGGGGCATCCCGTGGTGCTGCGGGTCTGTGAGGAGGCTGAGGATGTCACAGGGAGAGGAGTAATGGGGGGCTGCTCCCTTCCCCCTGCCCAGCCTCCGCGGGGGGAGGTTGGGGACAGCGGGGACCAGCAGTCCCCCAGGATGCCCAAGGATATGCACGGGGCATTAAAAGAGGAGTTTTAGCCCCACAAAAAAGCCCCCTCTCACAGTATGGGAAGGGATGGGAAGGCTCTGAAATCTAAGTTGGGGGTGGTGGGTAAAAAGCAGTATTTCTGGGGGGGCCCTTCACAAGAGAAGAGCCTGGAGCCCATCAGGCATCCCAGGAGATGCCCCGGGAAGGGGTGCTGATGGGGACAGCGGGGTGTGAGGCTGATGGCAGCCAAGCGAGGGGCATCAGCATTGCCCATGACCTTGACTTCCCACCCTGCAGCGCAGCCCCCCCACCCCCCGGCAGCCGGCCGGTGCCATCCTCCATCCCTCCCAGGACCAAGGTACCTGCGTCTCGGTGAGCATCAGTGACGTGGCCACCTCAAAGCGCTTGGGTCTGGACAGGTACTTGTTGAGCTTGAACTGGTTCTCCAGCTCCAGGAGCTGCTGGCTGGTGAAGGCTGTGCGGGGCCGACGGCACTTCCCCATCAAGCCAGACTGCGGGGCGGCTGCGGGGCAGACAGCGGGCAGGGGTCAGGGGACAGTGGGTCTGGGGGCTGCGGGGGACATCCCCTCAGCAAGCCCGGGATGAGGAGGAAGGCGAGCGTCTCTTCTATCATCTCCCGCCCCAGTAATGGCTTTATTGCCTGGCTGATAGGAACCAGCGAGATACGTTATCAGGCCTCGGTGTGCAACTGGGATCAGTCCTGTGACTGAAATTAAACCTCCTTTTTTATTGCCGGGCCGTGCAGGTGGCTGCCCAACTGCCAGGGG
This sequence comes from Platalea leucorodia, assembly GCF_965183815.1. NCBI lineage: Eukaryota > Metazoa > Chordata > Aves > Pelecaniformes > Threskiornithidae > Platalea > Platalea leucorodia. The sequence continues at coordinate 84,507,522 of NC_138827.1, read as the reverse complement.
CTGCGGCGGCAGGGCTGCCGGCAAGCCCCGCTATCTCGCCCGCAGCCCTTGAAGGCAGCGCGGCGCTGAATCAGGAGGCAGCGGGAACAAAGGGACCTTTGAGAGTCCAGCGTGGGGTGGCTGCCGCGCCGTGTTTGATCCCTGCTTATCTCCTCTCCACTGGCTTTATTGTCCCCCCGGGGTTCAGCTTTTACTGCTTCTCCCAGCACCGCAGTGGCAATCACACCCAGAGGTTTGCAGCTGGGAGTAAAGTGCCGGCGTGGCATGGGGGGGACATTAATGGGAAAGGTCCTTGGCACATCCCTGCTGCTGCATCTCGGGGGGCGAGATGGAGCATCGTGGCCCCAGAGACATCCCCTGCTTGGCAAGGGTCGCTCCAGCTCGCCCGCTTTGCAGGGCATGGGGCATCATCCACATTATCTCCCCTAGATTCCAGCTTTGATCCCGACCTGCCCGTCTCCCAAGGTGTCCACCGAGCCCTTCACAAACACAACAATGACGCATGAGGCAGGAATTTATGAAGGGGGCATTAACCGATCACGATCTTGGTTTGATCCCAAGTACCTGGATGCTGGGCGGGACGAGTCAAACAGGCAGAGCCTAGGCTGGGCTGGGGCTCTGCAAACTCCTGTGGGACCCCTCCTGCGCCTGCAGCCCCACAGGGCCAGGAGAGACAGCCCACGGGACCCAACTTGCAGCCACTGACCGGTTAAACTAGGGACTGAATAGAGGCACGCTGTGCCAATGGCTCTGACGCACACACGGTGCGTTATTTTGCACACAAAATGTATTCAAGGCTAAAACCAAAACAGAGGCTCAAAGGATTGCCGGGACAAATATGAATGTCAGATGAGAGATGGCTCAGCTCTGCAGAGCTCGGCTGCCATCTGGGCTCTGGCTGGCCATGGATGTCTGGCTGTACAAATCCTCGGCGGGGACATGAGACCAAACGGACCCAGGAAGGCTCCCCTTGGCAGCCATGGGGACCAGCATCTGCAGCCATGGGGCAGCCCAAGCTAACGCTCCTTGCAGCTCCTCGGGGGTGAAGACCAGAGATGCATCAGAAAGAACTGGAGGGGAAATTCATTCATCCAACATTGGCATGGAGCACAACACAAAACAGCCCCAGGCGGCATCTGGCAGCTCAAGGGCCCCAGCACCCAACAACCCCTCTTTGCTGCCAGAGACGGGAGGGTGCACTGGGGCACCCGGTGCCTCAGTCCCTCCCTGAAGCAGGGGCTGCTCTGCACAGGCTGGCTGTACCGGCTCAGGGAAGGCTCCCTCTTTCTGAGCATGGAGTGTAGAGGATGCTTCAGGGAAAGAGAAGGGAAGAGAGTGTGCCCACATCCCAGCATCCAGTAATCCAGGACTTCTGTACTTTTTGGAGCTGAAGGCTGTTTTTCCAGGGGTGAAAAAAATATTGTGTTGCAGCCTGAATTCCCCACCCCAAAGCAGAGAGCCCAGGGCACCGCATCCTGGCTCTGGGGAGCACAGAAATCCTTCAGACAACCCTAAAAGGCTCCTCTGTGCCTCCTCCTGCGAGGCCAGATGTGGCCAGACTAAAAACAGATATGGTAAGAGTGGAGGCACAGAAGTGAGTCTCAACCCCAAAAGCTGGGAGAGTTCAATCTGTCCAGATTCATTGGAGACTGGAAGGCAACTTGCTTTAACAACACCCCCATAAGGGACTCACTCTTCCCCAGGTAAGATGCTGAGGACTGCTTGGCCTAGCAGGGAAAAGAACAGAAAGTTTGCCCAAAAGCCAGGTAAATCCAAACATAATCTATCCGAAATAACTGCCAATGCAGGGGACCGACCTGCTGGAGCACGGTCCCTCTGCCAGCCCCAGGTTCTCCATCTCAGTGTCTCCAATTTGGACTCAGTGCAGCGGTATCCATTACAAACCTCGTACAGATCCTGACTTCCCTGGAAATCCACCCTGCCTCCTGTCCCAGCGCTGACAAAAAAAATCCCTCAAACCCTTCTGGGGTGTTTTCATCCAGTTCAAGCCACCAGCAGTCCAAAGCCCAGCCTACACAGGTATAGCTGGCCACCTAACCTGTGACCTCCTCTGACAATACACCCTTCAGCAGCCACTATTACTCATCACCACTGCTCCCCACTGCGACCCATTAAAGATTTTGTCTGCAGATGAGATGGGGTGAGCCCAAACTGACCTTCGGCCACCCACAGCAGCAGCTCAGCGCGGACCTGAACCACCAACATCTCTGGCCTCACCTGCTGTCAGCTTCCCTGAAAGGCTCTGGCTTCTTTGCATGGGGAGAGTATAGAAGGAAGAGGGTCTTCAGCTTCTCATTGGGGAAGCAGCAAAGGTAGGAGGAGGAATTGGAGTCTGAGGGTATGAGGTGAGTTCCAGTTTCCCAAGCAAAGAGGAAATGATGCCTCGTGGCTGCTGGTAGCTCCAGCCTGTCCTGCCAGTGTGCTTGGTGGAGTCCTGTCCTCTCCTGGTCCTGTGGCAGGCCACTACATGGACACGGACATCATCCCTCCAGGACTCGCCTCCCCCAGTCCCTGCCAGCTGAGCTGTGAAGCCATCCCCATCACAACCACCATCCCACAGACAGAATAACCCTTCAGGAAGGTTCTCCCCCTTATCCACCTCCTACCAGAACACCAGTGACTGCCTCAGCATCACACCTTTGCTTGCCAAAGGATTTTGTATCTGCTCAGCCATCTCCTCCAGTCCTACATCGAGGATCAGAGCTCATCTCATCCCTTCAGCCTGGCAGGGCTCAGACCCCCTGATGGGTGCCCAGCATTTGGCTGCAGTATCAGTAAATAAATTGCTTGGCCTGGAGCCGGGAATGCCCTCTGAGTCTGAGGCCAAGAGCTCTACAAGTCAGCTGCCTCCTGGATAATTAGATAAAGCTTATAAAGAATTGTTGGTTTATTTGATACAGTTCCGTCCCTTGATAACAAGGGTAATCCTAGGTTGATATTAACTCACTTGGTTTTAATTTGGTTTGTTTAGCTATAGTTCACTTAACTTTGTGGGCTAGCAGATAAAGGAGAGGAAATTAGCACCCTGTCTGCTTTGGAGGTGTTTCTCCAGATGTCAGGGCTGGGAGGGGGAGAGGTGGTCTCACCGGCATTGGGGCCATCACCAGAGGCTTCTCCTGGCCCGCTGGCAGCCCTGACCATTGTCCATGGGGCAGCATGTGTAAGGGCACTTGCTACCTCTGGTAGCCCCTTGCTTGCTCCACCATTGACCCCTGATTGCTGCTTGCCCGCTGTTTTCCAGCCTGTGTTTCCTGCTGATGCCAGACCACTGTGCACCCGGTGAGCCTTGGAAAGCGTTGCTTTTTGAAGCAGTTTGATATGACTTGTCTTGCCTGCTCTCCTAGCCCAGCACAGCCCATCAGCCGGCTCTCCACCGCTGCAGGCAGGATTTGGCCTGGGCTCCAAGCCATCAAGGTGGCGAGCAGGCGATGCAGACAAGCGGTGTCCCAGGAAAGCTGTCCGAGCACCAGGTCCCCCACTGGGAATGCTTTGCTCTTGCTGAGAGCCTGCAGCTATATGTCACCACTCTCCACTCCTACAACTCTCCTCCGCAGCAGGCAGGTCTCTCCGCTTGGCTCCCATCACCACGCTGCATTTCCACGCTGCTGGCCAGGGCAAATAAATCACAGCTCCCAGAAATACTGATACACACGGCACCCTGGTGCCAAATGCTCCCCTGTGCAGTTCAGGAGGTGCTCAAAGCCCTAGGACAGGGACCCAGGCTGCAGGCAGCATCCCGCCAGTTGCAGCGAGGGCATACCTGCTCCTGCACTCAAGCCTTCCCGCCCAGCCCTCTCACTCTGCATTGCAGCAGAGGCAGCCAGCCTCTGGCTGCGGCTCCACAGAGGCAGCTAGGAAGGAAGGCACGGCACCCGCTTGCACCGCAGCAGGAGTGCTTCTCTGAGCAACCCCAGCAGCCAAGCCCAGACCAGGTTCCTAAGGGTAGCCACCATCTCAGATCATCTCCCCAGCATCCTACCTCCCCCATACGCAGGTGAGAGTGGGGTGAGCGTGTGCAATGCACCCCTGCAAAGCTTGCGGCTTCAGTTCAGGGGCTGTTCTGCTCCTTCCCCCACCCTGACTGTCCCCAGGAGACAAAAACAGAATGTGCCTGCAAAACATCTCTACACAGGCAGCTAAAGAAGGAATTTATGATTTAGTCCTGGAATCTTTCATAAATAAATCACAAGGGTGACCTCCCTTGGAATGCATCTCTCAGATGCATCTCTTCAGATGCATCTCTCCCAAATACCTGCCCCCTGCTACCCGGAGAGCTAAACACGACCAGCACCAGCAGCATGGACACTTGTGCTCAGTCACTCAGGAAACCTCAGCCAGGCAGGTCCGTCCATCTGTCTAGGCTGGGTGTTGGGCCAGGGCACCCAGGAACGACAGGCAGCCCAGGAGCCCTGTGCCAAGAGCGGGAGGCTCCTGCCCAGCCCACCACCCTCCTCAGAGACGTAAGGAAGGGCTGGGCAGGCAGCACGTCCTAGGCAGGTGCCCTGTCCTGTCCCTGCATACCCACGCCACTGTCCCCATCCCCACACCACAGCCAGCACACCGGGGCAATGTGAGCCCAGAGACAGCCATAACGTGCAGCTGGGGCCAGTCCTGGTGACTACAGGGATAAGGCATGCTGCAAAGAGACCTGCTTTCGGAGCTTGCAGCGAGCCCACAAGAGGAAAGGCTGAGGGCACACTTGAGAACCCAAACACTCCCAATGGACTGAAACAAGGATCTGAAGATGGACGAGGAACAGGGCCTGATGACAGAGTCTACATGGTGGTGAAAATAACAGGAGACAAGGAGCAGGATGCCTGGGAGAAGCAGCATGGAGAGAAGAATAGACCCCAAGCTGAGCACAAGTCCCCAAGTCAGAGGTGATGTGCGTGGGGAGGTACAGGCAGGTAGAGCAGCTGCAAACACGCAAAGCTTCATCCTTTTGCTTCAGGGAGGCATCAGCTCAAGCTCTGCATCGAGCTTGGTCCCTGTGCTTTGAGACAGGGGGACATTTGGAAGAAAACCCTGAAAGCAGTCAGGATGGAAACCTGGCTCAGAGGAGATGGAAGCAGCCAGGCTGTGTAGTGGGGGAAGGAGAAGGCTGAAAGGGACCTACAGACCCTCCTCATGTGCAGACCAGGCAAGCAAAGAGAGTGGAGAGTGATTTGCTGTCTTTGGGATGACAAATCTCGGGAGCAAACTGGAGCAAGAAAAGTTTCACAGCCAGAAAATTGCTGAAGTACTAAACCAGAGAGCCTGGGGAGAGACAATCCCCACTGCAAAGGGCTCCCCAGAAGTGGGAGCAAACACCTTTCATCGAGGATATGGATTGGGACAGTGGTCACTGATTTAAAAATCTGCAGCTTTGGCAGCTCTTGCTGCATCCTTGTTACACCTCCACGTGTCTTCTTTGCCTCTACCCTGCTTTGGGCTCTCCAGGGCCCGGTCCAGCAGATCTTGGGTCAGAGGCTGCTTTTCTTCCCCCTGAGCTATCCCAGGAAGCCAGCCTCTTGCTTCACACAAGAGCTGTTGACACGCTGTTCCCGTGCATCCCAGCACGGCCCAAAAGCTCCCTCCACAAGCTGTTCTCATGCCCATGATTTGGGATTTGTCTCCTTTGAGCAGGGTTTTGGAGACAACCAGCTCTGGGGTGTATCCTGCTCTTGAGAGGGATGGGGCTGATGCACAAATGCAAATTTGATCCACAAATATCTCTACATTATCCCAGCCAGAAGCTGTGCTCACAGCCACAGGGGCAGGTGCAGTGGTGTGATCCCACTCTGGTGAAACACAACCCTGCGTGAAGCTGCCTGGATGCTGAAATACACCCACAGACCCAGACCCTGCGAGGACAACGTGGCCTCTGCAGAGGAGCAGGAAGGTGTTTCACCACCCAACAAACAGAGATTTTTTTTTTTTTTCCCTGCATTTAATAACATGCTTGAAGAGCGCGCACAGCCCGTAGCACTGGAAGCTTATTCTACACCCTTAGGTGCCACCACCACTTCACGGCTGGACCTACCCTACAGTCCCAGGAGAGCCAGGGAAAGGGAGATAGCCCAGGGAAGGGAACAGCCTCTTTCCCTTCAACCTGCCCAGGTGTAATTTGAGGAAGGAGCAATGAATGGGATGTTTCATGTTAATTCTCCATTTTTGCACTATTATTCACCCACCCAGTTTATTAATTAACTGACTTATCCAGCCTTTTTTTTTTTTCTTTTTTTTTTAATAAATGGCCTCCCAGGTTATTAAGACACTAAACTCGGCTAATAAATCCAGATACTCTGCCAGGGTTTATTAACAAGAGAGTGTTGTTTTATTGCCCACTGGCCCCATCTTTGTGGCTACCAGACCTCCACTCACCCCCAGCACAGGGCAGGGTCCGGGTCACACTGCCAGGGGTGCCGGTGACAGTCCGCGGTGTGACAAGAGCCTGAAGTCGGTCCTTGTGCCGTCCGTGCCCTGCAGGACCCTTCCTCACCCGCGGCCCAACATCGCAGCGCAGGATCGGGCGCCTGCCCGCAGCCCCGGCCGTGCCCACGGTGCAAGGGGCTCTGCACGGAGCCCGCACCCTCCTTGCCTGCCAGGTTCCCGCAGTTCCCGCCGGCACCGGTTCCTCGCCCCGCAGGAGCCGAGCGGGGCGGCGGGCAGGGCCCCGGGGCCGGATCGGGCCGCGCATCCCTCCGTGCCCCAGCCCCGGCGGGCGGTCCCCGCCGCAGGGACCCGGGCGGGTTCGTTCCCAACCGCAGCGGGCGGGATTTATTCGTTTCCCGGTGCCGATTCCCTTCGTCGCTTTTTTGTTTTCGTTTCCTTCCCGCCGCGGCGGAGCCCAACGATCCGGCGGCGGCCGTGGGGGGCCGGCAGCTGGGGCGGGCCGGGCCCGGGAGCGGCTCTGCTCTGCCGGCACCGGGGCGGGCAGCGCCCCTCGGGGCCCCCCCGCAGCACCGGGCCGGCCTAGGGCGAGACTTCGCCCTTCGGATCGGGTTCCCGGGGCCCCGCAGCCCTCGGAGGTCTCCAGGACGTGGGTCTTGCCCCCCCCACCCAGCCAATGGGACCCCCAAACCTGCCCTGGCTGGAGAGCGGGTCAGGGAGCAGCAAGAGCCCCGCATTGGGGTCAGCCCCGAGGGCTCGCCGCCCCCGCCGGGCTCCCGGCCCGAACCGCCGGGGAGCCGCGAAGGGGCGGCCTCGGGGAGCCTCAGGCCCCCCGTCCCCGCGGGGACCTGCACCCCGTTGTGCCGGCGGGCTCCCCGGGGGTTGGAAGGGGCGAGAGCCGCGTCCCGCCCGACGGGAGGGTCGGTCCCCGGGTCACTCACCGTGGAAGTCGGAGAGCCTCGGCACCAGCATCCCGGCTCGGATCCAGTGCTCCAGCGGGAAGGAGCCGGCCACGGCCGCCTTCAGGTGCTCCGCGCCGGGCGGCGGCAGGTGGGGGATGCCGGTGTAGGCGAAAGCGGGGTGCTGGCCCCCCAGGGCCGGGAGCGGGTACACGGCGGGCGGGTAGAGGGCCGGCAGGGCGCCGATCCCGGGGCCGGGGAGGTGCAGCAAGCCGGGCTTGGGGACGAAGCCGGCCGGGGCGAGGGGCGCGGCGGCCGGGGGTGCCCGCGGCGAGGGGGTGTCGGAGCGGCCGGCGGGGCCGGGGCTCGCCGCGGGGCTCCCGGGGCTCAGCCCCGGCGGAGAGGCGCTCCGCGCCGGCTCTTCAGCCAGGAGCGCCTCGATGCGGAAGTTTTGGGATTTCTCCATGGGTTTGTGCATGGCCCGGCCCCGTGCGGAGCCGCCGGGCCCCCCGGCACCCCGCCGCTCCCCTGCCAGGGCACAGCCCGGCCGGGCAGCCCCGGGCCAGCCCCAGCTCCAGCCCCGGCACCGGCGGGCATCCACCCGCGGGGCCCCGCCGCGCCGCGCTCCGCGGGGCTGCCCTCGGGGGCAGCCCTCCTCTCCGCTCCTCCTCCCGGGCACTCGCTCGCCCGCCGGCACCGGGGGGGTTTTAACCCCCCCTCCACCTGCCCCAGCTCCCCATTGGCTCCGCGCCGGCCCCCCGCCCCGCCGGCCCGGCCGGCCTCCCTCCTCCGGCTTCCGCATCCCCCGGGCACAGCAGCGGGGACACCCCGGGGCCTGACCCGGACCGCTCTGCCCCTTCCCCAGCCTCGCAACCCAGCCCAGCCCTGGTCCGCACCCAGGGGGTCCCCCCAGCCTGCAGGACCCGCCGCCCAGGGCGCTGAGCCCATCGTCCTCATCCAGAGACAGTCTTGCTTTCCTTAGAGCCCCTCGGTGGGGAAGCGGGTCTGTGGTTGCAGCAGCTGGAGGAGATCTGGAGAGACTAGATGGACGTCAGCACATGTAGGCGAAGCCCTGCTGGGCTCCAGTGCTGCCCTGGCTCTGCGGAGCCCCCAGGCACTTGCTGGGCAGTGTCTGGCTGGGAGGGCAGGAGAGGCACTCGCTCACCGGCAGGATCCTCCGCACCCTGTGCACCAGGGATCACCAACAGTGCCCAGCTGTGCCGTTTCCCATTGCACCAGTCTGGGCCAGGGAGACCAGTGGACCTGAACTGGACAAACACAGGGGCCACCACCCTCCATCACCCATGTCTGCCCGAGATGCCAGCGGAGCAGGTGCCTACAGGCAGATTGTTACTCATTTGCCCAGTCTTATCTTTCCCAGATGAGACACAGCGTGGAGAGTGGCACCAGGGAAGGGCAGAGAGGAAAGCCTTGGCTGGTCTGGGAGATGTGGGCAAGCAAGAGCAGAGCTGGCCCAGACCCCCTGGCACTGGCCTTCAGGGAGGGGCAGAGCGCGTGCGAGCGCATCTGTGGTCTTTGTCATCAAGGGTTTGCATCTGTCTGTCTGTCTCCGGGTCCCACCTTTTTGTGTCAAGCTGACACAGCGAGACAAGCCTCTGCTTGTTTGTGTCCTGCTCTTTGGAAGGCAACTGAGGCAGCCGCTCTTTCCCTGCCCGAATATTATAATGGCTAAAGGGAGCTCCCATCCCTGTATTTCTTCCCCCTTCAGCATTTCCAGCACTGCTCTATTCCCTGAGCAAGAGATGGGTCCACCCCCCTGTATCCCCGGTCCCACAGAGGCTGCAAGCAGATGCCCGGGGAGGAGAAAAGCGGGGGCATATGGGGCCTTCCTCAGCCTCCTGTGCTTTCTCTGCTCAGTAACCCCAGGGGCTTCCCTTCCCCGTGCCATCCAGTCTGGTCTGCAGCCTGCTGAGCTCCCTGCACACGTCACCCCACCACAGGGAGCTCCAAAGGTCTCATGTGTGGGGCAACTTCCTCCTTCCATTGCCTGAGCCCGGCACCCACAAGCTTCACCGGGTGGCCCCAAATCCTTGTGTGGGAACAGACGCAGGACAGCCCTTTTCCAGCTGCCTCCCTTGGAGGGAGGAAGGCAGGAATCAGCCCCGCAGACAGCTCAGAGCTGGATTTGCTCAGAAGGGGATTTGGGGTGGATGTCACCCCACAGTAACACATCCCACTTAGACAGAGGGTACTGAAGGTGGAACAGTGTCCCTTTCCACCCCCAGCACCCCTGTGCCTGCTGCTGTACCCTCTCTCCACCATCAGGGAGGATGTAGGGCTCCCCCCCCGCCCCCGCAAAATCCATCCCCCTCTGCTTTCCCAGGGCAGAAGCCAATGTCCCTCCCAAGCAAAAGGACCCCAAGCCCTTTCCCTCTTCCCCCATGTGAGTAGCCAGCCCTGCCAAGTGGCAGGCATGGGCAGGACGAGATCTGGGGAGGAATGGAGCGGTCTGGCTCCCAAGCATAGGGGAAAACTGCAGCAAGTATCCAGGGCACAGCAGAGAGGTAGAACAACTCTTCTGCTGCAGGTGAACAGCCTGCAATGGTGACAGCGGCAAGGGAGGAGCCACCGCTTCCTTGTCTGAGCCCCCAGGGCTGGCTCCTAGGATTGCAATGGCTTGTTAGCTTTGCACAGGGAACATGCCTTGAGACTCACAGCAGAGATTGGGGCTGCTGCACCGGGGCACAACAGAGTGCAGTCACCATCACAGTGACCACCATGGGGTGGCTGACAGGCAGGTAGCCAGCTCAGGAGAGCCTGGGTAACCCCTACCAAGCCCTCAGACCATTTGTGGCCATACCCACTGTAGCTCAGGCAGCGGGAGCAGGGCTTGAGCGAGGCTCATTTAGGGGTCTGGGTCACAGCACCAAGTCACAGCCTTATTGTCCTCATTGAAGTCCCCTGTACTACCCAAGGAGGCTCTCCAAAGACAAGCAGCTCCTCCAAGGATCAGCAGCCCAGGCTGGTGCCTAATTCACTGATCCCAGGGTGATGCAAGTACAAGCAGCCAAGCTGCAGCCTTTGAATTGCACAAGCAGAAAAGCTTTGCAGACACCAGCCATAAAACCTGGGTGGAAAAATCCCAATAAAGAAATCTAGGAAAATCATGGAGGAAGTTCCCTCCTCCAGGTGAGTCAAACCCAGACACTGGGACCCTGCAAGAGGGTTGTCCAGGGCTGGAGCAGCCGGCACGCAGCCCACGCCATGCAGGGCAGAGAGCTGGAGTCCAAGGCTGTGCACAGGAGAGCCGTGCCGGGCGGTGGCCAGCAGAAGGGGCGGGATGCAGGCAGTGATAGATGCCAGGGTGCTGATGAGTTCACAGTCTTCAGGGTCATTAATCAGATCAGAGCTGGATTAAGGTGTCCGAGGTCTGATTAGCTTCATTTCCCGCCTCAGGAAGGAGGGAACTCTCTTCCCCATCCATCAGGTCCTCTGGTGACAGCTCACCTGGTTGCTAACTAGATCTGAGGACTGTAATAAGTGAACGTGACTGTGGCCTGGCCCCTTACCTCTGCCCAGCATCCTTCCTCCACAGGAGGGTCTCCACAGAGGATCTAAGGCAACCCCGAATATCAGCCACAGGGAGCAGACCCGAGGATATCAGCCAGAGAGACCGCTCACTCCCGTGGCCTGGGGGAGCAGGGCACGATGGACAGGAGCTGCCCCAGGAAACCACACCAGTTCAGGAGGAGGTGGAGTTTAAGCGGGGGGGGATGTTTCCAGCCAGCACCATATTGCTCCCAGTCCCCCCACAGCTCACCCTGTGCTGTTACCCCAGGCCCTCCTCTGCCCACCCCGTGGTCCCAAGGTGACCAGCTCTGTGAAACAGGCCAGCAAACACCACCCTGCTGCTGTGGAAGATCTTGGGCACATCCGGGACAGATCTCCTGAGGCCCACACAGAGCTAGATGACCAGCTCAAAGTCCTGAACCAGCCAGCGTGCTTCTCCCATCTCCACATCCCTTGCTGGCTCAAGCCCACCTCATCTGTGTTTCCAGTTGTCCCCTGCTTGATGCACCTCATGTCGACTGTGCCCTAAAGGTGCCTCCACACTTACCTGCTTACTCTACTCCTGCCCAGCAAGTGCAGACCGGTGGGAGGTCCATGCTGCCCAGGCAGCAGCAAGGTTCCTCAGCTCCCTCACCTCTCTGGGAAGGCCCTGATCACAACATCCCTCGCTGGGCAGCACCAGGAGCGTTCACACAGCTCAGGGCTTCCTGGGACTCTTTCATTTGCCCAGGCATTCTTGGGTTTTTTTCTGGATGTGCCTCAGCTGGACGTTCAAAGCTTGGTCTTTCTTCAGCCACCTGAAAGCAGCAGTCACAGCAGCATCTATGCAGGTGTACATAAGCCCTGCAAGGCCTTTTATTGCTGATGTGAAATTGCCCAGATAGGCAACTGGAGCTCTCTTTACTGTGTCCATAGCCTCAAATGTATTGTCTCCATGCAACTTCCATCCATGCGAGGTCAAGCAGCAGGAGTAAAACTAGAAGAGCAAACACCCACATGGCCACCAAAGACACCCAACTCTTGTACACACAAGTTTTCAGCATCTGTAGAGACCCACAACACTACCTACAGCAGTTCACATACTTCCCCAAGCTGTTGCCAGCAGTGCCTGAGCTCTGAGAAACGAACCATGGGGGTCACAGGTAGTATTTGGGAGCACAGTTCAGTTTTACAGCCCCACCACTTCCTCAGTGTCACCTTGGGAAGCAACGTAACGTCCCTCAGCAAACCCAACTGCCCCAAGATCAAAGTCAAGGGTGCCGAAGAAAATCCATACCCTGATAAAAAATATTACCGACTGGGACCAGACTTTAATTTTCCCAGGATCGAGTCCTTATCCCAAACATCAGTTGAAGACATGACCCATGTTGGGGCTGCATCTTGATTTCCACCTAACCTGTCATTTTGGCTGTTCCTAGATGCACAATTTAGCACCTTCTGGTGGGTTTGGGTCACCTCCTGCCTTCAGTCAATAGAAGTTACCTTTGAGATTGGGACAGGTGCAGAAGCCGGTGTGCTTAGCCTGTCCCAGAGAGGTGGCAGGCACCCTGATTTCTGCCCAGGCTATAGTTTTTAAGCCTTGAAAGAGCTCCCTGTCCCCAGGATGGCTGTACCTGCTTGCTAAGCCCAGGTCACAGCCCCTAGAGCTTTCAGTCTTTAGAAATTACTTCCCTGTGAGGGACCTACAGTGCAACAACCTTGTTTAAAGCATCTCTCAGGAAGCAGTGGATCGTGCTGTTCTGGCCCTGGTACCTCAGGTCATCTTGCAGCACTCCGAAGTCCCGAGCCAACTAGTGGAGGAATACATCCCAGAAGCATCACCAATGCCGGACACAGGCTGTAAGCCTGCTCACAGGTGTTTTCCCAGTCATTCCCCCATGACAGGGGCTGTAGAGGTGTCCTGCTCTCATCTGTGCTCTGCAGCCTCCGACCCAGAGCAGCCTGAGCCCCTGGTGAGACATGCTGCGTGTAAGAGCCCCTGGTCTGCTCCAGTTTGGGGTGTCCCAGGTTTTGTGGGAGCCCTGACTACAGCCCGCAGTGGGATGCTGTCCTTCCCCTGCCTCTCGCAGCAGGGCCACCAGCTATCTCTGGAGTCTGGGAAGCCCCAGGAGGCTGGTGGGGAAGGTAAATAAACTGCCAGCCCCGTGGTGATTTGTGGCTAAATGAACAGTTGAAGTCACCTGTCAGTGGCCTGGGGCCCGTTAACCAACCAGATAATGGATCTTAATCAGCCCTGCAGCAGTGGGAGCTAAGCCCAGCCTGTGTCAGACTTGGCACAGCCAGCCCCAGGGTCCCAGGCTGCTTGGTGGCTGTCCCCTCTGCAGAAACACTGGCACAGGCATCTGCACGGCTGTTGTGGGAGCAAAGTGGCCATCTGCAGAGCCCCACAGAAATGCTCACAGGGCTCCTCATCAGTCTTTAGGGGTCTCCTCCTGCTCTGGTGATGGCAGGAGACAAGTGCCAGGCAAGTTGCTGAAGCCACCTCCCTGCCTGCTTCCAGAGGTGCTGTGCTCAGTCACTGCCATGCCCTGTCCCTGCCTGCATCCCCTCCCACATGCCTCTGCCTGCTCCTGCCCACCCCAGGGACTCCCGAGCCAGCCACAGGCTCCCGAGGGCTTCTCCATCCTGGCACATCAGCTGCTCGGTCCGACAGGCAGGGATCTGTCCTGGAAGGCAGAAGTCCCCGTGCCTCCATCCCCCTGCCACCCCACGGGCTTGGTGGGGTACACAGCTCCCCCTGCCCACCTTACCCAGCCTTCACACCTCCCTCCGCACCAAACCCCAGGTACCTGCCCCAAGCGAAGGGGTTAACAGGCAAAGCAAACATGGCTCAGTCCCTCCTAGACAGGCCTCCTGCAAGGGTTTCTGAGCAGCTGTTTATTTAGCCAAGCAATCCTCAAATAAGCAGCCCCATCTCTGATGGGACATGGCAAGGCTGAGCAGAAAAACGTGTTAACAGCTCACGTCCTGGAGCAGGGGGATGGCAAACCGGCACAGGAAGGCTTGCACGGCAGGGAGGGTGCCTGCCCCCAGCAGAAACAGCCAGGGCAGCTCTGAAGTGTTGCACCTGATCCCAGCACACGGCCACTGCAAAGGGCTGGGGCACCAGCATCCTGCAGGATCAGGCAGGGGATGCCCTAAGGCTCCCCTCTGTTAGCTGTTGGCTCGGCTTCCTGGGATGTAGCGATGCACTGCAGAGGTGCTCAGGCTTGGGGACACATGGCTTGTACCATGGCTTGGAGAGACAGGGATGCACAGTCAGCTCAGATCCGTTGCTTGCAAGGACCCAGGGTCTGACCGCTACATTTCCAGTCCCATTAGCCCCGACCCCTTTCCTCTTAGATCCTGAAGCACCATGAGCCCACAGCACCCACCCAGAGATCTCCTCCATCCCACTGTCCCCAAAACGAGATCTGGCAGCACCTGGAGTCAGCCTCAATGTCTGTCCTCACCCCAGGCCTTGGCTTTTGGGGGGAAATGCTAAACAGCCAGCACCCCTCACAGCCCAGCATCATCCAGGAAAGCAACTGAACACACAGCATCCCTCCTGCTGCTTCCCTGTGCCCCTGCTCCCGCAGCCCTTGTCTGGCATATAGTGTCCAGTGCCACATGTCCCTGGCACAGCCAGACCCTCCTCCCCCCAGCACCCCCACTGCTGGGCACACCAGAGGATCCCCCAGCCCTGCTTTTGCCTGTCACCTCCAGGATCTTCTGGTTTTGCTTCACTGGGTCTTGTCCCAAGGCCAGAGCTGCTCCCTGGGAGGGAAGGGAGCCAGGGCTGGGCTGGGGGGCAGCACAGGAATGGGTGCAGGGTCGTGTGCCCCCCCCAGCAGCACAGCGTCACCTCTTCCCTGTTAATGGCCTTTCCATGGAGTCAACTCCTAACCTGCTCCCAGGGTGACCGGATAAATCAGCTGCTCCTCCCAGGACCTTGGGCTCTAATTAATGTCAGCTCATTAACGAGATAACGGCCATTTATTACCCTGTCTCCCTAGCTGCTGATTAACCCTTTCCCAAGCTGGGGGCAGGGGGTGGTGATGCCATGGGAGAGGGATGGTGGGAGCGGGTGACGTCTCTGCAGTGAGACCCAGGGACACCTCAACAAGGGGGAGACAGATAGAGGGACAGGCAAGAAGGACTGCAGGAGGACTGAGCAAGGGATGGATGTGACAAGGGGGGCGGGGGGGGAGGTCAGGACGTTTCGGTTTTCTTCCTAGTGCTATGGTAAGGGCTGAGTGGATTAAAGCCTTGATGGTGCTGGCAAGACTCACGGGTTCCCCCCAGGTTGTCACCGTGGCTTCCAGCACATCCCTGTCCCTCAGTGTCCCCCAAATGCCCATGGGGAAGAGCATGGCCAAGACCTAGAGCAAAGCACAAAACCTCTGCACATCCCTGGCCCCCAGCCCCTATTTCGAGGAGCTGCCACACAGTCCCACAGCCGGTGGGAAGCCACCAGCATGTCCTTGCCTCCAGAGGCAAAAGCAGCCCCAGCTCCATCTCCCTGGTGAACTGCACACACCACAGAGCATGGGGCAGGATGATCTGCCTCAGGGCGAGAGGGAGCCTTTGACTTGTCCTTGACCTGGGCATGGGTACAGAGGGCAGGAGCAAGGGGGTTGGGGCGGGCACGGTGCCCCCGTTCTGCAGCCCAGCACCAGGCTGCGGGGGCTAATGCTCTCCGTACATCAATCACGCTGCTCGGTGGCTCACTATTAGCGGGAGCAGCGGCTGGTTAATCAGGCTGAGGGCTTCGGCTCGTTAAGCTGACACCTCCGTTGCGAGAGTGAGACATGGGGGCATGCAAGGTGCCACTTATTTATTTTCTTCTTTCCCAGGGAATATATTAAACAAATTAAATTCCTGGAGTGTTGGGTCAGCACAGCCAGCTCTGCGCCTGTCCCAGCTCCACCTAGCTCAGCCGTGGGGAGGGGACCATGCTCCTCAGCCTGCAGCAAGCCCACCACACCGCTGCAGGGCCCCGGACCCCTCTGTGCCTCCCCAGCCCCTTGCAATAAGACACAGCCACCCTGCTCCCCTTATTTCCCTCCCTGGGCTGTGCTGTGACCACGGCTGCTCAGCAGTGCTGAGTGTGGTTGGTGCGTGGGTGGGAGATCTTGCAGGAAATGCAGACCATGATTTTGTACGGAAAGTCCCGTGGGAACCTGCCTGCTGTCCCTGAATGGGCTTCCTTGGCCCCGCAGGGAGGGAGCTGTGGGGCAGCCTCGGGTGCTGTCGGAGCAGCTTGTAATGCTCCCTGCTCCAGGGAGAGCCAGGGGCTGGTTTCAGCCATAGCACCAAGTGCTGTTCTTTGCACTCTGGTATTGGAGACATCTGGGCTAGTGACAGGTTGGCACTGCAAGGTCCCTCTGCAAGCAGGAGTGCTAGGAGGGAGTGCACTTACTTATTCTCTGTAAAAACTGAGTCTCCATCACAGGACTCCAGGAGCTGGGGATTTAGCAAAAAACACTGTGCATCCCAAAAACAGCTTTCACGCCATGAGCGTTAACATCACTGGCACCGGCCTCAAATTGTGCGGAGCTGTGAGAACAAGGGTCTTTGAAACATTCCCCTGCACTGGACCCTCCACCTGCTTCAGCATCAGTCACCCCTTCAAAACCAAGTGCTGTCCCTGCTCAAACCCCCCGAGGGCTGGGATGCCGTTTCCTCGCTGCCGGGCTGCTCTGCTCCACCCCAGCACCAGCTGCGTTTCAGCCCTGCTCTGGATCTGGTTAGGTGACAGGCATGGATGGAAAACTTGCTGCAAATTAGCCCTTAGTCCCTGGAGTTATTTATTTATTGACCATTCACAACTCTTCCCTCCATCACCACCTTTTCCCTCCCCATTCTTCCAGCAAAGTCTGGCAGCCTGTCCCGGTCTGCTATCCCACCCCATCCCATCCCATCCCATCCTGTCATCCCCATCCCTTCACAGAGCCCAGTCCCTTCCACTCAGCCTCAGTCTTCAAGCGCCTCGTCATTTCAGGAACGGACCCACCTTTTGCTGGTGGAAGGGTGACTCCCTGGAGGTTAGTGAAGAATTAGAAATAATTTAATTTACCTCCCTGTTCGGGTGCTTTGATGAGCTGAAAGGCCCCTTGTCAGGCAGCGAATCCATCTTCCTCCAGCCTTACATCAAATTTCATTCACTAATTAGAAACTCCTGCCCCAGAGCGTGCTGCCCCCACCCCGGCCACCCCTTCTCCCCACCAGCACCATTATGAAAATAAATCGTTCCATTAGCCGCATTGTTGTGGCTGTGGGGCCCAGTGCCGAGAGTTATTAGAGCAGGAAGGAGGGCGTTGGATTAAGACAAATGATTTATTAAGGAAAAGGACCCTGATTAGATTCTTACTCGTCCCCTGTGCACGGGCGCGTACTCAGACACCCCCGGTCCCGACGCCCGGGGCACCCCAGAGCCACCCGTGGAAGGTCAGTGCCGATGGCAGCGGGGTTCTCCCGGGGCCGTATCCTGCTGGCTGCTCCCGTGGCACTGGGAGCCTCTCATCTCATACTGGGACAGTGTACAAAGTAACGGCTGACGCCAGCTGCCAGACCCCCCGCACGGTCCCCAGCCACCCCTGCCTTCCCCTCCCTCGTACGGAGGGTGGGGGACCACCAGTGTCACCCCCAGTCCTGCCTGCCCTGCAGCGGGGACCTGCAGCAGGTGCTGGGTGGGTCCTGCTGACCGGGGAGGGGATACGGGAAGGGAAAGGTAGGCTTTGGTGTGTTAGCTCTGTACCCCGTGCTGTGGGAGGGCTGGGTGTCCCTCCAGCGGGAGGGTTGGCAGGGCTCACCTTGGGTGGGGGGAGAGGGTGCCAGCCCCCTCCGTGGGTCCGGGGTGCTCTCTGCACCTGGGAGATGTGGGGTGGGCATGGCTGCAGAGGTGGGCACTGCCGCAGAGGTGGGCACTGCCACGGGGTGCCCATGTCCTGTGGTCCTCACAGTGCCCATGCTGTCACCATGGGCCATGTGTATGTCCCCCGGCCTGTCCCTGGAGGGGACAGATGTCAGGGACACAGGGACACGTGGGTGCTCCAGACACTGCCTGGGATATAAAGTATCCGGGCTGGAAAGAGAGTAATTTGGGGGGTTGGATGGCGATGCTGAGAGCCGGGGACTGTCCAAGCCCGACCCGTGAGGTGGTGGGCATGTGTCTGTCCCGGGGATAAAGGTATGTGGAGGGGTGGCTGTGTGCGTCTGTCTGTCCGTGACTCTGCAGGGACAGCGGGGCTGTGGTGTGACTCCCAGAGGCTGCTCCCTGCTAAAGCACCTCCGTCCCTGCCCGGGGGAAGCTGGCAAGCGCAGGCGGAGGGGCTCCGGGGAGCGGCGGGCAGCCCCTGCCACGGAGGGGGAGCCCCCAACGCTGTCGCCCCACGAGTGCCATGTTAACGGAGGGGCAGGAGGTGGGGGGCTCGGGGGCAGAGGGGGAGGCGGTGGAGGCGTTTGGGGCGCAGGATTGGCTCCGCAGCCCACACCGCGCACCCTCCTGGGGCTCCCGTGGGCCCGGGCCAGGGCGCTGGGACACCCCCCCCCCCCCCCCCAGTGCTGCAGAGAGCAGGGTCCTGCCCCTGCCCCCGGAGCAGCAGCGCTCCAAAAAGCCATTAAGCGAAATTAAGCTAATGCAAGCGAGAGCGGGAGGTTGGTACGGGCTCCCTCTGCGGGCACCCGCTGGATGGCAGCGTGCGGGGCCGAGCCGGGCTGGGTAGCCTCTCCTGGGCTTTTTTCGGGGGGCAGCTATGGATCAGTCTGCCCTTGCCGAGAGGAGCATCCCCGCAACCTGCTGTACCAATGCCCACAGGCCCAGATAGTTCTGGGTGACGTCCACCGTCACCATCACAGCCCAGGCCATGGGGACCTGGTTGGACCCAGAGCTCCCGGAGGATGGGGACAAACCACCTCCTTGCCAGGAGATATTCGCTGCTCCATGGGGAAGGTTTGGTTTTTGAGTCCCGCAGGATCCCCACCCTGCTGTCATCTCCTGCCCGCACCACTCAAAGGTGCAGTTCCCCACAAACAGGAGATGCTTTCAGGGTGCTCTGCTCCCACTCCCCGAGCCCCGACGCCCCCCACCACCCCTTGCCGGGACCCCAGCACCCAGCCTGCCAGCCTGGGGCCAGGAGCAGGCTTGGCTGGCGCTGCCACGGCAGAAGGCCACGACAGAGGGACAGACGGGAGAGGCGGGGACGGGGACTGTGTCCTCCCTTGTTAACAGCGCCGGACCCTGTAGCCTTTTCAAGGCTCTGAATAGGGGGTGGTACCTCTCCTCCCCTGAATTTGGGGCCGGGGGAGTGTTGGCGCTGGTTTAACATGCTCAGACAGGGCTGGAGGGATGCGGGGGGGACACACGCTATCCCAGATGGGAGCATGTGGGGGGTTTCTCCTGCCGCCACATGCCCTTCCTCTCCCTCCCGCCCACCATTCACATGGTAATGAGGACAAATTGATGGAGAGACATCCATTGTGGTACCCTCCAGCCCTGGCCCTTCTGCCGGCCACCCACCAGCATCCCCATCCATCACCACCCAGCAGAGATCCTGGTGCGACCCCCCCGCCTGGGGCTGGCACCCTGGGAGACAGGGCTGCTTCAGGTGCCCACGAACGGTGGGGCAGCCCCCAGGTTGCCCTGACTCTCCTAGGGTTGAGCAATTGGGGAGGGGGGGGGCATCCAGGGAAGGAAGAGCCCCCCCATAAGTCCTGTCTGGCAGATGGACATCATTTGGTCCTCACCATTCTCACCATGGGGCTTTATGGGGCTACGGGGGAGTTAATGGGGTTTCAGGAGGGGAAAGACCTCAGCATCTTTTTTATGGGTCCCTCCCTTCCTCTCACTGCCCTGGGGCTGGCCCAGAGCCAGGACCCCCCCACTTTCCCTACTTCCACCCCAAAGCAGCCCCTCCCAGCCCCTCCTGGCAAGGCAAAGAGCTGTTTCCCCATACTCACTGACGCCATAAAAACCTGGGCCTGGAGATGGGCTGCCCACAGTGTCATGGGGCACCCCAAAGGGCACATCCTCTCCCCTTGCATCCCCTGCCTCGGCTGCCCCTGCCATGCCTGCGACGGCAGCCTGATTGAAATTTCACTCCATAGAGCGCCTCTCGAAAGCCTGACCCCGTGGCCCCCCTGGGGACCAATTTGTCCTTCTCTGTAATAAGAACCTAATTAAATTAGCTCAGCCGCCTCGCAGAGCCCTTAAATTAGCCGCGGTGATGAGGGCCCTTGCTGACAGCCTGCTGCCGAATTGCTCCGCACTCGCCATGCTGTGGGGTCCACGGAAAGCCCTGGAGGGACCCCGCTGCCAGCCCTAGACCAGGGCAGGGCAGCTTGGGGATGGGGCAGGGGGTGCAGAGGGGTGTGCGGGTGGGACAGGTATGGGGAGGCTGTGTGGGGTGCTGCCTAGTGGTCTTCCCTTCTGCTGGCATGGAGATGGGGTGGAGGGGGGGGACAGGGCTGGTGAGGGGACAGAGCCAGCAGTGACTAGCTCTAGTGTCACTGGAAACCCAGTGTAGAGGGTAGGGGGGGGTCCATCTTCTCCAGGAGCACTGGGTTAGTAGGTGTTGTGATGATGGAGATGGTGGGGAAGGGTGCCCCAGCACAGCCGAGCGCTGGGACGATGGGCCCAGACTGGGATGGAGAGGTGTCCCCGGCAGCCCCACGGTGGCTGTCCCTCCTACGTCCTGCCCCGCTTGCCCTAGTTTCCAGGTGGCCCCAGTGACAGCTTGGTCCCACGTATGCTGGGTTGCTCCCACAGCCTCCGGCTGCCCACCTCCCCAGGGTACAGGGGAGTGGGAAGGGAGAGCTTGCCCTTACTGGTGGGGGGCACTGGGGTGGTCAAATCTTCCTCCTAGAGAAGCACAAGATGCCCTCTAGCCCTGCCTGCCCTGTTTATGATGGGTAGTAAGCGTCCCCAATCCCTGCCTGCCCTCCCCACACCAGAGCTCGGAGTGCCCGCCTGGGAGATGATGGATTTATTGGGCTGTGTCCCCAACCAGGAAAGGTACATCCAGTGAAGAGACAAAAATACACCTGCCATCAGCCGCGCTCACGCTCTCTCACTTTGCCCTGGACAACAATTACCATAAAAACTGTGCTTTAAAATAATCTTTAAATAATTTCTGCTTTTTGTTTAAAAAAAAAAAAAATCACCCCCCCCAACCAAACAGCTTTCCCCCCTGCCCACTCCCGTCTCACCCTGCACGCGCCCACACTGCCTCCCATCTACGGTACATACAAAGAGCAGATAAATAAATAAAGACGCGTGATGCTGCAGGGGGGACGCGGGTCAGCCTCCCCCAGCCCCCTCACCTCCTCTAATGTGGAGCCAGGGGAGGCTGAGGCTCTAGCTAGGATTTTGGAGGGGGGACCGTCGCTGTAGCTTTGATGGGACTGCCCCCAGGTCCTGGGAGCGGGTGAGCAGCAATGAGTTACCCTGAGGGTTTGGGGTGCTGGGGGGTCGGGGAGGTCAGGCCAGGCAGGGTCTGGAGCTTGGGGAGATTTTTTAGCTTTGGGGTGGGAAAGGCATGGCTTTGGTCTGTGCCAGCTCAGGGCGGGATGCCAGGGAAGCAAGGAAAGGAGCGCTTTCTCCCCAGCTGCTTTCCTTCCCCTGGCTCCAGCAGGCTGGGGCTGCAGCCCCGGCTCTCCCCACCCCTGCTCCCACCAGTGCATGCCCGTGCCTGGCTGGCACTCGCACCCTCCTGCCTGCAGGCCTGCCTCTGCAGCCCCCTCTTGCCAGCCAGAGCCCCCCTGTGCTGTCACAGCGTCCCCACGGGCATGCCCAGCCAGGTGGCTATGGCGCTGGCTTTGGGCAGAGCTTGGGGTCCCGCTCCCCAGTCTCTCACTCCAGCAGCACTCGTGTCACCAAGTCAGGGGTCTTGTGCCAGAGCTGTGCCAGCCCCTCCAGCCCTGCCTGTGCTTGGGCACCCCAGGCATACAGGGGCTGGTTTTGGGTGCCCCCCTGCACTCACAGTCAGGGCTAAGGGCAAGGCACAGCGCCAGTACCTGGGTCACCCTCCTCCCAGTTGCCACGTCCCAGGGGTGGGAATGGCATCGCCCGCCCTCCCGCTCAGCCTGCCCAGCAAAGGGCCCTGGGGTCCCTCTCCCAAAGCCTCCCTGCCGGGTTCAGGCAGGCTGGGAGCCCCATGGGAGCAGCCTGCAGCCAGGGGCTCTCTCCTCTTCCCGCTCCCCCTTGTCTATCAGACCTCCATCGTTAGCTAATTCTGCACACGCACACGCACATCACGCACACACACAAATAGCAGCATGTGGATCCAGCCGGGGGCACCCCCATGTCCGAGGGGGGACCCTTCGTGCCTCCCCCCTGCCTCCAGGAACAGGGGGTGAGGAGGGGGCCATGGGCATGGAGGAGGCACACCGGGGAGCCCCAGTGCCCCCCAACCAGGAGGTGGCTGTGCCCCGAGCAGGCAGGGCTGGAGGCAGCTCCCCACGGGCACTCAGCTTTGGGAGGGGGTGCTGGCCCCTGGTGAGCCGCCCCGCAGCCACCACCTCCACCAGCAGTGCCGGCCATGGCCCGGGCGCACCCTCAGCTCTCCGCCCGGGGTACCCCCAGTGGGTGGAAGCTGTCGGGGGGCAGGAGCAGCCTGCCCAGGCGGTAGAGCAGCCCCGAGTACCAGTGCACGCCGTCCCCCTGCGCCCCTGGCCACCCCACCAGGCTGTGGTAGAGCCGGAGCGGCCAGAAGGCCAGCTGCGCCAGATGTTGTTCCTGCACGAGGGCGAAGCACGAGGCCACCATGCCGTCCACCACCAGCGTCCCGTGGCGCGTCAGCGGGGCGTAGGCTCCCACGTCCCTCCGGTTCCGCACCCCCACCACCTCGGCGGGCTGCAAGCCGCCCCCCCCCGCCGCCACCAGCACGAAATGTCCGGGGCGCACGCGGCTGGCAAAGGTGGGACGGAAGCGGGCAGCGGGTGCCGAGGCGTTCTCGGCCACAAAGAGCAGGTGGGTGGGCGTCAGGGCCAGGCGCCGGGGCGGCTCCCGCGTCTCGATGACGTGGAAGGAGGTGAGGGCACGAGGCTCCTTGTCCAGGAAAGCCAAGAAGTCGCTGTAGGTGGGCCTGCCTGCCCCGTCCATCGCCAGCACCCGCTGGCCTGGGCGCAGCGCCCACAGCGGCGTCCGGGCACCGTCCTCCAGCGTTGCCAGTGCCCGCCCGGGGAAGCAGCCCCCCGTCTTCGCAGCGGCCGAGTGCTCTGCGTGGGGAGAGAGAGGACAGGAGGGTTACCCGTCTGCCAGACCCCCAGCACCACCCTTCCACGACGCACAGAGACCCTCCCAGGCTGCCCGGCTTTGCCCACCCAGGGATAACCCTGCCCTGGCATCACCTCCGTGCACGTCCTCTACACACCTCCAGCCACCAATCCAGCCTCCTTGGGCGCCTGCTCCCCCAGCCACTGTGTCACTGGGGGTGGCACTTGGGGGCTCGAGCCACGCATGGCAGAACCTGCTCCCCGCTGTGGTGCCAGGGCACTGGGACTCCTCTGCAGAGCCAGGTCCCGAAACCCACCTGGCCAGGGGAGCGGGGCACAGCCACAGGCCCAAATGAGCAAGACAGAGCCAGGGGGCACCTGGAGCTCGAAAGAGGGGAGGCAGAGCCCTGAGCCGGCAGCAGGCTGAGGAGCAGAGTGCCCGGTCGCACTTGGCATACCCACAGCATCCCCATCCCCTGCAGCGCTGGGCCTGGGTACTGCTGGGGAGGATGCTACAAGGAACGGCACAGGGTGCAGCACCCTCCCCCCAGTAGTGCAGCACCCCCCACCCCCCACTGCAGCCACTTTCCCTTCTCCCACCTGCTCACCCTGTGCTCCCTGCACTGCTGATGCCAGCTGAACCTCTCTCTGAGCTGCAGGGAGATGTCACAGCCTGTGGCCATCATCAGGCAAAAGCCACCAGCCTCCTGGGCAGGGCTTCGCTAGCGAATGTCACAGGGTAAAGCACCCAAACTCTCTGGGGCTTGTCCCCTGGGATGGTGGCACAGCGGTCCTACCCCTCCCCAGATGAAAAGCTGCAGCAAGTCACCAAGTGTCACCAGGGGCGCATCCTGGCACTTAGCAGGGGAACCCTGGCTTCCCAAGGAACGCTGCTCAGCTCCCACAGCAGCCCTGGTCCCCTAAGCCCCAGCAGCCCCCATCTTAGTGTCTATTTGATGCCCTCCCACCATCTGCCAGGGGGCTCTCATCTAGGGTCCTGCTCCTGGCCCTGTACGGTCCCAGCCTCCAGCTCCCAGCCCCCCTCAGGGCCCTCTCCCAGCTCCCTCATCTAATCCCTGAGTGTCCCCACCCAGGTGGCACTGCCCCCCATCCCTCCCCAGCTGTGAGCAGAGCCAAATCCCAGCCCCCAGGCCCATGAAGAGAGGCATCCATCTCTGGGACAGAATCCTTTTATTGCTCAGATGAGGTGCAGTGTCCGCCCCGTGCCTGCCCCCAAGGCCAGGTCCCAAACCCTGCACCCCGCATCCCCGGGCAGGCGGCAGAGCCGTGGGGAGGGGCTGGCAGGAGGGTGAGAGGGGCACCTGGCAGAAGCGGGGGACACAGCTGCTGGGCATGGAGGGGTGTACGGGTGCAGCGGGGGACCCGAGGAGACGCAATACATACAACAGGCCACGCGGCCATCCGTACAAAAATAAAAGCCATTTACTAAGAGGCAGAGGCAGCCCGGCTGCCCTCTGTACACAGCTCTGGGGGGGGTCAGGATATGCACCCCACAGCCTCCACCATGCACCCCCAGGCTCCCCGTGGCCTCAGGTATAAATATGGGGGGCCCAGAGCCCTGGGGAGCCACTGCAGAGCAAGGGGGCTGTGGCCAGCCTCCAGAAGCCCTCCAGGGCTTCGGGGCCCCAGTCTGCTACCCGGGTCATGGCATCCCTCTTCGGTCGGTCCAGGGGAGCATCCCGGGATTCAAGAGCCTCTGTCCTTCTCCAGGGGCACAGCCCCACTCCTCTGGCCAGCCCCAAGGCTCTGGGGTCATGGTCCTTGCTTCGGAGCCTGGCCCCACTCCTCCGGCCAGCCCCACAGGGCACCCTGGGGTGTGGGAGCCCCAGTCCTTCGCCCACGCTTTGTCCCTCTTCTTCGGGGGCGCGTCGCTCCCTCTCTGCGGCGCGGTCGCCCCACCTCCATCACTGGCTGGCGTTGCGCCCGTCCTGGCATCGGCACGGGGGAGCGGGTCAGCGCGGGGGACCAGGCTGACGTCTGGGGGTGTCAGGCCGCTGACCGCGGGCTAGGGCAGTAGGACAGGCAGAGTGCGGTGGGAGCCGAGCCCGGGGACAAGAGACGCGGGGCAGCGCCGGCGTACCAGCCCCGGCACCCCTGCGGCACGGTGCGCGGCACACGGGTGCGTGCGCACGTCTGTGCGGCCGCAGCCCTCTCCCTGTGCGTGTGCACGCGTGTGCAAGCGCCCTGGGTGCAGGCACGGGTCTCCGGCACGGCAGCCGTGTGCCGGCACGGTGCCGGTGTGCGTGCAGCCGCCCAGGCTGCCTCCGCGCCCACGCAAGCCCACTCACAGGCAGAGCCGCACAGCCTGTCGCGACACGGGGGCGAGCGTGGCCCTGCGTGGCCGGTGCCGTGCGTGGGGCACTGCTGCCCTCTGCCGCCCGCAGCCAGCGCGGCCGCGCCGGCGGGAACGGCGGGGCCCGGGGCTGCGGCGTCCCGGGCGGGGCAGCTCCTCCCCGGGCTGCGGGGGGCCTCGCACCCCACGCCATCCCCTCCCGGCCACGGGAGAGCAGCCGCCCCCCCCTCACTGCACCGCACGGGGGGAAGCGAGCACCGCCAGCGACGATAGCACCCCGCACTCCAGTCCAGGTCCCTCTGCCCCCAGCACCCCCAGCTCTGCTCCCCTCCGCAGCAGACGCTGCACAGCAGCCAGCTGATCCCAGGGCACCCTGGCCAGTCCCTGCTTGAGTGTCCCTGTCCCCAGCCTTGGCCAGCCAGGGCTGGACGGATGCTGCTGCGGCAGCGGTGGAGGAGGGCAGGGCTGGATGGGGCTGAGCACGGGCAGCGGGGCACTACGGGAGGGCAAGGGCAGAGGCAGGGGAGACAGAAGCGATGGGCAGACTGGGGGGGACAGGTTGGGGAAGAAGGGGATGTGGGGTGGGAAAAAGAGGGGGTTAGAGAGGGTGGGTCAGGATGCAGGTCCATGGGAGCTAGATGGGGAATTTGGCCCATGGCACTGCTGGCCACGGGTGTGTGATTCACTCCCTACCTGACTGTCTGCCCCAGCTAGGGAAATCCGGCTGCAAGAGCCAGCACCCCCCCCGGGAGCACCCCACCCAGCCAGGCCCCCTGGGCACACTGCAACAGGGGGCCTGGCCCCCGGCCCCGCTCACTGCCCTCCTTACCTGACTTGACGGAGCAGTGGATGTGTGCCTTGGACTCGTAGTAGACCCAGTCGAAGCCAGCCTCCACGGCCAGGCGAGCCAGCATGCCGTACTTGTTGCGGTCCCGGTCCGAGGTCGTGATGTCCACAGCTCGGCCCTCGTAATGCAGTGACTCCTCTGAGTGGTGCCCGTCCTCGTCCCAGCCCTCCGTCACCCGCAGCTTCACCCCCGGCCACTGATTCATGACGGAGATGGCCAGGGAGTTCAAGCGGTCCTTGCAGCGCTGCAGGGCAGAGGGGCAGAGTCAGTAAAAGCTTTTTGGATGGGGTGGGTTAGCTGCCTGGTTGGCAGGTTGTATCCCACCATGCTTCCACGAAGCCTCTCTGGGTCCTCAGGCCCTTTGGGGGCTGGTCCAGCAGAGGAAGATCTGAGAACGTGAGGTACCTTGTCCAGCCCATGCCCTCCAGACTCCCCGCAGTACCCGAAACCCCACCATTTGACACAGCATTTCCCAAGGGTGTGCACCCCAACAGGGTACCCATCTCCTCCTCCATCTCTCCCCCAATTCCTGGCTCATTGGAGAGCCTGCTGGGCAGCACAGCCCAGGCTGGCGTGAAACACTGCTCGCAGGGCATCTGCCCTGTGCTAGCACTGCCCCAGGAGCTCCCAGCTGACCGGCGGAGGATGCAGGAGCTGAGACCCTGCTGCCTCCTGGCTGGGAGGATCCCCCAGGATCCCCAGCACTGTCCCCAGGCACAAATGAAACAACCTGCCCAGTCCTCAGCACAGTTCTGCTTGGTATCACTCCTCAAGTCCTGAGGCACAAGGACACAGCACTGGGCAGCCTCACAGCTTCATCCAGCCTCTGCTCAGGTAGGAAACGCCAAACCTGCCTAAGAGCTCTCTTGTGCTGGAGCACAAAGGATGTGGGGTGAAGCCCCCTCCACCTCTCCGCACCACAAGGGCTGAAAAGCCAGGGCTGAGGAACAGCAGCAGATCCCAAAAGCCCCAGACCTGGCGGCCACAGAGGTCACACAAGCAAAGCAACTGCCCTGCCTTGTCCCTCCCTGCCGTGGTCCTCCCCAGCAAGCAGAGGGATGCCAGCCCCAAACGCCTGCGCCGCAGCCCTCCCGGCTTTGCCCTGCACTGGCCGCTTCCCCCAACCACAGCTGCATCTCAGGGTTGCGCTCGGCTTGCAAAAGTACAGCCCTCACTTCTGGTGCCTTCCCCTGCTCCAAAAGGGATGGAGGAGAGCTACAAAAGGTGTAGGAAAAGCAATACGGGAGCTCATACACAAAACCAGGTGAATGGACAAGGACTGTGCAGCCTGGAAAAGAGATGCTGGGGGGTCCCAGAGAGCACTATAAAATCAGGGTGAAGGACAGAGCATTCATGGTCATGCATGAGGCCAGTCCTGGGAAGCATTAAATGAAACGACTGGGCAGCAGCCTAAAAACTGGCCACCATGGGGGACGTTTTTGCATGATGCCCAGCTCAGCACTGGAACTCCCCACCACGGGATGCCGTGGGTTGTGAGACACAGTCACGGCAGGCATGAGCCAGGGCTATAAAACCCGATGCTGGCTACACCGCTGTGCTCCGAAATGCCCCAGCACTGCTTCCGCAGGGAGCTTTCCCCCAAAAACGTGGGCCCTCACCCCACCCCCAAGCACATGCTCCCATCCAGGGGAGGTGGGCGCTGCTGCTCTTGGGGAAACCCGCTTGCACTTGGCAGGGTCCAGGTCCCGCGAAAGTCAGTGCCAGGCAGGCCTTTGCCCCGCATGGGGCGAGGGAGCACCTCTGCCCTCGTCCCACGGCTCCCTGGGTGTGGGGAGATAAGCCAGGAAGGTGTTGGACAAACAGTTGCCAGGTGAGGGGAGGAGGAGGAGGGAGGGGAGCGACTTTTGTCCCCGTACAACACCACCATGGTGCCATTTGGCACATGGCACAAGCAGCTCCCAAGGTCCCTGGCCCCATGGGGACCCCACAGAGAAGGGCAGCAAGGGGGTTCGGGGCTGGAGGCAGGCAGGGACGCCCCGATGCCCCCCTGCATCCCCCAGCCATCACTCCAGGCATCCCCTTGCCGCTCCCATGCCAGCACCCCGCTCTGGGCACCCCTCCTGCCCTCACTGCCAGCCCTTCTGTCCTCCAGGGGCACCCTGCCCGCACACAAACACCGAGACCCTCCAACCCCTGTCCCCATGCCGGGGACACCGCCTGCCACCAGTCCCTGGGGCAGGGGCACCTTTTCCTAGCAAGACCCCCCTGGGCCGCCTTGTCCCCTGCATGTGCCTCTGCCAGCACAGCCCCAGCCCAAGGGTCCCACCTCTCCCTGCCCTGCCCGGGGCAGCACCCAGCTGCCTGCCCGCCCAGCTGGGCACACAGCGGCAGGCAGGGCGCCGGAGCACCCTGGCCCCGGGCTGCCGAGACGGGCGGCTCTGCCTGTGCCTTTGGTGGCCAGCAGGTGTCAGAGCACGGGCAGGGACAGGCAAGGAGCAGGTACCGGCGGGCAGGGAGCAGGCAGCGACGGGCAGGGAGCAGGTACCAATGGACAGGGACAGGCAGGGAGGGTCGGCGAGCAGGTACTAACGCGGGGAGAGCAGGCACCGGCGGGCAAGGAGCAGGCATGGATGGGCAGGGAACAGGCAACTACGAGGAGCGAGCAGGCAGGGATGAGCAATGATAAGCAGGGAGCAGGCAGTGATAGGCAAGGGCAGGCAGGTGGAGATCAGCAGGGAGCAGGCACAGGAGGCAGGGAGAAGACCACAACAGCCAGAGGTGGCCGGGGATGGGCAAGGAGCAGGCAGCAACGGGCAGGGAGCAGACATGGTCAGCAGGGAGCGGGCACAGATAGGCAGGGAGCAGGTAGAGATGGGAACTGCCTGCCCAGGGGCTCTGCTGCCTGCACAGACAGGTAGGCAGGGACCAAGAAACCCATGGGCATGGGCTGTCCGCAGGCTCTGTGCTTGCCAGGGGCTGCAGGGAGAGCCCATCTCCTCCCCACGCACAGCCCAGAGGGGCTACAGCACCCTTGGGGACCAGGGTGACCATGCTGCCTGTGTGGCATGGTCCCCCTCCTGCCTGGGGGTGAACACAAGGTCTTGCAAGGTGACAGCAAAGACGTGGAAATGCCACCATGGGCCAGGCTGGAGTGGGAAGTCCAAGCTTAACAATGTGGCACTGAGCCCTGGCCACGGCTTACCAGCCCCAGCGCTGTTCTAGTGCCCAGCCGGGAGGCTGAAACCCATGCAACATAGCTTATAGGCATATAGCACGGTTTGGGGGGAAGGCGGGTAGTGACAATTTGTGTTGGGGGCAGAGCTTGTCCCTGTAGTGGCGCAGGTTACTGGGCACCCCCAGACCACATGCAGGATAGGGCCCCGTGCCACCACGCTGAGCTGGGTGGCTCCATGCTGTCCCATGCACATCATGGTGGAGACCCTGGGGATGCTGGGCTGGGCTGAGCAGAGGTGTTCCCCCCGCTGACCAACATTGGCATCTCCCTTCTCATGCCCAGACTGGGGACAGGACCATGTCCTGTGGGGGAAGCCAAACGCTTTTTGGGGAGACAGCAGGTCTGGAAGGAAGGGCACAGCTCCAAGACGGGGCACAGCCAGCAGGGGCCCCAGGGCCATCTCAGAAGAGGTACGCAGGACACTCAAGTGTGACCAGAGCCTCAGCACAGGGGCTGTGGATGGAGCATGTTTGGCCATAGCTACCTCCATGCCCAGAGGCTGCCCAGGAGAAGAGGGGTCCCACTAGCATCACCCTCCCAGGTGAGGTTTTTCCCAAAAGAAGCCAAGAGTCCTGTCCCAAGGTCTCCATGAGCAATTCCTCACCACTGCAAGGATGGTCTCCATGCCAGTTGGGCCAACAGTGGCTGCAAGGGATGACGGCTGGGGCAGGGAGAGGCTTGGGGTTGGGACTCCATGGGGGCAGGGGGCCCGGGACATTCCTGGGCCAGGCTGCTGGGGAGAGGTGAGGCGGGCTCTGCCTCCAGCCTTATCTCAGCACCTCCGAGTGGGACCAGTGAGAGCAAACACACTGGAATTCTTGAGGAAGATGAAACGATAAAGGAAAGGCGGGCAGAGAGCAGCACTACCCACCCCCCCAAGCAGGCGGCATCTTCCGGCTGCCTGGGACACCCAGACCCTTGGACTTGGGGAAAGAAAACAGGTTTGAAGTGAGTCAACAGCAGTAAAAGCCAGTGCACTGGGGGAAGGGACAAGGAGTTGGGTCAATGGCCTTTCCCAACCCATAGCAACACAGTGCACGGTGCCAGAGCCAGAGCTCCCACATCTGGGGACATCTCCCACAGCCAGGCGCCACAGGACAAGCTCAGAGGGCAGTGGGATAGCAGCGAGCTACCAGAAGTCACGCCACCTCCACAGCAATGGGGACAATTCCCCGCAGAGCTGCCCAGGGCACCATGGTACCCATCTGCTCATGGACATGCAGTGGCCAGGGACCCTGCTGGGGTAAGAGCTCTCATTTGGGCACCCCAAGAAGACCAGGGGGCTTCCAGGTACCCTGCCAGCAACGCAGCAGGACAGCGGGAAGTGTGGGGCTGGCAGGTGGGACACAGAGTCCTCCCTCTCCCAGGGGTGCCAGGGGGCACTGGCTGGGTTAGGGAAGGCAGTGGGAGCACTGTCAAGAGCAAACACAGCCAGAAGCACTCTCTTGCCTCCAACTCAAGCAATACGATGTCACCCGCTTCCCCGATGCACGGACCAGCGGAGCTCACCGCTTCCTCAGTGTCCCTAAGGCTGTTCCCCAGGGGATGCAGGCTCCAGCCCAGCCCCAGGGCTCCACTGACCAGCAACCACAACTTGTGCAACTCCCCAAGCTTGGCGCTGCCTTGCAGGGGGTCTCGGTCCCTTTGCTGCAGTCCCCAGCCTGAGAACCAGCCTGGACCATGGCCCCTGCTCTCAGGGACCTGCCCCCGGGGCACACGGGGTTGCAGAGCTGTCAAGCCAGCACCCAAGCCACTTATCCTGTTGTTACCAACACCTTGTCCAGAGACCATGGCCAGAGCCCTGCTCAGCGCCTGCCGCCACGGCCATCCATGCTCACCCACCCGCCAGCCCCAGCCCGGGGGGTGCAGCGGTCAGCGGGGCAGCCCCAGCTCCCCCCTGCCTCTCCTGGGAGCTCGCTCGGGCTGTAACCCAGTGCTGAGGCTGGTGGCCAGGTTTCTTAGCAAGGCCGTGCGGCTCCTTATCTGCATT
Organism: Platalea leucorodia; assembly: GCF_965183815.1. Lineage (NCBI taxonomy): Eukaryota > Metazoa > Chordata > Aves > Pelecaniformes > Threskiornithidae > Platalea > Platalea leucorodia. The sequence continues at coordinate 84,476,157 of NC_138827.1, read as the reverse complement.
CCTGAAACCCTCAGGCATTCTCCTGGCAATATTAAAACACAGAGTAACCTTCGTCCAGCATCACCCCCTCCTCCGCTGCCGTCCTCTGTCCCCCCCACCCCTCCTTCCCGCTGGCCCAGGGCACTTGCAAGCTGACCGCAACAGGGCATTTGCAATAACAGGTTGTCCCCGTCCCCGAGTGCAGCAAGCTGAGGGCAGCCCCCGTCGGGCATCCTTCATCATCCCACCCGAGACACACAGGAAGAGGGGGCACTGAGACACAGCACAGGGTTTCGGCGACGGAGTGGGGACAAGGTCAGCAAGGGCGCTCCTGGAGCCCAGCTTGTGGCTCTGCCCGCTCCCCTCCCTGCCAGCACCCCAGGGTCTGCTCTGTCCCTCAGCTCCAACAGGCAGGCTGCCTGCTCTGCCAGCCGGGAGGCAGAGGAGAGGGGTGAGGGCAGGATGGGTGCAGCGGGGCAGGGTGCTGCCCGATGGGGGAACAGCACGGCGCAGCACTGCCGGCTCGGGGGCGGTTTGGCAGAACGCTGCCAGATCGGGAGCAGCGTGGCATGGCTCGGGGGGCACCAGGGCAGGGTGCTGCCAGCTCGGGGGACACGGGTTGGGGGGAAGCAGGCCAGGGTGCTGCCAACTCGGGGGACAGTGGGACATGGGTTGGGGGACAGCAGGGCAGGGTGCTGCCAGCTCGGGGGACAGCGGGACATGGGTTGGGGGACAGCAGGGCAGGGTGCTGCCAGCTCGGGGGACAGCGGGACATGGGTTGGGGGACAGCAGGGCAGGGTGCTGCCAGCTCGGGAGGCACAAGGGCACACCTCGGGGTGCAGCAGGCATGGGTGCCACAGGCTCCGAGGGGCGGCGGGCAGGCTGCTGCCACGTCGGGGGACGGGGTGCTGCCGGCTTGCGGGGCAGCGCGCCGCCGGCTCCGGGAGCAGGGTGCTGCCGTAGCAAGGCGCAGCGTCCTGCCCGCTCGGCGTCCGACGCGCCCAGCCCAGCCGAAGGGACGGAGCTTTGCAGCGCCCGGCGAAGGGAGATGCCGGCGCTGCGCAGCCGGCAGCCCGGGCCGGGCGCCGGGATGCCCGGGGCAGGACGGGGAAGCCGCAGCGCCGGTTCCCCCGCTGCTGCCCGCGCTGCCCCAGGAGAGCGGGGCGCAGGGCGCTCCCCGACAGCCCCGGTGCCCGCAGGTGCCCGGCGCGGAGCGGAGAAGCGGGCGGCGGCGGGGCCGTACCTGGGTCATGAGCCGGTCGGCGCCGGTGTTCTCCTCGTCCTTGAAGATGATGTCGGGGTTGTAGTTGGGCGTGAGCTCCTTGAAGCGCTCCGAGTTACGCGCGATCTTGCCCTCGTAGCGGCCGCTGGCCCCCAGCGTCTTCTCGGGGACGTTGGGGCTGAACTGCTTGTAGGCGAGCGGGATGAGCTTGCGGGGCGGGCGGCGGCGGCTGCCCACCACCCTGCCCGGCCCGCAGCCGCGCACGGCCGGCGCCAGCAGCAGCGCGCACCCGCTCAGCAGCAGCAGCAGCCGCGCCGGCTTCATGGCGCGCCCGGCGGCCCCGGGGCGGCCCGGGGGACCGGCGGCTCCGGGGGCCCCGCTAGGCTCGGCCGCCGCTCCCGCCGCCCGCCCCGGGGCTCCCCATGCGGCGCGCAGCCGGAGGGCAGGTGCCGGTGCCGGTGCCGGTGCCGGCGGTGGCGGCGGCGGCGGGGAGCGGCGGCTGCTCGGCGCGGGTGCGCTCCGGCTGCCCGGTGCGGCGGGCCGGTGTCGGCCCGCTCTGAGCTGCCGTGGCCCGGCGGCGGCAATAAATAGCGAAGGGCCGTTTGTTTTGGCAGGCGAGCGGCCGCTTGCGGGGCGCGGGGCGCGGGGCTCGGCGCTGCCGGAGCCCCCCGCGGTTTGCGCCCCGGCGGTCAGCGCGGCGGGGCTGGAGCCGGAGCCGGAGCCGCCGCTGCCTCCGCTCCCCGGGCAGGAGTGAGAGGGGAAATTGAAGAGATCCGGGACCGGGAACCGCCAGGACCGCACCCTGCCCGTGTCCCAGCCTCCCAGCGCCCTCCCTCTCTCGCCTCCTCCCCGCGGAACCTGCCCCGGGCCGCCCGCAGCCTCCTCCCCCCCGGCCGAGCCCCGCGGCCCGCAGCCCACCCCGCCGGGGGTGCCCGCCGCCACCTGCCCCCCGGGGCAGCCCCGCCGCCGCCCTGCGGCGCGCCCGGCCCGCCGCGCACCCCCCCGGGGCCGTCCCGCGGGGGCTCCCCCGCGGCGGCGTGGGCGCGGGGTGGCACCCCCGGGGCTCCGGCCCCCGCCGCGCCGCCTGCTCGCCAGGGGCCCGGGCCTGCGGGCGGGGATCAAACAGAGCAGGGAGGCAGCTGGTTGAAATTTAACCACAATATTCTCGCTCCCCATTGTTTCCAGGGAGGCCCGATATTTCCACAACAGGATTATGGCATCTGATTAACTCGCTGAGACAACAATGAGGGGCTGGGATGGGCTTCCCCTTCTAGCTGCCAAAAGGGGAAAGTAAATACAACACCCTGATTTCAGGAGCGAGGGCTCGCGGGGCCCCCCCGGTTCTCCCCAGCTGTGTGCCGGGGAGGGGTCCGGCACGGCTCTGCTTGCACCCCCTCCAGCTCCCCAGGACCTTCCCAGGTGAGGCAGTGCCTTGGGATGCCCCCACGCACACGACTCTCTCAGGGATGTCCCCTCACCAGCTCTTCGGTGGGCACAGGGCATGGGTCGTTCCGAGGGATACACAGAGAGGCCAAGCTGGAACAGACCTGGCTGCAGGGCTGTGCTGGCCTCAGCGGGACCAAGCAACTTGGGCAAGAGGGATGCAGGCTGGGAAACCAGCAGCACCCACGGGCTTGGGATGCTGCTACCCAGTGGCCTCGGTGGACCATTTCCTTTGCAGGTGCTGCAGGCAAAGTGCAGCTGGCCAGAGGTGCCTCCATCAGGATTTCGTACTCAGTAGCTACACTCCATCAGGTTTTCATACTCGATTTGGGTACCCAAAACCAGTGCCCAGAGCCTCTGTGAAGTCCTGCCACTGTGCAGGATGGTGAGACTGCCCCGCTACTCCCGCACATGATCGAGCAAGAGGGTCTGGCCAGCAGCCCCAGGCCACCTCGCTTCCCCATCTGCTCAGCTGATCCCTCCAGTGGAGCATCCTCAAGGGCATCAGCAGCAGAGAGAGCAGAGGCGACGTGTCACAGCACCACTCCCCAGGGCTTCCCAGGGCTGCAGAAGGGGCACAGTTCTCTGTGCATCACGGGCACAGGAAAATTGGAACCTGGGCTAGGTCCACAGGGTCCTCCAGGCTAGTTCATACTCCCACCGAAGGAATGAGCCCAGCTCCCCACCTTGCTCATCACTGCCACGAGACAGTGGGGAACAGGATCATCTGGGGTGGCGCTGGGTCCGGGGGGTGCAGCACACCCCCAGGCACAAGTGCCCTATGGCTGCCGGTGACCAAACCCAGACCTCCAAGTAACCTCTGCAGCCTGCCAGCATTCAGCGTGCATGTCACAGGCATCTGTCCCCCTCCCAGCAGCTCTGGGCTGACAGCAGCCTTGCCCAGCCCTCACTGGGACAACATTCGTGTCCTACGGAGGCCCAGGGCTGCGGACAGGGAGCTGGGTTTGTCCGTGACAGCAGCTCCTACCCATGCAGGGGTCCCGCCATCCTGCACCAGCTCTGGCCACAGCGAGCAGTGACAGTGTCCTGTCACTGGGTGCAGAGTCCGTCGCCTCCCTGTGCAGCAGGGACCTGCTGGGCTGGCCCGGCTCCTGCGCTGGACGTGCGACACAGGAGAAAAGTCCTGCTCATTAACAGCTCTGCTGATGAAGAGCCGCCTCTGAGGAACTGCCCCATTTCCAAACACCCCCGGTCCTGCCCCAGCCCCGCTGCCCTGTGCTGGTGGCAGGGGTGGCTCTGCAGCTGGGAACACTGCCCCAGCTCTCAGAAACCCCTTCCCGGGGGCTGAGGCAGACTGTGGGAGCACCGCTGCCCATGGCATCGGCATTCCTGATGCCAGCCTGTGTCCCTGCCAGGCAAAGCCTGCTGGCACATGGGGCCATGTGGAACAGGAGCCCCAGGCACGACAGGGCAGCCAGGGCTGGGTGTGTGGGGAGGGGGCTGGAGGCTGAGACAGGGTCCGTCTGACCAGAGGGTGAGGGGGGATTTCTGCTCGGCGGGGGGATTTCTGCTGGGGGAGCCGGTGGGAAGGGCTGCTTGCTGCTGCAGCACTAGGTCTCAGGGAGGAATTACCTTCCAGCAGAGGTGGGAGAGATGCAGCGTCCATCCTTCTATCACACAGCATCTCCCACAGTGCTCAGCCACTCTCAGGCACCGCCGGGACGCCTGGCCACCACTGCCTGCGTCCCGACCATGCCCAAGTCCCTCCTTCCTCCACACCTTGGCTTTCCCCACCACCAGCATCCCCCTATCCCTGTCCGGAGCGGGAGGGCAGCATCCCGCAGTCACCTCGCTGGGCTCCCAGGGCTGCCCGGGGCAGGGGGCACGGGGCTGGCACAAGGCCCCGCAGGGCTGCCCGGAGCCGGGCGCTGCACAGGGCAAGCGGGCGAGCGGGCGGCGGAGCCGGGCGATACAGTCTAGGTGGTGCTATTTCTCTATTTTTGCACTGGACGGGTTTGGGATTTTCCTCTCCCTATTCGCTGCCTTGGTCGTCTTCTTCTCCTCTCTCTCTCTCTTTTTTTTTTTTTTCTTTTCCTTTTCTAAAAATACTTGACAGCGATTGAAAGGTCCCTTTAATCGAGGCCACAGAGCCCTTATTAAGGGCACGGGTCGGGGTGCTGGGCCGTGCCCGGCATAACGGCTTCATTAAACCCTGCGAAAACTAATATTTATGGAATCAAATTTATGGAGGCCGAGGCCGAACTTGTGGCCTTTAATGTGTGTCGGGAGCTCAAATCCAGCCGGCTCCAGGGAGGAGGGGGTGGGGACAGGGAAGGAGACCCCAGCGGGACAGGATGGGACAATGAGTGGTGACACTCCCCGGAGCCGGCAGCAACCTGGGCCAGGGAGGCACCAGTGGCCCCACACTGGAGTCTTGGGGGCTGGGGTCCCTGTGGTGGCCTGGGGGGCATTGGCAGAGCTCATTTTCCCCCTGATGTCTTCACTCTCCTGCTTTTACTTACCCCCATCCTTGCTCCTGCAGCCCCACCTTCCCTTGCCTTGGGAGCAGGGTGAGTGGAGCAGGATCTGTCCCTGCAGCAGGCCTTTACCCCCAGCCCCTGCTGGGGTGCTCGCCCATCCCTTGGGCACAGAGCTGCAGGGCTCCCTGGGGACTCTGCAGCAGGACAGGGCTCTTGAGCAAAGCCCCTGCAGCATCCCTGGGACTGGCTCCCCTGAGCTGAGCACCCCAGGGAGAAGCAAAGAGACAGCCTGGGTGTAGCTGGCAGCCAGGATGACCCGGGGGTGCAGGTGCTGGTTTGCACCACCCGCTCTCCTATAGACCCCACCAGCCACTGGCACAGCAGGATGGGAACGTGCCTCCCCCCATGTGATGTCGCCTCAGCCCCAAAGGGGACAGATGAGCCAAATGCCCTCACTGGGGTGATAAACCCTCCTCCTGCAGGTCCCAGCTTGCCCGGGGAAGCAGCATGAAGCCCGGACCCAGCAGGGAGCTGGGGGACTTGTCTTGGAACAGAGCAGCTCCCAGGCTGGGAGATGGAGCCTATATGGATGGAGCAGAGGCTGCACCAAGGGACAACCTGGTGACAGAAGATCCATGAGACAAAGCTGCTAAACTGCTGCCCTGGTCCTACCCAGCCGCTAGCAGGACCTTCCCTGGGGGCAAGTGCTGGCAGGCAGACCCAAAGCTGCCAGGATAAGATGCTGGCAGATGGGAGAAGGCAGGATACATAGCTATGGCTGTCGGCACAAGCTCCCCATCCCATGGCTTCCCCTTCCCACCACCCACCCTGCCCCGCACGCTGCTCCCTCAGAGAGGAAATATAAAAAGCAAGCGGCTGCTCTCACCCTGGGACTGGCCGGCCACGGCCCAGCAAAGGCCCTTTCATTCCCCTTCCACAGACAGAGGGGCTGCTCCGGATGTTTTTGTTTCCCCCTTGCCGCCCGGGAGAGCAGGCAGTGTGACTGCAGCCGGCCCGGCCCTGGGGAGCAGGGCAGCTGGGGGCACGGGTCCCTGCCCCAGGAGAGCGGCGCTGCGGGCTGCAGCCTGCCTGTGGCAGTGCTGCCTGGCTCTCTGCCTGCTGTTTTAGGACCTGGCTTGGTCACAAGAGCCCCAAAGGAAGCATGAGGATACAAGGGCTAGAAAAGGAGAGCAGGGGTTAATGCATGGATGGATGGATGGAGGGATGGATGGACGGATGGATGGGGTGTGGAGGGGCAGAGGTGGTGCTTTGTGTCCAGGGAGCATCTATATTTAGCAGGGCCAGTGGCGATAGGACAAGGGGTAATGGTTTTAAACTAAAAGAGGGTAGATTCAGGCTGGATATAAGGAAGAAATCTTTTACGATGAGGGTGGTGAAACACTGGAATGGGTTGCCCAGAGAGGTGGTAGATGCCCCATCCTTGGAAACATTCAAGGCCAGGCTGGATGGGGCTCTGAGCAACCTGATCTAGTTGTAGATGCCCCTGCCAATTGCAGGGGGGATGGACTAGAAGATGGCCTTTAAAGGTCCCTTCCATCCCAAAGCATTCTGTGATTCTATGATAACTTGCTCGATGGCTGCTCCAAGGCTTGGGAGCTTTCAGTGTGTTAGCGGCTTGGTTGTCCCCTGCCCTTTGGAGGCCAGAGCACGGATTAATCCCGTATCACCTGCCCACTAATCCTGGGGGAGCTGCCTGCATATGGAGGGTGGTCCTCAGCACAGCCAGGCTGCCTTTGCCAACATGCTGCAAGGGCTTCGCCTGGCTCCAGGCACTAGCACATGGTGTGTCCCGGGCGTGGGACAAGGAGAACGTGGGCTCCAGGCCCCCCAGCACGCTGTGCCCTCAGGATCTGGGGCTTCCCTCATGCACACCCCCCCACACACACACTGCTGCCCAGGGTGAGGCACAGCACGGCTGGGAGCTGCCATCCTGCCCCACAGCAATGAGCTGCTGTCACCTCCTCACTGGCCAGAGCCACTGCAAGCCCCTGGGACAGCGGGACCAGCCTGAGGGGGACCCAGCAGCACCGGGGGCTGCACCCCTGCCTGGACACTGCAGGCCCGGGGGGAGAGAGCAAGAGGAGAGGGATCTCACCCAGACACAACCCTTTATTGCGAACCCACACGAGAGCAGCCAAACCCCACGGCCCTGCTGGAGCCCCGGCTGTCCCACACCCACCTGGCAGCATCCCTCCCACTCCCCCCGGGTCCAGCGCTGGCTCCATCATGGGGCAGCCTGGGCAAGCTCCGCACCAGGGAAGAGGCAGAAAAGAGGTTCCTGAGACAGCGTTGAAGAGAGGGGATGCCCCATCACCCCGGCTGGAGACACCTCAGGAGGGGACCATGCCCCAGGCCAGGGTCCACCAGGAGATGCAGGCGAGGAGGCAGAGGTGGCATGGGTGCTCTGCACTGCCTCTCTTGGATGCTGGGGGGAGCAGAGACCCTTGGGGTGGGTGGCAGCGACACTTCAGCTGAAAAGCCCCTTCGCCTTCTTCGGCTTGGCCTTGGCCGCAGGCAGCCGGGGTTTCTGAGCAGGGGAAGAGGCTGGCTGGAATCAAAGCGGAGGCAGCGTCAGTCCCCCCTGAGGGTTCACGCAGCATGGATGCGCGTGTGCAAGCAGTGAGACCCCCCCACCTCTGTGGTGCTGTGCAAACCACACATACGTGTGCAACAGACCCACATGCTCCCCAGCCAGGGTGCATGGGGTAGGATGGGCTAGGAACTGAGCTGAGACCCCCAGCCCATCCTGGAGGGGTACAGGGCTGGGATGTGAGGAGGGAAGGGAGGTGCAGGCCCCATCCTGCCATTGGTACGGAGAAGCTGTTTCTAGAGCTGCACTCACCGTGGTTCCCTCACTGGAAGACGCTGTTTCATCCTCCTGGGATGGAGGTGGTGGAGAGGGGTGCTCTGCAGTTTCTGCAGCAGGCGCTGGGCCCTCAGTGTCCTCTGGTACCAGCAGAAAGAGATGCAATTCAGGATTGAGATGAGGGAGCACAGGGCATTGCCCAAACCCACACCAGGAATGGCAGCTGGGTGGGGGAGCTCAGCCCGTGGGGGGAAAGCAAAGGGGGAGACTGTTGCATGGGGTGAGTTGTACCCAGGACCCCACTCCCCTTCCCCTGGGATGGAGGCTCAGCCGCAGGGAGGCCGGGTGCTTCAGACTCTCCCCATCCCACAGCCATGGAGCTCCTCACCTGAGCGCTGCCGTTTCCGAGCCTGCTTGGCCTCCTGCTGCGTCACCGCCGTGTAGAGCTGCTGCAGAGCAGAAGCAAACGCCTGCCCCTCTCCTGCACCGCAGATCTGGGGCAGGCTCTGTGGGAGAGAGCAGAGGCACCGTCATCCTGCCAGGAAATCACCTGCCAGGAGCCGGTTCCTGCCAGGACACCCTGCCACGGGGCCGCAGTGGGGCAGAGGAGGGGCTGTGCACCCCTCTGCCCAGCGGACTCCATCTGCTTCACCCCAGGGACCATGTCACAGTTTGCAGGGCCAGCCAGCTCTGGCACTGGGCAGGACGTGGCTGCTCCCCAGCTGTACACACATACACACACACGCGCGCGCGCGCACGTGTGTGTGCACGCCCGCACACCTGCTCCAGCCCACGGGCTGCCTTCCCATTCAGAGGCAGGCTGCGGAGGCTTGCGAGTCATTCATGAAACGCCGGAGATAAGATCGCACGGGAAGGGCTGCAGCTTCCCCGGTGGGAGCAGTGCAGGGACCGCGGCTGGCCGATAAGGACAGCGAGCCTTGGGCAGAGGCAGGACCTCGGCATGAGGCGAGGACAGGGAACCTCTGCCTGCCACGACTGCCTCCAGCGATGTCTGTGCGGGCAGCCCAAGCTATCTGCGGTGGCCTCATGGCAAGTGAGGGCGATGCGGTGATGAGATGAGGGATGCCCAGGTTTGCTCCCAGTTTGCCAGAGCAGCTCCCGCCTCCCTGCACACATTTTGTCTCCATCCAGGCTTGATGCAGGGAAGCCCCCCGACTCCTGCCTGCACCCCCTGCCAGGGCTGCGAGATGCCACCCTCGCCCTCTGGGCCATGCCGATGTGCATGGGGGACCTCGGCTCTCCCGATCTCAGGCTGGCAGGCTGGGCAAGCGCCACGCTCCACTGGGAACCTTACAGAGCTCACGGCCAGAAAACAAACACCTGCAGGGATGGGGAAATGCGTGCGTGCCCTGGAGGGGGTGGCTGTGTGGAGGTGCGTGGGGCATGGTGTGGGTGCGCGTGTGCAGGTGAGCGTGAGTATGCGTGTGCATGGGGGCCTGTGTGCGCAGCTGTGTGTAGATGAGTGTGGCTCTGGGTGCGCGTGGCTGGTTGTGTGGCTGCGTGTGTGCGTGTGTCAAAGGTCTGCGCACTAATCTCTGCTCCGCTCCACACCCAGACAGCAGGAGAACAAAGTGTAACAGATAAGGCAGGATCCTCTCTGCGCCAGGGGAGCGGGGAGGGGATGGGGACGCTCAGACCCACTCAAGGCCGGAGTCCAAAGCCTGGCCCCAGCTTCCCAGTGGCAGAAAGGGCAGGCTGAGCCCCCCTCGCGGCTCCCCGCTGGATGGGGAGGGAGGGCAGGGCTGATGCCAGGATGGGTTGGCTGGTGCCCAGAAAGGCGCCTTCCCCGCGGGTCTCATCCCTCCTGCTGGAGCTGCGGGCATGAAACGCCCCTTAGCTGTAGGACACATGTGCCACCGGGGTCTGCATTTTGGCCAGCTTCTGTGCAGGACCTCCTGTGTCCCTGCCCACTGCCACAGGAGGGAGCGATGCTCTGGTCCCAGCGCCCTGCCAGCATCCCTGGGATTGCTTGCCACTGGGCAAACACACCTCCCAATACCTCCTTGCCTGGCCTCCGAGCCTTGAGCTACATTGGCCCATCACAAGGTCCCAGGGAGGAGGAGAGAGGCTGAGCACCTCGGACACCCTGGGGATGCTCTTGCCCTGGATGCCTCAGCCCCACGGGGCCAGGGTTGCACTCGAGGTTGCAAAAGCAGCGTCCGAGGCCGGGAAGGCGACTGCACTTCAAAGGCAGGAGAGGGGCTGGCAATGGGTGGCCGACACAGTCCAGATCAAAGGCACAAGCTGGAGTCATAATTCAGAGAAAAGCAAACAGCAGCTCCCAGGAAAGCCAGGAACAGTGGTGGAGTGAGCAAAGTGTACTAGATAGCACTGCGTGGGTCAATGCCCCAGCAGGGCGGGAGAGTCCCCTGCAGAGCCACCCGACCCTGGGTGCCACTACCCTGCTGCCCACCACCTCTCCCCACCACCAAGGGGTCCCCAAGGCAGTGGGGCAGGCTGTGCACCCAGGTGTAGGGTGCTGCCCACCCTGCTCCGCTCCAACCCAGCCTGGACATGGGCTGCAGTGCAGGATGGCAACCTGGGACATACCCCAGGCTGCGGGGCTGCCCAGGCTGCTCCTTTTCCCAGCATCCAAGTGAGGATCCAGGCAGGGCAGCTGCTCTCTCAGTGCTCAGCCCCAGCTGCCTGGAGCCAGCACAGCGTCCCCATGGTGTCCCTGCAGACAGGTCAATGCTGTGGTGTGCCCACCGTGCTTGTAACCATCTGGTGTCCCCGAGACCTGCGCACACGCACCCACTGGGGTGGCACCCTGGAAGAAGGGTGCCCCGTACCGCCAGCTCCCCGGGGAAGGATGGGCACCTGGGGTGGCACAGGGGTCTGCAGGTGCAGGGTACCCGCTGCCCATGCCTCTGGGAAGGGCCCAGCTCCGGCAAGCCCGGGGTGGAATTTGGGAGTCACTGGCCACCCTCTGCCGCTGCCCTTCCCGGCAGCTCGAGTCCGCAGGCTTGGAGCCATCGGGCCGCCAGAGCTGGCCTGCACCGGGATGGGAGGGTCACGCTTCACAGCCTCGGAGGGAAATGGGTTTATAACCAGAGCTGGAAGCCTTTCCCCGCAGAGCCGTGACTCAGCAGGGAGCGGAGCGTGCTGTGCCAGTCACCGGCCACCTGATGGCCCCGGAGGCTGAGAGGGACAAGAAGGTGTCCCCAGAAGGGGCTGGATGGGGGACAAGCCCTGGGTACCAGTGACTTTCCCCTTCCTCCTTGCCCCACTGCCCCAGTACATCCCAAAGCTGAACTTGTCCCCACTGCAACATCAGCCCTGGCCTCCGGTGACTTGTTTTTCTCTGATTACCCATCTCTGGGATAAACATGATGCCAGGGGTCCGGGGAGCGGCACGAGCAGAGAGCTGGCACCCGGGGCAGTGCCGGCCGGGTTGCCCCACGTGGCTCGCCGGGTGTCGGGGACCGATGCCCAGGGAGCTGGCACGGCTTGCCCTGCGTGTTATGACTACCTGGCCACAAGGCCAAGTGGGATGCCCCGGTATCAGGAGCGACTCAAGGCTGCGGGAGGCTCCGCAGCACACCCTGAACTGCGATTAGCCCAGCCGGGGGGGCTGCCCGGCGAAGGGGGGCAGGCGCCTGACCTCGTGCCAGGAGCAAGCCGTGCTCGCTGGCAGCCCTGCAGCGGTGTGGGTAGCTCACGGGTAGCTGGACTGCAGCCTCACTCGGTGCCCCCCATGCCAGACGGCTCTGCTATGGGGCTGTACCCCAGCGTGGGGAGGTGGCAAGGCCAGTGGTGGGCAGGGTACAGCATCCATCTCCCAGGAATCTTGCCTTCACCCACCCCTGCCCAGACTCCCTTCTCAAGAGGCCATAAGAGATGGCGATTTGGATATCCTCTTGACAGCATGGGCAGGAGGGGCACGCCACCCAGCCCGGCACTGTGCCACCGATGCAGAAGCATCACCTTCCCCTGGCCCAGGCCCGGGGGGGGTTTGCAGGAAGGCTGGACCATGCTGGGCCCCCGCGGTGGTGCCAAGCACCAGAGTCTAAATCGGTCGTGCTCAAAGCTGGGGACTGACCCTTTCATTATCACACCAGACGTTCGAAGTGGTTACCAACATTCTTCGCTACAAACCCCACATTCCTATTTTTTAATATATTTTTAACTGGAAAACAGAGCGAACGGGGCCTGTTTGGAAATTACAGCCTGGCTGCTGTGGCTTGTATGTCAGATCTGCCCACATTCCCGTGGCCAGCCTCAGCACATGCTCCACAGGGGCACACTTAATAATTCCTGCCGGGGCTGGGAGCCAAGGGGTGTGGGCCGGGGGGGGGCATGGCTTCCCCGGGCTCCCTCCGCCAGCGGGCTCTGCAGAAGCAGCGTGGTGGAGCGGCAGTTCGGGAACGGCACAGCGGCTCTCCGGCGATGGGTACGGCCGCCACCGTGCTGGCACAGGCGAAGCCTGGCGATGCTGTGGCAGCCCACGGTGGGCAGGGGAAGGGCTCCATGGCCGGGGCGTTCCCGTGCCTTGGGGCCAGGCTGCTCTCGTGCTCTCCCCTGCCATGAGCTTTGTTCATGCTCCTGGGAACGGGGCTAGCGTGGCTCACTGGATGCGCGCTGGGCATCTCTGCCCATGGTCGTGCCAACATCAGTCAGACTGGGGAGGGATCCATCCTGGGATCCAGGTAGATGAGGACCGATCTGTGCTAGCCGCTCACCCAGCCTCTACCAACAGTGCCGGACTAAGAGATCCCACCAAGATCTACCTGCAGGAGGACAGAGCTGAAGGGGTTTGAACTGCTCCCTCCTGGCTGGGGTCCAGGGCAGGCAAAGGGGCAGATCATCCCCCTGGGATGGAGCAGGACAAACCAGCCTGGCCTCCCACCCCAGCTCCCTCTCTCTCGGGGCAGAGCTGCCCCAAAGCACCCCAAGCTGCCCGAAAGCGCCCTGAGCTGCCCCACACTGAGTACCAACGCCCTTTCCCAGCTCCTCCAGCCCTTGGCACTGCTTGCACATGCTCACCCTGGCTTGCAGCAGTCCTTGGGGCACTGCGTACCCCAGCAGCGGACAAGCTAAGGGACCTGCCCTGCGCTGTCCCCATCACCCCCTACCATGCGCAGCCCTGGGGATGCGCAGCAGCAGCAGCGCAGCAGCTAGGAGAGCTGGCGGTGCTGCCAGCCCGCCCGTGGAGCAGGCAGGGGCAGGATGGCCAGGGCTTCCCAGGCAGGGAGCCAGGCTGAGCACACCTGGCAGGAAGCACGGTGCCGGCAGGGGAAGGCAGCCGGAGAGCTGCCGAGAGGTGAAGGGGTCACCCCGGGGAAGAGCAGGCGGTGAGGCTGGGACGGCCGAGCATCCCAGCCCAACCCAGCCCAGCCCGGCACGGCACGGCACTCCTCCCAGCGTCGCTCCAGCCCTGCTGCGGGCAATGTTTTCCTTTCCCCCTGACTTTCGGGGCCTTTCCAGCGAGCAAATGTCAGGCGCATAAAGAGCGGCACTGTGAGCGGAAGATGGAGCGAGAATGCCTGCCCGCGTCCCTCCGTAAGTGCTGTCTCACACTTCATCAAGGCAGCCTTTGCAAGCGAGGCACCCGCTTAACAACCAGCAGTCTATGCTGGCCGGTGACCGCAGCAGCCCCGCCGCTCAATACCCTTTTCTTTTCTCCTTGTGCTGTTTTCGCGGCTTGGGTTACAGCTTTTCTCGCAGACACTGAGCGGAGGGGCGCGGTGGCAGCAGGGGCTCTGCATTGTGCCGCCTCTGCGCCGGGGTGGATGCAGGTCCCCCCCATGCAGGGATGCTGGGGGGGGGGTCCTGCCCCTGCCCTGCCCACCCTCTGCTGCTTCCAGCTCCCAGGGATAAATCCCAGGAAAAGGAGAGTCAGCGGCAGTGCAGAGGTAGGGCAGGAGGTTGCAGCATCTCCTCCGCAGCCACGTGAGGACCAGCCCACCAGGAGCAGCTGGGGGCTTGGCAGAGGGCTGGTGGGGGGTGAGGGGCTCCAGCCCCCAGTGGGCACAGCCCCTACCCCATCACACCTGGAGAGAGGCCATCCTGCTGTGCTGCCCAGCAAACCCACGGGCATCAGCGCCCTCCCGCTGCCCAAGTGCCAACAAACTCCCTGAAAAAGAGCAGGGTCCAGCAGACCAGCCCTTGCTACAGGCACCAGCCTTGCCTCCCCGCCTGGGTGACCCTGCAAGAAGCTGGGCATGCCTGCCCAGGGACTGGGGGCAGCTGTTGGTGGCACCCCCAGCTCCATCCTGACCATGGGCACTTGTCCTCCCATCCAGCAGCCTGTGGGGCAAGAGCAGGCGAGTGTCTGGGGCATCTGGCATTGGGTGCCAGCTTGGCAAGGAGGATGTTGTGAAGAGCAGCAGGTCCCAGCATGCCAGGTCTTGTGAGGACTTGCTGCTGGCTTCCAGGAAGGCAGAGCCACAGGCCGATGGCACCTATGGGCATCACCCCTGCCAGCCTGGCCCACCACTGACATGGGGTGCCTTCTCCAGGGGCCAGTGCAGGCAGGGGAGGGCCTGCACAAGCCCAGGAGCAGAAGACATGGAGACCTGGTGGCCAGGGTCCCTCCTGTCCCAGGGGAACAGCTCAGGGACCTCTCTTCTCTGCGAGGAAGCTGGATGGCTCACACTGCCTTGTTATTGTAGGATGGCTCGGTGAATATGGACACATCACCCAGGCTTATTATTGTAGGGTTCCTCCACAAAGTGTGCCAGCTCATGCGGGTTTATTATTGTCTGTCCAGGAAAGCTGGACACATTGCGCTGGTTTGTTATTGTAGGGTTGCTCAGGAAGGCTGGCCAGCTCATCCCAGCTTGTTATTATTGCGCAGGGCTCGAGGGGGGCTGGCCGGGAAACTTCCTGCAAAGTGGGGTGACGGAAAGCGAGCCACACCTGGTGAATCACAAGGATGCTGTGTGGCGATAAGGAACAGCGAAGGGTGGGATCCAGCACCCTGGCTCCACCTGGTGAGGACAAGACGCTCATTCATGGGCACAAACACTGGTGGCTGCCCTGGGACCCGTGGGGCAGTGGGGCTCGCAGAGGCAGCAGGAGCGTGGGTCGGGGCTGAGGACTGGCAGAGCAGCCTGCAGACCCCTTGAGAAGCAAAATCTGGGGGTCATGGGGGGAGACCCACGGGGGTGCTGCACCCAGCGCATCCCTAAACGCGGCACACAAGGGATTAGCTGGGCTAACAGGGCCCAGAGCGGAAGCTGGGGCTGAGCCAGGTGGGATTAGGGGCTTTTGGGGGAATTTGGGCGCGTTCAGGACCGGGCTGAGCAGGAGGCAGCAGCCGCTCCACCCCGGCGGCTTTGCAGTTCCTCCCAAGCGTGGGTGCAGCCGGAGGGGCAGCCCCTGGGGACGCTGCCCCATCGTCACCCGAAACTGCAGCAGGAAGCGTTGCTGCGTGGGGCAGGGGGGCAGCAGGGCTCGCCCCCGGGCTGGCTCAGGCGGCTCCCCAGGCACAGGGCCCCGGCAGGGCTGGGTCCGACATGCCCCGGTGGCCCTGGCACCACTGCCAGCACAGCCACTGAGTCACCGTCACTTCCTCTTGCTCTGCGACAGTCCATGTTTCCCAGCCCCGGCAGCCTGCCGGTGTCCCTGCAGGCAGTGCCCAGGTGTCCCCCAGGCAGTGCCAGCTGCCCAGGTGTCCCTCAGGCAGTGCCCAGCTGTGCCGGGTGCCCAGGTGTCCCGCGGGCAGTGCCCAGCTGTGCTGGGTGCCCAGGTGTCCCTCAGGCAGTGCCCAGCTGTGCCGGGTGCCCAGGTGTCCCGCGGGCAGTGCCCAGATGCTCAGCGCAGATGTTGGTCCCCAGCCAGGCAAGGATTGAGTGTCAGGCGAGCTCTCTGTGCACAGCAGCGGCGGCAGGAGGCCAGGCTGCCCTGCGAGCACACAGCCCCTTCATTCATGGCAAAAAATAGCCCCCCGGGGTGTGGTCCAGCCTGGAAAAGCCCCCTCCAGCCCCGGCCAGCCCATGTTTATTCAGTACGGGGGGGGGACGCATTGCCCTCCCACTGCCCGCCGGCCCTGCGCACCATCTCCCTGCCAGAGCGGCTGCTCTTGGACGCAGTTCCCTGGGTCCCCCCTGGCCAAAACACACAGGCTGGGGCGGGGGGGATGGCAAACCCCTAAAAAACACTGGGTTTCTCTCCGGGAGGAGCAGCCCCCGGTGATGTCATGAGAGCTTGCGAGCGGCCACATGAAAGGGACTTGCTGCCCAGGAAATCCACAGGTCCATGCTCCGCCAGACAAGCCAGCGATTCTTCAGTGGGCCAGGAAGGAAACCTCGGGGAGCCCGAGCCAAGCCTGCCCTTGCCCCGGGGACAGAGCCTACTCCCAGCCCCACAGGCCCCCAGGGTCCCCAGCCTTGCTCTGCAGTCCCCCTGTATCCCTTTCTCAACATCTACAGTTCACATCAGCTCAATCCCTGCCCCCAAATTGGTACCCCTGGGTACCAATCCCTGCCTTGCGGTCCCCAGGGCACCAAGCCTCGCCCCATAGCCTTCCAGCATCCTAATCCCTGCTCTGCAGCCTCCAGAGTCTGGACCCCTGCCCCACAGACCCCAGACCCTCTCTCTCCAGTGGCCTGGGGGGCAGCACCCCCATTTCCATGGTGATCCATCAGGCTGGGAGCGGCAGGTGATTTAGGGCCAGGCGGTGCTGCCACTAGACAACGGGGATGCAGCAGGGCAGGGGATTCTCTTTCGTGAGGGATTATGCTGGGGACAGCTGGGAACACACAGACACAGCCCCCGCCAGCCCCCTCCCCAAGAACCAGCCGCAATCTCGCCCCGCTCCAGCGGGCACTGGAGACATGGGCTCTGAAACCGAATCCGCTGCCCAGGGCCTCCCCTCCCCATTTCCCACAGGCGCAGGACGCAGTGGCTGGAGCGATGGGGAGGCTCTGCCTTCCTCCTCCTCCCCATGCAGGCGACACCCCTGGGCTCCCATTCAAGCCCAGAGCCCCAGCTCTGCACCCCACTCTGCCCTACATGTCCCAGCCCCACCACGGATCCCACATCGCATGGGAACTGGGGATGGAGCTGCCTCCCCTGCCCCATCGCCGGCTGCAGCCCAGAAGGAGCCGAGTGGCAAGTGAAGATCAGGGTGGTTTTGACTTCACACCCCCAGCACCTCCCATGCACCATTTTAGGAGGCTGCAAGCATCCAGCCCGTCCACCTGTAACTTGCCCACGGAGACACTCTCCTGCTCCACTTGCTCCGTCTCCCTCCGCACAGGCGCAGGGTGACAAGACCTCTCCACACCCCCAAAGGTGTCTGGGGTCCAGTGCATACCCCAGGCTGGTGCCGCGGCACATGGGGCCACCGGCTGGGACACCCTCTGTGGAGCAACGGGCACAGGTGTCTTCACAGCACAGTGCTGGGGCGGAGGGCTCTTTGGGGCGAGCTGAGCAGTGACAAAAAGGACCCTGTGACTGAGACCCCGCTGCCCTCAGCAGACAGAGGCTGCTTGCAAAAGGGCTGGCTCCGAGCAGACCACAGCCTGGGACATCTAGGATGTGGGGCATCTCCATCCTGCTGGTACCCAAATCCATCCATGACAGCACTGGGCTCGTGGAGGGGATAGGGCCAGCGGAGAAGAGACGGGAGCCCCCAGGGCCAGCGCAGGGCTCGCAGGACTGTTCCCTCTCCCCGGCAGGACCAGGGTGGGATGTTTGCTCCCGCTGTCCCTGTCCCAGCAAAGAGAGGGGACTCAGTCTCTGGGACTGTCAATCAGGCACCTTTCACCAGAGCTAAAAATGCACTCTCAGAAGGAAAACAAAATAAAAACACAAAACAAAACAGAAAGGTGAAAAATTCCTTGACATTTCTCTCCTGCAAGTCCCCAGGGCCAGCAGAGAGACGAGAGCCCCCGGAGTTTGTCAAGCAAACACTTTCACACCCTCGGCCGCGCTCGGCACGCTGCCGCTGGAATGCCAAATATATATTTAAGCCCTGCTCATCAAAGGAGTCTGTTCGGAGTCGGTCTCGGGCAACGTGTATGTGGGTTTGGCCCAGAGAGAAAACCAGAGACGCTGAGAACATTTCTTGGGGATGGGAGACAGCTCGCGCGCGCACACACACACACACACACACACACGTGAGATAAATGACAACCTTCAAGGTCGTGTGGCTGTAAGGTCGCGGGCTGGGCACGAGATACCTGCCCGCTGCGGCACTCACCCTTATCAGCTCCTGTCGCACCATGGGGTGGGGATGTTTAGGCTGGAGGGAGGCCAGCAGCCATTCTGCATTCCAGCGCACTATAAACTTTGTCAAAGCTGAATGAGCTCAGCCAACAAAGCTGGGGTCCAGGGAGACGAGCGGGAAGTGACACTCCGGGAGAGGACAAGCTCGCGGGGACACGGAGGGCTGGCCAGGGCTGTGCATCCCGCGAGGAGGGGATGAGTATCCTCAGCCCAGGCACAGCACCATGCAACAGGGAGGCGCAGATACAGTGCTCATGCAAGTCCAGGGTTGGTGCTTGCCAGGGTGCCACGGCATCCCTGGCCGCTGCATGGATCCTGCCCTGCCTCCCGCTGGCACTAGCTGCCCCAGGCGGCCAGCCCCAGCCCTCCCGCAGGGCACCGCTGCTCATCTGCTGCCAAACCACCCCCGGCCCCTTGCTTGGAGGAGCCGAGGGCAGGGGGATGCTGGCTGCATCTGCACCGTGCTGCCCCACAGCTCCTCCTCCCAGCCACGGTTTTGGTGGATGAGCTGTCTGAGCATGGCAAGGAGCACTTTGGGAGGGACGCTGCAGGCAGGAAAGGGGAGAGCCCTTCTGCATGGACCACTCCGGTTCCTGAGCTCCCTCCCTTGGGAGCATCCCCTTGGTTTGCTGCAGACGGCCCAGGGACCTATGCCCATCTCATGGACCACCTCAGAGCTGGAGAGATGGGGGAGTCTCTGCCTTCCTCCTTTTCTATACAGAGTTTGCTCCCAGCCATGGCGGTGCCATGGTGTTTGCAAAGCCCTGGTGCTGCCTGCAGACCTGCGATGCTCCTGCCCCATCTCTGGAGACAGGTCTGGGAGCTGCCATGCGCAGGACGGAGGGCAGGGCAGGAGCTCCATCTCCAGAGATGATGGGCCGGGCTTTCCCCTCTCTGTCATTGCTCCAGCCAGGAGCAAAGAGGTCTTAGCCTAAATCTTGTGTCTAATCCCAGCTGACAGAGCTGCAGGTCGGGGTCTGGCCAGGGGCTGGATCTGGCCGGGGCAGGAGAGATCATTGCCACAAGCAAACAGAGTATGCCGGCGCTGTGAAATCAGGCATTACGCGCCTGTCGCCCGTGGCAGGACCAGCCCATCAGGCTGCTGGGGAGCCGCTCTGGTTACGGCAGGGGTAATCCCGGCACCGGCGGGGCCTGACCCTGCACAGTCGTGCCCCCCAACCCGGGTTCATCTCCAGGTGAGGGGAGGGATTGCTGAGCTGCGAGTTGGGTTTCAGGCACCTGCTGCTAATAAAACACTCTGTCAGGGCACCTTCTCCCTCTCAGCCCTTGGAGAGAGGGATGGGGTCCCTGCGGTGCTGCCTGCGGGGGGCACAGAGGGCTGGGGGAGCTGGGAGCCATGGCCCTGACCCTGCCCCACGCTGTGCCCATCCCCCCGGGCAAGCAGACCTCCCCTTGCTGCTGCAGCCTCGTCCATCTCTGCCCTGCCAGGCTCGGCCGCTGCAGCCCAAGTCGCTGCTCATTTTCAAGGGCAGGGATCCCAGCCTGTGCCGGGAGCGTGATCCTCCAAGCCCTACCACTCCTCTGCGGGCGATGAGGAGCAGAGACCTCCCCCGGCTCCAGCGACTGCTGCTTTTTCCAGCCCCCTGCCCACTCATCACACTGCTCTCTCCGTTTGGGCTTGCCTTGCTCTAAAGGGTTCACCCACCCCTTGCCATCTCCAGACAGCAAAACCATGCCCTTTGGCTAAATACAGGGTTTTTTAAAAGCCTCACCATTTTCATCCCTATTTTTCTAGGCGTTTTCTTCCATGCAGCACTGGAAAACAAGGTACCCAGGGCGCTGGCTTGCAGCTCCCCTGTGCTCACGTCAAACCTCATCTGTCTGCAGTCACTCTCTCCTGGACCACCACCTTCCAGTGTAAAAACTGGTTTATCTTTAACCTTATCCATAATAACATGCTCCAATATATTGTCTCCTATACGGTGCCAGGCTAGAAAATCCTCCTCTGTAACTTAAACCCCTGCCATCCCCATGGCCCTGCTCTTTGCCAGCCTTAAAGACATCAGCGGGCTTGACAAGCTGGACCGTGCTGGCTCCTGCCCCTTCTCCCCCTTGCCAGACCCCAGCTTTCAGTGGGGCTGCTGGCTGGGGGGCCAATTTCCAGAGCTGCTGGGGCACTGTGCAGCATGATCTTCTCCCTCCCCAGCCAGGTCTTTCTGCAGCCTCGGGGGAAATGGGGGACCTCTACACCCCCCCCTGCACTGCCGCCAGCTGCCGTTGTCTCAAAACATGAGCCTGTCACCGACAGACACAACAGTGACATTTGGGGAGCTGTTTCTTTGCACCCCAACAATCCCATCTCCTCCAGAAGTCCCAAGACAGGGCGAGCAGGGTCCCCCCAAATCCTCTGCCTCCAGGAGATGAGGCTGGGAGAGAACCTCTCCGAACACCTGGAAACTCAAAAGGCAGCTCTTAAGGCAGATGCCAGAGCCAAGGCAAGGACTGGGCTGCTCCTTGCCCTGCCCGGGCTGGCTCCTGGAGCTGGTACCCACAGCCCGCTGCCTCCTACCAGGCTGCACATCTGCAGCCTCCACCCGCGCAGGAGAGCAGGAATCAATTACAGGGCTGGCAAAAGGCAGGGCTGCTCCGGGGCTGGCGAGCGGCACCAGCTCCAGCGGCCGCAAAGCACGTGGCGCGGCACCGGAGGCAGCCCGCCGGCCGGCCCCGCGCCTGGGCTGAGCACAGATGTGCCACTGGCTCATGGGGAAGAGGCAGGGGAACCACTTGAAAGCCATGGTATGAAAGCGCTGGTAAACCAGGGCCACTCCTCTGCTCCTCTGGCTCCACACGCTATTTATAGTGCTCTGGGTGCCCACCCCAGGGGAGTTCAACTCCTGGGGTGCAGACTTCTGCCAAGCCAGCTCTCTTCTCTGCCATGCAGCTCTCTGGACTCCCAGCAAGGCCTGCAAAACGTCCTGGACTCACCTGATAGCTAAGATGCTCTAGGGTGGGCTGTCCCAGCTGGGTCTAGGACCCAGCCAGCCACAGGGGCTCACAGCACAGCCACGTCAGCCTGCACTGGAGGGGCCAGTCTGCGTGCAGCACCCTCGGACAACCAGCATGTACAGCAGGAACATATGGACAAGCCCCGCCACACCGGTCTGGAGACAAGGAAAGACCCAGCCAAACCATGGTCCCTCCTTGGAGCCCCACCGCCAGTAACCCCGGGTGGCTGTGGCTGGGCTGTGGGGAGATGACCCTGCTCTCTCCAGCTGCAAAGGGAGGGCTGGGTGGAAAGGCTGTGGGGATGCTCCTAGTTTCCTTGTTGCATGGGAGGGTGTCAGGCTTCGGCCCTGTGTACCAGCACCCAGCACCTCCTGGGCATTTGTGGGGACCTCTTGAGTCACCGCGGGTAGAGGAGAGCTGAGTTTGCACTGGTGAAACATGATTCTGCCAACCCAGAGGGCTTCGGGGAAGGTGGGCAGCGAGGAAGAGCAGCAGTGCTATGCCCTCAGCAGCTCCCAAGGCGCTAGCCCCGTATCCTCTCCTCCTGCCAAGCAGCACGTACAGGCATGGCTCTGCGCCCAACACTGGCTCTGCCAGCTGCAGCATGGCAAGAGCAAGCTGTGGGGAGGGATGCCAGCATTCCCCGTGTTGTGGCTGGGGGGTCACAGCCATCAGCAACCACAGGGCAGGGGACAAGGCAGACCCCTCCCATGGTCTCTGCAGCACAGACACCCACCTCTTGCAGCCCCGTGGGGCAGGACAACCACTGCAGTGGTGGTGGCAGCTGGGGGATGAGCCAGGCAAACACCAGGTCACACTGTGACAGCCGAGAACCTGGGTGCCCGGGCTGTAGCCCCATGCCTCCTCACCCCCCCGAGCAGAGGTTTGGAGGCTCCCGGCATCTCCCGAGGGCTGCAGGGTGAGGATGCTGCCCGCACAGCCCAGAGCGGTGGTGACGCCCGGGGTGGGGGTTTAGGACCGCGCTGATCGGGAGCAGGTGGCTGCTGCTGGCGCTCCCCCAGCCAGCAGCTGAGGAGGAACTAAATTTATTCCACTAATATGTGGGCAGCGGGAGGGGACCGGGGGGCTCCTCCAGCCCATCTGCCCCATGCACGGCGCATGTCCCGCCGCCCTCCTCGGCGCTGGCGTGGCCGACCCTGCCTCGACACCAGTGACGGGAACAGAGCCCTTCTGGACCGTCTCTTTGGCACCCGCGTGTCCTGATGACTGGCCCCGAGCGGACCCAAGTCCTTCCTCCCCCGACCACAGAGGGGAAAGTTTCCAAATTAAAAACCTAAAACTGGCAACAAGGTGCCCATGGCAGGAACCTTTTAAACTGGCCATTAAAGTTTATAAGTTAGACGGGCACCAGGAGCAAGCGGTGGAGCTGCAGGAAAACAGCCGCCCCTCCTTGAGCAGCCTAACCACGGCTGTCCCCAAAGCCGCAGGGCTGACGTCACGGCATGACTTCACCTCCATCACCCACCGCCTGGCCGGCCCCAGCCCCGTGTTTACCCCTGCCCGTCCCCGCTGCTGTCCCTCGCAGCCCGCTTTTCCCTTTGAGGTCAGTCAGCAGCCCCGGGGCCTGGCGAGGAAGAGGAAAAGAGCAGAGAGAAGGAAACCAAACCTCAGCGCCCACAAGGCGGGCTGCAAAACACGGAGCCCCAGCAGTCACGCTGCGGGGATGGTGGGCTCTGTCCCAGCCCTCCTGCCTCTCCCCAGCTGCGTCCACCCTTTCTGCCCCCAAGCTTCTGTCCCTGGGGTGGGAGACCAGGAAAACTCTGGTGGCCAGGGCTGTGTCTCCTGTTATTCTCCCGTTTTCCAAAAGGCAACACACTCTATGCCCTCGGCAAGATGGGCTGGGGCAGGGTATTGGGCCCGACCTGGTGTCCCGTCCTGCCCCGGGATGCTGGGATGCACCATGGGTACCTGAGAGAACCCAGCCTCTGTCCCAAGGTGTGAGATGTGATGGGGTGGGTGAGATGCACAGCCGGTCCCCAAGCCCAGCTGTGAACATGTGGCCAGCCCCGGGGTGAAGCACAGCACAGGGTTTCAGCTAGAAGAGCTTTGGGAGTAGCAGAAACAGAAGCCTCTGGTGCCTGGGCGCAGACTGGGGCAGTCCTGTTCCCCTCTCCCCTGCCAGCGCAGGGGCACTTCAGCTCTAGACCTCTCAAAGAGGAGCCACCAGCCTCAGTGAGGTGTTGCAGGTGCGTGTGGAATGCGGGTTTGCTTTGCACAGCGGGGTGGGAGGGCAGGCAGGGAGGGATAAAACCCCATGGATAGTGATACTGGAAGAGCCCTGGATGAAACGCCACGGTTGTTTTTGGAGTGGCTGTGCACGGGGGCCAGTGCTGAGCCCTCCGAGCCCTGTGCAAAGCCAGCACTGCACGCTGGAACCGGCCTGAACGATGCACTCAGCTCGGAGATGCACTTTGCCAGAACATGGGTGAGAGCCACAAAAGCCACACGGGTTCAGGAGGGGCAAGGCTGGGGGCTGTGCGGCTGCAGAGCTGCCTGCAGCAAGCCCAGGGCACCAGTCAGAACAGGCTGGGGAAGCCACCATCCCCATCGGCTGCTGTTCGGAGCCTCATGGGGCACATTTTGCCCGCCGTCACCTCCCGGAGAGGTCTGTGGGTTGCATTTATAGAGTCGGCCACAGACCCTGGTCCTTGTCCTCTGGACCACACAGTGCTGCCCCTGCATCCGGAGCATCTCCGGGAGCGGGGAGCCGCGCTGACCCCCTCTGCGCCCTGGTGAGTCGGTGCACGCACGCGAGCCGCTCGCACGCCTCCCCGCGAGCATCGATCGATGGGGAAGCACACACACACGCGCGCACACACACACAAACAGGGCAGCCTCTGCAAACAACTGCTTGTTAAGTTAAAATTAAACTCTGCACAAATATTGACCTTTGGAGGGGACACAAACTCTGCCGATATATTTACCAGCTTTATAAATGGGCCTGACCACAGTGCCCTATACGCTGAGCTGGAGGAGACGAGGGCTGCAGAGGTGCCCAAAAGAGGTTCACCCCCCAGTCCCCGAATGAGGCTCTCACCAGAGAACACCACTGTGCCCCCCAGCTGCCCCCTCCCCTCCCCAAAGTCCCCACTCCAGCCTGAAGGAGGATGGGTGCTGGGCATGAGGATGAGCTGGATCCTTTTTTGCCACCAACTCATGGTTTCGGCAGCTCACAGACAGCCCTGGGGCACCCAGGGGAACCTCTTGTCCCCTCTGGACTTGTGAAATTGGTCCAGCAGAGTAGTCCTGAAGCTGCCTCTCATCTTCCAACCTTTCCAAACCTCTGCATTGACCAAAGCCTCACTCTCTGGCAGGGGCACCCACTGCCAAACCCCAGCCGCCCAGCGTTTGGGCAGGCTGCTCTGCCCACGAGTCTATGCCTGCTGTGCAGAGCGCTCAGCACATCCTGAGGGTTCCCATCTCTCAAGGGGAATCCAGAGCTCAGGGCTCAGTCCTCCATCTGGGAACACTTTGGGAGCTGCAGAAACACCGGCAGCCTGAAGCTGAGGGGGCAAAAAGCACCCAGCGACAGAAACGATGCAAAGAGAAGGTGCAGCACTGCTCTGTGGTGGGAAGTCCCCCCTCGCAAACCCACCAGAGCTCTCGGAAGGGGCCAGCACACCCAGATGAACGTACTGGGGGATGCATTGGGACTGTGAAGATACTTAGGGCAAGTTGTTTCCCCAAGGATGGCTGTTGTGGGAGAAGAGGCAAGCTCTTCTCACAGCCTACGCCTAGGGTAAAGCACAGGAGGCAAGTTGGAATCAAGGGTGGCTTTTGCAGGCAGAGGGTACAAGTGGGGTAGCACAGGAGGCACGGGCATTTCTCAATGATATAAAACTCTTCGGGGCAGTGGGAAAAACTGCTGAGTGCAACAAGTTGCTGTTGAATAGCCGGGCAATGAAGGAGGCATGAAATCAGTGCTGATAAATGCAGCACAAAGGACATGGGGAACTGCCAGCTATGCAGTGCACGGTGCAGGGGAGACATCCCCGTGTTAATGCAAGGGGAACACACCAGCCCGGGGCTCAGCAAGAGAGAAAAGGACTCTGCACATTCCAAGGAGACCAGGATGGGGCCAGTGTGCCCAGGGCTGTCACTGCCCCTCAGTCCTTGGCCAAAGAGGATGACAAGGCAGTGGGCACAAGGTCTGGCGGAGCGTGCACCAGCGGGCAGTGGTGCTCAGCGTGCAAGAGGGATGATGGAGGGTGGATTTAGGAGATGGCCCCAAGGAGCTGAGCGTGCAAACCCAAGGCTATGCACACCAAGGAGAGGGGTGCAGAGAGGGTGTGCACGCAGCAGGCACAAGTCCTGCGCCAAGAGAAGTGCACGCACCGGCTGGGCGGTGGGAGGAAGGCTGGTGCCCGTGCCAGCTGCCCAGTCCCCGGCCCCAGGGATGCAGGGAGGAGAGCACGACACATACAGCAGGGGATGCCCAAGTTCCAGCGCTTGGAAATACTGAATAGAGTCTTATTCAGGCTGATGTAAAACACTGTTAAAACACACAAAAATCCTTTGAGTAATGGGCGAGCGGGAAAGAGGCATCTATAATTAACAGTAACTGTTCGAGACGGTCGCTGCCCAGAGACGTGTACTGTGCAAAACCACTTGAAAAGGCCTCGTCTGAAAGGCGAAGCCTGGGGTTTTTCAAGAAGCCCGTCATGTAACGATCCTGGCCCTTCCAAAATAATTCTGCCATATTAAAAAAACCCAAAACCTCAGCTTAATCGCCCTGCAGCACTGGGACTGGAGAGCTCTGAGAAGAGGGGAAGGGAAGCACAACCGGCTTCCAATTAGAGCCTCGTTAGAAAGGAAAGCTGGGGAGCTATTAGAGAGCAGGCCAGGAGTGAGCTGAGCTGAGCTGAGCCAGCTGCCTGGAGACCCACTGCAGGAGGGGTGTCCCCACCAGCCCTGCCCCTTCTTCCCCCCTTGGTGTGTGCTCTGGGACCCCAAGGGTGGCATGGTCCCGGCTGTGGGCACTTGGCGCGAGCAGATGTAGAAAGAGGTTGCTGCAGTTGCATGCCTAAAAGCCCCCCGGGAAGTCCTGGCCCTACACAGGGCAGGGTTTGGGGATGCTCATGGAGCTGTGCAGGGATTGCCAGGGATGGAGAAGGGAAGTGAAACAGGGGTCTGTGGGCTTCACTGCCTCCTGCCACCCTTGGAGGCACAGAGCCAGGGCCAGAGACTGCCGCAGCCTGCATGTCCCTGTGACACCAGGATGGGGCTCCTGGCTCTGCCAAGCCCTGGGTTGCAGCTGTGGGGGGAGAGGACAGTCCTGCTGTGAGCGCATCCACCCTCCTGCCCCGCAGGCACAACTTGCCACCTTCCCTGGCACCCCGGGTCCCCATCCATGCCCACGCAGAGCAGTGTCTCCCAGTGCCCAGCGTGCCTGCAGCTCAAGGATGGCTTGTACAGTGGCTACAGCCAGTCATCAAAGTGCCAGAGCTCGGCCAGGTTGGCGTGAGTACCAGGGCACCATTGCCCGCAGCACAGGTTCAGCCACAGCATCCACCCCAGACCATTTGCTTCGTCAGCTCTGGCTTTAATTGTGCCGCCAGCCTGGGCCAGGGCACCGGGCACCCACTCGCCTGCCTGCAGCCCGGCTCTGAGGCCGGCCGGGCGGGAGGCACGCTGCCCGGAGCAGCCTCCCCTTCCCATACCACAGCCTGGGACCCATCCAACACAAAGTTAATTTCTAACCATGGGTAACCACCAGTGCCCAAGCTGGGATGATTTATCCCCTATCTGCCTGGGTCGGATTTATGAGCCACACATCCCCTAGGCTGTGATAAAGGCCATGTCTGTGCTCCTCCATCCCCCCGCTTCCCGTAGCCCCTCCATGCGGACACACTGCCCCCCCCCCCATTTACAAGCCTTCCCCCAGCGCGGAAACCTGACAGCCCGCAGAAGAACAGTAAACAGCACAGAAAATAGCACACGCTGGAGGCCAAGGAGAGACGCGCCGGCCGGAGAAGCCACAAATGGTTCCTGCTTTCAGGACCTGTTCAAGAAAACAGAGTGGGATGTACCCTGGGCTCCCACCAGCCTTCAAAAGGGAAGAGGGGAGCTGCTATTAATAGCCAAGGCCGGGTGCTGCTCGCATGCAGGGCTGGGTCGGATGATGCCACGGCCGTGCTGGGGATGGCCAAGCAGTGAGGAGCGGTCCCCGTGGCATCGGCCAGAGGCAGCGCCGGGTGGGAGCGGGCATTTCCCCTGCAAATGGGAAGTCACATGCGGAGTGGAAAATTCCTCAGTGCATTGGTGCAGAGTGAGGCGGGGAGAACTGGGAACTCAAAGCAGGGCTGGGTGCTGCTACAGTTGCCCCTGCCATGTGGCACTGGGCAGGGGGTGCCAAGGGAGGGCTCATCCCTGCACCCACTTGCCCCAGTCCATCCTCCACTGCAGATGGTGCTCAGCAGCCCAGCACCTGGGCATGCTGTCAGGGGGATGCCCTAGATTTGCACTTCAGGATGCTCCAGGGTCTGACCGTGGTGGTGATGAAGGCATGTGTCACCTGGCTTCTTTTTAGACAAGGTCTGAAGCTTCTCCCCCTGTGCTGGGAACCCAAGCAGCCACTGAGCAGCACTAGGCATTACTGCAGTGCTGGCAGCCTCTGCAGCATGCCAAAATGTGTGGAGAGCACCTGGATCCATTTTCTGTCCCTTTGCCAGCCAGAGACTGCCTTGCCGGAGCTCAGATGCTCTGCACGCACTGTGGCAGCCAAGATGCTCCAGAGCCTTGTGCGGCAGCATCACTGCCCTGCCAGCCAGGATGGCATCACCCTTTGTACCACCACCGAGGGCTTCTAGTCCCCGCAGCCAGCTGGATGCACAGACCAACAGGCGGATAAACGGGCCAGATCATGGCAACCTGGCCATACAGATTGTGGTCCTGAGCTGCACCGAGCAGCCCGGCCCAAAGCAGCTCCCCACCAGTGGCAGCCAGCTGGGGAGGGAGCAAGGGACAGCAGTGACAGCCCTGGGGTTTGCAGGATGAGGCCACAAGGAGCAGGATGGATGAGGCTGCAGGCAGCATCCTGGCTCTCGGGGCAGGCACTGCCAGCCCCCCGCCGTCCCCCAGCCCTCTGCAGTGCTGATAGCGGCAGCCCCGGCAAGGGAGAGAAGAGAGCCTTGTTCTGGGGCCAAGACTAAGGCGATTCAGTGCTCTGCTCCCCTGAGGTTTCTCGGGTGAAACCTGGCTCTGTAATGGCTGTGTCTGTAAAACGTATGGAAATGCCCATAAAACCTGTATCAAATGCTATATGGATGTATATGGATATATGGAGAAAACTATGAAATTAGGA
Source organism: Platalea leucorodia (assembly GCF_965183815.1). Taxonomy (NCBI): domain Eukaryota; kingdom Metazoa; phylum Chordata; class Aves; order Pelecaniformes; family Threskiornithidae; genus Platalea; species Platalea leucorodia. The sequence goes on along the minus strand of NC_138827.1, from coordinate 84,447,757 downwards.
GCACGCGGGGAATTGGGGCAGGACGGCTCCCTCCAAGCCATAAAAACACACAAGTGAAAGGCAGGGGAGGCAGCAGTGCCGGGAGCCGGGCAGACAGGCCGGCACGGCCAGGAGCCAGGGGAAGGGCACCCCGGCTCCGCGCTGTGCGGCTCTGCAGAGACCTGCGCCCACGGGAAGGCTCCGGGATGGAGGGACCTCTCTGTGGGGCTGCATGGGACAGATCCAGCAGCCCACTGCGGTATCAATGTCTGAGAGCCATCGGGAGCCTAAAGCGAGGGATGAGAGGACAGGGGAGAGGTGCAGGGGCAGTGGGAAAATAACCACTGAACCCAGCTGGAAAAAAAGAGCCAGCACTGGCTGAGCACGGTGGAGCAGCTGATGGCAGCCCTGGAGATGCAGCAACCTGTATGTCCCTTCAGGAATGCCCCGTCCCCAAGGGAGAGTACAAGCGTGAGAAGATGGCATGGCACTGACTAGAGCAAGTGACTTCTATTTTTGCTCCAAGGGCAGACACCAAATGAAAAGCACATGTGCAACCCCAAACACGCAGTGCTTCTGAGATGGGCTCACGGCACAAGGAGTTCTTGGGGGGGTCTCTCCTTGCCCGCTGGGCTTCATGCCCTCCTCTGCAGGGCTAGAGATGCAAGGACATGGGCAAAGGGACACGCTTGGCAGCAAGCAGAGCCTTGCTGCCATCAGCATCCCATCATATATACCTGCCATGAGCAGGCCGAGCCCCTCTGATCCTATACAATGCATTCGGCTTTTTCTACAATCCCATCACTTCGAGAGCTGAGGTTTTCGGAAAATCTCTAATATCAACAGGTTTTGCAGCAAAGTCATAAATGAATAGGCAAACAGAGGGCCCTTGCCAAGGAGTAAGCAATAAATGATGACAGAGGAGGCGAGCCGCGGCAGTTTGCTGTCACCACTGACGCTGTTTGCTCCCCGCACCACTCTGGGCAGAACCCAGTTGGCTCCAGTCCTTTTTGCCTTGCCCCAGCAGGGGCCGGGGAGCTGTGACCCCACACCCAGGCCTCTGTTGTTCCCACTGAAACCTTTCCTCTTCTTGTAGCCTTCCTAAAGAAGAAAACAGGCCCAGAACCCCCAGATCTGGGGCCTAACCCCACTCATCTGCCCTGATCCATTTGCCCTGAGAGCAGTGAGCATGGAGGGACCTGTGCAGCAGGGAAACCCAGGGCAGGATCCAGCCCCAGGCATGTCCCTGCTCCTAACCCACATGGGGCTGATGCTGTGGCGATGGGGGAAAGCTCCTTGGCTGCTCCACCTGGCATCCGTGCTGCGTGACAGCCCCTACGTGGCTCCCCGCTGAGCAGCTAACCAGGGCGAAAGCACAATTCTGGTACCAGCCCCGCTGCCCAGAAGCATCCTTGTCACAGAGGCTGCAGCCAGAGCGATGCAGAAATGCAATGTCAGGGCTGCAGAGATGCAGCGCCCGGGCTGCAGAGATGCAATGGCAGGGTTGCAGTGATGCAGTGCCTGGGATGCAGAGTTACAAAGCCAGGATGTGGAAATGCAGTGCCAGGGCTGCAGCGATGTGGTGCTGGGATTGCAGAGGTGCAATGCTGGGGTTGCAGAGTTGCAAAGCCGCAACGCAGAAATGCAGTGCCAGGGCTGCAGTGATGCCGTGCCCAGGATGCAGAAACGCAGTGCTGGGGTTGCAGAGATATGAAGCTGGGATGCAGAAATGCAATGCCGGGGCTGCAGTGATGCATCAGGCAGCCGCTGACCGGAGACAGGGCGCCATCTGCCGCGTCCCTGTCACACGCCAGGGCATGGCATGTCCCCAAACCCGCCAGCACAGAGCCAGCCACCCTACCCAGCCAGGGGGGTGAGTGCTGCCTGCTCTGCTCACCCCTGTCCCCTTCTGCCTGCGGGCGTGACAACCAGGAGAGGTCACAGCCCGGCACAGGATGGGTGCAGTGCAAGGTTTGGTGCTTCTGGGGTGCAAGGGCAGCCCACAGCACTGTGGGCACAGCTCGGAGAGCCTCAGCCACCTCCCCTGTGGCTCTGACACCCAGGGCACCCATTTTCTGGCAGTGTGGTCGTGATGAGGATGCAAATGCCTCCAGGCTGCCTCCTTTGGGCTCCTAGTGCTGGGGCTGGGGGGAAATTAGGGTTGTCCTACAAAATAAATCCAGGGAGCAGGGCAGTTAGGTGGCCGTTCAGGGGGACATTGGCAGCAGAAACAGCCAGAGAGGGACAGAGAGGGAGTGAGGCATGGAAGGGACAGGATGGAGCATTACAGGGGACAGAGGTACCTGAGACCCTCCTGGCACTCTGCTCTACATCACCAGGCTCAGACCCTGCCAAGGGCTTCCAGAGGCACTGGGCAGCTTTTGCAGGACAGGTTTAGGGGGTGCCCCACCAAGGCAGGGGTGCCAGGCAGGGACAGGGCTGCAGGGACTGGAGGCCATGCCAGGCTGCAGGGGAGAGCAGGGACACTGGAGGGTCCCTGTTGCCGAGTGCTACCCATGGGTCTGCCTGGCTCTGAGCTCACCTGGGTGGCCACAAAACAGGGCAGCACCCAGGGAGAGCCAGTCCCCAAATCCCCATGGCAGAAGCACCCCACAGCTGAGCCTGTGCCAGCACTCAGGGCCATTGCTCCCGGCACCACGTGCTCAGCCCCAGCCGGTGGCAGGTTGGCACCTCCAGCTCTGCACGGTGCCACCTTCCCGGGCACCACACTGCCAAGCAGGTGAAAATCAACACACAGGGGCTGTGCAGTCGAGGGATGCGGCATGAATATGGATGAGGCCGAGTGGGCTCATGAATATTAATGCCCGTTGTGGCTTTCAGGAACACTAACGCGGCGCAAAGATCTAATATTACTCTTGGCCGTGCAAATACAGCGATATCCTCACGTCAACTCTGACTGCCCACTGCCAGGACCGTGCCAGGCGTGCTCCCGCTGGCAGGGCCGGGGTGGCATGCCCGGACTCAGCCCATGCCCCCAGGCTCTGTGCCCCAGCGCTCAGGCAGCCCCCGGGGGGAGTGGGACGGGAGCCCTGCTGTCTCTGCAACCCCGAGGTCCTGAAATGCAGGGAGGAAGAGCCAGGCAGGCAGGGAGCTGACTGCTCTGCGACCGTGGCACTTGTGCCCTGCCAGCCCCGGCAGCCAGCCAAGGGATGCTGCCTGGGGAGCAGGAGGGTGCCTGGGGCTGGCACACCCCGTGGCTGGGGAAAATTGCACTGACCGGCTCCAGCCCCTCTGGGCAAGGGGCAGCCCAAGCTGGCAGGGTGCACACGGGCCAGTAATGCTTTAAAAAGGCACGACTGATGAAGGTTACAGAGCCAGAGGGAGGATTCCCCAGGGAGCTGGGAGTGTCTGAGCATCCTTCCAGCCGTGCCACTGGCAGGCTCCACGGGAGGGGAGGGCAGGCAGGGCGTCGGGGAGGCACGGGGATGGCAGGTGGGATGTGACCGCACTTGGGACACACACTTCCCCTCCTCCCTGTCCTTGGGCAGGATGGGACCTGGGGAGCAGCTGTCCTGCAGCTTCCCAAAGACCCTGGGCCAGAGAGCTCCCAAGCTGGGACCTGAGGATCAGCCACGCTGAGGGCCGTGAGGACCTAAGGTTGCTCCCCCACATCCGTCCTTCCTCCCTCTGCCCAGATATCCATCTGCATCTCCTCTCAGCAGCTACACCTCCCAGGACAGCACTGCTGCCAGCAGGGACACGGCTGGGAAGGATTTTAGGGGTGTAAGCCTTTTGGCTTGGCAGAGCATCCCACCACATACCCCCAGCGCCAGGCTGGAGGGTGCCCTGGGCCACCTGTGTCCCCTTGGCGAGGCTGGCAGGCCCGGGGCCGGCGCGGCGGTCCCCGGGCACGGCGGCAGGCTCCCGCGCTCGGCCGGTGCAGCGTGAGGTCACACCCAGGCCCGTGAACCCGGGCAGGCACAGGGGGAACCTTCTAGTCACACAATTACTATATTATGTAGCACCAATAAAAAAAAAAAGGGGGGGGGGGAGGAAAAAGGGCTTGAAGTTTTCTTAGTGCCACATAGTAAACTATTTATAGAAAGCCAGGCGTGAATGGGCCGCTCACAGGCCACACTCCTCCTCGGCGTCAGGATCTCCAGGAATTATTCTGTGCAGTCACATTGTTGTATTCACCCAGAGATTGAGTTTAATTACAGACACGCGGGCGAACAGGCTGTCAGTGTTCCAGCCTCGCCAGGGAAAGGGCAACTGAGCTCCCTTTAATGAACGTATTTTAAAAAGACCCAAGGTTGAAATAGAGAGGGGGAGGAGGGGGGCTGGCAGAGGCAGGGATGGGGGTGGCAGGGTTGGGGAGAAGGGGCCACGGGGGGGATGCGGGGTACCGGGAGAGCCACGGGGGCTCTCTGGGTGGGGGAATAGGGCTGGGATGCCGGGGAGAGGACGGGGACAGCGGGCACGGGGTGTGCGGGGCACACAGAGCAAGAGGCGCGCGGCCCAGATGTGGCCAGAGCTGCTCACAGGATGCAGGGCCCCGAGCATCCGCTGCGCGTGGGATGGCAGATCCCTTTGGAGACCCGGAGGAGCTTCCCAAAGAAAACGGGGGGGAGTGGGGAGGGCTCCCAACTTATTACAGAGCAGGGTATAAACAGAACAAATAAATATAGAGCTGCTTTATTACAAGGCTGGCCAGCTCTGGTGGCTGGCTGATTACAGGGCAGGCTGCTCCAGTGCTACGCAAGCCCAGACCTCAATAAAGGCCAGATTGGAGCTGCCTTTTGCTCATTGACAACTTCGGCGCGCTCCCGCCGTGCCGCTCAGCTCCAGCGCGCCGCTGGCTGCCCCCGCGCCCCAGCACGGGGAGAAGGGGAAAATAAAAGCTTAAACAAATAGTGAGTAAGCGATGAGCAGGGGCAGGCGGGATCAGCAGCCTTGCAGACAAGCACTAAAAATACAGCTTATTTTCCTAAGGAGCCAGCAACTTCCAAAACTGGAGATTTAACCAAAAAAAAAAAGGAAAGAATAAAATGCCATAAGAATTATAGATCCATGACGGGGGTGGGGGAAAGACCCAAGAACAAGGAAAGAAAAACACAGCGATGAGTAAGACACACACATGACGTACATAAATACACCGAGACGGAAATGTATAAGCCTCCTGCACACAGAGCCACATGCAGGCACACGCAGAGGCACACGTGCGGGGCCGGCTCCCGGCTCCTGGCTCCCGGCTCCTGGCTCCCAGCTCCCGGCTCCCGGTTCCCGGCGGGGATGGAGCCAGCCCGCGCTCTCTCCTCTCCTCTCCCTTGGGCCGAGGGCATTAACCTCCGCACACACACACACACATCTTTCCAGGGCTCGGGCTGAAAGGGCACTTTGTCTCCCGGTCCCCGGCACTCTCTACACCTGGGCTCCCAAGCCACCACTGGCGAGGTGGTGGCCGCTGTCCCCGAGGGCTCCCGCGACCACCTTGGTGCTGAATCCTTGGCACCCGTCACAATCCGCGGACCCTGTGGTGGGACGGAGGGTCGGGGCACAGACCCAGCCAGGCCAGGAGCCTCCTGGCCAGCAGCCGAGGCAGCCCCATGCCCGGGCGGCCGGCCAACGCACCAGACCCCGGCGTGCCCACAGGAGATGAGGGAGGGATGGAGACCAGCACGTCCGTGGGGCTGCGGGTCGGGAGGCTTTAAAGGAGTTGATTTAGTATTGTCCCACCTGCCCTGAAATGGGCACTTGAGCAAGGGATGGAGGTTGCCTCGGGTCATCCTAGTGCTGAACAGAGCCCTTATAGCGCGGGGCAGGAGAAAGGGGCTGTTTTGGGATGAGCCGGCTCCCCTGGGCACAGCTGGGTGGGACTGCTGTGGTCCCACATGTCCCCCATCCACAGCTCTGCCAAGGAGATGCTCCCCCAAACACCTCCCCATGGTGATGGATGAACATTGCCCTGACCACCAGCCCCACCAAAGTCCCCACGGCACCTCGGCACCCCTGCATGCTCCCCAGGGCATGAATTTAGCAGAAGGGGCAGAGCTGGAAGGGAAAGCAGGCAGTCCCGCTGCTGTGCAGCCTTTCTCTGGTTTGCAAGGGTCCCTTCCCTGAAGGCATCACTGTGTGCCCCAAGGGACCCCGGCCCCCAGCCCCACACACTGCCCACCCTGCTCCACAGCAGAGCCTGGCCATGGTGCTCTCAGGGAAGCTGCATGGGACAAAGCGAGATACAGCAGAGCCCCAAATCTCCTTCCATGCCCTGCATGGGATGGCAGCACCCAGGCCATGCCAAGGCACCTGCCACCTCTGCTTTTCTTTTGCCCTCACCATCCACCATCATCTGCAGGGGCAGGTCCCCCGCCAGGCGCACGGTGCACATCACACGGCACACGGTGAGCCCGGGGCTGGCCGGGGCCACCGCGGCAGCCCCCACTGCTGTCCCCCCCCAACCCAAGGAGCGGAAAACAGATCTCTGCAAAGGGCAGCTCATGCGGAAGCTGTTCGCATCCCGTACTGCGGGCTCGACGGGTGAGGAGCAGGGCAGCTCCTGGGTCGCCGGGTTATCGGATGATAACAAGCCAGCACAGCCCGAGCACGCGACTTCCAGCAATGCAAGGCTGCTTCCTTTGTTTTGGGAAAACAAGAGGGGAACAAGACCTTTTCTGGCACGTTCTTGCCCGGCCTGAAGCTGTCCCCCACTTGCACCGGCTCGGAGCAGGGCCATCCCCTCTGCACCGCTCCCAGCAGGAGGAGGGGGCCGGGGCCAGCCCTCGCCCTTTTCGCCTTTCCCGCCTCCGTGAGGAGCAGGGCTGGACCTGGTGACCCACCAAGCAGGGCTGGACAGCCGCTCCTTGCATCTGGTGGGGGTCCCGGCTGCCTCCCCAGCCTGGCTGTGCCACGGGCTTGCAGTCCTGCTGGAGACCCCCTGGTCCTGCCTGCACAAGCCCATCTCCTAAGCACCCTCAGAGGGCAATGCTAAGGTTCAAGAGGGCCAAGACACCCACACTTTGGGCTGCAGGGACCCTACCATGGCAGGGTTAGCTCAATGTCTCCCCCATCCCCAAATGTGGGGCTGAGCTCTGTATCAGCGCAGGGGAGCGGCACAAGGCGGCACAGGGCTTGGGCAGCCATTCCCACCTTCCCCTCCATCCCATGGACCTGCTCTATCCTCACAGCGGTACCCCCCGCTCCCCAGAGAGCTGCGGGTTTGATGGGGGGGGTGGGAGACCCCCCCACCCCTTCCCCAGCGGAGGAGGAAACATAATAAGAAAAATAAAATTTATAAGCGAGGCAGTAATTACAGTGTGGCTACAAAAGGCTGCCTCCTCAGGGCCATCATTATGTGGCTAAATTTAACACCCCGCGTGGCTGCTCGGAGGGGGGGAGCCGCGTCCCAGGGCTCTGAGCATCCACACAGACGCCGGCTCCTGCTACCTTCCCTCCGTGCCGGCCAGGGCAGCACAGCTGAACGGCAGCCAAGAAAGCCATAAAGCAGGTCAGAATTTTTTAATAGTCTATTTACCAAGATGCTGTTTTTACTGCCGAGGTTTCTCTCGTTTTATCTCTGGCTTTTTTTTTTTCCCCCTCTCTCTCTTTTTCCCCTGACTCCTGAACAGACTGGGCTGTATTTTCTGTTTTAGGTTCCTCTCTCTCACTTGCTCTAAATACTATTTTCAGAACTCTAATTTTATACGGTATGTCCCTTTTTTTTCTTTCTCTTTTTTTTTTTTTTTTTTGGTAAATATTTGCCATGACTAAGCCAGGACACATCCCGTTTAAAAGGCTCCCATCCCACAAAACATCAGCCCTTTAATGACATGAATCTCATTAACTCTCCCCATGAAAAGAGGTATAGAAAGGGAGCATCACTCAGCCCCTCTGAGTTCCTGTATCTGCACAGACATATATTTAGCTGTGTGTACTGTACAGTCACAGGAGGGGACAGTCTGGGCACACGCACACCACCTCATTCAGCCAGAGGGACCCAGAGCAGGGGCCCCTGGGACCAGTGGGTTTTGGGATATCCGTCTGTCTGGGATGGGGTTGGGAAGGGCTCCGGGCCCAGTGGAGCCGGAGCCGGTCCCCAAGAGCTGGCGGCCAGGCACAGAAGAGCCTCAGAACCCCTCCAAGCTGGGATTTGGGATCCTCTGAAGGACCTTCTCCAGCCTGCAGGGCCGGTTGTGTAGAGCCCACCTGTGCAAGGAGCAGGGCTGTGAGGGGAGGCCAGGCACTGCCCTCTCCAGGTCCTCAGCCCCACCAGTCGGGTTCGGCACTGGGCGGCAGACGTTGGCTGCACACTTGGAGCTTGACCCTGAAGGGCCAGCACAGGGTCCCGGGAGAGCTACTGGGTCTGACAGCCCAGTGAGGTTTCCTTACTGAGGTGAGGGTCCATCTGCACCCACTACAGATACCCAACACTGGAGCTGGCAGAGCATCTGCAGCCCAGTTGCAAGCACCGCATCCCTGGGGAGCAAGCAGGGCTCCCAAGAGCTCAGGCTCTTCCAGCCTTCCTCCCAGCAGAGGAGGAGGCTCTGCCTCCATCCATAACAGCATCTTCTGTTGGAGAACCTGTTCATCCACAGTCCCATGCTGGGCATGGTCATCCCTACTTCAGCATGGTCTTCCCTTCCCCAGCATGGCCACCCCTTCCTTGGTTTGGGGTTTCCTTCCTCAGCATGGTCATCCCTTCTTTAACATTGTCATCCCTTCCTTGGCATGGTCATCCCTCCCTCAGGATGGTCACTCTTTACTCTTGGTTCAACAGCTGTCTGGTGCCAAAGGGTGAAACCCCAGGAGATGCCACAGGCTTCCCCATGGCTGAGATCTCACCCACAGACCCTGAAGCCAAACACAGCAGGAGAGGTCCATGGAGAAGAATCTGATCTCTCTTTCCCAGATGCTCTCTGCGTTTTCCCTCTCATTTCTAGTCCAACCAGGTTATAGTGCTATCCCTCAGCCCCACCACACCCCTACCATGCTGGCATCGGGTGAGCATGTTAGCACGACCTCCTCCTCCTCCTCCAGAGCTGTCCCCAGCAAGCTGGGTGTGAAAGCTGTGCAAACGTACTGCTGAGCCCACAGCATGGGGCATGGCTGCGCTCACCACCTTCACATGGGTGCTTCTCCACATTTTGGGGGAGACAGCAAGAGAAATAACCCCAAGAAGGGCTGCAGACAGGCAGTGCCGTGCAGAGACCAGCACTGCTGCAGTCGTTGCACTGAGCAGCACAAGCTCTCCAACCCATAAATAAACCTGGGGGGATTTCACTTCTCTGCTGTTTTCTTTACATTGCTTTAAAGATTTGGTTTCGGCAGCCGAGGAGACCCAGCATTAAGCAATACCACCGGCTCAGGCAGCAGATGCCCACAGTCAAAAGATAACACATCCACACTGGCTTCATGCATACTCTCTGGTTTGGGACCCTCTCCCCATGACAGGGCCACATTTCCAAGCATTACCACAACCCGGAGAGCAAGACACGACTGGAAGGGGAGACTCACACCTCCCCAAGCGCATGGCTCCCAGAGCTGGGGCTTTCTGCAGCCGTGCCGGGAGCCGGAGCCCGTGTGCCGGGCAGGGTTCTGCGCGCGCATGCCCCGCCGAGCCAGGCTCCCCCCCGGCCCCCAGCAGCCAACATTAATTCATTAACAGTCCCATTAACACCCAGCTGTGGTTTCCCCCCAAACTCAGGCAGGGACCCGCTCCCCTGTGACAGCTGCTGACAGGCCAAGTTTCCACCTTCAGCCCTTCTGGAGTTCTATATAAAAATAAGCGGGGCTTTTTTTTCAAAAGGAAAACTGTATTTCCCCTATCCGCACGCCCGTGCACACGTGCAGGACTGCAGCAGGAATTTGCTCCAATTTCCCCCACCCACAAACACATCACCTTTGGCCAGAGACCAAACATGGGCATTTTCAGCCCAAAATATCAGGTTTTTCAGCACCCAGAAGACAAGAAGCTGGCATGACCCTAAGCTGGGCTAACTAGGGCGCCCGCTCCCCTGCCACGGGGTGCTGGGAGACCCAGCGGTGCTCCCGCCAGGGCCTCATCCAGCATCTTCAGCAAGGCAGCTGCCAGCTGCCCTCCTGGCATGGCCGAGCATCCTGTTTGCGGTCTGGTACCCAATTTCTATTTTCCCCTTTTCATCGTCTTTCCCAGACAGCTGTGAGCACCAGATGCTCCAGCATCCCAAGGAGATGCCCAGCCCAGAACCTACCTGGGACCTGGTAACCAACATCTATTTTCTCCTTTTCCACATCATCATCTTTCCTTGACAGCTGTGAGCACCAGTTGATGTTCAGGAGGCAACCCCTGACCCCCCAGAAGCCCTGGACCACCCTGTGCCCCAGAGGGGCTGATGTCCTTGCCCTGCTGCAGCCGGCTGCATACCAGGCTCTGCAGCCTGCGTCAGCAGCACAGGAGCTGGCTCTCTGGCTCTCTCACTGGGAAACTGGAGACCAGGGAGCAGAGACCTCCATGAAATGAAGGCCCCAGGGGATCAGAGCACTGCTCAGGGCTGGCTGGGTGTGCTTCCTTGGGTATGTCACCAATGGAGTGGCTTCAGCTCCCTGGAGAGGACAAAGCAAGGGCCACCTATCCCCCAAGGTGCCTGGCCCCTAGCAGAGTGCCCTGCTTCCCTTTGATCCGGAGGTGTTTGCCTCACCGAGAGCCCTTTAACTACTCGTTCCTTTAAATAGCAAAGCTCACAAATGCCCTATACGGCTCCGTGTCTATACGTTGTCTATATATTTGTGTACACACACGCACACAACACACAGAGATTTATTCGTGTTTTCAGAGTGGTTCAGGATACATTCCAGGACGAAATTCCAGCCAGTGCTGGAGCCAAGAACATCAGTGGCCCCGGCGTTCGCTGCCCCCTCTGCCTGCGCACACACTAAATACGGAAAGGGAGAGGTATAAATAGAGAGAGAAATACATGAATGGCCCTGTTTCCTTACTCAGATAGATAGGACGCGAAGGTCCGAGCGGAGTGGGAGCAGGCAGCCTCAGGAATCCGATGGTTGTGCCCCCTGGGGTGCAGCGCAACCCTCCCTGGGTGCTGCTGCCTGCCCAGATGTGCCCAGCTGTTCGGTACCACCTCTGCATGGGCTGGCACGACTGGCAGAGGCTACAGGGGCATTGGCTCGAGGGATAGGGATGGACCAGCTCTTGGAAACACTGAAAAAAGCTGCCCGTGTATGTCATAGGAGAAGGGGCACAGCTGGAGGTATTGGGGGAGCCTGGGAAGGGCTCAGGACAGGCAGGGACATGGTGAATAAACCTGGCAGCCTCTTTCGGGCACAGCGGGGGTGCAGGGTGCTGGAGAAGGCAGCACCGGGGGTGCAGGCAGCACCGCTCCTCTGCCCTGCCCGTGGCCGGTGGAGCCGGCGGGGATGGCAACCCCCCAGTCCAGACCCCATCAGCTGGGGATGGAGAAGCCGCCACATCCCTTGCTGACACAGAGCAGTGCCTTTAGAGCCCTGTCAAAGTCCACCTTGTTCTCCTCCCCAAAAGGTCCTTTGCTTGTAGGAGCCGCTGCCACATCCTGAGCTGAAGGGCTGGAACAGGCAGCCGCGGGGCACAGCAGCAAGGGGCAGCCTGTGCCCTGTACCTTCCCCCTGCCAGCCATTCCCGCATCCCCCCTTTGCCCTCCTCTAACCCAAACACAGCCCCAGCGAGCTCAGCCTGGTGAGGCCGGGACCCCAGACGCCTGCGCGCTCCCCGCTGCCCCCCGCGTGCTCCCCAGTGCCGGGCAGCTGCTGTGGCCGCGGGGCCAATAATGCCCAAGATGTGGGAGCGGGGCCGGGGGTGGCAGCGGGGGGATTGCTGCTCCGCTTTCCGGAGGGGGAAGGGGCTCTCCCCCTTCAATGCTCCCGTTTGAGCTGAGGCCTGGCACTGGCTCAAACCACTGCTTGCTGACACGAGATCAATCATCCCCCGAGCTGAGCTGCTGCTCGGCAGCACCGCACGGCCGGTGCCCATGCATGGGCTGGGGCCTCTCCTGCAGGAGTGGGGTCTGGCCCCTTCTGCCAGACAGCCTGTGATGCCCCTCCGCCTGCTTGCAGCAGTACCCGGCGTGGCGTGGCGTGGCGTGGCACAGCATGGCACGGCACAGCTTTACATGGCATGGCACAGCATGGCATGGCATGGAGAGGATGAGGAAGACTTCGACTTGCAAAGGACAGTTCCCTGCACATGCCAGACCACATACCACTGCAGAGCCAAGGGCCATGCAGTGCCCCAGAGAGGGTGGCTGTGGTGGCGCTTGTCCATCCCTCCATCCCCAAACAAGCCATGCTGGGCTGAAGTGGGGCCGGGACCAAGCAGGCAGCTGCCCACACCTGGCCCGGGTGCCACCCACTCTCCGCAGTAGCAGTGCCAGAGCTGCGGCCAGGCACAGCCGCAGTCACAGGGGGTCAGGCTGTGAAACCCCCTCATCCCCACGGGGCTCCCAGGACAGCAGCCGCTGCTGCCACGGCACATCCCCATCCCTGGCAGAAGCAAGGGCTGGAGCAATCACAGCCAGCCCGGCCCCGGCCCGGCTGCTGGGGGCTCGCTCCTTGCCTGCACTCTGGGTACTATTTTGGGCAGGCTGCTGCCCCAGGGTGTCTGTGCCAAGTCTGGTTTTAGCAGCATGCAGCTCCACTGACTCACTGCTTGTGCAAGCGGCCTGTGGCTGCCGGCGGCAACCCAGAAAGCACGCCCTGGCCGGGCCCCCCTCACCTGATGGGGCCTCAGCAAATAAATAAATAACACCGCAGTGCCACAACACCGCCTGCCACGCGCCTCCACGGCAAACACCGCGGCGGGGCCAGTGCCCATGCAGCGGTCGGCCCCCACGCAGTAATGAGTGCCTGTGCTCCTCCCCAAATGCCCCACTGTGGGCACAAAGTGCTGGCCCCTGGCCCCCGTCCCCTCCAGTCATCAGATGTGGCACTCTGCCCCTTGCGCCCGTCGGTGCCGGCATGCACGTTCCTGCTCTTGTGAGCATGCTCGTGCTCTTGCACACGCGCTCATGCTGAGCACAGGCGATCCTCTGCTCCTCCCAACTGCAGCAGCGTGCAGCTCCTTGCGTACATGTGTGCCCCGCTCCCCCCCGCACGGCCACAGCCCACCGCGTTTCCAGCATGGGACCCAGACCCCAGGGCAGCAATGAAATGGGGTGACCAAGGTTTGCTCAGGAATGAAGCAAGGACCGCACAAGCGGCCCCAATCCAGAACCGGACACTGGCACCCATGGGTCTCACTGGACTAGCACAGCACAGATGCTTGGCTGCACACAAGAGCTTGCTCTGCTCATGCAAGCATCCCCAAAAGCCAGTCCCACGCTGCCACCTCTGCCCCGAGCCAGCCTGCCTGAGGCCTTGCAACTTTTGCACTGTTCAGCCCTGCTAGCCACAGCGCCACGGCCACCGGCTCCTTCCCCAGCTCTGTGCCGAGGGAGCCCGGCATGGCTGAGCACTCGCAGCATCTTCTCCCCCGGACCATGCACCCTGCGTGCAAGCAGCCCATGTCGCGCCCACACCGCCGGCCCCACTCTGGCCCGGTCACAGCTGCAAAGCCGCAGCCACCTTGCGCTAATTAAAAACATCCCTCATTGGAAAGAGCCAAAGGGCTGCTTCCTCCCCACCGCACCAGGCTGGCGTGGGTTTGAGGGATGCCGTCCCCGCCCTGCAAAACGCGCGGCCCACCACCGCCTTCGCCCTCGGCCAGACCACGGCAGATCCGCTCCCCGGGGCTTATTTTTAGCGCCTGTTAAAAAGGAGAGGCAGGGCACTGAAGGCCGGCAGCGTGCAGGCAGGTGCCTGGCTGGACCCTGAGGCAGTGATGGCCGGTGGCTCCAGCGGGCGCCCTGGCCGCCCTCCACCTGCCCCGCTGGCCCGTGTCCCCTCGCGGGAGGGGGACGGGCGCCTGGCCCCCGTCCCAGCCCCGGTGAGGAACAATAAGAGGGACACTGACCCCCGGGCGCCCTGACGTCAGCCGGCACCGCCGCCGGCACCGCCGCCAGCCCTGGCTCAGGGCTCCCGCTCGCCCTCGGCCAGGGCCGCGCTGGAAGCCGCCTGTTTGTTTATCTTCCTCTCCGGCATTGCTTGTTTTGATGGCACATCCTCCTCCTCCTCACCGGGCCCCGGGGTCGAGCCGTGAACCCACTGCGTCCTGTTTGCCGAGGTCCCGCGCTCAGCTTGCAGAGGCATGGAGCAGCCGCCCCCGTGCACACCGGCCGCAGCAGATAAAAATACGCAGGGCGAAGCATCCTGGGGCGCGGGGGGGACTATTTGCACTGATGGTATCAGTGGGTTTGTCCCCAGAGTACCTGTCCCTGCCTTCCCCAGGGTGGGGGGCACGGTGCCACATGGACCCCCTGACCCTGCCCTCCTCGCAGAGCCGGACCACAGGCTCTGGCAGAAGCTGTGTCACAAAACTCCAACCATAGCCAGGCCGGGACAAGCTCTCAAAACCATGCGTGAGCACCCCATGCTGCCCCATGGGGTCATCTCTGCAGCCCAAAGGGACACCTGAGGACAAAACACCTCCAACCCGCTGGGTCTTAGGCTGCTGGGAAGGGTGCTGAGGCAGCCCCGGGGTGCTGAGCCCTCTCCAGCCGCCTGCTCTTTCCCCTCACGGCGTGAACCCCTGGGCTTGCCAATAAAAGCTGCCGGCTTTGCTTCGGCTCGTACACGGCCGCCGCTCTCCTTCCAGCTCTGCCCAAGCCCAGGCAGCTGCTCAGCAGTGAACCCTTGCCAAAAACTGCGTGTGTGAAAGCGTCGTTTCCTAAACGTATAAATATTCCCAGGGCTTTGCTGGAAAACTCCCCATGATTAGTTAAAATGCCCTGGACAGCCGAGTGCACACAAGCCCAGGGAAAGGGCATGTTTAAGCTGAGAGGCAGGAGCGTCCATGTACCGTTCTGCCCTGGGGAACTGGCAGGTCCTTTCCTCTCCATGGGGGATGCAGCAAAGGTTTGGGAAGCAAGCGCTTTCCCGCATCCCGCCAGGCCTGCACCACACCATCACAGCCCCTTCCAGCCAGGAGGTGCTTACCGCTACCAAACATCCACAACCTGAAGCCCCGTTTCCCAGAAGGAGAGGCTGGAAGGACCATCAGATCTCTCCTCCTGACCTCCTGCCCACTGACGTTCAACCACGCACATCCCGAAAACAAGGCCAGCAACTTGGTTTTCTTCCAGGCGGGCTCCCAGCCCACTTTTGGAGACATCAAGAGATGGAGGATCAACCACTGCCCTTGGGAGCGTGCCCCGATCACTAATCACCCGCGGGAGCAAACCCAAGTGCCTCCATCCTAGCTCCAAATTGCCTGGCTCCGTCTCCCAGTGCCTGGCTCATGCTCCGCTGCTCTCCATGAGATTAAAGAGAGCCCTTCACTAACCAGCATTTTCTCCTTGTAAAGACCCTCACGCACTGTAATCAAGGCGCCTCTCAATTTTCTCCCTGATAAGCTAGACGGAGCTCTTCCCTTCCAAGTCTCTCAATGCCCGGCTCATTCCCCAGCCCTCAATTCATTCCTGCGACTCCACGCTGATTGTCCGGCGTCTTTTTGAAAAACCAGACACAGGAGTCGGTCGCAGCATTCCCAGCTTGCCACAGCATGTCCCAACGGACCCCAGCCCCTCTTGCTGCTCCTTTTTGGAGCTGGCAAATGGAGTACAAAATTGTGTGGGGGCTCTGAAATGCCTGCCCAGAGACAACAAGATCATCTAGCCCACCCTTCTGCTGCAGGAAGAGATGGGAGACTGGGGTGAACAGCCAGATTTGGTGGTGGAGAGCTGCAAAGCTATATTTGGAGTTCCTCACTAACACAAGACCTAGGAGGCATCAGGAGGAACGACGAGGTACCACGTTCAAACCAAAGGCAGCAGCTGCTCGCATCTCCTGGCTCATTGCCGTGGGATGGTACATGGGCCAAAAGCATCATCAGCAGGTTTATAAAGCAACGGGATGAATGCAGAGAGGACAGATCCCCGCGGGCAAACTGAAAGCACAACTGCATCCCTCAGACCCGGCTGCCTGGGGATGCAGAGGGGAAGCATTTCCCAAGCCCTGCCATTCCCTGTCCAGTGCTCCAGCCCCAAGATGATGCTCCTGGGCTGTTCCCGGGACACACAGTGCCAACTGCCCTCCCATCTTTTAAGTCTCTGCCGGATGAGCTCCCCACCAGCCACTTTTGCCCAGCTTTGTGCAGGGCTGCGTTGCTCCCCTCCTGCCGGCCCCGCTGCCCGAGCAGCCACCTGGCACCACCGAGCACCTTCCCCCGTGTCCCACACCCTACCAGCTCTTGGAAGACTCTGAGTTTCAAGCCTGATGTTCATCTTTAGCAGATGTTGTTCAGCCGACCCTTGGACAAAGACGTACTTCATCATCCCCTGATCCTGGCACGTCCGCCTGCATCCTTCCAGCGACAGCACCGAAACATTTACTGACTGCTTCTGCCATGTCTGCTCCAGTATCAATCATTTTACCACCTCCGTCTACTAATAAGCTTATCCCGTTGCTGGGAGCTTGGGGTTTTCTCCTACTACACTAAATAAAAGCCTTTCCTTCTGTCCTTCGCCATGATTTTTCCCTGATGTCTTTAGCTTCTGTTATCCATTTTCTACACTTCATAATTTCTAATTTATATTGATTGCTATCTACTCCCGCTTTCCCATTTGTTATAAACTGCTCTTTTATTTCTAATTGCTGCCTTCACTTCGCCGCTGAACCAGAACGGGCTCTCGGCCAGCGCTGCCCTCTTTCTTGATTGTGGAATTGTGGCTTTTTGTGGCTTCTGAAATTCTTCTGAAAGAGCTCACCATTTTCATTCACATTTTTCTATCTAAATGTTTCCTCTGAGCTGATTTCACTCATAATTTTCCCTCTGCTTTGGGAAATTAGCCCTTTCAAAGCATGAAGGATATAAATTACTATTTAGGAATGTCCTTTCTTTGCCCAGGGTGAATGTAATCTGGTCATGATCATCAGTCCCTAGGCAACCTCCAAGTTGCAGTCCAGCAGTGAATTCATCTCTATCCATCATAACCGGGGGGAAACAAAAGTTGCCTGCGCTGGATGCAATGCCTCTTGTATAAAAAAGGGATCATCTCTAATTTTTAGAAACTCTGCAGATGCTTTATTGCTGGCTGTGCAAGAGCATCAGCGTGTGTCTCACAAAGTGATGTCCTCTCGAAGCCCATGTGACCCCACAGACACCCTGGCTGACTCCCTGGTCCCCAGCAGACACCGCTGCTCCCCACTCCTGCGCCTTCACAGCGAGCACAGCAACGCTCAGAAGCATCCTGAGTCTTTTTTGCATTGATGGGCATCGATCATTTCTGATCTTGCCACATCGGTTTGAATCATTTTAGTGCTTCTGTGATTATTTCCAGTACTGAAAAAGGATCAGAGGAAAAACTCTCTCCTTCCAGCCCCAGTTTCTCCAAAGCACATGTCTCATTTTAGAGCTGAGCGTGCCAAGGGGAGAGTGGTGGGCACAGCACAGATAACAGGCAGAAAGGCACTTGTCACCGCAATGCACCACTGCAAAGCCACCCCTAAAAGCAGCAGAGGAACCAAAAGGACCAAATGGTTTCTCCTCATTCACCTGCTCCCTGCTTGCCATCAGCATCGGTGTTTCAGGTCCACGGCAAGTGCGGGAGGCAGGTGAGGATGCCCCAGCCATGGCACGCTCCCATGAAGCAGCCAGCCTGGCTCGCACCCCTGGCAACTCCCAGAAGCCAGGCAGCAGCGAGAGGGTGACAAAATACGGCGCCACGTCCCCATCCAGTCATGCCAGATGTGCCCCCAGCTCTGCTCACCCTGCAGACAAGGTGCAAGGACACAAGGAGGGCCATGGGGGAGCCAGTGGGCATTACCTCTCTCCCAGCAAGTCCAGCCATCCCCACCAGTGCCCCCATCCAGCCCAGCACACCCCACAGTGGGGCTGCTGGTGCCGGCTCCCCACCACCCCTTTGCCAAAGAAGAGAGGATTTGCACCACTCCTTACCTCAGCCATGAAGTTCTGCTGAAACATCTTCTCCTGGAAGGGCTCTGTCCGCAGGCGGTCTGCAAGGGAAAGCAGGGATCAGCTCGGGCAGGTCTGGCCAGACCTCCCACCCTAGCTTCCCCTTCCCCTGCCCATGAGGCGAGGGGGCTGCAGTGGCACAGCTCCAGCATGCTCATCCCAGAGCCAGCAGGAGAGGCCAGTGGGCCCCTCAGGCTAGGGAGACATCACCCGGCTAGCAGAAGGTGCAAGGACCACAGGGAAGTGGAGGAATAAGGTTGAGCCTGTTGATGTACGCAGCAGCCAGGTAGCAGAGCCCAGAGCGCACCCACGCTTGTCCCAGCACCCTCCTGCAGAGAGGAGCAGGGGACAGTGGCAGAACATGCTCAGCACCATTCCCAGCTTGAAAGAGCTGCCTGGGTCTGAGCACCACACAGCCATGCTCCACGGGGCAGGGGACTGCTTGTCTCCAGCTGCTTTTCTGGAGGAGTGAGCCAGGCTATGCCTTCCTCTTGCAGGACAGGGACAAACCCCTGTTATCCCTCATTCTTCTCTGCACCTCCTTCAAAGCACTATTTTTTCCCCATCATTGCTAAGATGTTGTCTGGAGAAGCACCTGGCCAGCTTTGCTCAACAGCACTGGTGCAAACCTTCCTCCCAGCTTCCTGCCCAGGCAAGGGACAAGAGAGGATGCCTGCCCCCCAGCATGAGTCCCTGGACCCAAACTGGGTTGTCCTGGCTGCTCCAAGCCCTGAAGAGCGAGCACACAGCAAGGGAAAAGAGAGCATGGCCAACTGGCACAGCTCTAGCGCAGCTGCAGGGCAGATCCAGGCTCCTGTGGTGGGGTACCTGCCATGGTAGGGGGTCTGGACCACATCACCTTCCTGGCCATGATACACAAGTCAGGGCTGGCCCCCATTGGACCCCACATCCTGGGGGGGCAAGGTTCACACGGAAGGGCAAGTATCACCTCTGGCAGCAGGACAGAGCACGGTGCTAGCAAGGGAAAACCCAAAAAACAGTGCCCAGCCAACCTCCATGGGCAGAGAACACCCCCCCGGGTGGCTCCCCCAGGCAGGTCCTGACCCACGTCCTACCTGACGGGGCTTCCTCCCGCCTGTCCCCCCCAGTGGTGAGGCAGGCTGGGCACTGGAGGGGGGCCCATGCACATGGCTGCGCTTCCCGTGGTGCGGAGAGCTGGGAGCCCCTGGTTGCTCTCCAAGTGCTCGGCGAGCTACCGCACTCGGGAAAGGAGCCTGACACCACTCCAGGGCCAGCCCTTGGCATCCCCGCCGGCTCCTGGGGAGCGGCCAGGTGCTCTCGGCGAAGCGGAGAGCCCCTTGGCGACTCCCCAACTCCTCTGGCTACCGGTAAGGGCTGTTCCTCCCCCAGCTCTCCCCAGGGGCTACTCCCCAGCCTTCTGGCTACCATCTCTCTGCCAGCGCGGCTGAACATGAAACACAAGCCTGGCTGGGTAATAGCCAGAGGGAGCAGAGCACGCCAGCCCCGTGCTAAGGAGGAAACTCGTTCCCTGCTTGCTTGTCTCTCAGCCCCGGGCATTCCTCCTCACCTCTGCTGAGAGCAGCCCCGCTCTCCCTGTAGTCTTCGATCTCAGCATCCTTCTGGAGCAGCAGGGAGGTCAGCTCTTGTACCTGGTACTGCAGCGCCAGGCTCACCCGAATCAGGGGCCGCACGAGGTGACGGGACACCTAGGATGGAGGAGGGACACTCTAGGGAAGGTCCAGGGATGCACGCAGCTGTCCATAGAACGGTCAAAGCAGGGCAACCAGCAAGGTCCTAGCAAGAGCTGCACTCCTGGTCACACAGGGCTCCCCAAGACACCCCACATCTCACCCAAATCCAGTGGCAAGCAGTCAAAAAACATGAGCTGGGAGAAGGGAGCCAGAATGCTGCAGGACACGTCCCTCCATCCCAGCCCCTTTCACAGCTGGGGACTGCAGCATGGGAGAGTTTGGGTGGGAGAGCCCAATGGGGACAGGATGCAGGGGTGGGCAATGCTCCAGCCGCCATTTGGGGTGCAGCAGGAGGCAGAGAGGCCCCGCTGTGCCACCCAGACCCTCCCCACAGCTCTGCACACCCCAAGGCATGTTCCTACGCAGGAAACGGGCACAGCTGGATGAAAAACCAGAAGGGCCCGAGGTGTGAAACTGCGGCTCGGGGAACAGGAGAGACTTTCCCAGGGAGGCAAGATCAAAAGCAGCAGGGATCCCAATGCGCAGGACTCGCGCAGGCTGCAGCTCCCCATTGCAGCCCACTGTGCCCACCCTTAGCTTACGGCCGTGCAAGCCCGATGCAGAGCTCTGGGCTCGTCCCCTGCCCCGGAGCCAGGCTGGGCTGCCCTGGCCCACCATGTGTACGAAGCAGCCTCCTGCCCGTCACCTCTCGCAGCCCCTGGGAGGGCGTTTGGGATCCCCCCACCCCAGCACGCCCCTTGTCTTTGTGGCCAGGCTGAGCCCATGGGTGAGAGGGCAGCAAACCCAGCATCGCCTGCGAAGCCTTCTTGCTCCTGTGGCAAGCCCACGGTGGCCTCCATGCTCTGCTCAGCCCCAGGCATGAGCCACAGAGGTGACGGCCATCAGCCACCCAAGCGCTCAGAGGGCACCGTCCGCTGCAGAGCTGGGACGGGGCAAGCAGCGGTTTGCCAGGTGGGCTCCGTGCCCATCTCGAGCCCCTGGCCAGCTGCTGAGTAGAGCTTAGCAAGGCAGAGTTGGTCCCCATTCCTTCATCCACCCCAGCCACGCTCAGTACCCCAACTGCTTCCCGCCTCCTGGGTGCCCTGCAGACATCCAGCACGATTCCAAGCAAAGGGAGAAGAGCAGCTACCAGCCGAGAGCTAGGGCTTTGCATCAGCTCAGCCTCCACGCTTCTTGCCCAGGGAGGGACAGCAAGTCCCTAGGGCGAGCCAAGCCAGGACCCCGAGTTTATTTGCTCCCCAGTTCAACCTTGAAAGGAAGGACAGACACCCGGACAGCGGCTGGGGAGCCCAGCTCTCCTCCCCCTGGTGCCCAAGCACAGCCAGCCGCGGGGGAGAAGGGACCCGGGGGATTTCGGGCGATGCCTCCCCCGGCCGCCCGCCGGCAGCGGAGCCGCAGGGCCGGCCCCGGGGCCGGTGCTGCCGCCGGAGGCTCCCGCCGAGGCGGTTAGCGGGTACCGGGCGCCCTCTTGTGCGCGCAGGGCCGCAGGGCCCCGGGGTGCCGGCGGCGGCGGGGGCCGGCCCGGGCAGCCCCGGCCCCGCAGCGCCCATCCCGCCTGGCGAGGTGCTGCCCCGGGGTGCCCGGCTTGCCACAGCGGGATCCAGGGGCTGCTTCCCGAAACCCAGAATGGCAGGCAGCCCCGTGGTAAGAGCAACTCCTTAACAGCCGGGGAGACCCCGCTTTAATTCCCTCCGTCCCCTCGGGTACCTTCGGGGGTACCCGCCGCTCTGCGCCCCGCTTCACGGCGCGCACAAAGGAGAAGAGCATCGCCCTGCTATGCGGGGCGCTGGCAGGGCATCGTCCCAAACTGGACATCTCCCTGCTGCCCTGGTAGCAGCATGCGCTGGGCCACCCCTGCCTTGCCGCAAGGCACCAGCCAAGGTGCCAAAGCCTCAGTGGGAAGAAACGGGGACAGTGAACCCCTCGGCAGGGGCAGCAGGCGGAGCCAGGCACCCTACAGCCACCAGCAAGGCCCGAGACCACGCAAAAGCCTCCAAGCATTAGGAGACAGTCCTTAATTTTGGCCGTCACCCTCCCCAAACTCTCTACAGCTTTGCTCACCATCTCCACGGGCGCGGGGCAGCAGTGGAAGTCCCAGTAGAAGGGCAGTCCCGAGAGCTCGCTCTTCACGTGCAGGCTGAGGCCGCCGGCAGCGCGGTGGCAGGAGAAGGAGGTGGCGGCGTCCGGCTGCCCTGCCAGCAAGGGGCACATCAGGTTGCACAAGCGGTGCAGGAAGGAGGACACGGGGACCGTCAGCCGCTTGTTCAGCTCCTGGGGAAAGGCAAGAAGGTTAGGGGTACAGCTCCCGGGGAGCTCAGCACTGGGAAAAAAGCAGCAGAAACTCCAGCATAGAAGGAGCCAAACTACTTCTGTGTGTCCCAGTGCTGCAAAAAGCCATCCCTCGGCCTCGGCTTCCAGCCCCATGACAGGACGTTCCCCACTGGTTCTCCCAGGCCAGCTGAGCTGGAAAGGCTCTCCTGCCCCGCCAGCCCAGGAGGGTCTGGGTGGTGGGCAGGGTGCAATAGCCTCCAGTAGCGCATCTGCCCCACATGCCACCACAGTGTCACAGGCTGGAGGAGAGCTGTCACAGCTCAGCTAACAGCCAGAGCTGGGGGATGGCTGCCACTGCATGCCCACCCCTCCTGCCACCAGCCGCTCAGCACAGCCACTCTGTGATACAGGGACATGGCAGACAGGGGTGGCACATGGGGGCCTGGGCACACAGGCTAGGGTGAGGGGATGAGGCATGGCCCCATGTGTTTTGGGGGCCATGCTGACAGGACACCCCATGGGAACTTGTGCCTGGCTATGAAGGCGAGCAGGAGTCTCTCCGTCACTGGTGGGAAGACAGCCTCGTTTCAAGCTCCTCCTTGGTCCTGGGGAAATCAGCTGCCCATCCAGCCCACAAGTGAAACGAGTGTGCCAGCCTCAGCACGCAGCCCCAGTGAACACCTGGCTGCCCTGGGCATGCTAAATAGCCTGGCGCACTCTCCCAGGAGGAGGGTGCTTGGCCAGCCTGGGGTGACAGTGCTTGGGCAGAGCCGCCCGGGGACTCCCCAGGCTGGGCGTTTGCACCTGAGCCCTGTCAGATCCAACAGCCATTGTGTCACTAAGCAGTTTATGCTGGGATGTCAGCTGCTGCGAGGAGAAAAGGAGGTCCCTGGACTTTCCAGACACTCACCTTGGACCTTTGTCCCACGGCCTCAGCGTCTGCACTCTCGTACCAGACGCTGCTGAGGTCGGAGATCAGCAGGATGTAGCCAGTATCCCTGAAGCACGCTTTGGCAAGAAAAGCAGACTCACCAAAGCAAACAGAAGCCCAGGGCTGTGTCAGGAGGCTGCTCTCCAGCTCCTCAGAGCTCTCCATCTGAAAAAGAGCAATCAGGTCTCTGCCTCACACCCCACCCAGGAAGACCCGGGTCCCTGAGGTGGCCTCACGAGGACCCTCGGTCCCTGCTGGCCCCTCCATGATGCCAGCCCCACCTTGCAGCCAGGAGGTGAGGATGCTCAGCCAGCTCTGGTCACGTACATTCCCACACGTGCATGCAGCTCTGCTGGCACTAGCATTTTGGGAAGCTCTGTGCAGGGCAGTTCCTACCCCAGCTCATAATAAACACCCCCAAATCTACCAGCAATGTAACTGCTGCCTCCCCGACATTATCCGGCGCTTGCTGCCATTAATACAGCAAGACCTCTACATCCAAATTAACATTTAAGCTGCCCTGCTTGCATTAGGATGGGGAGCAGGATACTGCAGCCCTCCTCCTGCTCAGACGTCCCGTCCCTGTGCTCCGCGTGAGCCACGTGCCGTCCCCTGCCTGCACTGGTGCTGGCAGAGTGCCGGCAGCAGCCCATGCTGCCCGCCAGCACTGCTGCTTCCCACTCCTCCCTGTGACAGGCTCCATGCCTGCCAAAACACTCGGGGACCCGGTGTCCCTGGGGTGCCTGCAGGACTGGGGCTCTGCGGAGCCGCGGAGTTACCCGAGGGCAAGAGGAGCAGGCGGGCCAACGGCTGTCGGGGCAAGGGGCTTTGCAGAGGCGAGCAATGCCAGGCCGGAGGCAAGGGCCAGACTACGGCTCCCAGCATGCTGCTCTCTTCCGCAGCGTGCAAGGTGCCAGGGCATGCTGGGATGTGCAGCACCGCACGCCATGGGCCAGCGGTACGGGGAAACAGCCACGGCCGTCGCTTCCTCAGGGCCCAGGGAGCGACTGCTCCTGCTCCCTTGCCTGCTGACGAGGATGGGGACCCAAGCTGGCACATCCCTCTCGAGCATCCCCAGTTGTCACAGGAGGTGCCATGGCCAAGACGCTGTACAAAGCGATGGGGACTGAAATGCCTTAAGACTTTGTTTTGCACTTGCTTCTGTTATGAAATGTCCTGGTACAAGTGCCCAGCTGGGTACAGCCCTCAGGCTGCGGGCACGGTACAGCCCGGAGCGGCAGCAGCAGCCGGGGGCTCCTGTCCCTTGGCCCCGGGCTTATTCCTCAGCCCCAGCAGCCGCAGGGTGCCCGCGCAGGCATGGCACAGGGCATGCACCTGCACCGCTGCTCTCCCCGCCTTGCACTGGGACTCGGCTGCTGCACCCCAGCAAGCCCCGCACAGCTGGGGCTGCAGGTCCCTGTCCCCCCCATGCCCAGGGACTGGGCTCACAAGAGACCACAGAGCAGAGCTGTGCCGGACTGGCAGGGGCTGCACCGGACTGGCAGGGGCTGCGGACACCGCGCACCCCCAGCCCTTGAGCCTCCTCCACACTGAGCACAGCCCCCTCCTTGCCCTGGGCACCGACCCCCCCGACTCCCAGCACCCATGCACTGACTGTCATCCCCCACCTGCACCCATGTATTGAGGCCATCCACCCTGCACCCACAAACTGCCCCACCCCCCACCCATGCACTGCCCCGAGCCCCCTATTTACACCCTATTCACACCCCCTCACTCGCCCCTCCTCCCTACCGTGCAGGCTGCAGCCACCCTTGGGGTGGGGCCGGGGGAAGGTGGTCATCCCGGAGGGTTTGCATCCCAGGGAAGGTGGGAGCAGGCAGGGGCTTTGGGGTGCAGGACCCAGGCAGGGTGCAGGACAGATTGGGTTGCATGGCCAGGTTAGGGCACAGGAGGGTTTGGAGTGCAGGACCCAGCTGGGCTTTGGGCACAGCTGGAGTGCAGGGCCAGGTTGGGGTGCAGGGCAGGGTGCTGGCTGGGCGAGGCCGGGCTGTGCATTGCACCCCGTGCCCACTGGGTGCACAGGGCCCAGCTGTAGCAACCACAGGTAGCTGAGGAAAGGGGGCTCACCCATGGGGACCTGCACGCAGAGTGGCACCGTGTCCCTCCCACCCTGCAGCCACCTTGGGGTGTTCCTGGACATTGGGGGCTCCCCAGGACCAGGTGGAGGGGGTAGCCACAACCTGGAGCTGCGGCCCAGCCTGAGCATGTCACTCCTGTGGACCAGCTCTGTCGTCCTCCCAGCCTAAGTCAGTCTTTCCTTGGAGCTTGCACCCAGGGCCGGCTTGCATCACCCAAAGGCTGCAAAGCTCCAGGCTTTCCTAGCCCAGGATTGGGTTTTCACAGGCCAGTTCAGGCTGGTGGAGGCAGCACTGGGAGCGCAGGGCCCTGCGTGCGGACTCTGATCTGCTGTAAACACTGGAGCAGCGAGCAGGGCTGGTGCAGACTCCACTGCAGTCAGCGTAACCAGCCAGCAGCGGGAAGCCAACCCAGGCACTTAATCATGGGGGTCAAAGGCGATGTTTTTTTCCCCAGAGAACTGCTGCTGGCTCATTTAAGAGCAAGAGCAATACCTGGGGGGCAGTTAAGCAGTGAGCGCTTGTTGGATCAACTCACTGCAGGTGAAAGTGGGTTCACTGTTTTGGGGAACTGAGCTGCACCCCCAGCCTGGGGCATCCTGGTGTGCCAGAGCATTAATATACACCTGGTGCCATGGGCATCAAGGGGTCCTGGGCACAGCTAGGCGATGGCCGTGAGGAGGGGGAGAGCCAGCCCTTCCCCAGCACGGTGCCAGCAGGTGAGCAGAGCCAGGGGCGACAGCTCTTTGGGGCTGGACAAAGCACTGAGCCCTTCCCCAGCCACATCCAGAAGGTGATGGTGGGCTTTAGGGGCAGCCCCAGCCTCAGCTGCAGTGGCACCAAGTGGAGGGTGGGCTGGCATCTCCCAGGCAAATCCTGGCTGGAAAGGAAACCCCTGGAAAGGGTAAAGGTGGTTGAAGGTTTTTATAGCTCACTCCCAAGAAGGGACATGAGGTTTGTGCTGGGAGTGTGGAAGTGCAGGTCCCTCCAGTCCACGTGGGCTTCAGAAACGAGGAGCAAAGTGGCCCACAGCTGCCTTGGGGGCACAGCCCCGGACCCCCCTGAGGTGTCCCTGCGCCGCAGGATCAGGCCACGGTGTGCCACACAGGCATCTCCGTCTCGCTCAGCCTCCTGACCAGCTGCAGCTCTCCTGAGCCGGGTTTGGGGAGCAGGTGTGTCCCTTCCCCTGGTGCAGCAGTCCCCTCCTCGGTGGCATGGCTGCCCTCCTCCTTCTCCTCCTCCTCACTCCCTGGGCAGAGGAAGCAGCAGGGGAAGGCTTTGCAGGAGGATGGCAGCAGCCTCCTCAGCCTGGCAGGGAGCCCATACGCATGACTGGCTTCTCCCCTCTCTCCACAGGGGTGGTGATTGCCTGCCCCGGCTTTCTGCAGCGCCAGCTCAGAGAGCAGCCCTCGCTCCTCCACGGTTCCTGCAACCAGGGCGGCGGGCAGTGAGATGGGAGCCCCTTCCTCCGGCTGCACCCTCCCAGCCCACGCCAGCCCCGGGACCCCCAGCAGGGCTGCCGGGAGGCAGAGCCGGTGGTTCGGGGAGAGTCCCCTGGCCAGATCCAGCCCTCAGAGCAGGGGCTCATGCAGACATCATCCCCTCACCTGAGACCGTGTTCTCCAGGAAAAATGACAAGAAGCCGGTTAAGAAGACAGGCACCATGAGCAGGGAGAGGAAGAGGAGGTCCAGGGGCACCCAGCCTGCAGGGACAGCACCAGAATCACCTAGGATATCCCAACCCAGCAGGAGGGAAGAGGCAGGAGCTCCTGCAGCAGATGCAGGTGTCGGAGAGGGAGCTGCCTGCTGCGGTGAGCCACCCCAGCCTCCCGGGATATCGGAGATGTGTGGTCACCATGCCACGGGGCCCAAGACTTTGCCTTGCCCAGGGAGCGTCCCCACTACCTGTGGCCAGGTGAGCTGGAGCAACGCCGAGCCACCGTGGCACCAGCAGCGCCATAAACATGGCAAAGCCGACGATGAAGATGTTCCTCCCCGAGTCGATGTCTGCGTACTGGAAGTAGGAGATCCCCGTGCCCACGGCCACGGCATAGGTTACGCAGAGCACCCCCCCTGCGAGAGGCAGGAGTCAGGCAGTGCCAGGCGTCAGGCAGTGCCAGGCAGGCTGTGGGCACCACAGTGCAGGGGAAGGGCAGGGTACGCACCGTGAACTGCCAGCGGGATGCGGGTGAGGAGCCCTGCCAGCCTCGGGGACATGCCCAGCACCACGCACGCCAGCGCGCTTACTTGCACCGAGGGGCGAGAGCCAGCCTGGCAGAAAGAAGGACGGGAAAGTGAGGATGAGGAGTGTCAGTCCCCCACTGTGTATCCCCATCCTGCCTTAGAGACCTGCCTTTCACCTCCAGCACTGGCTCAGGGACAGCCTGTGTGCCACGGGTGCCCCACACCTACTACCCCCTTGCCTCCCCCTCCCCATCCCTTGCTGACCTTCCTCTCCCCACCCTGGGCGTACCTGCGTGAGGCCGGTGGCGCAGGTGTTGGCGATGCTGGCGGCTGTGCCCCCCGGGGTGCCCAGCAGCCCTGCCAGGAGGCTGCCCAGCCCTTCCATGCAGAGCCCCCGGTTGCAGGCATGGGGGGGCAGCCGGGGGGCTCGCAGCAGCCTCCCGCACAGCACGTAGCAGCCCACCGAGTTCATGCTGCAACCGATAGCCATGGCGATGCCCGCTGCCAGCGCCCGGAGGGTGAGCAGCGGCCACCCCCACTCGCCTGCAGCAGAGGGAGAGGGGATGGGTGACAGGGGCCCTTGCTGAGGGCGGATGGCTGCACCCAGCCCTGCCGTCCCCCACCTGCATAGGGGATGCGGAGCCAAGGGGCATGGAAGGTGCTGTTGGCCCAGGACAGCTGTGCCATGGCCAGGTCCAGCGATTCCCAGGGGATGTGGAGATGGCTGAGGATGGCACAAATAATGCAGACACCAGCAAATGGGAGCAGTACCTGCAAGGCATCAAGGGGAACCTCAGCAGGGAATTCTCCTCTGCTGGCCAGCACCCTGCTTGCTGTGCCCCAAACAATAGGCCCTTGTCCTGTCACCTCTCCCAAGGAGCCATGCCACATCTCCCCTTACCCCTGCAGGGAGCATCCCAGGCCCTGCTGCTCCAACACCCTTGAGCACAGGTCCCCTGCGCTCCCCCAGCAGCACCCACAGCCCAGGAGCTGCACCAGAACTTCCCCCTGCCTCTGCTCCCAGCACCCAGCTCTGCTCCAGGCCCACTGGGTTCAATCTAACCCTGCACCAAAGAGCCAGGCTTGGAGAAAAGCCTGGGCGCAGTGGAGGGGGCAGGGGTAGACAAGCCCCAGTACCGAGAACGTGCGCAGGGTGGGGACGGATGGCTCCGTGGAGCCCCTCCGAGCCTGGGGCCAGGCGCAGAAGGGCAGGCGGCAGGACCCCAGGTGCTGGGAGAAGGTGACAGCAAGGAACATGAGCCTAGGAGAGGAAGGACAGGTCACCATGCAGCATCACGGCGATGGGCCCCAAATGCATGCCCTGCGCTGCAGGGATGCCCTGTTCCCGTCCCCATGGTGAAGGGAAGCCCCAGGGGCTGCACACTGGTGTGGCCGCCCAGGCCCACGTACAGCAGGGCTACCCCCCAGTTAGTGGAGCAGAAGAAAGCGGCCTCCTTGTATGCTGACAGCCCAATGATGGAGAGGGTGGGGGCCAGGACCATGGGCCCGCAGTGCCGGGCTGCCCACCCACACATGCCGGACACTCCCAGCGCCAGCTGAATCAGCCCAGAGACCAGCACAGCTCCGGAGACCTGTGAGAGGAAAGGATGGCACCCATGGGGCAGGATACACGGGGAGCAGCCCAAGAGCCCCTCCTTGGCCACACTCCCACTGCCCCAGTAGCATCACCCGTTCCCTGTGTTCCAACCATGCTCTGCTTGCCCAAAGCCCAGGAGAACATATGCACCATGACCTCCATTACCTTCGCACATCCCCTTGTGTCCCCCCTTATTTGTGGTGATCCCCAGGAGGGCTGGAAAAGGGGCTGGGGGAACAGGGATGCAGGTGACACCCGGGGTGCTGGTGGAGCAGGAGGACAGGGACCCCCAGCCCAGGAGCACCCACCTCTCGCAGTGAGGCAGCCCGGCTCCCCACAACGGCGCAGTGTGGTGCAGGGCATGCGCTGGCCACAGCCGTGCCTGGAAGGGAATTTCGGAGGGATGTGATGCATGTGTATGCTGGGCTTCTGGAGCCGGGTCCAAGAGCGTGCCATGTGGAGGCTGCTGGCTGGAGAAGGGCCAGTGTGCTAGCATCCCCGTCCCCATGAGCCCTGACCCTGGGGAGGGGACCAGATGCGCTGCAGGTGCGCTCAGGGGTGAGTAGGGTTCTGTGTACCATCACCAGAAGGGCGAGCAAGACAGGACCCCTTGCTACCCCTCATCCCTACCCCGTGCGCCTCATCACTGCCGTTCCCCTGGCACCGGCATGGCCCCGGCCCTGCAGGACACAGGCTCCAGGGCTGTGCTCACCGTTCCTGTTTGTGCTGGCACCGAGGGACAGGTGGGAGCTCAGCACCATGGCAGGGACCAGGTACTCGAAGGATGGGATTTGAACCAGCGGCAGCCTGGGGAAGGGGACAGCAAGGGCACTTTAGGGAGGAAAGAGGGGACAGGGCTGCTCCCAAAGCCCTGGCTGCCAGAGGAGCAATGGATGGGAAGAGGAGATGAGAACCCCAAAGCGGCAGGAAGTCACCCCATATCCCAAATGTGCCCTAGCGCATCATAAGCGGCAGCACGTGGGATGTGCGCAGAGGCCGGGGCTTTGCCAAAGCACACACCCAGGCCCTGCCTGGGGCACGGGCAGCTCAGGCACGGGACGGTCTGGAGGAGCTGCGTGCAATGCCGGAGCAAGGCAGTGAGGAGCTAGAGGGAAAGCACAGCAGTTTTTCTAGAGGGATGTGTGAGAGAGGAGGATGGAGTGATGGCAGGGAGGGACAGCCGTGCAGAGATGCAGGGCAAGGGGTTGTCCTCGTGCCCCTTCCCACCTCCAGCAAAGCCTGTCTTCCCACAGCCTAGGAGTAGGCAGAGGCATGCCCTGCCATGGCGTCACCCTCCTTCGGCAACAGCGGCATCCCCTTCGTCCCCCTTGCTCACCCGCTCCCCAGGGTGGTCTGCAGCACCGTGGAGATGCCGCAGGCAAAGAGGCTGCGTGCCAGCAGCTCGCTGGTGGCCTGGGCGTGGGGCGGCTCCTCGGGCAGGGCGGGCAGCAGGAGGAGGTGGAAGATGCAGAGCAAGGAGGCCTGCACGGCTAGGTGCTGTGCGGGGAAGAGAGGGGGTGGTCGCAACTCCCAGAGCTGCAGCCCCCCACACCCGGCCCCCCCGAGCGGATGCAGGCTCACTGACGCATCCCCAGCAGCGCCCATCACTGCCCACTCCCCTCCCAGCACACCCAGGCCAGAGCCCCACGCACCCTTTGCCTGGCAGGATGCGGCCCCTGCACTGCCATCCCAGTCCTCTCCCCATCGCCCCATCTCTCTGGCTGCTCACCGTGGTTCCCCCCTTACCTGAAGGGCTAAGCAACAGCTCAGCATCCAGGAGCACATCTTCTGCAGGGAGCAGGATGGGAGCATGGGGCTCCCGGCACCAGGCGCTCCGCAGTGGCCCCCATTCATGCTGCTGCCTCCCTGCACCGCTCCCAGTTTGCGGTGCAGAGGGGGTGGGCGGGCTCCCACCCCCCCCCTCCCCAAGGGCTCCTCGCAGCCCGCACACAGCTGAACTTCCACCTTCTGCAGGAGCTGCCCCAGCGTTAGCCATTAACTCGAGTTGGTGAGTAACCTGCCCTTGCAGACAGGAATGCAAGTGTCACCCTGGGTTGTCACCGCAAGGGCCAGGCAACAGCCACCCATGGCCAGGACAACAGATGCTGGCACAGTGCCAGCTGCCCTCAGCCCAGGTCCCGTCCCTGCCTCTTGGGGTACGCGGCGCAGGGACTGGGGGGGGGGGCCACAGCACAGCTTCCTTCACATGCTTGGAGCATCCTCACCAACAAGCGTCCTCCAGCTCCAGCGTGTCCTGCCCGTGCTTGGAACAAGGCTGGAGGATGGCATCCCCCTGCCCTCCTGGTCCAGCCCTTCCTCACCATCAGGCCCCGAGGAGCCCGTTAATAGCTGCACAGCTCCCCCCGGGTCCTGCCACTCCCCTCTGTGGGCACCGCGCCCACGCCAGGAGGGTCTCCGATGGGGTTCTGTCACATTCCCCATGCTCCTAGGAGAGGGGCATTGAATCCTGCTGTAGGACGAGGATGCCAGGGATGAGGTCAGCCTGTGTGGCTGCGAAGGTCCCCAAGAGGGCACAGGCAGGGGTTGCTCGTGTTTTTGTCACAGAGCAGAGGTGGCTGTGCCAGCGACCACAACGGCGACCCTGCCAAGCCCTTGCCGCTCGGGGCTCACTCATTAACCGGACAGACTTCGGAGAGCAAAGAGCAGTGAAGACCATGCATTCCCCACATTCCCAAGGATGGGGAAACTCCTCTCTCCCGCTGCCCCGGCCTTCCCCAGGCACCAGACCTGATGTCTCTCCTGCCCCCTGTCACCAGAAAGCCTGGTCCCTCCTGAGCCCGGCAGGACAGGCCTTGCTGGTCCGGGGCTTACTTGCCAGCACCTAGGATCTGCCTTGCACCCTGGCTCAGAGAGCAAGCACAGCTGCATCGATGGGGCTCCGCAGTGGGGTACCCGTGCTGCCAGCACGGAGCGGCTCAGCAGGACAAGGCAGGCGCACAGCAAGAACTACTTTTATTGGAAGATATTTGCATCTACAAAAGAGTGAAAAACAGGTGTAAAATCCACAGTAAAAAGAAGGGGCACAATGAGCCGGGCTGGTCAGCAAGACACAGTGCCTTCTCCCCGCCCCGAGGAGCAGTCAGGCACCGTTTGCTCACAGCCAGACAGCTGGGGTTTGGGATGGGGTCACAGAGCACCCCAGTTTCAAAGCACCCAACACAAGCAGGATAAGGAAGCTCAGCCTTAAACACACCTCACCACCTCCAAACCCAGCAGGGCACAACCTTTCCCTGGGGCACGGCCACATTGGGGTCCCCTTGTAGTGTGACCCTTGCGCCTCCTGAGAAGTGGCCTGGCAGCCCCCAAGGCAAATTGCCGCTATGGCCAGCCAGCTCGGGCTGCTCGCTCTCCCCTCCTTCTACCTCCTCTCCCCTCACCCAGGCACCCCACCTCCTCCTGGAGCACCCCGCTGCCCCACTGGGGTCACTGCCCCAGGCCCTCCACCCTGCACACGCAGCCCCAGCATCCTACATCCCACACACCACCTCTGCCCAGCACCACCAAGGGGCACCCACTTGCTGTAGGAAGAGGTAAAACACCCCCCTTGCCCTAGCACCCCAGCCCAAGGGCACCCCATTTCAACCCTCCAGATAGTAGGTTCCCACCCCAGCACCCCAACAGCAAGCCAGCTCTGCCCCAACCTGTCCCAGCAGCCCCCAAAGTGAAGGACACCCTTGCCCTGGGCCGGGGGACACACATAAATGCTGGTTTGGAAGTAACGCAGGGGCCTCCAGCCCCACGCAGCCCCAGGGATCAGAGGTCCCAGAAGTGCAAGGAAGCAAGTTGTGCCACACTAGGAGGGAAGGGGAAAGGGGCTGCTGCCCCGTGCTCCTAGCTGGGAAAAATGAAGCTCTTGATTCTGCTGAGATCCATGGCAGTGTGCAAGGAGCACTGCCTCAGCCCCAGGGGGTCCAGCCAGTCCTTGCGGTTTGGGGCTGCATCCCATGTGGGGCCCGCACCGGTTGAGCAGGCATGGCAGTGGAGTGCCGGAGGAACCGGGAGCACAGCAAGTCCAAAGGGGCCAGGCTGGCCGGGGGCTGTGGCGGGGGCACTATGGTTAGATCTCTCACAGGCGGTGGGTATCCTCCGGAAGGGGCCTTGCGGGGGGCTCCTGTGTTGGGCTAGATCAGGTGCCTTTGGGTAAGACAGAGCCGTCATGACGCTGCCCCACAGGTAGAGCGCAGTCGCCGTGACACCTCCGCGACGCGGCTCCTCGGTTGTCTCATTCTCCCCCAAGCAACGGGTGCCACTGGCTGGAGAGATGTCAGGCAGCTCGGGCTGGGGCTGGTCAGGGGCTGGGGCTGGCTGGGCATCCAGCTGGCAGCTGCCCTCCTCGGGGAACAGCACAGGCCGGGGGGCTGCGGGGCTGATGCTCCTCATGCACATGGACCGGTGCACCACAGTGACGGAGGCGAAGACGGCAGCAAAGCCAGTCAGGTACACTACGCCCAGGAGGCAGGCCAGCTGCAGAGAAGCCGATGGTTAGCCCAGACCCCCCAGCAGCCTCCTGCACCCAGCTGTGACCCAGCATGGCCACGCATCGACCCACCAGCCACGATGGCAAACGGCACAACCAGCACCGGGGCCGGATGCCAGGGAGCAGGCAGACATGCTGCTAACAGCGGGGGGCACACAGCCTGTTCAAATCAGGGCCTAAATACCACAAACAAAAATGCCCCAGCTGAAACCTAATGGTCCCTGTTTAAATCCCCAGCCAGCACCCCATTCCCTCCATGCCACCACCATGACCTTGCACCATGACTTGTGGGGCTGTGGGCCAGCCACAGGGCACAGACTAACCCAGCACCAGGCTGCAGTGCCTCAGGCAGCAGAGCTGCAAATCAGCATCTTCTGGCTTCTGACAGCTTCCCTTGGGAATAAACCAAGGGAATAAACCAAGCTGCTGCTTCCAGTGGAAAAGAGGGTCCTGCCCCAAACCCATGGCCTGCTGGGCCAGACGTTGTTGCAAGCAGCTGCCGCCCCATTCCCTTACCTTCACCACTTGCTGGTAGAACTGGCCCAGCACATGCTGCCACACGGACTGCTCCATGAGGACACACAGATCTGTGTAGGTGAACCAGCCACGCCACATGCCCTGCTTTTCTGCCACACTGCAGGAAAAAAAGGGGAATGGTGGATGTGGCATGGACCTTCTCCATCAAAGAAGCTTCAGCCCAGGCAGGCTTGGAGAAGAGCCTGCTCCAGGTCTATGGAAGGGAGCTGCAGAGCGGATGAAAGGCTCACCCCCAGCCCACACACCTACCGTCCTTCCAGCCAGCTCAGCACTTCAAACAGCTCCCGGGGGTCTGTGTAGAGACTCCAGTCCTGCGGGGACAGCAGTGAAACATCAGCACAGTCAGGGCAGGCCACCCAGCACCCAGACACATCCTTCTCCATTCTTTCATGGGAGCACATTGGGGAAAAGCAGAAATCCAGACTCCCCTTAACACCTCCTTTCCCCCGCCTTGTGAACTACTTGGCTGCAGTGACAGCCCCACTTACAATGGCGCTCAGGAAGTTCATCTCCAGTGTGTTCATGGTCTGGACGTCCACCTTCCCTGCTGCTCCCCACTCATCGTTGAACACCTCCTCCTCCTCACCCTCGTCGTACAGGTACTTGCTAGCAACCATCTAAAAGCAGCACAAAGGACAGGACCTCAGTCCCCCTTGCACTTCTCCAGGCCTCCCTCCAACCCAGTGACCCCCCCCAGCCCACACTGCTCACCATGGAGATCAGGAAGAGGTCTGAAGATGAGATCTGTTGGAGGTATTCGGGGTTCCGGTGCCGGAGTCTCTCAATGTAAACCAGTGCCAGCATCATGGAGCAGGGCGAGATGCAAGCTTCCCTGTGGGACCAGGCAAGAGCCAACCCGAAGGTTATTTGCGTGCTACAAACATATCAGTCACCGCAGCACAACTTGGCTGCTCCCTCCCCATGGAGGTAGTGGGGAGGTTTAGTGAACAGACAGCTAGACATGTCCCAGCCTTGCCAGCTCTGCGCTGGCTGCCCTGAGCTGCAGCAAGAGAAAGCGCAGGGGATGCAGGATGGAGAGCAGAAAGCCCTGGCTCCTGTACCCAGGCACAGCCAGCTCCGAACTGGGCAGCCCTGCCTGCAGCCAGGCACGCTGCAGGGGCTTGGCTGCTGAGAGCAGAGCCAGGGTTCAGACCTGGCTGCCCAGTGAGCTCCAGATCCAGCCAGTGCAGACTCCCAGTAACAAGAGCACCCCTGCACCCCAGAGAGCAGGACCAACCTGAAGCAGGCCTGGCTGTGTCAGGAAGCCACTGTGCCTGCTGGCCTTGCCACCCACCCCCAGCTCCTCTTTGACACTAATCAGGCCTAAGCACAAAGCCAGTGCTGGCCCAGGGGACAGCAGTGAGTCACAGGCAGGACCAGAGCTCCCAGTTCTGACACAGGACACGAAGGGACAGGTTTTGCTTCTTACCGAGATACATGAGACACGTATTTCTTCTGGAGTCTGCGGATAGGGCTGGGAGCCACTTTCTGCAGCAACTCCACAGCAATATCTAGGACAGAAAAGCATCAAAAGGGGTTAGCCCCATATGGCACAGTCTACTCCCACCCTTCCCTTTTTCCCCACAAGCCCATTGAGCCTTGGTGCTTGCTCAGCCCCCCAAGTTTGAATTAAACTATGAAGGTAGGGCAGGCCTTATCAGAAGTCAGGGATGAGGGAAGAACAAACAAATAGGCAGGACAGCCAGACCAAAGCAGGAAGAGGATGTCAGTGTCCAAGGCCCAGCAGCAGCACCAGATCCAGATTAGCATGTCTGCGTCATGGGGAGTTACCAGCAGTCAGCTGCAGAGAGAGGCTAACGCCCTCCCTTCAACCCACAAGACCTCAGGCAGCCCTTTCGGAGGCTTTCCAGGACCTGATGTCAACACCAGGTCTTCCCAGTCCTTTGCTCCCAGGTCTTCCCAGTCCTTTGCTCCCCTCCAACAAGCATCCTCCTCCAGAGCTGGTCAGCACTGGCCCAGCTTTCTCCCCAGCACAGCCCTAGTGCCCCCAAGATGACGATGGACAACACATTCATGTGAACAGGAGCCTGAAGGCACTAACAGGGTACGGAAGCAGCAATACGATATAACTGCAGCTCCTCACCTCAGCCCGTTTCCCCCCCACCCACGGACATGCCTCAGCATTCAAGCACTGAAAAGGACAGAGACTAGCGGATGCTGGCAGATGGCTTCAGCAGCTCCTGTCTCACTTCTCAGTGCGATAGGACCAGCTGGGAGCATCCCAACCAGCACTGCAGTCTGGTGCTCGGCAAGAAGTGTCTGACAGGCAACTCCAGCTCCCTTGTGCTGCTAAGCCCTTGGCTGGCAGACTTGAGAGCAGAGCTCATCCCAGCAGCCTCGCATTTCCAGCTCCCAGAGGAAGCACCACCACACCACCTCTTCTCTCCACATCCCTCCTTTTCATGTCTCTCCAGCAACTACGAGAACAGCTGCAGTCCCACAGGAATTATTTGCCTGACAGCAGCCACCAAGCTCAGAAACACACTGCTCTAAGGGACCTTCCCAGGTCATTCAAGCTAGGATCCACAGCCGGGCAGACACAGCTCCAGCTACCCACCAGCAGCTCCCACTTCTCGCACTGCTGCTCCTCTCCCTGCCCTGCTTGGCCACCCTTGTGCTGAGCAGGGACACACACACCGGCCAATGCAGAGACAGCGGCAGGGCTCTGAGGGATAGAAAGTGCATGAGATCCGCTCCCCCCGTGAGACCTTGTCCCAACACCACACCTAATCCTTCAGCTCACAAATCCAACCCATGACAACGTGTCCTGCCCTAGAGGACAAGGAGAGCAGCTGATCGCGGTCCCCATGTCACAGCCACGGCATGCTGAGGGGTGGTGACGGTGCTTCCTTTCCAGAAGGAACAAATTCACTTTTCAACATCTTTCTCCTCAGCCAGCCCCACGTTGCCTCCTGCGACTGCCCCCCAATGCCAAAGACCTTTTCCAGCTCCTCTTGCTACTCTGGACTCTCCCCACAATTGCCTCTATCTCGTCTGAAGAGCAGCGCCAAGAAGTCTCCATGTAGCAGTGGCACAGCTGCACCAAGACAGATGCCGTAGTGCTAGATCCTGGTTTTTGACAGCGGCTGATAGCAGCTGGCCAAGCAAGGCTGTAAGAGCAGATAAGCTTGCAAAGATATTCTCTGCGCATCGCTCCCGCCCCCAGCTGCTGGAGCCGAGGCATTTCCTGGGAGTGAGGCAGTCTTAATAGTTAATAGCCCTCTAGAGAGTCTTCTTCCATGAGTGTGTCCTTTGAACTCTCCACACTGGTAGCGTCCTGTGGAACAGTCCCATCTCGCACCTGGGTGTGACACCAGCCCCAAAGACGAGCCGCGCGCCTCCCTCGCGCCGCTCGCGTCAGAACTCATGACTCCCAGCAGCGCCCAGGCAGCCAGCTGCCCTGCCCGGCCCTGCTCCGGCACCACGCGCCCAGAATCCCCCTCCTCGCTTGGGGGGATCACACGCAGCCTCTCAGCGACTTCAGGCCGTTTCCCCAAAACTATTGCAAGAGTTGTGAATGCAAGCACCCTTCCCCACCTGCTCAACGCCCCCTGCAAGCTGTGCGAGCATGCAGCTAATGGAATCGCTAATGTGACCCCACTCTGAAGGCCCTCCAGCAAAACACTGCTTGCCCTTGACCGCTCCTCTCAGCTGTCACCTGCAGCAGCTCCTCAGCCTCAACCCAGCTGCATCCTTCTGCTCCCCCAAAACACTGCTGAATCAACAGGAAAAAAGGGATGCGATCCAGACAAACACGTGGCATGAACTTGTCCCCTTGCTCACAACTAGAAGTTAAATGAATTCCTCAGTACCTTGCAAAGCACAAGAAGCTGTCCAAGACACCTCTCATCAGGGACAGGGACGCAGCCTTCACTGCCAAGGAATTTCAAGCAACCTAAAGGAATCTGCACACCAGCAAGGTGCCAAAAATGCAGCAGTGGGCCAGACAGGGCAATAAAACAGAGAGCAGGAGCCATGAGGCTCTGGCGCCCTGCCCGCTGTGCTGCGCACATGGAGGAAGGCTGGGCAGGGGTGGGATTTGGCGCTGGGGAGGGAGCGGGTGACTTGTTGGTCTCAGCCCCTGGGCTACTTCCAACCCCCTTGACTCAGCATTCCCGCCTGGGGACGCCCAGCAACCCACCTGCCACGGGGCTGGAGAGATTATCCAGGCTGCAGTCTTTGTCCCAGCCATAATAGAGCCGCTTCCGCACCCTCTCGCTCAGCTGCTGGTGCCTGGGCAGGAACTGCAGGCAGACAGGAGGAACGTGAGAGAAGCCCTGAGCGCTCCCCGTACCGGGCTCTCCACCTCGGTCCGGCTTAGGGGCAGGGTGGGCCCGGTAGGGCCCCCCCCAGAGCTCGGCCAGGGGCCCGGGTGCGCGGCCGCAGGGGCCGGGGTTGAAGGAGGGAAGGCCTCGGCGGCCTGCGGAGGCGTGGGGCTGGGGACAGGCTGGGCCGGGGACCCCGGGCACCGCCAGTTCGCTCACCGTGAACTCCTGGAAGCCGCTGAGGGAGAAG
This sequence comes from Platalea leucorodia, assembly GCF_965183815.1. Classification (NCBI taxonomy): domain Eukaryota; kingdom Metazoa; phylum Chordata; class Aves; order Pelecaniformes; family Threskiornithidae; genus Platalea; species Platalea leucorodia. The sequence continues at coordinate 84,409,442 of NC_138827.1, read as the reverse complement.
GCGCCCTCCTCGTCCAGCAGCAGCCCGTCCAGCTCCATCCCGCCCGCGGCGCAGGGGCCGCCGGGTCCCCTCCGGTGGCCGCCGGGTGCCGGGCCCGCTCCGAGGCCGCAGGGCCGCGCCGAGGCCGGTGACCGGAGCCGAGGCCGCGGAGGCGCCGCCAGGCCGAGCCCTCCCGCCCGCCTTCCTCTTCCGGCGCGGGGGGGCGTGGCCTGGGGCGCGCCTGCGCGCAGCGCCCCGCCCCTCCCGCCCCCCGGGGCGCGTGCGCGGCCGGGCCCTCCCCGCCGCGGGGCGGGCTGCGCATGCGCGCGGCGCCAGCGGCCGCCGGTCCCCGTCAGGCGGTGCCGCCCGCCCGGGCCGCTGCAGCGCTCGCCGCCCCCCCCCCCCGCCATCGCCGGCGGTGACAGCGGCCCCAGTCTCCTCCCCTCCCGCAGCCATGGCGAGCGGCCGGGCCGAGGAGGCGGCGGCGGCGGCGGCCGAGGAGGAGGAGGAGGAGGCGGCGGCAGCGGCGGCGGAGCGGCTGGCGGCGGCGCTGCGGCAGCGGCTGCGGGGCTGGGAGGCGGCGCTGGCGGCGGCGCAGCGGTTGTTGGTGTGGGAGAGGCCGCTGCACAGCCTGGTCACCGCCGCCGCGCTCGGCGGGGCCCTCTGGTGAGCCGGGGCGGGGGTAGGCCGCGGGGCGGCGGGGGGCCGGGCCGGCAGCGGGGCCCGGCCCCGCCGAGGCCGGGCGGGCGGCTCCGGCAGCGGCCGGGCGGCTGTCGGGGTGCTGCTCCTCCAGCCCTCGGCGGCGGCAGTGGCCGGCGGCCGCCCGGCAGCCCTGCGGGTGGGTGGCGGCCCCCCCGGGCGCCCCCGGCCTGTGTTGCCGCAGCAGGGCCAGGGCGGCCGCAGCCCCTAACGCCGCGGGTGCGCTTCGCCGCGGGCCACCGCGCTGTTTTCCTCCGACCAGCACCAACAGGCCCCTCCCCACGGGGAGAAAGTGCCAAGAGCTCGGGCGGGATTTGCCCCCGCGATAATAAAAGGCGGCTGGGCCCAACTGGAGGCTCGCCCAGGCACGTTTCTGGTTAATTTTTGCATCCGCGCTTTATCGGTTCGCTTCACCCCCTAATCACGGTCGCTAAGCCCCGTGGCCTCCTGCAGCGGCAGGCTGCCGTGCGGCGTTTTATTTAAGCTCTTCTGCTCGTTAATCTTTTCCTGGAGGGTGCCGATGTTTTGCATGGAGGCTGCGGCCGCTGGGTTTGGGCGTGAGCGTATTCCCCCTGCCCTGCCTTCCCTTCTCCTCTGCCTCTCAGGCAGGGCAGCCGCCCCAGGAGCCGGGAGTGTGAGTGGCAGAGCCCAGCTGTGGATGGGAATGAAAAACATCCTGTTTGTTTGTGTAAACAGTGAGTCAGTTTTACTGGCAAAAACGCTCTCAGCCAGCGGCTTTCCCAGCAGGAAAGGTCAAAACTGGCCGGGTAAAGAGTTAAAACATTGGTTGCAGATGAGATAGGAAGGGACAGACTCTGAAGTCAGAGAAGGGGAAAGTATGTGACCATACAGCTTTGAAGTCACCCTGAGGAGGCTGCTTACGTTCTGTTCCTGCATCCATATGATTATCAGAGGCGTATGTGGTAGCCGGGTACATAAATGGTTTCGGACTCCTTTACCAGCTGGAAAGGTCTGAACGCAGAGCCCTGAAGTTAGTGGGAGGGGGAGAGGCATGCCATGAGATGGCAGGGCTGGTAGACAATGATGGCTAAGGGACTGTGCATAAAAAGGCCAAAAGGAACAAAGAGTGCCCAGAATATGGGACAGCAGAGAGAGATTTAAATATCATGGAGGGGGAGGGATTATTTACAGTCCCATGGAGGATTCAGCCGGCATCCTTCAACTGCAATCCATAAATGAGGCGGAATAGGAGGAAATTCTTCCAGAGCTGACGTGTTAAGCTACAGAATTGTTGTCCCATGAGAATGGATAAAAACATTGTTGTTTAGGTCATTACAGGTCCTGTAAGCCCTTGGAAAGCGTGCGGCTTTCGTTCTGTGCTGCCCAGTGAGACAGATCTCTCTTCCAAGTCCTTTGCCTCTGACTGTGGCTCGGTGGGGAGTGCAGCCCTTCCCTGCGCTGCACGGCGAGATGCTCTCTGACTCTGATCAGTTTGGTTCATTTGAGATTAGTTATTGGCAAATATCTGCTGAAGAGGAGCAAGGTGAAATAGCGGAGCGGCTCTTCCTTTCTGGAGAGGAGTTTTCATTAAAGGAGAGAGGGTGGATGCATTTTCCCAGCAGTTGTTTCTGGAGAGACTTAAAAAGAGCTCCTCTGAGCTGGAGGGGAGTGCTGAGGCTCTTTTTCGGAGGAAAGGAGGAATGCAGACAGCCGCTGCTGGCACAAGCGCCACCCTGGGACCTTTGCTGTTGAATCTATATGGAGTGGGGAGATAAACTCTTTGATGGTGGGATTGCGTGTCTATGTGTGAGTAGTATTGTGTGAGCTGGTGTTTGGCTCAAGCCAATGTGTTGTTGAGGGACATGAAAGGTTTTGCGATAGAGTCAAGTGAGCAACGAAAGCATTTAAGTGCTAGGCCCTGATTAAATGGGGAGAGGTTTGTGATAGAAATACGGGAATCTAGAAGCAGGTGCAGAATGCGTTTTGGTGCTACTTGTGGGTGGTGCTGGACCTTGTGATCACAAATAGGATGTAAGTTTTCAGCAAACAGGCTGATTCTCAACCAGTCTTCTGCTACAGCAATCTGTATTTATGTTATTTAGAGCCTCCACCTTGAGGATTCAGAGGTACTTGTACTCATACAAGGGAGCATTAGCCTTGTTTTACAACCGAAGGAGTTGCTCAGGAGCAGGGGAGGAGGGCACTGGGAGACGGCAGGTAGTCAGCTGCCTGGTGGTGGGCAAAGGCGCCATTTGAGAACGTGCTGTGGTGGGGGTGGGCATCTGTGGAATACAATGCTTTCTGCAGTGGCCGGTAGCAGTCGGATGTTTCTGCTTGCCGTACTCTGAGCTGTATCTGTTTGCTCATCTAGAGCAGTAACTTACTGCCTTTTTCCTGCGTAACAATTTCTCCTTTGGTTTCTAGGTTGTTTTCCTCCACCTCCCTGAGACCCCTCTTTCTCCTCAGCATGTCCCTTCTTGGCATCCTCTTGCTGGAGAGGTGGAAGCCCAGGTTCCTGTTTGATTTCTCAGGTACGTGATGAGTAGCACTGTAGCCAGTGACACAGTTCTAGTGTTACCAGCTGCTGGGCTCTGGCCACAGCCAGTCCTTGCCTGGCTCTCTCATAGGTCACGTAAGCCTTGTTCCTACTGTAACCGCAGGCTTTGGTGTTGGTGCTGCCTCTTGCCTATTTGTGTCAGAGTATGTATCAGAGGATGTATCCTAATACTCTGGGCATGGGGAGAATTGCTCCTGGTGCTGAGAAGTTCTGGGAGTAGCTCGTTTTGAGAGTGACTAAGGGGGCCCAGCTAGCTTGTCAGGGAAGCTGGTGACAGGGATGATGCAGTGTTTCTGCTCTGTCCTTTCTCTCCTGCAAATGTCATGGTGAAAAGATCCTTCCCAGGTCTGAGCATATATGGCCAGCTGAGCTGGGGGAAGGAAACGGGGGGGCTGAAGCGTACTGGTTTTAGTTAAGTGCAGCGTGGGCTTGTGCCCTGAAAGAGGCAGAGCAGATGAGAGCCACTTCTCCTTGCGGCAGGTAGCAGAGTGGATGATGAGGTCTGACAGCAGGGACAGTTAGTGTATTGTACCCGTACTGAGCAGCATCTGGTTTCCAGCTAATCAGTGAGTCTGATCACTTGGCTTATCTTTCCCATTTACTGAAGGGTCTTTGCCAACATTAGACACAAAAGCAACAAGAGGAATAGCCTCATAACGATGATAGGCATGGATTGGCTGCTGTCTGCTTTGAGTGCCTCCTTCATTGGAGTTTATTAAATGACTGGACCCAGACCTGCCTCCTGCATCTACTGCTGCTGTTCAAAGGCAGCTTGGGGCCCTCCATCCCTGCCCCCCTACTCTAGGGAGGCTTTCTGAATGAAAGCCCCTCTATATGTGTGTTTGTAAGGTGCCCTTTATTTGACCTAAAAGGGTACTGACTTAAAGGGTGCTTTCACAGAAGGTCTGATAAGATTAGATATGTTTCAGCTGTAGTCTTGAAACTGTTTGCTTTGTGTGGTTCAGGTAACTAGGCAGCCAAACTGGACTGGCCAATTTAATTTCCTGCTTATTCACATAGTTTTTTTAAGGGAATAGTTTAAAGCCAACCCAAAACATCTCACTTGAAACATGCCCAGAAATGCAAAAGCCTTGTGTCCAGTACAGAATAGTGTCATTGACGCAGGTGGGGGTAGAAGCGCTCCAGCAAGTACCAGGCCTGTAAAAGTTATGTTATCACAGAAGAAATAGGAAATCCCTACTGATATCAATTTATATGATACAGAGCAGTGAGAAATAAAAAAAAAAAAAAAAAAAAAAACAAAAAAAAACAAAAACCAAAACAACACACCAGGGGTTAGACTGATCCTGTGTCATCAGCTCTGCAAGAAGTCAGTGCACATCCTACTGAGCCGCTCCTCAGTGGTGTTCTTCCCCATATTTCGCTCCTTGCTGCTTCTCTGCTGCTGACAGCAAAGAACAGGGACACCTTTCTGATGTGCCTGGTTAGGTCACAGCCCTGATTTCGACATGGTCCATTGGACCGTGTTTCCTCAGCCTCTGCAAGGAAGGAGTGGTGCTCTGCGTTCCTGAGGGGCCTCCTGTTGAATTGGCACTGCTGAATACTTAGGGGTTCTTGTGTGGCTCTTGCTTCCCGCTGAAGCAGAGTTGCAGCTCTGTGGCTTTCCTCCTCAGTGCTTCCTGTAAGCCTTTCCTGGAGATTTTGGAAGTAGGTCAGTACCACACCTTCAAGAGTCAGCACGTATATACACAAACCTCAGCTTGTGGCAGTTCTGTATGTCTCGGGTGACTGCTTACAACATCACTTCTGAAGGAATGCTAAAACCTCAGCGTGTATTTTGCAGTTACTCACACACTGTGATCAGGGATGCGCTAACATCAGCGAGATGCACAACCTTTTTAGGTCCCGTCAGAAGGGACTGCATATTTTCAGCTCCCACGCAGGGTATTCTCTCCATATGTAACCACCTCTACGTAGGATTCCACTTAAATATTATTTAAGGACTTAGGAGGCACCCCCACTTTCTCCTGAAATGGGTATCAAGTAGGGATGTTTTCTGTACCGTTGTTTGGCAACTTGTGTTTTGGTCAGTGTAGGGGAGTGTAGCATGGAAGAGCTTTAGCAAAGCCTGCATTGCAATTGAATGCCGGTACTCCTTAAAAAGGACCCCTGCTTTCTAGCTAAAGTTTACGCACAGATGAAGAATGCCTCGTGGGGAAGCGTTGAAAACCTGTAAGAGCCAAGGAATCCATCAACGATAATTTGTCAGTACCAACATGGAACGTAAACTCTTGTGCGGCTGACCGGTCTCCCAGAAGAGTCTGGTGTATGTCAAGTGGTTTGTATTAATCCACAATCCAGTGTGAAATGGTGACGGCAAGATTTCAGCCGGTTATTGATGATCTGAGGCTGGCTGTGGGTGTCCTGCTTGCTGGCTTAGTTGTACCAGTGCTAGACAGTGTTGCAGCACAGGTTGGAGTTAAGCCTTACCTAAGTGAACGTTTCCTCTCAGAAATGCTCTAGGTTTTTTGTGGTTGGGCTGTTCCTCCAACTGGTGTAAGACTCCAGTGCTTTGGGATGGACAGCAGGCAGGGTACTCTACTACAGGAAGCAAGATACTGTTGATTTTAAAGACAGCTTGTGTTTTGCCAGATAGTTGAAGTCACGTGAACACTCTGCAGCCTGCTGAAATGTTCTGCAGCTCCCCAAAGTGTCTCTGAAACCTTCAGAAGCAACCGAGAAGAATTGTTTCACTCCCTCTGCTGGCATATTTTGGATGGCTTGGATTACTGCAGCCAGTCGGAGAGGAGTGGGGTTCCTGTGCCATCCCGCTTACGGTGTTGCTGGCACATCTGTTCCCCAGAGTACGGCGAGCATCCCATCACCTCGTTTGGTAGCTGGTACAACCAGTATAGCCAGCCGTCACGGAGGGGCCAGTGCCAAATGTAATTTATTTGGTGATTTAGTGCAGGTAATAGACGAAGCTTTGAGATATAGCTGGATGTCTGCATGCTGCGATTAAGCAGCTTTAGATTCCTGAGCACAATAACAAAATACAGCAACGGCAGTTGTGCGAGAGAAGCAACCGCCCCGTGGTGGGTGGAGCTGCATCCATAATATTCACTTCACACCCCGAGCTCCCTTCGTGAGCAGTGCTTGCCAGCTGCTGTGCCAAACGGAGAGCAGTTGACTCCTCTTGTCAAGCCCGATTACTGGAAATCTGGGTCACGCTCTCAAAGAATCGCCTCCTCCCCTGGGCGGATGGCCTCCCGCTCCGCTGCGCAAGCCGGCTGCTGCGGTGCCTGCGGCGGTAGGAGGGGTCTGACACGCTTGGCCCAACGTCCTGCGTCTTGGGAGAACGGTGGCAAGGCTGCTGCAAGCGGTTGCTCTCTTCTGTGGCTGGAACTGGAGTCTGAAGCCTCACTGGGCGTTGGCAGTGACGGATGTTCACCTCTTCTCTGCGTTTCCCTGGGGGAGGCATTGCCGCTCTTGGGCTTTGCGTCTGGCTGATGACTCCAAGAAAGATTCAAACCCCTTTTTGCTGAGGTTGCATTTTTAAGCCCGTTTCCAACAAGTAGCCCGGACTTTGAACATAAACTCCCCACCTTTATTTTAGTCCTGTTCACATGGTGACGTGCAGTGTGGGGGATAGGGTCCCACTGATTTTTGGAACCTCTTGGATGGCCTGAACCAAGTTTGCTGTTGGCCAGACAGCATCACAGTTGTATCTGTCCCCACCAGCTTTAGGACATTAGGCGGACAGGTAGAGGAGGGTAGACCTCAAGGGGCCTTTACAGCATGATCAGGGCATGTTAAACACAAGGGACTTAGAGAGACTCTGTTGCTGCAAGAGCTTTGGTTGAGCCCTGTGCATCCCCAGACACCAGTCAGCTAGCCAGGACACCCAAATCCGTGGGCAGCCAGGCTCATGAGTTCCAGTTGTCATAGAAATATTTGGGTTTTTTTCCCTCTATGTATCTAAAAGCAGAGCATAATCGTATATGAGCTCTGCCATTGAAACACTTCTCCTCCCTTCAGTACTGCATGGAGTAAGTCCCTGTTTGATCATCACTGGGTTGGGTGCAGAGAGGAACGGGAGAAGCTTTCCCTTGCTCTTATCCAGACTGCCAGACCTTAGGAGCGTAGTTATATCTGTGCCTGGCACAAAGGGCTGTCAGGGGGTATAAAAGAGCCCTGAAATTAGGTAATTATACACAAGACTGCTATTTGTTACTTAATTCCGTGCGAAAGGACAGAGACAGCAGGGAGGTCTCTGGCATTTGTACACAGCATCCTGCCAGGGACTGTGATCTGGACTGGTCAGTGGGAAGCGCGGCTCAGACCTGCTGGTGCCATGATGAGCTCCGAGGTGGGAGCTGAAGCTTTCCCCAGCTCAGCCCTCTGTGCATGGCAAGGGCTAGGCAGCTGCCCTGGGGATGGCACTGCCCGGACGCGTGGGACACCGGGGCAAGCTGTGCAGTCCCTGCAGCCGAGAGCCCACATGCTAGCGGCAGGGTGCACCTCGGATAACAAGTGTCGTCCCACGTGTTTGTCAACACAGGTTGCAAGTGTGCTGGGGCACCCTGAGACCAGTGCTCTGACTGCTCCAAGTCTCCAGGCGTGCTTCACTGAAGCCTGCACAGCTCAAACTCCAAGCCAGTGATTCCTGCTTGCATGAGAGCATGAAGAAGGTCCCCAGGGTGCATCCCTAGCTAAGGATGATACATCTCCAGCTCTGCTCTGTTCAAGTGGTAAAAATGTCAGGTTGTGTTTTTCACTTGGCTGACTAATCTGCTGTCTTCTCTCTACAGCACAGCCGTCGGAGGAGCCGGGAGGGGAGAGGTAAGCTCACTGATGTGTTCCTTGGTGAGAGGGGAGAGTGGGCAAGCCTTAATTCAGTGTGGTGATCTCACCTGCCCTTTTTGCTGTTGTCGATAGACTGCATGGCTCCTGCTGTGAAACATTGGTAGCGGTTTCTCCTGCACTGGGAGCTGCTTATCAGCTCAGGAGCTGGTTTTAGACTCTGGGGAAAGCTAATGTTCTTTCAGTAGCAATAAAGCTCAAGTGCTTCTGATGTTAGGAACTCTCGAGTTTCTTCCCTGGATCTATTCTGGACTATTTTAAGAATCCTCCATAGAGAAGGAAATCCCCAAGACTGACTTTTGCAGGTCATATGTGCTGTCTGTGGTGGCGTAGCTTGCATCCCGTGCTTGGCCATGGTTATAGGTCTGAGCACCACGCTCTGGCTACCTCGGACTCGGTGCCAGAGGAGGCCACGTGACTAGTCGCACCTCCAGCGCTTCTGTCTGCCTGGCTTTGAGTAAACCGCTTTGCGTCTTGGGCCTGTGGCACAGGGATGCTGTGGCATGGTGTCTGCTGCTGCTGCTTGGCTCAGGTGTCTCTCGGCTGTCTTCCTGATGAAAGGAAAAAAGTATCTCCAAATCGAGCGCCTTCCATAGTTCAGTTGAAGATGCAGTCAGTATTGTCAAGCCTTTGGCAGGGATCTCCGCTTCCCAGTGCAGCTGTTCCCCCCCGACAAAACAGACCATGTTCAAAGATTGTCTTCTTGCTCTTGTCTGTCTCTAGTGAGGGGGTGACTTCAGGGGCACAACCTCACCTGCTCAGTGTCCCTGAGCTGTGCCACTGTCTGGCAGAGAGCTGGGTCACCTTCAGGCTGTACCTGCAGGAACTGCTACAGTACAAGAGGCAAAATCCTGCCAAGGTAAGCTGGAGATACCTACTCTTCTGTGCAGGGGCTTTTCTTTCCATTACTAGTGGCCTAGGAGATGGAATAATGTCAAATCAATATTTTTACATTTGCTATCCCTGTTTAACATTTGCTGTTCATTCCTTTCAGACTTTGTGCCATGGGAAGCTTAAATAATGAGTAATTTGCTTCCAGTATTTGTAAACTGGAGCTGAACTTAACCCCTTCTGTGAATGGCTAGCTAAACTTAGTTTTATTTCTTAGCGTGCAAAGGAAGGTCTTAGATTGGGAGTGGGGAGAAAAAAGGGGAGCCTACAGTCTCTGCCTCTTTCACAGGCTCCATTCAACCCTTTAAGCTGGTCTTACATATTTTGCTAGCCAAGTCCAAATGCAGCGGTGTTTTTGAGTGCATGGGAACTTGTCATAAACCATGTTCTGATGGCTGACGTGTTTCTAGACAGGGTTCTAGAAAGGGTTGGAAAGGGTTTCTAGACAGGAGTTGCCTCAGCATCACAAACAGTAGGACAGACCAGCCAGTAGGATTGTTATCAGGCTTGCTGGCATCCAGTGTGCCGAAAGGAGTGGGTTTCTATCACTGCTGATTACTCCTCTTCCGTTAAAACACTGTCCAAACTATAGAGAGTAGGAGACCAGGACCAAGATGCCCATAAAGCCTGAATTCATTGGGAGCAAAGCCCTTAGAGGGCCCTAGCTTTTGTAGACCCTTTCCGTTGCGAATGAAACTCTTCGTTGCTGGATTTAGTTGATATTTGAACCCATGCCCTGGCTTGCAGGGTGCATGTTCTCACTTCTCCCCCTCCCCAGGAGAATGCAGGGCAAGCCCTCAGGGCTGCACCATTATACTTCCACTTTTTCCAGAGGAAGAAGGTCCTGGTCCGGTGGGAGCCTGGGTTCTGCTAATGCTTCTGCCGGCTGGTTTATTGCGTAGCAGTGGCACAGCATCTGGTGACTCCATAACAGCTTCCTGTCTCTGTCAGGACAGTACAGGCTTCTCTTCAAGTGCTGAGCTCTTCAGGGGAGATGTACTCTAAAATGGCAATTTGCAATATACCGTCCTAGCCTCAGGGAACATCATTTACTTCATAAAGAACTGTCTGATAAAGTTTTGATTCATTTTACTGGGGTCTTGGGTTACCTTGGTCTTCCTGCGCTTGAACCTCTAATGCTTACAGCTTAACCCAACCAAGCTGAGTTGTGATTGTCAGCATCTGAATGTACTCAGTGCAAAGCTGGTGTGCTGACTTTGTTAGGATCATCCCTCGTTTTGCTCTAACTGGGTTTCCCGCACTGGTTGCATAGATGTATCTCTGCCTCTTGTCACTTCTGTTTGTTCCTCTCTCTTCCTTCAGTTCTGCATGAGTGTCTGTTCAGGCTGCCTGATTCTGGCTGTAGTTGGACACTATGTTCCAGGCATAATGATCTCCTACATCATTTGTGAGTATGAGCAGCTCTCTTGTCTTACTTAAGCTGAAACATGACCTAACTGTGCTATTGATAAGCTGGTAGAAGCATATTTGTGGTTTTCTTGAGGGGGTCTGTGCTAGATTATTAATCAATACAGGCAACGTGACCTGGGAAGTTTCTTACTTTAAGTGCATGCATGCAGTACAACTGCAAAATCAGGAGAGGGAGCCGTCGCTAAAACATTGCTTTCCTCTTCTACCCATGGCTGGGGCTGTGCTGTGAGGTCCCAGAGAAGCAGAAACCTGCAGTCTCTCAGTTCCTAGAGTGGGCAAATCCATATCGAGAGAGTTGTTAAAGAAGCTGCATGTTTAGCAAATAAGACCTTTTTCACTGCATCGTGAGTCCCTGCTAACTCTGAAGACTGTTCAGGTGGTCTGCTGCTAGCGCATCTACATATGAGCTCTGTGCTGCTACCCTTATAAAAGGTTTGGTGATTTTTAGTTTTAATAACCTCATTTCAGGGCCTCTATTGCATGTTGGGGCTGCGATGCAGTGGCTGAAGAGGAGGGCTTGCGCTTCATCTTAACATAAATCCACATCCTAACAGAGATCTGTTAGGAAAACCTGATTAATCAAGCAGCTTTGGAATGAGCAAGAATAGCCATGGATGAGGATTTTAGGCCAAGTCAGATGGGAAAGCAAATGCCATTCAACTGGGCTTCCCTTCATGCAGAGTTTCTTGCTGGCGCCCCGTAAAGGGCTGGGTTGTGCTCGGCCTGTCTCACACTCCCCGCGTCCTGTGTTCACAGTGCTCAGCATTCTGCTCTGGCCTCTGGTGGTCTACCACGAGCTGATCCAGAGGATGTACACGCGTTTGGAGCCTGTCCTGATGAAACTGGACTACAGTATGAAGGCAGAGACGCTGCACCACAAGCATGAGAAAAAGAGTAAGGACCCAACTTCGCTCTGATGTTTTCTGGTGCCGTACTCCCAGGGTGGAGCCTTAGCAAAGGGACCATGGGTGAGCAGGCCTGCCAACGCTGTGTGGTGAAAGGCTGCAGCAGAGCAGGGGAAAACAGACCGAAACCTGAGGGTTATGGGGAGAGCAACTGGGCAGGTGATCCTGGGAATGGCAAACGAGAGCAACAGATTACAATTGTCTCTGGGAACCTCGGGCTTCTTGGAAACCTGTGCAGTGTCACAGGGTAGTAGAAGTAGTGGGAAGGTGGTGCATAAAGGCATAAAATTCCTTCAGTCTCATGTAAAGCCTTTCTTCTCTTTCTCATAGAACGACAAGGGAAGAGTGAGCCTGCAGCAGGTGATGAGCCAACAGCAGAGACGGAGAGTGAGAGTGAGGCAGAGCTGTCGGGCTTCTCCCCAGTGGTAAGAGCATGAAGAGCTGTGCAGGAACCAGTCCCTCCTCTCTGGTCCGTAGCAGCTTGAGAGCTGAGGGGTGGTCTGAGTACAGCTGCATTGATAACGAGCAGCAGAGCAACAAGTCACTTTGCAGAATCCTAAGGGGAGAAGGGTATTAGTTGTATTAGTTTGATGAAGGCTGTTGTCTCCAATCTGGGTGTTGAGAATTCAGTGCCACAGGGCTGGTGATGCAGCAGCTGGACAGGGCGAGCCATGCTCCGGCCTCCTGCTGACCTGTGGAATTGCTTTGATAGCTATGCTTCATGCTCAGAGAATGCAAGTCTCTCCTAAAGAAATCAGCTGTCCTGGTGTCATGTACAGAGGCTCCTCACCACCGGAAAAGGGAGATGAGCAGCACTGGTGTCTCTTACACAATTCCCTGCTCTCAGTCAGACTGAGTGGGACCTTTCTATATGTGCACCACAGAAATGGACCAAGTGTCTTCCTTTACAGAAGCTCTGGGCATGTAGCTGGGCTGTGAGATGGGAAGCTTCAGCTTCCAAAGGAATGCAGATGCTTGAACTGCAGGCTTCATTGGGCCCAGCGTAACTGCAAAAGGGAAGGGGTGTTTTGCTCCTTGGTGATCCCAGGAGAGGAAGAAGGATCAAAGCCTTCTGAGACTCCTACAGGCTGATCCCATCTTGTGCTGGCTCTTTTGGGTTCTTCGCTGAGGGCAGAAAAAGCTTCAGGCAGTGAATTATTGCAGGAAAGCCAGTGAGCTGAGACTGTCCTTCCCTGGCAGTTCAATGAGCTCTTTGCCCAGCCCCGTCCTGCTTTCGTACTGTCCCTGTGCAGCAGAGTCTCTCCAGCAAAGCATTTCTGCCAGGAAGCTCTGGTCTGTGCGGAGGTGCCTGTAGGCAGTGCTGGTAGTCAGACACCCAGGAATTTGTCCCTCTGCCTTCATCCCATGCAGGTGGATGTGAAAAAGACTGCCCTGGCGCTGTCAATCACTGATTCTGAGCTCTCTGATGAGGAGGCTTCCATCCTGGAGAGTGGGGGCTTTTCTGTCTCAAGGGCTACCACCCCACAGCTGACGGATGTTTCTGAAGGTACGTGACAGGACACTTTGCTGCCTTCCTGACCCTGAGCGTTTTGTCCCAGAAAAGCTGTCCCTCCAAGCACGGGGAGAGAACCTAGCTATTTGTAGGGGGAAGAGCATTCAAAGGAGGAAGGGGTAATAGCAGTGCAGCGTGCCTGGCTTCGTGGCTGATGAGGAGCTGGTCCTGAGTGGACATCTGCCTCTGATTACTGCCCCACAAGACAATGTTCTCTTGTCTCTCCTGGAAGGGAGCAAGGCCATCCACCAAGTCTCGCAGAAATAATTGCATGGTATAGTCACGCCCATATATGATGCTGGGTGAAACGAGTCAGACACCCTGCCCTGTCAGACTGGCAAGCTCAGAGAAAGACTGGTTCATGGTGAGAAATGTGAAGGTAACCACTCGGATGTGGTCACTTGAGTGTCCAGGGAGGACCAGGCAGGTGATGTGCTGTAAGCACAATTTTCCTGACCCTGTGGGTTTTAGTGGAGGGCTCTAGATGCAGAGAGTGTGAGCTGGAGAAGGAAGTCCTCTGTGAGCACAGAGCACGTAGAACAGGCTGAGAAAAGGGACGCTCCAGGTGAGTCGTGCCACTGGGAGAAGGGAATAACTGCAGACCCCTTCCTGCTGTGCTCCCAGCGCTGGGAGGATGCCCAAAAGTGAGCCCTGGTGTGTCAGCTGGGGGGAGGTGGGCGGGAGGTGTTGGTGCCCTGGGTTGAGGTGAGGGGACCTGTGCCTTAATGCTGGTGCCTTTCAGACCTGGATCAGCAGAGCCTGCACAGCGAGCCGGAGGAGTCGTTTTCCAAGGACCTGGCAGAGTTTCCCTCCGTGGAAGAATATCATTCCAGAGACCTGGGACCACAGAGCGATGAAGATGCGTTTGGCGTGCCTCTGGGTCCTGAGCTTGCCCACGCTGCCCGTGAGCTGGACTCGGCAGAGGAGGCAGCCGCGGACTCTGACCTCTCCATCCTTCACCTAGCGTCTCCTCTCCATTTTGTAAATACGCACTTCAATGGGAGCGGGCAAGCGGCAGGAGGCAACGCAGAGCCAGAGACTGTCCCTGCCCCGGGCCTGGGCATCTGCATCAACACACTGAGCGAGGAGATCGTCACCACTGCCATTACCACGGCGGTGCAGAACACCCTCTCTGCCCTGCTGCGGTCCTCGGAGGCCAGCGAGGGGCCCTCCCTCTCCGAGTTCCTGCCCACTGAGCCTGAAGAGAAACTGAGCTTCCAAGCACAGCTGTCAGAGACCGAAGCGGTGGAGACAGAGACAGCGGCTTCACCGGAGGATGAGGAGGAAGCAGATGACTTTGAGCTGCTGGATCAGGGGGAGCTGGAGCAAATGGATGTAGAGCTGGGGCTTGGAGAGGAGCAGGAGGCACAAGAGTCTCCTGCCGCGCCGGCTCCCCCCTCTCCCACGCTTGCTGAGCTGCCAAAGCAAGGAGATGAGGAGGAGGCAGTGATGACAGCAGCATCTATGTCTTAGGTCTTCTTCACGCACCCCCTTTTCCTCCATTGTCACTGGAAAGAAGGAAGAACTCACGTGGTGAACGTGCAGTGGGTTTTTAGATGTTTGTGTTGACTGGGATGGAAATGCGTCAGTGTTAATGTGCTGTGTCTGGAATAACGAATCCTTTCCATCCTTCTAGAGCCCGGCCTTCGCTGGCTGAGCGGGAGATGCCCCTGCCCTGTGGCGGGGGAGGAGCCGGCTCCTAGAAGCTTTACGCCACAATCGAAACACCAACCCCAGCAAATGCTTCCTAGTAATGGTGCGGTATTTTGGTCTGTCTTCTGTTTGTCTTTTGTTTTGCACGCAGAGTACCAAGCTAGCTGTAGCTGCTGCTAATACCCACATCCCCAGTAGGACATATGCAATCTTATTTTATTGGGTTTTTAAATGGCTAAAAGTGTAAATAATTTTAACTTTCATTGGTTTTGTTTGGGGGGAGGGATGGGGTGCACAGTCAAACCTGGGTCTCGGGGGCTGGGGGAGGGTGAGGGGGCTTTGGAGGGGAGGGTAGCAGCACGGGGACAGGAGCGGATGGGCGCTGCGCGGCGAAGAGGCCCCTTCTGCGCACCGTCACTGTCTTTCACCTCGCTGCTGGCACCGGGCATGGGGTGATGCCCGGGTTGTTTCCCCTGTCGGATTTGAGCGCTGCTGCTGGGTGGCTGTGGAGATTTTGCAATCAATGAAATTCGCTCCTGGCCCTGTGCAGTACTCCGGTTTCTTCCTGCCGCCGCCTCTCCCGGGCATCCCTCGCCGTCCACGCCGCTGACCCTGCCAGCACCGGGTCGGGCACGGTGGTGTGGCACCTGAAGACTTCGAAGCGGCTTGAGGAGAGCCAGGAGCGCCCTTACACAGCGGAGGACGGGAGTTTTGTGCCTCTTTCGGGGCTGGGGAAGGGAAGGAGGGAGGGCTGGGGCGGGGCAGGGCACGGGAGGAGAGGGACGGAGGGAAACACGGAGGGGAACCCCCCGAGTCCGAGCTGCCGCCCGCGGGCGGCCTCCCCTCCGCTCTTGCCCGGGTCCCGGCTGGCGGGGGGGGGTGGGGGGGGGTGGCTCCCCCGGGCTCCCCCAGGCCGGGGCCGGCCTCTCCGGAGCTGCCCGCGGGGAAGCGCCCGCCCCGGGGCCTCTCCCCGCCATGGCCGCGCCGGGGGCGGGGCTCGCGGGGGGCGGGGCTCGGCCGGGGGCGGGGCCGGGGTGGCCCCGCCCTGCGCGGCGCCGTGCCGGAAGCGGGCGCGGCGGGAGGCGCTGCCGGTACCGGTGGGAGACTGCCATGGAGTTCCCGGACCTGGGCGCCCACTGCTCCTGGCCCGCCTGCCAGCGCCTGGGTGAGGGCCGCGGGGGCACCGCAGGGGCGGGGCGGGGCGGAGGGTGCGGGGCGGCCCGGCCCCGCTCCCGCCCGGGCCCGGCAGACCGCAGGCCCGGGCCTAGGCGGGCGCCCGCTCGGCGTGGCGGGGGGTGAAGGGCGGGCCGTGCCGCCCGGCCTGCCCTTGGCGGAGGGGACGCCGTCTCCGGTCCTTCCCTCTGCCCGCCGGGGCGGAGCTGGCTTCCGGTACCGGTAGCCCGGGGCTGGCTCTGCCCGCGTACGCGGCTCTCCCCGGCCGGCCGGGGGCAGGAGGGCAGGGACCGGAGGCCCGGCTGCCCGGGCTGAGTGCCCCGGGGGCCGCCCCGCGGCCCGTCCTTCCCCCGGGGCGCACGGCAGCGGTTGTCCCGGGGGGGTCGGCCCCGTGGCGGGCGCCGCAGCACCGCTCGCCTCCGGCTTGCGGCCAGCAGCCCCCGGGGAGCTCGGTGCGATGTCAGGATGCCAGCCCTGGACGCGGGGAGGGTGTACTTTAAGGAGGAGCCCTAGGTGTTTCTGCAGACATGGACCTGCAGCCCTTCTCTTTCCACGCTGGGAGCTGGGGGAAGGGAGGAGCGGCCGTGGCTTGGCCGGGGCGGGCGCCTCGGCGCTCCCTGCCACTGCCTCTCCCTGCTCCCAGACTTCCTCCCCCTGAAGTGCGACGCCTGCGAGCGGATCTTCTGCACCGACCACGTCGCTTACGCCCAGCACGACTGCACCTCCGCCTACAAGAAGGTAAGCGCGGAGGGGAGGGCTAATCCGGCTTCGTGCGCGGAGCTGCTGAGCGTTCCCAGCCAGCGATCGGAGTAACTGGTGACTTCTTCGGTCACTTGGGGTGCGCGCTGAGTCCGGAGGTGTCCCTGAAAGCCAGGACCTATATCTCAGTGCCGCAAACTTCCAGCCCGCCCTTTCCCACTGGGTGAAATGGTTTGGGCATCCCCCGGCCCTGCTGCCTTCCCTTCCCAGAGCGTGTGTCCGTGCTGGGTCAGAAACAGCGAGCTCTTTGGAGGGCGGCGAGCAGGATCTCAAACTGCAGGTGACGCTGCGGAAGCCACAGCAGGCAGATCCTGCAAGGGAGAGAGATGGCCGCACAGCACTTGAGGTTGCCCAGCTGCATGCTCCCAGCCCCCTTTTCTTGTCTCCACAGGACGTGCAGGTGCCTGTGTGTCCCCTCTGCAACACCCCGGTCCCCGTGAGGCGGGGAGAGATGCCCGATGTCGTGGTGGGTGAGCACATTGACCGCGACTGCAAGTCCGACCCCGCGCAGCGCAAGCGCAAGGTAGGAACCCAGCGCTCTCCGTCTCACTGCTGAGCTCCGCTGGGTCCCTGCCGAAGCCTGGGGGTGGGATGAAAATGCCACACAACTCTGCTCTGCCCGGTGCCCTCCCTGTTTGCACAGGCCAAGGGCAGGAGGGCTTGGTGGGCTGGAGGCGTACGCATCTGCGGGGCTTTGTGGTGTGGGGCTGGGCAGCTGCGTGGGACACAAGGAAAGGCAGGATGAAGATGGGAAATTGCATGCTGCCATTAGGAAAATGCGATCAGCAATTAGCTGCCCCTTCTTGCCAGGAGAGGAAATTGCCACAGGGAGCTGGTGCTGCAGGAGCCCAGCCCAGCAGCAGCTGGAGGGCTCTGGGCTGTCGCACTGCCCTGGCAGGGCAGGCAGGAGTCCTTGGGCGAGGAGGTCTCTCCTGCTGCGCGTTCTGTGATCGTGGAGACCGAAGCACTAGTGAATTACTAAAAAACTACCTAAAGAAAACTAGTATTCAGAGACTAACTCCAGAGCCCCACAGAAGTGGCACTGGGAGAGAAAGCTGCTCAGTGCCCCGGGCATGGTGTGGAGGGAAGGGACAGCCCCAGCCCTGCCGGGTGTGTTCCTTTTTCACCACCGCTGTGTTGTCTTTCAGATATTCACCAACAAGTGTATGAAGCTCGGCTGCAAGCAGAAGGAGATGATGAAGGTGATCTGTGACCAGTGCCACAAGAACTACTGCCTCAAGCACCGGCACCCTCTGGACCACGACTGCAGTGGGGCAGGGCGTCCCCTCTCCAAAGCAGGGTGAGGGCCTGGGGACAGATAGGCTGGCAGGGATGGGGCTGTGCTTGTAAGATGGGTGACAGGGAAGAAGCTGAGCTCCTCCTGCCCCATTGTCTGGGACTGCTGCATTCTCACATTCCCTGTCCTGGGTGCCGGGGTGTTCTCCAGCAGCGTTAAGGTTTGTCGAGTCAGCACAGCTGTATATGTAGTCTCTCCTTCCTGCAGCAAAAGCCGCCAGTACTGCCTGTGGGCTGTTTTGTTCTTGCTTCTTCGTCCAGTCCCTTATTCTGTAGCCGATGATTTCTGCCTATCATGGCACAGTGTTTTGTGGAGAGAAACGGCACTTGAAACTCTTGGGTGTAGCTGAGCTGCCACATGGGTTGGGAGGAAGAGAGGGAGCTGGATGCCAGGGAGGTGTCTTATCCAGCTTCATCTCCCGGGGTATTCAGTGCCCAGGGATGGCCCACAATGGTAAAACAGTCGCGTCCTGTCTGTCCTAGGCATGCTGCAGTGGCGAGAGCCCAGGCATCCTCCTCCAAAACAGTAACTGCATTGAGCAGCGGAGCTGCCCGGCCAGCGGACAGCCCCTCTTCTCCAGCCTCTGCCAGGTATGGTGACAGCCCGACTTGTAATTCCGCGGTGGGCGCGACCAGGCTCAGCTTGGCTCCCTGCAAGACACAGGAGCGATAGCTCCTTGCTTCATGTGCACCAGCAAGGCTGCGTGCTCATACCAGGGCTCCACGCCTTGACAATAACCCAGCTTCTCTCCTGTTTGCAGAGGAGGCAGAGCAGCTGCGCCGCAGGCTCCCAGCACCTCCCCTCCAGCTGTCATGCTGCAGAATGGGCTGGTGAGTGGCCTGGCCCAGGCATTTGGGGTGGGTTTGGGTGGTTCCTGTGCCCTGGGGAGCTACTGCAGCAACTGCTTTGTAACCCATGCTCTGTAGGTGACCATGGTGCTCCCCAGCTGGGCCTCCCCTGGCAAACGGGGATCCCAGACGTTCGGTGGGGCGTCAGAGTTTGCTCTGGTGCCTGCGAATGGCAGCTCTCAGCTGTGCTTGGTGCTCAGCTTTCCCCAAAGGGGCAAAGCGTGCTGGCTGTTTTCCCTGGGTGTTGTCTTTCTGTTCTGTAAGCCAAGGGCAGAGGAGGAGGCTGGAAGCTGCTTCCCGCTGGTATTCTTAGCATGCTCCCTGCACTGGCAGGCAGGGCTGCACTCCCTCTGGCACGGGGAGGGAGAGCTGCAGGTCTGTCCTGAGCCCCAGGCCTTCACCCTGGCTGTGTCTGGCCTTGGAGAGGGGAGGTGCACCCACCCTTGGCCAGGAAAGACTGTGCCTGCTGCATGTCCCTCGGGGCTGCCTCCTGCCACCTCAGCCAAGCTGGTGATGAGATGTTTCGTTTCAGAGCGAGGAAGAGGCCCTGCAGCGAGCTCTGGAGATGTCCCTGGCAGAGTCAGCACGCAGCTCGGCGCATCCACCCAGGTGCGGTCCAGGGACACGTGGTGTCACGCCCCAAGCCTACATGCGAGAGGTGCCCGGGGCAGTCATGGGGCTGCAGGATGACATTCCTCTCAGCACGTGGCTCTGGATGATGCCTCAGTGTGGCTGACGGGGGGGCGGGGAAAAAGGAAGAGTCCGGAGCCATCACGGAGCGCTGTACAGTGAGCAAGCTCTGGTGTGCTGGGAGGGGACAGCGACTGACAGCACAGAGTAGGGCGAACCATTGTCTGACCACTTGTCAGCTAATGAGCATGGCTAGACCGTGACAGAGGTGGAGTAGGGGTGCTCACAGGGGACACCCGGGAGCCCACGTCCTCGGGCACATTACCTGATGCTGCTAAAAGCACCATCTTACAGACTGGAATTAATGTGGTTCTCCTCGGCCCAGGGTGCTGGCTGCCAGCCCCAGCTGGATCCCCTGGTCCCTCCCCAGCCCCTGGCTTGTTCAGGGCGATCCTCAGTTGCTCCCTGCCCTTAGCTGTCCTGGAGGGTTGCGGTGACAGGAGACCCTGCCACCCCGAAGGGCTCTGAGCCCGGGGGAGCCTGAGGCACACAATGCACCGCTGTCCCCAGCAGCACGCAGGAGGAGGAGGATCTGGCACTGGCCCAGGCGCTGTCAGCGAGTGAAGCCGAGTACCAGCAGTCGCAGCGGCAGGTGAGTGAGGCTGGCTGTAGGCTCTACACCGTGGTGGGGTTGATCCCAGCTGGGCTGTGGCATGGTGGGGTCTTCCCTGGGTTCTGTTTCCTCTGGGCTCTGTCTTAGGGTCACTTTTCTCACCAGGACAGCCTGGCCTAGGGCAGCGGCAGCATCGCTGCTGAGCACACAGCCCTGGGGACTCGAGCACTGGATGTGCGCCCTTGTAGGACAGAGGAAGAAGCCAGTCTTCCCTTGCTTACTGTGTGCTTCTTCCCGTTCCAGGCGCACGGTTCAAAGCCATCAAACTGCAGCATGTCATAGGCAGGCGAGGCAGGGTGTGCCAGTGGACGTGGGATCCCGCTTGTGACCTGAGGAGCAGCTCTGGCCTCCCACGTGGATGCCAAGGGGTTCTGGCCTGGACACTGATGACAAGAGACCCTCGCCAGGGACAGTTCCTCTCCCTGGGGGCTGTAAGCGAGCCACCAAACACACACTGACACCTCAGCCCTAGTACCTGTGTAAAAATCAGTGCAGCAAATTGCTGATGCTCCTGGAGAGGTGAAGACAATGTGGGACAAGGCTGAGCACACACTGACCAAAGCAAGCAGCAGCTCATGGCATGCACTTAGCCACAGCTGCTGCGGCTGTGTCCTGGGACTGTGGGGTGAGGGCACAGCCGGCCTGGCGGGGAAGTGCTGCGTGGGGACATCTCTGCATGCTCGGACATACAGCCAGGATGCGGCTGCCTGCTGCAGTAGTGGGGAGCTGGATTTTGTGCTCCGGGGAGGGCTGTGCCAGCCCCTTGGCAAGAGCAGCTGTGGCTGGGATGGTCTCTCGCACAGGCATGGCATGGCTGAATGTGGGGCCAGCTGGCAGCGTGAAGGCAGCCCCTTCCCCACTCCCCATGCCCTCGGTGCCTCCCCTGCTGTTTGCATGCACAAGAGCACGTTGGGCCTTACCCAAATTGGCTGGGGCCCAGGACCCCTCTGAGAGTGAATGGAGCTGTGTTTCCTTTCTGGCTTAATTTAACAAGGGCCATTAACTGAGAAGTAACCTCAGCAGTGACTTGACAGTGCCAGCGTCGCTCGCACGGGAGGACTGCAGCTGCCTTCCTGCTGCTGGCTGCTCCTCTGCTGCCCTAAGTTATTCCAGGGCCCTGTTTTAACGCTGCTGGGGCAGGAACGCCTCCCTCCTTCCAGCCGTGCTGCAGGGGTCCCCTCCTGGGGAGCAGCAGCACAGAACCCCTCTTTGCAAACCCAGCCCTGAGCCTGGAGCCAGCCCTTCCTTGCTGGTGTTTGGCAGCAGGAGCTGATGCCTGGGTGGGGGGGACTTGTCCTGCTGGCCTCTTGCAGGGGGGTCTGCAGCCGTGCGGAGCCGTGCTGCTTTCCCACCCGCTCTCTCGAGTTTCCCTACTGGAATTGCTCTTGCCTGCAGGGCTGGGCCCAGTTCTGCACAGGGCTGAGCTGTCCCGCTCCGAGCAGCCTACGGCTGAGGGGGGGTTAGCTGCTGGCAGTGCCTCCCTGGGGCGGGAGGTGGGTTCCATCTGGGCTGAGGGAATGCTGAGACTTGTCAAAGTGCTGCTTGGGAGAAAATAAAAGCATAGCATAAGGTGCAGAGACACTCTGTGGGAGTGATCCAGCTTGGTGTCCAGCGCAGAGCAGTGCATCTCTGCAGATGGGGGCACAAGGAGGTGCAAGGTGGGGCATGCAGGGGTGAAGTGGGCACCAGCTGGGCTGTTTCTTCCCTCCTTTGCTGTTGAGCCCAGGCCCCTGCCATGCTCAGCCCTCTGTGCGGGGATGGGGCAGGCGCTGACAGCCTGCGCTGACAGCCTGCTCTGCCCCTCGCCCGCCTGAGCCCCGGGAGCTCAGCCCCGCAGCGGAGCTGCTGCTCGACCCAAGGGCAGCGGCAGTAACCCTGCCTGCCCTGCCCGGAGCACGGCCCCTGCCGGGGGGGTCCCTGCAGGCGCATACCCTGCCCAGAGCACACAGGCACAGAGCTGGGAAGGACCTGGTTTAAGAAACTACACAACAGCAAACCAAACGGGTACAAACGTAGTGGAGTGTCCAACCCAGCCCTTGCAGCTCCCGGGGCACGCGAGGCCCCGGCCCGCAGCCGGCAAAGGGCTCCCTGGCAGCACGGGGGCCGGGGCCCCGGGTCAGCGTCACAGCAGACCCCCCAGCCGTGCTCATGGCCCCTTCTTGCTGCCCTGGGGCTTCTCGGTGCGGCGCTCCTTGCTCTCGCCCTCGTCCCCAGCCTGCTGCTGCAGCCACATGCCAGCGTACACGCCGCCCTTCTGCAGCAGCTCCTCGTGCCTGCGGGGAGAGCGTGGGGGTGCAGGGTCCCGAGCTGGCCCCGGAGCCAGGGAGGGGGTCCCCGCGGGCAAACAGCACCAAGCCCTCCCCCTGTGCTCACCTCCCTCGCTCCGCGACGCGCCCGTCCTTGAGCACCAGGATCTGGTCTGCGCCCACCACGGTGGAGAGCCTGCAGGGAAAGGCAGGGTATTATCCTGGCTCAGAGAGAGGGTCCGGAGGGCTTTGCACAGTGCAAGGAGCCACAGTTGTCACCTCCTGGGCAGGAGGACAGGTCTGCAAGTGCCTCTGCGGGGGCCTGGCCAGCTCGGAGAGCTCAGAACCTCCCGGATCAGCCCGTTCGCCTGTCCCTACCTATGTGCAACAACGATGGTGGTGCGGTGGGCGCAGACCTTGGCGAGGGAGGCCTGGATGTTCCTCTCGGTCTCTGTGTCGAGCGCAGACGTGGCCTGCGGGAGAGGCAGGGCGTCGGGAAGGGATGCAGGCAGCCACTGGGGCAGGGGCTGCTGCAGAGCAGGGCAAGGCTGGCTGGGGGCCGCTGCTGTTACCTCATCCAGCAGGATGATGCGAGGACCCTTCAGGATGGTGCGTGCGATGGCAACGCGCTGCTTCTCCCCCCCGCTCAGCTTCAGCCCCCGCTCCCCTACCTGGGTGTTGTATCCTGCAGGCACAAGGGCAGGAACGTGCTGTGGGATGGGGATGGGGACCGGGGCTCTGCTGCACGGGGGGGGTCCTGCCAGGACCATGCAGCCGCCTGGCGCAGCCTCAGCCCATCCCTGCCCAGGGCCTGATTTAGCCCTAGAGAGACGGCAGGGAGAGGGTCACACAGGTGTCCCCATGGGGAATGTCACCCAAGGACAACCGTGAGGGCAGCTACAAGGTCACGGGGGACAGGATGGCAGGGGAAGGCAGGGAGGGGACTGCGGGGGTCTCACCATCAGGGAAGGAAAGGATGCGGTCGTGGATGTCAGCAGCCCGGGCTGCCTCCTGCACCTCCTGGTCGGTGGCCAGGATCCGCCCGTAGCGGATGTTGTTGGCGATGGTGTCATTGAAGAGCACCGTGTCCTGGGGCACCACCCCGATGTGAGCGCGCAGTGATGCCTGCTTCACCTGGGGAGGGGGAGAGGGCTCAGCCAGACACACACCCCCAGCAAAGACCCCCCAAAACCCAATCCTACCCCTCAGCTGCGAGCCCAACACCCCACTCCTCGCAGTGTCTGCTCCAGGGTTCCCCCAGACCACAGGCTCAGCCGCATCTCCACCCTGCGGTGGGGGAACCCCGCCAGTGTCCCAGCCCTTCCCGGGGAGCCCTTGCCAGTCCCCAGCATTTCAGCCCAGGGGGTCCCGCAGTCGCCCCACTCACCCCAATCCTGGCACAGACACCAGCCTTCAAAGGGGCTGTGGGGGCCGTGTGCCTCATGCCTGCCCTGGGGAGATGCCAGTGCCTGCACCGAGCAGCGTGGTGAGGCCCAGAGGAGCTGGTGTCCCCCCTGCCGGTCCCCGGAGGTCTCCCACCCTCACCTGGGAGATGTCCTGCCCGTCGATGCGGATGCAGCCGCCCCGCACGTCGTAGAAGCGGAAGAGCAGGCGGATGACGGTGCTCTTCCCCGAGCCCGAAGGTCCCACCTGCACGCGAAGGTAAAGGGACTTGGAGACACCAGAGACTCCCTGCTGCTGGAGGCCAGGGGCTGGGCAGGGAAGCACCAGCCCTGTTGGGGGTCTCTGTCCTTCCCACCCCCATACTTCCCAGCCCCTCTTCCCCCATGCCACCCTCCAGCAGTGAACCCAGACCCAAGGTCCCGCTCTCACCAGGGCCAGGGTCTGCCCGGGCATCACAGAGAAGGAGACGTCCTGCAGGATTTCCTTCCTGGGAGAGGGAGACGGAGAGGGGCTCAGGGCCACCTCCCCTGCCCCACGTCCCTGTGCCAGGCCCCATAGCTCGACGCGTCCCACCCTGCCACCCCATGCCTGCCGCCCCGTACCCATCCACGTAGCTGAAGTGCACGTTCTCAAACTCGATCCGCCCGGCCTCCAAGCGCAGGTCGCCGGCGTTCACCGCATCCTTCACCTGCCGGAGGGTGAGACAGGGCCTCAGAGCCAGCCCTTCCCCGGGGCAGGAGCACGGGGCCGTGCCAGGGAGCAGGGTCCAGGAAGGTGGCACCCACCTCCTGCTCCTCGTGGAAGAGCTCAAACATGTTCTCCATGTCTATGAAGGAGTTTTGGATCATCCTGGAAGGGGGCGAAGACCAGAGGGAAGGGTTTGGGGGTGCGCATCCCAGCCCAGGTGCCCATGGGGAGGAGGACCCCAGGCACCCCCACAGCTCCCAGCATTACCTGTAGTAAGTCCCAAACCAGTTGAGCGGCGTGTAGAGCTGGATGATGTAGGTGCCGAAGAGGACAAAGTCCCCCACCTGGAAGGGACAGGGGAGAGGTGCCTGTCACGGCCAGCCCCGGGGCCCCACGCCAGGCAGGGGCTGCCCAAACTGGCACCAGCTTTACCTGCAGCTTGTTTTCGGTGACAAAGTAGGCGCAGAGCAGGGACCCTGCCAGCAGCCCCAGGCCGATGACCAGGTTCTGGGTCTGGTTGAGGAGACCCAGCGAGGCACTGACCTTCCACTCTGAGACCTGGAAGAGGCAAGGTCCTTTGGGATGCTGCCGCCTCCAAACCAGACCCACGGTGAGCTCCATCCTCCCACCAGGTGCCCATGAGGCTCGGCTCCGTCCGCCCCGGCTCCCCCACTGGTGCTGAGCGCCCCGTACCTGGTACTTGACGATGGCATCGTTAAAGCGGTTCACCTCGTAGCTCTCTGCATTGTAGTACTTCACCTGCAGGACACAGAGCCGGGATCAACGCCCGGATCAGCCCGCCCCCCCCCTCCCCCCCCCCCAGCGCCAGGCAGTGCTCAGCAACGCCCCACCGCCTACGGTACCGTCTCGAAATTGAGAAGCGAGTCCACAGCCCGGGACTTGGCCTCGTTGTCCCGTGTGTTCATGTCCCGCCGGTACTTGGTCCTCCACTCGGTGATGAAGATGGTCAGAGCTGCAGGCAGGAGGGGGCTGTGTCAGCAGGCGCCCACTGCTCCACAGCCCGGCACAGCACCCCTGCACGACCCCCTACTCACTCAGGTAGAGGCTCATACAGACGAAGATGATGAGGCCGAACCAGGCGCTGAAGACCGAGGTGAAGTAAACGATGCCGATGACAATGTCCGCAATGGTGGGGATGATGCTGAAGACGATGTAGCTGGGGGGTGGGAAGGGGGATGCCACATCAGCCCGGCCTGGTGGAACTGCCCGGCCACCCCCTGCCCACCGCGGGCGCGCTCTGACCTGAGCAGGCTGTTGATGCTGCTGGTGCCCCGGTCCACGCTGCGCAGGACCTCGCCGGTGCGACGCCCCAGGTGCCAGCGCAGGGACAGCCCGTGCAGGTGGGCGAAGAGCTGCACCTGCACCTGCCGGTTGGTGAACTGCTGCACCCACACCCACAGGAAGGTGCGCAGGTTGCTCACGAAGCCGGTGGAGCCTGCGGGGCACCACGGGACGGTCAGCGGGGACTGGCACCACTGGGGCATGCAGCTAGCTCAGAAAGCCCAGCTGGGAAAGAGGGATTTGGGATGGGGCCCCACTGCTGTCCCCAGCCCAGGACCAGCCCTGGTTGCTGCTCCCAAGAGAGAGAAGCAGTGATGGAGGCATAAGGGCATCCCCGGCCACCCCAGCCCCAGCACGATGTGCCCCACGCCATCTCTCCCCAGCGCCCTGTCCTTCCCGCCAGTCCTTACCAGCACCTCCGCCCTGCAGGAACTTCAGCCCCACGTAGATGCAGACAGTCCAGGCCAGGGTGTGCCAGGGAGCGCCCTCCGTCAGCTCGTTCACT
This sequence comes from Platalea leucorodia, assembly GCF_965183815.1. Taxonomy (NCBI): domain Eukaryota; kingdom Metazoa; phylum Chordata; class Aves; order Pelecaniformes; family Threskiornithidae; genus Platalea; species Platalea leucorodia. Next base: position 84,383,505 of record NC_138827.1, on the reverse strand, counting down.
GGGGAGAGGGTGGCAAGGGTCAGGGAGCATCGCCGGGTGCCCCATGGGAACCAGCCCCAGCACCCAGTGCTGGGCCCTGACCCCCTGGCCCCTGCTCCTGCCAGGTCCCTGCAGCCCCCCAGCACTTGGTGAGGCCGTGGGCAGCCTCCCACGCCGAGCTGCAGGCGCCTCACCGATGTTCTTGTAGAAGATGGGGACGAAGACGTTGATGGCCCGCTCCAGACCCATGAGCGCCATGCAGAACAGCACCAGCCCCTGCAGCAGGTGGTTGCCCCTCGGCCACAGGTACGGCACCAGCAGCCGCAGCTTCCTCCGGAAATCCTTCCAGGTGGAAGTCGTCCTGCCGGCGTCGGGCAGGAGCGGCTAGGGGAAAGCAGAGCGAGGGGTCACTGCCCCGGCACCCCAGCCCAGCTGGCAACGGCCCCGGGGGAACACTCCAGCAAGAAAACCAGCCCCGTCCTCCCAGGGCCCCCGCTCCATCCTCCCAGCAGGGCCGCACCCCGCTGACAGCGGGCAGGGAGCTTGGGCAGCCCTAAACCTCGCTCCTCCCCGGTCTCCTGAAGATGCTGATCCCAGGGCATCCTGATCCTCCCTCCCATGTCCCCAAGCTGCTCCGGCTCCGGCCCCGGGACTCACCTGGCTGTTCTCCACGTCCCGCTCCTCCTCGTTGACCAGCAGCATGTAGGGCTTGCGGGGCAGCCCCGGGGCCTTCATGCCCAGGATGAAGAGCATGAACGTGCAGATGTAACGCAACAGCCAGAAGCCAAACTGCACCTGGATGGAGAGCAAGGGGTCAGCACCGCAGCCGGCCCTCGGCAAAGCCTGGCGCGGCACGGGATGAGTGTGAGCTGAGAGAGCAAGGAGCCAGGCACGGGAATGGGGTACAGTGCAGCCAGGGGAGAGGGGACACCCCACACAGCTCAGCGGGACCCCCTGGCTGAGCACAGCACAGCACAGCACCTCAGGCAGCACCCAGACCCCTTCCTTCCTCCCTCCCTGCCGCGTCTGGCTCTGTGCCCTCCGGCTTGGGGTGTGCCTGCCCTGGGGGGAGCAGGGAGGTAAAGGGCTGGGGGGAGCAGGCAGACACCCCCCGCCCCTGCGCTTGGGGCTGGGCCAGGCAGGAGCAGGAGCTGAGCTGGATGAGGACACGGAGAGATGCGCGATAGCTGGGCTCGGGGCCGAGATATGTGGCAGATGCGTGGGTGCAACCCTTGTCTGGGCATGGCAGGGCAAGGCACGCACACCCCACCCCAGCACCGCGATGCTGCAGCCCCTCACCCTGCAAAGGGCCCCATCCCCCTGTCCCTGCCCACCGCCCCCCAGCCCACCTTCTGGTTGGTGTCCTCCAGTGCCCACCACCACAGCGGGCTCCTCCAGCACACCAGGGTCAGGTTCTCGGCGGCGAAGGCCAGCGCCCAGAAAAGGAGGAGGACGGTGCCATGGCCCCGCGTCCGGTCGTGCGCCAGCACCCGCGTATGCTCCAGCTGCAGGAGGGCGACGGCGCAGCCCCAGCTGAGGGCCCAGAGGCCGGCGTGCAGCAACATGTACCCGTAGAGCCGTCCTGGCCCTTCTGCTTGCCACAGCAGCCCGCCGAAGGGCTGCAGGGCCAGGAGCAGGGACAGCAGGACCTGGCCACGGTAGAGGCGGGAGCGGGGGATGTACTTGGGCTCCATGGCGCGGCCGAAGCGGACGTAGCAGGCGTACTGCAGGGCTCCCAGCAGCAGGCAGACGCTCAGCAGCACGGCCGGCACCAGCGTGAAGAAGAAGCAGGGCTGGAAACCCTGCTGGGCCCAGGCCTGGGCGATGGAGCTGTTGCCCTCACAGTAGCCCCCCAGCACTGCCATCCTGGCAGGTCACCGGCTGCGGAGAGAAGAGGGGATGGAGCAAGGTCTCACGATGGGTACGGCTGCAAGGAGGGACCCACGGTGGGACGGCACGGCCGAGGGACGGGGCAAGCACCACCGGACACAGGCACAGGGGACGCGCTGCGTGCAACACGCACCCCCGTGCATGCAAGCCGGGCCAGCTCTGCGTCGGGATGAACACGAGCCCTGTGCCAGGATCCCCTTGCGGGGCCTGCCAGTGCCCTGGGCAGGGGGGGTAACCCTGCACTGGGCCCCCCCAGAGCCACCGGGGCCCTTGGGGCTGCAGTCGGACACGGGGGGTGGTGAGACCGCGGGGACGGGAAGGCAGAGGGGTGCTGGGACCGGCGTTGAGCGGTGGGGGGGGGCAATGGGGGCCATGCAGCGGCAGTGCGGGGGGGGCGGTGTTAATGCAAGGGAACGCACGGGGAAACGCAGGGCGACGCTGTGGAAAGGCAAGGGCGAGGGCAGGGGACACGCGTGGGCGAGGGCAGGGGACACGCGTGGGCGAGGCAGCGGCCGTGCCGGGGCCGATGCCCGTGCGGTGCCGGCGCCGCTCGGCCCCGGGACAGGCGGTGCCGGTTCAGCCGCCGCCCCGCTGCCCGCGCAGCCGCCGCCCCGGCCCCGCCGCCCCGCCCGCGTCCCCGCGCCCGCTCACCTGCCCCGGGCCCGCCGGCCCCGGCCCGCTCCGGGCCGCCGCGCCGCCGCCGCCAGCCGGGCCCCGGCTCCGCCCCGCCCCGCCCCCGCCCCGCCGGGCTCCTGCGCGCCCTCCCCGGCGCCGGGACCGCATCCCCCGGCCCCCCCCGGGCCTCGGTGCCCGGCCCCGGGCCGCAGGGACCCTGCCCCCCCCCCACCCCCCCGCAGAGACGGGACCGGGGAGGTGCCGGTGGCGTGGGACCAACTCCCGGGCCGGGGGCCAAGGTGGGGTCCCCGAAGCCGAGGCGGGGTGCCCCGTCCCCGCTTATCGCCGCCGGCAGCCCGGCCCTGCGGCACGGAGATAGCCCCCGCCGCCCCGGCGAGGGCCCGGCCCGCCGCAGAGGTCAGGCAGGACGAGGCGCTGCCCTTCCAGGGATAAATATAGCCCCTGCCTCCGGCGGAGCGGCCGGCGGGCACCTCGCAGCCTCCCGCCGCCATCACGGCCACCAGCCCGTCCAGCTTCCTCCGTCCTCCGCGCCGTGGCCGGCTCCGGGCGGGCCGCAGGGTGCCGCAGGGTGAAGGGAGACTCGGAGCAGCGTTGGGATGATACAGCCCATCTTTATTAGACGGCTATACAGCTGTACAGCGAGGGCACGGGGCGTGCCATGCCGCGCTCCCCGGGGACCCCCGCGCCCGCACGCCCCGGCGGGAGATGAAGAAGAGTGGCTCGCCATGCACATGGGACACCGACGACACAAGCACAACATGCGGCAAGGACTCCGGCCTGCTCCTGCCCGTCCCGTCCCGTCCCTCCTGCCAGCCCAGGGAAAGGCCCGGACGTCCCCCCAGCCCCAGAGCACTGCCAGCCTTCAGCCGCTCAGCTTAGAGACCGGCAACAAGTCTGCCGGGAAGCCCAGACGCGGCATCCCGCAGCCCCGGGGGAGGCTCACCTCCATGCAGGGTGGCAGCCCTGAGTGCTAGGGGAAGCCACTGGAAAGCTTGGGTTCCCGGGAAATTTGCTTTCAGTTTCCCTTCACCATGCCATGACAGCCCCAAGCTGAAGCTGCTGCGGGGTGGTTGCAGCTGCTCCTCCGTGGGAGGACCCCAGCAGCACCCAGCTCTGCGGAGCTCCTGCCCAGCTCAGTCCTGACCCCATCTCGAGCTCTGCTTTAGCACACTCTGTTCGGTCCCTTACAGACCCCAGAGCGGCTGGAGCTCCGTCCTGTCCTGCCCCACGGCAGCCAGGAACCTGCCACCCCCAAAAAAGCCTGCCCCTGCATGAGCACCCCGTCCCTGCTCATGCCCTGGCTACCTGGGTGCGCGCACCCCTGCAGCGCTGGGAGCAGCCGGATCATCACCGTGCGCCCAGCCCGGGCTCAAAGGGCAGAGGGTGACAACCCTGGCAGGGGAAGAGAGGCGGCCCTGGGCTCCGGGCACGGCAGAGGAGGCCCTGCAGTGCTCACGGAGGGCATGGCAAAAGCAAGCAGCTCCTGCCAGAGGCAAGGGGAGGGAGGAGGGGAAAGCAAAGCCTTAGCTGGGATGCAGATCCTCACAAGCTGCCGCTGGAAGAGAGGAGAGGGGAACCAGAACGATGGTGGGAAGGTCTTGTCTGAGGCCACGCTGCACAGCCGGGATCCTGATCCCCACCACCGCCACCCCAGGGCTGGACTGGGGTTCGCATCTCCCTTCTGGGTTCAGGGCACCCCTCCTTGTCCCCCCCAGGCACGAGCCAGCTGCTTGGTATATGGTCTCTGCAGCAGCTGAAGCCATGTTGCAAGCAAAAGGATGGTTTCAGGAGGGAAGGAGGAGCTGGGAGCCCCTGGGTGAGATGTGAGACGCACCAAAGCCTTTGCTTGGGAAAGGGGAAAGGCCTGATACCACAGAAATGGCCACATCGGGAGGACAGACCTGATACACCACAGCCTGGGCGTGGGGAAGAGGCCTTTATCATGCCTGGGGGAAGGGAACCAATACGCAGAGCACGAGACCTTCAGGGCAGGCTCCGAGGGGGCTGCGAGCACTCCCGAGGGACGCGGGGCTGCCCCATCCCAGGGTCCCTTTGGCACTGCAGGAGGGCCCGCTGGCAGCCCGCATCCCATGGGTGCCGCGCAGGGGGGAGGACGCTGCCCTAGCCCAGAGGTATGGCACAGGTGCTGCCAGCTGGGAGGGACATCAGGGACCCCACCGACCCTTGCTTGCGTGCAGGGGACGGGGCAGCTGTCATGGGAGTTAGGGAAGAGCTGCAGCATCCCTGCATCCTGGCCAGAGCTGTCCCCACCAGCTCTGGATCCCACCCCTACCCACGCCAGCAGCAGCTGGGGCCTGTCCCTCTGCAGGGTGCTGGGGCAGAGGGGTGGGTGACTGCCCCACTGCTGTCCTGCTCTGGGCTGAAGGGCACAACACTGGTCCTCTCCAGGAGGGCGAACACGGCCCTGGGCACCTCCCCAGGGCCGCAGGCAGGGCAGGTGTGGTGCTGCAGGCTGAGCCAGACCCCCCACAACAGCTCCTGCCTTCATGTCGGAGGGAAGTCCAGCCCCAGGCAGACAGCTGGAGCTGGTGCCATCTCATGTCCCTTCGAAGAGCAGCTGCTGCTGCCACCTCCAAGCCAGTCCACAGTTCCCCACTGCTATTCCTGTCATGTCAGCTTTCGCAGGCTCTGCAGCGATCCTCCGACACGGACGACACAGATGTGAACACAGACACATGTATGTACTCACACACGCATTCACCCCACGAGTCAGAGTGGCGTTGACTTGACACACGGCTGGACACAAAGTGCCACCGCAAAGCCGCCGGCCTGGCAGTTTTGTCTCTTCGGCAACTGATGGCAACAAAATGGAGCCCAGGACTATCCTGTCCACTCGGGACGGGAGAAGAATCAGGCTGATGCCACATCCTGCTGCCCAGGCGGCTCCCAGTCTGCAACCCCCACGAGATCCCCAGTCTACAAGGCTATACCTGCAAGACAGAGAGGGGATGTGGCACCTATCGGGGCCAGCTGCCAGCACCCCAACCTGGCGTCCCGAGTACACCTTGCCCCTCTCAGCCACAGCCTTCACCCCTACCTTGTGGATCTGCGGTGGAAGCTCATCCTCTGAGCTCTCCTCTGGCACGGGCTCTGGGTGTCTCGCTGACTGCCCGTCCTCAGCCCAGCCTCCCAGCGGGAGGCGAGAGAAGTGTGATGGGGCTCTGTGTACTGTGCCTGGGTCTGCAGGAGAGGCAAGGAGGAAGATTAGCTACCTGGGGGACTGTCAGTCTTCAGGGGCAGGCAGGCTGCTCGTGCCAGTCCATACAAGGCATCGGTTATGGGGCTTTGACCCGGAGCTCAGATCTCTGCCCTGGCTCCCATACCTGTGATGCCACCGTATCGCCGCTGGAAGCCGGTCTGCAGCGTGGCCGTCTCCTCGGCAGGCTGCCGCGGCGAGGAGAAGGGATAGCTGGCAGAGCGAGGGATGGGGACGGGGGCACCCCGCTGAGTGTCCAGCTCCTCATGGGTGCTCTCCCCGCTCTCGTCACTCTCTCGCCGGTGCCAAGTGTGCCGCTCGGGCTCCAGCTGGGCGTGCTGCTTGTGCAACTGCAGGCAAAACATGAGTGAGTTGGCTGTGTGGGAGAGTCCAGACGCCTGAACACGCCCTCTCCCCAACACTGCACACACACTGGTCTCAGCTCTCACTCACACTGGTATCCCAATCACACCAGACAGGGCACCCCAGCCCTGCCTGTCCTGCCCCGCACCCCTCTGGCTGGCCGAGCTCCAGGTTGCTCACCTCGTGCATGTAGAGCGCGTGGAGACTCATCTCAGTGGAGGCGTACTCCGACAGGATCATGCTCTGTAGCTGACCCTCCCAGGCGCTGCTCCCCGAGCTCACGGTCCTCGCATCGGCACTGCCACAGGACACACAAGTGGTGTTTGCTGCCCAGGTGCCCCTCACGCCACCCAGCCCCTCTCTGCTCTAACGTCAGGCCTGCAGACATCCGCTCCCCAGATGCACAAGGTGACCAGCCCTGCTATGGCACTGCCTCTTCCCCACCAGGGGTTTCTCACCACTGTGGTACCTACGGGAGAACAGCAGAACCCCAACACTGTCCTCTGGGGCCAGCCTAAGCACCTGGGCCTAACTCTGTTTATGAACATGCCCCTTGCTGGTCCAGGCTGCAGAGACAAATGCCACGTGCACTTAGGACAACAGGATGGCAATCAGGCAAGGGTTTAAGGAATCTGCAAGGTGTCCAGCTGCCCCTCTCCAGCCTGCAGCTTACCCAGAGGCTGTCATGGCACTGGCGCCACGAGGCTGGGCTCCCTCTCCATCCCTTCCCGCCGTCTGAAAGCCACTGGGAGGCTGCTGGGCAGACTGCAGTGGAGAGAAGGAACGCAGGGCCGAGGCCACTTCGGAGAGATGGCGGGAGGCCTGTCCATCCCGGCCCATGTGGAAGCCCAGTGCCGAGGAGCCCGCTATCACATTGGCAATCAGGCTGTGAGGCTGGAGAGTTGAAAGAAACAGAATCACTGTCCTGTGCAGACTTGGAGGCCTGATTCCCATCAGCGGCACAGAACTGAGGCACCCCAGCTCTCTCAGTCCCTCTCCCGCCTCACAGGGCCCCAGGACAGCCTGCTGCCTTCTCTAGAAATCCAGCAGCAGTCCCAACTAGTGCTGATCTATCACATTTGCAACCCCAGATACAGCCCAGGCAAGGGCAAAATTGCCCAGAGGACCTGATGATCAGTTTGCCAGCACCCAGCAAACACCCCAAGAACACCCCGCATCCCCCCCAGCCTGGGCACCTCCGACTCTGACTGCAGGGACTGGATGGAGCTGAAGAGGGCGTTTTCGGGGAGCACAGCCTGCTGAGCCAGTGCCACACTGCTGTCCCGGTGCACTCGCTCCTTCAGGAAGCCGATGAAGGCTGTGCTCTCCCGAGGCGGCTGCCACTTGGGGTTGGTGATGGCAAAGTGCATGAGGGACAGCTCCGTCTTGCCGTCCTCGGCCTGCTGGTAAATGGAGGCCTCCGTCTTTCCTGCTGACATCCACTGCAGAGCACAGACAGATAATGAGGGACAGGATCTGCTTTACACCCCCGCCAGGCACAGGAATCCTGCAATCAGTCTGGGCAAAGCACGCAACACCCAGCATAAGCTGGGCCACGGCTCCCCATGTAGCAGGCACTACACCAAAAGCACCCCACTACTTCAGCCCTCACAGCCTGGGGAAGAAGCAGCAGGCACAGCCTCTGCCACCTCCACCCCAGAACATGCACCGCTGCAAGGGAACCGGAGAGACAGGGACTGGCCACAAAATACAGAGCTGAAAGCCTCGAATTGCATTCTCCAGCTCCCAGCAGGAGCGACAACAGCCAACAAATGACTGCTCTTAAAAGCTTTCTGCCACAGTGAGTCCACCCCCTCCCTCGTTCATGGCCCTGTCACTAGGGAGTCTTTCCTGACAAGTGTCCTAAATTCCCAGGCACAGGAAATAGATGGATCCCCTTTCCCTCTGCACTAGATTTTACATAATGGAAAATGCTTCTCGTCTCCCTGAGGCTGCCTCTCTCCTGGGCACAAGCAGCCCAGCTTCTTTAAGTCAGTTCTCAATGGTCACACTTTCTAAATGTCCAAATAATCCCATTCCTCTCTCCTGAGGATACAGGACTCCTCATTGTGAAGACAGGCAAGGACATCAAATAAAGAAATGACAAAGCCTGGTTCACAAAATATCGGGTTAATAATCACAGCTGGGCCACAAGAGCCTTCTGGGGCTGGTGACCTGTGTTCGCAGCCCCAGACACCCAGCAGAGAGGCGGGTGGCTGGGCTGGGCTGCCAGGAGTGGTGAGTTACGGCCTCTCATGGGTCTAAAGGACCAGACGGGCTGGTGGGGAGCCCAGGCTGCTCCCCCGCCACCCACGGGACCTACCGCCGGGTGGCCATGCTGGCGCACGTCCATCTGGGCAAAAGAGCAGGTGTCGCCCACACCCACCACCTCCACAGTGAAGTTGCGGAAGAAGTCAACGATGTCCAAGGACTTGGGTCGCAGGAAGACGATGAGAATCAGGGGGGTAATGATGGGACTCAGGAGCTCCTCCAGGATGAAGACCTGAGCACAGAGACAATAGGCTCAGCACAAGCTTGAGGATGTCAAAAACCCCGCAATCCCAAAGCCAGCCCCCAGCTCCAGCCCATCTTCTGGGGCAGGGTGTTTCTGAGAAAGCTGCCTTGTTCCTCTGCCAGCCCAGGAGCTGCTCAGCTCTCCGGCAGCTTCTCCTTCCTGCAGGGATGGGGGTGAGTGCCCATCCCCGCCCCTTGCAAGCCAAGCTCACCGCTTTGTACTGGAAGAGCTGGGCAAACTCATCCCTGGTCTCATAGCGGTGGGCATTGCCCTGCCAGTGGTCAGGCATGTAGTGGATGTGCGCCAGGATGACTCGTAGCAGCTGCTCTGGGCAAAACACCAGGTGCTGGTCAGGGATGAAGGACCTGTAGGACAGGACAGGGAAACATCACACCTCAGTTCCTGGGAGATCTCATCCTGGGAGGGCGGGGCGATCGGCCCATATCACAGCTCCACCTGCAGCCTTCACACCCAACCCAAACCTTCCTGCCAGCCCAGCCCTGGGGTGTTGCTGTACAGCTCCAGCATATCATATCAACCCTCGTATCATAGAGCCACCCCACCCAAGATCACCACTACCCCCTTCTCCTGCCTGCCCTGACTCTCTCCAGCCGTGCCCTTCACTCAGGCAGATTCACGTCCGCTTGCAACCAAACAGCATGTTTGCACGGAGGGCTGTCAGCCTCACTGCTCCCTGCAGCGCTGCCAGGAGCACGGGGGCAGCACAGACCCACCTCACCTGCACACCGTGATGCCCACCCCGAGCAGGGTGACCGTGGTCAGGACGTGCTCGACCGCCAACACGTCCTCATCGTAGATGGTGAGAGCGATGAGCACAGCCAGGATGGAGCCAGCAAAGAAGGCCACGTTCTTGGCCACGATGGTGAGGAGCGGCGAGATAAAGCAGTTCATGTACTTGGAAGCTGGCTTGTACCCCTTGCTGAGGCGTGAGTGCAGTTCGTGGTCCAGCTCGTTGAAGTGACGGAGGTAACAGCGGCCATAGAGAGACCAGCAGCGGGCGCCCAGGCTGCCCGGCTCCCGCTTCAGGATTTCCGTGTAGCTGAAGAAGGCGTAGAGGATCTGCCAGATGAGGATGAGGGGGCAGAGGAGGAAGTTAGCAATGCCAATCCAGAGGATACGAGTGCTGAGCTTCTCAGCCAGCTCCAGGCGGTTCCCGGCCCGCTTGTACTCGGCCTTCAGGCTCCATTCGTTCTCAAACAGGGAGCCAGGCCCCCAGAAGAAGATGAGTTCAAAGTTGTACTTGAGCCCACGCGTGTAGAAGACGGTGTCTCCCAGCAGGGGCAGGCGGAAGCGGATGGGCAGCAGTGACTTGTTCACCATGGCCACCATGTAGTTCTTGAAGCGGAGGATGCGGTGGTAGATGTCCAGCTCTGTCAGCTCCTTCTTGTGGATGCAGATTTGGTGCTCCTTCTGGATCTGCACGATGCGGGCCTGCACCTCCTGCCAGGTGTAGTACGGCAGGGTGGACTGGAAGGGGGCAAGCGGCAAGGTTAGGCGCAGGACGCGTCCAGGGACAGAGGCTGGGCTGAGCCCCCTCACAGAGCCGGTCCCAGCGCACGCCTCGGGGTGCTGACGAGGCACATGCAACACCAGGACACGAGGCACCTCCTTGCACCGCTTCAGCCTGCAGCGAGCAAATCCCATGCCTTGCCCTGGTGCCCTTTACCCCTGAATTAGAGCAGATGACTGTTTCCCAGCCACTCACAGGCCAACTGCCTTGGAGGCACAAATGCAGCTCCAGGCTTGCATGGGTCCTCCCAGAGCTGCCAGTTGCAGTCAGCAAGCAGACAGGAACAGGGGAAGGGACTTAACCAGTGTCCCAGAGGGGGCCTGTAGGAAAGCCGGGGACAAACCAAGCCTCTTGGCTCACCCCACCTTTCTCAAGACACAGTCTCTCCTCAAAGGATGCGCACACACCTTTTGATGTTGCTCGTCAGAGCAAGGACTCTGGACTAGGATATATGTGCAAGCCTCAAACCCCATCTTTGACACTCCAATCTCCAGAGTGGCCTTCAGCAAGGCACTGAGGAAGCTCCATGCCTCAGTTTCCCCCCCAGTAAACAAGGAAGATGACGTCGTCCACAACCCAGGGAGGTATGCGGATATCGTTGCTTATGCCTTCTCTGCTGAAAGGCATCACAGAAAAGGCCACTGCCGAAGAATAAACATATTGGGTGGCAGATGGCAGAGGCGTGTGCCAGCAGGCAGAGGCAGGCTGGGCAGAGAGGGGTTAACAGGCTGCTGGAGAAGAGGCTGAAAGGACACCCATGCGGTTATGGAGCAGAGGGAAGAGCGCTCGGTACAGGTCTCCCGGAGAAGCTGGCCCCAGAGAGGAGTGAAGGCGAGTTGCTTCTCACCACTCAGCAAATGCCTCCCGTGTCCTTTAGTGGCCCCACACGTGACCCTTGGCCCAGCTACTTACCATGGGGATTCTGAGGGCATTGATGTAGAAAGAGTGAATCTCCCAGTAGCAGCAAATGTTGTAGATGAATTTGACGAGTCGGTGGATCCAGAAAACCCCGGCTATCACCAGGATGCAGATGAGGAAGCTGTTTGCCTGGATTCTGCAAGCAAGAAGAGGCAAGTAGTGGGAGACAGGCCCAGGCAGCTGCCCTGAGTAACTGGGAAAGGAAGAGCAGTGGCTAACATGCCCTCGGCTGCCCCTACCTCGCGCTGCAGACATTTGGAGGCAGGAAGGCATCTGGCAGAGTCACCTTAATGGGCTCACTGGGATGCTGACTGTGATTTACCGCTTTGTTGGCAAAAAGGATGTCGTAATCAACGCAGCTGATAAGAAAGGTGGTGAACGCCACCACGAAGATGAACTGCCTGTGAAGAAAGGGAGCAGCCGTGAGGGAATCGCCCTTCTGCCCCCCAAAACGTGAAGCAGGCAGGGTCACGCGTCACAGAGATGCATTCCCACAGCCATGGCAGCAGGAAAGCTCAAGGGCACCAGTTCCTCGAAGTGGAATGCAGGTTTGGGGCACGGAAAACCCTAACGAAGGGGAGACAAGACAACTGTAAAGGGAACCCTCCCGCCCACCCAGCTGCAGGAGCTCGGTGGATTCCTGTGGCTGTTCCCCAGCAGCTGTCACAGCCACAGCAGAGGGGGAGCCTGCACTTACATGAGCTCAAAGATCTCTCCAATGAGCATGCAGGTGAAGCCATTCTTCTGATGCAGGTTATAGACGTGAAAGCTACAGTCAAGGAGAACAGTTTGGAGACTCCTTCCCTCTGACGAAGGATGGAGAGGCTTCTGTCCCACTGGCATCCGCAGCTCCCCAGCCAAGTCTCCCTCCACCACCAACGGAAACGCCCTCACATCCCTACTCATCAGCAAGCTGGTTCTCCACTGCAGGGAAACACACTCTGCCCAGGTAAAGCACAGCTGGGATAAGAGGACTTGGCTCCATCCAAGCTCCTTTCTTCCCCTACCTAACACCCAGAGGGGGGTCTATCCCAGCACAGAGCAGAAACTCAGCGTGCCCTCAGGCCGCACAAGGGTGGGCAGGGCAGGATGACACAGAGACAAGCAAAAATGCATTTAATACCGCCAGCACGTGTGACCGGTACCCCCTGCTCCTGACCCCAGTAATGGGATTAACAGAACTAACACCATTTTATAAGGCAAGCAGCCATTCTCCGTGACTGAGCAGGTCACGTATTAGTTTCCTTTCCCTCATTATCAGGCCCTGAAGGTCCTGTGAACCAAGGAGACAAACCAAACAGATTTCTTCTTCCCCTCCCTACCGGCCTCAAGACTCCTGGGCACCAGGCCAATTACTCCCTTCCTTGCTGGCCTTGGAGGTCCCAGGCACCCAGCCAACCCAGTTGCAGTGATGATCCCGTCACAGAACAGGGAAGCGTAACAGCACACAGGGCGCTGTCCACAAAATCACAGAGTTGCAAGTCCTAAGTGGGAACTTAGACGGGAACTGCTGCTGGACAGCGAGACCATGGTCAGGGACACCTCCACCATCATCTGCTTCCTCCGAGGACTGAGTGACTTGTATGCTTTTATATGATTTTCAAGTCTAGATGATGATTGTTATACTGACACAGCAAACCATGTGTTAAGATCTGACCCGATCTGCAGAGAGTCCAGGTGATTAGAAACCATAAGCTAAGCAGTGCCATAAAATTTTGTACTAGGCTACTTATACAATTGCACTACACTGATTCTGCTTACAGAAATCCTGTGCTATTCTGATTATAAATTCTGTGCTATGCTAATCATAAAATCCTGTTAAGGAAATAAAGCTTTAACTGTAACTACAACTCAGTGGTGTCATTGCTCTGCCAAGGATCCCTAAAAAAACCTGCCTGTCCCCTCAGTGTCCGTGACAGCACCCCAAAGGCATGGGGGTTCTGCCATCCCCCAGCCCCTCTGGAGCCGTGCCGTGTCCTCCGGAAGGGGCAGACGCTGCCCCAGCCCCGAGTACCACCAAACCCAGTGTTCCCAGCAGCACCGAGAGCTCAAGAGGCGGTGGGGTGCGTCCCGCCTGAACCCCCTCCTGCCAAAGGATATGCGAGAGAAGAAGAGGTCCAGGTTCTCGATGTGATGCCACGGAGCTGATAGAAGAGAAGCGGGGGGTGAGGGTCCCTCGGGCACACCCCGCCTCCCCGCCTGTGGGGCACAACCCCACCTCTTCCCCCCGTCCGGGCCCCCCGAGGCCCCAAACCGGCCCCGCAGCCCCCAGCCCCGGCTCCCTTCGGTCCCTGCCTGCTCCCCCCGTCCCCGGCCACCCGCACCAGCCTGGATCTGCCCCCCGCAGCCCGGCCACCGCCGGTCCCCAAGGCCTCCGCCGCCTCACGCTTCCCCACCCCGCTCCCCAGCTCCCCTCAGGCTCAGGCCGCCGCCGGCCAGGCCCCAAGCCCCGGTGCCGCTGCCGGTGCCGCCGCTCACACTTGGCGCCCTCGGGGACGTGGACGAGCAGGTCCCCGCCGCCGGGGGGGGACTCGGTGGAGGAGCTCTCCAGGCGCTGGTACTGCGTCTCGAAGTGGGCCATGGCGGGGCCCCCCGCCGCCGCCGCTACCGGCCCCGGCCCGGCCCGGCCCGCTCGGCCCCCGCCCCGCCCCGCGACTGGCGGCCGCGGCGCCCAGTGGCAATGGCGGGGCGGGGCGGGGGCCGGCCAATGGGAAGGCGGGAGGGAGGGAGGCCGGGCTGAGCCTAGCGGCGGCCCGTAGCTGGGCAGGATGTGACGTAAGGTAGCGGAGGGGCGCTTCCGGGCCGGGGCGGCAGCGGCCGCACGTGAGTGATGGGGCGCGCGCCGCCGTTACCGGCGGGGGGGGGGGATCCCGGGGGTAGCGGCCCCGGCGGGGTCCCGGCCGCAGGGAGGGCTCGGGCGGGGGGAGAGGGGCGGACCCGTGTGGCGGGGACCCCCGGGGGGGGGCCCGCCCGGTCACCCACGGGTGGTTCCCGCCGCCCCCGGGGCCAGGCCCGTCGCTCAGGCGCTGTCCCTTCCCCTGGCCGCAGGAGCGATGCCGGCCCCGGAGAGCAGGTCGGTTTTCGAGGCCTCCCAGGACGCCGGCCTCCTGCGCGGGCTGATCCTCCTCACCGGCGCCGCGGCGGATGCGTGGGCCGCCGAGCCGGCACCAGCGAGCCACGGTGCGTGGGGCTCCGCGGGGGGGGCGGTGTTTGGCCACGCTCGTGTCCGCCAGCCCCGAGGCGCGAAGAAGGAGCTCTGTCCTCAGCAGGGCTTGGGTGGCCGCCCTGGAGCGGGGCGGGTGGGCTTTCCTCGGTCACCCCAGGGTCCCCAGAGCTCCTTCTGCAGCCACGGGGCTCTCTGAGTGCCTGAGGAGAGGCCCAGGAGGCCCCGCTCCTTGCGGTGCAGCTGGGGAGCCGCCTGTGCACAGACCTTCCTTCTTCTGATATTACGAAAAACTTCTTCATTGAAAGGGCAGTCAGGCCCTGGCACAGGCTGCCCAGGGAAGTGGTTCAGTCTCCATCCCTGGAGGTATTTAAAAGGCGGGTAGGCGTGGTGCTCGAGGACATGGTTTAGTGGTGGACTTGGCAGTGCTAGGTTGACAGTTGGACTTGATGATCTTAAGGGTCTTTTCCAACCTTAACGATTCTATGGTTCTTGCAGAGAAACCTGCAGATGCCAGCAGTGAGGAGAAGGCCCATGGGGTCCCTGAGGTGCCGGAGCGGATGTGCTGCTTGACCTGCGGGCAGGTGTTCAGCAGCCGGGAGGAGCAGGTGAGCGGGGCCGAGCGGCCAGCGTGAGGTGGGAGCGGGGCTGGTGGGGCCCTGCTGCGGAGGCTCAGCCCCAGCGCGGTGCAGCCCAGTTCTGGCTGCTTCCCAGAGCTCCACTGCCTGCATCCTATTGGGATCTGGCACTCAGATCCTGCATATTATCACTTAAAATGCCATTTACTGCAGCTAAATGGTATGTGCAGCACAGTCCTGCGCCTGTTCAGGTTGACTGTTGCGTGGGATGATGCAGAGTCCCAGCATCGGTTCAGTCCTCTGAGTCTGTCACCTCAGACCCTTTGGTGCTGGGGTTTCTGTGGACCACCAAGACCCTGCCAGCTCATACCTCTTTCTTCCACAGACTGAGCACTACCGTCTCGACTGGCACCGCTTCAACCTGAAGCAGCGACTCCTGGGGCGCCGGACGCTGCCGGCAGAAGTGTTTGAGGAGAAGACCCGTGCAGGTGAGGAACAGGGCTGTCCTCAGCGGAGCCCAGGGGCCATCAGCAGCCCGCTGGGGCTGTTCTGGCCAGAGATGGAGCCCCAGCTACCTCTGCCAGCTCTGGGTCCCTTTATTCTGCCCCTGTGGGGTCTCCTGGGGGTCCAGTACTGCTCCTGAGTCCTGCTGACTTGTTATGGGGAGAAGGGGGTGTTCTGCCTGAGCCCTGCCTATGCATACCTGGGGGTCCAGAGCCCCAGACGCCTGTTTCCCCAGCCCACAGCCCCCGTGTGATAGGCGGGGTATCGGACAGGACAGTTCTGGGGCTGTGGGCTGGCCCTTGGAGCCACCTGCAAAGTAGTGGGGAGGCTGTTTGTTAATCTTTGCCCTGCTCCACTGCTCCATTTTTTTTCCCATGCAGGTGATGTTTCCAGCATCTCGGGGTCCGATTCGGAGAGCTCCGATGCGAGCAGTGAGTCAGAGTTGCTGCCTTCTGCCAGTGACAGCCCCGGGACCGCCCAGACTCCCCGCTCCCACAAGGTGCTGCTCCGCAATGAGAAGGGCCAGCTCATCTCCGCCTACCGCTGCGTGCTGGGCATCGGGAAGGCAAGTCACAGCCTAGCTTGTTGGGAGAGGGACCCCCGAGAAGGCGAGTGGCACTAGGATGTAGACATCTGTATGACAGTCCCTCACGTCTCGCGATGGGAAGGGTGGTCTCTGGTGCTGGGTCAGAGCCCCAGGCTTGCTGGTGGCCTGTTTTTTGGCTCTGGGTTGCTCCCAGAAACCTGCTTCTGGTGCCAGCAGAGGGCCTGGTCTCTGTCCTGGGGGACAGTAAGAGGTGGCAAGGTGATCCCGTGGGTGCTAGCAGGGGTGTCTGTGTCTCAGGGTGGCAGCGAGGACCCAGCAGAGCTGACAGCGTCACTGCAGAGCCTCAGCGCGAGCACGTGCTGGGTTGTGCTGATGATGGGCGGCGGGCACTTCGCAGGAGCTGTGTTCCGGGGGTGAGTACAGGGGGACAGAGCTGGGGTTGCCCCTCTGGGCAGGGTCGGGTGGGGCTAGGCGTTGGATGGCCATCCTCTCCCTGCTCCTCCATTGCAGTGCTTCCCACACCCTGGGCACCTGCAGCTCCTGGGCTTTGCTTGAGAGTTGGCTAAGCCCAGTTGCGCTGCAAGGGAAGTATTAATCTTTAGGGCCCCAGGGGCAAGCCCTCTGGGGTCCCAGGAGGATCAGCTCACCTCCTCTCCATGCATGGGCCCTTGTTGCTCATGCTTGCCCCTCTCTGCAGCCCCCAGGTGCAGGAGCACAAGACCTTCCATCGCTACACGGTGCGAGCCCGTCGGGGCACAGCCCAGGGCCTACGGGACGCCCAGACCCCAGGGTCGGCACCCAGGTCGGCTGGAGCCTCCCTGCGGCGTTACAACGAGGCCGCGCTGCTCAAGGTGGGGCTGGACCACAGCACCGGGCTCTTGGCAGGGAGATGTGGTCATGGCTGGCTCCCTGGGGTGGTACCATACTGCTGCTGGAGGGCGTGGGTGGGGTGTGAGCTCCGGAAGGGGGTCAGGGCCCAACTGAGGCTGCTCTGTCCTGGGTCTGTCCCTGCTCCAGAGGTGCCTGTGCCCACGCAGTGTGCTCAGGACCCCATAGCGCCTCCCCTTCCTCCCCAGGACATTCAGGACCTGCTGGCAGCCTGGGCACAGCACTTGAATGAAGCTCAGCGCATCTTCCTCCGGGCCCCGCGCCACAACCGGGCGCTGCTCTTTGGTGGCAGGAACCCACCCCTCACCCGAGGCGACCCTCGCGTCTGCCACATCCCCCTCAGCACCCGCAGGGCCACCCTGCGAGAGGTGCTGCGAGTCCACGCCGCGCTGGCCACCCTGCAGGTGTATGGTGAGTCAGCCCAGCCCTGGTGCCCCAGTGCCTGTGGGTCAGAGCAGACAGAGTGACGTGGCCCCTCGTGTAATCCCATGTGTGTTAGGGGATGCTGCCCTATGGGGTTGAGGTGCTAGCTCCCCAACCCTCAATCCCTGGAGACATGGGGTGCTCCCTGTCCCCAGGCAATGACAGGAGCACCCTTGCTGCCCAGGGAAGGACACACCACTGGAGGACATCACTGGGTCCCCCCGGAAGGGCTGGCAGAAGAGGCAGCGGAAAGCAGAGATGGATCCCCCGCAGGAGGACACAAGTGGTGAGTTGAGCCGTGGAGCAAGCAGGGGGTCTGGTGTTATGGTACAGGGCCTGGGTTTGCAGCTCTGTGACAGGGCCTGGCACCATGGTGGGAATCTGCAGAGTGTGGCCTCGTGCTGGGCAGGAGAAGGGCAGGGTGTGCTTAGCTGAGAGCCCTGAGTGATTCGTGCTGTGTGTGGGGCCTCAGCCCCTGTCTTATCACCCCTCTCAGCCCCAGAGGAGGAGGAGGAGGAAGAGGAGGAGGAAAGCCCTGCAGGGGAACTGGAGACTGTGGAAGTGACATTGGGGACCTTGGACCTCCGGGAGTTTGAAGTGATGCCCAAGCGAAACCGCAAAAGGAGGAAGAAGAGAGACAAGAAGGTGGAGAAAGGTGAGGGGGAAGAACTGGCCAGGGACAGTGTAGGAAAGTGTTGGGGAAGGGACTGCTATGCCTGGGGTGCAGGCTGGCCCTGGCCCTCTTCCTCAACATGTGCTCCCTGCGCAGGGCCCCGTGCCGAAGATTCGGGATGCCGTGGTAGCCAGTGTGGGCAGCCCAGCCTGGAGCTGGTGACGGAGCTGCAGGGGGAGGCTGGGGCTGAGCCCCTTCCCTGGGGCGATGGAGGTAAGTGGGGTCGGGAGCTGGGCCGGGTGGATGCCTGCCCTGTTTGCTGGGGGTTTTGCAGTGGGGTGAAGAGCACGTTGTCACGCAGGTGCCCAGAGCAGCTGGGTGCGGGATGGCTGTAGTGAAGCCACGTGCCTTTGAAAGAGCTGAGTGTGCGGAGCAGTAGCTCTGAACCGGGGGCAGGCAACATCTGGCTAAGCTGGGTGTGTTGGGGGGATTGGAGTGGGTCTCGCCTCAGGAGAGAGGGCTCGGCTGCTGCCAGCAGTGCCCAGCAATGCCATGGCACATTGTCACAGACTCTGAAGGTGCTGGAGATCCTGCAGTGCCCAAATCCAGCTAGCAGGATGCTGCTTTAACTGCACGCCGTGGATTTACTGGTCAGACCAGAGCACCACTCTGCCCAGGGAACCATCAGACTCCCCTCCTGTTCTTCCCTCACAGGAGACCCTCAGACCCAGCTCCGCAACACCCTGTTCACCGCCTGCAAAACAGGGGATGTGGGGATGCTGCAGCACCTCCTGGGTGTGCCAGAGAGTGGGGACCTGCCGGGGGACCACGAGGACAGGGAGGGCGCGCAGCCCCTGGATATGCCCCGCTCCCTGCTCAACCAGCCCTTGGATGAGCGCGGCTGCACCCTGCTTCACGTGGCAGCGCGCGCGGGGAAGGCTGAGGCTGTGTGCCTGCTGCTGGAGGCGGGGGCGGACCCTGCCCTCAGGTATGGCCGCAGGGCGCCCAGCCGTGGATGAGCACAGCTCCGCTGTGGGAGCCCAGCAACTCACTCCTGTCTCAGCCATGGGAGACTGGTGCCAGCTTTGCCCTGGGACAGCCAGGGTTGGTCTCTGCCAACCGTGATGTCTGGGTTTGTTACGGGAGGCCTGAGAGCTGAACCACTGTTCTCTCTGCCTGCCTCGTCTGGCACAGCGGCAGGCGGGCACTGCCCCGAAGTGCTTCCAGGTTTATTGGTAGGCAGTTCAGAGGGCAGGGATGACACCACCCTTTGCAGGGCATTTGAGATGCAAGAAGGGGAGGATTTGAGGGATTCTGGTGCAGGGATAAGCAACTTTCCCCTCCTTGGCTGTGATACCCTGGCCTGCAGTACCCATTGCACAATTCTGGGGAGTCGCTGGGCTCACAGGCAGTAAGATGGCAGGGTGAGCTGGTCTTGTCTCGCAGAGACGGGCAGGAGAGGACTCCCTACTGTGTCTCTGCTGACAAACTGACCCGCAACGCCTTCCGCAAGTTCATGGTGAACCATCCAGACAAGTACGACTACAGCCGTGCCCAGGTGGGTGCCTGCCCGCTGCCCTCGCCTTCTGAGGGCTGGGGGATCCCGGAGCAAAGCACCCCTCACCCACTTATGCTGTTGCCCCTGGCTCAGTGGGAGATGCTGACTGCCCTCTGCCCCCAAGGTGCCAGGGCCCCTGACGCAGGAGATGGAGGCCAAGAAGCTGGAGAAGAAGCGGGCACAGAAAGCCCAGCGGAAGCAGCGGGAGCAGGCACAGAGGGAGGAGCGGCAACGCTGGGAGCAGGAGCAGGGAGAGAAGCAGCGGTTCGCGGCCCTGTCCGACAGGGAGAAGGTGAGGCTGTGCATGGGGAAGGGGATGCACCCCGGCTGGGGCAGTGCGGATGCGGTGGGCTCTGGGCACAGCAGCTCCTGGGGCTGGGGGGCTGAGCTGTCTCTCTGCTCCCCAGAGGGCCCTGGCTGCCGAGCGGAGGCTGGCTGCGCAGCTGCAGGACGCCGGCACAGCTCTTGCCAACATCAGGTAACAGCCCTGGCAGCACGGCTCCGCAGACAAACTCTCCCGCGTGAGCACAGCTGTCCCCTGCCCTTCTTGCTCCAGTTCTCATTTCCAGTCTAAAGCTATTCCTGTCCACTCGATTCCCAGCAGTGCCTGTCTAAAAGCTTTCTCTCTCTCTCTTCTTCTGCCCCCCTGAAATATTTTGGAAAGGACAACTTGGTCCGCTTGCAGCCAGATCTATGGCAAGCCAATCCCCCAGCCACACCTGTGCCCCTCACCCTGCATCCCACGTCCCTTCCCTGTGCCACCCCACAGGCTTGTGGGCAGCCAGCCCTGCCCGAGGTGATCCAGGCAGGGGCTTTACAGCCCCCTGTGGGGCCAAATTCCCCCACGTTCAGCCTGCCTTAAAGTGCCTCACCCCACACAGCGTTGCCTCCTGGGAGCGCATCCTGGCCGGGCTGCTGGGTGAGCCCCGTAGGACCAGAGGAGCCCCAGCTCCCTCATGCTGCTGCTGTCTCACATCACAGCCCAGGCAGTGAATCCTCTCTGCTCCTCTAACCCTCTTTCAAGTGTCCCCTTCGCTCAGGGCCACCTCTGCTCTTTCCTGCAGCCGCTGCTGGCATTGCGGAGAGTCCCTGCTGGGCCGGATCCCTTTCCATTACCTCGACTTCTCCTTCTGCTCTACGGCCTGCCTGCAAACCCACCGCCGGGCCCGGGCCAGCCACACGTGAGGCTGGGGACTGCTGCTGCCTGCCAAGGACCAACGTGGTGGAGACACGGCTGAGCACTGGCTGTGCAGCGATGGAGAGCCTGTGGAGCAGCACTGGTCAGAGGGACTGAGCTGGCCATGTCACTCTCAGAGGCAACTCTGGCAAGGCTCGGGGCAAGAATGTCACTCTGGGTGGTAACTCTGGGGACATTACAACCAGGAGGTCCCTACGTACTAGTGTGAGGGGCCAGGACTGCTCTGTGGCCCAGCTCCAGCTGGGGGGTATTAGTGGCTGGCTTTTCTCATGGCTACCTCGTAGACTGCTGCCCATGGCCGTGGGACAGATCCTGACCTATCTGGACCCTGCAGCCCTGAGCTGCCTGTGGGCACCCTCTGGGCTGTGCTTTGCCCTCTCCTCTCCTGGATGACATTGATGTCTCGGCTGTATCATGTTAGCAACTACCTCCTCTGCCTGCATTGTCAATAAAGAGGTGCCTTGACCCCCTAGGCGTGGGGTGTGTTAGCATGAGCACTGGAATTATTTGGGATTAACATACAAAACAAGCTCAATTCTGAGCCCCTTTCTCCTTAGCACAGACCCTGCCTGTCCCCAGGGGAGGGCAGGAGCTCTGGATGTCCATGCCAGGACGTGTGCCACTTTCCTAGAGCCCTGCAGCCCCTCCGCTGGCCCCTGTCCCTCACCAGCCCCCCCGCTATCTCCACAGCCCCAGCCAGAGGCGATGCCAGTGCCCGGCAGCCCTGCGTTTATTCTGTGCGTGTGCTGCTGTGGCTGAGGGTCCTGTTGAAAAGGGGTCGGTCGAGGAAGAGCAGGAAGGGGTCGGGGGGTGCCCCCTCCAGCTCCAGCACTGTGATGTTGTTGGGGCGGCTAACATGCAGCACCGAGCTGGGCACAAAGAGGGTCTGCTGGGGTCCGCGGCGGGGCCAGTACCGGCCCAGGTTGAAGCCGTTTATCCACAGTTGGCCCTGGAAGATGGGAGACAGGACTGGGCTGTGCCCCTCTCCGCCCTCACCCCCTCTCCTGGCTATGCACTGCCTTACCTTGCTCCAACCTGGGAACTTCACAAAGGTGTCCCAGGCGATGCCAGGGGTCTCAAAGGTCCCAGTGTAGAAGGCTGGCCCTGCTCTGCCCCCGCTGCTTGATTTTGGCAGGGCAGCATGTGGCCAGCCCTGCTGGATGGCAGTGTCTATGGCCAGGGGGTAGATCAGCCAGTTGCTAAGAGGGCTGGAGTCCAAGGAGAGGTTCCCCAGCAAGCCCTGAGATGGAGCAGAAGGGAAAATGAGGCAGCAGGGTCTGCCACGGGCAGGAGGATGCTTGGCTTCCCCAGGGCACGTCCCCCTCGCAGCAGTGAAGGTGGGATGGGATCCCCTCCGAGGGGCTGCGCTGCCCTGGCTGCCATGGCAGCCTAAAGTGGGAGAGAGGGGTGCCGATCTCACAGCCTCATCCTGGCCCTGGCAGGTTTGCCAGGGGTGGTGTGAGACTAAGCAGGGAGCAGGTCTGGGGTGGCCCTGTCGTGGGTGGCAGGAGAGCAGGTGTTTGGCCACGCGAGTGGCCAGGCCATCCCCTCCAGAGTCCCAGGGCACCCTCCCCTCACCTTGAAGTCACTGATGTTGGCCCCGAAGCTGATCCTGCCCATGTTCTCCAGGAGCACGTCCAGGGTGTCCCCTGCCCTGCCCGTCACACGCAGCGTTGTCTGCCCGTCCCGCTCCAGTGTCCCCCGGTACTCCTGCAGCCACAGGGTCAGCGCTGCCGCCCCGTGCCCAGATCCCACCGCCCCGAACGCTGCCAGCAGCCTGCCAGCCTAGCATCCCACTGCCGACCCCCCAGAGCTGGCCCAGGGCTGCCCTCTGCCCCCAAAGGGGGCAAATTCGGGCCAGAGGGCTACCCCACAAGGGCTCAGTGTGGTTCTCAGCACCCTGGCTGTCCCTGAGACCCTGGCATGGCATGGCCCCGCTGCCGGCAGGTCCCTCAGCCCTCCCGAGCGCTGGGCCAGGGATGGGTGCTTTCCCGCAGCCTCACCTGCCGCAGCACCACGTAGCCGCGGTCGCAGACGCTGTGGGGAGGAGCGCCCAGCGTGGCTGGGTCCAGGACGTCCCGGGGCAGCTGTGTGCGGTACACCACAAAGCCGTGGGTCTGCAGGACACAGTGGAGCGGCACAGAAAGGGAAACAGGGCTGGAGACGAGCTCTGCTCCTCCACCCCGGGGACAGGGCAGACAAGCCTAGGAGCGTGTCCCCCAGTGTCCCCCACTGCACCCAGCCCCTTACCTGCTTTATGGCCTCAAAGGTGAGGGGGAACTGGCTCTGGATGGGCCCGGAGGGGCACAGCACGTCCAAGACATCCAGGAGGTCGGCATACTGCAAAGAGAGGGACAGGCAGCCGGGCAGCGCCAGGCAGGGGCAGCACAGCCCTGGGGACAGGCACTCACCTTCCGCAGGGCCACCCAGCCATAGGCGTACTTGGGGGTGGCGGGTGGCATCGGACCGACTGGCAGGGGCTGGAACTGAACAGCAAACTGTCAGCTGCCCCCCGGGGCACGCAGGGAGATGTCCTCTGCCCTGCCAGGTCCCTCTGTGTCCCCCTCTTTCCTGGCACTGGCAGCGGTGCCCAGTGCTGTCCCCCTCCTCCTGCCAGGCTCAGCACCTTGCTAATGACTGTGCGGATGGCAAACAGCTTCTCAGTAGGGTCTCCTGCTTCCGAGAGGGGAGCATCATAGTCGTAGCTGGTGGTCACTGGTTTGTACTGGTCCTTGAAGTCAGCACCTGGCCGGGGAAGCGATGGGAGCTGGAGGAAGGGGCTCTGGCAGAGTCCAGGGTGTGGAACCCAGCCCCAGGCTGGCTGCAATGCAATGGGGGGCACGACCCAGAACTGGGAGCCCCTGCCTGGGGACAAAAGGAGTCCCCAGGGAGGGACAAGCTTGGGTTCAGGGGCCCTTGGGTATGTGTCAGCCTGCCCTGTGGGGCAGAACAGAAGCCTGAAGCAGGCTCTTCGGGGATGGCCAAGGAAAGCCCCCCAGCTCCGCAGTGTGCCCCCCCTCCCCAGGGCAGGGCCCTACTCACCGCTCCAGTAGGCGAAGTTCGTCCCCCCATGGAACATGTACCTATGGGACACCCCAGAGAGCCCCATCAGCACCCCCACAGACCCAGCGGGGGCTCACCAGGCTCTGCCCCTTTCCTGCTGCACCCGCAGTCCCAGCCCTGCCTGCCTCCCCCTGCCCGAGCCCTGCTGGACGAAGGCGAGTGGCAATGCCCACGCCAATGCTGGCAGATGGGAGGGCATCGTCCCCCCAGGCTGTGCCCCCCACCAGCTGACTACTTGCATGTTGACGCTGGCTCCCAGCTGCAGCATGTCCTCCAGCCCCCGGGCCACCCGCGCCGGGCTGGTGCTAGCGTGCGCCTCCCCCCAGTAGTCCAGCCAGCCCGTGTAGTACTCTGAGTTCACCTGGGGGAGAAAGGGACTGTCACCTGCCCGGAGCTGGGACTTCTGGCACCCCTCTGTCAGCCACATCCCCCCTGCTCACCTGCAGCCTGGCCCCAGCAGCCCTTTTTGCCTCACCCCCCCCCCAGCCCCTCTGCCTCCCCAAAGCCATCGTGGGTCATTCCCCGTGACGGCGCCCACGCCAAGCTCACCAGGGGCCCCTTCGGCTCGACCCGGCGCTGGGCACCAAACGCCTCCGTCACATTGGAGCCTGCAGAGGTGGTGGGAGGGAGGCTGGAGCAGGACAGAGCTGGGACCCCCATCCCCTCTCCTCCTCCTCCTCCTCCCCCACAGGGGTACCTGGCCCAAAGTCGACGGTGGCGTAGAGCCCCTGCAGCGTGCCGCAGCGCAGCTCCTCCGCCCGCGTGCCGTCGGTGGTGAAGAGCAGCACCTCGCTCCCCAGCAGCGTCCGGAAGGAGCCCAGCAGGTGCCGCAGGTACTCGTAGTCGCAGGCGTAGTAGCTCCCGTATTCATTCTCCACCTGCGAGTCGGGCAGGGGCCGGCACCCAGCGTGCACATGGCAGGGCTACAGCCAGGTCCCACCATGCACTGGGATGAGCACCCAGCTCCCCTCTTCCCTCCCGACAATCATTAGATGTTGTGACAGCCCCCAGGGGTGTCCCAAGACTGACCTTCCAGCCCCACTATGACCCCCAGCTCTGCCAGTGTCCCTCAAACCACAACCAGGGTGGTGGCAGGTACCCCAGAGTCCCAGCCCTTGGATTTAAACCCAGGTCCAGAAGTCGAGAGGGATTTATCTAAGAGCTGTGCCAGATGAGGGCATGGGGTAGGGGGTACAGGTGGCTTTTTGGGGCATATCCAAAGATGACCTAGAGCAGGGCACAGGACTGGGTCTCACGGCACCCTACCTGCACGCTGATGATGTTCCCCCCGTGCTGGTACAGGCGTGGCTTGATCTTGGGTAGCAGGACATGGAGCCAGGAGTCCACAGCTTCCAGGTAGGCTGGGGAGAGAGAGGGCAGCTCAGCCTTGCTGCGGCATCCACCCCAGCCCACCTGCAGCCAGCCCTGCCAGGAGGAGGATGGAGCAGATGGGGCAGAGCCAAGCACGGTGGGGAAGGAGAGATGGAGGACCAACTATGGCGCTCCCAAAAGATGGAGAAGAGGATGGGAGAGACCACACAGTGGGCTGGCGGGTGCGTGGAGAGAGACCGGTGTGCCGGGACTGGCAGCAGGCTGTAAGGACACGGTGGCCAGAGCCCCGTGCTGAGGCTTACCGGGGTCGGAGGAGCGCAGGACGATGTCTGGTTTCCACAGCAGCCAGGCGGGCAGGCCACCCTGAAGAAACACCCACAGCCAAGAGGGAGGCAGAGAAACCGCTCAGCAGCCCGGGCTGGCACACAGCCAAAACCAGGCCAGGGCAAGGCTAATGCTTGGCACTGGAGTGGCACGCGCCCCTCAGAGCGGCAGCCTGGGCATGGCTGGCACGGCACCGGGGTCAGCGTGCCAGCCAGAAGGGCCAGCCCTGCTGTGCCCTTCCCGGGCCACCCATGATCCCTCCGTCCCAGGTCTGGGGGCTGGGGCTCACCATCTCCCACTCCGCACAGATGTAGGGCCCCGGCCGCAGGATCACCAGAAGCCCCAGCTCAGCTGTCAGGTCCAGGAAGGCTTCCACATCCCGGTCCCCAGCAAAGTCATAAACCCCCGGCAGCGGCTCGTGGTAGTTCCAGGGGACGTAGCTGGGGCGAGAGGGGAGATATTGGCATGTGGGGGCTAAGGGCACCCCGGCACAACGGGGAACCCTCCCACAGGCCGATCCCTCTGCTCCTGGGAACTGGCCTCCAGCCTGGGCTGAGGGCGGCAACTGGGGCTGGACTGGGACTAGCCCAGGCTCATGCTGGTGTCTGGCAGGGGCGTTCTGGGGATCACAGTCAGCCCAGTGCAAGGGCTGGTCCCTGCTCCCTGTGATCAAATCACCCTTGCCTCTGTCCCTGCTCCGGGGACCCCAGAGACCCCGAGGGGCTGCCCCCGTTGCTTACACCTGCACGGCACTGAGCCCACTCATGTACATCTTGAGGAGCCGGTCCCTCCAGGCGGGGCGCGGGATGCGGGCGTAGTGGATGCTGCCCGAGATGTAGCGGAAAGGGGCACCATCCTTGCGGAAGCAGTCCTCCTTGTAATCCAGCTGGAAGGAGCGGTCCAGGGGGGAGGCCTGCGGGAGAGGGGCAGTGCTGGGGGGGCTGCAGACCCTCCCCAAGCCCAGCCACCCCCTCCCACGCTCCCTGGGACAGGAACTGAGGGGGGCTGGTTCGTGGGGGAGACCCTTCCCATCCTCGGTGCCGGGACGAGGCAGGTACCACGCTGTCCCGGGAGAGCAGGAGGGACAAGCAGGGCAGCCGTTTGCACTGCCTGATGGCCCCCCCCCTCGCTAATCAAACACCCTGCGGCTGAGCTGGTGACATTTTGGGGGACGGGTGCTGCTGGGGACGGGTGCTGGGAGGGCAGGCAGGGAGCTGGAAGCGCAAGCAGGACATTGGGGCGGGACACGGGCTGCAGAAGAAGGCAGCCATAGCAGGAAGAGCAGGGACGGAGGGGAGGAAAGCAAGGCAGATCCCAGAGCCCTCCCACCGGATCCTTCGCAGCTCAGCCCCGCGCGCTTCTCCCAACTTTCCACCCGCGTTTGCTAACCTGCGTGTGCAGGAGCCCCACCGCCAGCAGCAGAGCGAGAGCCAGCAGCCCCATCCTCGCTGGGCGCTCGGCAGGCCCAGGATGGGGGACGAAGGGGGACGTGGACACCACCATCACATGATCCTTCTCCGCCAGCGCCGGGCGCTTCCTCCGGGTCCGAAGTGCAGGCAGCTGGAAAAGCAGCACAGCTTGGAAGGGGGAGCGTGGGATAGGGGGTGGGTGGCTCTGGCCCCCCGCGCCTGGGCCAGCCACACATCATCCCCCCCGAAGCCCACCCAGCACGGGATGCAGGCACCACGCCACCGCCTGAGCCAGCTCCAGCCGGCGGAGACATCCCCGGTGCCCCCCGGGGTGGTGGGCGACACACGTGAGGGACAAGGAGCCTCATAAAAGTGTCACCACCAGACAAAACACCTCCGAGGGAGCTGAGCCCACTTGTTTCATCGGAAAGGTGGTGATGGAAACCTCGGTTATAGCTGCGGGGGGGGGGATGCTGCTGCTGCTGCTGCCTGAAGGAAAGGAAAACGTCCCTGGACCGAGGGCTGGAGCCTGGTGACACAGCTGGTGACAAAGCTGGTGACAGAGGTGCCGGGGAGGTACCGCAAGGGTGATGCCCTCGGGGACGAGCCCTGCTGGGGTGGCCTCGCCATCTCTGCCCCTGCACCGCCGACCCGCCCGCCCGCCGCGGGGCTTGGCTCACCGGGGCCAGCCGCGGGGAGCGGCGGGGCTGCGGGGAGCCGCTGCGGCGGCCGGGGGATGCCACCGCGCCGGGGACACGGCGTTCCGCCCCGGTCACAATGCGGGGCGAGCCCGGGGCTCGGCGCTGCCCCCCCGCCCCGCTCCGCTCCCCGCCGCCCGCCCGCTCCGGAGGGGGGTGCGCGATCCCCGCCGCGGCGGCGGCACCGGCAACCGGGAAGGCTGCAGCGCCCCGCCCGGTGCGTGACGTGGCGGGTGACGCAATGGGTGACGCGCGGCGGCGGGCGATGACGCGGGGGGGGCGATGGGGCAGGCGCTGTGCGTCTGCTCCCGCGGCACCGTCAGCCTGGGGGGCGTGCGGTACCTCCTGCTCCACCGCCTGGCAGAGGGGTCCGCGGGGGACCGGGGCACGGGGGGGACCACGGGCACGGGGGGTGCTTGGGCATAAGGGGTGCTCGGGCATGGGGGGTGCTCGGGCATCGGGGGTGCTTGTGCGTGGGGGGGATGCTCAGGCACGGAGGTGATGCTGGGGCACGGGGATGCTGGGGCACAGGGGGATGCTTGGGCATGGGGGTGCTTGTGGATGGGGGCTGCTCGGCCGTGGGGGGAATGCTCGGGCATGGAAGTGATGCTGAGACACGGGGTGATGCTCAGGCATAGGGGATGTTCAGGCATGGCGGGATGCTCGGGCACGGGGGTGATGCTCAGGCATGGGGGATGCGTGGGCCTGTGGGTGCTTGTGGATAGGGGTGCTTGTGCATGGGGGATACTCGGCCAAGGGGGGAATGCTTGGGCATGGAGGTGATGCTGAGGCACGGAGTGATGCTCGGGCATAGGGGATGCTCGGACATGGGGGTGATGCTCAGGCATAGGGGATGCTCGGGCATGGGGGGATGCTCAGGTGTGGGGGCTATGCTTGGGTGTGTGTGGGATGCTCGGGCACAGTGGGGTATGCTTGGGTGTGTGGGGGATGCTCAGGCATGGGGGGGAGATGCTTGAGCACAAGGGGTGTTTGGGCATGGGGGAGATACTTGGGCATGGTGGAGGAGATGCTTGAGCATAGGGGGTGCTTGTGCATGGAGGACGATTCTCATGCTGGGTGGCAGGGGTCGGTCATGCCCAGGAGTGGGTGCTTGGACCCATGGGAGTGGGGGCAATTGGGCCAGTGGGGTTGTTCATGCAGAGGGGGGATGCTTTGGGTGCCTGGCAGGTGCCCCCAAGGTGCGGGGAACGTGCATGCCTGGGGGGTTCCCATGGAGAGGGGTGCAAGCACCTGCTGCCCTCTGCCCCCCTCTCCTGGGTGCTCACAGTTGAGGCTGGGTGCAAGGCCCCGACGCGGGTGCCGCAGCGGTGGGACATCCAGCCCACACCGCGCTCGGCTCCTCGCAGGGGCTTCAGCTACGTGGACCTGGTGGAGGGGCTGCGGGACGGGCGCTTCTATGCCCTGAAGCGCATCCTGTGCCATGACAAGGAGGACCGCCAGGCCGCCCTGCACGAGGTGAAGATGCACGGCCTCTTCGACCACCCCAACATCCTGCGTCTGGAGGCCCACTGCATGGTGGAGAAGGGCGCCAAGCATGAAGCCTGGCTCCTCCTGCCCTACGTGAAGGTGAGGGGGGCTCCCCCAGTCACCCCCAGCCCCTTGCCTCTGGGAAACGGTAGTGGTGACCGGCTGCTTGCATTTGCCAGGGGGGGACCCTCTGGAGCGAGGTGGAAGCACTGCGAAAGAAAGGGACCTTCATGCCAGAGCAGCGGATCCTCCTCATCCTCCATGGCATCTGCCGTGGGCTGCAGGCCATCCACAGCAAGGGCTACGCGCACAGGTGGGGGGCTGGCAGCCCCGGTTGGGGGGGGGGTTGGCAGGGGGACCAGCGGGCTCTCGGTGACGTCCATCCCCGCAGGGACCTCAAGCCCACCAACGTGCTGCTGGATGAGGATGACCGGCCTGTGCTGATGGACCTGGGCTCCATGAACCAAGCTCGCATCGAAGTCAACAGCTCTCGGGAGGCCATGGCCGTGCAGGTGGGTGCCGTGAGACATCACCCCACCAGCCCATCCCTGCCCTGAGCCCTTCATCCCCACCCTCACCCCTTCATCCCCACCCTCACCCTCCTCTCTGCAGGACTGGGCTGCCCAGCGCTGCACCATCTCCTACCGTGCCCCTGAGCTCTTCACGGTGCCGAGCCAGTGCGTCATAGACGAGCGCACAGATATCTGGGTAAGGATCCAGCCCCCTGGCCCCCAGCCCCCTGCTGCGGGGCTACGCTGACCCCACCACGGTCCAGTCCCTAGGCTGCGTGCTGTACTGCATGATGTTTGGGGAGGGCCCCTTCGACGCCATCTTCCAGAAGGGCGACAGCGTGGCTCTGGCAGTGCAGAACCCCGTCACTGTGCCCCCCACGACCAGGTGAGGGACTGGGGAGGGCGACCCTGCCCCCAGGCAGCCCCCTGTGCTGTGCACCGTGCAGACCCCCCCCCTCGCTGTCTTTCCTCCAGGTACTCAGCTGCCTTGCAGTGCCTGCTCTCCTCCATGATGACACTGAACCCCCAGGAGCGACCCAGCATAAATGAAGTCCTCCACCAGCTGGAGGGGCTGCAGCCAGCACCAGCGGGCCAGGACACCACGCAAATCTGAGCCCGTCCCAGACCGCAGCAGCGATGCACCCTGAGGATGAGCTGGGGGAACAGCGGCTGCCCTTGTCCCTGCTCCCCCGTGGAGCCGTTGCAGAGGGGATTGCTGCACTCGGGGAGAGCTGCTGCTCAGTGCCGAAGGCGTGTTGGGTTTGGCGTGTTCTGGATGCTGCTGCCTGGGACTTGGTCTGTGCCCCCGAACTGTGGACGTGTGACCTGCTGCTAAACACAGGGCCTTCGCCAGCTGCTGCCTCCCCTGGGGGTTGCAGAGGAGGATGCTGTGGGATCCCCCGGGTGATGGCAGCCGTGGCCCTGCAGCTCTGTGCCCCAGGAGGGTCACTCCTGCCCGGGGCAGAGCTGCAGTCCAGGTCCCAGTGCAGTGCTGGAGCGAGGCAGGGGGGACCTGGCCCCCGCTCCGCCGCTGCTCTCGGCGCCAGCGCTGCCTTGTGTTGGAGTAAAAGTTGTTCTTGCGGAGGTGTGGACGTGTCCCTGTCTGCAGGGAGGGGGTCCCACCAGGGGCACGAGGAGAGCAGGGCACGCTGTCTGGGTTGAGCAGCCAAGTGTTGCTGGAGGGGAAGAGCAGCAGAGGACAGCCCTGGTGAGGCAGCACGTCCGGAGCATTAGCAATAAGCAGGGAAAGTTAATCCCTGGCCCCAGCGCACTCCTAATGGGAGTTAACACAACTCTGCAGCGGGAGGCAGGCGCCACTGTTCAGAGCGTCTGGGGCTGGGCACTGCGGGAAGGGGGCTCAGCACAGCGCAGGCAGGCAGGCGGTGGCAGGGGGACAGGCAGAGCTTCTCAGCTGCCCAAGGAGAGGGAGGTGGGTGCCCAGGCTGGGGAGCTGCCAGAGCCTGGGGGCAAGGAGCAGCAGCCCTGCTCCAGTGGGGGTGAGCAGAGCCTGGGGATGGCACGACCACCCTTGGCTGGAGAGGCTCACTGGGACACGCAGTATTGAGCTGCCCGTGGAAGGGTTGGGTAAAAAAAAAGAGATACAGACAAGCTGTTTCAAAGGGAGCATTCCCCTCCTTTAATCCTCTCACCACAACACAGCAGAAAAGCAGCCGCGGGGGTTTGTACCATGCTGGATGCCCTTGTGGGGTGCACCCGCGGCACTGTGGAGCCAGGCATGCCCCTTGTCCCGCACTGTGGCCACAGGGAGAGGGGTGCCAGGCTGCTCCCACTGCTTCAACCACTCTCCTTCCAGGCGAGCCCACCTACCCTGCGGCTGCACATGGGAAGAAGTCCCAGCAGCTGCAGATTTTTTCCTGCTCAGGCTAAATCTGCTCCCCTGGGCTCCAAGATACAACACGGGGCCATATACCAAGGGGCCACAGACCACACAAGGGAAGCGGTACCCACCCCTGCCTGGAGCAGTGAGGGGGGTGGGATGTGTGCCACAGCCCCGGGGAGCCGCCCCGGGGGGCTCTTACCTATGTGAGGAGCAAGCCGGAGCTGGAGCAGAGCGCTGGGAGGAAGCATAGCAGCACCAGCAGCAGAGCTGAAGCACTCACCACACACCTGACCTGGCAAGAAACCGATACGGCTGGGGGGTTAGTGGGAGACACGGAGGCTCTGAAATGGTTTATTGCAAAGGGTTTCTGCAGGTAACACGGGGAAGGAGCACGGTCCTTTCTGGCAGGGGCTTGTCTACTCCTCGCCCTCCTCTTCGTCCTCGTAGGAGTCCAGGCCCACCTCCTCGTAATCCTTCTCCAGAGCGGCCATGTCTTCCCGCGCCTCGGAGAACTCCCCTTCCTCCATGCCCTCGCCCACGTACCAGTGCACGAAGGCTCGCTTGGCGTACATCAGGTCGAACTTGTGGTCCAGGCGAGCCCAGGCCTCGGCGATGGCCGTGGTGTTGCTCAGCATGCAGACGGCGCGCTGCACCTTGGCCAGGTCCCCCCCTGGCACCACCGTGGGCGGCTGGTAGTTGATGCCCACCTTGAAGCCCGTGGGGCACCAGTCCACAAACTGGATGCTGCGCTTGGTCTTGATGGTAGCGATGGCGGCGTTGACGTCCTTGGGCACCACGTCCCCGCGGTACAGCAGGCAGCAGGCCATGTACTTGCCATGGCGAGGGTCGCACTTCACCATCTGGTTGGCTGGCTCAAAGCAGGAGTTGGTGATCTCGGCCACCGACAGCTGCTCGTGATAGGCCTTCTCAGCAGAGATGACGGGGGCATAGGTGGCCAGGGGAAA
Source organism: Platalea leucorodia (assembly GCF_965183815.1). Taxonomy (NCBI): domain Eukaryota; kingdom Metazoa; phylum Chordata; class Aves; order Pelecaniformes; family Threskiornithidae; genus Platalea; species Platalea leucorodia. Next base: position 84,351,353 of record NC_138827.1, on the reverse strand, counting down.
GTGGATGCGAGGGTAGGGCACCAGGTTGGTCTGGAACTCGGTCAGGTCAACGTTCAGGGCTCCGTCAAACCGCAGTGACGCCGTGATGGATGAGACGATCTGGCTGATGAGGCGGTTGAGGTTGGTGTAGGTTGGGCGCTCGATGTCCAGGTTCCTGCGGCAGATGTCATAGATGGCTTCGTTGTCCACCATAAATGCACAGTCCGAGTGCTCCAGGGTGGTGTGTGTGGTGAGGATGGAGTTGTAGGGCTCCACCACGGCAGTGGAGACCTGTGGTGCGGGGTAGATGGAGAACTCCAGCTTGGACTTCTTGCCGTAGTCAACGGAGAGTCGCTCCATCAACAGGGAGGTGAATCCGGAGCCAGTGCCACCTCCAAAGCTGTGAAACACGAGGAAGCCCTGGAGGCCTGTGCATTGGTCAGCCTGCGGAGAGAGACGCATGAGATCATTCTGAGATGGATTTCCTTGTGAACATCTGACTGTTCAGAAGTCCTTCAGGACCTGGTGCATCTCCGCCATGGGCAGCTGCAGAGCCCTCCCGGGGCGCAGCAGGGCTTGCAGTGTACTCTGACCCCCATCCGGATGCCGGAGCCCAGCCCAGGGGACACATCCCCCCTTGGCGGTCACCTACCAGCTTCCGGATCCTGTCCAGCACTTGGTCGATGATCTCTTTACCGATGGTGTAGTGCCCGCGCGCGTAGTTGTTGGCAGCATCCTCCTTGCCGGTGATCAGCTGCTCGGGGTGGAAGAGCTGGCGGTAGATTCCAGCCCGAACCTCATCTGGGAGAGAGCAGGGGAGGGTTGAGCCTGGTGCAGGCTGTTGGTTTGAGCCGGCCACCAAGCAGCCGAGTCGGTGCGAGCACCCATCCCTCGCCCTCCTCCTGGCTCCGCCTGCTGAGGACTCGGCCAAGGACCCAAACGTCAGCAGGGCCACCATCAGCATCAGGTTTCACCACTTCCCTGAGCAGAAGCTCAGCTTCTCCCACCCATCGGAGCCACCTGTCCACAGCGTGCAGCGGCACAGAAGGAGCTGCCGTGCCGGTTGGGCTGGTTTCTCTCCACACACATGTGGTAGCAGAGACTACCAGCACCGCTGCCTCCAGGACACTTCAGGAACAAAAGCTCAGGTTTGTGGCTTCTCCTGGGGAAAGGAGGGCTCTCAGGTTGAACCCGGTGCAGGATACTGCCAGCCGACCACAAGCACCAGGCACTTGCTACCCACCCAGGGGTGCACCCCAGGCCATGCAAACTCCAGCACTCACCAATCACGGTGGGCTCCAGGTCCACGAAGATGGCCCGTGGGACGTGCTTCCCGGCCCCAGTCTCGCAGAAGAAGGTGGTGAAGGAGTCGTCCCCTCCACCGATGGTTTTGTCGCTGGGCATCTGCCCGTCGGGCTGGATGCCGTGCTCCAGGCAGTACAGCTCCCAGCAGGTGTTGCCCATCTGGACGCCGGCCTGGCCGACGTGGACGGAGATGCACTCGCGCTGGGGAGGGGGAGGCAGGGTCAGATCCTGGCATGGCTCTGTCCTGCCCATCCCAGGGAGGGCTCTGCCTGGTGCCAGTGTCACACAGCCACCCGCACAGGACCTGCTCTGGCCAGTGGCCCCAGGGAGCACGTTTTCCTTTGGGTGACCTCCTGCCTGCCCCTGAGGGGTCCCACACAGCTGTCATTGCCCTCAGCCATGCACAGGCACTGTGCTGGGTTGGGAGCCAGCTCTGACGTCCCTCCTGCCCAGCCCTTGCTGGGGGCCACCAGCCCCACGGACTCTGGCTGGGGCTGTCCTCCAGCATCGCAGGGAGCAGAGCCTGGCCCAGTTCCCCCGCCCCAGTCGCCCTGCCAGGCTCCCTGGCAGCCTCAGCCCCTTCCCCATGCCACAGCATCGTGGACACATGCTGAGCTGATGCAGGCACATGTTTAACCCACGAGGTGCAGCCAGCACAGGGGACCCCCCCTGCTTGCTGCTCCAGAGCCAGGTAAGCACTCAGCCTCCTGGGGCGAGGGGCCTTGGGGACGCAGGGGCAGGGGGTGGCAGCCAGGGGAGGGCTGGTGGTGAAGCCCAGCAGTCTCCAAAGCAGCACAGAGACTCCCTGGGCTATGCAGTCCCAACCCCATGCTGCAAAACTTGCGTGGGCAGAAGTGCCGGGGAGCGGGCTTTGAGCTGGAGATGTGCCTCCTGTGCTCCCACCCTGCAGGTGCACTTCTGCCCCACTGACCCCGGCATCCCTTCTCCACTAGCCTCAGCACCCTTGGTCTCCTATCCCTGGCATCCCTCTTCTGCTACCCCTAGCATCCCCGCTCTTCTACTCCTGGCATCCCTCCTCCACTAGCCCCAGCGTCCTTGGTCCCCTGTCCCTGGCATCCCTCCTCCGCTACCCTTAGCATCCCCGCTCTGCTGCTCCCAGCATCCCTACGCCGCTACTCCAGCTACCCCGCTCCCCCGGGCAGGACACCACAACTCAGCCTGGGGGCCCCCGGGGCTCTTCACTCCCTCGTTCCCCGACCGCGCCGGGGGTCACAAGGACTCCTGCCTCCTCCGGGGGGGCCGGGGCAGCCTCAGCCCGCCGGGAGGAAGGGCTGCCCGAGGCAGGGTCCCCGGCAGAGCCCGGTCAATGCTGCGGCGGGCGGAGCGCTGCGCCGCCCCTCCTGGCACGGCCGCGTCCCCCTCCCGAGCCGCTAAATATAGCCCCGGCCCCCGGCGAGGGCAGCGGCCACTGCCCGCTTTGGACAGCGGCCCCGGCCCGCTCCGCCGCTGCCAGACCCCCACGGGACGGGACGGGACAGGGGAGATGGGGGGGACGGGACCCCCACGCCCGCCCCCCGCCGCCATCCCCGACGGGGCGCCCGCTGCCGCGGGGGGAGCCCCGCCGAGCGCCCAGCTCCGGCCCCCGGTGCCCGCCTGGCGCCTCCACCCCCGGCAGCTGTCCCCGTCCGTCCGCGGCCACCGTTCCCCACCGGCGGGGTCACCTCCCTCCATCCCCAGCGCCCAGCCCCGCCGCGGCGGCGGGGAGACCCAGACACCCCGGGACCGGTGGCGGCGGCGGCGGGGGCTGGGGGACTGGGCAGAAGCGGCGGGGGGGCACGGCCGCCCCCGGGCAGGGGCCGGTGGGGCTGCCCAAGGTCACGGCCGGGAACGGGGAGCGTCGCGGCGGCCCCGCCGTGCCCGCTGCCCCGGAGCGGCTGCCGGGCGCGCTCCCCGCCGCCGCGCCCGCCGCCCGCCCCGCACTCACCATGCTGCGGCTGGGGTCCGGGCTCTCCCGGCGGCTCGGTGCTGCGGGGCTCGGCGCGGAGCTGCGGCTGCTGCAATCCCCGCCGCAGCGCCCTCTTATAGGTGGGAGGGGCCTGCTGTCGCCACGCCCCTTTATTTGGGTACATTTGCATGCGGGGCGGGAGTACCCACTCTGGGGGGCAGTGGGAGCCTGCCTGGGTCCCTCCCGGCTGCGGAGGGACCCCAAGGGGCAGGGGCCGGGGCTGGGGCTGCTCTCCCTCCTCGGCCGGGAGGGAAGCCGGGGGCACCCAGCCAGGCTGCGGGCAGGAGGTCGGGGCTGCAGCCCTCGGGGGTTGCAGGCGGTGCTCAGCCACCGGGACGGGGCAGGTACAGCAGCCCCTGCCCTGCTCTGCTCTGCCCTGCCACCGGCTGCCCCGCACTGCGGGCTGCCCGGGAGCTGGGGGCGCCCCCAGGCCACCTGTGCCTCTACAGCAGGAGAAAGGAGGAGAAAGGAGGAGAAACACGTTAGAGAAACGGGTCAGGCTCGGGAGACCAGGGTGACTTGTGACTACACTCAGAGAAGCCCCTCCGTTTGAACCCTGGCTAGCACAGCCTTCCCCACCGGGGCCAGGGCTGGTCCTGCTGCTGAGGATGCCTGAACCACCAGCCTGGCTGCGGGCTGGGGGGAAAACAGAGCCCAGAACCCCACCCCTGCACCCTTCAGGCAGCAGGGAGAGAGGGCTCTGTCCTTGCTGCTGGGGCACGGGCTCACACGGCTATCCCTGCCCGTGGGGATGGGGGCTCTGCTGCCTGGGAGCATGCCAGGAGACACTGCTGTGCCCCTCTGCAGCGGGGTCCAGGTCAGAGATGCAGGATAATCTTTAAGAAAAAAGGAACAGGACACAACTCCAACTCCTACATGTTTTTTGGCAGCAGGGTCAGGTCTCTCTGAAGACATGGGGAGAAGGTGTCTCTGTAGTGAGATCAGAGCAGTGCCTGGCGTGAGGGGCAGCGACTCCTGCCCTGGTGCAGCAGCAGGCACTGCTCAGTCTGAGGCCGGGGCTGTGGTCACGGGCAAGGGGAACGGTGCCAGGAGCCTTGCGCAGTGGGATGAGCGCCTGGCTGCGCTCCAGAAATCTGTGCAGCCCGGTGCTGGCTCACACTTTCCCCTCCAGCTGACATGGGTGCATGCTGGGAGGAGGAGGGCAGGGGAGGACAGCCCCTGTGGGTCAATATAGCTGGAGCATTAGTGGTAAGCAGGGAAAATTAACCTCTGGACCCAGCGTGCTGGATAATGGATAACAGAAATCTCCCATTTGCAGCCGGAGCCAGGAGCTGATGTTCAGACTCCTGACCGCTGGGCAGGGCAGGGAGAGGGCTTAGCACAGGGCCAGGGCAGAAGACGGGCCAGGGCAGAAGACGAGCCAGGGCAGAAGACGAGCCAGGGCAGTCAGAGCGGGGCCACGTACCCCAGGGGGATGGCAGAGCATGGGCAGAGCCAGGCGGGGAGTGGGCAGAGGTGCTCCCAGACGGGAAAGCCCATGCCTGAGCTAGGTTCTCCTCCCATCACATCACCAGGACTCTTCCGAATGCCTTTGATGGACATGCTTGGGCACTTCCCCAGAGCATGCCATGTGTCCTGGCCAGAGTCCCCTGGTATGGGGCTCTTACCTATGTGGGGAGCAAGCCGGAGCTGGAGCAGAGCGCTGGGAGGAAGCATAGCAGCACCAGCAGCAGAGCTGAAGCACTCACCACACACCTGACCTGGCAAGAAACCGATACAGCTGGGGGGTTAGTGGGAGACACGGAGGCTCTGAAATGGTTTATTGCAAAGGGTTTCTGCAGGTAACACGGGGAAGGAGCACGGTCCTTTCTGGCAGGGGCTTGTCTACTCCTCGCCCTCCTCTTCGTCCTCGTAGGAGTCCAGGCCCACCTCCTCGTAATCCTTCTCCAGAGCGGCCATGTCTTCCCGCGCCTCGGAGAACTCCCCTTCCTCCATGCCCTCGCCCACGTACCAGTGCACGAAGGCTCGCTTGGCGTACATCAGGTCGAACTTGTGGTCCAGGCGAGCCCAGGCCTCGGCGATGGCCGTGGTGTTGCTCAGCATGCAGACGGCGCGCTGCACCTTGGCCAGGTCCCCCCCTGGCACCACTGTGGGCGGCTGGTAGTTGATGCCCACCTTGAAGCCCGTGGGGCACCAGTCCACAAACTGGATGCTGCGCTTGGTCTTGATGGTAGCGATGGCGGCGTTGACATCCTTGGGCACCACGTCCCCACGGTACAGCAGGCAGCAGGCCATGTACTTGCCATGGCGAGGGTCGCACTTCACCATCTGGTTGGCCGGCTCAAAGCAGGAGTTGGTGATCTCGGCCACCGACAGCTGCTCGTGATAAGCTCTCTCGGCCGAAACCACGGGGGCATAGGTGGCCAGGGGAAAGTGGATGCGAGGGTAGGGCACCAGGTTGGTCTGGAACTCGGTCAGGTCAACGTTCAGGGCTCCGTCAAACCGCAGTGACGCCGTGATGGATGAGACAACCTGGCTGATGAGTCTGTTCAAGTTGGTGTAGGTTGGGCGCTCGATGTCCAGGTTCCTGCGGCAGATGTCATAGATGGCTTCGTTGTCCACCATGAAAGCACAGTCCGAGTGCTCCAATGTGCTGTGTGTGGTGAGGATGGAGTTGTAGGGCTCCACCACGGCAGTGGAGACCTGTGGTGCGGGGTAGATGGAGAACTCCAGCTTGGACTTCTTGCCGTAGTCAACGGAGAGTCGCTCCATCAACAGGGAGGTGAATCCGGAGCCAGTGCCACCTCCAAAACTACGAAACACGAGGAAGCCCTGGAGGCCTGTGCATTGGTCAGCCTGCAGAGAGAGCCAAGTAAGATTCCTCCAAGCACTGACTTTGCTGGAGGGGAGTTTCAAACTTTTGCTTGGGCAGCCACAGATCCTTCCCAGGGCAGAGCGGGGCTCACCCCATGCTCCCACCCCCATCCGGATGCCGGAGCCCAGCCCAGGGGACACGTCCCCCGTCAGCGGTCACCTACCAGCTTCCGGATCCTGTCCAGCACTTGGTCGATGATCTCTTTGCCGATGGTGTAGTGCCCGCGGGCGTAGTTGTTGGCAGCATCCTCCTTGCCGGTGATCATCTGTTCAGGGTGGAAGAGCTGGCGGTAGACTCCTCCCCGAACCTCGTCTAGGAGAGGTTGGCACAGTGTCAGAGATTTTCTAACTGGCGCTGGGGAAAGGTGGCAGGAGCCACCCTAGGGACTGTCCCGCAGTGGGTTGTTCTCAGAGATAGTGACCACCGTCACTGCCCAACTGCGGCGCACTCACCAATCACGGTGGGCTCCAGGTCCACGAAGATGGCCCGTGGGACGTGCTTCCCGGCCCCGGTCTCGCAGAAGAAGGTGGTGAAGGAGTCATCCCCTCCGCCGATGGTTTTGTCGCTGGGCATCTGCCCGTCGGGCTGGATGCCGTGCTCCAGGCAGTACAGCTCCCAGCAGGTGTTGCCCATCTGGACGCCGGCCTGGCCGACGTGGACGGAGATGCACTCGCGCTGGGGAGGGGGAGGCAGGGTCAGATCCCAGCCGGGACCGCACATGCAATCGCTGCATACGATGAGCTGTGCAGCCCAGGCAGAGCTGCCCAGGCCCTCGGCAGCTGGTGCAAGCCACGCTGCCCGATAGCCTCAGTGCCTTGTGTTCATCCCAGTCTGCTGCCCTCCCCCAAATCTGGTGCTCTGCCTCCCATCACTGCACTGCCCACCTCAGGGGCCCAGGGAGATGGAGACCCATCTGCTGGAGCCGGGGACACCAGGCCAGCACATACCCTGGACTGCCCCCACCCAGAGCCCTGGGAAGCACCCAGTGAGCATCTTCCCCATTGCCCAAACACCCATTTGGCTTAAGGGCTGGAGCCCACAGCAGCTGGCACGGCCCCTGTTGCTACTCCAACAACAGGGCTGTGGGCTGAGATGATGGAGCATCACCCAGGCGCTGGGAGCCGAGGAGGTGACGGCACTGAGGATGGGTGCCCAGCAAGGGCGGGGATTTGCAGCAGTGAACGGTTGCCATGCTCTGAGGCTCGGCTTCCCTAAATTAGCTCTGGAGGAGGAGGAAGCATCAGCTGCACTTCTTAACTGAAGCGAAGGGCTGAGGTGGGAGGGTCCACTAGCTCAGGGCTTCAAGGACAGCCTCAGGTCCCTCAGGGGAAGCGAGGCTGAGGTGAGCTCTGCAGCATCGCTCCCTCCAGGTAAGGCATCCCAGAGGCTGCAGCCCTTTTGACAAGAACCAAAACATTCACTGCCTCAGCCCTGCTGTTGCCAAGGACTTGGATGTGTCATCAGGCACAACCGAGGCAGAGGAGCATCCAAACCAAACTGGATTTCCAGAGCCACGGGTGCCCCGCTGTGAGTCAGCGGCAGGAAGCCGGTGGAGCCAGCCATTTTGCGCTCAGGAGCACAGCAGCGATTGCCGCCCAAGAAAGTTGCACGGGTCACAGCAAGTCCTGCCTCTGTGCATCTAGGGTGCTCTCAGTGCTGCATTTCGGAGGCAGCGGTGACAGTGAGGGATGACAGAAAAATAAGCCCTTGATACCCATGGTGAGAGTCAGAAGTCCATCTCCTCACCTTTCCCAAAGCTGAGGTGCAAGGAGCCGCAAAGTGACAACCCCCCTTATCCCTCCCAGCAGATCCATAAAGGTTTTGTAACACAAGGAGCTGACAGTAAGTCCTGAGGAAGCTCCAGGATCCTCAGCAGAAGTGCACAGCAAACACTGAGGCAGCAGCAAGCACCCTTGGATGGCCACAGGAAAGGAGACATGAGAAAGACCTCCCCCCTGGCCAAGGACCTTGCGAATCAGAGCGCGGAGCAGAGGGTTATGCTGGTCACCGCGCTTCATCCCGCCAACATGCGGCAGCCAGGACTGGGTTTGGGACCCAGCGCTGAGCCCAGCAGCGCCAGGGACGCAGCAGCGCTGGTCACCAGCCAGCAGACTCTGCCTTCTGCACGGCAAGGTCTGGCTCAGGAAGGGCAGGGAGCACGGCCCCGCGGGGCAGCGGGCAGGGTGCCCGGGCACCCCGGGGCTGGGATGCTCTCCGGAGCGGCCGGAGAGCTCAGGAGCCAGAGCTCGCAGCAGGACCACGGCGGCAGGGCAGACGGGAGGCTCACCCACAGTGGTGCCCACCCGTGGGCTGGCCCCTGGCGCCCGAGGTGCAGGGCAGCGGGTGAAGCCAGAGCTCGCTCCCGGGGCTCAGCCGTGGGTCTGCAGCACGGGGGGCCGGCAGCCGGGGCGCACTCCCCGCAGCCGGAGATGCTACCGGCGGAGACGGGCAGGAACCCTGGCTGTTAACAGGGAGGAGAGGTGAGGGGGCAGCCCAAACGCCGGTCTCCGCACACGGCGGGGCTTGGGGGGCGGCCTCCTTGCCTCCGACCTGTCAGACGGGGGCAAGGGGGTGCTCAAAGGAGGGAGGCTGCTGGGTGCCTGGGAGGGAGCAGCTCGGAAAAGGCTGAAGCCAGGCAGAGGCAGGGCAGGCACGGCGGGCTCCTCCGGCCTCCCGTGGAGCTCCGGGGGTGGCAGCCCGCTCCGGGGAGGGCCCCGCCAGGGTCACCCCGCTCCTGGGAGCTCCCCGCGGGCCCGGAGGGAGGGGGCAGCCCGGGGCCGGCACTCACCATGATGCCGCCGCCGCAGGACCTGCCTCTCCCCGGGCTGCCGCAGCTCCGCACGCCGGGACGGCCCCGCCGCCGCCGCCTTATAGCGGGGGCGGCACCGGCGCTCCGGGGCGAGCCGCCCCGCCCGAAACCGTTCCGTACCTTTGCATAAATTTGCGTGCATTGCGCATATTCGCATACATTTGCATAGATGCGGCTGCGCTGCCCGGCGGCCGGCCGGGTGCATTGGCGGAGCCGCCGAGGAGCTGCAGCCCCCGGGCCCCCCCACGTCCCCTGCCTCGCAGGGGCCACGGGAGACCCGGGGTCCTCCCGAGGGAAGGGCAGGGGGTATAAAGGTTGGTCTTGCTGCGCTTGCCGGTCTTGGCAGAGGGGCTTCCACTGAGGGGCAGAGATGGCACCTTTGTGCTGGGTGTCCTGCTGCTGCGGGGCACCATCCAGGCGTTAACCGGGACAGACTGAGGGAGCTGAGGAAGGGAAGGCAGCAGAGACCCTGGCTCAGGTCTTCCCTCCTGCTGGGCAGAGGTGCTGATGTGATCCCCAGGCGAGCACGGAGCTGGGTCTCTGCCAGCCATCCAAGGCCCCTGAGGAACACCTGGGAGAATTTCTGGAGAAAACACGGGCAGAGGAAACGCTTCAGAGGCAAGCACAAGCTTTCCTGGCCTCTTTGGAGATCAGTGAGGAAAAAGCAGGAAAACTCTGTCCTGTCCTTTGCCACAAGCCCCTCAAGGACAGTCGTGCCCCAGGGCTGTGGCTGAAAGCCCTGCCTGCTGCTGGGCTCCTCCTTCTCCAGCCTGGCTCTGCTTTACCTCCCTGGTTTTGATCTGATTTCACAAAGCTTTATGAAATGGCCGGTGAGGGGATGGGGAGAGCCTGGAGCACCTGGAGGGGGGTTTATTGGAGTCTCTTTGTGGTGGCTTCACTGATGCCTGGCTTTGCTACAATGAATAACGTCTCCATCCTTTCCTCCCCCCTTCAAAATGTTCACAGCATCCCTTGCCGTGCAGAACCAGCCCTGCCTCTGCCCGAGCCCTCCGACTTAATGAGATTTCACTGAAAGGCGCTGTCATCTCTCAGCTCGCTCCAAAAGTTGAAAGCTGGACCGAAATTATCCATCTACAATGGCCTTTCTTTGTGCCTGAGTCACCTGGAAAGTGTCACCTTCCCTGCTGAAGACGTGTAAAGTGACTGAAAGCAGCGGTACTGCTGTGAAGCCTGTGCTAGTGTCTAAGCAACACATTTTGAGACCTGCAGAAATGGCTGAGCCAAACGATCAGAGTGGGTTCAATCAAGCCGGTGGGACAAGGCTTTTTCCCACAGAGACGCCCCAGGTTGTGAGTGCTGCTGAACCTGGGCAGGATGCTGTGGCGACAGATAGCTCTGGAAATGCCTGAACTCCTCCCTGTGGTATAAATTTCCTTTGAGTGACCTCAGAGATCACTAGATAACACAGACCATGCTGATGCAGGCAGCCCAGGAGAGTGAGAGAGTAATTGGTAGCACTGAGGCATCAAAATTTGACCCCCAGAAGCTAATTGGTGTGAAAAGGAGAGATGGGATCACCTTTCCCTGTGAAAATCTTCGCCGGGGTGCTTGCTGAAATGCATGCTGGATGCTAAGGCGTCACTTCTGACTTGGTGTCTCCTAGCACCCTCCTTGGTTGCATGGTGCCAATTAGTTCTGGGGCATTTATAGCACGAATGCTTTGCAGCAGTGGTTGGGAGCACAAGCGTCGGAGCTAGGCAGCGAGCAGCATTTCAGGCAGCCGCGCAAGGTTTGTGTAGTTCACCTAACTTTCGAAGATTTGTATGACAATCTGGTGGCACCTCGGGGTGTAAAATGATGTGATACTTCTCCGAGAGATGCCTGGATCTGTTTACCTACCATTGTGGTAGAGATCTGGGGGTGAAATGTCCCTGATTTGTCATCGCTGCAAATGCATGCTCACAGTGAAAATAACAATTCAGATGCTGTCATGTTGAACGAGCAGGGCAGCAATGACTGACAAGAGAACCGTGAGTCATTCTGAGCTACGCATCTCCATGTACCTCTGATCTGAAAAGCCCAAACAGATGTCTAAGCTTTTTTTAAATGCTTAAGAACAGCTGGCTAAATCCACGGAGCACCAATGGGCTGCGTCTTGTCGGTGCCTAACTGCTCAGCAGCCTGCCAGATGCTGGTAGCAGCGGCCTGCAAGCACATGGCAGAGGCTGAGCTCACCCTGGCTGGAAGAAGGTTTGTCCCGAGGTGACCCCTCTCTCAGGGATGTTACCCACATGTCTAAGGAGACCCTGCAAATGTTTTCAGGCCACATCAGAAATCACTAGGTTGCAAGAATTGCTCGGGAGACATTTTCACCATCGCTCAGAACAAAGTTGGACCCTGCACCAGCACCCAGAGAGGTACAAAAAGCAAGCAAGGCAAATTTTAGGCTAGTGAGTCAGAATTCAACCATCTTGTTATGGAAGAATAGGAAAAACAGATTGAAGATACCCCAGGAGCAGAGAGCTGCATGCTACAGGGGAGACCCCTGCTTGCTGCTTCCCATGGAGCCGTGGAGATCAGCCAGCTCTTGGACACCCCTGTGTTGGGAGGGGAAGGCAGCATGCTGTATTGCAGGTGTGCAATCCCCCCATCAAGGGCAGACACTTGCACTAAAAAGCTCTTCATTAGAAGTTATTATGAAGGTTTGGGGTGTTTTTTTTTTTTTCGTGTCCAATACACTTCTCACCAGAGGAGAGGTGCTGCTGCTGGTACAGGAACCACCGTCAGCAGAGCTTGCAGTTACCCAAACAAAGCCTCGCAGTCAGCTGTCTTCCAGAAAGAAGTTAAAGTCTGCCACACCTAAAAGCACCCAGACCTGAAACTGGGGGAGGAGATGACTCGTTCGGAGCCCAGCCTGGTACACCCCATCCACGCCCCAGTCCCCCCCCTTCACTGCGGAAAGCCCGTACTACTTTTCCCACTTTTCAGACCTCAGCCCCACCCAGGCTGGTCCAGGCAGAGCAAACAGTGTCACAGGGCACTTTGGGATGCTCCTGTCCGCATCTCTAACCACAGCCAGGCGCTTCCCAAAGTGCTTGTATCCGAGCCTGCTTACCCCTCACTCCATCCTTGCACAGTTGCTCTGCCCATAATCCTCTTAGCAGCACGGTTCAGCAGGGAGGTGGAGGAGCCGGGATACGCCTCCAGCCCGTCAGTGTCCTGTGTAGTTTGCTCTCCAGCAGTGGTTGCACTAGATGATACGGCAGCACCCTGAGCCCAGGAGCAACCAGGCAGGAGGGAGCTCCTACAGCTCGCACGGCTCCCAGAGCCCCGTATGGCCAAGCACTGCCTCCCGCTTGGCTGAGGACTCGGGCAGCAAACCCAGCTCCTGGACTGGTAAGCCTGGAGAACCAGCGATGCTCTGCTGCAGGGTGAGTCGTGATGACAACCTTTTCAAAGTAGAAAGGCAGATCTGCGTTAACACAGGGCGGACAACATTGGCTGGTAAAACTAATGAGTCTGTTGAAAGCGTGGGGCTTGACTTCATCTTGCAGCTGTTGTGACTTCAAGCAAGTCCCGTGTGATGCTGACTGCTCCAGCAGTGTCCCAGCCATCCATCATGCAGGGTCCCTAAAGCACAGCTTGCTCCTGATGACGGCCCAGCAACGCACGTCTGATTGCTGCTGCAGTTCTAGCGTGACAGCATTTGGGACATACTTTGCCACCCTGAAATGTTCTAGCACAGCATGGAGATGGGCAGGAAATGCTCCCTTTGCCATTCCTTAAGATATGTATGCCTTGTTAAGGCCAGAAAGGGGCCTCTGAGCCCCTCATCCTTTGCCTGGAGTAGATGGAGATGATCCAGAGATGAGAAATGAGGGTGACTGGAAGGCTAGGTGCCAGGAGCTGAATGAAAGGTTGAAAGAATGGGGACTATCTAGAAGCAGAGACTCAATAAAGGCCTTAAAATATATTTAAGGCAGATGCAGATAGGAAGGGGATTAACTCTTCCGCATGCTCGGGGCAAGACGATGCAAGTTTAAGACTTGCTAGCAGTAAGGGTAGCGAAGCATGATTGTCTCAGGGTCAAGGGAGCTTCATCGGTGTTAGTCTGGCATTTACTGATGGGATGCAGAGCATGGTGGTGATCTGACAGAGGTCCTCTCTGCTGGAGCCGAGCAACAGCAGCGTAATTGCTGGTTCAGATAAAATGAAGTCAATTGTGCAACGTCTGCTGCATTGCCCGGAGCGTGTGCCGCGTTACAGGAACAATAACGCTAATTCCAGATCTCGCTACAGTCCTAAGCCCTGAATCACCGGGCAGTGGCAAGAGCAGGGAGGCACTCCCAGGGACGCAGGCAGCCCTGCACCCATGCCGAGCCCCAACCTGCAAGGCTAAAAGGGACCGGCGGACGAGTTGGGACTAGCTCTTTTTCAGGCACAGCAGCCCTGGGTGAGCAGCCTCCCTGGCTGCCAGTGTCACCCGCCTTTCTTCACGTCCTGGGAAAAGCAGCTACACACCCACGGGAGCAAAATAAAACCGCAGCTGGCTAATTGCAGTGACTTCATGTCAGGGCTCTGAGCATGCCTGGTTTGAACAAGCTGCCTCCAGGCAGGTGATGGAGGGGCTGAACCTGCTGAGGTGTCCCTGTGCTCACAGGGGATGCCGGCATTCAGCTCTGGGGGGCTGCATGGAGGAGCCAGCGCTGCTTTTCCTCTCTTCCAGCAGCTCTCGGAGCTGGCGGTGGCACGAGAAGCATAGGAATAGCTGGAAACAGAAATGCAATGAATTCTGCGTGGCCGGGTGATGGTAGAGCACCTGGAGAGGCACAGGTTATCCCGTGAGGCTGGAGGGGCTCTGCCAGCTCCAGGCAGGATCGCAGGCACAGAGTCAGGCCAACCCCGGCCTTTTAGGCCTTCCCATCTTACAAGTTCTCAGGAATTGCAACAGAGCTGTGGTCAGCTCTGTTGCAATGCTGCAGAGCGTGCTTGTGTGAGCGATGGGGCAAGAGGCAGTGATTGCTTCGCTGCTCCCGCGAGTGCACACCTCGTCTGCGGGACTGTGACTGAGCCCCCAGCCTCCGGGCAGCCAAGGGGACACGGCAGATCCAAGCTGGGCAGCTCTGCAGATGTACCCACTCCTTCGAGGTAGATAAACCACTACCAGGTGGGCAAGTCCAACATCCCCTGGGAGAGCAAACAATTCCTGGCACAGGAGCATCTCACCAACAGCTTTTCTCTGTCTTTGGGGAGCAGTTGAGCCTCTGATGGCTGGACAGATGTGTGCAAGGGGGGGTTTTCGCACATGGAAGTGGGTTGTATATAATGCAAACAGCTTGCTGGCCCGAGGGCACACTGAGCACAGAGCTGGGCCTGGAGAAACTAGCCCGGAGTCTTGGGGATTGCAGAGTCGTTAAAAGCGGAAGGGAGGTGCTGGCGGCCGGCCAAGCGCTGGTGGATGTCAGAGGGAAGCAGTTAGCAAGATAAAAGATGCATTTAATAACCCAGCTGGGCAATGGCTCCCGGGGCGCTCCCGCTCAGAGCTGTTCCTGCGGTATGGGAGAGAGTGCGGTATGCGAAACCAGGGCTGTCCTCCCTGCTCCGCCCAGAGCCCTGGGCTCCGCGACCTGGTGGCTGGGGTCACTGGGCTGAGAGCTTGCATTTGACGATCATCCTGAGGATGCCTGGCTCAAACACATCCCCGAGAGCACCACAGCAGAGTTAACTCAGATGCCAAGGGGCTGTACATGTGAAAAAAACAGTTATTCTGGAGGATTTCCCTGTTGTAAGGACTCAGGAGCCCTGATTTGCTGAGCTCCCATGCCTAATGTGGCCCTCCTCGTTAGGACGAGCCATCCCCCAGAACAGCCTGGCCGGAGGAATTAGCAGGTGGGAATATAACCGCTGCTTTCCACCTGATGCTGTGGAAAACCCACCTTGCCAAACAAGCCTGGTTTCATTCCTTGAGATGACAGGTCTGGCTACTCAGGAGAAAGGCAGAGCTGTAACCTGCTTGTGGTGCCGAGGGTGTTGGTGTCAGCACTCCAGGGACCGAGCAGCAGTGTCGGTGCGTGCCGGTGAGTGTCAGTGAGGGTGAATCACCAGCAAAGGGCTGCCGGGCTTCTGCGGGGATCCCTGCCAGGCACCGCCGGCTTCGGCGCTTCAATCAACGGTCTTGGAATGAATCCCGAATTGCCACTGATAAAGTTTGAGGGTGACAAGTGGATTTGCAGAGTAATAAGTGACAAGACTGCCCCTTCCTCCAAATTCCCAAATTAATTACTTTGCATTTCACTGTATTAAAGCAAATTTTCATAGAATTGTAGAATCATTTAGGTTGGAAAAGACCTTTAAGATCATCGAGTCCAACCGCTAACCTAACACAGCCAAGTCCAGGTGTTGCAGATGTACAGTTTGAGTCTCCCCTTTATGTTAGTATTAAAGGCAGGAATAAGGTGTCCCCTGGCCTGAGGGGCAGGAGCAGGAAAAGCAATGACTTCACCAGCAACGGAAGGACCGAAGGAAACAGGATAATGAGAGAGGCAAACCAAAGAGACGGGAGCAGTGCATAAGGTTAGGAGCCCAAGGGACAATGAGAAAACGAATAGCAGGCAGCGAGGAGAGGAGAGGGAAAGCCCAAGAAGAAGCAGTTGTGGACAAAAGAGCTCAGCTGTGCCCTTTGCAGAGTCCCCTCGCCTGTCGCTGTCTGCGCGCGGCCCGAAGCCACTGCACCTGGGGATTCCCAGCAGCGGCGCAGAATGCCACCTCTTCCACTCCTCCACTCTCCTGCCTCAAATGCCTGCTGCATTAAAGCAAATTTACCTGCAAGATAGCCTTTTCATCGGGCAATTCTAAACCATCCCTACCAGTTAATTCACTAGCTACTACCCTACCATGCTTAGTCTTAGTCCTAGCTTTTCTTAGTAGACATTTTTTAGCACTGTGGGCCTTGCACCCATCCCCAGGGTTCCCCACTCCAAAGGCCCCTGGCAGCGTACCCCCTGGCTAACAGGCACACCTTTGCTATTGATGCAGCTGGTGCGTCCTTAGCAATGCAGGAATATAAACAGGCTGGCTTGGCATGCCAAGAGAAATATTCTGGGACAACACAAAAAGTAGATCTGAAAAGACCTTCGGCAGCAGCTACGAGTCTCCTTCTTCTATGGACATGGAAAACAGATTATTCCATCCCTCTTTGCGGCAATGTCGTGATTTATGCAAATGCTGTTATCATTATCTCCTGCCGGCTTCCAGGTAAGGATGTCATGCCAGTGGTGTTGATCTGAATCAGCCAGACGTGTAATCGTGCTGAAAGGTGATGACAAGTTTGCATAGCAATACCTGCCTTCCCTGAGATGAGGCTGATCAGTACTAAATGCATTTTTCAGTCTTTAATTCTCTGCTGACAGAATCAAAATTAATTCTTCTGTTATTTTTTTCTGGTATTATCAGTAACCTAGAGTTTTCTGGGTCAATCGGTTTATTTTCTTAATGATTGGAGTGATTTCTGTCCTTCAGTCCTTTGGCATTACCCTAGTTTTCCTAGCTCTGTTAAAAATCACCATTAACAGCTCAGTAAGACCCTCGGTTAGGTTCGTTAATACTCTCAGTGTGGGCCTGATGAATTGGAAATGTCAATTTTAGCAGGTGATGCTTCACACAGAGATGGCATCCAAATTGTAGCCTTCTCCATTGCATCCCCCATGTTGCACTGGATTTAGGCACTGAGGGCTATGGAAAACAGCAGAAGGCTGCTTACCAGCATCCTTTTGTGCTTTTTCTTGTTTTCTTCTAAAGCAAATGCAGGCACCCCATCTCCTTTTTCATTTCATCTTGCTTGGCTTGTTTGTCACCTTTGAGCCATGCCTAGCAGGCAGGCAATGGGCCAAGGCTGGGCATGTAGGTGGAGGGCATGGTGAGGACCAGGCAGCCGGTGCCCCCAGTCCTACCAGGCACGGCGGGAAATCCTGGCCAAGCCGGCTGGACACAGGGGTCTTGGTGCTTGGGAGCACGTGGGCATGAGCGTGTTGGGCTGCGTGAGTGAAATCAGGCTTGGTTTGCAATAAAATCCCTTCCTGTCCCATGTCAGCTGCAGCTTCTGCTTCCCTCTGCGGCTGAAGGGCTCCCCAGCATTTGGAGGGGGTGCGTGTGGCATCGGTCTTTTCGCTGCCCCCATCTCCCTTCCCTTGGGTCAGGCCCAGACCACGCAGCCCCCAGCCTTACCCGCGGGTGGGTGTGGGGTGCCTGGCTCCTGTGCATCACGGGATTATCCAGGCTCTGCAGCCCACCCTGTTCTCACCACATGCCAGGGATGGGGGTGAAACCCCTTGCTGCCGTGAAGCTCAGCCGCTGCCTGGGTCCATGCCTGTGTTCATCGTGGATAACCTATTTAGTCATGGGCTTCTGCCACCTCCACCAGCCTCTGAATCTGTTGATTTAAAATCTGCAAGCACCTCTGTTTTGCCTGGGTTTTGGCTGGGGCAGCAGCCTCGGCGTCAGCACAGGCGAGCGCTCCCGCGGGGCGGTGCCTGCGATGCACAGCCTGCGTCTAGCAGATCGCTGAACCTGGCCCAAAGTCATTGCCCTGCTTGAATGAAAGTCACCCTGACTTTGCTGTTTCTCACTTCTCTGTCCTGTTGCACTGACTTCTGCTAAAAGCGCCCGGGTGACTTTGCCTCCCTGAATGCTCCCCAGCTCCTAGAAGGTGCAATTCTAGAAAAGCCAGCGGGGGTGAGAACGGAGCGGCTTGGGAAAGAGACGGGCAGGCGGCTGAGAGCGCAGCCGTCGAGACAAACATGAGGAGCATCAAAAACACGAGGGTGTGGAGAAATCGGCTGTGCAGGGAAGCCAGGGGAGCTGGGCAGGGCTGTTCAGATGAGACAGCAGGGCTGGGGGTAAAAGAATGAATGTGGATTTTTAAAATGGATGTCCCCGGCTGTCACCGGCCCTCTGTGCTTGCGGGTCCCAACCCCGGCACAGCCTTCCCAGGGGTGAGCAAACCCCCTGTTCCCACTGACCCCTTTTCGGGGGACTGCACCAACCCAGCGGCTGTGCCCAGAGATGGGGAGCATGGCCATGGGCGCTGCCGTTGTCTCTCCTGGGAGCGGGCAGGCAGAGGAAGGCGGCATGGCAATGGCACCCAAGAGCCTGCCTCGCTCTGCTCAACCGCTTCTCACCCCATCCCACTGGGTCCAGATCCTGCTCCCTCCCTGCTGCATCTCCACACACTGCCCCGGAGTGGGGACCTTCCCTCCGGGAGCAGGGAGAAGGGGAGGGGAGACGGCTGGGTGCGATGAGGGGAGCAGTGGGCACACAACTCCCCAAGCACATCACTCCACAGCTCAAAAATCACCAAGAATATGATTTTGCAGTACCTAAGTGCCAGTTTTGAGGAGGCTGTGAAAGGTTTGTGTTCTCCTGAGGAAATCAAAAGCTGAAATGTTGTGCAGCACTGAAAAGAATCTCTCTCTTAATATGTGGTTTGCATAATAATATAGCACGAGTTTATGACACAATTTGTTTGGCTTCCTAAGAGATGGGGTAACCAGGATAAAACAAATTGGTCCTTTGGCATCCTGCTTTGCTCACCCAAAAGCTTTTTTCTCAGAAAGCCTCAAGAGTATTTAATGAATATTTTTGTGACCCTGGAAAGCTAAAAACTGGGTTGCAACACAGCAGTCCCCAGAATTTGTAAAGAAATAAAGGTCTCCTTGAGACACGCTCAAGATGCCTGTGCTGGTTCAAAGCTGGTGTGAGGCAGGCTGGCAGGTAGGTGCACCAGGACTTTGGGCAGAGCTGGGAGGAGAGGGCAGGGTGCTGTGGCTGAAGGTGTGCGCCGCGTCAGGCAGCAGCAGGCGACGGGCTGCCGCTCTGCTGCTGCTGCAGGGTGGCCGGCTTTGCTCATTTAAGTGGGGGAGCGATTGTGGCAGCTCTGGGGCGAGGTGCGGTCGGCACAGCATCCTCTCTTCTACCAATGCCGTGGTGGTGGTCTATTGCCCAACTCTGCACGGCCTCCCCTAAGGACATTAGGGAGGTGTAAGTCCTTCTCACTGCATATCCTGGTCTCAGGGGCGAGGGACACACGTGCCACGAAGGCAGCAGCGACGCATTCCCCTGGCCCAAGAGTCCCAGCCATCATGTGGGTTCCTCTCCTTTCCCCAGCACGGAGGCCTCCCCATCTGGTGGGCACAGAGCGGGCTGAGACTTGGCAGCTCCGGGGCCTCCTCGTCCCCACATCAGCTGCAAAAGCCAGGGAAAGGAAAGCAAGGTGTCAAGACATGGCTAGGTCCTGGTGGCATCTCCCCGGCTTCCCAGCCAGCAGGATGGGGTCCCTGTGAGGCAGCCTGTGGCTCCATCTAGTGCCCGTGCCAGCCCGGCCCCGGCCAGCCCTGCACCCATGGCTGGGCAGATGGCCCAAATCAGAGCCCCTGGCAGCAAGCGAGGGCACCCTGGCTGGGGACAGCCACCCCAGGGAGCCCGCTCCCTGCTCCTGGGCAGGCAGGTACAGGAGGGCAGCACCGCAACGGCATCCAGGAAAAAAAACCAAACACAACAACAGGGAATACTCCAAGCAGTCGCTGGAGGAAATCATCAAGTGCTGTCTGATGGCAGGGGATGGGCCTCCCATCCCTTGGAGAGGAGATGCCCTTGGCACAGGAGATGCCCTTGGCATTTCACCCGTCCCAGTGCGCACCCAGGCCCGCTGCTCATCCCACAGGAATGACTGTCCTGAAACCGGTCCCCGAGAAGTGCTGGGAACGGCCTGTCTCAACACCCACGTCTCCCCAGCCTGCCTGGTAAAGCAGCACTGGGAAAGTTTGCCAAGCTTCCCAGCTAGGGATTTACAGGAGGTGAGGAAGATATCCCAGCTGCAATGCAGGGGTGGCAGCGGGATTTACAGGAGGTGAGGAAGATATCCCAGCTGCAATGCAGGGGTGGCAAAAGGCTCTGGCCCTGCAGAGAGACCAGGCTCCCTCCTTCTCCCATCCAGACAGCAAGAGGGAATGGAATAGCGTGATCTCCATGGCCAGGACAGGTTCACGGATGCAGGCGAGTGGCCTTGAGTCTGCCTATGACTCTCAGGATGGGCGAGCAGCCCCTTTGCGGGGGCTGCCCAGGCAAGGGGCCACGAAAAGTCCACATCAAAGCCATCCCCCGAGCCCCGATGCTTGGGCACCCCGGTGCTGCTCGGGGCCCCTCACTGGTGGCCACTCACTCCACCATCACCCGGCGGGCGCAGGGCTGGCGATGCTCGGCCATAGCGGTGCCAGGCAGCCCAGGCTGCTGGCAGGGAGCCGTGCCCGCCAGCCTGGCAGGCTGCACCCCGTCCTGTCCGTCCCCCCCCGCGGCGGGACGGCCGGGGCAAAGCGCTGAGTCACCCCGGCTGTCCCCTCCCGCTGGCCTTTCCGCCGGGCAGCTGACTCGGCAGGAGGCCAGCGGCAAGCGGCGCCCGGTGGCCACCCCGGGGCGGTGGCCGTGCCCCGGTGTGCTCGCAGCGGGCGAGGTCAGTGCCGTGCGCCCCCCCCCCTTGCCGGTGCTACCCCGGGGAGCGCCGGAGCGGTGCTCTGGGTCCCAGCTCACCGCCAAACCCCGTGTTCAAACACGCCTCCTTATGACCTCACCCGCTGGAAAGACGAGCGCGTGACGTCACGAGGCGGCGACGCCGCGATTGGCTGCAGCCGCCGTTCGTCGTGCAGCGGAACCCGCCCACCAAGGCCCCGCGGCGGCCCGGGCCGGGGTGGGGGCGGGAAAAAGCGACGCCGGCCGCGGGCGGCCCGGGGCGGGCGGGGAGGGCTCGGCTGCGGCACTCAGGTGGGCGTCGGATCGGGGAGGAGGGGGGCGGCAGGCGGGGGGGAGCGGGGCCGGGCCGGTGCGGTCCCTTCCCGTGCTGCCGCCGCCACCGGCGGGCAGCCCTGGGCTGCGGCCAACTGGCCGCAGCCCAGGGCTGCCCGCCGGTGGCGGCGAGGAGAGGTTGCTGGGGGGGGTGGGGTGGTGGTGGTCACGGAAACTTCCAGCAGTTACCGGGCCGGGCAGCCCCGGGAGCGCCGTGTTTACAACCGGGGCGGCGGAGGGCGGGCCCCGGCGGCACCGCCCCGCCGCGCTCCCGGTGCCGCCCTCCCCGTCAGCTGATGCGCCCGGGCGGGGGGCGAGTACCGGGGAGAGAGGGGTCGGTACCCCGGGGCCTGCGGGGGAGGCATCCCGCTCCCGTCCCCGATCCGGAGCGGGTCGGCCGGTTGAAGTGCCCCGGGGAGGGTCCCCGCTGAGCCCTTAATCGGCTCCAGGCGCTAAGCACCTTAGCGGGCCGCTCCTGCTGCCTCCCCCCGCCGCCCTGCCCCGGGGCAGAGCCCTCCGGGGGGGACGGGAGGGGAGCCAGCGGGGCCGGCAGCGAGGAGCCCCCTCCCCTTGGCAAGTTGGGGGGATGCAGGGGGGGCGGCGGCGGCGCGGCAGCAGCAAGGGGTCCCCGGCTGGGGCTGTGCGTGCATCCAGGTGGCCGAGGCGCAAGGCGGGGTGCTGGGGAGCCCTGCGTGGGGTTGCTACTGAGCCGCTCTCGGGGGGGACCCGTGGGGCGGCCGGGGCGCCTGGGGAGGGCAGGGCAGCCCGCTCGGCTCTCTCACACCCGGTACTGCCAGGCTGTGCCTGCAGACCCCCTGACGTTGTCTTTCCCCCTCCGCAGTGACCCTGCGGGACAGTCACACGTCATGGTGGACTACTACGAAGCGCTGGGGGTGAGCCGCAATGCCACCGCCGAGGACATCAAGAAGGCGTAAGTGGGTGGCAGGCTGGCAGGCCACCGAGCCACCCCCCTGTCCCCAGCGCCAGCGAGGTGGGGGCTCCCTGCGGGCCGGTGGGGACAGGGCCCAGCTCCAGAGGTGACAATCCAGCCTTTGTTTCCTTTGTGCGGAGGCCAGAGCGGGGCCGGGCTTCGCTGCTGCACAAAGGCATCCCTTGGTGGGGTTTGGTCCCTTTGTCCCCGCTTTCAGCCCGGCGCTGGGGACGGAGGCGGGAGGTGGTCCCGTGGGTGTTTGCAGGCATCCCCTCTCCCTGCCCGAGGGTGCAGGGATGGCAGAGGGCTGGGGCACGGGGGCTCTGCTGGCATCAGGGTCAGGGGGCTGGAGCTCGCGGGGTGAGGAGCAGCGTGTCCCCCGGCACGGGGACCGGGCCCCGCTGGCAGGTCCTGTGCTGCACCCCGGGCACCACAGGGGAGTCCCCGGGGGCGGACGGAGCCTCCTGCCTGGCGCCCTGCCCAGGTCTTGCTGCTCTCGCTGGGGAGAGGCATCACCCGGGGGGAGTAGGTGCGGACTGGTGGCTTGCCTGGGGGGACGGAGGTTCCTAAGAGTGGGTGAGAGAAGCTGGGCAGTCTGGGTAACCCCAGCTAGCTGTGGGTGGGAGGAAAGGGCTGCTTGTGCTCACCTGGCCCCAGGAGCCCCCCAGCGACCCCTGGTCCATGCACGCCTACGGTGGAGCCCAGAAAGGCTCCGGAGCAAACCTGTGAGCATTGTCCAGAGCTGCTGCCGAGGGCAGCTGGGGCAGACACAGGCTGGGGTCATGCCGCAAATATTTGCTCGGGAGGTGAACCAGTCCAGGAAGCTCCCACTTGATGCCTGCGGCTGTGGGGCACTGGGTGAAGCGGGCTTGGGGTGCCCCTGCCTGCGGGGTCGGAGGCGTGCGCTCAGAGGGGGGTTGCTGGCGTGAGAGCCCCCGCTACCCGAGGGCTGCTGTGTGCCCATCACTGCCCGTCTGCGCAGGTACAGGAAGGCTGCACTGAAATGGCACCCGGATAAAAACCCAGACAACAAGGAGTATGCCGAGCAGAGGTTCAAGGAGATCGCTGAGGCGTATGAAGTGCTGTCGGACAGTAAGAGGCCATAGTGCTGTCTCCTGTGTCCCCCCCAGCCCTTGGGGGTGCTCACCCTGGGGTGTCCTGCTGCTGGACTTGCCTGGGTGGCATCCCTGGATGTCCCCGGGAGGTAGTAGGGCCCTCCAGCTTTATCACCCAGCTTGTGGGGTTTAATTACCTCCCCATGCATCCCCCGAAATGGCTCTTGGGAAAGATGCTGGGGTGCTGGCCTCCGGGATGAGGTCTCCCCAGCGCGGCTGAGGCTTGCGCATCCTCGCCCAATGCCCCAACTTGGGTTTGGGAGCGGTGCTGGTGTGGTGGGGGCTCGTGCCGCCCCCCTCCTCTTGCTGTTCTGCACCTCCCTTGGCTGGGGGAAACGTCAGTGCTCCTGCCCGTGCTGCTGCTCCCGGCCCCGTGCCTGGCAGCCGGCTTCCCCGCAGCCCCCTCTCTTCTCCTTCCAGAGCAGAAGCGCGATGTCTATGACCGTTACGGCAAGGACGGACTCATGGGGGCAGGTGAGTGGGCGAGCAGGGCCATGGGAGGTTAGTGCAGCTCTGGATACGGCCCCATCTGAAGGCTCGGTGTGGGTCTGCACCCACTGGGGCTCCTCGCCCTTCGGGGGGTTCCCACCTGGGGCTCCACTTAACTCAGCCTCTTCCCTCCAGCAGGACCGGGGGGCTCCAGGGCCGATGCTGGGGCCCCTGAATTCACCTTCACCTTCCGCAGTGCTCACGATGTCTTCCGGGAGTTCTTCGGCGGGCGAGACCCCTTCGCCGACTTCTTTGGTGCGTGCGGGGTGGTGGTGGCCGAGGGCCAGCTCTGGGGCACCTCTCTGGCCCCGGGGCAGCCACTGGGCTCAGGGACGGGGTGCATGACTGGTCCTGGGGTGGGTCCCCTTGGCAGTGCCCTGCTTCTGGCTTGCCAAGCCGCAGGGGCGATGCTGACGAGGGGCTCCCTGCCTTCCAGATGACATGCTGCCCTTCTCTGAGCTGCGAGGACCTGGTCCACGGCACCACGGGGGAGGCCACTTCTTTTCCCCCTTCCCAGGATCCTCAGGTAGGAGACGCTGCCAGCCCCTACCCTGCAGAGGAGTCCCAGGACATGGCGTCCCCCTGCGCAGGGTCCGTCCCCTGCCTTCCTCCTGCCCCCCACCCCGGCACTGACCTTGTCGCTCCCTTCTCCAGATTTCTTCGCCTCGTCCTTCAGCTCCGGCGCCGACGCAGGGCTGGGCTTCCGCTCCGTCTCCACCTCCACCACCTTCGTTAACGGCAGGCGCATCACCACCAAGCGGTGAGGGCAGCGCCAGCCCACCTCGACCCTGCGGACCCCCCTCATCAGCGGGCCTCGGACCCTGCAGCTTGCCGCTGCCATGCTCTGGCTGCCTGGCCCTTGACCGTCCGTCTGTCTGTCTGTCTGTCTGTCTGCAGGATTATCGAGAACGGGCGGGAGCGGGTGGAAGTGGAGGAGGACGGGGAGCTGAAGTCAATCCACATCGATGGTGAGAAGCGGCACCGCAGACCGACTTGTTGGGGTCTGGCGCTGCCATCTCCCAGCCCCCTTTCCCTTTGGGGACCCCTCTCCTCCTGTGGGGTGGCCGGGAGGTGCCGCATCCGGGCTTGGTTTTGGGCTGAGCCCTTCTGGGCCCTGGTTTGGGGCTGTGACATGGAGGTTTGGTGGGGTGGGCAGGAGGTGCTGGGAGCTGGAGTGGATGTGACCCCTGTCCCCTGCCCCCTGCCCCTGTCCCCACAGGTGTCCCCGATGACATGGCGCTGGGGCTGGAGCTGAGCCGGCGGGAGCAGCAAGCCTTCCCCAGCCCACGGCCTCCCTCGCCCCCGCCGCCCGCCCCGCAGCGGCCCCCGAGCTCCT
Source organism: Platalea leucorodia (assembly GCF_965183815.1). Classification (NCBI taxonomy): domain Eukaryota; kingdom Metazoa; phylum Chordata; class Aves; order Pelecaniformes; family Threskiornithidae; genus Platalea; species Platalea leucorodia. Next base: position 84,326,794 of record NC_138827.1, on the reverse strand, counting down.
CGCCCGTCTGCCTCTACACGGACAGCGAGGACGAGGACGAGGACTTGCAGCTGGCCATGGCCTACAGCCTCTCTGAGATGGAGGCCGCGGGGCACCACCGAGCAGGTGGGCACGGCCCCGGCACCCTGCCGGCACCGGGGGGCAGCCCCGGCACCCCGTCCTGCGCCCGCAGAGCCCACGGTCCCCGGGGGGGGCTGGAGCGGGAGCCGCCGGGGGCCGGCAGCCCCACCACAGCGGGGCACGAACCTGCCCCCAAAGCGAAGCAGTGGCACTGCCCCCTGCTCTGAGCGTGGGGCTGGGGTTGTGCCCCCCGCCGTGGGGCAGGGAGAGGAAAGGGGGGGTGGGGACTGGCTGCCTGGGGCTTGGCTCCTGCCTCCCCCAGCAAGGGAGGGGGTCTCTCCTGCCCTGCCTCCTTGTTGCTGCTCAGGTGGGTGGGCGGCTGGTGGCACCCCGGGGTGGGGGGGCTGCCAGAGTTGGGGGTCGTGGCTGGAAGAGGGGCCCTTGATGGGGTCCCGGGAAGAGGGGCAGCTCCCTGCCCTGGCTCCTGGAAGCGCGGGGTGCCTGTGGGCAGGCGTGCCCCGGCTCTGCCCGCTCCTCTCTCCCTGCCTGCCTTGCAGAGGGGCAGGGGCTGCAGCCGGTGCCTCCCTGGCTGCTGCCTGCCCCTGCCCAGGCTGGGGAGTACTGGGTCGGGCTCTCCCTCCTTGCAAGGAGGGGTGTGCATGTGGGCTCTGCTTGGTGCCTTGTCTCTGTCTTTCCCCTCTGGATGCTGTCGATCCTGCCTGTACCCCCTCGTCCTCTGTCCCCCCCCATCGCAGACCCTGCCTGGTCACCCCCTTCCCTACGCCTTGCACACCCTGCAGGGCACTGTCCCTCCCTGCTTCCCGCAGCAGCAACGACCCTCAGTGATGCTCACAGTCGTTCCCAACCTCGCTATTGCCCGTGATCCTGCCTTGGCTCTCTTCCTCCTCCTGGGACCTTCCTCCCTCCCTCCCTGCCCCTCCCCAGCCCTGGGCCAAGGAGGGTTTCACGGGTGCTGTTGTGTCCCCCCCCTCCGCTTGTCTCCCCAGGTGTGTTCTGAGGCTGCTGCGCCCGGGGACCGCGCACGCCCGCTCGCCCACGGAGGCTCTCCCAGCCAGGACTCCGCTTTGTCCCTGCACGGCCACCCCCTGCCACCCCCTTCCCCCAGCACCCTCTGGCTCCGTGGGATGCGGGGGGGGGGGGGGCACGGCGGGGCTTATGGCTGAGCAATGCCTAGGGCTGGGGGGGAAAATGCCCCACGAGGTTGTGGGGAGGGTGGTGATGGGGGGCTGGAGGGGAGGGGGGTTGCTGTAGATTAGGCTGCTGGGGGGTGCTGGCGGCAGGCAGCGAGGGGCAGCATGGCTGGGCTCAGCCAGCGGGGCTGGGCTCTGTCCCCCTCCTTGCTGCAGCCCCCCCTCCCTGACCCCCTTCTGCTGACAGCCATCAATAAACCTGTTTGCAGTAGCTGCCGCCTGCGGGGTGTCTCTGGGCTGGGGGTTGCAGGGTCCCCCCCATCCTTGCCTGCAGGGCGGGGGGGGGGCTAGTCCCAGCTGCATTTGCCTGGCGGTTGTGGGGTGCAGGCTGTGCTTCTGCGGGGACGGGACGGGGACTCCCTGTGCCCCCCCATATACACACAGTCAGAGGCCAGGCCTGGCTGCAGCTGCACGAACGCGACACGAGAACTTTATTCACATCAAGATACAAAATTATATTTCTCTAGAAATTTCTCTTCTGCTCGAGTGACGAGGTGGGGGAGCACACGGAGGGGACCTGGGGCTGGGCCAGGCCCCCCCCCCGCCCCCAGTGCTCCCCCCAACCATGGGGGACCCCTGCCCATTCCTGCCCCCCACCTGGCCACAGGGAGGGAGCTGACACAGGACCGCCAGGTTGGGGTGCAGGAGAGCGGCTGGGGGGGCCCCACAGCCACCTCCCAGCAGCATCACCTGGTCCCCTCCTCTACAGGGGACAGGGGACACGAGCCCCATCCCCGCTGCAGTGGCAAGGGGTGCAGTGGGGTTCTGTGCCCTGCACACAGAGGGGCTGAGCCACGTGTCCCTAGGGAGAGGGGCTGGGGGGGGGCAGAAACAGAGCCAGGAGCACAGACAGCATTTTACAGGGAGAGCAGCCCCACGGGCAGGGCGAGGAGAGCGTGCGAAGCCGGGGGGCATGGGGGAAGACGAGAGGGGAGGGCTCCTCGCCATCACTGCGGCAGTGCCTTCAGGATGGCGTTCACTTCCTCGGCCACGGCCGTCAGTGCGAACTCAAACTGGTCCTGGGGGAGCAGAGGAGGGGGTATGAGGGTCGCCGCCGGCCCAGCCCCGGGGGCTGTGTCTGCTCAGGGAGGGAGGGGATCCCCAGTTTGGGGGGGGAGGGGGTACCTTGGTCTGCACCATGCCGGGCCGCTGGTCTCGGATGTGCTCCAGTGTAGCAGCTATGTCTATCTCCTTCACCCCTGGGGCAGAGGGGGAGAAGGGTGCTAGGAGGGGGGGTCCACAGGCCGAGCACATGGCCCTGCACCCTCCAGACAGGGCAGAAGCGGTGCTGCCCTACACCTACCTTTGGCCATTCGGTTCAGGACCATGTCGACGAGGATGTAGGTCCCGGTCCTGCCTGCGCCGTCACTGCAAGACGCAGATGCTTGGACCAGGGGGACGGGCTCCAGGGACTGGTCCTGGCCAGCAGGTCCCAGCCTTGCAGCCACCCCAGCCCCCACCCGCCCCATCCCCGGCAGTACCTGCAGTGCACAATAATAGGGCAGGAGCGACCCCGGTAGCACTTGTTCACCTTCCTGCAAGGACAAGAGGGAGCAGGTCAGTGCCCTGCCATGGTGGGGACAAGGCTGCGCTAGGTGCCCCTCGCTGTGCCAAGCCGGGGGGGGCAGCGGGCACCCCATGATGTGGCCCTGGGGGTCCGGCACATGGTTCCTCCTGCCTCCCCAGTGACGCTGGGCATGGGATGGGGACCATGGGTGGAAAGGGGCCGGGGCAGGGAGAGGAGCCCGGCTCCTTGGGTGCCCAGCCCAGGGAGGGAAGCAGTGGCAGGACCCCAAGGGGAGCAGCTCTGGTCCGGTGGGGCGCGAAGCTGGGGGCCAGGCGCCGGCGGGGCTCCCGACATGCTCCATGCAGCAGGCACGGCTGCCAACGATCACTTTTGTGACTATGCAACTGGAGCCAGATTACTAGCTGCAAATCACAAAAATGACGCCGGCAGCTGCGAGAGAGAGACAGAGACAGACAGAGAGACAGAGAGAGCGTGAGCGGGGCAGAGAGGAGGGCGACGTGCTTGGGGGACCCCCCCTAAGCCCTAAGTGACTGGCCAGCCCCCGCCAGGAGCCCACCACCACCCAGGGCCCCCAAAACCCCAGCAGGCGCTGCCTGCAGACCTCCTGGGAGCGGTCCCAGCCCCGCAGCCCTCTCCCCGGGCCAGCTGGGGACCCACTGCTGGCTGTAGGGCACAGGGAGCAATGGGTCACAACTGTTCAAGGCTGGCTCTGGGGGTTTCTTCTTTGCACCCATGGCTGGGGAGGGTGCCAGGCGGTGCTGTCCCCTATGCCAGCTCTGGGCAAGAGCAATTTCCCACCCTCCCCATGAAGGCTGGAGAGCCCTGGCAACCTCAGCTGGAGGTTTCTTGCCCACCAAGCTCTGCTGAGCCTCATCCCAAGCTGGCCAGAACCCGGTTCTTCTGCTTCTCCCCATGCATGGCAGCCCTTTGTCCCTCCAGCCCATCCATGCCACAGCCCTGACCCTCATCGCACCGGCAGCGATGTCCTCGCCCGTCAGTCCCCTGCGGTGTGGACCACCACCGGCTCCCCGGGGGCTGGCATGGCACCCGGTGGGCACTCACCTGCGGAAGTCGAGGAGGGGCCGGGTGGTGGCGGGGATGCCCTCGGCCGGCCAGCTGAGGAAGTGGAACTGCGTCAGGGTGCGGGTCTCCTGCGACTGCACGTTCTTCAGGTAGAAGCTGCGCACCAGGAAATCCTCGCACCAGATGTGCTCCGACACCAGGTTCACCTGCCCGAGAGAGGCAGCCGGTGGGCGTCAGCGCTGGGCAGGGGGGCTGCACGCGAGGGAACGGGGGCTGAAGGATGCTCCTAGCCCTGGGCTACCGGCCGCACTTGCCTCGTAGATGTGGTAGAGAGAGGAGCCTTCGTCAGGCCAGTAGCGGTCACACTGCTTGACGCTGTCCTCGGCCAGTGGGCTCAGCATGACGATGACAGTGCAGCCGTGCTCCCACACCATCTGCAGGCAAGGCATGGGGGTTGTCACCGCTGGGTGACAGCCTAGGCAGGAGGGTGGCCGAGCCGCTGTGACCCATCTGGTGGGCAGCACCCAGAGGGACCCTGATGGGCTGGCACAGCCGGGTGACGCTCACCTGCCAGAAGTCAGCGATAGTGTGGGACAGCGGCCCCTGCGTGGCGATGTACGCTGGCATCCGCGGGTCGTGCTCGATCTGGAGCAGGAAAGGGGGTGTCAGACTGCACGCTCTTCGGCCAGGGGTTGGTGACACCGGGAGGAGCAGGGGGGATACTCCAGGGGTGATGGGAGGGCTGGGGAGGGAGCTTCGGGTGCCACGGCCAGGAGGGAAATGGACTTTAACCACATCTGAGCAATGGGGCAGGCGCATTGCTCCCATCCGTAGCCCACAGGGACATGAGCTCAGTCCAGCTCCATCCCAGAGCGGGAGCCTTGACCAGGCTGAGCACATCACGGAGTGGGGTGGCAATGCAGGAGCCCCTGGTGATCACTCACGATAGGACTGGCGTTGATGAAGTCGCTGCGGGATGGGTTGCTCTCGGCTTTCAGCTTGATCCGCACGTGGTCATCTGGGGAAACGGAGGCCAGGGGATGTGGTGAGCGCCTTGGGGAACTGGGGGCAACCCACGACGCAGCCTGCCGTGGCCCCAAGCATTCCCGTGCCCCGCATCACCCTCCTGCTATGGCCCTGGGAGCTGGTCCCCGGGGCAGGGCAGCTGGGATGCTCACAGGGCACGTAGTCGGGGTTGCGGTTCTTCTTCAGGTTGGCTTCGCTTTGGGCAATGGAGCAGACGCTGGGCTCAGCCTGGTAGGCACAGAGAGCCTGCCACTCCTTGGCCAGCCGGTCCCGGTTGCGGAGGTGGTCCTCCATATAGGCCTGGGGCAGAGGGACGGGGGTCAGCCTGGCAGCCAGGGGGTACACGGTGGGGCTGGGGAGGAGGCTGCCACCCCACCAGGCCGGCTCACCAGGATCATGTGTCCAGTGGAGATGTCCATGTTGGACTGGACGGGCTCCTCGCACCAGGAGGGTGTGCTGCTGTGGGAGCTGGGGCTGGGCTGCGGGGCATCACTGAACTGGGACGAGACGCTGCTGACGCGTGAGGTCTCCGCCGGTGCCTCAGCACGGCCAAAGAGAGACTTGGCAGCCATGTGCTGGCGGCACAGCTCCTGGGGAACCCCAGCAAGAGCCCTGTCCCTTGGCCACAGCACTGCCGTAGGACAGCCCCGTGCACCCTGAGTGATGCTGACGCAGCGGTGCCGCATCCCTCAGGGTCCCGCATCCCGTGGGGTCCTACCTGGTACTCAAAGGTGGTGTCGGCAGCGCCCTCGGGCCCCAGGGCGGCCAGGCGCTCCTTCTCCCGCTGCTTGACATGGCGCCGGAGGCAGAAGGCTGCAGCGGCCGCGATGGCGATGCCCGCCACGCAGGCCAGCGCGATGAAGGTCAGCAGCACCGAGTGGAAGCCGTCCCCGAAGCGGGATGGGCGCGAGTAGGCAGCAGCCTCATTTCGCTGCGGGCAGAGCCGAGCAAAGGTTAGTAGGGGAGGTATCTGCATGGGGCTGGGGGGCAGACAGCCCATTCTGCACCACATTTGGGGTTGTTGGGGGCTAAAACAGAGCAAGGACACTCAGTGCTGTGCTGATTCTCCCAGCACCCTCAGCTGGGGCAGAACTGGTGTCACTGGGGCAAGGCACGGTGCACCCACATGCATGTCGCAAGGGGTGTTGGTCACGCTGGTGTCCCTGGGGCTGCAGGAGGAGACAGAGCCTGGACAAGCCCAGGCAGCAGCGACCTGCTGCTCCCCTGCTCCCAGCACCCAGGGCTGCTCCCCAGGGCAGCCCCAGCCCAGGCCTCCCCATCCAGGGAAGGCAGTGGTCCTGTGGAGCTTGGGTTCAACGGGCTCCTGCCCAGCTGGAGGTCAACGAGGGCTGGATTCAGCCTCAGGGGTTAATGGCAAAGGATGGGCCACTGCAGCGCTGGGTCCAGGGCAGCAATCGCTGCTCCCAGGGGACTTCCCCAAATGGGGATGGCTGTCCCCTGCAGCCACTGCTCCACGGCAGGACACGGGGTGGGGTGGATGTGCCAGCACTGCCAGAGGGCTGGGGGACAGGTCCTCCCTATCGCTCTCCTCATCTGGGACACAGAGCAACCCCTGCCACCTTGCAGGCAGTGCCTGCAGGGCTCCTGCCCTGTAGCGGGGGGACACACAGCCCAATCCATGCCTGTCCCACGCTGGAATGGGGTGGCACTGAGCCCTTGCTGTATGAGACCTTGTCCCGGAGCTGCTGGTGATCAGGATGCTGCCTGCCCCACCACAGCCAGGTCCTGGGGCAGCACAGGGATGCTGGGGCATTACCACCACCACCACCAAATACCCTGTGCCCAATGAGGCGCCAGAGCCCAGCATTACCTCACTGCCACGGCCTCCCATTGGCCACAAGCCTGATGAGGTTACCGAGGGAACACTGCATCATCACCACCTACATCGTCATCATCATTGCCTGGGGATGCCCCCGCCCCAGGGGTCCCCGCTGCCACCTACCCCCCCAGCCTCGCCAGCCCCCAGCTCCCTGGGACACCCAAGCAGGAGCAGCCCCGCAGCCCCTGGAGGTGTCAGAAGGTCTGGAGGTGTCAGCAGGGCTGGGGGGACAGAAGGGACCTCCATCCCAAGGCCTGCCCTGGCCCTGCTGTCCCCCTGCCTCTCTACATCCCTCCTTCCCCAAATCATGCACCAGTCCCACTGGGTTCAGAGCCCGGGGCGGCAGGGTGAAGGAAAAGCACAAGCTGGTCTGGACCGGGGAGGTCTGTGCAGAAGAGGGCTCGCAAAGCTGCTTCAGCCTCCTCTGAGCTCCAGCTCCGTCATCTCTGCCATCTCTCCCAGCTCCTGCCACTTGCCACATCAAAAGGCATTGCCATAGCAACGCTCCACATGTTGCTGATGGAGACAGGTTGCCTCAGTGGCCAGGCCACCCCTTCTCCATGGCCTCCTCCTCCCAGGTCCCCCCTTCCTTCCTCCCTGCCGACAGCTACGGCCACAGGGCAGGAAGGTGGGAAATAGGGACCCTGGGTTGGGGATGTCCTGCACTTCCCCTCCCCAGGCTGCAGATACAGGAGCCAGGCTCGGTCCCCCATCTCCAGCCCCGGCTCCCCCCCCCCGGAGACTGTTCCTGGGGATCCCTGGAGGAGCACAGGGAGGGGGACCCCCTCTCCAAGCAGATGGCTCCTGCTCCATCCCTGCCTTCAGCTGCTTTGCCGTTCCCTGGGGGCACAATGGCATTTTGCCTGCCTAGCTATGGTCTCTGGGGTGCTCTGGGCACTGCCCAGTGCTGGGGTACCCAAGCCGCAGCCAGGATGGGGTGCACAGGCTGGAGGGAGGCAAGGGTGAGGATGAGTCCTGCGGGGTGCAGCCTGCAGCCCCCCAGTCTTGGATGGAGGGGGGAAAGCCTCCGGGAGACCCTCCCAGATTGCCTTCAAATCCTGCGGAGCTTTTGTTTTAGAAAGAGCAGAGTGCCCCGGGAGCGCAGGCGGCCAGGCAGCATCTCGCTGCCGGGTAGAAGGGGGTCACTGGAGCAGTCCTGCTCCAGCCCATCCCAGCTAACCTGAGTCTGTCTCCAACACAGCAGCCCAAACACTGCCCAGAGCCCTCTGCTCCCCAGCTGCCCCACAGACCCCCGGGGATGGCTTGCTCACGAGGAGCCCTGCGCCCCAGGGCTGGGGCACAGCACGCTTCTCGGCTCGTACCTGGTGGCAGCACCCCACTGCCCTGTCCCCAGCCGCCCCAGCCCCGAGGGCCGGGCATGCCTTGCTCCTACCTCTCCCACTCCTGTTTGCACGACCTTCAGGCCCAGCTCTGCCTCCAGCTCTGCCTTCACTTGCTCTGTGGATGGAGAAGAGAGAGGTTAGAAGGGGGCTTCCCTTCTACCCAAGAGACTCGCCCCCCAGAGACAGAGCCAAGGGATATCCCCGACACCTGCCCACCCCACACCAGCTTCCCAGTTCAGCCAGTGGCACTGGGATGTATGGTGGGAGCCTCCTCTTCCTGGCCCCTGGGAAGGGGCCCCCCACAACTCGGGGAGGAAAGGGGGGCACGGCCAGGGGGAGCCCGGCCCAACTCACCAGCCTGGCTGGCCACGTCCGCCAGCGAGAGGTTCTGGGGGTTCTGCCGGATGCGGAAGGTGAGCGCGGGACCCACGACGCTGCCGGGGACGGGGGGACACAGTGTGAGACCGGGGAGCGCAGAACCCATCCCCACCACAGCCCTGTTCCTCCTGGCCCCCCGGCTCGGGGCAGCCGTGCGTGGCCAGGGCTGCGACAGCAGCACCCCGCAGCCCAGCTCCCCTCACCTGATGTTGATGAAGCTGGCCGTGGAGAGGTGGAGGCGCTTGGCGAGCAGCTCCAGCAGCCGCACGCCGGCGGCCAGCCCCAGGGGCCTGTGGGGACAGCGGCAGGGTGAGGGGCGGGCAGTGGGGGCAAGGGGAGAGCCCACGCTCCCCGCAGCTGGGGAAGGGGGACAGGCAGGCATGGGGAGTCCCACGTATGGAGCGAGGGCTGTCAGGGCGGGCAGGAGGTAAGGCAGAGCATGGGGACACGTGGTGATGGAGGTGAGCTGACCCCCCCCTCGTACATGAGTGTGCGTGGAGGCAGTTGTGCAAACATTTGGCTGAGCCTGTCCTAGCCTCCCATCCTGCAGCAGCGAGCTCCAGCCTTGGCGTGGGCTGAGGGGAAGGCTTTGGGGTGGGATAAGGGCTGTGGATGGAAGGGGATGGGGAGCTGACCCCACTGGAGACCCACACAGGCTCAGCTGAGCACACGGAGCTGCGACAGCTAGCCTGGGGGGATACAGCCCCTCCACACACCGCCCCCCTCGCCCGATCCCCGGCTCTCACTTCTGGTCCGTGACGATGTAGCCGTACTCATCCGGTGGCCGTGTGCCCCGCTGCGCCCCACCATCCTTCGCCTCTGTGTAGCTCTTCTTCTCCACCGCGATCGGCTTCCCGGGGCTGAGTGTGTCACTGCCATGCCCCCGCTGCGGCTCTGCCCGGGGGGCTGGCGAGGACGCTGCCCTGCCCCTCGGTCTGTCCCCTGGGGAGCTGGTGGCTGGGATTTTGGGGGGCGGCGCTGTGGAGGAAGGGGGCACTGGCTCCTCTCCGTGCTGCATATCCCCCTCCGACACCTGGAGGAGGGAAAGGGAGGAGCTGGGACCCCCGAGGAGAGCCCTGGGGGGGCTGCCCCCTCCTATACACACACACCCCCCCCACCTGCGGCGTGGCACCTCCTCCAGCACCACCCTGCTGCAAACCCACCCGTTTCTTCGCTGTAGGCACTTCAGGGCCAGCAACACCTGGGAAGGAGAGAGATAGAGGTCCTGTGGCACCCACCCCAAGAGGCAACACCCCCTATCCCAAAACAGGGCGTGCTGGCACCCGCTGCTGCCAGTCCCTGCCCACCCCATCCCTGCACCCCGCTCACCAGAGCTCTGGAGCAGCTGGAGAAGGGTGGAGAGGCTGCTCAGCTGCTGGGGGCTCAGCTCCGGCAGCCCCAAGCCATAGCTGGCCAAGAGGGAGGCCAGTCTCTTCAGGGCAGCATCTGCAAGAGGATGCAGCATCAGGTCAGATGCCCTGCATCCACGTGGGGACCATGGGCCAGGGACGCAGCAGAGTCTGAGCCACGAGGAATGTGGCTGTGGGGACAGGATGGGGATGAGGGCTCGGTGCCTGGCTGGGGGACACAGTACCCGTCTGTGCAGGGGGTGGCTGGGCAGCCAGGGGCACTGGCTGCTCCCTCTCCTCCATGTCCCTGTAGTCACCGGGCAGCCGTAAGCTATGCTGGAGCCTGGTGCCAGCAGGGTCCAGGCGGCCAGCTTTCTCTCTGGGCAGGGAGAGCATGCCCAAGTCCTGGAAGAGATGCCCCCCGTCCGTTCCTGGCTGCCCGCCGTAGGAGGGCACAGGGCCAGCCCCAAAAAGGGCCTGGGCAGGCACCCGGCCCAGCAGCGAGGAGGTCTCAGGGCTCTGCCTGGCTGAGCTGCCGGGGAGCTGGTGAGTACCATCCTGGTAGCCGAACTGCAACCAAAACACAGAACCACCATGGTCAAACCCCACAGGGCCCCTGCCACCCCATGGCAGGGCACCCCCAAGCCTGGGTTACCCCAGCACCAGAAGAAGGAGGGTGCTGGGAGTGCCGCAGCCCCCTGCCCATCCCTACCTTTCCACCCGGGAGAGGGGGGCTCCCCCCCATCTCTTACCTTGTGGTAGGAGTAGGGGTTGAGCAGAGCCTCCTCGTAGCCCAGCTGGGGAGGGGGGGACAGCAGGAGGTGCTCCAGGTACCGCTGCAGCAGCGGGGAGGGCAGCAGTGGCGGGGGCTGCCCCAGATGCTGAGCGGCCGGCAGGCCGGGGTCCACGGGGAGCGGGGCTCGCCGGGGGGAGCCGCGGAGGGGCAGGAACCTCGGAGGCAAACAGCGCTGGGGTGACTCACCTGGGTACGGGGGAGCCCCCCTCCCTAAAACCCCATTTGGGGGGTGAAGCTCTCGCTGCCCTGCCAGGCTCTGCTCGCAGGCTGGCAGCTGGCACTGCCCTACCTGTCCCTGGCCGCCGGCTCCAGCGAGGGCGGCGGGCGGAGGCGGGGGATGCGCTCCATCTCCTGCGAGATCACATACTGGGTGATGCCGTCCTGCCACGAGAGCCCTGCCATGGGAAGGGGCTGTGAGACATGGAGCAGGCCTGGGGACCACCGGGAGAGTGCACGGGAGGCCACCCTGGTGTCCTGACCGTGCCCCATGGCTTAGGTTTGGCCCCAATCCTCCTAGAATCAGCTGGACCTCTCCTCAGCCCACCCGGGCCCCCGGGGCCAGCAGGACCCCAGACAGCCCTAGTGGCACTCGGCAATGCTGCCCGGCACCCCCGCCCCACACTCCCCCCTTCACCTTGTGCCATGAGATGCCGCAAGACATCCTGCAGGCGCTGGAGCACGGGAGAGGTGACCTGGAAGTAGGGTCTGTCCTGCACGGAGCCCACCTGGCACTGCCCAAACAGCCCATCTGCAAGAGAGGGGAGGCGGGGGGGCGGAGGGATGAATGCCCCACGGTGAGGAGGGTCTCTGGGCACAGCCCCAACTTTCTCCTGCCGTGCCCCCCCCCCCGCTGCACCCCAAGTTCCCCTGCAAGGCAGCCCTGCGCCCTCCACACCCCCGTGGGAAGGAAGAAGGGATCCCCGCACCCCCTCTAGCCACTTACCCTGCACGCACACCTCCTGGGGGGAGCACAGCCTCCGGTCAAACAGGCAGCCTAGGACGGACAGACAGACAGACAGGCCAGTCAGCATAGCCTCCAAAGGGGGGCTCCAACGGGGTTTACTCATCACCAGCTGCTCGGGGCCCCCCACTCTCCAGGAAAGTGCCATGGGGGTGCAATGTGTTGATGTGGGGGGCACAGGCTGGTAGCCCAGGGCAGGGCCTCGGTGCCAGCTTCCCCCCGCCCCCCAAAAGCCAAGATGAGGGCTGTGCACAGAGCCTGCCCCTGCCTCTGGGGAGCGGGGGGAGCCCTGGAGTTTTCCTGGGGTGCTGGCAGTTAGGAAGGGAAGGCCGAGGGGGCAGAGACCTGCAAGACCCCGTCTGTTGCCCTCCCCCATGTGGCAGGGACGCAGTCCGGTGACACCGGGGACCCCCTCTCCCCGCGCGGGGACCCCAAAGCACGCATGCAGCGGGGGGGAGGGGGTGTCTCTCTACCCCCTTCGGGGGGCAGCACTTGGGCGGGGGGCGGCTTCCCCCTTCCTCTCCCCCCCCTCCCGCCTCGGTCCAAGCCCGTCAGCAGCGAGACGGCAGCAGGCGATGACTCAGCCCCGGATGGCGAGGAAGGAACGAGAAAACAACCGGGGGGAGGGGAGGGAGGGGCCCGCCGAGCCCGCCGCCGGGGAGAGGGGGTCCCCGAAAGGCGGGCACCCGCGGGCCGGCTCCCCCCGCGGCGGGGGGCAAGGCGGGTGCGGGGCGCAGGGCCCCGCTGCCGAGGGGCGACCCCGGGGGGCGGCGGGAGCGGGGAGGGCCGGGCCGGGCCGGCGGGGCCGGGCGGGCGCTGTCCGCGGTGCTGAAGCGGCGCGGCCGCCTCCCGCCGGGACGCCCCGCTCCGCCGGGAGGGGCGGCGGTACCGGCCCCGGGAGGCTCCCCCGGGCGGGACGGGGCTGGAGCTCGGCCGCAGCCGCTCCGGCACCGTCCCCGCCTGCTCCCGGGAGGCGGCGGGGTTCCCCGCGCTGCGGCCGGACCCGTCCCGGCGCTGCCGGGCCCGCCGGAGGACGAGGGACGCAGCAGCCCCGGGCGCCCGGTAGTGAGTCAGCGGCCGCCGGGGCCGAGCCGTGCGGGGGGGGGCTGCAGCCCTGCTACCGGCAGCGGCACCCCGGGACCCCCGGGCGGGGGCCGCGCGGGCCGAGCTGGAGGAGAGCGGGTGCACCGGCCCGCCCCCGCGTCCCGGGCCCGGCCGCGCTTACCGGCGGGGGCCGGCTAAAGGGCGCCGGGGTCCCGGAGGGAGCCGCCGCTCAGGGCCGCTGCCCCGGGCTCCCCATCCCCGCGGCAGCCCCGGGCACCGGCTTTGCCCCGGGCAGGGTATCTGAGCGAGCACCGCTCTGCTCCCGGTCCCGTCCCACCGGCCCCGGGGGCGGCAGCAACTCTCCGGCCGGCGGGGTGCCCCGGGGCCAGCCCCAGGAGAGGGGCGCCCCCGCTGCCGCACCCGCCGTGCCGGTACCGGTACCGGTGCCGGGCTACCCTCTCCCGCTCTCCGCCGGGGGCCAGGCCTGCCGCTGCCCGCCGTGACAGCATCCACGCCAGCGGTGACAGCACCGGGCGCGGAGCCCCCCGCCCCGCCCCGGGCACCGCCCTGCCCGGGGCCCCGGTCTCACCGTGCGCGGCGGTAGCGGAGACGCCGCCGTCCCGCAGCAGCCCGCGGCCGGCCAGGAGGAGGAGGCAGAGGAGCGCCCGGAGCAGCCGCCGCCCCATGCTCCGCTCACGGCCGCAGCATGGCGCACCCGCCGGCCGCGCCCCCGCCGCCGCCGCCAACCCGCGCCCCGCCGCGCCGCGCGCCCCGCCCGCCACCGGTGGCGCAACGCCCCCCCCCGCCGCAGCCAATCAGAGACGCGGGCTCCGTTCCCCTCGCCTCGGGTTCACGCCCCCCTGTTGCCGAGTCAGGCCAATGACGCGGCGGCCCGGGGGGAGACGGCCATGCACCGCGCCAATCGCGGCCTCCCTGAGGGCGAGCCACGCCCCCCCGGGGGCGTGCCACCGCCCCACCCACCCCGTCCCAGCCCCGCGGCCCCACTGGCTCCCGCCCGGGCCACGCCCCTGTGCTGTGACCAATGAGCGGCGAGCACCGGGCCACACCCTCACACCCCCGCCCAGCGGCACCGCCCCGGGGAGGGCGGGAGGGGAGCGGGCGGCCCCGGCCCCCCCGGCGCCGGGAGCAGGAGCAGCTCTGGGGCCCGCAGGACCCGGCAGGACCCGGCAGCACGGCCCGGGCCCCGGCAGGGCAGGCACGGCCCCCCCGGCGGCCCTCGGACCCGGGCCCGTCACCCCGCCCCCCGCGCTCATGGACCACTCGCCGGCGAGACAAGAGATGCTTTAATGGCCCCGGGGCTGAACCCGCAGCCGCTCCCGCCCCGCCGCGCTCAGTCGACCACCAGGCTGCTGCTGACCGCCGGCAGGAGCTCGAAGAAGCCCTGGAAGGAGACAGGCCGTCAGGGTGGGCCGGGCAGGGCAGCGCGGGGCAGGGAGGGGGGGCAGGCGGCGGCTCCCTGTCGGGTTACGCGTGCGGCGTCATAGCAAGCAGCTACTGGCAGGGAGCAGGACCGCGTTGCCATAGCAACCCATCACTGACTCAAGGCTAGCGCCGGTTGCCATAGGAACCATTTGGGGATGGCAGTCGCCAGGGAAGGCTGGGATGCGAGGGGGCACCTCCGGAAGCAGCCGGCACCGGCGCTGCCCCAGAGGGTACTTGCCCCCCCAAGGCAGGGGCTGGACGGGGACGTGGGGATGCGGGGGAGGTGGAGCAGCGGGGAGGGGGGTTTGGCGCAGGACGGGGGACACGGGGCTCACCTTGAAGAGGGTGATGCTCTGGAGCACCCCCGAGGTGCAGCACATCTCCCGGATGGAGTGCATGGCCAGCTGCGGGCAGCCGATGTCCAGCACACGCAGCCCCAGGCGGGAGGCCAGAATGGGGCCGATGGTGGTGCCGCAGGGCGTGTCGTTGCGCACCATGAACTCCTGCACCGGGACATGGCCTCAGCGGCTCCCCACGCCACCCCATGGCCTCCCACACAGGCCCCCGGGCCTGAAGGGAGGCAACCTGGGATGGGGAAGCAGCACCGTCCCCCAGCCAGGGTGCAAAATCCCCCAGAGACAGGACGTGCTCAGGCCAGGCCCTCCCCTCCTGTTCCCGAGCCTGCTCCCCGTGGCAGCCCCGGAGCTGGGGCCCCTGAGCAGCACACAGCGCAGACCCCGGCGGGGCCAGGCACAGTAACTGCAGGGTGGGGGGCTGGCACAGGCCCCCTCTCCTGAAGGCACGGGCAGGACCGTGGCACAAGCTGGTAATGTTCAGAGAGGGCTCGCCCAGCCCCGCTCACCTGCAGAGGGACACCCACACGGCCGGCGATGTCCCGGATGATGGCTTCGGTGACAGCCGTGGAGGCGTAGCGCTGGTTGCTGTTCACTTTGATGACGGGGCCCTGCACAAGGGAAGGCACCGCGGGCCCGCAATTGGCACCGGGGATAGTCGGTGGCTCTGGAAACACCCGTGCCCAGGCAACGCCGTCCCGTCCCAACCCACCAGTCCATTCTCCCCTCCCTGGGTGATCCGTGGGGATGAGGACAACCCTGCCATGGGGACAGCCCCGGCTCAGAGCCAGGAAGGGCTCCAGGGCCAAGGCTGTGGTCCCAAGTCACGAACACCAGACGTGTGGCACGGCCAAACCGTGCTGCGTGACAAACGTCTCCCATCTGAGTGCCGTTGAGGTGCATCCCGGGATTGTGCCCCAGGGAGCAGCTGGGCGTTTCACAGCGCTGCAGGACAGATGGACAGTGCCTGTCCCAGCCCAAAGCAGAGGGCTGCCCTCACCTTGTGGAAGGCAGGACGATGATTCTCCTCATGCTTGTCCCTGCAAAAGAGAAGCAGGAGTTTCATGCTACAGCCCTCCCTCTCTGCCCCAACAAGGACTGTCCTGTCTGTACTCCTTGGGGAATGACAGGGATCCATCCCCGCAGCCGGCAGGGCAGGCTGCCCTGGCCTGCAGCACTGCTCAGACTACTCACACGTAGTTAGGGTGCACAGCGTGGGCCATATCGGCACTGATCATGTAGGACTTGGCCACAGCCTCCTCGAAGGCTGTCAGGTTTTGCGGCGATGCCGAGATCCGGCGCAGCACCAGCTCCGTCAGCAAGGACTCTGCGCCCTGTGCACTCTCTGACCCTACCTGCCAAGGACCACCATCAGCACCACCCACGCAGCACAGCCCCCCGGCACCCCAGGGGCTGGCTGAGTGACAGGGGGCTCCACAAAGCCAGCAGAGCAGCTTCCAACCACGCCGGTGTTTCCCAACCGCTGCCTGGGCCATGCTCCATGGGGGGGTAAGCAAACACCCCCTTGCCCCGCTGGGGCCTGGGATCTCTCTCCTGCTAAGCACAGCTGGGGCAGAACAAAGAAGATAAAGCCCCTGCCTGTGCCAGCCACCCCATGGCTGTGCCCCTTGCTCACCTCCTCGTTGTCATAGAGCGCGACGAGACGCACGTTGGGCTCCTGGGAGAGGGAGGAGGGCGCCGCGCACGAATCAATCAAGGCCTGCGGGGTTAGAGGAGAAAGGACACCAGCTTGAGCGCCACCCCAACCTGGGAAGCTCAGCACTGAGCCAGCAGGAACTTTCCCAGGAGAGCCCGAAGCACCAAGGAATGGAGCTGTGGGCACGTGCATTGCCCAGCGAGAGCAGGAGTCACCCCTGGGAGCTGCTGGGAACCCCACGCACCCAGCAAAGGGGGCAGCCCCCATTCAACTCCAGATCCTCCAACAAACCAGACCCACCCCACAAGAAACACGCCTCCCTGCAGAGCCTGGGGCCAGCCTGCGGCCCCGCTAAGCTGAGCCAGGGTGCACAGGGGCCACGCTGCGGCCTCCAGGCTCCTCTCCCCCTCCTGCTCACCTGCAGGGCGCAGTAGCAGCTGTGCAGGTTGTCCAGACGTGGGGAGAAGATGAACTCATCGAAGGCACCACCCAGCGTCTGCAGGCAGAGAACCAGGAGGAGCGGGGCACAGGCTCTGGGTCACCAAAAAGTACTTGCCACTGAGTCCCCATTCCAGTCCCCTCATCCCTGCCTCCTCTCATTCCACTCCGCCCCAGGCAGAGGAAGCGTGCTGGGTAAAACCTGTGCAGTGCCAGCCTGCAGGCTGTGTGCAGCCAGACGGAGGCTCCCGCCCTTACTCACCGCTGGCTGCGTATCCGCCAGGCATAGTTCCAGCTCCACAATCTGCTCTGGTTTCACCCCCAGCTGGGGGCAGAGCAGGGAAAGCAGGACAGGGCTGTGCCGCTCTGCCTGGGAAGAAAGCAGAGCTGCGGGCAGGGTAGGCAGCGGATGGCAGGGGAAAAATAAATCCCTGTTCCCCCGGCAGAGCTGTCCCATACCCCACTCACATTGGCACGGTCCTCCCTCCTACTAACACATCCCGCCTTCAAGCCCCCACCTCACACAAGACAGCAGGGCCATTCACAGGGCGCAGAGAGGGGCTCTCTGCCCCCTGTGCAATCCCCGCTCCCTGCCCTGCCTCCCCAGGGAGACTGCAAGAGCTTTACAGGGGCTGCACCCCCTTCTATACGATGGCTGCAGACCAGGGTGGGAACAGAGAGATGGCTGAGCAGATGTGTTGTGCACACAGCTCCGGGGCAGAGCGGAAGGTTACCAGCAGTCCACGGGGAGAAGGGGAAGGGGAACCTGCTGGCAGGTCCCTGAGGACTGGAAATCACAGGTGACAAGTGTGAGGTCCTAGCAAGCACTCCTGCTAGTCCTTGGCACCTGGCTCACCTGGGCTGCAGCATCGCAAGGTGTAGCCTCCATGAGCACCTCCTTTTCCAGCTCCTCCTGCACAGCAGTGGCCAGAACAGGAACCCTGTGGGGAGACGGTGCCATTAGCTCCCAGGGCTCTGCTCACCTCTCCTGCTTGGGTCACACACAACCAGCCCTTCTGGGGGGCCTGCCTTGCTCCTCCAGGGAGCGATTGCCATGCCAAACGGCGGAAGGACACACAACATTTCAAGCACAGATCTATTGTGCCACCTCAGGACACCCCAGTGTCCTTTCCCAAGTCCCAGGCTTGGAAGCACCCCCTGGGAGGACTCTATGGGGCTAAGAAAAGCCATTGCAGACCTCCCCACTGCGATGAGCGGCTGCCAAAGGGAGAGAGCGGAGGCTGGGCACCGCTGCAGCTGGGTCCCAGCCCTCCCGAGGGCTGGCCAGGGGTCAGGGCCGAGCCAGGCCTTACAGGTGGTGCTCGGTGTTGGGCCCGAAGTTCTCATTGATGCTACGCTGCAGATGGATGGCCAGGTGGGGAATGCGGAGGACGGGCCGTTCCACACGTACCAGGCGCTGCTCCAGGCGCCCCGTGGCCGGGTCCTGAAAAACAAGGAGGACTGCTGGAGCCAGGCCTGCAGGGCTGAGAGGTTGCAGTAGGTCCCCGCTCTGGGTGGGAGTCATGGATGCAGAGCCAGGGGCACACAGCTAGCCCACCATGCCGGTCCCGAATCAGGCTCACCTTTATGATCACCCTCCCGGCCACGGTGAGGTCACGGTCGAACCAGGTGTTCCAGATGCCCCCTCCGTAGGTCTCCACGCCGACCTGCACCATGCCCACCTGCCCCCGCTTCGAGCGCCGCTTCACCTGGGCGAGAGCAGAGGTGTCACTGCCGGCACCGCAAAGCCCCAGGGACCGGGTAACTGGCGGGGACCGGGCAGAGCATGCCCAGAGTCTCATGGCTGATCCTGTCAGCGCAGGCTGCTGCGAGGCGCTCTGTCCGACAGGGGCCACAGAGGCGATAACACAGCGATGTAGGGGGTCAGCACAGATTTGGGGGGCAGATTTGGGAGGTGTAGGGACCCAGCAACGGTGCTGTGGGGCACGGGGGGAGTCGGGGCAGTTTTCGCTTGTGGAGTGAAACTGGAGGGCAGCGGGCCGGCCTTACCCGCAGGCAGGGGCTGTCGGTGTGGGCCCCCAGCAGGCTGAACCCATTCCCGGGCTGGAACTGGCCGCCGACGGCGAAGGCGATGAGGGTAGAGTAGTTCCTGGTGACGAAGTACTGGGGGCAGAGGGGCCGGGGTGAGGGAGGAGGGAGGAGGGCCGGCCGCCCCCCGCCGCCCCGCCGCCGGCCGGGCCCACCTTCTGCGCCGGCCGCACCTCCCAGTGCTCCGTCTCCTTCAGCTCCTGGAAGCCGGCCTGCAGCAGCCGGCTGCGGCACTCGGCCACCACTGCGGGGGGAAGAGAAGAGCCGTCGGGGGGCCGCGCCGAGGGGAGGGGAAGGGGAAGACGCGGGGGCCGGGCCGCGCGGGCCCGGCGGCTCCTCACCGTGGTAGGGCGAGGGGCTCCGGTTCACGAACTTCACCAGCTCCTGCGCCGCCGCCTGCGCGGCCTGCTTCGAGCCCTGCGCCGCCGCCTGCGGGCACCGCCGTCAGCGGACAGCGCCCACACCGCCCCCGCCCCGGGCCGGGACCCCCCGTGGGGCCGGGGACCCCCCAGCCCCGGGCAGGGCCCGACCCCCGCCCCGCGCCCGCCCGGTACCTGCATGGCCGCCGCCGCCGCCCGCCCCGCCCCGCCCCGCCCCGCGCGCCCCCTGCTGGCGCGGAGGAACGCGCCCGGCAGCGCCACCCCGCAATCCACAGCCCGCGTCCTGCACCCCGCAATCTGCACCCCGCAATCCGCACCCCGCAATCCGCACCCCGCACCCTGCACCTCACAATCCACACCCTGCACCCCGCAATCCACACCCCGGAATCCGCACCCCAAACCCTGTACATCGCGTCCTGCACCCCGCAATCCACACCCTGCACCTCGCATCCTGCACCCCGCAATCCGCACACCAAACCCTGCACCCTGCATCCTGCACCACACACCCTGCACCCCACACCCTGCACCCCACAATCCACACCCCTCACCTCGCATCCTGCACCCCGCAATCCGCACCCCAAAACCTGCACCCTGCATCCTGCACCCCACACCCTGCACCCCACAATCCACACCCCTCACCTCGCATCCTGCACCCCGCAATCCACAACCTGCAATCCGCACCCCAAGCCCTAACCCCACACCCTGCACCCCACAATCCACACCCTGCACCTCGCATCCCACACCCCGCAATCCACACCCTGCAATCCACACCCCACACCCTGCACCCTGAACCCTGCAATCCACAGCCTGCACCTCGCACCCTGCACCCCACAATCCACACCCTGCGCCCCGTACCTTGCACCCTGAACCCTGCAATCCACAGCCTGAACCCTGCACCCTGCACCCCACAATCCACACCCTGCACCTTGCACCCTGCACCCTGCAATCCACACTCTGCACCCCGTACCCTGCACCCTGCACCTTGCAATCCACAGCCTGCACCCTGCACTCTGCACCCTGCACCCCACAATCCACAGCCTGCACCCCACATCCTGCACCCTGCACCCTACAATCCACACCCCGCACCCTGCAATCCACACCCTGCACCCTTCACCCCACAACCTACCCCCCCCACCCTGCACCCTGCACTCTGCACCCTGGTCCAGGGCCAGGCAAACCCAGTGCCTGCCAAAGCCGGGGCAGAGCTGTGGGCTGGGTGGGTGGAAGCGGGGCACAGCCGGGAGGGGCTGGGGTGGGAGCCAAGGGGCAGGGACGGGCTCCCCAGGGATGGTCACCCAGTGCTGCCCCAGGGTGCCCCAACTCCGGGCACCGGGTGAGTAGGGGATGCCCCAAAACGGCTTGGCCCACCCGCAGCTGTCCCCGCGCTGCCCAGGGGTGCGAGTGCACAGGGGAACACGCATGCTTCCCAAAGGCCGGGTGTCCTTGGGGCGAGTTGCTGGCGTTAGCCAAGCTGCAGCCCCCCATCCTTGCTGCTCCCCTGCCTTGGTACTGCTCGGCCCTCACGGAAAACAAGGCACAAGCCCCTGGTGCCACGTTGGGGACCGATGCTCCTGAGTGACGCGGGAGTTGGCACGGCAGCAGGGCAGCACCCCAGCTGCCTGCCAGCCCCAGCAGGGGCACGGCCTGGGCGCATCTAGGGGACAGGATCCCTGGGTCTCGCACGGATCGGGGTGGCTCCTGCCCTTGGCTGTGTCCCCTGCATGGGCTGGGTGTGGCAGTGGGGTTTTGAGTTTCCATCAGCGCTCGTGCATCGTTTTCCAGGAGGATCCTGTGTCTTCCCGGCAATGGGTGTGCAGCCTTAGGAGGGACGTGGCAGCCTGTGAGTGCTGCATGGGGCCCAGGTGCTCGGTGCCAGCCAGATTCCCAGCTCCTGAGTCACCAGTGTGGGCACCCTGTTAGTCAGAGATGCTGTCCGTGTCCTGGGGACTGGAAACTAGCGGTCCTGTTGCCCCGACCCTGGGACCTGCCGTGCCGGGAGCTCACGACAGCTCTGGATTTACGGTCCCAGCCCCCAGCACCTGCCTCTCCCCCCCGCAAAAGGGAACGAGCACCCCCACCGCCTGGCACCCCGCAGGCAGACAGCTGGAGGGTCTCTATGTCAACCACACCAAAACACAGGACCAGGCTGGGAGCAGGCACCCAGCACCCCAGCCCGGAGCTGGGCCATGCACGGCCCCTGCCCAGCACCCTCCTGCCGAAGGGACATGGGTGCCAGGCAGCCGTCCCCCCGCTCCTCCTGCCAGCATCGCCCCCCGCTGCTGCAGGCAGCCCAGGGCCGGGTGCTGCCAGGCAGTCCCCAGGCCATGCCTAGGGGACATTTGGGGACATTTGCAGCGTGGGTGCCTGGAGCCCGTGGCCCCTCCAAGCCGGTGGGTGCCCGGATCGGGTGGGTACCCATCGGACGCGGGTGCCCAGGGCAGATGGGTCCCAGTGGGGTGGGTGCGGGAGCGGGGGGTGCCCGGATCCGGGGTGGCCGGAGCGGGGGGTGAGTGGCAGGGCCGGGTGTGGCCCTTGCCCAGCCCCGCAGGCGCGAGCAAAGGGCAGCGCCTTGGCATGCCGCAGCTATTCCCGGAGCAGCGGGGGCTTCCAGAAAAAGCTCCCGCTGGCTATTTCCGGGTGGGCTCTGACTCACCCCTGGCTGGATGCCGGGGGCTGCACAGCACCTGCCGCGGCCGCCCCCCACCCCGTCACCGCGCTCCTGGGAAGGCACTGCTCCCGTCCCCATCCCTCTCTGCCCAACTGACCCCCCAGTGTAGCAGGGAGCCCCAAAAACGGCGCCAGCTCCTCCTCGGGGTGCTTGCACACATGTGCCCAGGGGTGGCTGGCAGGGACAGGACCGGTGGGGACAGGGCACTGTGCCCCTTCCCGCGTCCCCTGGCAGCCCAGGGTGGGGTGCCGTGCAGGCTTTGCTCCGGGAAGCGTTCCCTGGGGTGGCGGGTGGCTCTGGGGATGAGCAGCCAGAGCTGAGCCCTGCTGGAAGGGGTTAATGGAGAAATGGCCCAGGGCAGAGCCTGTAAACACAGCGGAGCTCCAGGAAGTGCCGCCTCCTTCTCCCGCTGCCCGCCAGCCAAGCTGCCTGGATCCCCTCCCTGCCCGCCCTGCCAGGATGAGCGCAGGGATGGCACCCATCGTCCCCCCCCATCCCGGCCCACGTGTCTGAGCATGGGAAAGTGAAATCATTGCCCGGGCATTGCTGGAGGCTGAGCGAATGGCCACCATGCCTTACATGAGCCGCCAGTGATGCAGCGGGTAACCGCTACCTCATCTCACTGGTATGGGTGATGCTGTCGAGGCCTGTGGGAGGGCAGACAGACACCCCAGCATCCTCGTGCACCACGAGGGTGGCCAGTCATCCCTACATCCACATGGACCGCGAGGGCAGCTGGGCACCCCCAGCATCCCCGTGGCTACTGGGGCAGGTGAACATCCCCATGGACCATGAGGGCAGGTGGACATCCTCAGCCTGCCCCTGGGCTGTGGGGACAGGTGAACACCCTCAGCATCCCCACAGATTGCAGGGATAGATGGAGATGAGTGACGGGGGCAGGTATATGCCTCGAGCATCCGCATGGAAACAGACGCAGCTGGTCTTCTCCAGCATCTACATGGCCCTGGGGGCAACAGGTCACCCCAGCATCCTCATGGACCACGGAGGCAACAACTCACCCTGAGGACCTACATAGACCCAGGGGGCCAAGCAAACACACTCCAGCATCCATACAGGTTATGGGGGAGAGCTGGACAACCCAGCATCCACGCATGCCACGGGGCAGCCAGGCACCCCCAGCATCCCTGTGCTGCTCGGAGACAGGCCAGCATCCCCAGCATCCCCATCACCTGGGGACACAGGGGTGGGGACCAGGGGCAGCCAGACAGGCTGTGCGCCCACACTGCTGGCCCCGAGCCCTGGCATGGGCGAAGGCATGGGGGCAGCTGAGGTGAGCAGCGGGTGGGGGGCTGCTGCCTGTAGGGCACCCACCAGCTCCCGGGACCCCAGCGGGCCAGGCTGGGCTGCAGTCCAGGCAGGGAAGGAGAACCATCTCCTATTTAGACAATAGCACGCACCCTGGGTCCGTCAGCGCCGGGGAATGGGCCGCACGGTCCTTCCCTCTTAGGGTAAAGGCGCCTGGGAGGCTCATGGCTGTAAAAGGAGCAGGATGGAGGGAGACGGCCAGGGGCCAGGAGGGAGGGGGATGGACGCCCTCGCTGCTTCATTCCCATCCCTCCGCTCACCCCTGAGCCCAGGCCAGGCGTGAGCGGGGCATGGGGGCCCCGGTGGCAGGGTACAGGGCTGAGGAAGGGCTGGCACCCCATCCCCACATCCTGCCCGGCTCCAAGCCCCAAGACGCCCGCAGCCTGGGGAGGCTGTGCCTGGCTCCCGGGGCGGCTTAAATCCTGGGGGAGCAACGGGGAGGGAGGGCCGGGGAGGAGGGGCGGCTGCGGGATGCAGCTGGCTTTGCTCACAGGGATGTCATGACCGGAGGGAGTTGTTTGACGTTCCAGTTCCCGACGCCTTCCCGGCAGTCCCAGGGCCTGGCGGGAGCTGGGGTTGGGCCAGTGCAGGGGCTCGGGGGCCGCTTCCCAGGCTCTGTCGGTCTGGGTCAGCCCGGCCTGGGACACAGCCGCAGGGAGGCTGGGCAGGACAGGAGGCACCCGTGCACTGCTGCTCTCCGCAGCCTCCTCGCTTTTGCTGGCAGGGACTGCTCGGGGCCACGTCCCTGGGATGGGACTCTGGCAGGGTCCCCGGGTCCTGCTCCTCACCCCCTGCTTCTCGTGCCGCCGGGTCCTGCATGCAGACGGGGCTTTCCTAGGAGGCTGTGGAAAGTCCAAGGCGTCCATCCACCCTCTGCCAGACACGGGGCCCCTGCCTGCACAGAGCCATCCCGGAAGGCTGTCACGGCAGCTGAGGAAAGGCCACTTGAAACAGTTTGTCCTAGAGTGGGGTCAGGAGGATGCTCCTGGTTAACCCCTCTGAGCCGCTTCCCCTCCTAGCTGCAGAGCCCAAGAGTGCATTTCCCCTCCCCGGGGCATCCCAACCCTGCACCTCCCTGCTTGGTGGGATGGGGATGGGGACAAGGCCGGCCAGGACTCTGGGGGGGTTGCATCACTGCAGCCCTACCTGAAGAACCAGGGCAGGGTGCTGAGCACCGCTGGGCACGCCACCCCTGGGGGCCCATCATCCCCACACCCCAGCTAGCATGGCAGCGGGATGGGGTCACAGGAAGGGACAGCTGAACAGTACGGCTGGCACTGTGCTGGCCCAGACCCCTGGGGTCCCCCATGCTGCCGTGGGGACCCACCTGCCCTTCTGCACCCCAGCCAAGGGCTGGCATGCCACCCTGCCGGCACTCACGGGGCAAGCAAGGCACACGTGCAGGGCTCAGGGATGCGCTGGGTGCGCTCGGAGCAGGGCCAGGAGGAAGGATGCTGTCTGTTTTTCCATCTTCTCCCCCCCCACACCCCACAAGCCCCCCTTCCATCCTTTCCCCTGTGCTGGGATGAAACAACCCCATCTGGAAATACCTTCCCTTTTAAAGGCAGGCTCCGCCAGGCAGCGTGCGCCCTCTGGGAAGCTGCTGCATTACGCTGCATCCAGGCGGCCGGGAAGGGCTCCAAGGATGGGGGGCTTGGGGTGGCAGCCTGGATGCACAGCATCGAGCCTCTGCCCACTTGCATGGCCACAGGGCCCAGACCTTTGCTGGCCTCCCCCGAGTGGCAAGGGGATGGCAGGGAGCAGGCAGGAGTGCCTTCCAAAGCCGGGGCAGTTGAGGATGCTGCTGTGACCAAGCCCAAGCCTTTGCTGTGCCGGTGCCACCACAGGCGAGCCCTGGCACCGCTTGGCATCTGTGTTGCAGCCAAGGGGCCAGGAGGTGCGGGGCCAGGCAGGGCTGAGCACTGCTCCTGCTGCTGAGTCACCCGGTGCCCGGTGGCATGACGGTCCCCTCTGCCAGGGCCCCCAGGGGCAGAGGCACTGGGGCTGTGCCAGCTGATGTCAGCCAAAACAGCCCGGCTTGGGCAGGGCTGGGGGTCACCAGGTGTGCCGGTGGGCCTGGGGAGGATGGAGTGCTGCCCAGGCGAGGGGGACCCCCGTGAGGGCATCCCCCAGCACGGCCCCTCTCTGTCAGAATGTCCTCTTTAGCTGGCATGGGTTTGTGCGTGGTACGGGGGGGTCCCTGCCCTGGCCCACCACTTGTCCAGGAGGTGAGAAGCTGCAGTGGGGGTCCTGGGGTGAACTGGGGTATTCCCCATTCTGGGAAGTTTTGGGGAGCTGGTCTGGGCTTTCTGCTCCCCAGAGTATTGCCAGGCCAAGGGGGAGGCTGAGGAGACAGGGCAGAGCCTGCAGCACCCCAGGATGACCTGGGGACCTTGTCCTGCTCTTGGGGTGATGGGGACCAGCTCAGCTGGGGCTGCTCCGGGCAGGGTCCCTGTCCAGCCATGCTCTCTGTACGCCTGGTGCAAGAAGGGTTAACAGGGTGCCTCCCCCGGCTATAAATACCATGTATGTCCCACGCGTATGAGCTGGGGAGGCTATTTTGGTTGGGTGCCTGCTGCTTCGGGAATGTGCCTGAGTGAGGACCTGGGGGGTGACGTCACCGGGACCGCTCCGGACCCAGCACCTGCTCGGGGTCACTCAGCAGCACCCCGAAAACGCCCAGCCCCGGGCTGGCGCTCAGCCCCCCGGATCAGAAAGGGGGGTTTGGGTGGTGGGTCAGCACAAGCACACTCAGGCCAGGGGTCCCCCCCACATCACCCCCTCCCCAGGGCCCTTCCTTGCCCCCTCTCTGGGTCAGGGGGCTGGAGGCTGGCCCCACATGGAGAGCTGAGCCTGGTGCTCTTGCCATGGGGTGGGTCAAGGCACCATCGGGGACATTTTGGGGTGCTCAAGGCCAATTTGGGGACTGTGGCCACCGGGCATGGGGTCTGGCTCAAGGAGGGGTGAGTGAGGGTGTGAAGGGCTGAGTCCCCTTCTTTTGCCCCTGGTGTCAGCCCTGGCTGTCTGTCTGTCCAGGCCCCCCGTGGGTGGCACTGCACCCTGATGGGGGTCTGGGCAGTGCTGGTGGGCTCACCACCAGCATGGCCCCCTTCGTCCCCTCACACCTCCAGGGATGGGGCAGTGCGGTGGGGACCGGGGGGAAGGCTGATACACCGGTGGGGTCTGGGGGTGCCCGGGGGTCCGCCCGGGGGTCCGCAGCCCAGCAGTGCAGGCAGGTGAGGGGTGGTGGGCGGGGGCTGGCGGCCGTCCCCCCCCGCAGCAGCATCCCCCAGCTGCCCGGCAGCAGGAGGGGCGAGTGATGTCAGCAGGATACAAATAGCGGCAGCGCGGGTCCCCTCCCGACGCCTCGCCGAGCTGCCGGCCGCTCGCCAGCCCCGCTGCCTGCTCCCTGCTCCGGCCTCGCCGCCCCACGCCGCCGCCATGAGCCAGTCCTACTCCTCCAGCCAGCGGGTCTCTTCCTACCGCCGCACCTTCGGCGGTGGATCCCCGGTCTTCTCCCGCGCCTCCTTCGGGGGCAAGGGCAGCAGCGGCAGCTCCGTCACCTCCCGCGTCTACCAGGTGTCCCGCACCTCGGCCGTCCCCAGCCTGTCCAGCTTCCGCACCACTCGCGTGACGCCCCTGCGCTCCTACCAAAGTGCCTACCAAGGTGCCGGCGAGCTGCTGGACTTCAGCCTGGCCGATGCCATGAACCAGGAGTTCCTCCAGACCCGCACTAATGAGAAAGTGGAGCTGCAGGAGCTCAACGACCGCTTCGCCAACTACATCGAGAAGGTGCGCTTCTTGGAGCAACAGAATGCCCTCATGGTGGCCGAGGTGAACCGCCTGCGGGGCAAGGAGCCCACCCGTGTGGCCGAGATGTACGAGGAGGAGCTGCGGGAGCTCCGGCGTCAGGTGGACCTGCTCACCAACCAGCGGGCTCGTGTTGAAGTCGAGCGCGACAACCTGCTGGATGACCTGCAGAAGCTCAAGCAGAGGTGAGGAGGGGCCCCGACATGTCCCTGTGGGTGTCCATCCCTGCATCTCCATCCCTAGGGATGGGCGGTGGCAGAGCTCGCCCTGGCAGCCCTTTGGGTGCTCACTGCCGTCCTTGTGCCCCATGCTCGGTGCCCATTGTGTCCCCGCTCCTCCGTCCCCCTCACCCTGTTCCCTGGGGCGGGAGAGCACCCCGGCCGTGCCTTTTGCTCGGTGCACCCGCCTGCAGGGCACTTTGCATGGTGCCAGGTCCTGGCATGGTGGCTACGAGTTTTGGGAGGGAGAAGGGCACCCGTGACCCAGTACACCAGTGCTGGGTGCTCCCTGACCCACGGTGTGGGGCAGGCGGGGGGCAGCTGGCCCAGTGTCATGGGACAGGGTGAGGGAGGTGCCCACAGCCTGGGTATCTCAGCAGGGCACTCTGGATGGCCGCTGCTGGCCCTCGCCAGGTGCCCAGGCAGCACCCAGCAGGCAGAACGGCTTCAGCAGCAGGGGTGTCCCCTGCACCCTCCCTTGCAGCGGGACCAAGGCCAGGCTCTGATGCCATGGGATCCCAGAGCTGGGGGGTTGGAGTGCCCCCCCTCCGGGGTCCCCATCCCAGCTCACGCTGGGGAGGGCTGGCCAGCCCATGGGTGCACTGAGCCTTGCGGGATGGACAGACGGACAGAGCCAGCCAGGCAGGCGGAAGCGGGGGGGAGGATGACCGGGGTGGGGGGGTGGGAGGGGTGCTCCGCCAGCTCCGGAGGCGAAGGAGGGAGGGGAGGAAGCGGACACACTTCCGCAGGCCAGGGATGCTCCAGGCCTGCCGTGGGTGTTCACGGTGCCCTGGGAGCAGCGGGGACCCTCAAGGATGCCACAGGCCTCGCTGGTGGTGGGGAGGGGGTTGGGGCCAGGGGGGAATAGCCAGAGGGGCGGCCGGGCCAAGTGACCCCCCAGGACCGACCAGCGTGGTGGCACCCAGCAGCAGCAGCGGATGCTCGGTGGGAGCTGCTTGTTCTGATGCTGGTCTGTGCCTTCCCTCCTGGCCTCTGTGCCCCAGGAACGCCGAGTCCCCATCTCCTGGGGGTGACACAGCCTGCTGCCTCCCCCTCGCAGCCCCAGCCTCTGCCCCAGGCGGCCAGCACTGGGGTGCCGGTGGGGCAGAGCCCCTGATGCTGGGAGGCTGAGGGATGGCAGCACGGAGGACCCCTGAATGTCAGGGGAGGAGCAGGGTGCAGAACAAACGGGTGTCAGGTTCCCGTCACCCCGTGTGCCAGCACTGCCCGGGCACCTCCTTCTCCTCCCCGCCGCCTTCGCCTGACCAGCAGCCCGTGGCACTGCCCTCTCCCCTGGCACAGCCCAGCTCCCCAGCCCTGACCTTGGGCTCACACCCCAGCAGTCCCTGCTCCATACCCCCATCCCACAGCACCGCTGAGACCCGCCTGTCCTCCTGCTGTCCCCAGGACAGCTCACCCAGTGGCCATCCCTTGGGCCCCCTGTGCCGGATCCTGCACCCCGTCCCCCCGGCTGCTGGCCACTCTGCCCTATAAGGGCCGGGGCAGCGCGCGTGGCACCGAGCTGACCTCATGCCTTTGTGCTCTCTCTGGCGTTGACTATAATAGGGAATGGGAGGAAGAGCCCCTGGCCCCACGCCAGCCCTCCCGCCGCCCACTGGGAATGCAGGACAATCCGCCGTCTTTCCACCGGGCCATGCTGGGCTCAGGGACAGCAAGGGGGGACACTGCTGCCGGGGGACGGGGCTCCCTCTGGGTGCCCCTGACCTCCCCTCTCTGCCCCCAGGCTGCAAGAGGAGATCCAGCTGAAGGAGGAGGCTGAGAACAACCTGGCTGCTTTCAGAGCCGTGAGTACCTGCCCCACCACGCGGCGTGGGACCCCCGCCTCCCCTCCCACCCCCATCTCCACCCGGCAGCCCGGCCCCAGCACCGGGGCATGGCCCTTGGCACAGCTTTGCACCCTCCAGCCCCAATGCGTGGTCCCTGCGCTCCCCCCGTGCCCCCAGGGGTGTTCACCCCCCCGCTGCCCCTCACTCTGTGTCCCCCCAGGACGTGGACGCGGCCACGCTGGCACGCATCGACCTGGAAAGACGCATCGAGTCCCTGCAGGAGGAGATCGCCTTCCTCAAGAAGGTGCACGAAGAGGTAGGTGGGGGGTGGCCCCGTTTCCCGCGGGCACCCATGGGGCTAGGGGATGGAGCGGGTGCCCTGAGGTGTCGCCTTGTCCCTCCAGGAAATCCGGGAGCTGCAGGCTCAGCTACAGGAGCAGCACATCCAGGTGGAGATGGACATCTCCAAGCCCGACCTGACGGCTGCACTGCGGGACATCCGTGCCCAGTACGAGAGCATCGCTGCCAAGAACATTGCCGAGGCTGAGGAGTGGTACAAGTCCAAGGTGCGGGAGGCGGCAGGCTCCAGGCTGGCCCCGGCGTGGTGTGTCCTGGCCATCCCAGTGGCCATGCCCGCTGACCCTGGCCTCTCCCCAGGTGTCTGACCTGACACAGGCGGCCAACAAGAACAACGACGCGCTGCGGCAGGCGAAACAGGAGATGCTGGAGTACCGGCACCAGATCCAGTCCTACACCTGCGAGATTGATGCCCTCAAGGGCACGGTGAGCCATGGGCAGCGTCGAGGAGACCCCCAGCCTCCCTGCAAGGACCCACTGCTCCAGGGCTGCTTGGAGACCTCTGGGACATCTCTGGGTTGGGAGGCTTTTCCCAGCTCTCTGAGTTGCTGCCATGGGGGGACTTGTCCCCGAGATTTGGGCTGTGCCTCCCCCAGCAGCACTCTGGGCCTCTGCAGGGTGTTTTGGCAGAGCCCCCGGGGTCAAGGCGCAGATTGCAAAAGGTGCCCCAGCCCGGGAGGCTCCAGGCAGGCGGGCGCAGTGCTCAGGGTGTCTGGTTGCAGGCTGGGAAGGTGGTTGCAAACAAACAGGGCACCACAGTCCCACTTCAGCATGGTCACGGTCACAGGAGCCAGCCAGCAGCCACCAGTTTAGCAGTGCCACCCCCGGGCAGCCATCGGGTGCTCCTGCGCCTCTCTGCGCCCTCCTGCCGGGGTAGGATGGCTTTGCTGGGGGGCCTGGGTAGGTGGGCAGAGGGTGCTGGGGTTGCCCAGCACCTGCCCAGCTTTCCCCCACCAGACCCTGCTGCCCAGCGCTGGGCAGATGGAGGGTGACGGCCGCCCACCATGGTCCCACGTCAGCTGGACCCAGCCCAGGGCTGACCATGGCCCTCGCCATGTCCCTAGGACACCCTCAGCACCCCCAGGCCCCACCCCATGTGCCCCCTGGCCCCTCCGGGTCTCCCCCTTGCTGAACCCCCCTGTCCCCCCAGAACGACTCACTGGTGCGCCAGATGCGGGAGATGGAGGAGCGCTTCGCGGGGGAGGCCAGCGGGTACCAGGACACCATCGCCCGGCTGGAGGAGGAGATCCGGCACCTGAAGGACGAGATGGCCCGGCACCTGCGTGAGTACCAGGACCTGCTCAATGTCAAGATGGCCCTGGACGTGGAGATCGCCACATACCGCAAGCTGCTGGAGGGCGAGGAGAACCGGTGAGCGGCAGGGGGGCAGGACAAGGTGGGGGGACCAGCAGGGTCAGCTGTTTTCCGGGCCTTCCACCCCATGAGCAGCTGCCCAAGGGCTGGGGCTGGCTGGCGCTGAGCTCTCCCCTCTCTGTCCCCGCAGGATCAGCATCCCCATGCACCAGACCTTCGCCTCTGCACTCAATTTCCGAGGTGAGCATCACCCCATGAGGAGGGGGGCCTGGGACGAGTCCCCGGGGGTCCCCAGGGTGGGGGCAAATCTCCTTCCTGGGGGGCTGAAGCCAGGCGGGCAGGTTGGGGACCCACGGATGTGCCCCCATGCCACACGTCCCCACGGTCCCATCCCCTGTGTCCTCCCGCCTGCAGAGACCAGCCCAGAGCAGCGCGGCTCCGAGGTGCACACCAAAAAGACCGTGATGATTAAAACCATTGAAACCCGCGACGGGGAGGTGAGCGCAGGGCAGCACCGGGGGGTGGTGGGGAGGCAGGGGGGCCGAGCATGGTGCCGGTCCCCGTGCTCGGGGTTCCGGTGCTGGCATGGCATGGGGCTCTGGTGCTGGCACAGCATTGCATCTCACGGTGCCTCTCTCCCGGCAGGTGGTGAGCGAGGCGACCCAGCAGCAGCATGAAGTACTGTAGAGGAGGCTGCTCCGGCAGCCTACTGGCACCTTCTGTCCCTGCCTCCGTCCTGCCGCCAAGCCCCCCTCCTGCCCCCCACCTCGCCCCCCGGTGCTCCCCTGGCACTGCCCGAGGGGTCCCCCCCGCGCAGCCACCTCTGGGCCCCCCGCAACCCCCGGGCTCTCTCCTTCGGCTTCGAAAGGCTCGCTCTGCTTTCGCAGCTTTGCAGCGGCAACGCCAGCGTCAGGATCAGGCCCGGGCCGGGGGGGCGGCAGGAGGGAGGGAGGGAGGGGACAGGCAGGAGGGGCTGGGGGGAGCAGGTGGTGGCCTGGGCCAGCTCCCCGGAGAGCCGGACGGTCCCAGCAGCGGGTTCTGGATCCCCCCGCAGACCCCTCCCCGCGCCGGGCACGGGCTCGGGGTTCGTCCTGCGGGAGCAGCGACCCGTCACCCCCACACCGGCATCACCAGCCTCCCCGCAGCTGGCACTTCTCCGGGTGCACGGTGGCGATGCCGGGGATGGGGAGAAGCGGGGTCCGGGCTGAGCCCCCCTCGTTCTCTGCCTGGCTCGGAGCCAGGGTGCTCCCAACCTGCGTCCCCCCCCGGCCCCGGGGGGGTGGGGCCCTGCTCTCCCCCGGCCCGAGAGGCAGCCCCATGGGGCAGAGGAGGGCAGCGCCCGTCCCCCCCATCGCGGGGACCCCCAGCAGCAGGAGGCTGCGCGGGGCCAGGCTCGTGAGCCGAGAGGGTACCCGTAGGTGGACACAGGAGAGAGGAGGAGTGAGTGAGTGGGAGAGAGGGGGGAGAGAAGGAGAGGAGCCGGAGAGAGGCCCGGGGGCCAGGGCAGGCGTCCCCACCCCTCGCCCCACCGCACCCCCACCCCACAGCGTCTACGTGACTCTTCAGGCGGCTGAAATAAACAGCGGAGCATCAACCCCTTCCTCCTGGCGCATCTCTGGGGCAGGGATGGGATGGGGTGGTGGGGAGGTGGCACCCAGGGGGGCATCGCACAGGCGGGGGTGGATGGGGGGGCCAGCACGCCCCCGAGCCATCTTTTCCCTAGGCTGCTGGTCCCCCCAAAATGTGTGTGTCCCTCGCACTGAAGGTGCCGCAGAGCACTTTGCTGCCTGTGGTGGTGGGTTTCCCAGTTGCACTGGCTGGGGGAGCCCTGCTGGGGCTGGGGGCAGTGTGAGCAGGTTTGGAGGGGCTCTGGGTGACTGTCCCTTGTCCCCCCCATCCACCCAGGGACTCACACCATGGCCCGGGTGGCTCTCAGCCCCACAGCCGCCCCCTTTCTGCCCTCACCCGGGTCAGCCCTGCCCCAGACCCACACCTGCCTGGGACCTCTCCAACCCTCCCCACCATTGCCATCGACCTGCAAGCAGAGCCCCCCTCATCCCAAATCTACCTCCTCCCCGACACCCCACAGGCATCAGCCCCACCACCCCACACCTGCCCCTGCCCCAGGCTCAACCTCCAGCCTCAACCTGCCCCCTACGCCCTCTCCCCCCAACACATGTGCCCCCCTCCCTGTGGTCAGTGTTTGGGGGTCTTGGCTTCAGCTCCTTCACCCCAGTGATGGGGGATGCAGCCAGGGAACCCATGGTCGAGCATCCCACGGGGGAGTGAGATTCAGGGCTGCTCTGCCCCGGGAGGTGTTGGAGGGTCCGCACCCCGCTGCCAGGCAGCAGAGCCCTGGGATGCCAGTGGGCTTGGTAGGGGGTGGCATTTTTAGGAACAAGGCAGGTGCTGCTGCCAGTAATGGGGACGGGGCTGGGGGGTCCCTGATGGAGAGGCCAGCATGGCGAACCCCAGTTTTGGCTGCGGGGTCGGCCAGGGCCCGGGGGGGGGTGTTGGATCTCAAGGGCTGTCTCCAGCAGGTGGCCCTGTGACATCGAGGACAGTCCCCAGGGCTTGCCTGGGGAGGGACAACACCTCCCTCCCTGCCCGACCCAGGCTGGGCCAGGGCTCTGCCCCTGGGGCTGGGGGGGACAGGCAGGGCACAGAGCAGCCCTTTGCCCGCAGGGCAGCGCAGGCAGGGAAAAGCCCCCCAAGCCTCTCGTGGGCTTCTCCCCCAGCCCCCAGAGACCCTGGGGCTTGCTCAGCTGCTCTGCAGCCTGGCTGTGGGTCTAGCAGGGCATGCCGCTCCCGCCTGCCCCAGCCACCCAAGCCGGAGGGATCCTGGGATCTTCTCCTCTCCGGTGATGCTCCACTGATGCAGGCACCCTTGGTCTAAAGCCGGCGGAGCTGGTCTGCAGCCGGGAAGCAGCGTGCCGTGTCGGGAGCTGGTCTGCAGCTGGGAAGCAGCGTGCCGTGTCGCTTGCGTCCTGCTCACCCAGATTTACAGCCCCCGGCGAGGGCGGCCAGGGCCAGGTGCCGAGACGTGTGCCATCGTGCCGGGAGCCGGGGAAGCCCTGCCTTGCCTGGGGGTGGTGAGGCAGCGTGAGGCACAGGCGGTCCCTGGTCACTCGCTGCCTGGAGCACAGCATGTGGGAGCTCTCATGGGGCACTCCAAACCCGAACAGCGGGGTGCTCTTGCTCCAAGCAGGGCTTGAATGGGGGGCTGGCCGGACCCACACTGCCCAGGGCAGTGAGGCAGGGGCTCGGTGAGAGAAATGAGGTTTCGCTGTGTTTGGATTTGGGGTAAGCAGGGATGCAGGGATCCCTCCCCCTGCTGCCTGCTGGGGATGGGGCAAAGGGGCCCTGCGGGGCTGGCTCCTGCCCGGGGTCTCGCGTTGCAGGAAGCATGACGGTGTCCTTTCCCTCCACATGCCACCAGGGTCTCTCTGTCCCGATCCGGTGACACCGCTGGAGAAGGGGAAGGGGGGGAGGAAGGTTGGGTCCCCCCCGAGCCTCGCTGCTAATATGGAAAGGTGCTGGCCCCTTTCTATCTTTGCAAGCGGAGCTGGGCTGCAGGGCCGGGGCGGCGGGCGCGGAGAGGGGGAGCCCGGCCAAGGAATGTGACATATCAGAGGCAGCTGCCACTTCGGGAGAGGGGGCAGAGGGAGCGCAGCTTGCTGGGGGCCGCGCGGGACAGGACGGGAGAGGGGGGGGACGCCACGGCCCCAGCGCCGGGACGGCTCAGCGAGCAGCCGGCACCCGCGGGACTCACACCCAGGCTGGCGGAGGAGCAGGTGCCGAGGCGCTGGGCAGGCTCGGGGTCGCAGCGGAGCATGGGGTGTGGGTGCCGCACTGCACCGGGTGCTCGGTGAGTGGTGGCTCGGCAAGCAGCAACCCGAGCCCCTGCCTAAAAATAGCCCCTCGCTTGCCCACGGCGCTGCGACCTTCGGGGCTGCAGCCGGCGGGGGGGAGGCACCGAACCGGACGGCACCTGGACCGGGGGGCCACCTCTGCCCCAGCACCCCTGGCAGGCACCCAGCACCCCCGAGCTGCGGGCAGGGGGAGAAGAGGGGCACGGTGCTGCCGGCTCAGGGCGGCGAGGGTCACGGGCGTGGGCAGGGGAGCTACAGACCATGCACCGAGCACAGGGACACGGCGGCACAAGTAGGGCCGGTGGGGAGCCCCGAGCGGCCCCGCCGAGCCCTGGCATCCCCCCGAAGCGCGCCAAGGTCACGGCGGAGCCGGGGGCACCCGAGGAGGGCCCAGCTCGCCCGGTAGCGCCATTTTTTGCGCGGAAGCTGAAGAATGCGGCAATCGGCACTGGCTGCGACATCCGGCTGAGGGTGGTGGCGGTGGGCAACCCCCAGCCCAGCCTCCGCTGGTACCGAAACGAGGAGCTGCTGGCCCCGAGTGAGGAGGAGTACGGGACCCTCTGGATCCGGGACAGCAAGAAGGAGGATGCCGGCGTGTACACCTGCATCGCTGAGAATGAGCGGGGAGAGGCCATGACCAGCGCCGTGCTGGCCATCATTGACATGGAAGGTAAGGGC
Source organism: Platalea leucorodia (assembly GCF_965183815.1). Taxonomy (NCBI): domain Eukaryota; kingdom Metazoa; phylum Chordata; class Aves; order Pelecaniformes; family Threskiornithidae; genus Platalea; species Platalea leucorodia. The sequence goes on along the minus strand of NC_138827.1, from coordinate 84,291,885 downwards.
GGCGTGGCCACTGGCACAGCTGTGCTGGCACAGCCGTGGGCACGGGTTTGCTGAGGGTGGCAGCGGTGCTTTGCAGGCTCCTGCTGCAGAGCATGCCTGGCACCAGCCAGGGCTCGGCTTTGCTGCGCGTGCCCCGCTGCAGGCTGGGGTGCCCGGTGCCGGCAGTGCCGGGGCAGCTCTCTGGCCTGGAGCGAGCATGTGGCTGCAGCACTCGCTGCCAGGCCAGGCAGGGTGCCAGGGCCGCGCACGGAGGTGTTGGGAGCATGTGATGCCAAGCCTGCTTGGGGCAGGAGGAGAGAGAGAGAAAGAGATGGGGCTTGGGTGCACAGCACCAATGGTGCCACCCTCCGCAGCTGCCGACACGGTCCCCGGTACCCCCCGGTGCCCCTGCACCAGCTGCCCGTGGGCAGAGCTGCCCCTGGCATCACCATCACAGCTGTGCCAGGCACTGGGGCTGCACTGGGAGAACTGGGACTGGTGGGAGGAGCCTAACACTGCAGGAGGTGGGGCTGTCAAGTGGGTGGAGCCAATGTCCTGCAGTGGGCGTGGCCTGATGGTTAATTAGCAGGGGTGGAACCAGTTTTTGCTGGCCCCTTAGAGCCCTATGGCAGCCCCTCTGCTCATTGCCCCCGGGTGCAGCAGCTGGGCACGCTGCTCGGGTGCACAGGGAGTGCCTGGGGGCTGCTGTGGGCCCTTGCATGGGTGAGCCTCATCCTGCAGAGGGGCCAGGCAGGTTTGGGGCCACCTCCCTGGGGCATTGCAGACCTGGGTGTTGGGGAGCGTGTGGTGCTGGCTGGTGACACTGGAGATGTGCTGTCTGCGTGGGGACAGCGAGGGCAGGGAGTGAGGGAGGCGGTGCTGAGCCCCGAGGCTCCAGGGAAGGAGCTGCACCTGGGGCTTTGCAGCAGGAGAGGCACGCTGGAGATGCTGCACCTTGAGAGGGGGACTGGGTGGCAGTGGGGGGCAGAAGGAGCCTTTGCAGTGCTGAAGGGGAGCAATGGAGGAAGAGGAGGTGATGCTCTGTGTGAGCTGGGAGGCTGGAGGAGTGGTGTTTGGAGGGTGGAGGAAGGTGCATGTGGTGCTTGTGGGCCTGGTGGGGGGAGAGGGGGAGCAGAGAAGTGTGCAGGAGGGGTCCTGCCCTGCAGCGGGTCTGCACGGGGTCACCGTGCATTGCACCTTTGGGGACCGTGGCACTGTGCAGTCAGATGCATGGCGCTGTGTGTGCAGAGAGACTGGGAGATGTGCATCGCCCCAGAGGGTGAGAGCAGCCTGTCCTGGGGGGCTGAGGGCAGGGGTCACTCTGTTCTCACACTCCAGTGTGCAGCAGCACCTGTCCATGGCACCGCCGGCCCGGGCCCCCCGCCTCTGCCCAGCGGTGCGGCACCGCCTGATTTCCCCAGGTGCCCGTTCCTGTAGTGCTGACGCACTCATCCCTGGTCCCGATTCCCAGCTGTCGGCCCTCGCTGCTGCCTTTCTGGAGCAACTGAGGGAGGGACGGAGCAGCCAGAATTGCCTAATGCTCAGGGTGAATGTCACCCTGCCCCGGGCATTCCTCCCGGCAGGCGCTTGGCTGTGGGTGCACCGCCATTGAGCAAACAGCCGCCCAAAAAGCCAGTCCCGGGGCAGAGGTGCCTCAGGAGCCACCCAGGCTCCAGGGCACCAGGCTGGGTGAGGAGCACGGCAGCCCCTGTGGCTTTGCCCTTGCCCCGGGGCAGAATGGTTTCTGCAGTGTGCAGCAGCAGCGCACAGGGAGCACCATGTCCTGCTGGGTGCTGGAGAGGGGTGCTGGTGTGGAGGTGACGGGATGTGGTGGGGGTCCAGCCCTACCGCCTGGCCCCGTTGCAGGGCTCTGGCACTTGGCATGTTGTTCCCCCGAGGCCATTTTCTCCATGCTGGCAGTCGAGTGGTGAGATGGGTCATCGTGTGAAATGGAGGAGCCGTGCCACCGCTCTACACCCGCCTGCCCTGATACCCTGCCAGGATGTGTGCTGTGGCTCGCCAGCCTCCAGCATGGAGGCCCTGGCTGCTCAGGGGCTCCCCATGCTCCCTGCTGAGACTCAGCTTTCCAGGGACTATGGAAGTGCCACTGGTGTCTGTGTCATCCCTGTGCCAGGCAGGGACACCCCATCCTTGTTCCCTGGGGAGCCCTGTGAGTCGGGTCATCGGCCAGTTATGGGGCAAGGGGGATGTGTGCAAGGTCCCCGGGCAGGATAAGGTCTTTCTCTGGGCTCGGGGTCCCAGCCCCCAGTGTCTGGAGGTATTGGGGTGCCCTTGCTCCGCTTGCCTCTGACGGGTCATAGTTTCTGGTGGGCCCAGAGCCTGGTCCTCCACCTACTCTCCCTGGCGCACGGGCCAGGCTGCAGCTCTCCGTGGGGCCAGCATCAGCTCTTCCCAAGGTGGCTCAGGTCACTGCTGGTGGGGTGGGGGGATTCTGTGCTGCCCAGCTCCACGCTTGGCCCCGGCAGCTCCTCCTGCTCCAGCTCAGCATTCCCCCTTGCTCACACGAGCCCAATTTAGCTCCTCTAATCCCTTGCCCTGAATCTGTCGCTCCACCCCACTAATGATTTTCTCCTGCTCTTCTCCCAGGTCCCCCGAGTGCGTCAGTGCCGGGTGTGGGGAGCGGGGAGCGTACGTGTGGGTCTGGCCAGGCAGCCGGGCGCAGGGGCTCCCAGGGGCACACTGTCCCGCTGTGTCCCACCACTCTGCCCCTCTCCTGCTTCAGCTTCTCCCTCGTGCCCTGCTCCATGGGTGCAGGTGGGGTGCATTGGCCCTTCTCACACCAGCACCAGGCTGGTCCAGGGGCTTCCCAGGTCCATCCAGGGACCCTCCAGACCCTTCCAGCCAGCCCTGGTCCCCACCACGTCTCCATCGCCCCCAGGCTCACTAAAGCCTGTATCACCTCTCAGCTGCATCTCCTGAATTTTTTCCCCATAAACCGGATTAAATCACCTCTTAAGAACCCAAGCTAATCTCCTTTTAGAGCCCAGCCCTCCCTTGCAGTGCCAGTGCTGCCTGATCCTCCCCGCTGGGGCTGCCTCTTGTTTCAAGGTTGGATGTGCCCGTCTTAGGCTCCCAGTGCAGAGTCTTGCTCCGCTTGCCTCCACCTGCACTCAGCAATCAAACCGTCTTGGAACCTTTCCTCTGCCCAGGGAACAGCCTGCACCCGCCTGGATTTGAGGGCAGGGAAGGGGCAGGAGCTGCCTGTGCGTGGTGGCCCTGCAGGGCCCCTTCCCGTCCAGCCCAGAGTTACAGCGGGGCAACATGGGCAGGCTTTTGCAGCTGGTGGTGCACGGCGATGGCAATGGCACCCTGGTGGGTATGGCTGCGTTGACAGTGTTCCTGGTGGCTCAGCACCTCTGTCCATTTATCTCAGTGCCTAATTTTAGTCCCTTACATTGCAGCACCATGCCCATATTTAATGCCAACTGCCCCTTCCCTCCGGAGCCCCTGCCAGCCCTGCTCAGGGACTGAGCGGGACCTAAAGCCTCCCTTTGCCACCTCCTCCCTCCTGTGGGACTCTCTGGGGCTGTCTCAGTTTCCCCTTGCTGCCTCTGGCTGTCCCCCCAGCCCCGGGGCACAACAGCATCTCGGAGGAGCTTGGGATGCAGCAAGGCTGCCATGCCCCACCATGGGGTGGGCACCGTGCCCGGCTGTGCCAGCGCAGGGGCTGTGCCAGCGCAGGGGCTGCCCCTGCAGAGCTGCTTGGCCAGTGCCACCCTGGGTGCTGGTCTCAGCTGACGCAGGGACAGGTGCCTGGGGCTGGGCAGTGCAGGGGGGACGGGGCTGGACCTGGCCCTCAGGATGCCCGCAGCCAGCAGGGCCGGCGGGTGGGCTAGCTGTGCAGCCACCAGTCCCCAAGCCCAGCCACGCGCCCTGGGGCTGCATCCGTTCCCTGGCCCTGAGGGTGGCATCGGGGCCAGCCCACAGGCAGCTGCCGGGGACCGGAGCTCCCAGCTCTGCCCCCAGCCACCTGGGCAGGGGGCTGGCGTGGTGGCCACGCGTAGCGGCCACACGTAGCGGGTCCCCGTCCTGGGGCACCACAGACCGGGAGGGCTGCTCCCTGGTGAGCGGAGCGGTGGGTGCAGCTGTCCAGTCAGTCACCTCCACCCCTGCCCTCTCGCCCGCTGCCGGGGGGCTATTTTTGCTGAGGAATGTGCCGTCCCCTTGGATTCTGGCAGGTTGCAGGGTTTGTGTTACAGGCAAGAGGCTGAGACCCAGGCCTGCGGGCGGATAAATATAGCACCACCGCTCAGGGCTGCGTGATGGGGCGACGGCCTCTTCCTCCTCCCGGGGCTGCCCAGCGCTCCCCATGCCCCTCCTGCCTCCCAACACCGGGTTGCTGGCTTGTGCCCTGGCACGGTGGCACTGGGAAGGGGCTAGCTGCTTCTGCCCTGCTGCCTGCACTCTTGTCTGCTTCCCCCCCACCCTCTGCTTGCAGCCCCTCAGCCCCAGGCAGGGGGAATGCCGGGAGCGGGGCTGCCAGGGCAGGGACAAAATGCCTCCTGCCATCCCGCTCCGTGCCCAGGCACCTGGAGCCAAGGTCACATTGCTGTCCTCTGTCCCCACGTCCTCCACCTGCAGCGGGCACTGTGTGCCTGGGCATCCTTCTAGTGATGGCAAGGGGAGGTGATGCTGGGGAGGGCACCTGGGGTGTCCCTGGCCCTCGGGAGAGGGGTCACAGCAGTGCATTGCTCTTCCCCAGGGCCAGAAAGCTGCTGCGGTGCTCCCCTGCCCCGTGACGAGGGCCATCCCACTGCATTTATTTCCCCCTGGGGACAGGGCTGGGGATGGTCCCTACCTACCCAGGCTCCCAGCACATCCCCACCTCCCGCAGACCATCCCCAGCGGCTCCAGGAGGCACAAACACATGAAAGATTCATGCCCAGACCTCCTCCTACCCGAGACGGCTGCATGCACCCGCCGCCATCAATTATTCAAGCACCGAGACAAGGGGGCTGATGGCCAGGGCCGGGTGGCCGGTGCCCAGCTGGTGCTGAGGTGCAGGGGCAGGATCCGTGCAGAGCTGCCGGGGAGGCCCAGCACGGTGTGGGGAGCCGCTGCTCTCTGAGCAGCAGAATTAATGCTGCATTTTGAGCCAGTGTTTGCTATCTATCTGCTTTGCTCGGGGCCGGTGTGTGTCCAGCAGGCGAAGCTGGAGCTGGGTTGCAATGGGCCCACCTGCTCCAGCTCTGCCCCTTGTCCATGCCACTGCCGCGCTGGCCCCCGTCCCCTGCCCCGTGTCGCTGTCCTGCAGAGGAGCAGGGCAGTGCCAGGGCTGCCCCCGGGCTAGGGCAGGGCAGAGGGGCCGCCCTGGGTGCACGCTGCCCTCACCTCCCACCAGACACCTGCAGGGACTCTGGCTTTGCCCTTGCGGGGGGATTTGCAGGTGCCGCTGCCTCTGGAGAGGACTTTTGGGCCCCACAGCAGGCGCAGCCCCTCACAAGTGACCCAGCTGCTCCCAGGGGTGCAGCATCTCTAGGGCAGCGCAGAACCACCTCTGGGGCTTTTGCTGAGGGATGGCTGGGCGGCAGAGCCACAGTCGCAGGGAAGGGCTGTGTGCCCGGCCAGCCAGGAGCCATGGCTGATGGGGCAGCAGACGTGGCAGTCAGGGGATACCCAAATGACTGCATTTTGGCTGGGCACATGTCGTCCCTCCCTGGGGCCAGCCCTGGGGCTGTCTCTGCAGGTGCTGTAGTGGCAGCACCCTTGCCCTGGCACCACCGTGTGCCAAGCCCAAGCCTCGGTGCTCCTTCCTGGCATCCCTGATCAGGCTTTTTGAGTGTGAAAAAAAGGCACGGGCTGTGCAGGTCTGCGGCAGGACCACAGGCATGCACAGCCTGGGTGACAGCACCTGGCAGGGAGACCCTGGGTGCAGAGACCCTGGCAGACATGAGCCCCACAGCCCACCCCTTTACCCAGCCCTGGCTCAGGGGTACCCACCTCTGTCCCCACCCAGGGCTGGGGCGCCCAGCAGAGTCCTCTGGCTCTGACAGGAGATTCCCTTAGTGCCAGCTCTGGCATTCGTGGGACTCGCCTGACATGCGAGGTCTCCACGGAAACCCCGCAGCATCACTCGAATTGTGGGACTGTCAGAAATGTTGTATAAACAGCTCCTTTTGTACTGGGTAATTTGCAAGTTATTATGGAGCCATGAAAAGCCTCACGTTGGGAGTCATGGGCTGGGAGGGGAAGCAGAGAAAAGCTGCCGGAGCTGCCAAGCTTCGCGGGGAGCGTGATGCCTGTGTGCAGCCCCGCGTGGGGCGGCCGGCTCCCCAGGGGACAGGTGAGCAGCATGGGGACAAGCGCTGGGTGGGGAGGCCTCCAGCAGTGTCCCCACGGATGCTCTGCAGTGGGAGTGGGCAGTGCGGACAGCCAGTGGGGCTGGGACCTTGGCAGCCTCTCCAGGAGCCTGGAAAGGGGGCTGATGGGTGCTGCGGGGCTCCACGGCTTGGTGAGCTGGTGATGCAGGGCACCGAGAGCTGTGGGGGGCACGGCAGGCAGGAAAGGCCCCGCTGAGGCTGTGGGGCTGGGACTGCCTCTCCGGCTTATTTGCAGTGTCTCCCAGGGAACAGGGACAGGCCAGCAGGGCTGGGGACACTCGGCTGGGGAGGGCATGCTGGGGTTGTGCCAGCACCCCAGGAGCACTAATAGGTTGTAATGGCCCTGACCAGCCCCAGCAGGGACCCCCACCCACAGCTCCTGCCCACACCCCAGGAGCCCCATCGCAGCTCAGTCCTGGGCACCCAGTCCTGCCCTGGGCTGTGCCGTGGGTCCTCGCCCCAGCACAAGGGGAGGTCTTGTCTGTGTTGTGCAACAGGGACGGGGACGACGGCCTACCTCCCCGGGTCAAGCTTGCGTCCCCACCAGCCACAAAGCAGTGATGCTAGCCCAGCGCTGAGCAGTCCAGCCCTGCCATCCCGCATGGGTCCTAAGGCACCTGTGGGGCAGGGTGCAAGGTCTGCCTTAGGGCACTGGGTGCCTGGGGCTGGAGGCTGTGTGGTTCGCAAGGGGGGCTCATGCGATGGCATGGGCAGTGCCGGGGGGCTGCTGTGAAGGACTGTGCCCGTATTAGCTCTCATTTGCATGCAGGCGGGTCAGCGGTGCTGGGACACACACCCGTGTCTTGGTAAGGGGACCTTTCTGCATCGCTGATGGCTGGAGGATGCAGGGGACTGAGCGGAGGCTGGCAGAGTGCTCGTGAGCCTGGATTTTGGCTGGGCAGCGCCATGGCACGCTGCGTCTGTGCTGCTGTGTGCAGGGCTGTGGCGGTGGAGCTGCCCTGTTTGGGGGGCACTTCGGGGGCGGTGAGCGGAGGGCAGGCGTGCGCAGCGCTGGCGTGGTGTGTCGTCTTATTCCTGTCCCCGTCGGGGTGCGTGTGGGAGCCGCGGTGCTGAGCACGGGAGAGAAGAGCAGCCCCTGCCCCGGGCGGCGGGGCAGGACGGACCGGTGCAGGGGGCAGCGGTGCAGCCGCATTGCTGGGCCGGGGGCTCGGGCCCCTGGGTGCCCTGGAGCCAAAGCCAGCGGGGGGGAGGACGTGTGCCCGCCCCAGCCGCGGCCCCCCCCGCCCCGCGGCTGCCCTCGCCCCCCGCCACCTGTGCCCTGCCCGTCCCCCGCCGCTGTCACTGTGTGCCAGGGCTGGCGGGGAGGCGGAGGCGGAGGCAGGCGGGGGAAGGATGGAGGGAGGAGCACTCCAGTGATGCTTCATGCTCACAGCTCCAGCCCTCCCGGGAGCCCAACCTGGAGAGCCCCTTCCTCTCCCTCCGCCGTCCCCGGCTGCCGGCGGCGGAGGATGCTCGGAGCATCGCTCGCCCCCGCGGCGTGCTGACAGCGGGGACCCCGCCGGGAGCGGGCTGGCGTCCTGCCGGGCCTGAGCCGGTGTGACCGGGCCAGCGGGGCTCTGCAGAAGCATGAAGAAGATCTGGGTGAAGAAGCGTTTCCAGGTAAGGGCTCCGGGCTGCCGCGCCGGGGGGTGCCGGGAGGTGGGGGCAGTGCCGGGGAGCGGGAGCGCATCGGGATGGGGATGGGGATGGGGATGGGGATGGGGATGGGGATGGGGATAGGGATGGGGATGGGGATGGAGATGGGGATGGGGATGAGAGTGTCCCTCCGGCCCTGCCGCTGCCACCCGGGGCTCCCCAGGGCTTCGCCCATCGCCGGCTCCAGCCCCGCTCGCAGAGCCGCCAGCTGCCTGCCTGTCCTCGCCAGCCCGGGCAGGAGGGGCAGAGGGCAGGTGCTCAGCACCGCCTGTGCCAGCAGCGGGGCTGGGACCCCCGCCGGGGGCTTCCCCCCATGCCACAGCCTCCCCCCTCTGCCCTCCGGAGCCGGGGCAGCAAATGGAGGCTGCTTCATGGCTTCCTCCAGCCCCGCTGCCGGTGGTCACAGAGCTGGAGACAAGGCTTTGCATGCGTCATCCCCTCCGCGTCAGGAGCATGGCTGGCACAGGCACGGCTCCTCCGCGGGCCCCGCCGCACGCTCCGCTGCCGAGCAAGGAACAAGGACGTCACTTGGCCTCAATGGGAGTGGAGGATGGGGGGCATCCTTCCAGGAAGCCCCCCGCCCCTGGCTACCCGGGGTGCACAAGCCCACCCCGTTGCTCCACCCAGCGCGGGCACGTAGTCTCCCCACTGTCACCCTGCCTGGTGGCCCAGCAGCGGCTGGGGAGGGGCTGTCACCCACAGCCCCTTCCCAGGGGTGCGGGACGTGCCAGGGGACACAGGTCCCCAGGGATGCTGGGAGCCAGGTGGGGGGGGGTCCCTCCAGGGCAGGGTGGGTGGTGCTGCCTGGCTGCCCCATCTGCCCTTGGGGGCAGCAAGCCCAGGGGCTTGCCCGTGTGGTGGGGCAGGGTCCTGCTCCGCTGGCTGAGCGTGGGGGTATGGGGACACCCACAGCATCTGTCCTTCCACACCAGGCAAGCCACCCACTGCCTCCCCACCTCAGCTCATCCCCGCTCCCTGTCTGCCTGTCTTTGCACCAGTGGCACCAGTGCCATGTGGTGCTGGGCTCCACGTGCCAGGCGGTGGCAGGCAGCACGGGCTGTGCTCCGCGGCCCCAGGAGCCCCTTCTACCCCCTGACTCGCCTTGGCCCCATGGCCATGGCTAGGCATGCCCCGTGCCAGGGCCAGGGCAGGACCCCGGCCCAGGCAGGGTGGGTCTGTGCCTGGCACGGGGAAAGGAGGCAGCTCCAGCTCTCACCCGGCTGCCCCATGGGGTGGGGCTGAAGCCAGGTGCTGATCCCAGTCAGTCCTTCTCCCCACCCCGGGCTGGGTGGGCACAGAACAGGCTCCTGGCGCTCCCCCACTCCTTTTCCCAGGGGGCAAATGAAATCCCAGGCAGGGAGCACAAACCCTGCTCTCCAGCTGGCCCCTTTGCCCAGGCCCTGGCCCAGCAGTGAGCCCCAAGCTGCTCCTGCCCCCTTTCCACCTTCTTGCTCAGGGGGGACCCTGCATCACTCGCTCGCTGCCAAGCAGTGCGTGGGTGCTGCGTCCGAGGGGGGTCCGGGCTGCAGGGTGCCCCAGTCTCGCGGGGACCTGTTGCAGGGCAGAGGGGAGGGGGCTCAGCCACCCCATAGCTCTGGGCGATGGAGCCCAGCCCAGGCCCACTGGGTGCTGCCACCATATTTGATGGGGAGCTGATGGCGCCAGTCCCTGGGGAAGCCACAAGAGCACCCGATAATGGCACTCAATTGCATTTTCATTTTTTAATGGGGGAATTATCCGCCGATGGTGCAGTTAATCACTCATCTATCTTTCCCTGGCCTGGAAGACGGGCTGCCAGCCAGAACGAGCACAGTCAGCCGAGGAGCGGAGGTGAAGCCTGGCTCAGCCTGAATACAAATGTGTCTCGTGCAGCCGCTGCCCTCTGGCCAGCACTGCATGCAGGCAGGGGGCTCGCAGGAGACCCCAAGCGCTGCCCACCAGCAGGGGCTGCTGCTGCAGTGGCAGCAGCTTTGAGGCGTGTGAAATAAGCCTGCTGCCCTTCCAAGGGCAACTAACTGCTGGCCATGCTTGGCTGGCTGTCCCCGGGGCTGGCTGTCCCCAGGGCTGGCTGTCCCTGGGGGCCGTCTGTCCGTGACCCTGCCTGGGAGCTGTGGGGAGGCAGGAGGGGCTGGCAGAGCAAAGGGCTTCAAGAAAGCTGGGTTGTCCAGCCCTGGGCTCCACGCTGGGGAGACAGGGCATGGGGTGTCAATGTCCTGGGGAGACCCCGTCACCCAGACTGGCTGGGAAGGATGCTCAGTCCTGGCAGCCCAACCGTGCCTGTCTGCACGCTGCATCCCCGCTCCTGCCTGCCTTGGAGATCACCCCATCCCTCAGCTTCCCTGGGAGATGGCGGCGGTGCACGCCAGGCCTGGCAGCCGGCTCGCCCTCGGCCAGTCCCCCCCTTGGCAAGTGGGTGCCCGGCCCTGGGCTGCGGCGCAGAGGGCAGCCGAGCTGGCAGCCAGCTCCCAGCGCCTCTGCCCCGTGCTCGGGTCCTGCCTGCCTGCCCAGACGGCGCGGGCGAGCGTGGCTCCCACGCCTCCAGCCCCGCGCAGACAGGCCGGTCCCATGCTGCTTGTGCCAGGCAGCCTCTTGCAGCTGGCATGGTCTCCGCCGGGGACGGGGGATGCTGTCCCCGTGCTGGGCCGGTGCCCGTGGCGGTGTCTGGGCCAGTGCCTGGAAGACGCTTTGCTGGCCTGGTCCCCATGCTGGCGCGGGCGGTGGCTTCGAAGGGGCTGTGGAGCATTTGGGCACCCGCCCGGGCAAAGACCTTGCTGCAGGCGGTGCTGGCTGCAGGCAGCGGTGCCAGGGCAGCTGTGCTGCCCAGGGCTGTCGCTCCCCGGGCACGGGCAGCAGCATAGGGCTGGGGTGCATGGTATCACCCACTGGGCATGGGCAGCGGCGCAGGGCTGGGGTGCACAGTGCCATCACCAAGGGATATGTGTGTATGTGTGCGTGAGCGTGTGTGTGCACGGCTGGGCATGTGCTACACGTGTCCACCTACACCCATCCATGGCTGCGAGCGCGGGGGTGTGTGCCTGGGGGCGTGTGCCTGTGGGTACCCCGGGGGTGTGCAGCCGTGGGGTGGTGTGTGTGAGCGGTGCCGGGTGTGCCCTGCCAGCAGGAGGGTGTGAGCGGCACCACGCGTGCTGTGCCGGTGTGTGAGCAATTGTGGGTGTGAGCGGTGCCGCATGTGCCCTGATGGGATGGATGGGCGCGGGTGTGCTGTGCCAGCAGTGTGCGTGCATGCGTGAGCAGGCGCGTGGCACCGTGCCGTGGGTAACGCTCTCTTCTTTTTTCCTTTGCAGAAGACCGGCCACTCGCGGCGCTTTGGGCGCTTCACGCATGGTGCGTTGAGTTACCAGGACCCGGCTCCCCCTGCCGCCCTTAGCGCGCCGGGATGGGGTCCAGCCCCACCGCCATGCCCAGGGGGGCAGCGAGCAGAGGCTGGGCAGGGATGGGCTGCAGCTCGCCAGCCCCACAACAGGGTCCCGGTCAGCCAGGGACTCCCGGTGTCCCCCACGAGGCCAGGCTCCTCCTGGCCCCGCAGCTCTGGTTCCTTGGGGACTGCCAGGCTATCATGGCCGGGCTGGGGAGCCTGGTGTGGTGGAGTGCATGGGGCAGCTGGCAGTGTGCCGGGCTGTGGAGGGGTGGCTTGGAGTGTGGGGGGGCAGCATGCCCCCCCCCCCTCCCCCCCATGGCAGCGCAGTGGAGGGGAGTGGTGGTGGGGCAGGGGACGCGTCCCTTGCCACAGGGGTCTGTTGCGGCAGCTTGCGAGGGCTTGAGCAGTGGTGGGAAGGAAAGGTTTACCCTCCCTGGCTGCATGACATCGACTTTCCTGGGTGTTAGGCGTTAGAGTGGCACAGATCTGGCCTGCCTGCATCCTGCCTGTGGGGGGGCTCCCACTGGTGCTCTACCCCGAGCATCCCTGCTTTATCAGCTGGGGCTGTGCTCTGGGGCATGGCTGTATCGCGCAGCACTTGCCACTGGTAGGGTAGGAGATGCACGTGTATGTGCCAGAGGGAGGGTGCTTGCACATGGACACACATGTCCGCGTGCCCCAGCACCTCCAGGAGCACCCAGCTGGGGCACAGGCTGGGGGGTCTGGCCTCGAGCTGCGGTGCCCCGCAGAGCATGGGGATGTGCAGGTACTGCGGCGGCGAGGCCAGCCCACGGAGCAGCTCTGGGGACAGGAGGTGGCTGTCCTGCGAGCCGGATGTGGCCGTGGCGTGGGGAGGGGATGGTGCCGTGCACTGTGCAGGCAGGACAGTCTGTGTGCAAGGAGGGTCTGTGTGCAGTGCCAGAGCGGAGTGCGGTGAACATGGGGGCAGAGTGGAGAGGTGGTGGGGAAGTCTGGGGGAGCCAGACATATTTCCATGCCCCATGAGCACCTGGCCCCTGCCATGGGGCCGGGCAGGGCATGGTGTGCCCCTTGTGGGATCCTGAGATGGGCAAACGCCCAGTCCTGGCCCCATCCTCAGACCCAAAGCCTGTCACAGGGTGCCAGGCTCTCCGAGCCAGCACGGCCCACCCAGGTGCTGCCCTGGCAGGTCCCTGCCCACGGCAGCGTGGGGAGATGCTGGGGACAAGGTGCCTCCCTGCTGTCCCCCGCGTCTCCGCAGGCCGGGCCGATAACCGGGTGTTGATGTCTCTCTCTCTCTTGCTGCCCCTATGGAAGCGAAGTTTTCCGCTCCTGCAGGAAACAAAGCTACGGTAGGAAGACCCCTGCCCGATGCCAGCCCTGTCCCTAGAGCGGGCCCTGTGCCCCAGCCTGCTGCCCTGCCCCATCGCTGCCATCATCCCCCTGCCCTGCCTCCCTGTCCCCACGCCGCCTCTGCCAGCTGCATTCCCACTGCCGGCACCGTCTCCCTCCCATCATCTAACGGCGCTCCTGCCCGCTTTGCCTGCCCTCCCCTGCCTGCCCTTGCCCTGATGGACTCTCCCACCCCTGGTCCTGCCTTTCCCTGCTGGCAGCTTGTCCCTGCAGGTCACGGTCGTGCCCTCCGCCCCGGCGCTGCCTCCTCCCGGAGCTGCCCGGGCACTGCTCTCCTGCCCCTGGAGCCGGTGGGTCTGCAAGGGGCAGCGCCAGCCTGGCCTGCTGTCCCCGTGTCCCCTCACCCCCTGTTCTCCCCCCACCCCTCCCCAGACTCGGAGACGGGTGAGGATGAGCCCAGCGATCCCCAGGTGACGCAGCGCAGCGAGCTCCAGGATGAGACGGCCTTCAGCACCCCCACGGGTGAGCAGGGGGCACCCGGCTGGCACCGAGCCCCGGCACCAACTGCCGCACACGGCCCCCCCACAAGGGCTCTGCTGGCCCAGCTTTGGGGGCCTCCATGGGAGGGGGGACTGTGGTCCACCCATGCAAAGGGGAGAGGGCTTGGGGCAGCCTGCTTGGGACACCCCATGGCAGCTCAGCCCTCTCTGAGCAGGGTGCTGGGCTTGTCCCCGTGGGCACCCGGTGTCGGCTCACCCCTCTCCTTCCAGGTGGGTCCGACACTCTGGTGGACGCCTCCATGAACACAACGCCGACCTCGGTGCTGGCCCTGTCGCAGGCAGAGGAGCGCTCCAGCTGGTCGGGCAGCCAGCAGACTGTGGTGGAGAAGGAGACGGACGCCAGCCTCCCCGCACGGGGACCCTACCTCCGTCCCGCTGCCTGGCAGCAGCCGCAGGGAACCCCAAGGCAAGCAAACGCGCCGACTCCGCGCGGCGCCGAGGTCCGGCACCTGGGCGTGGAGCCACTGGTGCGGGCATCACGGGCTAATCTGGTGGGCACGAGCTGGGGGTCGGAGGATAGCCTTTCGGTGGCCAGCGACCCGTATGGCAGCGCCTTCAGCCTGTACCGAGGACGGGCGCTCTCGCTCCACGTGTAAGTAGCTGAGGGAAGTGCGTGGAGGGGACATCTCGCTGGGGCCATCTCCTTCCAACCCCCGCAGCCATCTTCTCCCCTCCGCCTGGGCTTTCTTTGCCTTCGCCATGCCCAGATGAGGAATGGGCGCTCTGAGCAGTAGGCAGCCTGTTCCCGGTGAGGAGGTGGGAGCAACCTGGGCCAGGGGGGGTACAGGCCCTTGGGTAAGGGGGGGACACGTGGAGTGGGGTCCCTTTCTGCTGTGGCCAGGTTGGGGCTGGGGGTAACCCCTGCGCCGCTGCACGAGCTGCAGCATCCCACCCGCAGGCTGTGCCATGGGTGTTCCCCCATCCCACCCAGCCCCAGGGGCTCTGCGTTGCCCAGGGGGTGGGGACCTGGGGGTTCGGGGCAGCCTGGGACACCTGCTGGCAAGGGGTGGCAGCAGGGGCCAGGGACATGCTGCCTCCCCAGGACCTGCTGACGTGCTCAGAGCCCCCGTTCCTCCCTGCCACCTGCAATGCCCATCCCCGCAGGCCTGCTCCTTCAGCCTCCATCCCACCCCTTCTTTTGTTCGAGGCTGCTTTTTCCACCAGAACCTCATCTCCACCTTATGATTTCTGCACCACGAATGCCGAGCCTCCCAGGGGGCAGTGGGGCGGGGGGACGTGCCTGCAGCAGCATGTGTGCGGAGGGGGGCTTGTAGCCTCGGGGACCCCCTCCGCCTTGCGGAAGAGCTGGCCTGTGCCACGCTGCCCTGGCATGCCTGGACACCCCGGAAAACTGGGGCACTCCCCGGCCCTTGGTCCTGTCTGCATGGCGGCCCTGGAGAGGGGACTCGCTGGGTATCCCAGCATCACGGGGTACCCCTGGGCAAGGGGACACCGCTGTGTCACAGCAGCCCAGGGCTCTCATCCAACCCAGCTGGCTCCTGGTGGTCTCTGGGTGGCTGGATTCACTTGCTGGGGCCCCTTGAGGCTCCCTGGTCCTGGGGCTGCCCTGGCCGCCTGCCCCCCTTGCTGTGCCCCATTGGGCACCGTGGTGTGGGCTGGGAGCAGGGATGCAGCCAGGCGGTGAGGGTGGGCTCTGAACCGCACTCCTCCGTCTCTCCCCTTGCAGCAGCATCCCCCAGGGGGGCTACCGGAGAGATGACACCCACAGCGGCCCCGTCTCTCCGAAGCCCGGTGCTGAGCCCCCGAGGTCCCCCGCTGCCCTGCCACTGACTGCCAAGCCACCCATCCTCCGCTCGCCATCTCCCCGCGCCGGCCCGTGCCTGCCGACGCCCGCCGGCGCCGCGTCCCAGCCTGCCGCCCGTGGCCCTGGCGTCCCCTCCTTCACGCCTGTGACCCCCCGCAAGAAGTCCTCGGTGCCGGCAGAGTACCAGGACACCGTCCCCGAGGAGTACGAGGAGAAGATCAAGAAGCCCAAGTCCTCGGGGTACTCGCAGGGCAGCACGCAAGAGTCCCGTCCCGCGACACCGATGAGCGACGCCTCCGGCCGCATCTCCGTCCGGGCATCCCCCAAGCTGGTGCGTGCCGGCTCCAAGATCTTCGAGAGACTGCAGTACTTCGAGGAGCGGCGGAGGAGCCTGGAGCAGGCAGACAGCCCCTTCCCCGCACACCCCTGCCTGCCCTTGCGCAAGACGCGTTCCTTCGACCAGCCCGGCTCCGGTTCCCGCCGTGCCAGCACGCTGGGTGGCTCGCGGGAGGACGTGCGGGAAGGCGGCCGCTGGGAGTCAGGCAGCACGGCGGCATGCCGGCGTTTGGCCTTCCGGCAGAAAGCCGCATCCTTCGACGAGCGGGGCAAGTTCGCCGGCCGCGTCTACGCCATCGAGCACAAGTTTGCAGAGGAGCTGACCCGCATCAAGCGGACGGTCTCCAAGCAGCAGCTGCGGCGCTCCCAGGAGCTGTGCAAAGCCGGGCTGCCCCCGGCCCCCTCGCCCCCGGCGGCCAGCGAGCCCGCCGCCCCCCGCGCCCCCCGCACCCCTTCCTCACAGGGCGCCAGCGGGCGCAAGGCGCTGCTGCCGAAGACCTTCCTGCCGCCGGAGAGCACGCATGTCATCCAGCACCTGGCACTTTCCAGCGTGGCGCTGGTGGGACCTGACGGGGAGCCGGAGCCGGGGGGGCAGCGTGGCAGGAAAGCCCCGGCGCGGGGCAGCGCGGTGGCTGGTCAGCCCACCGAGGTGGAGGATGCGGGCGCCAGGAAGGGTCCGCAGCAAGAAGGCACTGGGGAAGTGAAGAAGAAGGAGCAGTGGCCGTTAGCGCAAGCCACCCCGCAGGGACGGGCTGCCCTTTCGCAGGCGGGTCCCGCCGAAGGCAGCCCGTGCCCGGACGGGGGCCCCGCCGGTGGAGCCCGTGCCCCCGGGGCAGTGAGCGAAGCCCTGGCCGCCCGGCTGGCCGTGCCCCACGGGCTGTACCGGCGGCCAGAGGCGCCCGTGGAGGTGCGGTTCCTGCCCTGGGCGAAGCCGGGGATGGAGCAGGAGGCTCGCCTGGAGAGGAGCTGGGCAGGGCAGCACGGTGTGGGCAGGGAGGTGGAGAGAAGGCAGACGAAAGTGTCGGAGAAGAAAGAGAGTGGCCGGATGGCTCAAGAAGGCAGGAGCACGCGGAGCAAGGGGAAGGGGCGGCGAGCCAGGCCCACCTCTCCGGAGCTAGGTAGGGGCAGGGCTTTCTGCCCTCCTGCGGGCACAGAGCTGGCCCAGCCAGCCCCTGAGTGGGATGTGGGACCCCCAGCCTGCCCCTGGGAGGTGTGGGGAGCCCAGGCTGTGCCAGAGAGCACAGGGGTGGGGTGGGGGGACACAGCTCTGGAGGCTGGGGATGTTGGCACCAACCAGGCCCGTAAGACAGACCAGCCTGGGTACCAGTTTGCTGGGCCTTGAGGTCGTGACACTTGCTGATGTCTCCGTCCCTCCTGCCTGACACGGGAAGGATGCAGGGTGCTGACCTCTGGCACCCAGCCCTGGCTGGTCCCGGCCCCGCCGGGGCACAGGGCACCCATTGCGGCTTGTCCCAGCTGGACCGTGCTCAGTGCTCCGGGCAGGGCGTGCAGCCCAAGCGTCCCCAGGGGATGCTGCAGTGGCTTGGCCGGGGGAGATGTGCCTGGCCCATCCCAGCATGCAGGGGTGAGACCAGACTGCACTCGGGCCGGGAGCTCCTTCCAGGCTCCGCTCTGGACAGAGCGGTGCCAGGCCCATGTGCCTGAGGTTCCTGGCGCAGCCCCAGGACTCTTGCCCATGTGCTGGGGCCATGGGAGGGGAGGGAGCTGGGAGGCCGATGCCGATGTGGCAGGGCAGAGCAGCCAGCACCCCGGGGGGGCTGGGGGGAGCTCGGAACGGGGGCTGCGATGGGCTGTACAACCCTCCTCCTTCCACATCCCGCTGTCGCCTCATCCCTTATGCTGTACGGGGATGTACAGCAGGCTGTACACTCCCTGCCCCGTGGTCCCCTGCCTCGTCCCGCTGCAGGTACTGTGCTGTGGTGGCCCCTGATGTGGCCCTTTCCGCTACTGCACGGCCTGGGGACCTGCTAATGACCCAGTAAGGGCGAGGGGCATGTGGTGGCAGGGATGGGCAGAGGGTTGCAGGGACCCTGCTCTGCCTGCACGCAGCCTGGCACGGCACAGGACGCACTCGCTTCACCCTGCTGACAGCCACGGGGCCCGTCTCTCCCTGTCCAGAGTCCTCGGACGACTCCTACGTCTCAGCGGGTGAAGACCCCCTGGAAGCCCCCATCTTTGAGATCCCCATCCAGGACATGGCGGTGGCCGTGGGGGCAGAGGTGCTGCTCAAGTGCATTGTTACTGCCAACCCCCAGCCAGAAGGTGAGCGACCGCAGGGCTGGGGGGGTCGGGGGGGTGCGAGCGTGGCAGAGGGGCTCTCTGCATGTCCGCGTCCCACCCGTTGAGCCATCCCTTGGGCCACCTGAGCTGTGCAGAGTGGGACACGCGGCCCCAGGCTGGGTGTCTCAGGGAGGTGATGTGCCCACCTCGGGATCACCCTTTTCACCCCGCCTCTCCCCAGGCAGGAGAGAAGTGCTTGGGCAGGGTGTGGGCAGGGTGTCCGCTGTTCCCCCGCGCTGGGCTGGGCTGTAGGGAGAGCGGGAGCGGGGCCACTGAGCACTGAGCGGGCAGGGCCGGGTGATGCTCTGGGCTGCTGTCGGGTATCCCGGGGGCAGAGCCCCAGCGCCCGGCTCAGGGCTGATGGGCTGCGGGCGTGCTGTTAGCCAGGACGTGGGCAGGGGCAGCTGGGCAGCCAGAGCTGGTGCCAGCCACCGGGGCCGGGCAGAAGCGAAGCGGCCTTGATTCCCTCCTCCAGCCTCCACTGGAGGGCAGGAGGATGCCAGGAATCCGGCAGGAGCCAGGCTCTCTCCGTCAGAGGCCGTGGGAACCCGGGGCTGCTCCCCATGGCAAAGGGGTCCCCAGGCCAGGCAAGGGAGCGCTTGGCCTCACCGGGACCCTGCACAGACCCCCGGGGGAGCCTGGGCTCTCCTGCCCACGAGTGACCCTCGCCTCTGCCGGCAGTGTCCTGGAGGAAGGACGGGGTCCCACTGCGGAGCAGCACGACGCGGCCCATCAAGGCGGAGGGCGAGCGTCATACCCTGCTGGTCAGGAGTGCCCGGGTAGCCGACGCTGGCCTCTACACCGTCACCGCGGCCAACGAGGTGGGAGCGACCTGCTGCAGTGCCATCCTCAGCGTGCGGCCCGGTGAGTGCCGGCGGCCTGGCGGCGGGAGCGCGGCCGGCGGTGGGAGGGCCGGCGCCGCGGCAGGCTGGCTGCCAGCTCGGCCGCTGCTGTCACTGGGAAGAAACCGGCTTCCTTACCCTACAAGGCTCTGTCTGAACCAAAGCAGCTGACGTGCTCCCGGCAAGCACGGAGGGATCCTGCCATGGGGGGGAGCGGGGTCAGGCTGTGAGCATCCCCCGGTGCCCAGCAAGTAGCCCAGTGTCTGGCCTCCCCCGCACCTGCCCCGCTAGCCATGGGGATACCCCAGCCTGCCCTTCAACCCACAAACCGTGGGGGTGCCCCTGCCTCCAGCCTGCAAACCATGGGGACACCCCTGCCTGCCCTCCAACCTGCAAATTGTGGGGCTACCCCTGCTCTCCAACCTGCTAGCCGTGCGGATACTGCTGCCCCACAAGATATTAGCTGTGGGGACACACAGCCTGCCCACCAAGCTGCTAGCCAGGGGGGTAGCCAGCCTGCCCTCCACCCTGCTGGCCGTGGGATACCCACCCCGCCGCAGCCCCACGGCGCTCCCCATCCCCAGAGCGTCCCTGGGGAGCGTGCAGAGCCTCAGAGCTGCCCTGGGGGCTGGAAGCACCCAAAAAACCCCACCCGCTCCGCGGCGCAGCGGGGCCGCACGCCCAGGGGCAGCAGCGGCCGGGCAGGGCCGGCCCGGGGCAGGGCGGCGGGGGGCCGGGAAGGGGCCCGGCAGCCCCCGGCCCGGCGGCGGGCCCTCCCCCGCGCTGCTGGCCCGGCCCCGGGGGCCGGGCGGCGCTGGGGCGGGGAGGGCTCAGCGGGCCGGCGGCGCCGGGGGCTGGAGGCGCGCCCGGTACGGCCGCACCGGCCCCGGTAGCGGCGGCGGCGGCTCGGCGGTGCGGTGCGGTGCGGTGCGGCGCGGCTCGGTCCGGGGCGGGGGCTGCCGGGGCCGCGCCCCGCGGTGAGTGCGGGGGGCGGCGGGGGATGCGGGCGGGCGGGCGGGGGGCAGCCGGGGGTGGGCTCTCCGCCGCGGGGCTGCCCGCGGGCATGGCGGGGGCGGGGGGGCGCAGCTCTCGGCCTGCACCGGGCAGCCCGCCCGCCTGCCCCGGGGAGGGGCGGTGAGGGAGCTCCGGCGGCCGGGCTGGAGCGGGGCCAGCACCCCCAGCGCGGCGGCCGGGCTCTGCCCGCACCCCTCGCCGCTCCCCGCCTCGCACAGCCGGCCCCCGGGTGGGCTCCCCACGCAGGCGGGTCCGGTCCCCCGGGGAGCGGGCGGGCGGGCGGGGGAGCGCAGCTGCCAATGTCACCTTCAGCCCTCGCCGGCTCGGGGCAGGGGCAGCCATCCCGGGAATCCGGGCGGCTTAAGGATGGGAGCGCGGGCTGCTGCGTAAGAGCCACTTGAGCCCTGCTGTCGCCTTGCGGGATATCGCGTCCCCTTATCGTCCCGTGGAGTGCTTCTCACCCCCTCCCCCTGCGCGGCCCCCGCACCCCTTCGCTGCTGGCTGCTGCCGAGCTGGGATGTGGCCTGGAATGGGTGTCCCCGGGCACCCCTGGGGTGCAGGGTGGTGGGGAGGGGTGTCCTGACCCGCCTGCCCGGCTCTGGCTGCTGCCAGCTCCTTACCCAGCCTCTCCTCTGCTAGCCCCCCCCGCCGTGGAGCGGCATGGGAACTTGGCACCCCCCCTCGGCCAGGCCAGCCCCATCACCTCGGACGAGGAGTACCTGAGCCCCCTGGAAGAGTTCCCCGAGTCTGGCACCCCCCAGCACCGACCGGCCATGAAGCTGCAGCCTAGAGCCGAGCATGGGGCTGCCCACAGCTCCCCGGAGAGCACCTTCAAGGCTGCACCCACCTTTGAGGTGAGCCGACACCCCCGCCCCGGGCCCTGGCAGAGGGGGAGCAGTGCCCGTGACCACAGCCCGGTGGTCCCCGGTGCCAGGAGGTGCCGGGTCAGGCCTTCCTGCCCCCCGATCTGGGGTGCTCCTGGCACCTGGGCAGCTTCCACCCCACCAGCTCCCCTGGTACTGCAGGGCTGCTGTCATGATGAGTGACACATAGCCCTGGGTGCAGAGGTGGGGTTGCATGGGCCTGGGTGCAGGTGGGTGCTCGCTGCTCTCTGACCCCTGTTTCCCCAGGTGTCCCTGTCGGACCAGTCGGTGCTGGAGGGGCAGGATGTCAGCATGAGCGTCCGCGTCCGTGGGGAGCCCAAGCCCATCATATACTGGTGAGTCCTGGTGCTTGCTGGGTCACAGCTGGGCAGGGAAGGAGGGGACAGGCACGGTGACCTCCCCATTTGGGAATGGCCAGTTCAGAGCTCTGATGCTGAGCAGGGTTGGGGTTGGAGGAGTGGGGTCTTTTGGGGACAGCCAGGCTGGGCATGCAGGGCCAGGTGTGACCATGCCGCTGTGCCCATGTCCCGAGCAGGCTGAGGAACCGGCAGCCGGTGAAGTACGGCCGTCGGCACCATGCAGAGGAGGTGGAGGGGGCGCGGGGGCTCTTCACGCTGCACATCCTGGCGGCGGAACGCACCGACACCGGCTTCTACACCTGCAAGGCCGTCAATGAGTATGGCACCAAGCAGTGCGAGGCCAAGCTGGAGGTCAGAGGTAAAGCTCCCCGAATGTGTCCCCGCTGGCCCCGAGAGGCCAGCTGGCTCCAGTGCCCTGCATGAGCTGTGTGGGGAAGGGGCCACTGCAGACCCCTCCTTGGCGGTGCTGTGGGAGAAGGGGGCGAGCCACCCCGCCCTTCCCTGCCGCGGCGCAGGTGGGTGCAAGCCGGGAGCAGGAAAGTGGAGCTGCGTGCCTGGGGCTGCCCTGCTGCCCCGTCCAGATGTGTGGCCCCATGGCCCTGGGTCCCACTGCCCAGCTGTGCCAGGGCCCCCGCTGGCCAGACCCAGAGCCTGCTGCTCCCCACAACCCAGCTTCACCCCACATCCCCCTGCCCCCACACGTGCCCACTGCTGGGGCTGGGTGCTGCCCGTGCGCAGGGAGTGCTTTTGCCCTTGGTGGCCCTGCAGGGGACATGTCCCCCCACCATGCCGTGCCGACAGCTCCCTCCCTCCCTGTCCCAGGCAGCCTGCAAGCTGTGTGCCAGGCACAGGGCAGCCTGGAGAGGTCCCCCCGACCCGTTTCCAGCAATAGCCCATATGCATGGGACTGGGCTGTCCAGCCCCCTTCCCCTGCCATCCCTCCCCAGCCCTGCTGTGGTCCTCCTAGGACCCCAATATATATGTGCAAATGTGGGGGGGCTTGGGACTGATAGCCAGGCTCTGTCTGGCATCCCCCGAGGCCAGGGAAGGAGCCTGCGGGGACGAGTGATGCTACCTCCCTCCTCTTGCCCTTTGCTGTGTGTGCCCTGCTCCCCCCAGCCCTCCCCGCTGACGGCTGCCTGAGCCCCCTGGGCTGCACCCATCCCGCCCTGGCCTTGGCTGCACTGCTTGTACCCTGCTAGGATCCCGCTCCCAGCCTCCAGCAAAGCGCAGCGGCACGGGGGTGGGAGCGGGAGCCAGCCCCGTGCCCCACGGCTGGCAGGAGCTGGGCTGAGGGGGCGACGGCCCAAGCCCCGGCCCCTCTCAGGGGGCTCGGTGGGTGGCTTCACGCCTTGGTGCACACTCACACCCCTCGTGCCGGCGCTGGTGTATGCGTGCGTGCGTGCCGGCCCCGTCGCTGCTGCACTAACCCTTCCGCTTGCTGACTGCGGTTTTTGTCTGTACGCAGGGGGAGTACGATAAGGGGGTGCATCTCTCAGAGCCGCGGCCGCGGGGCTCTTAGTTGGACACCTCTTAGGCAGTGGACCTCACCTTGTGTTATTACCTTCTGCTCCATCCGCCGCCTCGTCCTGGACGCACCGCGGGGATGCGCGGGCCCTCGACTGCGGGCAGGGGCTCGCCGGATAGCTGGGGGAGGCGTAACCAAGGCGGGGCGGGGGGAGCAGCGGGGAGCACCAGGCACCCCCTCAGCCGGGCCAGGGCGGCCGTATGATGCTGTCTTGTCTCTTGCTCCGCCCGTTTGTCCCTGTCTGCGTGTCCTGCTGCTCCTCTCCTTGCTGCCCAGGGAAGGGGAGCAGGGAGCTGAGCCCACGGTCACTGCCGTGCCGGCCGGGGCTGTAGGGAAGGGGCTGCAGCGTGGTGGCAGCTCTGCAACGGTCACCTTGGAGCGTGGGGGATAGGAGACCCCGGGGACCCCTGCGGGGGAGCACCCTGCCCCAGCTGCAGGGCGGGAGGGAGAGCATTGGCCCCTTTGGCTTCGTGGCGGCCACCCAGGTACCGTCCGGGCCACCGCGAGATGTCCCTCGCAGCCCCAGGGCTCGGGGTCCGCCCGAGAACCCCCTGGCTCCGGGTCTCTTCTCCCCGGGGAGGGGGCTTGGTGGGAGGGTGGGCTGCGAGGCCGTGACCCTTTTTTTTTGTAGTTCTAATAAAATCTGTTTGGTAAAGCGCTGTGTGGTGTGTTCCTGGCACGGACACCTCCCCTCACCCCCGGCCCCCTCCCTGGCTCAGCTCCGCTTTCCACATCTCGATCCCCTCCCGCCCTTCCCCGCTGCACTCCCTGCCCGCCGCACCGGGCCCCCTCCCCGCATGCCCCCCTCTTCCCCGCACGTTCCCCCTCTCCATCCCCGCCACCTCTCATGGTTGCTTTTCAGTTGCTGAGACGCGTCTCTCTTTCTTTCTCTCTCTCCCCCCTTCCCGGGCAGCTCGCCCCGAGTGCCAGTCCCTGGCCATCGTGGTTCCCCTGCAGGACGTGGTGGTCGGGGCGGGGGAGCTGGCACTCTTTGAGTGCCTGGTGGCTGGCCCTCCAGACATGGACGTGGACTGGCTATCCCGGGGCCGGCTGCTCCAGCCCGCCCTGCTCAAATGCAAGATGCATTTTGACGGGCGCAAGTGCAAGCTGCTGCTCACCTCCGTGCATGAGGACGACAGCGGGATCTACACCTGCAAGCTCAGCACCGCCAAAGGTAAGCAGCGGTCACGCAGCTCCCCGGGGGGGTCTCGCTCGGGGCTTGGCCATAGCGGGGTGCTGGGGGCGGACAGCCCCCCCCTGCCACTGGGTTTGGGGCTCTGGTCCCCCCAGGATGTCGCTGTGAGTGCTGGAGGTGGGGGCCACGGGGACAGGGAGTGGTTGCTGCCCCAGGAGCTGGGGGAGCTTTCCCCGGCTGGGAAACCTGGTGTGCATCAGTCCTGCGGCTACAGTACCGTGAGCCCTGCAGCCCCGTCCCATCCCACTCAGCTCCTCCGCCGGCGTGCCTGCAGCCCCAGAAATGTAGAGAGATGCATTTGCACAGTGGCTGCACCAGCTGGATGCAGCCCTGGAGCCCAGCTGTCCCTGTCCCCTGGCTCCAGAGCCTCCAGGCACCCGGCTCTGGTACCGACCTCTCTGCTGGTCTGGGAGGTGGCAGGGGCAACGGGCAGGGGGTCAGGGCCGCCCAGCCTCTCCCACCAAGCCATCGCTGGTGGCAGCTGAGGAAGAGCAGCAGGACCCGGCGTCTGTCCCATGGCTCCGACACCCCCCTGTGCCTGCACATGCTGCACACAGCCTCTGTCCCCTGCAGCGGCGCAGGGACAAGGGTCCCTTTCCCATTCCCCAGCCTGTCTGGGCAGCCCCTCGGCAGTAACCCAGGCTGCGGTGGGTGCAGGCGGCAGCAGCATTCCCAGCACCCTGCAGCTGGTGCCCGTGCGTCCCTCCATAGAGGAGGCTGTATGGCTGCAGGGATTTGAGGGCAGCAGTAGTTTTGGGTGCAGGGAGGTGAGGCTGTGCCTGAGCATGGTGTCAATGGGTGGGCGACGACACCATCATTGCAAAGTGGTCCCAGCTGCAAAGCTCCTCATCTGGAGCACCCAGCCTGCGCCGATCCCCATGCTGCACCTGGGTGCTGCATGTGCTGGCACTGCCTGCTTCAGCATCACCGCCCTGTCCCCAGGGGGCTAGGCCAGCTGTGATCCCCTGCCCTGTGGGGGGACAGGGCATCCTCCCACCGCACCTTGCTGCTGGCATCTGTGCTGCTGTGAGGGGAGGAAAGAGGCACCCCGCCGCCAGCAGAGCCCCAGCCCTGGGCACGGGGACCTTGCACACACTTGTACCCCTGCTGCCCCGTGCAGGGACGGAGCCTGGCAACCAGCACACCCGGGCTCAGCCCCCGCATTGGCTACAACCACGTTGGCTGCGGGGGCTGCAGGCAGGGGGGTCGCAGGCTGCCTCCTGCCCTGCACACACGCATGCCGTGCAGGGCTCACCCCTACCCACTCTCCTTGCAGACGAGCTGACCTGCAGCGCCCGGCTGACGGTGCAGCCCTCTGTGCAACCGCTCTTCACCCGCAAGCTGGAGGATGTGGATGTGGTGGAAGGGCGGACGGCGCGTTTCGACTGCATGATCAGTGGGACTCCTCCTCCGACGGTCACCTGGACCCACTTTGGTAACCCCCAAGCCCAGAGAGCTTGCCCAGGGCCCTGCAGGGAGACCTCTCCCCATCCCCTTGAGGGCTGCACCCAAGGGCTCGTGCCCAGCCCAGGAGGGGTGCTGATGCTGATGCTGGTGTGTGACTCTGTGCAGGCCAGCCGGTGCAGGAGGGGGAGAACGTGCGGATTCAGCGGGACAGGGGGCTGCACTCGCTGGTCATCGTGCACGTGGGCAGCGAGGACGAGGGGCAGTATGTGGTGACTGCCAGGAATGCCCACGGCCATGTGGAGTGCTCTGCCGAGCTCTACGTGGAGGAGCCGCGGCCATCTGCTGCCTCCCAGATGTAAGAGTTGGGGGTCTCCAGGATCTGCATCTCCCCTGCTTGCTCCCCCCTGGGATTTGGGGGACAATGGGTTTGTGCAAAGCCTGGGGTCGGGGCTGGGCTGGTGGCACCGTGCTCCCGCCGTAATCATGTGTGGGCTCTTGCAGCTCCAAGTTGGAGAAGATGCCATCCATCCCCGAGGAGCCGGAGCAGGCGGAGACGGAGGCAGAGTGCTTCACCATGCCTGATTTCCTGAAGCCGCTGCACAACCTGGACGTGGTGGAGTCGAAGGAGGCTGTGCTGGAGTGCCAAGTGGCCGGGCTGCCCTACCCCTCCATCACCTGGTTCCACAACGGCTCCCGCATTGACAGCACTGACGACCGCAAGATGATGCAGTGTAGGGCTCCCCGCTGCCCTCCCCACCCCCTTGGGGGTCCCTCCACCAGGGGCAGAGGAAAGGGGGAACACCCTGGGAGGAGGCATCACCCCCCAGACCTTCATGCCCCGTGAGGCAGGGAGGGGAGCTCTACGCACATGGCTGGCAGGGTCTTACCCCTGTCCCCTGTTCCCCCCCAGATAAGGATGTCCATCGTCTGGTGTTCACGGCCGTCAGCCACGCTCATGCTGGCGTCTATAAAAGCGTCATCGCCAACAAAGTGGGGAAGGCCACGTGCTATGCGCACCTCTACGTCACCGGTAAGCAGCAGCACCGGGGATGTGTGGCCACTCGCTGCCACCCTGCCAGGCTGCGCCCTGGGGCTTGGGGTTGGTGGCCTTGTAGCGAGGTCCTAGGGTGACAGGATCACAGGGCAGTTCAGGCTGGAGGGGACCTCAGGAGATCTCTAATCCAATCTAAAAGCAGGGTCAGCTGTGCAGTCCTCACCATGCAGGGTCAGGACCCATCCCTGGACCGCCAGGTCCCACATGGGACTTGCCGGCAGCCCCCGCCGGGGAACCAGTGAGGGTGGCTGGCCCTGTCCCTCTCCTCCAGCCCATGTCTCCCGGGGCGTAAGGCAGATGCCCCGAGGAGCTGTGGCAGTGGCTGTGCTTACACCCCTGCCCACTTCCCCATGCAGACGTGGTGCCGACCCCCCCGGACGGGCCCCCCACCGTGGCCTCGGTGACCGGCAGAGCCATCACGCTGACCTGGAACAAGCCCAAGTGGCTGGACACCGCCATAGGTGAGGGGGCCAGGGCTGGGCAGGGGCTGGGCAGGGCGAGGGCAATGCCGTGATGGGGTGCGTGGGCCGGGCCGACGCTGGGGGCTCTGCACTGACCCTCTCCCCCTGCAGACCCCAAGTCGGTGACCTACCTGGTGCAAATGCAAGTGCTGGGCACGACGCAGTGGCTGGTGCTGGTGGCCGGCGTGCGGGACACCACTTACACGGTGCACGGGCTGACCAAGGGTGCCCAGTACCTCTTCCGTGTCATCACCGCCACCCCCAAGACCAACAGCAAGCCCTCCCCGCCTGTGGGGCCCGTGCAGCTCCTGGACCGGGGTGAGAGGGGCAGTGGGTAGAGGACAGGTGGCTGGGGTGGAGGGGCTTCTGTCCGCGGTGGGGTGGTAAGATGGCCAGGGCTGGGCAGCATGGGGTCCAGAGGTGGTGTTGATGATGCCTGTCGCAGGTCCCTACCTGGAAGAGGCCCCGGTCATCCTGGACAAGCCAGATGTGGTGTACGTGGTGGAGGGTCAGCCAGCCTCCATTACCATCACCATCAACCACGTGGAGGCCACTGTCACCTGGAAGAGGTAGGACGTGGTGCTGTGCCCGTTGCCTGCCCCATGCACAAAGAGGGGCTCCTGCACCAGCTCCTCATGCAGCCCGTGGTGGGTGGGGGGTCCTTCCCTGGGGCTGGGCTGGGCGTGCACCCAAGGGTGATGGCCAGGGCTGCGCAGAGCTGCATGAGGGGGCCTTTTTTTGGGGGGGGTGCTGTCTGTGGGGTGCTAAGGGTTGAGAGCCGTTCAGGAGGCAGAGCTAGCAATGGGGTCTGAGCTGTTTGTGGGGGCTGCAGGGTGGGAGCCGGGGCTGGGGCTGTCTGCGGGTCAGGAGGTGGCCATGGGGCTGTGGGGTGGGAGCTATGGATGGGGCAGTGGGTCTGGGGCTGCCTGTGGGGCTGTGATGTGGCAGCTGGTGCGCCCGCAGGGGCGGGCAGGTGCTGGGGGAGCAGGAGGGCACGTGCGAGGTGACGATGCCGGACGACGACCAGCACTGCCTGCGGCTGCTTCACGTGGGCCAGGGGGCCGCGGGGCCGCTGGCCTGCGAGGTGAGCAACCGCCACGGCACTGCCCGCTGCACCCTCCGCCTCCGCCTCGCAGGTAGGTGCCCCCACGACGGGGGGCCGTGCCCCTCTGCCGGGGGGTGGCATTGACCTACAGTGCTCCAAGCCTGTGTGCCATGGGGAGGGAGGGGACATTGCCCCGCAGGGTGGCACTGCTCCACAGTGCCCCATACCCATGTGTCATGGGGGCACTGCCACATAGCATAGCACTGCTCCTCAGTGCTCGATGCTCCTGTGCCATGGGGATGCTGCTCTATAGGGTGGCAATGCCCCATGGGGCTGAAAACCCATGAGCCACGTGTTGGTACTGCTGCCCGGTGTCCTGTACCCATATCTGACTTGGGTAGAAGTGTCCCACGTGCCCCGTGATCATGTGCATAGGGTGGCACTGCCCCATGATGTCCCTCAGCCATGTGCCATGGGTGGCACTGCTGCAGGGTGTCCCATACCTGTGTATAATGGGGTGGCACTGCCCACAGTGCCCTATAGCCAAGAGCCATGGGGGACACCTCCACAATGCCCCACAGAGGTGTCACGGGTGGCACTGCCCTACAGTACCCCACATCCATATGTAACGGGGAGATGCAACCCCACAGTGCCCCATGCCCATGTGCCATGAGTGGCACTGCCCCACGGTGCCCCACACCAATGGTGGCCTGCCCCGTAGCATCCCGCTCTCGTGCGCATTGGGGTGGCGCTGCCCCATGGTGCTCCGTGCCCCTGTACCGTGGGCTGGCACCTCCTCGCAGTGCCCCACAGCCGTACACCCCGTGCCAGTGGCAGGGGGGTGGCAGTGCCCTGTGGTGCCCCATGCCCCATCTCTCGGCAGAGGCACCGCGCTTTGAGTCCATCATGGAGGACATCGATGCCCAGGAAGGGGAGACGCCGCGCTTTGCCGTGGTG
This sequence comes from Platalea leucorodia, assembly GCF_965183815.1. Taxonomy (NCBI): domain Eukaryota; kingdom Metazoa; phylum Chordata; class Aves; order Pelecaniformes; family Threskiornithidae; genus Platalea; species Platalea leucorodia. Next base: position 84,263,490 of record NC_138827.1, on the reverse strand, counting down.
GTGGAGGGGAAGCCGCTGCCGGACATCATGTGGTACAAGGTGGGCTGGGATCCCCCACCCCCTTCCTGACCCACAGGCCCCCCAGACCCACACCCTCCACTGCCTCACCTGGGTCGCTGTGTTGGGGCTTTGGGGCTGCGTTCACCCCCAGTGACGCAGGATGCGCCCCATGCCCCATCCATCGGGAAAGGGTGGCGGGAGCTGGTCAGGGACAGGATGGGACCCCCCTGATGCCCCTGCCACCCCCAGGATGGGGAGCTGCTGGAGGAAAGCAGCCACCTGAGCTTCGTGTACGAGGACAACGAGTGCTCACTGGTGGTGCTGGGCGCCGCCGAACCCGACAGCGGCGTCTACACCTGCACAGCCAAGAACCTGGCCGGGGAGGTCTCCTGCAAGGCGGAGCTGGTGGTGCGGGCAGGTACGGCCGGCCAGCCCCCCGGCCCAGCGGGGCAGAGCCTGGGTGCCCGGCTTGCCCCCCGCCAGCGCCTTTCCTTCCCCCAGCCCAGCCCCCTGCCGATGCCGCCATGGAGGAGGAGGCACTGCACAAGGCGCGACGCCTGACCGACTACTACGACGTGCACGAGGAGATCGGGAGGTATGGGGCCACCGGGACGGTGGGCAACGGGGCAGCCTGGGCACCACAGGGACAGGGGTGCTGGAGCCAGGCTGCACCCCAGGGTTCTGTCCCTCAGGACTGAGCTCCATGGTACTCCAAATCCTGATGTGCTGGGGCTCCTCTCGGCCATCGTTGGATGCCCCGGTGCTGGCTCAGGGTGGGGAGCTGGGGCAGCCGGAGCAACGCCAGGCCTGAGGTCCCTCCATGGGTGGTCCTGGAGGGCTGCCGGGGCTGTGGGCAGCTCCTTGCACAGCGGCCGCCTGCCCCAGCTGCTAGGGGAAGGGGAGGTCTCCTGCTCCCCCACCTTCTCATCCCCCCTTGCCCCCATCGCTGCGTTGCAGGGGGGCTTTCTCCTACCTGCGGAGGGTGACGGAGAAGAGCAGCCGGCTGGACTTTGCCGCCAAGTTCGTCCCTGGGAGAACCAAGGCCAAGCAGTCAGCACGCCGGGAGCTGCACATCCTCTCGCAGCTGGACCACGAGCGCATCGTCTTCTTCCATGACGCCTTCGAGAAGAAGAACGCCGTCATCATGGTCATGGAGCTGTATCCTCTGGGCCCTGCTCGGGGAGCAGGCAGGCTGGGGGATGAGGGGAGGCTTTTGGGGGGGATGGGTGGGCAGAGCGGGTGCGGAGAAGCTGGGTGCCCAGGAGGGTGCAGGGCACAGCAGGGCATGGAGTTTCTGTGCTCCTTGACTGGGACCCAGCTGCGCCAAGGAAGAGCTGCTGGACAGGATGGCGAGGAAGCCCTCGGTGTGCGAGTCCGAGGTGGGTGAACCTTGGGGGGCAAAGTGATGGGGGAGGGAGGGAGCCTGGGGACACCGGGGTCTGTCCTAACCCAGGGACGTGCAATGCTTATTGTATCAGGCTACAAAGGGGGCTACAGCCCATGCCCTCCTCTGCACAGAGCCATGCTTGGGGTGCCCACCCTCCCTCTGCTCTCTCGCAGGTCCGGTCCTACATGCGGCAGGTCCTGGAGGGGATCTGCTACCTGCACCAGCACAGCGTCCTGCACCTGGACATCAAAGTGAGTGCGGGGCTCTCCCGCTCCCTCCTGCCCCATGCCCGCACGGACGGGCTCCTGCCACGCTGTGGGGGGCTCGGTCCTGCTGACGGGGGACATCCCTTCCCTGCGGGGAGCCCCTGCCTCCTGCCAAGCTCCCCTCCGCTCCGTGCTGTCCTGTAGCCAGAAAACCTCCTGATGGCGGATTCGAGCAGCGAGCAGGTCCGGATCTGCGACTTCGGCAACGCGCAGGAGCTGACGCCCGAGGAGCCGCAGTACTGCAAGTATGGCACCCCCGAATTCGTGGGCCCCGAGATCGTCAACCAGAGCCCCGTCTCCAGCGTCACCGACATCTGGTAAGGGCAGCCGTGGGGCAGACGGTGGGCTCCCCACGATGCCGGGAGGGACGGGGCACCCCGGAGGGCTCGTGCTGTGCAGTAACCATGCTCTCCCCTCTGCAGGCCCGTGGGGGTCATCGCCTACCTCTGGTAAGTGCCCCGGTGGGCCCCCATGGCAGGGACCCCCTTCCTGCCCCCTTGCCGTTGCAGTTCTGGGGCTGCGGCCATGCACATTGCTCCTTGCAGACTCAGCCTCCTCCCTGGCTGCTCCTGCCTCTGCCCTCCCTGTGGCACCCGGGCTGGGGTCCGGGGTCCTATCCTCGGTCCCCCGTACTTGCCATGCTGTTCCCCATGTCCCCCCCGGCCCGATGACAGTGTCCCCTCCTCGGCAGCCTGACGGGAATCTCCCCCTTTGTGGGGGAGAATGACAAGACGACGTTGATGAACATCCGCAACTACAACGTGGCCTTCGAGGAGAGGATGTTCCAGGGGCTCACTCGGGAAGCCAAGGGCTTTGTCATCAAAGTGCTGGTCAATGACAGGCTGTGAGTGCCGCGGGGTCCCCAGCCCCCACCCCTCTGGCATGAGCCTTGTGCTTGAGGGAGGGTGGGGACCCCTGTGCATCGGGGTCCCCGAGGGCAGGCTGGCTGCACAGCCCTGCCGGGCTGCAGCACGGGCAGCCAGACCCTCCTGCCCTTCCCGGGGCTGGCCAAAGCCCCCCAGGCCAGGTAGTTCTCACCCGGCGGTGTTGGTTCACAGGAGACCCAATGCGGAGCAGACCCTGGAGCATCCCTGGTTCAAGGTGAGCCTGGACAGGGACCCAGCGCCCGACGGCAGCGGGGTTCTCCTGAGCCTGCTGTAGGCTCCGTGGGACACCGCTGTCCCCTCGCCCTGCAGACGCTGGCCAAGGGGAAGGTCATCAGCACCGACCACCTAAAGCTCTTCCTCTCCCGTCGGAAATGGCAGGTGAAGGCAGGAGCTGGGGCAGGAGGGGGGCAGGCGGAGCTGTGTGCTGGGCAGGATGGGGTGACGTGCCCTGGGCAGGATGGGGTGATGTGCACTGGGTAGGATGATGCCATGCAGCCTGCCTGGGCCTGATCCAGCCCTCTCCGCCGGCTGCAGCGCTCGCAGATCAGCTACAAGTGCAACATGGTGCTGCGGCCGATCCCGGAGCTGCTGGAGGACACGTCCAACCACCTCTCCATCGCTGTGCCCCGGCACCTCAAGGAGTCGCCGGCGCTGTCATCCTCCTCGGACTCGGACGACCTGGACGAGCTGCCCTTCATCCCCATGCCACACCAGGTGGAGTTCTCCGGCTCCCGCATGTCGCTCAATGAGATCCCCACGGATGACGAGGCCATGGGGACACCTGAGGGGCCGCGGTTGGAGGTGGTCACGCCGGGGGACGTCTCTGCCATGGAGTGGCAGAGTCAGGGTGCGGGGAAGCCCGGGGTGGCCCTGGGAAAGCGGCCAAGGGGCGCCGGGCCACGGCGGCCGTGCGTGGAGGCAGAGGCGCCTGGCTCTTCCGATGAAGAAGCCCCCGAAGCCCAGAAGCGTCCGGAGTATCCCCGCAAAGCCATGAGGAAGGGGTCCAGCCTGGAGTCCCCGGGGAGTGCCCGGCGGGGAGAGCTGAAGAGGGGCGGCTCGGCTGACAGCGCCCTGCTGCTCCACCAGCCCCCGGGGACCGAGGAGGGGGCTGAGGCAGGCCGGGACCCCCGCCGGGCCCTGGCCAAGGCGGCCTCCATGGAGCTGCCGCGGCGGAAAGGGACCTGGGGGGAGGACGATCACGCCCAGCGCCTGGAGCTGATGCGCCAGCGGCTGCTGCGGGGCGGCCCCGGGGACGGCAAGGTCAGCGGCCTGCGGGGTCCCCTCCTGGAGACCCTGGGGGTCAGCCCTGACAAGAAGGTCCCGCGGCCGACCCGGTTGGAGCCACCGGCGCCAGCGGTACCACGACTGGTGCGGGCAGCCTCCAGCGAGGCCACCTCGCCGCGCCTCCTCCCCGCCGAGCACCGGCTGCAGAAGAGCAGCTCCTTCAGCCATGGGGACGCCGAGCCCGTTGTCCGGCACCGCCGCTCCGGCGCGCCCCTGGAGATCCCGGTGGCCCACCTGGAGGCCCAGCGGCTCAAGGAATCCCCATCGCTCTCGGCCCTCTCTGATGCCCGGCCTCCAGTACCACCGGACGCCCCCGGCCCGCCGACACCCTCCACGGTGGAGACCACTGTCCCCCGAGCCCCCGCCGCCAAGGCTGCCCTGGGGAGGAGGCGCATCCCCGAGGAGCGCAGCCAGCCCGGGGCCAGCACGGCCGCCACTACCATGGGGAAGAAGCCCACAGCTGGGGGGCAGGAGGAAAAGACACCCACCAAGGCCACTGGAGCCAGCGGGGAGGGGGCTGCCAGGACGGGAGCACCCGCCACACCGCAGCCCCTGGCTCCTGGCACCCAAGCCCCCAAAACGTCTTCCTATGCCAAGGTCATGCAAGCCATGGGAGCTGTGCAAGGCGGGGAGCCAGCCACCGAGGAAGCCCCCCGGTCCCCGCCGGCCACCCCTGCCGAGCCTCCCGCAGCAGCACCAGCACCAGCACCGGCATCGAGGAGGGAGGCGAAGCCCGGTGGCTCCTCCAGCTCCCTGCTCATCCAGGACATCGACTCGGAGGAGGTCTTCGAGGCCAAGTTCAAGCGGGGCCGGGAGTCATCGCTCAGCCGCGGGCTGAAGCTCCTCACCCGCTCCCGCTCTGAGGACCGGCACCTGGCTGGCCCCCCAGCCACCGACGAGGGCATCTACCGTCCCACGCCGGCCGGTGTGCCCCTGGAGCTGCGCAGGGACCGGCCCGCCGGGCTGGCAGCCAAGTCCATGTCAGTGCAGGACCTGCACGAGGTTGAAAAGGACAGGGGCTTCCTCCGGAGGATGTCCGTGCTCCTTAAGCGGACCCCGCCTGCCGAGAGGAAGAAGAGCAGGGGGCAGGACGGAGGCAGTGAGACCCCAACCAGCGGCCGCCGCTTCTCCTGGAGCCTGGCCCTGGGTGGCTCCAAGGAGCGGAGGGACTCGGAGAGCCTCAAGTCGGAGCCGGTGGGTGGCGGGGAGAGCGATTCGCCAGTGGTGGCCGTGCGGAGGAAGATCAGTGCCACGATGGAGCGGGTCTCTGCCCGGCTGCGCAGCCTGTCGGACGAGCGGCCGGAGGGCGAGGGGCCCGGGGAGCTCCGCCGTGCCAGCTCCGAGGGGGAGAGCCTGCGGCCAGGGCCTCCCCCGGCGCCCGCACCCTCCTCTGAGTCCCTGCGCTCGGAGGGAAGCACCCGCTCCTCTGCCTCCACCAAAGGTGAGTGGCGAGGAGGGGTCCCACTGGCACCCCGTGGCCCAGCCGCCCTGGGTGCAGCGGGCTCGGCCACCCTGGCTTGGCCCCGCTCTCAGCCGCCCCGGGTGCCCGCAGGTGGGGGTGAGAGCCAGAAGCGGTCCCGCTGGGAGCGTTGGGGTCTCTCGCGGAGCAAGAAGGAGAAGGTGGCCTCCCAGCCCAGCATCCCCTCCAGCCTGCTGCGGGAGGAGGGACCCGCTGCTGGCCGGCCACATGCGCCCAGCGAGTCGGGTAGGTGCAGCCCCGGGACGGGGTGGCGGGTGCCCGTTGCTGCCCCAGCCTGACCCCCGCTCTGCTTTCCAGATTTCCCCCCCGTTTTCCACATCAAGCTGAAGGACCAGGTGCTGCTGGAGGGCGAGGCGCTGACCCTCTGCTGCCTGCCCGCCGGCAGCCCAACCCCCAGGATCATCTGGATGAAAGGTGGGGGGCTGCCTGTGCTGCCTCGGTGGGTGAGCGCCAGGGCAGGCACTGTAGCATCCCTCTCCTCTGCTCCCCCCCTGCAGATAAGAGGTCCCTGCAGCCGGACAGTGCACTGAACGTCGTCTCCTGCAAGGACGGCCGGCAGATGCTCACCATCGCCAAGGTGTCCAGGAAGGATGCGGGGCTGTACGAGTGTGCAGCCGCCAACGCCCTGGGCACGGCCATCAGCTCCTGTACCCTGGCTGTGGCACGTAAGGATGCAAGGGAGGGACCTCAGGGGACAGAGGTGCTGTCCTACGGGGGGAGAGCATGTGCCAGGCACGCACCCCGGCGCTGGGGACCGGTCGGAGCAGGTCACTTGATCTCCACATCTGCAAGAGACTGGAACTTCTGAGGGGGGACAGGCTGGTTTTACCCGGGCACCTCCAGCATCTCCGAGCCCACTTGTGCTGTCCTCGCCCTGCAGCATCTCTGCCCTGCCCCTGGCTGAGCACCCAGCCCACCCAGATGTCTGTCCCCTTGCAGGGCTGCCCGGGCGGCCGGGCACGCCGGAGATCCCCCAGAAGTACAAGAACACGGTGCTGGTGCTGTGGAAGCCTGCAGAGAGCAAAGCCCCCTGCACCTACACGCTGGAGCGCAGGCTGGATGGTACGTGGGGCTGCCTCCCATTCCCCAGCAGCTCCATCCAGAAAGATGGGCTCACACAGGGACACCAAGCCAGGACAAAAGTGCCCAATGTCCTTGCTGTCCCCTGGGGCTTGGCAGGGTCCCGGGTGGGGGACGGGGGTCTGCCCCCTGCCCGCAGTCTGCCCTCATCTCACCTTGCCCCCACACCGGCAGGAGAGCACGAGTGGAAGATCGTCAGCACCGGCATTGCCGACTGCTACTTCAACGTGACGGAGCTGCCCCCCGGGAGCACCGCCAGGTTTCGGGTGGCCTGCGTCAACAAGGCCGGGCAGGGGCCCTACAGCACCCCCTCGGGGAAGGTGCACCTCGATGCCGCAGGTGAGCGAGCCTTGTCCCACAGGGTGTGGGGCAGCCGTGGGGCCAGCTGTGGGGCTGAGGCCTCTGGAATGCTCTTGGGGTCCTCAAGTCCCTGGGGATCTTCCCCCCAAGGCTTTGGGGAACAAGGTGCTGCTTGCACCCGTTCCTGGCTTACCCATGCCTGGCTCATACCTCCCTTTGCTCCCTGCAGATGCCCGAGCTGCCCCAGCCAAGGACATCGCTGTCCCTGTCCCTGTCCCCATCCCTGTCCCCGAGAAGGTGGCTTCCAGCCGGTCAACCCAGACACCCGTGGAGCAGCTGGAGCCACCAGCCGTGGGAGCCACCCCCACCACGCCACCCCGCAAGCAGAAGGGAGCGGTGCAGAAGGCAGACGGGGCGGTGCAGGCGGACGCCCCCCCCGGGGTCCTCCAGCCCCCTGTGCCCCGCGAGGAGGGGCCACGGCCGGACCCCGAGCTCCCGCCTGACATCACCATCTGCGTGCCCCCGGAGCTGATGTTCACCCCGCCTCGGACTGTCACCTCGCCCCCTACAGACACCCCCGCCCGGGGCTCCCCTGTGCCCCCCACGGACACGTCCCCCCCACCTCGGTCTCCATCCCCTTCCAAGTTCTCCCCCGTTTCCCCAGTGTCAACCACCCCCGGCTCAGCCCCCACGCTATCTCCCACCCCCAATGCTGCACCTGCGCGGAAGATGCCCCCCTACATGGTCACCTCCTTCGTCTCCATGCCCCCCACGTCGTCCTCCCCGCAGGAGCCCCCCGCCACTGCCCCATCCTCCAAGGAGCCCCCGGCTGAGAGCGGGACCCCGGGGGCAAAGGACAGCACTACGCTGCGGCAGGGCGTCCCCCAAAAGCCATACACCTTCTTGGATGAGAAGGCGAGGTGAGGAGCAGTGGGATGAGATGCTCTGCTGGGGGTGTCCCCCCCGCAGCATCCCACGCTGGGGATGCTGAGCGCTGCCCTGTGCCGCAGGGGCCGTTTTGGGGTGATCCGTCTGTGCAAGGAGAATGCCACAGGGAAGCACTTCATGGCCAAGATCGTGCCCTACGAGGCGGAGAGGAAGCAGAGCGTGCTGCAAGAGTATGAGATCCTCAAGGCGCTGCACCACGAGCGCATCATGGCCCTGCACGAGGCATACATCACCCCCCGCTACCTGGTGCTCATCTGCGAGAACTGCGCCGGCAAGGAGATCCTCTACAGCATCGTGGACAGGTATGGGCAGGCGTGGGGCTGCCGGCAACGGCCGCTGGCATGGGGCCGCCCACTGATCTCATTTACCCCCAGGTTTCGCTACTCGGAGGACGATGTGGTGAGCTACGTGCTGCAGCTCCTGCAGGGCCTCGAGTACCTGCACGGCCGCCGCATCGTGCACCTCGATATCAAGCCGGACAACGTCGTCGTCTCAGGCATGAACGCCCTCAAGATCATTGATTTCGGCAGCGCCCAGACCTACAACCCCCTCGTGCTGCGGCAGCTGGGGCGGCGTGTTGGCACCCTGGAGTACATGTGTGAGTGGGGCACTGGGGGTGCGGTGGCATTGAGACGGGGACGGGGCATGCTTGTGCCTGAGGGGGGCTTGGGACTGGGAGGGGGAGTTGAGGTGTCCTCGGGGAAGCTGGGGGGTCTTTGGGGCACTGGGGGCATCTACTGAGGGTTTCTGTAGGATTGCTGGGCTCAGTGGGAGAGTTTGGGTGCTGTGGAGCAGTTGGGGTATCCTTGGAGGTGCTGGCCTCTGTCAGGGTATTAGGGTGTCAGGGAGGGGTGCTGGAGGGTGCAATGGTGGGGTGCTGTGGGTGCTGGGGACGCTGGGGATGCTGTGGGTGCTGGGGATGCTGTGAGTGCTAGAGGTGCTGTGGGTGCTGGGGCTGGGCCCCACAGTGCGTATGACAGCCCTGCTCTCCTGCCTGCAGCGCCAGAGGTGGTGAAGGGTGACCCAGTGGGCTCCGCAGCAGATGTCTGGGGCGTTGGCGTCCTCACCTACATCATGTAAGAGAAGGAGCTGGGGGCACGAGCACCCTGAGGTGTAGTCAGCCCTACCCAGGGCTCAGTACCATGGGGGATACCAGGCTGGTGGTGGGTGGGGGGATGCTGTAGCCCTGCAGACCCTTCCCAGCTGGACAAGGGGATCGAGGCCCTGGGCAGCTGTGGCTGTTCCAAACCAGGGATGGGTGGGTAGGGGGTCCTGGGTGCCCTCCCACCACTGACCCCCAGCCCCTGCCACCCCCTTCGCCCTCACAGGCTCAGCGGGCGGTCACCGTTCTTTGAACTGGACCCCATCGAGACGGAGAACCGCATCCTGGCAGGGCGCTTTGATGCCTTCAAGCTGTACCCCAATGTCTCGCAGAGCGCTGCCCTCTTCATCCGCAAGGTCCTCGCCGTCCACCCCTGGTGAGTGCCCGGCCCAGGCAGGGAGGACATGTGGCCCTGGACTGCGCCCATGACTGGGCCAGGCGGGCAGCTTCCTACCCCACAGGGACCCTCCAGGCATCATCAGTGGGACCCTGGGGTCCATCCCTGTTCCTGGAGAGGGCTGGAATCTCCTGAGCCCAGGATCCTGGGATCCATCCCTGTTCCTGGAGAGGGCTGGGACCCCCTGCGCCTTGCAGGGCAGGGGTGGTGGCCAGGTTTGGGGGGTGCAGCGGCAGTGGGCACCCCACGGCCCCTGACTCAGCACCGCCCCTGCCCCAGGAGCCGCCCCACGGTGAAGGACTGCTTTGCCAACGCCTGGCTCCAGGACGCCTACCTGATGAAGCTGCGCCGCCAGACCCTGACCTTCACCACCAACCGCCTCAAGGAGTTCCTGGTGGAGCACCAGCGGCGCCGCGGCGAGGCCGTCACCAAGCACAAGGTCTTACTCCGCTCCTACCAGGGCGGCCAGCCGCCGGGGCCGCAGTAGCCAGTGCCTCGGCCGCGGCCGCGAGGGGCCGAGGAGCCAGAGGAACATTCCAGGGGCCGCGGGACGGGGCGGCCGAGGAAGAGCCAGGACGCGCCGGGATGAGCCCACGGACCTCATGTGCTGCCGCCGGGGATGCTGGCGGCTGGCATCTCATTTTGGCGGTGCCGAGGGAGGGAGGAGGTGCTGCCCCAGCCGGCCCAGCCGTAGGGTCTGGCAGCGGGCAGGAGATGGGAAGCCTTGCTGGGAGGAACGGAGAATGTGGCAGAGGGTTGAGGGAAGGATGGGATGGGGATGGGGGGGCCGAGGGAAGGCCCAGAGAGGAGCGGGAGAGCCGCCAGCACGCCGGCCAGCCCTGGCCACCTGGGTCCCGTCAGCCGTGTGCCTTACGCCGCAGCCTGCAGCTGCCCCCGGCCACGGCGCGGGGGTCCCTGCGCTCCCCCCGGTTTGCACGCCAGCGCCCGAGGACTGAGGCTGCTCCAGCGGTTCCTGCAGAGAGGGGCCCGCTCACAGCCCCCCGCCAGCCGGCACGGCCCCGGTCCTCGTGGCTGGGAGCGGGGGCCACCAGCCCCCTGCCTTCCGCTCCTCCCAGCCCCGATCCTGGCAAGCGGGTTTGCGGCCCCAGGACCGACGCCGGTGCCTTCCCTGGGGCCGTCGGCTGCTCCCCAAACCGGGGTGGCCGGGGCAGGGGGGAGCAGGGGGGCACCCATGTGCCACGCACACCTCCTGCACCTGCTCAGGCCCACGCTGCTCACGCTCCGCCCGCCCGGCTCCGGCCCTCGCCCCGCCGCCCGCCCGCCTCCCCCCGCCGTCCCCCCGCGCCCCTCGGTGCCACGGCACAGCCGAGCCCCGCGCCCCCCTCCCCGGCTGGCGGCAGGACGCTGCGGCGTGGCCGGGGTGCCCTGGGCGGGGGGACGGGGGCAGCGGCTGGGCACCCGCCTTCCAGATGCTGCTGTAGCGATTAGGGCTTTATTTATTGACTGTGGGGAGAGGGCCTCTGCCCGTCCCCGTCCCCTCCTCTCTGCCGGGCTCCGGAGTCGCCAACGTCCCCGTGGTTTGGAGCAAGCAACGTGCCAGAGCAGCAATAAAGACCCTGAGCAGCCGCTCCCGTCTCCGTGCCTCGCTGGGAGGGGACGGGGAGGCTGGGGTGGGCGCCTCGGGAGGGTCCTGTCCCCAAACCCAGGCACCCGAAGCCAGGAAGGCTTCCAGGAAGGCTGGGAAGGGTGTGGGAAACTTGGGGGAAGGAGCCGGGAAAGCTGCGAAGCGCCGGGGCGGGCGGCTGACGGGGCGCTCACGTCATGGAGCGAAAATACCGGCTGCCGGAGGGCCCGGCGGTGGCACGGTCCCCACACACGCCCCCACCACACAGAGACACCCCCCCCCCCCCCCCACCCTCACCCCCACCCACACCCTCACACCCCCACACCCCCTCACACCCACCCTCACCCCCCCCCCGCCCCGCGGCGCTGCTGCAGCCGCCCCCGTGCACCCCAGCGTGCACGCGCCCGCCCGTGCCAACGGCCGCGGCCCCGCACGCCCAGGCGCGGGCACGCGCAGGCGCAGCTCCCGCCTCCCGCCGCTGCGGCGCCCCCTGGCGGTCGGCGGGCAGCACCGCCCGGCGCGATGACGCAGTGAGGGGGGCGAGGGAGCTGCGCGCTGACGTGTCGCAGCCACGTGTGCGGAAGCGGCGGCGGGGCCGGGGCCGGGGCCAGAGCCGCAGCGGAGCCGCGATGCCGCTGAAGGCGGTGATCCTCATCGGGGGCCCGCAGAAGGGTAAGTGCGCCGGGCCCGCGGGGACGCCCCGCCGACCCCGGGCCCCGCCGACCCCGCTCTGCTCCCGGCAGGGACCCGGTTCCGGCCGCTGTCCTTCGAGGTGCCCAAGCCGCTCTTCCCCGTGGCCGGGGTGCCCATGGTGCAGCACCACATCGAGGCCTGCGCCAAGGTAGGGGGGGGCCGGGGCTGGGGGGGGCCGAGGTCGCCCTCCCCACGCTGTCCCATCCCTCCCTCCCTCCCCAGGTGCCCGGCATGAAGGAGATCCTGCTGATGGGCTTCTACCAGCCCCACGAAGCCCTCAGCCGCTTCTTGGTGTCGGCGCAGCAGGAGTTCAAGATCCCCATCAGGTGGGCAGGAGCCCCCCGGCCGCCGGGGTACCCACGGTGGCGCAGCCCAGCTCCGTCCCGCACCTGCCTTCCCCGGGCTGCAGCCCCCAGCCAGGGCCTGGGCCTCGGGCAGGTGGGCCCTGTCCCGGTGTGGATGGGCACAGCTAGCCTCCCGCGTTAGTTCTGCCAAATCTCCTTGCCCCGAGCCCTGCCCAGGCTGATTGCTGCTCCAAAGGTGCTTCTCCAGCACAGTTCCAGGCTGCCACTGCCTCCTTCCCCTCTGCCAGCATCCATGTGAGCCCCGCCGCTGCATGGCAGGACTGTGTCCCTCCAGCCCTTCCCTGCCCTGCTGCCGGGCGGTGCCGCCACACCCCCGCTTCCCTAAGACCTCGCTTTTCCCTGCTTGGCTCGCAGGTATCTCCAGGAGTATGCGGCGCTGGGCACGGGTGGTGGCATCTATCACTTCCGAGACCAGATCCTGTCGGGTGGTGCTGAGGCCTTCTTTGTCCTCAACGCAGACGTGTGCTCAGAGTTCCCCTTGCAGGAGATGCTGGAGTTCCGGCAGCAGCACGGGGACGCGCACAGCTTTGTCATTCTGGGTACCACAGTGAGTGGCAGTGCTGGGGAGCAGAGGAGCAGCAGTGCGCTGCTGTGGGCTTGTCAAGAAGCCAGTGGCTGCTGCGGTAGATGGGTCGCTGGGTGCGAGCTCCGGGTCTCACCTGCTCTGCATCCGCCTGCCTGCTGCTCCACTGTGGCTAACGCATCCTTGCTCCACAGGCCAACAGGACGCAGGCGCTGAATTACGGCTGTATCGTGGCGAACGCGGACACGCAGGAGGTACTGAAGGGTCTCGGGCCTCGGGGAGCCGGGCACAGCGTGGGCAGCGGGTGCCATGTGTTCCCAGCGTGCCACAGAGGGTGTGACGCCGGCCAGAGGGGCTGTACCCCGGGACTCACATCTCTTCCCTCGCCTCCAGGTCCAGCACTACGTGGAGAAGCCCAGCACGTTTGTCAGTGAGATCATTAACTGTGGCATCTATCTGTTCACACCGGCCATCTTCCAGCACATTGGTGAGGTCTTCCAGAGGAACCAGCAGGAGCTAGTGCTGTGAGTGCCTCTCTCTGCCCCGGGTCCCTCCCACCCCACTGTTTCCCGGGGCTGCAGCGGCACACTCATCCTCCATTCTTTCTCTATCTTCTTTCCTCCTCTGCCATCACTCACTTGTTTCCTGGTCCTGCACCAGCTGTCCTTACCTTGGGTAAGTCTCCCTCTCTGTCTGCACTGGCTGCTCTCCGGGCTGGATCGTCCCTAGTGGTAATGCATGCTTTCCTCCCTGCTCCAGGCTGCTCTGCAAGGCTCCTCTTTCCTCTGCTCCCCTCCTGGCCTGCTTGAGACTCCCCCTCTCCCTTCCTCTCCTCCCACCCCATCTTCATTGAGCTCTGGACAAGGGGCTGAGCAAGCCTTTCACCTAGAAACGCTCTGCTCCTGCCTCCAGCTCTCTGCACCAGCAGCCTGTCACCTGGCATCTCCACCACCACCCAAGCAAAAATCCAGCTGTGCAGGGTTCTGGAGCGGGGGCAGGATCATAGGATCCATTGCTCTTACACCCACCTGAACTGGGTGGGGCTCTTGCACCATCAACTTCTGGCTAAGAGCTTGTTTCAGCTGGCAGAGCCCCGTCCCTCTGCTGCTCTGGGGCTCAGCGGGGCTGGGCAGGCCTAGCCTGGCAGCTGGGGCTGTCCCCACCTTTGGGGAGAAGTGCATGGCTAGGAAGGAGTCCAGAATCACCAGAGCCCCCAGATTTGGGGAGGGTAGCTGCCGCGTCCCTGGCTGAGGCTGTGATGGGGGTGGGTGTCTAACGGGCCTCTCGCTTGCAGAGAGGAGAGCTCCAATGGCTGGCAGCGTGCAGAAGTGATCCGGCTGGAGCAGGACGTTTTCACGGCCCTGGCTGGGAGCGGCAAACTCTATGTCTACAAAACCGATGGCTTCTGGAGCCAGATCAAATCAGCAGGGTAAGAGCTGGGGCATTGAGCGGTCCGTACTGGAGATGGGAGAGGAGGGTGCCCAGGCAGGGCCCTGTGGGTGAGTGGGGAACGCTGAGTTCAGACCCTCCTCTGCCCTAGCAGTGCTGGAAACTTAATGACAAGCGTTTGCTTTTCCTCCCCCAGCTCTGCTATCTATGCCAGCCGCCTTTACCTGAACCAGTACAGCAAAAGCCACCCCGAGAGGCTGGCCCAGAACAAGCCTGGAGGCCCTGTCATCCGAGGTACCCCTCTGACACCCCCCACTGCCTTGGGGGCTGCCCGCATGGGGACAGGGCTGCCTTGGGAGGAAATGGGACACCCGGGCAGGACCTCCCCGATCCAAGAGGCAGGTGCTCCTGCGAGCTGCCTCTCCTGACGCAGTTGCCTTGTGTTGCAGGGAACGTGTACATCCACCCAACGGCCTCCATCGACAGCACAGCAGTGGTGAGTGCAGACCTGGGGGACTCTGCAGCAGGGCGATGCTCGGGGGTGCTGAGGGTGCCCTTGTCCTTGACCTTATCGCCTTCCTCTGTCCTCACAGCTGGGCCCCAACGTCTCCATTGGGGAGGGGGTGACGGTGGGAGCTGGTGTGCGTGTGCGAGAGTCCATTGTCCTGCACGGTGCCTCACTCCATGTAAGTAGGGTTTGCCCGAGGGTGCGGGTGTCAGCCCCCACCCCTTGCAGGGAGGCAGCAGCACCCTTCACCCCCCTCTCCTTCGCCCCAGGACCACACCTGTGTCCTCAATACCATTGTGGGCTGGGACAGCACCATTGGGCGCTGGGCCCGGGTTGAAGGAACGCCCAGTGACCCCAACCCCAACGATCCCTATGCCAAGATCGACAGCGAGACCCTCTTCCGGGACGGGCGCCTTACGCCATCCATCACAATCCTGGGTAGGTCCTACCCGCACCCAGCTGCCCCGGCCCCGCGCGGTGGGGCAGAGTCTCTCCCCCCCTGCTTACCCACCCATACTCTCCCCACAGGCTGCAGTGTCACCATCCCCGCCGAGGTCGTTATTCTCAACTCCATCGTCCTTCCTCACAAAGAGCTGAGCCGCAGCTACAAGAACCAGATTATCCTGTGAGTCAGCTGCTCACTGGGTTGCAGCGGTGGGGGGCTAGTACCAGCCCCCCACTCCCTGCTGTGCCCCACAGCAAGAGCCTGTGCTGGAGCTTTGGCTCCTGGGAGGTTCCCAGCACCCCCAAGAGGGGTAGGTGCAGGCCAGGAGCCCTGCAAGTGCCTGACTCCTACTCCAGACAGACATTAAAGCTGGTGAGCATCAGCCTTGCGTGCTGCTTCTCTTGCAGCCCGGGGACCAGCCCTGGGGCAGAGTGAAGGCTTCAGGGACAGCACGTGGCCCTTGCAGCAGGCTGGGTGCCTGTGCAGAGAGCCCTGGGCTGAGGCTGTTGAGGGAGCATTTGCTGCCTGCAGCATCTTGTGGAGGTCCTGAGCTTTGGGTGTTTCTCCACCAAAGGGCACTACCAGAACAGTCTCACTACCCCTCGCTGGGCTCTCCCTGCTCTGCAAAAGTTTCTGTCAGCAGCTCCCTGGAAGGGCTTGGCCCATCTCAGAGGCTGGGGAGCTTTGAACATGTCTGTCCTGCATAGGCAACTTGCCCTGCAGGAGCTGGTTGTGAGGATCCCAATTTCAGCAGCGTGATTGCAACAGCCTGAGCTGGGCTCCTGCCTACGACTGGGAAAACAGAGCAGCACCAGGCTGTCCTAAGGGCACTGGCACAGGAGGGCTGGGTTGGGCAGGCAGGCTGCTGGCCCTGGAGAGAGCTGCAAAAGCACCCCTTCCCCAGCACGCCCTGCACCCCCAAGGGCCCAGTATGAGTCAGGAGAGCTGCCGAGCCTGCTCCCATCAGGCTGAGACCTGCACAGGCTGCCTAGGCAGGGCTCACGGTGATGGCAGCAGGCCCCTGCCACCCCGGTGGGCTAACAGCCTGGGGGGCTTGCTGCATGTCTCCCCTCGCACCCAGCCCTGTCTACAGGGCACCAGAGCAATCAACTTACATGTGTGCAGGTGGCAGAGATCTACCACCTTGCTGTGTCTGAAAAAAAACCTGTTTTTATTGAAGGCAGCTCCCTGCTGATCCTGGCACACTCTATGATAACCAATGCTGCCCTTTATCCACTTACCTCCCTCTCTTCTCCTCTGGTTTTGGAGCTCTGTGCTAAAGCCCTGCACTCTGCCGAGGGCCCAATCACGCCTCTTGCCTTCAGTGAGGCGCTGCATTAGGGATTCTCCATCCATCTGGTACCACCCCAGTTTGATTTGCAGTAAATCCTTGCTCCCAGCCCCGTGCCTTCCTGCACCAGTTCCCCTGTGGTCCTGGGCGGGGATTAGCTGTTCCCTGGCTTTAAGCACATTAAACTCCTTCAGTTTCAGCCTCTGCCTTGGATGTGCTAATTTCCTTGCCTGCTGGTGAACACCCCTGTGCTGGGGGAAACTGCACCAAAGTACTTGCTTTTAGGATTGTACATGAATTTTCTCCTGTGTCCCACATCTGGCCTGGGTTTTAGTATGGACAAAGGTTTCTCAGCTGCTGGATGTGGCCCTGGAGCAATTCTCAGCCCTGTTGTGCAAGGCCCCTTTTCCCTGAGCTCCCCTTGTTGTGGCTGTCCCTTGTGCAGAGTTATCAGGGGGGACAAGCCCTTCCTGGGCCCTTGCTCCATTACAGCCTCCGCCAGCTTCCCCCTCTTGGAGGGAATGCGAGCTGTGCATCCCAGCCCTGCTTGGGCTTTGCAGCTCCCACCCAGGGCCTGGAGGGTAGGAAGGAGTTAAAGGGGCCTCTGCTGAGGTGCCAGGAAGTCTGGAAATGCTTTAAGGTTGTCCTGCCCTCAGCAGCAGCTCCTCTGATTACTTGAGGCCAACATCTGGTCTGAAAGGGGGGCCTCCCATATCCTGGGCTCCAGGGCAGGGAGAGGAGGGCTTCAGCTAGGGCGGGAGGGGGCCCTCCCTGCCCAGCAAAAGCAGGGGTTTTGGGGAGCACTGCTCACCCTTGCTGTTTGTACAGCTCTTGCCTGCTGCCCAGCCAGGCTCTGTCATGCCAGCAAGCCCCAAACCCTGGCACCTGACAGCAGCAGGGAGGGACAGACAGCAGCCACAGCCAGGCTTGTTTTGCTGCAAACATTTAATACAAACCAGGCCCTAAGTACAGTGCTGGGGCAGCGTCCCCGCCACCGCAGCTGAGCGGAGCTGGCCCTGCTCCCCAGCCCCCAGGGAAGCAGAGCAGGGCTTGGAGCCCTGCACCACCAGCCCACAGGCAGCTGCCTGGTCCCACAGGCTTCGTTCCTCCTCTGGTGCCAGCTCTGTGCCCCCTGAGAGAGCCACTGCTGCAGGCTACACCGGAGAAGGGAAGAACCGACCCACCTTCCTCGGGGCTGGCCCCTGCCTGCGTGGGGAGAGATGAGTCAGGGGTGCAAAGCGAGCTCCCCTGGGCCCCCCACCCACCGCGGCAGCACTCACGGGGGCCGGGCGGCCGTGCCCACGCAGCTCCGCAGGGTGCTGGGGAGGCAGCAGGTGCCGGCTGGGCTCAGTTGGCCTGGCTTGGGCTCTGGGGAGGCGATGGGGCGGAAAAACAGCTCTGTGGGACAGAGGAGGGGGACGGTCATCGCACCCCAGCCCAGCCCCGGGCACTCAGGACCCTTCAGCAGCCACAGGGCAAGGGCAGGGAGGGGGCTGGGGCTCCTGTGCCTCACCGCGTTCACCCCCCGGGGCTGGTGTTGGCACCAGGTTCTCCTGCTCTGTCCCCACGAAGGCTCTCCAGAAGTCGGGCGGCAGTGAGAGGAGCCGAGCCACCACCTGGGCAGGGAGGGATGGAGGATGGGGATGCCAGCAGCGCCCGGGGTACACCCCGCACCTTGGGGACCCCCTCACCTTGCACTGCCGCGGCGTGTCCTCCATGATGGCGAGCGGTGTGGGGTTGGCTGAGCTGTGTCCCACCAGTGTGGGACCAAACACGCGGGACAGGTTGAGGACGTCCATCTTGCAGTCGGGGCTGCGCGACACCCTGCGAGGGGCGATGGACAGTTTGAGCGTGCTGCCGGGCCGAGGGGCCCCTCATCCTCAGCTCAGCTTCCCAGCTCTGGGCGGAGAGCCAGGAGATGGGGACAGACCCATGGGAGCCCATGCCGGGGCGAGCCCCTCACCTGAGCAGGTGCAGCATGAGGAAGGCCAGGGTGTCCCTGTTGGCTGGGGGCAGCTTGCTCACCACGTGGCGCAGGGCTGTGCCGCAGGCGGCATCGTCCGGGATGTCTGCGGCAGCACCGCAGACAGACCTGTTAGGGGAGGAGCAGCCCCTTCCCACCCCCCCGGGCTCGGGACCCCCGCTCACCGGCAGCCCGCAAGAAGGCAGGGTGGAGGCTGAAGGTGACCAGCGGCTCCTTGAGCCCCCGCAGAAAATCCTTGAGCACTCCGCACACCACATGGATGTCGGCCACGCTGCCGAGGGCGGGCAGTGCACCTCTGGCCCGCAGCAGCCTCCGCTTCCACTCCCGCACCAGCTGCTCCGCACCTGGCACCCGGTACAGCCCTGTCTGGGGCATAGGGAGAGGGGCTCAGCCCCCGGGGACCGCAGCATTGCCACCCCCACCGCCCCGGCCCCTACCTCCATCAAGCCTCGCGTCTCCACCTCGGTCACACACTGCACCACCAGCGCGGGCACCAGGGGCGGCGTGGCGGGGGCGAAGTCAGCCAGCACGCCCTGGGGAGGAAAACGCCGATCCGCTCTGCGCCTGCTGCCTGGCCCTGCAGCCGGGGCGGCCAGAGCCCCAGCATCCTGGGGCCGATAGCCTGACAGCCCCACCAGGACATGGAGGAGCCCCCAGGAACTGCCGTGCCCCCCTCACCTCGCGGGGCCAGGCATGGTGATGAGGCCGGGGCATGCAGGGGCTGGGGCACTGCTCCCGGCACTTGGGGTGCAGCAGCAGCTGGCACTGGCGGCACTTGACAGCAGCTTTCCCAAAGCGAATGCGGGAGCAGCAGACACCGCACGGCTCGGGGCGGATCACCTGGAGAGGGGGAACAGTCAGGGGCCCCCCTTCCTGCAGGTACCCAGTACCACTCCTTCATCCCACCCAAACCAGCCCCCACCGCCTTCATCCATTCCCCACACAAGTACAGCTGGGATGGGGGGAATGGAGGAGAGCTTTTCCCCCTGCCCAGACCCACTCCCTTCTCCACAGCAGCCAAGAGGAGGGAGAGCGGCTGGGGCACCCACCGTTTTGGAGGTGAACTGGTGCTGGAGCGGCGGGAGGCCCCGTGGAGGCGAGGGGAACAGGGCTGGCACCGGCTGCCCCACGGAGCCGCCCTCGGTGTGGCTCTCCTGCCCCAGGACACGGCAGCCCAGATCCTCGGTCGGCTCTGCAGAGAGAGGAGGCAGTGGAAGAGGCCCCGAAAAGCCAACTGCCCCAGCTCCTGGCTGGGATGTGGGGAGGCTTCCCACCTCCCAGGGAGCCCCTGCAGCATCCCAGCTGCCCTGGGACAGTGGCATTTAGCATGTCCAGATGACCCCAGTACCCCCATGGTGGGGACAAGCATCCCCCAGCAGATCCCCTCCCTCCCCCATGACAACAGCACCCTGAGGCTGGCCCCACACCACCATGAGCCCCCTCCCCAGCCCTTCCCGTAACCTGCACGCGTGGAGACACGGTGTCCCTGGCGAGAATAGCGTCGTGGCACCAAAGCAGTGGGCAGGAGGCTGCCAGCAGGGCCCGGGACCTCGTCAGGAGGGGGCACGGGGGGGACACTTGCCTGCTGAGATGGGGGACAGTAAGAACGAGCCTGGCTGCAGCCCCATGGTGCTCCAACGTCTCCCCATGAACTCTGCTCTGCCTGCTCCACATCCCTGCGGTCCTGCACAGCCTGGGATGCTGTCACCATGGGTATGGGGGGCGATACAGGCTGCAGGGCACTGGTCCAGCACAGCCAGGGATGCAGTCCCCACTGGGACCAGGGGGATACAGGCTGCAGGGCACAGGCACCCAGAGGGGACAGCTGAGCACCCCCAAGACCCCACAGCACCCACAGGACCGAAGGTTTCAGTGTTGCCTTCTGGCAACACCCTGCCCAGGGCACTGGGGTCCCTACTCACGGCGTTGTGGGGTGCCACAGAAGACCGGTGCCGCTTCGCCACAACCACAGGGCCGATCTGAGGGGCCAGGGACACACGCTGTGGACAGAGAAGATGGGGTGAAGGGTAGGCAGGGACCCCCCTCCCTGACTCTGCTCCCCCACCCCAGAGCACCCAAGCCAAGCGGTCTCAGCCCCACAAAAGGTCCCAGTCTCACCCCGCCCCCCAGCATTGCCTGCCCCACACCAGGCACCGTGGAGACCCATGGGCACCCAGGCCCCCCATCTGGGTCAGAGCCAGCCCTGGGGCTGGGGAGGCGAGGCCAGGCCAGGCCTGCAATGCAGAGGTGTGAGCGGAGCGGGGTGCGGGATGCCTGCACGTGGGGATGAATTATTGAGGAGCCCGGCTGGGCCACGGTGGAGGGTAATGGAGTTTCTATTGATCGCGGGAGGTTTGCTGAGAGATGACGCTCCCAGCCCAGCATCAATAAATTAAACCCCCTGCCAGGCTCCCTGCAGCCTCCCGTGCGGGGATGGAGAAGTATCTGGGTGCCCTAACCCTGCATGGCCCAGGACGAGCACCCCAGCCCAGGCTGCTGACCTGTGTGGGCAGAGGGTCCCATGGGCACAGTGCAGGAGCAGAGCCAAGGGATCCTCACCCACGCAGGGGCACAGACCCCACCCCAGCACCAGCCGCCAGGGCTGCAGCATCCCAGCATCTCCCTCATACCTGCCTCTCCTGGGCTTTGCGCTTCAGGGTCCGCACCACCGTCATATCGACATCCTGAAAGGCAGTGGGGAGGCCAGGGGCTGGCAGGGCTGCACAGGGCCAGGGGCACCCCCAGCATCCGTGCTCCGGCTCTGATGGCAACCTGCCCCCAACCATGGACATGCAAAGGGGCTGCCCCACTGAGGGAGTGGAGCAAAACCAGCCCCTCGCTGCTGGGGAGAAGCCAAACCCTGGGACTTGCAGCAGGTCACTCCTTACCACATCGTCCTCAGTACGGTCGTAGCTGATGTCCGAGTGGGACAGGAGGGACTGGCATGACTCGTCCACCGCAGATGACCTGCGGAGCGAGCTGGGGGTCAGCCCAGCTAGGGCAAACCCCCCTGGCCAGCACCTGCTCCTGGGAGCCTAGAGCTGACACCTCTGTGGAGCCCAGCCAGCCCCTCGAGCCCAGCAGAGGTGAGGGGCAGAGGGGCACAGCTGAGCCCAGGGCTGCCCGAGGGGCTGGGGTGGGGACCACCAGCCCTGCTCACCTCCTGCCCGGCGTCAGGGCCGCCCCAAGGCGCCGGCCAGCCAGGGCGCTGAGGACAGAGCACTGCTCCCCACTCAGCACCCCGCTGCCCCACGGCTCCCGCATCAGGGACTCGAAGACCAGCTGAAGTTTGCGCTCCTGCAAGCGAAACAGGGCGGCAGTGAGCGGGCTGGGGTCCCCACAGCCAGCCCCGTGGGGTACGCCTGCAGCCAGCCCTCAGACCTGCTTCTCCAGCTCAGCCTCCGCCCGGTGCCGCTTCTTCATCTCCACCTCCACCTGGTTGCGGGCATGCTTGAGCTTCACCTCCAGCGCTGCCCGCTCGGCCTCCACGCGGGCCAGCTGCTCGCGGGCCCGTCGCCCGTCCTGCTCCAGGCGGCAGCATCTCTGGCGCGTCGCCTCGAAGCACTGAGCGATCTGGATGTAGTCTGGGGGCAACACAAGCGAGCGGCCGGGTGGGATGGGGGGCCGGCCCCCAGCTCCCCCAGCCCCTGCTGGCAGCGGGGCCGGGGGGTCCGGTGTGCCCCAGGACGAGGGGCTGCGAGCACCCACCTTCCTCCACGCTGCCGCCGAGCTCCAGCAGCTGCAGCGCCCGCTCCAGCCGGGCCAGGAGCCGCCCGCAGCGCTGCCGCAGCATCCCGCAGCACCCCCCGGGACGGGACCCCCCGCAGGGAGGGAGGCAGCACGGCCCCCCCCTTCCCACCCCTCCCGGGGAGCCCCCCGCAGCTCCCGCCCCGCGCTCTCCCCCCGCCGCCGCGGCTCCGCCGTGCGCTCCCGGGTCGGCGCAGGCTCCGGGGGCGAGGGGCCCCTCCCGGCCGGCCTATGTGGGCCGGGGGCCGGGGTGGAGCCCGGCCCGGCTCCGCCTCCGCTTCCCGCCGCCACCGGGGCCCGGCCCGCCGCCCCGACGGCTCCCGACGAGGGGGGAGCCCTCCCGGGACCCTTGGGCGTGGGGTGCCCCGCGGTGCTGGCTGCAGGGCGAGTGCAGGAGGAGGGTGCTGGGTGGGCGTCACCTTTTGGGGTGGGGTGCCCTGGCAGCGGGGGTACCAGATGGGAGCGCTTGAGGGGTGCGGGCGCAGGGGGTGCGGGGTGCCTTGGGGATGCACCGGCGTCGGGCGGGAGGACCGGGAGGGGTGGGAAGGGGGGGCCCAGCACCGCTTCCCCCAGCGCCCCCTCCGCTTCCCGGGAGCGACGCGGGTGGGAGCCGGAGCAGCCGGTGTCCTTGTCCGCCGTCCTCCACCGCTGCGCCCCGCACACAAAGCGGCTGGCGGCTGCCCGCGGCGGTGGGGACCCCCGGCACCGGGGCTCCCGGCCGGGGCCGTGTCCTGCAGATGGAGCCACCTCCCCGCCTCAAAGCCCGGCCGCTGCCCGCCGCTGCGGGGGGCCGTGCCCCGCGGGGTCCCCTGCCCAGGGGCCCCCGGCCCAGCCCCGGGGCCCCTCTCCCTGCCGCAGCCCCCAGGTCCTGGTGGCCCTACGTCCCCGCGGGGGCTCCGGGCGGGTTTGCGGGGGGTCCCGGTGAGCAGCAGCTCCCCCTCCTCGGTGCCTGTCCCGACCTGCTGCGAATACCGGGAATAGCAGCGGGGCTGGCGGCAGGGCTGGGCGTGCAAGCCCCTGCACACACACACACCCCCCTCACACACATGCACCCACATACACACGCGCAGGCCCCTCGCCTGCCTCTGACCTAGAGAAGGGGTTTTTGCACCCCATGGGCACATGGCAGGGTCCCCCCAGCACCCTGGTGCCTCTCAGGGGCGGCTGCAGGTTCAGCTGTGCCAGTCCCACACAGGGCCCAGGCAGTGACAAACCTTGCATGGGGGAGCACCCACACATCCCAGGGAGGTGCCTGAGGTTCTTGGTGAGAAAATAGCCTGGGCTTATCCTGGGCGATAGGGTCTGGGCGGCATGGACCAAACCCCGAGGGCTGAGGCTCGTAAGGGTCATTGCGGGGCTCTGCGGTGCTGGGGACACTGGCTGGGATGCTGCCTGATGGGGTGCTGCTGCCCTGGGCCCCAGGCAGTCCCAAGGCAGGGTGCCCCTTGGGGACATTGCCCAGCAGGGTGCTGGGACAGGCTGGCAGCACCCCGGTGGGGCTGAGCTCTGTGCTGTGCTGGTGCACGGGGAGCAGAGGGTGCTTCTCAGAGAAGCTCCTTCCTCCCAAGGTTGAATATGAGTCAGGTTTTGGAGCGACTTTAATTACTGCTGGATCGATAGGCTCGGCACGGCCAAGCAAAATCCAATCACAGCCCTGGGGTCCTGCCTGCTCAGCCCTCCGCTGCCTGCTCAGCCCTCACTGCTCAGCCCTCCCTGCCTGCTCAGCCCTTGCTGCCTGCTCAGCCATCCCTGCCTGCCCTCCGCTGCCTGCTCAGCCCTCCCTGCCTGCTCAGCCCTCCCTGTCTGCTCGCCTCTGGGGAGGCACACACTCCCTGCCTGCGGGTGTTCCCCAGCGCCTGTCGGCGCAGCACCCAGACCCAGGAGGTGGGGCCCCATCCTGCACATGGAGCCAGCATCCCTCTTGCTCAGCCCTAGCAGGGGCCATGCATCCCTTGGGGCAGGGAAGCAGATGGAGATACCTCCAGCCTTGCAGAACACAGCCAGTGCTGCCTGGGGCACCCCATGCACACCTGAGCCCCTTCTCTCACCCGATGCATGGAGCAGGTTTGTGGCTCCTGAACCCCCCCTGCACCCTGGGCACAAGCCTGGGAGCCCCCAGGAGGGCAGAGTCACCCTGGCATCAGGCAGGCAGCCCCTCTCATGCCCAGGGATGGGGGGGGGGGCACTTGCCACCCACTCTGTGCTCCCCTCTGCCTGCTCCCCCCTTCCCAAGCCACCCCAGCTTGGCTAGGCGCTGCATAACTAGCTGTTTGTGTCTCCGCTTGGCCCCTGCGTGGGAAATAATATCGGTTGATGGAACATAATGCCCTGCTTCACATGTTCAATTTTATCATTTTCTGAGGCAGGCAATCTTCGTTTAAAGCTGAATGGGCTGGGGAATGTTAATGAAGCACCGGCGCTGCTGTGCACCGCGCTTTATCTCTTCAAGAATAATTTGGGTGAGCTTGGAAATAGAGTTCCCAGTCCCAATTCAAGCGGCGGCAGCACCACGCCGATAAAAGTGTAATTCCTGGCCAGCGCGTGGCCCTGAATACATGACAACTTAACCCTTGGGGCCCCGCTGGGATGGTGCTGCCCGCAGCTGCCTGCATTGGGCCCAGTTGCCCTGCGTGTCCAGCACCAGCCTGGGTGCTCAGCCCAGGCAGGATGGGGTCTATCGCTCTTGCTTGCCCGGGCCGTGGAGTGAGGCTTGCAGCCCGGGGAGGAGAGATAAGAGGGCAGGAGCAGAGCTGGAGGAAATCAGTCTCCCTGGACAGACAGGACCCCACAGGCGGATCTGCAGCAGCGCCAGCCTGCAGGGTGACCAGGGATGGGGGCTCTGCTGGGAGAGCGATGCCCCAGATCCAGGGATGCCCAGGCACTGGGGTTGGGGAGGGATGGAGAGGTGAGGAGTCTGGGAAAGGGGTAGGGGCTGGGCTGGGGAAGCTGGCTGCAGGGAGAGGGCAGGGGAGATGGGTCGAAGGGAGCAGACCCACGCGTGAGCATCCCACCCCGGAGAGACCAGCAGAGCAGGGCAGGCGCTCACAGGCTGAGGGCACATGTCTGCCCCGACGGCTGAGTGAGAGGCTCCCCCAGGAAGGGCCCTGGGCCCCAGTGCTGACTGCGGGAAGCAAGGTGAATTTGCAGGAGGTGCTTGCTGGTCCAGGGAAGGAGAAATGCAGGTTAGCAGGAGCAGCAACTTGGACCCCAAGGAGAAAGCCTTCGGTGGTCTGCCTGGTCCTGCTGAGCCCAGCCATGGGGCTGGCTCCAGCTCTCACCAGCTGTGCTCTGGCAGCGGGTCCCTGCTCAGGGCGACCCTTGGGCGCTGCCCTCCCCGTCCTGTGTGCAGCTCCCTCGGGCTCCAGACGCAGCAGACGGCTGTGCCCGGGGCAGAGCAGCACTCTCCAAGTGACGGTCCCCACGTCCTGGACCACCCCACCCCGAAGATGCTGGACAGGGAATGCCTTGGCCCAGCGAGGGGTCAGCAGAGCCCCTTGGGCACCAGCCTGGGCTCCCTCCAGCAGGACGGCAAGTGGGTGCTGGGATGGACCCTTCCCCTGGGAATGAGCAGGGTGGGCAGGTTTCCAGCACCGTTAATCAGGGCTGCGAGAGCTGGGATTAATGTGTACTCCAAGGCTCTCCAGTCCCAGCTGTGATCCAGCCCTCTGCTCTCAGCCAGAGCCGCCTCCACGCGCTGAATTATCAGCCTGAGTAATTAAGTGGAGAGCTTTGTTTTAATGCAGACATCTGATGCCTTCGCACCAAGGAGCACAACAACTGTCGCGGGTGTTTATGCTCCGTGCAACACATCTGGCTCACAGGGAGAAAATCCATCTCTGCTGCTGTGCGAGATTAAAGGGAACGCGGCCCGGGTGCGGAGAGAGGAAGGACAGCTCGGCAGCCAGCGTGGCGGGCAGGATTCGGCCCCGAGCATCGCCCTGCTGGCTCCTTGAACCCCGCTGGCAAGAGGCTGTGGTCTAGGGCTGCCCAGCAAAGCACCCATCCCCTCCACTCCTCAGCGCACAAGGCAGCACAACGCGTTGCGAGATGAGGGCTAATTACGGGCTCAGAGATAAACAGAAATAGGGCAAAATAAAACATGTGTTTATCAGGGGTAGATGGTGCCTGGCTCACCTGATACCTGCTGCTGATAAGGGAGCTGGCTTTCGGGGGAGGAGGGATGTAGATCTCAAACCAGCCACTGTGCCACAGAGAAAATTGTTGCTTTGCACAGATTAAGGGATTAGCACCAGCGCGAGGAGCTGGAAAGAGGCTGGAGCGGGAAGGAACCAGGCTGCGTGGAGAGAGGAGATAGCGGGAAGGGGAGAGGCTGCTGCTGGGACCCCTGCGGATGCGCCTCATTTAATAGCTTCCTCTGTCACCCTGAAAGTGGGGGGTTTGGGGGGATCTGCTGATGCCACAAAAACACACGTCTTTTCTCTCCGCTCGGCCCCCAAACCACTGGTGCTTTGCTCATCACACCCACTTGGGATGTCTGGATGGTCTCACAGATATTTAGTGCCTTTTTTATGGAGCATCTTGGCTGGCCAGGCACCGGGGCGAGCTGTGCCTTCGCAAGCCCCTTCTCCACCCGCTTGCTCCGGCATCTTGCACCTCCCGGGGACCCCATCACTTTGTGGGCGCTGGCAGCAGCAGGACTCCCTCACTCGCTGCCCCGTAGCAGGATTGTTTCCGTGAGAGAGCCTGCCATCGCCTCCAGCACCTCCAGTCCCAGCTCCTCGGCACCGCCAGGACAGGGGAAGGGCTGCCGGGGCCGAAGGGGACGGCAAGAGGGGACTCCTGGGTGAGGGGAAAGGTGGATCCAGCCAGGACTGTAACTGCTGCGTGCGGTGCTCCCAGTGTGAGCATCAAAGGAACCCCGTTGGGAGAAACTGTTTTCAAGGAGAAACGCTCCAGGTGGTTTCCAGCAAAGCCCACACTCTGGGCTGCTCCCCCGCTGAGAAAAACATGTCAAAATTTGGCCTGGGACCTCTGACCCTGTGCTGATCTGGCCGAGGAGCAAATGCCATTACGGTTGAGTGAAGCCGCCTTGCGGAGGCTCATCCGGCTCATCCGGCTCCCCACGGCGCTGGGCAGCCAGGGCTGGCACAGCTCTGCTCCCCGGCAGGGCTGCCCATGGGGACTGGGCGCCGGGAGGTGCTGCTCCTGGGCATGGGGACACTCAAGGGCCTTTGGCAAAATCTGGTGACAGAAATGGAGCTGGGGGAATTTGGACAAGCAGCACAAAACCAGCCGGCTCTCAGGCAGCCCAGAGTAATTTGAGACTGGGAAATACGAGCTGAAGCAGCAGGGGCCGCGCAGCCACCTCCAGGCAAGCAGGCTGATTTATTGCCTGTACCGAGTCGAAATTGCCGCCCATGCTGGGCAGAAAGGCAGGACCAGATCCCCCGCCTGGAGACGCTCATGGCAGAAGATCAGAAACACCATGCAAAGGAGACACATGGGAACAGCTTGAGACATCCCAGCCAGTCGTGCCTGGCTGGGCATGACCACTGCCCACACTCGATGCCGCTTCCCAGCCAGAGCTCTGCAGGCAGAGCCCACGGCAGGAGCAGAAGCACCCTGAAGCTGCAGGATGGCCCTGGGCACATGGAGGTGGTGGCCCCGAATGGGTGCAGTGGGGGCACTGGGCTGGCTACGGGCACTGTCCCATGAGGACTGGGCATGGGGCTGCATCCAACAGCTGGTCCAGATGTGACCCTGGTGCTTGTGGCACAGCCACCCCCGGAGCCAGGGCACGGAGCAGGAGCTGCGGCATGTTCACCTGGAGTGGGAGAAGAGGGACTGCCCCCGCCGGCGCTGCCCACGCTGGTGTCACTTGATGCCACCACACGCTCCGGGGCTGCCCCGTCCCCCTCGCCTCCCGATGGTGCACCCAGCCCAGGCTGGGGACGGCTGTCCCTGCCAACTGGAATGAATTCCCTGAGATGCTATATCAAATGCTTTAATAAAAGCCTGATATATCACACCTCTTGTCTTCTCTCCATCGATTCATTTAGCAATTTTACCCAAAAAAGGCAATCAAGTCGGACTGGGCAGATTTATTCTGTGTGAGCTCTGAGCATATCTTTATTGCTCCCCGTTCCCCTGCCCTCGAGGTCCTCAGAAGCATTTTTCTCTTAATATTTGTTCTATTATTTTACTAGGGATGAAGCTGTGTTGATGGGCAGTAATTGCCTGGACTGCACTGCCTTTCTGTGATAAAGATTGGTACCTTACTGGTGGCTGCCTCTCGCTACCCTGCTCTCCTGTCCTTCCTCGGCAACATTATTGACTAGGAAAGTTCATTAACAAGCCCCGTAATGACTGCAGCCGCGCCAGCCCAGCCCACGACGCTAATCTCTCCCATGGTTTCCCTTGGTGCCTGCTTGCACGAGGAGACGTCGCGGGATGTTTTCTGCACCTCCGGAGCTGCGTGGGTGCCTGAGCCACTTCTAAAACCCTGCTGACTCCCCTCGCCAGCGGATGCTGTCCCTGCATCGGCTCTCATCCTCCCTGTTTTTGGGGACCAACCCCTCTGGGCAGGCTGTGTTGGCCAGGCAGTGCAGGGGAGGTCTAGGTCACCAGTGGGGGAGAGATTTTGGGGGGTCCTGGGAGCATCCCTGAAGCCACCTCTGGCCCCCCGGCAGTGTTTGGCTCCCCTGCACCGGTGTTTGCTCTGCTGCCTGCTGTCCCAGCGCCGGCAGCCTCGTGAGCCAGGCTGGCGCTGAGCCAAGCGTGATGCCGGGATTAGGCACTGCCTCCTACAAATGAGCTGTTAATTATCATAATCTGGTAATTGAGAAAAATCTAATTATGCAAAGCTAATGGATTTAGAGCTGTGCTGGGGAGCACAGGCCAGGGGAGCGCAGCTGGGCAGGGCCAGCATTGCGGGCCGGTGGCTGCAGACACCGCAGGGCCTTGCAGCACTTTTCGCTCCACTCTAGGGCCCTGCTGGGCGCCCGACCAGGTCCGAGCATCCACAGGAGAGAGCCCAGCTGTCTCGCCCCTCTCCAGCCCCACAGGGCCTGGGCACCACCTCCTCCCTGTGTCCGGGCATCCTCGCCTCTTGTTTCCCCACCTTCCCTCCTGGGAGGTTCCTGCGCCCAGTGTGGGTAGCAGCGTGGGGAACGCAGCCCCTGCTCCCAGCTTGGGCATCCTTCCTGATCCCAACCTGTCCTCCCCAGCCCCATGGGTGTGGTTCTGCTCTGCGTCTCCGCTCTGCTTCCACTGCCAGCAAAACAGCACTGCGGGATCTGCCCAGGTGGGTGCACACGTGGCGAGCCTGATTGGGAAAGGCAATATCTTTTACTAGACCAGCTGAGATGGTTCAGAAAGGGAGATAAGCTTTTGGGCACATGGGTGCTTCTCAGTGCTCGCAAGCAGCTGTTTTCCTCAGCTATATCGCTGGCCTCATAAAAGATTTTTGCCTCTTCCTGCACACCTTGAGGGTGAGGGATGCTGAGCTGTGCCAGCCTCAGCACCACACCAGAGCTCCTGGCCTCGAGGTAGCGCCACGCCGGAGAGCATGGCAGCATCCCCGCAGTGGCATGCAGGTGGTACCAGCACCCGGAGCTCCCCTGGGGTCTGTGTCACTGCCCCCGAGCACGGCGCTCGGGGGGCCACCCCCCACCCTTGCCCTGTGCTCATGGGAGCCTGACCCCTCACAGCTTTTGGGGAGCCCAGAGGAGGTGCTTGAGCCCAAGGGTGCATGAGCTGTGACAAGAGTGACGCTCAGCACCTTGGCTCCTTGGCCAGCCCGTTGTCTCGGAGCTGTGCTCCTGCAAGGCTGGTGCAGAGCTTGGGGTCCCCCCACAGCCCCGTGGCCAAAGAGCCATTGTCCCCCAAGACGCACCTGCCCACTCACCTTTCAACATTCAAGAAGTGATTGGACAATGCCCTCGGACATATGGTATGATTTTTGGGGTTGTTCTATGCAGAGACAGGAGTTGGACTCGAAGATCCTTGTGGGTCCCTTCCAACTCAGGATATTCTATGATTCTATGATTTCCTGTGCCCAGGGCCATGCAGCCCTGCCCAGGTGGCTCCTATATGCCTGGCAGGGGGATGTGAGGAGTTTGCCCACCTCTCCCTCCCTAGGGAGGCCACTCTAAGTGCACAGAGATGACGGAAGTGAGCAGGACTCCAGCTAATTGCCTGCACCCCCGGGGGACAGGCAGTGAGAGTGCCCTGAGCTTTCTGGCATGTTTCAGCCTCTGGCTCCGGTTCCTGCAGGATGCGGCGATCGCTAAGTACTGTGGTCTCAGCACTTAGCGAGCTTCCCGCTCGGGGCAGGGTGCGGGCAGCACCACGCCGCACCGATCCCGCCCCGGCACTGGCGCACGCTGCCTGCCGCACAGCCTGCCCGCCCGTCACCGTGCCGGCCATCCACTCCTCAAACCTCCTCCAGCGCCTTGGGCTCAGTGGGGAGAGGCAGAGCTGGGCGGCAGCATGTGGCTGGAGGAAGCCCGGAGCCCCCCCCCCCGCCCCTGGGGTCCCCCCCGGCCCTCGGCAGCCCTTCCCGCGGGGGGCTGCCCCGCCGGGCACCCAGCATGCGATGCCCCGGCCCCGCAGCAGCGCCCATGCAGCCTGGAGGAGTTTGCCGTCCGTTCCACGCTCCATGGTATCCAGCACATCTTCCGGCACCAGCGCTACACCACCCGCAACCTGCTGTGGCTGCTGGCCTTCCTGGGCTCGCTGGCCCTCCTCATCCACGTCTATGCCAAGTGTGTGGGCTTGTACTTCCAGTACCCCCACAGCACCCAGCTGGAGGAGGAGATGGCACGCAGCAAGATCTTCCCCGCCATCACGCTATGCAACCTCAACCCCGCCCGCTTCTCACAGCTCTCTGGCCACGACCTGTACTGGGCAGGGGAGATGCTGGGTCTCCTGGATGGGGCTGGCCGGCCCCTGGTGCTGGAGAGCGCAGAGAGGAGCAGGCTGGAGGCTCTGCTAGGGACGCTGGCCGTGAGCGAGGAGGAGAAGAGCCGCCCCTTCAACCTGGAGGAGTTTTACGGGCGCGTGGGCCACCAGCTGGACCTGGGCGAGATGCTTGTCCACTGCATGTTCAGCGGTGAGGAGTGCAATGGCAGCGACTTCCAGACGGTGAGTGCCCAGTGGCAGGACGTCCCAGGGGGCAGGGAGGGCTGGGCACGGCCCCTGTGCCGGCACTGGCAGCCCTGGGCACTGGTGGGGTGCTGACAAGGGGATCCTAGCCCCTGATGATCGGGGATCAGGGAAAGGGAAAGCTGCCAGGAGCCAGTTTTTGCAGGCTGTGAGGCTGCCTGGTTTGATGTGGGATTTGTCGGGGCTGGGGCAGAGCCCCGTGCAGAGTAGGGGTGCACTGGGCTGGGCTGGGCATGCTCCGGCGGGGCTTGTGCCGTGAAGCTGGGCTGAGAGGCGCAGGGAAAGGATAGGTTGGGGAGCCCAGCCCTGGGACTCGCCCCAGCTGGCTCAGTCCCAGCAGAGGCAGGCTGTGACCTGCATCCTTGCTCCAGCCCGGCCGGGAAGCCTGGCTCCTTACCCCTCCCGCGGGCTCTGGGGGAGAGCCGGGCTCCCGAAGGCTTGTGGAGGGAGGGAAGGCAAATCCCTGCCTGGAGGGCTTTGCAAGGGCACATCCCATCCTAACAGAGCAGGGGCCAGGGGATGGGCTGCATCCAAGCAACAGCATAAGTGAGCAGAGGGAGGTACAATCCTGCCCTCCCAGCCAGCATGGCGAGATGCCTGTGCGCACCAGCACAGGGAGGTGGCTGAGCTCTCTAGCGTTATCAGAGCCGGAAGAATTACAAAAGCTCATGAAAGTCCCAGTGATGGATGCCACACAAGTGCCCTTGCCTCAGATGCTTGGCACAGGTTTGCATGACCCCAGCTCGGCCAAGGGTGAGGGAGAGTGGTGGAGGGCTTGCGGGGAGCCTGCAGCCTCCCTGGGGCACCGAGTGGGTGCCCACTGCCGTTGTGCTGGGCTCTCATGGCTGGTAGCTGCTGCCGGCTTGGCAGATGCAGAGCTGCGAGACGGGAGGGTCCCTAATTTAGCGTGACGGCTCTGCTCATTGCACTAATGAGAACAAAGCGGGGCTGCCGCACTGGGCCCTGTGACCAGGTGTCAGGCAGCTGGCGGGAGGCACAGCCGCGTGCCAGGAGAGCGCCACCGGCAAGGGGGGACCCGCAGCCGCCTACGCGGGCCAGCTCATGCAGGGCCATGGCCACTGCTACAGCCAGGCTCCTGCCACCGTGTCACCCTCCATTGTCTCCCCAGGGGCCGCGGAGACCCTGGTGCCCAGGCAGGCGCTGCAGGGCTTGGGTGCATTTCACCCCGGTGCGCCGGAGCCAGGCGGGCATTGCGCGGGGATGCAGGCAGGGCAGAGGCGATGGCCAAGAGGGAGCCACCTTCTCCCTCCTCTCCTCTTTGCTCCTGAGTCAACAGCTGAGGATTACAGGGCTGTAAACAAGGGGATCAATGGTGCTGATGGGAACATTTCCTGGTAATAGCTCCGGCCTGTAAAACACAGAGCAGGGGGAGGAAGGGGAGGCTCTGCTCTCACAGCTGTTAACCCTTCCCACGCGCAGGCATGCGCTGGCTTCTTGGTGGCGAGGGCTTGGGCTCGGTGGCGAGGGCTTGGGCTCGGGCTCGCTGGGGCTGGGCTGGGTGCACGAGGCTAGGCAAGGGCTGGGTGCTGCTGAGCCCCAGGGATACGAGTGCCAGCGGCTCGCAGGGCTATTGGTCACCCTAGAGACCTGGGTGACCAGCTGCAGGCCAGACTGCTGTGCCTTGGCTTGGGCAAGCACCCTGAGCCACTGGGCGTGCAGCAAGGTCAACATCTGCTCAGTGGTGGGATGCCAAGCCAGCGATGCCGGAGGAGGCGTTTTGACCTCTGTGGCTGTGGGGCAGCGGGCCTGCGCTGCTCAGAGATGGCTGTGAATAGGCAAGTGTCATCCTAGGGAGGAGCTGCCAGCACCGACGGGAAACGTTAATGCCATCTTAGAAGGATGCTCAGCCCTGGTCCGTGGTGCATGGGAAGATAGGGGCTGCTGCGGGCAGATGGAGAGGTGGGAACAGCCGCTGCAGCATCCCCTGGCTCCTGAGCGGGGCAGAGCGTGCCGCCAGCCCTTCCCAGCAGCCCGGGCTGCAGGGCTTCGGGCAGGTGAAGATGCTTCTTTCTGCTCATTGCAGGGGAGGACGCCCAGGCGATCAGAGAGGGGTTTCCTTCACCTTTCTCGCACACCTCCCAGGGCACCTCTACCGGGGATCCTAGCCCTGCCTGTTCTTGTCACTACCATCCCCCTGGGAGGAATGTGTCCCCGAGCAGGCTCCATGCTCAGGCACCAGCCCTGCCCCGAGCTCACCCCCCGGCCCATGCCACGGCTGCCCACCTCGCTGCCAGCCACCTTGCTGCTCACCTCCACGTACAGGCAGCCCTGAGCACGCCACAGCCCCAGCACACACGGCTGGCTGTCCCGTCGCCCTGCCATCAATGCCTGCGTGTGCCTGCACGCGCCCCTGCCTTGGCGGGACTCCCCAGGGCGCTGCCCTGCACACACACGGCCGCACCACCGCATGTCACACTGTCCCTACAGCCTGAGCAGGACAGCGGGCAGTGAGTGCCTGGCACTCGAGCAGATGCCTGCATCCCTCAGTGGGCACGGCCTGGCCACGGTGCCCTCCACCCGCCCTGCCTGGGGCTGGCAGGTAAATGTCAGCCTATTTTTATCTGCTCCCCCACGGGGCGGCTGTTCCTTCCATTCGGATGAGCAGATGTACCTCCATTTCCCATCCCGCTGGGGAGCAGTGTTAATCTCCCTGAAATTCACCTTCCCTGCTTCCAGAGCTGCCCTCCCTGGGGCTGGGCAGCAGGGGATCATGGATTAATCCTCCCAAAATGAGCCAGGCTGCGGCAGGCTCTCGGTGTCACAGCTCGGCGGCTCCCGAGAGCATCACCTGTGGGTGGGGAAGGCCAGCTCCCCCCTCCAGGCTGGCAGGGGCTGCCTCCTGCCCGCGGCTCAGCCAGGCTGCACGGGGCCAGGCTGGCTGCGGAGGATGGAGAAGGCATTAGGGTGGAGCGGGGATGTGCCACAGGGTTTGCTCGGTGCTGGCTCACTGTGGGACTGGAGACATGGGGCTTGGAGGACGACCCAGGCAGCATTGAATAGCATCAGTGCAATGTGTACAGCACAGGTAATGGGGCTGCAGCTGAAACACCCCCAGCAGGCCCCGTCTCATATAATTATACCTGTTTCCAGTGGTTTTCCTGGTGAGCGCAGTCCACGGCACTGCCGAGGGGCTGGCGTGGCGGCCGCAGCCGTGCGCTGAGTGATGGTGTGTGTAATAGCAGGGCTGGCAGGTAATAGCAGCCTTGGAGTCCATCAACAACCCCACTCCCTGATGGATGCCGCCCTCCCCTCTCCTGGCACAGCCTGCGATTAGTTACAGCAACGCCTGCCGCTCTCCGGCACCGGTAGCGCCGGGGCTTTAGGCAGGACCAGGGATTGCTGTCCAGGTCATCCCAGCACCCTCGCCTTCACTCCCACCTTCGTGCCTCAGACGAGAGCAGATATTTTAACGTTCTGTTATTACCCCCTTAAATTATTGATCCGAATTTACAGCCAGAGCTGCCAGTTTAACGACAAGCTTTCTCAGGAATCAGCCTGGGATCCTGCACAGGAGATTGGGGGCAGAGGGGAGGATGGGAGCAAGAGACAGCCGGGCTGGGGGCACGGCGCAGGGCTGGGCATGGGAGGCAGCACGGTGTGGGGCTCCCCAGCTACCCCGCTCACCTCCCACCTCTGCTGAGCTGTCTCAGGATGATGCTCTCATGATTTCCTCCATGAACGCCGAGCCCAGGCCCTTTCTTCCTGGCTGGCAGGTGCCAGCAAGCCCTGGGCAGCCGGCGGGGACAGCACTGCTATCTCTGCCGCCCAGCCGCTGCCTGGCTGCTCTCAC
Organism: Platalea leucorodia; assembly: GCF_965183815.1. Classification (NCBI taxonomy): domain Eukaryota; kingdom Metazoa; phylum Chordata; class Aves; order Pelecaniformes; family Threskiornithidae; genus Platalea; species Platalea leucorodia. The sequence goes on along the minus strand of NC_138827.1, from coordinate 84,228,892 downwards.
CCTGCGGGAGCATCTGTGCTCGAGCTCACCTCCGTGAATTATTTAAAGCTTCCCCGGGTGCCGTGAGAAGATGATAACGTCGGAACTGGGGATGGATGGGGAGCTGGGGGTGCGGGGTGGCTGGTGGGGAGCTGCTCCTGCCCACGCTCGGGGTCTGTGTCACCCCCTGGATGGGTCCCTCTGCAGCCGGGCTGGCCTTGGGGACAGGGCTGACCCCTCCAGAGGAGCCGGCATGGGGCTGCAACCCTGGAGCTGGCAGGGGAGACGTGCCCGATACAGGAGAGGAGCGTGTTGCCCCTCCTGTGAGCACCCAGGATTGTTCCCAAGGGTGCAGGCAGGCAGGCTGCGCTGGCGGGCAGGGAGCCGAGGCAGGCAGAGGTGACAGGGCCAGGCAAGGTGCCCTGGTGCGGGGGTGGCACAGCGGCAGGGAGGGCGGGAGGGGCGCGCAGGTGGGGAGCCATGGGCCCTCTTGACGCTGATTGCGGATCCGCCTGGCAGGGGATGCGGAACCTGCCGAAATAGCGGATTTAATTATCTCCGCAGAGCAGCGGGAAACCAGCAAGCGGGGAGGGGGTGCGAGTACACGGGGCTGGGGCGTCTCGGAGGGGGAGCAGTGAGGGCTTGATCTAGCAGGGCTGTGCCCCCCACAGCCTCCAGCCCCACGGCACCCACCCACCGCTCCCGTGCCAAGAGCCCCCTCCTGCCTCCCCTCCAGGAGAGGCACAGCCTCATACTGCGGAGCAGCCCCCCCAGTCCGGGTCCCCATGCGGTGCTGGGGACCCCCTCAGCCGTGCAGCCCCCTGCAGCCCCCTCCCCAGCCCCAACCCCTGCTCAGTATGCTGCACGCTCCCTCTGGGCACTGGGCAGGAACTCTTCATTTCACACATCGTTTACTGCTGCTGCTGCAGAGCCACCTGCAGTCCCATCCCCGTCCCCCCTCGGCTGCCCCCCGTCCCCATCCCCTGGGCATCAGCCCCTCAGCTGGCCCTGGGACTGCTCAGTGCACCCTGCCATCCATGTGCCCTTGGCACTGCCTGTGGCCATCACACCCTGTCCCTTGGGCACCATCCCTTTGTCACCACCTGCCATCCCCGTACGCTCAGCACTAATCCCTGGCGCCATGCCCCATCCCCTCTGCGCTGTCACCTTATCGCTGCCTGCCACCCCCTGCCCACAGCTCTGCTCCTCCCACCTCCCCCCTCTCTTTGCCAAGGGGTGCTCCCCACTGCCAACCCAGCCAAACCTCCCCTGCTTGCTCTGCTCTGAGCTCCGGCCGGGGAAAACGCTACTCTTCTCCTGAGAGATGGCCCCTAGCATCCCGTTTCCCCTGGCCTCTGTTCATTCCTCATCAGAGGGGTTTCTGGTGTCCCACATCCCACCTGCCAGGTCCCATCCTTGGGGTTTTACAGCACCTACCAACACTGGCACTGGCCTGGCCCAGCTCGGGTTCCCCTGGCACAGCACCAGCTGCCAGCCTGCGCTGCCCCTGCTCTGCTGCCAGCCTTGCCCCTCTGCCCAGGTCCTTCCAACACAGCCCCCCCCAACACCCCAGGGGCTTCAGCTCCCTTGCACACACTGAGAGCAACTGGGACTCCCGCTAGACCGGAGCCTGCTGCTGGGCTTTCTCGGTGCTGGCTGCGGGGAGCCCTGCGAGGTGCAGCCACTGGGACCCCCAGGCAGGGGCAGGGTGGGCAGGCAGCGACACGGGGACTCTGCAGGTGGCACCTGATACGAGATGTGGGCCAAAGACAGGGCTGCAAGGGAGCCTGGGGAGCAGGGTCCCCACCAGCCAGCCTGGACCTGGGGTGCTCCTTATTGCCCCAGCTGCTGCAGCACGGAGGGGTGCCTGGCCCCAGGTGTCCCCAGGTCTGGAAGAGTTAACAGGCAGGGCTGGCTTGCCCGACTCACCAGGCAGGAGGGGCTGGGAGGTGAGGGAGCGACGGGAGCAACCAGGAGTGATCAATACCGTGTGCTGGAGCCGCGCGCAAATCGCAGCTTGGAGCCATAAATCTCCCTCCCGTCACAGGCGATGAGGATGAGAGGGGAGCTTATCTCCCAGCTGCGGCGCTGCCAGCCACTCCTCCTACACGCGCCCGGCTGCGTGCCGCCGTGGGACCGCGCCAAGCCGGCCGGGAGCTGCAGCCTCCCGCCTCGCTGGGTACCCCGTGGCCTCTGCAGGGTGGGTGGTGGGTCAGTGGTGGGGAGGCTGGCAGCTCCCGGGCACAGGTATAGCCGGGCTGCATCCACAGGGAGTGCCTTCGTGGGAGCAGGTGTGCAGGTTTGGCCAAGGGCTGGAGGCCGGGGTGATGGGCTGGCTCTGGGCGAGACACCCCAGCCCTGCTGAAGCCGCCCTGGCTCTCCGTCCGCTCCTGCCAGCCGCCTGGGATGACTCACCCAGGGCGAGTGAGTCACCTGCCAGCCCCCCCCCTCTCCGGACCCGGCCACCTTGGTGGCAGGGCTGGGCCGCAGCAGTGGGGCTGTCACTGCTCAGCTTTCTGCAAGGGAAGAGCAGTGTGGGGGATGTCCAAGGGCTTGAGGACGGACAGACAGCACCAGGGACTCGGCAGGGTCCCCAAGAGTAACTCCAGTGCTCTGCGTGTCCCTTCCCAAGCCAGATGCCGGCTGACCCCCATCGGAGCACCAAATGCTTCAGGCAGGCTCGGACCACAGGCACGTGGCAAGCAGCCTGCCGCTGGCGTCTGGCCGGGATCAATTTAATCCATCCAACCTGAGGAAATTCAGCTCAGCCAGTTCTGGAAAGCACCAGCGCCTGGAGCAGCAGGCAGGCAGGCAGGCAGGCAGGCAGGCTGTGCTCGCAACCCCGTCCCGCGGCCCTGGCCAGCCTCCAGCTGCCCCGGTACGGCATGGCTGGTCGCTCACCGGAGTTGAGGTGGGGCCAGGGCTGCTCTGGCTGCATCCAGCTCACCGCCGGCTCTGTGCCAGCATGCTGCTGCCCAGAGCATCCCCCAGCTGAGCCAGCCGATGTCCCTGTGCCCAGAGGAGGGCACACACGCTGCTGCTTGCACTGCTGCACACAAGCCCAGGGGCTCCTGCCAGACAAAGCCCAGCCCTGTGCAGGCAGCGCTGGGCAGTGGTGCCCTGGCCAGGGGACGACCAGGACCCATCACTGGGCGCTGCCCGGACCCAAGCAGGAGGCAGTCCTGGCTGCCAAGGGCTGGCAGCTGCCGCCATCATGCCCAAGAGCCTGGGCTGGCATGGGTGAGGTGTCACTAGCCCAGTGTGGCATCAGCCATGAGCTGAGCCCCTGAAGCAAGCAGGGGTGGATGCCAGGACCCTGTGCCTCCCCAGGATCTCCCAACCAAGCCTGCACAGGAGCAAAGGGCTGTGCAGTCAGCAGCTGAGCCAGGATTGATATATTGATCTGGCATCCATAGGGGCGGGAGCTGGGAGGGGTTCGGGCTTTGATCAGCCTCCCGCAGATGAGCAGACATCAAAGGCTGGTGCGTGGGCAGTGGTGGCCTCCCTCTGGGACAGCGGGGAAATCCAGCTGCTGTCCTGCTGGGCATGGCCTGGGCTGGGGGCCCGGATGCCCACGGGGAGCTGGGGCTGGGCTTGGGCAGCCAGAACTGGCACCCCCACCCTTTCTGGTGGCGCTGGGGAGGGGAAAGGGCTGGCAGGGGCCAGGGCATCCCTGGATGAAGCTTATCCCCAGGGAGACATGGGTGCCACAAGGATGGGCAGTCAGGCTCCCTCTCCATGCTGCCGGCACTGGGCCATCCGCCATCCCCAGGAGAAGCAGCAGACCGGGCTGCAGCTGCATCCCAGGGGATGACGGGCAGCGGCGTGGGGTAGCGTGGCCCCTATGGCTGTGCCCAGCTCTGCCCCAAAGGTGGAGGAATGGGAGAGGTGAAGGGAGCAGGGCATATGTTAGTGCAGCTGCTAAGCAGGGGTGACAGGTGGGATAAACGAGCCCGGGCTCTCCAGGGGCCAGTAAATTAGAATCAATAGGAAGCAGGAATCATTTATTTGTTTGATATCGCCTGTTAATTAACTGGGCTGATGTGCATGATGGGGAGCGGCAGGAACCCCTCCACCTGCTCAGCTGGTGCCAATCCATGGGGGCTGGGAATGGCGTGGGGGAGTCCTGTCCCCACCAGCGCAGCATCTGTCCCCGCTCTCAGCAGTGGGGTGGGACGGGGACAGGAGGGGACGGCATGCGAGAAGTCCCCGCAACAGGGCACGGCAAGGCACTAGACGGGGAAGGGGCATGCACGGGGACGCCACGTGGCTGGGGGGCCAGCAGTGCGCACAGTCCCCTGGCTCAGCATCTCCTCCCTGCCAGGAGAGCCTACGGAGAGCAGGGGCTTAGGGCTGCAGGCAATGCCAGACCTCGGCTCCTGCAGCTCCCTGGCTGCTGCGGCACTGGTGTAGGCCACGTGTACGCTCCGCCAGCCGAGTGTACCTCGGACCGGGGCCACCTCTGCGGGCTGCCTCCACCTCCGCCCACATCTGCCCTGTCCCCAGAGCAGCTGGTGGCTGCCCCGGCAGGGCGGCTGGCTGGGCGCTCGTGCACGTGTCACCCGCGCTCCTGGCACATGTCCTTGGCCCTGCCTCGTCCGCGTCGTGCCGGGATCCACACGTCCTTGGCAGCTCCGGCGAGCACAGCTGGCTGGAGATGCGTCCCGAGGCAGCGGTGCCCTCACCAGGGTGCAGGCGAAGAGCTGTACCTGGGCCCCTGCCAGCGGGGTGCTGTGCTGCCCCGGCTCCACAGCCCTGCCTCGGCCCCCCAGCCCCAGGCAGCACCATCACATCCCTCTGTTTTTTTTTTAAAGAATAACATTTCTGCTAAATACTTTAATCAGATTAGTAGCAGTGTGTCTGCAGTGCTGTTAAATCAATGCTCCCCAACACATCTCGGCAGCTAGAAATCAATTACTGTTTAAGCTGTGCCTTGGTCCCTGGCCTGCGATCAATATGGGAGATGTATTACTCTCCCAGAGTCTTTCCCACTAAAAACCTTTCATTTGTATAACAGGAGCTCAGGCAAAGTGCCGATGCCCTCCCCTCCCACCTGCTCCCCGGGGACCAGGCAGCCCCATCCCAGCCCCATGTTGGGCGGCTGCTGGGGGTTACCTGGCTGGGGGGCTGTGTGCCACCGGGTTAGGACAGCCCCTGCTCCGCGGGGAGATATGCAAGACTGGGCCAGCAAGAAGGGGTCCCCCACACACTGGGGTGGCAGGTTAGAGACCCATGGGCAGGAGTGCCTGGAGCCCCCGGAGCTGCCTGGCCCCCGCTGCAGCGTGGCTGGATCCCCTGCCTGACCCAATGCCTGCTGCCCTGGCTTCTGCCCATCACTGCGTCCCCCACCAGGGCACTGCCAGACCCAGGCACCCCACAAGGAGGGTACCACCACTCCCCCTCGTGCCCCTGCGCCAGAGCTTTGCCCCTCTGCAGCACCCTTTCCCCACAGGGCTTTTTCCCCCCTCCTCCATCCTTGTCCCATAATTTGGAGAGTGAGCTCCATTATTCATGATAACGATCTTTAATTAGCTGTGAATATTAATGACTTACTCTGTAATTAATCATGCTTTGCATGCTGGGGAGGGGGTAGCTCCCACCACCACCATGGCTAAGTATGGGTAGGGAGACCCGCTCCAGCGGTGGGGGCAGCCCCGGGGTCCCACCCCACCCCATCCCGGGTGAGATGCGGGGCTGGGGGGAGGTTGCATGGGGTGCTGAGCTGAGACCCTGCATGCGGGGCAGGTGCCGCCAACCTGTCCTACTGCTTTGGGGTCAGCACCCCCACCCACCCCATGCGATGATGGGGAGAAACTGGCCCTCCATAAACACACTGGCAGCTTCCCAGCTGGGGGTCCAGCCTCCTGCCCCCAGACCCAGGCTGAGGGGTGCTGTGAGGCACAGTGGGGTGCTGCTCTCACCCTGCTCCCTGCCCTGGTCCTGCTTTAAGAGCTGGGAGCAACCTGGGCTGTGCTGGGATCATATCCCCCCACCCAGCTCCTGGCGGTGCCTGGTGAGGGATGAAAAGTGGCTTTCAAGCCATCACGTCCTCTTCTCCAGCAGGCTCCAGGCTGGGTCCTACCTCGGGGCTGCCAGGCCAAAGCACTCACCTGCGCGGGGCAGGTCTGCATTTGCCGAATCCCAGTCTCACCCCTATGCAGCTGCGGTGCCCTGCCTGAAGCAGGCAGGCACCATCCTGCCCACAGCTCCCTGCCGATCTGCCTGGCGCATTGCCTCTCAGCTCCTGCTGGCAAGGAATTTGCGTAGTCCCAAATCCTGCCTGGTCACCCCAAATGTGGCTCTCACCTTCCCTGCACCAAGGGTAAACTGAGGCACTGGGGCTGGCAGTGCAGGGAGAGCCCCTACGCTGGTCTCACATGCCTGTCCCCATCCTGACACGATAGGGACATCCCAGGTGCCGGGTGGGAGTGCCAGGGTTGGGTGCCCCGGCTGCCCTGGTGGCGTGTGGCAAGCGGAGGCACCCGCTGCCCGCTGGAGACCCCTGCCTGCCCCCGCCAAGTGCTCCCCTGAGGGCAGAGTTTGCTTAAACAGAGACAGATTTAACTATTTCCATTACAGCTAAATGATGAGGCCCATAAACTTTATGGCTCCGTGCGCGCGAGAGCGGCTCTAATGGCCTTCGCCATCTGGAGGAGACGGCTCCGTGGGGGACTCGCCGCCCGCCTGCCCGCCTGCCGCCAGGACCTGCGCGCCGAGCCAGCACCTTCCCGGCACTAGCAGCGGCGCGGGGCTGCCAGCACCTGCGGGTGGTACGATGCCGCCGGCTCTCCGTGCGGGGCCGGCTGTGTTTGACCCCGATGTGATCCTGCCGTGGAGCAGATGCGCTGGACGCGGAGGTGGCTAATACTAGCGCTTGTGGGGGTCCGCAGCCCTGCCTGTGCCCACACTGCAGCGGGGTGATGAGAGGGCACCCCTGGGTGCCTCTTCCTCGCGTCCTCTGCTCCACTGCTCTGCAGGGGTGGGCTGGGGGTAGGTACTCGCTTTGGTCCTGCCTGTGCCTCCAAATGCTGTGGCCTCCAGCACAGTCCCCGCCACTTCTCCGCCGGTGCTGTGCTGCAGGATCCGTCCCTGGCGGGAGCAGGCAGGCTGCCCAGCGAGGCCGTGCTCTGCACGCCCGACCGCCCCTGAATAGCCCCAGCCTGATGCCTGCTGGCTGCTGATTGTGGCGGGGATGCGGGGGGGGGCGTGGGGCGCCAGCACCAATTAGCCCCTACAAAGGGCTGCTGGTGGTATCGCTGCGGTCCAGGCAGGGATACTGCTGGGCTGGCGGTCCAGGCAGGGTGCTACGGGCACAGCCCTCTCCTCTGGAGGGGTGGAGGGACGGACTGGTGCAGGTGAGGACACACAAACCATCGCCTCCGTGCTGCTAACCCCTGATTTTTGTGGCTCTCATGGCAGCACCTCCATGGCACAGAGCCTCGCCCCATGATCATGGGCCAGGCTTGCTATGGGGGAGCAGGAGCAATGGGAACATGGCTGCATGGCCACCGCCGGCCAGGGTAGGAGGGCTCTGGGGCTGCTAGCAGCTGGCCCCCGCGCTGCGAGTGAGGGCTGCTGGCATGGTGCTGCAGCAGAGGATTAGGTTTGGTGCAGGGGAGCTAGGCGAGATGCTTTGAAGTCTCATAAATATGAATCAGTGGCTTGGGGCGGGAGCGGAGGGTCTACGGCTAATCTCTCCCTTGCCATGGTGACAGGTGTGACAAACAGCGTGGGGGCCAGCAGGCAAGGGCAGGGGGCAGGCAGGGGACAAGAGATGGGGCTGCCCTGCTGACACGAAGGGCAGCGCTGGCCAAGGGGGGCAGGTGGCTGTGGTGTGCTAGGGTGCTGCACCCCGGGGAGCCTCCCCCATCCTCGCACTCACCCCAGCTCCCTGTCCCCTCACCCTGGCAGGGTGCTGTCCCCAGGGATGCTGGCACCCCTCAAGGCAGCGGACCCCAGGGCAGAGGCGGTGGCGTGGCTGCTGGCAGTGGCCAGCTGGCACGGTACTGAGGGTGCCCGAGCTTGCCACCAGCGGCCAGGCAGGGAGTGCAACAGATGCAGGATGGGGCCCGTCGGGGCCAGCCGTGCGGGCAGCGGGCAGCTGCCTGGGCTCAGCCCTGCTGGGTGCTTGGGCAGGGGTGCAGGCACAGTTGGGGCTGGGGGGGCCACAGGTGGGGAAGGGACCCACCCCTGTCCCCAGCTCATCCCACCACCAGCCCAGCCCCCATATGAGCTGTTAGAGCCCCCACGGGTCCTGGACGGCTCCCATCGATCCAGGCCCCGGTGCCATCTGCTCGGCGGTGCTGTGGCCCTGCCTGCCGTACCCCGGGCTCCATGGAGATGTCATGTTTGGGTCCGCTCCTCCTGTGACAGCCTGAAGCCCTTGGTGCTCTCCTAGGAGACAGTAACTAGAGCGGATGCTTGCTTCTAGCAGGACGTGACTGGGGCTTGCAGAAGAGTTTCAGAGATCAATTTGGAGGTTGTTTTGATGCTCTCCTGGTTGCAGGATGGTGGTGGCAGCTGCTTGCTCAGCCCAGGGGACCATGCGTGGACAAGCACTGGCTGGCGATGCACGGTGGGGCTCAGCGAAACTGTTTGGGCTCGTATGAGCCACAGGGCAGGCTGTCAGCTTCACAGCCCCATGAAGGCTGCAGATGCTGGCAGTGAAGCTGCTGTTTGCTCCAAGGGCTGGCCTCTCTCTCCCAGCACCCATGGCCCGGGATGCTGTGCCTCCGGGCTGGGGCAGAGCGGTGAGCAGGGGATGCCATCCCGGTCCCGAGCGCTTGCTGGAGGACAGGGAGGGGAGAGCGAGGGCTGGAGCGACGTCACGGCAGGAAGACAGACAAATGCAGAGCAGATGTTTAATTATCAGCACAGTGTTCTTGGATCCCTGGAAATCTCTGCATCCAAATGTAGATGTTTTACGAGAGCATACGCTTCTGCCGAGAGCTGAGGCTGTAACAGAGTGCGCACAAGCCGGCCACCCCACCTTCCCACGGACCCTGTATCGCCGGGGCTGGTGCAGTTTGACTCTGCTGGGGATGGGGCATCCATGGGGCTGGAGCCGGGCTGCAGAGAGCCACCAGGAACTGCGTGCGGCTCTCAGGGACAAAGCTCTGCCACGGGCTTGCAGCCCCAGAGGCACAGCCCTCCGTCCATCCTGCCGCATCCCACTCTGCAAGGACTCACTGGGATGCAACGGCTGGCCCTGGCACCCTGCCGGGAGCCTGGCCAAGCACAGGGGCAGGCCGGGGCTGGAAACTGCCTTTTTATGCCCATCACCTCTCACAGCCAGTCTTTACTGGCCCAGGCAACTTGTAGACATTTCTTAAAGTCCTTTGAGACCTTTGAGGTCTCTGTTTTACACTGTAAGAATTGCTGGGTATAGGTGTGTGTGTCATCCCTGCGGACAGGCTGTCTCTCCCGTATCTCACATCCCTCCCATGGCCCTTGGCTGTTCTCCGGCGCGCCTGGGGCAGGTGGAGGCCTCTGTTGTCAGCAGAGCAGGAGTTGAGGGAGGCACAGGCAGGGCAGGCAGCAGAGCCACCCAGGGCTCTGGGCTGGCCCGAGCTTTGCACACCGCTTGCCTCTTGGCTGCTGGCGGAGTTGGAAAGGCTGCCTGCCCTCCCGCGGGCCACGTGCCTCTGTAGGTCGCTTGAGACAGGGATGTCCCTCCAGACACCCCAGCTTGAGGCTGCAGCCAGATGTGGGGCTTGTCTCCAGCCCAGAGCCCAGTGGCGTGTCTCTGTAGTAGCATCAGCCAGGCAAGGGCTGGCTGAGGGCAGCCCCGGTCTCCTTGCCTGGGCACGCGGGCACGGCGAACCCGGCTGGGCCAAATAAAGGAGTCAGCAAGAAGAAACAAATACAGGCTGGTTCTCACCCACGGGCAGGAGTGAGGGGCACTGGGGCAGAAAGCATTGAAGACCCCTCTCTGGCATCACCGCAAGAGACCTCTGCAGCCCGGGGGAGCCCCCCCCAGGGCTTTGCCGCAGGAGCGGGTTCGGCACAGGGGCACTGGGCTTCCCTGAGTGCCCCCCGACAGTCCCGCAGAGCTGCTGGGAACATGCCGGTGCTGAGGGAGGGATTTCCAACGGTACATCAGGGATGCCGGCGGTCTCTCCCCAGCGTGACCGGCTCATCCCTGGCAGCCCAGCCTGCCTTCCCTGCTCCGCAGTCGCCGCGTCCCCTGAGGCTGTAAACATTTTGGATTCCCTGCCTCGCCTGCTCAGGCACCTTGCAGATTCAGGGCATGTTGCTGTCTTAAAACCTATCAGGTTTCCTGTCACCTCCCGGGGCCCATGAATCTGCGGGCTGGTGGTGGAGCTGGGACTGAAATCACCCTGCGGGGAAGCGGCTCTGCACACCCCTTGCACCACCTCCAGCTCCCAACGCGGCTCCTCAGCCCACAGGTTTATAATTGCCCCCAACCCACGGGAAACTGCTCCAGCCCCACAGCGGGGAGAGCAGTCCCCAGCATGCTGAAACAGGCTGCTCTTCCCCAGCTCAGCTGGAGCTCCCAGGGACATCCCCGGCATCAGGTACCACCTCCAGACGTGGCTGGTGCCATGCCCTGGCTGCCAGCTCTGCCGGCAGGCTCAGAGCTAGGGCAGGCAAAGGGCCCATCACTCCTGCCAGACTAATAATCCAGGACTTAGAGGCCGGGACATTTTTCTTGCCACTGTCACACTGCTTGGACATGCTGGCTGTATCCCTGCCCCTGGGGGAGGGTGGAATTAGCGATGCCATGAGTGCCGGAGCCCCGCCGGGCAGCGGCGAACAAGGGCTACATGCACAGCCGACAACCCCAAACCCTCATAAATCTCCCTCGCATGGCCCATGGCTCACCTAAGTAGATTTGATTTGTCAAATATTAAAATTAATTTAGGATTGAGTGGTGGCCTGTGTGCGCGCTCTGCTCTCCTGCCTTCCCCCCGCCGCCACCTCTGCTCCTGCCCAATGCATCATCCCCAGCCCCACGCTCTCGCCCCAGCCGGGGTGCCGGGAGCCGGGATAAATCATCCTGCCGCCGCGCTCAAAGACGAGCCAATTGCTTGCTCGGCGGCAGGGGATCACAGGGGAAATCACACCGCGTGCCGCCCGCTCCGTGCCGGGGGCGGGGGAGACGCCACGCTTAGGCAGAGATTTATTTATTTGATTTTACTGGGCTGGGATTTTTTTTTTTTTTCATCTCTCAAACGCTCGCCAGGGAATTGCAGCCCCTGGAATATTAATGCCACGCTGGACGCCAGCTCGTTAAAATGTCACCTGGCTGTAATTTCTCCTGCGCTTATTATTCCCCGGGGACCACGAGCTCCCATCCCTCCCTGCCCGCGGCGGTCCCGGCACGCGGGGCAGCCCTGCCCGTCCCCTTTGCTGCAGCATGAGCGCTGCTCCATCACGTCGCCCGAAATGTTCCTGGCCCTCTTCCACCACCGCAGCGGTGGGCTGCACCACCTCCGGCATCTCCTGCTGAGCCGAACCCCGGGGACCGGTGCTGGGAGAGCCCCGTGCCACTGGCCAGCACCAGTGTGGTGCAAACCAGCCTGGCCGGCACAAGGATTGAGGGATGCCGGCGTGGGCAGGGGTGGGCCAGGCAGGGGGTCGGGCAGCGGGCAGTGCCGGTGCGGGCTGGGGGCAGGGTGGCACGGGGAACAGCTGCCTTAAGGAAACTTTGGCTCAGTTCCTGCAAATTAATGTTTTTTTCCCAAACAGTTTCCCGGCGCTAAGCGCGACGCGGGGAGCAATTATCTTTAGTGTCGATGTTATTACCATAAAAATTGCATTGAGGACTTTTCTCCTCCGATTAGAAAGTTAACGATCATCACTGCCTTCATTGTTCCCCGCACCGTGCTTGCTCTAATAAAGAGTCTGTGCACTTTACTTTTCACTTAGCATGAAAATTACCCAGCTGCTGCTGCGTGCGCCTGTGCAGCCCCCGCGCTCGCCTCCCTGTGACGGGCCCCTGGCAGGTACCGGTGGGGAGCAGCCGCCGGCACGCTGGGGACAGCCGGACCGACCTTCGACCTTCGGGCTTCCCCGCACGGTGGGGGCCGGGGGTCGGCTTGGGGTGGGGGATGCCATGGGAGCACCTGAGGGATGCTTTTCCATGCACTCTCCTCCAGGGATGTGCCATCAGCAGTCGCTGTCCATGCCCATCTGCTGGGCATCCCCGGCTCCCCAAAACCCAAATCCGCTGGGGATCACACTTGCTCCCCTCGCCGAGGGCTTGGAGTCGCTGGGATGGGTCCAGCCTTGCTGTGGCCGCTGTGTGCTCTCCCCGGCACCCAGCATGAGCCTCTGCCACGGCTCTCCATCCACAGCCAAGCCGGGGATCCCTCCTGGCCACAATCCTGTTACCCCTCGTGGGCTGGGGGTGCGGGGTGAGCCCTGCCGCTCCCAGCTGCTTGCCTGCCCCGGCACGCAGGCAGCACAGCATTGCTGCTCACAGCGAGCCGGCACTGTGCCTGCCTGTGGGCATCCACGCTCCGGCACTCGCCGTCCATCCCACCGGCTGTGATTTTCACAGGGAATATTTGTATCGTTTTGCTCAATACCAGCGTAGCTCTTTAAATTCTCCAAGTGCTGTAAAAATCTTAGCTAATCTTCAGAGAGCATTTTTTTTCTGAAGCTCTTCATTACTCCCTAATTGTTCAAACTTCTCTTCTTTTCCTTCTGATTAAAAGCAGATTTTAAAAGTGCAGTTCAGTTTCTCAGCTATTTTCAAGTCAAATGGATTCCATCCCCCTCTCCATGTATTAATAACCTGTTCTCGTGCATCCCCCAGTGAGCCAGTAAAAGCCCTTCTGAGCAGAGACAAGGTGACAGCAGCGCTCCGGAGGGAGCGATTGGAAGGGGGTTACAGCTTGGAGGGAGAGAGATCCATCCATCCAGCTATCTATCATCCACCCCGCTATCATCCATCTACCAGAGAAATAACATTTGCAATTCCGCTTTAGCTCTTCCTAATAATCATTAATTTTTTTTTTTTAATGTTCCCAACCAGTAGCAGGAGGAGACGCGGGGGTTTGGGGCAGCGCCGTGGGGTTTGGGGAGGGGGTGGGAGCGGAGGGGGTACGGTGGGGTACTGGGAGGGGTGCAGAGGCTGGTGTGTCTGTATGCTGGTGTGTGGGATGGCTGCAATGCCAGGAAGCTGGATGAGGGGAAAGCAGGAGAACCCAGCACTGGTCCCCAGCACATCCCGCAGCGGGAGGGAGCACGGGCCAGGCTGGAGAAGCATCTTTCCAAAGGGATTGCAGGATGCGGGGACTCTGGGGGTGAAGAGCAGGTGTGGTGGTGTCCTGGGCTCTGCCCCTGCCTGGCAGGGTGAGCCTTGTGACAGTCCTGGGTGGTCACAGACAGCACCCAAAGGCGCAGCGTGCATCATCCTCTCACAGTCCCCTGGGACCGGTCCCAAGGACTCCTGCTCCCTCTGGCTGCTAACGCCGGACCCCCCTGCAGAGCCGTGGCCCCCAGCCCGGCTGGCCTGCCGCAGGAGACAGGGCAGTGATGGATTGCAGCACTTACACATCTTCCCAGGGAGGAAATGCCAGGTCCTGCGGGGCTCTGTCAGCTGTCGGCAGCAGGCAGGGCAGGACCGCGGCCCTGCTGGGGACTGGATGCCAGTTTCTGATGAGTGACACAGAAGGAAGGAGGGGGAATCCCAGGTGCCACTGCCCAGCCCGAGTGCTTCTTCCCTCTCTTGGGCACCTTCGCTCCTTTTAGTTACCACCGCACAACCCGCCTCGGACAGGGGCAATGGCCCCGTAAAGCACCTGCACTCATCTGGAGGTGCTGGGAGGAGACCCCAGCACGGCCCAGGGGATGAGCCGCCACAGTTGATGGTCCTGCTCTCCAGTGGGCTTCAGACCTGCCCTCAGGTTGGTTTGCACCAGCCACTTGCTGCTCTTAGACCATCATCCCCCAGTGACAGTGATGATAAAAGTGTTAGAGCTTGTGAGCCACCTCTTTGGTCACCAGGGTCCCTCAGACCCAGTCTAAGACACGCCTCTGCAGCTCTGAGCTTTGGTGTCCTCCTGGACGGGTACGCAGGAGCCCTGCACCCCCAGTCACATCCATGGCAAGTCCAAGATGTCCCCTGTGCCTGGCTGGAGAGATCTCCTCTTCAAAGTTCTCCTCATCCCTCTGGAAGGTTCAGGCCACCCCTCACGCTTCCCAGGGAGCAGTGTGGGACAATCCCAGGGAGCCAATGGGGCCGGGAGGTTCCAGAGCCAGGGGAGGTACCAGGGGCTGGCACCGGCACCTGGGAGAGGCTGCAGGCAGGGTCCCCCACACCAGGCTCAAACCTTTAGGAGATGCCAGCAGGCTCATGGCTGTGGCTATGCCGTGGGTGGACCAATGCTGGTGGCCCAGGCACAGGGAGAGCCGCTGTGTGCCGGGGTGCCGGTGTCCCCTCGGCTGGCCTGTCCCGGCAGATGGCAGCAGGGACACGCCGCAGCCTGGCAGCGCGTGGGGACCTGCCTCGCGCCCCGACCTTGGAATAATCTTCAGTAGGATTAAGAGCTTAAATGTATCCGTGTAATTGCCAGGCCCCTGCTGAGCTGGAGAGAGTGTGAGTGCCAGCATAGGGAGGCAGTGCCCAGGCATGCCTGCTGGTGCTGCCACCACCGTGGGCACCGCCGGGAGCCACCACCCTGAGCATGATGGACGGTGCAGGCGGGCGGCTCAAGAGGAGAGGGCACTTGGTGTGGACAAAGGAGGACACCAAGTGTGCAGAGCCCTGGGTGAGCTGCCCACACCTCCCCGGCACGGCCTCGGCCCTGCAACACCATGCAGGATGCTCCTGGGCACCTCTCCAGGCACCCCTCTGGGCACCCCTCCGGGCACCCGTCCGGCACCCACCAGCCTTGCACCCAGGGAAGGACGCAGGGCTGCTCCTGTACGTGCCTTGAGGAATAAGGAGGGCTCAGCCAGGACGCCGGCGGCCAGTGGAGCGTGTGTGTCCTGCCGGTCTGAGCCTGCCTGGGCGGATGATCCGGAAGGACTCATTCCTCTGGCCGGGAGGAGTGGGGCACGTGGCTGGCAGTGTCTGGATCTGTAGGGTGCTCAGTGTGGGTTTTCTGCACGCATAAGCAATCAGAAGACGTTCAGGGTTGGCAGAGGTGCCAGGGGGTTTCAGACACCCTCGAGGAGCACCCAGGTGCTGGGCTAGGGACACCTAGAGTACCAGCCGGGTACCAGCCAGCACCCTGGTCCCGGCCCATCCGGCTGGCACGGGGCTTGGCACAGAGCAGGGAGCTGCCATCCCAGCCCCCTCCCTATCTGCCTAATGGTCCCTGACATTTAAATGAGATTTAGTGCTCAGCCCGATGCTGAATATTCATGAGCCCACGCGGCCCTGACAGCCCGGCTGGGGCTGCTCTCATGATTAATAATTTGTTTTTCCCTTTACTGTAAACCTCACCTGCACTCGCTGCTTGCTCTGGCTCCGCCAGCCCCGTTGCTGCTGGGGAGTACCCATACCCTTGCCCAGGGGGTCCTTCACCTCCCTGCCTGATGTGGGGCACCCACTGCGGGGCCTGGCAGCCCCCCAGGCACCCAACCAGGGGGTGAGCGGCACTGGCCAAGCACCAGGAAACCTCTTCATTGCTCCAAGTGGGCCAAGCCCTGGGCAAGGGGAGCAAGCATCCTGCCTGCTCCTGCCCACTCCTGCCCGCGGAGGCAGCCCCAGATACCTGCCCTCCACAAAGGACCCCTGGGGATCCTGCGTGGGCCACCCCATGGAGGATCCTGCTGGCCACAGCAGTGCTGTCCCTTGCCCCCTCCCTGTGCCCTGGGCTGGGTGCAGACATAAGCCTATGGCGGTGGGTCCTGGGGTAATTCCAGTTGCCCCCAAATAGAGACACCCTGGAGAGATGCAACCAAGTCCTCCTGCTGCTTGCATGCTGGGCTCCATCTCCGTTGGCACCAGCCCAGGCGGTGCCAAGGCTGCCGGGCTCTCCCAGGCAGACAGGCAGCGGGCAGGCAGCCTCCAGCTGCAGCACAGCCCGCAGCCCACGAGCCCAGCGTCCGGGACCTGCTTTTGGTGCTATTTGCCTGGTTTGTGGCAGGTGCAGATGTTCCCACTGCAAATCTAGCATAGAAGTGCCCAGCCCCGCCTCGGACACCCTGCCCTCCCTTGCGTCCGTCCCCAAGGTCACTGGTCCCAGGACCCTTGCTTCCCATCTCTCTGCCTGCTGGCTGCGGTGTGGAGGTGTGCGCTGTGGCACAGCCGAGCGGGACCAGCCCCAGGGACGTCCCATGGGACCTGGAGGGAGCCGGGGGGCCAGGCTGCCATCTCCCCTCCGGCTCGGCAGCTTGGCTCCAGCAGCTCTGCGCAAATTGCATAAATATTCATGGCGAACCGAAGGAAATGTGACTGTCCCAGCTGATTACATGCGCCCGTCCTGAAGGCTGCGGCTGCTCCCCAGGTACTGCTGGCCGAGCGCCTGCCGCATGGCGAGAGGCGGTGGGGGCACCCCGTGCTGCCCATCTGCAGCATGGTGCTGGGCATGAAGCTGCTGGGACCGCGCACAGGGCTGGAACAAGGGCTGCGGGCTGGGGACATGCTCATCCTCACCCCTTCCACAAGCTCAAGCCAAGGATAAGGCTTTTCCAGAGAAGGTCCCGAGACACCCAGGGCTTTTCTGGAATGCCCCACCAGCCTCGCTACCGGGCTCAGGGACTGTCCTGAGTGCAGTCCTGGGATGCCTGCTCCCTGGTGACATGTCACACCCACTTTGGTGACCGTGGCACATTCAGCACTGCCTCCGCTCCCGAGTGCCTTGGGCAAACGTGGGCAGGGAGCGGGACAGAGCTGCTGGGAGGAGCCCTGGGAGGCAGCCCGGCTGGGATCCCTGCACACTGCAGAGATTAATCCCCCGCAGACCTGAGCAAGGTGCTGGGCTAATAGCCTGATTTATTCCTTCCCGTCTCTCCAGAGCACGCGAGGTTCCCCACTGTGTCCTGAACGACCTCAGGCATAATACCATGCACAATCCTATTAACGCCGCCCTGCCACGCGCTCCCTGCTTAGCGCCGCCACTTGCCAATGCAATTTCCCCATGATATATGGGAAAAATAATTGAACTATATTTGAAAATATATTGAGAATTACGGCTCGCACCCGGCGGGATTTATAGGGGCCATATTTCACAAAACCACAGTCCCGCACACCGAGGCGCCTGGTGCTCCCGGGGAACCGGAGGAGAGACCTGTGATCACGGTGGGTGCACGCACGGGGCCAGGCAATGGGGAAACTGGTCCCACCACGCTCGTGGGGCTCAGTGCCTGCCCACGGGAGTCGGTGCAGGGCACAAGGGACAGCCCTGTGCCCTGGGAGCACGTTAGGGGTGCCACAGGAGCAGGCGTTGGGCGCAGCAGGCACAGAGCACCCAGCTGTGCCGGGAGCTGAGGCGGCAGCTGCAGCCGCGGGTGCAGCCATGTGGGCACGGCCACTGCCAGCCAGAGCCGGGCTGAGCTTAATCCCCTCCTGGCGGGAGGGAGGAAACGCTCCTGGCATCACGCTGCCTGCTCAGCTGCACGGCTCTGCTCGCCATGCCAGGTGTCCAGTTAGCCGGGTGCTGGCATCCCCTGGCCTGCCGCGGGGTGTCCCCTCAAGGGGCTGGTGGCTCCCCGGCCAGGCCAAACCTGGAGGTTTGGGAAGGGAGGCAGGGAAGGGGCCAAGGGCTCTGTGCAGAGCTTCGAGACCTGCAACCCTCCACAGCCACCTCTCTAGCCCCTCTGGCCCTGACACTGCCCTGCCTGCGGAGCAGGATTTCCCTGCCTGGCTCTGGATGCCCGATGCAGTGACAGTGGCTTGGTGCCCAAGGGACACGTCCCTTCCCTCCTCATCCCCAGCCCTGCCTCCCACACTGCCCCCCTGCTCCCTGTCCACATGCCCCGGGCACCCCTGCCCCAGCCCTGGCGGCCCGGGTTGCCATGCCGGGCACGTCCTCAGCACCGTGGGTGCTGCCGGCACAGGTGCCGTGGGGAACATTAATCTTTAATTTCCTGTCAAAGCCTCTCGGTGGAGGGAGCAGCGCCTGGCACGGGGGCACAGCAGATGCCCGCTGCAATCGGGGGACCAGCAGGCAGGCTGCCCTGGGGCATGGGGGGCTCGGCTGGGGCACCCAGCCCTCCGCCGCATCCCGCAGCTGCGCAGCTCCACGCCTGAGGCGAGCAGGGAGCGGCGGTGACAGATATGTGCCTGCCCATGGGGAGGAAGAGGAGGGAGGCAGCGATGCTGCCCAGCTGAAGAAGCTCCCCCAGGGCCGCCGGCTGCCCGGGCTGAGCAGGGAGATGATGTGGGGGGAGCCCACCCTCTCCCTGGCCCTGCCTGGCCCCACTGCCCTCGTAGCCGCCCCTGCAAGGGGAGCAGGCGGGGATGGGGCGTCTTTGTGAGCAGCTTCCAGGACCGCGGGGCCGGAGAGCCTTCATCCCTGTGGCCCATTAAAGGGATCCCAGGGCATCGCTGTCTGGAGGAAACTCCCGGCGTGCCCTGGGGAAGGGGAGCTATAAATAGCCTCCCGGCGCAGGGCGGAGGGGACTGTTTGGGAAACCGCTTTGTGATCAGGACAAAGAAGAGGCGTCTTTGCACTTGCTCTTCATTAGCTGCCTTCCTCTGGCTGGCCGGGCCAGGATGCGCTCGCATCGAACGACAGCAGGATGTAGCTGCCGGTGTCAAGGACGCGAACAATAAGGGCTTTAAATAGCAGCACTGCCTTTGAAACCCGCTCGCCTGCGCCGCAGACAGAGCCCGGGAAAATTGTGCGGCGCGAGAAGACGGGGGATGCGGGAGCGAGGGTGCCCTCGCCCCCGTGAAGGGTCCCCCCAGTGCCACGGCTGCTGCCCGTGGGCAGGCGGTGCTCTGGCCGGGACACACGGATCCCTGCCCAGGAGCGGTCTGGGATGCCCAGGCGGATCCATCTTGGCCCCTCCAGCAGCTCCCAGAGCAGCAGAGTTCAAAGCTCCCCTTGTACGGTCCCCTGCAGCCCTGGGCGTGCGGTTAATTAGCAGCACCTCCCCGCGCTGCCAGAAAAGTGCCCCTTGGTTGCTGTCTGCTTTCCTCTCCCTCTGGCTCCCGGGCTCTGATCTCTTCCCGCCTTCCTCCAGGAGATGAAAGAGCCCCACGGGGGCTGCCAGCGGTCCCCCCCCAGTGCTGGGCACAGAGGCATCTCTTCACCTCCACCAAGATGAGCCAAACAGCCAAGCGGTGTCCGGCGGTGCTGGCAGGGATTTGGTGGCACATGAGATGGGGATAGAAGGTGCTCTGCTGTCTTGGGGAGTCCAGCTCCAAGCTGTGCTGGTGCAGGAGGGTCCCAGCCCTTGGTCGGACACGGGGTTGGGCACCCGGGAGCTGCACATCAGGCTGATGGAGAGAGATGGGAGCCGGCAAGCCACGTGTGGGCACGTGTGTGTGCACGGGGGGGCCTGGCTGTGCGTATTAGCAGGCCCTTAAATCAACATAGCACTTCAGACAGGAAGGAAATAGGCTTTGCCGACGGCAGGAGAGGCACTTGCTTTGTGCACATTACAGAACATCAGGAAAATGTCAAATTTACATAAAAATGATACAAACTCATTGGAAGAAACATGCATCCAATTATCGGCCCCAGCGCTGGCACGGCTCCGCAGCCAGAGGCTGGCCGGCCGGCTGGTTGCAAGGGACCCAGCCCCAGGGCACGCATTTCATCTCTGGGTGTTTAACATCAAAGCAACAAACAGCCCCGGCTCTGCTGTCCGCCCTGCTCGCCCGCTCGCTCCCGCCGGCTGCCACGCAGCCCAGGCACACCGGGTGCAGGGCAGGGGTGGCAGTGCCCGGCTGCGCCTGGGTGGGGTTTGGTCCTGCTCCTGCCAGGGCATGGTGGGGACGGGGCCATGCAGCTGCAGCATCCCTGTATGGCAGGGCCATTGGGGGAAGGTGGGGGCACCGCTGAGCAGCCCGGAGTAGCAAGGAAGGAGAGCCTGCTGGTGCAAAACCCCTCGAAGATTTTGCTGGCGTCAGGCTGGGACCGTGTTCCTGGCTCTGTGCCAGGCTGTCCCAGTGGCCCCTTCCCTCCTTCCTGCTCCCGCCTTTCCCAGAGAACGGCCACCGGCATCCCCACAGCTGGGAGAAGCCACATCTGACATGTCCCTCCTGCTGTGGCCACACAGCTGGGCAGCATGGGCTGGGCACGACAGCCTGCATTCACCCTGGGGCTGGGGGTACCCGGGGGGGACGGGGGCTGGACATGGGGACATGGGGAGGTGTGTCCCCAGTGGGTGTCCTCCAGCCATGCCCGCTCCCTGCCCGTGCTGGCATCCCACCCTGCTGCCCAGGATTGATGGCCCGTCCTGCGGCCCCTTCCCGGCACACTGAACGCTACGTTTCTATCCCTGCCGCCCACCGGGATTGATGTCTCACTGAGCGCAGGCAGGGCCGTAATTCACGCCCGGGAGCTGGGCTCCCAGCTCGTTACTCATTGGGCACCGTCACCACGTGAGTTACGGCTCTGCCTCGTGCCGGGACACCTCAGCCGTGAGGGATCAGCACATGGGGGGACACAGCTGAGGTGGGGCTGGGACGGGAGACAAACCTCTCTGAGCATCCCATGGGCTGGCAACCCCAGCACACCCACGTGCGACCCGCCAGCCACCTCCATCCCTGGCAGTGGGGCGGGAGGTGGGCACACGTGGCCCCTGAGGAGGGATGCTGGGGTCCCGGCCGGGGGCGGAGGGTGGCACCGGACCTGGGATTCCCCGCGCCGCACCCACCGGCTGGTGCCCAGGCTGTAGTGCGCCGGGGAGGCTGATGAGCTGTTAATTACAGGTGCTGCTTGGCTGGTGCAGCGCGTCTCTGCTGTTCGGCTGGCAGAGCTGTGCGGCGGGTGACACACTCCATGATAAATTGATATCCCGTTTAGCATCAATTTTCCCTTCTCTGGTGGCAGACAGCTGTGCTAATGGGATGGGACAAGTGAAAATGAAATAACAGGCCCTGAGCACACCGGCACGCGCCGCACCACTGGCCTTCCTGCACAGCTGTCGCTCCCCGAGAGACAGGCAGGACCCCACGCACCCCGGGCTGGGGGAGCCGTGGGGCTAGCAGCCTGCAGGCAGGGCTGATGTGTGCCGGCTGCATGCGGCTTGCCGGGTTGCTGTTGCACACCCGGGGCAGGTTTGTGACACGCGGTGTGCCAGGGCTTGGTGCCACCGCCAAGCCTGGTGCTTGCAGAGCACGCAGCGCCCGGGGGGAGCCGCTTGTTGCAGCGGGCTTTGAGGCGGGCGTTGGAAGAGGGCTGGTTGCAGCATGCCCAGCTCTCAGTGGTCAGCGTGGGGGTGCCTGGTGTCTGCATCTGTTTGGTGTTTGCAATGCATTTAGAGGGTGGTGCCTTGGCATGTTTCCTCTTTAGAGCGCAGCACACAACAAGGAGCCAGAGAAGCATTTGGTTGCCATTCAGTGCCCATACTATGTTGGGTATTTGCAACACACACAATGCCCGAGCTGACGTGTGCAGCACCCCCATTTCCCGCGCCACGTTTGGTGTACGGAATAGCCCGTGGCACTCTGTACCCACACTCATAGAGCTCTTTTTGGCATGCTCAGCACCAGCCACACGCTTGTTATCAGGAGTGTATTTGTCAAATTGGTGCCTGCAGTGTGTTTGCAGTCATGGTGTGTGCAGTGCTTGATGCCCACGGTTTGCTTGATAATTGCAGAGTGCTCAGCACTTAATACCTGTGGCATCGTTGTTATTTGCACAGTGCTCGCACTCAGCGTCGGCAGTGCTTGGCACACGTGGTGTGCTCGGGGTGTGGGGCCCACCACCACTGGTGTCTGCAGCACCTTCAGCGTTTGGTGTCAGCTGTGGTTTCATGTTTGCCAAGCACTCAGCAATCTCTGCAGGCACCGTTTCGTATTCAAGGTGTGCCCAGCGCCTGTTAGATTTGGCATTTGCAGCATACTCAGTGCTCGCACTGCCCTGCTCTCTGCTGTGTGCTCAGTGTTTTGGTCCCTGTGGTGTGATCAGTGTTCACAGCGGACTTCTGGCACTGTGGCCGGTGCTCAGTGCCAGTGCTGCATGCAGCGCTTGCGGTGGGCTCAGCCTGCGGCGCCTGCGGCGTGCTCCTGCTGCCCGTGCACTCCCCGCTCACTCCCGCAGGTGTGTGTGCTTGCTGCTTGCCATGCATCCAGCCCACAGTGCCTGATGCGCTGCTCGCTTGCTGTGTACTTTGCGATCGCAGCCCATGGTATGGTCGGTACAAGCTTCCTGATGCTTTTGCTATTTACAGAGCTTGTTGCACAGCGTTGGTGGTGTTTCTGCTATTTAGCCTGTGGTTGGTGCCAGATGCCAGCCCGCTTTGGAGCAGCAGCATGCTCTGTGCGCGCTGCTAGCTCAGGCGCTCGCATTAGCAGTGCCATCAGCCCGTGCTTTCCCTGCCGAGGCTCGCTCAGCAGCGCACTCAGCAGTCACAGCCTGCCGTGCATCCCATGTTCACAGAGCAGCTTTCAGTGCCTGTGGCACACATGGCACTGTCAGTGCCCTCAGTGCTCGGCGTCAGCCACCTGTTTGCAGGGAGCTGGCACTTGGTGCCTGAAGGCATTGCATTTGCAATGGCCCAGCTCACGTCTGGGGTCGACGCTTCCAGGATGCTCAGCAGTCAGATGCTTTCCCTATTCACAGCGTGCTCAGGATGAAGCCCAGCGAGGTGTTAGGCATTTGCAGCATGCTCCATGCTTGGTGCCAGCGGTGTGCCCGGGTTTGCAGCACACGGGGTGCTGAAGGCACCCGGCTCCGCAGTGCCTGGCATGGCACACGCGGCATGTTTGCTGTTAGCCATGTGCTCCGCAGCAGGCAGTACCCGCCATGCTGCTCAGCGCTCGTGGCCCATGCTGGGGCTGATTGATGCGGTGTGCTTGGCAGCCAGCTGTGCGCTGTGCCCGTGGCACGCTCAGCCCCAGGGCCCACCGCTGGGCTGGATCCCAGCCCCAGGAGCTGGGCTGTGGAGCTTGCATCGGGACTTCCCAGCGGCCTCCTCCAAATTCCTGCTCCCCCCTGCAGTCCGGCCACCACCTCTCCGCCAGCTGCCACGGGGCAGAGGCAGACCTGGGCTTGGCTTCCAGCCCCTTTGCCCAGCAGCCCGGGGAGGGCAGGCGGGGCGCCCCCACCACACATGCCATTGGTGGGGCCATGGCATTAAGGTTGAGGTTTTAATCACACAGATGTCAGGAAATGGGGAGCGATGGTTCCCATGGTAACGCTAACTCTGCCCCTTGCCCGCGGCACAGCGGCTGTGCATGCAACGGGCCATCATGGGCACCATGTGGCTGAGCTACGGCTGCTCGGGGACCCATAACTTCCAATCTCCTGACTTGGGTGCATTTAAAACCTCAGCCCTATTGCTGTGCTGAGGCAGCTCTGCTGGCAGTTTACGGCTCTGTTGGTTTTAGGAAAGGCAAACGGGAGGCAGGAGCCACCTGGGCGAAGCGCTGCGGATGGGGCAGGAGGAGCAGTCCAGGGCTGGGAGGAGTGGGAGGGTGCTGCCTGGGCACTGGGTGCCGGTGGCTGCAGGGGACGGTGCAGGACAGGGCCAGTCAAGCGTGAGGGAGCAGCTGAACGATGTCTCTCGGAGCATGAAGAATGGATCCGCACGCTCCGCTGGCTGGGCACACTCCCATCCGGCTCCTCGCATCCCTTAGGGCCAGGGCCAAGATGGAGGAGCCCTGGCCAGTGGGTACCAGCCCTGCTGCCCAGCGTGGGTGCTGCTGGGGTGCCAGCGCAAGCGTCACCTGCACCCTGCACTGGGCTGCTCGCACGCTGCACCTCTCCAGAGGTGCCCAGAGAGCCTGGTGATGGGCTCCCTGCCGCTGTTGTGCTGGGCTCCAGCCCTGCGGCATCCGTCGCCCTTCTGCTCCCATGACAGCGCAGGACAGACCTGCTCCCTGGGGCAGCATCAGGGCTGCTCGGGGTGGGATGGGGCTTTCATCCTCCCTGCGCAGCACGGCAAGGTTGCATCCAGCTGTGCCATATCCCTCCGGTGTGGCAAAGCTCTGGGCATGTCCCCTTGGCTATGAGATGCCCTCCCAGCTGTGCCAGCTGTGCCCGTACAGCTGTGTTCAGCAGCACCCATACCTGTGCATGCAGCTGTGCACGCTGGCATGCCAGCCCTGACAGGTGTGCACCAGGGTTGGCACTGTCGAGGCAGGACGTCCACCCGGCGGGTGCTCGGGGTTGCACACAGTGGCTGGTGCTCACCCCAGCAGGGAGCCCAGTGCCATGAGGGCCTCCCACTACCGGGAGCAGGGTGGTCCCCCAGGCTCAGCCCAGTTCATCCATCCAAGCATCCATGAGTCAGAAACTGATGGTAGGCTGCCTTAGGGGCTCATGCTTCTCCCAACTCCTTTTCCCCTGGAGGTCTCCTGGCCTGCCTTATGATCAGGGAGGACTGTGGCCAAGGTGGGCTGCCCGCCTTCCAGTCACCTTTGCTCGGCTGTCGCTTGGGAAGGAGCAAAGCAGGGAGGGTGCCCTGCTCACAGTGGAGTCAGGGGAGGCTTGACCATCTCCTGCAGCGCTGGCTGGAGCATCTCCCAGCCTCAATCCTGCCCTCTCTGCCTAACTGCTGCAGCTCCCATAATGTATTCATCCCAGGGTGCCCCGGTACAGCTGCAATATCATTATTGGAGTTTATTACACCATTAGCTTTAAAGTTTTATAAACCACCAGGCAGGTGACAAGTGGCGGGGGGGGCTCACGCTGCAGGCAGGGGGGCTGTGCAGGGATAGGGCTGGGGACCGTCCCAGCAGGGTGCAGAGCCCAGTTTTCCCACCATTGCCGGTGCTTTCGCCAGTCATGCAAACCCAGTGGCATCCCAGGCATGTGCCCTGCTGCCGAGCTGCTCGGCACAGCGCGGCCACGTGCCAGCCTGCCCGGCTGCCCTGCTCAAGATGGCAGAGAGCAGGGACGATCAACCAGCTGCAGCAGTAAAAGGCTATAAAACCAAACGAGTATCTCTGCATGCAGCAGCGATGGCTCCTGGGACGCTTTCCCCTTCCTAACAGCGCCGAGACCTGGAGGCACCACGCTCACCCCAGCGCCCTGCGCTCAGAGCCGGGGCTCCTGCTGCCACACAGCCACTCTCCGGTCACGTCTGCGATGGCCTTTGCAGCTGCGGGGGATGCTCTGAGGGCGGCGAGGCCGTTTCCTCCACTCTTCCTGCCCAGGACCGGAGGGCCGCATTAGCCGAGCCTGACCTCCTGCCGGTCACGGGCCAGCGAGCACCGCCGGTCCTGGAGCCTGGAGAGCAGTGCTGGGCTGGGCATCCTCCCAGGCATGCTGAATACCCTCTGTGCTGAAACATGTGCCCATCCTGCTGGGAAGGGGGCTCTGCTTTGCTCTTCTCCACAGATTTGGGAGGCTTTTAGATGTGTTTTCTCTCAGTGAGGATGTTTGTGTGGTGCAATCAAGTGGCTGACTCTATTTGGGGGTGGTTTGTACTGACGGGGTCAGAGCAGAACATGGATAGGGGATGCTGGTCACTGCTGCTTCTCTTGCTTTCAGCCCAGCAGAGCTGGGGCGGTGCAGATCCGTGGCACGTCGGGTGTCTCCGATGACAGAGACCAGGAGCGGGGGCTGCTGTGCATGGGTGGGCAGCCCACAGCAGCCGCTGCCTGCTGCCTCTCCCCGGACACAGGGAGAGGGGCTGGCTGGGATGGGGACACAGCTGAGCGTCGCTGCGTGGAGGAAGTCAGGAGGGCAACCAGCATGGTGTCAGCTGCTCCCCGGGGTTAAATACCATGGAATCAGCCTAGGCCCAGCACAGACCCTTTTCTCCTATGAACTGGGCTGGGATTTGACCCATTATCCCATTGAGAGTCCATGGGATCTAACCCAGCTCTGATGTGGGCAGACATTGTCCTCTCAGCCATCGCAGATGTTCCTACACCCAGATCCTACTGAAACCCACTCCTTAAATTCCTGAAGGCAGGACCCCAAAAGCCGCATAAACCCAGCATTGTTTTTCTGGCAACAGCAAAAGGTGTCCAGGGCACCTTGTGTGAGCTTGCGCACACAGCTTACAAAAGAGACTTCGTAATTGAGGTTTTGCGCTTAATGAAGGAATAAATTGAATGGGAGTGTTGTCCTTAATTGGGGTGTTGCATTAATTAAGGTATTGCACTTAATCGGGGTAAAGCATTTAATAAGGTATTGTGTTTAATGGGGGTAGTTTACGTAAATGGGGTCAGTGCGTTAATGGGGTGCTGCATCGCCGATGCATCTGCCGGCCCTGGCAGGCGGTGTCATCTGCCGCTGGGGGGTAAACCGGGGAGCGGCTCCCTGCACGTGGGGGAGCCCAGCCCAGCCCAGCCACCGCCTGTCCGGGGAACCGGGGCCACCAGCGAGGCTGGTCTGCGCCGCTGGAGCTGCCGTCCTCCCCATCCCAGCACCGCGCAGCTGGTAACGGTGTTCATAGCGATGGCTGTGCTCCCTGCCCTGGTGTGTACAGCTCCCTCCCGCCATTCCCAGCCCCGCTGCTCCCCACGGGCACAGGAGGATGGTGCAAAGGTTTTGCTGAGTGGGGTGCAAGCAGCATTACCACCCCCATGGCTGCCCCATGGCCAGCTCCACGGCGGGTAATGATGCCCGTCATGCTCATAACACCATCGCCAGCCCTGCTCTCCCGTAATTGGAGTGGATGTCTTGTCATCCCACATCTCCCCACAGCTGAGGTGCTTGCCACCCTTGCTGTGGAGCCCGACCTGCCAGGCAGGCGCCGGCAGTGTGACGGGGAGGCCAGGGAAAGAGGCTGTGCTTGTTAAGCCGATGTGTTTGCAAGGGTCTCGGAGGATCCGACCGGCATGAGGCAGAGCCGAGCGCTGTGGCCAGCTGAGCTCCACAGTCATGTTTCCTTCAATTAGATCAAAATTAATGATCGCCCCAGATGCACTTCCCTCTGGGTGCGGGGCTGCAGCCAGCGCCGGCTCCAGAGCGTGTGGAGCTGGCGAGGAAGACGTGGCAGCCGGCTCACGGGTTTGGGCTGGCGGCAGAAGCACCCAGCAAGCAGGATCCGGGTCCCGGCCAGCTCAGACCAGCAGGGCATCAGGTGGGGGCTGCCTGCTGGGGGTCTCCCCTCGGGCAGGTCCCTGCTGCCTGCCCGGTGCTGTAACCATCCCGTCACCTGTGTCCCCCACCCGCCCAGGCTGCCCCCGCCACGGCACCCTTCGGTGCCCCTGGGCTGATCCCCTGTGCCCGCACCGATGAGCCGCAGCCCTGCAGGGTGGCCGGGAGGGTGGGCTCACCACAGAGGTACAGCACCAGTGCCACAGCGTGGTGGGAGGTCAGGCGCTGGTACAGCAGACAGTCGATCCATCAGCTCGGTGGCAAGATAGAAAAATTTCCACCAAACCCTCACCCTGAGAATAGAAACTGTGTCTGTGTCTTGGGGGGATGAATCATCACAAGGGTGCTGGAGGGCACCACGGTGGGATCAGTCCCAGCAAGAACCCCTCCAGGCTGTGGGCCAGCTTCTCCTGTGTGGAGGCTCCACCTAACCCCTGCTGTCTTCTACAGTGTGTCAGCGCCCTGATGCTCTAGAAAGCCCCCTCCTGTTCTCACAGCAGTTATTTTGTCTATGGAAGCAGCCTTTTAGCCTCCTCTGCTCTGGCCCAAACCCCCAGTGCCTCCAGCCAGTCTCCAGCACTGCTCTCTGTTATTGCTATCCTCTCTACTCTTTCCAATTAGTCTGGATTTTTCTTGACGTTTCGTCCTGGACCAGGCACAGGGCTCCCGCCGAGGCCTCGCCGCCAGCAAGTACTTCAGATGCCTTGCGAATGATGCTCCTCACACAGCCTTGAGCAACGTCCTCCTTTCCGCCAAGCTCAGTGCAGTTACAGGGCAGCCAGACATCCCATATTACACTGGCAGATCCCATATCCCAAATGAATGAGACTTCTCTTGTTTTTTCCTAGCTTCCAGCTGCTTTTCCAAGCAGCTGTCTGGCTGCTGGGCATCTGGAAACGCAGCTTCTGCACACACGGATAACCGTACCTGCACAGCGCGTGCTGGCCGGGGGGGTCCGACCCTCTGCACGCCTTTTTTATCCACCTGGGACTGTCCCGGGTGTCAATGTTAAACTCGGACAAGCCGATGCTGCTGCCCGCTGCCAAGCCAGGGCTCTGCCCTGCCCTCCTGCCCGCTGGGTAGCCTTGCCCTCTGGCTGCTCACCCTCCGCTCACCGGGCAGATTTTCTTCCCGCCCCAGCCCAGCTCTTGGCGCTTGTCCTTTTGAATTGTATCTGATTGTTTTCAGGCCATTTCTCCGATTTGTCAACATCATTTCGAATTCCAGTCCTGTCTTCCCCAGCGCTCGCAGCCTTCCCCCGTCATCTGAGCACAGCGCGTGGGCCCTGCGCCAAGCCCCCGCCGCTCAGCATCTCCCCGGGGTGGGGGATGCGGGGGCAAGCAGGGGGGACCCCCCTTTCCCGATCTGCTGGCAAGCCCTTGGCTGGCTCTCCCATCCTGTTGGCTCATTTGTGCGGTGGCTAGTGAAGTTGGCACTCTGGAGCCCAGGGCATCAGGCTTCTCCTGGCTGTTAGCATCGAACCCAAGGGCTGGATGTGGGAGCATCAGCGGGCACACAGGCTATGCAGCTGCTCGTGGCCGGGTGGAGGGGCAGACGAGCCCCGCTGCACCCCACAGAGTCCCTCCTCGTGGCCTCGTGCCCCCCATGCGCAGGAGTGCCCTGCTCAGCCACAGGTGGGAGGCTCTGGTGCAGAACTGTGAGCCGCAGGCACGTTGCCAAGTGGCAGCACTGGCCATTCCCAGCTGCTGCTGCGCTCGCTGCCCTGTCTGGTCCCAGGAGAAAACAGTCCCTGAGCCCTGCTGCCTCCCCCCCAGCCGTGCTGCTTCCCCACTCCCTGCCCCTCCAGCCCAGGATCTCTCCAGGTGTGTCCTCTCCCTGGCTGCCGGTGGCGGCGAAGCCACAGCCCTCCCCACTCCACTGCAGGAGGCCTGCAGCCGCAGCTGGGGATGGGGCTTGTGCCTTGGGTGCTACTCAGGCAGAGCTTGATCCCAGCCCAGCCTGGCTGCACTTCAGCCCTGTGCCTTGGGTCATCCGGCAAGGGGATGAGCCCCCAGCACCCCTCTTCCCTTGTTGGGTGGCCAGGCAGGACCAGGGCACAGCAGGGGAGGAGAGACAGGAGAGGAGGGAGGAGAGGACATCTCTTTGGCCGCACAGGAGAGGACCATGCTGTGGGAAGGGTGCTGAGAGGTGTTCCCAGCCCAGGTAGCAGTTGCTAGCGGAGCAGAAGATGCTTAGAGAGAGCAGGGGTCTGCGGTCCCCGTGGTGTGGGGGCCAAGGCTGTGCAGGGAGTTGAGAGACAGTCCTGCTCCCATGCCACGACTGTCCAGCGCACAGAGGACATCAGGCTCCTGCTGGTCTCACACTCACACAGCTCGGTTTGCCCTGTGCCTAAGGGTCTGCGCTTACAGGGCGGACCTGCCTGGCAGATCCTCCGTGCCCTCGCACCCCTCGCCACCACAGCGCTGAGAGACGCAGGCAGGGACTGCTCACTAGGCTCTGCAGAAGAAAGACCCAATGCCAGCCACTGCCTTGCACTGCAGAACCTCCTCGCCACAGGATCAGGCCCTTGCTGCCCACAGTCTTTGCAGGGCCAAGCATCCCCTGCAGGGCCAAGCATCCCTGTGGAAGCAGCTTGTGGCTTGTGGCTGTGTGGCTGGGGCCACCCGTGGTGGCGGCGGTGCTTGGGCCGCCGGCCCAGCCCGCTCCCCACCGTGCCTCTCCGAGCTGGGGATGCGGGGCTGGCACGTGCACACCGCATCCCCTGGGCAGGGTGAAGCGGGCGGCTGGGGCTGTGCGTGCTCCCTGCCGGAGGCAGCCTATCATGCTGTATTGACCCGCACAGCGGCAGGAACATGTGTGCCATGCACAGATCGATGGGAAGATTGAAGATGTGTGTGCGCTTGCTGGACGACTGGGGAAAGCTTTGCCGTTGGCATCGGCAGCGCAGTGAAGGTCACGCTGACCTGCGGCGCAGTCCCCGGGGAGAGGCGAGGCCTCTTGTCGAGCTCATGGGCGGCTGTCTCATCAGTTGTCCTCCGGGGACCCCGGCTTCCCAGCCAGGCACGCACCTCTCCAGCAGAACCATGTCTCCTGGGCGGGGGGGGGGGGTACCTGGTGCTGGGCTTGTTCTGGAGGCAGGGAGCTGGTGTTTTCCCCACTGCCGTGCCACTAGGCAGGGTCGCAGAAGGTTGCTTGACTTGCGGGTGAGGGGTCCGGCTCAGCCTTTCTCGCAGAGCTAAACCTCCATCACTGGCTGGGGAAACTGAGGCAGGAAGCTGGGAGAGATCGTGACTTGCTGGCAGAAGGTGCTGTGCAGGGGGAGCAGCCAGCCCCAGGCGCGCGTGGCTCCGTGGCTGGTGCCGCAGGGTGACCCCGCCACCTCACCACAGCTCTGACCCCGCCGAGCGACGCAGGCAGAGCCCCAGCTGCGGGCAGGACGGGGCAGGAGGACGCCCTGCTTCCCCCGCTGCCTCTCGTGCAGCGCTGCCACGGGAGCCGGGTCCTGCGTGGGGCTGTCTCCAGGGGCAGAGCGTGCCGTGGAGGGAGCAGAGCCAGACCCGAGGAGGGGCAAGGGCTCTGCAGCGCGGGAGAGGGTGAGGGTGACCCCGGCTCAGCCTTTCTAACAGAGCCGGTCACCGCCCGCGGTGACCCCGCTTCTCCAGCGGGGAAGGGGGCGGCGGACACGGGGGTGGGTGGCCGTGCTGCCGCCCTCCCGGCTCCGGGGCAGCGGGGAGGGGCGGGGAGGCGCACCCCCGGCGCCCCGTCTTCAGCCCCGCTCCGGCGGCAGCTTGCCGGCCGGGGCTCGCCGGGACCGGGACCGGGACCGGCGGGGCTCGGCGCTCGCCGACGTGGGGCGCGGCGGGCCGTGGCAGGGAGGCGGTTAACGGCCAGGGAGCCGCCGAGGCAGGAGGAGTCCGCAGGCGGGCGAGCAGGAGGGGGCCGCCGGGCGAGCTGCCCGCAGGCTCGCCGCCCCCGCCGAGCCGCGCCGAGCCGCGCGCTGCCCCGGGGCGCAGGGGCCGGCGGGGCACGGCGGGGCGAGGCGGCGAGCGCGGCGGCGGCGGCGGGGGCGGCGGCGGCGGGGGGCAGGCTCCGTGCCCCGCCCGCCTCGGCACGGCACGGCGCGGCGCGGCGCGGCGCGGCATCGCACGGCGCGGCGCGGAGCGGAGCGGCTCGGCGCGGCATCGCAGGGCACGGCGCGGCTCGGCACGGCGCGGCTCGGCTCGGTTCCGCTCGGCACGGCACGGCTCGGCACGGCTCCGGCAGCTCCCGAGCCATTCAAACAAGTGGCTCCGGCAGCACTTCGGAGCCCGGGCTGGGGAGAGGGCGCAGCGCGGCTCCCTGCCCCGGAGGCGCCGGGCCCTTCACACTGCCTCTTTTTTCTGGCGCTCGCTCTTTATTTGACGATGAAATAATGTTGACATGTCTTGAATTATTAAGTATTCCCTGGATTTTATTAGCACATGATGCCTAAATGCTGCCTGTGTCTGCTGGGGTCTTAACCAGAGAGGAGCGAAGGAGAGAGGCAGAGAGACAGAGCGAGGGAGAGGAGAGAGAGGGGTTTTTGACAGCTGTATTTGTGCTGATAAGCGAAGGCACAAGGAGACGATCGACTAGTGAGGCAAGAGGGAAGCGGCGGCTCGGAGCTGCTGAGAGGGGCTGCGCTTCCCTCCCGAGACGGCTCGGCCCTCCCGGCGCCGTGCTGGGGCTTGGGGGGGACCCGAGCCCCCTCCCAGCGCCTGGCCGGGCTCTCGGCCGGTGCCCCTGCCGGGGGGCAGCTCGCTGGCTGGGCACGCGGGCCGCGCGGGGCAGATGCCGATTGAGATCGTGTGTAAAATCAAATTTGCCGAGGAGGATGAGAAGCAGAAGGAGAAAGAAGAAGGGGATAAGGAGAGCCTGATTGAGGAGCCCGCCCGGCCCCGCTCCCGGGACCTGGCCGCCTTCGCCAGCGCCAGCACGCTGCACGGCCTGGGACACATCTGCCGGTCGGGGCGGCTGGGCGTGCGCCAGACCCTCTGGGCGTTCGCCTTCCTGGCCTCGCTCGCCTTCTTCCTCTACCAGGCAGCCAAGTCAGCACTGCTCTACCTGGAGCACCCCCACGTCATGGCCCTGGACGAGGAGGCCATCCGTGAGATGGTCTTCCCCGCCATCACCATCTGCAACATCAACCGCTATCGCCACTCGGCACTCACCGACGCTGACATCTTCCACTTGGCCAACATGACCGGGCTGCCCCCCAAGGACCGGGATGGCCACAAGGCCACGGACCTGCTCTACCCTGACCCCGACATGGCCGACATCGTCAACCGCACCGGCCACCAGCTTGACGACATGCTCAAGAGCTGCAACTTCAGCGGCGAGAACTGCTCCTCCCGCGATTTCACTGTGGTGAGTGCACGCCTGGCTCAGCTTCCCCGGGGGCCCCTGCCGGCGCGGGGGGCACCCGCCCTGCCGCACCTCACCGGAGCAGGGCTCCCTGGCTCACTCCGGCTGCTGAAGTTTGCATCTCTGTCTGTTTGAGTTTCCCTCCAATTTTCACATGGAGAGAGAGCGAGGATCCTCCGTGGGAGCTCTCGGTAGGGCTCTGCGCCGCAGGACCGGGCTGCCGGCAGGTCCGTGCCAGAGGGGCTCGCAGGCAGGAGCTGGGGCGGGGGAGCGGGGCTCAGCGGTCCCCGGGGTGGGTGTGCAGTGGGCAGGGGGAAAGCGGTGGTGTAGAGACCTGCTCCAGCCTGCCCTTCCCCCTGGGCTGATGTGCTGTGTCGCAGGGTGCTTTGCACAGCGAGAGTGGATGGGGGGGGGGGGCTGAGACCCCTTTGCACATAGGGGAGCACTCCTGCGTTTGGGGGGGATTGGTGCTAGGATGCGTGTGAATCCCGGAGGCTGCCAGCACTGTATACGCGTGTGTGCACACACATGCCGAGCGGTGCCACTCCCGAGGCATGGCTATGGCCAGGCGAGCGGGGGGCTGCCCGCTCGCTGCCCGGGGCTTGCGAGCAGGGCCTCTTCCCAGCAGCGCCCTGCCTACCCAGGCAGCGAGCTCCCGGCCGGGCGCCGCCGGCATGCAGCTCTCGCTAATATTGAGCCTGGAATCACAAATCCCCGCTGTGGTCTGGGAAAATAAATGTGCTGAACGGGCGGAATACCTGATGGGACCCTTTTCAGACCGTAATGACTCTGGAAATGAGCCGCCGCTCTCCTACGGCTGCCAGGGGCTACTGCTCGGCTGGCTCGCTGCGCTCCCAGGAGCAGTGCTGCCAGCCGGAGCCCGCTCCGTGCCGGAGAGGGAGATGCGATGCCACGGGCTGTGCGGGATGCTGGGGGGGGGAGACGAGGCTCCATGGGGCTGGAAATGGCTGATGCAGCATGTCCTGTTTCACTTCATGCCCATCGGTACAACAGCTGCTCGCTGCGCAGGGTGATGCTGTCCCTGGGAAAGCGCCGTTTTGGGGGGCCTGCCCTGTGTGTGGGGGTGGTGTGGGGCACTGCAGTGGATTGGGAAGGAGCAGGGGGCAGCGGGAGAGCAGCCCCACTCCTCATGGGGTTTTGCTGGGCTCTGTGCCTGCTCTACGCCGGCTGCCTGAGTTTGCTGGGGAGAAGTGCGGTTCAGCGGGGCTGGGAGCAGGGAGCTCTGGTGCCGGACAGTCCTGCACGTGGCTCGGCCACGCTGGCTCCAGCCCCGGGGTCCTTCTGGGGGATCCTGCACAGCTTTGGCTTGCGGTGGAGGCAGCGAGCCCAGTGCTGTGCCGGGCAGCAGCACGGCATGGCAATGGGATTTGGCGTGTGCTGAGCCGCGCTGCGAGGCTGGCAGGGCAGAGCTCAGGCGGATGGAGCTGGGTACAGGCTTCCCGCAGCGTGGACACGGTGTGTGGCGTGCGCCGTGTTGCGTGGCAGCGGAGGGTGACTGCCAGGACAGTCATCGAGACCTGGTTCCTCAGTGGGTGGCTGCACAGGACCAGCTGGCCTGCCTGCCTCAGCTGCCTACGGGTCTGCCCTGGGGATGCCCGGGCAGCTGGGCTCCGGTGTACCAGCACTGTGCACTGGAGCAGGTTTCAGTCATGAGGATGGTTAGTGCCAGCTGACCCCCGGCCGCTGACCCAAGGAAGGGCAGCCCAGGGCTGCTGCAGCCTCCACCCCCCTGTCCCCAGCTCAGCCCTCCAGCCTGGCCTTTGAGGCATCAGCAGAAAGGGGTGTCCCCATCACCTCTCACTTGCCTGGAGCAAAGGGGTGAACTTGGGGCAGCAGAGGCTGCAGGGCATGGGTGTGGGGAGGGATGGGGGCAGATGTGACCTCCCTCTGCCGCATACCATGTCCCAAAGCCTTGCCAGGCAGCAATGGGACCTCTCGAGGCATCACATCGTTTGCAGCTGGAGCCTCCTACTCCCATTCCCCGAGACGAATCGGTCCCTCGTGCTTCCTCCTGGGAACGATTCAAACACAGCGCAAGCTGCTTGGCAGGCAGGTTGAGTCCCAGCTGTGATGTGTGGGCTTGGGCGCTCCCGTACCTCCCAGCTGTGGCCCCGACGCAGGGGCACCCAGGCTGCCCTGCACCCAGTCGTCATGCGGCGGGGAGCTCCAGGCTTCATCGGTCCCAGTCCTGGAGCCCCATGTGTGCCTTTATGTTCGGAGAGCTCTTGTACCCCCGCTGCAGTGGGTGGATACGTGAGTCACAGCATGTCCCAGCAGTGATGGAGGGCTCCCAGACTGCAGCACATCGCAGTGGGGCAAGTGGCCTGGGGTCCCAGGACGCCCAGCCATTGATGAGCAGCCCCTGGAGCAGAGGTCACGTCCCCAGGGATGCTGGAGAAGGAAAAGAGCTTTTCCTGCAGCCGTGCTTGCAGGAGTCCTTCCTTCCCTCTGGGCACGAGGTGGACTTCATCCAGAGGCTGGAAGTTTTACAGCACGAGGGTGGCCAAGCCGTGGGGCCGCTGCCGGCCAGCTGCCTGCTCGGGAGCAGGAGCAGCGCCGAGGCTGGAGCGTGTCCCCTCGCACTGCCGCTTGCAGCCTGTGCTCACACGATAAATAACTCGTGCGGATCCTTTAAGTAAGAGCCGCGAGTGGTAAATGATCTTCTCCTATTTAACGTCACAAATCCACATTCTTTATGGGATAGCAAATTAAGAAACTATGGGGGAAAAAAATCCCCAGCGTAAGCATCTTCCATGTAATAAAGCCCGGCTGGGCTGTAAATCTCCCCACGCGGCAGGGACAGCCCTGAGCTGCAGCAAGGCTCCCCTGCAACCCTGCTGACAAATGTGCCCCCTGCGTCGGCTACCGGAGGGCTGTGCCGGAGCCCCGGCGAAGCCTCTTCCGACCCCTCGAAGCTGTGCCGTGCTCTGCAGCCCCCCGATCCCTGCTCTGCTCGGGGGTGCAGGGCTGGGCTGCCCCTGCCCGGTGCCCACCGGCACGCTGCCCGGCGCCTTGGGGAGGGCGGTGGGTGCGGAGCCCTGCCGGCTGGGTGAGCACAGCTGTGGTGCTGAGGGCGCGAAGCGTGCCGTGCCGGTGCGGGAAATCAATAGCGCTCTTTACGTGCCATTAAGCAGGAGGCTGGGAAGCATCCCCACGGGGCTGGGGCTCTTCTATGGCAGGTGGCTTGCGCCTGCCCTTGCCACCGTGCCTGGCACCCCAGTATGGCCACAACCTGAGGCTGGTGCTGGCCACGTCGGGGGGGCGGGGGGCACTGTGGGAAGGGAGAGCGGTGCTTTGGGGACAGGGAGGATGGGCAGGTGGGGTGGGCAGGGGTCTGGGGGTCACGGGAGGAGGTGTGTGGAGATGGTCCCCCCTGGCTGGCAGCAGCATCCCGCCTGCTCACCGGCAGTGACTGCCGCAGGAGGCTCCGCTCATGGCCGGGCGGGAGCCCGGTGCCTTTTTCAAAACCACATCCCCTGTCAAAAGCCTTT
This sequence comes from Platalea leucorodia, assembly GCF_965183815.1. NCBI lineage: Eukaryota > Metazoa > Chordata > Aves > Pelecaniformes > Threskiornithidae > Platalea > Platalea leucorodia. Next base: position 84,192,963 of record NC_138827.1, on the reverse strand, counting down.
TGTTTCTGATCTGTGGCTGCCGAAGCCAGTCCTGCCAGGGCTGGAGGCTGGAGGGGAGCGGGGAGGTTGCTGAGAGCTGGCAGCGCCTCTCAGAGCTGGCACCGGCCCCGGCTCTTCAGGCAGGGTCTCCCGCCTGCCCTGGACGTGGGTGGTGCAGGGGATCTCCCCGGCACCCCATGCAGACCCTGGTGGGGGGGAAGCCGAGACAGGGGGAGCATCCTTGGCTGCACCCCACATGCACCCCAAGAAATCCTGGCTGGAGGCAGCAGGCTGTTGCCCCTGCCTCCTCCCAGCAAGGCTCTGCCTCCATCCCCCCTGCAACCCGTGCCGCTCCCGACGCGGGGACTCTCTCTGACCTTTCTGCCAGAACTGTACTTAATAAATGTCACATTTTCAGCCTATTTTTACTCTGGGTAAAAGAGCTGGACTCGTTGCTCCTCGCCTGCCCTGCCCCACCTGATGCCTGCTCAGCCCCCGGTGTTCGCCCACCCTGTTTCCCTCTCCCCCTGTGCAGTGCTGAGCGTGCCCTGGGGCGCAGGGGGCTCGCCGGGTACCCCTCAGCCGCTCACTGGGCTCCAGGCACTGCAGGACCTGCCCTGGCCAGGGCACAGAGAGGCTTGGCGCCAGGCAGTGCCGTAAGGGTCCCAACGCAGTGTCATCCCCGCTGGAGGGTGGCATGGCTGTGGCTGTGGTGGGTGTCCTGCTGCCCATGGCAGGGGCTGACTGGGCTGAGGCTGGCAGTGTTGGCGTCCAGGACAGCCTGGAGCATCCCTCGCCAATCCCATGCCTGTGAGCTGCCCAGCCGTGCCCATCTGGGTCACTGTGCTCTCTGCTCACCAGATCCATGTCCTGCATCCCCAGCCCAGTGCCTGAGACACCTCCCCAGGGGCTTGCAGCCCATCCGGAGCCCCCCATCCTCGCAGCCCCGCCGCTGTGCTTGTGTCCCCCCGGGTCTGTGTGCCAGGTGGTGCAGACATGCCGAGGGTTGGTCGTGCTCCCGTCCAGAGCGGCGGCAGCAGCAGCTCCGGTGCTGTTACACATGAGCTGCCCGGGCACGGCTCGAGGCACTGTTTGTGCCAGAAAACGGGGGACTTCAATGCAATTCGTTGCCATTTAATTTTACACAATTCCTGCTGCTTAATCCACGGAGAAATGCTAATTTATACAATTCACGTCTAAAAATAAATGTCAGTCCAGCAGCTCCCAGCAGCGGGTAGCTGCTCCCACCAGCCCCCGCCAGAGCCTTGCGTGGGGACCCCAGCCCGGAGCCCACCCCGCTCCCAGCCAGCCGGGCTGTTGCTCCTCGCCCCATGGTGCCTGGGCTGCAGCAGCACATGGGTGGATATGGGGGTGATGAGGATTTGGGGTACCGAGGTGGGACAGTGAGGGACTGGCTGAATTTAGGGGTGTTACCACAAAGCCCCTCAGCACGGTGGGTCTCGGGGCAGCGTGGCAAGGGGACACTGGGTGTCCTGGCAATCCGGCTGTCTTTTGGATGGCTGGGGAGGTGTGAGGAGCATGGGGCTCCTGAGGCGTCTGTGGGACCCCCTCTCCCCGGTGGTTTCCCCCAGGAAAGACAAGCTCAGCCCCACATGCAGCTGCACCCCGGGCTGTGGCTGGGGGTGCACAGGGCAAAGGGCTGGTGTGGGGCCACCTGGGCTGCACGTGGAGGGTCCGGCCGGGGGTCAGGGCAGCCTCCGCCTGGCTGGCATGTATTAATTGGTCACAAAGCGCCATTAATGAATGTGGGAGTGGAGGGAAGCGCGCACCCTGCCTGCCTGGGGAGCAGGGATGCATCATTAGGTCCCTAAGGAGGCTGCTCTGCAGGGGACAGGGAGGGGGTCGGATCCTGCGGGGAAGTGGGCCCGTGGCTGGGAAGAGCCCGTGCTCAGCTCCCCAGACCCCCTGGCTCTTGCCCCAGAACATCTCCATACCCCGCTGTCCTCCTCCTCAACCCCACCAGCCCTTACACCTCGCCCCCATCGCCTCCCCTCTCCCACCCCTTTGCTAGGCAGACCCCATGCCACCCCCATTCGAGGGGGGTGGCACCGGCACCAGCAGCGACACCGGCGAGTGGGTGCCGGCGCAGCGGGGTGGGCAGGGAGGGCCGTAGCCATGGGTGCTGGCTCCCCATGGGTGGGGGCCGAGGTGGGGAGCAGGGGGGTGTGGAGGCGACGCGGCGGGGGAGCGGAGATGCTGGAGGAGCCGGCGGCTTTCCCACCGTCTCCCTGATTGAGATCGGATCACTGTGAGCATAAAAAAGCTCTCTTCATAATTATATTTAATGAATTGACTTTAAAAGCTCTTACGCTCTTATCTGGGTAATTTAATATCACACACTTAATAAGCCTGTCTCCGATACAGGGGGGAGCCAGCGGCCAGGACGCCCGCGCCTGGTGTGGCTCCCCAGGGACATGGGACGTGCCATGAGGCCGATCCCACACGCTGGGCTGGGTGGATCGGGAGCACTGCCATCCCCCGGGACCAGGGCACCCGTGGGGGTCTGTGGAGCAGTGCCCCCCCAGCGTTGCTGGCTGCAGAGTGGGGTGGGCGCCTCGGGCAGCTGTGGGAAGGATGGGGCCAGGGCACCCATGGGGGCTTGGCCCTGGGAGTGGGTGCTTGCTGGTGCATGGGGCTGCAGGGCTGTGGGGCCATGGGGCAGTGGGGACACAGGGCTGTGGGGCTGATGGGGTGCAGGGTGACTGGCTGGGGGTGGGGGGTGTTCGTGGGGTGCATTGTGGCTGGCTGGGCATGGGGGCTCTGGGCATGGGGCAGGGCTGACTGGGGTGCAGGTGCCCTGTGCCAGCAGCATGGTTGGATGCCATGTGGCACTGTGGCTGGCAGGGCATTGCCGTGACCCTGTCCTTGGTGCCAGTGTCACCCGTGGCAGGGGTCCCACAGCCGGGCAGAACTGGGGGCAGCCACGGGGCAGAGTGCACCGCGGGTCCCAGTGCCGCGATGCTGTTGGCTCCTTGTGTCCCTCCGGCTCGGGCCACCTACCCACCTGGGGTAGCCGTGGGGTGGCACGGGGGTAAACGAAGGCTTGTCACCACGATCTCTGCAGCTCTGCCCCCCCAACTCGTGCGCTGCCAGCCAGGGTGCCGGCTGCCTCCCTGCAGGCAGGCATTGCTGCAGCCCCGGCACGAGTCCTGGCCCCCCCACGACCCATTGGTGCGTGCACGCGGGCGCCTGCGGCGAGCCGGAGGGGCAGGCTCTGCCATATGGAGCTGGGGGGCCCCAGGGACCACAAGAGCCTGTGTGCAGGCTGGGACTGGGACCTGTGCCCTGTGGCCGTGGGGGCAGCCGCCAGCATCCCCCGCACCAGGCACTCACTGGGCAGTGGGGTGGAAAGCCACCGGCCGGGCTCGTGTCCCCTGCATGTCAGGGCCAGATCTGCTGGGAGCTGGCCAGTCCCCCCAGCCTGGCACCACATCCCCGGTCACTCCGCGCTTTTGGGTCCCTGATTCCCACATGATGGAGGATGGAGTGGCACCTCCCAGCATCCCTGCCTGTGCTGCCCCAGGACTCGCAGCAGGGACAGGGAGGGTGACAAGGACAGGGTGTGTGACACTGGCCTGCAGCCAGCCATCCCCCAGTGCCGGGGTGCCTGGCAGTGCCGGCTGCCGTGCCGGCACTCGGTGCCAAGGCCAGGCGGGCTGGAGGGAGGCGCGTGCCAAGGCGGCGGGGCGGGGGACGAGGACACAGCTGCCACCTGGCCCTGCGGGGGGGATGGGGCAGCCCCGGGCGGCGCGGGGACCCCGGGCTCCCCGCCGGCGGCGTGGGGCACGGGGCAGCCGTGCCGGGTCTCCCTCCGCGGGGGAGCGCCTGGAGCAGGAGGTTTACGGAACTGCACTAAGTGACGCAAATGGTTTGAAGCCCATAAAGAGAGACGGTTTTATGTAAGACGACTATATAAAGCTCTGCTGTTCTGCCATTGATGAGATATAGGCCTTTATTTATAGAAGGCAATGTTTGCGGTGCGAGCGCTGAAAGCCAGCCAGGGACCCGCAGATAGGGCGTCGAGTCATTTCACATGCAGCTGCCGTCGACACTGTTCACACATTAAAGAAAAAAATTAGCAAGTTTGCAGCCAGTCAGGTGGAAAAAACAATAATTGTCGAAAACCGTATTTCCCCCTTTTTCCAATAACAAATAGCTGGAACGCTGCTGGGGAGGCTTGGGCTTGCGCCGGCCAGGCTGGGGGATGGAGCGGGCAGGGGGAGGCAGCCAGGGGCGGGAGGAGAGGCCAGGCAGGGGATGCCAGGGCTGCTGCCAGCACCCAGGGGGCTGGCAGGGGGTGGATGCCCCTGCCTGGGCATTTGTATGTCCAGGACTGGAATAACAGGGCCTGCGGGCAGGGACGATGGTGCCGGCAGAGCAGCATGGCCATGTGCGTGCTGGGGGCTGGGGGGGGGGGGGGGAGGCAAACATCAGGAGCATATGGCTGAAGGTGCTTTTGCTGCACGGGAGGCTGCGGACCAAGCCCCGCTGGGTTTTCCTGCCTGGCCTGGCAGTGCCTCTCCCCGCCTGTGCACACAGGGATGCTCTGAGGTTATTTCTTTGCCAGATGTGGCTGGGTTTTTACTGGAGAGCAGGCAGCGAGTCCCTGTGGTCAGAGCGCCCTGCCAAATTTTGTTTCATGCACGAAAGGAGGAAAAACTTCTTATGATTAATTGTGCAATAGGGGAGAACATGCATCTCTCTAACCTGCTCCTTGCCAGTCACTGGTCTGCTCTCCCAGGCGCTGCCCTGACACGCAGCCGGGGAGGAGGCGGCGAGCTCGTCCCCAGGGCACATTCCCTGCATGGGCTGCACCACAGCCAGGGTGCGAGGGCAGGAGGGTGCCAGCACCTCTGCCACATCCTAACTCTGCAAGGGCTGTGAAGGGGAGGAAAGGCAGCCAGGGCTTCACAGCAGGGGAGCAGAGTCAGGCTTGTGCTTGAGCAGCCTCCCTGCAGCTCCCCGTGCTGTTCTGCGGGTGGCTGTCCCCTGCTTACACTGCAAAACCTTCCCTCTGTGCTCTGAGCCGTGCCCCGGTGTGCTGCGCCAGCAGCAGTTGCAGGCAGGGTGCTGCGGCCCTGTCCGCCCACCGCTGCATCGCCGTGCCGGCAGCACGCGGGAGGTGAGGACGGCCCCGCCGCTGAGCTGGGGCACATGGCACTGTGCGGCTGGTCTGGGGTGGGGGGGCTGGACCTGCACCCCGACCCACTGGGACTCAGAGCTCCCGCATACGGCTGCCCTGTCCCCAGGAGACATCGCTGCCTGCATGGCAGGTCCTTCCCAGCCACCCTGGCGGAGGCACCCCCAGCTTGCCGTGCCCCTCTCCGCGCGCAGATGCAAGCCGGAGCGCGCTTTGCACCTGAACGGCCGTTAAGCGCCGGCTAAGCTCAACAGGTTTTCTTCCAGCAGAACAAAAGGTTCCCTCCTGATTGCAGCGCCGGGAAGGCGAGCACAGGAGGATGGAGGGAGGGAGGCAGGGAAGCCAGAGTAGCTGGAAGGACCTGTGGGTGCTGTGACCCAGTGGCACGGGGGTTGGGGACCCCTCTCTGTCGGGGAGCTCAGCTGGGCTGGAGAGCCGGGCTGGCCTCTGCCACGGTGGCTGGGCAGGCAGGGAGCAGGGGCTGGGGGCACCCACTGGCCCGCTGCTGGCCGCCAGCCCCTGGGATGTGCAAGGAGAGGAGGCACACGCCTCATCAGAGCAGAGCCCCTGATTAATCACTAACTGCCGGCCCTCCAGCCAGCAGCTCATTAGCAGTTTAATTCCCGGTGCCCGACGCACTGGAGGGCTACGTGGCTCTGATTGAGCTGACCGCGCTCGTCTGGGCAGCTGCAATCAGGCTGCGGCCCCCGCCCCGGTCACAGGCACAATTAGTGGCCGTGTCCGCCGTGCCCTGCGGTGGGCTGGGCAGCGGATGCTGCAGGTACTGTGGGTGATGCAAGTGCTGCCGGTGCTGCAGATGCTGCAGGTGCTGTGGGTGCTGTGGTCAGGCACGGATGAGGCACATAGGTGACAGTGGCTGTGGAGGGCTGGTGGGCAGCCCTGGGGGCAGGAGCCGTGCCCATGTCTCCTCCCGTATCCGGCTGTACCCTGGCTGTGCCCAGAGCATCGTGGCCACCCCGGTGTCACAGGGCCAGGAGCAGCTGTCAGTGGTGTCAGCAGCCACGGCGAGGGGATCTCTCACTAGTCTGTCATCCCTGGGGGGCCGTGGCACCCTGCACATCCCCGTGCTGTCCCGTCCCTCCGCCACCTGCACCTGCACCCACAGGGTGGCAAAGGGAGGGCTGCGGGTGGTACCCGTGTCCCTGCCTGCACCCTGGTGTCCCTGCCACCACCCCAGGCTCTTTCCTGCCCGGGCCGGGGCTCAGCGTGGGGGACCCCTCCGGGGATGGGCTGGGGGTGCTCACCTGGACCAGGGGAGCAGGGCAGGGGCAGGAGGGAGCTGGGTGCCCCCGGACAGCAGGCACCGGCCGTGGATGCTGCCCATGGACCTCGTACCCCATCCTGGACATGCAGAGGTGGGCACACTGCAGGACGGTGTTTGCAGATCGGCCACCCCCCTTTGCCCTCCAAACCCTGCTGTGCCCTTCACTCCTGAGCTGCCATCCCCGCAATTTTTCACACCCCGAGGAGGGAGGGAGGGACTGCGCGGCAGAGGGAAGCATCTCCATCTGTCTTCAATGCTCTGGCGGCTGGAGCAGGGCAGGGCGAGGGCCTGCGGGCATCCCCACTGTGAGGGGCAGGGAGGTGAGGAGGGATGGGGTGCACATGGGGGCAAGTGGGGGGCCATGCTGGAGCTGTGACCCCCACGGAGGAGGCATGGCCAGCACAGCATCTGCTGCTGCTGCCCCCGGGAAGGGCACAGAGCCGCCCGCCTTCCCGGGCAGCGCAGGACCAAGGGCACTATGCAAATCCTGCCGAGATTGATGCAAGTATTAATTATGTCCCGGACAGGCAGGTGCTGGGTGCTGCAGCTGCTCGCACAGGAGAGATGGGTTTGCACTGGCAGTGTCTCCCCTACGCATGTCCCCTGGGTCCCCAGCCTGCTCCCACCACCCCACTGTGCACCACGCTGTGCCATGCCAGGCCAGCCCTGCTCTCCCAGCCCCGTGGCACTGCCCAGCCCGGGCGGCGAAGCCGTCACCGAGCGGGGAGGCGAACAGACCGAGGCAGGAGCAGCGCGAGCGCTGTCAAGCAGCCTGGCGTGCCCGGCTCTGAGGTCCTGCTAATCAGAGAGTGTCTGCAATTACATGTGCTAATTACGGGCAGAGGTTCACAGCGATTCCTGCCCTGCCGGCACAGCGCCGGTCGCACCGGGGCGCATTGCTCCTGCACAAGGACAGGAGTGGATAACCAGGGCTGCTCAGCTGGCTCTCCCTGCCCAGGCACAGTGCATGGCAGCCCTGCCCAGCTCCATCCCATCCCATCCCTATCCCATCCCATCCCCATCCCATCTCAATCCCCAACCGATCCCCATCCTATCTCAGTCTCCATCCCATCCCATACTGGACATGGGTCCAACGTGCGCGGTGCCGTCCTCGGAGCCCCTGCACGTGCGGCTGTGACAGCCGCTCCGTCCCCGGGCGCCTGGCTGATCACGTCTCGGTGGAGTTGATTTTCAGAGGGAGTTTTTCTGGCTCTGGCCCCCCTGCGCTGCGGCCGCTCTGACATCCTGTTTCCTTATCACCTGACATGACCTTAATTAACTCCCTGGTCTGATAACTCTCTGGGCTTCTCCTCCAGGAGCTGTATCTCGGCATCGTGTCCTGCCTCACCTGCACAGGGACTGCTGCACAGACTGCACAGGCAGCCTGGAGCAAGAGAGGGAGGGGGCTGCATGGTGCAGGCAGGGCTGGGCAGGGATAGCTGGGGACACTGGGGTGACATGGAGGGGATGGGGCAGATCCGCCCGCCCGGGCAGATTGAAATGCCAGCACCGATGACTTTTGTAGCCACTTTATCTCCCGCACTCGGCAAATATTGGCGGAGGGGAGATGATTCAATAGCGAGGTTTGCAGATGGGAATCTCGGTGTGTAATCCCTCCGGCTCCATACCATGCAGCAGCTTGGCTGCCTCCGCTGCAGCCGCCGCTCGCTGAGGCCGAGCCTGGCACAGGCACAGCCCAGGGCCAGCGGGGCTACTCCCAGCACCTCCTCCCCACGGACTGGTTCCCAGCACGGCACTGGTCTGAGCTTCGCTGCGTTGCAGCTTGCGTCTCATCCTCCGGCACAGGCAGCTCAGGCCCTGGAGCAGGGTCCCTGCTCGTGGGTCCTGTCACTCAAATGCCACCAGACCTGTAGGCAGCTCTGCTCTGGCAGCATCCGGGGTGACGCCATGAGCCCTCCAAAAAGCAAAGGGTGCAAAATGCTCTCAGCCGGTCTCCTCCCAGCTCGCAGCCACACAACCCTCATCCGCACAGCTCCTAGTCCCCAAAACCTTAGTCCTGCTCGTCTCAGGGGCTCAGCTCCCATCCCCAGGCCCCCAGTCCAGGCAGCGGGTAGGACGGGAGGCCAGTTGTTCCTGGGGCATCTGTGGGCAGGGTGCAGCTTGTCCCCTCTGCTAATGCTGCCTGCAGACACAGTGGGAATTGCATTTTCCTGAAGCTGGGCATGCAGTGGAGACCACGGGCATTATGGAAAGTGTGTACTGATACTGCTGCTCACAGCACGTGGTGTATGGGCTGCTGCAGGCAGCACATGGTCCTGGGAATGTGGTACTGGCTCCAAGCAGGGGGAAGGGGAGACGGTCTGAAGGGCAGAGGAGATGGGAGCTGCCAGTGCTGCTCCCCAGTGTGGGGGAGGCAAAGGGGGCATGAGAAGGAGTCCCCCAGCTGTAGGGGCAGGTTGTCCCATCCCATCCCTGCCAGGACATGTCCCTGCTCCCAGAGCAAGCCCCAGGAGCTGGGAGGAGCCAGGGGGGACTGGGGTGCTCCTGCAGATGCTGAGGACCAGCACGAGGACAATGTGGCCCAAGCATCCAGGAGGGGCAGGCACCCCGGGAGTCCTGAGCTCCCCCCAGCCCATTGCTGCCTGCAAGGCAAGCAGAGGATGGGGATACGGGGATACAGGGATACAGGGGTACAAGGACACAGGGATACAGGGATAGGGGCCATGGCGTTGTCCCTGCCCACTGGTGCCTATGCCTCCTCCCCTGCCCGGCAGCCCCAAGGAGGGAGCCCTCGCCAGTGCTGGGGCGCAGGGGCTCTGTCGATCAGCCCCTCCGCTCGGGAGCACACGGGCTGGGGAAAGCCAGCCCCTATCATGTTTGTTCCATTGATTTAGCGCCGCAGAGAGGGTTTAATCAGCCTTTAGCCTGCACGCTCCAGCATTAAGAACAAATCCATTAGCCACGAGATAACCACAAAGGGTTGCACAGAGGCTGGATGAGGTCCCAGCGCCTTCAAGATGCAAATTGGCAATCAAAGATCAAAGCCGCGCAGCTCCCTAATCTCTACTAAAAGGGCTCAGCTATTAACGAGCCCTTTCCTGCTGGCCTGTGATCACCCCACTTCACTCGGGCTCCCCGATGTGTTGGCAGGTTACACCATCACCCCGACCAGCCCCCCGGCCCCCGCGGCCCCCCGAGCTGGCCCTGGGGAGGAGGGTGCAGCCGGGGCTCGGGCTGTTTGTTTGCGTGTTGTTTCCTTGGGTTCTGACATGCTGGGGTCAAATTCGTGTTGGCGGAGAGAGTGGAGCCCCCAGCATTGTCGGGGGCTCAGCGGCTGGAGGGGAGAAGGGGAAGAGGCAGGAGCTGGGATGGAGCAGGGCCGTGGGGGAGCTGTGCAGGGCTTATGCGGTGACTTTGGGGATGGGGGGGAGATGCTGGCAGGCAGCTCCCCCTCCCGCTGCTCAGGGATTTAGCCTGGTTCAGGCCCTGCCTGGCTGCACCAGGTGGCTCAGGGCAATCCCCGCCAGCCCCAGGGAAATCAGTGCTGGGGAGCGTGGCAGGGGGGCAGGCAGCAGGGCGTGGGTGAGGGGCCAGGACAGAGCAGGGTGCCTTGGGGCCAAATTCCCCTTTTTGGGGTATTCCTGTCCACCCCAGTCACCCTGGGGCAGGGCGTGCACGAGGCCCCAGCTCCCACAGCCGCCCTGCCGGCTCCTGTGCAGTGCTGGGGTCAGGCTGCAGGTTGGGGGCTTCCCCCTGCTCTCTGCCTGGCCATGCTGCCTGCGGTGGCTCCACGCATGGCCGTCCCAGCAGCCCCGCGAGTCCCGCACCGTGTAGGAGAGCTGTGAAGCCGCCGAGCTGTGACAGGAGCCGCGCTGCCAGCACTGTCAGCAAAACTCTGGCAGCACAGATGTGTGCTCTGCTCAGCCTGATCCGGCTCAGGGACCAGCATCCCACCGCACCCCGCTGCGATGGTGAGAGGATGGGTGAGGCACCCTGGGACAGGTGAGCAGGGGACCCATCAGCCCTGGCCGCGGGGAGCAGAGGGACGTGCCCGGCTCTCCTCCCATCCAGGGATCCGCTCTGCCGGCTGCCACTCGGCGAGGTACTGCTCTTGGCTCTCACAGCACCCCCAGGCAGGCAGCACAGCCTTGCAAGAGGAGCAGGCAGTAAAGCACTGGCAGCACCTCAGCCAGGGTGACAATAAATCTTATCAGTGTAAACCCATCTGTAGGCAGCAGGATAACCCCTGTGACAACCTGGCTAGCACTGAGGCTTCATCTGCACCGTGTCAGTGCTGCGGATTTACAGATAAATGCCGTGGCTGGAGGGACCGTGTCTGTGCCGGCACCTGCCGGCTCCCGGGAGGCAGCCCCCCTCCTGCCTGCCCCGGCCCTGCGGCTGCGGGAGCTGCCAGGGCCAGGCCAGGGGTGACCCAGCGACATTGGCCATGGCGTGGCCAGTGGGACGAGCAGACAGCAGAGCTGGTCTGGCACCCGGCAGGGGAGCACCTGGGTGGGTGAGGATGGAGGGAGGGTGACATGCAGGGCGAGGTGGCATTGCCCTGCCTGCTGTCCCGGCCCTGCTGTGTCCTACGTGCACCGTCCCACGGAGCCCTGCGTCCTCCATCCACCCATGGGGGCATGGGCATCGCACAGGCTGGACCACCAGAGCACGTGTGCGGGGGCAAAGACCAGGAAATGTGTGTGTGACACTGGCAGTGTGTCCCCGCGGCTGTGTGATGGCGCCAGGCGTGAGCAGTGCCATGTGTGAGACAGCACACGCTCGATGGTTGCAGTCTGTGTGTACAGCCCTGTGGGGGGGCTGCGTGTGTGTCCCCGTGCAGCCGCCCCGCTCCGGCTGGGAAGCGGGGGGGACATGTGCGTGCCAGGCGTGGGGTGCTGGCGTGTGCCCGCCGGCGCAGCGGGCCTGGCGGAGGCTGCCGAGCGAGGCGGGCTGGCAGCAGCCGCTGCCCCAGGCCAACGCTCCCCAGCTCAGCTCTTACATCTCCTGGCGGCGCAGCCCGCGCAGCCGTGGGAGCAGTAATGAGATGGAGCAGCAGAAGGACGGCGAGATAAGGCTGCCTGCGCTGCCCCAGCAGATTAAACGCTGGGATTAAGCAGGCGGTGCCAGCTCTGCTGCCTTTTTATCTCGCTGCTTCTCCCCTCTTATTCTCCCGCAGTCGATAGTGAACGGTCTCTGAGCTGTCAGCAAAGGAAATTGCTTGTTAACCCTTTGGGGACGGGCAGCGCAGCACTCCCTGCACTGGTGCTTTCAAAGGGAAGCGGTCCCCAGGGACGGTGCTGCCTGGAGAGCTCTGCCTGGAGAGCAGCGGGGACTGCGGTGCTGCGCGCTGCCTCCCCGCAGCGCCCCAGCACACGAAGGGGAGCGAGGCAGGGCCGGTGGCACCCGGGATCTGGTGCCATCTCTCAGCCAAAAGCCACCAGCATCCAACCAGCATCATGCAGAGGCGCTGCTGTACCTGCAGGGCTGGGGTCCCTGCGGGGTGACAGCAGCCAGAGAGCAGAGGCTGCCTGAGCTTCCAAAGGAGCCCCGGGGACCCTGCGTACCCCACTTTCGGGTATCCTTGATGTTCCCTGCTTTCTCCAGCCTGCAGGATGGGTGGGCTTAGTGCTACATCTCTGCTTGAAACCACAGGGCTGGGGAATCCTTCCCTGGTCCTGGGGCCAAGTGGCACAGCTGTGTCTGCACAGCACCGTGCATGGCGCTGGGTCTCCTCCAGCTGCCAAGAGGAGCCCGCTACCCAAAACCGTAATTATTGCTCTGTCTGTGTGTGCATGTTTTGTTGGGTTTGCAGCAGCAAGGCTGGGCTGCAGCCCATCCCAGTGCTTATCCGTAGCATACTGTGCTGCGTGCCCGGGGGCAGCGTGCTCGGCGTGGGGGTGTCTAGGGATGGGAAGCCGGCTGGAGAGTGCCGGAGGGGTGCACTGAGCAATGGCAGGATTGCCGCTCAGCACAGTCCAAATGCGGGCCAGGGAGCATCTTAGCAGCTCAGTGAGCTCGCTCTGGCGTGTTTGGGGGTGCAGCTTTGGTGCACCTTTCCCCTGGGGATCCTGAGCTCCTCCTGACTCTGCCCCACAGCTTTCCCCATCTCCCTCCCAGGGGTTGCAGGAGGCAGAAACATGGGGCAGAAACCTCCTGCAACCCCAGCACCTGACCCTCGTGCTACTAGAGTAGGTAGGCAGCACGCTCAGCATCTCGGAGAGGCATGCCGGCTGCTGGCAGGGTGAAGTGGGCTTCCCCAGCTCCCGCTCCCCTGCCTCTCTGCACCCCTTCCCTGTGCTGCAGCATGCCTTCCCCCTCCGCCAGCAGCCCCGGCGCTTCATCTTCTGCAATTCCCTTGGTGTTGGTTCCTTCACCTGCCCAGGTGACCCTTTTGGTGGATGCTTTAAAGTGCTTAGTGCAAGCAAACCTTATGAAACCACAAGCTGCCAGGAGATCTGCAGGGAGCAGGTTAGCCCCGGACGGGGCAGCGGTCCCAACCTGGGTGGGATGCTGACCCACGGCTGCTGTGGGATGGAGAGAGCAGAGTCACGCCTCTGCATGGGCCAGGGACCTCAGCAGAGCAGTGTGCGAGCCCTGGGCAGCCGGGGCTGAGGAAGCTGCCGGGGAGCTGGAGCAGATGCCGAGCCGGGCTGCGCAGGCGAGCAGAGCCTGAATCAAGAGAGGAAACCAAGAGCGATTGGCACGTGCGGGCTGGCAGGCTGGAGGCTGCGAGGGGATGGGATTGCTGTTTATAAATACATCAAGGGAGTAAACACAAGGGAGGGAAGAGAGCTATTTAAGCTAAGGGACAATGCTGGCACGAGAATAAATGGTACAAACTGGCCGTGAATAAATTTAGGTTGGAAATGAGGAGCTGAGTGAGATTCTGGGACGAATTCCCCCCAAGAGCAGTGGGAGGGGAAAGCACAACTTTACGATGGGACTTGTTTTGCTATCGGAGGCAGCTGTGGGCTGCCATGCCTGCGCAGCAGGGCCAAGAGGTGAGGACCTGGGGTCCCCAGCCCCTCACCTCCGTGTCACAGCCACCCTGGCTCTGTCTGGCACCGGTGGTACAGCCCCCTCTGGCTCCCGGCTTGGCCGGTGCAGGACTCCTGAGGTGAGGGCTTGCAGGGAGAGCTCCTTCCCTGGCACACGAGTTTGGGTGTGCTGTCACAGATGCTGCTCCTGAAAGCAGGGTGGTGCCAATGTCCCCCTGCCTTACTGATGTCACTGGCAGCACTGGGGCAGATGCACTGGGAAAGTGTCCTGGCCCGTGCATGCCGTGCATTCCTCTGCCACGCATTGCATCCCTGTGCTCCCAACCTGCCAGGAGCAGGGAGCCCTGGTCTGGATCCTGCCCGCTCCCGGGGACACGGCACTGCACGCTGGCCCCAGTGCGGCAGCCCGGCGGTGTCGTGCTCACCGTGCCTGGTGCTGGGGCTCGGGTGCCTCCTGCCACTCTGCCCGGCTGGCAGTGCAGCCCACGGCACAGCTGAACACTTGGTATTCCGGCAGCGAGCCTGCTTGGCACGAGAGGGGCTCTGCCAGCCCCACGCGCCCACGTCTCCGCTGCTGGCTCAGGCCTGGCCAAGGGGGCTCAGCTGGCACGGGCTGGCCTGTGGCACAGAGAGAGGCACATCTGCCGTAGCAGGAGGAGTCCCGGCCCCTCCGGGACGTGCCTGCAGCATCCCCCGGCCCCGCTGCCACCCCACTGCTCTCTCTTCTCCGGGGGAAGTGGGTTGGGGTGCCGCGGAGGATGCTCCAGAGCTTGGCCCTTTGCAGCCCTGCTCAGCCCTAGCCCCCACGAGCAGGGCTGCATCCCGCTGGAGCGATCCCAGCAGCTCTGCGTGGGGCGGGCGGCTGTGCCGAGGGGCTGCCAGTGTGGGGGATGGTTGTGCCGCTGCTGGAGCTGGGGTTGAGCCAAACTGGCACTGTTCCCCAATCCCTCCTGGGAGCAGGGAAGGGAAATGGTGCGACCGTGCGTGAGAGGGGACGTTTGCAGAGGTGAAAACATCCCACTGGCTCAGAAAATTGCTGCAGAATCGGGCTTGAAATGAGTTGAAATTGCTGAATCCAAGCGGATCTCATATCCCGGGCAGTTGCAATGCTGGCATCAGCGCTGCGGCTTCCCTCCCAAGGCACCCAGGCGGGGCCTGGCCGCACCGCGCGGGGGGAGCGGGCTGCTGGGGATGCGGCGGGGGGCTCCGGCAGAGCCAGGCGGGGGGCAGGAGCAGAGCGGGGGGCAGCATGCATGGGCATGCTATCGTCCCAGCTCTGCCAGTGTCATCCCAGTTTGGCCCCAGCTCCTGCGCCCTGTCTCCTGGCCAGGGGCATCCCTGTGCCTCCAGCTGCCTGCACTCACTCAGGAAGCAGCATTTCCAGTTTTGGAGGTTGCTTTCCTTTACACCACAGCCCTGCCCATGCTGATTTGCTCTCTGGGCTGGGGTACCTGGAGATCACCCTCAAGGTTACCCCTGGACTGGCACCCACACCAAGCCCAGGGTGGGCAGCATGCTGGTGTCTTCCCATCCCTGTCCCCATCCCCATCACACCCCAGTGATGACTGCTCTCAGTGGTGTCTATGCTGGGATGCTCGCTCCCGCATGGTGTGCCCGTGCCCAGGGCCTGCCTGCCAGCTGCATGTCCCAGCGGGGACGTGGGAGCAGGGCTGGGTGTCCCGGGCGTGCAGGAGCAGGACCCACCAGCGCTGCACGTGCCGCAGCTCGTTTCCCTTGCATGCAAACATTTGGCTGGAAGCTTAGTGCGGCCTCTTGTCTCCTCGGAGCAATCAGGATTTGTCGCTGCTTGCAATGTTTAACGTCGTCTTCCAGAGGCTAAATACCGTGGGGAGTCGTGTAAGCCGCGGAAATACCTGCGTGAGCTGGGATCAGCCGGAGGCTGGCACAGTGGGCTGGCAGAGGCGGGGATGGGGGACCGGGAGTGCATGGGGCTGGTCCTCGTGCCCCCAGTGCTTACAGGTGGGCTGGCATGAGCGGAGGTGAGGATGCTGGGGGCCAGAACCTTGCTCCCATGGGGCTCCCCGCAGCAGGGGGACAGAATGGCAAGCCCCAGGGGGGTGGAGGGGACTTGGGGGGGCCCCAGAGTTGTGCGGGGTGGGGAGGAGGATGCCAGGGCCCCCGGCGATCTCTGGCTGGGATCCGCCTACCGAGGCACAAGCAGCTATTTCTGTCAAGGTCAGCGTGTCTCCACGGCAGAGAGCAGGGAAATGAGGAATCATGTCGAGAAATTACCTCCCTAATGGGGTCTCCCCTGCACGTGAGCATGGCGCGGGGATGCCAGCGTGCAGTGGCTGAGCGGGGAGACCAGCACGTGGTGTGGGAATCCTGCCACCCCAGCCCCAAGGCTGCAGCACCTATGGGTGCCTGGCGAGCGGAGCAGGGTGCCCCAGGCACTGTCCCCAGCTGGACACATGCGCTCCAGCTCTGCAAGGCACTTTTCTGGGTCAGCTGCAGGGAGAAAAATCATGTTCCTGATGCAGGCATGCTCTCCTCCGCCCTTCCTCCTCCTCCTCCTCCTCACGCGCTCCCTGTTATCTAATTGGGTTTGTCATGTTGGAAAGGCAAAGCCCTTCAGGACTGTGCTGTGCTCTCGCCAGCACAATTTCACAGCTGGCCTCGGCACCCTGGCAGCCGACAAGTGAGTAACTCAGCTGGGCGCCACGGGCACCCCTGCCCTCCCCATGCGCCCCTGGAGCCGTGCCCGCCTGCCTGGGGCTGCAGGGGACGGGGGACAAGGCCACCATCACCGCTGGACCTTCTCCTCCAGTCCTGCCCAACACTGGTCCCTGTCCCCGAGCCGTTTGTCCCCACGTGCCCCAGCCTCTGCATCCCATCCCCATCCCTCGCCTGGCTCCAGGGTGATTGCGATGCTGCCTGGAGATGTCTGAACCGACATGAGATGGAAGCGTTCAGAGAAATGACATTTCCTCCAGCCTGGGAAGCTCATCCTCCGTTTAAAGAAAACTAATATAAAAGCTGCCCTGGTGTGCAAGGGGCTGATGGTATCAGGCTGGCAGCCTCCGGCTCTTGGAGCCACAATAAATCTCAGCAAGGAGCCGAGCCAGCTCGAGCAGCCCCACGCAGACGCGCCGGCACGGTGGCAGGGGGGCCCAGCCGTGTCCCGGGGATGGCGCAGGGACACGCAGGCTGGAGGGGAGAGCTCGGGGTGGGGTGACCCACTGGGCTGGTCCCGAGGGTGCGGGGAGCTGGGAGCCCGCGGCGGTGCCCCTGCCCACACCGGCGTTGTGCCGTGGCGGGGACGGTGCCAGGCCCGGTGCCAGCTCTGGGGCGTGGGGCCATGTGGGCGGCCAGGGCTGCTCCCCAGCCTTGCCTTCACGTCCCCAGCGAGCTGAGCTCTGCCCCGGGGGAAGCACCGTGACCCCGCAAGAGCCCTTGCTCCTCCAGCGAAGCAAGCAGCAGCGCAGGCACCCCGCGGCGGGCGGGATGGCGGCCGCCCTTCCCCGGGGCGCACCGTGCCGGGGGGCCGCCCGCTCCCCGCCGCCGCGCCGGGCCGGGCCGGCCGAAGGGGCGCCGGGGCGGGCGGGAAGGCGGCCGGGAAGGCGGCCGGCGGGGCCGGCGCTGCGCGGCGCGGGCGGCCGGAACGCGGGGCCCTGCTGCCCCCTGCCGGAGCCCGGCCCCGCCGGGCCGCGCACCCGCCGCGCAACGGCCGCCCGCCCGGCGCCTGCCGGCAGGCGGGGCCGGGGCTGGCACCCTGCGTGCCCCGGGGCTGGGCGGGCGATGGAGGCGGGGTGGGAGGGAAGCGCCCTGCCGCCCCTGGCACCGGCGGTGCTGCCTCTGCTCACCCACCTTGGTGCCTCTCCCGTTCCCTGAGGCCAAACCCTGCTCCTGACCTGCCGGCCATCCTCCTGCGCCTGTCAGCCTGGATCCCGGCCGGGTCCCCGGGACGGCTGCAGAGTCACGCCGTGCTCAGGCGGCAAGGCTGGCAGCGTGGATGGTGCTGGGAGTCACTGCTGAGGCGAGCAGGAGCTCCCCTCTTTCCAGTCCCCCCTTTCACTGCTGCCCTCCTCCTGCCTGGCTGCCATGGGGCAGCAGGGATGCTGCCCTTCACAGGGGGCACGGCAGCGCTGGCTCGTCCTGGGGTTGCAGAGGCTACGGGACCCCTCCCAGGGCCAGCCCGCTCCTCGGCAGGGCTGGTGCCGAAGGCGGGTGCCTGGGAGTGGCGGCAGCGGGAGATGAGAGGCTGCCGGGGAGCGCGGTGCTGAGCTTTGAAGGCACCCTGACAGGCTGTCGGGCCCTGCCAGCCGCGCTGACAGCCTGCTGCAGAGGCACCCCCCCACCGCCGTGCTCTGATCACAGCCTCGCCGTCACTTCAAAGCGCCCGCCAGGCTCAGGTGGGCTCCCACGCAGCCTCCCGCCCCACGGCTCTACTTCTCCTGCCCCACGGCTCTGCTTCACACACCCCACAGAGCCCAAATCCACTGGGGTCCCCAGCTCCAGGGTGGGAGATACCAGGGTACAGCATTGGGGACTAAGGTACCCATGTGGTGCCAAGCAGCGCTGGCAGGAGGTGATGGCCCCCCAGGCCTGGCACTGTCCTGCCTCTGTGGGGCAGGGCCCCCAGCCCCAGAGCAGCCACGGCTGGGGCCTCTGGGGGTCCACGCAGGGATCCAGGGGGGCTGCAGTGCCAGGGCAGGGGACAACGGGGACGAGCCGGGGTGCAGCATCCCTAGGCACAGGGCTCACACAGCGTAGCTGGGACAGGGCACCACTGTCCAGACACGGGTGCCCACCATCCTGGGGCACTGAGTGCTGCTAGTTTACCCTGCCTGGGGTAACGCAACACACACCCCCGTCCCAGCCCGGCTCGGGGAGGAATTTTCCATTCCCGAATGGAGGTTGGGGGAAGGCGTGTGTTTGCAACAGCCCCCTCCTCTCCCTCCCCTCGCCCGTCACCGGAGAAGCTCGGGAAGGCGCTTGCCACGTTCGTCTCCAGGAAGGTGCGGAGCAAAAGCCTCCCGGGAGGGAGAGCTGCCTGGAGGGGACAGGGGACCCCAGGCAGCCTCAGGGGCAGCCTGCACCCCACTTTCCAGAGGAGCCACCCTGCCTGCAGCCATGCCACTGCCCCTTGCCTGCTGCCAGGACAGGGAAGCCCTGGCAGCGGCTCAGGATGGCAGCGCTGCCCAGCTCACCGTCGGCGTCCTGCGAGCCACCAGGATCCCCGGGCTGCACTACATGTGCACCCGGCCGCAGTCCCGCCTGCGCCGCCTGCTCTGGAGCCTGGCCTTCCTGGCCTCTGCCGGGCTGCTGGCCACCGGCGCCACCGACCGCCTGCACCACCTGCTCTCACGCCCCGTGCACACCCGGGCACGCCTCGCCTGGGCCCCCCAGCTCCGCTTCCCGGCCGTCACCCTCTGCAACCCCAACCGGGCACGCTTCCTGCGCCTCACCAAGCCCGACCTCTACTCGGTGGGGCAGTGGCTGGGGCTGGCCCAGGAGAACCGCTCACTGGTGCCTGAGATGCTGGCCGTGCTGGGGGAGGACCGGCGCGCGTGGCTGACGCGTCTCGCCAACTACTCGCGCTTCTTGCCGCCCCGCCGCTCCGAGCGCACCATGCAGAGCTTCTTCCATCGCCTGGGCCACCAGATTGAGGACATGCTGGTGGAGTGCCGCTTTCAGGGAGAGCGCTGCGGCCCCCAGCACTTTGCTCCCGTGAGTCCCCTCCTGGCAGGGGCAGGACAGCTGGGCTGCCCCATGGGTGCTGGCAGTGATGCTTCATCCCCCTCCAGCAAGGGCAGAGGGGTGGCAGTGGGGGGCGGGGGAAGGCTTAGATGAGCCCTTGCAAGGGTCATGCACCTCCATGGGATTGGAAAGGGGTCCCTGGACGTCATTCAGCTTGCAGAACACCCTGCCAGATCCCTGACTGCTCCCTCATCCCCCCTGCTTTCTCCATCCCCAGGTCTACACACGCTATGGTAAGTGCTACACCTTCAACGGGGACCGGAGGAACCCACGAGTGACCCGCCAGGGCGGCATGGGCAACGGGCTGGAGATCATGCTGGACATCCAGCAGGAAGAGTACCTGCCTATCTGGAGAGAGACCAGTGAGTGGGGCCGTGGCGCGGGCAGGGCACGGGTGAGGAGGGAGGGCTGCTGGGCAAGCAGGGCACCCTGGGGGGGCTATGGGGCAAGCAGGGCACTGGAGGGGTGGTGGGCCCCAGGGTGCAGGTGCTGGGTGGGTGCAGGCGTGCAGCCCCTCTGTCCTTCCCCTGCAGACGAGACGTCATTTGAAGCTGGCATCCGGGTCCAGATCCACAGCCAGGACGAGCCGCCCTACATCCATCAGCTGGGCTTCGGTGTCTCGCCTGGTTTCCAGACCTTCGTGTCCTGCCAGGAGCAGCGGGTAAGGCAGGATGCCCCACAGCCCCTGGGGAGGTGCCCGCAGGCACGCAGCCTGGCACAGCCCTGCAGCGATGCCCCTCTCCCCCCGGCAGCTCACCTACCTGCCGCAGCCGTGGGGGAACTGCCGGGCCAGCGTGCAGGGGGAGCAGACGCTGCCCGGCTACGACACCTACAGCATCGCCGCCTGCCGCCTGCAGTGCGAGAAGGAGGCTGTGGTGCAGAGCTGCCACTGCCGCATGGTCCACATGCCAGGTGAGGGGTGGGCATGACGGCGTGGGGGCACCCCGCTGCCCCGATGGTCCCGCCCGGAGCTGCCCCGGCCCCCTACAGCCTGCACCCAAAGATCACCCCTGCCCCGTTCCTCTGCACTCAAGTGTCCCTCCCACCACATCTTTCTCCACTTGAGAGTCCCTCCGGCCCCATCCTTCTGCACCCAGGAACCACCGATCCTCTCTGCACGCTGGGTCAGCCCCTGTCCTACCCTCCTTACACCTCCAGTCAGCCCCTTCCCTGCCTGCCTTACACCCAGGGGCCACCCCTGCCCCAGCCAACGTGCACCCAAGAGCCACCCGTCCCCATCCCCTCTGCACCCAGGGGCCACCCCTGTCCCACTGCCTTGAGGGGAGCAAGTCGAGGGCAGGGGGCAGAAGCGGGCCAGACTCCCACCCTCCCAGCCAACCAGCTGCTTCTCCGCAGGCAACGAGTCCATCTGCTCCCCCAACGTGTACATCGAGTGTGCCGACCACACGCTGGGTAGGTGCGGCGGTGGGCGGGTGGCTGATGGCCGGCCGGGTGCCCCCGGGGAGGGGGCCAGGGGGGTGCAGCCATGCCAACGGGTGCGTGCCCCCAGACGCAGCGGTGGAGGACAGCCAGGAGCGCTGCAGCTGCCCCACGCCGTGCAACCTGACACGCTATGGCAAGGAGATCTCCATGGTGCGCATCCCCAACAAGGGCTCGGCGCGCTACCTCGCCCGCAAGTACAACAAGAACGAGACCTACATCCGGTGAGCCAGCAGTGCTGGGGTGTGCCGGGGGGTGGGCAGGGGGCTGGGGACACTGGGGACCTGGGGGACCCCCACACCACTCCTGGCAGTGTGAGGGGAGCGGGTCCTGGCACGTGCGGTACCTGCAGCATCCTCTACTCAGGGGTGGCTGCGACTAGAGCATCTCCCCGACCCATCCGTGTCCTCCCAGCCCTCCTGCCAGCATCTCCCCACCTCACAGTCCCTCCCGACCTGGGACATGCCCCTTCCATGTCCCCACCCCACCAGCCTGAATAACTCACCGGGGCCCTGGGAGCATCTGGGAGCTGGGGGGCTAGGGGACAGGGTCACGAGGTTTGGGGGGCAGTGGGGGTGGGAGGGCCAGTGACCATCCCTCCTTGCTGAGCACTGTGGTGTCCCCACAGGGAGAACTTCCTGGTGCTGGACATATTCTTTGAGGCGCTCAACTACGAGGCCATTGAGCAGAAGAAAGCCTACGACCTTGCTGGTCTTCTCGGTGACTGCCCCCACCTTCCCCTGGGACCCCGAGGCGCGGAGCTCTGGGTCCCAGCCCAGGAGGGTATAGGGCTGGCTGGGGAGGGACCACATGGGGCGGGAGCTGGCCACAGCCTGGCTGAAGGGTGGCATGCTGCTGGCCGTCCCCTGTGCCACATGTCCCCTGCTCCTTCCGTCCTGCCGCCCCTGCTCCAGTGACCGTGCTGTCCCCCTCTGTCCGGCAGCCCTGGCACTGCCCGCAGCCCCGCTGGCCCACCCTGGGCTCCCAGTGGGCTGCACAGCAGCTCCCGGTGACCATCTCCCCCTCCTCCTCCTCCCCAGGGGACATCGGGGGACAGATGGGCCTGTTCATCGGTGCCAGCATCCTCACCATCCTGGAGATCTTGGACTATGTCTATGAGGTGCGCTGAGGCCTCGGGGCTGTGGCTCGGCAGTGGGAGCGGGGCCGTTGCAGAAGAGGTGCAGAGCAGGGGCTGGGCTCCCCAGGGAGGGGGTACTGTGTGTGGCCACCCCAGAGGGCTACCTACAGCCCCCAAATCGGGGAACTCCCAGCAGGAGGCAGTGGGAGGAGGGCGGGTTCCCCAGCATCACTCGGTGACCTGAGGACAAGGAGGGTGGCAGGCAGAGGTGCTGTCCCCACTGTCAGCCCCGCGTCCCCTGGGCAGGCAGGGGAGCAGGAGGCCGGTCCATGCAGGCCGGGGTGCCCACACGCGGGGTGCTAACCCCCTCCATCTGCACCCAGGTGATCCGGGACAGGGTGAGCCGGGTCCTGCGCCGCTCCAAACCACCCCTGAAGAAGCCCTCGGGCAGCATTGCCACGCTGGGACTGGAGGAGCTCAAGGACCAGGTACCCCGCGGGCAGGGGCTGCCAGGGGGCTGCGAGGACAGGGCCTGGGCAGCGTCCACCCCCGCCCCAGGAGGAAGGGACATTGTCCCAAGAGTGAGGGACAGCACGGCTCCGCGTTTGGTGACCTCAGGCTGCAGAGCTGGGGCAGCCCTGGGGTGGCAGGGAGCTGGGTGCCTCTGGGGGGTCTCCTGGGGACAGGCTATGCTGGGTGGGTGGGTGGGGGACAGGGTGCATGGGGTCTGCACCCACCCCACTGACTGCCATCCCCGCAGAGCCCCTGCGAGACGCTGGGCCGGCATGTGGAGGGTGCCTACA
The DNA here is from genome assembly GCF_965183815.1 of Platalea leucorodia. Lineage (NCBI taxonomy): Eukaryota > Metazoa > Chordata > Aves > Pelecaniformes > Threskiornithidae > Platalea > Platalea leucorodia. The sequence continues at coordinate 84,170,534 of NC_138827.1, read as the reverse complement.
ACGCGGGCATCCTGCCCAACCACCACCACCGCCACCACTACCCTCACCAGGGCGTCTTCGAGGACTTCGCCTGCTAGGCCAGCTCGGGACTGGGGGGGGGCAGCCCCCTGCCACCCCCCTCCCCACCGTCCACATGGAGAGGGACTGCAGCATTGGGCGCAGTGGGCACAGGCCCCTGCCTCCCCCACCCCACTGCTGGGACCAGCCATGCCGTTCGCCCCCCTGGCAATGCCGCCGGAGCTGCCTCGGCACCGGCACCGGAGTGGTCCCCCAGCCCTTTTGCCTGTCCCCTCCGCTTGCCCCCAGCACACGGGCTCAGCCCCGTCTCAAGCACACGGCGTGGAGGGGGATGGGCACACTGGGGGGGCTTGGGGGAGCAGTGGGGTGCAGAGCAGAGGGGCCCTGGCAATGCAGAGCATGCAGGGGGTAAGCTGGGGTTCCTGCGAGCCCCTCCAAGCCCTCCCCTGCTGACCCCTCCTGGGTGGGGGTCTCTGCCCTGCATGGTTCCCCCCAGGAGAGAGATGTGCCTGGAACAGCTTCTCCCCACCCCAGGGACCACCACCCCCCCACCTTCCTGCTGCAGGGCAGGGCAGCATTGCAGGGCACCCCTCTGAGCCGCACGGCCCCCCGGCCAGCCCAGGGACACCCCACCTGCAGTCACACCTGCATGGCACCACCCTGACCCCCAGCACCACCACCACTGTGACACCCCCCCAAACATCTGCCCGCCCTTCCCCAGCCTCATGCAGCCTGCCAGGGCTGCAGCCCCCCCCGTCACTGTTCCCAGCCAGACCCCTGCACTGTGACCCCCCCACACTCCAGTGTTGGCCCCCGATAGCTCCCAGGCACTGCAAACCTACTGACTCCCCCCTCTCCTGCCCCCAGTCCACCGTGCCCCCCAGCCCTCCCCATCCTCTCCTTGCCCAGGTGTTGCCCAAAGCGGCTCATCCCTTGGTGCAGCCGCCCGGCACAGCCCAGGCAGCGCAGGGGGGTCCTGCCCTCGCTCCCCTGCCTGTCGCCGCTCTTTTGCACCGTGCACGTACCCCTTGCCACGCTCCCAGCCCCCGGGTGCTGAGCACCCGCTGTGCCTCCCCCAGACTGTACACGGTTAGGAGGGTGCCCCGTGCCCAGCACCGCCCGGACAGCCACAGCCTGACCTGCTGGCCGGAGCCTCGGCCAGGACCGGCACCCACAGCCCTCCTGCCTGCCCCGAGATGGCAAGACCCATGGCAGGACCCACGGCAGGACCCACAGTGCTCCCCCTGTCCTGTTGGACATTGCCTCCTCCCCCTCCACTGTAGCAGACACCAGCGCAGGGCAAACTGCCCCAAAATATCTCAGGGGGGGGGGCGGGCTGGCAAAGCCCCCCTTGACACACACATGCAGCAGAGAGGGGGACCCCAGGGCAGGAATTCAGGACCTCTAGGGGAGGCTGGGGTTGAGCCAGATGGCCCCTGTCCCTACTGGTTTGGTCCCCATCCCTGGTGCCCGCAGACAGAACATGGCCATGCTACGCCATGGCCAAAGCCATAGATGCAGGAGGAGCCATCATCCTTGCAGCCCCCAACGCCCCACACGTGGGAGACACAGGACAGGGACCGGAGCACCAGCCTGGTGATGTGCCAGGCAGCCCTGGCTTTGGCTGTGCGTGGCCCAATGGCCCCCCACAACATGCACCCACGTGGAAACATGCTCCCTGCCGGTGCAAGCAGCCGGCTGCATGGTGTCCCGTGTCCCCATGCATGGGGGGGACACACAGCAAGCCTCCCAGCAGGGCAGAAACAGCAGTGCTCCCCAGGGAGCCCCTCCAGAGCACCCCGTGCCAGCTCCCCATAGGGTCCCCCCACACCCACCTGCGAGCAGGAGTGTCCCCAGAGGGGTGCCACATGTTAGCCCAGGGCTGTGCCACGGCCGTGCCAGGCAGCCCTACACCAAGGTCTCCTGTGGCGGGCAGGGGGGTGCAGGATGCAGCTCCCTCCCTGCCAGCGGGAGCAGCGAGCCCCGAGCGGGGTGGGCACGGGCACCATAGCGAGAGGGCTGGCGCAAATGCCCTCGTGCTGGTAAACGTGAGAGATGTGCGTCACTGTTTTATAAATGTACAAAAGCTCCCTAATAAAGAGGCACAAGTAGGTCCGGAGCCGCCTGCAAGGGCTGGGGGCATCAGGCAGGGCTGGGAGGGGCAGAGAGGTGGGGGAGCTGGTCCCACCCCAGGGGGAGGTGGCGGTGGGACCCGGGGAGCGCTTTACAGCCCTGCACCCATGTGCTGGGCACCCCGAGAGCCAGCATGCCAGGTCGCCCGAAGGCGAGCATCTCTGCATCGCTGCCTGCAGGGAGCTTTGCCCGCTGTCCGGCTCTTTGAGCCCTGGCTTGTGGCAGAGGTGTGGTGATTGCCAGCTGTGCATCAGCAGTGGGAACTGCCAGCACCGTACCCCGGCCCTCGAATCGCTCCCCGGGGCAGGGTGGGCACCCCACCAGCGCCCCATTGGGCTGTATCAGCCCCGAGCAGGTGGTGCGGTGGGGAGGATGGGCTCCTGCACCTGCCGGGGGCTGCTGCAAGGTGGGGGGCAGATTGGGAGGGCAGAAACATGGGCTGGGGGTGCTTTGGGGGTGGTCCACAGATGCCCCATGCCAGAGTGGCGCCCTGCACCCCTGCCAACACCCAGGACCCCATGCAGGACCCGCTTGCCCATGGAGTGTCCCCCACAGTACCCACGGCCCCTCCGCTCCCACACCTCTTACCAGCGCCAGGCACAGTCCCTACCAGTTAAAGGCCAGTGCTGACAGTGGCACTGCCCTGCACGGGATCACCATCACGGTGCCAGCAGCTGCCGGCTCCTCTGGCACCCGCTGTGGGCCATGAGCCCCGTCCCCCTGGGGGGTCACGGCACAGGTGAGATGCCAGGGCCACCATCAGCTGTCACACAGCGGGACCTCCAGCAGGACCCCTATGGGTGTCATGGGCAAGGGGTGCGGGGTGAAACTGAAACGGGGGAGGTGAAGGATGGGTGGGGGCGGAGGGGGGCCCTGCTGGGGCCAGGCCCTGGGGCTGTCCACAGCAGAGGTGCTCCTCCAGCTCCTGCCTCCTCTGGACCCTGCTCCATCCGCCCCGGCCACCCTGTGGCACAGAGAGAGGGAACAAAGCAGGAGACAGGGGCTGGCCTCATGGTAGAGGCTGCCGGCACTGGGCATGGCAGGTTTCCCTCTAAAGCAGCAAGGGCTGAAGATGCCCAGGTTAACTGGGTGCAGCTGGACCCCACTCCACAGCTCACACCATGCCCTGCCCTTAGGTTGGGTCCTAAAGTGAAAAGTGGGGAAATAGCTTCATCTGCCACATCTTTCATCACCTGATAAGAGGATCAGGTCCCTTTGGGGTCCCTTGGGATGAGGCTGTCCCTGCCACCGGGTCCTGACCCATCTGCCCCTCCGGGATGCCCTGCCACGAAGCCACCTTCATACACACCAAGGCTGTGACCAGGAGCTCCTGCTGCCTCCTGTCCCACAGTGAAGAGGTGTCGGAGCAGCTGAGTGAGGAGGAGAGCAGGATTGCATGGTGCTGTGGGTGCTGGAGGACATGCTGAGGAAGGACCAGGTCCTGATAAAAAACCTGAAGGACATGGTGGTGGTGGCAGGGAGGGCAGGGGAGCAAGGGCTGGGTGCAGCGCTGCACCATGCTCACCAAGATGCTGCTCTGGTGTCTCATCCCCCAGCTTTGGCAAGTGGCTTTCCAGAAAAAAAAACCCACAAAGCCAGATTCTACGCCTATGAGAAAATAAAGGTGATTTTGGAGGAGCAGGAGTGTGGCGTGGCCAAAGGAAAGGCTGAGCCTTGTGGATGGCCCATCCCAGCTCCCCAAGGCTGCCAGCAAAGTGGCCTCAGGACAGGTCCCAGGACCCCTGTAGTGGTGACCTAGCAAAGATTTGACATAAAGTTATTTTTATCTGTTGCTGTCAGCACCTCTGTTCTTTAATTTGGTAACTTCCCGGTGGCACCTGGAGGTGACACCTCCTGTAGGGTCTCCCACCACCTCCAAACAGGACGGGCAGGTGAGGTGACCTCTGCATCCCCTCTGCCTGTGCTGTGCCTGATGTCCCGGTGCAGATGGTGCTGGGCTGAGGAGGACCAGAAGGACGACCCAGATTTAGCACCCCAGGGCCAGCCCCAACCCCATCGCTGTGGCCCCTGGGTGCCCCCTCCCACGCTGTGCCTGACCAAGGGCCACAGGGGGTCTGGTCCTCTCCAGGGATGGGGCCGCTGCCACCCAGGGCTTGCCAGGCTGCAAAGTGATGACAGTCCAGCCCAGCGCTGCTTGAATCACCTGTAATGAGCCACATGAAATAGCTGGGGCATAATTAGAAGGGGATCCACTATAGTGAAACAGGCCCTTAATTTTAACGAGCACAGCCCTCTGGACAAACGCCAGGCACCCAACCGCGGCAGGACCGGCTGCACTGGCAACGGCTCCTGTCACCGTGGAGGTGACAACCCCGGCAGACTCAGCTCCTGTGGGAAGCGGTGCCAGCCCCCGGGGGGGGGGCACCAGTATGGAGCAGCCGGCAAGGATCCCTTCTGCCCACGGGACAGGCATCTCCTAGGCATTTCCCACCGTGCCTCCACCGCCACACACCACAATTCCTGCTGTTCCCAGGGAAAAGCTATGTTTCAAAGAAAACAAATCATATGGCTTGGGAGTGGAGGGGCTTGAAGTGAGCCCTGGAGAGCAATGGGACATGTGGCCTCACTGCCGCCACCTCCTCCCCATCGCCTCCTGCCCAGAGATGCCGGTGGTGACAGACAACACCTGGAGAAAGGAGTGACCCTCAGCATCTCCTGATGACCTGAGCGTGCCAAGCTCACTTATTTGCTCCTGGCTGTTTCCCCAGAACCTCTTTGCTGGGAAAATGAACTGGTGGTGCCCGTCGGTGGGGCCAGGCAGGGGACACACAGCCCTTGCTTTCCAGCGCTCGGCCCCTGACAGCAGGCTGGAAAAACAAGGAGGCAATTAAAATCAAAATCCAACCGAGCTGCCTGCATCTCCCCCCAGCCCCGGAGCTTCGGGCTCCTGCAGTCTGCCTGCGCTGGAGCTGTGTGCCCCCGGAGGGGATGCCCCTGTGCAAGGAAACCCGTGCGGGCAGGCCTGCACCTACAGCTAACAGCTGTTTCCCTTTTCATCGAAAGGCTCTGATTTCCCAGAGCTTGGCCAGAAAAACCCCTGGCCAAAGCTCCCTTCACCCTCCAGAGGGGCTCGGCAGCACGTTGGGCTGTGACCCAGGGCATTGGGCGCAGGCAAAGCCTGGCATCTCCCTGCCTGCTCCTCCTTAAGCAGCGCAGCTTCTCCTGCCTTTGCTTGCGGCCAGGAGGAAACGTTTGCTGGGGCTGGGTCCCGCTCTGCAGCTGGCAGAGCTGCTCCTGTGGGACAGGCAGCAAGGCACCGCTGGCCCCTTCCCGAGGAAAGCAGAGGGACGAAAGGACACTGCGCTTCCCCTTGCCCCCCAGCCCTCTCCTGGCACGGCCTCGCCCCTACATCCTCCCAAAGGTCAGCCATCGAGCTGATGATTAACATCGACGGGGCTGAAGTAACCCTGCCGCGGGGTTTAGTGCAGGCAGAAGTGACCCAAGCAAGGTGAGAGAAGCAGGCTTTTCCTTCCCCGCTTGCAGGCTCACTGCTGCATTTGCAACGAGGCACCTGCGTGACCACGCTGGGGGAACAAACAGGGAGGGCAGAACAGCAGAGCAGCAGCTTGGGTTTTCCCCAGTTTAAGTCCCTCTCCCTGCCTCAGTGCAGGAAGGAGAAGGGGGCAGGCGCCCACCCAGCCCCGGTGCACCCAGCCAGCCCCTCTCGTGCTTCGGAGTGCTCTGAACCAGCCCTTCACACCCTCTTCCAAAAAACTCCCCAAGAGGAACTTGCACTGCTCTTCTCAAAGGCTGTGGTGAGCCAGTAACGCTTTTTAGAAAATTTTCTCGAGGGAAGCAGAAGTCTAGGGACAGCAGACATGTGTTTTCTCCTGCCCCATTGGGAAAATTGCCCTTTCACCGCTCTGCCTCTGCAACCGTGTCTGTGCAAAAATCGGCACGTTGTATGGAAGTACTGGTCAAACCTGAACAGGGATTGCAGAAAGTCCCTGTCTGCTCAGCCGCCCACATCAGCACCCAGGGCCACTCTTCCCTGCCTCTTTCAAGGGTGTCACCGTCCCGGTCCGGCGCCCTGCCAGCGCCTGCCAGCCCTGCGCAGGCAAGAGGGGGCTTTCAGCGCGTTGCAATGCTGCAAATAGCTTGGCAAACACCAAAGCAGCTTCAAACGCTGCCAGCTCCCCTGTAAAAGGGAGCAATAACTGTGCTGGGAGCACCCCGGGGACTGTCATTTTCTCGTCACGGGGGGCTTCGTTGGTGTTGATAGTGCAGAACGTTAGGTATGCAAATAGCTCTAACTCCGTCTGGGCAAACAGCAAAGAGGAGACAAGAGCAACTCTAGCTAGACCATCTTGCGACAATTAAATGATAAATCAGCATTTCTTTTTGCAACCAACCTGATTTGAAGCCAGTTCGCTTTATTACCATTTGGATACTCTTCTAACACCTAATAGCATCCCAGTCCTAGGTCTGCTTTTCAGAGGAGAAATGTATCTGTACCGCACCTGCATCCGCCTCGCTCCCTCTGTCCCAGATTCACATTTAAAGGGAATTAAGGATGTGCTCAGGGAAGATCAAAGGTAGAAATACTCAGGGCAAGCTAACGGTTATCATCTGAAATATAATAAAATTATATTTAAACATATATGAATGAGGTATCTTTGGGGAAGGCGTGACACACTGCCCAGGGGTTTTCCGTGAGTTTTGCCAAGCACTAACAGCCTGGTTAACTAATAGCGAGTAGGTTTAGTTAATTTTCTTGGGGATGTCTCTTTGATAGGGGTGTCTCGTGAACAAGTAAAATGTGACGACCAAAGGACTGGTGGGAAGAGCACACAGAGCCTTGAAAATCATGCTTGGAGCAGGCAGCGTGGGTAGGGGACACAATCCCGGCTTCTCATACTGCAAATAGGAGCTGCAGGTGGCGAGACAGTCTGGGGCAGGACCACAGTGCTCTGCTTGACCCAGCACCATGGCAGCGGGGAACTGGAAACCACAAGAAGCTGAGAAGCCCCGAGATGCAAAACAGCCCGAAAAAGGGCGAAACCAACCCAGAGAGTAACAATTCATCAGTAGCCCAGCAGTAAGGATTCAACACAGTGCTCAAATGCGGTTTCTGGCCCAGGAGCTTCCTCTGGAGCTGATCCCAGATGCTAGAGGGCAGAGCTCACCCCACATGGGCCAGGGGTCCTCCATTACTCACGTACAGCCCACGCAGGCTGTCATTGGGACAGCACGTGTGGGAGGATATGCAGCTGCACCAGCCCCTCACCACGGTGCTTTTCCACCCACAGCCAGGGCTGAGGAGGGCTGGAAACCCGGTCAGCAGGATCACGAATTTACAGCAGCAGGAAAGACAAGGCATTGCCCAGAGCTCAGCACACTGCACAGGGGCAACGGGGCTTCCTGTGGCAAGGGGCTCAGCATCCTGCTGCACCACCAGCGACTGGTGGCAAGTGGTGACAGCAGGATGGCCCCAGGGACAGCGGGCACAAGAGGAGGTGCAGGACTCCTGCTGTGAGCCCCCAGGGGTTCAAGCTGGTATTTCCAAGTGTCTGCTTGGCCTGGTGTCTGCCAGCCTGTCCCTAAGCCGATGGGCTCCCCCCGGCCTCACTAAGGAGAGGCAGTCATCTCTCAGCTCAGGTAAAGGATGCTGCAGGCAGCTTGGGGAATGCAGCATCCCTTTGAGAAAGCAGTCCAGCCAGCTGCAGCCAGGTTTTATAGAAGCAGCCAGCACCTACCGCCACACAGACCCCCAGTGGGACGCCAAGAGAAGAATCAGCCAGACCCACCAGTTCATCTCTCTGTTTTATTACTGTAAACACACCCCCCCCCCTCCTCTCCCCACTATTAAATACAAACCAGGAGCAGAGAGCAGCTCCTCAGTCGCTTTCTCCTTAGGAGATGCGCAGCCAAACCCTCTGCCGTGCCCACCAAGCCGGGCACCGCGTCCTCCACCCCCAAGGGCGGCCCCGCAGCGGGGAGGGCTCCCACCTCTGTCGGGAGGCTCTCATCCGAGGGCTGCGACCTCCGACGTCCTATTGATACTGCGAAGGCCGAAGCGGCCTGGGTCACGGTTCCCATGGGGAGCAGCTCACGGTACGTGAATACAGCAGGATCCCCTCCGGCACCCCCTGTGCCCACCGGCCCCAGGGGCCAGGACCCCCTACCCTGACTCACCAGGAGTGCTCCAGGTCGTTGCCAAGTGGCAAAACCCCAAAACTAACCTCCTTATTGCTCTTTTGGGGTGGGACATGCCCCATCCCACTGTCCCTGCAAGACCAGGCCAACGCACCGAAGGAGCAATGGGCACAGCCCTGTCCCAGGACACTGGGGGAACCGCATGGGATCGCCCCCAGCCCCATGGCAGTTACAGCCCCACAGCAGGGGGACCTTGGGCTCTGCGTGCCTCCGGTGAGGGGGGACAGCAAGGGACAGGGCAGCCCATCACCTCCCTGCTGGGCAGCAGGGCCAGGATGGAGGGACGGGGCTGGTGGCCAGCAGCTCTGGGATAAGGAGCTGGGCATTCCGGCTCGCAGCTCGGCGACTCCGACCCCACCTCGCCCTGGGGTCTGCACAGCCACGGCTGCTCCGGAAGGACCCAGGCAACCCAGGCTGGCAGACCCCGGCCTGGGCAGTCCCAGCAGGGCAAGTCACGAGCTCGGGCACTGGCAATCCCTGCAGCCGCTGGGAAGAGGAAGACAGATTTGGGCAGCAGAAGAGGTGAGGTGGGCAGGCAGGCATGGCAGGGCAGGGCCAGCCCCTCCGCGCCCCAGGGTTCAGGTGCTGTTCCCCTGCTCCTGCTCAAAAAGCACCATGGCCAGCTGGGAGCGAGAGCCTACGCCCTCCAGGCTGCTCTGCACACAGCGGTGGTAGATCTCTTCACTGAGCCGTGGGTTGCAGGCCTGGTGCCGGTAGCGCTGCAGCAGGGCGGGCTCCACGGCCCGGAAGACATGGAGGTTGGAGTACTTGATGAACATGTCGTAGATGTCCAGGGTCTCCAGGATGTCCTCGTTCTCCTGTACGTCGCCTGCCATGCGGGTGCGTGCCGCCATGTAGTCGGCGTTGTAGAAGCAGGCTTCGTGGAAGACGTCGCGGTCAAAGTGCCCCGCGTCCCGCAGCAGGTCCAGCGTGGCAGGTGGCACCTGGTTGTGGTAAGCGATGGCAGGGTTGTAGCCCTGGAAGTGGATGGGGAAGAAGACCTGCCAGTTATTGATGGTGTTCATCCGGCAGCGGTTCAGGAAGTCAACAGTGACCTCCGTCCCCACACCAGCCACGAAGAAAAGCGTGTCCACGGGATGCTTCTTGGAGATGATGTCCATGACCTTGATTTGGGAGGGTGCGTCCGTCTTGACGCTGATCCACGGGATCTTCACCTCTGCATACTTGCGCTCGTACTCGGTGATCTGGGCCTTCACAGGGGCGAAGATGTCATTCTGGGTGACCTGCTGGGCCTCAAAGGGGTCATAGATGAAGAGAAAGGTGAGCACCGCGTTCTCGCTGCTCTCAAAGGCAGCTGCCGCATAAGCCTCCAAAAAACGGGTAGCGTGGTCCCGGTCGTGGGCCGTCAGCGGCAGGATGACATTGATGCGGCTGGCCTCCGTCACGTAGGGCATGGGGATGATCTCCACCTCGCTGAGGGGCCGCACCAGGTGCACGCGCTTGGTGACAGAACGGCTGTGCCCCTTCTGGGTGACCACCTCCACCTGGAGGTCCAGCGTGTACTCCATGCCGCGCGTGGGGTCAAAGCGCCGGTACCCGTTCACCAACTGCTGCTTGCGGACGTGGAGCACCGGCTGGTACTTGCGGTTCAGCTCCTCCATGGCCGTGGCCACCACATCGGCCACGTCTGCCAGGTCCGCGCCGCGCAGCTCGCACTTGGGGGAGCCATCCACGCAGGCGTAGACCTGCTCCTCCGTGAAGTAGTCCCAGCGCAGCACCTCAAAGCGGGTTTTGGGCTGGAAGGGGGGCGGGATGCCAACGGGCCATGTGGCACCATGGTCCCCGTCGGCAGACAGGCTGCTGGCGTTCTGGATCTCTAGCTGCAAGAGGAGAGACGGAGGAGTGAGAGCCAAGGCGGGCGCAGGTAGGCCTTCCAGCTCTGGCTGTAAGCAAGCTGATTCCCGATCCTCAGAGGTCAGCCACCCCTAGCCCAAAGAGCGGTGGAAGAACAACTCCGCCTTCAGCCTGACTCCTGTCCAGTGCCTCAGGTTTCCCTGAACAGCACCCTGAATATGGCACGCCACCTCCATTGGTAGGATCCGCACCCTCTCCCACCCTGCCCGGTCTTTGCTGGTGGACTCAGCACCCTTCTGGCTCCATCACTGCAGCTCCAGGACCCATTTGCATCCAAAGCTGCTCTCCAGCCAGGACCGCTGCCCGTGCAGCCACACCAGCTCAGCTGATCCTGTCCCACAGCAGGTTCAGGTGAGAAACCCTCTTATTAGAGTGGAGAGGTGACACAGAGTGACCAGAAAGCCCACAGGGATGACAGGAGGAGCCCAGACCCTCCCAGTCAAGCCAGGTCTCACCTGGAGCTGCTGGATCTCCTGGTACGTCCTCTCCAGCTCCACCTGCGCGAAGTACTTGTGCAGCCGGTACATCTGGAGGGGATCCAGCACGGGATGGACAGTGAAGGCGCTCTGGAAACGGAGGTCGGTCTCCCGCTCAGGGTCCACGTTCTTCCCCAGCTCAAAGTAGTGGTAACGCAGGCCCTGCACCAGCCAGGAGAGACAGGTCACGACCAGCTCTATCCCATGCGCCCACCCCACTGGCAGCCAGCATAGCAAGCTGAAAGGACGATAAAGCACAAGGGCTGGTCCCCCAGGCCCCAGGAGCCCCTGAGGAGGCAGTGAAACACACTGGGCCAGGATCAGTCTCCTGGAAGCCATCTCCACCGCAGGACCTACCTCGTGCTCCTCGGCACAATTGACAGCTGTGTAGTCAATGATGCAGCGGCCCAGCCACTCGTCGGGCCGGGCGCTGAGGATGTCATTGCGGCAGCTCTCCAGGTGCTGCTGCAGGAGCAGGAGGAGGCTGCGGGACAGCAGGTAGCCAAAACCCCCATAGCAGTAGCGTCCCTCAGTGTCCCCACCGATGAACTCCTCAGGGCGACCCAGGTAGAGGTGGGTGTCGATGCTGAGGTGGGCGACCAGGCGGCTGATGCGGTGTGCCTCCGTGTAGGTATCGTCCTGCACCAGGAAGAACCAGTCAAAGTCGTTCACATAGTGGTCCAGAAGGTACCTGACGGTCTGGTACATGTTCCAGATGGGCCGCTCGTCACTGTGCGTCACCACTGTCATGCCATGGGGCACCTTGCGGCCCCGTGTGCCTGTGAAGTACACCAGGCGCTCCAGGCGGTGGGCCAGCGTGCGGTTGACAGCCACCCCCAGCGTGTTCAGCGTGTTCTTGGAGGTCAGCACACCCACGAAGAGCCGCTGCCGCATCCCCAGCTCCGTGCTGATGTACCGGGTCCTGCAGAAGGGAGAGAACGTCTGGACCTGGGGCACTGCACCCCACCTCGGCCTGCACCCTCCCCGTCCACTGTTCCTCTGCAGGAACTGCTCCCAGGCTTCAACCACACATGCAAGACATCACCCCAGCAGCACTGGCTGCCACTGTGCCTGGGCCAGAGGCACAGCATAGCGCTCTGCTGAGGTCCCCCCCAACCTGAGACCATGGGGGACCCTCCCTTCCCGTCAGCCAGCCAGCCCAGCTCAAACCAGAGGCTCACAAAAGGCTGAGCACAGCTAAAAGAGGGAAACAGGGCTGCACGCCCCGGCTCTAGCGGGGACACGACCCCCCCAGGCACCCCACCATGCTGCCAGCCCCTGCTCTCAAGCGGGCAGGAGAGCCCATACTGCCCTCCCGGGGGAAGCCAAGCCCCACTGCGGGGGCTGAAGCCAGCATGGGACCGGCTGCGTCCCCCTCCCCACCACGGCCCCCAGCTGCCCCACTCACAATGACTTGCAGGTTCAATTCTCCCAGCCCGGCGCAGCAGCAGGAAGTGATTCCTCCCCCCCCCGGCCCCCAGCCGCCTCCTGGCACACACTGGCCCCATTCAGCCCCCTCCATCCGCCCACCGCCTCGCCGGGACAAGGAGGCCCTTTCACTGCCTGCTCCCTGTCATCCCGGGGCCACCGGGACAGGCTGCAGCCAGCCCCGGAGCAGAGCTGGAGTTTGCAGTGTTGGGTGGAGACGTGCTGCTGCGGGAGGGGTTCCTGCTAGGGCAGAGCAGGGCAGGAGAGAGACCAGGGCAGGGCGCCCGGCAGCACGTGCTGCAGCGGGCAACCTTTGCACAGCAGGCAGCAGCGTGGGCAGGAGGCTCTTCTGGGCGCTGTCGAGGCAAGCAGGGGCAGGGGGGGTAAGGAGAAGCAGAGGGAGGCAAAAGGAAAGAAGGGAAGCAGCAGGGAAAGGCACTTGCAGGGAGAAAAATCTGGCTGTAGCCCTGGGTGGCACAGAGAGGGGGAAAGTACATAGTGGGAGTGGGGTCACCTGTAAAGCTCCCCAGCAGTAGCCTGGCAGGCAGGCAGGGGCAGGCAGCCCCCCAGCACCAGCCCGGCGGGCAGACAGGGACGGGGGGTAAGGAGAAGAGGGGGGCAAAAGGGAAGCAGCAGGGAAAGGCACTTGCAGTGAGAAAAATCTGGCTGCAGCCCTGGGTGGCTGCAGGGGAGGGGCAGGAAAGTACATTGCGGGGTCATCTGTAAAGCCCCTCAGCACCAGCCCAGCAGGCAGGGGCGGGCAGGCAGGCAGGCAGCCCCCCAGCACCAGCCCAGCAGGCAGACAGGGACAGGCAGGGAGCCCCCAGCACAGCCTGGCGGGCAGACAGGGACAGGCAGGGAGCCCCCCAGCACCAGCCCGGCGGCAGGCAGGGGCAGGCAGGCAGGCAGCCCCCAGCATCAGCCCGGCAGACTCACGCCCCCGGGCACCCCAGGGCTCGGCCGCAGTTACTCCCATCTAAAGCCCGGCGAGCGCCGGCGGCCCTTCCCCCGCCGGTGCCGCGGGGCCCAGCTCCCCCCGGCCCGGCCCGCCCCGGTCCCCCGCACCTGACGGCCTTCTTGGCGGCCCTGCCGGGGCTGGGCGGGCGGTAGGGCACGACGCGGGGCTCCCAGCTGTCGGCGCCCAGCCCGGCGGGGACGGCGTTGGGCCTGCGCGCCGCGTTGCCATTGGTGTTACCGGGGCCGGCGGGCGGCGCGGGGCCGCCGTCGGGGCGCGGGCGGGCGGCGGGGCGCGGCGGCGGCCCGCAGGGCTCCTCCACCCAGGTGACGCTGAGCAGGCTGAGGGTGAAGCCCAGCGAGACGCCGATGGCCACCGGCCCGGCGGGCCGCAGCACCGACAGCACCAGCGACAGCCGCATGGCCGGGACGGGACCGCGGACGGGACCGGGGGCGGCTCCGGCTGCCGCTGCCGCTGGCGGCGCCGCCGTCCGACGTGTCACCCCCTGGCCCCGCCCCGCCGCGCGTCACGGCGGGCGGCCCGCCCCGGCCAATGGGCCGCGCTCCCACCGTCGCGTCACGGGGCGGGGCCGGGGGGGCGGGGGGCGGCGTGGGGGCGGGACGGGGTTGCTAGGAGACGGCGCGGCCGGGCCCCCCGCCCCTCGCCCAGCCGCCCCGGGAGCCGCCGCCGCGGGGCTGCCCGCGACCGGTCCCCGGCGCTGCGGGGCGGCAGGGCGGCGGCCCCCGGCCCCGGCTGCCCGCTCAGAAAGCGCGGTTGCCCCTCCCCGGGCCAGCCCGACCCGCGACGCCGGTGAATTCGCGGTGGTCTTGAAGCGCCATGTTCCCCCTCTCGGGCCGCTGCCCGGGGAGCGTGGGCAGCGGCGCCAGACTCGGCCCGGGCGTCCCCGGGAGGTGACCGGCGGTCCCGGCGGGTGGGGTGGGCGGCTGTGAGGCCGGGAGCGGGACGGACGGACGGACGGCAGGCTGCAGAAGGCGGCGGGGCACGCCAGCCGCCCCCGGAGCAGGCCTGCAGGAGGGCAAGCGGCGGCTGGCAGGCCTTGGGACGGGGCAGCAAACCCTCCCGGGGCAGAAGGAGGGCGGGCAGGGCAGCGGGAGACCCCGGCGGCAGCACCGGGGACCCCTCGGCGGCTGCGGGTCAGAACGGGACCGAAGAGGTGAGCTCTCGGTCCCACGCCCCGCTGCGAGCTGTCTGCGGCCGGAGCCGCCGTCCCACCGGAGAGCCCCCGGGCAGACGGAGCCGGAGGAACCGGCTCGGGGCAGAGCCTGCCGCAGACACGGAGCCTCTGGCGCGGGAACGATGCAGCCGCAAGGCCAGCAGCCCTGCGCGGCCGCTCGGCGCCAGGCATTACTGAATATGGACAAGGAGGACCCGGCCTGTCTGCCCGTTCCCAGCCCGTGGCTCCGCTTCCAGCAGCCTCGCCGCCGTCGGGGCTCTCAGAAGCCCGTGGATTTACTCCGGCTGGTGGGGAGCCCATCCCGCCCTCCCCATGAAACACATCCCGCCTGCCCCGGGAGCGCCGGTGGCCGCAGAGCAGGGCAGGGCACCCAGGGCAGGCGGGAGCCCGCTCCGCTCCAGGGCCTCTTTCATTTTCTGGAACAAAGCAGCCTGTTTTCATCAGGAAGCGGTTGGCAGCATCCCCCCCCCCTCCAGAGATACGGGACCATCATCCAAGCTCGGCTCGTTTTCATAGGCCTTTTTCTCCTGAATAGGCCAAGACAAGCAATAGGCAAAGGCGGTCACGTGGACGGCAGTTTAATGAAGAACATATAAAAACTAGAAACAGAGGGAACACGACGGGACAAGGAGATGCCAGAAGGGAAAAGATGCAGAAGAAATGAGCAGAGATTTTCCATGGACAAAGGCCAAAAAGCAGGCAGGATCATAAACAACCAAAGCCGCCTGTTTTCTGTACGCAGAAAAACATGTTAGAAATACACGTATTTCATTGCCTTTGCAGGTTGGAATATTTCATATTGGTCCCCTTATACAAACCTAGAAGATTTTGCATGAGTGCTAAGAGAGGTTTCGTTCTGAATGACCCTGTTGATCTGAGCTTGTAGTTAGATAAAGTTGCAGATCGGAGAAAGTACTGAAGTTTTCAGAAATAAGACTCAGCTCAGGGAAACTGCATGGAGATGAAGCCGTGGGCAGAGCAGTCACCTCCCCAGGGCTGGCCGGGGCAGTGGCCGAGCCCAGGGCCCCCGTGCCTGGCCCTGCAGGGGAAGCAGCCGGCGGGCACGGCGCCGTTCCTCCGGCAGCCCCTTCGCAGCCCCCCGCCAGCTGCAGCTCCCGCCTTTGTCTCGCCGGCGTTGGCGTGGGGCTGGGAAGGGGCTGCCAGGGGAACGGCCGCCGCTGCCAAGAGGCTTCTCCCTGCCAGGATTTCCCGGGGGGTCTCTGGGTGCCGCAACCGGGAGGTGCCAGCTCCAGGGAGCTCTGCAGAGCGCCGTGTCCTCCCACCTACCCACCGCGCCTGCGTCTCCCGGCCGCTCGCAGGGGCGGGCAGCCCCTATGGGTGCCCCCTACGTGCGCGTCTGCCCGCTCCGAACGCGGGCGCTGCGGTCCCCGTGGCCCCAGTGCAGGCCCCATGCAAAGCCCGCGTCCCTCTGCACGCTCTGTTGGTTGTGCACCGGCAGCGCAACCCTGTGCACACCTGGCACGAGGCTCTCCTGCGGTTTTCGCACCCACACCCCTGCACCCCGTACCACTCCATTCCCCCCCGCACCATGCCCCAGGGCCTGCAGCCCTTGGAGCTGCTGCATGCCGAGCGCACCGAGCGCGTTGCACGGCCTGGTGCGCTCTGTGCCACGCTGCACGTGCGGCCTCGTCCAGACTCTCCGGAGCACGGCCTGGTGCACGCCCTGCCACCCCGGTGCACGCTTCAGTGCACACGCTGCTGCATGGCCTGGCGCACACCTCAACGCTCACACCAGCGCACACTCCAATGTCCACACCAGCGCACACCCCAATGTTCAACCCAACGCCCACCTCTGCACACCCCAACACTCACACTGGTGCACAACCCAACGCTCACACCAGCGCACACCCCAACGCTCACACCAGCGCACACGCCAATGTCCACACCAGCGCAGGCCCCAACGCTCACACCGGTGCACACCCCAATGTTCAACCCAACGCCCACCTCTGCACACCCCAACGCTCACACTGGTGCACACCCCAACGCTCGCACCAGCGCACACCCCAACGCTCACACCGGCGCACACCCCAATGTTCACCCCAACGCCCACCTCTGCACACCCCAACGCTCACACTGGTGCACACCCCAACGCTCGCACCAGCGCACACCCCAACGCTCGCACCAGTGCGCAACCCAACGCTCACACCGGCGCACACCCCAATGTTCAACCCAACGCCCACCTCTGCACACCCCAACACTCACACTGGTGCACACCCCAACGCTCGCACCAGCGCACACCCCAACGCTCACACCAGTGCGCACCCCAATGTCCACACCAGCGCACACGCCAACGCTCACACCAGCGCACACGCCAGTGTTCACACCAGCGCAGGCCCCAACGCTCACACCGGTGCACACGCCAATGTTCACCCCAACGCCCACCTCTGCACACCCCAACGCTCACACCAGTGCACAACCCAACGCTCACACCGGCGCACACCCCAATGCACACACTGGTGCACACCCCAACGCACACTAGTGCACACCCCAGTGCTCGCAGTGGTGCGCACACCAACACTCACACCGGTGCACAGCCCAACGCACACCCGTGCACACCCCCACGCACACCCCGGTGCACGTGCCGGTGCACACCCCACCGCACGCCCCGGTGTAAGCCCCGCCCCCGGGGAAGCCCCTCCCCCTCCCCGGAGAGGCCCCGCCCCCTCCCGGAGAGGCCCCGCCCCCCCGCGGCCGGCGCGGTGACGCGGCGCGGTGACGTCAGGCGGAGCTGTCCGCTCAGCACCGCGCGGCGGGCCGCGCCGCCAGCATGCGCCGGGGCCGGGGCCGGGGGCGCCGGGCGCCGCGGGGCCGCTGCCGCGGCGGGGCCGGGAGCGCAGGTGGGAGCGGGCGGGGCGGGGCCGCGGGGGGGCGGGCAGCACGTGGGGGTCCGGCAGGCGGGGGGGGGGGGGGGGGCTTCTCTCGGGGGAGGGGCTCGGGCACCGGGCTCCCGGCCCCCCGCCGCCCGCGGGAAGGAGCGCGGTGCCCGCGGTGGGCAGCGCGGGGCGCGGCGGGGCGCCCCCGGGACCCCCGCCCCGAACAAAGAGAGGGGCGGAGCGGCCCCGCGCCCCGGCGGCCCTTGCGGCCGTCGCTTAGCAACGCCGCGCCCGCCCCGCCGGCCCGGGGCCCGGCAGCCCGGCGGGGGGCAGCGGGGACGGACCGGGGCCGGGGGGGGGCGGCGGGGGCCGGGCCCCGAGCGCTGCCCCCGGGCCCTCGCCCACGCTGTGGCCCACGGGGCGGGGAGGGGAGGGCGGGGGTCCGGGACGGGCTGCGGCGGGGAGCCCGGGGCGGCGGGGAGGGCGGCAGCAGGTGGGCAAGCCCCGGCGCCAATGAGCAGGCGCTGGGCTCCCCTAGCAACAGTGCCCGCGCCAATGGGCGCCGGCAGCTGCCTGCAACGCTGCCTGCAACGCTGCCTGCAACCCCGCCGGAGACGGGTTTTCCCAGGCGACCCTTCCCCGCTGCCCTGGCCCCGGCCTGGCCTGGGCTGAGGGGCAGGGAGCAGCACCTCCCTGCCCTCCCTCTGCTCTGCCGTGCCGTGCCGTGCCGTGCCGTGCCATGCCCACGCCAGCCAGCCGGCTGTGCCATGCCCCATCCCCGGCCCCCCGGGCACAGCCGGCCGGCAGAACCCTGCTTTCACCCCGGACAGCATCGCCCGTCCCCGCCGGGGCAGCCGGGACCGGCGCCTCGCTCCCGGGCCCTGCGGTTAAAGTCCAATCCTGCTTAGCATCCCTCCGGGGCTCGGGCAGGGGCCCAGCACTCGGCTGCCCGCTCCCTGCCCGCCTGCTTCCCCGGGATTAGGCACCACGCTCGGCTTCCTCGGGGGATTTGCCCTGGCCACTGTTGCCTTCCCCAGCTGGAGGGAGGGAAGGAGGCCGGCGGCGGGGGGAGAGGTGCCGGTGGGGCCTGGCCTGGGCAGCAGCGAGGTGCTGGGCAATGGAGAGACATGGCTGCAGCCTCTGCCCTCTTCCCTGCCCCTTCCCGGTGCTCTGGTTTTGTGAGCCGTCCTGAGCTGGCTGCTTTAACGTGGCACTTGGAAAGCCTGGTGCTGGCGCGAGGACAACTGGTGACAATAAACCCATCCTAAACCAACCGAGCCCGGAAAGGCACCAGGGGAGCAAAGGGATGCTGGAACTGGCTCCAGGTGGGAGTGGGCAGACGGCTGCTGTAATTAGGTTTAAGCTGGAGCTGGATCAGTCTTTGCGGGGGATTATGACCCCTCCGTCTGCGTAGGCACTGCGGGGGGCCCGGCGGCCGCCTGCTCGGCATCCCGGCACGGCCACGGCGTTACGGGTGAGCCCTCGGGTAAGGGGCAGCGCCAGCCAGGGCCGGTCCCCCTCCGGCCCCGTGGGTCAGCGTGGGAGGGCTGGATCCAGCACGGGGGCCTGCTTTGTTTTTACAAGGACGCTAGGAGCTGGAGCAGGGATGAAAAATAGCCAGAAATATGATTAGAGGATTGGAGAAAATGCCTTGGAGTACAAGCTTTAAGAGCTCAATCTGTTTAGCCTATAAAAATAGAAGACTGAGGGGTGACTTAATTACTGAGCATAATTACTTCACAGGCAGAAAATACCAGGTAGTGGAAGTCTCCCTTTAATCGAGCAGGGAAAGGGCGCCGGCGAGCCAGGGGCAGGAAATTGAAGCCGCAGACAAATTACAAAGCACCGCGTCCCGGCAGCAAAGCTCCCCGGGGGTGAAGACAGGCTCCCTGGGGACAGCGCAGCCACCCTCTGGGTGACGGTCTGTGCCCCCGCAGCCCGCGTGGATGAGGCTGTTCCCCCATTCCCTTCCTTCCCACCTGGGTAGCGAGGGGCCGGAGCGGGTTTTTTGGCGGATGGGTGCCGAGTTGTGGGCATTGTGGTCGGGCACGTGCCAGCGGTGCCTCCATCCCCCTTCTCTCTCTCTCAGCAGTTGGGGCGGGTGCCGGGGCGCAGCTTTGCCGGCGAGCCATGGGGCAGGAGCAGAGACTTTGATGCCTCTCCCGGGAGTCCCCAGAGCCATGACTGCAACCGTGCAGACCCTGCGGTTCAAGCTGCTGCCGCACGAGC
Organism: Platalea leucorodia; assembly: GCF_965183815.1. Classification (NCBI taxonomy): domain Eukaryota; kingdom Metazoa; phylum Chordata; class Aves; order Pelecaniformes; family Threskiornithidae; genus Platalea; species Platalea leucorodia. The sequence goes on along the minus strand of NC_138827.1, from coordinate 84,151,214 downwards.
CGGGCCAGGAGTGGGGGCACAGCTGCCAGCAGGAAATCGAGCGTCGCTACCAGGTGGTGCCCTCAGTGGTGTGTGCCATGTGCTGCCTCTTCGGCATCATCTACTGCTTCTTCGGTGAGCGAGGCCAGGCCGGTGGCCGGTGGGGCAAGTGGGGAGAAGGGCAGTGGGGAGCCAGGGGAGTGCTGGCCATCCACCCCCTGACTGCGGTGGTCTCTCCACAGGCTACCGCTGCTTCAAGGCCGTCATGTTCCTGACCGGGCTGATGTTTGGCTCCATCATCATCTTCATGCTGTGCTACAAGGAGCGGGTGCTGGACACACAGCTGAGCGTGGAGGCGTCAGTGGGCATCGGCCTGGGCATCGGGGTCCTGTGTGGGCTGGTCACCATGCTGGTGCGCAGCGTCGGCCTCTTCATGGTGGGGCTGCTCCTGGGGCTGCTGCTGGCGGTGGCCACGCTGGTGGTGATGGAGCAGTTCTACCACCCGCCGACGGTGTGGATCCCCATCGCGCTGCTCCTGGGCGTGGGGATGCTCTTCGCTGTCCTCACCCTGCAGTGGCAGCGCTTCTTCACCACCCTCTCCACCGCCGTCTTCGGCAGCGCCATCATGACTGTCACCGTCGACTACTTCATCGAGCTCTTCCTCCTGGTACAGTACATTTATGAGCGCATCAAAGTGGCCCCCGCTCGCCCTGTGTGCTGGTACAGCTGGGTCATCCTGGGCGTCTGGCCACTCCTCACCACCCTGGGCGTCCTGGTCCAGTGGAAGGTCACGGCCGAGGGCTACTCCCACACCGAAGGTGCGTGGAGGCTGGAGGAGATGGACGTGGCGTGGGGTGGGTGCAGGAGCTGGGGGGCCGGGGTGGGGGTTGCCAGCGCCTGGTTTGCATGCACAGTTTGGGGCTCTGGGGGGACGTGGGATGGCAAGGGGAGGCCTGGGTGTGCAAAGCTGGGGCTGGCTTGCTTGTGGGGGGGATTTTGGGGTGCTCCCTGGTGCTCACGGACCTCTCTGCCCTGCAGTGATCATCAGCCGGCAGCAGCGCCGCGTGCAGCTGATGCGCATCAAGCAGCGGGAGGACCGAAAGGAGAAAAAGAAGAAGCGGAGACCCCACCACCCGCCGCCCCACCAGCACAAAGCCCACCCGCCCGAGCCCGCCTACCGCCGCAAGCCCAACCCTGTGCGCCGCTTCGATGGGGACGTGCTCTCCCCCGTGAGTCCCGCGCCCAGGGCAGAGATCTCCCCCGGCCTCCGTGGCCCTTCCTTCTCCATGTGGGCGGGCTGGAGCGCGGAGAGGGGAGAGGTGCCCAGGTGCCAGCCGGCATCCGAGCTCCTCAAGGGATAAGGCCAGGGCATCCCAGGGACCGGGCAGCTCAGGAGGGGCTGAGCTGGGATGTGCCCACCACGGAGCGCTTCAGTCTTTGCAAGCAAATGTAAACCAGTAGCCAAAAGTGCTGCGGCTGCAGTAGGAACAGGCGGTGGGCAAGGTGCGAAGTGTGTGCCCAGGGAAGGGACGGGGCTGTGCACCCTGCTGCGGCCAGCCCCCGGGGGGTCCAAGTGCTGGGGTGGGTGGGTGGGATTGCACAGGGCAGGTTCTGAGGGGCTGCTGCAGAGCTTAGGGTGGAGTGGGGTGGGATGGAGTGGGCCAGGAGCAGAGCCCCCCTCACTTTCTGTCCCCCCTCTCTCAAGCAGAGCTACATCCAGAGTTTCCGAGAGCGGCAGACGGGGCCATCCCTGAACAGTCTCATCGCCAGCTCCCACGCCGTGGTGGACCTGGACTATGACTGCAGCTCCACCGTGCCCCTCACCACGGGCTCCGGCCCTGCCGTGCGGGTATAAGCCAACCCAGTGACCTCAAGCGACACCAGCACCCCAGCCTGCTCCGACAGACCCCCTGGGACAGGCGGGGCTGTGCCCTCGGCCCCGGGCAGCCACGTGTGCCTCGGGGCTGCGGATGGAGACCCTTCCCGGGGATGCGTGGGACTTGGCTGGGTGAGCCCCGGCTGCCCACGGGGCCCGGAGGTGCTGGGGGAACCCTCCGGCAGGGACTCAGCCCAAGGACCGGGGACACCAGCACCCATGGACGCGTGGCGCGAGCGACTCTGCTGGGGTGGGGGGGTCCCTGAGCCCTCGCCGCTGCGTGTTTCCCCATGGCTTGGGCACGCGCATCCTGCATCCCAACATCTCCCTCCCCATGTTTGAGCCTCCCCTTCCCCGAGAGCAGCTCCCCACGCCTGCCCCCACCCCATCGCACCCCCCCAGCAACTCCCCAAGTGCCTGTGCCCCACATCCCTTCTTCAAAGAGCAGGTCCCCCAGCCCTTGCCCCCCTCCAGGGACTCCTCTGAGCATGTGTGCCCTGTCCTACCCTGGCCCTGAGAGCAGCTCCCAGGCAGCGCTTCCCAAAACCTGCCTCCTCAGAAGGTCCCCCTGCCTTAGACACCTTCCCTGCCCCCCAGAGCGGCTCGCCTCCCCCCTTTTCCCAAGCTGGACTGGGCTAGTCCTGCGGCAGAGGCTGCCAGGGCCAGGTGGGTCCCATGAGGATGCTGCCCTGGGGTGATGCCACGTGCATCCCCTCAAAACGTTTTGACAGGAGACAGGACATTGGATCCAGCCTTCGGGCAGAGGCTGGGCTGCCTCAGGGACGCGGGGACCCCCGTGGCGTCAGAGGCCATCGCTGTTTTGCTGGCGACTGGATTTTGTAGTGGCCGGGGGGGGGCCCTGGGGTCAGCCAAGCCTCCGGCCGGGGCAGGGCAGGGCAGGAGCCCCTGCCCAGAGCACCGCTGCAGGCAGAGGCTCCCGCCTTGTATATATTTCTCTTGCTGTGATTTGTATTAATTTATTACGGAGTGAGCCAGAACTTCCCCACGGCCAGGCAGGCAGGATGGCAGCGAGACTGGACCGGGTAGCCCCCCTGCTTTGGGAGCCCCCCCCAGCCGAGCCCGGCCAGCCCCGCTGTCCCGGGAACTGCATGTTTCTGCCAGGCGACCCCGTCCCCGCAGCGCCGCGCCGCCGTCCCCCTTTTCAGTCTCTTTTGTAAATGTGCCAAACACTGCTGAGGCCATGGCCGCACAGTAAAGAGCCTTTCGGAGCCCGGCGTGTGGGGCCAGGGGCTGTGCTGGGGGGCAGAGGCGTGGGGCGACCCCAAGGGCCGGGCTCCCCGGGGATGCTGGGTGGGGTGCAGAGCAATGCCTTCTCCTAACGGGACCCTGGCTCGCTGGGGTGGAAGAAGCCATGTCAGAAAAAAGCACTGTTTAATGCAGAGCCCTGAGGCCGGAGCAGGCTGGGGGTAGTGTCTGTGTGTCCGTACATCCTGGGGGAAGTGTGACCCCATCTCCCAGCAGCGGCGTCTGTCCATCTGCGTGCAGCCCCTGAGTGCCGCATCCTGGCTCCTAGCTCCCTGCAGGGACAGTGGGAGTCAGGGAGAGCTGCAGCATCCCCGCAGCTGGCGGGGCACCCAAAAGGGGTGTCCCAGCCAAGGGGGGCACAGACCCCTGGTCCCGTATCCAGCCTGATCCCCCCACCCCAGCACTCAGACCCTTGCAAGCAGTGGGGCGTGGGGACGGGGCCCCTGGTGTCCCTCTGGTGCGAGGCACAGTGGCAGCGCCAGCCCCCAGTGGTGCCCCCCCGGGTGCCTCCTCACCCTCCACGAGGAGCCGGGCGGTGGAGCGGTCGTCGAAGGCATCGCAGGTGTACGAGTCCTCGTCCTCGGGGCCCACGCGGTGGATGATGAGCGTGCGGTAGCAGTCCAGGTTGCAGATCTCATACTTGTCACCAGCGAAGATCTCGGTGTCCCCGCGGAGCCAGCGCACCCGGCCCCGGGCGTGGGACACAGTGCACTCCAGCGTCGCCTTGTGCCGCGCCAGCACTGTCTTGTCCCGCAGCGGCTTCACGATCCGGATGGGCAGCGCTGGCGGGCGGGGGGGAGCCGTCGGCATTGCGGGGCGAGCGGGCTCCCATGGGGACCCCACGAGCCAACCCTGGTGCACCCCAGCGCTGTTGCCGGAGCCTGGCCAGCCCTCGCACCCCACTCCAGTACCTTCCACCCGCAGGCTGGCCTCCGAGACGACCATCCCGGCGGCGAAGCGGATGAGTCCCGCGTCCTCTGGACGCACGGCGCAGAGCAGCAGGAAATGCCGGGTCCCTGGGGAGGGGGAGGCCGGCTCAAGGGGTCGGTGACAGGCACCCATGGCAGGCGGGAGGCACGGATTCCCCTTGTCCACACAAACTCCCCTTGCTTGAATTCGCCCCCTCCCACCCCCAAACTGGGTGCGGGGCCACCCTCAGCCCCACCTTCTTGCCGTATCTTCACCGTGCTGGAGACCTTGATTTTCTCCCCGTCTCGGAACCACTCGCCCTTCACGTCCCCATGCGACGCCTCGCAGGTGAAGACGGCATTGTCACCCTCCCGCACCTGGGCGTCCTGCAGGTCCTGCACGATGCAGACCTGGCGCTCTGCGGGCGAGGGGCAGGGTGCCAGGGTGGCCAAGGGCGAGGGGGAGCGGGCGGCGCAGCGTTTGGGGGTGCGCATACCCCCGGGAGGGGGGCGGCCGTACCCTGGACGTGCAGCGTGGCAGAGGCCCGGCAGTCACCCGCATCGCAGGTGTAGGTGCCGGCGTCGGCCAGCTCGCAGCGGCTCAGCTGCAGGACGCGTCGCCGACCCGCTGAGTAGATGCGGCAGTTGGGCCCCGGCCGCAGCTCCTGCCCGTCCTGCCCGGGGAGTGCGCGCTCAGGGGTGCAAGCAGGCAGCACCCCGCTGCTTTGCCTTTCCCTCCCCTGCCAGCAGCCCTCGCAGGGAGGGCAGCGGCCAGAGGGCAAAGCAGGGAGGAGGACGTAGCTCGGTGCTGCTGGAGGGGATCAGGGCAAACCCTCACCTTGAACCACTTCACCTCCGCGCTGGGGCGAGACAGCTCACACTCGAAGATAGCAACCCCCGTCTCCAGGACCCCCAGGTCCCGTGGGACCCTCACTATCGTGACTGGAGGCTCTGAGGGGAGAGGACACAGGGCAGGAAGGTTTGGTAGGGGAAAGACATGGGCTTGGGCTGTGGGGATGGGGAGCTGTGCCCGGGGCACCTCAGCATGGGGTGAGAGTGGCACTTCCTGGGGCACCACCATGGGCAAGCACTCATCACTGGTGTCCCAGCTGGCTCCAGACCCAGACCCTGGCCAGGGTGTCCCCACTGCTGAGCTCACTTCTCCTCCCTGGGGACAGGGGGACACCTGCCAACATGTGCCCGGAGTGGCTCACCTCAGCCCTGGCATCTCCCCTGAGACCAAACAGCTGCGGGACAGGCAGCACCGGTGCCACGCACCCCCCCGAGCCTGGCCCGGTGACCGTACCCCTCACAAGCAGGCGGGCACTGCAGCGCAGCGTGTCAGCGGTGAAGGTGACGGTGCCCGAGTCCTCCAGCGCCAGCCCCTCCAGCGTCAGGCTGTGCCTGCAGCCTGTGGCGCTGATCCGGCACGTGCCGCTGGGCTTCACCCGGATGCCGTCCCGCGTCCAGACCCCGGGCACGCTGGGGTGAGACAGCTCCAGGTGGAAGGTGGCTGTCTTCTTCTCAAAGGTCTCCACGTCTGCCAGCGGTGTCCGGATCGACACCTTCTGGGCTGCAAGGGACCCATGTCCATGAGCGGGTGCCTGCTCCACCCCAGAGACCCAGGCTCTGCAGTCTGTGCTTGCTGAACTGATCCCCTAAATCCAACCCTTCTCACCAGGCGCCCACCCCTGCCCGTGCCTGACCCCCACGCTCACCTCCCTGCTTGACCACCCTTCCAGCCAAATACTGGCTCTGCCCATGCTCCCTCCTCCAGCCTGCAGCATCCTTGCAGCAGGCTGGTGCTCTCCCCATTCCCGTCCCTGTCTCCATCCCCGTCCCTGTCCCCAGCGCAGTACTCACGCTCCACGCAGAGCCTGGCCTGTGTGCGGTCGTGCAGGCTCTCGCAGCGGTAGGTGCCGCGGTCGGCAGGGTTGAGGCAGCGAATGGTGAGGGTGCGCCGGCGCCCCAACTCCTGCATCTGGTACTTGCTGCCCGGCTGGAGGAGGACGCCCTGCTTCAGCCACTGCACCTCGGCGGCCTCATGGCTCACCTCCACCTCCAGGCACGCGTCCCCCTGCTCCTCTGCCACCACATCCTGCAGCTTCCGCACGAACAGCACCTGCGCCTCTGCATGGCCCATGCGCCAGGTCAGCGTCTGGCCCCGGGGCGGTGCCCTGGGCTGTGCCCCAGCCGGCTTCTTCCCCCTCACCTTGCACGCTCAGCCGGGCTGTGCTCACCAGCCCCTCGGCGTTGGCCGTCACGGTGGCCGCATCCCCCGGCTGGCACTGCCGGAGGGTGAGGCTGTGGCACGGTCCGCTCCTCGTCACCAGCAGCCGCTCACCGGGGACCACAGGCTGGCCGTTCAGCTGCCAGGTCACAGCCACGTCCTCGGGGGACACCAGGCACTTGAAGGTGGCATCGTCCCCCTCCAGCACTGTCAGGCTCTGAAGCTCTGTGATGATCTCCACCACCCTGGGGACTACAGCCGGGGTGTCAGGGCACAGCATCGGGGACCCCCCGTCCTGCAGAGCCGCTGAGCATCCCCACACCCTGCTGCCATCACCATGCCCAGCTTCCCCACCACCCCCTGTGGCACAGGGGTCCCCGGGGTGACGGCCAAGCCTTGGGCACAGCTCACCCTGCACTGTCAGCGTCGCCAGCGTCCGGTCGTCATTGGACTCGCAGCAGTACTCGCCGGCGTCCTCGGGCTCCACGCGGCTCAGCACCAGCGAGCGCTCTCGCCCCTCCACCATCATCTGCCGGCGGGGGCCAGGCGCCAGCGCCCTCCCGTCCTTCCGCCATACCACATCACCCCGCGCCTTGCAGAGCTCGCACCACAGCACCACCCGCTCGCCCTGCCGTGCACGCACGTCCGACAGCCCACGCAGGAACTTCACTTGCAGCTCTGCACAGCCAAACCCCCCATGTCGGCACTCGTTGCTGCCATGGGGGGGTCCCCACGTGCCCCACTGCCCCCCCTGTCACCCACCTCGGACGCTCACATCGAACTGCATCTGGTCGTGGGGGGAGAGGCAAGTGTAGACGCCGGCGTCCTCCTTGGCCACGTTGTGGAGGACGAGGCTGTGCACGCGGCCGTCCCGCCGCAGCTCGCAGCGCTCGCCGGCCACCGCTGCCTGCCGTGGGCCCAGCCAGGTGATGTCGGCTCGCTCCGTGGAGGCGACGGCGGAGAGCACGGCACTGCCACCCTCTAGCACCAGCAGCTTCTCCTGCTCTTCCCGCTTGTTCACAAACAGCACGGGAGCCTCTGTGCCGGGGGAGCACCGGGCTTAGCCATGCCCCCGCCGGTGGCACTGGCATGGGATGGGAGCACGAAGCATCCCGGTGCAGGGCAGGGGACCGCTCCTGCCCCCTGGCATGGGTGAGGGACACCTCCAGGCTCACCTTTCACTTGCAGCGTGAAATGCACCTCATCATCACCGGCATCGCAGAGGAAGATGCCACTGTCACCCAGCTCCACTTGCTTGATGGTGAGGCTGCGTGCAGCACCCTCGCTGCACACCAGCAGCCGCCCGCCCGAGCGCAGTGTCTGTCCGTCCTTCTGCCACTGCACTGTCGCTGTCTCCGGGGAAAGCCGGGCCACCAGTGTCACACTGTCCCCCTCCAGCACCTCCAGTGGGCTCTGTGCCTCCTCCTTGTTGACAACGCGCACGGGCCGGGCTGGGGGGCGCGGGGGACAAGGCAGGGCTCAGGGGTGTTCCTGCGGTGTGGGGCAGCACAGGGATGGGACCACTGGGAGTGGAGAGGCAGCGATGCCCACAGTGTGTCACCGTGGGGCAGGAGGGGTGGGGGGCTGATGGGTGCATCCAGCTGTGGGATGCTGTGGGTGGCTGGGGGTTGCTGTGGGGCTGGCTGGGGGTGACGGTGGGAAGAGACGGGGGTCCCGGTGGGATAGCTGTGCAGGCTGGCGGAGTCTGGCAGCCCAAGGTCTCATCAAGGAAGGAGCCCCAGGCAGGGATGGCTGCAAAGCCCATCACTCCTGCATCCCTCCCTGCACAGGCAGCTCAGCTGCCGGGCTGGGGCCGTTAATTTCAGTGTTCCCCCCATCCCAAGCACCTTGCTGGGGAGCCGGGACACCTGCCTGTGCCAGGTCCTCTCCCACCCTGCCCAGCTCTCCATCCCCAGCCGATAAGGGTCCGGGCTGAGCTCAGCCCTTGGCAGCCGAAGCAGGAGGAGCGGCGCCTGGGAGCCAGCCAAGGCTAAATTTAACCAGCCCCTGTCTGGGGGAGGCGGGAGGGATGCGTCTTGCCACGACCCTGACATGTCCCTTTCTGACCAACAGCTCCTGCGGGGTTGGGGACAGGGCTCCTACCCTCCCCTGCCACACTGCTGCCCTGGCCTCTGCCATCAGTGGGGTCACAGAGGCGTCCCCTCCCCTCACCCAGGGCTGTGGCATGATCCCACCAAGCTGGGCGTCCCCAGGGCACCAAGCTCCTGCCAGCTCACCTGACACCTCCACGCTCATCACCACGTGGTCGCTGGCAGCGTCACAGACGTAGCACCCCGAGTCACCGGGCTGTGCCCCACAGATGGTGAGCTGCTGCAGCACCCCGCGGGCTTTGACCTGCACCCGCTCACCCGGCTGCACCTCCTGGCCGTCCCGGAGCCAGCGCACAGTGGCGTCGGGCCGGGAGAGCTCACAAGCCAGCACCAGGTCCTCCCCAGCCACCAGGCAGTGATGCTCCATGGCGCCCGTGCTGCCCACAATGGTCACCGGTGGCTCTGGGACTGGAGAGACGGGCTGTCACCATAGGAGCAGCAGCCTGTGCCGGGTGCTGCAATGGCCAGATCCTGTCTGGACCTCCTCTGGCCGCAGATGGGCAGCGCAGGCTTTCCACAGAGCCCCCACATGGGTGCAGCCCGCTCCCTGTGTCCCCCACCCCAGCCTCCCCATGCTCGCTGCCACCCAGCTCAGCCCCACAGCCCTGCAGCAGCCAGGGACCCACCTCAGTCCTCACCCTACCGGCTGTCCCCCCCAGGACCTCCCGCTCACCTTCCACGGTGACGAAGAAGACGATGCTGTCGTCACCAGTGTCGCAGAGATACTCCCCCGCATCCCTGCCTGTGGCACCCAGGACGACAAGGGAGCGGCGTGCCCCGTCCTCCTCCAGCCGTACACGCCCCGTGTCCTGCAACTTCTCCCCATCCTTGTACCACTTCACCTCCCCATGGGCATGCGAGAGGTGCACCTCCAGCACCAGGTCCTCCATGGCCCGGCAGTGGTGGTGGGTTGGCAGGACGTCCCTCTCCAGGATCCTGACCAGTGGGTCTGCAGCACCCAACACCAACAGAGCTGCGGTCTCTGGGGTCCGTGCACCCAGCACCCCCTACCAGGCTCTCTCCCAGCCTCGTGCTCACCCAACACTTGGACGGTGAAGGTCACTGTGTCATCGGCGGTGTCACAGATGTATTTTCCAGAGTGCTCGGCTCGGGCCGCGGGGATGAGCAGGCGGCGGTGGGCACCCTCCTCCTCCAGGACCAGGCTGCCCCCAGCCTCCAGCCTGACGCCCTCCTTGGCCCAGCGCACAGGCGCATCTGCGCGGGACAGCTCACAGCCCAGCGTCACTGTCTCCCCTGGGGACACCGTCACGACAGGCAAAGGTCTGCAGGGCTGCAGAATCCTCACTGGCGGCTCTGCAAGGACGGCATGGCCGTGATGCAAAGCAGCAAGGGACAACGCGGCCCGGGGATGCCTCTGCTGCCAGCCCCAGGCGTGCACTCGCACTGGGTGGCCCAGCACCCAGGGAGTGGGTGCCCACTGGCTCCATCACTACAGAGGAGCTGCTCCCCCTTGCCCAGGCTGGGAAAAACCCCACAGCCAGAGCCCCATCAGCACCTCCCTGCTCCCAGGTCCCCACTGACCTGACACCTTGACATCGAAGGAGACGGCCTCATCCTTGCTCTCGCAAATGTACTCGCCCATGTCCTCTGCGCTGCTCCTGGGGATGAGGAGGCAGCGCCAGGCCCCCTCCGCCCGCAGCAGCAGGTTGTCAGTCTCATCCACCTCCAACCCATCCTTGAACCAGCGCACGGGAGCATCCGGCACAGAGAGCTCGCACCGCAGCTCCACGCGCTCCGGCGCCTGCACCAGCAGCTCCAGTGAGCGCTGCGGCGGGTGCAGGATCCTCACTGCAGGCTCTGCCAGGGACATAGAGGAAGGGTGTGAGACCCTGGCTCTGCTGTCCCTACTTACTGACACCTGTGTCCCTGTCCCCGTGGGGCTGTGCAGGTGCTACAGCCTCTTGCCCCAGTGCAAAGGGGCAGGACCTGCTCGAGGGCAGGGCAGCAGGCACACAGTGCCAGCCCAGCACAGCTGGAGGGGGGCACCCACCAGCCCCTGGGTGATGCAGCCGCATCACCTCCTCTGCGATGCTCAGGGCAGGCAGCAGTGCTGGGGACCCCATGGCACAGAGCTGGGGCAGTGCTGCCCTTCCCAGGACATCCCTGTTGTGTCACCAACCTGCCACCAAGACGTGGTAGGAGACAGACGCATCCCCGGCGTTGCAGATGAACTCCCCCGTGTCCTGCGGCCGGGCGCAGGGCAGCACCAGCTGGCACCGCAGCCCTTCCTGCTCCAGCACCAGGCTCTTGCCTGCCCGCACCTCCTCCCCGTCCTTGTACCAGCGCACCGGGGCTGCCGGGCGGGACAGCTGGCACCACAGCTCCACGTGCTGCCCAGCCACGTAGGCGTGGGGGCCCTCCTTGTTGGAGCTGATGATCCTCACCGGCGCATCTACCGGGGGACACATGGGGGGACTCAGCTGTGGTGGCAGGAGAGCCCCGCAGGAGGACAGGCTCCCCCCGGGCATCTCACCGATCACGGTCACCCTGAAGTTGGCGGCATCGTTCCCGGCATCGCAGGTGTACATCCCCGAGTCAGATGGCACAGCTGTGGGGATGTGCAGCCTCCGCGAGCATCCCTCCGAGCAGATAGCCAGGACCTTGGTTGGGACCACAGCCTCGCCATCCTTCAGCCAGTGGACGGGGGCATCCGGAGGGGACACCTGGCACTCCAGCAGCACAGGCAGCCCTGCCAGCACCTCCCAGAGCTGCTGTGCCTCCGGCACTGGGGTGATGCGGACCTGCGGGGCTGAGAGGACCAAGACCTTGTGTCACTTGGCCTCCATCATACCTGCCCTGGGGCCAGCGGCCAGGGTTGTCCCAGCCCTGAGGCACTGGCAGTGGAAAGCCGAGGAAGCACCGGAGCTGGGGTGTATGGTGGCATAACCCATGGGCAGGCAGCATGGCTGTGCCCTGGGGTGCAGAGGGGCAGCGCAGCACAGGGCTCTGGGAGGAGATGGAGCAGCTGACCTGCCCCTGCCTGCATCCCCCTCCGGCCCAGGGGCACGGGCAAGGAGCAGCTCACAAGGACCCGAGGAGCAGCCGAGATGCTGCAGCCACTGGTGGGACGGCAGCATGAGCAGGGAGCCAGGGCAGAGGGAGAGGGGGAGAGGGCCGTAGCTGTGCATCGCACCCACCTGCCACAGTGATGGTGTAGAAGACAGAGTCCCCGCCAGCGTCGCAGACGAACTCCCCCGTGTCCTGTGGCCGGGCGCAGGGCAGCACCAGCCGGTGCCACGGCCCCTCCTGCTCTAGCACCAGGCTCTCACCTGCCTCCACCTCCTCCCCGTCCTTGTACCAGTGCACTGGGGCCGCCGGGCGGGACAGCTGGCACCACAGCTCCACGCGCTGCCCGGCCAGGTAGGCGTGGGGGGCCTCCTCATTGGAGCCGATGATCCTCACTGGTGCCTCTGCCAGGGAGAGACGCGGGGCTCAGCCAGGATGTAAAGACCAGAGCGGGTGATGGTGGTAGTCACAGCCCTGTGTGGAGCGATGGCTTCACAAGCTCATTGGGTTTAAGGCTGGAAGGCACCACCTCACCTGCATCCTGCATAGCACAAGTGGTCACTTGGGGCCACTGGGGCCACTGGAGGCCACTGGGTCCCCCATGGTGCTTCTGTCTCAGCTCAGCCCTTGGCATTTGCTGACACTGTGGCACAGGTGTGTGGCTCGCTTGTGGCCAGTGTCCCCATCCCTCCTGCTCACCGGGACCCAGGACACCATGCCAGATGGCAGTGCTTGCTGAATGCCACCATTAATGGGTTACACATGAAATGTGTGCCACTGATCACATCTCCCTGCTGACTTGAGTGGGGCCTCTAAAGCCAGAGGGGCTCCCAGTACAAGCATGAAGTGACCAGCCCCCTCTCTCCTGGGAGGAGGTCAGGATGCGGCCCCTGCCTGCAGCAGCCCATGCCACCTCCCAGCCACATGCATTGCAGCAGGCTGTAGCCCAGACTGTGCCACGGTGCTCAGCCAGCCCATGGCTCTGGGCGGGCACGGGACACAGCCAGCACAAGAGCAGGCTGGCGGCCGAGCAGCGACCTGCCCTTCTCACAGCCCGCAGCTGCCCCGTGCTGGGCGTCCGGGCTGCAAACTTCCCAGGCAGTTTCCAGCTGTGATGACCAGGCTCAGGAGCACACCGCAGCCCCGCAGCGCATGCGAGCGGTGCGACGCCAGTTTGCAGCATTCAACCTGCACCACGCTGAGCCTTCATCCGCCCGGCTCCCTGATTAAATGCTTGGCGGCTGCCTGTCTCCCTAGACCTGCTAAAAGCAATCATGTCGCTGAAGTGCTGCTGGAGATGTTGAACAGCACCGAAGTGAGGAGGGGGCGACGTGCCAGCCCTCGGTGGGCAGCACCGCTCGGGCCCCTGCCCTGCTGCTGGCTCCGAGGGAGCCCTGGTGCTCAGCAGCTGCTGGAAAACCCAGAGGTGTGCGGGGGTGGCCGGGCTTGAGGCAGGCAGGCTCTGTGCCACAGCAGCCCCTGAGGGATAGCTGGGATGCCTCGGGGAAACCCAAGCATGCCATGGCAGCGGCAGCGCTGCTTGCAGCAGCCAGCCTGGCACTTGTGCCAGAGGGGTGCCAGCCTGAGCCTCCTGGCACCTGCAGCGAGACCCACCGGTGACAGCGATGGCCGAATCCTGATTGAACCGAGCTAGCCTCTCTAAGACCCTTCCATCTAAGTTATGCAAAGCTGCTCAGCTGAAAGGCTGAGCTTCAGCAGATGGTGTTTCCCCCTCCCACCCCAGGGAAGCGGAGCTCTCCATGCCCTGCACCCCCGCGGGGCAGACGATGCCTCCTGCCTCTGCCCAGAGCACACGCTGCCTGTCCTTCCCGCTGGAGAATTTGCCTTTGTCACACTAAAACCCTCCTTTCTTCACCCTCCCGGCAGTCACCACTGACTCTTCCAGGATCTCTCATCACTCATCCCATCTTCGCTCCTACATCCTCTGCCATCAACTTCGGCACTTTGCCACCTATTAACACCATGGAGAGGTTTTACTGCTGCGGTCACGGAGCCTTTTAACTGGGCTTTAGCTCTGCCCCCAGTCACCTTCCTGTGGTTGCGGGATTGTGTTTCGGGGCCAGCAAGGGGAAGTCTTTCACTCGCTTTCAGTTTTCATTATCCTCTGCCAGCCCGCGACGCCAGCAGCCACTCCGTGGCCGGGGCAGCCGCTGCAGGACACCGGCCCCTGCTCACACCCAGCAACCACCACCCAATTTTTGGTATCCAGGCAACCGCTAATTTTCAGGTCAGCAATTAACACCGTCCATCAGAGCGATGTCCAACCACAAGTCACCCCACGCCAGGTGCTGGGTGCTCATACCCACTATTTTTAGGAACTCAGAGGAGGGCTTGTTTACCACCATGGGAGAGGTCCAGCAAACACCCCAGCGTGGAGGTGCTGGGTGCCAGCCCTTGGGCGCCCCAGCGTTTCAGACCAGCACAGCGAGCTGTCCCCTTTGCCAGTCAGTCTGGGTGGTTTTACAGACCAGAGCTGCCGCAAAGACCCCACCTGCCCGACCTCCTGGAGAGGACCCAGCAAGAGCATCTCTGATGAGCATCCCCAAGCCCAGGGTAGCAAGGGACAGTGACACCAACAGCGGCATGTACTGTGGCACCCTCCACCACCAAAGAAAGCCCCCCAGGATGTGACCCCACCAGCCTGTCTGCATCGCACCCACCTGCCACAGTGACGGTGTAGAAGACAGAGTCACCGCCGGCGTCGCAGACGAACTCCCCCGTGTCCTGTGGCCGGGCACAGGGCAGCACCAGCCGGTGCCGCGGCCCCTCCTGCTCCAGCACCAGGCTCTCACCCGCCTCCACCTCCTCCCCGTCCTTGTACCAGTGCACTGGGGCCGCCGGGCGGGACAGCTGGCACCACAGCTCCACGCGCTGCCCGGCCATGTAGGCGTGGGGGGCCTCTTCGTTGGAGCCGATGATCCTCACCGGTGCCTCTGCCAGGGATAATGTGGGGCTCAGCACAGGCACCCGTCTGACAGCAACTTTCAGCCCCATCATGGGGGCAAGAAGAGGGGCAGGAGCACTGTCAGGAGGCGGGGTCCAGGCTCCCGCACGCAGTCCCCAGCTCACCGGTCACGGTCACCACAAAGCTCACGGTATCATCCCCGGCATCACAGGTGTATGTGCCGGTGTCCGAGGGATCCGCCGAGCGCAGGAGCAGCCTCCGCACGCAGCCCTCTGCCTGCACCGCGATAACGTCATCCAGGGGTACAGCCTCGCCGTCCTTCAGCCAGTGGACGGGGGCACCCGGGGGGGACACCTGGCACTCCAGCAGCACGGGCAGCCCCGATGGCACCTCCCGGAGCCGCTCGGCCTCAGGCACCGGGGTGATGCGGACCTGCGGAGCTAAGAGAGACATTGTAGAGGGTTAAGAAGCATCCTCCAGCATGAGAGCCCCTGCTGCTCTTCTCCTGGCAGGACCCCAGGGCGAGAGCCCCGCTCACCTTGCACGTGCAGCATGGCCGAGTCCCGCACGCTGCCGGACACGAAGGTGACCTGGGCCCCACTGTCGGCCAGCCGCACTCCCTGGATCAGCAGTGAGTGCTCCGTCCCGTGGCGCCGCATGCTGCACCGGCCACCGGCCTCCTCCTCCTCCTCGCCTAGCCTGGTACCATCGAGGAACCAGGTGCCATGCACCGTGGCCGACAGCTCCAGGGAGAACCGGGCGTCCTCGCCATCCCGCACCCACACATCCTGCAGACCCCTCTCCAGGCGAGCTGCCGGGGCTGGAGCATGGCCGGACTCAGCCATGGTGGCACCGGCCAGCAGTGTGCCATGGCACGACATCCCGGATGGCCCCTGGGGAGAGCTGGGTCCTGGGGGGGGGGGGGGTCCCCAGCTCAGCACCCTCACCGAGATGCACGGAGCCGGGGAACTCCACGGGGCAGCTCTGGCCGTGCTCGTTGGCAGCGCAGACACGGAAGCAGTAGTCGGCCTCGCAGGGCACGCTGTCGCCCAGCACCCGCACGCGGCCAGGCAGGTCGGTGGCGAGGCACTGCACCCACTCGCCCCCCGCCGCCTCCCGCCGCTCCAGCAGGTAGCGGCTGGGGGGGCGGAGGTGGGCGTCGGGTGCGGGGCACCACATCAGCAGGGCCGCGTTGCTCTCTGCCACGCTCATCTCGGCTGCCACGGGCGCGCTCGGGGGGTCACGCTTCACACCTGCAAGTCACAGCCCGTGTTGCCTGCTTGGGGACGGCAGTGAGGCTCCCGGTGGGGTGGCAGAAGGGCTGAAGGGGGCTACACAGCCTGTTTCTCTGGGGATCCTCTCTCTGATGGAGAGGATGGAGAGGATGGTTTTGTTCCCATGTAGTATGGTGCTGCTCTGTGAGTGCCAGCGAGGCTGGGGCCCTGGAGCCCTGCTAAAAGCCCCCTTCCCCAAAAAGCCATCGCAGCATCACGTCCCCAGTGTACTGGGTGCCCATCCCATCTCTCCCCCATGTCAGTCCCCTGTGAATGGGCAGGACCGAGGACGCGGGGCCCCTCTGAGCCTGGGGCTTACACTTGACCCGGAGCTGGGAGGACGTTTGCGACTCCCCGATGGTGAAGGAGATGATGCCCGCGTCCTGGCGGGTGACGTGTACCAGCACCAGGAGGTGTGTCCTGCCGAAGCTCTTCAGCACGGTGCGGGGTGACTCCCACAGCTGCAGCCCGTCCCGGCTCCAGCAGATCCCCTCCAACGCCTCCCGCGTCTCCACACAGAAAACCGCGTTCTCCCCCTCCATCACGTCCAGCTTCCGCGGCAGCCGCTTTGCGATCACCCCTACAAGAAGAGATGTGTGAGGGCTGGGGAGGGATGCTGGGGAGTCAGCTGGGCTCCCCGGTGTGGGAGAGAGGAGGAGGAGGAGGTCGAGAAAGGGCGGCAGCAGCAGGTGCCACAGCCAAACACTGGGAAGGTATATGCAGGGGGCAGTGGGGAGCCTGACGAGGAGGGGGATAGGAAGGCAAAGCCATGCCACCTGAGACCTGCCCCCCACCTCGGACGGAGACCTCGGCAATGCTGCGCCCCTTGTCCTTCATCTGGCAGAGGTAGATGCCGTCATCATCAGTGCGGGCGTCACGGATGGTCAGGCGCCGCAGCACGCCTCGCTCTTCCATCACGTACTTGTGGCTGGGCTGCAGCTCCCTGTCCTCCAGGTACCAGGCGGTGGGGATGGTCTCCAGCGGCACCTGGCACTCCAGCACAGCGTCCTCCCGCTCCGCCACCTCCACGTCTGCCAGCTGCACCTGGAACCGCAGCCGGTGCTCTGCCGCCAGGAGAGACGGGTGCTGAGGGTGTGTGGGGCACAGCACCTGCCAGCAGCCCTTTGCTCGGGGCTCTCCCAGCTCGCAAACAGCGCCGAGCCCTTGGCCCTTCTCTGCCTCTCCCCTCTTTGGCCCTTGTGGGACAGGCACTGCCCCAAGAAGCACATTCCCCAGAGCAGGGGGAACCAGGGCACGGGCTGGGGACACCCAGCGGTGCCCCCAGCATCTCAGCAGGAAGTTTTGGGGGACGCAGGAGTGTGCACGCCAGCACATTGCAGCAGGCATCTCAGCAGAGGGGAGCAGTGGGGTGCAGGCAGGGGATGCACCAGGTGCCGGGTCACCCCAGTGGCGGGCTGTCCCCAGCTGGCAGGGTGGCACTGGGGGACGGGGCTGCTGCCAGTTCAGATGCTTGGAGCCGTGCCCTGCAGGGCTGCCCGCCAAAACCACTCAGCACTTCCAAGGGAATTTGTCACCAGGCACTGTCCCCCCTTCCTGCTCGCAGCTGTACACCCGCAGCCCTCCAGAGATGCCACCTCTCTGCTTGCAAGGAGAGAGGGGCACAGAGCGAGGGACAGGACCCTGGGGGAGCCCAGCATCCCCTGCTTCCACCCTGCAGCTCTATCTGGAGGAGCGTGGGGTGACCCCGGCTGTACAGGGCAGGAGGGAGCCCAGGGATGCTGGGCTCACACACAGACGCATCCCTGCAAGACAAGAAGCCCTGGACCGCCCCCAGCGCCCGGCCGCCCCTGGCAGCGCTTGGCCACGCTCCTACCTTTCACCTTGAGCTGAACCGCACTGAGGGTCTGGCCGGCAGTGTTGGACGCGGTGCAGACGTACAGCCCCTGGTCCTGGGGTTTGCAGTACAGCACCTTGAGGATGAAGTAGCCCTCCCGGTCCTCGTAGATGAGGTGCCTGCGGCTGGGGGCGAGGGGCTCACCGTCCTTCTGCCAGACGATCTCTGGCTTGGGCTTGCCAGTGACATAGCAGCGAAACTTGGCGTGCTTCCCCACGCTCACAGCGAATGCCTTGGCCCCCGGTGGCCTGGCCAGCACTGTGCCATTGGGCACTCCGATCTCTGGTCCTGCATGCCGTCCCGCCACGTGCCGCTGTCGCCGCTGTTGCCGCTCCACCAGCGGCTCAGGGCCATCAGCAGGAGAGCCATTGGTGAGCCCATCCGGCGGTGCCCGGGGTTCGACCAGGAGCACGGCAGCAGCCAGGGCCTCCTGGGAGCCGCTGCGTGCACGGCACACGTACACCCCTGCGTCCGGTGGCCGGGCACCGAACAGCTTCAGGAAGTGCCAGTCCTCCGGCTCCTGCCCCACTGCGAAGTGGCTGCTCTCAAAGAGGTCGGAGAGCTTGTGTCCATCCTTCTCCCACTCCAGCACCAGGCAGGGCTGCCCGGACACCCTGCAGGCGAACATCACATCCTCCCCCCGGCACACCCGCGTGGACGAGGGGGCAACGAGGAAGGTGAGCACCTCGCCATCCGAGCATCCCTCTTCCTGGGGCTCACCCACCTCCACCTTGAGCGTGGCGGCAGCATAGGTCTCGCCAACACTGTTCTTGGCCTTGCAGACATAGAGCCCGCTGTCCTGGGGGGTGGCATGGGACACCAGCAGGCTGTACAGATCCCCCTTGGCCTCCACGTGGAAGCGGCCCGAGGGCTCGATCGGGGTCTTGTCTTTCTCCCAGAGGATGCTTGGCCTGGGGTCACCTGTGATCTGGCAGCTCAGGACCGCGTCAGCACCACTTTGTACCGTGAAGGCACGTGGATAGGCCAGGAACCTGGGGGCTCCCCCGAACCCCTCCATTGCCACCTTCCCAGGCTCACGGCAGGCGGCTGGCCAGGGCAGCAGCAGGGATCATCAGCCTGGGGGGATGCACAGACCGACAGGGATGGGGGCTCAGGCTTCGGCAAAGGGACTGGTGTGGAGCACTGCCGAGAGGGACCCACGCCCGGAGTGAAGCCCCTAGCACCGAGCCCGTGCCGCAGGAGCATCACCCTTGCTCTGAGCACCCCCGCCCCGCTGGCTATGCTCCTGTCTCAGCCCAAATCACCCATTTCTCAGCCCAACAGCAATAGCAGAGGTGACAAAAGGGGCTCTTTGCACCCCAAGAGGCTGGGGTGCCTACAACCCAGGCTGCCTGCCCCAGGGTCGCAGAGGGGACCCCAGCTTGCGGACGGGGGACCCCTGCCTAGATGGAGAGTGCGGGCAGCTGCTCACTGGGTGCTGGGGATGGCGGAGGCAGGAGGGCCCCAGCCCACCCCTTCCCCACCCGCGGGGCATTCCTGCAGTATCGGGTGGTGGCAGAGCCACATTCCTGCAGCATCTGGGCTGGCTCAGCAGGCAGGTGCTGATATGGGACTGTCGCCGGATCCAGGCGCTTCCTCCCAAGCTCAGAGGGGCAAGGGACCCCCCTGCACCCAGAGGTCTCCCTCAGGGCCCTGCCCTGGGGCAAATCAGGGCTCCCCCAGGAGCAGGTCCCTCTCCAGAGCGTGGTCCCACAGGCAGGATCCAGCCCTTGGGTATTGAAAGCCCCGGCTGGAAATAATCAGTCGCTCAAGCCCCAGGGGGCAGAGGGAAGGCCTGGGGGACAGGTCCTGCTTTCGGAGGGCACTGCTTCCATCCCCAGCGCTGCAGGTAACTGTGCCCATTGTCACGGGCAGGAGCGGAGCAGGGTGCTCCGTGCCTCCCCTGGGTGAGCACACCCCAGCCTCTGCCCGCACAATGGCCAGGGCTGGGGCAGAGGCGTCTCTGCCTCCCTCGGGCAGTGGGAAGGGAAACCAAAATACTCCCTGAATGAGCCAGAGGGGATGGTGGGAGAGGGCCAGTCCCCAAGGAGTGGCAGGGATCAGGGCCAGCTCCTCCCAGACCCCTACCCCTTGGATGGTGCATCCATTCAGAGCCACATCCCTGGCCACATGCTCCCCAGACCCACGGCCGCCCCACGGCAGCTCCTGCAGACATGCGCAGCCTCAATGGCTCAGCCGCCCTACTGTCCCTTCAACCACCCCTTTCCCCAATCGCCTTGCTCCATGCAGCCCCACAGCCCAGTCCCCGGCCCCATGCACCCACCTCGCTTCGCCGCCTCTCCCCTGCGTCTCCCAGTGCCGGCACCAGCTCCTGCCGCTTTCCCCAGCTCCGCTCCTGGGTGTCAGCGCGCAGGGACCAAACGTTACAAATGCCTGCAGCTGCTGTCCCCAAAAATACCTTCTGATGACACGCTGGGTTGATAAGGCTGAGCCTGCTCCATTCAGTGCCTCGCCGGGGCAGGGCTGGCCTATGTATAGCGGCCTGGTGGGAGCCACCCAGCCCGGAGCAGGCAGGCAGCACTCCACCGCCGGAGATCTGGCATGCCGCAAACCCGGCCCTGCCTCGGTGCCGGGTCAGCCTGCGGCAGGAGGCAACACACCACACGGGGTGCACAGCACAGGGTGCATGGCACGGGACACCAGGCTGCAGTAGGACGGGACGTGCCACGCAGGACATGCTGCACAGGGTGGGACGCGCAGCACCAGATGCTGCGTGAGATGCCAGGCTGCAGGGGATGGGATGTGCTGCACGGGCCACGCTGTGTGGGATGCCGGGCTGCAGGAGGAGCGGAGGGGTGCAGAGGCTGCCCACCACCCCGCAGGCAGGGCTGCTGGATGGGGGACGCCTGGCACTGTCCCCACAGGCAGCGGCAGGAGGAAGGGCAGGACACGCTGGGTCCCCTCACAGCCTGCGCCCCTCCTGACCCAGGAGCCAGCCTTCAGCCAGCCAGCCCCAACAGCACTGCAGCACCCTTCTCCCAGCGCTGCTGCGGGGTCTCCAGCTGGCCTAGCTCTGCCTCACCTTTCCTCCTCCTCCTCCTCTCCTGAAGCTTGTCCAGCCTTCCCCAGCCCCAGGCAGCATGGGGACCTCTTGCCATCCCTCCTGCTTCACATCCCCAGGATCTCGCCAGCCTCCAGCCTGCCCTGGAAATGCCACAGCTCCCCATCCCCCAGCTTGCCCTCCTCATGTCCCAGCTGCCCTGTGACCCTGGGCTGTCCCAGCCATCCCTGGCAGGAGGGTGCCCAGCCTGCTACCCCCAACATGCCCCCACGCACTGGGGCCTCGCAGGGATCTGGACCCCATCACGTCCCTGCCCAGATGTCCCTGTTGTGCACAGCCACTGCCACCTCCCACTGTCCCCCCAGAAGCTCCAAATCTGCAGCTCCTCCAGCACAGAGGACACCCAACACTGGCAGCTGCAAAGTTTTCCCAGGGTGCCCCCTCCATCCCCGCCAGCGCAGGAAAACCTTCCTGGCAGCACCCTGCCTGCAGCCCAGTCTCCCCAGCCCCACGCGCCCACGGCCCCTGCCAGCATCCCCCCCCCGCGCCCCCCTGCCCAGGCGCCGTCCCCCCCCAGACCACACTGTCCTTGCAGTCCTCACATTCCAGACGTCTCAGCGCTTTCGCTGCCCAGAGATAATATTCACGGCGAGCAGACGTTTGCGTCAGTGTCAGATAGGTCTCAATGCCACCCTGCCTGGGGGGGAGCACAGCGGGCAAACAGGCTGGGCAGGCAGGCAGGAGCCCGCGGCAGAGCCCCCTGAGCCGCCAGCCCGCTGTGTGCCCCACGGTCATGCTGCTCCTCCTGCACCTGCTGCCTGCCATGCTGCCCACCGCCGCCCTGGCCAGCTGCACTGGGGCTGGTGCCGATCGGCAGCTCATCCTGGCCAAGGTGCGGGCTCGGGTGCTGGAGCATCTCAGCCCCCCGCTTCTCCAGGAGGAGCCCCAGAAGGAAGCAAGGAGGGTGCACCGGAGAGATGTCCTTGAAAACACCGAAGTCGAGCCCGAGGAGCTAGAGGACACCTCCCAGGTGATCCTCTTCCCTTCCACAGGTGAGAATGCCCTGGTGGGATGGAGAGGGCAGAGGGGTGAAGCAGGGTGGGGGCTTGGACAGTGGGGATGCAGCAGGGTGGAGGGGCTGCACGGGGGGGTCTGTGGGAGAAGAGAAAGAGGGCACGCCAGCCTGGGGCATGGGCACGGGCACGGTGTGGTGGAGAGCTGGGAGGTGGAAAGGGATGGCAGGCAGGGACAAGCAGAGCAGCCCAGGACACAGGCAAGGAGAGGGGCAGGTGGCACAAGAGGGTGCTGAGAGGCTGGGGAACTGTTGGGCCAGGTGGGATGCAGAGAGATGGGGAGGGCTGAAGGGGAGGCAGGGTGGGATAGGGTGGGATGCTAGGGAATGGGGCAGGACGCCAGGGAATGGGATGGGATGGGATGGGATACTAAGGGACAGGGCAGGATGCTGTGGGACGGAGCAGGATGACCGGCTATGGGGCAGGACACTGGGAGATGGGGCAGGACGCTGGGGGACGGGGGCAGCAGTAACAGACCAGCCTAGGGCACAGCAGGCCTCAGCTGCAGGGCGCAGTGCAGTGGCTGCTGCGTAGTGCTAGACCTCAGCTCCCCCACACCCTGATGCAGCCCGCACCGGCAGCCGGGCGCCCTGCCAGCACCCTGAGGACCCTCTGCAACACCCCACCTCCCACCTGGCGTCGGGGACCCTCCCTGGACTTGGGTGCGCACCCTGAGCATCTTTCTCCCCCTGCAGATGTGCCCTGCGAGCCCACGCAGCCCGACAGGCTGCTGGAGGAAGAAGGGATTTTCACCTACCTCTTCCAGCCCTCGGCGCACACCCTGAGCCGCGCAGTGACCTCCGCCCAGCTCTGGTTTTACACCGGCCCCTCAGCCGCCCCCAACCACTCGGCCCCTGACGTGCTGACCCTGTCACCGCAGGGCCGTGTGCCGGTGACAGCCACGGTGGTGCAGACGCCTGAGCACTGGACAGTGTTTCACTTCGCCCCGGCGCTGCTGCCCCAGCTCTCGCAGCCGCTCTTTGTGCTCCTGGTGCGCTGCCCCGGCTGCCCCTGCCTAGCCGAGGGGGATAAGATGCCCTTCTTGGTGGCCACCACCCGGGCCAAGGGCAGTGAGAGGGCTCGCCGCTCCGCCATGCCCTGGTCCCCGGCCGCCCTGAGCCTGCTGCAGCGCCCATCCGAGGACCTGGCCGCCCACACCAACTGCCGCCGGGCTTCCCTCAACATCTCCTTCGAGGAGCTGGGCTGGGACAAGTGGATCGTGCATCCCAGCAGCTTTGTTTTCCACTACTGCCACGGGAGCTGCGCCGAGGGCCACGGGCTCAGCCACCGCCTGGGCGTGCAGCTCTGCTGTGCCGCCCTGCCCGGCACCATGCGCTCCCTCCGCGTCCGCACCACCTCCGACGGCGGGTACTCCTTCAAGTATGAGACGGTGCCCAACATCCTGGCCCAGGACTGCACCTGCGTCTAGGGCAGCCCACAGCCCGGCCCCAGACCGTGATCCCGCCCAGGAGGAGTCGCTCACCCAAGGGACCCCCAGCCCCACGCTGTGGCTGTGCCACCCTCCTTTGCACAAGCCGGAGTTTCAGGCTGCGCCAGGTATGGTCACGCTGCCAGACCTGCTCTGGGACTGGTCCCAGCCCGGAGCAAGCTGGGGCAGGGACAGGCACAGCCTCTAGCAGAGGCACCAACCCCTTGCCGAAGCCAGCCTGCTGTCTGCGACCAGTTCAGACCTAGTTTCTCCCCACCCCTCTCAATTTTCCCTCCCCCTAAGAGACTGGGGTCCCACTCCTGCTGCAGAGTGCAACAGCCTCCCTGTGCCAGGGCCAGGCTGCCGGGGCAGGGATCGGGATGTGCCAAGGG
Source organism: Platalea leucorodia (assembly GCF_965183815.1). Taxonomy (NCBI): domain Eukaryota; kingdom Metazoa; phylum Chordata; class Aves; order Pelecaniformes; family Threskiornithidae; genus Platalea; species Platalea leucorodia. Next base: position 84,127,846 of record NC_138827.1, on the reverse strand, counting down.
CAAGCCCATGCCAGGACCTCGCACTGGTGGTGGGGCTGGTGGCACGCGTGGCGCTGCAAGCGAGCCCTCTCCTGGCAGCACAGCCTGTTGGAAAAATTAATGGGATGAGTGAAATAAACCTGTTCTCTTTACCAAAACAGCCTGGAAATGCCAGCTTCCATCAGAGGCAGCCACAGAGGAGACACGTGGCTGTGTGGCGGGACGCGAGCTCCCCCGGGGGCTTTTGGCTGGAGGAGGGAGGGGATGGGCAAGCACTAGACACGTACAGCTCTGACCTGGGGTCCCAGAGTGGGGACTGGGGTGTGCTGGCCAAAATCGGCACGGCATGGCTGGGTTTGATCCGGCCCCGGGGCAGGGGAGCGCAGGGCAGGGCAGCATCCCTTCTGCTCCCGGCTGCAGCGGGATGGGGACACACGGAGAAGCCCCTCACCGGGCCCCTGGCCAGGGACAGGACCACACAGGAACATGGCCGGAGCAATCCCGCTCTGCCGGGCCGATGGAGGCTGCCCTGGCCGCAGCCGCCTCCGCACGCACGGCAGGAATGGCTGAGTCACCGGGGCAAGCGGGGAGGCCCCAGGGCAGGCGGCGCTGCCCCCCCAGCCCAGCTGCGCAGGATTCCCTTCCCACCCCTTCCTCCCAAAGGACCGGATGCAGCAGCTCAGTACAAAACGTCTCCAGCCTTTACTAATATAGATATATAAAAAAAAAAAAGAAGAAAAAAAAAAAAAAAAAAGAGTGACAATCATTTCCGAGTAAAAAACAACGCTACAAAAAAATCCCTGTGTGCCCCAGGCTGAGATGATGAGAAATGCCCCGCTGGCTCCCGGCAGAGCCTGGCTGGGGGCACCGCGTCCCCCCACCATGGGACCAGGGCCCGGCCCCGCACAGGGGGTCCTGGCCCCATGGCCAGAGCAGGAGGGGATGGGCTTTGGTCCAAGGGCGGCCGGCCGGGAGCGGGGCGGAGGCAGCAGGAAGGACAGCCCCTGCCCTCTGCACAGACATTTCCAAGCAGGCCAGCCCCATGGCTCGCACCCCGTGCCAGGACGCCACGCACCGCGGCCCCCCCAGCACTTTCCGGCAGCGGCGCCACCAGGACCCCTTCCATCCCCTCCGCTTCAAGCGCAATGCCAGCCCATGGTTCGGCCCAGCCAGCCGGACCCCCAGCCTCAGCTCCCCTAAACCTCCACGCCGCAGGGGCAATACGGGCATCGCCAGCATGGCCCGCACATGCACAGCACCGGCCAGCGCAGTGGCGGGCAGCAGCAGGCACAGGAGGGCACGGGGAGGCGTGAGGAGAAGATGCTGTGGGAAACGGGTGCGGGAGGAGAAAAAGGGGGTGAAACGGGAACCGGGGGGGGGGGGGGGGGGGGGGGCAGGCCCAGACCAGAGATCGGGAGCCAAGTATAAAAATGCCAGGGTGCACACGCTGACGAGTTTATAAAAACGTACAAAAATAAGATATTCCCTTTTTGAAAATTAAGTAGGAATGTTCCCCAAGGCCCCCATCCCCACCACTGCCCACCAGGACAGAGCTGCCTGGCCAACCCCACCGGGCAGGCACGTGTGACCCTCTGCCCCGCGCTCCTGGCAGGCTGCCCGTCCCGCGGTGGCGGCGGCAGCCGCTCCGGCAGACACCGCCGTCGTCCCTGGTGGCACTCACAGCCCTGCGGGGAAAGAGAGGCAGGTTAGCACCCGCCCCGGGGGGAATGGTATCCCCTCCCCGGGGGAGCCTGGGGGCAGCCCCCCATACCCCCACCTGAGTTGGCCAGATCCATCCCCCTCCCCAGCTCACCCGTGGTCCTCTCGCAGGCAGCGGTCCCCTTCTCGTGGGCGAGGTTGAGGCGGTTCTGCTCAGCGGCGATGCCGTTGGCCTCGGGGCTGCTGCTGCGGGCAGGGCTGGGGGGGCGCGGGGGGGGCTGGAGGTGGAAGGCCACCTCCAGGTGCTCCTGGGCCAGGCGCAGGTGCTCACGCAGCCGGTCCAGCTCGTGCGCCGGGGGAGCCCCGGCCAGGGCGAAGTGCCCCGTCGCCGCCACCTGGGCCAGGCTCTCCCGGTAGTCCAGCTTGCCGTCGGGCAGCGGGGCTCGCAGCGGCTCCTTCTTCAGTGAGTGGTAGGTGGGGGGTGCGCCGGGGGCTTTCTTGGGGTACTGCGGCGCGGGGCTGCCGCCAGCCGGGAGCGGGGGGCTGTCGGGCTGGTTCAGGGCGTCCCGGATGCGCCCCACGCCGAGGTGCACGAGCTCGCAGAGGTTGAGGAAGAGGCAGAGCCCGCTGACGGCGTACATGATGAGGAGGAAGATGGTCTTCTCAGTGGGGCGGGAGACGAAGCAGTCGACAGTGTGCGGGCAGGGGCTGCGGCTGCAGACGTAGGAGGGGCTCACCTCGAAGCGGTACAGCAGGTACTGCCCGAAGAGGAAAGCTGTCTCCAGCAGTGAGCGGCACAGCAAGTGCAGGACGTAGGCACGCATCAGCCCATCCTGCTTGATGCGGCGCCGGCCATCGTGCTTCTCTCCACCCTCTGGGCTCTTCTCCTTCTCCACCTCAATCTCCTCAAAGATCATGGGGTCTTCTTCGTTATCGTCCTCTGCCTCCTCGTAGTCCCGCCCAGCTCCCCGGCGCACCACCGGCATGCGTTCCCGCCGGGCTGCCAGTGCCCGGCGCCGTGAGGACTCAGGCATGCGGGCGATGCGGTGCATGGCGAATCCCAGGTAGAGCACCGACGGCGTGGCCACCATGATGATCTGGAAGATCCAGAAGCGGACATGGGAGAGCGGGGCGAAGGCATCATAGCAGACGTTCTCGCAGCCCGGCTGCTGTGTGTTGCAGACAAACTTGCTCTGCTCGTCGTAGTAGATGGACTCGCCCCCCACGGCCGTCAGCACGATGCGGAAGACAATGAGGACAGTTAGCCAGATCTTGCCCACGAAGGTCGAGTGGTTGTTGATCTCCTCCAGGAGCCGCGTCAGGAAACTCCAGCTCATCCTGGCCAGGTAGTTGGCTCAAACCCTGCGGGGAAGGAGCAAAGCAATCAGGCACTGAGCAAATCCATGTGCACCTCACCAGGCCCCCCCAGATCACCAGACACCACCCCAGCTCTGCCCCTCTCCCTCTCATAGCACCGACATCCCTTCCCTTACCACAAACACAGCCCTGCATGGGCAGCCATCTCCCCAAAACCCCATCCCCTGCCCAGCGCTGCCTCCCAGCACTCCCGTCCACACCCTGCTCCAGCCCCACCACCAGCCAGGTGGGTGGAGGGGACCCGGGGAGCAGGGGCAAGGCTGGGACGTCCCCGTCATCTGGGGGAAGAGTCAGCACAGCCGCAGCCAGGGTAAACACGGCAGCACAGGGCAGCGCCAGCTGGGGAGGGCGAGGGACAGGCAGGGGACAGAACCACCTCCTCCGCCCCCGGTGCCACAGCACCCATCTGCCACCTGGTCCTGGGCAGGTCCCCAACTGGCACCGCACCCTGCGCCAGCACCCACACCCTCCCACGGGGGTCCATGGGCCCCTGGAGGAAGGCAACACACAGGCAGCACAGCAGGGCGCCGGCAGCCCCTCTGGCCCATTACGGCTGCCAGCCCTGAGCCCCGGCCAAGGGGGCTCCCCTGAGCAGCATCCCCCACCACGTGCCCACAAGCCAGGTCCTCTGCACCCCGCAGAGCTCTCCCTCAAGGGCCGGCAGAGATGCAGCATCACTCTGCCCCACCAAACCTCTGCGCTGTGCCCACCCTCCTGTGGGACCCCCACCACCCACGCCCGTGGTGGCTGGTGCTCAGAGCGCCCGGCAGCCCGATGACAAGGGCTGGCGGGGGAAGCAGAGCAGGAGGGAGGAGAACGATGGCAAGGGACAGCGTGGGGCAGCCAAGGAATTGCACAAAGTCCCAGTGAAGCAGCTGACACCAGAGGTCGGGAAGGAAATTACGAGGACCGTGCCGCAGCTCCCGGCCAAAGGAGAAGACACAAGAGGAGACACCCCACCGCCACCCCCAGTTTCGGCAGCTTGCACAGGAGCTGATGCAAGGGCAGCAGGTGGCAGGGCTGCCCGGGGCGAGCAGAAGCGATGTGTCCCCGTGGAGCCCCAGCCTCCCCCACGCGTTGCCTGCCCTCCGGCCAGCCCTGTCCCATCGCCTCCGGCCAGGGCACGTCCCTGCGGACGATGGCTCCCGCTGCACTCACGCCACTATTGTCCAGAATAAGAGGATCTTTTTGGCTCAGCTCAGCCTGCCTCCCAAGCAGCCTTGCCTAAACAGAAAAGCCGCCCCCAGCACAAGCACCCACACCCAGGACGCACTCCCGCTGATGGCCTGGTGCTCGGCACAGCCTGCTGAGCCGTGGGAGGTGGCACAAGCTGGCACCAGGGACCCAAACCCAGCTCATCAGGGCCACCATCCTCCTGTGGTTGAGCACCCTGCAAGGTCTCACTGCAGCCCCGTCTCCCCAGTGCGCGGCCCTCTCCCCCAGGACCCCACTGGAAGGATGCTTTGTGTCTGTCTGCATTTAGCCCTTGCCTGGCAGCAGCGCATCGCTCTGGCCCCAGGGTGAGGGGCTGGGGCAGCGGACAGGACCTGGGGACCAGGCAGGAGCACAGCACCAGGAGCTGGTAAGCCCAGGGAAAACGAAAGCACACACGTGGGCACTGCCGTGGTGGCCAAGGAGAGGTGACACAGGGACGGACCACAGCGTGGGTCAGGAGCTGCAGCAGGCACGGCCGGGGCAGAAGAGAGCTCCCCGCACCCTTTGCCCGGGCCCAGGGCCGGCAGCCGGAGCCCAGCTCTCTGCCGAGGGGGCCAAGCCACCCACCGCCTCCCGGCCACGCCGTCAGTCAGGACCAGCAGCACATGCCTTGGCCAGGCCCCGCACGTACGCCCCCAGCCCTACCGACCCCAGGTCCCCCTGCCCGGGACCCCCGGGACCCCCTGCCCCAGCCTGCCCTGCCCAGGGACCCCATCTCCCCGACCTGCATCGGATCGGGGCCCCCCACACCCCAGCACCGGGCAGCCCACCCCGGGGCTCGCCAGCCCCTGCCTGCCCAGAGACCCCTGTCCCGCTGACCCCCGCCAGCCCGCGCTGGGACCCCCCGACCCCCGCCGGCCTGGGGACCCAGCCCCCCAGCCCCAGCCCTGCCGGGGCCCCCCGCCTGCGGCCCCCAGCCTCCCCGACCGCAGCCCCCCGCCCACGCCCGGGGCTCCCGCCCCCAGCCCTCCCGGGGTACCGACGCCCGCCCCAGCCCCAGCGACCCCCGCAGCCCCCCGGCCCCACTCACGGTGCGCCGGGACGAGCGGCTCCCGCCGGCAGCGGCGGACAAAGCGGCGGGGCGGCGCGCCGCCGCCTCCCGCCTAACAAAGGGGCCCGGGGCCGCCCCGCCCCGCGCCCGCCCGCCGGTGCGCACCGACCGCCCCGCACCGACCGGCGGCGTCCCCCGGCTGACTCAGCCCCCGGGCGGGGCGCTGCCGCTGCCGCCCCCGGGCCCCGGCCCCGGCCGCCGCCCCCGCCCGCGGCTCGGCGGGCCGCGCAGGGCTGCGGCCAGGGGCCGGCCCCGGCGGCCCCATCCAGCCCCCGGCGGGCCGGCTCCCCCCGCCGCCCCTCGCCTCCGGTTGCTCGTTGGCTGCCGGGGCGCCGCCCCCGCCGAGGTGCGAGGCTGAGGCGGCCTGCGCGCCGCCGGGAAAGGCTGCGAGCCCCGGGCCCAGCAGCAGCCGCGGCGGCCCTGGCTCGGCCCGCGGGGCGTTCAGGGATGAGCAGCACCTTCCGAAGGAGCACCCGTGAGCCGGGCCGCGGCGGGAGAGGCGGGAGCCGGCGCCCCGGCCGTGAGGCTCACCTGCACAATGACCTCCCGCCCCCCCAACGCCGAATTCTTCCTCTCCCAGGGAAGAGAAAGAGAGAGGATGGAAGAAAGGAGGGACCTGGTGGCACCAGAGGACAGGTGGTCCCAGACACGTTGGGAACGTGGAGCAAAATGTGCCTGTGTGGTGGGAACGTGCTTCGAATCTTTTGAAGCCTGTGCTGCTTCTCATGCCCCGGGCCAGGTCCCTGCAGCAGGACCAGGGCTGAGCGTGCAGCATCTCCAGATGTGCCCTTAGAGAGTCACCGCTGCTCATCCTGGGCAGTAGCACTGCTGTCCTGAGGCCAGCGTGATGGCAGTGGTGGCATTGAGTCACCACCCTGGAGCCGTGGGCTATCCCTCCACAAGAACACCCCGGCCACTTGCTTTCTGCACCGCTAAAATTGGCTCTGGGGGTTTTGTCAGGGCTGAGTCCCCGCGCTGGGCCAACCACACCCATGACGTCCTGGCCAGAGCACCCCATCCTTGTGCCCTTGTGCGGGGACGTGGAGGGACGCCGGGCTGCCTTGTGCAACCCGATGTAGTGGGGGTGAAGCTGGTGTCTGCGTAAGCACTGAAACACGTGCTCCCTCCTGCGGAAGGGTTTCCGTGAGCAGGCTGCAGGAGGGCTGAGGCTGGCGGCTGGGGCAAGGGGCAGGGTGGGAAGCGTGGCCACCGCATCCGGTGTGGGTTTTTGGTTATTCTGGGCCCACTGAGTAACGGCAGCCCTGCCGCTTCCCCTGCCGCTTCCCTAAGTCAGCAAGAGCCACCGCGGCGCTGCACCCACGCCGGCACGGCCCAGGCAAAGGCTCGGTGCTCTCTTGCAGGAGGGCAACTGGAGCCCCCCAGAGCAGCGTGCTGCACCCTGGCACGGGTGCAGGTGTGTGCACAAAAGGAAGGGGGAAAGGGCCCCGCTTCGGGCTCTCTCGCTCAGTCCTTTCTTCCCCGCTGCTCATGGACGGGTCCTCCCCAGGTGACAGCTTCAGCCGCGTGGAGGGAGAGCTGCAGCAGAAGGAGGAGGATTTGACCTGGCCATGAAGAAACACTTTCTGTTGAGTCCCACCCCCACGCACCCAACTGCGGCATTAATATTTCTGGAAGGGGAAATGCCTGTTGCAGATCCAGCAACAGATGCTCTGGGAGCAACCCCTGGGCACAGTCTCCATCCCAGGCCCGGAGCAACAGGAGGAGGTGGATGCAGGGAGACAGCAAGCCGAGCACAGAAACTGAAACTTTTGGAAGGATGCAGGGAAGCGTTCAGGGCCAGGGAGGGAGCCTGGGGCTGCAGCCAGGTGGCACCCACAGTGTGGCACAGAGAGGTGGGAGCAGAGCAAGGGGCTGCCAGCACGAGGGCCGCATCCAGGCGGGCTGGGGAAGACCAGCAGCACACAGCTTACGTTGAACCTCCTGCTCATGCCAGGTGGTTAAAGTGGCTTGGGGTTTTCTTTCCCCGCAGTTACCACTAGTTTTCAAGTACTTCCAGGTCTCACCTCCAGCATGGCTCCATGCCCAGGCAGCTGAGCAGTTTGCCAGGGGTAAGGGACCTACATGACCCTTTGACTCTGGTGCTCAGCACGTTAAGAACAAGCCCCTGTAGCAGCCTCACGTTAAACTGGAGAGCATGACCCGCTGAGGCACTGCAAACCGAGGCCGTCGCACCCAGAACGAAGCTGCTTGTTGGTCCGGGGCCAGGCACAGCTGCCACAGCAGCAGCATTTTTGCACAGCACAGCTCAGCCCACGCCTGGGCTGCGTGGCAGAGCTTGCCTCGGGAGGCCAGGCCTAGAGGCTGGTCTCAGACACCATCCATGGACAGGCGTTACTGTGCTTGCCAGCATCCGGCCACTGGCATCAGAGCTCTCCTGTTTTCCCAGCGACGGTGACCTGCGTGTCCCTGGGCTCTACCCTCATCTTGAGCTTGCAACACCCAAGTGCCTGCAGGGGCATCACTCTTTCAGCCTGGGGCAGAGGGAAAACCCACAAGAGCCAGGAAAGGAAGGTGGTGGGCGAAGGGTGTTGCCCACCCTCATCAGCTGAGGCTGACAGAGCCCGGGGCCATCACGGGCAGGAAGGACGTGCAAGACCAGCAGTCTTGCGGGGTCCAGCTCAGAGATGAGCTTTGCAGAGGAAACAGGAGCACCGTCACCAACCACAAAAACCAGGATCAGCTCCAAACCATTAAGTCTGCGGGGCAGAGCCCGGAGCTAGAGCGAGTGCATGGCGCATGGCAGGGCGGATGCATGTCTGGCCCAGTCTGGCTCTCATTAGCAGCCTCAGTTCCTGCTCTAATCAACAGGGCAGGACGGGCTGGGCCCTGCTACGACTGCCCCTGCTTCCGGGGATGGCGGCAGCGCGGCAGATGGCGGGGCCAGGCGCCCAGGCGTGTTTGCTGCCGGGCGGCGTGGACCCTGCCCGGCTGGTGCTCAGCAGTGGGATGAAGAAGGGGCGAGCGGGCTCCACCCTGCCCACGCGGGGCCACGGGCAGGCAGGGCTGCAGGTGGGCAGCGCGAGTCCTCGGCAGCAAACACGCTCTTCCCAGATTAAACAACTCGGCTGGCACTGGGATGGGGAGCGGACAGGTCTATTGGGGACTGTTTGTCCTGACACAGGACAGCTCACAACTAGCTTAATAACCTTCTGCTAACAGGCAGAGGCATGCCCCGTCGCAGGAGCGCAAAGGGCAATGGTCATCCCCTTTAACACAAGCCGAGAGAAGGCTGGGATGGCTTCAAAATAAAGTCCCCTTCCCTTTCCCCCCTGCTTGATTAAGAAGCACAGTGAGGGGTACATGGCACAGCCCCTGCTCACCTCCCTCCTGGGAGGGTCTCCTTCCCGGTTCCTGGGTGCTGACTTCTGCCGGCACCCCAGTACCGCACGTGGCACTCGAGCCCAGCCTGTGCTCGCTGCTCTTCCCCTGCCAGCCAAGCTGGAGGGCAGCCCAAAGGGAAGGGGTGTACACAGCCCCGGGTCATTGCTCTGTACCTGGGTAAGGAGCGTTTGCACCCACGGGAGGGTTGAAGGTGGCCAGGCAGGTCTGTGAGCCGCAGGGAACACATGCCCTTTGCTGCTATATCTCCAGTCCCCTCGACATAAGGGCAGCAGGGATATTCTGCTAGAAGTAAATGACCAGTCCCTCCAGTCACCCAGTTTGATTAGAAACAAGGCTTCGTTAGTTAGACATAGTGCAAGGGGGCTGACAGCTAACCCACAGGCTATGTATGCTCAAGGCAGTACTGGTTTAGAGGGCAGAGACACAGAGTAGGAAGCACTGAAATAGCCAAACCTGTGACTGAAGCATCATTTTCATCGATGAGTTAAACAGCAAAGTAAGGCAGGGCTGGTACGTGCCCACGGAAAAGCAGTGGTAGCTTCAGGTTCACGGCAACGGCCAGCCTGAAGCCTGAGCCTGCAGCTGCCTGGGCTGCCTGCCTCAAGAGCCCTGTGGCCACCCCAGGCCTAGGCATCCCTCCAGCTGCACACACCTCGAGAAGAGCCTGCTCCAGGCAGGTGCAGGCAGGGAAATGCTGAGATTCAGACCAGCCTTGCTCCATGCTGGCAGCTGAGCGCTGGAGCCAAGTGCGCCCAGAAAAGGAGAGGGGAAGGAGGGGGAAAATCGAGAATGTCTAAGAGCACAGCTGGAGGTCTGCATGCTCAGAGCTGACACATCTGCAGCTGGTTCAACAGATGTCACACCTTTCCACAAACCCTGGCTCTCCTGTGCATTCCCTATTCCTCCACAGACCTCAGTCGGGGCTGCCTACGGTGCGGGAGTGGAGGAGTGTCGGGGAAGCCCTTGCACACACCCAGCTGATGCAATGAAGCCAGTTAATCCTACCACTGTGCCCGGCGCGAGGAGCCCCACAGCAAAGTGTTCATGATCACAAATTAACCATAAAGGGGTTAACCTGGTAACAACCAGGACAAAACCCTAAGGGAAAACAAAGCAAGTGTTTCATTAAGAGGCAGGAGACAGGTTGTGGCAGCACATGTGAGCTTCCCTGTCAGCAGCAGGAGGAATGCAGAAGAGCAGGGAGCCGTTAACGGGACCAAGAGGGTAGTGCTGAGCTGAGGGCACAGACCTGCAGAGACATGGCAAGGAGCAGAAGCAAACGAGTATTCACTTCTGCAGTCAAAACTGGGAAGAGCTAGAAAAGCTACGGACAGGCACAGAGCAGAAACCTTTGGTTCTGGCAGTCCACGCTTTGTCAGGCCCCTCAACACATACCCAGACACTGGCATGGCAGAGCAAAGGTGCAGCTTGGCTAAGATGGAAAAAGCAAGCTCCAGGGACGGGCTTTCTCAGGGGATCAGCTTACACAGAAGAGACATCAACGAGCTGGTCCAATTAACTCCAATTTTTACTCTTATCCTTTGTGAAAAACGCAGCTACAGAAGGTGAAGACAGCAGTTACACAAGCTCCTTAAATGGCAACATGAAGACAGAAAACCCTTACTGGTCTTTACTGGCTGAGCTCGCTCTGACTCCTTCCCCTGAACAAAGTGCTAGGTGCTGGCAGAGCTTCCACTGAGCTCACTCCCGCTTGCGATCCGAGATCGCTCCAAAGGAACGGAGAGCAGCAGCCATATGCCCATTTAGGAAGAGGGGAGAAAGTGGAATGCGCTGTGACATCTGCCTCAAGACAGTATAGATCTTGTCAATCAAGTCTATAGAAGGCTAGATAAAAATATCGGCCACTGCAGGCCTTCAGCAACTCAACTGCTTCTGGAAGTGACAGGATAAAGTCTAACAGTATAACGATTCCAAGAAAGCATCCAACTGCGCGCTGCGAGGTGGCCTTCAGACCACTACAAAGTATGGAAACTGAACTTCCCGCTCTCCTAAGGCTATGAGGATGGCATGGCCGGGTTTGAGCAGGGAGAGCAGCTTTATCTCATCTGTCCAGCTGAGGCTGGAGCAGCGGGATGCGAGGGAACCCAGTCACTCCTGTTTTCTAGATGAAAGAAGCTGAAGCCACAGGCACCAGCTTAGGGTATGTGGAAGGTTTGGATGTCATAGAGACTGTTGCAAAGAGCTGCAGTGCTCAGTATCCAAAGAAAACAGGCATCAGGTCACTGAATGGCAAATACGTATCTTTAAAGAAATCAAGATCACCTTGCCATAAAATAGACGTTTTGTCACTAAGGATTCAGCAGTCGGAAAACTTGCTGTGAAACTGTGCATGGAAGACTCAAAGCAAGACAGAGACACTGCTCTGGGAAAAGCAACCATCAGTACAGGACCGCACTTGGGGTATCAGATCCCACCTGGCAGCACCTTAATGTAACAGGCCCATTTCTGCCCACCCCAACAGGGAGCTTCAACTGCATCAAAACACCACGCACAGCATCTCTGCTTGCTCCTCACTGGGCAGGGTGCAGAGCCACTGTGACACAGCAAGCCCAGGCCAGGCAGCAGCATTTTTTCAGGTGCATTTAACTCTGTGCAGGAGAGGTTAAGACAAGGTAAAGCCTGGCACAGGGAAGAACCTGGGAGCAGGTACTCCCACCTCCCCAGCCACAGCAGCTCCTGTGAGAGGCATGCCTCTGAGCGCCTGTACAGCCAGGAAGCAACTTGCTGGGGCTGGAAGCCCACAAGATGCTCATCTGAGGGCAGTTGTCACAGGAGAACAACATAACCAGTACCTGCTGTCAGTCTAATACTGTTTGGGCCTTGTTCCTTGGTTGCTGCTTGGGAGCCAGGCAGGTGGAGAAAGTTAGTCTAGCAGCCCATCAGCACCCACCCTGAACAGGAGGGGGAGAATGGCTCGAACCCTGTGAGATGCTGGGGAACCCCTGAGGCTGCTGCAAAGCTAGTACCCAAGACCTTACAAAGACTCTACAGCAGGGCAAGAGGATGAAACAAGGAAAACGTGACAATTCAATAAATATAAGCTTTTATTACAATAGAAAATAGTAAAACTCATGTTAAAATAGACTCTTGCTTTTGGACTGCTCAGAAAAGCCTAAGCCTCACTTTCACCTGCCAGTGCCCACCAGGGTCCAGACCCCTAAGCGACGAGCAACACATTTCTGGGCTAAGAGCCTCAGAGCTCCTCCCTCCCCAGTGACAGTGAAAGACTACAGCAGCAGACTGAGCCATGTCTCGCCAGGCAGGCAGGTAAGGGCTCTCTGCGGGGTTACTGGTACAACACACCTCATCCCCTTGTGCAATCAGGCTCCTGTTTGAAGCAGGCAGCCTTAGGGAAGCCGTGGACATGAGGGAGGGAGAGGAAAAGAAGAAAAAAAAAAAAATCAGTAGCAGATAATGGCAGCTGTTCTGAGACAGCTCAGAAGGCAGCAGATATACCTGCTAGAAAGACCACAGCACCAGCTGCCTCTGGCCTGCTGTTTGCCTAGTACCACTGCATGTCCCACTGAACATGCTCTGGCCTGGCTCCCTTCTTCCTTCAGGGACACTCTATATGACCCTGAAGGAGACCAGCAGACACTGCCAAGTTAAAACTCGGTGTAGCTTATGCAGTATTACAGGGAACACCCTCTACCTTCTCCTTCCATGGCCAGCCCAGTGCAAGTGAGTGACTGTGCAGTCTGGACCATCATGTGCTCCCCTCCTCCTCACCAAAAAGGGCCAGGGGCAACAGTAGAGTAGAAAGCAGAGGCCACAGGACAGCAAGGTCATATGGGAGTGGGAGACACTTGTGCACCATTGCCAGCACAGCAGCACTCTTGACTGCAACTCCCGCCCGCGTACAGTTGGCGAGCTCACTCCAGTCCCTCGTACACAGCCTTCCGTAGCTCGATCGAGAACATCTCCTCCCAGGGCCCGCGGATCCACTCCACCAGCTCTCCCAGGAGCTCAGGGCACTCTGTGCGGATGTGCCAAGTGCTCTCCACCTTCAGCACCTGGGAGGGAGGAAAGAGAGGGAGGTGGATGAGCAGGGCCTAGCCTCAAAGGCACTGATCAGCCCTGAGCCGCTATTCCCCAGCACAGCTGCCAGCTCCTCCCAGTCCCTAAGCGACATCCTCCTCCCTCTCTGCTGCCAGCCGTGCAAGTGTCCCTGCATGACTTTTGTACAGCAGCGATTCGCTGTGCTCCCCTGCCCCTGTGGTGCAAGGCCCTAGGTTAGGATGGGAGATGACAGCCCCAAGACACTCTTGGCAGGAACAGGATCTGAGCACAACCCAGCCCCCAGCAGCCTGTGTGCCCCATGACCGCCTCCTGGTTACCTCATCATAAAGCATCAGCTTGACATCACAAGGACAGAGGCGATAGGTTATGACATTGCTAATACTGCTGATCGGCTGCTTCTCCTTCAACTGGACGTTGCTCCTAGGAGGCGTTTCTGCCTCGTGGTCTTCATCCAAGGAGGGCTGCACCTGCCACTGGTGATTCTCCTCCAGCAGAAACAGCATGCTTCGGGTGCTCAGCAGGGTCACAGGGAAAGCAGATGCCCCTAAAAGGATATGAGGGAATAGGAGAGGCTTTGCTGAGAGCCTGAGTCACCACAGAACCAGCTTTGCTTTCCATTCCTCCCCTAGGGAAATCCTTTCCAGCAACAGTAACTGGGTGAACAGCCTTATCCAGCTTCCTGACTGAAGAGGGGGAGCAGGGTAGCTGAATGTGGCTGGGCTTGACCAGCTTATCCAAGCTCATTGCAGGAGCACGCATGTGAAAGACCACCGCCCAGCAAGCCTTCTCCAGCCTACGTCCTCACGTGAGGCAGGAAAAGACACTTGAATCCTTTGACCTCTTAAACAACACTTTACTACTCCTTAGTTAAAAGTCAGCAGCTCCAGCTAAAAGGCCACCTTTTTTGGCCTGAATTCATCTGGCTGCAGATATCTGATGGCTGGAACAGAGAGCACACACAAAGTTTAACATCAAGTTGGGATGCGTCGTAAGTATGGCAGGAAGCAAAGTAGTTTTGATAAACTGTAGGGAGCATAAATATCATCCAGCTGGTTTCAGTGGATGCAAAAGAAAATCACTAGAACTTGGGAATAAGTCAGATGCACAGAAATAGGGAACCACTAGCAGAACTGGCTGAGGTCACAGGGGATCACAAGCTGCTACAGCAATATGTTGCTTTTCTTGTCACATCTCGCTCTTGGGAATTAGTAGGAATATCAGAAATGAGATGTTTAATTAGTCCTGCCTACTTGGTAGTGAGGCCTCAGCTGGAACTGTGTCCAGTTTTGGGCACCATACTCTAAAAACTGTAGCGTAAGAAAAACACACTTTAAGTTCTCCCTCCTACAGGCCCTTTGCTCAGCTTGAGGAGACCAGTAAACATACTTCCCACAGATTCCTTCTCATTCTTGTTCTCTCATACCTCCCCAATGGCCAATGGTGAAGGAGGATGCAAGAGCAGTAACAAATTGGTCAGAATGTGATTAACAGCTAGGTTGTTTTTTTTCAGTATCCCAAGCTAAGACGACACTGGAATTGTTCACTGAAGACTCACATCCCAGGTTTAGCACATTTGGCCCTCAGCAAGCCCTGGGACAGAACTTGGTAGGCTCCAGCAGGCTGCTCCTCTCCTACTGTCTCAAGTTCTAGACACCTGCTTCTGTTTTCCCAAACCGAGGGGCCTTTCAGCTCCTCACACAAACCAGCCGTGTGTACAACCCCTCAGCTTTCCCTCAGCTCAGGGCAACAATCCAGCCCTTAGATCATTTCCAGCTTCTCAGAAGCCATTCTGAGTTGTCACCAAACCTGGTGTGCAAGACCAACTACTCCCTAGAGCCTGGACTTCCACATCAAAAAGGGCTGGGAGACTTGCTGGATATATACGAAGAAGCATGCTACATGTCTCAGCACTTAAAAAAAAAAAAAAAAAAGCCCTCACCAATGCCCCTGCCCCATGTCTGCTGCAATGGCCCAGCTCTGTTCCCACAGACAGTACACTAAAACACAAGCATGTAAGCAGGCAGCAGAAGGCGTGGGACACCTGGCCACTGAGATCTCCTGTACCTTGGATCAGGTAGGCCAGCAGGTAGAAGAAACAAGTGTCATTTGCAGCTGCAGAATCTGTGGTCTTGGAGTCCAGTAGAGGCCTAGAGGAGATACAACAGCAGGCTGGTCAAGGAATCACTGTTTCCAGTCTAGGCTTGCTGTGAGCTAGCTACTGTTCATTGTCCTCTTGAGGATGGGAAGGACCCTTCTCTTCCAGATGTTGCAAAATTTCTCCTGTTACTCTGCCCACCACCTTGCCAGCTAGGAACCAAATGCTTCTTGCAAAGGAAGAGGCAACTCTGTGCCTCCCCCTTCTCCTCCCTCCATTATATTCTGTCCAGGCTCCTCCAGGAGAGCTGGAGTTGCCCAGCCTGGCTCAGTCCATGACACCCCTTTGCCTGCTCACCCCCTATGCAGCAGGCACCTGAGCCAGCAGCCTTAAACCTGTAACGTAGGCCTGGCTGCCACTCCAGTGGTGCCTCCTCTTGTGCTTCCCTGTTTTGAGCACTACGCTTCTCAGGCACTGCTGGACAAGCAGACACCCTCTTCTATCCGGAACCCCAGCTTCTCAGAGGCTGTTCTTACCATAGCCAATGTTGTGGATTCATTTCCACAGTGGGGATTTCCTTCACCTTACTCCTGTGCTTAGCAGGCAGCTCTTGCATGAGATCTAAAGAGAGGGAGAAGATAGACGCCTTTTATTGCAAGCCCAAGGGCAGTACATAACAGCTCAGGATGGTTCTCTAGTCTACAGAGAGGCACTGGAAGTTATGATGCCAGTGGGGTTCTCCCCCAACTCTTTTCTGAGATGGCAAGAAGTGAATTTCCAACATACATCAAACTACAGCTCTCCAAGAGCAAATCTTCCAAATCCTCTCCCCCTCCCCTGCCCCTGCTACACCTCTACTCTTACATGTCAGGGTCTGCAGGAACTGGTCACAGCAGCTTTGATTCCGGATCAGCAGATTGTAGGAGGCTTTTGGGTTCTCAAACTCCATTCGCAAGCTCTGGTGGCCGAGTCCCACTTCCAGATGGGAAATATCAGACAGGTAGTGAGAGTCATTCTTCTTCAGCCAGTCTGCAGGTTGTCCCCTAATCACAGAGCACAGCCCTCAGCTGCAGCAGGCTGCCCCATCTCCTCTCCCACATCAGATTGCAGCAGGGGGGTTTGCCAGAAGAGCCTTTGCATGTCACCACACCTCCAGCGCAAGGCTAGCACAGGCTGGCACTACCCAGCATGCACAGCCTTGCTGCAGGGTCTCACTTGCCACCATTCTCCTCACCTGATAACCCCAGTGACTTCCAGCACATAAATCTTGAGGTCAGAGGCAACCAGGATTGAGAGGAACTCTCCTTGTCGGCCAAACTTCACCATGACCACCTAGAGGACAGAAAGGGTGGGTCACAGCACTGGCCTGCCCCTTGCCAGCCCACCCATGGAAAGAGCCGACCCAAACACACTTCAGCTCCCTTCACACCTCACAGTCTCCGGGGTGCCACCCCAGAGCAGAACTTGCAGGGTGGCTAGAAGGATAGCCAAGGAGCTGCAGGAGTGGTGCTGCAGGAGCTCACCTTGAGGAAGCACTGGAACTCCTCAGCGTTCTCCTCAAAAACCTCCATATCCAGGTACAGCTTCAGGCGATGGTCCACAGAACGGAAGTCCCTCGTATTCAGGATGCCGTTTACAGCTGAGGAGAGCAAAGGGTAGGACTGACACTCTGCCCACTGACCAGATGCTGCCCAGTCATGCAGACTGGCACCAGGGCAGCAGTGTCACCCCCTCTGCACACCTGATTCCATCAAGTGTCTCCTCAAGACAAAGGGCCAAAGCCAGGGCTTTCCAGGCCACAGGTCTCATGAGGGCACTCCATCACTCCAACACTTGCTTTTTCAGATATACAAAGCTTTGGTCTAACCCATCTTCAATGTATGCTCAGCTTAGTAACAGGAGGACACTGCTTTGCTGCCAGATTTGGCAGGAGAGCAATTGTTTATCACAAAGCCAGAGAGCTATTTCTCATTTCAGCTGATGTCAGCTCAGGTCAACTTTTTAAACTCTGACTTTGACCGTAGTAAGGCTAAAGGGGACTGAGGAAGACACCAATAAAACTGCTTAAGAACATAACTAGGTTTGTCATGCAATTGTATGACCAAATAATTTATACAACAGCCATGATACTGCCCAAGAGTACACACTTCCCAGCGGAGCCTGTTCTCCACCACAAACACTAATCAACTTCTCCTCAGCAGGAACTTTTTCATGGGCTCAGTTTTAAATTGGGACCTTGCGATTTGACCCAAAACAAGAGACTGCTTTATTTCTTACACTTCAAGTGTACAAGACTGAACATGGCAATCCTAAACACTGGTCCTATACCAACTCCTCTTCAGAGGCACAGCAGCCTTGAAAGTCTGGGGGACATCTCTATAGATCAATAAGCTGATGGGTTTGAAAATCAGGACTAGACTACAGTTGCAGTAGAGTCACTTGGTGGGCTGGACCAGATAACTGAAGTTGGAAAGGAGCTATGGAGGTTATTCTGCACATCACAAGCTGACGCCCGAGCAAAGGCAGTCTGCTACATCAGAAATCCAAGGCCCTTCACAAAAAGCACTTGTGGATCTCCTAGTAATGGCTGTCTTGCACGACAGCCCTCACACTATCAGCACACAGTCTCTTCTTTTGGACAGGTTTTGTCATCTGAATCTCACAAAGACCACTGAGGAAAGCACAAGTAACTGTAGATCCACTAACCAGAGCCTCCAACAAACAACTAGCCTCACACTGCACTTAAATCAGAGAATAAAGACAGAGAAATTGTGCATACCATTCTCCAAAGGTAATGCTTCAGCTGGCAGCTCACTGGTACCACAGGAACCCAGTGTGCTTGTAACTGAGCAGCGCAGCTCCCAGAACAAGACCCTGTTACTCAGAGTCTGAGCTATACTAGGGATTAGGAGCTGACTCAGTTTTCCCTACCTTCAGGCATGAGGACGGAACAGAGAGGGGAATGAAAAACTCTGCTCACAAGAACCATGGCCACTGCTGCTCGTGCTTGATGACCCCCCTTCCCCATTAAGCAGGAGGCAGCGCACCCTGCAAGCACCAGTGACAAAGCCCAACACCAAGCTGTGCACACCCCTAAACCCTGCACAACTCCTACATACTCACAGGGACTGAGATTCCATGTTTCTTCAGACTCAGAGTTCAATGAGACCTGGGAAGGAGTGGGCCCACGAGAAACGCTGTAACGGTAGCTCCCCATCAAGCTGCCCCCATTGGTGTCTGTGTGGTTGAGGGACAAGTACTGGCTCTTCATGCCCAGCTCCTTCTTCCCGCAGCCCCCATCTGAACTGCGGGAGCTGGAATGGAGAGTGCCATCGTGCTCGCCACTCAGCTCTGGGGTCCTGGTGCTGTTGCTGGTATCCATCTCTGAGCTGTCCTCCCCGCCGATGTAGAACTTCCCACTCTCAGTGGCCAAGGCAGGTGCTTCCTCTGGGCCCTCCTGCTGGCTGCCTCCCTCCAGGACAGAGTCTGACAGGTCCTCACTCGTGCTATCAGGGCCAGGTGGCAAAGGTGTGCTGGAGCACACCTCTGAAGGCAGGATGACCACATGGTCACTGGAACAACTGGGACAGGCTATGGGCTCACCAGCTGCTGCAGCATCTGTGGAAGATTTTGTCAGGGATAACGAAAAAGCAGAAGAGCTCCCCCCCCCAAGATTTTACTTTTTTTTTCCCCTCTGCAAACCAGAAACCATCCCTTTCAAAGTAGACAATAGTTATAGTCCAACTTGAGCAGCTTGTTGAGCAACTCTGTTCAGAATCATATCCTACACACCTCCCCTCGCAAATCAATGAGAAATTCTGGATCAGTGCCAACACCCACCTGAAACAGCTCTGTTCAGCTTTAGGGTGACTAGCATGTGCTGTAGTTGCAACTGAAACTACATCAGGGCTTTGGCTCATGACTTTCCTCCACTTCATGTCCACAAGTGCTCACATAGCCTTTGAAGCCCAAGCTCATGGCCAGCCAGGCCAACCTGCCTTAGCCACCTTCCATCCCCAGCTTGGTTTATCCTACAGCCAGCCAAACCACAAGCATGCCATGTCCCTTCTCCAGCTGTCCTCATCCTTCCTGACCTCAATTCCCAATGATGCTCCCTTCACCACAGCAGACTCCCAGCTAGATCTTGGGACTCCCACTACCCTGGCGGGGGGGGGGGGGGGGGGAGAAAGTGTCCCAGGGTGGAGGAAAGTGCTGCAGCCAGGACAGCACTTCTGTCCTCACTGAAGTACTTCAATCCCAGGATACTTCATCAAATGAGCAGCATCTTCCAAGCTAAGGCTGGACACTCCCCACTTCAAATATAAACTGAGCTTTGAAAAACTCAGCAATCAGAAGATGCCTATTCAGCACTAGCCATGTCTCAGCCAAAATACCACATCTAGTTTCAGACACCCGAAGAAAAATGTGGACAAATGGGAAAGAGTACAAAGGAGACCAGCAAGAATAACTGCATTGTATGAGATATGACTGACAAGCAAATTATCTAGGGAGTTGAGCTTATTTAGTCTAGAGGACAGAAGACAGGACTAGTCGTGGGGAGAACAACGGCCCTCAAGTACAAAGAAAGGAATAAATCATTCCCCATAAGGGAAGCAAGAGTGGGCTTAAGATCACAGCCAGGGAGACTTAGGTGAGGGTTCCAGTTGTTTTTCTGATGTCTAATAGCCAAAGATTTACCTGAAATATTGGAGCAGATTCCCCAGAAGCCTCCATTAGCAAAAGCCCTTTAGAACAAATTAGTCTCTGTGGCAGAACTGACCATGGTTTCAACAGGACAAGAGACTACACGACCTTTAAAGCCTCTCCCAGACCTCAGTGGGCCATCTGCAGTTTCCAGCACCCCTGTGTTCTCCCAGACCCCAGGCCACCCACAACAAGGGTGCTGTTTGCTTAACCTTAAAACAATGGCTTATTCCTGCTAGTGAACAAGGCAGGCTCTTCCCAATCCAAATGGGCAAAGTGACAGTACATCCCTCAACAGGTTTTAATTCTGGTACAGCCAAGGCATCACCCTCTCCTATACATTCCATGCTCTGCACCACAGCTGCCATTCTGGCAGTCTGCCTGGGCATTAGCAAGCACCCTTTTTCTGGGCACTACATCCTACCTTGATTTGAGGCAGCTAAGGTCTCCAGGATTTTGGCATCTCCAATGTCTGAAGGATAGGGACCTTGATGCCAGCGAGCCAGAGACTGGGAAAACTCCTGCTTGCATTTCAGGCACTGGAGCTTCATGGATCCCTTCTCCTGGTCCTGATTTCGCCGATTCTCCTCAACAGCTGGGGATAACACTTCAAGGACACACTAGAAGCAGCAGCACAGGGAAAAGAGTGCTAGCAGGCAGCTATAACTATCCTAATAACAGCAAGCCTCTGACATCAACAAATCTCCTCACATGCCTCATTACAGCATTTCAAAGTGCAAAGGGTGCAGGGCCATTTCCCAGCTAACAGAGAACAACAGCCAGTCTGTGCAAGACTTGCCAGCGGCACAGAGCTTCACTGCAGAAGACCAAGAGAACCTGGTTTTGCAGGTCTGTGCCTTGTGTCTACATATTGACAGGCTCTCCCTGGAACCCTGGTCTCAAAGGCCCGATCGATTTGTGCCTTCTCTGTAACAACTTGTTTAAATGTACTTAAACAACAGTACCTCGAGAAAAATACTTGGATTTGAGACCAGAGTCCCTGGTCCCCAGACCACAGCTGCCATAGCACTGACACTTCAGAGGATTAAGTACAGGCTACTGTGTCACTCAGCACCCAGGAAACATTATGTTGCACATGCACAACAAGTAAGGATCACTAACTTCACTACTAACTTTTCTCCCCATGAGGGAGAAAACTGCAAGGCTTTCTCCTTGAGAGCACCCTTTATGCTCCAGGATGCACGGGCCACTGCCTGTGGCCATGCTCACAGGGACCTCCACAGGTCACTTGTGCAGCAGGATAGAAATCCTGAGCTTACAAGCCAGACATGGGCTGCCAAAGGGCAGCAGATGCACATATGCTCTGAGAACAGGGGCCCTGCGCTGGCTGGAAGAATTCAGTGTCTTCAGTAACACTGTCTCCCTCCCCAGGCTTCCCCCTCTAGCCTCCCCTACCTGTAGACACTGCTCTGGGCAGTCATCAAGCACCACATATTTGCGCTTCTGCCGGTCCTTGCGAATGTAGCTGAAGTGCAATGTGAGGACAGGGAAAACTCGCTCCAGTTCCTGCAGGAGACAGAAAACACCAGTTCTAGAAAGAGGGAGCAGCATCCAGTATACAGGCTACATTTGTTTGCAACTGGCTGAAACGTGGCCACACAAGCACTTAATTTAGTAAGCCTTGAGTAGCCCTCCATAGCTGGCAGCTTTTGGAAGCCTGGTAAAATGGGCATAAATAAATAAATAAAAAGTAAAGCTCATTAGTGCTGAGGACAACAGTAAGTTTCAAGGCCAAGAACAAAGCATTTCAAACAAAACACCTTTTCACAAAGGTATTTCAGAAGAATATTAAGCCACAAACATTCAAGAGGTACAAGGGCAGGAAGAAAAAATGAGGTGGAGCTTTTGGGGAAAACAGTATTAGAGAAGCCTGTGAACATGTCCATGCACACACTGAATGTTAAAATCCTACCACAAGGAAAAAGAGATTTCCAAACTCCTATTCTAAAGAACCACAAAAGCAAAATAGGGCTGGTAGTGCTAAAGCACGCACCTAGAGTGGATGGAAAACTGCCCACTGAGCTACCAGTAGCTTTCTGAACATCACACTAGGCTCAGTGCTGCACTGTCTAAGAAAAAGTGCAATCCACATACAGTCCTCCAAGGCCAGGGTGATATCCCAGTGAGGAACGGATGGGAAAGAGGTGTCCATTTCATTTAGGCTCCTCTTGAGAAGTCTCTCATTCCTGCACACTGAAACAAGTCCAGCCATTTTGTTTTTAACTCCAGCTTTGGAACAGAACTGGTGCTGGCTTCTGCAGCATTATCACAGGTACTCTAAGCAATACAGATGCTGTTAGATACACATGCATTGGGTGGAAGAGATGCTCAAGCAATCAGGCTTTGCAGGAGCTAGGAAAAGACCTGCAGGGTACTCTGACAGAAGCCCAAATCCAGAATGCTGGCCCACACAGGGAGTAAGATGCCAAAGGATCACGCAGAGGCATAACTCACCATCCTCTTCCAGTTCATCTCGGAGGTCTCCACCTTCTGCAGACATTTCAGCTCCAGCTTGTGGAGGACTCTGGCAGCCTTCAGTTCCACCTCAATCACATGCTTAGCTGTGACTCGCAGGAAGATCCAGTCTGGCTCTGGGTCCCCTTCACCTTCTATTTGGCTCACCAGCACTGGCTGGCAAAGGTCCACTGCCGAACAAGACACAGTACAGGTCAGTACACACAGCAGGCCTTCAGGTCTGCTTGGCCCAAGTCCTTAGAATTCTCACAATACTGAGCAGCACGATAAACCTTCAGGGATATCACACTTGATCCATCCGTTCTATCATCACCCAAGCCCTCAAAACCAGCAGTGAAAGGACCTGTTTACCTTCTGGCTTCTCCTCTTCTTCCTCCCCCAGCATTAGCTCATCTGCCTCCTCTTCTCTCTGTTGTCCTTCCACAGGCTCATCCAGCTGTACTTCAGGCTCTTCCTCCTTCTCGGTATCATCCACAGGAGGAGAGGATTCTTTCTGGGATACCTGGGGTTTTCCTTGCTCTGGGTCAGAGCTCTCGCTCTGCAAGTCCATTGCAGCAGGTCTGCCTGCGATCTCATCTGCAGAACGGCTACGGCAGATGACAGGTACTTGGTCGTGCTCCTCCAGGTGTCTCTTGTACTGCAGCCAGTCAACACCAAAGCGATCTCTGAAGCTGTCCAAGCGCTTCATCTCCTTCTGGTGCTGTAGGACCAGGCCTGCAGAGAGAAAACTTGGGAAGTATGAAAATAGTCACCACGCCAGAGCACTCCTCTGACTGTGGGCAGTTCAGCTGCCGTGTTACTGAGGAAGAAGACAAGCCTTACCAGCAGAGAGAGGTAAAGCCTGGGGCTCATGCTCTGTGTCACTGGGCTCCGAAATGCTTGCTCTGCGCACTTTGACTTTTCCCTGGAACAAACAGGACAAGAACAGTTGGGAGGCACCAGAGCAACCAAAACAGCATCTGATGAGGGGCTCTGCCAAGCTGAAGGGTTCATAGCTGTTACAGTGCAGAAGCACACCACGAAACATTTGTCGCAGTATATCAAGACTGACATGAAGTCCAGCCCCTTCCTAACACACAGCAGCGTAGAGGCTCACTACCACACAGTCAGTACAAGACCACATCCCACTGCACGATGCTTTCACGGCGAGGCAGCCCCTTCACCCAACATGCCAGCTACATGGTTAAGAAGCTGTCTCAGTCCCAGACCTTGCTTTTCTTCCGAGGGAGCCTGACAGCCACATTCTCCGCTGGCGACTGACTGTCACTGAAGTCTGCAGCACAGGAACTGTCTAGAGCACTGCGGTCCAGCGCAGTCTTCTCTGAGGTAGAAGTGTGGATGGACTGTGACACACTTTGCACAAGTCTTGGAAGGTGCTAAAGCCAAAAGAAGAGAATGCTGCCTGCTGAGTGCAAAGGAGAGACAAGGTAACCAAGCCACAGCTCAGGCTGACAACTTCCCTGCCCCTCATCACAAAGTTTCACCATCTCAGTTGAAGTGGTGACAACAGATCCTGCCTGGTTGACTGGATTGTTTACCACGACCACTTCAATTCAACTCAATCTCTGCCTTTCTTAAAAACAGCAGATGGGAAACCGATAACTGTTTGCTTTGCTGACATGTAATTCAAGTGTCAAGTACCAGATAGTACCTGAAGAGGAAACAGGCAAGGCTCCAAGTTCTGCAAGGCTACGTGGGACAGAATAAGTTACACTGGCCAGTCCCAACAATTACTAAGAATCAGCATGGACTGAGCCAAAATGAACCGTGTCAAAGAGTCAAGGCAGCCCATACAGATTTAATGGGACACGTGACAATACAAAAACCTGTCAGAGTTCCCACTCCCAAAGCCAGTAAGATCAGTTTACAGCAATTGTACTTACCAATAGGTCGGAGGAAGAGAGTGGCTCCCCATCCAAGAGGAACTGTAATTAGAGACGCATTTGCAGTCAGATTCCATTTGGCTGGCACATACTCAAGACAACATCTGCTGACTCCTATTCCCCTTCAGGCCACCCTAGGGTTGGGAACCCTGGCACAAAACTGCAAAGACTACCAGAAACAACCCTGTTCCTGCCTATCCATCACTCCTTTAGTTGTAGCTACCTGACCTAATGGCATATAAGGCCAGAAGGGACCACTGTGGTTTTCCTGTTTACAGACTTTACGACTCCCAGAAACGTATCCAAGACAGTTCACGGAAGAGATACAATAGATTATTCTGCAACAACTCACAAATTGTTTTGAGAGGTACTCACTTTCACCTCAAAGCTTGTACCGTACTTCTAGCCTGAGTCTACCTAGCTTCCAGTAACTTGAGCTCAGTGAAAGCTCGTTCCAAGATGCAGTTTGAAGACAATGAATCCAGTCATTTGCCACTAATATAAGGGGTAGACTAGCTCTGGAACACCTCTGACCCTTAGCAAGCACACTTGCTTTGCTAAATTGCTAGAACATTGTCTTTGCTGGCTTCTTTATTTAAAAATCAGATTACCAAGAATTGACCTAAGCACCAGAGTGAAAGGGGAACAGTGATGACACCTAGCTGAGAGCTGAGTGATGGGGAGAAAGAAAGAGGCGGCCACGGCTGCCGAAGGAGTATGTAATTAGGCAAGGTGGGTCAAGATGGGGAGTTCCTTCTTTGTAGAGTCCAGCTCCATAGTCACTATCTAGCAGGAACAGAGTAAAGTTTTGGGACCATCAGTGAGCAAAACTGATGAAATAGACAGTGAAGACGTATTAAGATCTGAGGTCTTGCAAACCTGAGATCAGTATTCAACTCTATCTGCCCTGGCCAGCACGCCACATAAAAATTTAAGGATCAAGTACTCTACCTGGAAAAAAACAAAACAAAACCCTCCACAAAACAATCACCACTGTTACACCACCGGAATAAATTTTCAGGTTTATGAAATTCTTTCCCCTCATTTGCCCCCGAGTGTCAGAACACCCTACGTCTTCAACAACAGCGGCAGAAGGCACGTGGCTAATACTCACATGGGAGGAGGCTGCCCTGGGAGACAGGTGTACAAGGGTTGCAGATCGGTGGTTTTGGTGGAACCATAATGGGTTTCCCTCTAAACGCAGCTGGGTGGGAGAAATAGAGAAATTGTTACTAGAAGCAATATTCTACACCCCGACCTAATCTGCCTGCAGGCTCCAGGCTTTCTCTCTGCCTCAGGAAATATCCTTGCAGTGGAACGGTGATCAAGCCAGGAAAGGACCAAGCTTTTACAATCCTTCCTGAAATTTATTTGGCAAATAGAGAAGGAAATTAAAGTACTTCCTACTCATGCTCCTAAAGCATTAGGAGCTTTTTCAGTACTGACTCTGAGAAGTGTTGAGAGAACAGTCCTTTGCAGGCTATCGCCCTTCACAAGCACTATAGTGAGTGCAGTTATCCTTCTTCAGACTTCTCTGAACACACAAATCCACAACAGGATTAGGGGAGGATCTTTACTGAAATTGACAGCGTTAAAAATGGAAAGGAGGAGCAAGGAGGTGGGGATGAATACATGGGAAAAGGTTAGCTTGAGCAGGGGTCACTGAAAATAAAGGCTGAAATACAGGTGTCTCTCCAAGGCTCCCCCATCAGCTTCCTGCATTAAAATAAATGCCCAAGAGTCAAACTGATCTTTCAAAACTCTCTTCTTACCACACAGTCTCCACATTGCACCCCCTAACTGTGACATCTCTAATCTACCAACGCATCGGGCTTTGTGCTTACTTTTTTTACACAGTGCAGAGTGGACAATGGTGCCAGCTGGTCATGTTCCAGCAACAGGTTATACGCCACATCCAGGTGCTGCAGATTCACTAGCTGTTCAACCCCTGCAAAGAAAGCAAGAAGCCATCAGCACGCTAAAAGGTATAACTTAGAAACCTCCCATCTACCCCTCTCCCCCAGAATTGAACCCTAGCAAAAATAGCTGTGCCCAAGATTTCAAGTTCTGTTCCTCTCGAGGAAGAGAGAAAAGCCTCAAACTCAGAAATGCTCCTCCCTTGTGGGCTCACCATTAATGCTGTCAAGCTCATTGTTGCGCAGGATCAGAGTCACCAGCTTGGATCGGCTGAAGATGCCAAGGTTTGGCACCTTGGACAGGAAGTTATAAGCCAGATTGAGGTACTCTAGTTCTGTAAGGGTCTGTTCAGAGAGAAGAGCAGCACCAGATCAATTGAGACCTTAGCTCAAAGCCTGACCCTGAACTCAAGACAGGGCACTAGCCCCTACCATTTTTTCCATCCCACCAAGGTCAACCAACAAGTGAGTTTAAGACTATTTCTGCAGCAAGACTTGGACATTCACATTTGGAGTGGTTTGTCTAGGGGTGCTCAGCATGACCTAACTGCTTTACAAAATTGGTTAGGAGCAGCTTTCTCCTTCCTCATCAACTTCAATGGAGCACGGGAAGGGACCGGACCCCCCGCCTCAGCAAAAGGACTGAAATACCAAAACAAGGCCTTTCTTACCTTTGCAAAGATGATGGTGAATGATATATTGCGAGCCCCACCAACTCCATGAAAAGCTGTTTCATAGCTTCTTTTAAAAGAAGCAGATCTACCTCAGCACAGCATAGATTTCATTGCCATTCCCCAGAGACGCACATGCCCCTGTGATGAACTACCACCTTTCTAAAGTAACTGACAGGAGATTTCTGAGAGTGAGACAGAAATGCTGCTGGCAGTCTGAACAAACCGAACAGAGAGTCTCTACAGCCCCATGCCTGGCTACATAATTCCCACCTGCTGCACAGATTACAGCGAAGTCTGGGCCACAATGGAGTGCGCACTGCATATGCAACTGTACGTACAGTGTACGCTGTATGTATTTCTGTATCTACCACTCGGCCACACTGGAGTGCCAAGTGATACAGTGATAGATACAGCTAACTTTCCTGTCTTAGAGGGGATGGGGAACACTGCCTTCTCTGCCTCAGTGGCACAGGGGCTGCACATACAGGACAACAGTTTCAAGGCTGCAAGCACTAGGTCTAACTCACATGCCTGCTGGGCCACATCTACAATTGTTTTTGTTATACTTCACCTAGCAGGCACATGGTCAATGATTACAGCACTTTAGCAGTGTCCTCTCCATACGAGGAAACTCCGGTGCTCAGCCCAAGATACTCACCGTTAAATAGTGCTCACAATCCTGGATCTTGTTGTGACTCAAATCCAAGACTCTCAGAGCATTCAGTAATTGCTGAAGGACAAAAAGATGCTAGATCAGATGCTACAAATGTCTCCATTGCAGCATGGAAACCCTGTCCTGCTGGGAGAGGCCAGCAAAATTAACACTGCCCACTCCCTCTCACCCAGACTGAGCAGCATCAGTAAATGAGTGCCCAGTTCTTGGCTGTGATGATCTCCTCTCTTCCCCTCAGTCATGCAGGAAGGATGCCCCACTCACCAGCGAGTCATCCAAGGCAGTGATCGAGTTATAGCTGAAGTTCACAGTCTGCAATTCCAGCCACGGGAGAGCACAGCTCAGATCTCCACCACATGCTGAAATGATTTCCTAGGAAGAAGCGAGGAGCCATTCCTTGGTGAGTACTAGCTGTTACAGTAACAGCAGATGAACACAGGAAAACAGCTAGTCTAGAAAAAGGCTGGCATATTGTGCTTTACAGACCCTGCCTTGCCTAGAGTGGCAATGACTTTTATGTCACTAATTCAAGTATTTGGAGGTGGTGGGAATTCCATGGCTAGTTATTTAGAAAGAAGGGGAGATGCTGTTACTTCCTACACTTGAGTAGCAATAGTTAACCTAACATGTTACAATTTGTAGGCTCCGAATGCTAAGCACAAAGATTCATGCCAACAAAACCTTTGTCAGACCTCCATCAAAGCAGAAGTAAGATACACACACCCTGGCCAAACAGCCTGTGCTCTGGCAGACAACAGAAGCTCTCAAAGCACTCCCTACCAGCAGCCCCTGCTCCCCAGCAGGCAGCTGCTTCTGTGCCACAGACAGAAGCCCAGAGCCCCTCGGCTAGTGCAGCCCACGCTACTCAGGTCTCCCCAGCTGGAGCTTGCTTTCATGTCTCAGAAAGCTGCTGGGCACCCGTGCAGATAAGACACGGGGGCACAGCATTCCCTCTGACAACCAGCTCTAATTTAAGTCTGCTGAGGTACAATGAAATAAATGTCGATCGGCTGCAGGCCTTTGAACGTGGAAACAGCCAGACACACAGAACAGTCAGACCTAGCTGACACGAATATTGGCCGGAGCCAGAAATTCTCAAGCAGCTAAAAAGGAGACTACAGAGCACACATGTATCCAGCCAGGGAATACATGAACACTATTTTGAGTCAGGAGTAGGACCACAGAACGGGGAAGGGAGAAAAGGCCATATACAACATGGACTGATAAGATAGTTAACAGTCTCCTACATCTTCCCTGTGTGAAGGGATATAGGATCAAGACAGCCTTTCTCCTGCAATTTTCCCCACGAGCTGTGTAGAGACACTCACCTCCACTGTACTGATACATTTGCAACAGGTTAGAGATTCCAGTTGAGAATAGACAAATCGCAGTCCCCGCAGGCAGTGTGGAGGGACAGACCTCAACTGCAGCAGTGATGAGAAAGTAAGGACAATATCCATCAAAATATTACAGTGTAAGAGCAGCTGCCATCCCAGGTCCATCTCTGCAAGGGATCTCCCATTTCCCTGCTGGAACCTTCCTCCCCAACGCTCCAGCCTTTGCTCATGTCCGAGCTTCACCCCAAGCAAGTGTTGCAGGAGTTTAGACTTAGCCTTCTAGGGGAGCCCCAAAAACCTACCCAGTTTTTAGGAGTAGAGGCATTCTGCAGCCACAAAACTAAGTCGAGAAAAGCCAAACAGCAAGACTCAAAGCCAGTTCTGCCTCCTGTACTTACTTCCAGATGCCGGAGGGACTTGAAAGGGAAAATCTTCACAGCAGATTGCAAAACACAGTTTGGAACATGAACGAGCTAGAGAAATCAGAAAAGAAGTCTCATGTCAAGCTCAATTTGTGCTGCAATACCCTCCCGATGCACCGACTGCAGCACCTTGAACGGGCCCCCCCTCCAGCTCGGGTGTTCACTAACAAGCTCTCCCCCGATGCTGGTATCGGCACTGTCTCCTGGCCCCATAGTTCAACAGAGGTCAAAGAGAAAAGCATGTTAGGTAGCACAAGACCACGGTCTGCCAGACCATAGAACTCCTTTTCTTCTCCCGGGCCATGCGGCTTCACCACTTTCAGAACCACAGGGAGGTCTGACAGCTGGATTCCTCATCAGCCACCACTAACAAATCTACTAAATAAAGACAAATCTAACTGCTGGAGCTATGTTTATCGAGCAACTGAGCTGAACTAGCACACTGGTGGGAGGCATGCATGTGCATTTCACTAAAACAGGCCAAATAAGGCGAATCACAAGCAGATACAATGGAGAACAGAGCTGGTCTCCAAGACACTGTTAGCATTAGACTGAGGTACCTGCAAACCTCCTCTTTGCATTCTGTAGTGGAGCCACAGGCTCTTTCACCACAGGGGAGTTAGGCTGTGTTCATGTACCACAAAGCAGCTTATTAAATCCAGCTTCTTATGCTTTCTACGGGCAGTACATAAACAGTATTTCAAAGTGAGTAATGAAGTAGTTAACGCTTCCACTGCAGACACCAGAGTACAACTGGAGAGGCCATCCCTGCCAGCTACGTTCACGCAGACCATCTCTGCCAGCTACGTCCACGTTCACGCAGACCATCTCTGCCAGCTACGTCCACGTTCACGCAGAAGTGACTCATCAGGTGCAGAACAGACATCCCAAGGCCTCGTCACCACTACCGCTTCCACAGTAACAGCCCTGGCGGTGATGAATCACTGCCCACTGCCTGCCAGCACTAATGCTGCATGTTGAACAGGACCGTTTGTAGGGGAAGCTTCCACTGGGAAGTTCTGATGATCAGTTTTAGCAAAGTTTATTTCAGATGCCATCCTTGCTCTGTGTCCTGACCCTCTCCTCTCCCTCCACTGTCTTAAGAATCTGATCAGGCTGATATAAATTATTAGTTTCTCCAAGCAGGTCAGTTACCGCACCACAATGGGTATCTTCCCCTTCTTTACAGGCTTGTTACAGAAAGAGCCCATTTTTTTGGTTAACACAAGCACTCACCACAACATCCTCCTGACTGCAGCATCTCTCCCTGCCTCCTCCTGCCAGGGGACACGTGTTTCTCCACAGGCTCTGGGCCCCACTCCAGTCTCCACCCTCAGCACACTGTTACAAAACCCTCCCAACAACATTCAGATAATGTTTCCGATCTGTCTCATGTGGAAGACACTTTTAAAGACATTGCAGGCCGTAGTGCTCTGCCACAACACCTCCTGAGCACCACTGTGGAACCTAAGAACAGCTGCTAATTCCCCTTTCGGGCCCATTTCACATGTGCTACCCTCCTAGCAGTGCCCCAGTGCCAAGTACAATCATGCGCAGCCGCCTTTCAAAAAGCCCTCTGAAGAATCCCTAGCTCTGTACTTTTATCTTTATTAGAGCCTTCTTAAAATTAATGAGGCCACGTTACTAGCAACATCCCATGCTGTGAAACAGATCAACCAGAACCACTGCCCAGGCAGGAGCCTGTAAAACTCAGAAATATGAAGCAGAAGGTCTCAGACTAGTGGGTGTATGCAACGTCTGACCGCTCTGCTCAAATACCCTGGCTCTGCTGCCTCGTGAAGATCAATCATCACTCAGGGAGCACTCAGCTGTGCTCAGCTGCCAGATACTGCCTGAATTGCTCAAGCATTTCAGGAAATAATCATTTTCCCAACAACGTCAACACCTTACCAAGGTCAGAACATAATCAACCCCCGCTGCCCCTGTTTTTAACTCTGAAAGACTTTCCGCTGAGTTGCACGGCTGATCCTAGATGAAGTAGCTGCACGCTATCACACTGAACTACGACTCCATGCAACAGCCCTGCCAGGGCGACCCGACCCACGTAGCATGCACGTAAGACGGGGCCAATGGGCACCAAAGGAGGCCACTCCGAAGCAGGCAGCTGTGCCTGCCGCCTCCGCTGGCCGGCCTTGCCGTACCCGCCACATCCTTGGCCACGGTAGGTAACGGACCTTGAGGGAATGAGTCTTCTGCAGGACGTCGAAGAGGAACTGCGCCTGGAGGATGGCGGCGGTCTCGGCGGGGTGCGAGGGCAGGGCCACGAAGCCCCGGTTCTGGTTGCGGGAGCCCAGGTGCTGCTCGAAGACCTGCGTGAGGTGCTGCAGGGTGGGGGTGAGCAGCGTCAGCGTGCTGGAGCCGTCCAGGACGAGGTCCCCTGCAGGGAAGGGGAAGGGCGGGCCGGGCCGTGAGCGCTGCTGCCCCCACACCGGGGCCTTCGCTCCGGCCCGGCCCGCGGCGGCCGCCACTCACCCGCGTCCTGCAGCAGCCGCGCCAGGCCGTGCACCAGCGTCTCCGCCGCCGCCATCTGCAGTGGAGGGGAGGCGGAGGCCGAGGCCGAGGTGACCGGCACGGCACGGCACGGCACGGCACGGCCGCGCCGCCGCCGGCCCCTCGCACTTCCGCGTTACCACAGAGACGCGCCCTTCCGCCTCACCAGCGAGGCGGCCGCCGCGGCTAGAGCGCCGCCGCTTACATCCGGTTGCCATGGAGCCCGCCCCAGCGTCCCCCTCCCGCCCGGCGGGGCCCGCGCCCCCCGGCCCCCGCCCCGCCGCCCCGCGCCGCCGGGGGAGCGCCCCGCGCCGCCGCCCCGCCGCCCCGCAGCCCCGCCGGTAAGCGGGGGCGGCCCGGGAGGGGCGGCGGCGAGCGGGGCGGCGGGCCCGCACCGCGCCCTGCGCAGGGCCGGCGGGAGGCCGGGGCCGCAGCGCCGCCCGCCGCCGGCGCGGTGCGGCGCGGCACGTGTCGGGCGGAGCGCGGTGGCGGGGCCGGGGCGCGGCGCGGCGGCGGGCGGCTCTCCTTCCCCGGCGGTGCGAGGTACGGGCCGGGCGGGGGCTGGGGGGGCGGGCCCCGGCGCTGCCCCGGCCGCAGCAGCCCGCGGACCCCGCGGACACGCGTGGCGGGCGGCGCTGAGCCCGGGCAGCCCGGCCGGCCGGCCCCGTGTGCGGGGGGGGGGGCTCCGGTGCGGCGCGGTGCACGGCGCGGCGCAGGTCGCTGCAGGGTGGGTGGCACGGCACGGCACGGCGCGGCGCGGCGCGGTGCAGGGCGCTGCATGGTGCATGGCACGGCATGGGACGGCACGGTGCGGGGCGGTGCACGGCATGGGGCACGGTGCATGGGCGCAGCGCGGTCCCGGGCACGGCACGGTGCTGGGTGCTGCGCGGCGTGGTGCGGCGCGCTGCGCCGTACGGGTTGCATGGCACGGCACGGTACATGGTGCAGTGCATCCCCAGCGCCTGCCTACGTCCCTTCGCCCCCCGGCTGTACGTGTGTCTGTCAGAGCCATCCGTACGTCCAGTGGAGGGGTGTCTCCTTGTCGCTGTCTGGTGCTGGTACTTCGTTCTGGAGTGGGTTTTGCTCCCGTGTGTTGGTGTATGTGTCTTCTCGGCTGTGCGAGCTCCGTCCCGTCCGGTAGCTCTGTGACGGGCCTGTGAAGGGAGAGTCGGGGGAACGGAGCAGGTGCTTCAGAAGTGAATGGCTGCGGTGGTTTATCCAGGCTAGTTCAGTAAGGTATAGGGTTCACTGAAATATTTAAGCCTTATAA
This sequence comes from Platalea leucorodia, assembly GCF_965183815.1. NCBI lineage: Eukaryota > Metazoa > Chordata > Aves > Pelecaniformes > Threskiornithidae > Platalea > Platalea leucorodia. The sequence continues at coordinate 84,095,180 of NC_138827.1, read as the reverse complement.
AATACTTCTGTACTCTTAGTTTCAGCGTAGCCATGTGGCAGAGAGATCCACAGGTTAAACCCTTCATGCCTGAAAACTTTGTGTGTTTACTGTCTTACGTGTTGCCTTTTCATTCTGGTGTGTGTGTGTGTCCGTTCCTCTGCCGTGGCAGGGGAGAAGTAGGGGCTGCGCAGCCCACTCCCGTTCCATTCGGCTTTGAGGCTGTGACTGTCACAGCAGCATCTGAACGCTTCGGTGTACGCAGCAGCACCCCTCCTGCTCCTCTCCGCCATGGACAGGCTCATCAGTATGTCTCCTCCGTAAAATCTTCCCAGGCCTATAATCCTTCTCCTTTTTGAGCTCTCCTGTCCACGTCTATCAGCCAGAGTCTCTTCTCCTCCTCTATCCCCAAACCAGCTTTGCCTCTGTAGCTTTATCCCTATCTTAACATCCACTCCTTGTCTAGACACTCCATGGCTAAATTATTCTCAGCCCGATGGCCAGGGGATTAGGGAAGAGCTGAGGGGATGGATGGGGGGCCTGATGGCTGTCTCTGTGCAGCCCTTTGCCCACAGAGCTGGGGCAGTCTGCTGTAGCCCTCCCGGCTCATCTTTATTGCAAACGGGCAGCATGAACAGCTCGCCTCTGCCCGTCGAAGACATGCCAGATCCATTTTGCTCAGTGAGACAGGAAAGCTCCTGCACTGGCACTGTGAAGCAGCCTTTGGGGGTCAGGGGAAGCCTGAGTCCCGGGGGAAGCTGGAGTCCCTCCTAGCAACATGTGGGAGATGCTGTAGCTGCCAGCATCACAGTGGCATGCCTGCTCGCTTTCCTTTGGTGTTCGTTTAGCCTTGATGGTTGGTACGAGGTACAGTGATTTAGGTGAGCCAGTTTTGTTTACTGATGCGCTTGCAGAGAGAGCAGGGAGGTGTGAGCACGCACAGGTCGGCAGGCTGTGGATTTTTCTGGCCTCCCTTCAAATCTGGCCTGCTAGCATGATGCTTCTATTACTGAAAATTACTTGTAGCGGGAATGCTGAATCACGTACTCCCGACAAGCAGGAGATGCAGTAGGATGAAGGTATCATTCATTCAGTTTTCTTTACTGGGTTTTTTTTTTTTCTTTCCCCTTTTGTCTTGTGTTCTTCTTATGGCAGCCCAGGCAGTGATGCTGGCAGGCTGGATGCTTCAGCATGATGCTCATTAGCAGAATTCTCCCTGATATTAATTTTAAGTTTCTCTTTTAAATTTTAACCCATTTCTAAGTCTCTTTGTGCAGGGCTGCCTGAGAAAAGAAAAATCTTTAGTTGTGTTTTACACCCTTGAGATCTTTCCAGACTGCTGGCTTGTCCCCTCCCCATCTTAGTCATCCCATATTGCGCTAGACAAATTTAGCTCCTAACCTTTCCTTATAAATCAATCCCTCTGGCCTACTGGCAATTTTTTGTTGCTCTTCTCTGAACTCCGTCTGTTGTGGGTAATAGAAAAGCCAGGCCTGATCTGAGTAGGTGTCCATCCAGCCTTTCTCCGAGAGGTTGCACCAGGTTGCACAGAGTAAGGGGCAAGTGGCCTCTAGTGGCCAGCCGTCAATTAATGCACCGAAAGGGATCACCAGTGCTCTCAGGCCGTGGGCTCTCCCTTCTCCAGAAGGCAGGAGAGCTGGAAGGGTTGGGACAGGAGAATGTGCCTCCCATCCTTGCCCCTCTCTCGGCCCCAAAGCGGCAGACCCCTCGGGCAGCTCTGCCCCCAAGCCCCGCCGGCTCGGAGAGCCCACGCGTCCCCTCTTGCTTTTGCAGGGTGGTGAGCGGGGGATTGACGGAAACCCCGCGAGCACCTCGCAGTCCCTCTGAAATTTCAAAGCAAGTCCCAAGGGCTCTCTTACTTTACTGCTAGTACAACTGTCTTGCTTTTAGCTGTTCAGCAGCGTCATTAGAGTGACATATTTTCAGCACATTTCAGAACACGCTGCTTCGGTGGGTAAAGAAAGATTAAGTGCTGGATTTTCCCTCCCTTTTAACTTTATTTAGGCAGTGAGGCTGTAGTTTTAAACTCAGTGTAACATCTTGCGAAGCTGGAGCCAGCAGAGTTCGTTGCATCCAGCAGTTCTCCTGGCCATGGATTTCCTCTCACCCGGAGCACGAATGCCCCTGCGAGCCTCTGCCTAGCCGCAGACAAACCTGAGCTTGACCTGAAACAAAGCACATTGTTTCACAGCGTTGCTGATAGTTTGCAATTTCCTTTGGAGGCCCCACAAGGCACATTAGTGGCACGGAGGTGGAGCTGAGCATTAGCATTTTTTTTGTTATATTACCTTTACCGTTTCTCTAGTTTTTAGGGGTTCTGCCACTATAGGAGCTGCCGTCCAAAGCCTCATTGTCATTTTACTCCCTGAAGTAGTAGTGCTTGCAACACGTTTTTGCAGGCAGTCTGTGGCTGTGGATGTTATGTTCCTTACTAATACCCTAATCGTTTCTTTAACAGTCATGATGCTGTGGCCCTGCAGGGCTGCAAAGCCAGGTTCCCGCACCAGCTTTTCCCGCTGGAATAAAGCATTCCCTGCCTTCAGTTTCAAATGTGCTGCTGTTTGCTTTCATGGAATGATACCCTGTTCTTGAATTAAATGTGAAAGGAAATAAAAGCCGTGTATTACCCTTTTCTCTATCATGTCTCCTACTAAAAAGCAGCTCCGTCTCTGCTTACAGATGATTTCCAGACCTTTCTCCTTTTTTCTGCTTTCTCTCTTAGAAGCCTTTTGCTCTCTCTTTCTTGGAAAACAGGGTGAAGTTGAATATTACAGCTTAAGATCTACACAGAGTGGATTGGGTATTTTCATTCTTTTCTGTCCTGTTCCTTATGGCTTGGACTCTGCATTTGCTTTTTAGACATCTGTCTTGGCAGCATATTTCTCTTGGGCTGTTCAGGTCTCATCAAGGGATTCAATTACTGAAGAGTTCGATGAGGTGCATTTGAGGGGTTTCTTCCATTAACTTTTGCCTTCTTCCTGATAATTAGGAGGGTAGACCAAGGGAGCATGCTTCATCAGTGGTCAGATTAGCTCCTCAAAAACTTGCCTTACAGATGGCCCCGGGATTTTTGGTTTGAATAAGCTAGATGTGTGCCTTCAGGTAGGCAGAGTAGGCAGAGGCTGTAGTAGCACCTTCTGGAGATCTTCAAAGATCGAGGGAGGGATGATGAAGTGGCCTTACTGGTGTTACCCTTAGACCATCTGGTTTAGTGGCCTGTCTTGAGCAGTGGCCCATACTAGGTACTTCAGATAAGACAGTAAGAAACCCCTCAGCAGATCACCAGGATATAACCTATAATACTTCTTCCAAAGCTTTCATAACTAGAGAATAGCTTATTCTGAAAGATGGGTTTCACTTCCCTTAATTTTCTTTGTTATAAATATGACAACTTGTTACCCAGAAAGATGGCCAAGCTATCCTCTGACTTTGCAATTTTGTCGTCCTTGATGACATCAATGAAAAAAATGTTTTCTTTTGCCAGTTTTGAATTCATTTGTATTCTACCCTTGTAGTTTTAACGAATGTCCCTTTTCTTGTGCTGTGAGATGAGAACACTTTGCTTATCCCGGTGCCCAAAGCACTGTGCATATGCTTACATCTTCTCTCCCTCTCTGTATGAGTTCAGATGAGTTTTTGGAGGTCAGTATCTTCCCAGTACCAGTCTCTGTGCCATCTCCAACTCTTCCTGGGGTGCAGCCCATGCTGAGCCCAGCCTGTGCTGTTGCTGTAGATGATGTGACTACAGCTGTTTCTCTGTTAGTCTCCATCCCACTCCTTGTGAACCGTGGCACCTCATTGCCTTCACTTGCAGTTGCATATCGAGCAGAGCGCTCCCTTGGGCTGCCTGCGGGGTCTTCCGCATCCCTCAGCCACACTGGTGCAGACAGGGCACAGATCTGCGGTCTGAAGGTTGCCCTCTTTCCCTGTAACATGTGTTGTTCTGTGTTTGGTGTTTGAATGCTGAACTGTTTGTCCTTGTGCCATCTCTCTGGCCTGCACAGATCTCTCTGAGGTTCCTCCTGGCCATTTTGGGGTCTGCCCAATTAAAGCTAGGTGGCACAGGACCACTCCACTGCCTGCTCCTGGCATGCCTTCCCAGCACCCAATCTCTCCAACTTTATCCTTCCCCGGTGGTCAGTCACGCCCCGGCTTTGCACAGATGTCCTGGTGGAGAGGTGGCTGAGCAGGAAGCCTTTCCTTCTCTCGCACAGCCCGGGCAGGAGCCACGCACAGCCGCTGTCTCGGTCGGCCCCTGCACCCTCCGAGCAGCAGGTCGTTCAGAGGAGGACAGGGTCCCTCCTGCCTTTGAACTGTTGGAGACTGTGCACAAAGCAGCGCGGGCTGGGCCATTCTCGCCGCCTCGCTGCAGCGTGCCGGGGGACAGCCCTGTCCTGGTGGTGCCGGGGAGGTTCCCTGAGGGCCGGTGAGGTGACCTCTCTGGGTTAGGAGCCAGGGGGGTTGAGGGCAGTGGCCAGCAGTCTCCCACGACATTCCCTTGTCCTGCCCTCTCTCCACAGGTTATGCCACTCTCCAGGTTTGCTGGGTGCCTGCCGGTGAAAGAGAAGGGTTGATATTTTGCCCAGGCCCTTAGGTCCTGAACCAAAATGGCAGCTGGAGAGTCCCCTCCCGTAGGAGATGTCTTCATCGACCTGCAGCAGGTGAGGTGGGAATCCAGCAGCAGTGGGGCCATCTCTTCCCTGGGAACCATGCTCCTGTCAGGCTGAGTGCGGGACCTGGGTCCTGGCAGCCTGCTGCAGTAGGAGACACAGCCTCCGTTCCCTGGGGACAGGTCCGCACGAAGGGTGCCCCAAGGCTGCCCAGCAGCTCACATCCACTCTCCGTGCAGACAGCAAAGCGTGGTCCAGAAAAGGCCAGAGGTTGCTCTGTGGGGTCTCTGTGCCTTCATACGCCGTTGGGAGGGGTAGGCAAGTGGCAGGAGGAGCTGGGCAGCTTGCAATTAGACTCTCCCCATTTAGGCTGAGCTTGGGACACCCATGCTAAGGTGAGAGGAGAAGCAGTCTCACCCACAGATACAAAGCCGCTCCTGGGGCACAGCTGGGAACAGCTGGGGGATGCCGGGAGAGGTACAACTCGGCTAAAGCCGCCTTGCTCCCTCTTTCCGCCCAGCACAGACAGATTTGTCACAGTTGGGCCTCCTCCTGTTTCCATGGAAACACGGGAGTCCACAACAGCTCCGTGCTGGCATTTCGGCTATATTGACGGAAAATTTTACCAGCTGCAGCTGCTCGGGAGGCAGAAAGGACAGGAGTCACCTGGTGATGCTCTTCTCGGAGCATCTCCACCAGCAAAAAGCAGAGAAGCACCCACAGCCTGAAACAGGAGGAAAACAGGCAGAAAAGCCTGAAGAAGGCATGCCAAGGGGAACGGGGTCCCCTATGAGCATGGAGGGGAGGTGGGAAGGCACAGGGTGGTCACTGACCCAAGGGCAGCTCACCAGAGCAGGGCTGCTGTTTCCCAGGGGGAAATATGGAGGAGGTGGCAGGGAGGGATGGCAGACCGGGCAAAGGGAAGGCCAGAGGACAGGACTTAGACGTGAGGAGAGAGAAATGCCAGCTAAACAGAAGCTATGAATCTCCACTGGTAGGAAAGACAGGCACTGACATAGCCCCTTGATACCTGTCACTCGGGAGGTGTGGAGGACCGCTGAGGTATCTCTGCAGAGTACGGCTTGGAGGCTTGCTGATCTGTTCTGGCTCTCGGTTTCGAGCAGAGCTGTGCCTCTAAGTGAGAAACTGTGCCCCAGCCCTGTTGTGTGGAGCCTGCTGCTCCTCAGCAAGCCCAGCACCATCTGCCGGGCAGGAGGATCCAGGTGACTGTAGGGGTCTGCAGTGTTTGATTCTTGTCTGGCGATTTCTGTGCAGGGCAGAGATCGCGCAGAGAAAGCCTCTCCTGGTGCCGAGGACGATGAGGACTTGGATAAGACTTTGTCAATCGAGAGATTTGGGGACCTGATAAGCAAATCAGCATCAAGCAATCTGGAGAAGCAGAGACGCAGCTACAGTGAGAGAGATTTTGAATGTATGTAGGTTTGAACCATTGTACCTACTTCCACTCTCGCTGCCAACCCTTGCTCAGCCCCACGTGCTCTGCAGCCTTGTGCCGGGACCCTGCAGATAGTGTTAACATGCTGTTCGCTTCCTCCCTTCAAAGTGTTCCCGAAGTGCTACGTACACCCAGTTTAGCACCAGTGCCCACGGCCTCTTCCCAGTCTGTTCCCTGTTTTCCCTGTCCCTGCAGGCGTAGCTACTGCCCAGCCCACGCGGCAGCATAGCTCAGCCCGGGGCGTTCGCTCACCTCCTCACCCAGCGTCAGGGACCTCTGCAGCCACTTCCCCCACGTTGAAATTTCCAGTTTGAAACTATTTTTCTTCCATATGGCTGCAAAGAAACATCCAAATATGGACAGAAGCCAGGCTGTCCTCCCCAGTCTGAAAGCAGATGGCTCCAGTCAGACTTGCGTGTGTATTTCTAAATAGCAACCACGAAACCATCAGGCTTATCTGCTCAAAGAAAGGATTGCAAAATAAAAATGGGGTGTGAATTTAGAATGCTGTAGCTATCTCACCTGAACTCCTCTGATCAGCATATTTATTCCTCTAACTGCCCTTCCATGATGAAGGCAACCAGGCTGCCCAAACTCACTTTGACTGCAAAATGAGAGTGTGCCCACAAGAGTGGCCATAAGCTATTGCCTGGTGTAGGTGGGTTGCGTTAGCTTGTAGTAACAGCAGTGAAAGGCAGGAAGAAGAGGCCGCCGGCCAGCAGCCTGCTTGTGTGGCAGACAAGTAGCAATGGTTGGGAGAGTTCCCCACTCCCTGGCTCTCCACAGTCAGATATTGCTTATTTTCCAGCTTAGCTTTGACGAGATACAACCTCGGGAACATTATGTTCCAAGTACCTCACCAGGCTGTTTTCTGCTTGGCCACTCATTTCCAATGGCTGTTGTAAAAAGTCTTCTGGTAAAAGCCTATTACTGTAGTGCACCCCAGCTGCTCCTTTCTGCTTGTGTCATTTCTCTACAGAGGCTCCATTCAAATAACACATTCCACCTGAGCACACAGTCACTCGCGCACATGGCTGCAAGGTGCTACTAGCTTTGCTGTGGGTTGAATACCTGTCCTGTGCTGGTAGGACTTACCTGCTCAGAAGCTCTGCCTGTGTGCACAGGTGTGTGGGTTGGCTTGGAGGACACGGACAATCTGCTTGAGCATGCATGGCAGAAGCTTCTTTGAAAATTTGACTAGAGATTTGTGCTGTTTCGGGGTTTTTTTTCTTCTTAATAGGAGAGTCCTTCTTTCTTTGTCAGAATCAAGCTTGTTTTCCTCTGAGCTCCTGATGTATCCCTGTTGTCTAGGACTACGTCAACCCTGGTTATTAGAAGTTTTATGCAGTTCATACTTATAAAGCTGGAAGATCTGGTTAGGTCATTAGATTTTGAAAGATAACATACCAGCCCATGGAGGTGAATGCCCTCTGGGTTTAGAAATGTTTCCTGCCCTATTCAAAGCCAGGAATTCCTAATATGTAGGCTCTTCCTTCTGGGCTCCCTATCCAAATTACTTTTTCATATCTCTTGTATCAAGTTCACTGAGAAGTGTAATCAAACATCTAGGACATTGGTTTGGCAATAACTTTCCGTACAGGCAGGCAGTGCAAGGAAGGGAGCAGGGAAGGAGGGCAGGGGCTGAGCACACAGGAGTTGCAGGAGGACGGGGAGGAAGAAGAGGGAGGCATGAAGCCTTTTGTGTTTTGGAGAGGTATGTTTTTCCCACCTCCAGGCCACCTCTGTGGAGACATGATCAGTTGACACAAGGAGTGCAGAGTGCAGGGGTGAAGAGCGGTGCTCCCCTCTTCTGTGCCAGATCAGCCACTTACCATCACTGCCCTTCCCTGCAGCCCAAGGCTTTGGTTTCCTTCTGATCTAAAACGTAAACGTTTCTGTCTTGGGCTGATGCGAACAAGCCAGAAGGGAAAGATGGGCTATGTCCTCATGAGCAGCTTAGTGCTGTAGAAGGAGCAACGAGTGTCCAGTTGAGGCCTTCCTTGCTTCTTCTTACATGAGAAATTCATGCCTGACCTATGCATGCAGAGCAGTGCTATGGGAGTGCAGCAGCGGGGCAGGAGGGCCTTTCTGCCAAAACCTGCAAGTGAAATAGGGTACATCTAGTTAAATCAAAGAACTAGAGAACACTTTGGAGGAAAAAGTGTTTATAAAGAGCCCAAACTCTTCCCAATTTGCAGATGTCCCACCATTCCCAGTCTCCTCTAATCTTGCCACAAGCCTCTCCTGCTGAACCAGGGGGTTGTGTGAAATATTCCTGCTGTTCCCAAGGGGGGAAACAAGGGAGAAAAGACTTGAGAAACCAAAGGAAAGGAAACATGACAGCAGAACAATGAACCTGCCTGGCTCTCCCAGGGAGAAGGTTACAGCTTCCATTGAAAATGTCCTTTGAAGGTAGTTTTCACTATAAACAGATTTTGCTGCCATGTCGCAGGAAAGCTGGGAAGGAACCAAATCAAAACAGACTGGAAACAATTCCTCAGGAAGGGCTGCTGAGCAAAGCCCCCTTGCGAAGTGGCTGGTGCCCCCGCGATTTCAGCTGCTCCGGGTGCAGCCCCAGGATCTGTGCATCCTGCAGACCGTCTATGGCAGGCTTTGTGCCTGCAGATAGACCTGGCAGAAATGGCTTTCCTCTCTCTTGCAGGGGGGTGCTGAGCTTACCCTGTTCCCTGCGTGGTGCATTATGGTTGGTTTTGAGTGAAGGCTCAGAAATGCCATTAATTTCTTCTCACTCTGTAATTCCCACGACACCCAGGTCAAGCCTGTATGAATTTCTCTTTGTAGATTAGTTGAAAGAAAAGTCCTTCTGCCCTGTTTTTTACCCTGGTTTTTAAAAGACAGCCTCCTAATTGAACCTGCATTTCAGAGGCTGGTAGGCACAAGCCCTTACAGTACCTGGGATGTGGACTTAGGCTGCATCTGCACTAAAAGGCTTGGTCTGTGGTTCCTGTGGGTATGCAGGAGGGTCTTTCTGTCAAAGCCTTGGGGGATAAATAAGGTGCATCTATTTAACTCAAAGAACACTTCACCGGAAATAAATGTTTGTAAAAGGCCCAAAACATGTTTGTTTGAGAATGCGAGAAACATTTCCCCGTGTTTAGGAAAGGGATGGTGCCTCTGGCAGGCCACCGCAGCTCTGTGTAGCCATGCGAATGGCTTTTGGCAGCACTGGGAGAGGAGTCGTGCCTTCCCCAGGGCAGTGGAGCTGCGTTGGGGTGATTTGGCGCTGCATGGGCGCTGCCTCCCCAGCCACCCCAGGCTGGACACAGCCTGCCGCATCACTGAAAGAGCTTTGCTATGTCCCTGTGGGCTGGTGGCTCTCCTTGCCCTTCCTGGCCCTTGATCTCCAGACCATGCTGTTTCCTGGAGGGGCGCCTGGCAGGTTCCTCCCAGCCTCTTCCTGCCCCTGACTCTCTTTTTCTCTCTCAGTCCACCGCCGAACCTCGCACCACATCCATCATCCCCTTTCCACTCACCTCCCTTCTGCCCTCAAGTTCCAAAAGAGGCCCCCCCGTGCCAGCAGGAGGAAAAAAAGGAGGAGGAAAAAGAAGAAAACCTCAGTACCCCCCTCGGAGGTGACCCCCACCATCCAGGAAGAGGACGAGGAGGGGGGAGAAGAGGAGGAAGACGAGGAAGAAGAAGAAGAGGAAGAAGGAGAGTCTGAGGCAGAAGAGGCCCAGGAGAAAGAGATCCCTGCAGAGTCTGAGGGTGAAGCTCTTGGGAAGGACACGTCCCCTAAGCTGGAGCCCCCAAGCAAACCAAAGGCAAGGCTAGGGCATCCCTACCTGGACAGGACTCGGAGGCTGGGGGGAGGTGGAGGGAGAGTTGCTGCCGGGAGGGTGCCAGGGTGTATGGTCATGGCAGTGTGCTGCTCAGGGGGAAGAGGTTGTAGCTGTGCAATATTGTGGGAAGAGTGGTTTTGTCCCTGCCTAGCAGAGATGGGCACTGGAGGACAGCGATAGATATAGCCATTGCTTGGGGTGGATGCTGCGGAGGGTGTGCATGACCATTTTGGGGGTGTAAGACTCATGGGGGAAGATCAGTGTGGCTGTTCTTAGGGTGTATAGGATATGGGGGGGCTCAGTAGGGCCAGTGTCAGGGCATGGGGCACATGGGGGAAGTCGGTGTGGCCCGTTCTAGGAGGTGGGGACACGTGGAGGATCTGCATGTCAGGGACTGGGGCGAAGGCTGCCTGCCCTGGCTCTTGCTATCAGGACTGTTGTCTCTGCAGTTCACCATTGGCAGCGATGAGGAGGAGTCCGGCAGTGCTCTGGCCCCTGCGCAGTTCCACGTGGAGCAGGAGTGTGGCATCCTGTCCCCTGTGCCACGCTTTGCCGACCTGCTGCAGGACAAGGGCCCTGCCTCCCTCCGCAGGTAGGAGAGCAGTACTGAGCTGCCTGCCCCTCTCCCTGGCTTGGGGTCGCTGCACAGACCCTGTCCCTGGGGGTGGTGGCTGTGCCCAGCCTGAACTCACCTGCTGAGCCAGGGGGGACATGGGGCCCAGAGGGAGAGCGGCTGTGAGCAACAGGGCTGCTCCCCAGTGGGACAGTCACTCCCTGGGACTCCTGTGACCTCCTTGGGTCTGTGGGATCCCCAGGGTGCAGGTTTGGGGGCACTGGGCTGGGCGTGTAGAGTACCCTGCCTCCCAGCTAACTTGCAGTGTAGTGCTGACCTGTGGGCTGGGAAGCCCCAGGGGGCTCGGCCGAGTCAGGGGACCATGAGGCCGTTGACTGAGAGGTGGGTCCCCAATACTGACCACAAGCTGATCCCACTCTGCGGTGGGGGAAAGGGGGAGCAGAAGGGGCAACCTTTAGGTATTGGGATGGGTGACTCCTGGCTGTCCTCCTCCTCAGGGACCTGTTGGTCAGGGCTGGGCCGAGGGACCTCAGCCCCCGAGAGGGGCTAGTGCCCATCCCCACTTGCTTCATTTGCTACTATCAGTCTTTTTGGTTCCCACAGCCTCCCCGGGCCTCGGGAACGTCTCTCTCGCGGGTGGGAGAAGCGCAAGCCCTGGGGCCAGGTGGCGAGCGGACAACGCGTTACCTACGACTTGAAGGAGAGGATGTGCATTGGCAGCATGACCACGCTGGAAAGCGCAGCGTACCAGCGCGTCCCCACGGATGAGGCTGAGGCCCAGATGCTAGCATCTGCTGACTTGGATGGCATGAAAAGTGAGGCTTTGCGACACTACCTACGCTACTCGTGCGCGCGTCCCTGTGCTTCTCCCTGCTTTGCCCTCTTCCCTAGCAGCTCCAGGCATGGTCTTCAGCCTGCTGCAGGACCTGGTCCTCACCTCCCTGTCCCCCAGCCCCTGTTGTTCCAGCCCTGGCTCTCCTCTGTCAGCTTTGCAGTGTCCACAGCACCGGTCCCCGTGTTTCCAGCACCTCTACTCACACCCACCCCACGGGTGCTTGCTCCTCCACCCGCCCCACTGCCCTCTCCAGTTCAGGGCTCCCTGCGTTTCCCTGCGACCCAGCTCCCTCTTCTCCTGACACACTTTCCCAGCAATCAGCCCTCTGTGCAACACGCCAGCTCTGGCATCGCAGAAAACCTGAGGTGAGGAGCCTCCCCTCTCCTCCACTCTCCTGGCAGAGAGGCAGCTGGCCCCTCCGGAGCGCCTCGGAGCGGGACTGCCCCTGTGCGCGGCTCGAGGGCAGACAGAAGAGACGTCATGGAAATGCACGCTCCGGGCCCCAGGACATGGAGAATTCAATAGGTTGCTCTGCAGGCTGGAGAGGGAGGGAGACACCAGAGGGGAGCGAGGGAGAGAAGCGGTGCTGCACACACAGCCTGGCTGTCCCCGGGCCACGGGCGCCAGGTCCCTGGGCAGCCGGCACGAGACCCTGCAGCAGAGCGAGGATCCTGCTCCTGAGGAGCTGGTGGGGCAGCCCCCCACGGAAGCATCCCCAGGTGGAGCCAGCCTTCCCAGGACCTCATCAGTCCCCAGGGGCTGCTGCAGCCGGTACCTTCATGCCCCGTGAGGAGGAGAGCGAGGCACCGGGGCTGGCCCCGGGGCTGCGGTGAAGCCCCCCAGGGGCAGCTTGCTTTCTGCACGTCAGCCTGGCTACCCCGGCCCCTCCTCTGAAAGTGAGTGGCTCATGGCGCCTGACCCCTGACCTTCGCAAGGACAAAATGACAACCCTTCGAGAGAGAGAGGAAGCAGCAAAGGAATCCGAGGGGGGCAGCAGCCCGGAGGTAGCAATAAGCACCTGCATTCGCAACTCGCTTGGCTATGAAGACTTTGATGAATTTGCCTTCAATTTTGAAGACTATGATTTATGGGAGGCCATCAGAAACCATCTGGGCTACCCAGGCGGGGAGCCCACCTGTAAGTACCGGAGCAGTGACCCCATGGTTGCATAGATCAGAGCGCCCAGCTAAAGTGCGTATCCCCCACCCTGTGTTTGCTGTCTGCACTCTCTCTGTGTCGGGTTGGTCTCCTGGTTTAGAGGAGGTATGGTCTGCTGCACCGTGTGCCTGGGGACACCGGAGGAGCTGTCTGGTGTCTGTGTGTCTGTCCGAGGTCTTTGTATAGATCTGTGTTGTAGTGCTGAGGTGCTTCCCTGTGTGTGTCTCGCTCGAGCAGTTCTGGAGGCAGCTGCATCTTGCTGTTTGTGCTTATCGGGATGTGGCCCGTGCCGTGGCCAGAGAAAAAGCAGCTGCTCCGAGGTGTGTATAAGGACAGAGACATTTCCCCTTCCATCTGTGGCACAAGGTGACAGTGTGCTGCTGCTCTGTTTGCTGGAATTCAAGCTGAGCTGCGGATCCAACAGCAGTGGTGGGTATCAGGTTCCCAGCTCTCCACCGTAGCCTAATGCCTGGAGGAAAAAATAACCTAATCCCTGTGTCTGCAGGCTTGAGCATGGCTGTGAAATTAGCTAACGGCAGGCTGGCCAGGGTGCCTGGAAGGGAGAAAAGAGGAAGGAAGTGAGAGTGGGAAAAGCAGGGAATAAGAATAGGAATCCCAAGAGTGAAGATTGTCTTTCTGTTCTCCACATCTGTTTCCGTACCCACGCATCTCTTGAGCTGGGTCTCTGGGCCGTCCCGGGGACCGCGCAGAAACCAGAGCCTCGCTCCCGCCTCGCGCAAGCGGTCCTTCCTCGGCAGATGGTGGTCACTCACAGTTAAAAGGTGGCTTTGCTTGTCACTTTGGGAGTGACGCTGTTCATATCCGTAGCTCTGTGACAGCTGCCCAAATGTCCTCATCTGGATCAAGGTCTAATTTTTCAGGGGATTTTAGGGGTGCACACGGGAGGGTGGCGTGGCCCCAGAACTAGCCCGCTTACCGGCTTTGCATGCAGGAGTGGTGAGGCAGAGTGCTTGCAACAGGGACTCAGGATGCCTTGGTTCAGCTTCTGGCTCTGCTACAGCCTCTCTGTGTGATCTCAAGCAAAACACTTAACGTCCCCTGCCTCCCAGTCCCAGCATCATGTTCTCTTTCTCAGCTGGTCCATCTTTACAAGCCTTCAGGGAAGAAATGTCTGTCTGTGTGCTTCTGTAGGGACCAGCAAGTGGGGATTCGCTTCTCGCTGGGTCTGCTACTTGTTACTGTAAATTGATAGACAGTATAATAGCAGCAAAGTTCAAAATAGAAACCTGGAGCAAATTGGCTCCATCAGCTGTCCTGAGCTGAGCAAACTGTACATTAAAAGTGTGAGAAATTGCCCCAAGTTCACCTGGGAAAGGATGGCTATTCTTGGGAAGGTAGAAGGGGCAGATCACTTCTGCAAGGTGTGATACACGTCACTTATAAAGTGGGGAAATTTGGCTTGCTAGCAGTTAACACAGTCATTGATTGCCACAGCTAATACTGCAGGTGCTTGAAATGGGATGTACTGTACAGTCAACTCAGTTATTTCTGCACAATGAATCCACACTGTGGACTAATCCTGCGGAGAGATATGGCAGAGACAGAGATGGGAGAGACACCAGAGTCAGCTCTGTGCAGAGCCAGCTCACATCCAGCCAGTGCCACTTGCTCAGCTACTTACTCCATGGGAGTACCTCTTCCAGGAGCAACTCAGATCCAGAGGAAATTAACAGCTTTTAAGCCCAGTAGAGTCCTTGTTGGACCCGAGCTGGTCTCCTTGCTCTCCTTTTAGTGTTCAGAGCATGGGGAGTGCTGTGCAGGCACACCTGGATGGCAGCAGGGATGAGCTGGGGTCCAGCTGTCCCTATCACATTGAACTCAGCATCAGCCAGGAGAGACTTGGGTGCTGGGCAGGGCAGTAGCTTTTTCCAGAAGCCAGCGTAGGGTTGTGACTTACTGTATGTTGATTTGCATTTTGTTTAGTCTACCTTTAAATATTCCAAGAGATGGGGTATTAATCTCTTTGTTCTTTCTATAACTTAACCATTGGGGTACGTGGGAAGTGTGCGCCATCCCTGTGATGCCGGGCTAGCAAGTTGCTCTCTAGTACTGGTACAGCTACTTCGATGCTTCTTTCTGGGCTTCCTGCTTGTGGACAGAGGGCAATGAAAGGAGGCAAGCAGGAGCTAACACACTAATCGAAGGCAATCGGCCGCTGAGTTGGACTGACTAGCACAGGCACTCTGGGGGAAGACTTTAACCAGTGCAAAGTCGTATTTGTCATCTTCAGATTTAAGCTGGCAGAAAAGGAACTTGGTCATTCCAAGAAATCTGACTGATGGAAGCCAACGTGGCAAGAAGATCTTCTGAAGGAGACTGTAGGAGATGCTGTGTGGGAGGGTGACATAACAGTTCGTTGTAGTGGAGCCACCATAGGAATCACACTCTGTCCTCAGACATCATCACTGTCTCATGCTCTGCTCCTGGGGAGCACTGGAGAGGAGGTACAGCAAGAGCTGTCGTTGGCTGCTTCATCTCACCCCAGGGAGTTTGGCTTCAAGCAAGGAGGGCAGAGCTATGCCCTGGGCACGTCACCCTTTGGTGTCAGTCCAAGATCCTGTCCTGAGTAAGGACCCCAGACTTAGGTGCTCACTTGAGCTTGACTTTCATTTGGGGGAAGCACCGATCCGACGGGATGGAGAAAAGCTCTCCGTAGAGCAGTCTGGAGCACCTCAGCCGGGCTCTGCTTGGGACTCCCAAAGCCAGTGGCCTCTTCCAAAATTAAGCCCATGTGTCCACCCTGCTCCTATGAGTTGTCTCCCCCAGGTGGCGTCTCAGTGGCCACAAGCACTGCCAAGGGACAGCAGCAAAGTGGATTGCTCCTTTCTTCTGTAGGGCTCTGGAGGTGTGCCTTCACCGGCTCGCTCTGCGCCTGCAGCACCCCGGCTCCTGCCCCGTCAGCAAGTGTGGGAGTCGCTGGAGATGCTGGCAGGAAACTTGGCTCTTTTCATTTTGTCTGTCCTCCAGCCATTTGGTGGCTGAGGCTGAATGCCTGTGTGTGCTTTCTAGGGCTGTTGCTGAAGAGCACTGTGTGGAAGGTTGGCATCGCCATGGGGGAGGCTTGCCATGCTCTGGGTGAGCGCTCTGTCTTGCTGGGCAGAGCGTCCTCTGGCCCTGTTCTTCTAGGGACACGGTGAGAATGAGTCCCAGGGTGCATGGGAGAATGAGAAGCTGCAGGGATTGGAGCAAACGTGCTAGATAGCAAGATCATCTGCCTGGTGACCTGTTTGTTTATGCACGAATCCACACCAAGTGTGATGAAGTGCATGCCGTGCATGCAGGAATTGAGAAATCCATGCAAAAGTCCGAGGAAGCCCCACACGTGCCTGGCTGCCAGAAACGTTTGTAGCAGTGGGCAGTTATTGGCTCCTATCGACATTGCAGTGCAGTAAGTGGAGCAGGGAGGAGTCCAGCCGTCAGCAGGACATGCATCAGCAGGGCAGCCAATGGGGGAAAATGCCCTGAGGCTCAGTATTGATTCATTTTATATTTAATTTAGCGACCCAGATTTCCAAGGAGCAAGGCTATGGTATGCCTGGCCTGATGCTGGGCTGTGTCTTTCCTATGCCAGAGATGCACGGATATTTTCCTGCAACATCAGAGACCGTTTGGCCATCAAGCCCAGTGCTTTTCACTACCTCTCATGCCCTGAGAGCTGCAAGTCTTGAAGCCGAGTGCAGAAAGGTACATGGAGAGTGAACGTTCATCCCAGCCAACGGAGAGCTGCCCTTGGTCCCCCAGGGAGAAGACATTGGCCTTGCCTTACAAGCAAGGCCAGCAAGCCTTGATGGACTGAAGCTGAGCAAAAGCCCTGACTCCGTGGTCTACCTGGGGGAGCCAGCCTGGAGCTGGGCTCTGAGGCTTTCCCCATCCCCACGGCTGTCTCTGCTGAGGAAGATACATTTGCTGTCTCTGGATAGTGTCCAGGGAAGCTACTCTCCATGGCAGGCTGTTGCCCAGGTGCTGTTTCTCTGGCATTGCAAAAGGGGCTGGCACGATTGTGGCCAGGTTTTGTGGGCGCTGGCTAGCTAAAAGCACTGGTAGCTCGGTGGTGGGTCTGTAATGCAGCCTCAACAGCCTCTCTGGAGGCTTCAGGAGGCTTTGATTCAGCCAGCCAAACTGTGTAATGCAGACCTTTCAGAGGGCATTACAGCGTCACTGTGGATCATCTAGAAGCAGCGATGGCCGAGCTAACTGCCCAGCCTCCATGCCAGCCCCGGTCTGCACTGTTATCCTACAGTCTCATTGCACAATTAAATAAAACCGTCATTGATATTTCCTTGTGTCTCCCAGATCGGCAGCTAAATATCCTTCCCCTTCACTGCCCTTTATGCTTGCTGAGCACCAGGCCTTCCTCCAGTGAGAGAAATGAGCCCCAGCCGGGTGCCTGCCTGTGCTGTCTGGGTGCAGAGCTTTGCAGGCAAGGCTTCAGGTTGCTTTTTGTTGAGGGAGTGTAGGAAGGGTTCCTGCCCCACTTATTCAGGTACCATGAATAAAAGCTTTTGCAATGATGCTCCAGTGTATGCACAGCCTGGGAGGAAGCCTTCTTCTTGAAGGAATTAGCTGTCAGATGTCTGGAAGAGCTGAAAGTAGGCAGATGAGGCAGGAAGGATCTTCAAAGGTCTGGAGGATGATGGTGAGTGCTCCAGCTGCCAGGGCTTTGCTAGCGTTAAGCTAATGAGAGAAGGGTGGGCTTGGATGTGTTTCCCTGCCAGACAGTCTGTTTCCACTGACACACTGGTGCTCTTTTTCCCTTTCCCATGTCTTCAGGCCACCGTTTTGAAGATAACCCTGGTGTGAGGAGGCATCTGATGAAAAAACCATCTCGGAGTCAGATCACCAGGACAAGCAAAAAATTAGCATCAACTCCATCTGTGAAGAAAAAGAAGAAGAAGAAGAAGTTGGATAGAAAGCCCCATGAGGTATCCATGTGCTGTCCTCCCACACTTCTTCAGAAGCCATAAATCAGGACTAGAAACAGGCACTTTATAAAAAGTGATAAATGTGGTTTCAATATAATTAATTCTTTACATGACCTTGGGAGTGACATTTCAAGGTCTTATCCATTATCATGAGGGCTGAAAATACACTTTTTTCAATAAAAGCAGAGATTTCTCCAAAATCCCAAAGCTTCAACCTTGGGAAAGATGTTAAAAAGTCGCAGAAATGGTAGTGCTGTTGTGGCAGTACAGTAACATCACCATCTCTGGTAAGTGTGGGAAATTTAAGGGGAAACCAAGAAGCAGGCAGAGGACAAAATGGTCACAGTTTGGTAGAGGGGTGCAGCATTGCATGATTTTCTCTCCTCTGCCCTCGCTGTCTGACTTGGAGCTTTCTGGTGCTTCATGCGCTGATGGAAGCTCCTGCCATGCTGCCGGTGATATGTGTTCTGTCTGCTTCTGTTCACCAAACCTCTGGTTCACTAAGGCAGGTTTGCTCAGGTAGTGTTTTAGACCAAGTGGTACCTCGAGAACAAACATGAGGCTTTCCATGTATTGTTGATAGAGCTGTATGCGTCAGGGGAAGCCTCACGCCCTTGCTGTAATTCACACTAGGTGTTTGTGGAGCTGAACGAGCTGGTGGTGGATAAGAACCAAGAGATGCACTGGAGGGAGACGGCCCGCTGGATCAAGTTTGAGGAGGATGTGGAGGAGGACACAGCAAGGTGGGGGAAACCCCACGTGGCTTCACTGTCCTTCCGCAGCCTGTTGGAGCTCAGGAAGACGATTGCCCATGGTGAGTCAGGAACTGTGGGCCAGGGTTTATGTCTTGCTCTAGGACAGGTTTTGCTGGACAGCTTCTGTCACTGTTTGGCCCCTCTCTGGAGACACTCCAACAGTGTCCGTGTCCAGGCTCCATGTAGGGTCTGCAGAGACAGACCATCCTGCAGCCCATTTGCCAGGGTTTGCATTAGCCCAAGGGTGCCTGTGTTGGTTCCTTGCTCTGCTTTGCTGCTCTCAGGCACGTGGCAGCTGTGACACCCAGCTGTGCCTGGGCCTGCAGGTCTTTGACCCATCTTTGGTATGAACGGTCAAGTTCGGTCAGGGTGGGAGACCAAAACGAGAGGGAGGTACCAGAGCTACTAGTGTGTCTTGGAGCTTTTGGGTTCTCTTGGGACAAGGGTTTACACAGAGGACGTGGGACACCTGGACTTGGGCCATTTCTCAACTGAGAGAATCTGTACCCCAACAAAGCCTGGCTCCTGGTGGGACGGCTGTGTCCCCAGAGCAAGTGTGCGGCGGGGAGTGCTGCACACTAGGAGCAGGGCTCTTCCCCTCCTGCTGGCAGGTGCCATCCTCCTTGACCTGGAGCAGACCACACTGCCCGGCATCGCTCACCTCATGGTGGAGACCATGATCATCTCTGACCAGATCAGAGCAGAGGACCGAGCCAACGTGCTGCGTGCCCTGCTGCTGAAGCACAGGTGGGTGGTACGTGGCCGAGGGCTGCCGGGGCTCGGGGGTTGTCTGCGAGCCCCAGGCAGCACGGAAGGCAGCTCCCCTCATGGCCACTGCTCTCCCCCTCAGCCACCCCAATGATGAGAAGGAGGGCTTCTTCCCGAGGAACCACTCCAGCTCCAGCATGAACTCTATTGTGGGGAACCACCACCACAACCACACCACTGACACCTGCATGCCCCTCATGGGGGAAGAGCGCATTGAGATGGCCGACCCCAAGGCCCATGAGACCGAGTGCAAGGAGGTGAGGGTGACATGGGGGGTTACTGCTTCTTTTTCCACACCCTGGGGACAACTGTGGGCCGGCGGCAGCCCTTGGCACCCACCTCTGGGCTCCTTCATGGGGGGCCTTGTACTTGCCAGGGCTGAGCTCCCCTGGATCACCTGGAGCGCTGGAAATCAGGTCACTGCATTAGGATTTCGGGACCTAATTTTAGCCTCACACTGTATGCAAATGTCTGCTTGAGCATGCAATGGCAGCAACAGCCCTGGCGCTTGCAGGGTGGCCGTTCGCTGTGAGGGTGCCTTGCCTGTGAAGCAGGGTATCGGCCTCGCAGCCGAGGCAAGCCCGGCTGCAGATATGCCGGTGGGGTGTAAGGCTGTATAGGGAGACCAAGGCACAGTAACTCCATCCTTACTTGTTTGTATTCTTCCCCAGCAGAAAAACCCACATCTCCATAACTCTGAGGGCCACCGTAAATACCTGAAGCTGATGGAGAAGATCCCTGAAGATGCAGAGGCCACAGTGGTCCTTGTGGGTAAGAGGCAGCATGTGGAGTCCCCTGGCACCAAAAGAGACCAGTTCAGATCCTGGTCTGGCTCCAGCTGTCTGTGCCCTCCCTCCTGAGGGGTACTTGGTCATCTTGTACATGTTCTCCCAAAGGAGAGCCTTGTACGCTCTCTCCTTTGGTGACAACGCATGTTTTGTTTGTCTGTGGTAAATGTAAGGGGTGCCTAGGTAGTTTGTTTCCTAAATTAAGAGATTGATGGACACTGCTGCTGGCAGCGGGGGCCCAGCTTAGAGGAGAAAGTCCCATCAGGCTCACCAGAACATCCCATTTTGCAGCTCAGAAGTGGGTAAATGGTGCCTGAGGGACTGATGGCCAGGCACTGACTGCTATCGGGCCTCGTGCTGTACTCTGACCAGCACTGCTCTCCATCTGGCCTTTTCACACCTCGCCAGCAGCTGGGTCCTGCCCCTGGCCAGTATTGGTTGCTGGTTGTGTGTGCCAGGGAGCTTTGAGTTTATGGAAGCAGGGCCTCGCGGGTGGCAAGGTCTTGGGTATTGGTCATAGCGCTGCCAGGAGATATTTATTTCTCTGTACAAGAGGGCTGTGAGCAGGCAGGCTCGAGCATCAGTGGGCTTGGTGCCTTCTGATCACAAGAGTAGTCCTTCTCAGCACTTTGCTGGCATTAACATCTCAGCAAACGTAGCTATACTACAAGCAAAGTAAATGTCGTTGCCTATCCAGTAGATGAAAAGCTCAGGCAGAGAGGCTTGGCAGCTCAACCAAGCTGATGCTTAACCACAATGAGTCCAAATCAGCTTCATAAACACATTTTGAATACTCAGATAACTAAACACTGGCCATTTCTGAGGTAAGACTGTGTCTTGGGATCCACTTGGCCGCTCAGATGGCCCAGATTTGCCAGTCTAACACAGAACACAGCTCTTTGCTGGATGCAGATGGCAGAAAGATCAGTAATAATGCCAGAGAAATACAAGTATTCAATAAACATTTGTGTTCGATATGGGAAGGAAGTGGCTGGTGTGCCGGAGGATGCGGGAGTATTTCCCAATCTGTTAGGAACCGAGGAGGCTGCCAAGCATTGATGAGATGCAGACATTGTAAAACAAACTGTGCAGTTCGCACCTATGAGTCTTTAGAGAACTGGCTCATTTTCGTCTGAAAAAAAAAATGTCTAGGAATACAGGGAACATACGAGAAAAACAGAAGAAAGCTCATAGCATCAGTGCTCAAGAAGGGAAGTACAGTGATCCAGTACCCATAGGTTGTTTAACCTGACATCCTTCCCAGCCAACATAATGGCAGAGCTAATATGGGATTCAATTAATAAAGAGCTAAAGGATAAGAATGTAATTATTGCCAAGCAGTGAGGTTTATGGGAAATAGGTCATGTCAAGCAAACCTGATTTCATTCTTTGATGAGATTAGAAGTTTGTTTGATAAAAGTAACATGTAAGAGACTTCCTTCCATAAGGCAGTGGCTTAGCGGAAACCAACCTTCTGGTTTAAAATTAGCCCCTTATTGTGTAAGTAGAGCCCATCTGTCGGAGATTAAGAGTGGGCTAACTGGGAAGCTAAAGAAAGTAGCACTGCTTGGGAATGATCAGTGAACGGCGGACTTAGAGCAGTCCTCAGCATGAAGCTCAATGCTGTGTCAGTGGTCTGGAGACGAGTACAGGACTGCAGGGCTCGTGGGAACCCCCAAAATCCCTGTTTCCACTGTTAAAGGCAGCCTAGTACAGCTCACCCTGATGATTAACTCTGCTCAAAACATTGCCTCCTGGTAGGTTGCGTGCAGTTCCTGGAGCAGCCAACTATGGCCTTTGTCCGACTAAATGAGGCCGTCTTCCTGGAATCTGTCTTAGAGGTCCCGATTCCTGTCAGATTCATCTTTGTGCTGCTGGGACCGAGCCAGGCCAACATGGACTACCATGAAATTGGCCGCTCAATCTCCACCCTCATGTCCGACAAGGTGAGGAGCTGACGGGCGGTGATGCTGGCACAGGCGAGGGAGCTTCGGTAGCTCCTCAGGTCAGCCCTGGGACGAGAGTGCTGAGAGATGCTGTGCAAAGGCCCAGATGGGGCAGGCAGGCGTGAGCACCTGCAATTTTTAAGAGCAGCCTGGCTCGACCAAGGTAGGATGCTCCATTACGGAGGCAAGAGTAGGAGAGATGCTTGGCTGGGACAGAGAGTGCTAGGCTGGGTGAAGAAAGGGGCTGTACGTAAAAGCAGGAGCAAAGGACTGCCCAAGGTTAGAGGAGTTGTGTTCAGTTGATGTTTCACAGAGGGGAGGGGAGGCTGAACGGGGACTGTGACCATAACGCCTGGTCCAGGCCACACTGAGAAAAAGACCCCCTGGGGACTGTTGTCAGGTGTTTGGATGAAGCTTTCTAGCTGAGTCCCGTGGCTGGGGCATCCATGCAGAGGAGCACATCCATGCAGGAGGAGAGATGAGGAGGCAGGAAGGTGTTTATGCCAAGCATGTGTACTGCTAGAAGTCCTCCATCTGGCTGGATGGCAGGAAAGTTAAATTTCATTATCCTGGTAAGGAATTAGAGGCAAAGAAAAGACAATCTGAACATCTGCTGCATAAATCCAGGACAGGAGAATCAGAAGTTCACAGGGTCCTCCTGGCTGGTGCCATGTAACTATAACCAAGTAACAAACCTGCCTGTCCTGCCACCAGTGCACAACTCTCCCTGAACTGGGGACAAAAGGTCCACTCAGAGCAGGTGGGTTGTGGGCAACAAGGGCTCCCAGCTGAAAGATCCCTTCCCAGGAGTTGCACAGGGCTCAGCTGAGACCATGTTTTTAGCTAGGTGAGGTGCCATATTTCAGCTTCAGCCCTGCATTTGTGGGCTGATCTCGCCCGTTGGAGCCTCTGCTCCTCTGTTGCTGGAAGAGGGGAGCCAGCTGCCACAGCCGGGACTGGCCGTAGCAAGGTTACACAGTGGCTGGCGCCATGAAGAGAGTACGGTATCATTTACAGTTTGAAGCTGTGGCTCCAGGGAGTCTGTGTGCTGCAGGGACCTTAGCTGTCCCCTACCTGCTTTACAGGCTGTTGACTTGTTCATATTCCTCCAGCCCTTTCTCTGCAGGCACGTTCCAGAGCCAATGCAGCACTTCCGCCCATTTGCCAGCACCTCCCTGCCTATCTGCAGTAGTGTTGTCCCCTCGTGGTCTCCTTGGAGTCCTTCCTTGTCATCTTGCCCTTGCTGTCAGGAGTATCTCCCCTTTTCTGCCTGGTTTCCCTTGCATGGCTTCCTCATGCTGTAGACTCCTATTTTCCCTCCCTCTCCCATGTGGAGACTTCCAAGAGTCTCTTACGCTCCCTGCTCGGGTCCTGGTTCTTGTGCTTTATCTGTGGTGCTTTAGGGCTCCACCAGCTTGTCCCTCAGAACGAACCTAAGACCAGACTAGAAGGACATCGGTCTGTTGCAGAGTCCTAATTTTGAGCTGCAGGGACAGGGAAAGTCTTTCATCTCTGTGGTGCCTGGCTTCTGGTCCATCTCTGAGCTGGGCTCTGAACAAGAGCCCTGCAGGACCGAGCAATGGCATGCAGAGCTTGTAAGGAGAAGGATCTCGGCCTGATGCAGCCACAGCGCTCTGGTATGGAGAGAGGCACAGGATGGCCAGGTGTAACATCTAGCCTAGGGAATGAGAGGCACCAGGCTAGCTGGGAGGCACAGATCTGTTTTGATTGATGGAGAGGTCCCATGAGAGGCACCCTGTGGTCTGGCAGAGCATGCAGCTGGCAGAGATGCTGCAGGAGCATGATCTTGGGCAAGAGCAGTGGGGCTTGGGGGAGAAAAGCAGGAGCAAGGAGGTCACTGGAAAGGACGGATGGGGAAGGGAGGAGAGACATGGGATTAAGTGAGGGGCATTGGGTAGAAGGACAGGTAGGAGGGATTCAGGAGTGTGGGTCACAGAGTGGCCATAGTGAAACAAGTAGTGGGTCGAGGGAGCGGGATGTTACTGTATGGTCACAGCAAGCATTGTGTGTCCAGGCTGTAGGTAGCTGGATGCAGTCTTGGTCTGAGCCTTCTCCCTCTCTCTTTTTCCCTGCTCCTCTCAGCACTTCCATGAGGCTGCATACATGGCAGATGACCGTCAAGACCTTCTCAACGCAATCAACGAGTTCTTGGACTGCAGCATTGTCATCCCCCCATCAGAGGTGGAGGGGAAAGACTTGCTCAAATCCATTGCCACCTTCCAGAAGTTGCTGCTGAGGAAGAGGAAGGAGAGGGAGCAGAAGTCCATGAAGGAGGGGGCTGTCCAGGAAGCCAAAGGTCTCTCCATTCACATTTGGGCAAAAGAGTTTGTGCCTAGTGCCCAGCATGCCCCTGTGGGCCCTCCCCTCACAGAGCCCAGCAGAGGGGTGAGCAGGGCCTGGCTCCTGCGGTGGGCAGCGGGGAGCAGGGCAAGGGGAGGCAGGGCAGTGGCTGGGGGCAGCTGGAGGCAGTGGGATGTGCAGTCGCAGGGGGCCCTCCAGGTTAGCGCTGCTGGAGGAAGGTCTCCATGGGGTACGGGGGAGAGGGACAGCCCAAGGGTGGACCTGCGTTCCCCTGCTCAAGCCCTGCTCTCTGTACATCCCCAGAGCTGTGTGAAGTGAAAGCTGAGGAAGAAGAGGAGGAAGCTGAGGACGACCCTTTGAAGCGGACCGGGATATTTTTTGGAGGTCTGGTTCGGGACATAAAGCGCAGGTACCCCAAATACCTCAGTGACATCAGAGACGCCTTGCACAGCCAGTGTCTCGCGGCCGTTCTCTTCATCTACTTTGCTGCTCTCTCTCCTGCCATCACCTTCGGGGGACTCCTAGGTAATGGGCCTGCTTTCTGGTCTGCTCTTTGCACGCTGGGACACTGGCTGTGTCTGTGTGATGCTGTGCTGGGGTGGGCCTTGGTGCTGCTCGCTCGGGGAGAGCGGCAGCGCTGCGCCTCGGCTGCTGCCTTGTCCCCTCCCTGCCGCTTGGCCTCTCCAGCCTCGGCTCCCCGGGCTCCCTCTGTGCTCCCTGCCCAACGCAGGGGACCTCTGACTGATGGGACGGGGACCTGCCTCCTCCGTCTGGAGCTGTGTCTGCAGCCTGTCTGCCTGTGGTGATGGTGCCTGTGTCTGGGCTATAACACTCACACGTTGTTCTCTTTCCCAGGAGAGAAAACCGAGGGTCTCATGGGGGTCTCCGAGCTGATAATCTCCACCTCGGTTTTAGGGATCCTCTTCTCCCTGCTCGGAGCCCAGCCGCTCCTGGTCATTGGCTTCTCAGGGCCTCTGCTGGTGTTTGAAGAAGCTTTTTACAAGGTACATGTGAGGCAGTGTCCATGCTTGGCACCTGCTTGCTCTGCCCTTGCACTGGAGAAGGCAGCCGGTATTTCTCAGTTCTCCAAAGGGTCTTTGGTGGTGTGGACTCCTTGGGTCCTGCCAGGCTGCCCTCAGCTCAGCCAGGGCTGGCCCTGGCTCTGCTGACCCTTTGCAGGTCACGCCATAGGGACTTCTGCCTCCTGTTGCTGTATCCCGTGGGCTGACCCCCTTGAGGTGTGACACTGATAACAGCCCTTCTCTACCTGCTGACTGTGAGGGGAGCATTGTCCCCCAGCCCTGCACTGCAGCCCATCCTGGCGCAATGAGCACTTGTAGCTGCATCCTAACATACTGGTCCTTAATACCTTCTTGTTCTTGGGGCTTCCTTTGAAGACCATTTCACAACTTTTACCTGTGTCCAGGTTTCCTCGTATGGGAATCCACCAGTGTTCAGTGTACCACCCATCTGGGATGTCCCATGTACATTACTCCCACCTCTCAGGATGAGCCCAAGGGCGTGTGCAGAGATATCCTGGCCAGCGGGGGTGGACATGCTTCTTTCTCAAGTAGCATGACCTCTTCACTGTTAAAAGCATCCCTGTGTCACTGTACCTCCAAGCAGTGGGTCTAATCCTTCTCCTTTTTTCTGACTCCTAGCATGTCTGGGCTTTTAAAGCATGGTTTTTCCTACAGCTAGATTTTCACCTTGGTGTGTGAAGAGTTTGGAGCTGGTGATGCCATTGCACAGTGGGAATTTCTCTGCTCTCCTGTGGCCGCACTTCTCACTGACGGCTTTTGCTTTGCCCAGTCATTGTGTACAAAGGTGTACCTCTGCCCTGTGTGAGGGCACTGTCTGTGGTGGTACTGAGGAAGGCTGCAAAGGGAGGGATGTAGTTTGTGCTGGAAGTGGTTGGTGTTGCTGTGTGTGGATGAGCAGAGGCAGTGGAGATGGTCTGTTCTGTGGTTCTGTTCTTGCGTGCGCTGTGTGTGTACGCAAGGCGCTGGCTGGGATCATGCCCCAGCTAACGTAGCCTTTATGCATCGGGACGTAGCAAGCAGCTCAGGCTCTCCTTTGCGGGGAACAGGCTTGTGCTGTTGAGTGCATGGAGCAGTGGAGAGCTGTGTTTGAATTCCACCTCCATATGGGTGGGATGGGGAGCGTCATGCATGGGATGGCTTCAGCAGAGAGTGAAGGAGGTACTGTTACAAAGACAAGCAGTAAAGACCTGCTTGGTGTGAGCTGGCTGGTGTTAATGCAAAGTCTGTAACTTTACCTGTGACTCCAGCCCTGAATTCACTGTCTCTGTGCTGGATGCCTGAGCAGATGTAGATGCTTTTTTCCAGGAGAGTCTTTGATCTTAATGGGGAGCAGATGTGGGAGGCAGCCTGAGGAGCCATGAGTAACTCCATCCCCTTTCCCTTTCAGTTCTGCCAGACACAAGGCATTGAGTACCTGACAGGCAGAGTGTGGATTGGTTTGTGGCTTATTGTCTTCATCTTCATTATCGTGGCTGCTGAGGGAAGCTTCTTGGTGCGCTACATCTCGCCCTTCACCCAGGAGATCTTTGCTTTCCTCATCTCCCTCATCTTTATCTACGAGACCTTCTACAAACTATACAAGGTGAACCTTCCCCAGGGAGATGGGCTGCCGCACCTCTCGATCCCCCAGGAACCTGTTGCTTTAGCGTACAGGAGGCAGGGGAACAGGGCCAGCTCAGCCACAGCTGTCCTAGGCATTCTGCAGAGCAGTTCTTTGCTGGCCTCTCATGCCCCAGCCCAGCTGGCCCCTGTGCCACCACAGAGGCTGGCAGGATGAGCCCTAACATCTGTCTCCCCTTCTCTTCCTGCAGGAGGCATTAAAGAGGGGCCACTTTTCTCTCCCCAGCCCTCTCCAGCTGGGTAGGTTGCGAGGCGAGGTGACGGATGCTGGGATTGTCCGCGCCCACCATCTACCACCCTCACCTCTCCACAGAGCAGGACACCTCCGCTTCCCCCTGCCCCCAGTAGTGACAGTGCCCCCTGCCCCTCCTTGCGGTGACAGTGCCTGCTGCTTCTCTCACCTGCCCAGGTGTTTGCAGAACATCCTCTGCTGAAGTTCTACCCACCGAGCGTGCAGAGCGGCCTGAATGCCAGCATGCTCTCTGCGGATGCGATGTCATTGGGAATCAGGATGCAGCCCAACACTGCTCTCCTCTCCCTCATCCTCATGCTAGGCACCTTCTTCATTGCCTTCTTTATGCGCAAGTTCAAGAACAGCCGTTTCTTAGGAGGAAAGGTGAGAACTTTGTGGACCCAGATGTTAAGGAAAAGGGACGTGCCAAACAGATAATGCTTCTTGCTACAGACATTTGTTCTCCAGAGCGTTTGGACAGCCCCCCAAAGAAACACCAGCAATCCCTTAAATGCCATGCAGAAGGGATGGCAGCCTGACCTGGGCTGCAGACCAGAGCTGGCTGTTGATGATGGTATCTGCACTGTCCTGCTCCAGTGAGCTTTGCTGAAAAGCCCTCTGGACCTTGGGAATGCTCCTTTGGCTGGATACGAGTCTGTTAAACTAGAATATAGGAGGAGGAGCTTACACCTTGTTCCCTTTGGACATCTCTGTAGATGCAGGGCATCTGTGTAATACCTGGAGCACCATCCGAATAGGGCAGTAGGAGCAATTACCCAGTCACTTAGGAGTGGCTGGAGGACTGTGTGTTATGTGGGCAGTGGGATGCGCAGCCCCTTGGGTCAGGGCTGGGTTCCCTCGCCCTGCTCATCAGCAGTGCTCAGGTTTGCAGTGGTGCTTGGCCCCATCTGGGGCTTTGCTTTGCTGCAGGCTCCCTGTAGCAGGGTGGGTGCACGGGGCCGGCCCGTACCCTTTGCCAGCAAGGGTGTTTGTTCTGCAGGCTCGGCGGATCATCGGAGACTTCGGGATCCCTATCTCGATCCTGGTCATGGTGCTGGTGGATTACACCATCACTGACACATACACGCAGGTAGGTGCCAGCGCTGCTCTTGGAGCCCCTCCTGCAGCCCAGCAGCGATCCCTGCGGCACTGCGGCCTGCTCTTGTGCAACGGGGGATTTGTATTTCCTGCCTCTTTAGTCATAAGAGCGCAAAGCAAACAGAGACGCTCCCCTCGTCCTCACTCCCGCGCTGAAGGGAAGCTCCAAGGGTCTTGCCGAGACTGAGACCAGAGCTACAGGGGCTGGAGTGCCCCGGTATCCCTCTGGTATTCCAGCTGTTAGTAGGGGAGGCTTTAGGGGACCGGAGAGATTCAGTGCAATTAATTCCTTGTTTGCAACTCTAAAAACTTGCTGTCAATCAACAAGACATAAACTGGTTATGCACACTAATGGGGGTGGCATATAGAGTGGTTTCAGTGGGGTACTTGTCATGATACTTAATATATACTCTCCTTGATGATAGGCTACTAAATATTTTGATCACTTTATCTCAAACACAATGATCTCTTTCCGAGTTTATGCACAAACTTAAATGTTATCAAACCGACCCATCTCATGGCTTTCCTTTTTTTCCCCCTTTTTTAGTAGATGTGTAGTTATATCTTTGTTTCGGTATTTTTTTTTCAACTAACATTGGGGAGAAGGTGAAAGGTAGTTCCTGTTCAGCATGCAGGCTTTTTATCAAGACAGCCCAAGGCTTAACGGAATCCAAATGCATT
Source organism: Platalea leucorodia (assembly GCF_965183815.1). Lineage (NCBI taxonomy): Eukaryota > Metazoa > Chordata > Aves > Pelecaniformes > Threskiornithidae > Platalea > Platalea leucorodia. Next base: position 84,066,551 of record NC_138827.1, on the reverse strand, counting down.
TTTATGCATTTAAATTTCAATGAAAAATCTGGTTTTATCAGACATTAGTAAAATCATGCACTTTGTTACATCCTTTTCATACCCTTCTACACTTCTACAATTAATATCAAAAGCATTATCATTTCAGTATTAACTCAGCATATGTACAAAGCTTTCTGAGAAAATGGTACTTAGTTACACAGCTTAGCTCAAGTACAAGCATTCCAGGAATATTATTCATACTTATGCTGATTAACATAAATGCAAATCATAAACTTTCCCTGCAGTGCTCACGCAGGCAGATAGCAAGAACTGCTGTAGAACAGCGCAGAGCCGAGAGTTCAAATGCTGGTGAACACAGGGTCGGGACGATGTACAGCTAGGAATCTGTGTGGTCTCTGATGAGAGCACAAACATGATATTCCCTCTGAACGTGATCAGAGTGAGGTCATTTCCAGAGAATGTGGCCACTTCTGGGGTCCACACTGCAAAAACAATACTGAAAAATGTCTCAGAAGAGGCTTGTAAAGTCTGGAAAGCCACCTCAGAGAAGGGTAGGCAGTTCAGGACACTTGATTTGTCCAAGCAGAGGTCAAAGAGCATTTTAACCATGGTCTGCAACCACTGACATGGGGGTGGGGTTCCTGAGGGAAGATATTTCCTTGGTCTCTTGGACAAAAACCAAGGGAATTCCAGTAGCTGAAAGGAAATGAGACAGGCCTGTGTTAGGGGACATGGAATTTTTTGCACCGAAGGGGATTATCCATGAGAAAGTCCTGCTCGGGTCAGGGTGGCTGTCCCATCATCTGAGGCATTCAGACCAGGGAGACCAGGAGGATCAAGGCTGGTCTGGTGTGAGGCTGTGGGCACGTGTGTATCGATGAGTAACTGCTGGGTTTTGCGGCTACACCCCCAGAAGCTGAATGTCCCCTCTGGCCTGTCGGTCACATCTCCTCACAAGCGTGGCTGGTTCATTCACCCCATGGGCAGCAGTGGGACCTTTCCAATGTGGATGATGTTTGCCTCTGCCATCCCTGCCCTCCTGGTCTTCATTCTTATCTTCATGGAGACACAGATCACTACGTGAGTACCTCCCCTTCCAACGCCAACCATCACCAACCCCTGGGCAGACAAAGCCGGGATGGGTGCTGGTGCCATTCGTCTGGAGATGCGCTTGGCATCCCAGCAGGACAGCAAGGGCACGATCCTGGCCATTTCAGGCTCTACCTTCTTGAGTTCTCCCATCGTCTCTTGGCTCCCCTCCTGGCATACAGTGTGGTGGAGACCTGCCTCAGCCAAGCACAGGAGGAAACCTCTAACCTGAGGTTGACAGCCACCGTCCCTCTCTTCAGCCATCTCCTTGTTGTCCCCATGTGCGCTCTCTCCAGTGACCATTGTCCCCAGCCGTACTGCTGTCCCTGGGCACTGGGCTGGGCCTGGCACTGACCTGGGCTCAGCACTGACCTGGGCTCTTTTTCCTCCCAGGCTGATTGTAAGCAAGAAGGAGAGGAAGCTGCTGAAAGGCTCTGGCTTCCACCTGGACCTGCTGCTCATTGGCACTATGGGGGGCCTTTGCGCACTCTTTGGGCTGCCCTGGCTGACGGCAGCGACGGTGCGCTCTGTCACCCACGTCAATGCCCTGACGGTCATGAGCAAGGCCATCGCACCAGGAGAGAAGCCCAAGATTGAGGAGGTGAAGGAGCAGCGTGTGACCGGAGTGCTTATTGCTGCCCTCGTTGGTGAGCCTCTGCTCGGGTGAAGGAGTGAGGGGGGAGATCAGGGTCGACCACTTGAATCTCCTGGCAGCATCCCTGCCCCATGGGGCAGCCTGCGCTCTGCCCACTTGCTGCAGGACTGCCCCCACCTACACTCAGCTCTCCTCTGGCAGGCTTTGGTACCCCCCCATGGTCAGTCCATCTCTGCAGCCCTTCCAGCTAGACCCCGCTTGAGCTTCCTTTCCCTTGCACCCTGGGACAGACAGGGAGGAGGCGGGAGAGGGAGGGAGGCCGAGGTGCCTTGCGGAGGGGCTGGTGTGGGTGTGGGGCACACCATGCCCTGAGCTCTGTCTGTGCAGGTCTGTCCATTGTGATGGGGAACATGCTGCGGCAGATCCCGCTGGCTGTGCTCTTCGGCATCTTCCTCTACATGGGGGTTACGTCGCTCACTGGTATCCAGCTCTATGAGCGGCTGCTCCTGATCTTCATGCCATCCAAGCACCACCCTGACCACATCTATGTTGTCAAGGTGAGCGAAGGCAGGTTGCGAGGAACCAGGTAATGAGGAGCAGAGGAAGAAGAGGCAGGTGAGGGGAGGATGGTGCTTTGCTAGAGTAATGCTTGGCTTGGTGACCCCCCTTGGCTGCAAGTTTGTGCCAAGAAGTAAGTGCAAGCCATGCACAGGGGCGATGGAACGCTAGGATAGCATGCTGATAGGCTGCACACGGGAGCATATTGCCAGGATATTGTACAGACAGACAGTTTATAGGAGTGATGCATTGCTTGAGCGGGTGTTAGGGACACTGCACTGCCAGGTGGGTGTGCTGCTAGGTTGCACAGAGGCTGTGTTATGGAGTTCTGCCTTGCTGTAGAGTACAGGCAGGTAGAGTGTGCAGCAGCATTGCGTTACTGTACTATGCTATGCAGAAGGGTTATGTTATGCCAGTTGGGTCTTCATTAATCTGTGTGGAAGGATAATGTGTTCTTAGACTGGATTTACCTCCCTAGGTGAAGACCTGGAGAATGAATCTCTTCACCTGCATTCAACTGGCCTGCATTGTGCTGCTCTGGGTGGTGAAATCTACGGTGGCATCCCTGGCCTTCCCCTTTGTCCTGATCATGACAGTGCCATTGCGACGCTTCGTGCTGCCCCACTTCTTCCACGACAGGGAGCTCAAAGCGGTAAGCAGATAACTGTCTTCACAGTCTAGCTTGCAACACTGGAGTGAGGTTGAGGAGATTTGGCAGACTGAAAGGCTGGGAGATCCTGGGCCGGCCAAGCCTTGGCTTTCCCTTCTGTTGTCTGGGGGTCTTTGTTCAACAGCGATAGGTGGGTGGATGGCTTCCTCAGAGCTTGTAGCCCTGGGAGTGCAGTGTGGGATGGATGGGCACCCTAGGGCAAGGAGACAGAGGATCCTTCCACGCAGAGGCTTGGAATAAGGGTTTCGTCTTCCATCCTCCTCCCCATTTGTGGCTCATTCATCAAGAGACACCCCATTTCCCCACTGAGACAGCAGCAAGGACAGCCCAGCAGCACACCAGAGCCTGTGGCTGCTTGGCACAGGAGCACGTAACCACAGTGCCAGGGTGCCGGCAACTCCTTGAGTGCTGGCAGCTCCTCTGCTGCTGCCAACATCCTGAGCTGCTGTTGGAGAGCAGCCTGCAGGAGCAAGAGCTTTGCTCTTCCCAGCACAGCCCAACTGCCTGGCTCTCTGCGTGCTGATCCCTCCGGGCCAGGCTTGACCCTGCACTGGGGGTGGCTGTGGCCTTCAGAGCCTGGTCTCTGCCTCTCCCCAGTTGGACTCAGAGGATGCAGAACCGAACTTCGATGAGGACGGCCGGGATGAGTACAACGAGCTGCACATGCCTGTGTGAGCTGGGAGCCGCCCTCCCCGCTCATGGGACAGGCTGCTTGCGCCGGCTCGTCCCTCCCAAGGACTAACTGGAGACTTGCCGTGAGTCACGCGATCTCTTGCCTGGACCAACAAATGGCTGTTCCATAGCCCCGCAGCAGGCAGCCCCGGCTCCTGCTGCCCCATCGCTCGCTCAGCAGAGGCTGTGAGTCTCTCTCCTCTTGGACCTGGTGGGCTGAGAGATGTCTCTCACATCCCGAAGCTGCGTGGGTCCTGAGTGCCCGTGGGTCAGGGGTCTGCCCCCTCCCTGCTGGAGGCAGCCTGTGCCTGGTCTCCAGGTGATGAACGGGAGCCATGCCAGCTGGTGCCACTCTGTCCCCCTCCACGACCATGAAGCTTGGGTGTCTCAGAACCACGTGCCACCGGGCAGTCACAGGATGGGCTGGATGCTGCCTGCGGATGGCCAGTGGGCTTCTCCCAGGCCAGCAGCCTCCTTGCTTGGCTGGCGGATGCCTTGCTCCTGCTCCCTCTGCCCCCTTCCAGGAGTGCTCACGCTGGGCCTGTGCCACAGCCCCTGGCCCACGGGGCTGCTGCAGCCTGGCAGATGGGCAAGGAGGGACCAGCACCCTGGCCCTGTCCTCCAGACCATCATCTGTCCAGTCACCCTCCCACAGGACTGTTTTCAGCTCTTGCTCAGCGTGGGGGAGGCTGTTTGCTTTCAATTTTCCCAACCCTCTTCCCAAAGGAAAACCGCACAGGGAGGGGAGGCTGGGGACAAGCAGGTATCCTGAAGCCTCGAGTGCCTGCCCTCTTGTGGGTACTAAGAGGAGTCCTGTGCCATTCTGCACCTTCACAAAGGTTGCAGGGGTAAAAACCTCATCACAGGGCTGCATCCCAGTTCCTGATCCCCAGGTTCCTGTCCCTGAGAACAAACCATATTTAAGAAGCTATACAGGAGACGTAGTGCTGGAGCTCAAAACAGTCCTTTGGGTTCCCTCCCTTTCCCTGTGCAGTGATCCGCTGGGTCTGCCTCCCTGCAGCCCTACAAGGAAGTCACTGAAACCCCCAGCCCCAACTCTGCTGCCATATCAGGGTGACCTTTCATGTCCAGGGGTGCCCTCCAAGTGGGAAGGAGCAGCATTCAGCGTGCCCAGCACTCAGCCCCTGTCACCTCTGGGCAGCTCCGAACACCTTTCTGCCTGGCAGGGCTGTCCGCTGGGGTCTCCCCAGGCCAGCAGCCCCTGTTCAGAGCTGCCTCAGAAACTGCTGGTGGTGCCCTTGCTGCCCACGGCGGCTCTGAGGGTGGTGCCAGAGGAGATGGGCACCCCAGCCTCTCCCTGTTGTCAGAGCCGGAGCGGCCTTGTGGAGGAGGCTGGGATGCTCGCTTCACCATTGGATTTGGGACAAGCCGCTGCCCCGGTTCCCACTTATCAGCCTGGCTCCTGCGAGAGATGGTGGGTGCTTCATTACCGGGAGGGTCCGATGCCTTCCCCAGGAGGCCGCAGAAATATCCCACCAGAGAGAGAAACCTTGCCCCACGGCAGGTTCCTGCCCCACAGCTTGGCCCCCCGCAGGGCCTGGGGCAGAGAGACGAGTGTCTCTGTGTGTCTGTGGCCGTGTGTGTCCTGTCCTCCCCGTGTAGTGTAGGAGGCCCGTTGTCGCTGTGCATTGTGACTCCTCTGACTGTAGTGGAAACAGCTACACCAATAAACTCTTCACAGGAACCGCGTCTGACTCTCCGCTTTTGTTTGTTCATTGGCAATAAAATAAATTGATTGAAATTCCACGACACAAAACTGTTTCTTGCCCACAACAGCAGCCAGCGAGGGAGCAAGCCCCAGTTGGAGCGGGGACTGTCACCTTGTCACCCCTACCAGCACGGAGGTGGGCTCTCCACCACCATCACCAAGCAGGCTGGTTACTGTGGGCCCAGCTGGAGCCCCCATGCTGGCTGCTGGAAACAGGAGGCTGAGGCCCATATTTAACCAGAAACGCGGATTCATGTCTGCGTACGTCCATATATACACGCACGCGTGTGCCTGCGTGCTCAGCAGCTCTCGGTGCCCATCTCCTTACCCGGCCTGTAGCCACACATCGAACAGCAGGGTCACGCGCTGAGCATGGAGGAAATATCTCATTAAACACATTCCCTCCACGCTTTCTTCCCAGACAGGAGCTGAGCCAGGTCGCCGTGAGCTGCTGGCTGCCTGCAGCCCACGTGGTGATGGGTTGGATGTCCTCCAGTCGTGCTTTCCTGGGTGCTGCTGCTGGGAGTAGGCGGTGGTCCCACCTCCCGTGGTCAGGGTCGCTGGCTGCTCCTGGGGCTGGCCGCTGCCATGGGGCACGTGGCAGAGGGCTGAGCCCGCCCAGGCGCAGGGGTGGTGGCCGTCCTGCTTCTGAGCCGGGCCCGCTGTGGGGCAGGCAGTGCCTGGCCTCGCAGCATCCTCTCCAGGTCCTGGCAGCGCTGCTGAACCTGCGGGAGAGGAGGCAGCGTGGGTGCCCGGCTCCTGAGCATCCAGGTGGGCTGGATGGGAGCATCCATGAATGTTTCCTGCAGGCTGTTCCGCCACGTTGGGAAACACTCCCCCTCCCATTCCCCACTCCGCAGCTCTCCTTCCTCACACCTGAATGCCCAGGGCTGCCCAATGGGCCATCAGTTTGGACTGGAGAGGTCATGGCTCTACCCAGTCCCACAAGATCCATGTCTCCACCTGGATGTCCAGCCCTTTCCATGCAGCTCCCCTGCCCATGGCAGTGCCCCAGCTCTCACCATGGGACATGGGGCAGGGAGCGCAAGCAGTGCCGCACCCCTTACCGCATTGATCCTCCGGACGAGGATGGGCCTGACCTCCAGCTCCAGCAGCCAGTCAGCCTCCAGGATGCTGTGGTGGTACTCCTCCAGCTCCAGGCTCTTCTGCAGCTCCTCAGCCAGAACAGCCTGGTGCTGGCAACCTCCCATACCTGCACCCAGGCTCTGCTGGGGCCGGGCCAGCTCCATCCCCTCGCCCCGCTGCTGCAGGCACAGGACGCGGATGCGCTGAGCAACATGACAGACCTGGGTGCGCAGGGCGGCCGCCCGCTCCCCGCGGTGCAGTAGGGCCAGCAGCTCCTCCTGGCTCTCCCGCAGCCGCGCTCGCAGCATCGCGGTGCTGCTGCCTGCACCCGAGGGCCGTGGCGGGACCAAGATGTCAGGCAAGCCCAGGGGGGAGCCGGGCTGCTGGGGGGCCCTGCCAGATGGTGGGGGCTGCACAGTGCTGGGAGCCAGCCCTGCTCTGCCCTGCACTGGTGGCTGCTGTGGCCGTGATGGTGATGGTGGCAGAGAGAGGCTGTACCTGCTGCGGTGGAGACGGACCCACCGCCGGGCAAGCTCTGCTGTGGCCAAGCTCTGATGAAAGACATCGGGGACCAGCCGCAAGACCTTCACAAAAGGCCCCACGCCGATGAAGCCATGCAGGTCACGCAGGCTCCGGGGGCTGAAGACCCGCTCACTGAGGGGCCCCCCCTGCAGCAGCAGCCCCCAGTTACGCCGGTGGGTGAAGAGCTGTGCGGCCAGGCATGGGATGGATGCCGGGGGGGACCGCCGAGTGGGGCGGGCAGCTGGCTCCTCGTGCATGTACAAGTTCTCACAGAGTGGGACCACCACCCTGGCGTCAAACCTCTCCTTCAGCATGCTCAGGTGCTGCAGGTAAGAGGCCAGCCAGCCCACGTAGCTGGCCACGTCAGGGCTGGCGGAGCTGGGCCGGCACTGGGCGAGCCTCTGCAGGTGCTGCCAGCTCTCCACCTGCCCCGAGGGGCTCCGCGGCAGCACCAGCAGCAGCACGTGGTACAGGCTGCGCAGGTCAAAGCCCTGCCGGCACCGCTGCACGTGCCTCACGAAGGCGCTGATCTCCCCTTCGAGAGCAGAGTAGAGGGCCTCCATGGGCGGCCACGGGGACAGACAGGAGGCAGCCGGGATCGCAGGTCACCCACGCAGTCCTGGGCTCTGGATGTGCTGGAAAATGCGGCACACCAGGATGCAAAGCACGGGCTGGCGCACACAGGATTGCTGCGGGGGCTCTGGTTTGGGTCATGCGTGTGGACTCAGCCAGCAGACGGTGCTCCAAAGGCTGGCAGGCTGCTTTGACACATGGAACATCTGGCCAGCTTGGATGAGTCAGTCCTGGTTGCTCTGCTGGAGAGGAGACGGCAGGTGGGCGGGAAGGAGGGCAACAGGGATGGGCTGGGGCAGGAGGAGTGAGGGAGCTGTAAGGGGTGAGCTCAGAGGGGTACCCCCACTTCTGCGGAACCAGAGAAGGGAGAGGCTGCCGGCTGCTGCCACACCAGGGAGCACGCTGGACTGCAAAATGCTGCTGCAGTGCAGGGAGAGGAGCGGAGAGGCTGCCTGCAGCCCCAGGGGATGCAGGGTGCGAGGAGGACAGCCTGGGTGCCAGGGCTCCCCAGCTGCCCTGGGGCACGCTCTGGAACGGGGCAAGCATCCTCCTGCTCCCTAGAAGGGGACTCGGTGGTGCCGGACCAGATCTGCATTCTGACCAGCAGCTTCTCCCACCTCTTTGCTGTTTGAGAAGAGATTTTTCTTTACAAGAGTAAGCAGCTACCCTTGCCTATCTGGCAAACTAAAAATAGGAGGTCTGTTCCCAAAACTATCATCAAGTGCATTATTTTAAACCATTGTGTGTTTAGGCCAAGTATTTGGGTTTCTGTTTCTGCCACCTGGGTTCAAGTACGTTCAAGCTATCTTCTCCAGCTATTTTTATTCTCCGCAGCCAGGAGGGGCTGGCACATCTCTCTTGTGATATACCACTGGCACCCGTTCACACGGCTGTGTGGCTGGGAAGTTAAGGAAATTGCTGGCTAAAACCATCCTCACGACAAAACTGGGAACCAGTGCCACTGGCAAAGTTTCCCCTTTCCCCTGTATATCCTGGAAGTCCTTGCCTGGGCTATGCTGTCTGCTATCCAGGAACTCAAACTTCATAAAAGTAAATTAAAAAATCCTTTTTCCTCTTCCCGGTGAGGAGGGGGTTGCAAGCCCAGAACCTGGAGGGCAGGTAAAAATGGCAGGAGGCAGCAGCAGGGCAGGCTCCTTGCACCGCGGGCTGGAGGGGGCGAGAGCGGCTTCAGTTGTGTTTGCCTTCCCCAAGTGCCTGCAAGTGGGTTTGTTTAAGTGTGAGTTGCAGCAGTTTGGGGGGAGCAGAGCTGATGCTGAGGAGGAAGATGCCTGCACGTGAAGCCCCAGAGACCGGCTAAAGATTGGCCCCAGCTCACGGGTGCCGGGGTCTGGCTCGCTGTTGCAGATGCTGAGGACTGCCAGCGAGTACTGCCGAGCACCGGTGACCTGGCACGTCCCTGCCACGGCACCAGCCCCACGCTCTCTGCCCCCTTCTGCCCTCCATCCACCTCCCCTCTGCGTCGCTCAAAAGAAGGGACTCACCAGCCCCAGGAGAGACACCGGGGAGAGGAGAAAGGGCTGAGCTGGGCCCTGCTGCCTGCCAGGGGAGGAACCTGCCCTCCTCGGGCACGGACACAAACCTGCCTCCCCATGGGAACGACAGGTTCAGACCTGTCCCTCACACCGGAGCCAGCCTTTGGCGGAGCTGGTTGGTGGCCCTGCGGGCATTGCCATGGAGCTACAGGGGAAAGATGCAGCTTTCTCCAGCCCCTCTCCCTTGCACAGGGCTTTGCAAAGGACACTTTTCTCACAGGGATGCCTGGATCCTGGGCACGGGACACGGGCTTGGATAGCACATTTCTTCAATACAAGTGAGTACAACTATTCATGGCCCTGAATTTGTCCCAAAGGCTTGTCTGGCTTTGGCAAGGAGGCTCCTTAGCCTCGGGCAGTTTGCTGCCTGCCCGCTGCCTTGTGCTGCTGCCCCGACTGTCTCCCCCAGTGTATCATCCTTCCAGGGCTCTTCAGCCCTCCAGCTCCCTGAGGTGCCTGTGCTGGGACTGCTCCCCAAAGGGACTCTTAGGAGAGGTAAATGGTCTCTCAAGGGAGTGAGAATGGGAAATGGGAGCAAGCCCGTTTCTGTTAGAAACCTCTGACGGGGACAGCATCCCTGGAAACAGGGGTCTGACCCCAACGGTTCCCCTTCCACCTCCACCTGGCTGCCCGTGGGAGCGGCAGCCTTTACCACAACGTTTCAGCCTGCTCAGCGAGCAAGTCCTGCCTGCTCGGAGAGCTGGCCAGGGCTGTGCCCAGCCCTCCTGCCTGGCGCTGGGACCCCGTGGGGAGGGAGCCAGGGGCTCCGGGTGGGAGCTCTTTGCTGGGCACAGCACTGGGACACTGCTCCTGTGCCTGTACAAGGTCCCCCGTCCGGGTGCATGCTTTTGGCTGGGGTGCACCTACGCGCGAGCCACCGTGTCTCGCTGTGCAGAGGTGGCTCACATGAGCTTCCCTGCAGAGAGGGGCAATGCTGCTGTAAGGTCAGGATGGGGAAGGCTCAGTCTGAGCTCTGAAATGTGGCTGCCAAAGCTTTTCCCTGCAGGGAGCAGCAGGGAGGTGGGCTGGCACCCATGGGTGTCCTGCCTTGCTCAGAGGGGGCCACGCAGGAGCCAGAGCAAGGAAAAGCACGGAGCGCCAGCACTGCACAGCATCCCCCATCACTCCTGCCATGTTGCTCTGCAACTTCCTGGGCCACGGGCTGCCAGATGTGACCTTGCTGCTAAGCAGGATGGACAAGCCTGCTTTGTAGACTTCTGCAGGGGGGGGGGGTCCTTGCGGTCCCTGCTGTGGGAGCCCAGCTGGATGACTGCCGTCATCTATCAGCCCAGTGTCCCTGGAGGACGTCCCTCCTCCAGCACACAGGGTGCAGCAATGTCACCGGGGCTGGGAGAGGCTGGGGAGCAGTCAGCTCCTGCTGTGACAGGCTCTCGTCCCCAGCAAGGACAGACGGCCAGATGCTGGGGCCAGTTCCTGGTGCTCTGAACTGGGGCTACACTTGCTTTTCAGCCCTGAAATGGACCTCGAAACCAGGCGCTCTGGCAAACAGGAGGTGTTAGCACAGCCTCGCTTGCTCCCTGGGTTTGCTAACCCAGTAGCCCAGCGTTGCAGGTTGCCTCCTGGGGACTTACAAGGGACACATACACCAAAACAGGGCAGAGATTGGCATCATTTTGGCTGCAGGTGCACAGCAAGGAGAAGAGCTCTCTCCTTTAGCATAGAAATGATTTTGCAGGCTGAAGCCACAGGCGAGATCAGGAAGAGGAGATGCATTGAGCTCCGGCTACCAGCACCCATCAGCGGACCTTGGCCACGGCCAGGGGTAGTGATATGACACCGTTTAACCTCCTTGCTTGCTTGCCTGGGTTTATCGTGCAGCCGGAGACAAAGACAGAGAACTAGCCATGTCTGGTATAACAGCCCAGTCTGGGAAGCGACTGCACCACAGCTGGCTGACACACTTTCTACAGCATGAATCCCGCAGTAATGGTATCTGTGAGCAAAGCCCTGCTTGTACACTCAGTTAAGCAGAATCCGTAAGGCTGTTTGTAACAGAGCCATCTGTGACCTCCGCAGCATCACACCATTAATAGCAAGGCTTGGTCTGGGTCAAACAAAAGCAGGGCAGGCTTAATAGGAGAGGAAATTAGGTGGATGTGCTTGGCTGGCCTCAGCCCCGCATGTTCCTACTGTAATTATAGCTTTCTGCAGCTCAGCTCTCTTATTCAGTGATCTCGCTGCCAGGACTGCATTTCTCATGACCGAGGTGTAGAAGCCGCATGCGGATATGTTTTGGCCCCAAGCAAACCTGCGGCAGCACAAAGGGAGCAGTGGCAGGGAACCTCGGCTCGTCACTGCCAGGAGATGGATGTGTGGCCTGGGATGTGGCAGGGAAGGGAGGGAAGGGTTGGGCTGGGGGAACAGGACCGGGACCCTTATCTGCAGAGAAAGCTGGAGATAGATACCTGATTATGGGTTTGGTTCATCCAGCACGGCCAAGTGCAGATGGGGCTGGTAGAAATCACAGCTAGCGCTGGCCCCAGTGGCGCAGCTCGGGAGGATGCTTCAGAGGCCAAGGGGTGGCACGCGGTGACAGCGGGGTGGAAGTTCCCAGCATCCACCCTCTGGGACCATCTGCTCCAGCTCTCTGCTCTTGTGCTCAGGCTGCAAATGAAGAAGACATCCTGTTTTCCTGATCTATGGAGAAAGGGCAGCCCTGGAGGGCATTCCTGCCCCTGCACGGGATAAAAAGCTTTTCCCGCTGTGGTCAGACTAAGCAGGAATGCAACCGCCCTTGGCCTGGGCTCTGCAGCCTGCAAAGGCAGCACGCTGCGCTGCGGTGAGACGGGCTCGCTGCTGATGGTGGCTGAAGTGAGAGAGGAACCAGGGGGATGCCCAGGACAGGTAAACACCCCCCACCCCGCACTGTCCCCCCTTGCAAGGAGGGCTCCCCCTCACACTCCCGCTCTCTGGGGGAGCAGGTGCCACAGTGCTTGGTGTGACCCTCTGAAAGCCTCTCCAGGAGGCCTTAATCACATTCCTCTGCAGCAGGGACACATCTGGTACAAACATGATCCTGTCCCCAAGGAGCCTGGGCTAATTCCTGCTGCAGAGCCCCAGAGCAGCCCCGGGCAGGGAGAGCTTCGGTGCAGCTTTCATCGCTACCATCCTCACCTTCAGGGACGGGGCTGCCTTGCGAGCAGCGGGGCAGGAGGGGATGTCCACAGCTTCGTGCTGAGTTGGGGCAGTCCGGGCCTGAGCTGGCCTGGCCAGACCCTGCCCCGGTCTGAGCTGTGGCCGGGCTCCTCGCAGGCTGGGAATGGGAGAAGGGAGGAACTGCCCTTTTTTTAAGCCGATTTCAAGCAATTGTGAAACTGGAGTGGGAAGGGGGCCAGGGCTGCAGGGACAGCATGTGCCCTGCTGTGCGTCCCCTTCCCCTCGCACACGAGTGGTCCGTGGCAGGAGAGCGCCTCGGTGTCTGGTGCTCTGCCACGGTCAGGCCACTCCCGCAAAGGGACACACTTGATTTTTGGCCACTGCTTTTCAGTAGTTCTCCCCCTTTTTGAGAACACTCTCCTGGCTGCCCTGTGCTTTGGGCAAGGGGGGATTTGGTGGCTCTGGCAAAGCAGCAGGGCCTGCCAGCAGGGGCTGCAATGGTGGCGATGCACGGCAGAGCCTGGGTGCCCTCCTACTGCATCCGTGCCCTCCTGTGGCCTTGGCTGGGTCCAAGGTATCCTGCCTGTGCTGCCGGCTCTCCCGAGTGAGATCATCCCAGGCATGACGGCAGAGGAAATCAGTTCCCCACCCTACCAGTGTGGCTCTGACGAGCCACTGGGGAGGTGGCACCCGTGGCTGAGGTGTCACAGCTCGTTCCCTCGCAGGCGATGGGAGAGCAAGCCTGGCAGATGCTCACCGCCCGCAGCGGGGGCACGCTGGCCTGCCTGCCTCCCAGCCATGTGCCAGACCCGTGGCAGAGGAGGAAATTAGGATATTGTCTGCTGTCCAGGAGGAATTCCTGCCTCGGCTTGTTCCTGCCAGTCCTCCGCCGACCTTCCCTCGGTGTGGAAAGCCCAGCAGGAAGCTGACTCACTGTCTGCTGCCGCCACGGCTGGGTGCGGGGCTCTGCTGCCTGCAGCACTGAGGGCTGCTCCTTTCACAGATGCAGGAATAGCTCATCGCCCAGACCCCCCGGCACCCGCCCGCCCTGCCTCTCCTCTGCCAGCGCCCGGCTCTCTGCCGACAAGCAGAGAAGAACAGCCATGGCACCCTAGTTTCTGTGCCATCTGCAGCTGGGCTGGCAGGAGGGCTGGGAGCTCGCCGGGTTACAGGCATCGCTGCCGAACACGCGGGCAGCGCCGCTGCACCAGGCTGTGGGGCAGGAGGCAGCCCCGAGGTGGGGAGGGGGGCTGAGGGGCTGGAGAGGGGTCCCGGGCTCGTCCTGCGCAATGGGGCCTGTGCCAGCCCTTGCTGACTGCTTCGTGTTCATCACGTCGCTGGTGCGGCAGCCAGCCCCGGAGCTGCCGGGGTGGCAGAGGTGCGGTGCCAGACACATGGTGGTGGCAGCATCCGGGTGGCCAGTGATGGCGAGCCAGCACTCGCCTACTTATCAAAGCTCTGCGAAGAAGCAGCTGGTCATAGCCATTCCTTCCTGGTGAGCAGCACCTAAAGAGATGTAGGAGACAGTTCAGACATCCCTGTTTCCAGCTGGGCTGTATGAATGTAGGACTAGAGATTTAATCCTGTTACAGAAAGCAGCGAATATCAGGCATAAGTTTCTTATCAAGATTCTTGCCACCTTTCCTACCAGGCTGATGGAGAAAAGGGCTGACAGCATCAATCACTGATGCTGCATTTGGGGAATCCAACATTTATTGCCTGGATAGTTTAGAAAGCTACTTTGTTCCGGGGACCGGGTCGAGCTACCTTCTTCTTCCCTCTTAGACGGTGTCACTTGACAGTAGCGTTAATACTAAAACCTGCTCTTTTGAACGGTTGGTTCCTTGCCTTTCCCTGGGCTTTCCAAGCCCTGTTAGCCCCCTGCCTCAGAGCTGCAGGGAGGTCTGTCAGGCTGGGACAGCGACCGCTCCCTCACAGCCCAGCAATACGAGTGCTGCGTCACTGGCACCGTGCTGAAAACTGCAGCAGTTATGGGCTTAGAACTTTTTTCCACGGTATTTGTGGAAACACAACCTTGCAGCACCCTCTGGGAGCTGATGAACAGGAAAGGGAAAGAGAAAGGGAGCCCGCAGGGACCCCGGCCTGGGAAACAAGGGTAAGGCCCTGAGTTTATGATGAGCGCATTCGGGTTGCTCGGTGTGTTTGTTGGGAACAGGTTTGCTGCTAGCTTGCCACTTCATTGTCAGACCTCCCTTGACATGCAGCTGTGAGGGTCATGCCTTGATGGGCAACCCACCCCTGGATGACAGGAACCATGGCCAAAGTTCCTCCATGGAGAAGTCCGGGAGGGGACATCTGGTGCTGGAGATGCCTGCTGGTGGAGACCCTTGGCAGGTAGGCAGAAGAGGTAAAGGAGAGGTGTGCTCCTCAGCTTTCCCATGGCTGTGAGGAGCTCCGTGACCCCCTGGTGACCAGCCAGAAGGGAGAAGCTGAACAGCCCAAATGGCCTGCAGAAGCAGCAACAGCGGAGGAGGAACTGCCCTCCGGCAGGGAGAAGGCTGGCTGCGGCAGAAACAGCCTGGCGACAAACACACGGCTGAGAGGGGGCTGTCAAGGACAATTCAGTGTTGAGTTGATCTAATCCCCTTCACTAACAGGGTAATTGGCCTTGCGGATAGAAGTATTACATGTGAGATAAGGACTGTAGTTATGCTTCCGGCACCGTCTTGCATGATGTTTTCCTAAGACAGGGAAAGTGGTTTAGATTAAGCTAATTCAGCACAAGTACAAAAGAGGTTGGATAGTCATGCCCAGGGTGGCTCTCAGTGACTTGATATCAAAATGGAAGGACACGGGACAGTGACACATATTAAGAAACCTTACCAAAAGGTCCAGATAGTGAAGGTGGAAGAGGCTGCTGGGGGTGGTCGTCCCAGGCATCCCTTGCAGTGGCCTAGGTGTGACTCTGTCTTGTGGCAGAGGTTGGACAAGATACTGCCACCTCCCCCAGAACCCCATGTCTTTTAAGTAGTTCAAAAAGCACATTATTCACCAAAAAAAAAAAAAATCTAATCCCAAAAACTTTGTGTCCCCGCCCTTTGTTTGATCTCCTCCTTTCTGTCAGAATAAGGAAATGATTTCTTACAACCGCAAGAAATACTCCCCACGGCGCAGGTGCTCACGGACTGTGATCTGGCCACACTTTTTGGACAAACTTCACCCAGCCTGTTGCTTTATGCTAGCTGTTTCAGATCTGAGAGGTACAATTTTGAAGTGCTGTCAGGATTCCTGCTGACGGTCTCTCTTGCAGTACCGTGCTAGGCTGACCTGCTGAAGGGACGCTGAACCCAAAAATATTTGCTATTCCAGACGATGTCAGTTGTCCTTCCACCCGCCACGCTTGGCTGCTATGGCTGTATACAGGTGGTCCCCTCTCCCCGCTGCATGCCCCTGCCTGGCACTGGCCGCTCGGGCTCAGCCGGCGCCCCCCGCACCCCAAACCCTCCTCAGCATCCCCCTCTGGGGATGCCGGCTCCTCCCCAGCCGGCGCGACCCCTCCGCCGCTCCTAAATGCCCGAGCACCCCCCGAGCGGGCCAGCCCCGCCGCCGCCGCGGCAGCCGCGCTCCCCCCGCGCCCCGGGGCGGAGCGGGGCGGGGCGGAGCGGAGCGGGGCGGCCCCGCTCCCCGCTGCCCGGGGCCGGCGAGGCGGAGCCAGCGCGGCGTGGGGCGGGCGCGTCGTGCCTGCCCGGCCGCGGCGATGCGGCGCTGAGAGCCGGGCGGCAGCGCTCCGCGCCGGGGGGGACCGCCGATGGACGCCTCTCTCTGCCAGGTGGGCAGCGGCGGGGACGAGGGCGGCGGCGGCGGCGGGGCTGCTCGCCCCTGCCCGGGGGCCGGGGGAGGCGGGGGGAGCCCGGGCGGAGGCCGGCCGGCAGGCTCGGGTCCCGGGGTGGGACGAGCATCGGGGTGCCGTGCCCAGGCTGGGGGCCGCCGGGCGCTGCCCCGGGCCGGGCGCGCCCCTGGAGCGGCGGGGCGCTGGGCTGCCCCGGGGCTCGCCGCGCCCCCGCTGCCCCCTCGCCGGGGCGCTCCCGGTTGCACTTTTTCTTCAGCGCCGGGATGCGGCGGGGTTTGTCCCCGAGCCCTCCCCAGGCCCGGCGCGGCAGCGGGCGGCCCTTGTGAGGCGCCGAACGGGTTCCGGGAGCCGGAGCCCGAGTGATGTGCGGCTCCGGGCTGAGGGCTGCTTGCGGGAGGAGAGGATTTGTCGCATGATAGTCATGGCTGCCCAGAGACGGCTCGCATGCTGCTTTAATCCCCCGGAGCGACTTGAGGGTCCGGAGCCCGCTCCTGCCCGTGCCTGCGTGTCGCAGCTCGGCCCGCCGCACGTGGCCCCGCCGGTGAGCAGCCGGTGAGCAGCCGGGAAGCGGGCAAGGGCCGGGAGCGTCCGCCTCAGTCCTCTGCCTCCTGCCTCTGCCCAGTCACCTTCACGCTGGCGGGCAGAATGGGCTCCCCCGGCGCCAGGCCGGTACCTGTTATAGGCGTGGGCTCTGGTCCCACGCGTGCCCGCAGCGCCCTTTCCTTGGGTGTCCACAGCAGCCGTGTGGGGAAAGTGATGTGCAGCCGTAATGCGTGTGGCCCGGTGCCATGCGCAACCCAGACCCCCCGAAATTTGCTCTGCCTCTTTCCCTGCCTAAGCATACACAGGTTTCCAGCCCAGCCTGATGCTGCCTTTGGTTGTGAGGGGCAGGTGAGTGCAAGGCTGGGGCAGCCCTCGCTGGCCCCGTGGGCGACAGCGGGTGCCCATGGCACTGGCAGTGGGCACGGCAGGCACTGTGGGGTGACAGGGCCATCCTGATGTCTGCGGCCGAGCTCTGAAAGGCTCCTGTTTGCGGCCAGGGGCATCAGACATCCCCTCCCTCCAACCTCTGCTGGGTTTCCAGGCCATTAAACCCAGTGTCTGGCCCTTGCCGTGTCCTGGGTGCGGCGGGGGAACTGGGAGCCCCCCTGGAGCAGCCCGCTGTGGTGGGCTGGAGCAGCTGATGGACTCGGGCCTGCCCCCTCCCCAGTGAAGCACTTTCTGTATCAGCACAGATGTTTTCCCAGATCTGGCCCCAGCGAGGAAGGAGTGGCTGCCCCGGGGGCCCGTGCGGCTGGGGCTGCCCCGCGGCATGCACAGCACATCGCCCAGGATCCTTTCAGCCATTAACTGATTAACCTGCTGCTCCTGGAAGCCTGGGCTGCCTATATCTAATCAGATGGAGGCCAGGGTTTCCCAAAGGGCCATTTCACCACAGCCTTTATGCCCACCCCTCTGTCACGAGGAGCCTCCTGGCCGCTTGCAACAGGAGTGGCCACCGAGGAGCCTGAAGCGCCTGATGGGAATGGGAGGCTGCAGAGGGGATGCCCAGAGGTGCGTGTCTCGGCAAGTAGCACCCAGCAGAGAACTGCCTGCTTTGTCCGGCTCCACTTGTCTGGGCATGATTCTGCTGTCATCTGGAGAAACAAGGATTTCCAGGGAAGGGCTGAGGGGCAGCCCTGAAGCCAGGGACTCTCTAGGAGCCTTACATCTCTTGTAAATCCCGGGCTTAAACCCTAGTGAAGCAAGGTGGCCAAGGCTGGAGAGCCGGGGTGAGCGTGCGTGGGAAAGCATCAAGCTTTGCTTTGCAGGAAAGGCAGCGAGGGTGGGAGGGGGGGACGTGGCTTCCCTGGAGCGGGAATGTTTGGCATTTGCTGCACCCCGCCACTCTTCCTCCTTCTCCATGGGGGGTTCTTGGTGGGAGGGCAACGCCTGAGCAGAAGAGAGTTGCTCCACCTCTTTCTGCTGCAGCAGAAGCCAAGCTTGTCCCAGGGGATGCATGTCATCCCTTACAATGAACAGCTTAAACCCCAGCGTGTTGTTGGTCTTGCCTTGGCAGGCTCCCATGCTGTGCTTGCAGCATTTGGATACTGCTCAGCGATGTGGTCAGTGTCTGGGGTGAGGTGGGGATGCCATGGGTCTTCCCAGCTTCCCTGGTTCCTCCGTCGGCATGCTGGAGACCAAAGGAGTTCCTGTTCTTTGAAGTTTATCTA
This sequence comes from Platalea leucorodia, assembly GCF_965183815.1. NCBI lineage: Eukaryota > Metazoa > Chordata > Aves > Pelecaniformes > Threskiornithidae > Platalea > Platalea leucorodia. Next base: position 84,048,381 of record NC_138827.1, on the reverse strand, counting down.
TGATAAGTGTCTTAGCGATGGGTTCAACCTACTTATCGTGCTGGCTCTGCCAAGGAGGGAACAGTTCTGGCTGGTTGTGTCTGCTTGACACTGCTGAAGGGCTTCCCGTGTGCCATGCCCTCCTCTGACTGCAGACCCCGGGGACGGTGAGCTGGTGGGTTGCGTGCTGCTGCCGCTCTTCCCCTGCAGCATCCCAAGCGGGCCAGATTAGAAAGCCTTCATCCTCAGCAAGTGGTACAGCACAAAGATGTGTGCCTCTGCCATCTGAGGTCTGATGTGCAGCATGGCTCAGGGATGTGATGGATGACGCCTTTGCTCCAGCCGGGTATGAGCAGAGGAGCCGAGACGGTGTGTGCGCTCTGCCGTCTCCTTTCTTGGCTGCTGCAGCGAGCCCTGTGCCCAGAGAGGGAGGAGGGGCCCTGGAGGCCTGGGCTGTGGCACGGTGACAGATGATAGTTTCCCTGCGTGTCTGGAGTGTGGGCAGGATGTGGGGTGACACAGAGGATGTGACTCGCTCTCCAATTCCCCCCGAAGAGCAGGAATGTCGTGGCCAGGGTTAAAGGAGAGACTTCTCCCATCCCGTCCCTCTCTGCTCTCCAGTTGGAGTGACCAGCACGGCCCCACGGTCAGCCTGCATTGAGCAGCAGCATCCAGTGGAGTCACAGATGCTGTTCTCCTCCTGCTCATGTGCCACAGGCCTAGAAATGCTGGCATTTTAAGCGTTAAACAGTTTTCTCATTGCTCTTTTGGTGAAATGCAATGCTTTTCATCTGTGTTGTAAAATAAATCCCCCAAAGTCCTTAAGCTTTCTGACATAGGAAGAGGAAGGCAGGGGGGATCCTGTGCTTGTGTCCTGCACGGCTGCGGTGGTCTGAGCTGTCCTCCCTACAGCTTCGCCTGGTCTTCCCTTACTGTCCCACTTCCCCCAGGGACACATGCAGACCAGCAGGGAGTCTCAGGGTCAAGTCTATGGGGAACTACAAGGGCTACCTGAGTTGCCACCATGCGTGCATCTGAGCTGCTTTCTTAGCCCCAAACGGAGGTGGGGAGCAAGCAGCTCTGCCCCATCTCTTTTGCTCTGGCAGCTTTGCCCTGGCTGTGAGTGTGCTGACTGCTTGATGCAACTGGGAAGTGTCTGACTACTCTGCAAAGCCATCAGCTAGTTTGCAGAGTGTGGCCCTTTGCCGGCCATGTGATACTCAGCTGTACAGGCTGTCCTCCAGGTGGAGGGACAGCCGATGGCTCCTTAGTCCTGGTGTAAACTCATGTGTGTAAGCATTCGCAGACAGCGTACATGGGTAAGAAGAGCTGAAGGGATTTGTCTGCAAATGCATCTTTGCAGTGTGGAGCCTGCCTCCTGCAGCAGGTACAGGACTGGTCTGATTTTTGGTTGCACATGTGATTCTCGCCAGCTTTGAGCTCTCGGTTGAAGCTGCCTGGCTGCATCAGTCAGAGATCAGTGTCCCCAGGGAGCCCAGCTTGTGCTGGGCGGGGAGGGCTCGTACATGGCATCCTGGATTGGATTTCTCAACAGCTTGGTTTGGCCTCCCCACGCTCCCTGCAGTTGGGAGAAGGTGGAGTTCCTGTGAGAGAGGAGCGTGGCCGGATGTCCTGGAGAATCCTTCCCGAGACTCCTGTCTGAGATGAGGGAAATGGTTCAGCTGACTTGGATGACGCTGACCGTGAGTGATGTGCTGTCTTTCCAGATAACAGTGAGCTGAGTGCCCGTGTGTTAACAACCCGGGGCTTAGGAAAATGCCATCTTGGAAAGAAATGGTAGATAGAGTGTTGTCTTCTTCAGCAGTGGGGCTGCTCCGTGAAGGAGTATTCCCACCAAGCCTCTCTCCTTCCCTGAGGACCATGTGCTTTGCCAGCTTTCCCTGATGACCTTCTCTTAGTTTATCAAGAATATTGTGACCTCTTAGAAAAGAGGGTCTGGGGAGATTGGGAACAGACAGAGAAACGCTGACTACTACACCCGTGCGGTGTATGTAATGCTCTCTGAGTCAATACCAAGCAGAGCAACCCCTGTCTGTTTGAGTAGTCTATGTAGTTCGGCTAACGAGAAGTACCTCTGTCCTTGCAGGTATCCGTGGGGCTGGTGTAGCATGGATGTTCCTATGTGCAGAATCCTCCATCCCAGCTGCATCTCCCCAAAACTGTTCAGAGCAATAAAGAGGCAGATGTAGGGCGAAAGGGCCCGGCTGCCCTGTTCCGGAGCAGCAATCGTGGGGAAGAAAGCTCTTCTGCCAGAGGTGACGTGAAGAAGTGTCTGGCGGAAGAGAGGGAATCCTGTTAGCTCCCTCCTTAGGGCATTTGTCTGGAGCCAGGCTGCGTGAGCGGCGACCTTGTCGGATCCTATCAGCGGCGCGAGGGTGGGCTGGCGCGGGCGCTGGGTGGGAGCCCCCAGGCGAAGGGAGGCCGGGTCTCCCTGGTCCAGCCTGCAGCTGCCCCGTCGCTGCCTCCAAAACCACCTTGTGCCGCTCTGGTTACACTTCTTGCCTCACTTTTTTTTAACGTAATAATCACAAATGTTTCGCAATTTCTTATTTCCCGTTTTGCTTTGAGGAGAATGTGTGAGCTATTTAAATGTGATCATTAAGACTGAAACTTCTGCGAGTCTGCGTTTCCTGGTTATCCTCCAGTCACCCTAAGCTCTGCAGTTCTGTCTCCTCATTTCCATCTGAGATTGCAGACAGTTCAGCAGTGCTGTAGAGCGAGTCCCAGGAAAAACACCTACGGAGGGCCTGTCTGCCATGCACCGGTTGGCACAGTGTCTGGGGACTCTTGGGTCCCGTCATTATAAATGCAATAATTATCGTAACGACTGAACCAGTGGTGGGCCTCTCGTAGATACAGTGATCAGCCTACTTGATGAGAAGGTGGAAATTCGAGTTAGGACCAGGGCTATGTATAAGTCCTGTTTATTCCTGCTACCTGCGTCTTGAGCCAATGATGAAGATTTGGCTGAATCACACTTTCTGGAAAGGCTTCTTATTTCTGGAGGATCCCCTGCTTTTTGCAGTTTCTTCAAGTGGTTACACAACCTTGTTTTAAAATAAACCCTGCTTCATTTCTAAAGTGTCTGGCAGCTCCATCCATTTTTGGGTCCTACTTTTCTTTTGCTTCATGAGAGTTATTTCGTCCCAGATAACTTCTCTACAGGAAATTATTCTCCAGGACCGAGTTGCCAACAAAGGTGAGGCAGCAGGTAGCAGAGCAGCGGTCTCAGTGCGGCTGGCAGCAGTGGCCTCTCAGCAGGGTTTAGTTAGTCGGGTATGCAGGGACCGAGGGGAGGTTTGCAGCCCATGGTGGGCCACATGCTGCTGCGACCCCCTGCTATCAGTGTCTGGGCTAGACAGGGCGGCCCTAGCTCTGGCAAATCTACATAATGACATTAACATTTTCACAAGTACATTTGCATTACAAGGGATCTTTCAGAGCAACAAAAATGATGTGAGTTCTTTAGATTTTCTCTCGACGGCTTCTTTCTCACACCTCAAAGCATAAGTAAGCAGTAAACTTCCTTACTCCTGTTTATATGTCCCAGACATGCATCAGCTCTTGTTGCAACCAAATGTCCTGGGAGTTTCTGTTCAGCAATTTGCAATCCTCTTTGGGTCTCTGACTTTCCAGAAGACATTCCTCCGTTTGAAGTGCTCCTTGCATTCTTCCTCCTCTGAAGCTGACCTTTCAGTTTGGCTGTATTTTAATCCCGTTTTGTTCAAACAAGCGGACTGTGGAATCCACACTGCTCTGATGGTCTCATCCTTGTGGGTACTTACTGATCTACCAGATGTTGGCATCTGCTAGTACTGTCAGCACTACTTTTGATTTTAGGTCCTTGATGAGCGTACGAAATAGTACTGACCCTGTCTCTGTGGAGGTTTGTTAGGAACTCCCTCAATTAGTCAGGATTTTCCCCATTCATAACAACTGTTTTGGGATCCCTTTGCTGCTGTTTGCTCCTCAAGGGCTGACTTTTATCAGAATACTGCGTTCTGCATGAGCAATGCCACAAGAGTCTATTACTGTCCTGTTTATCTCCTATGCTTGGTTGCTAATCAAAGAACAAAGAAATCTTTTTGACTAGACTTCTTCCCCTGTGTTGGCTGGCACTGGACAATAATTAAAGCTAGAGTATCTTTAAGTTGGAAAAGCTGAGGGCAAAACCTCTGTATTTTCCCTGGGGATTGTCAGACTAGGCAACCCATGGTTACTTGGGATAATTCCGCTATCGCCCTCATTTAGGCTCTGACCCTTCCAGTCTCTTGGAATTTCCTTGGCATTACCAGGCTTGTCAAATATGAGTATCAGCTGGTGAGAAATGTTACTGGGCAGATCTCTGGGAACTCTTGGACCCGTTGATTTTTAAAATGTTTTACGCCCTTTCCATTTACTAATATATGGGAAAGTACTTAAGCACCTCAGTGTGATGCAAGAGGGGTAGTTTCCAGAGATGTTTATTAAAGAAGTATGCCTGTCTCCATCGTTACTCACAATGCTATCATCCCCATATAGTAGCTGGATGCTGCTACTGGCACATGGCTTTGTCCCCAATGATTTTAGAAGCAAAAATAGTGAAACATGGACTCTACTGTCTTTACTATCTCCCAACTTCTTTCTTACGTGGGCTGTTTCCCCCATTTTTCCTCACTTTTGCTCTTATTTCAGGTTGGCTGACAGTGCACCCCAGCTCAGAGGCACCCCACTTGCTTGCTATGTGGTGTTTGAAGGAAAGACACTGAGGACTATCAAATGCTAAGAAAATATCTCACATGAAGAGTTTGAAAAACCTGAGAATACTTTATTAGTGAAATGACAAATAGGGGGAGACATGGCAAAAGAGCAGAAGATAATGGATGAGACAGAGAAGGTGGTTTGAATTTCTCTGTTCCTCCACCTCTGACTGCAAGAAAAAGGGATTTTCTGCTTCACGGGGATGAGACTGATTGATTAAAAAGTGTACATATAATTTACATATAATGTGTGAGTAGATGGTAGAACTCCACATGGCAGGGAATTATTGAAGTCAAGGATGTGGCAAGATGCAAAAAGGCACTGGAAATAAACTCAAATTATGCAGAATAAACATTGCAGAAGGAATACTGTTTCAGGCCTCTCATCTGAGATTTTCACAAACGCATTGCGTAGTGGCTGCTCGGAGCAGAATGCTGGAGCTGACTTCTCTGTGATAGACCGCTGCGTCCTCGTGGCTTCCTGAGGCCCTGAACTCTCCTCTGCGGACCTTGAATGCCGCTCAGCTGTCCATCAGCCCAGCTTCAGCCTTGAAGCCGTTGGCCCAATTTGAGAGAGGAAGGGAGCTGCAAGGAAGCTGCCTCACTATGTATTTGGTGGCAAGAGGGAGAGGAGACCCAAAGCAATGTCCGTGTTGAGGGAAGGGCAGGGACAACTCTTCACTTGCTCAGTTTGCAGCAGCTAGCTGATCAGTGAAGGCTTTGCTGGGGCCAGGCCAGGCTGGGCTTTTGTGTGTGCGGTGTTGTCTCCTCCTCAGGGCTTCTACAGAGAAGATGTGGGAAAGCTGACATTGCTGAGATGTGTCAGGGATGTTCACAGACAGGGAATACACATCTGTAGCTAGCCAGGCTCTGTGAGTAACGTATCCTATGGAATGACTTGGTTTAATTGAAGTTTTAGGTGGGGAAGAGCTAGTAGGGAAGGCATGGAAGTGGTGCTGAGCAACTCCACTGACTTTTATGGACTGAACTTCAGTACGCCTTTTTGAGGCTGGTGAGAAGTTCCCTGGTGGTTGCAAACTCTGTAAGACTATTGCTTTACATGAGGAGGGCAGTGACTCCATTGCCCATGGTGGAATTGCAGGAGGCAGCTCATCTCAAACTGAGCCTGGAGAGAGCTTGCAGTGAAGTCTGGAAGGATGCACACCTGCCTCCTCCTCCTCTCTGTGCACCTTGTGCTCATGGCAAAGGGCAGTGTTGAAGCATGGGAGAACAGTTAGGGGTTCACTCCCTCCAGTCTCATGGTGAGGAGCCAGTGTGGCTGCTGTAGTGGGTAGTTGCTCCTTTGAGAGGAGCAAGAATTACCTTCCAGGACCAGGCATTTCCTGGGGGATATCTGAAGTTGGGAGATGTGCGGGAGAGTGGGGAGAGAGGAGCTGTGCAGTAGCCAAACTGGGGGAGGAGAGAGGAACAGAACAGATGGGAGGGGGAGGCGAAAGAGGGGTGGGAAGCAGTGCACATACATCAGTGACCAGAAGTGACAAACTGCTCTTAGATTAGATGATGTAAAATACACAAACCTTTTCCTGATACTGCTATTCTGCAGAGCTGCTGGCAGACTGAGGGCTTTGCTTTTTAATTAGTAAGGAATGGGGCTGCTAATTGGCAGAACTAGTCTGAGTCATGGGCTCAGCCTGGGCTGCAGCTCTGGAGCAGCAGGACCCACGGCTGCAACTTTGTGCTCAGCTCCATGAGCTGTGCTGGCTTGCAGAGGCTGCCTGGGCTCAGTGGGCTACTGTATGGGGAGCACAGGACCTTCCTGGGTGAAATCCAGTCCCTTTTCGCTCTGCAGCACGTCATCCTCGTGCCTTAGAAGGAGTAGACTTTTGTTTCTGTTATCCCCGCTGCTGTTGCTGTTGCTCTTCCCAGCTGCTCTGTGATGGTTGCTGCCAGCTCAGCTGTTCTGGCTTCTGTCTTGCTCTTACCTGTGGCCTCCTGGGTTGCCCCCTCCCTTCCAGCAGCTGGTCTAGGTTTTGCTGATCGGATATAACCCAGGGACTGGCTGTATGGCTTCATTTCAGCCTGACATCAGAAAAAAATGCAAGGTTGCATTCCTTCCCATATGGGTTTAGGGTGTCAGGGACTCCCCCTCCCCACCATTCTTGTATCCATTAGCTAAGTCTCTTTATATCTGCCCTATCACTTATTCATGATCATCTAGATCAATCTGTTGAAAAGTGCATTTATTGAAACCTGATCCTGGCTTTGTCTGGATTGCAAGGGCCTTTCTAGCCCAATCTCTGCTGCGTGGTTTACAACCACAAAGTCCATTGAGGCTGGGAAGAGAGCTGGCTTAGCACAATGCTGCTTCCAAGCCTAGGAGCATATGGATCCATCGCCAGGAGAAACACAAGGCTTGGATGCCTAATACCCATTGAACAGCCTCAGTGTGCCAGGAGGACAAAGGTATGTATATGTGCAGTACTTAGAGCACCCACAGAGATTTTTGACTTGATTTTTGACAGAAAAACCTTCCATAATGGGAACAGAGTGGACAATTGTGTGCATGTTTCATACACTGGAAGGTGTCTTCCAACGAAAACCACTTTTCCTCTCTGAATAACTCCTGGAAAACTGATGCACCCATCATGGTTGTAGCCCCTGCAAAGCATGTTGCTCTTGGGAGTCGTGCAGGTTTGTGTGCAAGGAGGAATGAGGCAGGTGAGTGCAGTTAGAGAGGCAGCACTGATAACTGTCTCCTCAAATCCTGTACAGCTGGGCAGCTCATTATTGCTTGCACCTGGGAAGAAGCCATTTCCAGAAAAGAGGAGGTCATGGGGAAACATGAAGATTCAAGGGTAGTCCAGACTACACAAGTAAGAGGAGAGCAGGATATGATGACTTGTTTCTGAAGCGTGGTAGAGTTGCAGAGCAGTGGCTTGCTCATGTCAATCCCTGAACGTGTCTCCAGCTGGGCTGGGAGGCTGTGGAGAGGCAAAGGCACCTCCAGGTGCCACAGAGCTCTGTGCCTTGCCCTCTGGAGCTTGCTTTGCCTTCAGTAGCTGGATAGCTGATGAGGATGGTGCACCCGCTGATAGCTATGCACTCTGCTTTAATGCATGAGTGCTTCGCTTTTGCAGTCAGGGTTGTGCCCTGCTTGTCTGCCTTTACACCCTTTCCCTGGGTACAGTGTACAAGATCTCCCTTATCCTTTCCCTCCTGATGCAGAATGCTGTATCAGCTGAGATGCAGATACAGGCATGTGAATACAAGAGAGAACTCCTGGTATCAGTCACGCTAAAAAAGGCACAGAGGGCCAAAGAAATCTGTGGCTTCAATTGCTTTCTTGATATCATGGATACCAGGAAGTGTTATTTATTTCCAAGTCTAGGACCCCAAAGTGCCAGGTGTTATGTGAACAGAGAAAAATGACATTTTAAAGTTTACTGTCCACAGTGGAAGCCACCATGGTGTGAGAGTGAGGCAGTACTGATGAAACAGTACTCTCGGTATGCAAGTAACTTTATTTTCTAAATTATAACCCCATGTTATGGGATCAGTTTTCAGGATTGTGCTTTGCTATGCACTTTGTGGCAAGGCCAGTTCACTGATAGACTGTCACTGCCACAGGAATGAGGATGCTGGTCTCTGAGAGTTCATTTAACATCCGAGTGACCTACCCTTGGTACAGGAACTCTGGTACATTACTTCTTTATTCTTTCTTTCAGTACCTGCTGTTGTTGCTCCACTTAAAAACAAAACAAATGCCTTAATAAACTCCTAGTTAAAAGAAGAATTGGGAGGGGGTGAGTTATTCTGATTATAAGGGGCTCAAGTTAACTGTATCATCCATATTCAGCCAGCTTTATTTGATGGAAAGTGGTTGCACAAAATCATCACTGCTGTTCCTTAGCTGTCTTTTAAGATGTTCTCTCCAAATCAGTGATTGCTTGTTGCTTCATTTTGTTAAACTGTTTTGTGTCTGGATGTGGGTGAGACCTTCTCTATCCCACTTTGAAAATTGAAGGATTTTTACTCTTGTGCTGGGAGAGCGGGGGTTTTCCCATCATCTCTGGTGCCTGTGGGAGCTGGGACCCACCAGAGCTGGCAGGTCGCTGCTCTGCAGTGCTCTGCTGGGCCGTCCTCTGCTTTGCTGCCCTTGCTTCTCCTATGGAAGTGCAGCCCTGCTGCCTGGCAGTTCTTGGAAGTTTTCTGCTCAATTTAATCCTTTCAACTGATCAATGAACTGTGTGGTATTGGGGGAGAGGGGAGTGATGTGAGGGCAGTCTCTTTGGTGTCACCATCTGTTTCTGTATTTAGTCAAGGCTCCTTGGGGAATTTCATGTTTAGAAAAAAGGGCTGATGGAAGGAGATGCACTAAAACAAACTCAGTCTTTCAGGAAATGGGGGCTATGCTGGGCAGAAGTTACAATAATTATTTGCTCTGTGGTTCCTATCCTGCCAGTGTTAGCACGATGTTCCTTTTGGAAACAGCATAAATGGGTGCAGTTATTCTACTGGGCAGAGGCAATTGCTGTTGTAAAAACAGCTACAACTTCAAAGTAAACTGAAGTAAGTACTTCTGGGCAGCTGAAATGCCACAGTGCCTGGGAGTTTCATCGTGTTGCCTTCTGCTCCTTAGCAGCACACAGAAGGATCTGCCGTAAGTCTGTAGGTAATGGTGCAATATTGCACGAAAGAACTAGGTCTCCTTTTGGCAGTATTTGTTAATACTTTTTCACATGGACTTCTGCTGGGAAAGGGGTCTGGGTCAGTCTGGACTTTGTGATAATTTCTAGGTGTTGAAGATACCAGAGATCTCATTGTCCGTCTCCCCTCCTTTTACCTCTAAATGGTACCTAATAAATAACAGTGTTCATGCCCGTGGAGTGTCTCTTGTGTGTCAGATTATTAACTACCTCTATCTCCAAACTAATTTCCGAGCTCAAGGAGTGGAAAGTCCGCGTAAGCCAGCCCCCCTGGTTTGCAGGGACAGACGACGTAGGGTCCTGTGAGCACGGCACGCTCCTCATGCTGAGCGGGGTGTGTGTGTGTGTGCTTGTGTGCGTGCCGTGGCATCGGGGTGCAGTGTGTGCGGGAGGGTGCAGGCCTGGCTCCTGATCAAGCGGCACTTGCCTGCAGGCTCTCACCTGTGTGCTCCTGGGTTACTGGGGTCTGAAGGCATCGGAATGCACTGTTGGGAATAAGTATTAACAATAAGTGTATTAGAAAAGGTTTGCTTTCATCCCGCTGTTGGGAACTCCAGACACAACTTTGCTGTTTTATGACTCTCTGCTTTTGATACCGTGATGGTAGTAGGAGCCTTCGGTGAAAATAGCAAAAAGATCTTTTGCTAACACATGTTGCTGTTCATACGTTTGTGCGGAATCATCAGAATGCGATTTGGGAAATGGATGATTTCTCAACAGCAATGTTTTGCCCAAATGCCTCGAGACGCTTTGTCTCAAGCATCAAGAATTTCAGAAAATGTAAGAGGATGTCATGAAGAGCTCTAATACAGTTCCTCAAAATCTGTATTCAATGCATTGCTTACCGACTCTCTGGGATCTTGAAACTTGAATCTGCAGCATAAGAAAACATTTCTTTCTATTGCTATTGCTCACTGGCCATGAGGGTGATCTTCACACGCCATCCTTGGGTTTAGGTACTGACCAGATGCACTGGTGCTTTTCATTCAGTTGGTGCGGGGAAATTAATCTGTCTGCTGTGGAAACTCTAAAGCAGAACACAGCAGCAAAAGTAGAATTATGTAGGCTTTTTAAAATGTCATTAAAACCAGTTCCTTTATTGGGAGGACTGGAGGTTGGCCAATAGACATATCTTCTACAGTAAGGAAAATCCAGGGTACTAAAGTGTTTAAAGTGACTAAAGTAGTTTAAAAAAACCCACCTAAACTAAAATAAATCATTAAAAATAGAATTAGTGTTCCACATTCTGGATAACGTAATATAGAAATACTGTTGCATCTCTTCAAACATAATAAGCCTATAAGCAAAGAGCTAATGGTGCTGACGGGTTTAAGAGGCTAGGAAGGGCTTTTATAATCAATAACTTAGGGGCAGAAAACAAATTAAGAAGAAAGTAGGTCTATGAATCGATGAAAAGCAGGATGGCCTTAACGTTACTCAACAGTTCAGCACTTTGGCTTTTTCTCAATACTTATCTAAGCAGAGTTGATGTGATTTCTATGGAAAGACATGGAACAGATTAGTTTGCAATAACTGAAATGCAGTGTGAAGTTATGCCTAATTCTGCGTAATTGCAGGCCATGCTCTCCCTGATTTACCTTCATGCTCCTGCTCTTACCCTTGTGCCAGGTCCCACAGTCAGGCAGGGCAGAAGAGGCCAATCCAGCAAACTCATTTCCCCTGCACCTTTTTTGGTAGGTGAGCTACGAGATCTGTTTGCCCTGCCGATCCGTGCATATATGTTACCAGCAGTCTGCCTTTGTGCTCAGGGTTGTTTTGAGAGACACTGAGCAATTTAAGATCCTGTAGTGTGTGTGAAACGGTATATACATCAGGGCCATCAAATATACATCAGTGTATATATACATCAGAGAAACACTCAAGTCATGTCATTTACCCAAGGAAACTCGTGCAAGAGAGGCAAACAAAGCTCTGTGAAGCCTACTTAGCTGTTGCTGATGATTTCTGGAAGCATTTTGACTTACAATGATGTGTGGGTGTATGAAATTGTAAACATGCTTTATTTACATGTTCTTTTATTATTATAACATGACTTCTAATGACCGGCTATTCTAAATTGAAAATATTTAGACAGTCAAACCCACTATTCTGCATGTTTGTGTCTTTCCATGACTCTTTCTATAAAAATTCATGTTTCCTTACGTAGGTTTCCTCATGAAGCTGATTAAAGCTGCTTTTTCTTCCTCTCATGTTATGTTAAAAAAAATCAAAACCAGTTTCTCTGAAAATCTAAGTAGGACTTGCTTAAAAATTTTAAGCAGCTGTAGCTTGGAAGTAGCCTCTGAATGCTGCCGCTTCCCCCAGCTTTCCTTGGGTGTTCGCACCCCCTGTGCAGATCTTGCAGGCTCCAGTTCTTTCTAATGGGAGGTCTTCTGGTTCTTGCAGGGTGCCAGGGTGTGGCTGCGGGAGCAGGACCAGCTGCAGCCATGCACTGTTGGCTCATGTGCCGATGGAAACGTGCTCTTCACCTCCGATTATGGCGCGGTAAGTGAAGTCTGCATGAGGCTGTAGCCTATCCCGAGGTGCAAAATGTACTTCTTGGTCTTGCATGACCTTCATGCTAAAAAGAAATGCATCAATTGAAATGCTGCAATTCTGTCTGAAAAGTGACCCAGCCCTGCCACAATACAGGCCAACGGTCTAACAAAGGTTAAAAAAGAGAAGATTGTTCTCTTTCTTCTGTTCATTTGCCTGCCCACCTCATTTTGCTTGAGTTTTTTTTGTGCCACCTTGGAAGGAGTTGCATTAACAGACTAGCAAAACCATTATATTGGCAAAATGCTCCTAGGAAGGAGGCAGCTCCACCAGCTCAGCAGCCCTTTCTGCCAGGATGTGCTTCTTGCAAGCCCTGCTGCCGTGAGGGCTGTTGTGCTCACCACCGTCTGCTTCAGCAGCTTTTGCCATCAGCCCGTTGGGTCAGGGGCAGGTGGAAGTGAGCTCCTTGTGTCAGTCAGCAGCGTAAGTGCAGCAGCTATGCCTAGGACAGTTCAACAAGGCAGCTGAGCTCCTCTGAGAGCAGAGCTCTCTGCCAGCGATAGGGACAAGCCTCTTTCCTGCCCTGTTTCCCACCCTGTGCTCCTTGTGGTTCCCTGGCATGCCTGCTGCAGTGCTCATGGAGTAATATGGGTAGGAAGGGACCTCTGGGGATCATCCAAGTTCTCAGTGAGTCAGCTCAGCTCCCTAACCCTGGGAAAACTATTCACTGCCTTCACCGGGGTTCTTAGAGAGTCAAACTGGTGCCTGGGCTGGGAGGAGGATGGCGAAACAGGCAGGACTGTGCCCTCCAGCAGAGAACAATTAGATCTGCTCAGCTGTTTTGGGGAACCCTGCTCTGCAGGCAGCTTCTTTGTTACAGAAAATTGGACAGCTTTTTTTCAGCCTCTTACCTGGCAAACAAAGGAGGGCACAGGGGGAAAGGGGATTTAGGACTCCAGCTTGTGGAGAGTCAGTGGTAGGACTGTCATATTTTTCAGTCTTTATTTGTCAGCGCTAGATTTCAAATCATCATTCTTTTTTAAAGAGACTGATTTGTTTCTCAGAGACAGAAACTCACCTAGCAGACACATAGGTTTTCCATCTGGTTACTCTAGTCTCTTAAATCCTTTCTTGAGGAGTTGGCTTGTTTTGGGGGTGCTGGATAGTCACTAGCCCATTTTAAGAGATCACAGAGGCATTCATCACAGGTAATGCAGCAGCCTGTGGAGGGTGAACAAACGGCGAATCCTTCCGTGGCTCTCCCAGACTTGTTCCTGTCTCTTCTGATATGCTGCTGTGGCCTTGGAAAATCCTCCAAACCCACCTGGCACCTCTGAGAGGACACCAGAATTTCCACCACAGAGCCTGCTGCGTGGGTGCACCCACTGCCAGCCTGTGTCTCTGCTAGAAAATGTGCACAGGATAATGCTGGGTGGAGTCACAGGTCTAAAAAGGCTGGATTTTTTTTTTTTTTCCCCTCCACAAAAGAAGAAACCACTAGGCTGAAGCAGCATGTGCTTTATGGCTTATGCAGAAAAAGCACACAGTGATCATTCAAGGGCTTGCTTTATTCCGTGCGCTCCACAATGGCTGTCCTATGTGCTTCCCTCACCTGCCGCCTTTATTGCTTGATAACTGTAGGAGGGACTGGCTGTCTTACGCCAGGTGAAAACTCAGGCGAAAACATCTTCATTTTACGTTGGGCTGGATGGTTCAGTCGATCCCTCTGATATTAGGATCCCTAAATCTAGTATCCTCATGTTTTCTGTGGCCCAGCATCCCTGCAGCTCTGAGGTAAGAAGCCCGGTCTTATGCTTCAGGCCTTTTGCCATTTGTTTTCACTTCCTTAAAAACACCTCAAGCAACAAATCCATCAGAAATGTGACTTCCTGGGAGGAAAGGAGGAGCCGACGTGAAACACAAGACTGGAAACCACAGTCCAGACAGACCAGGCAAATGCTTTATGGATAAACATAACTTAGATGCTGAGTGGGAGCTTTGCTCCCGTGCTCAGGGTTGCACTAATGGATAGATTTGAGGTTGAGGAGGAATCATTTCTCCCCTGCTCAGTCTGGCTTCGTTGGCAATCCTCATCTTGGCTTGTCTGCCGGTCAGGTTTTGCTTTATTCCTGACCATTGCAGGGGCTTATAGAGGGTCCTGCTCATTTTGTCCTGACTGTGGGCTAAATCTGAGACAATCAGTTAATCACTGGGGAGAAAGTAGAAATCATTGGCTGTGTTTTGAGGTACCTGTGTGGTATTTGATGGCTTGGTTGTAGTTAGACTAAAAGTTGATAGTTTTTCTTCCCAAATAATAAAGATCTGCTTATTAATGCCTATAACTTTCTGGTTAAGTATTAACTTGTTGGAAAAGAGGTATTCCAGAGGCAGCTCTGCTGCGTGATCGGTTTGTGTTCTCACTTGCTTCAGGCAAAATCAGCCATCGTATTCAGCTCAGTAGTGCTAGCTGCTGAAGCCAGCCTGGCTCACCTCACCTGGTGCAGGATGGTGGGGAGGATGTTCCTCCAAACTGCTCTCCTGGCAGATTGCTGGAGGGGTCCAGAAGCGAGCAGTGGGGTAACAAGAGCCTCTTTACTGGGGTGGCTGGAGGTGGGAAAGGGCCTGGATCAGTGCAGCACCTTGCAAGTGGAGGTCATCATGTCTGGGTCGTGTTTGTATCTCAAACCTCAGAGCTCCTCAGGGAAAGGCCCTTTGACACAATCTTGGGAACAAAAAAGCCCATGTCTGTCTGCGGGACCATGGATGAGCCCTGCAGCCTGTTGGTGATACAGAGACTAGAAACTCGTGTCTACCCTAGAGGGCAGAGGACAGATTAAAAGCCAACTCTCTTCCAGTGCCAGGGAAGGCCTGAAACCTCTCTCCTATGCTACATGTGCTCCTATGCTAATAATTTACTAATAATTTACTCTTGCATTTAGGCCCCCTGTTGCTCTTCAGGGTCCCATTTTCTCCTGTGTTGTCTGCAAGAGCAAGTATACAAGCTCTGACCCATCACAGTTATTTTTCATGTATAGCAGCCTCTTGGCACAGGTGCTGCCAACTGCCTGGTATCTTTTAGGACGCTTGTCCACTGAGCTTTTTCCCTAGGCATTTTCTTGATGGTTCTCTTTTGGCCTAAATGGCCACAAGTGCTGACAATGCAGTGGTAAATGAGTAAGTGCCAGGCAGATGTAAGGAAAGATCACGTCATACCATTTTGGACTTGTCCCCTTCCAAAAGTTGTCCAAGTCAGCAGAGAAAAGAGAGCTAGGGTGGTTTGCTGCCTCATGGTTTGAAAGTGCTGTAGTGGTTTTGCTCCTGACAGAGTCCAGCTCATGTTGTGCATTTGCAGCTTGCACTCTCCCGTGAATTTAGTTGTCCCATTCTCCCTTCCTGCTCCCTCTGTTGTGGAAGTGCCTGAGGCCTCTGCTCTGAAGAAGAAGAAAAAAAAAAAAAACCCAAAATGTTATGTGGTTTTTTTTGGTCCATGCTTGCAGAGTGGGGGTCCTGCTGCTGGCAGAGTCCTACCTCTCTGATATCCAGCTGCAGAAGTGGTGCAGAGAAGATCAGGGAGGCCTGGAGAGAGCCTGTGTGCTGGATGGGACTGTTCATGAATGTGAACTATGTATTTTTGAAAGACCCTCGGCTGGTGAGAAAATCAGGCTGCAGGGCAGCCTCCCAGTGGAAGAGACCGAGTCCTTGTCACATTAGGTGTGACTGGGCAGACCTGGGGCAAACACATCTGGGAAAATGAGCCTGCTTCTCCTCCCCAGCTCCTTCCAGGAACAGAGCTGTTGCTTCCATTGTGCACGCCTTTGCAGGCATCGTGGGGGTCTTGTGAAGGGATCCTGCGCCAGGTCATTCCTTTCCCACAGTGGCGCGGGTGCAGGCTGGGAGCTGCGAAGGGGCGCTGGCTGGGCGCCTGCGACGCGCTGCGGCAGCGAGCGCCCCGCGGGGACTCGCGAGGGTGGCTCGCCGGAGGGGGCAGGGTGACCTCCTTCTGTCTTCAGCATGGCTGGCCTCTCCCTCGCAGTTACGGCAGCCTGGGGACTCCAGGAAAGCAGGCAGGAGAAAACAGCTAGATCAACGCTATATACATCGTGGGCTCATTCTCTGTGGGGTCAGTCAGTTTCTTGGTGGCACCTGGGAGGGCTGAGAAGCAGGAATGGAAATGAGGTAGAGACCAGAGTCCTGGAAGAGAAGGAAAAGCCCAGGTTTCCTTGGATGGGTTACTGCGGGCCAGTTTGCTTCTCCAGGCTGCCTGTATGAAGTCCCCCATCTGTCTTGGGTCTTACCATCTAGCACAGCTTGGGATATGGCACACGGTTGAATCCAAGAGTGGGAAGCAACTGAAATAACTTTTGTGAAATGCCAGCATCGTGCTTGAGGAGGAGGAAAGGAGGGCTGGGATGTGGCTATGGTGGAGGGGAACAGTCACATAATCTCAGCTGTGTTGAAAGGGGGTGAAGAAGATGACCCGATAGCTGAAGTGTGGGTTATTGAGGAGGAGGAGGAAGCTCTAGCAGGAAGAAGGATGCAGCAATTGAGGCAAGAAGAGTGCAATTGCATAGAGAGAGAAGTGGGCACTTCCCAGAGCAGTGATAGAAGTTAATAGCTATCACTGTACAAACACTTTGAAAGCTGCATCATGTACGTACATGCCAGCATGCACCCAGGGTGTCACTACTTTGTTTGGCTTCTTATCTGCTTTTCTTTCCTTTGCTCTTGACATGACAGCCTCTCCCAGACACTCTCTGGCTGCTCCTATGGAGAGTGCAGGGCCAAACCTGGAATGCGAATAAACTTTGCCTCAACCTCCCCACACTCGGAGATACGATCCCACCTGTGTTTTTGTGAAAGACCGTTCCTGGTTTCTTGGGAGCAGCTGCCAGCATTATTCACAGTCACGAGTGCAGTGTGTAATACCTGTCTGGCCTGGCGTACCTGGAGGCTGGTGCCCTGCTCCTGCTAAGGGCACTTCAGTAACAACCAAGTAACCTTGCATTGATCTGTCCCTGTCAGTAGTGAAGGTGAGAGAGTGACTCAGTAGCAAAGGAAGGGAGTGTGCTGTATGGTTTCGGGCCAGAGAGCTCAAATAGGTAGGAACAGGAACAGAGGAGCAACTATAAAAATAGGGAGCGGATCTGTGCCTTATTCATTTCCTTTTCCAGTGCTGCAGTATAAAGCTGTGGAAAAGGGCATGTTTCTGGTAGAAAATCAGACCACGTGCCCAGGTGTCATGCGCTTATTTGTCCTTCTCCCCATTCTTCCAGGTATTCCAGTACCCCAAGGCCTCCCTTTCCAGAGACAAGGTCTTGCCCATGCACCAGACCAGCGTTGATGGGGTAGAAGACATGTCCATGCTGGGAGATCTGCATGAAGCTGCCATCCTGCTTAACCTGCACCAGCGCTACCAACAGGGTAACATCTACGTAAGTGCTCAAGCTGGGCCACATCCCTTTTGGCTAATGATTTTTCTTTAGCTTTGGGGCTGCCACTTTGCATGTGAAATACTGATTTTTAGCCTTGTTTCCTGAGCATCGTTTCATGTGGATAAAAAGGGAGGTTTTTGCTGCCTTGCCAGCTCCATCAGCCCTGTGAGATCCTCCCCCTACCAGAGGGGCCTCTTTGCATCTACAGAAGAACTTCCAAAACATGAACATTCACCTCTAGGCTTTGTGGTAATTGGGCAGCTCTGTATCCTCCATGACCATCCGTGTTTTACAAGCTGGCATTCACGTTTCCCAGATTCCCCGTTACTGCTGTTCAGAGGTTTATATGGCCAAGCAGACTGGAAAGTGCAGTGTACACAGGTTGTTGCTAAGTATCCCTGGTGATCCAGATAAAGCTACTGCTTGACAAAGCTAGGAAAGCAAACCCGTTGCCTAATTCTTCTGCTTTTACATGCTGCTGTGCCTTTTTTGAGTTGCTTTGCTCTCCTTGCACAGATGAATACTCAAAGCATCTCCTGATTTCCCTCTCGGGGCCCTCAGGAAGGAGGCAAGCGTCAGGAAAGGGACTTGTGAAGGAAAGCACACCTGGGATGAGGCATCCCCGGAGCGCTGGGATGGCAGCGTGCCCCGCGGAGACTTGGAGAGGACTAGGAGGATGTATTACAAAGACTGCCTTACCTTGCTCTACCCTTACCTTGCTCGTCCATGCTATGTGCACCCTGAGTTTTTCAGATTATGACAAGAAAAATGTAAATCTCTATCTGTGTTGCGTAGCAACTGTTACCAAGGCAACCAAACCATATGCACCTGTATTCCAGGAAATGATCAATAAAGTGACCCCATTTCTGAACCGTCTCCTGCACCGCCATGCAGAGGAGACCGCAAATTCTCTTTTTTGTTGCTGTAGACCCCCTCGCCTGTTGCCTGTCACCATAGCCTTGTGACCCTGTGGCAGTACCCACGTGCACGCACTCTTTCGATGGCCCTTGTCCTTGCTGCTCTTCCTGACCTGTGTTGGACGCGTGCTATGTGTTTGTGCAGCTCCTTGCCCATTTGGGTATATTCCTCCTGTTTCCTCTTCCTCACACTTTGAAATGAGAGGCAGGATTCTCTCCCTTTTCAGTCTGTGCCTTGCACCAGAAATGCCACAACACCAGCACTGTGGCAGTGTCACGGCAGCTGCACCTCCTTAAGCCTTTCCTCTGGCTCTGATAGGTCATTCCTTCTCTTTAGCACTAGTTCTGTGGCTTCTCCATCCATGTGTAAAGGTACTGAAAGTTTAAATATGATGTAATTTTTTTGCCTGTGCGTGGTGCACGAATGTCAGCCGTGCACCTCAGATCTGAATTTCTGGGAGATTTATGAAGGGGCCTGACTTCTGTAATATGCTGAGCACTGGGAAGAAACCCTCAGTGAAGGATTGTAAGCCCCTTCTTGACTGGGACTGTATCTGGGTATATGTTTGTGCAATGTCTGACCTGGGGGACACCAAACTGGATAAGTGCTGTTTTGCATTTCTGCAGTGCAGACATTAATATTGCAGTTACCTTATCATTAACTACTAGTTTTTGCCGTAGCCCTGCTGCGTATAGTTTTCAGTTAAGCAGAAATTGAGAATGTCGGCTGTAGTGCCACCTAATGACTTGCAGAGATCTGTGAATACCATGAATGTTGCAGGGGTTGAGTTCATTTAACATCATTCTCTGTGGTCTCCACAGGGAGAGCATAGTAAGCTGAGGTTGCAGATGAAGCTGTACTGAGAGCAGTTATGCCTATCAGTCAGGGCCAGAAATATTTGGAAGGAAATCAGAGAGATCAGAAACAGGTGAGAAATATCATCATTTTCTGGGAAACAAATTCACCTGAAGGAATGGGTAACTCGGAATACTGGTAACTAATATTACAAATAATAATAATAAATAAATAATAATAAAAATAATGAGGGTATGGAGAACGGAGAACATGAAGTGGACAACTGCTGTGAAAAAGGGCAGTGCAGTTCTGAGCTGTATGCCTGGAGGCATCCTACCATGAGCTCCTAAAGGGGATCCTTTCTGGTCAGGGAGTATAGGCAGCAATACCGATGTGTAACCCCTAATTAACGTGCTACAGGAATAGTGACAATCTTAACAGTACCTTTTGTTTTCCAAAGAAACACTATTCAAGCTCTACCAAACTGTTTACGGAAATTATGTGAGCACACCAACAGCCTGCAGCATTTAAGAGTGTGTCTTCCCCCTTCATTCCTGCAATTCCCGTATCCCTTAATAAAAGTAGACCCAACATAATGTGAGTGATGTATAAATGAGCCAGGGGCTGTACTGCCACGTTCTGTGCTGTCCCTAGCTCTGCCATGCCTAACCACCCAAGTAGGGTCTATTGTCTTGAGAAGTAGACATGCCACATGTGGCTTGTTGTGCTCTCCAGAGTTCTCTGGGGACGGTCACTCCTTGCTAATAGAGTGGCTGGTATGTACATGGTTGGTGCACAAATGCTACTGCTATTAAAAATTGTGGATAGAAATTGTCTATAAGGTACTGCAGGTGATGAGGAGACTGCAGCTGGGAGATGGAAAAGTTTCCTAGAAACACCTTTGAAAGAGATGGCTGTACTGGAAGAAGTTCTAGAAGGGGCTGCGGCAGGAGCTCAGTTCCTTGGGAGGGCTGAAACTAGAGTGGGAAATGCAAAATGAAACATCCGAGAGGAAAAAAATGCTGTGAAGGTCTGGGAGAAGTGTTAGGATGGACATCTCTCTCTGGCAGTCTCTGGACAATGTCTGTTGCTCAGCTGGTTGTACAGTGCTTTTTCCCGATCCATGTTTTCTCTCTCAGTGCTTTCCCATTTCCTCCCACCTGTCTTGCCAAAGATCATCTGCTTGCTTATTGCTTTCATCACCAATGAATTATATTTCTGCCCACAAAGGTCCATGTCAGAGGGTCCTCAGGACTTGTTCCATGCTAGCCTGTTCATACCAATAATGCAATTAGGCCTAGGTGATGGGTTTTTTTCCCCCCTGATGATCTGCGACTGCTGCTTTAATAAAAGAGTCTTAGATATTTTGGTGACTACAGCATCTTAGTCTGGCTTCTGGCTTCAGGGCTCGGCATTGCAGTATGGCCCCAGATTTCATTTGGCAGGGAGAAAGCATGCGTCTTTCTTGTCATCGAGTGTTTCGTTTACAGCTTCTCCAATGGGTGCATGCAAATCTTTGTATATGTATGTGGTGACTCGTAATTCATGGTTTGGAAGTAGTACTAGATGTTGTCCCTGGCCACAAAGCCTGGCACCTCCTGCGGCAATCTAAGTGTCTCCTCCGTCACCCCTGCTGAGAATGGGTGTTCCTGGAGTCGAGCAGCCCAAGATGTCCCTGTGAAGGAGGCTACCGCACCAGCAGTAGGATTTAAGCTGGATGTTGACCGTATTACAAAGCCATTGTTAGGAGAGAGGTGGCACCATTGCTCTGAACTGCAGCTCTGAGAATAACTGGATTTGAGCTGGTTGGCTGAACCGAAAAAGTCATGCCCCAAAAAACAAAATGCATTTCCTTCTGACTTCACAAAAGAATATGTTTGAAATTCAATATTAGGCTTTGGGTATTTTATTTTAAACCTTACTAATTCTTTTCCTGAACTGTGAGATTTTAAAAATAAATATTTTCAAAATAAAATGTTTAGAAAATGTAGAAATGTTTTGACTTGAAATCCTGAGCTTCATCTTCAGCTGTCAATTTTGATTTGGCTTACCAAATGATTTAAGCTGCTCCAAACAGCATTTTTCAGCAGAAAACCGATGCGCTTTAGTGGCTCTTTGCACACGTGTGTGCGTGCGTGTGTGTCTCTGCGTCCCACCTTTTTGTTCAGGAGGTGCTTGAACCCTGCTAAGCCCCCTCCACTTAAGACTGTGGATAGGGGCACTGTCCTGACACTCCTTCAGTCCCGGCTCTGCTTTTCAGCTTCAAGCACAGTGCAAGGTAGCTGGATATGAAGATGGCTTCATGTTTTTAAATTGTGTAAGCTTAATTTAGCAAAGACAACAGACTAAGAACATTTTATTGTAAAGCAGTGAAATTGAGACTGCCCCATCCATACCCAGTTGTGCGGCCTCTGTCCTGGGGTTTGACATTCTTTGCCAAATGGAGGAGCTCTCTGCTGAAGCCCAGCTTCCTTATTTAGACTTTCTCCCTTCACCATGAGTTATTTCAGGGTTCGGATTTGTCATGATTTTTTTTTTCAGGAGCTTTATTTCCTTGATGTGTTTTGTTTTCTCCCCCTAGACAAACATTGGTTCCATCTTGGCATCAGTAAATCCCTACAAACCCATCCCTGGTCTGTACAGTGTGGATGCCATAGACCTGTACAGACAGCACCGCCTGGGTGAGCTGCCTCCCCATATCTTCGCCACCGCTAATGAGTGCTACTGCTGCTTGTGGAAGCGTCATGACAGCCAGTGTGTTCTGATAAGGTTAGAAATGGGAGAACCGGCTACTCCCTGACTGCATTACACACCTTGCTCCTGCTGCTCCATTTGCAATGACAGCTGCCTAAATATCCACACCATCCTACCCTACCCTTTGCCTGACCCCTGCTTGCCTCAGTGGAGATGCTATGTGTTTATTCCTGGAGATCGCTTCTCTGCTGCGGGTGGGGCGGTCATTAGCTCAGTCTGTCCTGGATTTGTGAATGGAACGTATATCTTTTCTTTAACAGTGGAGAAAGTGGAGCGGGAAAGACTGAGAGCACCAAGTTGCTGCTGAAATTTCTGTCAGCCATGAGCCAGACCTCCCTCGGGGCCCCTGCGTCTGAGAAGAGCACTCGCGTGGAAGAAGCCATCCTGGAAAGCAGGTACGGTCACCCCCCTGGGTGCCGCGTGTCCTGTCCCGCAGAGGCCCGGCAGGCCCGCGGACGCCGGCGTGCTGGGGCCGCCTGCCTTTGGCGGGGGCACTGCCTTCTGCACGGTGGCCGCTTGAGCCGGGCCACAGATGGAGCCGAGCCTGGGCAGCGATGCTCGTGCAGCTGAATGGTGTCACGTCAGGGAAACGCGGAGGTCGCGGTCTCGCCGGGACACCTCACGCTGGCTGCTCTCCCAGCTGCTTGTGGATCAATTGGGCTTCTTTCCAATAGCAGTGCAGGGTGCCTGTGGCAGCCGGAGAATTAACGCTCTAGCCAAGGCTGGGATTTCTCCTTCCTTCCGTAATTCATCGTCCACGTCCGCCCGGCTGCACCCTTGAGCTCACCCGCTCATCACTGCGCTGTGCCTCTTCCCAGCTCTCAGGCCCACGTCTCTCGTGGCAGTGGCTGGAGGGGACGTGGGTGACGTCCCTCCCCGCCACAGGGATGGCTGTCCCAGGTCGTCCCCGTCTCCCACAGCTCTCAGTTGTGGCTGTGCTCGCAGTGAGTCTCCATCACTCTCTGACTCCTGGTCTCCTCCTGTAGCACCCGCTCTCCCCTGGCCTCCGTTTGTTTCAGACCACCGGTACGTCTCGCCCTCGGAGGTCCTGTGGGCCGCCCGGCAGCTCTCTTGCTGTCCAGGCAGGTGATTTTAAGGAGAAACACGCGTGGGAGCTGTAAGGGGCACGAGCGAGGAGGTTTGCCGGGGGGCTGCAGCAGGGCCTGTGTGGGAGGAGGCCCTGTGCCGGTCAGAGCCGGTCTCGGCTGGAGCAGGCACCAGGGAACAGCCACCACCCACCAAAACCTTGCGAAGGCATCAGGCAGGCAGGGAAGTGCATGGCGGCCGGGTCAAACACCTTTGGGAAGGAAACCGGCAGCCATGAGGGGATGGAGGAGCGCTCTGTGGGGCTCTTCATGCCAAAGGAGGTCCTGACACCCCTAAGGGACCGTGACCCATGCCAGGGCAGGGATGCCCCTGAGGGACCATGGCCCGCCCCAGGACCATGGCCCATGGGTGACCCATGCTGGAACAGGGGCACCAAGGAAAAAAAGCGTCGGGAAAACTTGAAGAAGCCAAGTGCGGCTGAGGAAAACCAGTAAGAGGCAAAGAGCAGAAGAGAAAACGAGGAAGCAAAGAGCGACAGAAGGGAGCGGTTATGTGTGGGACCCCAGCCTCCTGTGCTGCCGCTGCCTTGCGGGGGGAGTTGCGAGGGACTAGTTGTAACCTGAGGTAGAAATGGAAGCCGAGGCTAAGAAAGGGGAGCAATAGGTGTTTGACGTCAGGTAAGCCTTGGGAAGAAGGAGGAAAGATGTTTACTTAAGTGTCTGTTTTCTCAACACCTGAATCCACAATCAGAAGTTTCTCTTAATTAGCAATAAATAAAATTAAACAAAAATTTCCCAAGGCAAGACTGCCTGGAGGACCTTGCTGGGGGTCTTGCAGTTCGGTACCGTCAAGGGCGAGGCTGGAGGTTGGTCCCAGTTTGAGCCTGTGATAGCTGCAGAAACCTCCAGAAGAGTAAATCAGATGTCTGCAACAGGATCTAGTTGTGTAATAAGCTGGAATCCTTCGAACCATCTGTGTAAAACTGACTCTCACGCAAGTGGCATATTTCAGGGCCAAGAGAGTAGAAAGAAGGAATGTTTCCTGGAAGATGGTGATGCAAAAAAAAGTTACCAGTAGCTGTGGTGAAAATAGCCTAAGCAAACATGCAGTGTCTAACGTGGCAGCTGCAAGAGCATTGCAGTTTTTAGGATCCTTATAAGCAGAGCAGCATTGAGCAGAAGGGTTGCTGCCTTTGGACCCTGTGCTTGAGAGGCTGTTGTTGGATGATTTATCCTGTGCAGGTGTGCATATTTTACCAGGGACATTGGCAAACTGGAAAAAGCTCTTAAGTGCAATACAGTCAGGACTCAAGATGTGCAAAATCTGCTTTAAGGCAAGCGGCTTAGAAGGCTCAAGCCCACTTGGTGGCTAAGTGGTAACTTGACTGTGATCCAGAAAGCTTACGATGGTAGGTAGGTGATTCCTGAGTCTGCAAGATCCCACAGCTGTGAGGTGAAGTGGAGTAAGAGCTCATGACTCGTTTTGTGTACATCTCTAATGCTACGTGAGCTACCGTGATGCGAGTGCAAAATAACTTGGTTTGTCACCTTTTCCCTGAAGAAGAGAAGCTGAGGGCCTGGCCCAGACCCAGAAGCTGCTGCCACTCCTAATAAGTCTATCTATCTCATATGTTTGCAATTCAGCTTCACTTGCTCTGCCAGTGGCCCTCCTTGGGTTAGCTTATGGCGGATTTTCATTCTTGCATCCCAGCACATACCCAGGAACAATGCTGGATTCTTTCTCCATTTCAGACAGCATTATAAACAAAGTGTTACATTAGCTTTCTATCATTTGCTTGTGTGTTGTAACATTCATGCTTGGTGTATTTCTCAGAAATCAGGCTCTGAAAACTCCCTTGGCACCGTTAATTTGGTCTGTTTTCCTTCTTAAAAATATCCATCAGTCCATTAAAAATTCTGCTAACTTTCCTCTTAGCTTTTTTTTATTGCTTGCTTCACTCTGAATCTCCCTTCTCCATGTTGGGTGACACTGCTGACAGCATAGCCACCTCTCCTGTTATTCATCCCTCTAATCTTTGAATATTCTTTTTTGTCCTTAGCTATGTGTCTGAATCCTGGACCTGCATATGTTGCAATATTTCTAAAATCCATGCTTCGCTTTCTGCTGCCCTGTTGAAACCGGTTCCCATCGGTTTGAATCCTGCAACACACCCTGCCCACATCCAGCCGAGCAGCCAGCATCACCTTCCTGATGCGCCGCTCCGCCTCGCACGGTTCACTGCTGCATCCAGTACCGCGCTGTGATGTGCCTCAGACACCCATGTGCCTCTTTCCTACCCCATCCCTGAAAGACTTCTGCACTCGTGTGCGTGAGCCCATTGCCAAGCTAAACTATAAAGATACTTCCTTGTGCTTTGCTTATCTAACTTAACATGATTTAGAGCCATAAAGATTGGCTGGCTGGTTACTGCACTCTCACTGCAACTGTGGGGGTCATATAACATAACCCTGTCCTCCCTTTTTCTGGTTGTCCCCATTAATTTTTGTTGATTCATGGCGTTGGTGTGCTCAGTGGGATACGCCTGTGCAATGTCCTTATTTACGTACTTGTTCAGAGGCGTGGGTCTCGGAGTTCACATTCTCCAGGGCAAGGAACTTACCTCCTGATCTGTGCACGCAGATTTCTGTGACTGGGTTTTCTATGGTTGTAATGTATTATAACAGAGCAATTTCATTTCTACGCTTTTGTTTGTTTAAAGTGATATTTTCAAGAGATAAACTAGGAAAATACTGCCTGAAGTTTCCTGAATGTTGCTGACCCTTTCCCACAACCACAGCTCTCACTTAGCAAGGCCTGACGCTTTCAGCAAACTCCAGCGATATCTGTAGTTGTGATTATTTGTTGTGTTATAGTTATTAACTTGTGAATAATCCTGTATCTGCCCCTGTCTGAAGTGGAACCGCACAGTAGATTGATGGAGATGTTTAAAAAGCCAGTATTTCTCAAGGTAGCAACTGCAATACCTTTTGTTAAAAACTATGTATGTTTCAGAATTAAACATGATTGCCTGCAGGCTGTTCTTGTAGTGTTTCCGTGACTCCTTGCTTGTCAGGCCTTCAGATTACTTTAGAATTGGCTACATTGCAAAAATGAATATTTTAATCCTGGAATCAGTGTGTCAGTTTGAATGGTTTAGGCTTTTCCCTTGTACTATTCTGTGGAGCAAGAACCAAGCTGCATTTTAACTCACTATTTTCCTTGTTGTATGAACCTCCCGAAGACAGGAAGGTAACCAGGTATGCTGGTTTGGGCTGGGGTAGAGTTAATTTTCTTCACAGTAGCTAGTATGGGGCTATGTTTTGGATTTGTGCTGAAAACAGTGTTGATAATACAGGGATGTTTTAGTTTTTGCTGAGCAGTGCTTACACAGAGTCAAGGCCTTTTCTGCTTCTCACCCCACCCCACCAGCGAGTAGCTGGGGGTGCGCAAGAAGCTGGGAGGCGGCACAGCCGGGACAGCTGACCCCAGCTGATCCAAGGGCTATTCCACACCATATGACATCATGCTCAGCATATAAAGCTGGGGGAAGAAGAAGGAAGGGGGGGATGTTCGGAGTTATTGCGTTTGTCTTCCCAAGTAACCATTGTGCGTGATGGAGCCCTGCTGTCCTGGGGATGGCTGAACACCTGCCTGCCGATGGGGAGCAGTGAATGAATTCCTTGCTTTGCTTTGCTTGCGTGTGCGGCTTTTGCTTTTCCTATTAAACTGTCTTTATGTCAACCCACGATACTCTTCTGGTTCTCTTCCCCCATCCCACTGGGGGGAGTGAGCAAGTGGCTGTCTGGTGTTTAGTTGCCAGCTGTGGTTAAACCACGACACCAGGGGACAAAATTCTTAATTCATCACCCATCCGAAGTTTGGTGATAGATTTTTTTTTTTTTTTTTGGCAACTTTTTTTTTCCTGAAGTGGATGATGTCGCTCTCTTAGAATGAAGTTTTCAAATCTATAATGTGTGTATATTCCCTCTGCTTGGAAACCATGTGGCTTGTATCAGCCTAAGCAAGATTTAAGTAACAACAAGGGTTTGTGTGTTCCCGTATCAAATTTCAGTACCAAACAAATCAGTTTAGTACTATGTATGTTTGTTAGTTTGAAAATGTTTACCTGTAGTTTTAAGAGATGGCTTATACTGTCTTCTCTTTCAAAGATACAAACAGAAACAAAGAAGTACGTGGTTTAAAGCTACAGACTGTGTGCCCTATATGTCTGATGCTTCTGAAAATCCTGAAAAAAAACCCAACCCATTTCACGGGATGCTGCTGTGTTAAGCACACATCCTGGCTGGGTCTTGCCACCTTTCATTTCCTGAAGCCACATTGGTGGGGAATGCCCTCGACAGCGTGAACGCCAGCTGCCCATACTGATGGGGACTGATTTAGTTAACTCCAATCCCAAAGGTTTAAAATTTATCTAGCAGTGTGTTATATTGATCTTGCCATCCTTCCTTGCCCTTGAGCTCTTCCTGCTTGTCCAGTCTGGTGCTGTAACAAATAAACCTCACATGGCAGTGCACGCTGTGCAAATGGCAAAAGGCTGGGCACATGCTTTGTTTTAATGGTATCCCATCACCAATCATATCTTCATTGCCTTGTTTCTGCAGCCCCATTCTGGAGGCGTTTGGAAATGCCAAGACAGTTTATAACAACAACTCCAGCCGCTTTGGGAAGTTCATCCAGCTGCACTTCTCTCAACATGGACACATCCAGGGAGGCCGAGTAACTGATTGTATCCTTTGCTTCAGTGGACCAGAAACGGATGGAGTGAATGGAGATGAGGAGGAGCTCAGAGCGGGTCAGGAAATCCCTCATCTCTGTTTCTCAAAGCCAGTTTATAACTGTGGGCAAATTTGCAACTTACAGAGGGAAGAAGTGTTTGTTTTGTGGCTCTGCAGCACCTAACTCTGGAAACGTTCTGTCTAGGTACTACATTAGGTAGGGACATAGTTTGACTTTTCGCTTTGGCAATCACAACACTTGATACTTAAATCCCTAGAACTTGCTGCCTAGGAAGATCCCTCATGTTGATTGCATCCTGTTTTGCCCATAAGATTGTTCCCTTATGTTAGCTCTGCCAATGAATTAATGATTTAGAAAAGTGAGATCAAGTTAAGAATCAATATATTCTGCACAAGATTTGGATGCAGAGGAGAACAGGAATTTAGACGGCCAATTATGACTCCCTGTTTTGGGCCGCCCATCTCCAGTGGACCTTAGAACCAGAGTCATAGAATATCTCAAGTTGGAAGGGACCCATAAGGATCATCAAGCCCAGCTCCCTGCTCCTCGCAGGACTACCTAAAACTAAATCATATGACTAAGAGCGTCGTCCAGACGCTCCTTGCACTCTTAACAGGCTTGGTGCTGTGACCACTTCCCTGGGGAGCCTGTTCCAGTGACAACAAGGACAGGGAAGACTGGACATAGTCGAATTATGTTGTGCCATGACCACTTTTTTCCCTGTATGCCTATGTACCCCTCTCCCAAAGGCTTTAACATATCTTTTGTCTACATGAGGCAGCTAAAGCTGCCCTGGCTACATTTCTTGATGTTGATATTCAAAGCTGCTGATGACTGCAAACCACACCAATTTCCACTGGAGTAGCAGCCAGATGAATTTACTACTGTTGTAAATAACAGGCTTGGATTGTTTAGTCTCTGCTCTTGGTGCTGTCGGTAGATAGAAGATAGCGATGTCTTGCAGAAGCAGTGAGAACTGATGCAAGACTTGCTGTGTACAATACATACTTTCAGATTAGAGTGGCCTCTCTAATCTCTCTAGGTGTCCCTAATGTGGTTCATCCTTTGTTAGGTTACCTCGTCATTGTGCAGGTCCTACGCTCTTTCTGACCCTGCCCTTTTAAATATCTCTTTAGCACATAATACCTCCCTGGACAAGGAGTAGAGAGGAGGATCTGAGATGATTTTTGGGACCACTCTTTGTCCACTTTCCAAAGCGTCAGTTATTTAATGATTTGTTGCTTGTTACAGGGTTCATCCCAATGTGTCTAGAAGATTCTTTGCCAGTCGTCAGGAGATCTGTGCATATGTCATTTGAATGTTTTCTCCTTAACATGCTGTTCAGATTTGCTGGAAAAGGTAGGTATCACCTCTACTGACTGCTGGGTGAGCCCTCTCCTCATAGTGTGGTGGGGCAGTGCCAGTCCTCCTACCGGATGATGCTGCCTCCATCACAGCACATAGACATTAACTCTTTAGGTGTTACAGCTGCGACTGTCCCAACTGAAGAAGAGGATGGTGGAGGAACAATGATTGTTCTATATCTATCAGAGCCTGTTCTCCTGGCTTTGATAAATGCTGTGCATTACAGAGAGACTCCAAGGAAAAGCTGTTTACCAAGGGGAAGGGGAGAGAGAACAAATACCTGGAAACTCAGTTCCATAGAGAGGAGTATGGGGGTACAACTCTAAATGCAGACATCTCTGCTCTTATGTAGTTTACTTTGGACTCAGGAACTCACTGAGGAGCAGGGCCAGAACTGACAAGGTTCAGTTTGTTTGTGTGCACAGTCTCTAAGTGAGCTCAGCAAAGTCTGTACGTGCTCAGTTGCACAGCCACCCAAGACAAGGTCTTGATGTAAAGCTTAGACAACACCATCACTAAACTGGAAGAAGCCCCTCTTGTGCATTGGCCTTGGAGATTTACCTGTATCCTGGTCTTCTCTTTGTCTTTGCAACCAAAAGTGGGATCTCTGTTCTACTGGCTACTCCTGTATTCTTTGTTTCAGAACAGAGTGGTACACCAGAACCCCGGAGAGAGGAATTACCACATCTTTTATGCTCTGCTAGCTGGTGTGAGTGGGGAGGAGAAAGGTAATTTCATTTTCTGGGATATGGCTCTGTCCTCTTTCCAGTCCAGCATGTGAAGCAGGTGTAAGTCAGCTAGAGCACGGATATTTCAGGTACTTGATGTATTAGTTTTTCTTGAAGGCCATACGGTGATTTCGTGGGAAACAGGGGAGTTGAGAGAAAGAGGCTGAGGATGACAGAAATGCTCTATGAGAAAAGACACTTAAGGCATTCTGAGCTGGAGGAAAAGTCTGTGCAAAGTGAAGAGGGGGCATAGAGAGATGAGGTAATGAAACTGGCTAGTGGCAAAGGAATGGTAGAGTCTTGATTCAGCTGTTCAAGGAGCTCAAAGGTTGGACTGAAAGACATACTTTTACAATAAATGTTCAGTATAGATAATAGGAGAGAGAAGAATTAGAAAGACCAGTGATATAGTGGCAGGACTAGAGCAAAAACATGTCTAGTACCTGAACAAAGGGTACATGGGGAAGAGAGAGGTGGGTCTGGAAGAGAGCATGCAGAGAAAGCGGCAGCTGCAGGCTGTGGAAGAATCCTCTTTGTAGTGCAGCATTTGTGTGTACCTGCGCTCGGC
The DNA here is from genome assembly GCF_965183815.1 of Platalea leucorodia. Taxonomy (NCBI): domain Eukaryota; kingdom Metazoa; phylum Chordata; class Aves; order Pelecaniformes; family Threskiornithidae; genus Platalea; species Platalea leucorodia. Next base: position 84,018,114 of record NC_138827.1, on the reverse strand, counting down.
ACTGCTGAGCACCGATGGTCTTGCTGAAGAGCTCAGATAGGTGGGCAGGAACATGTTACAGTTGCACTCTGGTTTTGAGGGACTGGGGAACTTCTTTATGCTTTTGTTTTGTGTGTGCTAGAATAATCAGCTGGAAGAATTGGACCTGACACAGCGTGGAAGGAAGTAGAGCTTCAGTTCTAGGGAGTTCATGCAGGGATGACCACGTGGGTCCATTCAGAGATCCATCTAAAGCAAAGGGAAATAGTGGGGACCGTGGTTATCAGCAAATACTTAGGGAAAGCACAGAAAACAGGTTATTGTTTCCAGCAGATCTCTGCTATTCTTCCCCATATCCCTTTCCAAGCTGGTGTCCCAGGCTGCTTCACTTCCCCCATCTGTGATGTGTTTCTGTCTCTTGATCATCCTTGTCTCCTTTCTCCATAGATCTTTCAGTTCTCCTCTATCCTTTTTGAAATGGGGTTCAAACCTTCAGATAGTATTTAAGATACGGTTGTGCTACAGATATGTACAGAGACTTAATTCTGGTTTTATGTTTAGTTCTGTGTTCCTTCGAAAACTGAAGGAACTGAACTGTGTTCAGTTTTTGACTGCTGCTCAGCACTGAGATGACGTCTTCAGAAATCTTACTGACTCTCTGAACTCTATCTCAAGTTGTGATACCTAATTTAGAGGTCATTACTGTATGTGTATAGTTAAGACTATTTTTCCGTACATTTTATGAGATTGAATTTCATTTTCTAGGTTTTTTTTTTTCTGAGTCAATTCAGTATTGAAATATTCTTCTGCGACTCTGCAGCTTGGGATTTGACTGTTCTAAAATCATTTTACATACCATCTGCAAGCTTTGTTACCGCACACCCTCCTCCTCCCCTTCCCCAGTGCATTCACTGTCTAGGTGTGGCTTTTGGGGGGATATGGAATCTGTTCAGATGAAGTCTTCTATGGTAAACATGCATACTGTTTTGGGGGACTAAGAATGAAAAGGCCGATTGCTAAATAAATTGTTGTCTTTCTCCTCCCTGATTCTTTTGCCTCTGTTGCAGAGAGCCTCTCCCTCTCTGAGCCAGAGACTTATCGCTACTTGAACCAGTCTGGTTGTGTGACTGATGAGAACCTGAATGACGTAGAGATGTTCAGTAAGGTCATGGTGAGTCCTGTCCTAACTCCTCCTGAACTTCTGGGCACAATCTCGTGGGCTAAATGTGCTGCAGGGTCTAGATCTCACAGGCAGAATTTATTTGCCCTAAGCCAAAATTTGGTTTTCAACGAGTCTGAAACTCAGCTCTACCTGTTTACGGTAAAAACAAGGCTCGAAGATTGCTCTTAGTGTACAGAAATGGGGGAATTTGGGAAACAGTCAAGGGTGAATAATAATTTAGAATGATGGGGACTTTGGGGATCATGAACCCCACCCCATAGTGGTTCCTGGGAGCCCTCTAGCTGGCCTGATGCAGAAAACCTCACATTGACCATTAGAAGGGGAGCAGTGTGATCTGAGGGTAGTGTTCTTCAGAAATGTTCCGGTAAAGTTGTATCACCTGTGCAAATGGCATATTCTGAAATACCACACAGATTTCAATAGACATCTGTAAATTTACCAGAGGTTATGGGTTTAGCAGGATGCATATGCAATTCATGTTTTGTTTGATAAGTGGTTGTCAGCCTGAGGGCTTTAATAATGTAGGTGAAACCAGACAGGCAAGGTGAGGGGAGTCAGCTTAGGATTTCAATAGCTCCTGCTTAGGTATGATTTAAGGGAGGGAGATGTCTCCCCTACAGCAGAGGTTTCAATGGTGACATGGTGTTTACACTTCAGCTGAGTAGAAGCCTGGAGGAACAAAGGGAACTAGAACCCTGGAGTGCCCCACTGACAGGGCGAATGCATGAAAACTGGGTCCCACCTCTCAAAGTCAATTTACGCCCCAAGAACCCTGGCTCACATGCGTGCACTAAGACAGAGGGAATGTGCCGTACTTCCCCGTTATCTGGTAACCTGTTTCTAACCTTTTAGTAGGTAATGCTGAAGGCCTGGATTTAAACATTGCTGCATAAATCTTTACTTCTCTAAGCTAGACTAAATTAAGGGGGTTATATGGATCAGAGTAAACTAAGTAAATTATACGGATCTGTTCTTCAGGGAAGACAATAAGGTAGATGTGGAAGCAGTCCAGTGATGTGTGTAACCTGTACGGCCAGTGTTCAGGGAAGGATTTTCTCACACAGGCACAGACAAACGTGTTCTTCCCATGACAGGCAATGGCAGCAGCAAAGTCCAACTTGGGGATAGGGCAAATGCCCACCTGCCTTAGATGGGGATAGGGTAAATGAAGGAGAGAATGGGAGACAGTGAAGATCATTGACAGATGTATAGCTTAGAGAGGGGCTGTGCCATCCCCAGTTTCACTTTGATTCATGATGACTATAATTCTGAGTTTTACATCTTATATGGGCTGGGCCTGAGTGTGGTGGTTGCATTGTACTGTGGCTGTATGTACAGCCAACATTAGCTGTATGGTTTTGCATAGACTGCCATGAAGGTGGTGGACTTCAGCACTGAGGAAATCAGAGACATCTTCAAACTTCTTTCTGGCACACTTCATCTGGGAAACGTTGAATTCATGACAGCTGGCGGGGCGCAGGTCACAACGAAAGCGGGTAAGTGGGACCCTAGCAACTTGGTAGACCATGCAAAGCCCCATAAGGTCCCCAACAAAGCTCACTCCATTGTCCTTTCTCCTTCTGCTATGCTGGTCTGCAGTGCCTTTGCCAGCAGATTCCCTGCAGTTTAACCCTGCAAAAGCATTGCCACAGGATGCATGGCTCCAGAGCACTGGTATGATTTAGTTGGGCTGTGGCCCTGTGATCCGTTTGTTCTCCCGGATACTCTCAGACTGAGTCCACAGTCTCAGAGTTTCTGCTTTGTGTTGAAGGAGCAGGAAGAAATAGGAACAGGGAGGCGTTTGAGATAAAAGTGGTCTGTTACAGACTTTTCCACATCTTGCTTTGAAGCATCTGCTAGTGTGCACTCTGTTACAGTTATCCAATCTGAGCTGGTCTGGTAAAGACAGAAGCAATAAATATATATTGCAAGTGCTTCAAGTCTTAAGTTAATTGCTTCTCTTCTTGACATCCAAGTTTAGCAATCCCACGCTCAGACTGCACTATTGTGCCTTTAGGAAAACATATCTTCTCATGCAATAAATATTTTGCTGGTGCTAAGCTTTATACAATGGTTTGCTCTTCCTGTTGTCAGCAGAAAGGCTGACTTATGTAAGTGTCTGACTGTGGCCCATAATGGCTGCTGACCCTGCCTTAGACTGGCTATGTGAGCTTACAGCTTTGGGTATGCCAAAGAGAATTAAGAAAAGGGGAGTGTGCTTTGTGCTGGGGCTTACCCACTTGCCTTGTAGGAGTCCCTCGGATTTCCTCACTGAGCTGCAGAATACAGATCCCCCATGAGTGATGGGGATCCATGCAGGAGAAAAACGTGTGTCCTCCTTTGTTATTAGTGCTGAACATTGCCAGTGACCTCCTGGGCTTAGACGCCTTCCAGCTTTCCGAAGTCCTGACGCAGAGGTCCATGATTCTGCGTGGGGAAGAGATCAGCTCCCCTCTCACTGTGGAGCAGGTAAGTGTCCTAGTGTATGCTACTGCTTCTGCCACTTCTGCATTTCCAGGCCCTCTGTATCCCTCTTGTATCATCTATTCAAGTTTAGAGTTTCCTTTTATACCCCGTAGGGGCTCAGCTGTGTCCTCAAGTAATTTGCCCTTACTGGTAGTTCAGGTCCCAATGTTGCCTCTACTCTTTAGGCTTTGCAGGGGAGTTCACTTGCAAATGGCAATGCACAATACTGGTTTTAAGTCACCTTTCACTCACCAGGAACTGGTCATGCTCTTGTCATGCAGAAGGTACATCAGATGCTTTGTGGTAATTGCATGTGTGCATGTTTTTACCTTGCAGAACTCCCAGGTTACGCTGCATTTACTCAAGATAAAAGCTTGCACGCAGTTACTGCAAAACATCTGGCAGATGGTAGGTTGTTACCCCACAGTAACAACCTTTGTTGTACAACTCTGTGTATCCATACAACAGCAAAGGAGGACCAAATAAACTGATATGTAGTTCCATCTTCTGAACCTGTACTGCATGCCGGAGCCAGTCCTGCTTATCTGTTACATTTCTCTGTGGTTCATTACAGTGTTGTGCCTACTAACTTTAACTTGTGGTGTTGCTGATCACTTGAGGGCACTCTTGGTGTTTTAGGTCCATGCACAGATAACCGTAGAAAATCGTCTGTCATTAATAAAATGCAATACACGGGGAAACAAGGAATAATATTACTAGGACAGAATAAGCATCGTGTTATAACAAAACGAACATCTGTAATGGAAATCTTTGTGCTGGCACAGACTGCAGAGGGTTATCAATCCAACCCCTATATTGGCAGAGAAACCAGAGTTACTAGGCTCTCTCTGATGGATGTCTGTCTAACTTTCCTTCAGATTTCCCATGGAAGGAATTTCACAGCCTCTTTAAGTATCCTCCTCTAGCTGCAGTGAAGTCTGGAGCTGAAAAGATTTTCTTCATATTTAGATTACTTTTGACATCCCAGCTGTCCACCTTACGAGCTTCCGCTTCTGTGAAGTTTTTCACGTGGTGTTCTCTTTTCTAAGCTAAACAATCCAGTTCCTTCAATGTTTCCTTATAAGTAATTTTCTAAACCTCTTCTGTCTCTGTTTTCCCACATCTTTCAAGAAGTGGAGTGCCTATAACTGGACACTGTATTCAAGCTGAAGTCTCAGCAGTGCTCATATCAGCAGAGTAGTTGCTTCTTTTCTTGCTGCGAACACACCTGCTAATATATCACAAACTCAGCTTTGCCTTTAAGAAATGGTATCTTTTTTCATAGTCTGTGACCTTTCTTTGCAATAAAATTGTGTGACAATTATTTTTCAGTCTATAATCTGTAGTAAATATCCTCAGTATCCAGTCCCACAGTTCCTCTTCTCAGCTGTCTGTCCTAAATAAGCCACATCTTTCTATATCAGTGCACAAGGATGGATAACAATGCCAGAGGCACCCCATGCAGTCCAGAGCAACAGTGCGCAGTTGTAGGATCTGCAAGAGTCTCCCTGAAAAGAGCTTTCCCTGATAGTATAGCTATTCCTGGCATGTGTGCGTGTTGGACCCTACACTTACTGCTTGCAGCCCAGTGAAGTACTAAGACTGCAGAAAAATTGTTATAGGAAGCGGATGCTACTACTTAGCTGTCTTCACTAGGTGAACTGTTGCACTCAACCCTGGGCCTGTAAAGACTGTTCCTGCTTAAGCCCTCATGTACTGCGCCCACCTATTCCCACTTGTTGTTGCAGGAACACATTGGTAGAGCTGCCAGGGATTTCTCGTTGTATAATGGGCTCGTTGCCCGCCTGAGCTTTGACATTTCAGTGGGCTGAATGGATGAACTGGCCTGAAGGCGGGCAAAGCTGGGAGGATGAAAAGAGCCTTTGAGAATCTCATTTGAGCCATATTGTGGGGAAAGCGGCTTTGCTTACAGCTGGATGGGGAGGTCCTGTTCCTGGAAAATGAGTCCACCTTACTGTGTAGCCAGAGAGACTACAGAGGCATGGCCTTGAGGGCATTCTCAGTCCCAGCTAATAAGATAGACCATCTGATGGAGAGAAGAAATACCCAGAAAATGCGAGTGTGCCCATGCTTTGAAATGTTCTCTTCTGTGGAGAAGAGAGGTTGCTGTGTGTCCTAGGACTTGGGCTGCTGAAGAGGAGATACTACCCAGGGAGAGAAAGGAGGAGAAAAACAGTGAGATTGGGTGAAAAGGAGGATCTTGCAGGCTGGGCCTCAAGGATCTTGCTGAGAGGGGCTGGGAGGATTCAGAGGCAGTTGGCCTGTGCCATTAGCAAACCAGAACAGGAGGGGTCACGTTATTCAGGCTTGCAAAACTGAAGAGGATGAGGGTGCATTTAGATCTCTGTCATTGCTGGTCAGGCCTACTGAAGGAACTATGCTGGTGTCACAGGCAAGACAGAGTAAACAGCCTGTAATTGATCTAGATACTGCGGTTTATTTATGAAATGGCAAGATTATAGTTTTTACCCTACTTGATTATTTCACGTACTTGCTCACTCACCCTTCAGTGTTATGTTCATTAGATGTCAACTTCTTTTCCAGCAGGGAGATTGCTGCTTGCCCAGAAGGGTCGGGCAGAAAGTTTTGTTGGTTCCTGTTGTGTAGCTCCTTGCAGTTACCAGTCTCGGGAACTACCAGCCAAGGTCCTTGGGCACGCCCTGAAATTTGTCTCTACATGTCTCTGATCTCCAGGATCTTTCCCCACTTCCAGCATCTTTCTTGCAGTCAAGATCTTTGCCGCCTTCTTTCCTGGCCCCTTTTTCTACTCTCTGGGATCATGTCTTCTTTATGGGAACCCTTATTTTTGGCCTCCTCTTCTTTCCAGAACCCTAAGCCCCAGTTCCCCAGTCTAAATAGTGTATGTGCAGAAGGACAGCAGGCAAGCAGCCTCTTAATTTGTGGTTCTGTCTTCATGTCTCTCTATTAATTGGAGGATTTGGGGCATGCCACTTTTGTTTAGTCCAAGTGTTATCAAAACTTACAACCAGACCATTCTTGTTACAGCTATCAAGTAGCAGGCTTTTGCTTGAGATTTCAAAAGTTAAATTTCAGACATTCATCCACACACTTACATGTACCCACTTATCTACTGCCTGTTAGCGATCACAATTTAAGTTACTTTTTCCACCTCTGACACTTGGTTATGATCACTGCATGGGATGTTGGGTCAGCTCCAGAAAGGTCTCTCAACCCATGTGTGCTGGCTGTTGGCTGGCCTACCCTGACTTCCAGTAAGATAATGCTGTTTGCAGGAAAGTTCTGGAGAAGGGATTTTTGAGGCTAACTTGGTGACAGAATCCTGTTAAATCCTGTTAAATCCTGCCCTACCAGTTTTTGAAAAACTGAGCGGATGCCCATTTGACAGCTCTACTGGGAGTACTGAACCGAGATACCTTGCCTGTCACTGCAAATGTTGGCTCAGGTGATGCAAATGACTGCTGCAGGCTCAGTCATGAGGTATTTTGCCACCTTCCCTGCCCCAGCACTTGCTCTGAATGATGTCAGTGATTTCGCTACTTCCTTCAGCCTCTGAAGTTCAGTTACCCAAAGGTCATACGTGGTACATCTGTGTGTGGCTGGGCTATTTGCGCACTTGAATGTTGACTGTACAGATAAATACTGCACTATGCACAACCAGTACAGAGGCTGAGACATCTAAAGAGGACTAGAGGAACCTGAAGTCCCATAGAGATTCGTGGTGCCCCTTATGCCTTCTCTCTGTGACTCATTTTTTCTCTCTCCATTTACAGGCAGCTGACTCCAGGGATTCCCTTTCTATGGCGCTGTATTCTCAGTGTTTTTCATGGCTCATTAGCAAGATTAATACGAAGATCAAAGGCAAGGAAAACTTTAAGTCTGTGGGCATCCTGGATATCTTCGGCTTCGAGAACTTTCAGGTCAGGATTTTGTCTTTTGCAGGGTGGGTTGGTTTTGGAGATGTCAGTGCATATAGGAAGGAATTTTGGTAGGTTTCTGTCCTGTTTAGGTTAGCATAGGGCATTCTGGGATTTCTCCACTGCCTCTTCCCTCTGGGAGCAGCAAGATATATTTAGCTGCCAGTTTCTGCCACCTGTATTCATGTAGGCTGATGTTCAAGATCTGGTTTGTCACACAGACCTTAAGCAGATGTGCTGTGATAGGTAATATTGAATTTTTAACGTGTATACAAATTAAATGTCCAACTCCTACGTGCACGTTGTTTGTTTACATCTGTTTTGCCTTGTGTTGAGAATCCTGTGTGTAATGCTTCTGATTGCAACTGATGAGGGATGTACGTTGAGTAGCCGTATAGTGACTGCTCAGATATTTCGCCGAAGAGAAAGCTCAGTGACCTAACACTTAGGGAATTATATTTCTTTCTTCCTAAGAAGAAGAGAAATTTGATTGTCTTTAGCATCCTTTACTACCATTCAGGCCTACTGAAGCTGTTCTCCTAGTGGACCTCCCCATGCTGTCCTCCTCACATCCATCTGACACCCCTTGCCTCTATGCTCTCTGGCTTTATTCCAGGCCTGGCACCTTCCCCATCGCTGTTATACATTCTTTTAGAGCCCAGGGACAAGAATGTTAAGTTTTATAATTTTTGTTTCTTCTTACAGGTGAATCGTTTCGAGCAGTTTAACATTAACTACGCAAATGAGAAACTCCAGGAGTATTTCAACAAACACATCTTCTCCTTGGAGCAGCTGGAGTACAACAGGTGACAAGTGGAGGGAGCGGCCCCTTATTGCTTTCATGGGTGGTAGAATGAAGGACATCATTCCTCCTTCATGCTCTCCAGTCCCTACTACTAAGGCAGGAGAGGCGACTGGGCCTTAGTGCAACCCTGACTCTGGATGTGTCTCTGTAAGCACTGTCCATGGGCTTTGCCAGCATAGGTCACTTGTCTCCAAACAAAATATTCCCTTCTATCTCTCAGCTGAATGGGAAGATCTTGGGCTTTAACCCATTAGAACACATGGTCACTGGCCTTATTACTGACTTCAGTAATGATTTACCTAAGGTAGTGGTGGTGGTATGCGGGTGGAATCTTGGTGTGCAAAAAATAAAGTCCCTAAAGATAGATGGACAGATATCCAACAGCTCTTTCTGTCCTAGAGATTCTTATGCCGTGAAAAGGGCTTTTTTCCTCAGCAAGGAGATTTAAATCAGGCTGTTTCCTGAGCTTAAAGATCATGGGACCTTCTGCACAGCTGTTTCTCCTTTGTGGGCTTCATATTGGATTGTATTTTGTGAAGTACCTGGGATGTTCTAGAGTGTTTCTGCTTCTAGAGGAGGCTGCTAGACAAATACTTCAGTTCTTGCTCTGAAACAGAAGCCTTTATGTTTGTGAATGAAGCAATTGAATAGGGTCAGTGAGGGCAGATGAGAGCAGCCTTGTAAAGGGAGACAGTTGAATAGGCAATTCATGAAATTCTAAAGATTACAAAACTGCAAGGCTATTTATGCACTCATTTCTCAGGCCAATTCCACCATTGCAGGAAGCTTGTGTTAAGAATGGTATCATCGTGACAAAAGATTTTTTCCTGATGATTACATAGGAGTTTAAGTTCTGTGGCTGAACTTTGGAAAGAACAAGAGAATTTTATAATTGACTACTCATCAAGTTATTCTAGGGTGATGTGATTAAAGCTCATCTTTCACACTATCAGCTCTGCTTCCTCAGGTTTAGTAACTAGCTCCATGTATTTCATCATTTGATTAGACAAGGGGTCTGTGGCACTAAAGACAACTTGATTCATCTGTGATTTGATTTGTTTCAGGAAACTCTGCTCCCTTCAATTCTGGAAGGTCGTCTTGCTCTTAGAAGGAATCTAAGAGGTCTTTTTGTAAAAATAAATGGCCTCTCTGACACCCATTGTTGCAAAAATCTGAAACACTGTAAACTGATACTTTTTGTCATTAAGTGGGTAAGATATTCTGTTCCCTGTGGGGGGTAGATAGTTCTTTCCATTCTTCAAAAATTATTCCAGTTTGTTGCTTCCAACTGTTGCACACAGGTTTCTGAATGCTCTGAACTTGAAAGTACGAAGCCTAGGCCAAAGGGTTTGTAGGCAACAGCTTCACTATCTTCAAAACATTAGCCTTCACCTGGAAGGTGTCTGTATCAGAATGGCAGTAAGTAGCTTCACACATAGGCTGTAGTCTTCCTTGCATTCCTGAGCAAGAGTTACTCCCAGGCTTCTCTGAATTCTGAAAACAGAAATGGCCTGTAGTATGGGAGTATAAGAAGGTGGTAAAAGCAGGGAGAACACATTCAGCACAGATTTACAGAATTTCATGGATGATTTTCAAAGCACACTTATCGCACACTTATCGCCCCTACAGGGCCACCCTGTAGGTCCCCTGCATGTCAGGCCAAATCTCTTCTGTGTCATCCTCTTCAAAACTCTCCCTGAAAAGTTTCTCCTGTCTCTTCTTCGGTGGACCTATCAATTGTGGTTCAGTCTTCTGGCAGATGTGCTTCAGGCCTGCTTTCCAGATTGGTGGGTCAGCAGTTGACTCTTGAAGCTACGTAGCAAACTGTCCATCATCACCACCGCTTGGGCTGATGCTCATCACTCCTGAAAGAGCAACTGAGAACAGCTACAATTTCTTAGTGCTTGGTGTGGAATTTGCTCAATGACTACAAGATGAGCATCAGTCTAAATCACTGGGATGGATAAGAAAGGCTGTCTCCTACTTCCATCTCCTTGTGTTAGCAGTGTATTGTGTGTCCTGTTCTTTTTCCTCAGCCATGGCAAAGCCTAATTCCTGCAAATAGTCTTGAGTCCTGGGACAGCTGTCGTGCTCAGCTGCTTCTGTTCTCCTGCACCTCAGGGCATTGGATCTTGCATTTCACATCTTTGTTCTGTTTGTTCTTTACTGTTAGGGAAGGGATAAACTGGGAAGCCATTGACTGGATGGATAACGCAGAGTGCCTGGACCTTATCGAGAAGGTAAGCAGTTATCTGTGACACTTTCCAGGAATCACAGTGGGGACGGCTGATTGTCTTGAGGCCTTCCCTGGGATTTCCTGGTTTTAAAAACAGGTAGTTGCTTAGATACTCTTCCCATCATGGCCTGGCAAAAGTATGAGCTGTTGTAGCCATAGTCCCAGCTCAAGAAAGCAGATCTCTGCTCATTGTTGAGAGTAAGCTTAGGGAGAGTGTCATAGTTTTAGACAGGGAGCAGCGTTTAAGTAAAACCTTAATGTGAATTTTTTATAAAAAATCTCCACTTAGGTTCTGCTAGCTGAATGCATTGACTGGCCAGAATTCTGCTTTCAGCTCAAGCTTTGCTGAGTATAACTCAGGGGCTATTGCTCAGTGTGCTGTCCAGTTCTCCAGTTCTTGGCTTGGTGCTGTGTAGTTTGAGCTTTTGCTTAGTGTAAAAGCCCGTCTCTTGTTTGGCTGTAGAAACTGGGTCTTCTGGCTTTGGTGAATGAAGAGAGTCGATTCCCCAAAGGCACAGACAACACCCTTCTGGAAAAACTTCACAGCCAGCATATGGTAAGTAAGAAAACAACCCGGCAGGCAAATGATCAGTATGTTAGCCCCATCAGCATTTCAAAACTGAAAGTGAAGGTTTTGTTGATGTAAAATATGTGCTTTGTACAGGAAATTTAAAATGCCTTAGGCCCGAACCTGCGAGTGTTTAATAAAGCTGCACTGAACAAAAGTAATATGTGAAGAAACCTGCAAGTGGTCTCTTGCACACAGAGAGAGGGAGTGTGCCTTCCACAGGCTGTGGGTAAAGGAGATTTGAATTTGTAGCATGGGGTGGAGGTCAGGTTCTGCTGGTCTGCAATGGGACACGAGGCAGCACCCCAGGCACAGGATGCGGCTGCACAATTTGCATGGGTTTCTCCTGCCAGCTGACTCACAGGAGTCTGCTCCAGAGCACGTCAAATCTCTGTCTCCTGGGGCTGGGGATGGCTTTTGCCTCATGACTTTTAATGAAAGCTCTCTTATTGTTCCTAATTAATTAAATTCTTTCCTCCTCTTGTATTCTGGACACAGGAGGAGGAGTGCTTTTCTGTGCAGGTCAGAAAGTTATCCTGGGGACACAGAAACCACAGTGAGATCACTGTAGCAATCTCTTACCCTGTCTCTGGTACAGCCAACACTGTTGTTCTTAATAGCAAACAGACCGAAAACAAAGCAAATTAAACCCTGTAGCATGGACTTACAGAATAATTTACTACTTTAGTAAGAACGTTGTCAGCTTATATGTTTCCTAGCCCTCTAATTCAGGTTTCATCCAAGCCTGAAAACATCCAAATTTGTCCTTTATCCGACAATTTTTTTTTTAAATTGGCATAGATGCAGATATTCTCATTTTTCATATTTGCATCTAACTCTGCTAGTAATACTCATGCCTACAAATTGGATACAATAGCAATGACTTCTGGTTGGCTATTCATGCATAGTTTTGTGGAAATATTTCCTTTCTTTAGACTTAAATTGATGCCTTCAATTTAGTCTGCTGTGGCTTTCCCTCATATTAGAGGTCAAGGTATATGAGAATGCCCGATTTACCTTTTTTATTGTTGGTGGTATTTTGTTAACTTTTAATGTAGAACTTATGAATATTTTTAATACCTCACTTCTTTTGAATTTTCTTTCTGAACTGTCCCAACCTTTTCAGTGTCTCCAAATGGAGAAATTTCAAAGCTCCTCTTTCTTTCTGCTGTTTGTCTCTGAATTCCTCTACATCTTTTCTCTATTTTTTTTCTGAGATAAATAATCAGACCAGAATGCAGTTCCCTTGGTAAGAAGGTACCTGTGGTCTACTGTACAGCAGCATGAGGCTGTCAGTATTATTTTGCATTCCTTTATGCCCCACAACATCTTGGTTGCTATTTTTGGTGATTTCTGTGCATTGAGTAGCTTTTTCATTAAGCTGTTCATAGTGTCACCTCTGTCTGCTTTGAGGGGATAGCAGTTAATGTGGAACCCTAGGGAGCTTATGAGAGATGGAAGGGGCTGAGGAGCTGGAGTGCCAGGAGGAATGATGAAATAGATAGTACTCTAGCGTTTGCATTTTTTGAAGGCAAAAGGGTTTTTTTTTGTACCAGTTAAAGTCTCTAGTGCTGGCCAGAAGAACACTGGAAGGCATCCAGCCAGTGTTGCTGGAAAGCCTGAAGGACCTTATAAGAGAACTAGCCCTCTTCTCTGTATTTTCTGTGGATTGCGATAGGCTTAAGGAGGAAAAGCATAGAGCTGCGATTTAAGAGAATATGATCTCTGATACAAGTGGGGAGAGGAGCAATAGGGGAGATGGGAGAAGGAACCAGAAGTGTTGTAGGCATGGAGGAAATATATGGGCTTGGTAGAGAGGGAGAGGAGAGGAGAGTGCAAATCCACATGAGAGAGTTGGTAACAGTCATGTTTGGAGTGGAAGACAGGGAAGTTTGTGGCTGGAAAAAGATGACTGGATTGGGGAAAGGGAAGAGCAAAGAAATGGGGTCGATATGAAAAGGAAAAAAGGCAATTAAAAAGTTTTCAATAGCACTAACAAATTATCAGGGTCAGAAGCCATCCACCCAATACTGTGAAGAGAACTTGAAGATGAAAGAGCTGAATTACTAACAGTATTGTGCAACATCTTACTTAAAATTTTCTAAGTACTTGTATCTGGGAAGGTGGGAAATTATTTTAATTTTTAGAAAGTATTCTAGGAAATTATAGGCCTGTAATCCTTCTTTCGCTATTGGGCAAATTCACAGAATGTAAACGGTCAGTTACCTCAATGGAGGGAGGTCTGTAAGACTCTGTCCCGTACAAGCACTGAGGTGGCAGTTTTCTGATGATTCACAGGGCAAGGCTGGACTGTGAGGGGTCTTATGAGACTGATTGGGTTGTAAAATGAAGATGAAAACCAGTGTAGATAAATGTAAAATGGTGTGCCTGAAGGACAACAGTCCCAGTTTCACATTTGAAATGATGGGCCCTGAGCTGATTGCTGCTCTTCAGGAGCAAGACCCAGACAGAGGCTGTGATGGATAGTTCCGTGGAAACATCAGTGTAGTGCTCAGCAGTAATAAAAAACCCAGATCAAGTATAAGAAATTCCTAGGAAAGAAACAGAATAAAAGCAGAAAACATTGTTATGGCACTGTATAATCCATGGATCACCTGCACTTTGAACAGTGTACAGCACTGGGCCCATTCACCCCAGAAGGGGTTATATCAGATCTGGTAAACAACAGGTCTGGGACAGCTTCAGTGTTACAGAAAACTGTGTTGAAGGGACCCTGCAATGTAGAGAAAAGATGACTTCGGGGGGATGTGATGGGTTTAAATGTCATACATGGCCCATAAAAGACAAATGGCACTAATGGGAGCCAGGCTTAAAACCAACCAGCTGTAGTTCCCTGTGCAGTTGGTTGAGAGCTCCCTGCAAAAGGACACTCTGGATGGAGGAAGTCTGCATGGGTTCAGGTGTGGAATGGGCAAGGATTTCAAAGAGAAATCCACCAGGGGTTACTAGTTAGGCAGATCTCATGAAAATAATTGGAGTTTGAGAGAGTATTAGGATGAAAGTATCATTTACTTGCCTTGTTCTTACTGTACACTACATAGCCACTGCTGGAGGCGAATACTTAGCTGGATGGACTGTTGGTCTCAAGCAGCATGGCTGTTCTTACGTAGTTAATGGTTTTCATAGAACAAAGAAAGGAGAGGGAAAATGAGAGAATAGAACAGCTAGTAAGAGAGAGAAAAAATGAATATTGAAAAAAGGGGAAGAGAGGTGCAAAGAAAGGTGAAATATAGAGGAAGAAAAGAGATTGGTATGATATTTCCTTTGACAAAGAAAGATGTATAGGTGTTCTGCAAAGCTGCCATCTTCCCTGCATCCTGATCCCGTGTCCTGCGCCACATGGTTTGCGTGGAGCCCAGTCTCCTCAGGTGTCAGACACTCAAGAATTAACATTTCATCCATGGCATGCCTGCCCAACCTTGATTCTGCAAGCCCTTGCTCACATGAGGAATGTCTTGAAGGGCTGGATTTTTCCATCTTACTGGAATAACATGTTTGTAATGTTATATATATAATGCAGATAGCTGCAGCAGATGTGGTCGGGCTCTGCAACAGCTAAGGTCCTTGCCCATCCCAGCGTTGTCATAGTCATGGCAGAGTTCCTGACTGAGCCTATTTATTCTTACACTGGCATTACAAGAAGACTTCTTTTCCTTTCATTTCAGAGCAACCACTACTATGTGAAGCCTCGGGTAACAGACCATCAGTTTGGCATAAGACATTATGCTGGAGAGGTAGGTGTTCACGGTGTATCTGTGAGATACTTAGTGTACCTTGGGCTTGAGGTCCTGGATTTTAGATTCCAAAAATCAAGAATATCTCTCAGAGCAGTGTGTTTCCGCACCAGAACACAGGGAGTGTGATGGGCTTAATATAGCATGTCATTCTCCAGTACTATATTCTCCAGCTTGGACGTTTGTTTGAGCTTCTCAGGTAATTTTTGGTTTGGGGGATAAACTCCTCCTTACTTCTGTTATTCATGTTGTCTTTTCTTCAACATTCACAAACAAACAAAACCCAAAGTAAAAGTCACAAGGAAAATTTGACTTTTGGGGAGGAGGAGAAAAAGCTGAATACCTGTTGCAAAAAAGAAAAGGTCTCCAAGCCTTCAAGGTTAAATGCTGCTCTTTGTTGTGGAGAGATACGGAGCAGATGGAGGTGTGTCAAGGGAGGGCACCTGCACACTACAGAAGGGCCAGCCTCCTCCTAGAATCGTATCTGCTGAGCGCTAGCTGTTGGGAGGTCAGGGCGCTGGGTGGCATAGTTAGTATTCCCTGAAGTGAGTGGAGTACCTCACACCTTGCAGATGATTTCCCCACACACATATCCCAGGCAAATCTCTGCAGCTGTTTCACTTTGCTCCCGGTTTTGATTTCTTTGTGTGTGTGTTTTTTGAATTTTTTTTAATTCATGGCTAAAAGCCACTTTCTTGCCGGTAACTGCAGAGCTCTGGAGCTCTTTGACCCCCAAAATCTGGATCTTGGCACATGCCTGCAGCCTTACTGTGTAGCTCTGCTGGAGGTCTTGTACATTGGCACGTTAATGTAGAAGTGCTTAATGATTTGTACGGCACTGTTCTAGTGGCTCTGTCTGCGTTGCAGGTGCTATATGATGTGAGAGGCTTTCTGGAGAAGAACAGAGATACCTTCCGAGATGACATTTTAAACATGCTGAAAGACAGCAGGTATGCCCCCCTTATGCTTGTGAGGAGACCACATCTGTTGAGCTGGACTAAGCCACATTCATGTAATAACCAGACCAAGGAAAGCAGTTGCTTTTGTCTGAGCATCAGGCATCATTCTTTATCATTCTTCTCTCTGTGCTTAAGTGTCCTGGCAAAAGAAAGGAGAGCTAGAGAAGTCAGATGAGGCACAGATTTAATCAGTTCTGTTGTCCCAGTTTTGAAAAGAGCTATAAAAGCGTAACTGAAATCCCTCCAGGCAATGCTGATTTCTCCCTCCTCTCTTCTCCCTTTCCTCTTCTTCCTCTTACCTCCCTGTCCCAACAATGGCAAATTTGCCCCTGAATGCATCAAGGCTCTTTGCCATGCTGTTAAATGCCAGCCTTTGTACAGAGGCTGCTTGTTTTCCAGCCTGCTTGTTAGTGGAGAGCTTCCATCCTTATCCTGAGCCAGACTGAGCCCTTGCTGTGGGACTAAGCATGGCCCCTAATACTATATCCCGGTGCTGCAACATGACCCTAGAGAAATGAGCTGACTTTGACCTTGAGCAAGGTCTGGAAGACAGAGGTGGAGCCTAGTAGAAGGAGAGGCATTTAATAACATGGCAGACCCTAGAAGTTTTTGAGTAGCAACTCCACCACATGCCTCTTGCCACAGTCCATGTATTGCCCTTGGGCTCCAGCATGATGAGACTGTTTCAGAATTGCATCTTCTCTCAAGCCTGCTGCAGAGTTTGCACTGTGAGCAGCCTTGAAACAACCTGAGGGAGCTGAGAGTATGAGCTGCTCATAGCTGCCTTACTTGGACAGTGGCGTCTGGGGAACATTTTACACAGGGCTTGAAGCCAGAATTGTGGTTGTCATTGTCCAGCATAATAGAAGGACTCAGGGTTTTTCAACAAGCCAGAAAGGGAAATTCTGCTAAAAGCAGTCATAAAAATAAACTGGCACAAGCAGTGCTGGAGAACTTCGTGCAACTTCATAAGAACCAGCACCATTGTCTAAGAAGTGGCAAAATGGTGAAAGATTCCCCAGAGCTGACCTACACTGAGGGTAGCTCTAGAAGACCTCTGGCCACAGAAGGGCTGTAATTGCAACTGCATGAGCGTGTCATGGGTGCTAGCCATGAGAGCTAGGTCAGGAGGGGCGTGACAGCACACAGTCTAGTTGGAGTACCTTCAAGGTAGTGGCACCTGGGGGCATATAGCTCAAGGGAGGTGTCCTAGCCAGTGCAGAATGGAGGCCTGCCTTTGTGTAATATCCTGCCTGACAGTGTGAGATGGGGTTTCTGGCTTTGCAGCTGAGTGTGGCATACTGGGCAGCCCACGGGGTCTGGGCATCCACATGGAAAGTATTAATTTCCTCACTGAAGTGCCCAGGTGAACTGCCTCCTGCAGCCACTCTGTGGCACAGCAGGAATAAAAATGAGGTGTTTCGCCTGAGGCAGGGAAGTAGCTGAGAATGGGAGCCATCTTCTCACAGGTGGTGGGCGTCTTGCATCTTCTTTAATTCTTTTCTTCTCCCTTAGGCTGGACTTCATCTATGACCTTTTTGAAAGAGTCTGCAGTCGCTGCAGTGAAGAGACACTGAAGATGGGCACCCAGAGGCGCAGACCGACTGTCAGTTCCCAGTTCAGGGTAGGATGTTTTCCAAGAGAGCAGCAGGCTTCTGGGGAGGAGCAGATGGGTAAAGCAAGGCCTGCAGCCAAGAGGAGTCATTCATCCTTGTTTTGTGTCCAGCACTGAAAATGTGCAGGAATGCTGTAGTGCTAAAAAAAGACAGTGCCACTGCCCCAAAGATTTCTGTCTAGTGTAAAATGTGAGATGCTAAGACTGAGCAGGGTGGCAGAGGAAAAGAATATTTTGCTAAGTATATGAAGTTCTTGAGGTTCTTTGATCTTTCCTGTTGGTTTGGTGTTTCAGCTAAGTATATGTGTCCTTTTAGGTCACATCTTTTACAGGCATAGTGACAATTCCAATGAAACCTTATTGGGGGGACCTTGCAGGTATGAATCTTGCCCCCCCCCTAGATTGTCTGCAAACCCTCAGTTAGTTTCAAAGTTTTAGTTTCCTATATTTAAACTTGGAGAGACTTGTAAAAATAACTCACGTTGGCTATAGAGCTCTGAGAACAAGGATGGCCATGTACACAGTGTTAGAGTAAACTAACTGTGTGGGTATGTTTTGGACAGGAAGGGATCTCCTGGGTTACTGAAGTTTTGGTAGGCAGAGTCAAAGGACATGTGGAATGGGAGGGCTGCATGAAGACCCTATTGCATCAAATGTAGCCCCTTTCCCTCCTGTAGTGACTGATCCTTTGGGTTTTTTCTTGGTGCTTTTTAGGATTCTCTCCATTCGCTGATGGCCACGCTTAGTACTTCCAATCCATTCTTCATCCGCTGCATCAAACCAAATACAGAAAAGGCAAGTCTGTCTTCCAGCAAAATGTATGCATGCAACACAGGCCTTCATGAGCACTCACTTGCACAAATGCCTGACAGGAGCCTCTGTCAGGGTCCAAACTGATGATAAGAGCAGTTCTCCCTCACCTTCCCTTTTTCCTTTTAGTTGTTTTACAGTTGAGGAAAAATACACCCTCCTCCTGGTAATCAGATGAAAAGACTGCATGCTGAGTATGATATGATATAGCCATTCCCACCTTTTTCTGTGCTTACGGAGCCTGGAAGATGAACCAGGCTTGTGCAGACCCCAGAGCTGTGGTAGAAGAAGCAATTGCTCCTGTTTCTGCTGCCTGTAGACAATTTGTTCTGGAATGCAGGGCTTGTGTGGTAGGAAGCGTCTGCCTGGCTCTGAGGCAGAAGAGGTGGACGCTTCATGAGCAAGTCACAGTGCTTAGAGACAGGCTGGCTCTCGCTTGTATTGTGAACTGTAGCGGGAGGATATGCTGCTAACTAGATTGGGTGGGGAGCTCTGAACTGATCATTTTCTTCGTGTGTTTTGAAACTGCGTATGATATGGCAGAGTAAAGCCTGATGGGAGTTTTATGCCAGAAAAGAATTCTGCAGTTTGTCTCCAGTTTGACTGGAGAGAGACTGCAAAGAGAACTGAGTCAGGATTCTGCATTTTGTATGTGTTAATGCATTATATCATTGCTTTACTGCCATGATCTAACTATGACAGCAGTCTGCGGATTGTTTTTTTCCAGGATCTGCCCAACTCCCTTTCGTCCCTTTTTCTGCACCATGCAGTGTTGTGAGGTTGCTTTCCCCTTGACCCAAACTTCCCCCTTTTCACCTGGCATGCCCACGTATGCAGGGTTGACTTTCTACAGAGAAATGGATATACAGCCTGTGACTGCCAGTGCTCAGAGAAACAGTCACTGTTCAAGTCAGCAAAGAAGTAATACCAAGATCAACACTTACTCTGTCTGTCTTCTTATTTGTTTTTGAATCTGGATCATTATGTAGGCACCAAACCTCTTCAATCCAGATGTGGTGCTAAACCAGCTCCGGTACTCAGGGATGCTGGAGACAGTGAAGGTTCGGAGAGCAGGTTTCCCTATACGGCGCCTTTTCCAGGACTTTCTCAGCAGGTAATTGCTATCATTGTACCACATGCTGTAACAGCCCCAAGGTATACGATTCTATATGTTTGTTCTGTCTATAACTGCTGTTACTGATATGGATCATTTGTGGGATGTTCTTCTAACCATGCCCTTACTGCCCATATTATAGACTGATTTGGAAGTCCTTTTGGAGACTTGCCCTTGGGGTAAAAGTCAGAATGGAAAAATAGCCAGATGGTCCATTTTTTAACTTTTTTTTTTTTTTGTAGCTTTGCCACAGATTACCTTGTGTGATGCTGTGAAACCCAGCTGGTCATAATATGTAAAAAGAAAATATCATACTTAAACCCTTTAATCTGGCAGGCTGAAGCAAATTTTAATGGACAGTATAGTCGATTAATATTGGAAAGGGTGATGATTTCTTTTAATTAGCTGCATCAAAAGGATTTCTTGAAGTTTAAGGCTAGAAGGGACCATTGAACATTGCTTCCTTTGTCTCTTGGAGCATGAAATGCCACCCCTATACTGAACAAAATAACTTGTGTCTGATGAAAGCACATGTTTCAGAAAGACAGTTGTTCTTTACTGAAAAATGCTGTTGAGTTTGTATTTTGTTACTGGGATTGCAACAATAATTGCCAGTGTGGTAGGAACAGATAAAGGCTGGGGGATGGAAATTTCCAAATTGGAAGGCAAGCACGAAGAAGGGAGGTCCCAGAGGAAGGAAGACTAATGGGAGGAGGATAATTAGAGTTAAAAGATTGGTGGGGGGGAAGGCAGGGAATGGGGCGGGTTACTGTCATACATCATCTCATGAGGTTTTTGTTTGGTTCTTAGGTACAAGATGCTTGTGAAGGGGCCAAGTTTCTCAGACAACAGCAAAGCTGTATGTGCAGGCTTTCTTCAGACCTATGACAGCAGCAAGAAAGAATGGCAGTTGGGTAAAACCAAGGTACTTGTTTAGCGTGGGGCAGGGTATGGCTTTGTTCCAGCTGCAAGGGGATGCGATTGCATCTGGTGAGATTCAAGCCAGTAGAAAGGGCAAAGTAGCGATGACCCTTTAAAATACATTGGACTATGCCACTGACCTGTAGCATCTCAAATATTTCCCATATTATGTACCTAGAGATGTAGAAGGGGTTTTGATTTTGTCTAAACTTGTTCTCATTGACCAAGCCAGGATGACTTTGTTGTGTCTGATCCAATTTAAGAATCCAAGGAGAACACGCATGGGTGTCATTGTATGCAATTGTAATGTGTGCCATTAATTCTTGCCTCTTGTGCCAGATGTTTTCCTCTGCTTGGCTAACCAAAATTCTTGCAGGAGGCAGGGAGCTGTTGCTTGGTATATATCAAAACTGTGAATAGGTAGCTAGATCACCAGATGCGTGACAGCCTTCTGCTGTGGAAGCTCAGCTTCCGTTTGTGCAGTTATCCCAGATGCTAGCATACATTTTCTAGGAAAAGGTATCCGAATGCTTCTCCCCTCTTGCATAGTTCAGGTTGTGCTTCTGTTTTGGTGAATGTTTAACACTTCTCTCTTGCCTGGTATAGTCTGGATTTTGGGGGGGGGGGGGGGGGGGGCCGGAGGGTGGGGGGGGTGGTTTGGGTTTTTGTCTCCAGACATCCAGCTGGAAATGTACCATTATCTTTCATTTAATGGGGAGGGAGCTGGGTGTTTCAGTCTGAATTTTTTCAAGCTTTGAGACAGAAATAGATGTCAGCATTGTGAGGTATATTGCTATAGAAATCTAGGAGTGGGAAACTGTCTCTGTAACAACTTTCCTCATACTCCAGTAAATTCTTCAAAGAATACTCCAAGATGGATGGTGTCCAGTGCAGACGGCATTTCTAAGTAGTGGGTATGCAGTCCATATCCAGAGCAGATGGTGGTCCATCAAAGCAACTTTTCTTGCATTTTTTGCCGTTAAGCCTTCAAAAAAGTAGTTCAGAATATTTCCAGGGTCACAATGGAACTGGAAGTGATTCTAGTGAATATTCACATTTAATTTGTCCAGGAGATCAGGTAATGATATTTGTTGCTTTGAGCAATCATTTCTTAATGAGCGGATAGACTACAATGTTTCTTAGAGAGCGAGATCTCTTTCCCCTTCTTAGAGGAGTGGTGGTAGCCCAGTTGGTAGCCTGGGCATGAACTCTGTGTGACAACCAAGGAAACCACTGGCCATTGCTGTGGGAAGGAGATGTGTTAACCTATAGTTTCTAAGGCCTTCCTTCACATGCCTCCGCTGATCTTCAATAAAAAAGGTTTTATCACTTAGCCGTATTTCTGCTCTATGTTAAAGTGTTCCCCACCTTTGATTTGGGAATCTGGTGTCTTCTCACTGGTCCCTGCAAACCAGGAACCATATCAATCATTCTTGTCCCTAGTTAACCCAAACTGCTTGGGTGGCTGCCAGTCTCACAGCATTTTAGTGTTAAAGCCTGTGTGGAGTGTGTGTGTGTTGCAGAGCTGCTTGTGCCTGGGAAGCTTTATAAAGGGGTGGTTAGAGCTGGTAAACGTTGAGTTTGAACCGCTGGGCTACAGGAAGGGCAGCAGGGAAATGCATGTGAGGGCCAAACTCACATGCACATACTCACCTTCTAGAGTATAAAAGGTTATAAGCTATATAGCTGGAGTCCAGGGACTACAACAGACCGACGCCAAGTAGGAAATGCAGGCTGCTTTGAGCCCCTGGCAGCAATAGGATCCCTTTTTCTCTTCAGTCCCCATTGTGCATCCTGAAGGACTGAGTCCATCTGTCTGTTTTCACTCACTCCTTGACCTGCACAAACAAATTATTCTGGAAAAACAATATAGGTGGTATGTATTCTGCCAAAACACCGGATGTACTCTAATGTAATTTTTTTGAACAATTCTGTCCTATAAACTAAAACTTGGCTGAAGAGCTGTATGCATCATGTTGGTAAACAGCAGTCTCTCTGATAGGACATCGGTTGCTGTCAGGTCTGAATATTGTGGGAAGAAAGAAATGATTAAGAATGGCAGTCTTTGTATCTCTTTATTTCTTTACGACTGCGAAGGAAAATTGAAAGGAGTTGGGAAGCAGTTGAGCCATCTTGTTCTGTTGCAGAAGTTATTTTCTATTCAGCATGGTTTGGATTAGAGATGTGTCCTGGTAGAGGGAAGCAGCTCTATTTATTCTAGAGAATATATCCCTCCAAGGCTGTCCCGGCATGTTCTACCCTTGCTGCTGTGCTGAATGGCTGGCCAGTCCCTGGCTGCACCAAGGTGCTGTTGCCATTGCCACCGCCCTGCAAATCATTCTTCAGATGAGTTGCTTGACTTTCTTTCCCATGCTCAGATGGTGGCAAAGCCATTTCGTTGCTCCCTTGGAGACTCCTCTTGCAACTCAGCTTTGTGACAGGGCCTCCAGAAAGCCTGCCCCTAGGAAAGCAGATGCCAAGGTGAGGCTGTGCACAGCAGTGGTGCTTCCTGGTAGTCCCTTCCCTGCTGCCTGTATCCAGCTGTTCCGTCTTGGCTTTGGATTACAGAATGCTTTGTCTGCGTTCATATTTTAGCTGGTGCTAGGTAACACAGGCCTGAAATACTTGGGTTGATGAAGAAAAGAGCCCTAATTTTTCCAGAGGCTTTCAGTTAAGGGCGAAGTGAAGCTACCAGCGAAGGGGCAGAGAGTGTAGGGCACTGTCCTGGAGAGGAAGTCCCCTGTGTGCCCTTGCTGCTACTGGTGCAGCTCTGGGTACCCAGGTAGCGATTCCCAGCACCAGGTGAGAACTAACCTTGGCTTTTGGAGTCAGGAGTAGCTACTGAAAAAGGTGTGACAGGCCAATGAGGATGTAACCTAGGAAGAAGTATAAGGGGTGGGTGAAGAGCAAAGCTTATAGAAGGGGGAATACTTCCTGCAAAATGAATGGAAGGATAATTATATCCCTAGCAATTGTTTGGAGGAGGAAGGAAAAGACTCTGTGAATTAGTGCAGGGGATTGTGAAGCTTGGGAAAGGAAATGGGGGAGGAAGGGCAGGATGATCTTTGTGTTTTTCATTAAGAATAGAGCAGCTGCTGTGCTGGCAATTGTCAAATTAATGTTTATAAGAGGTATTAATGTATATAAGGCAGGTTTTATCCGGTGGCGTGGCAGAGATGAGGGCTTGGATGCAAACAAGCAGTGTGATGACGGAAGAGCTTGTGCTAAGGTGCCCTTGTCCTCACTGGGGATGTTCTGGGATGGAGCAGCAGCTTCTGTGCCCCTTTCCTCAGTGCACCTGGACCTTCTGCCATACTTGCCCATACCCACAACACAGGTTTCCTATGGCTGTTTAACACAGTAATCCTTGCTGTTTGAAAGCATTCATTTCCACATTTCAGCCTGCTGTTTTGCAGG
Organism: Platalea leucorodia; assembly: GCF_965183815.1. Lineage (NCBI taxonomy): Eukaryota > Metazoa > Chordata > Aves > Pelecaniformes > Threskiornithidae > Platalea > Platalea leucorodia. The sequence goes on along the minus strand of NC_138827.1, from coordinate 83,994,369 downwards.
GCCTGTTTGAAGGAGGAGGTTTCTGCAGACTATTTGGCATCCAGGTCACAGTGTCCCACTTCCTGCTTTCCCAGTGTTGTCCCCAAAAATCATATGATCCCACTTATGTACGCATGGGTGCACACGCAGTGACATTTGTGTCTGCTGAGCTACACGTAACCTTAACATGTTCGCTGTTGCACTGACGGTGCATGCAGGCATTGAGGTTGTGCGAGGAGCACTGTGGTGCTGCAGCGTGGTTTAAAACTTGGCCAGTGTCTAATAGGAGCAGATATGATAGAAGTAACCTTGTATGTTTTGTTTAATCATTCCTTCCTCAGATGAAAGTGATCTCCTGTTTTCAGAGTGACTATGAATTATGAGAAAGAAATGGCCACCTTCCAAATTATTTCTACAAGGCATCAAAAATATTTCTGGATTTGAATACATTTTACTCTTCCTTGTCATCTACAGGAGACTAAAAAAACTCTCAAAATGCCAATATCTTATAACTAGATATTGTTCTGTTATTTGAGATTAACCCCTCACTCTCAAGCATATATAGAAAACCCTGTAGGATTAGGGTTGGGTCTTGTTGAACTCTGCATGCCTCAAAGTTAGGGTTTTCCCCCCTCCTTACTGGCACAGCAAAGTCTATGCTTGCTAGCAAAATACTGATGGGCTGAATATTTTTGCAATTTGATGAAGATAATGGACTGAGACGGGGTTTTGCTGGTTGCATTGTTGAAATGGGTGACTGCTGCTTGGTTCTGGAATGTAATGGAAAGAGCAATGCCTGCCTCAAAGAAGTCTTTAAAAGATTGTTGAGTTGACAGAGGGAGTGGATGTACAACTTGCAGGGAAGGATGCCAGCTTCATGGTTGGCAGTACCTTGATAATGAGCCGTCTTTTAAGGCTACCCAAGGTTACTTAGTCATTACAAAACAGCTCATTTCTTAAGGCCATCTTAATGGAAACGGCTCCCCAGGAGAAATTAGAGTCCAGGGAAGCCACTGGCAATGGGTACTAACTCAGGGAGAGGTTTCAGTACATGGTGGTCATTGCAGAGGGAAAAAAGAGCCTAAATGAGTGATGAGGCCGAAAGCAGCGATGGAAGGGAAGGTGTACAGAGACATAAGGGGAGGTAAGTGGGGAGGGGGAGAGTTTGTGTGCAACACTGGACTAAATGGCTGTTCAGATCTTTGAATCTCTCTGGCCCCTCAGCGTAGCCACATGGATCCAATAAATTTGTAAGGAGTTTTTACTGATTAATGTAGTTCTGCAGGTTGGCGAGTGTCAGCTCGCAGCCTGTGTTCACGGCAGTGCTGTAACAAGTGGGGCAGCACTTTCCTACTGTAGTCTGTTCTGCTGCTGGCCCTGGCAGCGATTTAGCCAATGTCAGGCAGCAGGTCACGCGAGCGCGGCCAGATGGCAGTTGCTGCTGTGACTGCAGCTTGTGTGGACATACCTTAGCCAACTCTAATCTAGGCTGGGTACTGCTAGCAGCGTACCCACAGCCCCGTGGAGCTCCATGCAGGCTGCAGTCCACCTCAAAAAGCAAAGCATTTATTTTCGCAATTTGTGCTGAATTCTGTGCTAACATAATGCAAGCCAGCTGATTTAAAGTAGCTCAGATATGTCATTGCAATTCCTGTAAACAAGCCCTTATCTTGCTTGTATCTCAGTCCTTTTGTCTGTAAGATAGCATCATCATCCCTCACACAAGCATTTAGCACTGAGCAGAGGTTTGAAATACAGGCGATGGAAGATGCTTGAGAATTCAAATACTGGACACTGAAGTGCAATCAGTGATACTTGGAGACCTCTCCCATCGGGGCTGAGTTCCCCCTAATGCATGCTGCACTGCTGAACCTTTTCAGCAAGGAAGCATCCCCACCCCAGAGTTTCTGGAGGTTGGTGGAGGGCTTCAGCTTCCACCCAGAGCCGGCGGACCGGGGCGTGCTCAGCTTTGCACCTCCACAGGGCTTTCAGCTTTCGACCGTCTTCCATTATTAGGACTGCTGTTAAGATTGCTTCCTAGAGCCTAGAAACCTGAATGTTCCTCCCTTTCCTTGAAATGCGGAGGAGTTTCTTCGCAAAATAGTTAATCACCCAAGTAGGTACCGGTGCCTGCTGCAGGGAGGTACTGGATTGCGCAGGGAAAGCTGTCAGCTGGGAAAGAGTTAATCCCAGGCGCAAGCACAGGCTCTCCTCCTCCTCCCTCCTTCCTCTGCTCCCTCCCTCCCTCTCTTTTAAGTCTTGACCACAGAGTGAGGCAGGCGGGGGCTGGGCGCAGAGTTCGGCTCCTGTGGCTGCGAAACTTTTTCCCGGTGCTGTGAGTGCGGGCGCCCGGGGCGCGGCGCCCGGGCTGGCGCGGCGGCGGCGGCGGCGCAGAGCGCGCCCTGTGCCGGCCACCCGGGGATGAAATCTGCCGGCTCGCCCGGGGACTGACTTCTTTCCTCTCTTTGTGTTTATTGAAACTCCTCCCCGTGGCGTCAGGTTTTCCTGAAGGAAGCTCTTGAGCAGAAGCTGGAGAAGGATCGGGAAGAGGAGTTGAGGAAAGCAGCTATAGTCATCCGGGCCCACGTCTTGGGCTACATGGCAAGGTCAGTGCTGGGGGCTGCCCCACCATCCCTGTGCTTGCCTGCCTGGGTTGCCCCGACCCCCTGCTTTGCTCTAGTCCCCTCGCATCCCTCCCTTCCTCCCCTCTGTATTCTAAGGGAGAGCTGCAGTACCTGCCCTCCCTGCCGCCATCAGTTCTGCTGAAACCTTTCTGCACCTTTGCCACCTCTTCTTCAATTCTGTGCACGCTTGCACCCTCCCTCAGCGCTGCTCAGCAGGCTTCTGCGGGGACCTCCGTACCCATTGCTTGCCTCTGATGACAGCTTTTCCTTGCCTTCAGGGCTCTCCTGGCTGGGCCCCACTTACGGTTTGGGTCCCCTCCTTTTCCTTACGCCTGTCAACTCTTTTCTGCTCCCCCTGCAAATTGCTTCTTCCTCACTTGCAGCTCTGCCTTTGCTCACCCTCTTTCCTCGCCTTGCCTGTTTGCCTCGTGATCTCCCTCTCCTTTTAATTAACTCTTCAGAATTGGGTTTTGGCCAGCTTTGCACCAGTAATCTCTTGCCGCTCCCTTTTGCACCTGACCAGGGGAGCGTTGGGAGAACCAACTGCAGACAAACCACCCCTCCTCTGCCCCTCGCAGTCAGTGTAACAGCTGACTCCCTAATGGCTGTGGCATGCACACTTAATCCCAGTAAGATGCTCTTTCCTGGCTGGTCTCTGCTCCAGACACCTGTCAGTCAGGGGTGTGAGGAGGTGAAATCCCTGGCCAGCAGAGCTGTTCCAGCAGGCACTCTTCTTAGAGCTCTAGTTACACCAGGTAAACGCTCATTTTGCATTGGGAAATGTGTGCAAGGGTTGTGCCCTGCCTTGCCAATGTAGAATATCAGCAAAATACACATTTGGTCTCCGGGGCTTTTATTCATTTATTTATTTCCCTCTAGGAAGACAAATGAGCTAGCTCTATTGTTTGTACATAAGATTGCAAGTTCTTTGTGTCAGGGCCTCTGCTCTGTTCTACCTTGTGTCTAGCATTTGGAGAGAGGGGTAGGGATTAGCACAGTAAAATTGATTTTTCTGGGAAACATCACTGCAGACAAAGTGGATTACTGCTTTTCTGAGTTCCTGGGAAGGTAGCTGCTGCCCTGCAGGGCTGTGACGGAGACAGTGTTGCAGTAGTGTTGCTCTTGGCTAGAAATCTTGTGGTCCTCCAGTCTGATCTGAATTCCTCATCCCACATGTTGCTCCTGTGAGTCTCGTCTTTAAGAACAAGCTGTGCTTCTGCAGCCAGAGTGGAAATCCTCACAAGCAGCTGGAGGTGACTGGACTTTGCAGGGGAGGAGAGCAGGGAGTCAGGAGAGAGCTAGGGAGGGAGACTGGAAAACTTTTCTGTGAAGAGTTTCCAGTTGCACTGCACCTGTATTGGAGAAGGTCCAGCAAGAGGGAGTTCATCTGGGCAAGTGGTGAATGGTCCGTGCAGAGCTGGGCAGAGGTCAGGAGTACCAGTGTGCACTGCCTTAAGCTTGATACCATTTCTGTTAGTTTTGCAAGGACAAGTGTATTTCAATTCATTTGGTCTCATGCAAAGTAGATTGGCGAAGAAGGGTACGTATGCCACAGGAAGGATTTTACTGGCTTCTCCCTCTTTGTGAACTTGTTCTGTGAGCCTGGAGAACCAGTCCTAAGGGTGAGAACATTTTCTTTGCTCTCGTTCCCTGCAGCCTGGTATCTCTGGCTGATCACTAAAATGTGAGACAGGAAAATCAAGCCCATTCAAATGACCCCATCTTTCGTAGCTAATCTGTGGAACTTTGAGCTGCAGGTAACAGCTTCACCAGCTAAAATATGCGTAACTCTTCCCGGGCTTGCAGGATCCATGTCCAAATTTGGCTGTGTCCCTGGATTCTGCAGGATCTTATTGCTCAGGGGAAAAGACAGTGGGAAATTATTCCATAGCCCTGTGTTCTCTAGTCCTTGGAGGCATAACTGCTAACTACAGCTCATCAACAGAATAGTTAACTAAATTCCAAATGCAGCATTGGAGCCTTGCAGCCACCCCACCTTCTCTTGTGATATAGGGTCAGGATGTCTCCCAACTCCTCGGCATGGGCTGCAGGTTGAATTTCTTTGACCAGTGCAAGAGGGTGAGTGGAAGGCTCAACAAGGGGAATGAAATTCACGGCCTGTGTGCAGCAATTCCAGCTGAAGGGCATCTGCAGGCTTGGCTGTGGTCATGAGGAATGAAGGGGCACTTCAGCCTGGCAGATTAGCAGGCAGAGCTGGCCTGTAGCTGGGCAGGGCTTGGCACATGTTGCACTTGAGAGAGTTTCTGGCAGATGCATTTTGTAAAAGTCAGAGTGCCCTTTTTGATGCACTTATATCTGCCTTGGCAGCGGGTGTGCGTGCAGCTGTTCACACCCCATGTGCAGGGAGGACAGAGGGAGCGGGGGTAAGGGGGCTGCAGCCCAGGAGCAATTCATCTAAAACCTCCCGCTTCTTATCACCTCTTCCCTTTCCTCTTCTTTTCTCTGTGCTTCCTCCCTTTGACTTAATACTTATGGAAAAGAGCATGACCTCTGCACGGTACTGCTATTAGCATCCCTCTCCTGATTTTCTTCACTAGGCTGACGTATGTGATGTGCAGGGAGGTGGCAAGCTGTCAGCATGGGTCCCTGTTGCCATTTGAAGGGGGTTTGATTGCCAGGAAGGGGATTTTGAGGTGTGCCTTTTCCTCAGGGGGTTGCAGAAGGTCTGTGGGAAGGATACGTGAGAATACTGTGCTATTTCCAGCGTGCTTTCTAGGACTGTAAGACCTCACAGGATTACTGTAGCCTGCTGGCCCAAGATCCTGTGTAACAGCCCCACAGAATTTCCCTCTGCAAATTCTGGTTTAGAGTAAAGAGGGTTTTGATTTGAATAGTACCAATGATCATTTCCCTACAGCAAGATATTAAGGTGTCTGAATATAGTCAATTACTTTAAATAATGTCCACTTATTTCCAGCCTGAATAAACTTCAGCTTCAGGTCAATTAAACCTTGTTATGTCCCCTGTTGGATAAATAGAAATGCCACCCAAAAATGTGGGTACTTTGCCTGGGATCAAGCTTTTCCTTGGCCGCCTTAAGGTCATGGAGCAAGCGCTCTCTTTCTATAAGCCAGGATTTCTGGTTCCAATCCTGCTTCCCCAGAAATCACTTGAGGGTCTAACATTGTTCTTGAAATGGAGGTGCTAACACTGAACACAGGGTAAAAGTAGCAGTGCAGTCCCCTTCTACACAGTATTTCTGCTTGCAAGTATAAGAATCCCAGTAGTATTTTTTTCTATAGCATTGTGTTGGGAGTTTGCCATCCCCGATGATCCCTGTGGCCCCTAAATCTTTTTTTGACTTGCTGCCTCCTAACATAGTCCCACATCAGGTGTGTTTGGCCTTTGGTTCTTCAATAAAAGACCTTATGTTTGGCTCTTTTGGATTGTTTAATGTTTGCTTGAATCTAGCTTACAAATTGATCCAGATTACTGTGTAATAGTAACCCTTTTGTTATTTGCCCAGTTTGTGTATCGTGTACAAACTTCTACCAGTAACTTTTTTTTCAGGTCCCTGATAAAAACATTCTGTAATGCAGAGGCAAGAACTGACTTTTCTAGAACTTCACTAGACTACAGAAATACTGAATGATGATTCTTTTCTTTTGGGGCCCTACCATGTTTTTTGGTTTTAAAGTATGGCAAAGTTGATTTTGATGTCATTATTGTTTAAGCAAAACGTTGTGCAATGTAAATATATGTTTATGGGAGCCTGTTACAATGTTACATTCAGCAATCAATATTGTAGTATCCCTGTGTTTTCCCCCAAACAATAGGAGATTAATGTGGCCAGATCTATTTTTGCCCCATTTTTTGCTTTTCCTGGAGTAATTTGCTTTTGGCCACTTAAAAGACGGGGCAATATGGGACTTTGTTCTCAAATAGTAAGGCCATTTGTATGTTTTTATTATAATAAACCCACACCGAGGGATTATGTTAATTGCACGGTGAATGTGCGCCGTGTGCAGTGCAAGGAGACTTTGGGCCAGTGGACCTTCTCTTTCCATGTGCCAAATATCTGTCCTTCATCCTCTGAGGGTCTTCACGAAAGTAGGTGCCCATGGAAACAAACCAGTGGTAGCTACAGGAGTGAGAACAGTGAGGAGAATATGATTTACGGGTAGCAGCAGTAGAGGAACAGAAATTGTGTCATTTCTGAGCAATATTTTTCAAAATTCTTTTTTTTGTGGATGTGGTAAGATTGGTCAATATACCAGGGCATGAGGAATGCAAAGCATGTATTGCTTCATGGTGCATTAAGTGTCTGGTTCTGTTTTTAGGAAGAAGTATCAAAAGGTGCTAGCCAGTGTTGTTATAATCCAAAAGAACTACCGAGCATACTTCTGGAAGAAGAGCCTGCTGCGACTGAAGGCCTCTGCAGTCACCCTGCAGAAGCACTGGCGTGGCCGCCTGGCTCGCAGCCTCTACCAGCACCTGCTGCAGCAGGAACTCAGGCGGAAGCAGGAACTGGAGGAGCGAAGGAGGCAAGAAGAGGAAGAACAGATCCGAAGAGAGGAAGAGGAAAGACAATGGCAAGAAGAGGAGGAGCGTAGGAGGAAACAGGAAGAGGAAGAGGTGAAGGAAAGGTACAAGATGGTATCTTGCACTCATAGTTCCCTAGCCCTAAAGCTGCTGAGGTGTAAAAGCGGGTCTGGGGCGTTGGCGTGATGGTAACGCTGGAACCGCAGTTGTATGATACAGTGTCCCAATGGCAGGGGGCAGAGTTGGGGTGGGCAGTGAGCAGCTCAGAATAGAGAAGCAGAGTGGAAAAGGAGTGTCCTGCTTCCTTTAGGAAAGCTAATTCTGGTGTACTTTTACCTCTGTTTAGCGTTTTTGTGCTTTGGAATGAACATGAAAGGAGGCAGTTTCACTGATTGGGCAGAGATGCATAATTTTCTCATTCCCTTTGCAGTGGTAAAGGAAGTTTTATGCAGCCTTCCAAAATCTGGAGGGATTAGTGGTGTGGGGAGGTACCAGAGTTCATGGATCTTGGTGTGTCCAGTAAGCTGGGTCAGAGAGCAAGATGGGCAGCGCACCTGTGCTGCTATGGCAGTTCTTACACTCATGAGCATACACGCCCTCTCCCTGTTCCTGCTGCTGTGTATCTCTCATCAGGGATACGGGTGTGTCGAGAGATCAGGAGGGGAAAGGAAAAGCTAAAGAGGCAATCTGTGAGCAGTGACAGTACACCTATTGAGAATCCTGCACCTCATGCGTCATTTGCTGTTCACCCCATGGTTACCTACATCCTATCCAAACTGAGTGTCTCTCTTGACACTCTTTTGTTTTAAGAAGCATAAAACTTCAACTATGAGATTATTATATAAATTTGAACAATAATCCTGTGACACTTCAAGTTTTTCATAAATAGTTGGTTACGTTTCTTATAGGCTTTTGTTACGTACTTGTCCCAACAAAGCTGGGTCTTGGCAGACTAAGATGTGTGACAAGCATCAGAAAAATCTAAGGTTAGAAGTGTGTCACAAGGAAAAGCGATGGGCTGCGGTTTCACAGGAGACAGTAGGGTGACATATCTGCTGGGACAAGACATGGAGTCAGTGACACCAATGATGAACAGTTTGCTCAAGCCATTTGTTGAACAACACTGAAGGCTTCATTTTATCAATGTGTCGATTTTCAACAACAGCCTCATCAGCAACCTGAAGCTGTGTAAGTTCAGACTGTTAGTAACTAGTTTGCAGATATCAAATGCTACAGACGCTCTCTCAGGTCTAAAGTCCTCATTATACTAAGTAGACCTTGTCCCTAACTAGTTTTAGATAAAAAGACCTATTTAGCTTATACATTCTAGTGTGTTTCTGCCCCTGCCCTCTAGTTCCTAGCCCATGAAAGGTGTGTTCAACCCAGCATCATTGGAAAGAAGTGTCAGTGTTTCCAGGGATCAGGTGAACTGCTCATTTTGCTGTCATTTTCTACTTGATGTCAAATGGCTTCATTCAGAGTGAGTAGCCAAAAAGGTACTAGCAGACCAACTGGGCTAAATCCTGAACTTCCACTTGACCTCAAAAATGAAGTGGAAGTCCACAGAAATTGCAAATCAGTTAATCTACTGAGAACAAGCAAAAAAACCTAACACACATGCAGACACAAAATTAGAAGGACCAAGATGCAAACAGAGCTATAATGAACTAAAAGTTGGCATGCAGTTATTGTGCATACACTGTTAGTAAAAGGGAGACATGGAGCAATTTGGTCTACTGTTCAACAGGAAGAAAAAATTATAATGTTGAGAAAGCTGAGGTATTTGATGCTATTTTTATTTGACTTCCCCAAAAGGCTTAGCTGTTGGACACTAAATGCAATTAGCACAGATGTGCAAGAATTCAGAACCTAGCAGGGAAATAAAAGGTTAGAGAATGCTCAGATAAATCAGATTACAAAGTAGTCATCCGGACGTCGTGAAATTAACGTTTGGGTACTTTAAGAACCGGCTGAAGCAGTTTGAATCAGTAGCTATTCTCTTTCTCTTCCTTTGTGGATAGCAATGGGGTTTCCATAAAACTGGAAAATTGCAAACATAATGACCCCCTTTTAAAATGGGAAAAGGAAGAACGAGGGAATTGTGGACCAGTCAGCTTAACCTCAAGTTCAGGAAGATACTGAAACAAATAATCAAACAGTTGTAAATGCTTGATAAAGGAGTTGAGAGCCAATGTGGATTTCTGAAGAACAAACAGCATTAAAGTTACCTGTTTCCTTATGTGATAGCCTTGTGGATAGGGAAAATCCACAGAGGGTAGGTAACTTGACTTTGGGTAGGTAGAGAGTAGGTACGGGCTTTGACATGTTATGACAATACTCTAAGACACTGTAAGGAATGTGGTTTGGAAAAAAGTAGATGAAACAAGACTAGGATTTATGGTTTTACTGCATTGTATTATTGCATTTTAATTAGCAAACAATAGTAGTTCTTTGTTAAATAGGAGAGAACTCTTGAATGGGATTCTTCCATGGTCTCTGCTGGATATGGTACTAGTGCAATGTTTTCATAATAAGTTAGATGAGGAAATACGAGTATCTTTATTAAATTTGCAGATAAAACCGTCTGGTGAGGGCCTGTAAGTATATAGCTAGACAGGATTACAATTCAAATACTTTTGGCAAATTAAATAAATGGTATGAAAAACATCGGATAACACTCAATACAGAAATATGCAGATCTACGGTTAGGAATAATCAAGTGCACAGAGAGAGAAGGAGGAATGCCGGCTTCAACAGCAGGAAGAAGGTCTGGAGGCTAAGTTGAGTATTAGTCACCAGTGTCATGCTGTGTGAGAGGAGAAAGCAAATGCCGCCCGTACACAAGATTGTTTCTGTAAGATATGGGGTGATTCTTCTGTTCCGCTTGGCACTGTTCAGGCTTCAGTTGGAGTACTGGCCCTGGTTTTGGGTATCACGTTTCAGGAAGGGTGCGGATCAGTTGGAGATGGATGGAAAGCAGCAAGAAATATCAGAAGTCTAAAAAACGTGAGGAACAGTTGCAGGAATTAGTGTGTAGATTGTAGGTGGTATTCCTGATCTGTTTTAAAACAGCTCTGCTTCTTGAACCCTCATATCATTTAAGGCAGTTGTTTAACTCATGACTACTGTTACAGATCTTTCAGTAGAGTTGGAACCATCTGGATCTCACTTATGTCAGCTTTCATTTATAAACATTCCCTGGATTTTTTTTTTTTTCCGAGAGAGCACAAGAGTGAGAACTTTAAAGACTTTGCGACTTGCAACTGCAATTTAGAGTTTGTCTGGGAAAAGCTGCAGGGCCTGGGAAATAAATATTGGTGCCCTCCTGTTTTGCTTGAGGTTGAATCATAGATTTGAGAGTTACCACTGCCAGTCTGAATTTAGCTGCACAGTGGTTGCTACAGGCAGACTCTTCCATCCAGCCACATCCTATCCCTGCTCCCTGTGCACGACTCTAGCATTTGTCTGTCTCCTAGTTCAGTTGCTTGTAGGATGCTCGCTGTGGAGAAACTGGCCATAGTGACAGCTTTCCCTTGGAGTGTAACCTTTTTGATCTGAGTGGAGATGCAGCACCGTGGGATAGTTTTTTTCCCTCTACTTGTGTTTACTAACAAACTCTGACTCTTACAGCCTTTACTAGTAAACTAGGTTTTGCATGCCACTGAGAAGTTATGCAAGCTGGAGTACCCAGGTCTTCAGAATTGAAAGTCCTCAGCTTAGTTACTTTAACAAAGTGCAAAAATTTGATAACTTTTTGGGGGCTTTAGAATAGTAAAAGCAAAATGAACCACAAATTCAGTGCTGGTATTGCAATAAGTCTGTTCTGTTTTAAAAAAAAAACAACCACAATTTCCTGATATCTGTCAATTGTGCATGTACAACCTCATTTAATATCCATGGATGTAAAGTACTTCAGAAGATTCTGTTTACATTTATCATGAGTCTAACTGATCTGCCTTCTGTCACTGTTTCCAATGTCCTTCCTAGTGTGTTCCAACTAATCCAATTTCCTGATTGATCTGAAAGTTAAGTGCATGAGGAAAATCTGTTGTATCCACAAAGGTCATGCCAACCACAGAGAATTGGGTTTTTACTAAATTACAAAAGCTTTTAAATCAGTCTTACAACAGGTACCTTATTTTAACCTTATCCATGGAGGGATGATGTGTCCATGTAATTCTAAAAGCGTCATGTAGAAGAACTGGGTCTGTCTCTGACTGTCACGTCTTGTTTTTTAACAGGGAAAAGGAGCAACTGAAGGTGCTACTCCAGGTGGCTCAGGTAAGTTTAACAGTTACTCTTTTCATATGTCTTCTCTGAGTGTCTGTGAAGGGTCCTCCGTTGCCCACACTTCGCCTGGAGCTAATATTGTATTGTGGCAACACTATTTAAAAAATGGGCTTTGTTCACTCAAAACCTGCAGGTATTTGGCTTCGGCAGAGGTGCATAGAGTTAACAAGGTGGGGTATTTTTCAAGGCTCATGTACCAGCTTGCATAGTTCCTATTTGAAAATTTCTGTATCGAACATGCAGCATTCTTTTTTATCTCTACTGCTTGAGCTTATTACATGACCTTGTGATGTGCTACTCTGCGACACAGTCTGTTTTGCTGGATTGTTGCCTGTAACAGCGAAAATAAGAGTGCAGAAGGCTGCTACCATGGCTAAAATAAACCCCTTGTAACTGATCTAATTGTTTGTTGGTACTTGATATATCAAAGAGCAGACCACCTACCCTGAGGTTTGTGAAAACAGCTGTGTATCTTCTTCTTTCTTTTCCCAAACCACTTGTTCGCCAGTTTCAGGCCAGCTCTGTTCAGGAGAGATGACAGATTAGAGTACAAAAATGCATTTGTCCACAAGTCAGAGCCAAGTAGAGAACAAGCAACAGGGTAACTGTAAAGAAAACAAGGATTGTGGCTTAAATGGGCCAGTTCATTGGCTGCATTGTCATACTCCTATCAGGAAGTACATTAAATACTTTTGGAGTTTATTTTTGCTTTTTCTTGCGTGTGTATGTTTTCAACATCCTCCATGGAGGGGAGGGTGGCTTTATCTTATAGCTAAATGTCAGTGAAAGTTACCAGTATCTTCCATCTTCTAATTATTGTGTACTCGCTAGAAATTTCCTGTTACTTCAGTGTGGAGAATAGAGGAAGACAGAGTCTTCAGCAGCCAGCCAGTCATCATCCATCCAGTGCTGCTAAAGAATGCCAAGAAATTCCGGGTGGAGTTTTGCTAGGGTGGGGTTGGAGTGGATACAGTGCTGCTTCATTGCAAATATCCCTTCCAGACCTAGATTCTGATGGTCAGACCTCTAACTCAGGAAACAACGAAATCCCCAAATGTTTTAATGCATTTCTGGGAAATGTTCAGCTTTTAAGCAGGCTATGCATATATGTATTCATATATAGTTGCTTTCTCCTCTATGTGTGTATGTGTGTGAGATACAGTTTAAAAAGAGAGGATGGACTTTCAGAATGCTGTTATCCAAATTGTAGTGTACAAAGAGGTGTAACATGAGCAGCGGACAGAGGGGCTCTTCTAAAAATTCACTGATCCCAGTGAGCTACTTTGTACAATTCAGAAAGGAGGTAGGCTGCTGGAAAAAAAGGAGCTACCTGAAGATCCCGTAGTTATACCTTTAGCTTTTACACCATGGATGATGGCAGGCGCTGATCAGAAAAGGAGAGGATGCTTAGAGTCATCTTTTTGTAGATGGGAAGTACCAGGCAAGCACAGGAGGTAGGAAGAATGAAAGGTCCAGACAAGGAACACATATAGGTTGAAGAAACTGCTTTAACACTATTATAAATTCTTTAAGGTGGAAGCAGTAAAGACTGAGGAGGTAGATATTCCCCTGCAAGAAGAAGAGAGACGTCAGATGGAGGAGATCTTAAGATTGGAGAAGGAGATTGAGAAGTTGCAGCAACAGAAGGAGGATCACATGTCTATCATCTGTGAAAACACCAGGAATGAAATCAATCGGCAGCGAGAAGAAGAGATCCAGAGGCTGGAAAAAGAGGCGTCGAGGGTTGCCCAGGAGTTCTTGGAGCTGCTGGATTTTGGCAATCTGGATGAAAGTGTGCAGAACTTAGAGCGCTCACTTTCTAGTGAGGGGACACTCAACATTGACTGCAGCCTGGTGGCACCACTAGCTGAAGAAGAAGTGGATGAGGGTTTTCACGCTGATGACGAAGGACGACCAACTTCCAGTTTGGTGGTCTTGAATCAGCATGGCACAAGAAACAGCAGTAATTACTCAGAGGAAGGTGCGGACACAAGCCTTTCACTTCTCCAAAGGGAGGTGGGAGAGGTGGTCCCTGCTCCAGGACAACCTGTGGAAAGAACCACTAGCCCCAAGGAGCAGAGAGCCCTATCTGACCCAGCAGAAAGCATTTACAGCACTGTCTCAGATATGCAAAGGAGTAAGAGCGGAGAGGTGGGAGAGACGATTTACACTTCCCCCCCGGATGTGGAGTCTGACTATGACCATGAGGAGTTCGATGGCTGTGGAGATGCAGGTAGCGCCTCAGCTGAGCCCCTGAACGGTGAGGAAGGTCTGAGACACTCCCATGGTACCAGCCTGGACTCCAACCGTGGCAGCCTGGACTCGGTAAGAATGCTTCACTTCACCTTTCTGGACATCAGTGTGACTTTGTTGATATCTATAACATCCTTGCCTTCTTGCTGTATGCCTGCTTGCTCTGGGTATTGCTACTAATACATAACTCTTACATCAGTAATCAGCTTGAAAAAAAGGGAAGAGTCAGATAGGCTGAAGGCCAGAGGGCTTGTGACTGTCCACTGTTACTGGTACGCAAGCTAGCACGTAGTTACCTAGGCTATTTTAGATTGTGTCCATCACCATATGTTAACGTAACACCCTTTAGGAAGACTGAAAGCAGGCAACTAATGTCTTGTAGGTATATGTTCTGCCTTAGAGAGATTTCACAGAAGTAGCCTGAGCTTCTAGTGGACAATCACAAGAAGAAATGCGGAAGGCGGGGGTTTGATTTGTTTCCATCACTAAAACTTCTCTTGTTCTAGTCCTGTTACTGTTCAGAGTCAAGGGTTTATTTTCAGCTGCTGTGTACAAGTTAAGCTATTCTAAGGCTTGAAGAAATTACTGTGCTGATCCAGGCTGGGTCCCGGTGCACACAACTAATACCAGTGAACCTTTTCATTCCTACCGCAGGGACAATGACAGGGTAGTAAAGCTGGGCTATTAGCCTCGCACTTGAAGCGTCTCAGCTTAGATCCCACACTAGGCTCTGGACTTCCCGAGTGCCCTCAGGCTAGTTGCTTAATAATGCAACGATAAATCCCCTTCCAGAACAGGATGTCAGCTAAGCCCATATAAGATTGTGAGGAGTTCAGGTGTGAAGCCAATGACAGCCATAAAAATACCTCAGATAAATGATGTCCCTGAAAAGAGTTGAACTAAAAAATATCTTTTAGAAAACCATTGATCTTTTATTTTTTTTTTTTAAGGAATTCAATTTACTTCCTTTGCTGTTCTTTTCCAATGGTGGATTGTGACCCTTCTTAAAAAGTTGCGTGATTTCTCCTGTTTGCATTTCCCTAATGTCAGCTGCCAGCCATCAGAATTTTTTATGATTTGATCTGCTTGAGTAAAGGTACCTTGTCTGTGGGCAGGTACTCACAGATGACTGTCAGGTAATCTTCAAGTCATGAATCATTCTGTCACAGCCTAGGCCAGTTGCTACCATTCTTCTTAAAATATAAATAGAAGTGGAGGATTTTATTGGGCTCCTCAGTGAGTAAGACTCATGAAAAATTCCGGTTGATACTATGTCATGGCTTGAGCCACAGCAAGAGATAACTGCAGCTGGGTCAAGGTCCCATCAGTAGCTGCTGATGCAAGAGTGCCTCCTTTTTGAGACTTAAAGGCAAGAGAGGGACAAGGAATGAGTGGAACAGAAATGAGACAAAAGAGGAGCGCAAAGGGGTCACAGAGAGGACAGAAAGGAAAACCGAAAAGAAGCAACATGCATCTGAGGGAGGAAAAGGTCTAAGGAGCTGCCTTCATTAGTATTAAATTAATGAAGCCAATCAAAGGAAGTTGTATTTAAGGTAAAGGAAATAATAGGGTAATTTGGGATTTCATGTGTGAAGTACTTTCTTATGGCTGAGGGCCACTATCTAGTTGGAGAACAGGGAGGAGTAAATACTGTACTATTATTTCAGTAGCTTAGATCTTTGTTTTTAGGGTTCAGTTACCCTGGAACGTGTGTTTTTTTCCTAATCAACCCAAAGCAAGGCATTTCCTTGCTGGGATTAGACTAGTGCTCCATCTTGTCCAGCATCTTGGCATGTCTGCCAAAAAAAGTCAGAAAAATCCTCCAAAATGAAGAATTCTCTCTTAATCCCATTACATCAAATTTTGGACTGTGGGCTCTGCCTTAAAACAGGAAGGTTTGTTACTGCAGGTAACTGGAGTTTTCTAGCCATGTCCACTGCCGAATGTTGCTCTCCTTGCTGGTATGAAAATTCCATGCTCTGGAGACTCTTGCTTTAGGCATTAATGGGTAAGCTGTCAAGCCTTTAGTTTTACTGTATTGCTTTTTTTGTAAAGGGAGTATGTGTGGTTTTGCACCTTCTGATCATGTGACTTCTCTAGCCTTGTTACTTTGCTCCAGTCCTCCTGTGACCAGCAGAACCCAAGTAGCCTGTATTTCTTCTTTTCCTTTTAGTTTCTGGACAGTGAAGAAGAAGTGGATGTTTACATTGATACAGATGAAGAGTTTTGTAATGGGCGAGTCACTATCTTCAATGGCTCAGGACCACCCTATTTTCACAGCTATCTCTACATGAAGGGTAAGAGGCTTTAGCCAAAGCCACGGAATCATGGAATCCAGGAAACCTGCTTTCCTCTTCTGCTTCTCCAGAATCATCATCTTCATCTGCTCTTAGTTCTGTTTACTCTCTTTTTTTTTTTTTTTTCCTTCTTTTATTTAAAACAAGCAAATAAAACAAAGAGCTAGGAGGTGGATGTCAGGGAATTAGACTGGATATCTTTGCCACTGAGACCTAGTTGTGCCCACTTGATATGGGCTTAAATGACTCATTCTGAGCGACAAAACTGAAGACAATACAAAAATACTTGAGCGGTCCATATATTTCTATATTTTGTGTTTGTTTCACTAGTTTGTTCTGGTTTTTCTCTGTCCAAACTTAAGCATAACCTTGTTTCTCTCCCTCGGCTCCTTTTGTTTCATGTTAGGAACTGAAGTGGCACCTAAGTGCCCATGAAGCAGGATCAGAATGGAAACATGGCCCTTGTTGCATGTCTGATGAAATCTTGCTCCCTCGCTTTGCAGGAGGTCTCATGAACCCATGGAGGCGGCGCTGGTGTGTTCTGAAGAACGAGGCCTTCATGTGGTTCCGCACCAAGCAAGAGGCACTGAAGTCCGGCTGGCTCTATAAAAAGGGTGGAGGCATGTCAACACTTTCACGCCGCAACTGGAAACGCCGTTGGTTTGTGCTTCGAGAATCCAAGCTGATGTACTTTGAGAATGATAGCGAGGAAAAGCTGAAGGGGACAATTGATATCAGAAGGGCAAAGTGAGTGAAGAATAAATCCTTTTGATCCCTAGTATTTACTCTCTAAATCGATAATGATGCCAGTTTATCGGCCTACATATCTCCTATAGGGCTAGGAGAATCAGAAACGTAAGGGAAGGAAAAGACAATTAGAGCTTCTAGTTTTACTCTGGAGGGAGTCTGGAATTACTTGATAGTTCTTTTTCCAGTCTTGCATTTCATAATCCGGCAGAAGCTCTTTCCAAGCCATGGATGGAGCCAGACCAGGAGGGGCTAATTAAGTACATACCCCATGCATTCTCCCCTGCCCTGACTCCATCTGTTTCCTGGCTTCTCCAGGCATTTCATAGAGGTGGTATGAAGCTCCCAGCAGGATTTGAATTTGGCAGCATATACTATGCCTTTTCCGGAGCCCTGAATGCTCTTTTTGCTGCCATAGCCAATTCCTCATCTCCTGCTGTAAGAAAGGAGAGACTAGTCACCGATTAGCATCATGTGGGCCTGTAAAGTGCCAAAAAGAGCGGCACACCCCACTTTGTAAACAGCCCTCTGTATCAACTTCCCTCTTACCACTTCTTCCATCTAGTCTGCTGGTGTCTTGAAGAAAATCCATTTAACACCTTAAGCTTTGCATTTGTAGTAGATTAACTGTACACATATTTTCAAAGGGACCCTAAAAGTCTTAATGTGTATTAGAGGAATTTTGTGTTTCTGTCAGAGTTAGGAGCCATCTGAACGAGTGATTTCCCTTTTGTATGGTGAATGGTACGATATGAAAAAATCCAGATGGAATTTATGCCTGTGAAAGGTTTTCAGCCAGATGGAATTTATGCCTGTGAAAGGTTTTCAGTTTTGGCTCTTGTGATTTGCTGTGTTCCAGGGAGATTGTGGACATTCATGAAAAGGAGAATGCCTTGGACATTGTGACAGAAGACAGAGTTTATCACATCGTCGCAGAGTCTCCAGAAGATGCCAGGTATAAGAGGGAGTTTTGTTAGGTTTGTTCATTCAGTGCAGGTCTGACCCAACTACTCATGGGAGAGCCTGGGAAACATAATCAATTCCCTTTTGCTGGAGAAAAGAGGGGATTTGTTCCAGAGTGTCATTTTGTGCTTACTGGGAGGTACCACACCTACTTTGGAGACTCCCTGTTGTAGCTGCCAAGATGGTGGTTCAGCCTATCTGTCGGTCACAGGACTGCCACTTCTTATGTGGCTGTGAGCATGCTGAATTCAAGGGTTACTTCAGGAGACACACAAAACCTTAATATAAACTGGAACATCTAATAGCTGATTTATTTATTAAATGGAATCTTGAATCAAACAAAAAGTCTATTCATGTTGTCTGTAAATGATTGCGAGAGCAGCTGGGTTTTATCCAGGAGACAGAGAAAAGGCTGCAGCTTATCAGAGTCTGTAGTGTCATCTGATAAAATCTTCCCAGTGCAAGGCAAACAAATGACTCATGTCCTTCCTTCTTGCCGTCCTGGCCAGGCAGTGGGAATCAGTTGTTTAAGGGCAGGTTGGACAACCTGTTTTGGCTATGCAAAGCCAAGTTAAGAGGTTACTGTGCCTAGATGCTCATGTCTTCCCACTTTTCCCACTCTTAGCAAGGCTTCTGCTCTCTCAGCCCAGCCAGTGTAACTGTTTCTCTGATCTACTTTAATCTGATTCTGTGAAGTTATTTAGGGTCTGTTGTTATTTCATTTGGGTGTAGGGGTAGTAAGGAGGAAAGTGTTTGGACACAAATAAATTAACAGAAATAGACTAAAGAACGGCCACAGGAACAAGAAACAGGCAAATTCAAGGGGCAGTAGCTGAAGAAACAGTAACTTCCTAACCCGGACCTTCCACCGGCTGGAGTAGGCGTGCCCTAAGATAGCACTGCAGAATTGCTAGGGCAAGTGTAAACCAAGTGTGGCCTCTGTCAGTGCTATATCAGTCTCTGTTCTGAGGGAGAAGAAAGCACCAACACTTGCGCTAGCAAAGGGCAGATTAGCAGATGTTGTAGAGTATCCAATTTGAGAATCCTCCATGAAGTCTCAATGTTTGCTGATCTCACTGGAAGCTGCAGATAAGAATCTGCTTGTTCTGCAACAGAGATTAGCCTCCAGATATGTCTGTAAGGAGAAGCCCTTTCACAGACAAATAACTCCAAATTAACTTACAAAAACCACGTGATTAATTGACAGCCATATGACTTTCAAGTTTATGAGCAGATCAGAGACTAGTTAAGAAGGCTCCCAGGCATCTCTAGGACTCTAGTCCAGGAAGATTCCCAGCTGACCCAGTCTTTACAACTGCTGTATGCCCTCCTCAGTCTGCTGACGTGTGCTCCCTGGTGAGGCCACTGCCTGCTTCCAGTTCCTTGAATAGCAAGTAGAAAACTGGATTTTGCGGGAGCAGCTGTCAGTGGATTGGAGAACATGCACAGAATTTTCATGGATAAATAAGGAGGAAGGAAGACATTAGAGTCTGGTGCGATCAGCCCAAGAGATATTTTGTAGCATAGTCCTCAGGAAATTGTGAATGAAGACATTTTCCCACAGGCAGCTTTCCAGGTTCCTTGGTCATATTCTAGAGCTAGCTTCACTACCCAAATCTTAACTTTGAGTCTGTTTCGATTGCCAGTGGTTGGTTTAATGTCCTGAGCCGAGTACACAGCGCTACAGCACAGCAGCTGAGGGAAATGCAAGATGAACAGGCCAATCCAAAGAATGCTGTGGTAAGTTACTGTGCAACCAGTCTGTGGGCATGCTTAGAGCCCTCTGTGTTTAACTATTTTATGCATGTTTCTCCAGCACTTGCAGTGCTGTAGTTCATGTGCAGTATAAGAAAGGTGGACGATTATTATAAAGAAACGGCAACGCTGATACAAAAGATGGTAAGCAGTGGGGAACATAGTGGTTGTGGTGGGTGGCTCAGCTTGATCACCAATGGCTCTCCTCTTTGGTTTGGAGGAGAGAGGGGGGCTGCCTCATGCAGATAAAATGTCTTTGGATGGGATTATGGGACTAGTCTGAGTCACAGTTATTCCAGACAGAAGACACACAGTGGGAAGAATAGAGTATTTATGTGTGTTGCTAGTACTGAGAAGTGGAGGCAGAGGTTATTTTAGACCTTCATAATGATCTCTGGAAATTTGTAGCTCTTTTTTTGTCCAGTCCTGTGGAGCCCTTGCACATCTTCTCATGCTGTTTAGGGAGCAAAGATGACTCACTCATGCCTTTCTCATATGTTCATTTCTACTCAAGCTATTGGAATTCAGAAGAATGTGTTCAGTTCCAGTCCTATTCATGAAGGAGAATGTCTGTAATTTAAGATGCAAGCAATTCCTGTTATCTGTGTCTCTCTCACTGTACAGGGAACCCTGGATGTTGGGCTTATTGACTCTGTCTGTGCCTCAGACAATCCTGATAGGTAGGTACAGCAATCTCATCATCTCTTAGATTGGAAACTCTCAGACATATTTTTCTGGGTAGGTCCAGGTTTTGTTTGGGGTTTGCATTTGTTTAAACTCCTAAGAATTGATCTTCAAACAAATAAACTCAACTGAAGTCTTCAGGTTGTTTCAAGCTATGTTACTTCACAGGCATGAAGTTCACAAGTGTATTTTCTTTGAGTGAAAGTTCAGATACTCCGTTCCATCTTAAAAGTGGGAACAGCATAATCTCAATGTCAGGAAATTATAGTCTTACCTATTATTAACACTGAAAAAAAAAAATGTCCAGCAAAAGCAGCACTTCCAGTTTTTCAACAGCGTAATTTCGAGTTTATCTTGTAAATTTAGGAAAAAAAACAGCATTGTGGAAGAATAATGGATGAATTTAAAAATCTGTGCTCTTCTTGAAATCTTTGCAATGCAACAGAGCACGGACCTTTAGTTCACGGATTGGTTAGTTTCAGAGAAGAGATTATGGGACATTTCATATCAGTTTACGTTAACATTTAATTATTTCCTACAGTGTTAACAGGTTCAGCCAGGGCAAAGCTTCTCACTACAGCGCTGAAGTAAAATGTTAGCTATTAAGTTATTTACCTCTGTGGTCTGGTTTTTTTCCTCATGCAGGTTGACAGGACTTTGGGGTTACTAGCTTAGACAATGCATATCTCAGTAGCAAACTAAGATTTTGTTGATCAAAATATTTTAGCCAGTTCTCAGCCTGGACTCCTCATAGTTAGTCTGTGTCCCAGTAAAAAACTAGGCACAAGTAGTAAGCTGAAGAGTCAAAATTTGTTCATGCACCTGCTGAGATATGCTCTTCTAGAGTACCACTGTTTGAATCAATGTTAAACAAATTCTGAGGAGAATGCTTATTTTTCAACCAAGGTTTTTATGCAGCTTATTTTTATATTCCATAGGTTTATGCAGTGGCTTGATTTGCACCTTTTACCTTTTGCTTCATACTTGCATTCTACTTTTCAATTTCTCTTTTTTTCTCATAGAAATCCGTGTTTGCTTCAAAGCTTTCTGAGTCTGTCCTCTTAGAACTGGTCTTTTTTTTTTTTTTTTCCCCATTTTCCTGTAAAGCATCGATTCTGTGCAGAATTGTGAATATTCTTTTGGTAGGACACATTTATCTGTTGCAAGAGAAGGGCAAATTCATCTACGAGCAATATAACAGTTTTTCCTGTTTTGTCAGGATCAGCTCATTCTTTTAAAAACCAATCTGAAACCCATTTTAGCTGACCCTGCTGGGACCTACATTTGCTACTGCATCACTGGTTTTAATAAGTACGAGGAGACTGGCTGTACTAGCTCAGCCAAGTGGTACTAGCACTAGCTCAGTCCAATCAGAAGGTAACACAAAGTCATTTGCTTATGAACCCAGGACATTTTACAGCTGGTCATTATGGTCATTAGCTAATTAATGTTTTCTAGTCTTTGGAAATAGCTTTTGAAAGATGTTTAATTCCATTTATCTGGTCTCTGCATTCATCGGTTTGCAGACAAGCTGCACGGGAGATGCTTTTAAGTGTTTCTACACTTCTCTGCAGTTTGTATTCAGAGGATCTTTTCTGCATTTTTTTATGGGAAGGTAGAGGACATGGCTTTGGGTGTGCTGTGAGTTGAGATATTTGTATGGTTATGACCAATTCTAATGCTTTTATTTTCCGGCAGACCAAATTCTTTTGTGATCATCACAGCAAATCGAGTGATTCACTGCAACAGCGACACCCCTGAGGAGATGCATCACTGGATCTCCCTGCTGCAGAAACCAAAAGGCGAATCTAAGGTCGATGGCCAGGAATTCCTTGTGAGAGGTAAAAGGAAATGCATGCAATTACATGTGAAACTCATCTTCCATTTATAATCCGAGGGGGAGGTTTGATTGTAGCTAATCCAATCTAGGATTTAGCTGCTCCCCAAAAACAGTCATTCTCTGCCCCCCTCCACCTTCCTGTCCGCTGCTTGCCACGTCCTGTGTTGTGCGGGCTCTGGATCTTATCTGATTCCCTGTCAGGTGGATTCAGAAAGCTACAGCTGGAAAAAAATAAGTACTTCTTTATACGTTTGGTTTTCTGATGTTAGTTCCAGAGCCTATTTCAACATGTCCAGCAAATGCCATCAGGGAATAGGAGGGAGCATGGCTGCTGTTTAGGAGCAGCTGGCTTAGACTGACTATAACATGACACTGCAGCTTTTGTTTTCAGAAAGCTCTGTTCCTTCTGACACCTGTCATGTAGAGAGGGAGGGAGAGAGATCTTTGTGGGATTGCTGCTCTCCTCAGCTAAACAAACTAACCTGGTTCTGGTAGACATAGTGAGGTGAGAATAATTCTCTGAGGCTAAGCAAAAGATTTAAATTATGATGTCTCTAGCTAGAGCTTAGTTAGAGATGGAGGAGCTGATGCATGAGTAGTGATCACACACATATTACAAAATATTCCCCCGTTTGTTTCAAATATTTTTAAATTTCCTTAGTACTTTCAGCTCATCACATGGTCTTAAACATACAGAGACACTCCTGATCCAGTCTGTGGAAAGCAAGTGCATGAACAAATTGCCTTACATCTTCCAGAAAGTATCTGTGAGGGAATAAAGGTCTGAGGGTGGTCATGGCAAGGCAGGAGGACAGGAAGAAAAGGGTCACCAAACAGTGGCACAAGCCTTCCATCCTAGTCTTAAACATTTCAAGGAGATTGAGTGATATAAAGTATATTATCAGACAACAGTTTGAGTACCTTAAATTAAAAATACTTAATTGCAAGGCAACAGTTCCTTTTATCTCATATTGTTCATTAGTTAAAGAAAAAAAGGAATGCTCCTTTGCAAAGTCAATGTATGCTCTGCACTTCACAGTAAGATATCTGTGTGACTGTGGTGTAGCCATGAAGGCATGTATTCAGGAAGGTCCGTCTCTTTTTCTTTATATGGAACCTCTGGGCTCAGTCCCACATTCTTTGAACTTTGTGCCTTGTGGGTGGACATTGCTTTTTACAGCTCTGAATAGAAAATTGTCTTTTTGACAGTTTTAGCAATGCAGACTGTCATTTTTTCTTTTATAGTATTGAATTTTCTTTTCTTTTTTCTTTTTTTTCTTTTTTGAGGAATCTAAAATGAGAGAGAAATTATTTTTCCTGACTGTGGGAGGAAGAGATGCATGTAATGCTTAGAGATCTTTCTACTAGAAGACATGTATCACCAAACCTCTTCCATCGAGGTTTGGATAGGCATTTGCCATCTCTTTGGAAGAATGAATTGTAAATTATTTATTCAGAAGTTTGTGACTTGTGAGGGAAGCATCCTGAATAGAGGATGCCCTTATGGTGATGGCAAACTAAACCATAGGTCATTGATAAAAAAATAAGTAGGGCTGAAGGATGGAACAGCTCTGTGGAAAATTTTGGGCTAATTTCTTGCAGTGACTGTGGAGGATACTGCTATAGCCAGTAAAGCAGAGCTGGTAGGTCCCAGCATGAGCCTTTTGCAGAGAGGTGGAGTTCTGGTCCCAGTGTTAGAGAGCCACCAGGCAAGAGACAGGACTGCTGTGGTGGTGAAAGACAACCATTGACATGTTTGTGTTCCTGCGCTAGGCTGGCTTCATAAAGAGGTTCAGAGCAGCAACAAGATGTCCTCTCTGAAGATGAAGAAACGCTGGTTTGTTCTGACAAACACTGCCCTCGATTACTACAAGTCATCTGAGCGCACAGCTGCCAAGCTTGGCACGCTTGTGCTCAATAGCCTCTGCTCTGTAGTGCAGCCCGATGAGAGAGTCTTCAAAGACACAGGTGAGAGGATGAAAGCGGTCATGAGCAGACCCTCCGTGTGTGGAGTTGCCTGAAGAGGGGACAGTGCAGGAATGTCGTGGTGTGCCATGTTGAGGGGTGGTCTTGATGTTATCTGAGGCTCTGTGTCTGGCTGCAAAACATCTTTCCCCACAGAGACCGTAACAGACTTGCAAAGGGCCAGAGAATAGTGTGCAAGTGACGCTAATTCCCTCACGCTCGACAGAGATACACAGTGCTGATGTTTTTTCACTGAGTAGTGTCACCATTTGAGTTTTTCCCTAATTTGGGAAAGGGGTATGAGTTCTTGAAGTTGAAATGTAAATAACGATTAACACTGTAATTATCAGTACATCTCCATAAATAACTGTCACTTTGTAGCATGACCTACATTTGTCTCTGGGGTCAATGTTATTCTCTTAAATAACAGCAATGGCATACACTGTAAGTCTTTTTTGTAGCATCACTCAACTTGTTAGAACCAAAAGATGACAAGGGCCTATGTTTACTTTCTGTGCGGCGTGATGCAGTTCTGGGAAGGCAGGATCTGGCATGATCCTCCATTGCGTGCCTGATAAGTTTGGGATGGAACTGGGATTATGAGCCGAGGGCTGAATCCCATTGATAGGGGTGAATAAATTCACCCCTATTATGAATATTAAGGTGAAGCTTAGAACAAGATTTGAAATACTGGACTTTTGAATACTGGAGTAACTTGGGATATTTTTAAAAAGGGCTGGAAGCAGACTGGAAGCATGTAGTAAAGTGAGAGGAAATTTATTCTGCTCACTCGCAAGAAATCGTCCATGTTTTTGATCTCAACAGATGTCTAGGGCTGCCTTTGGCAGAGTGAATTGTCATCATCCTGACCTGTTGTCTCGGTTTATGTCAAACATATTATTTTTAAAAGTTATGAGAATTGATTTGGCAATCTGACTGGGTGCTGTGTATAGAGTGGTCATTTTCTGAGTGATTAATAGCACAGTGTAGCCCAAACCCTGTCTGTGAAAGTGAGCTGCCTGGTCGGCAAGGAAGTATTCATGTTAACACTGTGAGATACTTGTATCTTGGAAAGCTGTCTTTGTGCCAGCACCCGGATTGGGACCTTCCTGGTGATAAATACGGTTTGGAAATGGGGGATGTGAGTTTTAACCGGACACACCATATGTGGCTATCAAAGCAGGAAGAGTTTTTCTCAGCCACGTGTCACAGACAAAAAGAGAAGATAATGTGGAAGCAAGTTTCACCTTCCAGCTTCTTCATGTCTCCACAGGCTATTGGAACATCATTGTCCATGGGCGAAAGCACTCCTACAGACTGTACACGAAGCTGTTGAATGAAGCTATGCGCTGGGCCTCCGCCATTCAAGGTGTCATTGACAGCAAAGTTCCCATAGAAACACCTACACAGCAACTAATTCGTGACATCAGGGTAGGTGGCATTGTGCTCATTCCCAAGTGAACTGGGAGCAGCCACATCACTGCTGGCCTTACCCAGCCATTGCTGAGAATCTGGCAAGAAATGGAGGTGCTGTCTTAGAGGAAAAAAGAAAAATAAATTATTTCTTAGAACTCGAAATGATTGTGCAACTAAATAATCAAATCTTAATGTGAATTTTATTTTGAATTAGCATGTTAACTGATCTGCATAAGTTTAGGCTACAACTACTGTGTAACTACAAATTGCATGCAGGATTACACCATTAAGCATTTGCACATCTCCGCTGCGTCCTTTCTTCTCCCTAAGCATCCTCTGGACACAAATAAAAAAATTTCCATTCCTACCAGCCATATGACTTTGCTGTACCCTAAAGTCCTCTTCATACCTTAGGCTTGTGTGGCTAAATAGCAGAGTAAAGGGTGGAAAGAAAATAATAATTTTTGAAAAGGCTTCTTTCCAGAAACTCTGGCAAATTGAATTCAGAATCATACTAGAAGACAGACCAAAGCATACACAGATATGTGTGCGTAAACATACACATTGTGAGGAGCTCTAAACTAGGTACAATTAGATAGTAACTATTCAGGAAGAAAGAGCTGGGAGTGGTTGTGGAGAACCTTGGAAAACTTCAGCTCAGGGTTCAAGGACAAATGGAGTGTTAAGTATTGTTAGGGAAGGAATATAGGATAAAATGTGGAAGACTGTGATGCTGGTGTGTATGATAGTGACCGGCCCAGATTTTGCACACCATGTGCATTTTGGTTGTCCATCCTGTAAACATACCTAGTATAACCAGACAAATTCAGGGAGGACAGGCTCATTATTACATACCGAACATGGTGGATCTGTGGTCAGAAAGTCCATTAACCATTTACTGTTGAAAGTTTGAAGGATATACCAGGGAGGAATCGTGCCATACATGCCTGTTACATGCCTGCATTAGGTATCAGCTGCAAGCCACGTTTGAAGGCAAGATCTTGTGCTTGATGACCTTTGGTATGACCCAGCACAGCTATTCTTATGTGTAACTTTCAGAAATAATATACAGAGTAACTTTTATATGTGAGTTATGTTTTGGTCACCTAGTCCCTTTATGGACCTCCACAAACTTAGATAAAGGTGGTTGAGCCTGAACCTAAATGTGTAAGGACATCCTGCGAAAGACTATCCCCATTTGAGGATAATTTTTTTCTTTTTTTTTTTTTTTTTCAGGAAAACAGCACCAACTTTGAAGTAGTCGAACAGACATACAGGAGGAACCCAATCTTGCGATATACCCAGCACCCGTTGCATTCCCCATTGCTCCCGCTACCGTATGGAGATGTTAGTGTCAACTGTAAGTATTTTACCCATGTGACAGAATCTGCTCACATTTTGAGGATCAGTGTGGAGCCTGAGCACCACGAAAGTGCTCTGTAAGCTCTTTCTATGGAGGGGAAGTCTGTTTGGGGCAGTATAGCCCACAGGGTTCAGAGAGAGGGAGCAGTCGCTTTCTCTACTCAGACTGTATTCTGTGTCCGCTGCCTCGTATCTTAGGAACACTGAATCTTAAAGTAAGTAAGTGGGGGCAGATAGTTTATCATCCATCCAGGGGAGGTGCAGCCTGTCATCCTTGAGCCGCAGCTGGGTTGCGAATGGCTCCAGTGCAAACCCTACAACAGGATTACATCATGCAACCGGCAGTGGGATAGCATTCATACAGAAGCTGCTGTAAAACCAGACTAAATTAATCCTTTCTTCAGATGCTTCAGGAACATGAAAGAGCTAGACTGTTTGATAGGCCACCAGAAAACCAAAGTGGTTTGCTGACAATTCCAGACTGGCATACGAAAACTGAAAGCTGCTGCTCAAGGCCTATAGAAGAATCTCTAGCATGGAATGACTGGGCCACAAAATCTTTTCAGAAACTAATTTCAATCTGGATATGCAAAGCAATGTATATGGGAAAAACAGTCTGCCACATAGGCAGTAATGGGTCTGAGTGATCCAGTTTTGCTTAGGAAAGTGAACACAAATTTACATAGCTTTATGAAAACGTCAACTCTTGTGCTGAGCACAGAAACAAAACAGCTAATGCAAGGTTTTGAAAGCTTAGAAAAGGAAAAAGAAAGTCTCTGTGCGGCTGTATTGATGTATCATGCACCTGCATCTTGAATACGGGATGCAGCTTGGCCTTCCACATATTAACAAAGATACAGGAGAAGTAAAAACCTACCCAAAGATGATCAAAGGCATAGAAAGACTTGCCTACAATTAAGAGACTAAATAGAGCAGGACTCTTCAGCCTCAAAAAGAAGTTTTTAGAGCTGTCATGGAGAAAGTGAAAGGGGAGTAACTGCTCACTGTATCTCATGATACAAGGATGAAATTAAGTGGTAGATTAAAAGCACAGAAAAAATAAGTTCTGAAATACAGAAAAAATGATGGAGCAGGTACTTACACTGTGGAACTTATTGCTACAGGGCTGTGTATTTGTATCATACAATTAATGCATGGCCACTGGGGAAGCAATGGCTGTATAGAAGATTCAGAAAGACCTACAGCCCCAGAGGTGTGCAAAGGAGAATGCAAGCCTGCAGCAGTATGGTAGTATTACATACTTCTGAGCAATTCAAAACAGACATTTAGGTGCTTAAAAGATGTAACCAGTGTTGGTGCTGGCATTTCAAATGTGAACAATAGGTAAAAGCTGCATCCGTGGCACAGCAATTTGCCAAAATTCTGTGTTGGCTCAGGGGTCAAAACTAATACGGGCACAACATAGAATTTTGGAAGTACGTAAGCCAGGCTTCCGTGTCTGCATTCAGGCCCCTAAAGCCTTAACTGCATTAGTGACCCTCTGCTTTATAGCTGCTCTCAGGTGAGGAGACTGTTTACACAGAGATGACTTTCTGCCACCCCTTCACCTCTGTCTGCAGGTGAGGTGCCACAAGCTGTCTCTTGGTGCCTCATCTGCAGACGCTGAAGCCTGAACTAGATTTCAATGCTAGTTCCCCTTAAAAACATTAATCTGCTTTTCTGCATAGTATATCCAAAAATGGATTTGCAGTGGTGGCAAGTTAGATGTTGGCAAATACTAATTAAAACTGCATTTGCACATTTAAAGGGGAAGCATTAATGAATTTTGAGTATAAATTTAAGTTCAGATGAGCTAATGCTCAGGTTGCTGTTCTTCTGTGACAGACTAGTACAGTCGCTTGTCGTGTTGCTGGGCCAGCAGAAAATGAGGGAGATGCTTACCTCTTGTCACCTTTGTGATCGTTCCCCAGTGCAACAAGAGAAGGGTTACAGCAGCTTACAGGATGAAGCAGTGAAGATCTTTAACTCCCTTCAGGAAATCGAGACGGTGTCTGACCCCATACCCATTATCCAAGGCATTCTGCAGACCTGCCATGATTTAAAGCCCCTTCGTGACGAAGTCTACTGTCAGCTCATCAAACAAACTAATCACATGCCACATCCCAACAGTACTGGGAACCTGCACCACTGGCAGCTGATGTCATGTATGAGCTGCACTTTTCTGCCCAGTAGAGGGATCCTTCGCTACCTCAAGTTCCACCTTCGAAGGTACGCGTCCTTTTCATTTGCAGCCTCTGTCCTTTTCATTTGCAGCCTCTCTGCTTGTCTTCCACTGCCTGTTGTAGTTAACCTGTCCCGCCCTCCTCCTGGACAAACATCTTCCTGTGGTGTCGCAGCCTCCTGCCTTTGTGCACAACTCTTGCTACCAGTTGTTCTGTTGTATTCAAACTCCCTCCTTGCTACCTATCTGTTGTGTCAAAAGGATGTGGAAAGTAACACTACCCAAACAGAATACACTGAAACTGTATCTACCTACTGCTTACTAATGTCCATATAAACATTCTCAACTTGCAGGAAAGGTGAGGACTGTACTTTCATATTCATTGAAATATGTACTACCTTGCAGCTGCCGCAGTCAAAATGTGTACTGCGGAGTAGTAGATACACTGTAAACCCAATTTATAATTTTTCAATATTCGTTTGCTTAACTAAGCATATAATGCTTACAATTTGTTTTTCTAATCTGCTTTAACCTCCAATTTTCATGAACTAAATCATTTACATTTCTTGCCGATTCATGTTCAGGATCTAATGCAGCTTTCCAAAGCAGTCTGCGTTGGGGCTGAGCTGCAGCCATGTAGTCTCACTCTGTTCATTAATGATGAGAAAGATCCATAAAATCTATTTGATTCCTTCCAAGCTAGGACAGAGTGAGGTGAAATTTGTGCCAATACACCAAATAGCTACATCCAGGGCCTGGTTCTAAGAGATACTGAGGAATACTTCATGTTGCCATTTCATGTTTTTATCACTGGAGTTGCAGATCATGTTATACTTAGAACTGCTGGCCTTGGAGGGAAGAGAACCATGTACAAGCATCTACTTTCTACCTTCTTGATTCTGAAAAATACGGTAAAAGTGGCTCAAGCCCAGCCAGCAAATAAAAAAAAATTAAGAATAAATGAAAAAAGTTTACGTTTGATTTCATAGTTTTTAATCTCAATTTTGTAAGTTGATATAGTCAATCCTGCTATCTTCAGCTGGTACTACACTCCTGAAAATTTGAACTGCTTATTTCATACAGTGCTGAGAAATGCTGCTGAAGTGACTTTGGAGTGACGAGTAACAGCAGGTTGTGTGGTTTAGGAAATAAGCAGGCTCATTCTTCCTGTGGTTGCACTTGACATCACTATCTCTACTGAGCTCTTTACGTACAGTAGTCCAAGTTATATGGTCACGTGCGTGCTTTCCGGTTCACTGTGTAATGGGTTTTTTTGCTTCTCTTTACAATTAGGGTAAAAGACCTCTTTCCAGGCTCAGAAATAGACAGGTATGCGCAATTCATAAGTGATTCCCTGAAGAGAACAAAGACGAGGGAGTTCGTGCCCTCCCAGGAGGAAATACAAGCTCTTCTCACCCGTGAAGAAATGACCACAACAGTGTACTGCCATGGCGGTGGCTCCTGTAAAATAACCATCAATTCCCACACAAGCGCTGGGGAGGTAATGCATCAGTAGCATTAAACACATGTCAACATACCTGTGTCTGGATATTGGGTTTGTTGAAGGGACTCCTTTTTCCCATTCATCTCCAATTTCTCATTATTTTTGTTTTAATTAAAACTTTTTTTGCTGTATCTGCAAAGTCTGTAGGGAAAGCTCAACTTACTCTGCGGGTTCAGAATTATACAAGGCCTATGCCTGGGTTGTAGAATATCACTTAGCAATTGCGTTGCAAAATCTAAACACTTTTGGCATTCTGCCCGTCGGAAAGGTAATAATTCTGCAGACTTGCTAAACACAGTTTTCTGGACAAGTTGAAATTCCAGTTCATAATGTAATCCTTCTGGAAGGGATATTCTACCAGTAACTTAATTGTTAGCAGGTCAGAAGCAATATTCCAGGTTATAGTAGGCATGTCTGTGAAAACATTAGTGCTAAACAGAGGTAAAAATAGTAGTAAAGAGTGAAACTGTTACTAGAGGAACCAACAATATCATCATGACATCTAAATCCATTATGTGTCGGCATCAAGTTCTAATTTCCCCATCTCCAGAAGGGTAGTGGAGATTGAAAAGGTTCAGAGAAGAACAGCGAGGATGATCAAATACAAGTAATGGCTTCCTTGCAGGGAATGATCTTTTAGGGTTAGAATTCTTTAATCTGAAAACGAGATAACCGAGGGAGAAATGTGATGGAGGTCTATGAAATGATGAGTGTCCTGAAGAGGTACTGATTCTTTGTTGTGAAAGTGTGTGTAATACCTGCTCTGTGATCTGTCTCTCTGATTTTGCAGGTGGTTGAAAAGCTGATCCGAGGTTTAGCAATGGAGGACAGCCGTAATATGTTTGCGCTCTTTGAACATAATCAGCAGGTGGACCGTGCTGTTGAGAGTCGGGTGATTGTGGCTGATATCTTGGCCAAGTTTGAGAGGTAGAAGAATGTTGCATAAAATCTTTAACTCCTAGTTGGATGGTTTAAGTGATAGTGCAGTCAGGTAGTTTTATCCAAAGCAGCCACAGTGATTCAACATTCGCTCTGGTTTGAACTTCCCTTTGGTAAGGTTCAAGTGCTCTTTCTCACTGTGTGGAAAACCATGTTCACATCTATTTCGGTGACAAAGAAGCATTCTTCATCAGGCTTGTCAGGACAAAATTAGTAGTGCCTTTATCAAAGAGTAATGGTTTACTAGCAGAGCTCAGGGAAGGTTTACTTAAGTCTGATAATGATCTTGTGTATTTACATCATAATAGCTATATCAGAAGAGAGAGCAAAGATTTGAGCATAGAAATGCAGCTCTAATTTCTTACTGTGGACTGTGATTTTGTGGCCAGACACACAAAGAAAGCAATAAATTGTGAAAGAAGCTGGCAATGCCGTTGTCTATTTTATATCTATCTGTTCTAAAGACAAACTTGTTCCAAATGGTGGCAAGGCTGATGCTTTTCAGAGTCACAAGATTACATGGAAACAGTATCTTGAAAATGGGGAATACTTAGTGTCCTGCCCCCAACTCTTGCATTTATCTAGAACCATTGATCTAATTTTTGACCAAGTATATCTGGTAAGAACTTTGAGTCCTTCTGAATCCAAACTTTGTGTGACTCAGAAGACAAAAATCGAAGTTATCAGAAAAGTCTGCTGCACTGAGATTATCCTGGTAAATCAGGTAGTTCTGTATGCTCTCTGTTTCAGAAATCCAGGGGTACCTTCACATTGTGAGTTGCACTGTGGACATCCCAGTACCGTGCTGCTTCTGGTTACTGGTTCTTTCCCCTCTCACTCTCTTTCCTATCTTACAGACTTGCTGGCTCTGAAGAAGAGGAGGAGGAAGGACAGTGGCAGCTGTATTTCAAGCTTTATTGCTTCTTGGATATTGAGAATGTTCCCAAAGATGGGGTGGAGTTTGCCTTCATGTTTGAGCAGGTAAGCTCTCTCTGGGAGAACGATTTGGTTTCCAGGGTGGCAGAAGCACACAAGAGTCTACAGAAAACTGGCTTACCTTTGTATTAGAAGTGGGAATGCTGGTTTGAACAGAAGAATTTAGTGTGTTGGATTTTTGCCTGGAATCCACCAAGCAAATATACTGCAAAGTTCTCTAGGGAATAGGAATATTAGAACAAAAGCAAGAAAAATGAACAAGGGCTTCAAAAAAACTTGGAAAATCTAGCCATCAGCTTACAAGGACAGCACATCCTTGGGGTGTTACAGGAATTGACTAAAAAACCCTATCTTTTGGGCAATTTCTTTTGATTAACAGAGAGGCACTAGAAGAGTACTACAGAAAAAGGTAAAGAGAATGTAGTTGACAATATTTATCTGCTGAGTAATCTTTTTTTAAGTCACTATACTCCATAGCACAATGATGCTGGTTAGGCCAGAGATCACACTGGTATGAAATAACCTTGCAATTAGGGATGCAAAACTAAACCGACTGGAGTACTCAGCTGTATGGTTCATCCCATCTTTCTTACTTCTAATGAGCACTTTGATCTTGCCTCAGAAAATTATAGCTGTTGAAAATTAATTAACACATGTTAAAGGGGGTCAGCGTCATGAAGACTGAAACTCACTGACAGTCAAATGGATGGCATGTACATCACACAGACAGTGGTTCCCCAAGAGGGCTTTCTTGAAATGAAAATTGAGTATTGTTAACTACAGAATGTCTAGGAAATGGTCAGGAACAAGACATCACAGTACTTTGTGGAAACTCAGTTGTGCCAAAATCCCTGTTGACAAGGCTTTCAGTCTACACAGCTGTCACTAGCAGAGAGTGGTGGAAGAGAAGTACCAGTAGGAGAGTAGATGTTATCCAGACATTAGATGAATGTAGCAAAAAAACCCATAAATACATTTCACAGAAAAACAGGCAAAGGGAAGCAGGAAGACTGGGGGAGACATCAGGCGAAAGAGGAGGAGCTGGGAGGTGCTGGTGTGCAATGAGACTGAGGTTGAGAGTCTTGAGTCTGGCTCTCTGGTGTTGAATATAATCTCCACAGAGGAGCTGCAGCTGGTACAGCACAAAACAAATTGCCTCAATTCTGGTCTCTCCCACATGTTCCAGACCCAAAAAGTCCTCACTGTAGGACTTTCAGTACAGGATAGAGGCCCCTCAGGGATCTCTGGTCTGTCCAGGCTTGCAGAAAAGAGGTGTTCCCCCCTACATCAACCAGTTGCAGACTTTAACTTCTTTATTATAACGTCTGCTCTGACCTCCTGAATGATGTCTTTCCTTCTGGGACTGGCCTTCCTGCTGGGATGGGCAGATGCCATAGGAATCCGTACTTGGACCCAGCTGTGAAGAAAGTGTGCTTCTGCTTTCTAATGAGTTTGGGGGACTTCTTGTTTGTTTGTAGGCTCATGAAAGCCTCATAGATGGTCACTTTCCTGCACCAGAGGACACTCTGCAGCGCCTAGCAGCTCTCCGGCTGCAGTACCTTCATGGAGATTATTCTAAAATAAGTTGGACTCTGGATGGAATCTACCCAGTTAACAGACTAAAATCCAAAATACTGCACTCAACAAAGAGCAGCGGCACTACCAGTCACACTCTGGAGAGGAGACGGACCAGCTTCCTTGAAGGGACATTGAAACGTGGCTTCAAGACAGGCTCTGTAAAGAAGCAGAAGGTAGAAGAGGAGCAGATGATGGAGATGTGGGTAAAGGAAGAGCTTTCAGCTGCTCGGGCAAGCATAGCACAGAAATGGACCAAGCTGCAAGGACTCTCTCAGCATCAGGCCATGGTGAAATACATGTCCATTGTAAAGGAGTGGCCGGGTTACGGATCAACCCTCTTCGATGTTGAGGTGAGCGTTGTATAAACTCAGGTAACTGCTGCCAAGGAGAGGTATCAGTCTGGAGAACAGATACAGCTGTGTGCGTTACATTGCTCAGCAGCAGAAGGGAATTTCTGGAACTGGCTGCCTTTTGCCTTAGTAAGCTTAGGGTAAGCCTGCAGTACCACATACCCAAAGAGGTGTGATGCAGAGAGCACAGAGCAAGCAAGCTGGTGCGTCCTGGTAAATGGAGGGAGACAACAGATGCCCACTTCATCAGAGGAGCAGTAGAATTTGGGAAATTTTTCTGGGCTTAAGAAAGTGATGGCTAGTGAAAGCAAAAGTAAAACGAAGCTCTGTTGTCCTTACTGGCAAAAAGTGCAATCCTGTTCTGCAGCAGTACAACAGAAACTGCTCAGACTGGCGCAGACCACTGCCCTTAGCCTGCTAGAGCAGGAATCCACAGCTCCAGTTCTATCAGCTTTGTTGCTGCCTAGGTGGATTACCATGGCAAGTTGCTTACACTCACTATATTATCTGTAAAATAATAAGTGGAATATTGACTTCCTAAATCACTTTAAAATCTGATGAGAGCTCCTAGGTATTACAATTGTTTATTATTCAAATAGTATTTGACTCACAGCCATGTCACTTCTAAATTTTTGCAGCAGAAGTGCCTACAAGATTTCTTCTGCAGACATCCTATTTTTTCGATTGGGGTGAAGAGTTGAAATGTCCTATAAGAGTCAGAAATGGAGGGCTTTTCCTTGAATCAAAGATGATTTGATCCTCCACTGCATTTATGCAAAATTTCATGTTTCCCTTTCTGCAGTGCAAGGAGGGCGGATTTCCAAACGATCTTTGGCTTGGAGTCAGCACAGAGAATGTGTCCATCTACAAACGAGGGGATCCTAAACCGCTAGAAACGTTCCAGTACGAGCACATTGTTTTCTTCGGAGCACCGCAGCCTAACACCTTCAAAATTACAGTGGATGAGAGAGAAATGTTCTTTGAAACATCCCAGGTACATGAAAGCACAAGACTTGTTGTATGTGCAGTTTTACTAGCACTTCAGTAAAGCTCTAATTTCCATGGTCTAGACAAGTTTATATGTGAGAACTGCTGCTGAATGGACTGGACAGCCAAGGGAAAAGATGAAGGGAGCTTAAGCCTAAGGTGCCATGGTACCTCTTCTTGAATACATGGATAAACAGAAAAAAAAAATGATGCTGGTTAGAAAGCGAAGGAGGTTGAATGGTCTTCCAATGCACTGGGAATTTCAAATTTTGGGTGTTCAGGAGTGTGCTCAGTTTGTTTCATTACCTTCTAGTATATGAATGGGGAGTTCACAAACTCCAAAAAAAAAAGTTTAGTAGCATTAAAGTTGTTTTTCTTTGAGCTGCTAGCTTTTTAAGTGTCGCTACAACAGAGCACAAACTTGTCAGGCATTTCTTTCCTTACTGTCGTGTTGACATTTAGCGTTACATGCAAAATTTATAGTGCTGTGACTTTGGACAAGGGGAACCTTTTCCTGCAAAATGTCTGGTATGCCTCAATGGAATTAGGTTTTTAATGTGCTTACCTTCTGTTATTGTGTTGTCTCTCTAGGTGGGCGAGATAATAAAGATCATGAAAGCATACATCAACATGATTGTGAAGAAACGCTGCAGCGTCAAATCGGCCACCAGTGTGGACAGTCGTGCTAGCATCTGGACTAGGTGATATGAATGAACTGCCACGGGAGAGAGGCAGTTGTTTAATGATTGGTGTTTGCAACTTGCCAGCACAAGTGTAGCAAAGATGTTTTTTAAGAACTCCACTTGACTGACTATTTAAAAACTGAAGTGACATCTACAGTACCATAGGATTTGCACCTCTGCCCAAAGACATTAAACAGCAACAACCGTTGTTAAATATTAATGGCCCAAAACTTGTTTTTCCCCTTGCTTGTTTGATGAACAAAGTACCTTAAAGAAGCAACGTCAGAAGCATCCTCCTTCTCCTGCCTGTCCTCTCTGCTGCTTTCACCATTACCTGTCATACTGGCAGAAAAATTCACAAGAACAGTTTCTGCACTACAGGAGGCAAACCTAAGCTTCCGTATGAATTTCCAACACGCAAACAGCTGGGATCATGGGATCGCAGCATGGTCTGCTAAAAGAATATTTGTTTTTTATTTATTTTGCAAGCGACTCTAAAATATAACTCACTGTGGGTTTTTTCTTCAGGATATACTAATGATCTGATCTGGTTTTAAAAGAAAATGCCTTTGTATAATTGAAGCCAAGTGGTCCAACTAAGAGGTCCAGCCCTACGTGAAAGAGCATTAAACAAAAAACCCCCGAGGTGATTCCTTACCTTCCAATAGAAGTTCACAGGTACACGACTGTAAAAAGTGGCACTTTAAGTTAAAATTCTAAATACTCCAACGTAGGAGGAAATCTCTGGGACGAGCACCACGGAAACAGATCATCAGGTGCCATCCTGGCTACATTCCAGGCAGCACCTGTTGCCTAAAAATGAATGATTGCCTTTCACCTAGGCAGCCCAGGAGGCGAGATGGATTTAGTTGTGTTTCCAGAAGAGCTGTTCTTCACCAACGCCGGGTTTTAGATAGAGGTCAGGGGTTTTTATGGTGAGCAGCCTGCCTGCTTTAAGTTCCTTCTTTCTCCGTATGGGATTTTAGGATGACTGGGATCCCTGGACTTTAAGTGAACTGTTTTCTACTGAGTGAATAGGTGCCTAGATAAATGGTTATAGGCAAGAATTTCACTTCTGTACTACTGTAAGCAGATGCCAAACCCTTCATCCTCCTCCAAATTCTAACTGGAACTGCTCCTGTCACTGAATCCCCAAATTCCCTTCCACTGTCCTCTAGGTCCCTAGTCATCAGCAAAACTTGAAAACAATGCTGTTTTGCCAAAACAACTGCTTCTTGGAGATTTTTATAGCTACTTGCAATTAGAAGAAGCAGAATATTTTTTTTCTTCTCAGTGAAAGATGACAGTCATCTTCAGTCTCTTGACTTCAGAAACTTGATTTCATTGTTTAAAACAATATTCAATATCAGTCATGTCATAAATTGGTTGCATTAGCAATCAAGAAACCTGGTGGCTAGCCATTCCCGATGAACCTTGCCTAGTCTCGGGATCCCAGAATGCAAAGGCCCATCCAGTTTCTTAATGAAACTGAAGAGCTGTATGTAACATGGGCCTTATTCCACGGTTAGAATCAGATGTCTCCATTTCTGAAGAAGTGGCAGCTAAGGCCTGGTAGCTATGAAATTTCTATTTCATAGAAAAGAAAACTAGGAGTCAGTATGCAACAGGTTCTGTTCCAGTTCATCGTCCCATTGTGCCATGTCACTAACACTGTGTTGCAGAACACTCTGGCTTTGAGGTTGACAGTACAAGAAAAAACACAGTGTACGTAATCCGTGCTTTTCTCTCATTTCCACTGCACTGCAGCATGTGCAAACACTGTCCACTTGCCGCACAACCAGCCTAAGAGGATAGCCATTACTGTGTATCATACGTTCAACTGGAGTTTTGCCTTAAATACCTTTACTGAAGGATCCTACAAGCATCCCCTTTTTGTCACAAAAACTAAAAAGATGAGCAGGTCACAAGTGAGAGAGAACAGGAATGTAGAGGCAACCTGAGAAATAACACTTTGTATTGGTCCGCACACGGACTAGATCTCTGTATGTATTGGAATAGCCTTGATTATCCCTGTCCTAACTCTGCACTGTCTCTGTGTTCTGGCTCTTGGGTTGCTGCAGGCAGCTTGAACCCACTTGGGAATGTAACTCCCATTACTACTTGTTGTAATTTTGCTCATTTCTATTACGGAATTCCTTCTGCTGTCTTTTTTAATTTGTAACTGGCTTTACAAGAGGAAAGTTTAATAAATTATTGGATTGCACAAGCTGTATTCACTGACAGACGTTGTGTGCTCGTGTTAAGATGTTTACTCAGAGAACTAACACTCAGAACTTGTAAGTGAAAAGTAGGCATCAACAGCATGAGGAGACAACAGCCCTTCCTCTCTGGAGCGAATTTTGCATTTGTGGCGAATTATAGGCAATAATTTGCCACTACAACGGGGAAGGTTTGTTTCCAGCTTCTGCTGCTCACTCTGGGGCTGGGTCGCACCTTTGGTCGGTGGGAGATGTCCCGTGCGAGTTCATGGGGCTGGTTCTGAGACAGTTACTGTGGTGAAGGCAGAGCAAGGAACGAATCCTCTCCAAAGTCCCAGTCTGCAGGATCAGCTCCATCCCTTCAGCGCCTCCGAAGTCACTAATAGCAGAAAATCACTTCCAGCTCAAATAAGCTGCCAGCTGTGCTTCTCTTACAGCAGCATGACCCAGCATGGTGTTCACCAAGAGCATGGGTCACCACAGTGGTAAATCTGGCTAGAGGACAGCTGCGCTGTCGGCAACACAGCCAGACTCTCCTCTAGCAGTAAAAAGTTCCCTCAATGCGTACACAGGTACGGAACCCAAGCAATGATGCGTAATCCCCATTACTATGCTCTCATACATTATCCCATGGTCTGATGCTCTTGAGAGCCTTGGGACCCTGGAGATAGGTCTATGCAATTTCATCTCCAGCTGTTCACAGATTTTCAGTTTCTCCATCCTTATCACCTTGCGTAGTCTTTCCAGGTCTTTATTTGAGGCTGGAACTGCCTCTGCTTACTTCAGCAGTTGCTTCTTTCCTCGGCTGTTACGCTCCTTTCTGTGTACTTCCAAAAGCAGGCCCTCTCTGCCTCCTTTCTGCTTGGGAAGCCTGAAGTCACACACAGGCAGCTACCGGTCGCTTGGGTGGAGGCAGCTGCCAAAGCCAAACACAGGCTGCTCGGCCTCTACATCGCCCCTGAACAGCCCTCTCGTGACGAAACACCGGGGTCACATCAGGGTCTGGCGCGGCATCTCCCCCCTCGCTGCCGGCTGGGCTGCCAATAACCACAGCTGAATTTTTTTTCTTGGTGGCAAACACAGAGGCCAGCCCCAGTCACCAGGGATTAAAGCAGGCACTATCTAGCCCGTCTCACTCGTTTGCAGCCATTGGATTTCAAACTCCGCTTGCTTCACCTAACACATCACTGTCATGAAACACATCACTATCATGACAACAAAAATGCACTGCTGCAGGTCCAGCAC
Source organism: Platalea leucorodia (assembly GCF_965183815.1). Lineage (NCBI taxonomy): Eukaryota > Metazoa > Chordata > Aves > Pelecaniformes > Threskiornithidae > Platalea > Platalea leucorodia. The sequence continues at coordinate 83,955,068 of NC_138827.1, read as the reverse complement.
GACCAAGGCAACATGCACGAATTCATTTATGACTCTGGTTGCAGCGAATAACCACCCAAGGCGCTGGCCGACTAATGGTGCTCTCCCACCCCCATGCTAATTCTGTCTTACCACTCTGTCAGTGTGATGTGCAGTCCCCCCTGGCCTCCAGCCCAGTATTTCTCTAATAGTTCATTCAAGTTTGCATGTTCTAATTTTTTTTTTTTTTTTTAATATGAAACAGTTTCGTGCCAGTTGGTGTTAGAGTTAGGCTTTGGACCGGTAAATTTATAATCAGCACCTACACAGTAATCATAAAATCAGTTATAAACAAAATCACAGCCCCTGGGACGTTATATCACAAGCACACATATATAATTATTAAACCAGTTTGACTGTGAACTGCAACTGTTTATTTACACCTTGTTCTAAAACACACAGCCTTGCCATACATAGGCTGTACGTTGCATCATTCCTCTGTGCACTGACTTCCAGAGGACACGCTCCCCTGGGGCATTTAAGCAAATCCCTCTACACATGAATTCCAGCCCCCCACTGTAAAATCTAAGCTCCTAAATCTGTGGATTGCAAATTTGCTAAGCGCTTGTCCACGTTTTACCAGCGATTCCTAATGCTACCGTTGTTGGCTATACACTTTGGCCCCGTGCCACCGTCAACAGAGGCGGTTGCTGAGAACGCGCTTGCAAGTAGAAGTCCCTTCTCTCCGCCCGCCCGCGAAGTGCTGCGCTGCGAGCACGGCTGCGCGCCGGGCACCCTGTTTGTTAAACCCCAGCAGGGAGGACGCCAGCGCACAGCGTGCCTGGACTCTGCACCGGTGTTTAGGTCTGGATGCAGCCAGGTGCAAACGCGTTATGATGTTGGGTGATTCCTGGTTGTTGCCAGGCTTGCGCTACTCCCCGCTGCCCCACGGCTTGGGCAGCCCGGCTGGTGCAGAGCACAGCCGGCCATGGGGAGCCCGGCTCCGGCTCCTCCTAACGCTGCACCCAGGGACCCGTCCATGGCCTCCCGCAGCCCCCAGCCGCTGCCCCCAGCACAGCAGATGCCTCAGGCCTTCCCCGAAACGCTGTGATGTCTCAGGATTACCAACCCAAACGCGTCTCTTCTGTAAAACCAAGCACCAGAAAATCCCATGCAACTCAACAATAGAAACTCACCTGGTTCTGTAAGGGGTGAGGCGTTGGGCATGGTTCTTGCAAGGCTGGTCACGGAGCAGATGCATTCATAGGAGCAGCTTACCTGTCTTGCTTCCGCAGCACCGAGCTGGGTGAGGGGAAGCGCAGCTGTCCCCCGTTGTGCCTCGTCAGGGTGTGCCCGTGGGCAGAGCAGGATTTAACCCAGGAGCCTTCTCCTCCCAGCTCCCCTGGGAGGGCTGCGTCTTAGCTGGTTGTCCTCTGGCAGCAAAGGCATGTGGAGGAAGGCCTGTGCTTAAGTGCTTAGAAGCAGAGCTCGTCCCGCAAGGTGAGCCTGGTGCGGGGTATAAGGATGCTGAATCTGTGTGGTAGGCGAAGCCCTGGTTGCAGAAAGAGGGGAGATGCAGAGGGAGTCCCCGGGCTGGAAGAGGGGAGGGCTGGCTGTTGCCCGCAGCAAGCTTCTTGTTGTGTGGCGAGTGCTTGGGCCGGGGTCCAGAGAGCCGCTCTCTCCCTGGCTGCTGGCGGTTTCTTGCTCGCAGAGGAGGGGGACGGACCCAGCCCTGCCGGGGCTGTGGTGCCCTGGCGTTGCGGGTTGTTCTGGCTGTCCGTGCTGGCTGCTGTGGCCCTTTCCCAGCACCCTGTGCCGGTGCCGGGGGGCTGTTGGCAGCGCTCACCCCGCGCCGTTCAGGCCGGCGGCCGCTGCTGCTCTTTAGGAGGTGGTGCTTTCGGGTCTCCTTTGCCAGCAGCTTGTGCCGGCGTAAGGCTGCCTGTTTGGCTCTCGGGCCCGTGGTGGTGTGTTCGTCATTTGGTGGCTTACTTGTCAGTGCTGCGCAGCTGGTATGAGGCAGAAGAGGTAGAAAGCAGAACAGCGGCCACAAATACAAGATGGAAATTTTGGGAACCCAGCCCTTTTCCTCAAAGTAGCTCACAGTCCAAGCCCTGCGTAAATGTGCCCTCCTGTTATCCACGTACAGGTATAATTCACACTCTCACTTGGCACAAGATGGTCTTTAAACACCCAGATCATCTTTATAAAAATAGACATTTCAATGAAACAGAAAGCAGTTCAATTGCTAATGGGGATGACGTTCAATCATGCACGTTTGTGAAATCATCTCAACCAACTACTTTGTAAGTTTAATTTGAACATGCGTACAAATCCTGCTAGTTTTTACAGAGTGTAAGCACCACATTTTTGTGTATCTATTCAGTATCATCTGTTAAAGGGGAACTGTGACACATGACATTTGAAAAACTTTAATAGAAAGCAGGAGTAGACCACTTACTATCTGTATGAATGTCCTGAGATATAGCGTGCAGAAAAAGATCTTTGTTCTCATTTGTTCTAACAAAAAATGTGCACGAGGGGCCAGCATAATGAAAAAAGCACATTTTGCAATAATTATTTTGTATCACTGAAATTCCACTTTCTTAAAAGCCACCTTGGAGTAAATTATTCTATTGATGCTGAAAAGGAGCAAAGCTAACAAACGGCTGTTGTGCTGTTTGTAATTATAGTCCCTTCCGCATTGCCAAATAAAAATCCAGAAAGACTTACGGTCTGTGGTGCGTTACTGTGTAATCACAATGAAAACCTCATCTGGTGTCCTCCCCTCCCACCCCCCAAATCTGTTAAAAATCTCAGTTACTGGCAGATATTACGAATAGAGTGCACAGGAGTTTTCAATGTGAAAATACCATAAAGGAATAAAACCAAGATAACGGCACTTTTAAATGGCATTTATGCTGTGCACCATTTGCAAGTTAATTTGCTATCAACAGAAAATTACCTTTTCTAGTGCTTTGTCAACTCTCATCTTAGAAGTCTTCAGAACTAAATGGGCAAGGTCCATTAGAGTGACAATTGAATTTTTCTCTCCAGTAGCTCATCTCGTTTTTCCTAAGCTTAGTTCTTCCATATTGTTCATAGTTCTCACTTTTAAACTGTGCAAAGTCGGTTTAATTTGGTAATAAGAACTTTATGTACTTCTTGACATGAATTTGACTAACTTTTATGAACCTGAGCGTTACATATCCCACTGTGCTCCATACACACAGCAACAGTGGATGCATAAAGGGCCCAAATTGTAATTCTTTAAGCAACAAAAGTTGTAATGTTTGGTCTTTGTTTATTTGCAGCCACACCAAAAAGAATATCACTGACAGGCCATGCAATTTACTTCCTCCTTTCAAAAATGTTTAGATGTATAACATATGTCCAGAGCAACAAGCAGATGGTGCATTTGGTTTAAAGAAAAAGGAAAAAATGATAAGAAATACAACAAATGCATCAGGCCCAAATGGTGCTCATGCATAAGCACTCATGGTTGACTTCTGTGTCAATTAAGTTACTGATGCAAAAAGAGCGTTAAAATAAAAATGCTGGCTGGTCTGCTGGCAGATGTGGGTCAGCCTTTCCATGCCAGAGTCTTCAGAGACTGGGCAAAACTCAGGAAGAGGAACCAAAACCCAGGCTGCTCTGCTCGCCGTGGCAGGAGCTCATTCCCACAGGCGTGAGCTCTGCCCTAACAAGAGGGAGGCCAACGAGACAGAGTCACAGGGCAAGTTGTGAGTGTGCAAAAAAAGCTCTGTGCGTTTACCTGAAGTTGGACAGGTTTTGTCTAGGGCTACCACCGTCCAGCAGACAGCCTGTGCTCTGAGAGGAAGGAGTTTTAGGACATCTTCCCAACTCCATTGCTCTGTGACCTGGGAAAAGCGTTTCATTTCTGTGCTTCTATTTTCTTGCTCATCGTCTTCAGTTTTTAATTAATGTTCTTGAAATGGATGACTTCGTTCCTCATCTTGCACAATAGGATGTTTCTCCCAGCAAGCACAGCAAGGCATTACTGCAGCTAAAAATAACACTGCCCTTTGACCAGCAGTCACAGATTTTGGAGGTCTGGAATTGAGAGTTCAGATGATACTTAAAATGAATACATCTCATGCTTTAATTGCAAATGTTACATGGCTGAAAGTAATTTAACTTTGCCCATATGCTAATGAACTACACCTTGAATAAAAAAAAGAAAAAGGCACAGAGTAATGTTCCCTTTCTGTGCAAACCCAGAAGCAGCTTGATAAAAGCTAGGTATAACCATGTTCCATGATAAAGTATGTTTTCAACTGCAAAAATAAAGTTACTGGCATTCTTTTTAAATACAAAGGTTTTTATTACCTCTACAGTTTTCTTATTGCGGTAACACTTACTCATCTGCTTTAATTGTGACCACAGCCCCTGTGTTATGTGCTTTTTTCACCCAGTGATTAATGAGCTGTACCTTAGCTGTGATAACTGCTTCCACAGAAATAAAACCAGTGTAAGCAGCTTAGTGTTTTATTTAACTTTATTCTTTCAATAACAATACTACTGAATAATCTTTCTATGTATTTCAAATAAAGTGGGTTACTCACCTGCACTGAGGCAGTTGTGCTTACTCAAAGGATTACCAGTGATTAGACAACTTGGGTATGATGAAACAGAGACAAGGGCCTTAAAAATTATTTACATCATTCATAAGAATAAAATATACGATTTTTTTATAAAAAGTATATATTCATGTGTGTTGGAGAATTAAGATTTTACTACTAATGTCCTTTTTCCATTTCAGCTTCACACCTAAAAATTCTCAAAGTATAAACATCTATAAAATTAGTAAATCTCAAAACATGAGAATTCGTAAATACTTTTCCCCACTTACTACTGTTGTTAGAAAAGGACAATAAACAACACTTTTTAGTCCATTACATTAGGAGTCATTTGGCAAAGCACTTAGGCGTATAAGATAAACCAGAAGATGACAGGAACCAGGCTTTCTTATGTTTCAAACACTTCTCATACCAGGGTAAGTTTAAGATGGGTGAGGGTTATTTTCATTACATAGTAACTAGCATCATAACTACTTTTTCTACAAGTTACCTCAAGAAAGAAGAAAGAAAATGTTCACAATTGTGCCCAAAGTACCAAATAAACAACAAAAGTGCTTACTTCTTTGATCAGCAAACTCACGCAATGGTTCCTTGACTGTGCCCCTTCAGGCTGCTGTTTCAACAGGCTCTAAAGCGCTATCTACAAGAAGTTCTCTATTTCTCAATACAAATGATAAACACTTGCTTATCAAAATAGTGCAAACAGGAACAAAGAAAAGTGCTGCCAATGTAAGTAAACTGCAGGGGAAAAAAGGCAGTTGAACATCATGACCTCGCACTGTTGCTTCAGAGAAATCAGTAGTACTTTTCTCAGCATGTCAGACCAAGCGTATTCCTATTTATCATATCTGCCACCATTACATGGGGAACAGATTTGGTCTGTTACATATCCTCCTTCATGAAAGTAAATGTGCTTGTTCTTTGTATTGTGCATTAAAAAAGTCTAAAGACTTTTTCAAAACATTAATTGATCAAACCATTAGAGAAATTAATAGATACAGTTCTGTCTTCCTTTTTCCCTTTATAGCTTTGGAGTGCATAGAAAAGGCCACAGTGACACATCACATACAAAAATCAAGTTTAAGTTTTATGTAAATTACTCAAGTATTTTTAGCATTTATATACAGAAGTTTATTTACCACACATTCTTTCTCACGCCTCCCTTCAATATATCTTTCTTTATCTTGTTTCTTGGACAGATGACATATTTCACCTCTAAAGTTAGGCATTTAACCCTAGTATAAATAAGAGTATTAGGGGAAGTAAATGTCAGGAGGATCTCGTTACAGAACAAGGAACACCGTCACTGCAACTCTCCTGTCCTTGGGTGTCACAGTGTGACAGATCATAAAATGGAGCAGGTCTTTTCTGTGTTTCGATCTACAAGAAAATCACTCAGGTCAAATTTCAGAGTAGTTTGAAGACATATGATAGAATGCGGTACGTCTTTCTCTAAATACTACTCTAAGTGCAGGTTTTTTAATCTTATTTAATTAATATTGAGGTCTAGATACTGATTTTCACTGTAAACATTCCTGCTATTTGTGCTTTCAAAACTCTGTGAAAGGAGCTGTGAAAGGAAACTGAACCATTTACTTAAATAACAGTTATGTCACAGGATAAAACGTAACATTCATGCCTTTGCTTTTATAGGGCTCAGGGAGTTCTGCTTGTGTTTGCAGTTAGCCCTTAATGGGTATTTTTGTTAGCCCCACTACCACCTTCAGGGGATAAGAGTAGTGATCTGCCAGCTTGCCACAGTCTCAGGCTTCAAATATTCAATGTTTATGTAATTTACTCCTAGATGGTAGGGCTTTAGTGCAGGATATTCCCCCTAAGCCTTTATTCAAAATGGATGTACATTCTAAGGAAGATTCTTAAGAATACTTAATTATCTGGTAACTCCCTTCTCCCCTGCTATGTCAAAATTTATAACTGCTTATTACAAAAGTTGCTACACCAAGACGGTTTGTCTCCTATTTATCGTCTTTGTGTTAGCTTCTACAGGGTAACCCAATGCTAGCAGCAAAACCCTTACAGCGTATCAAAACGGTACATCATTTGGCATGAAGTTATTGATGGATAACTGTACAAAGTTACAGAATTCATGTAGCAAGTTTAAGTGCATTCGTTAAGGTGATGTTGCATGAAGTACTGTTGGCATTAATTATTCCATTAAAAACTCCAGTAAAGAGAGAAGATACTGTAAATTAAAAAATATCACAGAACTCTAGAAACTTTGCACCTTAAATGGCTGAGGCCAAATGTCAATAATTATCATGGACTTGAATAAAAATTGCACTTGTATAAAAGAACAGAATTTAGCCCCCATTAATAACCTTCTTATTACTTTTCCAAAAAGAAGTAATAAAACATCAAGTAGTTCATTCCTTATGGCTTCACACAGTGAAGTTCATGCTAAATTGCCCAGAAGGAACAGTTTCTCAATAGCTATCTTTTGTGAACACATCTTCAGTTTCATCATCATTCATCCCTCTCTGATAGCGTACTGAAGAGAAGCCACTCCAGTGAAGACGCTTCTTTTTATAGAGGTACCACACTAATCCAACAATGAAGACCAAGATAATTAGCAGAGCAAATGCTACAGCCACCCCAGTATGATTAGAACCTGTAACAGAACAAAACACAAACAGTTATTCTTCAAGAGTTTTGGTAAGAATATTTTGTCACAGGGTTGATGCTTAGGTAGCTATACACTAATACTGCATGCAGTTAGCTGAAGTTAAGGCAAACTGCTTCATCATATTAATAGTCTTCACTTCATTGTGTGGGAAGTTAGGTTCCCACATGAATCAGCATCTGCTAGCTTATTTTTGATCATTCTGTCGTTAATTTTCTAGAATCATAGAATGTCCTGAGTTGGAAGGGACCCACAAGGATCATCAAGTCCAGCTCCTGTCCCTGCATAGGACAACCCCCAAAATCACATCATATGTCTGAGGGCATTGTCCAAATGCTGCTTGAATGTGTCAGGCTCGGTGCCATGACTACCTCCCAGGGGAGCCTGTTCCAGTGCTCCATCACCCTCTGGGTGAAGAACCTTTTCCTAATGTCCAACCTAAACCTCCCCTGGCGTATCTTCCTGCCCTTCCCTCGGGTTCTATCATTGGCCGCCAGGGTCCTAATCATGTTTAGGTTGGAAGGGACCCCAGAGGTCCAAAAATCCTATTAGTAAATGTTGCACTCATTTCAAGGTTTGTATACTTCAGAAATCTAATGAGTTCCTGGACTCTCTTGGAGTGGAAGGGCATTATGCTTCCCTTGGACCGAAAAGATCTTGCTGAGGTCTTCCTTAGCAGCATGAAGTTAAATCTATTCCTGCATTTCCACTTTAGTGAAGGTGTATACAAAATCAGAAAGATTCCACTGCTTCTCAGGCACTTGCTTGCTTAATGCTCAGGTAACTGCTTGCTTTCCTGGGCACAGCAGAGTATGAGGAAGTAACATGAGGCCCAAGTCTTTTTCTGGAGCTGCAGGGCACCATTTTCAGAAGCCTCCTCGAGGCTGAAAACACAATCTGCAGTACCCACTTACTTGGCATCTCCTACAAGCAGAAGTCTTTCTGTTCCCACCTACACAGACTCACCCATGAGAGATACCCTGTGGTAAGAAGCAATAGCAACTACTCTATGCTCTCTTTAAAGTGGAAATTTCAGTTCTCTCCCTTACCCTTTAAGTGGATAGTGGGAGCCAGGAGAAGTAAATTCCTAGAGGATTTGTCCCTGAAATACAATTTTATGGCAGAACAGCAACAGAAGGCTCCTGCTTAGGCAGAGGTACTTGATAGGTTCTTTTGTGAATTGCACTTTCATTATTTCAACACAGACTTTCCCCACCAAAAAAAAGAAAATCCTGAATATAGTCACTACAAAATTAAGTCTCTGCTAAAATCAGTGCTTCATACCTAAAGGAGCTTTACAAACCACTCTGCTTTGACTATGAGTGCAGTCAACTTTGGACCATGTGCCAGTTGTGGACAGGATAACACTGCATTTTTCATTGACCTCTGCCGTTTTGTTTTCCCAGTTGACATAATTAACTGATGAGCCATCAAGCCAGTTCAGGGACTGATCTGTTGGGAAAAAATTGCTTAGTTTAGATCACCAAAACATACTGTAATGCTACACAATGTCATTCACAATCTATTGATTTCTTTATGTTGCTAAAAGAAACAGGGCTGACTATCTATCCTGTGTATTAAAGGCAATGAACATGAACACATTACTTTTAGCCACACCTCTTCTCCAGATTTTTAGCATTTGACGCATTTACAGCTTAACCATTAGGCACCAATGACAGTGTTGGGGAAAATGAATGTCAGTGACTCCTGATTACCTTAAGTGTGCAACAGGAAGAGACTTAAGCTACAAAGAAGTCCAAAGAGCTATATAATGCTAAATGAGGGATTCCAACCTCAGGCAGAAGTTACTGTAGGCTATCAACACTACAAAACTGTATTCTTATTTGAGGATTTATGCATTTTTATTTACCACATGAAACACTCATGCTCATACATGGTTGCTACTTCTTACCCTTAGAGCTCTGAGCCAGGCCAAGCCATACATTCTTGGTGATGAGATCATTTTCCTTTATGTGTGTGCTCACAAATGCATTTTCTTCAGCATCCACTATAGTCAGAAGGGTTGCTGAAGGATCTAAGGGGAAGAGGAAACCAGTCAGAATTGCAACTTCAGAAATTTTTCCATGGTGCTTGTACATTGAGTTTTCTGTGGGAACAATTACTACGGGAAAAGATTTGCTGATCTGGGTTTGTAAAATTAGCTTGAAGTAACCTGCAGAATAAAGATATAAATCCCTCATTCCCCAAAATACAGTGTAACATTACACAAGACAGCCTCAGTTGACTGGTTATTCAAGCAGGTCATACAAAATAAAATGGGAGTAAACTTACTGCAGCTGTGGACTACATACATGAAAGATATCAAAAGATATGCCACATTCAGAATTACTAGTCTTGTCCAAGTAGTAAGCCCTTTTCAAAAAGATAGTTGAATAAAAGCTCAGCATTTTGCTGAGTCAAGTTAATTTCTAAATCAATCCCTCATTGTGCCTCAGGTTTTATACAGTGTTGTAGCAATTAAGGAATACAAGGGAGGAAAGGGTATACTGGAGACAGGCTCAGGGCATACCCATTCTTTACAAGTATATGCAAATATAAGCCAGAAGCTTAATTTAGAGAAAGATCACTTTCTCTTTCAACTACCAGGCCAGGTAGGATTGAATATAAAACTGCATCCAAGACTGGGACTACTTGCACCTTTTCTTTTTCATACTACATAGCAAGTTCACCTTCACATCATTAAGATAATTCAATAAAAGTAAGTTATGACAGTCACTAGCTCCTAAGCTAAGGTGGTGATCAAGAATTCTGCACACCAGACTGCTTAACGTCATCTTCTGCAACACAATTCCCCACATAGCTTATCAAAGAAGACAGAAAATCCTTTGATTTGACATAAAATTAAGTTTTTTAGTGATACTATGTGCCTTAATAGTATATATAAAGTACGTGCTTTGGACCATTTGACAGGTTAGCAAGCTCCCTATTAGCAAGCAGCTAATGCAAGGATATCATAAGAAAACACTGCTAACAGCACTAAATTTATTTATAATAAAGTTAATTGTATGCAAATAAAATGGTTTCTTCCAAACTGTAAGCCATAAATTTCTGAATCCGCTATCAATGGCTATCTGCATTTTACCTGCAGATATCTGTGTGCCAAACAAACTGTCAGCACATTGCAGACTTTTGCCAAGAACCTTAATCAGATGTTCAAAAATAAAGCTTGCTCTTACTCTTCCTAAACTAAAGAAGCATAAAAGCTGAAAAGCTAAAGTATAACCAGTGTAGGTTTTTTGGTTGTTTTTTGTGGGGTTTTGTTTGTTTGTTTGTTTTTGTGTTTTTCCTTTTCAAATAATTACAAGTTGTAATGTGAGAGAGAGTCTAAACGTACTCAGTTTCTGGCAGACTTTCTTAGCATCTTCCACGTTATATACTGAAAAATTGTAGAACGCCATGTCAAATGCATAACAGTGATCCTTATACTGTATCCATTGTAGGGTACCGCTAATTTGCGGGCACCTTGGAGCTCTGCTCGCTTGCTTTGGCTGTAATTGTCTCTCTGCAAAGACAAAGAAATTGACATTATTTCTGCTGCAGGAGGTTGCGCTTAGTCTTTTTGTAGTAACAGGACAGTGAGTATTAACAAGAACTACTTCTCCTACCAACAATCATGACTCAATTAGTTTACATTCCTTCTTCATGTGTCATAGATGAATTTGAAAATGAGCATAAGACAAGTCCCAGAGACTTGGGAACCATTTTTTCTTGCCTTTTAGGGGGTTTTGAAGTTTGGTGTATGTGTTTGCTATGGATTTCAATTCAGAAAAGATACATACAATTTGATATTCATATCACAGATGATCAAAAAGTGCCCAGGATTGTTTGAGATTTTCACCACTGGAATGGAGACAGTTAATCTCCTTTAAGTATTAAAAAGTGTTTTACCGTTCATGATAGACAACTCTTCTTAAAGAGGGAATAATGTGTAGTATTTTAGCCTTCATTTCAAGTTCTAAATACAACATGTAAAGATAGAATACATAAGATAGCTACAAAAAACATTAATAACAACACTTACTGTTTGGAGGGCTATAGCAAATGGCACCTTCAGCAACATTTGTACATTTTGTACGGTTCCAAGATCCTTTAGTATCCAATAGAACACAGTTCTCAGTAGTATTTGAGTTTTCTAATTCCCAAGGATAGTAGTCAAAGTCGCTTCCATCTGACCATTCAAAATTAGCTTTACTTCCCTAATTGAAGAAAAAACCCACAACTTTTAAACCACTGCATATGGTTGTGGTTTAAATGTTGTCAGTCATTACTAACTCATGTAGGAATATTTATCCCTTGTAGAGTGATAAATTAAAGTGCAATTGCCTCATTTTCTAAATCCATGCTGAATAAATGTACGAAGTAGTTTGCATTTACCAATCAATACTTAACATAGAAACCCTGCTTATTTGTGTGAACTGAGAAACTGGGGCATGTCTGTAAGTTTAAACCTGCAATTAGCCTTGTTTTATCCTACAGGGAACATTCTACTTAATTTCATCCTGCTCTTTCATTTAAGCGGTCTGCCTTCCTTGCTATGAACGTTGTTAGATATGTTGCAAACTGCTAAACAGTCGAGATGGCCTTGGTGAGTAAAGCTGGCCAGCTTGGGAATGGTTTGCTGTGCTAGCTCCTACTTCAGATACACTGCTGGAAAGCCATGACAACAAAGGGTCAGTTGTGAGAAGCGGAGGGACCCATTCAGACCAAAGGATGGGCAGAGGTAGCAAAGGTATGCATAGAAATCACAGACCTCTCTCTGCAAAGGGGTATTCTTGCCAATAAACTACCATGGCCAGGTCTGGGGAGTAGTGTGGGGAGCAGGGTTGGGGCCACAGGCTTTTGGCTCCCAGGTTAAGCAGACAGAGGAGGAGGAAGATCTGCAGCTGTCTCTTGCTACGCCTGCTGGGAGAAGGGACGCATAATGTGCCAGAGAGCCAGTTCCTGAACTGCCTTGGAGAGCCAGTCCTGCCCTGGACTGAACAGGCTCCCTACAGCCTTGTCTGATTGTATTTGCTAATGGAATCTGATCCTACAGAGGGCCATAAATCTGGAGCCTGTAAAGACAGCGTTGCAAATTGCACTTCCTTGTGCCGCAAGGCATGATGTGGGACCTTTATTTTATTTAAAAATTTCAAGGATTTGGAAAAATATCTCAGTGTGGCTACATACACTAAACTTTAATATACTTCAACATATGTTACACGGGGTTGAAAAAGCAGACAATTTACTACATAGAATAGAAATTCCAAGAAACTGGAAAAAAGCATCAGAAAATATTTCATATCCTGTGCAGCAAATTATTTACAAGCTGTGTTACTGAAGTTACGAACAGTATATACTTACATCATGAATTGACAACCCAAGCCACAGAGGATAGCCATCCTGCTTGACAATATCTTCTAGAAATAACTGTTGTGATTCACTGTGCACACTTGCTAAATCACTCCTGTTGTGTTTGCATTCTCTCAGTGCCTCATACCATGTTAACTTTTTCTGAAGGATCCTGTATGTTCTGTTTCCATGTGGAATAGACTGAGGCAATGGAGGCTTGTGCTGTTGGGGTCCTATTTCAAAGAGTAAGAAGACAACAAGTTCTGTGCACTTCATTCATGTCACTAGGAACATACAGAAAGCATTAAAATCCATCTATATCAATGTAATTCAAGCATTAAAGTGTCCAGTACAAGCCATTTATATCAAGTAAGTTATCTTTTGCTACTTCGAACGCTGTGAGCAGTTGATGGAGGAGTACAGCAAGCACATTCCTCCTGATCAGAATATTACAGCAGTGATGCACAGACTTGACCACATAAGCCCAGAAGCCCATGATAGCTGTGCCATGTGTTTCACTGGGAGCAAAACTAAAGCCTTATATAGCAGGTACTGCAGAACCAGGACTCAAATTACGACCCTCATCCAACACTCCAATGCTACGCATAAATCTTCTCTGCTACTTACCCCTTTCAATTTTACAGGCGAGAATACTGTACACATTATAGTGATGAGCATGCCAACTTTGAGAATAATTATAAATATCCCAAAAACCATCAAGATTTACACCAGCAAAAAAATTGTTGTTCTTTATGTTAGGTCTTCCCAGCCTCCAGTTATTGTAAGTCAGATGAGTTTCATCATACCACTTGAGAACTTTATCTGTGGAAAACATTGCATGTTTATTAAAACATTGGCATGATGTATACAAATACCATTTATCTTTGAATGTATTAATGACATTAACAGATATTCGCTTTGGAAAAAATGCAGTGATCCTCTAAGTTACTGTAAATCAGTTGCATATACAATGCTAAATATGTTAGCATTACTCATCCAGGCCCTTTTAAGTCCTGCTTTCCAGGGAAATCAAATCTAGACTAAACAGAACATACTGGATCTAATCATTACTCAAAAAGAAAGCATGTCCAGTTATTTTCTTGTAGAAGATAAATACAAATATAAAGCATTATTATAGGTTTGCATTCAGTTTTACTTCAGTTGTATACTGAAACATGAAAGAAACATGCACTTAAAATACTGCAAACTTTGTCTCCAATCCAGTTATTAAGAAAAAAGAAAAAAAAAAAACAAAAAAAACCCAAACAACTTAAATCTTACCACTGTCATCATAAATGACACCCAGCCAGACCCACATAGCCAGACCACTGAATGAACGAAGCTGCTCAGTAACAAAGTTATTCTCTTCTTCATCTCGAACGCTCAGAACAAATGCTTCTGGGTCTGTGGAAAATTTTTTTAAATTACTTTCTTACAAACTCACCTTTCAGTTACAAAATATTTTTTTTGTTTTGCTATTATTGTTAATAATTATTACAGACAGGTCAAGAATGTGTAAAGGCTAGACCTTTATAACATAATAACTAAATAAACAGTGCGAAAACAATTTTCAAAGGTATTATCGACAGCGCTTCCCCTGGTTTTGTGGATAAATGAAAGGCATCAGCTCCAGACATATTTGTGGGTTCTACTGTCACTTCAAGTGGTATGTAGTAAAAATCCTCTGCATAGAACATAAAAATATCAGCAATCTTTCCTGATTTTCTTGGACTGCCTAGTAGAGAAACAGTACTAAGAAAAAAGACTGAATTGAAATCAATTAATGAAAAATAAAAACAGTTTCTGGCAAGACGCATGTCTGAAGTGCCATGAGCAATGTTTTAATATAAGAGGGAAGCCGATCCTAAGCTTACACTTTGTTCAGGATGGACAGGGGAAGGCCGCGTGCTTTTCTGAATTGGACTATTCTGAGCCCGTTTACTTTGTTCACCTAAGTGTTCCACACAGCGGGGGGGGGGGGGGGGGGAACCATGAAGTAAATGTGACTGTAAAGCCAGAATGTTGCCAAGGGGATAACAATTACCCGATCTATTTAAAATTTGCATATTATAAAGAGAAATAAAACAACCTTCCAGCGTTTCAGAGATCTCAGAATTCAATAGATCCTAGCCATCTCTCTCTGAAACGCTCCTACCCATGCTCTGGTACTTTTTATCAGAGTAGCGCAAGGGCAAACAGCATTAGGCAGTGCAACTCTAATGCACATTTCCAAACGCTATGACCTTTCTCAACACTCACTTTGCTGTCATAGTAAAACAGTGATTCAGATCTAAAACTCATCTCCCTCAAGCTGATATAAGTCCATAAATACTTGTAATATGACAAAGTACTTACTCATTTTCTTGCATAAATGATGAGCTTCTTGAGACTTCAGTTCTCTCCATCTGTTTTTTGTTATCATAAAAGTGTAACAATTGTTTCTAAATGATATCCAGGGTGTATTTTTAATCTTATGTGGGCACTTCACTTGTGTAACTTGTTCTTTTTCAGTCTTCTCTAAGGAAGGGAAAGACGACATTCAGGACCAACACTTAAACTGACACACCACAAACCACTTTCAGGTACCATTTGAAAACATGCCAGACAAATTAGGTGCCATCCTCTAAACGTGTAACACATTGTTGCTTTCAGTTTCCTCCTAATGGTGATTTTTTTTAAAGTAACAAAACCAGCAGTAAGCATTATCAAAGAATACAGATGATTACAACTTTTCATAATTGTTATGTTACAGAGGTTTAAGAATAAAATCCCTACATAAAAGTGCTAAGTGGGGACCAATAACTAAAAGCTCTTACTGCCTCTTGTATGAGGGCAGATCACTATAACAAATAAGCTACTTCCCATCTGGCAACACATCTCAGTTCTGTGGCTTTATCTAATACTCGAGAAGTGAGAAGGACTCTTCCTGCAGTTGCTGATTGCAAGCACAAAATAGTTAAGGATGTCATAATGCCAAGTATACACTTCACTGTGACTCAGTATGTGCAACAATGGCTTAACTGTGTCCTCTCATGGAAAAAACAAACAAACAAGCCAACCAAAACAAATTATAATGGTCAAATAGGGAAGAAACCTGTGATGATCTCTCAGAAAGATCTTTTCTATTTTTCAGAAAAGGGCTGTGCTACACATGCATCCCCTCTGAAAAGATGTCCTGCTGTATTCCTACCTGTCTTGCTGTAAGTGGTATATATTTAGAAGGGTTTTGTGAACTGCAGGTGACTTTAATTTACACCTTTCAATTCAGTGTCTACCTGCTATCTTTCTTCTTGGGGGAGGAGTGGCTGGAGAGCTGTCTGGCAGAAAAGGACCTGGGGGTGTTGGTTGACAGCCGCCTGAACATGAGCCAGCAGTGTGCTCAGGTGGCCAAGAGGGCCAATGGCATCCTGGCCTGTATCAAGAATAGTGTGGCCAGCAGGACCAGGGCGGTGATAGTGCCCCTGTACTCAGCACTGGTGAGGCCGCACCTCGAGTACTGTGTTCAGTTTTGGGCCCCTCACTACAAGAAGGACACTGAGGTGCTGGAGTGTGTCCAGAGGAGGGCAACGAAGTTGGTGAAGGGTCTGGAGCACAAGTCTTATGAGGAGCGGCTGAGGGAACTGGGGTTGTTTAGTCTGGAGAAGAGGAGGCTGAGGGGAGACATTATTGCTCTCTACAACTACCTGAAAGGAGGTTGTAGCGAGGTGGGGGTCGGTCTCTTCTCCCTAGTAACGAGTGATAGGACGAGAGGAAACAGCCTCAAGCTGCACCAGGGGAGGTTTAGGTTAGATATTAGGAAAAACTTCTTCACCGAGAGGGTGGTCAAGCATTGGAACAGGCTGCCCAGGGAAGTGGTTGAGTCTCCATCCCTGGAGGTATTTAAAGAACGGATAGATACAGTGCTTGAAGACATGGTATAGATGGACTTGGCAGTGATATGTTAACGGTTGGACTCAATGATCTTAAGGGTCTTTTCCAACCTTGACAATTCTATGATTCTCCACGTAGCCACGTACCTCCTCCCTGTATAGACTTCCATGTCTGAAGGGATTTCAGGAGGTCCTAATATTAAGATGTAAATAGTTCAGAGGTATCTGAATCTTCTTCCACAGGCAAGTGAGAGAGATCAGTATGCAACAATCTTACAGAAACAGTGCAAAGGTGGAATCAGTTGACAATATGTAGGGTACAGTCTGGCCCAAAGCACCTACATCAAATTCATTTGTAAGGAACATGTGGACTAAGACTATCAGGTGCATGCCCCCCTATTTGAAGTTTGTTTCTTTTTTTCCTGGCATGCAAATCAGCCTGTCTGAGAAAAGGTAAGTTGAAAAAGTTGTCATTTTGAATTTACAATCTGCAATCATCAAATATGCTTCGCAATAAACCAAAATTCAGCTTTTATAAAGTATTATGCTAGGATACGTACTTTCTGATGCATAGCAAATAGCACCTCGATTTTCAGAGGAACAGTCAGAAGTTTTCCAGAAGCCATCAGTATCCAAAAACACACATTCTTCGCTTGTTTCTTCATCATCTTCAGACCAGCGACTAAAACTAACATGTTTCCCATCCAGCCAGCCATAATGTTTTCCACCCTAGCATCGTATAAGTAAAAGGGATGAGCTTACATCATGAAAAGTATTAGGTACAGAAAATGACATGATAATATATTTACATTGGCTAGACATTTACGGTGTCTCTGGTGAGAAATAAGTGTTCCACTGCCCTTGTGATCTGATCTGCTGCTCACAATATAAGAAGCTTCGTTCTTTAAGTTTTGCAGTTGCAAAAATATGAATTAGCTGAAGTGGATGGCAAATTATTACATGTTGATGTTTAACTACTATGCTTATGGAGGAAGGCCTGGCAATGAGATGTCCAATTACATCATTTGCACCTGCAAATCAATGGTGGATATAATTACATGGTCTTGGAAAACTGATAATATCTGAGAATAAGGCCCAGTCTCAGTTACTCCACACTGAGTTGAAAGTAATCTATTAAATACTTAACTGATTTAATAAATCAGACGCGTTCCTGCCCTGGAGGATGCAGGAGGAATAAGAAAAAACCCACATACATCAAGCATGCCATCCTTTAAGAATCTTACATTTAAAAGTTTTCTTCAGGAAATTCCCCTGCCGCTTTGCAATTTAATTTATCTTGTATCTTTTCCTTGTGTCTATGATTCCAGCACTGGAGCAACAAGTTCTGTTGACCAGTTTCATTATAATTTCCTTTCATGTGACTTTTTAATTGTGCCCAAATAACACAGTGTTGCAACAGTAAAAAGCTAGTGCGTGCCTGAGTTGTATGCAGCAAAATGAATAATTTGATTTTCGCTTACAGATAAAGATTCAAAAGAGGAGGGAAAATAGGTTGTCCTGGTTTCCCCATCTTCACTAAGATTAAATGCCCGTTTCCTTTTAAAAATATTCTCCATATATACTCAAATTTCTATTTTTATTTCCCCGCTACGTTACCTAGAATACTCAGTAGCCCGCTACTGACATAGGAAGATCATAACGCCATAGATGCTGAGTGAGCACCATCAGCCTTTGTAGGTAAGGCACTTCTCAAATAAATTTTAACTTTTTTCTTGCAATTATCTCAAGACCCATGTGCCTGACAAAAAAGATAAACCCTGCAAGCAAGCCCAAGCCATTTCATTAACAGCTAAGGAAGCTCTCAGTCCACAATGAAGATCTTCAAGAGGTCCTCTGGCTAATAAAGGCACAGCAGTACCTCCTGAATTGACTTTTCCAAAGACAAAACAAACAGAAGAAAAAACAAAAACCCACTAACCAGTCTCAGGGATGTCTCCCTCTAACTCAAAACACAGGCACAAATAACATGAAGTAACAACAGAGTCTAAGTTAAGCTTTAAAAATGTATCTCCAGAAGTGTTCAATGATTCATTTTGGATTTTATTTGCCACTTCTAGTTTCTCCCTTTCAAAACAGATTTTGGGTTGCCTTTCTAGAGTGGTACTGACAATGATATTAAATGGCAACACTAATTACTCATTCATTAACAAAAGAGACAAAGATGATTCAGCAATCTACGTTAAAGATCTTTTAAAAGAATTGTCTCATCATCATCAATCTGTCCAGTGGAGTTCAACAACTATGTAACCTGGAGAACAGAAGATTTAAAACGTTAATCTTGAGACCCTCCAGATGGTTATCGCTAAACAAAAACAGTTACCCCAGAAATTAATTTTTCATTGCATCTCTTCATCCCAGTTTCTATTTCACACAACTCTAAAAATTACCTTAAGCCACAGTCTGAGGGGAAAATAAAACTTACATCTCTGCTGAAGAGTCCAATCCACAGTGGGTAATTACGAAGGGCAGCCTGAACAGCGAGAAAAGCCTGCTGGAACTGATCCGTGATGCTAACCAGCTGCATCTTGTTATTTATACATGCAGCCATTGCATCATTCCAGGACAAATTCTTCAGAATTACCATGTATTGAACATTTTGATAACTCAACGTTTCATTAAGAAGTTGCTCTGTCTGGTTATCAGCAGTTCCTATAAGTAAGAAAGAAATCCAGTTATTAGGTGGTTAAACACTGGAATACATTTTAAACTCCCAATTTCCCTGTAACAAACAGAAAAACCTGTTTGAATTTCCCTTGGGGGGGAAAAAAAAAAAAAAAAAGTATTTTCTTGGACAGTAGATTATGCTAATGATTATAGTTAAAAGCAAATATCTGACACTTTAGATAGAAAATACGTAAAAGAAAAAAAAAGGGATTATTTTTCAGCCAATCTATTTTTATCTCTCTCTCAACTTAGGTTCACATCTTTTTATATTTTCTATTTTTAACTAGCTGCTAAAGAATGTTAAGAATTCTATTTATGGAATTAAAAACATATTCTATAACTTTAATTAAATACAAGAATGGGAGAAAGCAACTGCTCTCTGATGCAATATAGCAACAGCTAAACTTGACTCATTTATCTCTGTGAAGCCTGTATATTTATGCTTATGCGAATCTAATGGGCCACAAAACTTGTCTATGCAGATCTCACAGTGTACAGCACAGTCCCAGAATTCCTTACTGCCATCCATGGGTACAGTGGGAATTGATTTTGCCTCCACATGTGCTTAACTAATTGCAGAAAATCCACCTTGCATAGGGTGGGGTATAATTCCCTATTTGTGCTCTAAGCACTGTGCGTTATCACAGTTATCAGCATCATACTGAAGGCACACAGCTCAGCGATGCATAGCAACTGCAGTTAATAAAAGATGCAAACATTCCCATGGGTGGTAAATTAAAGCAAACCTGGTAACCTCAAAAATTTTATACACAACCAAAAATAAATTGGTCTCTCCAAAAGTGAGAAAACCCCTGACATTTAAAATATCTCAAGCAGAAAAAGCTCACTGAGAGACCGCAAAAAAAAAAAAAAAAAAAAAAAAATCAATCACTCTATAAATAACAGGATATAAATGGCTGTTTGATGGGCTGACAGGGCCATTTTCCAAAACACAAGATGACAGAAACATAATATTAATTTGATATTTATATGCAATTTACAGCTTTCAATAGATCAGAAAAAAGTGACAAGGCTGAAACAGATTGTTTGAAGTGGTTTGTGTCTGCTGCCAAATGCTTTCACTTAGTAAGCAGCTACAAAACCCTGGAACCAAGGGTGCCATCACACACCAAGGGGTACCAAACTGGAAACAAGGTAGTAACGAAAGTGTCCATTTCTGAAAGAAGCAATTGCTGATGATTAATGTCTCAAGAAGTTCTGCAAGTTCTGCCAAGTTCTTTCCAAGAAACCTGAATCATCTTTTTCCCTAGGATAAAGCCCTAGGCAACCTGGACTCTCTCACAGCTGTCCCTGCAACCTGCTGAGGTCCCTTCCAGCTTGAATTATCCTTAGATCCCTAATACAACGATGATACAAGACCAGACCATACCAAGACACATTCTCTGGCAGTGCAAAAACTCTTCTCATTACACCTTCTACAGCTGTGGCTATGAAGAAGTGCTTAGTATTTTAGTCAGCCCAGACTAATAATATACTGATCTACACAGATAAACTGTCAACCTCCTATTAATAAAAATCCCCTTTTTGAATTTTTATGGCTACATCTCTTCCATCCAGACTTCTAATCTGGACACTTGGAATTTCTCAAGTATTTGGCACTGAAATAAAGAAGATTTTTTGTATTATTGGCAGGAAGGGGGAATCTCTTTGCCCATTTGAGAATTAAGAAGGTGGGCATGTTCTTGGGTGTTTTGCACACTTTTTTTTTTTTTTTTTTTTTTTTTTAAGAAGATAGCATGTTAGTTAGTTAAAAGGATTATTTACATAGAGGAACATACTCAGAAGTGGGAATGCCCCATGAACCCACAGCAGTAATTAAATGCATACAATAGCGTTTGATCTGATTCCATTAATTGGTGTTGACCAACCCACATGGCTACATCAGAATATTATTTTTAGTTCAGATTAAGAAAACCCAGTCACGCCAACAAATCTGTATGAAGCTAGGGAAAACTATATCACTCCAAATTATCACTCTCCATGTATGCCCTCAAGGTTTGCTCTGGGGAGACTGATTTCAACGTTAAGAGCACATGATACCTCATATTCTGATAGTGCTAAAACCCATGGGATATGCTTAAGGAGTATGGAAATATTTGTGAGATTCCTTCCCAGGGCTTCTCTCTTCCACAGTTCTGAAGAGGAAAAAGGAGTCACTTGTTCCACCCCTTGATGTACATGACCTATACCCACAGAACAGTAAAGCCCTGTCTGCTGAAGTATGGTTCCACCGAAAGTGCCCAGAGTCTCTCAGGAAAACATATTCCCTCTGAACTAGGCTATAAAAAAAGGAAAATTCTGAATGGCTGATAAAATAGGTCCCACATCATCCTCCACACTTTGCTTTTCCAAAATTTACCTGCTCAGTCTCTACAAGAATCCTGCTCTTCCAAGTGCAACAATTTACATGCATTAAAAGGTCTCCTGGCACACGCATCTTAACTGCAAACTCTGGCTCTAATTCATTTTGACTCTTCAGACTTACCTATAGGCCGCTGGCATATACCCAAGAAGTGCCTGTCAGCACAGGCAGTGAAATTCCATGTTCCAACATACTGTGATTTGGGATCATTGAGGATTACACCGCACTGATTGTTAAATTCTTCATCAAAAAGCTGAAACCCAGAAATATGCTTATCAGACTCAAACAAGACATAAACATAATTGTGCAGAGAAGGTGAAGTAACATGAGGCTAGGAGAACCCAAGCTGTCTGAACTTGTTTAAGAAGTTTCAAAGGAGTGGTGCAACACAGCTTACCTATTTTACAAACACTACCAGGTGCTTGGACTCAAAAAGAATGCGTAAGTTAAATACGGGAGAGAACACTAAATGAAAAGATTTAATGCTTAAAATAAATGTTATTTGTGGGTGTGATTCGATTACATTTATTATGCTTCACCTTGCATAGCGCAGTGAGCAAAATACCCATCTATAATGGTTTACAGATGCATTCTAAGTGTAACTGAACCAAGAATTATTGATGACATCTTTTTGATGACTGTTTTCATGTAGTCTTTAAATTGCAAATAGAAGTTCCAGAAGAGTCATTAAACAGTTGTTTCAGCTTTTTTTCCTTCAGCTTTCAGTGTTTCTTATCTCAGTTCAGAAGTTGCCATCCAAATAAAGGTAAAGAGAGACCTCCATTACTGTCAGTCACCTTGTTTGCCAATTAAAACCACTAACTGGGGGATTTGGTCTGTTACTCTTTCAGTCAATATTCCAGATTTCTTTACTCAATAGTCAAGAGAAGTCAAAAGTCAGAACTTACATCCAGTGGAATTTTCCTTAATCTTCCTGTCAGGAGTGGGTGAAAGTTACTATACAACAGTCTACTCTCATCTATCCACTTGTTTTCCCTTGTGCTGAACAGAAACTGCAAACCAATCCAAATATCTTTTGGCATACCAGGAAGCAAGGATGTTATATAATCTGTTGGGCAGAACAGTTAGTGTACATATTGTGGTTCAGACAACAACAGTAAACATCTGAAAAAACACTGCACATAAGTAAGATAATGCAACCCTTGTTTGTATTAACCTTATTTTGCCAGCCCTTTATGATTGCCAAATGCTTATCATCCCTTCCTTCCATAAGATAACACCTTTCATGTTGATTTTATCTGAAAGGAGCAGAGTATTGGTATTTGTCCTCCAAATTCTCAGCTGAGGAGCAGCTAGTGGATTTAACCTGTTCCTCTCCCCACTACTTTGTATTCTTGCACTTATGTCCAAATTTCAGAAGCTGCTTTTCCACAGGTCTGCAAGATCTTCTATTGTGTCCCTGCAGAGATAATAGAAGAGCTCCCTCCTGCCCTCTCTGAATTGATGGAGGAAGTCTTATCTCCAATCTTCCTCTCCTACTGCCGTATGCCATAAAGCAGAAACATTTATTGGATTCTGGCAGAGTTTGCCCACCCCACCATGAGAGAAAGCAGGATAGGACAAAGGAACTCAGGTTTAGTTGGGAAAAATTGCAGCCAGGAAAACCTTCAATCAGACCCCTCTTAGTGAGCATTCTGGCAACAAAACAATGGGCCTCGGTAACCCCCCCAAGCACCAAAGGCATTCACTGAGCTTGTCTAGATTAGGAAGACAAATTGAAGCTATGTAATTAGCTACTGCTGACATGTCTTAACTATTGGCCACACGCCAGACTAGCCTCAGCCTATTTTCTGAGCTAGACAAAGATTTACACGTCAGAGCTATCCACCCTCCTAAAGCCACTCAGAAGAGCAGAAGCAGCCCATGGAAAGAGGCATGCTTCTTTAAGAGGACTGTGCCTTCTTTCCATGTAAGTGACCTCCACTACAGGGGGGAAAGAAAAACAAACAAGAAACAATAACAAAACTTCCATATGCACCAAACCAGACAGAAGATCATGCTAGGTAACATTTCAGAATGGCTATGCTTTTGCAATCTTAAAAGCATCCAAAAATACAGTCTCAGACATGTATATTCCTGTATGGTTACAACTCTATTCCTGACCAATAACAGCAGTA
Organism: Platalea leucorodia; assembly: GCF_965183815.1. Lineage (NCBI taxonomy): Eukaryota > Metazoa > Chordata > Aves > Pelecaniformes > Threskiornithidae > Platalea > Platalea leucorodia. The sequence goes on along the minus strand of NC_138827.1, from coordinate 83,931,444 downwards.
AAAAAAAAAAAAAAAAAAATCCCCATTCAGCTGCTGCCTGCAGGTACACTAGTGGCCTTAGTGGCCTCCCTAGTCCATTTTCCGTATTCCATTTGGCAAGAGGTTATTTGCTTATAAAGAAAACATGCACTGTGCACATTGCAGAATTCAACTGAGCTACTTCAGATATACCTGCAGAGCCCACTTAGCTATCTAAAAGAATACAGATGCAAACACAGCTGTCTCATTCAGCAGTTTACTGCTGAACATTACTTGCGGCCAACGTGAACGCATTTCTTCCTCGCTGCATTTACCTAATGACTCTAGTTTATACGACAGCTGAGAGGCAGGTCTCAAGGGTGGAACAACTCTGTGTTTTGCAGCCCCCTTGCCTTCCATCCCCCTAGCAATGTCCTGGAGAGCTTGCAGGTGGTTGGTTTAGACACAGTGCCATATGAAGCTGCTCAGCACACTTAGATGCAGAGGGTCCTATGTGCTCCAGCGGGCACTGCTTTTGCCATCTTGTTCCCACACAGACAGCTGAGCTTGCCTTGGAAGCAGCTCCTAAGGTGGTTTGCACAGTGCAAAGTCTACAGTCTCAGTTATGTTTTAACTTGCAAAGCATAACATGGGAATCTTCATTCAGTGGTGACCCTTCTATCCTCCTAATGCAAGGTTTTACAATTTTTTCTTTTTATAACAGGTTAAGATCATACAGAGAAGGTGCTCTTCGAACTGGCTCAAATGTTTGCTGACTGCATTTCCATGTTATGTTTCCAGTGATGCAAACAACAATAGACAACACATTCTTAACTGGTCTTGGATTTTTAGAATGCTCCCAGTATGTCTGTAGATAACCAAGTGATTTTATGCTCAAGTTCTTAAGCAGAATTATACTGAATTTAGACGAGAAGCTGCATACTAGAAGTACCCCCAGTTCACATCATACCTTGCTCAGCTTGATTTGAGATAGATGGAAGAGAGCCTCCAAAAGTTACACACTTTTCATTAGCTGCATTAAATGTTAAATATTCAGGTTTCATCTTTAGAAAACACTGCAAAATAAACATAATGAAATTGATTTTCATCATACCATTGCTTCCTAAGAAATAACTCGTAAGAAAAGGTTCTTAAACCAACCCTGAAAGCTCACTTCTCATTTCCTGCAGTAACACATAATTATTTTTCTCAGAAAGCAAGGGAACCGATACTACCTGCATGCATTTCTTATTAGATTCAACAGAACAGCTAAATATAAAATGATGAATAATCCCACTAACTCCTCATTCACTGAGGATTAGAATTCAGTAATTTTTAATTGGCTACATCAGGACCACGTACTGTTTTAAGAATGAGAATTCACACGTGAACTCTAAAGTCAGACAGGGTTGGGCCAGGAACCTGTATTGTAATGCATTACCTTTTGGGAGAAACTATATGGGAACTCAAAAGCTATATTCTGCAATGACATAAAGTAAATTTGCAAACCTTGGCGCAATGTAATGTGCAGATTTGATGCACTCTCCTTCTTAGGTACATAATAATGGCGGGCCAAACAACAGGAATCAGTCTCACTAAGACTTTAGATGACTGCCTTAAAACACAGTAGTCAAATATACTGTACTATGGCTTCCGACCTCTGTGGGTTCATTCTTAAAAGCTACTTCTAATTCTTAAGTGAGTTAAGTCCTTAAGGCAACTTCGGAAGCAGAGTGTTTGCCAGCTTGCTGCCTGCCTATGATTACTCAGCGAGAGAATCAAGATGCTTCTGCCACAGAAGCCTCCTCCTCTCCTTTTCTAATGCTTCTCTTCCTTCAAAGCAGAGACCAAGATTAGACAATACAACCAACACTCTTGGATCTAAACATGTGGTGATGGGAAAGCAAAAAACCTGAAAATTACTGCTCTGAAATTAAGAAACCATCAATCCTGAATAAGGGACAGAGAAGTGGGGGAGACGATTTTAATCGCTGCATATGGTTTTCAAAACCCACCTCCCAGTCCATTCCTGAACACAGAGGTTACTTCCTCACCTCTTTCAGCAGGGCACTCCAGCTTACTGGACTATGAAAAACAGGTAAGGATGATTGATCTGTATTATCTCTATACCTTATTCCGGAACTGATGCCAACCTTTAGGGCAACCTCCTCTGACTGGGCGGTAACTGGGATCATGCTTCTCTAGTAAGGAGGCATTATTTTTTTCACAGATGAAGGGCAGTTTCAGGTTACAGTTAACTGGGTAATCTGCAGAAATATAAGTTTTAAAAACCAGTTATGGTAATGCCTATCAGGCTTCAATTGCCATCCATACTTGATGACATGAGAAAGACCAATCTGAAGTGAAGTCCTTTTCAGTGCAACCACAGTGAAGTCCCATGCAACCTAAAGCATTAAAAGTGACAGCAGAGCAAAAGACAAATGTAAATTATTTATATCAGACAGTAATATAACATTCCTAAAGATCCAGAGTCTGATCCCTTACTTCCAGTAGTAACACTTCACATAGCCAGAGATAACTTCAAACAGAAAAATCATGAAATAAGATTTTGAATATGAGGACCAATCTCATATTCTAGCATAAAGGCTGTGGGACCCTCTTTGATCGTTAAAGCCAAAAGGAATCCTTTAACATCCATATGGAGAGCGCCTGGCCTGTACTGCTTTACACGACTTCTACACTAACTGGACTGGCTTCCTAGTCAAGAGCAATTTTTAGCTAATAGGGATGAAAAAAGTCAGCAGCATACAACAGAATAATGTATAATGTATAACATTTGTAATGTTGTGTAACGTATAACATTTTCATGTCGAAAAAAGGAAATAAGCAGCTTCAAGTACCACCAGGTGGCATTTCCATTACTTTGTGTACCTCTTCCAGTATGACTCCACTACTTAATGAAATTTGCATCTCTAGATGCATATGTGGTTGCAAGTATTCAGTCAAGCTCCTCTAACTAACACAACTCTAAGACTTAATTTCCAGAGCTCAGAATATGTAGCGTAAACTCAAAAAGGTAACTACCAAAACCAGATTTCACCTAATTAATTTATGTCACAAAAAGAGTGACCATCAATCATAAAAATTTGTCCTCTGAATTCAGGTTTGCCTCTGGTTATCAAGAAATATTATGATCGCTTCTACCATAAGAAAGAAATAAATGATTCAAAATTCAATCAGATTATCATCAAGAAGTCATTCAGTCCTAATTCAATAACAATTTGCATTCAATGTAAGAATTTGGGCAGAACAGTAATTACTTTTTAAAAAATTTTTAAATATAATAGTGACAGAGAGGCATGAAAGAGTAAAAACAACCTTACCTCTATACCAGTTCTTTCTAGAAACATACCAGCAATCCCTCAGGAATCGATCATGGAAGCGTGAAAATAACTGTAAACTGGAAACAAACATTTCAGAGTCAACCTCCAAGCCAATGTGATCTTCAAGTGGAAACACTGATAGCAACAGAGCCAGTGCAAACAAAAATTTGGGCTGGTAACTGTTTTAGGAGATGCCCTAGAACACTGAAAAGGACAGAGGGGGAAAACCTAGACTAGGAACAAATATGTGGTAGGTTCAGTAGTTATGTACCATACCCAAATTAACTGTGTTGAGGAGAGGTGCAGAACAAGGGTAGGGGGTTATTTATCACCATGCTGCAATCGCTGGCACATTGTCAGGACAAGCGAGGAGAATGAGCAATAGCCCCTGTTTTATTTTCAAAGTAGTATATTGCTACAGTATTTTGGCAAGTGAAGACTTTTCCTTGTAAGAAGCCCATGATCCTTTGCCACAGCCATGAATGGCACGATGCAAGGTTTGCTGTGAGTCATCTCAGCTCTACAGGACTATACTATAAGCCCTCCAAGATTCTGGCATTACCTAACTGGCAGAGTGATGTCTTAAACCAATTTCCCATTCCCTGTTCTCAGGTAGTTCTCAGATATCCTCAGAGCCAATAAACAGGGTTTTTTCCAGATTTTTTTTTTTTTTTCCCCCCAGTTCCCCAATTATTAACAGAATATGGAAGTGGGCTTAAAAATCCAGTAAAAGCATTTTAAAGATCAATGGAATACATTAGGCTACTAGGACCACAGATTTCAAGGATTCACATGAGAAGACTACGATGTCAAAGCCCAACAACCTGAAATCTAGAGGCTCCAACAGACAGATAGATTATGAATTCAGTTATTATTGTTATTATGAATTAAACACTTGTAATAAGAATAGAACTCATAATCTGGCAGCTAATTAAAATATTTCAATGCTTTTTTGAAATATACCCACTTCCTAATTGTATGCCCATTCCTAATTTGACAAACATACTGTCTTAACCAGTATTTGCTTTGTCTGAGCACTACACAGTCTCTCTCTATTTTAGGTACTCTATGGTCTAAGTTTAGCATGGCAAGAATAGGTGCAGGCACATGTGAACAAATGCGGAGAACAATGGTCACTGAATAATGCTGTATTGGTTTCTAGCTTAGTTCAAATTATTTATCTTGCTTCTTTGGGATGATATAGAAGAAGTAACCTTTTACAAATCTGGGGATAAAACATTTTCCTTTGGAAACTATTCTAGTTAACTATATTCCTAAAAAACACATCAAAAAAAGCTTACAATAAAGCATCCCATAATTATTCTACATACGGTGAATGATAGCTGTAGCCATAATCAATAAACTTCAGCCACCACTTCTGTTCGCTGTTTGATAACTGTGGAAATAAAGAACAAAAAACCCCAGTATTATCCCTCTACCAAGGATAAATCAATGACAAAATTAATTTTGATTTGAAATGTGCAGAAATTACTATTCTTCAGCAACAGGAAAGGATACAGTTCGAGACTGATATGCCAAGTAGATGGGACCCCTGCACCTACTAGAAAAAAAAGCCCACATATTCCACTGTGCTGGATAAAGCTACAGGAAATCTTGCAGCACTGTCTTAACTGTGTGCTAGATACATTATTCCTACCAAATTCATAGCAGGAACTCTACCAGACAACCAGGACATAGCTGCAAGCTGCCTAAAGCTGATGTGGTTCCGCAGGACTTTCCTTCCCTCCTCAGAACAATCCTGTTCTTCCAGCAGATAGCCTAATAACGAATTGTTCGTGAAAAGGCTAGAGATTTAGCAGGTTAAATCCTCAATTTCTCCTGCGTTGTACTTTCTCCTTCCAGGTAACTTCTTTTCAGGAGAAATTTCAAGAGAGTTTGCAAGCTGCTAATTTCAGAAAGTATTGTTGTCTCACAAGCAGTAGCACTAAGAAAGGTAGTAACAGAGGTGCTGAAACTTGAAATGTTTTGGTAAGATTCCTTAAAAGAATGTACTTTCATACTATGAACACCACAAACTCCTTTTGGTAACGGCTATCAGACCATCATGCATTTCTAATTAAATTCTCTCATCAGGTGAAAAATGATGTGCTGTCCCGTGCATAAAATTAAGAACTGGCACAATTGTTAGCGAAGTATTTGCAGACAGTGGGATGCATACATGGTGGTCTTGTTATGACACTTTCTCTCCATTTGGAGATAGGGTTTTTTTCCATGTTGTTAAGGCTACTTTTAAATTTAAAAAATTCTTTTGGAAGACTGACATTAAAGTAATTCTCTTTCAACTCATCTTTTCCTTTTAAGTACAATTAAAAACTATTAAGGCTAACAGGAAAAAAAGAAATTAAGGATTAACATTTTCTTATATTGGAAAAACTGGCAAGAAAATTTCCCTGTAGCGGAAAGTATCCGTTAGACAGATTACACCTCCTTACCTTTTCTATTTGAGATAGTATTGTCCTGAGTTTTGGGTAAGACTCCACAGAGGCTAAATCACTATCATTTTTTTGACAGTAGAAAATAGCTTCCTGAAAGCTCAGGTTTTTATCTGGTACAAACCACAGCTCTGCTCCATCAACAACAAGTGGGGCTCCATGAATTCCAATTTCATCTATGCAGAAGAAATATTACACGCATAAGAAATAAATTCTGAAAAACTCATGCTTCGTTTTTCTGAATGTAATAAGAAATTTCAATTTGACACTGGGAAGAGCCAACACTCCTTCTTGCATTCTGAGCTCTCTCAGAATCAAATTCTATCCGTCATGACCTTTGCTGGTATCAAACAGGTATTACAGCAGCAATATAACGAAACTAATAAAAGATAGTGAGTATTAACAACTATAGACACATAGCTGAAGAATACACAAAAAAGTCCATTTACCTGGTATGTACCACTCAGGTGTCTTTGGAGTGCTACCTGTCCAGAGAAAAAAAAGGAATAGTCACTTCAAGTTTGCCTTCTAAACAAGACTCTGGTCACCAATAATGGAAGTGATGTATTGTGCTCATGCTTCTCAGCATGCATGATGGAAAAAATAAAGAGAGAAGGAAATCATACACAGGCTTAATAGTTTAAAGTAAGCTGACGTAAAACTAATGGGAGTTTTGCATACCTCAGTCTTAAACAACTGTGGCTTTTTTTCTCCCACGCAGAATACAAGCAGCAAAGTAGTATATCTACCCGTATCTCCCCACAACAAAAAAGTTTCATCCCCTGAAATGTCTTTTAATGAGCAACCAAAACATAAAAGCCTACTGGATTACACCACTTTTCATAGTGCATGGAAAAACCTGGATCTGTGCAGGTATGCAATGCCATTCTTTTGTATTCCCACTCCTCTGCCTCACTACAATGAGAAACTAGTACACCAGTTTTACCAGAAGGCAGCTAATTCACCTGAAGTTGAAGCAAACTACTGTACGCCCAAGATGTCTGTGGTCATTTAGTTACAAATATCACTAGGAAAGATTAAGTAAAGTCCACAAATGCTGCAACTCAGTGACTTTTATCACCTCACCTAATAAGAAGCCGCTTCTCACTTCACGGGACAAGAAAGAATATGGGAGCAGCGATACTGCATCCTCCTCATGGCTATTTTCTGATGTATCTTTGAATATTCTAAGTGCACATCTGTTTTTATGTGACATAGGTGAGACATCTCACGTACTGACCTCTTAACAGTTCAGAAAGGAAATGATACAATATTTTTTGCAAAGTTTCTGTTATTGGGCAATAACGACAACTCAGTGGTAATAAACTTTTATAGGAATAAATGGATATAACTGCAGTTTACCTTTTGTTATCTGGCAGACCCATTCAAGTTTAGCTTCACAATCAAAAGGCTTGAAGTAAAATTCTAGGTCTCTGCCTTCGTGGAAATAAAATCTCCAAAATGATCGCCGTGAAAACTGAGAGGTCTGTATAAAAGTAGAAACAGAGAACTGAGTCAGTATGGCATAGGCCTCTGAAACGTGAAATGAAACTGTATTAAAAAGGTACTTTGGCAAAGTCAGTACATTTCACTGTGGTTTTAGTCCCACAATTTATTTTGCAAAAAATGAGCCGATACAACTCTTCCACTGTAACTCCCCATGCTAGCCAAGTTTGTGAAGCAATTAGGTAAAGGGTTTAAGGTCAGTCTATATACAAAAGTCTCTTCTTGCAATGTTGGCTCTTCGCTTTTTTGTAGCGCACAGGATCTCATTGATGCTTATTATTGAATTATCTGTTGCAACTTGTTGCCCTGAAATGATTCTCATTTCTGCTCAAAAGAAGAAACCATCTGAACTGGCACAGAAATAATCTTTCCTATTTAAGATTATTTCTTACAATCAAGCTTAAAACCTGACTTCACTCTTGCTGATCTCTCCAATAAGGAGAATTTTTTATCATTTAGCGAAAGAAAATGTCTATACCTAGCAGGTAGGGGAGGGAGGTTACTGTATTCACAGCGTCCCCTTCAAACTGCTCTCCCCTTGTCTAAAATTTTTAGTAACTTAATGCTGACAGCTTCTTGGCCCGGGGTCATCAACACAGGAGAAAAGAATGAAGGGAAATGGCTGTGAACAGAAGCAAAGGGATGCAACTATCCTTTCCCTCAGTAAATCCTAAAAGCAGAGGTGGTTCTAATTACGTTCAAAGAAGGGATGGTATTGGAATGATCTTATAAAAAGTCAGGTAATGCTTCAGAAAAGTTAAAGGCCATTTTAAAACTCATGCCATCAAGACTAAATTAAGCAATGAAGAACACAATAAGGAATTAAGCAGAGGCCTGGCATTTTGAATTAGAAACCAACACAGCACTTACAGTCTATTTCACGAGAAGGAAATACACACAAACACAAACACACTCTCTATCCTGGCTACTGCATTCCCCTACTTCAGATTCAAACATTTTCTTAATTTGCAGTTCAGAAAAAATAATCTAGATTTCTAAAGTTACTGGTAGGGCTCTGTCTACTGTTTTGTTTTAGACTCCACCTTACATCCTTAAGTGTTATGTATAATATACAAGAGATACATAGTTACAGAGAACATATACATATAGAGATACACATAGAGAATAGCATTATTCTTAAAATATTTTGTAGTTCAAAAGAAGTCTTATGAAAGGGTATCATTAACACAGCGCTTGGTTCAATGAAAAACTGCTTGAATAAGGGAAAATTGATAATAGGCGTAGATTGATAAAGGGAACACTAGCAACTTTGTCATTGTGCAAAGAAAACATCTCAGCAGTCAACCTAAATTCAATATACGGCTGGCAAAACTATTTTTTCCAAGTACTTCCATGTAAAAATATGCATGCTGTCGTTAAAAACCTTGAAACTAACCTTTAATGCAGCACAATCTCTTGTATCATATTCATCTTCCAGATAATCGAGTGGCATAACAACACTTGTTACCTACAGGATGGACAGGAAAAAAGAATCATTACTTTACGACTATTTTTGCTATGGTAATCCCCAGAGATAATAATTCAAACCTAGGATCCCATTACATTTATCACTATTAAAATATGTGTTAAATAGCAGTTACCGGATCAGTTTTGAGCCTGTGTACCTGTTATTATGGAGGGGGAGAGGGAAAGAACTCATGATTTCAGGAAAATAAATCAATTACAGTGAGGAAGATATTTTTGGAGAAGTCTAACATATCAAGGAGATGAAGTGATAAACCCTCCCCTCTGTTGTGGCATGAAGACAACTTGTTCTCTCCACCAGCTCTTTGATGTTTACTACTATATTGCTGTTAAAATATTTTAATGCAATAGAGACAGAAACCCAGTTAACCTTATTAAAGATATGTTTTTAATTGGAAATCTGCCTGGATAGCAGCTCTTAAGTGCACAATTTTCTTCTGAATTATTAATCTGTTGAAGGATCTGTCATATTCTAATTAAAATACTTATCAATTTACTTTCAATCCAGTCCAAGCTGAAACAAATCAGGACATGACATTTCCTGGTTAAAAGTTAACTTACGGGTTTATCATCACTCCATTGCCAGGTTCCCAAAGAATCTGGACTCCTTTTATTCATTCCAATCCATACCCATCTGTCATTGCTGTAAATAAACAAGATAAAATCTTAAGCCAAGTATATGGTTCAGCTCATTTAATAGAAAGACTGACCTATGTCACGGCATTACTTAGGATCAAGCAGCAAAACCAAAGGTTTACTACTGCAAGTTCTGGCAGTTGAAAGAGAAAATGGGTGTAAGGGCTAGGACCTCTTCTGCACTTTTCTTTAAGAAGCTCTGTAGGTTGTCTTTCCCTGACTACGGAGAAAACTAAATCAGACAACTCCTTTGTTTGCTGCGTGAACAATTCATCAGTTGTCACTGATATAAAGGTCTCTTTTCTACACTTTTCCATATTTTTTTTATATGTGCTAGTCAAACTGCAAGGTTAGTTTTGTACTGCAACCTCTACTTCTCAAAGTATCAATTTTGTGCTAAGTACTGAAGTTTATGATAATTCACTCCAATCCACTACCCTGGCCAAGAAAGGCAATAGACACTTTTCTGAATGATGGTATCAGCTGGAAGCAGCAGAGGGGAGAAAGACCATGAGTTTTCTATGAAATCACAGGCTACGTGAAACCCTGCTACAATAGAGCTGTGGAAAAGGCACTCTCATCAAGGTGGTCTGACAGTGACAGTAAAGTACTGATGCCACAGTACAGGGCTCTTGTAAAACTGCATCAGGAGTCCTATTCCATAAATTTTTGTTCTACCAAATACAGAGTAGGAATACAGGATATTTGAGGAAATTAGAGTTTAGGTTATTAACAAGAATTAAGGATTTTCTTGTCTAGCCTTGACAAAGAAAGACAGGGAAAGGATATAATTATTCTTTACAATATATTAGGAGACTACACTCCCAAGAAGAGGAGCTATTTGAGCAAAAAGGACATGGTGTCTGAAGGAAGAAGGAACCAAAACTCAGAAATAAATTTAGGCTCACTATTGGAAAAAGATGTCTGACCAGCAGAGGTCAGAGTTTGGAAAAGGCTCCCAAAAAAGTAGTGCTGACAAACTCAACAAAGTGATTTTAAGACAGAACTTGGAAAGTTTATGAAAATAACGTTATTACACGGAGGGATGGACTCAGACCCAGGCTTACCTGCATAAGCAATGTTATGAAATCACAGGCCAATGTCAAGAAATTCTTTGGTAAGACTGTGCCACTACCTTTCTGCACATATCACCATAAAGATGCTATATTGAGCCTGAAATGGCTGACTGTGCAGCACCAACAAACAACAGCTGAGCCCAGAGCATGTGGGCTAAGCACATGAAATCCAAGAAGGGCAACAATATTGTATTTGGTAGGGTTCCCATTAGGAAGAAAATCATCAGCCACCAACAAATCTCATTTGTGTTTTTTTCTCAACTCCAGTATTAATTTTCTGACATTGGTGCGATAGTGTGATCACACTAGTGCGATCTTATCATACTGAATAGTCTTTAGTCTTTTAATGATATCACTAAGGAGCCTTTAAAGAGCCTAAATGCCCCATATCACTCCAGAGGGAAAACTGTGAGCCAAACATTCACAGCTGTCAAGCAGCTAAGTGGCTTTTGGCAATTTGCCTTTAGGATTTTATTTTTCTGTGATTGTTCTTTCCAATTATGAACCAGACACTGCTTAACCCTCCCCTCTTAATTGTCACCTACAGGCTTAGTGTGGTTTAAGCAACTGATCATCACAGAGGAATAACTACTAAAAAGAAAATTTGAGACACTCATTTCAAAAGGATCTGCAGTAATTACCTGTGGAGCTAGAGCAATTTTTCAAAGTCTTTCAACTTGTATTGGGCTTTTAGGTAATAAATAAATTTAAAAAAAAAAAGAAAAAAACCAAAAACCAAAAAACAAACAAACAAACAAACAAACAACCCAAACAAACTTCAAGAACTTCTCCAGCTTATCTCCCAATTTACAATTACTGGCCTGCAAACATAACAATGTTTTCCAGCTGACTGGGCACTTACACATTAATGTACATTTTTTGCTTCTTTTGGAACTGTTCAGACATGACTGAGTAATTCAGTAACTGCCACACTATCCTTGATAGCACTTTTAAGCTTAGGTAAAGGCTTTTGATAACCCTCTGAAATTATACTATCACCTCACCACAGAAAAGAATTCTGCCAACTATTTAAAGACAAACATGAATTAAGACTCTCTATTGCAATTAAGCTTGCAGCAAGGAATTTGCTTGTACTTCAGGTATCTGTCTCTTCATTGCAAATTATTCTTTGAGCTACATTCCTGGAACTGCCTCTAAAACCTAAATTATCCTGAGTTTTAACCTAAAAAATAGGTGCCATTTGTGCTTTACAATGGACTCCATGCTGATTAACAATGAAAGACCCCAAATCTCCGGCAATCCCTGCAGAATACCAGTGGCTTTTCTCTCACACAGAACTAAAACTTGATAAAATTCAATGTTGTGTAGGAGTGGATAAATACAATTTAGATCAATGTGAAGGGAATACAAACCAGTAATTTTTCTACTGTCATACTCTAACTGCTGAAAGAAATTTTTCTGTCCCTTATGTCAGCTCCAACACAAGACTAAGAGCCTAAGTGAAGATACTGTGGCTTGTAATTCAACCTAGTTCTTGACAAGAGGTAACATGTGTACATCTGGGCCAACTCCCTAATGGTGCACTTTAAGGCACCATTTAATTTTAGGCAGTGCTGGCCTAAAAGTATATATGAAGCCCATTTGACCCCCTGCTCTTCCCTCTGTATCAGGCTACTTGCACTAGCTGAATCCCTATCCTGCTAATCACCTATTCAAAAGAGAAGCTGTATTATTGCAATTACTACGACTTGCAATCTCAGCTTTATTGCTGCTTTGGCCAGTGTGTTGAGCATAAGATCAGTTTTTTATTGCAAACTCAAGTGTTAGCAAGGCTTTCTAGATTCAGAACAATTGCAGCAGCAGAGCTGTGCATATAAAAGGCAACCGATTTATTTCCAGTAAGGTGTCTCATTGAAATGTTATTTCTAACCAATCCAAGCTGTTACTCTCCTTGCATCCAGCATCACTGCCAACAACAAGCTGCAGAATGCTCACAAAAACAATCCTAAAAGAATGGAAGTAACTGAACTGGATGTGTTCTGCCTGTATCATGTCCCTCAAAGTGAACAGAGGTTATCTCCTATTTCTTTCAGGCAGAGGAAGGCTGGCAGGCAAATTTTCCTTTCCCTTTCCAATGGCAATCGCCCGCCTTGGCTGGAGCAATTCTAGCTCTTATTTGCCTCTAAGGTGGAATCCGAGTAAAGAACAGAATGGACTAGGCAAGCTGCCCTTTTCCTGGTGAACCAAACTGACTTTTGCTAGCATTTAAAAACAAACAGTTCTCAATGAGTCACCAGAGAACTGTGCAAGGGGAAAAAAAAACGAAACCAAAAAAGCCAAGGTGTGGCTCCTTCCCCAAGCTGAAATGAGTGCACTGAATGAATAGTTTAGGTCAAAGTTTGCACTGAGTAAATGCAGGGAACATGGACAAACTGCATGCTAGTGCACTCCCACAGCTAATCACATCTAACATTATCTTAGGATGATTTCTCCCAGTTACCTAAATTATTTGTTCTTGGTGAAATAATTCACTTGGCTTGTTCTCTCCATTCTCAAATGAGTTTATTTTCAGACAAGCCACACTTCACTCTTGATCTCCAAAATACTTTATATAATCACCACCTCTGAGTAATTTAAAAGCATAACTAACTTAAACATTTCATTACGTTATCCAAACAAACGTTATTTAAGAGACTTTGGGCAATATCAAATATGTAGTATTTCTGTTCAGGAAGTTCTTCAGTGCTTGAAAAGGGTTTAACCCAAATGAAAAGACTGTGTTTTGGGTTATATTTGACACACGCAGTTACTGCAACGCTGACTGCAATGTCAATTTATACTGGGCTCAATATATTGCCCCTTATTTACATACCGGGCTCAATATATTGCCCTTTATTTAAGTTCTGGTAGAATAATACTGAGGTACTGGGACTTCCCTTCTTCCAGGCTAAGTTTGAGTTTTCTGAAATATGGGAACTGCAGTAGCATTGTGTGTCAGCTGACTTTCTGGAAAGACATGAAAAGTCTCCACCTTTAAACTCCTAACACAAAATGGCCATTAACTATAATTAATACCTCAGACAGTCTGCAAGCAAAAAGTAGTTCCAAGTACTTGCAGGAAAACAAAGTAAGTTACTTCTCTATTCATGTTTCATAGTAGATTAGGTACACTAAAACAAAATTCGTTAATTGCAAAACAGTATAATAAGATCTATAGTTAAAAATAATCTGTGCACTGATTTTTATTTCAGGGACTTTAGTCTCTTTAGCAAAGGAGTCACAAGTTGCTTTTATACAAGCTAAACCATCTATATATAGAGCACACAAGTTTGTTTTCATCTTTTATTAACATAAACATTGAGTAATTTTCATGATTTGTTCACTGGGTTTTCAAGAAGGCATCTCTTCAGTCATCAAGTTTTAAGATTTAATCACAGTGTTGTATGTTGGCAGCTTCTGAAATAATCCCAATTTAGTTTGTTGATGAAAAAAATTTAGATCATATAACTGGCAGCATTTGAGTTTAAGCTGGCAAAAGTTCTGAAAAAAACAGGCCGCCAATCAACAAAAACATATTACACAAGGATCTGACATCACACCGATGCCTAATAAAGCTTTGCAGTGACAGTTCCTTTGATTAAAAATAGACCCTTAGACTCATAAATTATGTAGCATTTAATTTGTTGATACCAGAAAATGCAACACACCCATCTAATGCCCATATAAGTGTTACTGCAGTTATGCCAAATGGGATCAGTGCCAACCAGATTGCTGGACACTACATTATTCACGTTTTCAAAAGATAGCACCCAGTTTAGTCAGGAAGCATTCCATGAATAAAGATGAGACCTATCTGAAAAATTGAAATAATAACTCACCTCTAAAGAACGTATCAGTAAAGAATAGGAACAACTATCACTCAGTTGTGCCAAAATTCAACATAAAGAAGGAAACACTTACTATAACAATGCAGACTTAAATTAATGTAATGGAAGATGCCCAAAGCAACTCTCTCTTTTCCTGCGGTCCCCCTAGCAATGTGAAACATTTGCCCAAGCTGTACTCCGTTGACATTTTCCAGGAAGGCAGTGACATGACCAACAGTTCAAATGCCACATCTAGCCGTTTTTACTGTAGGAAACATAGTCACTGTACACTATCTCATACTTGCCATTTGGGGTCAGCAGCAGCATTTGCTATCTACTGCAGAATGCGACTGAAATCAAAATTTTAGCCCGTGGCTAGTTTGTTACCTGATTATTTTTCTCAGGATAGAATGAAGCACCTTGATTTCTTCTGAGTGACTAAAACTAGGCAGATGGCCTCCAAGTGCTTCACAGAACCTTTCTGCCTCTTCCCAGGTCCTGGTTCGCAGCACTCGTTCACTGTGGAAGAACTTAACAACAGCCAAACATCAGAGTAGAAAACTACACAAGTAGCAGCATTTTTAAAACACTCCTGTAGTACTCAAATATGGCCACCCTAGGAAGGAATGAATAATTGGTATTTCCATAGGGAGAGAGGTTGACTTCTTAACAATTTTATTTTTTTCAGTTTGTTTGATAACAGCCAGACTCTGAAGTTTAGCTGACAAAATTTGTTTCAAATGCAACATATTCCATATGGCAGGCTTTCTCCATTTTTCTTTACCAGAAAGATTTTACAACACCCAACAAAACTGCAAGCCAAATTATAGGTTTTAAAAGATGTTGTTCTTTCAAATTTATGGTGAACTGCAAAGCCCAGTTTTCACTGAAACCAGGGCCGTTTGGGTGCTGCAGGTGAAGAAAGTTCTTTGGCACACGCTTTGCTACCTGCATGTATCAGAGCTGCATACTTGGCTCATACATCTCAGCTAACATGTCTACTTGATCCCCTTGACTTCAGTCCAAGCCAATTCCCATCAGCTGGATCTCTCTGCACAGACATGCTGTACTTGGTCAACAAGAGTTTTGAAGAAACTGCCAGGGCCAGCTGTCACATCCCATCAGCTACGGGACAGCTATGCTGCACATCAGCTAGACCCATCCCTTCGGGATCCTTGCCATTCAAGCTGGGTTTCCCCACCTTGCTACATGAGCTGTTTACAAGACACAGTTTGTTGCAGACACCGAGTCCAGAAATAATGAATAAACAATCCAATAAACAGCCTCAGTTTTAACTTGATTTGATTGTTAACGGGGGGAAAACACGGCGTTTCTAAATACAAACCTGTTTAAGGCATTCCAGCTAAAAGCATGGCTGCTTACTTCCACTATTTACTTCAAAACCAGTAAAACACAATTGAGACTGCACTTTTTTGATAAAGTTTGATATCCATATTCAAACCAGAGAAAATCCCACCTCTCCTATCCATGCTCTTAGAGCATAGAAAGGAAAGGGACAAGGTAAGGCGATGCAAAGCGCTTTCCTTCCTTATTCAGGTGTCTCTGCGTGCCAGGTGATGGCAGGCAGACTAGGATACAGACACGGCACCCTCTGTCAGCACCAGGCTCCTCAGATGGCAGCACGGGTGAATGCTGTCGCCCTGCTCAGCTCTGATGTGCGGAGCTGGCCACAGAGACCCATAAAGAGCAGGAGAGGCACACTGCATCTTTCAGGAATTGGCAGAGGATGATGCACGAGAACATCTGGAGGCAGTCAACTTGAATCAACATGAATTCCTCCTCCCAGTGTAAACCATCTTTGAAATACCCTTCAGAGCAGCTATAAGCCACAAAATGGCTAATCACACACTTGCTGCAAGACAGTAACGAACAATTAACATCTAATAGGGATAACATTTTACCTTGTAGCAGGCAAGGCCGGATCCATTGTGCCACCCAGGGGGACAGGGATCAGTTGGCTTTGGGAGCACTTCCGGCTCCTTGGGCAGCCCGATATATTTTTTGCAGACAGAAAATGCTTTAGTGGTTTTACAGTCCTTAGTTTCCCACCTTCCAAGAGACTTTCCACTCGGCATGGCCACACATCCTCCTGAAAACTCTAAGATTTAAGACACCAAAGACATACTTAAAACTATTGGCTGGTTTTCCAAAAAAAACATAGATTTCTGAGTGACTATGTAATTTCATCCATTGGAGTAACATGGTACTCCAACGCTTGCTCAACATAAAATAGTAATATTTTTACATCTTTTTTTAATTGTTAAATTTACCTGGTTGCAAGGAATTCCAGTTAGTGTATGTCACAGGTTCAGTTTTTTCCCCATCCACTGTACCCCAGGAATATATTCCCGATTGGCTAATATCCTGCAAACCGGTCCAGAAGTATTTTTCTTCAACTTTGGTGTGTTTTCTAATTAGACTGTTTATAAATTCTTGCTCAAATCTGAAAAGTCACAGATTAATTTGAGTCAATATTTGAAAGATATCTGGAATTATTGGGTTGATTTTAAAACGAGGCATATTATTACACAAGTTAGTTCAAGTGGTTGTCCAGGCAGTCCCGTGTTCAACATGGGGTCAGCAGGCTGGGAATTCACATACTTCCAAGAAGGTTTTACACTGTAGGTTTACCATTGTCACACCATGGAAAACACGGTTCGCTAATTCTCTGCAAAAGCAATACTAGCTCTATTTTTTATTTATAAGCCACTAATTAGCATACAGAGGTTTTAATCTCTGACTATCTCCAGGATCATACTGTAAAACATGCCTATAAATTACAGAGATGTGCTT
Organism: Platalea leucorodia; assembly: GCF_965183815.1. Taxonomy (NCBI): domain Eukaryota; kingdom Metazoa; phylum Chordata; class Aves; order Pelecaniformes; family Threskiornithidae; genus Platalea; species Platalea leucorodia. The sequence continues at coordinate 83,914,345 of NC_138827.1, read as the reverse complement.
TACCTGTTCATCACTGTAAGATTGCACTGTGCTCCAAATGAAACTTCCGTTTTATAAATCTTGTAACAGTAGTTTCCATGTCTCTCCCATCCCTGATTAGAGAACAAAAAGCCTGTTTATACATAACAGCCTAATTTAGGCATTATCTACAAGAGAAAATAAATCATTGCTAACATTGGTTGATGCCCACAAGCCGGCACAGCATATACAAGGAAGAAATGCAGTGCATCACATACAAGGTCCAGTACTATCAACTCTCAGATTCACAGAATGCAACCACAGGAATAAAATACACCACTGTTTTAGCTTGACTGTGCAGAGTCTTCTGACTGCTATGTGCATTTAGAGAGAGAAACACAAGGGCGACAGCCTAGTCCTATTCAAAACAATAGGAGTTTTCATGCTGTTCCACCAACGCCAGGATTCAAACAGAGGAATAATAAGAGGGCATTACTAGTGTTTCTTTACTTCTGAAAAAAATACTTTATAATGAAAATGTGTGAACTTACAAAATTTCTCTAGTATTCAAATCTTTTCCCCTACATTTACACTGAAATGTCAAGGAACATTAATGTGGTACCTCTTTGCTAGCCTACCAATGCCACTGGTGTCTGAACAGCACAGAAAGCTGTAAGTTCTACATGCTGGCAGTCTCTGAAGAGACACAGTAAAAATACCCCGAGGTTGTGCAGAAAGAAAGTTAAGGGGTAAACATGTTTCCTGTTGCAGGCAATATGCCACACAAAACTGAACCGAGGAACTCTGAAGTAGCTAGTAATACCACCCCAAGATTGTTCAAAACAGAAAAGACTTCTTTTGAAGCGTTATTTATGCTGTAACATGTTATACTGTTAAAAAAGAACAAAAACAAAAAACACACAAAACAAAAAACCCAAAACAACCAAAAAACCCCCCACCTTTATTCAAGTCAAAGAACAAAAATGAGAGCCAAATGAAGCATAATACAAACCTAATCTCATTTACCAACCTCCGCATATCTTTATGTTGCAATGTGTTTATCCTGAATTTTAAAACATACTTAAAGCAAAAACCACAGAACAAATGGCATTAGTGATAACGTATCTAGTAAAAGCAATTATTTTTTTTCAAACAAATAAATAAAATACAACATCTCCTGGGTCCAAGCTCATAATACTTTCATCAATAAGCAGAGTGGTAATACATCCAGAACCTGCTTCAGAGAATCTGAAATTTGGCTCATGCTACATAAATGTCCTTTTTCAGCTACAGTGTTCCATAGATTTTATTGTATGGGCAAGAAGGAAATGGGAAGTAGAGGAAACAAGTAATTTAATGCAGGTTTCTGAACGAAGTGGAAGTAAAAGAAATGTAGACTTCTTATTACCTCTTCCAATGAACAACTTTTATCTGATTTTGTTTCATTCAAAATCTCTCCTTTTTTCTTGCACACGTATTTCAATTTTTCTTCACAGGATTTCACTCTCCACTGTCCCAACTGTGAGAAGGAAAAGAAAAAAAAGTATTTAGAATTCTAAAATCTTTCAATTTCCATAGTGCAGGGGCTGAGTTTTCATAAGGGGGAAAGGCAAAATGCCTCTAGCAAAAATACTGGGGGCAGGATGCCCTGGATTACATGCATAGGTGCATGTGTGCAAAGGAGACAGAAAGCTGACAAGTGTGGAGATGGGAGCATTCTGGATCACATCTGAAAAGGGAAGAAAAGGCCAGGGTGGTGCCAACTCTCTCGAATCAGGGAGGGAATGGGTACAGGGGGTGTGCTCACCTTTCTGCAGGAGGCAGCTCAGAGGAGCCGGGCACATGAGCTCCACTGCCAGCCTGACAGCACAGCAGGCAGACGCTTGCCCCAGTTTTCTACTGAATCCGAGAGATGGGATACAGCCTGCTTCCCTCTCCACTCATCTTTGTGACCTCCTTCCTCCACCCACTCCTTGCTTCTTCTGTACTGTATCCTGCCAGTGTCTGTCCTCTCCTCTTCTCTTACCGAGGTATCTCACTACCCATCCTCAGATGAGGTCCCCCAAATTGGTCCTGGAGATGACTGAACCCAGTTTTTCCTTTCAATAGTTCGGCCCACCTCCTTCCTAGCTCTCTGCCACAGACATGCAAGAATACAGGAACTCAAAATGCAGAGTGACAAGGACAACTGGCTGGCCAACAGCAGAGGCAGTCTCAGAGCTGTGAGCAATTTCTTCCATTCTTTGCAGTACACCACTAGCAATTGTCAGCTAAATAATTTTAAGAAATTTGCTTGTAGAAAAATGATTATCTGTATTTTAAAGATTATTCCAGAAATAAAATCAGTTATCTCCTTTATCCTCCCCTTGACTTTCACACACATCAGTGTTGCCTCTACTATGATGGAAAAAAACTAAAAAAAACCAACATTGTATTCTTACCTCGCCTGAATACGACACACAGTTAGGAGTGCTGTTAAAAGGAACTTTTGGTTCATTCTGATCCCAATATGTAAAAACCACAGCTGAGCTATCTGACCATTTGAACAAGGTTGGTACATCTTCATTCCTGAGACCCATCCACATTTCTTCTTTAGCATCTGTAATTTAAAATTAGGACAACACTGTAGTTTCAAAATAATATTCAAACTAATTGGAAAGGAACGTGAAATCAGCAAAATTAGGTTTTTATCACTATACTGCACAGCATAAATGCCACAATTTTTCTTCTTACAGTGAGAATGGCAATTTGAGATAAGTACAGTATATTTTCATTATCTCGTTTCTTAACTTATATTCATGAATGTGAATAAGTTTCAAGGAAAAGGTAACAAATGGAAAAAAAAAAACAGAAATAATGAACACAAGCAAAAAAAAAAAACCAAACTCAACTAAATTCAATTTTTAGAGTGCACACAAAAACATAAGGCCACAGAGTACAGATAACATTTATTAGTTCAGTGACCCAGCAGTCAAATATTGACCCAACTATCTATGATTCTCTTTGAATGAGAAAATTAAGCATGAGGTATTAGGCAACTAGAAGTAGATTAGCCCAATAAATAAATACATAAAATAGATCAAACCAAAACAAGAGCTAATACAGAGGGACTGGACCTGAACAGCAACACTGAGCACTAGCCTGGGTACAAGCTCAGCACTAGCACCTTCATTTAAAAGCTAGAGGTTATGAGAACCATATGCTAGAACATGGGAAGTGGTTTGTAATTTATGGTGCACATCACTTGGTGCTTGACCTTTACAAGTATCCCAACTCACTATTATGAAGCTTTGTAACAACCAGTTCGACATCTGCTAACGAGTGTATGCTGATGAGGTTACTCTTATTTGCTTTGCACAACTCATCTGCTGTACTCCAAGGTGCCTCGTTGTTTATCAGCATGTAGCAAAAACCATTGTGGGGAAGCCAGCCGGAATCACAGCGAGTATCCAAGTGTCTCCAAAACTCTAACAGTGAAGAGAAACAGAGTTAGAGGCTTTTGTTTTACATTGGCTAGTGCAATGGGTTGGCATTTTCTTCATGTTTTAAATCCGGCCACACCTTGAAAACAGCCAGAAAGCAGCGATCAGAATGTGTTCATGTCTCTTCAGGGCTAATGTTTTAAGAAAGGGTCACAATTCATTCAAGCAAATAGACTTGACTGAGCAGCATTATGGGGATTTGTAATATTCTGGGACCATGAGGTAGGCAGAAGGAGAAAGAAGTTAGTGGGAGTGAAAGTAAAAAGCTGAAATGCATTACACTAAGCTGGTCTTACTGTAAGCGAAAGGTTCAGATGTAATTGTAAGCGAGATTTCAAAAGCAATTAAAGGCAAACCAAGTTACTTCATTGCAGGACAGCAGCCTCAACAAGAAGTTGCTTGTTTTGTTCTGGCAGGGGTTTGCACTTTTACAGGGCATTATTATCTATACGCAGTACCACGCATAAGACCAGTTTTGAATAGCTCACAATCAAACAAATGCTTAAAGTATTTTTTCTTCTGAAAACTAAGATACTCAAGAATTCAAACTCTTTTTAATGCATGCTGAAAAAAATACATACTAATAGCCCTTCTGGTTCAAAACACACTATAAAATACTCCAATCACAAGAATTTTGGTTTTTAATTAATAAAACACTGTATAAACACCAGTAACAACTCTACATATCCTACTGAGGAGCCAGAGAACAGATAAGGATTGTTAACTGACAACTAGTTTTCAAAGAATCATTGAAAAATTTGAACCAGTTTAGTTAAATTTAACCTGCTTACTAATTTTTTTCCTCAAAGGCACACGCCTCCCCGGGGGAGCTGGAGAGAACGTGCCTTAGACAGTGATACTCCATGACACTTTCCACCTCCAGGACACTGCTTTATCCCTCTTATCCCCTAGTCCTCTCCCTCATCCAAGGACAATCATCTTCCAGTAAAAGTTTTCCCATGAGAGCCCCACAAGCATGAGCCCTGAAAACCAGGTAAGGTCAAAACACACATGGAAGAACAGGCCATGGATATGGGAAGGGCTGGACATCCAGGTGTAGGTAAACAGCCAAAAGCATGGAAGCAGTTATATGTCACAGCTGGACACTGTAAAAACTGAAGGACTGTATGTGCGTGTCTGTAGGGAGGAGAGAATAAAGCTTTAAACTGTTCTGGTTTTCCTATTGCATTATTTACTTTTATCTTGTAAGAGCTGTTATGGATCCAGCAAAGATTACACACTGGGCAAGCTACCAACTCTTGCACTCTGATTTCCAGTGCTGGGCCTGGTTTCAAAGGACAGTAAGGTCATTTAACTACTTCTATTTGAATTCAACAGAGTTTGGTCCAAACCTCAGGTAGGTCCCATTTTATGTCAATACACACCAAGAGCGAGAGAAATGGGCTTAAAGCAGAGATGGAAAGGTTTGAGGTGCAACTGCCAGTTCCAGACTTCAGCAGCACATGAAAGAAGCCACAAGCCACGCAGGAAAAGGTTATGCAAAGGACAGGACTGTGCTGGGAAATGCTTTACGTATGAATGAAAAAGCTGCAAAAAATGAAAGCTGTTTGTGATGCATCATCTTGACACTGAAGATTCAGAGTTTGCTTCTGCTCTGCTAAAAAACCCAAAGCTGTTGTGAAAGTGTTTTGGAAGAGGCGCCCAAGAAGGCTTGGGGAGGGGAAAAAAAAAAAAAAGACTCCGCAAGTGAACATTACACCCACATTAACATACAAAAACAAAAATGCAAGCTGTCCTACCTGGGAGACTTGAAACTTCATTGAGTGACTTCTTGCAAATATATGGAAGTGGAGTCCCACAATGGTAACTCTGCCACTGACCTGAAGCAGCATTCATTACCACACAGCTAGTCCCGTCCAGCGGGGACAAACTCTGCATATCTATAGCCAGGAACAAACAAAAATAGAAGAGCACAAGTTATCAAACAGTAAGGTAGTGACTGCTTCTTTTTTTCTATTGCTTTTTAATACAAGAATAACATACTTTGCATAGTACAGCACTTTGTATTTGAAGAACGTAACTTGCCTTGAATGAAGGCACCTGTCCTACCATAAGTCCCGCAGAAAGTTTTTTGTAAGAGGGAAAGTTTCAGAATCAAGGAATCTGGACTTCTTTTCCAATGTTTAATCACAGAACCAGGAGGAATGTTCTATTTACAATACAACAAACACTTGGCTGAGCGCTTTCCCAGACTAGAAATATCTCAGGGGAGAACTCTTTCTGCAGCCCTCAGTTTCCTTTGGCAGCCCCTTTCCAGCCCCACTCCAAACACAGCTCTGCACTCTTTCTCTCAACTCTAACCATAACCCTTACCTTAAAGGAAACCTGAGACAAGGCCCCAAATTAAAAATATCACAGAGGAGAACTCTTTTTTGCAGTCCCCACCTTCCCTTGGAGCCCACCAAAAGTGGTACTTTTTGGCTTTCTCTTTCTTTGAGCCCTAACGCAAGCCCAAGCTGTGTCCTACACAGAGCACCCCAGCTCCCCCTGCCCTGCGTTCGTTCAGTCTGGCATAGAAAAGGCTCAGGGTGGATCTTAGTTCTTCATGGGAGAGTACAACAGAGACAGGGCCAGACTCTTTTCAGAGCTGTACAGTGAAAGGACAAGAAGTAATGGGCACAACTTGCAGCTGGCAAAATTCCTGTTAGATACCAGTAAGTATTTTTCACAAGAGGGGTAGACATTAGTATGTCTGCCATGACTGCAGACTGAATTATGCCACTGTAACTCCGGATAGTCTAGTCTCTAGCTCTGCATTACAGTCCTACAGTGTCATCACAGCTCCAGAAGAAGGTGCAGCCAGTAGTGCAAGCAGCAGCAAAGTCCTTAACCTTTCCAAAAGAAAGACCACATTTGGAAAATCTCACAGAAATTTCATAGTAAAGCTTTCAAAGAAGTAACAGAAAACACTTCTTATCTTTTCACAGAACTCATGTCGCAGCACTATTCTAGAAACTGAAGGAAAAAGAGAATTCCACTTTAAAAAGGTCAAATTCAGCTTCAATGACAGAACAATATTAGCTCCAGTATTCCTGATTATTATTCCTCCAGGATTCTCATATATACACATCCATGGCATATTTGTGAGAATATTACAAATACACGCTGAAAATTCCAAACAAACAAGACTCTCACCAATTCTACTAGGAACTTGGGAGTAATTAAAAAAGGTTTTTCAAAGGTTTTATACTTCTTTCATCTCCACCTCAAAACAAATTTAAGCAACCTTGATGTTTAAAAACACAAGTTAGGCTTCTAAGTAATGTCAGTTCTTGCACATACATCAATAATTGTAGTATTTGAGGGAAGTCAATGCCATTCTGTCAGCGAGAGGAGAAATTCAGCAGCTAAGGAAGCTGTAGATTCTTTACTAAAATGGACCTCAAAGATACTGTTTAAGTATTTTTTTTAGTATTAAGGCCAGAAGGAAAAGATGCTTCCAAACTTTTAACAGAAATGGAACAACAATGATTGTTTTGATGAAGTCCAATGGAGAAGGGTAAAAAAAAAAAAAAAAAAAAATCTAAGCAAAATACTAGTTTGTGTTGTGAATATTCTTAATACCACCAGAAACATCATTACCTGGATGCCAGTTGAGAAAATTCAAAGGTTTGTGATCTGACCACTGCCAACCTCCAGAAACATCCAGTTGATTTAAGCCAATCCAAAAGATCTCAGCAATGTCATCCTTAGCTGGAGATAAATTTATTATTTTTTTTTTAAGAAAATAGTTAGTATAAAATGCTTATCCTTTATTGGTCTCCTTTAAATTAAAAATGTGATGTGAAAGGGCATGCATTTGAGGAAAGAAAGATTGCTACTATAATCAGACATGCAACTTTTCTTGAACTGAGGAGGAATTCACCCACACAAGTCTTCCCCCCCAATGGCTTCAGATGTTTGTCCTTTGGTTTTATATTCCCAAAGGTACACTGATAATTCCTCCAGGCCAAGCCTGAACATCGGTGAGGATAATTTCATAACAACAAGTGGGTAACATACTGCTAAAACACCAACTGCCACTCTGGCCCATATTTGAGATTTTGGGGACATTCCTCATTATAAACATGAACAACAGCTAACCACTACAATGAAATCACACAGATAAATTAAAAAAAAAAAAATCTTAAGTGAGATTAGCAGCTTATTTTTGCTACACAACTGAAAGCACTAATACATTTTAAGTACAATCAAGTTTTAACCCAGAATTTTAAGACAGAAACTAAAATGCTGTCTTCACTTTATGTTAATTTGTCAAGATTTCCTGATATTCGTATGTGAATAATTACACCTACCTTTTATGTAACTTAATTCAGATGCATCCTGGATGCTAAGTAGATCTCCCCCTTGCCTTTGACATGAAATATAAGCTTCCTTCCAAGAAAGAGCAGACTGTGTATTAAACTGGTAGCAACTTTTAGACTCTGGATCACGTTCCCAGATATCATGACAACCATCCTCTGTTTAAAGGAAGCAGAAGGTTCTTGTAACTACAACTATACTGAAACATCACGAAAGTTTCAAAAGAAAAAATACTGAGGGTGTATCAATTTTTATATTGTTAATCACAAATACTGCAGAGTAAGCGTGTGCCGATTGTCCTGTCCACACTGCAATAGAAAAGGGACCTGCTTTTACCCAGCTTAACAGTAACATGCTACACCAAGGTGGAGCCGTACATACGTGAAGTGACAGAACGCTTTTAGGATGTCTATTTAGAAACCCAACGTGCCTGGCTGTAAGCAGATTCCCCATTTTCCATCGTGAGTATAATCTTCAGATGTGGCGCACCATTTCCCACCCGTATGCGTTTCATCCTGAATGCAGTCATGATGCCATGTCTTATTATACAGAAAGGGGAACTCACAGGGTTTTCCATAGGAGTTCCCATCTTTGGTATAAACCTCTGCAGGAAAAAAAAAATAAAAATTAAAGAAGTAGATACAAGCTGTCTAGGGGAGGAAAGGACAGCAAATCAGTGTTACTGCCTGTACAGACATAGTTAACTTAAAAGCATGCAAATCGCACTTGTGGTCTTAAAACACCGTATCTTGTTGTTACAGATAATATACAGCAATGCCAGAACTGAAAGAAATGAGAGGAAAATATTTTTCTGTACTTTTTCTTCTGAGTGGGGCATAACACAGCAGAAAATTGTTTCCCCCTTCCTGGTAAGTTAGGGATAAATACATTGTCCTGTTGAAATCCAAGTGGTTTGCACAGAGTACTATAGAATAAGGCCCTAGGAATCAACGTATGCAAGAGAGAGAAAACATTTCAAACTGGAGCCTACTGGGCTCTTCAGACCGGCTGCTTTGAAAATTCAAATACAAAGAAAATTCTGCTCTTAAATATGGTAAACCAAGTTTTCACCACTTCTTCCAGCAAGCATGAGATTTCAGATGAGACTGGCTTCCATGGCAAGTGGACAGACCACCAGACCAAAGCAAATGGATGGTTCCTGACAGTCCAACAGGCTGCGAGCTATCAGCATGCACTGAATTTGATTGTACAGCCCAACAGCAAAGAAAATATCCTCAAATCCTGATCTTACTTGAGCTAACAGCAAAATTCCCATCACTGTGGAGAGGACAGAGTCAGTTCTGATAGAAGGTGGTTGATATTTCATACTTAAGTAGGCTCTCACCAAAATATGGGGGGAGGGATTTAAACACACTAAGAAAGCCACTCAATAACACAACTTCTGCAGTTGTCCATATTTATTTTTTGTTAAAAAAAGTTAAAGTTTCATACTTGAATACCAATATCTCTCTACAGCAAAACATTCTATTGCTTTACTGATCAGTCGTTTCATATGATTAATTTTAAGAATTTATTGGCATAGACATACAGCAACAAGCCCTTAACAAAAAATAAAATCCTCCAAACCTCTGTGCAAACTTACCATGGTAAGGATACCGACATATATCATCAGAGGAACTGTTGCTTCTCCACTGGTCTGTTGCATTTATGCTTGCAGTTACATAGGTACTCTTGACAGTCACTTTGTACTGAGATGCACCAAGGATGGAAGCATCAGCACATCGCCACCACAGCATTAGTTCTGAGTCACAATCAACCATTTTCAGGCGAGACAGGGATTTGGTGAATATATCAAGTCCCAGGCACTGCTTGGACTCCAAATGAAAGAGGCGATTCTGGGATACCCACTTCCATAAAGCTTCACTTGTCTCGCAGTCACCTATCACTGTCTGTGAGTTTTTAACTTGTATGCACTTGTTCAGTGTGTCATGGCGAATGGTAAAAGCATCATTGCCTGTATAAGAACAAACAAATATCCACATATGGATATGATTCAGTATCACTTTCACAGGAAGTTCATTTTTAAAACTAAATGTAATCACATTCTGAGACATGCTACCAGAAAAGTACAGCAACTGCTGTTTGTACATTATACTCTCTCTTTTGTATAAGCCACGTTAAGTACATTTTCCTGCTCTTTAGCGAGTATTCTTTACTCCTGGGGAAAAATAAAAGATCTCTTTCAAAGTCATTATAAAAATGAGATAAAATGAGGCTGTTTTCTAAGTCCAATCCTATCGATGAGAATTCTTCCTTTAATTTTAACACATACTGATTGGATCAAGCCTTGATTAATTTGCAAGCTTACTGGGTAAAGAATCTTGTCTTCATGCCTATCTGCAAATGCAGATACACACCACAGGTACCATAAAATATAATTAATAATAATGTTCACTTAGTAAGCACTTTTTTTTTTAAAACTGTGTACCATATACGATACACAGCATGATAGGCTCATACGTGATCCAGTTTGTGGGTGCAACTGCAGTATTACTAAAATAACTGGCACTGCTTTTGGGAGAGTTTTAGAATGAATATCCCACCAAAGATGCCACACACAGGTTAGGAATATAATTTTTAAAGTGATAGAGGAACCCTAGTTTCATTTTCAGCTGTGAGGTAGCTTGTCATTAAAAAGAAAATAAAAAGCTGACAAAGCATAGTGTACAATTTTAAAAAGATATGGATCACCCTACTGATACAAGCTGATGCCTCAGTCAGTATATGAACACCTCTGACAAGTGGCAGTAGATTTAAGCTAATCAAGGAAAAAAAAAAGTCCTAAAACTATTTCTATACCACAATAAAGATGGCCCCACAGCATAGAACTTTCACTAACCAGGCTGACATGGACTTTGGCTGTCCCAGACCCACAGGGCTATTACTCTGCTGTTTAAATAAGGAATCTGCTGAGTAGTGCTTTGTATTTCATAGTAATGCACTGTCAATCGCATTCCTACTGCGTTTTTTTAATATGACTTAATAATAGGTTTGGCGGAAAAGCAAGGAAAATATTCAGTGATGTTATGCAGTGAATTTTACCACTGCTTCCCAGTATACTCGTGAATTTTCCACTGTGTAAGTGCCACATCGTATCTGAATAGTATCGAGGTGGTCAAACTGTAAAGAAGAACCTCCAAGTCAGCCACCTACTGGAGTGACTTTTTCTCAACAGCACACTTCAACCAACCGTCTCTTTCATCCCGTTAACTAAGTAAGACATTTTAACAACCAAACCTGCTTTTGGGGTATCTTTTTACCCTGTGCTTTTTCAGCACTATATCTGCTTTTTGCTTTTTATTCTCCCCTCCAGACTTTCTTCTTCTTTTCAATTTCTTGTAAGATATTCTCGGCCTCCTCTCAAGTCTTCCCCTTCCTCATTCTTCTTTCATTTCACTTCATCCCACAAAACCCCCGTTCTGACATCAAGAAGAAAACCACTTTTTAAAACTTCCCCAGAAAAGCTGCTGATACTGTCTCACCAAATCTCCCCGTACAGCAATTTATTAAGACCGGTGCTCAATTACTCCAGTTCAACACGGGCCACGAAGTCTTACCTGACATCTTTAGCTACAAAACCGAGCCTGTTACTGTCAAAGGATACAAAAATATGTGAGGTGCGACTATTTAGCGACGAGCTCAACTTGTTTCCCAGCAGCTCTGGCCGAGCTAGCGGCTGTGGCTCGCACGAATTTGCTCAACACGAAACTTTTCCACCTGCTTCCCGAGAGGCCGGGTGAGCCTCCTTCCCCTCTCCCTGCGCCTCAAGCAGCCGACGCGAGTGACGGCTCGACGCCCCGCCGGGGACCCGCCGCCGTTCGGCTTATGCCTCCCCCCGAGGTAACAGGCCACAGGCCCGCCTCCCTCCCGCCGCTCCGCCGCCGGCTCGGGGGCGGCCCCCGGCACCGCGGGCACGGGAACGTGGCACCCGGGGGCGGCGGGGCAGCGCCTGGTTTGGCGACGCCCCAGGCGCAGCGCACGGTCCGGCAGGGAGGTTTGGGGTTTTTGGTTTTGTTTTTTTGTTTTTTTTTCCCCCCCCTCCCTTTTTCGCTCCTCCTTGTAAGTTTCCCACGTTGTTTCCACGCAGTTGGACTTTGCCACCCAGCGCAACGCCCGGGGGGGCCGGGACCGGCCGGGACGGAAGGCCCGCCACCGCGCCGCCTCCCCCCCCCAGCCGCCCGCCGGGGCGGAAAAGGCCCTGCCGCGCCCCCTGCGCCGCGCCGCTCCCCCTCGCAAGGTGGGCGCCCGCCTTACCTGAGGGGTCCCGGCGGGCCGCGCAGCAGAGGAGGAGCCAGGCGAGGCCGCAGGCGGCCAGGCAGAGCCCCGCCGCCCGCCCCATGCTCCCGCGGGGCGCAGGCTGCGCGGAGCGGGCGCGCTGCCGGTCTCGCTCTGCCGGAGCGTCGCGCCCGCCGCCGGCTGGCCGGGACGGCGAGCAGCCGGCCGGATTGACCCGCCCCGGGGAGCGTCACTTGTTGCCAGGAGAAGAACGGCCCCGAGTTTGAGGCGAGGGGCGGGGCGGGGCCGGGCCTGGGCGGCGGCCGGGCGTGAGGGGTCGAGGCGGCGGGGAAGGGCCGGCCCCGGCGGCAGCGGGCGGAGGACCGAGGGGAGCGGAGCGCGGGGAAGGGGGCTCGCAAGTGGGAAAATAAGTGTAAGGATGAGGAAAACGCGGGGGAAACGAAGGGAGAGAGGGGTGGGGAGAAAGGAAAAGTGAAAGGAAAAAAGGACGGAGGACAAAAATGAGGAAAACCCGAGGAAAAATGAAGAAAAAAATGGAAAGGCAGACCTAATTATCGCGTGGCAATTAAAGTTAAAACTAAAAAAGGTTTTTAGAAGTTCAGCTGGGAAAGAAAGGGAACGCATCAGTGCTAAAAGTGAAGAAAAGGCAAAAAGTGAAGAGCCTATAAACCAAAAATAATAAATACTAGCGGACGCTGAAGTAAAATACCTGAAAACGGATCAAATACCTAAACATGGATCAAATAATGCGTTTCTAAACGTCACCCTGTGATCCTCACCCCCCCCGTCGGGGCTAGCCGGAGCTTTGCAGAGCTGGCGAGGGACCAGAAGCAGGCCGGGCGGCCTTGCCATGCTTTCTAAGAGTTTTCTGGGAGCTAGCAGCTGAAATTGCGATTGTCTGACCCGTTTCTGCCGGGGAAGAGGGAGGAGGGGATGAGACTGGGAGCAGTTGAAATAATTGTTGCTGAGAAAAGTACGATGCTGGCTACAGGAAGTTACAGAAACCAAAAATAAAAACACAAAGACGCCGAGACCCAGTTGGCCCGAAGGAGGAAAAGAGAAAGAAGGGAAACGGATGGAAAGTATGTAAAATAAAATCGTGTCTGTCTATAGCTGCCTGTTGGGCGATTCGGCGCTGACCTGGAAAGGCCATATAGCTCCAACCCCAGCTGTGCAAGAAAGCGCTTGCAAAGTTGCAAGAAAAAGAGTTTTGGCTGGAAAAGTCTATTTTGATTACACTTGGAGGAGCAGTCGTTCAGGGATAGAAATATCAGAGTTTCGTAGAGATGGGAAGTGCAACGTGCAGTCTGTTTTATGCGTTTCAAATGTGCCCATCATGTAGGAATCTGGACACGTGGGAACACAGGAGTTGAGGGTGTGCCGGGCTGGGAATTGAGCGGAAAGACAGAGAACAAAACCAGGCATCTGTAAGTGAGCAAATGTTCTCTCCTGCTGGAAACCACAGAGCAAGATCTGGCTGCCAAGGCAGGAGCTGTTTGAAAAATCAGAAATCAGGTTCAGGCAGAGAGGGGTCCGTAGCTGCAGTAAAATTGAAGCTGTGCTACCAGAAAGGGTTTGTTGTCTGGAAGAGCAAAGCTTTAAAGTCTCTCCCAGAGAGTGGGAGGCAGAAATTCCCCACTGGTGAGCCTGATACAAAAGCAAGCTATTGAAACTAAAATTAAATACGTGGTGGGATGGTGTGTCTCTTTTTAAATAAAACATCATGACAAGAAGCAGTAGGTGTGAACCCTGCATCCCCATGAACCTTTCCAAATGCTTGCTATTTTTCATGTAATAACCAACTGTCCCAGTTTTGGTGTGGAGAGTAGTAAAGTGTTTGACTTGAAACTAATAGCCTGCAGTGCATATTTACTGAACATACACCAGCAACTCTGAAGTTAACGGCATCCTATTTACCGAACATGTATCAGCGAATGTGTATATTAATAGAGGAGACGTTCTCTTAAAGTTTCTTAATGTATATTACATATGCTCTCCAATATGCACTTACAACGTGAGGTCCTTTTTTGTTTATCTGTTTATAAAGTACTATGGTAGATAACACAGGATCAGACCCTGATCCTGATTCAAAAATTAAAGAATGCCCAGGGATAGGGAAGACCACTGTTTGCACGGGTGCCTCTTAGTTTCATTTTTGTTTACGCTTAAACTCTGTCGTACATTAGTGTAAGAGGAGAGACACAACTTAACGGCCCTTGTGAGCCCACCAAAACACGTCCCTTCCCTCTGCTACCAGCCAAGCAGCAGACAGGTCAGAGTACATAGACTCACACCTGTACAACTGTTTAATTAAAGTGTTTTATGCACAAAACAAGAAGTCAGTGTTATGATGACAGACGTTTAAAAAATAGGAAGTTATTGCAAATCACATGTAAACAATTTTTACTGTTTTTTATATCAAGAGCATTTTTTAAAAAGCCTGAACATAAATACTTATTTTTTGGTTTGTTGTTTCTTTCTTTTTTTTTTGCCTTCTACTAAGATAAAATAAGTTGCAGTACAATGTTTTGTGGTCCATGGAAATGATCAATTAAAAGCTAGTATGCAAATTGTGGTTGTTAACCCTTCAGTGGGCTTGCACAGTGCCTCTGTGGCTAACCAAATTTTGTGCACTCTGATGCCATGCACTCCCCCACTAGGACAAAAGAGCGTCAGTCTACCTGGCAGCCTGTGCAGGACAAAACCCACCGTGACAACACTGATCTCTGTAGGACCACTCATGCATGGACCAGTGCTACAGGAATTAGAAGGATCTGGGCACTGGAAAATATCCTTTAATATCTCGTATGCCAAGAGCTCAACCAGAAATCCACACAACCTACCCAGAAGAGCCAGCCCCCATGTCCATTACAAGACTACCAGTTGCCACCAGTAACTTCCAGGCTGCCAGCTCCTCACCTCAGTAGAGTCCACGTGCTTCTATTTCCCTAAAGAGCTGGTGCACATCAACATTTATACAACTGGTATCTGTTTCTGGTATTAGTTCTGCATAACACTGCTACATGCAGTTGGAGGGTAGAACTCGGAAAGTCGTCTTGTTCCTCTCCCCCCATACTACAGCGTCTTTCTCGCCCCCCAAAGGTGCAAAGTTCCCACACATCTCCTCCTAATGGAGCTAGCTGTATATCTCAAACAACCTTTCCTCCGCTGAATTTGCTGATCCTCTGACCTAAGCAATCTCTCCTGTGGAAGATTCTTGGCTTCCTCTTGTCATTCATGTTTTAATTATGCCAGGTTTAAAAAAGGAGTATTAAAAATATTTCCTCAAGGTAGATGGTTGTAAAGGGAGCAATTACTCTGCAAACAAACAAAAAAAATCCAAACAAACCAACCAATATTTTGGAAAGAACAGTGCAGGAAAAATCAAAATTGGTGTATATCATATGATAACTTATGAAAATCTTCTACAGCTTTCTGTTAACTGAAAAAGTTGGTTTGTACCAAAGCGTATAAAAATTATAACAATGCCAAAGCCTGTTTCTTAAGGGATTTATCCTAGCTTTATCAATGAGGCTTCTGCACTTAATGTGAGCTGCGCAGCAGCATTACTCACAGCATAATCAGTGAACAATTTCTGTATTGCAAATCACAAACGTTATCACGTCCCCATGAATACCTACACCTCATTGCAAAGCAGCACTAATAGCAGAGCAAACTTCAAGCATGCCTACAGAGATAACCAAATACATAATTTCAGATACAGGAGGAACCCAACCACAGAGCTGACAGTAATGCACAGCAGCCTTTTCTCTTGCTTCCAAGAAGATTACTTTGCCTTTCCAGTCAAAAAAGCCTTTTGAGGTGCCAACATCATGACTAAGAGCCTTGTATTTCTAGCAGGAGTCTTTCTTGCTCATCAACAGATAATTTCTTTGCTTTTATGCCCATATGTTTATAACAATAGCATTATCTGCAGAAAGTGTCAACACCTGTCTATCCATAAATCTCCACCCCATCGCTTTTCTGCTCACCACATGAAATAGATACTTTGCATGAGCAACCTTCCTCCCTCTTTTACAATCAACACATGGTAATCCAGTTTTTCTGGCTAGGTTGAGGGCATCCACATGCCAGTGAGCACAAAGGGAATGCTGGAAAAGGATTTGCTACCTCCAGCGTCTCCCAAGAGTGGGAAGAGGCTCTGGAGATGGTAATTTCTGCTTTTCTCTGCTCCCCCCAGAAGTGGCTTTGAAACTGTGACATCTGAACAGGGAACACTAGTTGTTTATTTCTTTTTCCATCTTGCAACATTGGTGCTTGCAATACCCAGGCCCTTACATGAAAAAAAAAACACCACCAACCAACCAACCAACCAACCAAAAAAGCCCTACCAAACAAATGAGGGCTTACGAGAGTTGCAGGAGCAGAGTTATTTCCTGAGGCAGAGGACTTTTTCTGAGAAAGTCATGGTGCCCACAAAGCAGCCAGCAGACAAAGATGTCAGTCCTACCTGGACTCTGCTGCGAAGTTTAATATTAGAACATGGCTCTGGTTTGAGTGAAGTGCCTGCTAACCATTTAAAATATCAGCCCTGGACGTGTTTAAAGATAGTTTAATGGAAAAGAAAATGGGACAATTGCAACTTTTACCATAAGTATGGCTAAAACCCGAATGATTCTTTTTTGACATATACACAAGTTTGGTTTGATTGAGTTAATCCCACACATGGCCATGAAAAAAAAATCATTAAGATTCAAAGGGGAGGTGACAAGCATGCAGCAACTGATTTGGATACAGAGAGATCATATCCAGAGAGGTCTTTAAGCAATAACTTTGGCTTGGTTTTGCATTAACTCCACCTGGATGGTCTTTTCTTCATGGACCCTTACTTTATTTGCTGGCTTGCTTTTTTAACTGGATGTTGAGGACTTAATTACTTTTAAACGTTAAAGAATATTTTGCTTTTAGCAAAAGGGGAACACAAAGGAAAATGGTTTTTCTCTGTTGTTGCTTTAGATTTCCCGTTTCAGTGGCAGCAGCCTAACCTTTCAGCACATTATGAAACTGTCGTGTTGCACAGTAAGCTTAAGATGAAATCACACACTCTCTCAGCTGAATTTTTATGTATTTCTTACATCTCTTTAACAACCTCTATATGAAGCTTTGGCACAAGTTCCAAGGTTTTGAGTTTTTCATTGTGTTTGAAGGGTTTATTATTGTTGGAGATTCTTACATTTGACTCTCTTAAAGTGTCATCATTCATAATAAATAGGCTAGATGTTATTATAGCATTTTAGAGACTGTCCTGTTTGTCCCACTACACAGAAACATGGTAGGTAACTTCCAGAAATAATAAAAGGAATTACAAACCTTTATTCTAATACCAACGTCCTTTTTTACTCCAGTGTTGACAGTGCCAGCTTCTGTTATGCTGCCTCCAGCTCTGTCCTGCTGCGTATTCAAACTCAGATTAGACAAGGCCTCCTGAAATACTAGAAACAGGTTTGAGAAATAAGACAAAGAAAGGAGTGTGGATACATCCACTCTGCATCTTTGTCTGTTTATAGCCAGGAATGTCTTTCTCTGTGTGTTGGTTTGGCTTTGACTCCTGCTGGGATCTCTACATGCTCCTGGAACAACAACAAAATAATACAAGCAGTACTTCAACATCCAGAGAACCGCTTAAAATCATGAAGTGAGTGGTAAATGATACTCTTTTGTAGCACTTTAAGAAAGGGTCTCTGACACCTGCACTGCGCGATTTTAATGGAAATTGTGCCTCAGCGTAGTAGTTCTACTGGCAGTGTTAATATGCTCCATCTCCTATAAAGCTGTTTCCTGTTGTTACCGTGCCAGTGTAGGATTATTACTCAAATTACAATTGTGGGAGCTGGCAACTCAGATAATATTTGGTACCACATTACATTTGTTGCAAAAAACTTAGTTTGGAGGAATGGTTTAAAAGAACATCAGTTATAATTTGGGAAATATTTTTAAGCAAATAAAAACTAATTCAGGTGGAAGAGCTTTTAAGATTAAATGAAAAAGCTTTTTTTTTCTTCTTTAAACATGCAATGCGGAACAGTTCCCTGAAAGTGCTGGGGAAGAGCGTGTGGTTTTGGGTCTCACATGATGTTCTGGAGGCAAAATTCAGCTTCTTGAAGGGAAGATGAAGATAAGACCCTCTCCCAACAGCACTCTCCAAAATGCCCCCACTGCTTTATGTGTGACCAGAAAGAGGCAAACCTTCACTGTGCAGCTGAGAGGATGGTATAAAGAGCAAAATTTCAGATTGATTTGGACTTGGGAGCACTTCTGAGATAAAAAGAGCCTGTGTGGAAAGGGTGGACTCATTGGGGGGCTAAACTGCTGGCATTTAAAGGTTGTGATTGATTAAGCTATAAACTGAAGAGCAGCAGGTGTGGGGAACACACAGTTCAGTATGCCATCAGCAAAGGCTTAGAAATTGTGCCTTGCTGAGTGCAGGAGAGACTAGAGAGCAGAAATAAGGAATGGAAAACAGAGTGCCTTTCAAATGGGATCTGAAGAAGGAAACAAACACTGAGAAACACATACTTTTACACAAATGCTAAAAATTCAATGAATAAATTGAGGGAAACCAAATGCCTAGTCTTACGCAAAGAAAGACTGTGACATGCTAGACACATGTAGGACATCACAGTACCAGAACATAAAATATATGGAAAAGATAAAGAATCACCTCTGCTGGTGATGGGGTAGTGAAATTTATGAGTGAGATCTTATAATCAAATCAAATGAGTAAAGTAAGGACCCAGCAAGTGATACAGAATCTGCATGGACCAAAACGGCAGCTTTAAGCCTATGTAGTACTGAGTCTGCAGACTGCCTGCAGAGAGGGTATGCCAGGAGAGATCAGATGGGCAAAGAGGGCAGGAAATACAACCGAAACTGTACTTCAGGTAACCCCCATGTTGTCTGGATGCTGCAGCATTGGACTATAACACAGGCTACATTAGACTCCATCAACACTGCTTCACAGAGCAGTTGGACCGGGAAGCCACAGAAGAGATGCAGCCCTTCATTTGGTCCTCATTAATGCGCAAGATCTCGTCCTACATCTTCAGCTTACGGTTGCTGTTCCTGTGTTTATATTCAAAATTCCCACAGTCTTGACAAAGGCCAAGCATTCACAGCAGTTGCACCCAGTTTCAAAAGGGACAGAGATACAAAAATGAGAAAGCTTGTGAAGAGGAAACAAAAAGGAGCAGCTGAATTTCAGGTGGAGCTGAATTTCCTGAAGGATGCACAGCACAGCATCGGTGTATGCCATCTACTAAAGCCTTGAGAACTGGTAAAAGGGAGTGGGCACAGATAATCTCATCACGGGGTAGATTATTAGGAACAAGAAGTTAAAGTCATCTCCAAATGAAAAACACAGAAAGGATCGTAAAGCGACATGTTAAAGGAAAACACAGCAAAAGGGTAATAAAAAAGTGTGAGCAGCAGCTAGCAAAAAGAATCCAAGCTAATATTAAATCCTTCTTTAGACACATCAAGACCAAGAAGCCCACCAGAGTCTGACGGATCAAGTGAAAACTGCAAAGTAAAAGAGAGGCCAAAACATTTGCAGAAAAGCTAAATGCATATGTTCACTGGAATAAGCAGATGATCCCCATACTTTGGAAAGGGTGTAGTCCAAAATATGCAGAGTAACAAATCCCCAGGACTGTCTGATAGCCACCCAAGCTTTCTAAGGGAATGTGGATAAGAAATAGCAGATCTGCTAATGGACCTACCTTTCTCTTCAAGCTTTCTCTGTGCCCGGAGACCGGAGGGTGGCAACGTGACACCAATCTCTCAAAAAGATTCCAGGAGGAAAATAAGGGGACAGGATGGATGATACTAAAAGCTGGCAAGCCTAACATCAGTGCCAGGCAAAGCAGTAGAAACTGCGATAAAGGATAGAATTAGTGTGCACCTGGATAAATAGAATCTTTTGGGGCAATGCCAACACAGCTTCTCTAAATGTAGTATTTACCATCAAGGACTCTAGATAGTTTTTTGACAAGGTCAGCAAGCATGCGGACAAGAGTGATCTGACCGATGTGGTCCATCGGTGATTTCTTGATCTGGATGAAAGGTCATACTGGGTGAACAAATCAGCAGGCACTCCTAACTGGAACTTGCTGTTCGCATTTTTCTATTGATTTGAGGAGGTTTTGTTGTAAAGAAATTATTTGTACCTTACTCTTATTATTTCTGAGAGTGAGACTGAAATAGCTTTTGTTATCACCCACAGCTTACATGAAGCTGGGACTTGAACAAGAACTACCTGTCTGTGACTCAACACTCACACAACTTGAGATAAAGTTTGTGGGTGGACAGTGCATACAAATGAGTTTATAGAACTTCTCTCTGTGCTTGACACCATGGGTAAATCAGGGAGAGACTATTAGAGTGTTGCTGTCAGCTTTCCATCACTGCACAAGTACTGCTGCTGAGCTGGTTTCATGTGCTTGACGCAGAGTATATGAGGGAGAATGTGGAAGATGAAGATAGTACAGAGCATAGATCCCTTATGACTCAGATCTGCAGTGCTCTGCACATGCACTAACCATTAATAAGCTTCTAAAGAAAACTTCAGAGTAGATTTTAAGTTATAAAGCCTTCAGGATTTGGTCACTTCAGAGATCACCTCTGCGTATGACATACTCCCATTGTGAGATCATCAGTCGTGTCCAAGTTGAACCTGTTCCT
Source organism: Platalea leucorodia (assembly GCF_965183815.1). Taxonomy (NCBI): domain Eukaryota; kingdom Metazoa; phylum Chordata; class Aves; order Pelecaniformes; family Threskiornithidae; genus Platalea; species Platalea leucorodia. Next base: position 83,893,625 of record NC_138827.1, on the reverse strand, counting down.
GGCTTTGATTTTGAGCCCACTCTCTTTCCTTTGCTGCGGCTGTCAAGGAGTAAGCCTGCTCTTTATGGTATCTTATGGAAGACTTACTTTACAACACTGCATGAGTACCTGTAGTTATATTTTTAAATGCAAAAATATAAAAAAGGAAAAATACAGTAATACTATATAATCACTAAAATAACAACGGTACTATTATCACTTTTTGATTTGTGTACATCTTTATTCTCAATGTATGCAAATAAATCACAAAATTCTTAAAAAAAAACCACGGAGAATGAACAAAAGGTTATAGCAGTGAAGAAAATGCAACTGCATGTAGAGTTCTAGTTAGCGATCTATTTAATTCATGCTTAATTAAACAGCCCTATTTCTTTAAGGAGTACATCTACATTTCTTTTTCTTTTTGGGGGGCAATAATACGCCCATAGTAGTAAAACAGCAATTGTTACATATATTCTATTAAACAGCAGCACTTCACTCTATGAAGTCCCTAAGTTTCTCAAAGTTTGTGTGTATTTCACAGTGCTGAAACAGTTTGGCCATGCAGAATAACCTGGTGCTGGATCTATCATAGGCAGCATTTAAATGCCCCAGTAGGAACCTGTGGCCCATATTTAGGTCCCATGGGCATGCACGAACTTTGGAAACATCAGAAATCTCTTTACCATCAGTGAACCTGGAAGAAATACTCAGATGCTGTTGAAATGAATCCAAGTAACTAAGTCAAAGAATCACAGGATCTCTAGAGATCGTCTAGTGCATCCCCCTGCTTAGAGCAGGGTCAGCTAGAGCAGGTTGCCCAGGGCTGTGTCCAGTTGCATTTTTAATATCTCCACGGATGGAGACTCCACAACCTCTCTGGGCAAGCTGCTCCAGTGTTTGATTGCCACCACAGTAAAAAACTTTTTTCTTCTGTTTAAAAATAATTTCCTGGGTGTCAGTTTGTGCCTATTGCCTCTTGTCCCTTCACTGAATGCCACTGAGAAGAGTCTGGTTCCATCTTCTTTACTCTTTCCAACTTTAAGTATTTAGATACATTGATAAGATCTCCCTGAGCCGTTTCTCCTCCAGCTTTCAGCCACTCCTTGTATGACAAATGCTCCAGTCCCTTAATCATCTTTGTGGCTCTTTGCTGGATTTGCTCCAGTAAATCCATATCTTTCCTGCACTGGGAAGTCCAGAACTGCCTCCAGCACTCCAGATGTGTCTCACCAGTGCTGAGTAGGGGGAAATGATCACCCACCTCGACCTGCTGGCAATGGTCCTCCTAATGCAGTTCAGGATACTGTTGGCCACCTTTGCTGCAAGGGCACATTGCTGGCTCGTGTTCAAGCTGGTGTTCACCAGGACTCCCAGGTCCTTTTCTGTAAAGCTACTTCCCAGCTGGTTGGTCCCCAGCCCCTAGTAATATTTGGGGACATTACTCAAACTCCATGAGATTCCTCTTGGCCAATCTCTCCAGCTTGTTGAGATCCCTCTGAACGGCAGCACAACCATCTGGTGTACCAGCCACTCCTCCCAGTCTTCAGCTCTCTGCAAACTTGCTGAGGGTGCGCTCTGTCCCATTGTCCAGGATCATTAATGAGGATGTTAAACAGTATTGGCCCCGGTATTGACCCCAGGAGTATACCATTAGTGACGGGACTCCAGCTGGACTTTGTGCCACTGATTATAATCTTCTGAGCCTGGCATTTCAGCCAATTTTCAATCTACTTCCCTGTCCACTTGTCTAGTCAGCAGTTTGTTAATGAGGATACTATGACAGTCAGTGATGAAAGCCTTGCTAAAGTTAAGATGATTAACATCCTCTGCTCTCTCCTCATCCACCAAGCTAGTCATTTCATCATAGAAGGCTATCGGGTTGGTCAGGCATGATTTTCCGTTCATAAATCTATACTGATGACTCCCAATCAATCATCTTCATGCCTTAATATATTTGGAAATGGTTTCCAGAATTATTTGCTCCATCACCTTCCTGGGTGTTGAGGTAAGGCTGACTGGCCTGTAGTTTCCCCGCGTCCTCCCTCCTTTTCTTCTTGAAGCTAGGCATGAGGTTTGCGTTGAACTTCCAGTCCTCCTCTGATCACTGTGACCTTTCAAAGATACTTGAGACTGGCTTTGCAATGACACCTGCCAGCTCCCTCATTGAACTCATTTGTGTCCAATTTGTTTAAATGTTTTGATCTTCTGTACTGAGAGTAAGTCTTCATTGCTCCAGATGCTCCCACTTGTCTCAGGGGCCTGGCATTCCTGAAAGCAAATCTTACTAGTAAAGACAGAGGTGAAGAAAGCATTGAGTACCTCTGCCTTTTCCATGTCCTTTGTTACCACCACCCCACCCAGCAGCAGGCCCACATTTTCCTTAGTCTTCCTTTTGCTGCTGATACACTTGCAGAAGTCCTGACAGTGCAGAGCTATTCAGCCTCTCACTTTTCTCTGAACTTTGTCAAGGGACTAGTCCACTAGGAAGGTTTCCAGACAGAGAAAGAAGATGCTGTTGTCCCCTTCTTAACAAATACATGGGCAGTTTGGGCATGTTTGCTATGAAAGACTGACTTAAATGCAATCCCTTTTCCTAAGAGGAATCTGAACCCACATGGTCCAGATTAATTCAGTAACTACCACACTAAAGTAAGTTCTTAGTGTCTCCTTTTGGAGCCGATCCACTTTATTCACAGCACTGAAATATTTATTAAAGCACAAAGTGGAATTTAGGTCTCCCTCTTCCCTTTCCCCACAAATGAGTACTGTTACTACTGGAGCACAGTCTCACTCATATTCTCATTGTGAACTGTTGAACATTTACTTTCTGGTATAAAGTCCGATGGTTGGACTATGTTCCCCTTACGAATCTAGCCCTCGACTTGACAACCTGAAGTCTTCAGAATGACAAAGTGCTAAAAGTATATTGATTTTAACTTTAACTCGGGCATGGATGCGGAATGCAATTGTAATCCTACCTTAAAAATAGAATGATCCGACCACTAACTTCAGAAGTGAATCCTTATGGCAACAATAACCGTATTTGTTAAACCTAGCATTTATCTTTAACCTTTACTCCCACACACTTTTATAGCCACGAGCCTTGCCAGAGAGGACATGACAGACGCGGCAAAGTAGGAACAAGCAAAAGGGAAGCCAAGAGTCTTGACTTTGAAAGCAAAAGTTAGTGGAGACTCCAAGTCAGAGTACATTTTATTCATCTAACAAAACATGTTGAAACACAAACGTTGGACATAAAAAGAAAGCATGAGCAAACACAAACATAGTGCTAGAGATCACTTTAAACAGAAGTTGCCTTCAATTAGTTTATAAACAATACCATGGATTTTGAAAGATTGCTAATGCTGTAATATAACACCGTTAACAATGCTGTAATGAAACAAGTTTGGGATGGTCATCTCACATTTTTAGCCCAATACATAACTGAAAATAGACTTGGTTTATCCATTTCATTACATTGTCATTTTAGCTCCTTCCTGTTACTGCTATTAGCCTGAATTGAGAACAAAAGTCACTTCAAGCTTAGTTGGAAAAAAGAACTTTGGAAATTAAATTTTACCAACAATTTTCTGGCAAAACATGTATCTGTCTGGCCTCAGAAGCAGTCTGGAAACAGTGATGGAATGAGGTACTTCACACTGTTCCTGCAAGGGGGTTTCCCCTTAGTAACAAGGTGTTGTTTTTGCAGTTTGCATGGTACTTGGCAGTCATTCTCCCTAGAAGACCGCCAAAGAATACTTTTCCCCCCCATTTTATATGTGGAATACTCAAAGCAAAAAACAGGTGAGTTGGCCAAGATGACATAGTGATAGTAGTAAAGCCAGGAAACAGAGCCTGGACCTCCCCAGCTCCCTGCATCAGGCAAATCCTTTCGCCTGTACCTGCCACCAAACAGCACAACAGCACAATGCACGGCTCTGCCCAGTTTTTCTCTGAAACAGGAAATAAAGAGCGGCTGATTCTTGGACTCGATGACTGACCATTGCTCTGATGTCATTTGGCTACTTGTTTGTTATTAGTATTGTAACTGCCTAAGCAAAGAAACAGCGATGCATGCCCACACTTCTTGAATATCCCACCTGTTGGGATTTGTTTGCTTGGTTGGTGGTTTGGTTTCTCTCACAAGGGCAGGATGAAAGCAGCAGGACCCACAAGCTAAGGCATCTCGTACAACTGGCGCTTCACCAGCAGGAGTCAGGGTTGGGTCCCTTTTGCATCAATTCCTGTGCAAATGTGTGGATTTCCCCTCTAATCTTGAAGTGTATGGTAGCACACTAATACTCTCATTTGTGGTCGCTCTGGGATGCTTGAGTTTAATGCTCTCTGTCAAAAATACTGCAAGTGTTCACTTTACATAACCAGTTGCAATTTAAATTAGTCCGGGGCGGGGGGGGGAACACTGTTGCAGCATTCTGGAAATGGCACGCTTTATAATTACTCCAGTTCATCATTTGTAATAGCTGTCAGTACACACATACACGCACGAGTTATATCAAAGCAACTGAAGAGAGTTGCAAATAATCAGAGAACGGACAAGGTCAGAAGTTCTTTGCTAGCTACTGTAGTGCCTACTGGATAAAACTTAGCTAAGCTAATACCACCTACAGCATTAAAAAGTCAAAAATATGCACATCTCTGATATTAAGTTAATTGTCAAACAATTCAACCTTATAAAGCTTGCCTAACAATAATAAGATTTTCTCAAACAATCTGACACCTAAAATGACTACACATTGACTTATGGGGAAGAAAACAAAAATCAGTTCAGCATCCCACATGATCTATTTGTTTTAAACAATAACGCATTCTGCTACATCTATTTTGGCACTTACTTGCTAACAGCACATGTCTCTGTGCTGCAACCAACGTATCAAGCAGGAAAAGAGCTCCAATGTTAAGCAAATGGTGGAAGTTGTTCCTAAATTTCTTTTCTTCTTCCATCTTTGTTTTTTGGGTTTGTTGTTGTTGTTGTTGTTTTTTGGTACCAGGATATTTTTTTCCTTTAATCTCTTTTCTCTGTTTCCATTTCATGCTATAATTATAGCTAAGACTGGCCACAAGTTAAACACTGAACTGCACTGGAATTTGGTGTAGTGCCCATACCTAACTCTTCCTTTCTTCTATCCCTAAAACACCTGAAATGGGGGAAAAAATACCTGCACATACTATATAGCCACCTCTCTGGCCAGGTTGTAGAGGAAGGATTAGAGCATCCAGGTAGAGTGAGATGTAAATATGTCACAGCAGAGTCTACTGTCCAAAGATTATTATGCTTTTTTTTTTTCTTTCCCTTTTTGTTATTTATATTTTTACATTAGGCATCTGAATACTTATCACAGTAGCTTTTGAATAATATTTTCTAAGGCACAGTATGCAGTTTGATGCTCCTCTCCTCTTTACAGCTTTGAAAATCCCCCTTTTCCTTATTGCAAAGTGGTCAAGAGACTGACAGCAGTCTTTTTTTCCCCCCTCTATGATTTATATCACAATAAATCTATAACTTCTCTTCGTTCCCTGAAGTCACTCCTTAATGTCAGACTTATTTCAACCTCAGGACTGCTGAATCGTACTACAGGGAGAAAATGAGTCTAAGACTGAATTGTTATCCATCTTGAGGAGTTCAGTCATATATCACAAACTGTCTCCTCCCTTTCTGCTAAAAATACAAGCCACAGTGTAAGTATTTCTTTTCCAAAGAGATCTACATTATTTTTCATATTTTCCCAGAATGTTTCCTATGCACATTTCCAATTCAATCTCTTCCCTAGAGGGTTAATAATTAGCAAACTGACTTCCCCAGCTGGTTTTGTTCAAAGAAGTCCCGTCATCCTCCTGAATTCAGTCAACATCTATCAGAAACAAAGACGTCAAACAAAACATATTAGGCTTCAGTCTTCTCTTGTGAAGTTTTGGCCTCCAGCCAGAAAATTTTGTTATTTTCTATGTAAGCTTTATTTTTCTTTCCCTGGCCAGCAGTTAGTATGGATCAAAAGAACCATTGCTTTAAAATGCAATCATAAAAATAATAAACACTGGCACTGACATAGCACTGTGCACCTTAGATTAAGTCTTGCGTCTGTTTTGGGTGTCCTTGTATTTGGGAACACGTTCTAATGTGGGTTTTCTGGGGCTCCAGCTTTTTTCAGCATCCCATGAATGTTCCTCTGTCTCCAGAGGGAGACAGAAAACCTCCTAGCTGTGTTAGGGCTCTGTTTAAATACCATTTCCAGAAACATTGAAGAACGTCTGTATCAGAATTTTTCTTCTTCTTTTTGGTGTTGTTATCCAAATCGATTAAATGCATCCAATTTCAAAAAGGAAATTTTTAGTGATTTTATGATCCTGATAGAACTGGGGTCAACCCTTCCTGCCCTTTCTTACAGCTTATGGCTTTGCTTTGAACGTCATGGGCTTTGCAGTCTATCCACCAGCTCTTGAACCAGATTTGGCCGCAGACACACTCCAGCAGACCCAGATGGAGCTAGGTACGGATATTTGTAAGTCTGCCAAAAGCTGCCCATTAGTCAGCCGTATCTCAGTGCTTTGAACCAGGCAGCTGCTGTGCAGGAAGATGCCGTTTCCACTACCGTGTCACAAAAGAGGAGAAAGGGGAGCCTGGGCCATGGCTGGCTGCTGCCTCTCCCAGCAGGCCGGCCCCACCCGGCATCCAGTGCCAGGCAGGCTGAGGCAAGGGACCACTCAAAGGTACATCACAGAGACATCTTCAAAGTACAACCCAAGCAAACAGATCGTCAGGCATCCCATCACCTGGGTCTGTGACTTCTCCGTGAGAAAGCAAAACCAAAACCAAAGAAAGTAAAATAAATGAAAGCAAAAAAAAAGGTTTCTTTTTTGCATGTATCCTTTTATTTTTGTGCTCTTCGTATGATTCTGGGCCTTCACTTCCTTTATCCTGGATGTGGATTTTAGGTACCCAGGGCAGGTTGGGTGCCTGTTTCCCACTGGCTACTGTAATAGATGAATTCAGCTTTACTCATTTCAGAACTGTCTCTTTCTGTTCTGAGACAGACCACAAATTTAACCGGAGGTGTTTCCCATATCCCAGTTGCATGGAATTTGTGTCCACAGAGATCCTAAATTCTGGCTGTTGAACACTTGTGTGGGTCAGAAGGCTAGAGGCTAGGTTTGGGCTAGAACGCAGTCGGATGATGCATCAGCAGTCCCACAAACACATACACACCAGTATTTTCAGGTCAGGCTTACTCATGTTTGCCCAGACTGAGCTGAAGGGGCCATCCAGCAGTGTTGTGAATCTATTCCCCAGCAGTGGTGGTGGATTGATGTGTTCATTTCTAAATCACAGTTATCCAATTCAGCAGTGCACACTGCCATTGAAAGTGACCCTGCCACTTATATTGGCTGCTTATTGTTCGGCCCAGCTATTCCCATGGTAATCTATCACATTCCCTGCTGTGGTTTCAGTCAGTTACTTCTTGTTCTAGTCTTCCCAACTGGTAGGAATAACTGATCGCTGTTCTCGTCATACTTTTGCTTTCACCAGCAATCAGCTCTTCCTTTCATCTTTCCTTCCACAAGGGTTTGCTTTGTGCTACATCAGAGCAAGTGGGCAAGCAACCTGTAAGAGCAGCTGAGACTCACCCAACTTCCCCTTTACGTTCTTTCAATCGGGCAAGGATGAAGCAAATGTATATGTAAATAGCAATAGTTAAAATCCAAATCATCAACCCAGACTAGATTCTGGAAGGTCAGGGGAGGATGGGTGGTCAAGGACAGGACAGAGAAAGGAGCCCGCATTGGCTTTCCTTCCCTCTTCCGTAACTTAACTGCACTGGGACACCCAGACACGTGGTGCGTACGCTCCAGAGGTGCCATATTCCGTGGGGCAAGGCACTCCACGAGCCTGCAGTGATAAACCCAACACGTCAGCTGCATTCCTGGGCATGGTGTGTGGGGAAGAGCCACTCTGCTATTCATACTACAACTAAGTAGCTGCTGTTTCGGTAGGTATTCTATTCATCTGTTTTTTCCGGATGGAAAGCCTCCCGGAGCTGTTCTGATGCATTTCCACATTTAACTGAACAGTACCTTACGTTTTTTATAGCCACAATGTGTCCCATATGTACAACTTCATCTTCAATATCTGCTTTTGAAACAATATTTAAAGTAATTCAATTTGCCTGTCAACATCATTTTCATCCCACAAGAGTAGCAGGACACAATATGAAGCAGCAGAAACATTACCTTCTTACCTTTTCAGAAAGAATCCTTCTGATATTCTTGAATATTAAATACCAGAAAATATAATGTCTAGGTCATCTAAGCATTTAGGTAAGTGTCAGATTTCAGATACATAATAGGTAAGCGTGCTAGCATCAGGAGAAACTTCCCAAAAGAAACTACTACAGATAAAGCAGAATTATGCGTAACCTGTGCTAGGACCATAACAAATGAAGCCTTACATGACTTAGAATATTCTTTTACTTTATATTAAAAGTTTATGTACTCCAGCTCATTGGCAATGTCTAATGTTAGGGAATCTGCTTGCATACCTGAACGAACCTGTAAGCATCAAGCTCTGGGATGGAGTCCCAAATCCAGCGTCAGTGAAGCCACGCAGCCCAAAGCTGCTGATGGGGTAGAGTCTGTCTTTTATCAGCTCTGTGCAAGCTTGCTTTGGGCTTCCAGCAAGGGCTTTCCAGGGACTTCTCACCTACAACGCACACAAAGTTTATGGCAGGGAGAAGTGGTAAAGCAGATTTAATCACGTTATGACTGGGTTCAAAGGCCTAACATCTTGCTTTAGAACAAATGACCTGAATAAATAGCTTCACAAAAGGAATGCACTTGATGGGATAATTTACAGTAGTCACTAAAAAACTAAAAGGAAAAATACAGAGGATTTTTTGTACAGCATCAGTGGAAACTTTTAATTTCTTAAGATGAACATCCATCTATAAAAAAATCTGAAAAGATACAGGGACAGTTTTGTTTTTCAGGCGTATGGTCTGAGACATTGACCCAGCTATTGCACTCTAGCAGTCAGCCCAGTGGTGGCGGGTGGCCTTCAAGCACCCGCTGACTGCCACCGTTAGCCGCAAGCTGGCCGCCTCTGTGGCAAGCAGGTTGTTAGTTCGGCCTTTACGTGCGTGACTCAGAGAAAAAGTCTTCCCTACTTTTCTGTGCTAGCATGCAGAGGAGGAGAACTTTCAGCTCACTATGCATTTCAAGATTTATCTCGCATCTACAAGTTTAGCTGTTGTTCCCACTGAAACTATGTTTTGAAGCATTTATTTCTGAGAACCGCAGTGGAGATTTAGTCTTAGGCTGAGGTTAAGAAAAGAGTAGGATTTGTTACAACAGCAACAAGCCAACGAACAAAAATAATCATCAGAAATAAAGGAAATGGTAGTAGAAGCATTTTTGCTGTTATCTAGCTGTGCACTTTTGGAAACGACTGCAGTTGAGGATCACTTTCGTGGTTATAGATTACCATGGTGTTACTCGCAAGCACTGTGCCAGGCTGGGGCTAGTACACTTCCTTAGACAACTGCAGTTGCTTCGTCACAGGAGGATCGGGAAAGTCTAGAAGAGCTGAAGTATTAGGAAAAAAGGTGATAAAAACTAAGACTTTGAAGCGAGGCTTTATTACAAAACGATTCTCAATACCCTTTTTTATGGTTAAGTTGCTAAGATCAGAATCCAAATCACGGTCATCCTGCATAAAGATAGTGGATATAGAAAGGGATCCGCAACTCTTACGCTCTGAGCAACTTACAGAATAAATTGAGAGAAGGAGAAAATAAATCTGCTTTCAACAGCGCTGTGGAATGATTACTTATGCAACAGATGTCTAAAATGTCAAATAATTTTTATTTCTATGTCTTCATTTTCATTTTTCCACATAAATTAGAGGTCTTAAGGTCTTTTCTTAAAGGTCTTTTCCAACCTAAACAATTCTATCATTCTGTGTCATGATCATAAATGCCTGCATTGATGCAGTCAAGAAATAAAACATTAAATCAAATCCATTTACAACAAAGAGACCTGGCTGGAGCATTTTCAGTGAACTACCTTTCCATCAAAGGGATCAGAACCAAAACAAACCACAAAGATATATTTACTTATTTATTAATACTCAGGAACCCAAGTGGATTTTCCCATCACTCACCAAACAAAAAGAGAAACCCACAGACCAATGTAAGGCCGTGCATCATCCCATTCCGAGCACTTCAGTGCATCCTACTGAAGTTGCTGAGCATGAACACTGAGACTCGGAAGGCCGTCTTAACACAGCTTTGTAATGTTGCAGCCACGGCTAAGAACTGACGCTGATATTTGCAGTCCTGCGACTTGGGAGTACTGCTGCTCATTTAATTAAACTTCAAAAGGATGTGGAGCAGATCCCTCTGATTTTTTTTCTCTTGCACAGCTCATTTTGTCAGCTCTGTGTGTACCACTACCATCTACTGGCCAAACCGAGACTGACTGTGTTTCCAAGCCCCAAGCTCAACCATAATTCATACCATCTCAGAACAGCGTTAATGCCTGCAAATTTGCTCCTGACAGTTACTTACACACGAGGGCTGCATCAGATTGTAAGATTGTGCTGGCCTGCAGGGGCTTAAAATCAACATTCCACTGATTACCAAAGGAAATATTATTGTAGCTCAAAAAGAGGCCTTTTTTTTTTTTTCTTTTTTTCTTTTCTTTTTTTTCTTTTTTTTTTCTTTTTTTTTTCTTTTTTTTTTTTTTTTCTTTTTTGAGCTCAGGATTTAGAGCCCAGTTGCTGAATGTGTGCAATTTAGCGTCTAATCAAAAAGTTTTGCTTATATATAAATGCCCTGGAGGAAGGGTATGCCATGGATTTCATTACAGTGCATTTATTATTGCAAGAGACTAAGGATGCCTGTTACTACACTAAGGGAGGGGCAAGACGGTGGAAGAAAAAAGTAGGAGGCTAAATTAAACAGGAGTTTGCAATTCTGCCCTGGATGGTGCTGGTCAAGTCTTGCAGAGTGTGCAAAAAACTACTTTTTCCCTACACTCCCTCCAGACTGTACTGCACAGATTTCAAGTAGCCTCACAGCTCCTCTCTCGTTGTGACCCAGCCACAAAAGTGCGTGTGCACAAAGGCAGGGGAAGGGAGAAGGAGAGAAGGGAGGAGGCTCCCTGCGCAAGGAAGGGCAGCACTGCACCCAGAAGAGACACAGCTGGAAAGGGCTTTGCTTAAGAGTCATGTTGCCCACTTACAGTCTTGTGCCACAACCCTTCGCTCTGCCCGGTCATGCGGGACATCACCAGCATATGTATGTTCCCATTGCAGACTCCCCTCCAGCTGGGATGTGACGGCTGCATCCGGCATCTCTGTCCCTCAGAGACATGCTGCAAGGACTGCTAAAGGGACCGGGAGGTAAATTTTGTCCTGGAACGCAGTCTGCAAAAATAAGCACACAGATTTTTTTTCTAAATCCTGGTAGACAAGGTTTGTCTTACGTTGGCCTGAAAGTATCTATCTCTGGTGGGGATACCCTTCCATCCCCCAAGCAAAGGAGTGGTACGATAACATCTAACACTTCCCTTTCAGTAAACACCTTCAAAGAAGCTGGCACAGCAGAGGAAAACACAACATTCATTTGCTTGCTCGGGCTCTGGTGAACCCAGTTCTTGGACACAGGCGTTATTATTTCAGTGCTACCATGGAAGCTACTGCGCTCCCAGGGCTGCAGGGAACAGGCAATGGGCCAGGAGAATGTCTGTGCATCAGCACCACGCTCCCATCCATCATCCTCACCGATGGTGCTGCGGCTCCTTCCCCCTCCCAGCACCTCCTGCACACAGGTCCCAGGGCATCCTCGTCCATGCTCTGGGAAACACTGGAGCCACCACACATGTGGAGACTGTCTGCAGTGCCCAGCTCTGGGTCCAGCCATGCAGCCAGGAGTGGGGTGCAAGCTGTCCCTCTCCTACCAGGATGACCTGGTGCAAAGCCTAGGAACTGCTGTTACGAGACACTGAAGCCTGGCAGCTAATTAAAGCTGGGGAAAGATTCAATAAAAATTGCAACACAGAAAATTATTATTCACACTTTAATTTTCCAGTTGAAATAATACAGTGAACCTGGCTGCCAGTATCATCAAGGTCAGCAGTAAAAACATAGTCACCACATACTCTGATCAACAATAGTATAGCAGACCCCTAATTAAGGGAAAACAAACAAAAGCTATGGTAACAAAATCCAGAACAAGGACTAGAAAGCAATCAACGATTACATTCTTGAGTGAATACCTGCAATTATAAAAGTTAAATGATGAAGGGTTTAAAAATAAATATTTAAGGGTCTGTTCCCTCAAAACCATTTCAAAGTATGAAGAAAACGCTGCTTGAACTTTTTTTCCCTTAGTGCAAGATCATGTATATCAGAGTCGATGTTAATCAACGATCACTGTTTTGAGGTTAGGGCTGTTTATTATACCACTGCCCTTCAAACAGATTTAAATGATTGCCACATACCTCAAGGAAAATTGATAAAATGCCTATGTCAAGTTTTGTGAAAAAAACCATACACCCTCATTAACCACATCAAAATCTGAAGAGTCTTCATAACTCGGTAACAGCACAGCAGCCTGATAAATACACGCCCTCGGACACAACACAGCTTACTCTTGCAAACAACATCCATCCTACAAGCCACTCTGCTTGCTGTAAGAAGGCAGCAATTACACTCGTCAGGGGTTTGATGAAGGGGGTTTGTTGGTGTAAGTTCGTCCAACTGTAGTTTAAATAGGTGAAATTCTCATGGGGAAGGGAGAGATGGTCACCACCTTTTTTCTTCTTTTTTCTTTTTTGTGGTATTTTTTTTGTGGTAAAGAAGCTATCACAGTTCATACATATGAACAGCAGATGATCTGGCAATTGTACTCAAAAGTTGCAGTCCACAAACTCTAATAGTGGACTTCACATAAAAACAGTCCCATAGATAGATCTACAGGACTAAGAACAAACTTTAAAAAAATTACTGAAGACTAATGTATGGGGTCAAACCATTAGACAAATTACACACAGAAAAGCTATTTATATTTTATATGACAGAAAAATCTCAGATTAAGAACTTGTGATAGCTACACCCACAGAAGTTATTGAAAACAGTAAGTTGAAGATGATATTGGGATCAAAACCAGCTGCAGCCTCTTTGACGACATTTTTGAACGGTTCCGTAAACCAGCACAGAAATATTCTATGTACTAAATAATTTTTAAAAATAGGCCTATACATAATTATGACATGAACAGACAGTTTTTGCAGTGTTTCTAGAAATGGCCATGTGAAATCTAACTAAAAGGCAGTCATACATTCCTGTGTGTGTGCACAAATACTATGTAAAAACATTTCAGCTGGCCTTAGCTGCTTGCTTAATTCTAAGGAACATACCTTCATCTTAGGGCTCTTGCAAAATTGTTAGAATGAGTCATCTTAAAACAAACAAACCAACAAACCCAACAACAAACGCAGCCCTTCGCAGGAGCTTTTAGAGATGACTGAAGGCACAGTAAATCCATTCTGAAGTAACTCATCATGACTAATCATTTGTTTTTCCATGCTGCGATAAAAATTAAAAAATCCCCCCAAACCTTCCGGGCATTTTCAGAGACGTGGCTGGAGGACTGGTTAGGGTGGAGGGCGTCCCACAGAGAGTAAGCGTTGCTGTCCTGGGCCACTGTAACTGAGGTAGTGCAGAGACCTGAGCTGGGTCTTTCACAACCATCAGCCTGCAGAACAACTGGTCAGTGAAATTCATCTCCTTCGTTAGCACCTTAGTACGAACACTGAAAGTGAAAAGTGTCCTTCTGAGGGTCTGCTACATGGGGTTATAGGACTATAGCACCTGTTGGGAACAGCAATGTGGCTCCCCTATGTATCGTCCTTAGCTTTTGAGAGCAAGGTCTTAGAACAGCATACATGAATACTGCTTGCAGAAATACAGTAGGTGAACAGTAAAGCAATTTATTACCATAACTTCAGCAAGATTTATAACAGTTTTTTCTCTTCAAACAGATATTGCCCAAAAATGTCATTAAAAGAGGTTGGTGGGATTCAATTTCTGAAATAAGCTAGGTGAAAGATCACATAGTTAAATCTTTAACTGGACGCTAGATGCATCTCAAATGAATATATTAACTTCAGGATGACAAAGTCCCTATGTCATTGTATCTCTAGACTAATTTATTTTATAATGTGAACCATCATGGGCCAAACTACCAAAACTCTGGCACTCCCAAGTCAAAAGTGACTTCATCTCTCTGTGAGCTTGGAAATCCACCTGGCAAGAATCCACTGTCTGAAAAATAACTGCTCATTTTGCAGAAGGAATGGCTATTAAGAAAAAAAAAAAATCAACCCCATCATCCTTGGAATATGTTTCAGAGTTCCTAAATTCAAGGCCAAATTTTAATGCTGGCTCATGAGCAGATTCTGCGACGTATAAAAACAAAACACAAAAGCCCAAATGTTCCCGAAGGAAAAAGCTGCATGAAAACACCCACTGCTCTGGGGCCTCAGACATGACGGTTCCATGTGAGTGGTTGGAGGTTTATGGCGTGGTATCATTTTCAGTTCCTGGCTTGTCCCAAAGGAGCTAATTTCTCTGTGGTTCTGCCATGCATCCTCACCTCATCCTGCCACAAAGCAAAAGTGCTCCAAGGTAGGGAGCCCCTATGGCATTCATACCGATGGCTGCCAGGGTTTCTCTGGATGTGGGTTCCCCGGGGGACTCCCGAGGAAGAGAAAACTGCTGTAGATTGCGGAGTTTCACATGGAAGATGTGATCACTTGCTACTTCTGATCAATTAATTGTCGCTTCTCTCAAAATCAGAAATGAGGATGCTTTCTTCCAAAGCAGGAACGTCAGCATTGATCTGTGGCAAATAGGCGTTTCTGACCCACAGTATCCTGCGGAAGAGTTGGTTATTCTGTTTGTACAGGCACCACAGAAAAAGGGAAATGGCACCCAGCATCACCAACGTCACGAGAACAGCCAGAGCTGCAAGCCCACGGTATGATGCTGAAGGGGAAGGACAGAAACTGTTATTAAGCAAATACATTTATAATTATATATAATCCTAAATATATAGATGTTTTATGGAAAACATTATTATTACCCCTTATATGTCACACATTTTAAATTACAGGTTTAACAGTGACAAATGTTACCTCACAAAATATTGGCTCAAAATGTGTTATTAGTACTTACAAAAAAATATTAAGAAAGTACAGAAGAAACTTACATTTTGCAGAGGGTTCTGTTGCATTGATATCTGAAATAGAATCCAGAACAGTCATAGAATTACCCATAGAGCTAGGATAAGTTACTATGTATGTAGTCATGGTAAAACTGATAGAGCAGGCTGTTCTTTAACTTTACTCGTAACAATGGGATTCCAACTGGCCAAGTTAAACGTGACCTAAGCTGTTATCTAAAATCCCTTAAATTTGGTGGAATATATTAATTGACATTTGTGCAAGGATGAGCAGGAGCATTTATCTACTTTTGAAAGTGCAAATGCATGAGCAGATCTGTGCAGTGGTAGATTAATCTAGCTGTCGAGTCCAGCAGCGACTCGGGCATGTCGGGTGGGTTCTCAGAGCACTTCAGCTCTCTCGCAGACCCACACTCCTACCAACGTGGTGCCTGTGCAGCTCTCCCAGGCTGTGCCTGCCCGTCCTACGGGGTCTGTGGAGGTCAGCCTGATGCTCTGCCATATGAAGAAAGCCCGAGAGAACCGGGTTTGTTCAGCCTTGAGAAAAGAAGGCTTAGGGAACACCTTATCACCATGTTCCAGTATTTAAAGGGTGGCTACCAAGAAGATGGAGACTCCCTTTTTACAAGGAGTCACATGGAAAAGACCAGGGGTAATGGGTACAAGTTATTCCTGGGGAGATTCCAACTGGACACAAGAGGAAAATTTTTCACAATGGAAACTATCGGCCATTGGAATAATCCCCCCAGGGAAGTGCTGGATTCCCCAACATTGGACACTTAGAAGATTCGGCTGGACAGGGTGCTGGGCCACCTTGGCTAGACTGTGCTGTTGCCAAGAAAGGTTGCACCAGATGATCCTTGAGGTCCCTTCCAACCTGGTATTCTATGACTCTATGATTCTCTGCACATGGCCCACCCATACAGCAGAAAGTCTACCACAGTTGGCAATAACGCAACAGCTGCCCAGGTTCCTCGACAGAAGGTTACCCTGGCTGGTTGGGTTTTTCACAGGTATTTTTTGTAATACCAAGGGACAGAATTATTTAAATGAAAACTAAAAGCAAGTAAGCAAGTGACAAGGAACACATAAAATAATGGTTAAAAGGACACAATTGCCTTTTATGGAAGAACATACCTGCATCCATTTTACACACAAATCCCTTTTTTTCTTTGCATGGAGATAAATGCCAGACTCCATCTGTGGTCCTCAGACTGATACAGAAATTCCCTTTGAGATGATCAAATTCAGGCTCCCTGATGCCCCAGTTAGAATAATTTAAGGGAGAGCCATCAAACCAGGAGATTGTCGCATCTAAGGGCAGAAGTTATAAATCATTATAAAATACCATAGTGTTTTGATAATTATCTCTGTTTCAGTTGGACTTACCCTCACATAAATAAATATTGAATTAAAGAATGCCAGAATTTTGTCTGTTTGGCCACTATATTACTTTTTTTTTTTTAAGGATTTAAAAATATCCTATGTAGTTGACACAGAAGACAGCCTGTAGTGCTTCTCTAAGAAGAAAATAAAGGCATTCCCATAATATGCATACATACTGAGTATTCAGAATACTAATAAGTAATGATTACAGAAAGCCTGACTGGTTTTACTACATCATAAACAGGTAATAGGCAGCGAAAAAAATCTCAAAAGATAACAGTGTTTTAGAATATGGTTACACCAGCATTCAAATAAAAACCAAACGAAAACCCAAACCAGATTCTTAGACGCAGTTCTCTTCCACCCAAAACTTACTGTCTGTAACAAGCAGGATGTTCAACCAAACCATTTGCACAGAATAACCAAAACTGTGCAATTCTTCCAGAATGAAAGCATTTTCATCTTCATCTTGAATAGTTAGGAGATTTGATCCTACAGATTAAACACAGAATGAATTTTCAAACAATCCATGCCATTAAACTGTAACATCGCATTTCAAAAACTTAATATTATGAGCCTTAATTGACAAGCTTAAAAAGTCTGGTTATGTGTTGTAAGTTCTTAAATTTGCAGTTAATGTGAAAATGCCTAGGCTGATATAAAACTGTTCTCACATGATTTTAAAACAAATTTGAAGGGAAAGAAATGCATTTTATGTGTTATTCCAGAAATCAATATTTTCACATGGCAAGGAACCTTTTTTTGAAGTATGTTGCCTCCAATTTCATAGTTGGCTTATGAGCTCCACTATCGTGATCTTGAACTAGAGAAAACACATGCCATGATTTCAGTCATTTCAGAGAATATATATTTTTTAAGATATTACAATGACATTTTGTAGCTACAAAATAATCACTTACCTTGATTTTTGCAGACTTCATACGCAGTATCAAAACTTGTGCCCTGCAGAACTGTGGAAAAGCTGTAGCAACTGTTTTTGAATTTGATCCAGGGAACAGTTTTTTCTGAACATAAGCCTTTATAGGCAGAGAGTTTCTTTTCTGTGATAGAAATAACAGCACAGCTTTATTGGCACAACAACATACACATTAATATAACATTCCACACACTGTTTTGGAGTAATGCTAATAAGCATGTTATTGCATTATGCCTCTATTTTTCAAAGTGAAAATCTAGTGGTTATATATATTTGTACTAAAAGAGTAAAGCTGGTTTTGTTTCTGATGAAAAACTTTGCCAGATTGCAACAGCAATATCGGGACAATCTAATGAAAATTGATGTGCACAGGGAGTTATAAGGAAACTACAGGCACATCAGAGCACTCCGGGCTGCCCAGCATCTCCCAGAGGGCTGGGGATTTCCAAGGGCTGCAGAGCTTCTCTCCGCTAAGCCACAAAGACAACTTCATGCCAAATACCGCAGCAGAGGAGAGGCTCCCATCGGTAAGCAGCAGCCAGCCTCTCCGGCGTGCAACGTGCTGCAGCAGAGAGTCCCTCTGACTCAGAGCAGCTCTACAAGCTCACTTTGCAATACCCTGCATCACTTTTTGGCAGTGCTGTAGATTCAGCTGTCACCTATGGTCTCACAGGCGTCCTACTTTGCTGCAAAATACAACTTTTAAAAATTAAGTAAACCTTAGGCTATATATGATTACATAACTTGACAAACAAATCAGAAAATTAGTCAGCTTCGCTACAAAAATCATGCTAGAGAATAATTTTTGTCTTGAAGGAATCCAAAACAGCTTTCTTCTCAACAGATGCAAAAACTACAATAAGCTGTAGGTGAACCCCTGGTGATCAGTACCACCTGATGGGAACTATTTTGAGAACTGGATGCTGCCAAAGACTCTGCAGTCCTGGACTGAATGGAGCTCCAGACCTGAATTCTGGATTCAAATGAAGCCCAGGTAATTGACAGGTCATTGCAGGAAACACAACTTATTTTAGGATACAGGAAAATATTCTTATCTTTAAAAAAAAAAAAAAAGTTGCAAAATCTTTTATAGGCAATCAGTGAAGATGTGACTCTGATTTTTCACTTTGCTCTAAATGCTTCCCTTCTCCCATCCCACAGGTAATTGCAGCAAACTGAATTTATTTCCCTTCAAGCTAGGTTATTAGCGATCATCATTTTTCACAGATAATATAGCGTTCACTGAAGAGACAGAGTAAGTAATTTTCCTGTTTGTTTTCTATTATGAAAGTTCTCCTTCCATTCTCCTACAGACCAGACCTGATGGCCAATATTTTATGGGGAAAAAATGGTTTCGCAAAGAAGAGAGACAGGAAGGAAATGCCAGAAATCTATTTCAATTCTGAACAACACTATCATCATTGCTTAACCTCAAACCAATTAATTTCCTTTCCTATACTTCCACTATCAATACACACATTTGCAGCTGCAAAGATTTAATATAAAACTTAACTCTGACTTACTAGGTGGCACGTGGCAAACTGCTCCTTGCAGAAGTCGCTCGCAGTTAGCACTTTTCCAGTGCCCCGAAGTATCAATGTAAACACAGCTGCCAAAGGCCTGGGACTCGTCGTCTTCCCAGAAGGTAAACAAAGACCTAGTCCCATCCGACCATTCAAAGTTAAGCCCGTTCTGCCAAAACAAATTTCAGATTATCTTTCTGATATGCTTTAGCACCACACAAGTTCATCTTCTTCCGGTGGCATCCTCACCAGGTATTACAGAATGTCTTTTACTTTTCCGAAGTCTGGGTGGATCCAGAAAGATCTACAAAAGCCAGATCCAAGGATCCTCCCAGCTCACTTCTGGGAGACCACAACTGCATCTAACCTGCTGTTTTCAGCAAGTGATTATTTGGGCCATTGAGCAACTAAAAATGAAACAACATAATTTCAATGTTGACACTACAAGAGATTTTTTGTGTATTTTAAAAAGTTTCCTACGGCTTTTAGCTTTCAGTAGTCATTGCACTAAAGTGGCTCTCATTAGTTTTATACATTAAAATGGTTAGGGCTCAAGCTTTCCAGGGTTTCATTTCCAGATGCAAACTCCTGTGACTTCAAATGAGTGACACAGCTCATTAGCTTGTTACTGGAAAAACTCCTTTGCAGCATCATATTCGTAGCCAGGGAATCCACTACGTACATCCGAAGTGAACAGCCCGATCCAGTGGTTGTATCCCAGCCGATTCACAATGACTGTGAGGAAAGCTTGGTGATACCGGTCGGTGATGCTGACCAACTCCGCCCCATTTGCCATGCAGGTTTTTAAAGCTGAGGACCATGTAAAATTCCCACGTAACAGTTTATACGTTCTGTTTCCATATTCTAAAGTATCTGGCACAGGGTACATTTCAGATGCATTGATGACATGTCTGGATGTGTCTGTTATAAACAGAAAGAAAGGATTTCTTTATTTTTTTAAACAGACAGCTTGAACATAGCATAACAGCTCCTAAAAAATCAGAACTATCCTTAAAAACAAATCTAAAAATTGCAAACTCTTTGGTTTCAGAAAGGCACTTAGAACTTTAAAAAGAAAAAGATGATGGCTACTAGAACAGTATCTGAAATTCCACCACAGCACAAAACTCATCACAGGAGTGAAAGAGCTTAATGTATAACAAAAAAAAGAAAACCTGGATGGAGTTAGTTCCACTGACTGGATCTTTGAAGGTCAGTAAGAAATCACCTGGGACCTGGGCATACCCCAAATGTCCAACAGCAGTGGGCTGCGGAGTGCCCTTACCCCAGATACCTTGCATGTAGTTTAGATTACCTCTTTTCTGACCCATTATTTTTAATAATTTCCAAGATCAGTTTACAGCACAATGTCTGGCTTCACAAATAATTGTATTGGCACAACTCAGGGGATGGCAAACTGTGGCTCACGGTAGAAGGAAGTGCTTGGGAGCTTCTTGAGCTCACCTTTACTATCCATGAGCCAACGCAGAGAAGATCACAGTACTGGCACTTAAAGAGAAATCCTCTGCGCACGGAGACTTAAATCTCTTTTTGATGATAAACTAACAGAGCAATGTCCAAAAAAATGAAAGGAAGAAGCAGACTTTTTAGATTTAAGAAATAAAGAGAGAGTCCCCCATAAGAAAAAAATCAGGAGACAGAGACCATCTTCACCCCAGCAGAGTCTGTGATGCTGCCGTGCTCGCTTTTCTACAGGATGCAAATGCCTTTGCTAATGTGTATGAATGCCCACAGTATGCTTCAAACAAGACTACTAAAATAAAGCAATGCCTCAGTTTTAATCCCGTTTGTCTGTCTGGATTAGTTACTTCTGTCTGTAAAACTTCTCTGTGATTACAAAATGAAGTGGTTGCTTTGCTATGAGGTGACGTGTTTTTAGACTTGGTTCCCTTTATGACTAAGAGAGGAGGAGTGTTAACAAGCATCTTAAAATAGTAAATTAATTTATTATTTGTCATCCACAAATCATTTAAAATTAGACATTTCTAAGCAAGAAAAAGTTCTGCTCTTGAGCTAACTGAAGCACTCTATTTTATTCCAGCTTTCAGTGTGTGTCACTGGTTAAAAAAAGAAAAGGCAGGAAATGCAATAAAATGCTGACACAACCCTAACTCAGGCATCACTAAGAGATCAGAGCCCAGTTCAGATCTCCTGCTGATTTACTTCATTTTAGTCTCCTACAGAAAATAATGCAAAAAAAGGGGAGACAGGATGCGGACAGGATGGCAGAAGCAAAGCACCAGCTCATCTTTCCAGGAATTGACACAGTTGTTTGGACGTTTGAGGAAATTTAGCAGTTCACCATTGCCAGCAAGGGGCCGTCTCGCTTCTCCCTTCCTTGCTTCTCCGCTCTTCCAGCTGCATATTCGCATGCACAGGTCTGGTGTTTGCCTGACCCTGCACTGAGCTGATGCAGCCTGGAAAAGCTGCACAAAGTGACATCAACTGGGGGCGAGGGGGAAGGGAAAAAAAAAAGAGACAGGAAAATTTTCTGCTGAATTAGCAAGCGGAACTGCCTGATGGTTTGGGAGAGCGCCACGGGTGTCACACAGGGGAGGCAGGACTGGTCCCTTCACCCCCAGGAGCACTCTGCTGCGTGTGGGGCAGGCGGGCAGCACTGAGCCCGGGGCACAGCGTGTCCCCCCCATCCCCACTGCGCTTCGGCCGGGGCCCATGGGCCATGCTCACATTCACCCGGCTGGGAAATGTGGGGAGGGTGCTGAGCACCCAGTGCAGCCCCAATCCCCGCCAGGCGCCCTGCAGCCTGGCCGCCCTAAAGCAACCGTTTTCCTTCCTGCCTTTTAGAGCCTTTTCCATCTGTCTGAAGCAGCAGCAAGGGGTTAAAATACTAACGTTCAGGAGGTAAACGAAACAAAACAGCAGGAAAATGCATTTATTTATTTTTCTTACACTGTGTGCACAATTACTCCAGCACTCCCTGCAACTGTAGTTCATAATAAATGATGTCAAATACAGCTATGGTTTGCTAGAGCCACATGTGAACACTGCCCAAAGCTTGTACTTGTTTATTCTACTTCTCGACTCACCCTCCCTCACCTCCTGAGAATTGTCTCTTTAGACCCAGGGCTTAACTAAGAGGTGATATATAAAGTTGAGCCATATGAAACCACCCCCGCAGTAAGTACAGCACCCAAGGACACTCCTTACAGGCTCAGATTACAGCCCTCCCTTGGCTTTAGGATTAATAATTTGCTGCTGGTCTATTTTGGTAACATGCTCTGGCAGCTTCCCGCTGGCAGAGCTGCAGCAGCCCCTGGGACAGGGCTCCAAAGCTGCCCGAGCACCCTGGGGATGCCAGCAGCTCCCAGTCCCAGAGGCAACGCCGCAATGTGGCTTGAGGAAACCAAACACCACATGTTCCCCGCAAAAGCTCTGTGCTTCTGGCAGGTGAGCATCATGGTCACAGAATTAGAGAAGCGTGAAAAGAAAAGCCTAACTCTATTTGATCGGCCAATTGGTTGGCACTGCTCACAGAAACACATTTTCTAGAGCCTAGTCTGATCTAATAGGGCAAGTCCCACCCCGCCATCATATTTTCATCAAAATTACCCTCAGTTTTGCCTTTTGTCATTTCATGCTGTTACTCTGCTTGCCGCGGCAAAAAACATGAAATTTCATCTCTATTCCTGAATCTAAGATATGCAACAGAAAGCTCAAAGTTAGGAAGAAAATGTAGTAACAAAATATTTTTTTAGAAATTACTTCTACATCACAGCTACTGAATATTAAATCGTGTAGAGCTAGTCTGTCTAAATCTCAAAGTAAACTATCTTAGAAATCTTTTATGTTCCTGGTTTTATAGACACCTATAACAAGCTGCTTCTAGAAGAAAATAAAGTAAGATGAATTCAATATATAGTAAGAAAAGAGAACAGAAGCAAAGCAAAACAAAACCTTACCCTGAGTCTTTTGGCAGATAAACCCATAATTTTTCTGACAGTTTTCCAAGTACCATTTTCCCGTAAAATAAAAATTAGGGTTATTTGATACCAATGTGCATAGTGGAAGTTGTTCTTGAATGTTTGCACTGTTATAACGCTGTCTCTGCAATCAACACAGAACCTTATATTAATTTAAAAAGACACTGTGTAAAAGCAATGCGTAATTATTACATTAAATTTAGAAGAATAATTATCTGAAAGTCACTATTATAAATATTTAGGTAGAACAATGAACATTCCCATAAATACAATTTGAAACAATAACCTCATAATAAAAAAAGTCACAAGCTTTCACTGAACAAACTAAAATGCTAAGCCCAATACGGACTAACGTGGTGTAAAACAATATATTAAAATATGAAATTCATTATCTTATTCCTAAACTTTGCTCAGACCCAGCATATGATACTGTGTAATTCAAACTTTGGTGCTTAAAAGCAATTGCAAGAGAATGTGACTATAGCCACAAATTACGTAGATAATTGTCTCAATAGTGCCTTTTTTTCTACCTCTAGTTATGCCCATAAATCTGTGCCCACAGTTGTTTGAAGTTGCACAAATTAAGAGAAGATTAAGTTGCTGTAACAAGTTAGGCCTTGTCTTTGTGGCAGTCACAAGTTTTATAGATAAACCAACTTCTCACTGTCCTTAAACCCCCTGGAAATACTCACATCCACTACTTCAACTGGAGACCAGTTGGAATATATCGAAGGTTTTTCATTCACCCATTTTTCGTAATCACCACTATCCAAACCTATCCAAACGCTAGTTTTCTGTCCAAACAGATTCATTGTTATGAAAGCTGGAAAATGAAACAGGAATAAAATATAAATAACTGGTAACCATTTAGGGATAGATGTAGTCTCTTCCAACACACTAAAGCACTGAAAAAATTAATTACTAATCAATGACATTACACAGCTACCAGAAAGTAAGAACATGAGCGGCATTTCAGTATCATCTAACTATAAATTCAGTTAAATTGATTAACTTCAGTTGGGTTAGAATCTAGTCCATTAACTAGTAAGTCTTCCAGAAATGTTCATAGCAGCTTGAACAACTTAAGTATTAGTTCAGGGTACTGTCCCACTGAAAAAGTTTTTCTCAGTTTTAGTTGAAAATAAGATTTCTCAACTAAAGATAGCCAGTGAGATTCCTCCCACCTCCAAATAAGTGGTTTTACAAATGTAAGAAATTCACTCACAGGTTTTTATGAATAGGGATTAAATATATTTCCAAATGTGCTGGCATTTCTCTGACAGTTCTAGCTTAGCACTATGCTTATGTGCTATACTATAGACCAGATTTTAAGTATTATTAAAGGATAAAAATGAGATTGCTTTTACAACAGTGTGATGCTGCATTCATAAGATACAGAAATTTTACATAGCAAATTTTTAAATGGGTATTCCTTTTTTTTTTTTTTTTTTGTATTTCTAATGCACGGTAGTGAGCACAAAATAAATTATAATTACTCTTCAAAATGTACCTGTCATATAGCTCAGTGGATATTTGAATCTTTACATTTTGGGAAACTGGGAAAGAGAAACACTCATTTGTTTAAAGCAGTGGAACCCCGAGTAGGATCTGAGCGATCTTTTTTTCCTAAATCTGTGTCCAAGATGAAACTTTACTACAGCATCCTAATGAAGATGAAATTTTATTTATTTAACAATATTTTCAGTACTCTACCTTGTTCTAGTTCATCTTCAAGGGAAGCGAGTGACCCATCATAGCTACTGCAGAACTCCTGCGCAGAGTACCAGCTTCTCAGATGCTCTGGATCCTTCGGAATTTGTATCAAAAAGCACTGTTTTTTTTTTTTTTTTAAAAAAAAAAAAAAAAAAAGGCTTGTTTTGTCTTTTCTCCAGTTTATAGCCTATCAATCACCAAGAGTGATCACTAAAACATTTCACACGCTGTTACTGAAAACTAAATATTTCATTAGTTTCTGTCTGCAATGGACCTCTCCAACATGGTTGGTACCAGTTTTCAGCTGCAATCAGGCTTGGATTCGAATCAGTTGTTTAAAGGCAAACACAATCTGGGTTAAATTTATCCTTGTAGTCACTGCAGTTTAGCACTGGGATAAATCCAGCCACCTCAATGCATGTTGCTATTACAGAACGTATGTATTTAAACGAAGCCTGATGAAATAATTGCCTTTTGACCTTCGGCTGAAACTAGACTTTGGTTTATAATTATCTTTGATGAACCCTATTTGAAACAGCATCATTTGGAGAATGACAGCAGTTAGGGACCATTTAGTACAACTAGGGGTCAGAGATCTGTTTTGAGACCATACAAGACTCTTGGAATTGTCATAAGTGGAAAAGAGAGGATGGAACAGGCTTTTTTACAGCAAAAGCAAAAATACACTTAGATAGCTTTTGCATATATGAGTATTCATTTCCTTCAACTAAAGTAAAATTTTTGACACCTTATTAAGACAACTTCTGTGTGCAAAGCTACTTAATAGCTGTAAACCTTTGTATCACTGTCAGTAGTTATAAACCTAAGGGCCCTGCTTTCAAAAAGGAAGAAAATCTTCAAACGTTGAATAATCCTTAAGAAGTCCAATTTCTGTCATAAATATGGAAGGCATTTTGAATAATCAAACAGCACAAAAAAATGTCTTACTTTGAATCCAAAGTGCAACCAGCCTTTGGGACACATTCCTTGTTGGTTCTGGTCTTTTGGAATCTCCTTCTCTATTTTCCATGCAAGTTTACGTTTACAAATACAGGGAAGAGAGACAGTACAGTTTTCATCACCCCAGAGTCCTGTGTGAAAAGAAAAATCACAGTTCAATATTGGCTTGAGAATTGGAAAAAGTTTTTTTCTTAGCTAGCTTAGATATTGTTAAGAAGGGTACCCCTTAGCGGTTGAGTAAGATGAGATTCCACACCATTTGGACATATTGCATTACAGTGGGTTTGATGGTCCATGGGGCTCATACTTTTGTTCCCAGTTCGATTTTATTAAGTTAAACCAATTCCTCTACACTGAGTCACATAACATATGCCTATATCATCATGTATGTAAAAAAATATTAGTTATGCAAAAAAAAAGGAAGGTATAGAAATTATGCTTTCCAGATAAAATAGTTTGACTTCCTTACATTGAAAATTTTTGGCAAGATCCAGGTACTGACATAAAACACTGACCTGCCTAGGAGGAAAGTACATTTTTCAGTGGAACACTATGCACTCAACAAGTTGTTGACCAGCTCCCATCTGCTGGCCAGCTGAGGGGGGAGGGTGGGCGTCTCTTCCTTTTATCCGATACTAACTATAGCAACACCAAACTTGAGCACTCGAAAGCCATGAATCGAAACCCCGAGATTACGTGTGGAAAAAAAGGTTTTACATTTTATCAGTTTTGCCTTTTGAGGCTGAGATTACAAGAGTGCAACTGGATTAATTTTTGTCAGCCCTTCTCACAAATACAAAGCTGAATATTTTTTCTTTCTGTGGAACCTGACAGTTTACTATGACTTGCAGATCTTCAGAGAACAGAGACTGTGAGATGACAGAAATCACTGGAAGCAGCAGCACTGTCGTTTTTTTTTATTACTGTAGCAAAATATAGAGCTCTGTGATGATGTAAAGGCTAGCACCAAAACCATGGTACCCAAAAATCCCTCAACAGATTGGCTATGGGATCAAAAATAAGCTAGAAGTCTGAGTATTTAAAGTTGTGTGCTGACAGGAAAACAGTTTATAAATGTAGGAAAAACTATTGCTCGTCCATCTGGCTCATTTGGTTATGAGAAAACTGACTGTGAAAACCAGCAATGCGGTAACATTTTTGCTGTGCCACATAACCGATCCTTAAGTAAAACTAAAGATTCAGTATCACTGGAATGTTTATATTTTGACATTAGAGTACTGGAACTATTAAATCCTATAACCTAGTCTCTGCGCATATTCATGATATTTTAATATTCTTAACCACAAAAGCAGTTATGCAAATTATAACCATGTGACAGGACTATGTAATACAGGACCATGTAATATGGATTGCATTTCTTGAAAGCAATTAAAATATAACTTCTTTGGCCAACAACAGAATCAAGTCACAACTCCCGCAACAAAAGGAAAACTAAAATAAACCTGTTTGTGATGAAATGAAGCCACATCTTTTCCCTGGTTTCTGTGGATCTCTCTCCCTCCCTTCATTCCAGTTCTGATATGTTATTGGTGATTCATCTCTCCAGCTGCACAGAAATGTTAAAGAGTGTAGTTACACTTTTTCCTATCCTTACCTAAAAATACAGTCTTCATTAAAAGTGTTTCTAAGCAGATACAGGGCAGAAAGTACCCCTTTATTAACTAAACTTTGAAAAAAACCCCAGACAACCACAAGGTTAATATTCATGTATCTTTTATACCCCTTTAGAAGAAATACTGTAACATGGAGATAAATGAAGGGTAATATATTGTGAATGATATTTATATGAGAACTGAAGTTGTCTCTTGAATATCCCACTCAGTCATCTAACCATTTTAGCCCATCAGACTGAATGGCAGCCTGTAAACAGAGCAGCTGAAGCATAGGCACTCTTACCGAAATTCCTCGTGGAGGTTTTCTGTGTGCAATCCAATCCACCAGTGAACATCACTATTCGATAGCTATTAAAAAAAAAAAAATGTTTTGCCGTATGTTTAACTGTTGTTGCACTCCTTATTAAAGCATTAACAAACGCCTAAAATCAGGCTCTGTGTTCAGATGAATAGCATCTCCATTGGGTTCCAATGGGAAGAACAGGTGCTAAATCCTGCCCGTGTTAATTTATGTCACTTCAGTAAGGTTGTTCATGTAAGTAGAGCATGATTTAGCCCCCAGTTTCCACTGGATTGCTGATGTATCTTCTGTAAATTAGGAATTTATAATTTTAGGAATTTACAGGCTATCTGGCTCGAAAATGACTGCAGTCTTAGGCCAGAATTTGGTTTTCCCGAAGTCCTAAAAATAGACAATAGCAAATATTTCCTTTTAGCATGGAGGACCTGGTCCTTACTGTTTCCAAAATATTTTCTATGAACGTTTACTGACTTTGTGTGGCTCATACAAGAGATTCCTAGAGATTCTTTCCAGACTGATTGTTGTTCTCATGAAAGGGTCTAGACCTCCACTCCTAAAAGGCAAAGTATTATGGAAAAGTCACAGAAACAATGTAATTCAAACAGCCATTTCATTATTGCTGTGCTGACTTGATTCTGCCTTAAACTATGAATGGGCTTCACCTTCAGCGTTAGCCACTCAAGAGTCACAGTTTTGGGGGCTTTGGGCAAGAGCCAACAACAAGAACAAAGTTGTGAATGTGCAGGACACTGGAAAAGCCACCCTGACTCTGAGAAGCATTTTATTTTTTTCCCAGAAAGAACTGAAGTGCAGCCTGTGTTGTGGCAGCCACACTGTCCTTGGAGTTATAGTTAGGATTTCACTAGCTTACAGCTTATATAGCAATAGCAAATGAAGCAAATAGACATTTCTGACAAAGAGGAGACTCAGGAATGCTGTCTGATTTGGTATTGCCTAGCCCCCGAGTTTAGTTTTCTAATCACAGCACTCAGCCTACACATTACAGTTTTTAAAGAAATAGTGAAAAATGTGATTTCAAATTCCACGCTAAGAAATTTTGACCAAGTTTTCTAATGACACGTGCAAAGTCTATTCAGACTGCTGAGTATTATTTTAGTGATTGCCATCCTTACTCCTGCTTCCACAGGAAACTGGTTACAATCACTTAGGGACACACCTGATTATACTGGGAAGCTTAGCCAAAGGCAGCAGGATTTAAAATAGCCACATATGTTATATTCTGAGACAAAACTTCAAGGAAGTTAACCTGATTTCCAAGGCCAAGGGAGTAAACTTGGCTTTTTCACCACAGAATGCTCACAAACTGCTCTAGTGCCCACTAATTCTAACGATAAAACTGCTTTTAAAAGATCTCTTGTAAGCAAACGTGACTTTAAAGAAGCATTGTGATTAGACATTTTCAGTGCTCTTAAGTTGGAAAAAGACATCTTTTTTAAAGTTATGCAACTTTTTAAGTCATACACATTCAGTCTTAGGTAAGGCAGTAATTACATCGCAACACAATCTCCGGTAGATGTGGAAGAAGCCAGCCTAGCCAGTTATGTTGCTCTTTTATTATAAGCGATTTCTGCCATGAACTGTTGGTTTAAATCCAGTTCATCATGTTCTGGTACAAAATTACTTACATAGCAGATAAAAATGATGAGTAATTCCTTGGAAACTTAAAAACCCCATCTTAATACAACACAATTCTACTTAGGCTTTCTATTACAAGTTAAAAGCAGAGAAGACTGTACACAATGTAAGCAAAACTAAGCTAGTGTCGGTTGAGAGCTTTTCTACTCAGCACTAGTTGTTCTTTTAAAGATTACGCTATGATATCCCTTTATATTACAGCCATAGAATTTTGCCCTCAGTAAGGCAGACAGATTATTCTTACTCTTTTTGTTTGTTTTTTTTGTATTTTACTTATTTCACTTTTACTGAGAATTCATCTGCTTCTGCAGCTATTTCTCAGTTTCAAATCTGTTTGTTACATCAGAGTGGTTCCACAGAAATTCTGGTTTCATCCACAGGAGGGAATTTAGAGGCAGATGTCTTTTTTCCCATATAAATATCCATAGTCACAAAGGGGTTTAATTCAGGAGATATCATACAAATGTGCGGACACATGGGAACGCTGCCCAAGCTGGCGTACACAGAGGAAAAGGTAATCTATTTTGCAAGGTCATAAGCACCCACCTGTATGGTTTAGAGCTCTAAATTTAATTAAGGTGCAGAGAAATTGGTAATTCTTCATTCTTGGCCAGCTCTCCCTAAGAGTAACCTTTCAAATCATCACATTGAAGATTTAAACTATGAACACTGTTTCAAACATCTGGACTTAGTGCCCACCTCATGCTAATATACCCACTGAAATGTCCCTCGGTAGTGCTACCTGAAAAGCAGCTGCAAGTTACTGAATGGGAACAGAGCGTAATTGCAAAACTGTGTGGGATCAGGAGACATCCCGGTGGATGCAGAACCCCTGTGTGGACGCCTGAGGAACCATGACGGGTCCCCTTGGTCATGGACGGGTGGGGGAAGAAGAAACAGAGAAGGATGTAGACCACATGTGAAACTAACCTTTCTCTTTACCCCTAGTTACTTTCATAACTTTGGGATAGGAAACTGGTTTTTGCTCCACTTGGATCTTTTGAGGCAGACTGACCGACCTGCTCATTAGCAGAGATGATTCTGCAGATTGTGAAATGTTACCGAGTTCTTTAGCTAAATAGGGCTTCAGGGAGGGATGTGGGAAATGAAGACAGCAAGAGAATTATTTCTAAAGTAAAATGTCTTTTGGATTCTAGCTGGAGCAACAGGCAGCCAGATATTCCAAAAGATGCAGCAGGAAATAGCCAGTTACTGCCTGAGGGTTTATTTTTTCAAAGGGGTAGTTTTTGTTACCTTCTTAATTTTATTTTGAATAAAGGCTTGTTCACCAGCAGAATTTATTGTTGCCGTTCCACTGCGAAGCCAGCCACAGACAAACTCATAAGTTTCCCAGTCCGCAGGACTGACATGGAAAAGATATTCCGCTCCTTGATAATATGACCATGGCAGTTCTAGAAAACAAGCAAAAGAGTCAGTGGTGTGCAGGGGTAAAAACTCATTTCAAGTCTCATTCTTTGTGACCCCCGTGGCCTGCCTTCAGCCACGTGTCAGAGGACAAATATGCCACAACTAAAAGCAGAACCATATTTAACGTATCAATTTATGAAAAAAAAAAAAAAAAACACTATGAGTGAATTTTTTTTTAATATTCTATCCTGTGATACTGCAGTAACATTAAGAGAGTTGCCCAGCCTTTGCAAAAAGGCAGTTTTAATGTGATAGAGAGGTTATCAAACTCCTGTGCTTAGTACTGGGAACATTCCTTTAACTCACCGAAGTAGTATCTGATGTTTCAGTGTTCCTAAACAAAAGAGTGGCAGATTTTGATCTGCAGCAACAAGTTCCTACAGAGTTCCTAAATGTAAATTTTTAACTCAGAACATTTTAGTTATTTTATTTTTACCAATGGCTTAAATTGTATTTCCAAGTTACAATGCTTCAAGATGTGAAAAAAGAAAATGTCTTCATACCAGCTATGTACCAATTCGGATTCTTTGGTTTAACACCTGCAAAAATACATAAATAAATTAAAACATTGCTGATTAAGAATGAAAAGAGGCATTTCACTGACATTGCTTTCTCCACACGGTAAGGATTTAATCAAAATCATAAAGAATATTGCTATTCTCATTCAGGGTCAAAAAAAGGAGTTAAACAGGGAATAAAAGAAAATAATTGCCACACTTACTAAACAACATTTTTAGTAACCTTTATAAATAAGAGCTTTGATTAACTCCTGCTAACTAACTGCTAAAACTGCACATATTAGAGCTGTTAACTGGCCAGCAAACCCTAGTGGCCACATACAGCTTTGCCATGATTTCATGCAGAAGACCGATGAGGAGAACTCCAGATGTGGCTAAAAAGGCCTTTAGGTATTTTTTTTCCTTGTCTTTCCTGAATTGCAAGTAATGGGTATAATAGACCATGTTAATTAACATTTCACCTTTTGGTATTTTGCATATCCATTCACGCTTTTCATTGCAGTGTGCTGGAAAGACTGTGCTATTTACTTTGAACACACCACAGCTTCTTGAGTCATCTTCAATATACTTGCTCTCCAAAAACGAAGATACAACCTGAAAACAGCACATTCATTATCTTTCACCGAAAATCCGAGATGAAGCATTTCAAAATCTCATTATGGAGAAAAAGGAAGGATTTGGAGATGTGTGTATAGTAAGATCATAAGCAACAACTAAAGGACCATCTAAATTATGGCGGCAAAATCCGAAAAACAGGGTCCATAATCATGTTCTCTCGAGGTCCTGTTTAACTTTCCCATCTTGTATCGGACTCCTTCTTCATAAAAATAATTGAATAGCTATGAAACCTAACAATTTTTTGACGCGATTAGCAGTAGTTGCCCTCCTCTACCAGCCTTTGCTTTGTTTCAACACGTTGTATGACTGAACTTTGAACTCGCATCCTGAAATGACTTAACGATGGCAGGGCTGGCACCTTTCTTCAAAGCTGAAAACCAATTACAGTTTAAAAACTGACCCTTCTTCAGTTGTTTGATGTTTAAATCCCAGGCACTAACCATTAGTGTGGCATAAGGCACCAGCATCTTCAAGGATGCAAAATCAAAAGCGATATTAAAAAAGGAAAGACTTGGCTCTGAATGCAGGCATGAACCTAACAGTCACAGAACAAATAAAGCATGTAAGCATAGCTCTAAGGCTTTCCAGTCTGTGTGCATGTGTATATATATATATGTTTATATATATATATATATATATATATGTTTTTATATATATATATATATATATATATATATATACAGGCACACACACACATATATGTGTTCACTCTGCATATGCCTGGTCCTGGGCTGAATGCAACGTGCTTTGCAGGAAAGCACACATCTGCAAAACTTTATAATCCTAGCAAATTCCTTCTGCAGTTGCACAGCCCTTTTGCACAGGCTGCTATTTTAATAGTAGTGTACTATTAATCCTGTTGTAACAATTACTTTAAGTGAAGTATGTGGACGTGAAAAGCAAAGAGTTTTCTTGGCCAACGTTTGCTCACGAGGCTTATTTTTTTGAACTTATGCTCAGATAGGACTTGAAAGGTACTGAAATATATAGTATACAGATAGTTACAGGTGTTCCGTCAGACCACTGCCATGTCCCTCCAGAAAGCGGGTTTCTTTTATTAAATCCAATCCAGAACTGTCTTTCTTCTGTCCTGTGATGGAAACAAAGAAAATAACATTTGTCACTTTTTCCTTAGCTATTTCAGAAATTATTTTATAAATAGCACAAATACCCATATTCATTTCTTCTTGAATTCAATACATCATTCTGTAATACATTTCTTAACTTTTTAGTATCTGTGAAGTAAACTCTGGTTTTCCTACTAAAATGTTAAATTATATTTTTAAAGATGAAAACGTTTAAAATAGGATTAAAATTGCCAAACCTCCATTTCAACGCGGAATGTTAACTCACAAGAATATCACCTTGACGTTAACAGTTGCTCGACATCTACTACAAAGATCATCTTCAAAAAGAATCACATTACAGTGTTGCTAATACACTTCTTTTCACCCGTTTCTAAGTTCATGTTAGAGACTTCTTCGGCCACTAATATGGAGGATGGAAGAACCTAAATTGTACATTATTTTTACATATTAGTATGCTTAAGATAAATCTTGTTGGTGTAAAAAAAATATATTTACCTATCAAAAATTGTATATAATAGATTGTTTAAAAATGTCTCTTCATAGACATGGCTAAAACTAGCAAGATGTGCTCCAAAATCTTGGCATAATGCTTCTGCTTCATGCCATGTTCTTCTCATCAGAACTTTTTCATTGTGAAATATCTGCAATAAAATAAACGCTGTCATAAATGTAGTGGATTTTGGAGAGCAGTTGTTTCAGAAACTCATAAAAATCAAATATTATTCACAGTTTTTCCTACAGTAAAGCCATGTATATTCCAAGTACAGTTCTTATTCTTAAGAGTTTCACTCACTTTAAAATGCAGTGAAGAGTGGTAATGATTAATTTTTGTTTGTTGAGTGAAAGAAATAATGCTTTATCAAAAATACTTTAGGAACAGTGTATCCCTAAGCTGATGTAGAATCAGAAAAATTCTGATTAAGTTTGTCACGTACCTTGTAGCAGTTGAGCAGATTAGCTTCTGACTCCCATCCAAAAGAGCAGGAACTCAAATGTTTTTGAAAAGTAAGTTCAGGTTCTTCGTAAGAATTGATTTTTTGCTTGCACAATGACATTGCTTTGAAGTTCTTACAGCTCTTCACCTCCCAGTAACCAATGGGGTGCTGCCCTCGCATAGCCACACATCCTCCAGAATGACCTAGACATGGGAATAAGTGTTGAGTATCAGAATAAAGCACTTGAATTTTGCGAATTTTTGGTGAAGTGACTGTTTTATTGGTATCAGGTTCTGGATAAAACTTCGATGAACTTACAAACGTAGCAAATTCTCTGGTCAGCGACCAGTTTATAAGCCTGTCTTGGCTGACCTGAGCTTGTAAAATGAACCATGACGAAGGGTTCCTCTCACAACATGCAGGAGATGAAATGCAATTTCAAACAATATTTTTGCAAACTGCAGTAGTAAAGCAATAAATGTAAAGAGTCCAAAACTGAGAAGCAATGAGTGAAAAGAAGTGTCTTTATTATTATGTCTCTATTCTCAGGTACTGCTAAAAGGTTTACGTTTCAAAGGTTGAACAACTATTTCATTTTTTCCTTTTTTGTTTTCTTGAAATGTTTTCCTTTGGATTATTATAAAACAAACAAAATCAAACAAGCAAACCAAGTATCAGCAAACTAAAGGGGAAGAAGGCGGCGATACTTCCATGCAGTGCTCTTATTGACAGAAATGTATCTAAGGCAATCTCTGCCCTCTTTTTTTCACATAAAATGCAAATTACAAACTGTGACTATTACTAAATAAAATTCATGACTTCTCTGGGACCTTTTGCTGGGAGTCTCAGGATGGCCTCCTTGAAAAGGCCATAAAGAAATGTATGAAACCCATCTCACAGAAAAATTTCAGAGATTAGCTGTGCTTGCAAGGAAAGCGCGGCTGTTAATTTCCCCCCTGCCAGACCGGAGGAAGGGAAGGGCGATGCCCAGCACCCTGCCACAACCAGGGAGCCCACAATCACAGCACCCGGGCGGAAAGCGGGGAAGGAAGCTCCAGCTTCTCCACAACTACCAACTCATCTAACTCAATCCATGGTAGGAAGTTACAGAGTCAACGGAAAACGTAAGCTTATCTCTCTGCTCTCTTGACTGGGAAGGCAGGAAAGGACCAGGACGCTTCAGTCACTGCTAAGCCACCGGTGGCAGGGGAAGAGAGTGCACTGCCCCCCTCCAAGCCATTTCTTTTTTTATTGGCGTGTTACTCACGTGGCTGGTACTTGTTCCAGTTTGTGTAGCTTACAGAGCGGTTCTTTCCCGCTGTACTTAGCCAAAAGTATTCTCCTGTGTTGTTAAGGTCTTGCAATCCTATCCAGAAATAAGTTCTCTCAGATTTTACCATCCTACGGATCATGCTGTTGATAAAAGCTTGTTCAAACCTTAATAAAATAATCAAGATAAAAAGTTTATTGGAATAAAATAGGTCAATTGGTGTTTCAGTGAATAGCTCTCATGAAATGACTTAAATTATGCGAGAAGAGAAAAACATACAAGAGGTACTTAATTTTCTTTATCAAATGCTGTGGGGAACTTCAGGCACAAGTCTGCAGCATAAACCACAAATTTTCCCTATTTTTTTTCAGCATTTGGGCACACAGAAGAAACAGTAGATTAAGATCTTATAAGCTCAATGCTTGAACTACAAGATGTAAAGACAGAATATATTAACGATGCACAAATAAAAATAAGAAACTCCTTGTATGAAGGAGAAAAGATAGCGGGGTCTGAAAAAGCTACATAAGAAAGAGAAAAAGCTCTGCACAGAAGTATCCTGTTGGAACCGGACACACAAACTAGCGCTAAGAAACCAGAGCTGAAGGACTCAAAGCACTAGCTGCTCTGACTACAGAAGGAATCACTTTTGCCTTCTTTAATTTCTTCATTAAAGTTATGTGAGAGATTTACACCTTTTTGCAAGTAATAATTGTTGCACATAGTAACCCATTTGTCACTTAAACGTAATTTATTCCGATATAATTGGTAAGGCATTATACAAAAATGCTTCAGTTTATAAGCACATTTAATCAGCTTCCTATGAAAATACATACAGAAAAGTAAATTCCCAGTTTGATAAGGACTTATACGACTTCTTGGTTTCACACACTGTGAAAAGAATGGCTAAATACCATAAGGATGACATTAATGTAAAAAAAAGGAATGTATCTGTAACACTGAGAGTGACGGAGAACTTTTATTTCATTTTCACCTCCTCTGCATGTTCTCTTTTTATATGAGCTCTCCTTCCTCTATAATCTACTTTTTAATGAATATTTTAGAATCAGTACACGGAAAAGTTTTTGCATTTTTTACACTAGAACAACAAACCTCAGCAGTAATTAAAAAAAAAAAAAAAAAGCTAAACTAACAACTAGCTTCCTTTGCCACTCCAACATCGGAACTGGGAACTAACATAATAACAGGGATGGCTACACCCAGCAAAAATCAAATAAAAAGAAATAAGCAGAAAACGACAGAAGACATGCTTCCAGTGATGTGCAGCGTGCTCTCAGCTCCCTATGATGTCTGAGCTGCAAATGCTCAGCTGCAAGCATTTGTCCTTTACCCTCCCCGTAAGGATTACTGCCGTACTGCAGTCCAGCGCTGTATGCATTGTGCACAATCCTGAAACCATCTGGCAGGTCCAATTCCCATCGATGTAAATCCTTGTGTGGGGTAGCCTCTGCTTTCCTAAAATTTCTAGCTATCATTCATCTGATTGCTGGTGGTTACAGTACTTCCCGTCCTAAAGGGAGGGGAGGGTTTTGTTTACAATAAATACGTGGATATTAAAGTATGTATGTAATATATCTATCAGCATGTCACAAACTTTAATGGGAATCCAACACATAGGGCAAATCACAAAGAGATCAGAGAAAACCCAAGCATCTGTACATTTGCAGAGGAGAAAGCCTTTGCTGAAGCTGGAATGCAGGTAAACAGGAACAAAGCAAGGGAAGACAGACCTCAGATGCTTTCAAACATTTACTCTCTCTCCCTGTTTGCTAAGAACTCAAGCAAAATGCATACATAAATAGAAACATTTATAAAACATTAATTGATTTGGATTAAAATTTGAAATATTTTGATTATAAAAATTAAATGTATTTTCATTTTTCAGTATAGTTTCCAAGTACGCTAATAAAGTTTCTTAAAGATGTTACATACCTCTGTAGAAAGCATTTTGTTTAGATTCCTGCATGCTCACGTGTGTGCACGTTGCTGCAAGTGTTCATTAGCCTAACAATTGTTTTTTACTACATTTATTTTCAATCAAAAAATAAAGCAAAGCACACCTTTGATTTTAGCCAATGTTAGTAATTATGCTCGCCTCTCACGCAAATACTATTTCATAATGGTAATATCTTTTGCCATGCAACACTTTCTAAAGTTAGAATAGCTCGTTAGAGGTATCTTCACACTGTCTAATAGGATTAACTACCTGTTTTTTACTGATACAAGTGCAGATGGGCAGAAATAACCACTGGAAGCATGTTCAAAACTTCGAGGGGTACTGTCGATTTTGTAACAATATCCACCATGTCTTTCCCATCCCTTAAAAGAAATGAACATTATTTTATAGATTATTAATTATTATATTGTTAAAAACTTGATCCCCTTTTGTACTTTCTGTCTGATCATCATTGATGTCCTTATAGCCCTTTTCCTTTCTACCGTGGTTCAAGAGTAGTTACCCTCAAGGTGACTGAAGAAATGGGTAAATTTAACAAAAGTTTAAAGTTTAAATCCTTAAATTGTGCAAAAACTGGCTTAACACACACACACACACACACACACACAAACATCTTTCATGGGTAGGACAAAAACGTGGGCAACAGTTAAAAGCACGCTCCCCGTGTACTACTTCTGTTTCAATTTTATACTTTGAATATTGTGTTACTGACAGAGTTTTGGGGAGGCATGCCAGGCCCCTGAGACAGCCATCTCCTTGGCACGAAGCATGTAGTAGCACTTGTTGGTTTCCACCTGTGGTAACTCATCGCTGGTATCTAATACCTGAAGTGCAGGGTAAACACTGCCATGTCAGATTTGTTAAGCTGTTATAAAAAAGGATTACAGCTGCCCTTTGTCTTCAACTGTAAACAGAAATATTTATTCCAGAAATTGCTGGCCTTTCATACAGCAATGCACTCTAGTTATTTACCTTTTCTCAGCTCCCTTTCTCATTTTCAAATAGCAATTCCAAATAGAAAAAAAATTAAATTAACAATCATCCTACTCCAATAATGCAGAATTAAAATAACACGTTTTCATGGTTTATCAGATGAGCCAGAACACTGAGTCAGTCATCAGCCTGCCTCATTTCTTATTATTATTAATCTTTTATTTCTTATTATTCATCTCTGTGCATCCAGAAGACGCTACCAGGACTGGTGTGAATTCTGCCCGTGTGAGTTCACGCAGTGTACCTGCCTGGTCATCCTGCCTGAGTGTTTTAAATAATTAAGAGACTAAAGAGATAATAAACCATCTCTGTCTAAACTTGAAGCCACACACAGACAGGAGAACCAGCCGATCTCGCTTTGCCTCTTCCACGAGGGAGGTGCTGCTGCAGGGGAGCTCACAAAGCAGCACAACAGGGAGCAAGCACAGCACCCAGGTGAGCACCATCAAACACTGCTTGATGGCAATGTTAACAGCAAAAGGAGAAAAAAAGGGGAAATGGGTAAGTTCTTTTTCTGTTATCCATCCTCAGGTACAATAAAATGCACAAGAAGATGCTGCAGACCTATTCAGGATAGCAATCAAACACTATATATATCCTTCAGCCCTGCTGAATCTGGGGAGGCAAATTTCAGCTGCTAGTTAGGAGTGTGTTTGCTGTCAGGGTAGCTGACAGCTCTGCTGCCCTTTCATTACCCTTCAGGGCTTGGAAGACGGCTGGGCACGGCCCTTCGTATGGCATGAAAGCATAGAAGCAAAAGAGCTGTAGTATCAACTTCCATGGTTTCACCCAAGCACAACATGTATGCATTGCTCAGACACTCGCTTTACAAACAAAAATAAACTGGGTGGAGGCTCTTCCCTATCTCCGTATCAACGAGCTGGGACTTCCCCGCGGGAAAAGCCACGGAGGGCTCTGCGGCGCCCGGGGACGCAGCGGGCTCTCGGCAGTCCCGCGGGGGACACAGCAACACCGCTTTCACTTTGATGGGCGCTGAAACTCGGGGGAGTGGGGGCTGGAAGAGGGCTAAGTATTGACCAAGAAACCCTCTACAGGGACGCAGGTAAGAAATAGCAAATGTCTAGTTTCCTTTGGCTGGAATTCTTGAGCGATAGATGCACTGGTTTGAATGAAGCAAACACAATCATCCTAACCTCTCGGAAATTTTAATCTGGAGCAAATGGCATTGCATAACCTTCCTCTTAAAGCTTTCTTGGTGCCTACAGACTGGATAAAGTAATTTGACACTGATCTTTACTTAAAAAAAAAAAACAAAATTGTGGAGTAACTGGAGGTCAGTAAGCTTGCACTGAGGGCAAGCACAGATTGAGAAATTCCAAACTTAAAAGGCTGAGTAATTGGTCAATAAAATGGCATTCTGTACAGAAAAATATGAAGTGATGCACATGGGGACCTCCCCTGCACCCCCCAGTCATTTCATGTATGAAGTGAGGGACAGCTATCTCGCTCCCACCATGCAGGAACGAGATTTGGGGTTTATGACAGTTAAGTTCCATGAAACATCAGCTCAATCAAAAAGTCAAATTGAACCTTAAGAACTGTGAGGAGAGAAAGGACACAGAAGGCTACTCTGTCCTTTTAAATTCACTTTTTGCCATTTTTTGGAGTTCTGATCCCCAATCTCAGAAAAAGATATTAGAAAAGAAGGGCATCAAGGATGATGAAATGTATGGAGCTGCTTCCACATAAGCAGTAACTGAGCAGGCTGGGACTCTTCAGCCTGGAAAAAGGAGATGCCTTAGGGAGGGTATGACACAGATCTACAAAATGGTGAGTGCCATCCAGGTGGGCGACTACTTCAGTACAAG
Organism: Platalea leucorodia; assembly: GCF_965183815.1. Lineage (NCBI taxonomy): Eukaryota > Metazoa > Chordata > Aves > Pelecaniformes > Threskiornithidae > Platalea > Platalea leucorodia. The sequence continues at coordinate 83,853,657 of NC_138827.1, read as the reverse complement.
ACCTTGGGGACGACAAAGCTAAGCTAGCTGGAGGAAGGTTCAACATGGAAAGAAGGTGACATTTTTTCATTCAAAGGGTAGTAGATGTATAGATCTCCTCACTGAGTGATGTTGGAAATGCAAAGAGTTTGCATGAGTTCAAGGGGAAACTGGACAAGCACTTGGAGGGGATACCCAATGCGGGTTGTTAGACAGACAAACCTTAAAAGGCTCAGGAAATCCCCTGAATGGTTGTGGGTCAAGGGAAAACTGGGGGAAGCATTATCTGTATTTGCCCTGCCCTGCTCTTCCCCAAATATCACTTGCAGCCACCTGTGGGAGGCAGAACATGAGGCCGAATGGATCCTTATTCTGAGCAGCTGCCCTTTTGCTCTTTACGTGGTTTTGTAGCCTTAATAGCAATTCTCTTCTTAAAAGTACAGTTCTCTCCTGTTACAACAGCCATAAAGACAAATGCTTGATTTAGTACTGTCCTGCTATCTTTTGATGCACTAATTAAAGTGTAGAGGACCAGAGAAAGTCACCAGTACAAACAGAGTCAGTTCTGCACACAGAAACCTCCAACTCGATTATCAAGCAGCTGACAGCTCCACAACCTGTTTCAAAAGCTGGCTGAAAGAAAACATTTAAAACTGTTATTTCAGTGTGGGGAAAACTGCCCAGAGAATCTGACCTTTGCTATAAAATATTTATTCTCAGTAATAGCCTGCTGACTAGGAAAAAAGAATAGTTGACCTGCTAAGGGAAGAAAGTGCTTAGCACTTTTTATGTCTTAGGATGACAGAAATGTAGGAAAAAAAAGAGCTCAGGTTTCTGGTAACTTGATATGGACATAGTGCAAAAACTGCAATCAGCAGAACCACAGAAAATGTTAAAGGCTAGTTCATCTGATGCACAAGTCATAAAATCAACATGAGATGAAAGCTCAGTAATAACACATAAGACTATAAAGCTTTAGAAAAGCAAACAACTGTGCCCGAGGCCAAAGCTCCCTGAGAATCTACTAGCAATCCAACGTGAATGACAGTATGAGGTTAACGAAGCAAAAGATCAAATGTGAGAAACGCCAATAGATATTTTGTACCTTTAAGGTAAGTCAGCAACAGAAAAAGAGGGGAAAAAAGCTAAACCTGGTTGAAATAAAGACTTAGCCCTGGAAAATTAGGCCAAAAACTAGCAACAACATATACACTGAATGTTAAAAGAAAGTGAGCTGTCAAGACAAAATGTCTGAAATCAAATGTAGCTTTGAGTAAGCTTAGTACTGCCTTCTTTTGATTAAATGAATGTAACTTTTTTCACATTAGAAAGAAAAGGACCTATCAAAACTAAGGGACTATAACAGGGTTCAGCAGATGTTTTTACAGGGTGTGAAACATCAAAAAGCAGAAATTTATCCTGAGTAGGAAGTTTCCCAGAGCAGACCAAACTACCTATGACCAGTGACTCAATCTCTTGAGTCTCGATCCTGTGAGGTACCAGAAGTTGACGTGCTGTCAAGCTCCTGACTGCAACTGGAAGTCTTGATGCTCTGCACATTTTTCACATGGTCAGGACTGTGACAAACCTTTCTTACACTAACACAGAGAATTCTTGAGTGAGGAAATACATTGGTCCAAATGAAACGAATGCAGTTACTCTAAACTTTTGGAAATGTTAAGCTGGAACCAAGCAGTAACTTCTGCCTCCATAATGGTATGACCAGAACGCTGGATCTGACCACTGTACGTCTGGGGAAAGACTGCATCTGACTGCAAACAGATCAGCTTCAGCTGTCTCGTAATTCAACTGAACTGGTTGTGTTTCTTGACTTGTCAAGAAGAAGTACAGGAAATTAAAAAAGGAAGACAATGAGCTAAAGAGTAAAGCAAGTTAGAGAAGAGAAATTTTTGTTGATAGAAAAAGAGGTTCACAAACTCCCCTAGAGTTTTGAATAAAACATAAAGTCTACAAGTTTGCCCTTTTCACACTGTGAAAAGGAACTGATGGCAAAGAAAATCATAATTTAACATGTTACCTTTTACTACCAGAATGCAGAGCCTAAAAGCCTGAAAACCTGTTGCAATGTCCTATTTACATAGCTGTGCTCCTTCCCATTTGTGTCTGAAAGCAAAAGGAATGCTAATGTACAAGTGGAAGAGTTCACTCTCCGTGTCAATGAAACTGGTTGTTTTTCACCCTGACATTCCATTCCAATGTATGAAAACCATGTGTGGGATGAGGCATCATATAACAGCCATTATTTGCACAGATGGTGGACAAAAGGGTTTTCACTTTTGATCTAGAAAGAAATAGGAACTTGGGTCACAACCGCTGACAATGCAACACGCCATGAAAGGCATCTTGGGAAAGCTTTTAATCTTACATTAAAATTTAGTTTACATACTTTTAAGGCAAACAATGAGATTTTTCCTAGCAAAGCATGCGTCTTTAATACGAAAAACTAAAATTATCTATCTGTTTACATCCATATGTTCCATAGCTACATTTAGAGGTTTCCTATATAATTCCATTTTATTAGTAATGCTCTAAAACAAACAAAAACCACAAAACCCCTTACCTCTGGGCAACTTGATTCTAGCTCAGGAGAGACATTATTCAATTCCCCTGCTTTTTTGCAAATGTAGAAAGATCTCTCTTCACATTTTTTAACCTTCCAATGTCCCTCCTAAGGGATAAAAAGAAGTATATTCTGTACATACTCATATTCTCATGCATATCTATACACACATTAGATTACACTCCCTCCTCTTATTTTAACTTTTCAGTACAAACAAGTAATTTTCCTCACTCTCTTCATTTATTTGTCCTTAGATGGACCATTTATTTCTACCAACACTGTCAGCAGGACTTTTCAAATCAATCATACAAAAGGGCTTGCCTCTCTGAATCAATCTTTGGGATGTAATGCATCTTAATTAACTAATGCTACGGCCATGCCAGAGCACTTACTTTTCAGAATAGATAGGAACTTTCTTCCTATCTATTATAGTTCTTTGTAAGATTAATCTTTATATTTGAACAGTCCTCATTCAAGATATTAAAAAGTTTATATGATATAATTTTCAGACATATATACATACTGGACATGTACCAAAACCAATGCTCAGAGAATTTTATCTTGAACCTCCTTTTCCTTTGTATTTTACATTTTCATTTGTTTGTTTACACTGCAAACTGAGTAAAATACGGTTTTGTGTATCTAAAAACCACAATTTTAGCACAGTCCTATTTTCTGCTTCCAATGGGAATCCACTTTTCCAGGTCACTGTAGTTGTCTTGGCTTTCCAATGAGTTAAAGATTGCAACCTGGACCCACTACTGGAGAGACACTAGAAACTGTTTTCAATACAGTTTTCACACGTAGACAAAACACACTTTAAAAAAAAAAAGTATTATAGTGCTACTTACGTAAGTCACATTAGTGAATTTAAGTACTGTTAACTGTAAAAGTAAACTTATGACCAAATTATGAAAAAATTGACAGTGCCATGAATACTGATAAGGCAGGACATAGTGTTATTTGAACATTACTCCCAGTAATGACTGATTTGGGGTCCATCTTACTGCTGTCAACCTCTATAATTTTATGTAGATATAGACTACTATCTGTTTATGAAAGATGTTACATAAAATTTATAAATATTGACACCAAGATAAAATAGGCACAGCTGACAGTTTTTCAAAACATGAATTTGAAGCTTTCAGGACCAGAACCGATACATCATAAATTATGATATACATGACTTGGATTTTAAATTACTTTGTCTTCATCAAAATACCTACTCGTATTTGTTCTCTTCCATTTGGCAAGCTTTATGTATGTAATATTTTTTATTGAACATAAGCTCAAAATCTATGATTAATTTTCTGTGCATTACTGCTGCAAAATGTATTGGTTTCTAAAGGCTACATTGCATTTATCACAACATGAATATATTAGGAATCAAAAACCAAAGCCATACTACAGGTCATGGTTTCAAAAAGTACGCATAGTGAGAAAATAAATTATTATGAGCTAAAATAAAAGTGCCCGTCTAATTCTTTCGAAAACAAAAGGAAACTTACAGATCCTTGTGCTGAAACACAGAGTTGTCCTGTTCTTTGAAAGGTGTTAGGTTCTTGGCTGTGCCAGTTAGAGAATTTTACTGGAGTGCTATCTGACCACCCAAAAACAATGGGGGTGTTATTACTGTATAACCCAATCCATGTTTCAGTTACATTTTCTGTAAAAGAATAAGTGAGTTCAGATTTTAATGGTGAAGAAATAATGCCTGTTGTTCCTGTAACATCAGCACCACTATTAAAAATTATTCATGGGATTTTCATAAGAATTACCTTCTTTAAGGAAAAAAAAAATAGCTGTATAAACTTTAGGAAACCTTACTGATGAGATAATGTTCTACTGCCCTTGAAGACTAAATTGTTTCAAAAATTGAGCAACATACATGAGAATATGCTTTGAGATCCTGAAAAATACAAATCAAGAGCATATGCACTTTTTTGAAGTACATGGGCCAGAAAGCTTGGAGTGGAAGGGAAAGATTTCTTCTTATAATCTTCCATAGCACACTCAGCTTTAGGTTTCTCTGAGTGATGTTTGTAAGTTCCAGTGACAGCACAGTTGTAGCCGCAGTGGCTGGCAAACATAGGAAAGACAAGGACTGTGGTTTGATGCAATGTCTTACTTGACGAGCTACTACAGCCAGAAAAAGTAGACAGGCTTTCAGGCATGTAAGCCCTTCCCCTGAAGAGAAGCCTGAAGCAGGTCTGAAATAGAAGCAGCAGACTGAAGCTGAATACAAGCTGAGAACAATTACATCTATCCATTACAGCATCTCTGGAAATAATGGTATTTGGTACCTATGGAGGGTGTTAATAGAGGTGAGGAAGACGATACAGTGGTTAATCTCCTAAAAGAAAGACAGACAGGACAGCAAAGAGGATGGGTGGCAGGAGGGGTGATAATGGGAGATGATGTCCAGTAAATCCAGTGTAACACGGCATCCTGTAACCACAGCTGATGGGACAGGGTTGATAAAACATGTCACTGTGCCCCAGCTCTAGGAAGCTTAAACTCATGGCCAAACTGTGCAGCTCTGCCAGCACACTGATGTCACCTGGAGGCACAAGATATTCACTTTTCTTTGCTGCTGTTATGACAACAAAAGTCTTGGCATTGCTACACCAAAGAGCTTTTGTTCATTAAGTTCCTTGTGTAATTATGCTACCTCTTAGGACAATGTGAACTAGCAGAACTCCTTTGATACACCCTGCTGCCATCAAAGGCAATTCTGCAGCAGCAGCAACTTTGCAGTGTGGACAAGGCCAGCTTGAAAGCAAAAGCTACTCTGAATTGTTGTTGCTTCTAAGCACAATTCTTGCATAAGGATGATCACTGAATATTTTGCAACAGTTTGCAAGGAACCAGCCAAGAACAGGAAAGGACAAAAACTAGCGTGTTTACTGTGGCCTCACTGTGTTTACTTTGTTGATTCTTTATTCTAAGTATGGTTACTGGAGAAGGTGAGGCTATACATTTTTAAGACTCCTAGAAGGACCATGCATCATGCTTTCTTTTTTTGTAAACATCATTTGGGTGTGCCATGTAATATAGTGCTTACGTGGCTAACAGTGTTAAAGGGCTGCACAAAAGAGCATCACAAAACACTTCAAGAAACACTGCACACTTTAAACTAACTCCCAGAACTCACCACTTTCAAGCAAGTTAAGGAGCAGCTCTGCATCTGCCATGGAGGCTATACTAATGAGTCCACTGTTGTCGCCTTGGCATGAGATAAAAGCATCGTTCCAGCTCTTCTCCTCTTTATGAAGTCTGTAGCAGTTGCGATTGTGTGGGTACCAGCCAGCGTCACAACGAGTATCATAATACTTCCATGTATCTTTTAATTAAGCATACAAAGGTTGTATATATTAGAATTGCCAAGGTTATGCTATGTTCATAACACATTCAGAGCTACTTTTTAATATTCAAATGCTGAAAAGAGAGTCATCCAAGACGACTTAAGGAGGCCAAAACACATGCTCTATGGAACATCACCTACCAAGCAAACTGAAATTTCTCCCACTTTATTTTATGATTTAACCATTGGGGCTGGATCTGTTACTCAGTTTAAAAGATATATCTACCTTATTACCTCTGAACCTGATTCAAAGCCAGCTAAAGCTTTTTCAGCTGCATTACCTACAAAAAGTTTGGGTAAGTCATTTCTCATTTTCTGAAGCAAATAGGGAAACTTTCATTTAAGTTATCCGGAAGAAGTTGAACCTAAGTTGTTCTTATCAAAACAAAAATTAATGTTCTAATAAACTCAATTCTTTGTTTAACTTTCCCTCAGAATGGGAGTCTGAGGCATTCTATGTACTATATATCCTATACTCATTATATAAACACTTTAAAAAAATATATATACAATGATTTTTTTGTATATCAAAAGTACAGCATGCCATAAAAATAACTGCAAATTTTGAGCTGCATTTATACAACTTTCTTCTCTGTGGGCCACTGGTTAATTCCATTTGAAGCTGAAAACGTATTTTTAAACTCAAAAATGTGGCTTTATTGTAATATAAAGAGAATGAGCATTCTGTAAGCCTCTGATCATGTAAAGAACCAATTAAATGCTATGTATATTAAAATTGTTTGTTAGTTTTAAGACTCTCAACATGTTTTCCAGGACTACATTTAAACAGAAGAAAGTGTTATTACATCACTTAAAGTAAATTGTATTCAACTCAAACTAGCAAACCCATACATTTAGTCCAGCTAAGACTCTGTTCTGCTGACTTTACATTCAGGTGACTTCCTCATGTTCTCCTTCCACACCCACAAACAGGATACAGTAACATTGAGAGACTTACCTAATGTTTCATGCTCTGTCTTATTTAAATGTTTTTTGCATACAAAAGGCAATCCAGCTTCACATAAATAACTTTGCCAGCCGTTCTTCAGTTTTGAAGTAATCACTGCACAATGATTTTCTTTAAAACGGTCATCAAAGACATCTGCAATCACATTTTCGAGAAGCACAAAATTACAAAAAAATCAGTTCTTACTTGTAAAATGGTGTTGTAAGGCTCACTGTGTCTTATTGAATGAACGTATAAACATCCCTGCACACCCAAACTTCTAGTAATATTACACCAATACTATGGACAGCTGAATACTGACCATGATTTATACATGTGTGGCAATCCCTCCTTGGCTGCTGCTATCAGATAAGAGGCTGAAATAAGCTCTAGTGTCTATGTTATAACTGCTGGTGGACAGACCTCAAAATGTAGCAAACCAAGTCACAAAGCTCATGTTAATGTGTTAATTACAGCATGTTAATGTAAACGAACTGAAAGCCCTTTCCTCCATGAAACCAGCTAGAGCATGGCTTTTAAATATGCAACTGGAATCTTAAAAAACACCTTTAGAAGTAAATGACGAAAGGGCCAGATCATTAATGCTTTGAACCGATCCATCTCAATTGATGCTACATTCCTAAAAGGGGCTTTTAGTTCATGAATATGAATAAATATTTCTACAAAAAGAGGTAGACTCGTTCACTTGATTCACTTTTCAAATGTAGCTGTAGGAACAGCAGTCTTGTATCAAGCTGCAGTTACAGAGAGCATATAATTACACTGCTATAACATATCAAGAGGAACATCAAGTACTTGCTCTCCAGTTCACAAATGCTAGCGGTGCTCCATCTGACCACTGCCAGCCAGCATCTTCCTCCAGGCGATTCAGGCCTGTCCACAGCATCATGTCTGTGGCATTTAACTGCCCTGAAACAGAAAAAAATAAACAAAGTAATACTTCACACTTTCCCCATGTTTGAAAATATCTACAGGTATACATCTGCTGTCCTGACTTGTTACAACAGGAATAAAACAAAGCTTCAAATCAGTCTCCAGAAAGTTCAGACTGCTTCTTCTGTCCTTAGAAACTTCCTGCAGAAGCTGTTGCCGACCTCAGAAGTTAAATCTAGAACCAGCAGCTACATAAATGCTAGCCTGTTTCAGCTTTCCGTAAACTAAACAACTTTCAGTCCCTTTACAGCCTGCACGCATATCAAAAAGCTAATGAAATAATTTTTAAAACTTCCTGTTAGCTTATATCCTGCAATCGAAAATCACCAATAATGGGAAGCAATGGGCAAGAAACCCGAGGCAGCCTTTCGCATCACAGCTCTACCACCCATTCCTCTGCTTGGTCCTCTGCACACATGGTAAAATACCCACAAAAGCCATGCTGTCAGAAGGCTCTGCAAAATTTGTCTGAGGTGCTTGCTGCACTGGGGAAAGCAAATGGCTTATCAGAGAAGGAATACCATCCATTTATGAAGACAGAGTTGGCATTTTTCCCCATACAGAACATTTACTTCAAGTCTGCAGAAATGTGCTTGTCATTCACATTTGGTGAAGTCCAGCCTGCAAAGAAAACTTAACAGGAGAAAGGGACAGCAGGGTACGTTGCAGAGAAGGTAAGTATTTGTATAATTCTCCAAAGAAAACAAAAACACTGTACAACCACAGCTGCAAGAATGAATGGGAGTCTCTGTGGAGAGGGAGAATTAAGACAATTACACCCTCACTTAACACAAAGCACCACTTCTGCACTCGGGTTATTAAGGTGGTAACTTAGCTTCACCCTTGCTTTTGCAAACAGCTCTACTGAGGTGTGTTATGTGACAAAGCCTCGCAAGCAGCAATGTGAGAGACATCACACAGGCTGTTAAGCTCCTAAGCATACCCCTTTTTCATGGGTAAAGAGGAAACCTAACTACAGGTTTCCTACAAGGTCCCCAGAGAAATGTGTACTCACTGCTTAAGTTACTTATGTAGTTCTGCTCTTCGGGGTCGGTGACACTCAGCAGGTCTCCTCCTTGCAGCTGACAGGCGGCCCGTGCCTCACGCCAGGTCAGCACAGACGCAAGGTTGAACTGGTAGCATATGTGCGTGTCAGGGTTCTTCTTCCAAAAAATGTCACAGCCACTCTCTGCTCAGAAACAGACTCATCACCAACAGCCCAAGACTACAAACTAATCCGAAATATAACACCTTGAACAAATCAATTAATTAACGACAGCAGCATCCCAATGGAAGCACGATTATGAACTCCGTTCATGCTCCTTTGTTAAAGAACATATGGAAATAGGGCACTAATGGAATAAAACGTTGCTCTATATTTCATACGGTTGATAAAACACTCAGGAGCTGATCTGCAGCTGGTGGTGATTTTCAGAGCTCTCATGAAGCCAACAGAGCTACATTTTCATTTATACCAGCTGATCATTTGTTCCTAAAGCTGAATGTTGAAATATTCAAACTATGAACTCCTCACCCAACTTGTGGAGGAGCAGTCACTGGATCTCCTTCTATCTTGTACTCAAGAGAATAAACTTACTACAATTACAAAGTATAAGCAAGGCTGAAAATACCATTTAGTATAATGGTCGCCCAGAAATCCCCATTACAAAGATACATTTACAGCTGTTTTTAAGATGCTTTGCAACAGAGATCTGAAATGTAGGTTGAGCAGGGAGGGCTTTTCCAAACCACTTCTGCTGACAGAAGGTACTATTTTGCTTATTTATGCAAGAAGCTGGAATATTCATGACGATTATACATCCAAAATCTTTCTGATAGCAAGTATTTTTAAAGCTAGTGCTTCTAAGTGTTTTAGGCCCAAGATGTGTCCAAGAACAAAAGGCATGTGCAAGATGCAATGCAGTCAAAAGCAGAACGTGACTTTGCAAGAGCAGCCCTTGCTTTACATGCTCCAGAGAAGCTCCCCATGTATCACTGGGACAGAGGAGAGAGAGGTTTAGCTGCAGGGTAAGGTCAATGGGCTGCACAGAATAACATCCTTTTGCTCACCCCTGTAGTTTTGCTTTCGGGATGAGGACTTGGGTCTCCAAAGGCCAAAGATGATAAATTATGATAAAATTTGCTACAGTCTTCTTTCAGGTTTTTTAAGGAGACACTCCCCTCTGAAAGAAGGGAAGTAATCCAGAACAGAGTGCATCCTAGAATACTAATAAAGAGCAAAGATACTCTTGGGGGGTGGAGGGGGGGAGAAGACAAGCAACATCTTACCAGCATTTGGGCAAAACCCCCATTTTTCATCTTGTTCATAGTGAGTTGTTGTGGCACACCAGTCAAATTCCTTTCCATCTCTGGTACACTCATGATACCACTTGTTGTTATATTTAAATGGAAAAATGCATGGGAAACCAAAAGAATTTCCCAGCAAGGTGTATATTTCTGGAATAAACAAAATGCAGAGATTGAAAGAATGCAGACCACAGAAATTTCTTTACCCCCATATTTCATTATTCCCATTTTTAGCAGCAATGGTAAAAATAAAATGTCTGAAGTTATTTTCTAATTTTAATTTATAATTGATAACACAGCATTACAAGTATGAGCAGCATAACTTCAGTGAACAGAATTTGGAAATAATAGTTTAGGAAATTTGTCACCATGAAACAAGGCACATTCTCATAACTTACTACAATAGGAAAAAAAAAAAATCCAAACCTGAACAATTAACATATCAAATCTGCACTTACACTTCAGAACAATTACATAAAACAATAGTTAGCAGAATCAGTACACGCTCAGATGCAAACTCTACTTATTTTTTATTTGTTAGTCTATGACAGACGAGCCATTTAGCATTATTTCCCCTGCTCCTCCCACTCTTTATAAAGTGGATTTCTAATGTTTTTTCCATTCTCTCTGTCATTCTATGGGAAAGGAAACGTGAAAGACAAAGGAACAATAAATAAACTTTTAAAAATAAGTTTTTATACCATGGGGTATAATCTAGCTAAAGAACTGATGTTACATACATCTGTTGTCACAATCAATTAATGCCTTATGAAATATTTAAAATATTTTCCTATTGTACTTTGAGTACCAAAATATTGAGAGAATCCAGTGCAACTGTAAAGCTGTAACAGCTTTACCTCAGTGAGTGTCTCCTTAACCTCAGAGCTTCTACAAAAGGTCAAAGAACCACAATCACACTTAGAATGAAATTGTTTGTCAAAGATCCCATGTTGATAGCCTAAAGATCAAAGTCCTTCAACTACAGAATCAGTGCATACTGCCAGGTTCCTAGAGGTTTCCAGAGTTAACGGCTGGCTGCGCACATATAAAAAAGCAGTTTACACATTGTAAATTCCCTTTAAAGCCTTCTGATATGAACAGATGATACAAAGAACATGGGCAAAAAAAAAAAAAAATCAGGATTGCTTCTCTGTCTGCCCGCTACCATGCTGCTAGCTACGTCGGTGCAAGGGATTATCTCGGTCCTGGCAAGAAACCAAATTTGACAGCTATAGACCTCTCACCACAGGTAAAAACATTTTTTCTTTGAAGGCAGAGAAGTCCCCCAACCTGGCAGACTAACAGGCTGGCTTGCATTTGCATGTGCATAAGCTAAGGTAGAAGGAGGAAAATAGACATTGAAGGTGAAAGAGATTTTGCCAAGGCAATTAATTACTTTGCTCCTGAACTTAGGCTAGAAGCACCTGCCTAAGGCTGATCCTCTTCTCCCAGATGTTGCAGTACTAGGGCTAAACCAGGTCTACTTTCATCTGTGTACATAGCAAATGTGTAAGACTTTTTGTGGGTATAAATATTTTTTGCCTGGTCTTAAGGATAAACTCCACTAGGTTTTAAAGAAGAGGTCGGACGCTATAGTGCTTTCCCAGTTATCACAGCTCCCAAAGGAATGACTTTGGAGTTAGCAGAGGCCAAGCCCAGCTACACCTACAGAGGAAACCACTGAGACCAGATCTGCAGCCCAAACACCCAGTTCAAATGGGGAGAATCAACAGCTCCAGTCTGAGACATACTGTGCAAACATTAGGTCTTTCCTTCTACAGAAATGCTGAGGAAAGGGTCAAGGTACAGTCTGTCACTGTTTGTAGTCAATGGGTTTACCTCAGTCCTTATACCTAGAAAAGTGTTCAGGTCTGCAGACCTGGATCTTGACATACATTCCTACACCTTTGCTAGCTGTACAGCAGGATTAATCAAAAGCCTGATCTCTGCTCCAAAGTTTGGCATGTTCAGAGTCCAGGTGCTGAACGTTGCAAACATTCAGTTCAGGCACGCTGCGATCACAGACTGATTTTCAGTGACGGGACTTCCAAATCCTTTGTTATCTCTCTTTGGGCTTGTCTGATAATGAAATCTGCAGGACAGCCAACAGCAAATCATCCTTAGTTCCCCTTTTTATTTTATAGGGGATTTGAAATGAGCATTTCCTGGTTTGCAAGGATACTGGTGCTTTTTTGGGTCCATATAACAGATAAGGAAAAAAATCAATTGTGTGGTATGCTCACCTAAACCATTGCATACAAAAAAACCAAACTTTGAGTCCCAAACCACAATAGAGGCTGGAAAGCCTATAAGCACCTGACCTTGCTTCAAAAGAGCTTTTGAAAACTTTTCCCATCTACATTTCTATAAAAAAGTTTTATTTTTACCTTGAAATGGGTGTTCACAAAGGTCTTCATCATAGGACATGTACTGTTTCCACTGATAAGGAGATTTTTTTTTGGCCACAATATGTTTGCTGTTTTCAATGGCTAATCTGTACTCTGATACACCAACTAATGCTCTTCCATCACAATTCCACCATAACGAGTATTGAGTTGAATCACAGTCAAGCATGCTTAACGGCTGTTCTGGTCTACTGATGTTCAGTCCTAGACAGGTACTTCTGCCTATGTTGAAAAGACGGCGATTGGATACCCATTTCCATAACATGTCTTTTGAGAGCTGACCGCAGTCTTCTAGAACAAGGCCAACTGTGGCCACTTTAATGCACAAGTTGGAGTCTTCACTTTGGATAATAAATATCCCTTTATCTGTAGCGAAGAAATAAAAAGACATTTCAGTCTGTAGAACACTGCAATTGATCAAATAGTATCAAAAGACAAATGTTTTAGTTGAGCTGTTTAGGAATAAAACTGAAAACATCCATCAGAATAACTGGCACTTCAAAAAATAAGAGTACTGGTCTAAACTTACTGACAGCTGAGTTTTTAACATATGGACCACTTGCAAGATAACGAAAATAAGGCTAGGTAATATTTCTCAAGTTGGATAGCCAAAAAAAAAAAAAAATAGGGAGCCCCAAAACATCAGTCATGTTCAAAGAAAACAAACCACTGGTCACCAAAAATACCCAATAATGTAGTACGGGTTTAAGTGTTACAAGAAGTCATACTGTATATGGTAAAATAATTCTTGGGGGGGGACTGGCAATTGAAGCTAAAAAGTTTAAGGCTGACATTGCCATATTCTTTGCCATATTAATTCCTCACTCTCTGCAACTATAGAGGCAGAAAGAAAATATTTTGTGTTGTTAACAGGATACAGAAAGGGTAGGATTTATCTGTGCCATCAGAGCTGGTGGCCAAGGGTTAAAGTATGCCTACCCTATTGGATGCATATTGTTCAACCATACACGGCTACCCTGGACGACAGCAGATGTTGTGGGGTTAGCCTGACATCCTGGCTTTCTTGGAATCATGTAGAAATTCACTGAACTATGTGACTTCACATTATAAGTATGTGAAAAAAAGTCAGCTGTTTAACGTCTTGGGAGCAAATGTTTAACTGAGCATATAGACTGGAAAAAATGAGGGCAGCTGAGGAACTGGAAATCAGCAAAATATAAACCTATAACAGCTCAGCTATTTGATTCACTCTGAAATCCAATGGTAATTAACCCATGGAGTTCCTCTCATGTTATAGGCGAGATATTTACTTTATGCCTCGCGAGATTACGCTTTGAAAACCCAAGCAGCACTTCCATTTTGACTTGAAATTTTACAGCGATGATTTCTGCCATGTGTGCTTTCTAGCTGCTGTAATTTACTACACCTAACATCCTGAAGCAGTAACTATAATAAAAAAAACCCTCTCAAACTGACATAGCCCACGTCTAAAGTATGAGATGCAGAGATCCACCCAAATGCTGCATCTGGGTTTAGTACATACAGTTTAGGCATAGCTCTAGAAAAGAAAGATTTTTCAAGCAGCAGTGGGACAGTGCTGTGTAACAGACAGCCAGGAGATCAGCTCACCAATATAACGTGCACACAACAAGCAGAACAGAGAGGACATAGGCTACGGAGAGGTTTTTTAGTTAGTGTTTCTGTCCCGAGCACATCAAGCAGTCTGACTTACAGAGAGGACAGAATCACACTGCAGGTTGTACGACCGGTAACAGGGGCTGTTTTCCACATGGCTATAGGCATTGGTATCTTGTGATGGTGTGGGAGCAGGGGCAAGCCTTTCTGACTGGCAGCAGGGGAGAATCAGCCTGTTATATGTAATTGCATCTCCCAAGCACCTAGCAGCTGTCCTACGTTAAGTCCTTAACCATTTGCGGCAGAGCAAGGTTCCTTTAATCCATCATATTTCTACAGCTCTCAGGTGTCTGAGCTCACTGAAAAACCATCAGACAACACTCTGAGAGAGATACCCAGCTTGGCCCTTTGCTTTTGAGTTTTCTGTGAAGTTGGGCAGTTTGTGCTGGTTTCATCCTTCTTATCCAACGCAATCCTCCGCGGGCAACACAACTCTATCTACACGGCCAGAAAGGGGTTTTGCCGCTCATGCTAGGGTATGTCTTTCCCACAGCGGTCTTATCTTGGTTGACCAAGAACATACACAGTTAATTTGCTAGATAAGTGGAAATTGGGATGTTGTTAGCACCAGTAAACACTGATTAATGAGGTTAATTCACCATGATACTGGGATTCACACTTAAATAAAAGTTCTTATGCAAACTGCCAATCTATCTCCACCTCGCCAGCCCGCAGCAGCTCCCATGCAGCAACCTCCTGCGGGCGGGGGGAGCAACACCACAGCCCAAAGATGAAGGATTCCCAACCTTTGAATGCCGTTATCTGTAAGGCTCTTAAGAGTTGCCATGACTGCCGAGAAAAGATAAGGGTCTTACACAGTCTACACAAATAACCCAGCTGGAGGATGTCTGTGAATAATAGAGTGCTTCCCTTTTTCATTCTGCAGCAACTTAGGCCAAGAACGGCCAGATCATAATTGTTGAGCCACGCAGCCCCCTTCCGAATGCGGTTTCCACTCCCCAACTACAAAATGCAATCGGCAAGAGAGCTGTGCTGGCCTGAGGACTGCCAGGTAACTGCCAGCTCCAGGCAGAAGACACGAGAGCTGGCAGGCTCAGCAACAGCTCCGTGGGCCCCTGCTCAGCCCTCTCCTCAAGTCGGGCAATGAGACAACTGGAGCAACGCCAAGCCGTGGGAACGCCTCTAGGGCTCCCCTTCTTTCAGCTGGTGAAGCTACACCATCCGTTTACACATGCTCTCGTAGAAGGGTTTTGTTACAAAGCTCCCCAGGGTCAGGGAGGATTCTGTGCCCCAGATCCTGTAGATGAAGAGCTGCAAGGGGCTCTACAAGCTTGCAAGCCCCAGAGGACCCAAGGAGATAGCCTACGCTTGAGGAATTGACAGGGTGGAGGGAGGCCTTTGGAAACTCCTACATCTGGGCCCCTCCATACAAGGACAAGGTGACAAGAAACAAAGTCCCAGAAGCGAAGCCTCAAGCTGCTGTGAAGCCACATATGAAGAGCTGAGAGCTGACCGGTACATCCAAGCTCCTCTTTACTTAAGCTCAACACAGCTAATAGTGAATAAACGGCTGTAACAAAACCAGGAGAGCAAGAGAGCTTCACTTCCTTCCTCCTCACCTCCCGCTTCCTTCCCCCCCAAAAAGCAGTGAGAATTGCTTATGCAGCAATAGGGAAAACGGGAATGTATTGGGAATGAGAAAAAAAATCATCTCTCTTCCCTCCAGGTGTAACGAAAGCAATGGAATAATAGTGGTGTAACGAAAGCAGCGGAATAATAAGCGAGGAGGACGAAAAGGGCACAAGGCACAGCCGGCGGGGCAGGTTCGCACGGGTTCAGCGCCCGCCCCCGGCCCCTCGCTCCCCCAAACCCCTCGCCCCTGCGCGGGGTGAGAGCTTGCCCCTGCCCAAACGCTCCCGGCCGGGGTCGGGCTGACCGCAGCGGGAGGCTCGCCCCCGCCTCGCCCCGTCCCCGGAGCCCTCAGAAGCCGCCGCAGCTCGCGCCCCGAGCGGCGCCGAGGGGCGGCCGGGGCCCGAGGGGCTCAGCCCGGCGCGGAGCGGGGGCGCCGCCGCCGCCCGACCACGGGCGCCCCCCGCCCCGCCGCGGGCCCCCCGGGCCCCCCCGC
Source organism: Platalea leucorodia (assembly GCF_965183815.1). Taxonomy (NCBI): domain Eukaryota; kingdom Metazoa; phylum Chordata; class Aves; order Pelecaniformes; family Threskiornithidae; genus Platalea; species Platalea leucorodia. Next base: position 83,837,379 of record NC_138827.1, on the reverse strand, counting down.
TCCCTGCCCGGGCCGCCCCCCGGAGGCGTCACTCACTCCGAAGGGAGGGCACCTCGTCCCGGCTGAGGGCGGCGGCGCCCCGCGCCGGGCCGCGGCCGCCGAGCAGCAGGCAGCAGGCCAGGAACCGCAGCCGCACGCCCAGCATCGCCGCGGCACTGCGCCCACCCGTTCCCGCGCCGCGCCGCGCCGGGGGACCGGCCCCGCCGAGCCCTGCCCCGGGGAGGGCAGAGGAGCGATCCCACCCCGGCGGCGGCCCGCGGCGGGGAGGAGGGGAGGGGCGGCCCGGCCCGACCCGGGGGGGGGAGGCCCGCGGGCTCGCTCCGTGCGGCGGCGGGAGGCGGGAGGGGGGCAGGGGAGGCCGCGGCGGCCACGCCGGAGCCGCCCGCCGGGCCTTCCGCCCCGCCCGCCTCGCCGGGAGGCGCCGCCGGCAGCCCCGGGCGGGGGACGCGGCCGTGGCCGCTCGGCTGGGCCGGGAGGCGCGGCTCATGCCGCTCGGGCCGGCTGCCCAGGCCGGGGCTGGGGAGTCAAGCGGGCAGAAAGCTCTGCTTTAATCGTATTTTCCGCCTGAACACACGTACTTTCCCGTGCCTACACGCCAGGTGCTGCTATCCTAAAAAGAACCAGAAAATTACACAGAGGCGCGGGAGGTGGGAGACCACGGATAGCACCCTCCGTGTTCACAGGTTGCTGCTCTGTCCCTGAGCATCCCCACTTTCACAGGCCCTGCTCAGAGACTTGTTTTTTTAGGCTAGGTCAGCCTGTCAGCTCGAAGTCATTTTACATTTTGGCACGGGGAAAAATAATTGCCTTCTTCCATTTTGTTCATCTCTGTCTTGAGGCGAACGTTCGCGGGAGCTGCCCCACTTGGGTTGAGTTTCAGCCTTGCGGAAGCTATGAATAGCAGATTGAAAGTCCAAAGCAGAACCTCTGGGTTAAAGATAGAGTAGTTTTACTGGAATCAGCAGGACAGTTCGCTTCTAATCTGCATAAGCATGTTTCTGCATTGTTCTTTGTGCATAGCAGAGAAGTATATAAATGTATACATAAATGTACAGTGTTGGAGCATAACTGAACTGAGCCCCTGGACCCCCACATCCACCTCAGTCACGATACAAGGATGGCAACAGAAACCTCTGGGCTTGGGGGGAGCTTCTCGCTGGTAGTTTGGTAGAAGAAGGAATTGAGAAGCAAGGGAAGCCGAACACTTAGAAAGAGGCAGATAACTGGAGGCGTTTCTGCCAGTTTAACATGATAACCATTTCTGGCAGAGAACAAGCAGCAGGAAACACTGCTGAACAAGCTGTTCTAGAAATGACCTGACTTTGCAAGCCGGAAGGGTTGGAACTCTCAAGGAACTGTAATGCACCTCTCAGGAAAGATGCAGCTTCCAGAGGATTTCACATTTTGAGAGAGAAGCTCGTTACGGAGCCATTTATGAAAATCCAGCCACTGAGAACTGTCTGCATCTCTTCAGGAGTATTTGACCACCGCTTTGAATACTGGGCTCCAGAAAACGGCTCTCTTGCTCCAGAACCTGCTTCTGGGTCCCACTGAGAGACCACGGTGTGTTCACGGTGCTACATTTAAAAATAAAGGTGCCACTGAGCAAAAATGAGGCTGCTCTGGGCTGTGGGAAGGAGCCCCACCTCGGGCAGACTTTTCTGCTCAGTGAGATCAAAGTCAGCATGTTCTGATTACAGATTCCTAATAATGAACATCTCAACAATGTTTTTGTAAATATTTTACTAAATGCAAATTACCAACTTATTAATTCTGTGTAGTTTTCCTTGCTTCTTTTTTTTTTCTTTGATATTCAGATCTTCCTCTTTAAATAAACAGTTTTTTACTGTCTTGAATCTATTCTGTTATTCCTGAACTGGTAAATCCTTTCTAGTGCAGCTGCAGTTATACTGGCCTGGGTATTTATAGCCAAGCTATACCTACTTAATTACAATAATAAGACGTCTTTGCTGGCATAGTGGCTTGTAAAACCAACATGGTTGGCAACATTTTCTGAAGTAAACTGGATGACATAGTTTATATTATTTGCACGTTAAATTGTACAACGTTCCAATTTTATTTATTTATTTATTTGAAGCTTTACCTGTCTTACTTCAAGGCATTTGCTGTAGTGTTTTGGGTCCTTTATTTCATTTTCTGTCTGGAACTCACTTTTTGTAAATATTTTTCTCTTCATTTTTCTGTTGATGATCTGTTCTCTTTCTTTTTTGGATGTACTTGGACCCATATGTGTGTATATATATATATATATATATACACACATATATGGACTTGTCAGAGCTGATCTGCCTTTGCTATTTAAGTACTCCACCGAGATGTTCGATAACCTTCCCCTGTCTTTGCTTAGACATTAACTCAGCCTTCTGTAGCAGGCCTGTACACAGATATGAACCCAGTGCGCGTTCATGGCCCTCATCCACAAATACGAGCCCTTGTCGAATTCACTCTTAATTCTGTTTTCTTACAGACCCATTGCTTTTCCAAGGCATGCACACAGATCCAGTGTGTCACATGCTCTGTGTCTTCTCACGCGGTAATTTCTGTTCATACTCTGAAGCCTGAGGGCAGGTCTCATTTTTTTTTTCCTTCCAGCCAGAATGGGAACACCAAACCAGAGAGTAGTTAGGAAGAAAAATCAGGACCAAAATTGCTTGCAGTAGCCGTGCCCAGCAACCAACAATTCCGTCTTTTTCCAAGGCACCATCCTAGGTCCTGTTTAGCTCTGAAAAACGACGGTTCCCAGGCACCTCGGGTCAACTCCCAAGTTTGTATTCATCTTCCCTTTCACTTAAAAGTTTTCCTGTTTACCCCAGACACAGAACTACTCTCATTTATTGGTTCTGCCACTCCAGTTACACCTGGCTACAGGCACCACAGGCACTGCTTTCACCCTCCCTGCCTCCTCTGGCAGGTCCCAGCCATGCCCAGCGACACCTCTTTTCCTTTTGGCAGCTCTCCCTGTTACACCACTCCGTTCTCCCGTGCTCCCAGGCAGTCACCGCGGCTGCCAGGCTCTGCAGTTTTGGTCCCCGTCAGCCCACATCGGATAAGATGACCTTACAGGACAGCTTACACTGGCCGGTTTCAGGTTAACTGGAAACCCTAGTTGCAAACTGCCAGTTTAATGTTCACTAGTCAGAATGTGTTTTTCTAAATGTGACTCTAAGTTTTATTAGGTAGCTCTTCATAGCTTTAAGCTAGAGACTTCTTTTTCCAAAATGAAAAACTCCCTTGTAACGGTGATACCAAGAGCATTAATACAGTCTTATGCTTCCAAAACTCTGCTAGATAGCTGCTATTCCTGCATGGACGTGAAGTGGAGAGAGTGGCCCTTACTGTGCTACATGAGCCACCTCACCTTTCCAAGCCCTCCATTCCTCCTCTCCCAGTAAATGCTCATTTGACACAAATCCAGAATGGTTTGTTAGAATATAGATGCTTTAATATTGCATAGAAAGTTTACTGTTACTATAAATCTGGCATGTCAGACTGGCTGCTGATTGGCAGTAGTATCACATTCAATAGCAGACAGACATTTATGCAATCCATCCGATGCAGCATTAAAGTTAAAAATCAAATACTGTAATACTTGCAAGAAAACAAAACTGGGTAGTGGGGCCAGAACTGCCTCTGGCCCATCCTCATTAGTTTCTCAAAGCCTGTCTTCACCTTATCCTTTCCCTTTGATTGGCACAGCCATACCTGGTACGTCATTCATCCTTCTGTGTAACACAGTCATTTTTTTGCCATTCTTGTCCTTTTCTCACAGGGGTTCCCTTTCCACACTTACGCAATGCAGTACTGCATACAAAATCTGCCTGCCTTACCTGTTTTTTTCCCATATTCAAGGCTTTAAGCAAATCCTCACTTTACTAATACATACACACTAATACCATGTGTTTCACATAACTTTAACTACCTGCAGCTAAAACAAAAATACAGGTATGCTTGTAAATTATACACACTGCAGTTCCAAATGCCTCTCAGCAGTGGGGCCAGAAGGACGTGGGTAAAATAGAGGGTGAAAAGAGTTCTTTGCATCATCCCAAACGTGCTGTCAGCACCTCTGCAGGGAGCACCAAGAAAGCAGGGAGGTGGCTGTGGCTCGCTCTAACCCTTTGAACAGCCTTTCTTGCACTCCTCGAGAGGAGGGACACTACCATGTTGTGCAAGGAATAGTCTCGGATTTTCCCCGGGTCGCCTTTTACTGAACTTCGGAGAAAAGCCAGTGTTAGGTCAGGACTTTGGATCGGTAGAGCAAAACTAAACCATACTGGCACCGTAGAAAGGGGAGTTACATGCAACGAGCAGATATTCAGTAGAACCCTCTTTTTGTCTGCAGTCTTCATGCAGTTTTTAACCACTTCTGCTCCCAGCTGCCCCACATCTGAATTTGTTGGCCTAGACAGCCTATGCCTAGAGATATTTTGCAGAGTATTCTTGTCCCTGTTAAATAGTGCAGGTTTACAGAGCTCAGAGCCGTAACAGACAGCTGATCCACTGGTTAAAGCATTTCAAGAATTTGTCATGTAACTGACCTCAGTGTTTAACTTAAATCTTCAACTCTGGCAAAGAAGCTAATTTGTTGCTTAAATTTTAAGCGTTTATGTGCTTATAATGACTTCAAGCCTTTGTATAAGCCCACCTACATCTATAAGGTAACTGAGACATAAGTACTTTGCTAACCTGGGGTCAGCATGCTTAAAACATACATGGCTGCCATGAAGGGAGACTTCCATTGCTAGTACTACTAGAGTGAAATCAACAGTAGAATAGGACAGACAATTTTTGCAAAGATTTGCTACAAAAGAGTAGTTACTGTCTTCCCAAGAAAAGCTATTAATATTAGACTGTAGATTTGTTTACTAAACAAACCTATGACTCAGTGTACTCAATACCAGAAATTACACATACTGTGATCAACAAATGTTATACTTAAACAAACCAATAAAGGCATCATTTAATTGCTTAGCAGACATTTTAGAATAAATATAAATCCCATAAAACTTTCACAACATTTGTTTCATGGTTTAAACGCACCTGAGAGACTGATCATTTTCTCCGTGTTTCTTAATCATATGCAAACAGGTTTGTAGGCAAAAACCATTCCTGAGCTGTTTGGCCAGATGTGTCTTCCACCCCATGCTAACCAATTCCTTAAGCACAATCCCTCTTCATTTTATCAGAATGAAGTTTCATAAACTAGGGTAATAGGGAATAAGCAGGTTCCACTAAAAAAAAAAAAAAGTGGGAGTGGACATTGATTCTGACAGTGAAGCACCGAGGCTGCTGTTTTTATCAGCTCCAGGAAAACTGGTGCTTTCAAGCACAAGTCCTTCGGTCGGTGCGTTCCCTCCACGCCTGCATGCCCACGCTGCCCCACCAGCCAGCGCTCCGCTGGCAGCAGAGCTGCAAGGCAGCACAGCGGGAGAGCAAACCAGCGTTTGTTGGTCTCCAGTGGCCACCACCAAAACACCTTGCCAGGTCCCGTTGCCTCTCTGTGCAGCCTGCTGATTTAATGGTGTCTGAAACAGGAGCGTGTTCGTGAGGTCGGCTTGGCTTTGGTATAAACTGGAGTGGACAGAAGTGAGGGTAGGGCATAGCCTTGAGCTTTGTCGTTTACTAAGAGACTAAGAACAACAACTCAGGAAGGACAGACAACCGCTAACAACGTACCATCAACATAGTAGGAAAAAAAAAAATAGGGTGTAACACTCAGAAGGGGGATGTATGCCTGCAGGCACTCTAGGGCATAATGCGTACGCGGTGCTGACATGACTTCACAGGTTGGGAGAGGGTGTGCCTTTGCGTCTTATACACTCCTGCTCTGCAGAGGTGATCTTTCTTTCCAGCCGTACATACACATTTAGATTCAGAAATCCTACAGCTAATGGAAATATTTACTGTGCTCCTTAGAGAATATGCACACAGAGAAACCCAAAGCAATTTTACTTTGCCTCTTTAACCAATTTCTTGTCAGGTGGAATAATTTTTGCGTTAGATATCTTACTTTGTATTCAATAAAAATGCACAGACATTTATGGGGTTTGTTCTCTTCAATATTTTTGTGGTAAATCCGATATACAGTCAGTCTCATATTTGAGGATTTAAGAACCAGGATTTAAGAAAGTCTGGAAGCCAGAGCTCACATTGGCTTCTCACAGTAGTAGAATCTGTCTTCATTACTTATATAATTATATTTTATATTACAACCACACACACATAAGGGTAGGCACCAGGGAACCACTTGTTAAAATTTCTGCTCTCTTCTCTGAATTTTATGCTGTAAGAGAATCAAAAAAGAGAAAATATTTTTCCTTTGCATCCTTCCATGCCCAAATTGAAATTTGCTAACAAGCACGAGGAAAGAAATGAGATTGATAAAACCCAGTGATCTTTAGTCACTACTCATTTCAGGTAGGAGGAGAATAACATTTGCTGGTGGATTGTTTGCCTGTAAAAGAATGGGACGTGTTTGTGAGAATAGCGTCATTTCTCTGCAGGGAAATTCTGTTTGCTAACATGAGGCTGAGTTTATCATCAGATGCAAATGTGCAGTCAAAAAACTTAAATGCTTTAATTGCAATAGAGTAGGTGCTCTGACTATGAATCACTGAAAGGCTCTAACGACTTTCCACCCAGTGGGAATGACGTGCCACCATTAGACCAGTCAGGCCAGGTATCTTGGCCTTTGATATGGAGAAAGGCAGGGAAGTTCCTAGCTATAATCTTTCTCCTCCTTTATCTCTTTAGGATCTCAACATGGAAGAACTCAAAATTTAATCTAAATTAATTAAGTAACTGTACAGAAAATCACATAAACTGAATTAAACATGTTCAGACACTCTTGTCCTTACTTTGGAATAAAGATTAACTGGATTAAGATCAGTCTAATTCAAAGTGAACATTGTCTACACAGTTTTCATGTGGATTATCCAGCCCACAATAAATTCCTAGATTTATTTTGGAATTAATTTCCTGAGTACCACTAGTGGACAAACCCTAAGGGACAAGCTCCACAAGCTCTTTTGGGGTGCTGACTAATCATCCACAGTAAATACTATGTTCAGTGATAAAGCTCTGTATCTGCCAGATTCAGAGAGCATCAAAAGGGGAATCCAAAACTTGTAGTCTATGGGAGGGAGATGTTGAACTGGTTTCTTGCAGCTGCTGTCCCAGACAGCTGGAAGCAGTAGCTGCAAGTACTCCAGGATGAGTACAAGAGGTACCGACCACTGTATCGGGAAAAATTCAAATTCTCTTGCTTGACTGTGGTTCATTTAATTGTCACCTTGTGTGTTGGCTCATGATGCGTTACCACAGAGGACTTTCTCTCCCTGCAGACACTGGGGGGGTGGGAAGTGTGCCAAATAGTTTTGTAACAATTCATTGATTTTAAGGATTTCTAGGACTCTTAGCCTGAACTGTTGTTTTCCTGGTTCGATATATTTTCAGGCTTAATTTCTCCATCACCTTTGAGATTATTGGGGAATTTTTGTTTGTTTGTTTTTTTCTTGTTTGGATCGGGGTGGGGATGTTGTTGTTTACTTTTGTTTTTTTATATGTCCTTTTCAAAATCTACCGTAACCTAAAATAGAAGCAACTGAGAGTTTGTTACATGGTAATTATACTATAATTACCGGTCTGATGTTTAAGTCAGTTGAGAGTTTTAGAGAAAGCAAGTTTTAACCTCTCACCTAAGGAGATCAACAGAAGATACAATTTGCTTTTGAACTGGAGTTATTAACTTTGAAGCCTGAAGTTGGTGTAACACGCTTTTCCAAACACAGGTAACATCCAACTGCTGAACACTAAATAGAAATTTCCTGTTTCTTCATACATAAAGACCTTGGTTTTATTTACACTCCTACCTATTCTAAATGTGGAAACAGTAATGAAAAAATCCACTGTTGAGGAAAGTTACCCTGTGGAAAAAGGCATTTGAAGAAATACATCATGCCTTGAGAACTTCCTCTATCTGAATACAGAAATGTCTTCAAAGAATTTTAAATTATCTGACTTGATTAAAAATAAATCTAAACTGTAGTGTAAATAGCATGAGGAAGGGAGAGGTTGCAATGAAATTCAGGTTTTGGTTCTCTCTGCTTTTGCATGATGACGGGTAGAAGAGAGAGACTGAGCCAGCTTCAAGAAACAAAGTTTTCATCTACCAAGATCTTTGAAAAGCCAAAGCCTTTGTATTTATCGACACTACCTGTCATTATTGTGCTTTTGTTGCTCTCTGTCAATATTAGCTGATATGTATGCCAGTGAAAACATGGAAGAAAAGTTTCTAAGCATGAACCATTCCTAAAAACAAACAAACAAACAAATGTATAGACTTTTGGGGGTAGAATACATTCTAAATTACATGCCACGAGCGTACATTATGCAATTGTATCAGCTTCAGTTTTCACAATTCACTGTGAAATGCAAGAGAACATGATCGTATTGTGTGCCTGGAGAATACGACAAACTTAAAATACAGTTCTGTCAAGGCTGCAGAGGAATGTTCTCTTCCTCAGAGCAGGAAATTAGCAGATATCAAAATACACGACTTTTTGTTAGAGGAAAAAAGGGTGAGGCAACTTGCAGATTAAACACAAAATAAGCACTTTACTGTGTAGTTCGAGACAGATATTACTGCTGTTCCACTTACAAAATGAATGGATCTTTAGCTTTAAGCAAGTTGTGCAATTTAGGGATCACTGTATAAAAGAATGCCATATGTAATCAATCAGAGTTGCAGAAATGTGTTGCTTACAGCATTCATCCACTGACTCATTTCCTTGAAAAGTAAAAGGATCACAAATAGAAGAACATCCAGACTTATTAAATCTCACGTGCTGTCTTAAAAAGGGGGGGAGAGGAGTTATAAAATAAGCGCTAGATTATGCCAAAGCATGAGAAATTTGCTAAGATTAATCAAATAATGTGGAAAAAAAAAGATAAAGACACATGCTGAAATAGAAAATGAAGAACAATAAAAGTATATTAAAAATGCATTCAATTTTACAATCTTTATTCAAAGTTAAGTAATTCCTTTTCTACAGAAACAAGTTGTGGCAAATAGACTAAGATAAAAATGATCTTTTTTTACTTTCAGATTGTGTGTGATAAGTTTTGTGGGGCAATAATTCCCTTATGCCCACTGCAAAACAAGCTTGGACATGTGTATAACGGTAGACAACACATGGAGAGTATTGCACTTGACATCTGAGCCTTGTATCCCAGACTCATCACCCACTAGTTATATTACAAAACAAAGCTGAATGCAGTCTGAACATACACAATACAGGTTAACATGAAACTTTTATAAATCAAATGAAAAATTATCCATTTAACATACATTACTGAAATTACCATTCTACAGGGTGTAAAAGATACACAAATACCATAAATTTGCTAATGATTATTCTTTTATTTAGTTTAACTCTTCAGTGAATAGAAGCATTGCTATTAAAAATGTTTTGGCCACTCTCAAGGTCCAGCCTCAGGTCAAAACTATATTCATGAAAACAGCAGAAAGACTTTTTCATCCCACTCACCACACACAAACCCACTCATAATTTGGTGGAGAAAGAAAACAAAAACAAAAACAAAAACAAAAGAACAAAAGAACAAAAGAACTTTGGTACAAATGCTACAAGATAAAAGTAATATAGTTAATAAAAAAGATGTACACGACTCTTGTTTCTAGGGCGAATGCCAAGTAAGATCTTGAAAGTTCTTGAAATCTGGGAGTTTAGTCTAAATTTATGATCTAAATTAATGCTGCTAGAAGAATGGCTCATATGAATGAGCCTAGTGCTTGGATAGCCCTCAATAATAGAGACCTTCCTCACCAAGCCTTTCTATTTTCTCTCTTCTGGTGAATTCTTAGTTATTTGAGTGATTTCCATCCTGACAATTTTGAAGGTGCACAGAACATTTATAGTACAGTCAGTCACAGCAGGAAAATGGAAAAAACATACTGCCTGATTTCTGTACATCTTTGATAATTTGGAGAGGGGTGGCTAGGAGGATTAACTGGACTGTAAACATTGTCTGCATACCAAATTGGATCTTTGCTGGTAATCAGAAGATGCAAATGATGGGAAGAGAGTGAGTAGCTTTGTGAAATGAAATCTCCTGTAGGAACAGGGAATGTATACCACCAAGTGTTTGATATGAAATGTGAACACCACTTTGTTAATAATGTTTGAATACTGAAATGTATTTCAATATTGAAATGGGTGACCTACAGAAGAAAGGCTTTCAACCCTAATATTGAGCACCAGAATCAGCCTTCTTGGAAACAGAACTTTAAAGGTATTTAATAAACGGTATAGATTTTTATTACTTTAAAAGTAATAGAAATATTTTCATTTCTTTCAGAGAAAGTTTGCCATTTGATGACTTCTACATGAGAAAGAGAAGAGTAACAGATAATTTACATGGGCTAAATCCAGATTTCCCTAGTCCCTTAGGCAATCCTGACCCAAGTAGAATCTGAGACAGAATCCAGGGGCCAACTTTGCCACCCATGAGTTTATCCATGTGCCAGGAAAACGGGATTTGGTCCCATGTGTAACTTGCACTGACATCTGTGGGAGTCTAGTGGTTGGAAGGGCTGCAGATGCAAGCCTTTGTCTGTGCACAGTTTCCTCTATGAGATATGCAGGAATACTGAAGAGTACAGATGTGAACCTGTAATTAAACTGTTTCAGTTTAACGACAGCCATCATTTCCTTCACACTGCAATCGTTTTGTATTCCATATGTGGTTATAGCATCACCTTCTTTCCAAAGACATCTGACACTATTTCTCTTTGCACAGAAATGTATACTACTTTAGGTTCTAATCCACTAATAGACAGTATTAACCAGTTTGTTTAAACAAAACAATCTTTGTAAACTAAAACTAATAGTTTCACTGAAACTAGATCCTCATCTGTAGCCGTTGACTCCAGTAGGCTTTGGATCAGGCCCTAAAACAGGCATGGGTCAGAGCTAGCTATTATATCAGTCTCACATCCAGGAGCTGTAGAGGATATAGAGACTGAAGTTGCACGGATTTTGTAAATATTTATTACAAAATGGACATCGAGTTTTTTAGATCAAATATATGATTTACCATAGGGAATGTACATAATTGTTTGTCTGTGACTGTGTTGATGTACCTTTGATTTCTAAGTCTTCTTCTGTAACTATATTCATATGTACATTTTGACCGTATGTTCCAGAGTACTAAAAAATGCAAGGAAAAGTGATATTAAGATGTAAAGTAAATTATTGTTAACTTAAAATAGCCCAAATGTTGTAATTTTTTATGCCAGGATGTTAGCTGATTTTGTTGGGGCTTTTTTTTTTTTCCCTGGTGCTGTGCATGATAACAGCATTACAATTTAAGAATTTATGGCAAGTCATTAGTAACTAGCTAAAACTGAGATTTAAAAATCCTCATTAACGTCATGGAAATTAATATGTAGTGGAATCCATAGATCTATTTGTTGCTTAGTTTGAAAACAAAACAAAACAAAACAAAACAAAACGGCCCAAAATTGCTGAATACATTATTTCACACATGAATAAATGGTTTGCCTGCTGGGCATTGAAAGAACCTCACAATTTTGGATGTATCAACAAAAGAGTACTGTCTTTGTGTGTGATACTGAGTCTTTGTGTGTGAACTTTTCCCCGCATGTAAAGGGCTCCTGCAACAGTTCATGTAATGGTCCAGCATGCAAGGTTTATGTTGAGTGCCTAAACAGGATGTAAATGGTGAAATGGAGCTCTGGTAATCCTCTGGTTTAAAGTTTCTCTAGTGGAGTCTCTAATGTACAAATATTTCTCTTTTGCTCTGGGTCCTCTCCACTAGAATTTAAAGGAAAGAGAAAAAAAAAAAGAAAAAGTAGTCTATACCTGGAACAGAAAACAACTCTGCCAGTGAGCAAGAGCTTCATTTAGCTTTCCCTGAGATAAGCCCAGGGACTGGGTTCTTAAAGAACATCAAACAGCAACAAGGACAAGCAAAGAGGGACACAGGACAAGAGAGAAGAACTAGAGAGGAGATGTTTCTGCATACCTTAGATACACAGAGGATAGGCAATAGCACTACTTGTTTCTGACGAAAAATTATTCAGTCACACAGGTGATATGAGGAACCTCTAACCTCAGTAGTTTAAGCAGCATTCATGAAAAAAATATCTTTTTAAATTTAAACCAGCCTACCAAATAGACTGGTACAAATACATTCCTAAACACAAATATATGGGATTGTGTGTATGAACAAAGTAGTATACAGCTCATTGTATATACCTAATTTCACAAAAATAGATTTACATGTGATAATTTCTAATCCTCAGTATTAATTAGAAAATTAAAAATGTTTGTGATGCTATTTTTTTAAGATCTGGGCGCTTGAATATTGAAGGTTGTTTGTTTGTTTGTTTTTTTAAATATTTCTACTAACCTTTACCACTAGTACGTTACCTATAGTTTTCCCAACACAAGATATATTTTCTCTAACAGAATGATTATACCACTGCAACGTGCAAACAAATATCACATAATCAGCTGAGAAGAAACAAGTATTTTTAGATTTCCTGCCAGTAAAACTAAGTTTGTAGTGTCGGAGGCGCTAATAGAAATCTGCAGCCATGGCCCCTTTTTGCTTTTCTTCGTTCTTGTAAGTTACATTTTTAAAAGTGGTTGTTGAACCTCTGTACAGTGGGTTTGTTTCCTAAAACAAACAACAAAAACAGAAGAAATGGAGTCATGCAGTGTTTCACTCATCTTGCCGTTGCTTCAGCTGCAAGCAGATGTATCTGCATGCCACTGCCCTGAGCGTACCTCTTCAGCAAAGGGATCATTTTGATCCATGATTCCTGACCCCGTGTTACGATGCAGGTTGTACATGCACCAGCTAGTACCACTCTGCTTCCCGATGTGCAGGAGAAGATGATTTGTGCTTTGCTTTGTGAGAAACTCAGGCCAGACATCTGCCTGGCCCAGCAAGTCCTTCCCGACAGCGGGCGATGCAGGCTGTCTGTGGAAAAGCTGGCACATGTTTCACAAGCCTCCTGGGTCAGAGAGGATGTCCTCCTCCTATGGATTTGTCTATAGATATTTTGAATCCATGGAAGTGTTTATCATCTAGAATATCTTTGGAAATAAATCCTATGCCTTAACCAAGTGTTGTGTAATAATGCTTTTTGGCTTCTTTGGAGCCTGCTATCTCACCGTGCTTGTATGGGAAAGTCAGTGAACAAATGTCCCATCTTCTATTTCCCCAGTCATAATTTTAAAGCCCAATATCCTACTCTCCTCCCACTATTTATTTTCCCTAGGTCTGGTCTATTCTTTGTACAGAAGTAATGTCTGACCTTTGATCATTTTAGAATAGCCTTCAGCAGCTCGCTTGTATTCCGAGCCACTGAAATTGAGACCAGTCTATATGAAGCAGCACAAACCAGTCTAGGGTCAGGAACATGCTTCCCTTCGCATCTGCCTCCCAGATTACAGTAATGCACATCATCAAACAATACTTTATCAAATATGTCCAATATAATTTGCACATCAGATGTTGTGGTCGGACCATTCTAAAACCACAGATAGTGTCTCAGCAGTGAGGTGTGACTTGTCACAGTCCTCTTGCTTGAGCCCCATAGATTACCATGCACTGGGAGAGGGGCAAGTCCCACCTGGGCTTCTTATCCTGGCCTCTCATCATTCCCTTCCTATCATATCCTCTTGTCACAGAAAAGAAAATGAAAATGCTTCTATCAAGTGTATCCTTCCCTTCCATCTTACCATATGTATCTCCCTCAAAGGATGAAGAAACATGCTCAAGTGGCTCTGCCTCTAAGTAACTGATTTTTCCCATCTCAAGAGCTGACAGGCCAGCAGTGTCCATCCTTGCAGAAAAGTTGCAATCACAGGGCTTTGTACAAGAATGGAGCTGGGTGAACGGCAGCATATCCCTGTCCTCCTGACACCCATCAGAAACGCTTACTCAACATGCTTTTTTGCAAAGAGCCTCAGAAGTCTTAAAGGTTTTGCAGAATAGCAAAAAATTCATGGGCAGAAAGGAAAGAAGAAAAGGGAACATGTGGTATAAGCTTGCATTAGACGTTCGCAAGCTATAAATAGAAGATAAGGACTGAATTTCTCTGTCCTTTTACCTACATTTTGGACAGCTTACGTTCATTGGTCCTATGTGTGAGCAGGCTCTCATCATGACAGAGGCCATCAATAATCTCTCTTTCCTAAAACGGGCTGTTTCTGGGAAGAGGGGTACACCTGTGATAATTACATAAGCAGCGAACAACTTTGCTAAGATTAATCAAAGGCGAGGTGCTAATTAAAGAACAACTAATAAAAAAAATGTTCTTTATCTTTTACATGTGGAAGAAATTAAATCAGGACATCGAACTCTAGCTATTTTTCATCCCTAAAGAAATGGTAATTTTACTACATAGAATACTAAATGTAGTGAAAACCTACCAGTAAAATCTATAAATTTAAAAGAACAAAGCCAAGACACAGAATCTTAAAGGCGGTTGTGCATCATGCAGCCAAATTAAAGAACCTCATATAAAATCAATGCATTTAACGTACCGTTTGCCATTTAACTTTCGATTTTTCTGCTTCAAACTTGGCCACCTCTTTTCGGTCTTGAACCGACACCAGTAATTTCCATATACAAAGTAAAACAATGCCAATGAGAAGGATAGCAAGAGTGACACCCACCATTATCATCGGGATATTTGGAAGCTGTGGGCAATCTGTGGAAACAAAACAAATTATGACTGTGGATATCCAATCAATAAATTTTAGGCAATTAAAAACAGTCAAGAGGCATGCTGGGCTTCTCATTTGCTGCGAGCTAGGCATGCCTTTTCCTTCACGTCCATGTTATTTTCCTCCTGCTAGCTTTCTAAAGGGTTTGTGAAACTGGCTGAAAAATATTGCATTAAAATGTTAAAAAAATTAGTTGCTAACTTCTTCCACTGCTCTTTTACCATGTCAATTAGCAGCTGCTGGATACAGACCCAGATTCTGAACAGAAAAGTTAGAAAATTATTTTCAGATCTGTGCCAATATAATTCTAAAAAACAGGGCTGAGTTGACAAGATCATGAATTTTACAATGTTACGGCTGAAGCTCTACTTCAATTAACTGATATTCAGTGTGTTGCAGAGGAGAAGATTCTAGCGAGATCCATATCAGGGTAAAGTCACCAATGATATTGAGAAAACAGAGGGAACTGCATTTCACTCATGAAAACAATGAGGAAAAAATCCATTAGACTAGCTGAAAACACTGGACTGAACAATTTGAAGGAATTTTGCATTTTGAGTTCTGCAATAAATTTTATCATACAATATTTCAGAGAGTCAAAACTAAAACTGAAGCTTTTGCTTCGCCAAAACACAAAGAAGATTGATCATTTTAATATTAAAAAGTATTGCGTATGAAAGTCAGTGAACCTTACTATTTTACAAAATTTTCTGCTGAACCATTGTTTAAGGACATTGAAAAATTCATTTCAGTCTTACTTGGCTTACGTGATTGTACTTCACGTTACTTTTTTGCTTGATGTCATCACTTAACTAATTCTGGGGGGTCTGATTTGAGCAGTGGGTTGATGCTCTGGCTACTGGTGCCGTCTTGACTTCAATTCCATAAATGAAATAAATTTCTAGAGCATTTCTGAGGTCTCAGTACACGTTCACATGCATCGCAGCTGCCACAGCACAATAGTTTCAAGGCCCGGGAGCAGAACAGCAGATGACAGCGAAGCTGGTTGTTGTAGAGTTGTGGGAAGGCCATTGCACAGCGTTTAATGAACTGTGCCTTCCTTAAGATGTTTCTTTCACTTTTTTTTTTTTTCAGACCTACTTAAAATGTGTAGTAAGTGTATTTAATAAAGAGAAAATCTTTCCCTTAAATTCTTGAGTCCTAGAGGTGTAGTTTATAAAGAGACGTGCTTCTTTAGGACTAGCTTTGTTACAACCATCTTTGCTGTAATAATAACCTATACAAAACCAGACTACTGTTCTTATGGTAGAAGCTGTTTTTTTGCACAGTGAAATCACTTTCATTCTCACATGTATGCTAGAGAAAGGCTACACAAAGAGTTAACAAAATAAATGCCATTTGTACCACCAGAATGAGGTTACAAATCTGCATGGCTTTCCCTAAAATATAACTAACATTTAGCACTGGGACACTGGGTGTGTCCAAAAAAAAAAAAAAAACCAAGGCATTTTTATTGCCTGGAAACTAAACTGTTTGGCAGCTGAAAAGTGGTGTCTGTGTTCTCTCCTGTCCTACACGATTAGGAGCTTTCATGAAAAATCAGTAGTGAAACAATAAGAAGTAACGTTAAATGAAAGGATATAGAGATCTGTTAAATATCTGTTAGTTATGCAAAATATTCAAAACTTAATGATACTGCAACATTAAACGTAATTATAAATATATTTTAGAATTTCATCAGGTATACCCAACCAGATAGTCTTTTGGATATTTGTCCATCTATGAAACATACGGCATTTCAAAGTGAATCACAGTTTTCTCAAATGACATTTGGCATCATCATCTTAGAATTGCACAGGACTAGAAAAATTAACTTACTCTTGCAGCCCAAGGATCATTCTGCCCGTCTTTCATGAAAGGCCAAGTATTTCTTTTACTACCGCATGAAATAAGGAGGTGCTCTTTTGGCTGGGCAGAGGAGAGCTACAAACACAAGGAGGTGCAGTGCTGCTTAAAAGAGCTCAGCTTCTAGATAGCTCACCCTGCCTGTGTGTTTAAATCAGATTTCACATAGAAAAAGCAATATTCACTGCTTACCTTTCTGTTCTATGCTGTGAATGACTGTCCTTCCCTGCTCATCCATAGCCAGTAGAAATGTGGTTATACATTCATTTCCCCCCTGCAAAGAGCAGGGAATGGATTTATCCTCTGAATAATCTGGAGAGGGAGGGAAAAAAGTAATTAATCAGATCAAATGAAATTTAACATGTAATAAGAAGAGAGACTGCTGGCATCATATTTGTCACAGCCTCGTCTGTGGATGGTACAGAGTGAAAGATGAAAGCAGAAATACCCTCTGAATTTCTACTAAATGTAATGACTTTTCTTCCAACCCCAGTTTTGTTTTATTTCTGATTTTTCACTTGTATTTCTGAAGAACTGATCTAGGTGTTGTCAATCTGCACTGACCATCTAGTGCACCTTATTAATCTAGTGTACTGTGAATGTCAATGAATTGGAAGTGCTTCCAAGATGCTTAACCATCAGCTGTCTAGGAAATGTAATAGTCCCCAATTACAGGACAAAGTAAACAGTATGTTCTCTTTGGTTTGCAGCTACTCCTACCATGCCTAGATTCGGTTTCAGAAGTAGATACACATACATCAAACAGCAATGGATACTGTTAAAAGGGCTGCCATTTATTTCTTCCACAATAGCACTCTCAAAGATTAGTGTGTCCAGTACTGTCACAACAGTAAATATAGATTAATAACAGAAAACTGCGATTCCAGGATCTTTGTAATGTGATTCCAGGGGAAGCAGATAAAAAGTGACCTGAGACGACAGTCTGCCCCCATTTATTTGTCTCTCCATTTAATGTAGATCTGCATAAAAATCCATTTTTTTTCCCCAGATGATTCCTAACTGGGAAACCTTTTCTGCTGAGAAAAGTTCATTCAAAGGGAAGAGGGGAACAGGAGGAAGCTGGCTGTGAGGGACGATATAAAGCAAGTAAGATGATCGAAAATTGAGACTACAGGTCCAGAGCCAGAAATGCCGTAATTTGCAGCGTAACCATTATATAATATTTCTACAGAGCAAAAATATCTGACCTTATAACTGTGTGCAATAATACCTCTGGGACTAAACGCTTCTTATGTTTCCATATAACCCATGATTTGAATAGCATTGGAAATCTAGGTATGCTTTTCCATACATTTTTAGAAAAACTTCTTAGGTTTTATTTTTAGAGGTAGAGAAAAAACAGTAAACTTCTCAGACATTTCTTTAAAAATAATTGTCACTCTCCATTATTTCTTACCCATTTAGAACTCTTACTGAAATTTCATAAGCAACTGTGCTAAAAATCTTAAGCCCTCAAACTTTAATATGAAGAGTAATGAAATATAAAGTAGGAATCAGACAGGAATATGAATTTTAAAGAAACCTATGGTACATAAAGAAATAAGTGCTCAATTATTTTTCTTTTTTTTTTTTTTCCATATTTCTTATTATCATAAGGTTTGGTCTTATAGAAAACACTATTAAACACCATAGAAAATATGAAAGTATAAATAGCTGACTACCCTACAGTCCTTTTCTCTGCTTGTTATAAAAAGAGAATCACATCTGGTTGGATTTTAATGGAAATGTGCTCTTGATTTGTGATAATCTTGTATTTAACCTGTTGCCTGTCCTTGGTGGCAGAGCAATGTGCTATCTATCAAGGTGACAGGCAGACAAGACTTGCTGATTTAACAAGATTTGGTTTTTGTTAGAAGGGCCACAAACTGCAGACTGAGAGTACTGAATTTATGGCAGTCATTGCCAGGTCACAATTCCAGTAACACTGTCACAAGTTTTGCAATATTTGTTGTTTCCCAACTCTTTTAAGCAAGCAGATCCAAAGAATATTAGCTTGCTTTAAAAAAAAAAAAAAAAAAGAAAAGAAAAAAAAAAAAGAAGGAAAAGGGTAGTTGTTTGCTATCCTGAAGGCAGAGAAAAACTTGCAGAGATGTTCCAAGTATCGTCCAGAAGGCAGTAGCTGCAAATACATTAGTTATTTTTAAATTGTAATTTTTAATTTAATGTCATTATTTGAGACCAAGGGGAACAGAAATCTCATCACGTGCAAGGATGTAGAAATGAAAGCAAAGATGCCAGTTGAAGCTATTCAGAACCCAGCTTATGCTTAGTATTTTTATTTCTCTGATGTTATTTTTAGGGTGAGGGATCACTAAGAGAGACTATTGCGTAGATTATTGCCAGTTCATCAGCACAAAAATTTGCCTAGGTAGGTAAACTCCTGTAATTTACACCTGTGTAATTGTCTGCATTCTGCAGTGAATCATCATAATTTTCCCACTTCTGCCTGCAGCCTAATTCCATTAATTTCAATGGTATTTGAAATCACTGGGGTCACACTGGAAGAAGAATTGGGTAACGGTGGCAAGCTGAAGCCTCGAAGTGCGAAAGACTTTCCTAACAGATACTTAGATAAAAGATTCAACAAAAAAAATTGACTGTAAATTTAAACATCATTATGCCCTTTCTTATATGTCTTTTGCTCAACAAAATGCTTTTTTTGAACAGTTTCATCTCACTTTGAGTCAGCACGACAGAGCAGCGCTGATAATAGAGGTTTATTCAGGCTCCAGCATCCACTTTGTTGCTGCACTGGGAATTTGTGCAATGTCAACACTATGGGGTAGGAAAAAATCCATTTCTCCAAGGAAAGTGTAGCTGTCCCTGCTGGGTTTGCGGCAGGAGCAGCCTGCTGCCCTGTGGCTGGGGTGGTGGCAGGAGCCGCTTTTTAGGAATTGTGATTCCTCCTAGGTAGCGAGTAGAGCAACAGGGGCTCCTCTTACACCCATCTGGCAAAGGGGGGATTAGCCCCATTTAATGTTAAAATATTAAAAATGGATTAAAATAAATATACAAAAGCAATGCCTGCCGTGGAGATAAGCCCAGTAAATGCAAAGCCATCCGCACCTCCAGAGCTGCTGTGCCATCCCGTGCCCTGCTGGATCCCCGGCGGGGAGGCCGCCCGCGCCGCGGCCGCCCCGGTCACCCTGCTGCGGGGAGCAGGAAGAGAAACCCCCGGCACCCGCAGGACCGAGGCAGAGGAGGCGAAAGGCACGGCTCAGAGGCTAAAACAGGCATTCCCAGGGAACAGGAAAATGTAAAGCCTACGCTTGTTCTATTGCTCCACAGTGCCAGTCGTTGTGTTGCAACGTACGCATGCAAAAGAGAAAGTAAATCTTTAACTGCTAATATTTTATTTAACTGAGAACAATTTCTAGTTTTCAAAAAGCCTCGAAGCATTAAAGAAACTGAAATATAAACCAGAAACAAGCAGTATGCTGCCATATGAAGTTGCTCAATAATGTGTCTTAAATATTATGTGGTGGTCTAGTTATGCCCCTGTAAAAAAATTTTTTTTTTTTTAGGTAATACAGTTTTGATTTTAGGATTTTTTTTTAAGTATTATTTTCAAGATTCCCCCCCCCCCCCCCCCCCCCCAGGACTTCTTAATGAGGCTACCTCCATGCCAAAACCAATCCTTTGAGCTATTACACAAGCATTTATGATGAAACACAGTTTGCAACAGCTTCTTTTTTTTTTTTTTTTTGAGAGGTTAGGATGGGAACAGTTATCCAGCCTTCACTACAGCAGTTGCTGTAACTCCTGCAAATAAATTTTAAATCTAAAGGATTAGCTGACAGTCCCAATTGGGGAAGCACAGGACATGAAAAAAAGGAAATAAGCAGGAACAGGAGGTGATATTGTCGTGCTCATATTCCTGTGACCTCTGTGTGCGGGAACAGAGCTTATAAGTGACTGTTCCTGCTCTCGATTAGTATTCATTATGTTTGAAAGCAGAATGTCTTACATATTCCTAGCTACAAATATCTGCCATCTGGCAATAGCAACCTGAAATAATGCAACAAAAGTGTTCATATGTTTTTGAAGTCTGTGAAGACATTTTTATATTTATAAACAAATGCCGATGTCTAAAAAGGCAAAGCATAATAATAATTTTAATAAAAATACAAAATTAGAATTAGTTTTCCTTACAAGGGCAATACTTGCAACTTTTGAGCTCTATATTATGGAGTAATCAAAAACAAAAGGTTTAGCTTTGTTGGAAAGATGTGTATCAGTGAAATTTATGCGTGCATGCAGCTCTGGATGGGTTTCCAACAGTTTGCAGGCACAATCCTTAGAGGTGCATACAGCATTCTGCGTTGTCATCCTAACTTTTATATTTGTCTGATTTAATGCTTATGTTTACATCTGTGGTGTGGATATAATGCACCTATGTCCCGCCTCACCTAATAATTGCGCTTTGCCATAGGATTGGGGTTAGAGTTGCCATAAGAATAAATACAGGCTGCCTACTGTACAGGCAAGCACCTTCCTCTACAGGAAAGGAAAAGACTTTAATGTAGTATTTCATTTAAAGTTATATTTTTTTTTTTCTGAGAATACTATTTTATTCAAAGTTAATTCCTATTCCAGAAATTCCCATTGATGGAGGGCAGTTTTGAATTACAACGAGCAACTGGAAGATGTGCTTAGCCTCTAGGATACTAGGAATGTCTCAGTAAAACTTGACAAGAAGCAGAACATCTTTGCCACAGGTTAAAGGGCTGTGTCTAGTTGTCGACTGTAATCAAGAGTCTGCATAAGAACTGGAGTCAGGTTTTGCATTTATATGGTAAAAGAAGCCACACTGGAACTCATGGTGCAGGCATGACTGAACCTCAGGGGCTTTCATCAGCCACTGATTTGCAGGGACTGGTATTTATTAAATTCTGTCCTTTCTTACATAAACTGCTTAGAAAGTAGGCGTGATCCAATGAGTTAATTAACCTGGAGGGGATCTGCATTTCCTACTTACCACACAAGAACCATAGACAGACAGCAATTGCCTTATGATCCCTAATATAATTTCACAGCAGAAAAACAAGGCTACTTTCAAATATAAAATTACTGGAAGTGGAAACTATCACTAATCGCGCATACACAGAAAAGGAAGATTGAGCGTACAAACCCTCTGCAGTGCTGACAGTTGCATCAACCAATTTGCATTTTTCACTGCATTCTCCTGGTGACTTGTCATCGGAAGCCAAGTGACATTCCACACAGCTCCTGCGGAAAATAATTCAGCGGCTCATCAATCTCTGCCTGTCACAAAGGAACAATATAAAAGCCAGTACGTATGAATCTGCATTTTAAAAAGAAGCTAAACAAAAGGTCTTGTGGTATTCTCAGAAATATGATAGGTATTGCCACCAAAAAAAACCCGCAACCAAAACAAAAAAAAAACCCCACCTGAATAAAGGTATTGTGGATAAGCTCTCTCCTGTCCTCTTTTCTCTCCCAGCTTATTAGCTACCAGACAGAACCCCAGGCAACATTATTCATGTAGGTCTATCAAAGACTTGAGGTTACTCACACATAACATTCATTTTCAAAAATAAATATCCTGAACTAAGCTCACACCAAATACCAGCCAAAGGAATGCCTAGCAGATGAACAATATCTGAAATTGACTTCAGAGAGATCAAGCTGGGGCACCTACTATAAGTCTTCCTTTGTTGAAAGTCTATCGGATAATGTATTAAAACACTCTTCGGGTGTCTCTACAGATGTCTCTTGGATGTGAATACTTGTCTCAGGAATTACTTACTTAGATGCTAATTATACTAATGCAATTTACTGGAAAATTATTTGCTTTATTTAATGGTGGAATGCCAGAAATACTATTTAAAAACAGAGAGTCTAAACCAATTCCTTTAGAAGTCTCTGAAAATCTTCCCAGAAATTCAGTGAGGATTTTAATAAATCCAGAGTTCATTCATGGAAAAAGGAAACAATGAACAGAATTCATATATGAAAATTCTTGATGCAAAATGTACCTTGCTGATTCTTCACAAATAGCTTCAGCCAGATTGAGGGGCTGAGACTCCAAGAAGCAGCCTGAAGGGCTGACTGCTTAAAGAAAAGGAAAGAGAAGGACTGCAGCAAAACATCCAAAAAAACCCTGGCCATCTCCTGTTGCACTGAGTTACATATATCCATGGGAATACGCTGAGGCTGCTGAGATTATCTGTGCGGGATGGAGATGACCTTATCGCTCTCTCTGGAGATGGTGAATAGTAAAAGCAAGCGGGTAATGGGATAGCCTCTGTCTCATGGAGACAAATTCAGTGTTGTTGGTTTTGTCATATTTGCCTTGTTTCTCATACTACCACTCTTTTTCTCAGCTGTCTAGCCATTAATCTCAATCCTCTCCGACCTGGTCTTTCAGCTCTCTTGGGTACCCTACCCAGACATTCCCAATGTTCTCTCTTTTTGGCTTTCCCTGCCTTGCATTTCAGCAAGGGAAGTGACTGCAACAAAGAGAAAAGATCTAACACTGCATACAATATACATGTTTAAATAGGCTAATGTATTGCCCGCTGTGTAACTTTATATTTCTTATTCTCTGCCAAATTGGGCAGAGCAAAGCAGCAGCGTTGTCCTTTGTGTTTAGGGCTGTTGCATGCAGAAATTCTTATCCTGGTTTCAGCTGGGATAGAGTTAATTTTCTTCCTAGTAGCTGGTATAGTGCTGTGGTTTGGATTTAGTGTGAGAATAATGTTGATAACACACCGACGTTTTAGTTGTTGCTAAGTAGTGTTTACACTAAGTCAAGGACCTCTCAGCTTCCCCTGCTCTACCAGGTGCACAAGAACTGGGAGGGGGCACAGCCAGGACAGCTGACCCAGACTGGCCACAGGGCTATTCCATACCATATGATGTCATGCTCAGTATATAAACTGGGGGGGCTGGTAGGGGGGCAGCAATCACTGCTCGGGGACTGGCTGGGCATTGGTTAGCGGGTGGTGAGTGGTTGCATCACTTGTTTTTCCTGGGTTTTGTTTCGCTCTCTCTCTCATTGTTTTCATGATAATTATCATTATAATTATTATATTTCAATTATTAAACTGTTCCTATCTCAACCCACGAGTTTTCTTACTTTTGCTCTTCCGATTCTCTCCCTCATCCCACTGAGGTGGGGAGGGTGACCAAGTGGCTGTATGGTGCTTGGCTGCTGGCTGGGGTTAAACCACAACAGTTCTCTTTACTTAAAGCTTTGAACAAACTGTTTGGCTTGGTTTCATAGGTCCAATTTAGCACCAACATAAA
This sequence comes from Platalea leucorodia, assembly GCF_965183815.1. Lineage (NCBI taxonomy): Eukaryota > Metazoa > Chordata > Aves > Pelecaniformes > Threskiornithidae > Platalea > Platalea leucorodia. The sequence goes on along the minus strand of NC_138827.1, from coordinate 83,813,416 downwards.
TGATGATTAAATCACGTGCCACAGAATAGCTTCTCATCTCAGATATAGTGTAGACTGCAATGACAGGTATGAAAATACAGTGGCAGAGAGCTGGTAGGGAAGGAAAATGGGCCTCGACTCTAAATTAGACATGACATCATCGTGAAACATTAATGCAACTTACACTGACTGGGCGCTCAGCAAGCAAAACCAGGGTCGTTAATAACATGCATTCTGTGAAGCCTAATTCAACTTCTAGCTTAAATTTCTACTGAAACCTGCTCGTTTTGGATGACTTTAACCCTGTAAGAGCTCACGTAACACAAGCACAAGCATGGGTGTACTTAGAGTGGTCAGCTTTACATCACACATATTTTTGGTTGCTTTTCCTATCATGCACCGTAGCATACACCACGCATCACAGCAGGGAAGCTACATAAATTTTGTATGCTCAGTGAACAGAAGACACTTCACCATTTACAATCAATTTATCATCAACTTATACATGACATACAGATACCCACTGATTTCATCCCCAGACTATGACCTACTTTATCATAGTTGGGCCTCTTTAATTCAGCGAAGCTTAACTGAATTTGGACTATGAATTTGCACATGTGTAAAGCTTGAGCAGACAGCAAGACCTTATTAATTTGTATGCATGAGAACGGTAATACAATTGCCAAATTTTTCTGCGAGTCCTCATTTTTGCTGTAGCAGCTATACTGGGGTGTTTTCATTCTGTACTGTGGACTGGAAGGAGGTTCATCTGGTTTTGTCTGATGTTATCATATAAAGGCCACTATTCTGATTAGTTGTACAGCCAGGGACAGCAGTGGAAGTGTGATGTTTTACTTGTGCTGCTTGAAGGTCATTAAATTGTTTTCCATAAAGTTCTTTCGTACAAGAGTAATGCTGATAAATGGTTGATGTATGAGTTACGATTACTCTTCTTAAAGGGCAAAGAAGCTCTTGGGTTCTGGTCTGTAAATCCAATTTACAGTAGCAGCAGTAAGCACACAGCTGAGGCAGTATAGGAAATAGATACCTGGATGATACAAACATCAGAGATGTAAAACCAGCACATTACCGCCTGGAACTGCAAGGGTCACCGCAGAGAGGGCATTTTTCACACGTTTGGCCTGAAGCCCCCGGATGGGTGCAAGCACACGATCCACAGACACATTCGCCTCTCCCACTGCACAGCGTCCCATCCTCAGCAATGCAGGCGCTGGTGTCAGTTGTGCAATTACAGTATTCACCAGTCCATCCGCTGTGGCACATGCATTCCCCGCAGTCACAATCACCATTGCCTGGAAAAACATTTATTATACTTCAAATCAGTCCCTTAATAAGAATCTGAATGATGGCCTTTAAAATTGTGCTCCTTAATAGCAGATATTTTCCCCTCTCCAACTCTTCTCACTCTTAAACATCCTTCTTCCTCCCCCAGCATTTTCAGTTTTAAGCCAGAGGATCAAGTTTTCGCTTAGGCTGGCTGTAAGCCCGTGCAGCTCTACTCTCTTCACTAGAGTCCTCCACACAGATCTTATCTCCCAACAGAGCACAACCTAATGGGTAAATCCTCATTCATTTATAGCAGCATAATTTCAGCCTATCTGTTCAGCACAATCTCATTGCTGGTTCCTCCCAGCTTAATGCTATTCCTATCGTTTCAATAGAATCGGTTTTGATTTATACCGGTATAGCCCAGGAAAAAAATTGTAAATAGAAGTTCTCAAATTCTGATTGTATGTTACTAAGATAAACCAAGAATCATTGAGGTTACTGGGTTAAAATTATAAAAATATCAGAATTATCCTGAAAGTGATTAATTAAGATTAATTAATTAAGATGACTATGCTTTGATAATTATGTCAGAGTGAATTGTACACTGGCTAACACCAATGCATGTCAATATACTTACCTAAACGTCCTTGGAGCTACAATCACCTACAGCCTTAAAAGTCTGACGCAGTGCGATTGTAGCTGATAAGCTCCAATAAAGCCATGCCAACTTAGACTAGCTATGAAGTGGTTAAAGGTGTCTCATTTTTAAATTTGAAAACAAGGTTCAAAATTGTTTCTTGTTTTAAGTCTAAAGATCATTCAGAAATAGTAAATCACACTTTATACAGAATTGATTGCAGCTGAGTATATGATGAAAATAGAGATTCACAAGCTCATAGCTAGGAGTGAGACAATAAAGCTCTAAAATGCAGACACTAAAAATTGCGTCAAGGAACCGTACCTCCGCACTGGAGCCCTCTGTGTCTCACACACGAGAAGTCATCGCATTCACAGCGTGGCCCGTACACCTTTCCGTACAGGGATGGGTGGCAGACGCACTGCCCGCAGTAGCAGTCGCCTCTGCCGCTGCAGGAGCTCTGCTCTGCCGAGCCCTTGCAGGAGCTGGCGCCGAGGGAGCTCTCGTCGCATTCGCAGTGTGGCCCCACATACCCCGGGCTGCAGACACACACCCCGCACTCGAACGATCCTTTCCCGTTGTTGCATTTTGGGCTGTTCATCTCGGCCTTTGCCTGACAGTTACAGCTGCATTGGGGATGAATTTCCATTTCCAGCGTGTCACTGAGCCCCACTGGTTTTATCACAATATGCCTTCTGTTTTTTTCACAAGAGGAGAGACTTAGAGTCACATTGAAAGAGACCTGGAGGAGAAAACGGTGGCTGTTCGGAGCTGCAGGTCTGCAGAGTGTCTGGAGGCACATGCAGAGGACAGAACAAGAGGGTGGTAGATACTGCCTGCTTTTTTGTAACTTGTTTGGAGGAAGACTATTTAATAAAGAGCAAACTCTCTACCTTGGTGTCCTACATTCTGTGGACTTCATATCATTTGAGAATTTGATCTTTACTTACCGTGTCTCCCACTTTCACATGAGAGCATTTCCTCTGATGTGGAAAAAAGGTCCCGTTGTTGCAGATGGCTGTGAAAGAGAGATTGAGCCCTTCTGTCTCTCCCAAGACCTCCAGCTCCACCTCAGACCTCAGCTCCTTAAAGGAAAAAGGCGTGAGATGAATGGGGTGATAACACTGCCAAGCACTGCTAACGCTCCTCGTCTGTGTAATGTGCACTGGAACTTATCCCGACTTACACAAGAGTAAATTCGTGGGTTTGGCACTTTATTTACAGACTTCTCTATTGCAAGAAAAATGGGGAACGAGCAAAACAAAGCAAGTGCCGACAGAACCAGCTTTCAGTGGAAAGCAATGGTGGTATCAGTTTAATATCCGCTATCATGGGGCTTATTTCCTGCCCTTGCAGGAGAATAAATTCAGTCTTTTATTAAATTATCTTTCATCACTAAGTCCTCTGCTGACTGATACAGGTTTTCCTTTAGCTCTGGCCTTACTGAGGAATGGATTTGTGTCCCTGATTACATTGCTAGCACTGGGCTTTTCCTGATTAGCCAGCCTATGTCAATATTGCGCCCTCTTTATCACTCCAGGTAGAATCAAACCTCACGATCTCTCTCACAGCAGAGCAGGCTCCGAGCTCAGTTTTGCCTCTGTGCAGGGCCTCCATGAGTAAGCCTGATGTTTCCAGGACCAGAGCCAGAGTCGAGTCCCATGGTGAGCTCCCGCAGCCAAGGGGCTCGCTCCCTTCCTTTCTTCTCCCGATGGAAATTCCTCCTTCATGAGCTGTAAGTGCTACTTCAAGGTGTATTCAACAATGTTCTCATTTCTAAAGTCGATTTGTTCAATCAAACTTTCATTTATTAAGTGAAAACCTTACTTCCTGAACTCTCTCATACCATGTTTTTATATTTAACTCTTTAAAATATTTTATAGCAACTTTGCTTACACAACTTAGCCTTGATCCAAAGCCTATAGCAGACCATGGGGAAATTCCCTATGACTTCATTGGACTGTGGTGCAGTAAATGGAAATTTTTCGAAAGTACCTGAGCAATTGCCGAGCAAAAGTCTCACTGACTTGGCTTTGTGCTCTTGTGAGCTTAATTGCTTTACAAAATACCCCCTGCCCTTCAATCAAAGCATGAGGAGCTCGCTGAACTTACTTCAGTGAGTCATTCTAGTAAAGGCACCAGGGTGACTCACTGGAGTAAAGGTCTGGTGGGGTAAAACAAACTAAAAGTAGAATAGGTATAAACCTACATAGACAACAACTGCCTGTCCTTTGTACATGTCCTGGATTCCCTGGAAATTCGTCTTAGGGTTGTGTTTGGTGTTTGTTTTTTGTTTTGTTTTGTTTTGTTTTTTAAAAAAAACGTCTTTTCATTTGGAAAACCTTGTCAGTAAACCAAAGCACTTTATTAAAGGACAGCAACGTCATGCAAGACGTGTTCACATAATACCCAGACCTCTTTCCAGCACACAGCCAGAGCAGTAAAACTGTGCACCGGGCACCAGGTCGGTAACCTTCGTAGCTCTGGATGAGTCCAGTTTTCCTTTCACGTTTGCTTTAGAGTTAGGTGCTTATGTTGCTATTGAAACAATGCAGAGATTCTTAGAAAATAATTTGTTTGCAATAGCTGGGCTCTCACAAAAGGACCAAACATAGCAAACCTCCAGATAAAACTGTGAATGTTGGTATGTGCTAATGTTACAGGAAATATCACCAAGTAGTCCCTCTTCCACTGGCTGCAAAACTACGAGGCTCAAATAGAGTGCAACCATGAGGGAAAATTAAATGCTGCTGAACAACAAGTCGTAATACTTTGAATCCTGGTGCCTGTATTGGGTCATTATGAACATGCTTTGCTGTTGTGAGAGGTCAAAATACCCACCATACGCCACTGAAAATGAATGCATAAGCTGTGACAAATTCCAGTTTCTTAGATCTTTATATCTGTGAGGACTTCTAATGGTCTTTTAAATCTACTAAGCTGCCTGGCCATAGTTTGGGGACAAATAGCAGACAGTTTAGTGAGCTTTAAGGCATTCACAGAGAAACATTTGTGGTTCAAAAAGTTTTCTGAATGAAACAACAGATAAAGCAGTGTTACAAACTTGTACCCTTGTGTTACCTGTCTTTTTTTTATATATTATTTCTTTGGTCTTATGTTCCTGTAAGTGAAAGGACCAAGCACTGGAAAAAAAGAAGTGGAATTTTTCTGAAATTTTAAAATCCTGCAATGACTTTAATCAAATGGCCTGATATCTGTCACAGTGCATGTTAGCCTACAGCTCTGCCATACAAAGTTATGCAGAATTCAATGTTAAACAAAGAAGGCAGAAATATGCTTACAGAAGAAAATGAATCATACTTGGAAGGAACATGAGAACTCCTTGTAACAAATATTTTGACAGCTCAGACTTTCTTAACTTGCTTACTTCCTCTCTGAAGCTTTTAGATAGCAACACATGGTGAATGGTATTAGCAAACCTTGTGTTCGTACAGCAAGCAAAGACTCGAAAGCACTTTAAAAGCATTAAAAGATTTAGCCTAACTCTGCTTTTGGGGGGCAAATAGTTATTTATTCCTTTTTTGTGGGTAAAGAAACAGAGACACCGGGCATTGAATTACACCGCTGAGAGTATCATGAGAGGGCTGTGACAAAAATGGAATTAGATCTGTTTTGCATGTGATTTTTAACGTTCGTTTCCCCCTTCCCAGTCCAAAAAAATTCAGATGTCTTCACTTATGTCAAATAAGGTGTTTTTCAGTGTTTTCTGCTCGGAGGATTTTCAATCATGAAGCAATAAGATTGTTAACCTTTAAGGTTAAGTGTAATAAAATGGGCTCCGGGAAATTTTGAGTGTGACATGTTGCTACTTGCACACTTTGTACATCTTGAAATGTATGTGGGATTTTAAGAACTTATGAGCAACTGCAGCGCATAGTCCAGACATGCTCTACTTGAATGAGGACACGACGAGTTATGGCCCGAAGGCAGGAGCACTGTTCCTGCAGCCGCCTTCCTGCCGCTCTGGGAGGGGAGCGAGCACCGAGCTCAGAGCCCCCTCCAGACCCTGCCCAGAGCACGGCTGAACCCGGGACCAGCTGAAACAACTCAGGAGCTGCACCGGGGTCACCACTGACAGCTCTGGGAGATAGAATCGTAGAATCATAGAATCATTAAGGTTGGAAAAGACCCTTAAGATCATCGAGTCCAACCGTTAACCTATCACTGCCAACTCCACCACTAAACCATGTCCTCGAGCACCACGTCTACCCGTCTTTTAAGTACCTCCAGGGATGGAGACTCAACCACTTCCCTGGGCAGCCTGTTCCAATGCCTGACTACCCTTTTGGTGAAGAAGTATGATCTGCTCAAAGCACGCAGCAGCTAAAAAGCCAACAATGTCCTGGGTGTCACGAGTAAGGATGCTGAGAACAAGACAGAGGGCATCATTTTGCCTCTGTATAAACTTTAGTGTGTCCTGTGGTGCGTACTGCAAGCCCTTCTGGTCTCCACATTTCAGGAAGGACTCACTGGAGTCAGAGAGGGTAAAGAGAAGATCAGCTAAAGTCACCATGGGGATAGAGCAGCTGAGAAGAGACTTAAAAGGCTGGGGTTGTCCAATTTGGAGAGAAGGTTGCAGGGGTGGAAGGTGTCTCAGTGATAAAATATTACGAAATCATGAAGACATGAAGACAAGGTGAATGCAGAGTTGTTATTCACCAAACCCTGCAACACCAGAACTAAGTGGCACTCAGTGAAACTTTAAAGCATAGGGAGTAGTTTAAAATGGGAAAAAGAAAAATGTATCTTGACATAGTGCAACTGAACTCCTTTTTGCCACAGAAGGCAATGGAGACTGAAAATATCAGCAGGTTCAAAAAGGAGAGTAGAAAAAAAAAAAAACGTAGACTATAAGTAACACTAAGGGGAAGAGGCAAGGACGCACTCTCTGCCTTTCCAGTGTTCCAGCAAGGCAGAAGGAGCCGCGACGCTGCAATTAGAGGAAGCACTGTTCTGCGCTTAACACAATGTTACAGCAAAGGCAGCAGGACACAGCACTGGAACAATTATTTTATGTTTTTCCATTACTCACTGGACAACAAAATGGTATTTCAGCTGTTAAGGGTAGGAACCTCTGTCTATACATTAGAGTGCCAGCCTCAAGAAATCCTGATAGGAACCAGATGTGACCAACAACAGATTGGACTCCAGAAGTGAAATCCTGGTGCCACTGGGTGTTTCGTAATAACTTTGCTCATGGAAAGGTTTCCCCTCCTATTTATTACAATGTGTAGACTCCCAAGATTAACCTTAAAGTTCTTTGCTTATTTAATTTTCCATAGTATAGAGAATCTTCTGGCATTTTGTATTTCATTTTTAAAAAATCATAGCTCACCAATAGTATTGCTTTTATAAGAGTTAGAAGAATTTTATTTGCTTTCCTATCATCAAGACCAAAATAGTTTCGGGCATAAAGATGATTGTCTTATTCAGTCGATAGGAGGAAGAGCAGAAAAAAAATGTAAGGAAAGAAATATAAGCTCTCTGCAAAGAGTTATTTTGCATTGAAGCCAACTGGTAGAGCAGGTTTTTAATAAAAAAGGGCTGAGAGCGAAGAGGGAAATCTATGGTATATCAGCATATATGTAAATGACTATATCTGTGTAAAGACATGTAAAACTGTCTAAAAACATTCCCCTGAAAGAAGAGAACCAGGCAGCCAGGATGCATTTTACAAACAAAGCTCTGAAGAGCAGCACCGTGTTTATGTTCCTGTCATCTTTACAGTATTTCTTGGTATTATCTAGAGAAACCCATTCAAGTCTTGGTATTATCTAAACAAACTCATTTTGGCTCCTGCATTCTCCTCTTTAAAAACCTCAGATCAGCCTCACAGGGGCAGCATCAAATTGCTAAAGCAGAGAAGAGCACTGAGCACAGGATAGTGCTTTTTTTCCCCAGATATTCCTGCAGAGCAATTGTACATCTGCTCTGGTGACAGCTACCGATGAGAAGAGAGTTGAGTCCCTGTAGAAGTATTGAACTGGGAGACCTCAATACCTATATTAAAGAAGGCTTAAGAGCAGGTGTGAAATAGAGGACTATGAAGAAGGCAAGACAGATGAGACACTGATGTGACTTTAGCATTCCAGCACAAGTAAGGAATGACAGAATGTTATAGGAATTTTGTTTGGAAAACCATGAAAACTAGTTATAGTTCTATAGTTCGTTTCAGTAGAGTTTAATAAGCATAAATTACAAATAAAACTACTGCTTCTGTGCTCACTTAATCCTCAGAGTAAACAAAACTTTTCCTGTTAAGATCAGCACCTAAGCATAAAAAAAATTATGTTCTTTTAATCAGTGCAGAAAAAGAATCGACGACACTTGTTTTTACCAAATTGCAATCTAATTTTGAAACTATAGACACGCGGGAAGAAAACAGTATAACCACCTTACCTGATATGCAGCAATGATCAACTGGAGAATGTTTCCAGAATCCTTCTGTAGTCGTCCAACAGTAGCTCCAGGAATAAGTTTTGCATAGTTCTGAAAATATATTAAGAAAAATTTAAAGCAGGAAAAAAAAAAGACTAAGTGACAAGGTAGGTCACAAGGAGCTACCATCTGGAAAAGAATAAAATATATTGGAGCCAACTAAAATAAATAATAGTGACATTTTCAAGGACCCTTGCAGACTCAATGACACACGTCCTATTGAAAAAGTCCTATGGAGAAGTGTTTCACTGAAAATTAATGGGACATATATTGCTAAAGCACCTCTGTGTGCTTGGAGGTTTGATACTATAGTATTTTTCAGCTACATTTTTTTAAATTTGGAAGGAAGATATATTCTATCAACAGTTGTGGTTTTCTTTAATAAAAATAACCCAAACCAGATTCAGCTGCTCTACTGTTGCTGTACTATTTGAGAGTCTTGGACTCTACATTCAATAACAGCAGTCACTTTTTTATCTTTGCAAGCAACTGAGCATCTTGAATTCTGATTAGTGAGGGCAGAGAAGTTAAGACGTTTAAACTAAGGGCTACAAGAACTTTGAACAAAGGCCCTTAAAAAACTGCTGCTGGTTTATGATCGGTGTAACACCCCACATGTATCCCAGTGGTCTGTGGCTATGATTGATTCTGTGTTGACTTTATGTTAGCAATATAGTGCCAATTGAACAATTGATTTCAGTGATAAGTTTTCTTTTCTTTTTGCATTAAATTGCATTGTGACACTAACATGGCATCTAGCAGCTAGATTTTAAATAGGCTCGATTAAAATTTATCTTGCCTGATTGTTAACTACATGAACTTCTCTTGCTTGTACCCATGCCTTTGGAAAATAATAAGTGTTCATCATTAAAAACAAACATTGTAGCATTCATTTTCCTTTGCAATTTATCATATCAATGCTGTTATTTTAATAAAAAAAATACAGATAGCTATTAATAAACATGGATAATTTGATACCTTTATATCCCTCTTATACTTTACATCTCCAAAAGCCCTGTGATTACTTTATATATTATGTATGGAATACTTATCATTCATTAGATTTCTAAAGTGCTACTGTAAATCAGTAGGATTAACTGCATTTTATGTTACAGCTGGTGACTTTGCGTTCCTGACTCCTCCTGTGATTAGTGCTCTCTCAAGGATTCTTACAATACTGAAACTCTGCATTTTGTACACGTGGACCTTTCGGGAAATAATTATAAGAAAAGACGATAAACCTGGAATTTAAAGTATAGCACCCTTTAATCTGTGGCATGCAAAACAAACAGCAGGGATATACTGTTCTGAAGACTTCACTTTATCTTTCCTCTTTGAGCAAAAATTTTCTGCATGGTGATACAAGGATGACGTTGCAGCCCAGTCTAAGTGTGTATCCTCCAGTCCATTGGTTAAATCCTACCTTTTAGCAAATATTTCTGTTCAACCATTAACAAGATGAGGCAGACTGATGGTATTGGAGTGCTACTATCATAAAACATCCAAAAAATGTCATGGAATTTAGTCTTTTAGCAAATATTCATTAAAAGGTGAACTGCTTTTTTATAGAGATACTCTGATTCATGTTGGTGAAATCTGACAATTATATATTTGAGTTCAGTGGGGTTATGTCTAATTTTTAGCAGCGTAAATGATAGAAGAATTTTCATCATAAATAGAGTGTCATGCCCAATTTATAAGAATAATCTGAAATGCTGTACAAGTGTGGAGACTGGAGTATTTTTAGTTCAATTTTCAGCAGTGAAATGCAGTCTGAAAACCCCAATTTTCAAGCTGTGTTCTCCTGTGGTATAAAAAGAATTAATTTGTTCAAAAAAGGGCAGTTTCTGCTTCAACAGCAGTGCTGCTTAGCCAGGATTAAAGAGGGATTCTTTCCCCTCATCCAAATGTGAATAAATTTTTAAAGAATTCTGCTTGAAAACGAATAATATAAACAATAATAACAACTACTTCATGAAACCTTAAAGGCTGGTGTTTTCTTTTATACCAAAATAGGATTTACACAATTTGTCAAAATATCATTATTATTGCAATATTCACAGAAGCTTTTTAAATGAATAGCTTCTATAGAATAAAAACATTCCCTGCTGCTTTGGTAATATTCAGCTGAGACTAATGATGCAAAAAGTTAGACATATGTGAATATGTTTTAAGAGACCTTTGTTGGGGAAAAAAAACCCCATTTTATAAATAATCTCAAATTATCAGAGCTCAGTGTGAGGAACTTCCTTCCCTCTCTTGCATTTAATTTTGAGTGGCCTCATAAATGTTTCCACATGACTGTTTTTAAAGTTCTTGTGGTCAGGGAGGGCATCAAACCTAAACCTTCCCCCTCTTTAAGATTGCTGTGCAGTAGTTTGGTCACATGGAAGGATCAAAACTAACACCAGCTATGTTACACGCTTATGTATTCTGTGCTTGTGCAATCTGCAATATTTGCGTGTCAGATAATAATACACATACATGTAAGCGGATAAACTGAAAATTCAGTTGAAGAGGATCAAGCATATTAAATGACTGAATTATTTTGGGCTAAATTGTTGGGGATTATACAGGGCTAGAAATACAAAATATATATTTGACAGTCTGAACACTGCACTTAATACTAATGGAATCTATTAAGTCTATTTAAAGAGGTGCTTTCTAAGTCCTCACAGTCATTTTAATGTACGTTTGTCCCTAATAACTGACTTATACATAGCAATGGTCAATTTTGGGGTCTGATATAATTAGATGTTGAGGTCAAGCAGATTTGAGATGAGATATCTGGGGAGAGGCTTTCCCCCTCAAAGGATAATTAACTTTGGGAGAGTTTTCTGAGGGAGATTGCAGAATCTCCATCACTGAAGCTTTTAAAAAGAAGTAAGTAAAACAAAGACAAGAGTGGTTTAATGGTGGTGCCCAAGTGACAGTTTAGGGTCCTCTCCCAGCTCTTCCAGGCTACCTGAGCAGTGGCCTTAACACAGGAATAATTCTCATTGTCTTGCTTTGTTCTTTTTACATTCTTAAGCATGGATACCTGTTTTTTTACATTTATATTACAAATTTGAATCACACAGATGAAAACATGACACTATGGTCCTGTTTGCAGGTCCTACATATACCCTTCAAAGTATACTGTAGTGTGGAAAAACTGGACTGTGAGACTTATATATGATTTTTGTACTTGCTTTGACTGATTTTCCACATCACCTACAGGAGAGAAAGCAGACCATAACAACTATAGCTATCCAAATAAATGGCAGAAAGCAGTATTGAAAAGATGAAAGCAGCAGATAGAATTCAATAGGATTACTATATATCCTACAAGGTAGAAGATACTCGCAGTTTTTTTTCCCTAACAAAGAAAGTAACAAGAACAAACCATCCCCAGTTGGGTTAACAATGGCTTGCATTTTTTGTTAGCTATAGATCTTCGTTTAGCGTTCCCAGCGAACAAAGGGTGCTCACTTGATAACTTTGATACTGGTATAACACTGACACAGGGATACTGAAATAGAAACCCCCTGATAAGAACACTGTTGGTCAACTCTGAGGGTGACCACCAGAAATTTCCAAGGGAAAAATATAAAGGCATCAGTAAGAGTAAAGCTTCTTTGGAGAAAATAAGGCTTTGTAAATCAAAGAGATACTTCCAAACTACCTCCTAGAACAGCTCTTATTCATGCAGCTCCTATTAAAATCAGTGAAAAAAAATTCACTTCTCATTAATTGGGCCTCTATTAAGAAATTGTTGAGCAATAATGAGATTTAGTAAAGTTTTTTGATGCACAAATTTTAACTATCTATGCTATGACTATAGAATCCTACCACATTTGTATGTGATTGACTTCTACTATTGTTGATATAATTTTCCTGCTTCAGCTCAGTATTCAATACAGTCTTTAAAAAAGCCAGGCAGTCAGTGCTCCAAGATGTAGTGTTTGCTCCCCTGTCAAGACTGTAATCTGAGAATCAGTTTATGAAAGATGTGACTCTTGTAACTTTTGTCAAACACTTGGAGTATTTCTCTTACTCAAGACAACCCTACAAGTGGAACCAGAGAAGCACTGAGGAGTCTTCCCTGGGTTACACAGGGACAGAAATAGAAAAACCATCATACTGCTGAGTACCTCAAGGACTCATCTGCTCTCTCTGCTGTAACCTTTTTCCCTTCCCTTTCTTTCCTATTTTTCATGTGGTTATCACACCAGAGGAGCACCTTTCTTCTCAGTCCTTTACATTTGGCTTTTAATAAGGAACGTTGTGCGAGGGTTTTTCCTTTGGAAAGCTTATTGTATTAGCAGGATCGCCCTTATTGACTCCCTCTCAAACAACCTGAATAAATTTGGAGGCACAATTTTTTTCCCCTTATCCTGCTTCACGTGGTGGTATGTGGCCAGGCAGCCAAGCACGGGCTGGAAAACCCCTTATTATCCTCACTGAATTCTTATCTAGAACTTCTTTTTGCATGTGAAGATTTCTTCCCAGCAGAGGGACTGGAAAGAAAAGGAAATAACAATTGCTGGTATCCTTCTTATTTTATCTTGAGGTCTTTTGCTCACATTCACTGCAAAAAGTGGTTAAGCAATAAAAGGCACATGTGTACCCAAGGAGTGCTTTACAAACAAAATGCCCTTTTTCAGCTCTGTCCTTGCAGCCTCAGCTCACGGCTGGAACCCCAACGGGCCACAAGCAGCATGGACCTTCGGGAGTACTTGTATCTGTGGAGGCTGAAAACAGGTGCCTGCACAGATGACTGATGGAGCTGCAGGTATGAATGATATTCAGTTTATTAAAAAATACGGATTTTGCATATCCGTAACCACTGCTCCTCTGCTCTCCCCTCTCTCCTGGCTCCCATTTCCCATGACAGGACCTCATAGAGCAGGAAATTACTTCATAGAACAGGATTCTGCGATTCCTAACATCAAAAATTCCTGTAATAAAGTGTTTTCCCTCAGTGGACATGAGGAATGATACATGAGAGAAGAGGACTTTCTCCATCATGTTTTGTATTTTTAACCTTGCCAATACTTTCCTATTTGTCTCATTGGAAAGAGACACAGAAAGAAAGACAAATTAATAAAACTCTCGGGTCAGCTGAGAAAAAAAAACAACATTGTCTCAGAGTTGAGCATGAAGACAAATGTATTTTTCAGAATATATTCTTGTCTTATAAAAGTAAGAACAGGCTCAACTGTCCTTCTCTAGCCTTATAAAATACAAAAGGCTAATCATAATGATTACACTGAACAGTTCAGCAGTGCTTAGTTTGACAATCCTTCGCTTAAGAAATTAGCGTGATTCAACTTGAAATCCAATTTAAAAGTTACCTAAGAACGTCAAAATCAATACATGAAAGGCTCTTTTATTTAGGAAGTGCTTCTTCTCTGATACATAATTTCTTAGCTATTTTTATTACATAAATATCTTACAGAATTCCATCCTTAATACTAGAATTACTGTATCAGCTGTGAAAAACAGTGAACCTTAAAACAAATACTGGAGAACCGAACATTTAGTTTGCTCACCTCATATATGTGAACTTGCTCATTCGTTACAGCAAAAATTAATAAAACATTGTTTTGCACAAGTTTGTCAATTAATTGCCCAATTGTGGGATACTCCTGCAAACAAACAGAAGAGAGCCACATCAATCCATTTTTTATGTGCATCCAGTTGCTAATTATCTCCCATGAAACACACATTTAAATGATCATAATTAACACTATATTCTCTGTATAGTATAAACTATAATTAGGCACTACGTGTATACAAAATAAAAGATAGTGTATATAATTTCCTCACTTTATTTTTAAGGAAACCCCTCTGAGAAAAGTACAGTGCCAGCCTCCATACTGGGACACTTGGCTCAGTAACATCTGTGATATATATAATCCAAAGAATAACACTGCGCCAGAGCAACTGGGTATTTGTCCTACACTGAACACTGTAGTGTAAAATTCAGTATTTTTGAACACTGAATCTTAAGCTGGTAAGTTCTCCTACATGAACAGTGCCCTACAAATTCCTGAACTCCTCCTGAATTCACACCCTTACAGAGAACATGATTAATGCAAATTTTGCCTTCCGTGCAGAAGGAAATACTAGTCAGTCCCGTTCCATGTGTTTTCCGAGTTAGCAGGAATAAGATTAATGCTTTCTTTTTTCCTAGTTATAATCTATCCTAACTCCATACAAACACACTGTTCTCTTTTTACAGAAATGTGCAATTACAAATAAAATAGATTACATGAAATATCTGGATTCCCCAAGTTTTACACATTTCAGTGATAAAGGTATACTTTCATTAATTTTCTAAAAGTTGTTCATGTTAGTTTTTAAATTTCCAGAATGTGAGAGTTGTACAAAATTCATAGTAAATTACCAGAATAGTTGACATGGAATATTCATTATTGTGGTCCAAATGACAGTTCCCATCATTAGGAATAACAATCCCTGCCAGTTTACTGTCCATCCCAAAATGGGAATCAGCATCACTCACAAACACCAGCAAATGTAGAGAATCGTTCCTCCATCCAATTTTGTCCTGTCATTTAAAATACATTAGTTTAGCAGGCTGTATTGCACTCACAATATAAGGAAGCAGCAAAAGACTGGGAGAATGGCATCTCAAAATAAATGAAGGGAATCATTTTAAAGGGAGCGTCAAAAACATCACAACATCTCTTAAGAGAGGATGTTCATTCCATTGTCTTTGGCTGACATTTTTTCTCCCCATTCCTGTGTTTAATAACATGGGCTGGCCACATTCATGCCAATCTGTTTACTACTCTAAATATAGTTAATCAAAAACATTTAAAGAAAAAACAATCCAGAAAACAGACCCAGTAATTCTACAGTTGTTTTGTTTTTTTTATCCCTGGCAATTAAAAAGGAACACCGAAACATTGCAATATGCATGTTTTACTTGATACAGCCAAAAGTATTTTCACACAAAACTAATGAGGCTGTTGGACTGCATTAAAAAAATCTTGAAAAATAATGATCTGCTTCTTTGAAATATGACCGCATAATACTAGAAGTGGTAATATACAGAATAATTAATATTATACCTAGAAGTTTGAGTTACCTTGCAGACAGCTGCCTGCATAATTGCATCGAATCCTCCCTCTGGAGTGTCTATATTAGCAGAGATTCGCTGTCCTTTCACAATTTCATTGAATTTTTCAGCATCATTTGTGAGTGGCAAAACATGTTTGTATCCAAAGGTGGGTAAGCACTCGTATGGTACACTTCTACAAGGTAAGTGAGACAGCTTATGGATAACACAGAGTGAAAAAGCACTACAATGGCTACTTCGCAGGCCTGTCTGGGTTAGTTTTTGGTCATGTATCTCTGTGTCTGGGATAGATCTAGTGAAAAACATAAGAGAATCAGAGCATCCAGTGAGGTGGGCAATGCAAACAGGTCTGCACAGAGCCTGTGAAACGCCTCCTAGAGCAGAGCAGTAAGGTTAACAGCGTGCAGTCCTTGCCGTGCTCCCTGCTGTACCTTGTTTTCATACTCAGAAGCACATGAGGATCTGTAGTCCCTTAGTGACACTCAGAGAGCACCACCAAGCTGCTGCAGTCCTGCTCGGGCTGCAGAGCACAGCTGCTCCTCCAGGTGGGTTAGGAAAGGGCTAGGGCAGCCTGGGGTTGGGGGATACTGCTAGATCTTAAGGGGAAAAAAACACAGGAAAACAACATTGATGGGTAAATGAAACTGCTATTCTGTGTTGGGTTTGAGTTTGCACCTGGTTGGTATAGCAACGTCATGAAATTCTTACATATATATATATGTATATTCTAGCAAATCAAAGAAAAATACAAAATTATTCTGCATAGCTGTTTTTTAACCCATTAAGCACATTCGTAACTAAAAGCAAAAGCTAAAAAGCAGAATTACTCCTAGATTCCTCTCTCCAAGTAACATAAGACTCAACAGAATAATGATCAGAGTGTGAAACTAAAAGAAACTTGTTTCTCAAACTGACTCAGTTAGAGCTGGAAGAGGGCAGAGGTTCCAGTGAGGCTACTGAATTGAATTTTATCCTAAAGATTAATATTATGACTTAATGTTGGCATGCAAACAGAGGTAGGTATTTTCCCTGCCTACCTGCAAGGGTTGTTTATTTCTTCAGCTGTAGTTTTGATAAATGGTGAAACTGGTTTTTCAACAAAAGATCCAAACCCCAGTCTGAAGTTGCTTGTCAGTTTTGACATTTCTTTGGAAAGAGTTGAACCCAATTCTTTGATTGTATTCAGATCATCATCCATGGAGGCCGAAAGATCCATGAGGTAATAGAGATCAACTGGATAATCTTCAGTTTGGCGAACCTTGATCTGTATCGTTTCTTCATGTCCTATGAAGATCATGGGAAAATGGGATACATATCAGCACTTCTAAGTGGAAGTTATGAGCAACACCAAGTTGTTCATAAACTTGGATATCTATATGGTGAAAATTATGTAGTATTTCAAATCATCAGTAGAATTAAAAAAAAAAAAAAAAAGTAAAAAATTCTCTGTCAACTAAAATCTCAAACAGGAGGTTTGACAAATTAAAAGCCATTCCAGTGCTTTTTCTAAACTGTTCTTCAGTAAAGGCATAACTATAGATTTAGAACTGATTGCTGTAATTTAAAAATATGAGAACATCACTTTGGCACTATGCAGCTTTAGAAAATTTAGATATGAAGCTAATTAAAACTGAAGGTAGCACTTTTGGGACATACCACATACTTCAGAAATTTGAAGAAAACCAGAGTGTACGCACAGATTTTATTCTCAGTTCTAACACTATGATATGACCTCACTGGGCATATCTTACATTTCTTTATTCCAAATTTTCTCCAGGAAAAATTCACATTTCAAGGACCCCAAAGTAGGTCTGGAGCGTTTCCATAAATGTCACTAGTACCTTGTAAATACTCAAAGCAAGATTTTATGCTGCCTCTGAGATATGCTGCTTGCCAGACCTGTGGGGGAGAGGCACGGGAGCAGGGCTGGGGTGGGGTGGGTTCCCACTCTCTCACTGCCACCTCAATGGCAAGAGAATAGAAGAACTAAAAAAATATAGCCTTACTTTTATGGTGTACCCAGCACTTCTGAAAGTATTTTGAACTTAGTCGAACGTAGCTTCCATCTGATGAGTCAACAGATAATTTTTGGACTCAACACAGGCTTTTTTATCTTTATTCTATCAAGATTTATTTTAGACCATTCAGTCTGAGAGGCTTCTGTATAACACATTGGCTGAAAAAAAAAAAAAAATCCCACATGTATGAACTGAGTGACTTACCTGGTCGCAGCCTGAGAGTTAATTTTTGAGGAGAAATCTGTGTGACATCAGAATTGTTCTTCTGGGTCACTACAGTTAGGGGCTTGTTTCTGTGAATTTCTACTTCTGAAATGGGAAATTCAATCAAATTCAACTGGCATCCTTTTGACAAAAGGTTTTCTGGGGTATCACACCTCCCATGAATTCCAGCCGAGTCTGTGTAATTCTAAAGCAAACAGGAGAAGGAATGGATGAGTTAAATGTATTTACTGACCAGCCAACAGCACCTGGCTGATGAAAGGTCAATCCAATGCAGGGAACAGAAACAAAGGTGCAAGTTAGTGCAAACCAGTGCAGAAAGGGGTCTAGGTGGCAGAGGAATCTAAATTTGCCCTTCATGGATCATGTCACACAGGTGTATAATTCATGTAACTTACACCGATTTGGTATCCTGGGAGAAACTGTTCTATTGTTGGGGAATGGGAATTGTGCCACTCACTGCATTTGGTGTCTCACGGTACTGGGAATGATAACACAAAGCCCCTGTGAGCCCCTGGTTTTTCTGTTACAGGATTATGCCACAAATTTGTCAAGTCTTTCCTAGACAGTTTTGAACTGCTGATGCAACATCACTTAATAACAGAGGAGGTCTCGCAGATAATAAAATCCTACAAATTTTGTGACAACCTGACGGTGGGGTACCCAGCATTCACTGTTTTTTTCTGACTTACTCTTTCTCCTCAGCCCTCATTTAATATGTTCACTGAAGCAGGTAGTAAGTCCTTGTTACTCTGCCTGGTGCCTAACAAGCACCACAGCCTCCCTCCCTCCCCTGTGCTGGCGGGGCTCCCGGCATGCCCACGTCTCTTTGGTTACATTTGGCTGAGCATCCTACTTGACCTTCTCCTGGCTGGAGGAAATCACAAGCCTATCAGTATCAGTTGGATAGCTTGCAGTTTATTTTTGTTACTCATTTCAAAGCACTTTATATGCATGCTTTTCCACAACACTGCTGCAGGGTATATACTATCCCCGCATAGCAGTGAAGTTAATGGTTAGTTTTACAAAGAGGCTTCTGTGCCTTATTACCATTTCCTAGAGCTATGCCTAGAGCTTAGATCCTCAAAATCAGTCAGTTGCATCCTGAACTAGAAACTGCTCTGGCCACAAGACCTTTTGACCAAAACCTGGGCAATGCCTGGCAGAACCGGCACCGAAACATTCAATTCCTGGCTGATGGTCGTGGCCCCATACCATGGGGCCGCTCCTTTCTCCTGGATTTGGGTAAGCAACCTGGGGTTCAGCCATTAAGCCACATATATTCTCTGAATTCAGTCACTGAAAAACTTTCCATCCAAAGCAAAACAAATTTACATTGAACCTATTAAACCCAGAACTGGGACCCTTCTTTCCACCAAAATGTCACCCTTCATGCCTGAAAATTATCAAGGATCTTACATATTTTGGTGGAAGCCGTGTTGAGACACCTGATGGGAACTGTGGTTTATTATTCTTCAGATGGAATCTGATGTCTTTGCTCAGGCAAAACTCTCGCCAACTGCTTCTTGAAGACAGTGCGCATAAAAATCATGTACCATTATAAAACTTTCACAGGGACATCCATATCATCTCCTTTAGTTACACACGTTGAGTTGCTGGCTTTTCAAAACATGTGCGAAGGGGCAAACTCATATTTCAAATACAATTACAAGGTGTGTTTTTATCCTACAGAAAACAGTGGTTTCTTTGAAGGCACTTGTGTTTACTCTGACGCTAAAGCTCCTATGTCTTTTGCACTCTTGATGTGTTGCTCTCTAGCAAACAAGTGAATGAGCCTACGGACAAAGAAGAAAATCATGTCTACTACTCTGAAGTTTTCAATAGTTCCACAGCTGGGTTTTTTTAAATCAATAAATTGTATTTCATTTTTGTTTTCTGAAAATACATGGCAGTAGTCAAAATTATGTGATCAAATTTCATTTCAAGAAAATCCTGGTTTGGTTGTTAAGTACAAACATAAAAACTACTGCAACCACACTAACGTGGGTGGCTTTTTTTCCCATGGTAACATTTTTTGCAAACTGCTACATTATTTTTAGCAACTTATTTTTTTAAAAAGTGCTGTTTGGTCTTTGTCAGCTACTTCATAAAGCAGTATGTTAGTCCCATCCTAGGTATCATTCTGCTATTCAAAAAAGCAGGAAATACTTTTAACAGCAAAGGGGTAAAATCAGAAACTATAATGAAAAAGACTTATTTTATTTCTCTATTATTTCTGGCAAGGTTTTAATTGTGATAGCTGACTATCTTGCTAACATTAATGAACTAAGACCTAGAATATTTACTGTGAAGTAGGGAAATATTATTTAGCATCATTTACAGGTGAAAGTTTTAAAAGCAGAGATGTAAAGTGACTTGCCCAGGGTTACACAGAAAGTTTGCAACAGATATATGAGAAACAAATCCAGATTATTTTTTTTAAGCTCAATGTTTTATCCAAAACACTTACACCTATATCATACTAATTATAAAACTGACACTATCATCATACTTAAAATCTACCACAGATTAATTATTTGTATATGCAAACTGACAGGAGCACCTTCTGTTTACACTGTCTGGCTTGGTATGTAGTATGTAAGATGCAGTCTGGTCTCTGACTTGATGTCTGGTGTTTCATCATCAGTGCTGTGGGCGAGTCAGCCCTGAGGCTGATGACCTGAGCCCCTCTAATAGGACTTTTATTTCTGCCTTAGATGAGGAAGGTTGTTTAAAAACAAAACAAAACAAAAAACCAAAACCCAAAAAAAACCAAACAAAAAAACCCAATCCAAACCAATTAATAATGACCATAAAGTCTAGATTGAATTCCACTTTTGATCCCCGGGAAGGCTTCACTAAGCGCTCCATGCATTACAAAACCATGGGCTGGCCCAATTAAGTCAACACTTAGTCACTCAGAGCTACTACAAACACTTCAAGTCTTACTTTGAATTTTTTTGTATCATTTACTCTACCTCTTGAAAACACCAAGCGCAGTGTGGTCCGGAAAGCAAACAATCTTCACAAGTCACTGCTCTTTCCTGAGAACAGGTCCCTAAATTTAAATCCAAGAAGATAAAAGACTATTAATAAAGTGTTTAATCATTCAATTTATGAAGAATCTTGTCACTTAGAGAATGTGGGAGGTGAAAAATGCACACATTTAGCCATATTTAGGATTACTGATAAAAATCCTTCGTAAAGGTTTTTCTATTGGTAGAAGATTAACTCTCTACTAAAAATTAAAAACCCACAATTGCTGGCAATTTACATGTTTACTTTTGCATGCTTTATGGATGGCATTCACTGAGGACATGTTACTTGTTTTCTCCAGTGCACCTGATAAAGCATTACACGTGTTTCTGGTATGGTGCAGGTAAGACATTGCCAACATAACCAGGTATATTAAAAGAACAGATTTATATTCACTCTGTATGCTTAAAATTGCTTCACTCAGGTCTGTAGATACTTGATATGATTTTAATTGATTGTGCAAGTACTAATGAAACACTCAGTCACATGTATAGTATTAAGTTTCTCAGCGGATCAAACAGTGATTAGTATAACCAAAATTGCTCAAATGCCCGTCCCTTTCATACATGTTGTACTAAGTAATGACCACATAAATCTTAGATGAATTTTCAGGGTAGCCCTACAGCAGTCTGTCAAAAAAAAGTCATTAAACAGAAAGGAATGATTAAATACAGAAGTCAGAAAGTGATTTCGTATCAACTTCAAGCAAGAAACAATGCAAAACTGGTTTTGAAATAGATCTCCCTACCCCTTACCTTGCACACAGTTATTTCTTTGCAGAAATAGGAAACAGAGGCAAAGCAATTCAATCCCCATTCGCTTTCAGTGCTGGCTGCGTGACAAAAAAATGTTAGCGTGTTAATTATCGTCGGCGTAAAGGTAGAATGTCGTAAAAATCATACATTCCCGAAGGGTATGTTTTCAAATGTCACCTACGCCGGATTGCGAGGAAGCTTCAACCCTACCGGGACAGACCATGAATAAAAGTGAAAACAAGGGCTACCTGGGCAGGTAAAGAGGACAAGCTGTGCATAAAGTACCGTGAACATGGTTATCACTTCCTTGTTTTCCTGGACTCCTTATAAGGTATAAGGGGAAAATTCATTCAGGTGAAGATTTCTGTCAATCCCAGTTGCTCTGGGTCCTAGAGCAACCCAGCCAAGAGAGCGGGTTTTTGTGTATACAGTAACTCTTAAGGGCTCCTCTAAAATAACTCCTTTAATTGTTCCCTGAGAGAGTGCGTTAGGCAAACAGGTCACAGGATTGCCAAGTGAGTATACCTGGAGAGATGTAAAAATCCCATTTTTTCAGATTTCCTGATGTGGAGGAAAACTTGTAAAGGCAACTGTGAAGAAAACAAAAAGCAATCACTTATGAGTATTGAGGACCTGGCTTCAGTAATTCAAGATGCAGAGTACGTTTATTTTATTAACATTGCAAACTGAAAAGGAATTGCTGCAGTTGTGGATTTTTTAATACATAGAAGGAGGAATAATTGCATTCTCAGTTCTGCAACTGACTTGGGAAAAAAAAAATCATGTCAGCTTTAACTCTGCGTAAGAAGTCTCCAAATATTCCAATATTCCACAGCACAGATACAACAATATAACAAGTTATTGCTGTCTCTTTTCCCCCCACCACCTGGAACGAAAGGAAAATATGCATTTCTTACAACCTTATTAAAGGAAATAAAATTTCTTATTTATAGATTTCATCTCTTCCCATCTTTTATGCTCTGCTATTGTCTGTTCTGAAAATCATTTTTTCAGGACAAGCCCTCTCTTATCATAAGGGTTTGCAACTGCCTCTACACACCGCAGCATAGAATTCTAATTTCATCAGTTGTGTTGGTGGCCTGAAAACATATATCCTTTTTTTTTGTACAGTCAGAAATCCTACCAAAGTTAGCTCATAAGGACTAGGTTGCTCTCACCAAGAGAACTGGCAGGATCAGACCTCCCTTTTCAAACTGGTGGTAGCTGCAGTCTCAGGGCAGGATGTGATGGTAGGGATGGGTCTATACTAGTTGAACTCAATATGCCTGGAAACATTCCTGGGCATTGAGGCCAACTGGCACAGAAAGACCTGAGTTTATGCCTGCAAATTGCCTATTGGGGCCATTCTAGCAACCAAATTGTGCCCAGAAATTGTTTGCAGAGAGTGTTAATTGGAAGAGGTCAAATTCATGCCAGGGAGTATTTTAACAGTTTAATAGCACAGACAATCTCATTCTAGTGCCTGGAAATATTCCCAGGCACATCCGATTTTACTAGTATTTACACAGTCTATGGGTAGTTTCATAGCAGCTTGAGCTGGATTACGTCAAGCCTACCTTTGCCCTGCCCTTGTGTTCCCACCCCTTCACTCCTACCAGTACTCATGTCCAAACAAACAGTGAGCTGATTCAAACTGATCCAATTAAAACCCAGTCACCTTCCGTGAGGAAGGTGGAGGGCTACTTTTCACCTGGGTGGGTCCCTTGAATTGTGTGGCTGCCCAGTGCCGAGCGAGTGCCAGGTCAAGGGAGGGAGCAGGAAAGACAGACAGAGTTGGCAGGAAAGGTGGGAATACATTAGACTGAATTTAGCCCAGCTTAGGCTGTTGTGGAACCGTATCTTAACATTTCTATTTACAACAACATTCCTAAGCCTCCTTCAACTGCTTTCCATACCTTGGAGTGTCCTTTGTAAGGCACTTGTTCAGCTACAGCAATTTCCTGTGGCATGAAAAAAGCATCGATTAGATTATGTTCCCTCAGCTGGTGAAGACGCAACTCTGTGAGGACACTGTAACTACATAAGGTGAAAAAGAAGTGGAGTCAACTGAAAATGTTTGCTCATACTAAGAAAAAAAATCCTCCTGTAAGTGCCATCCAAAACATCTTATTTCCTTGTTTTTAATTTACATTTGTGTATGTGTCCTTTAATATTGTCGCTATGTCTACAGCCTGTGGAGCTCCAGAAGCCAGTGCATTCCCTTTCAACGTAGAAGGTCACTTTGTAGCTCTTACTGGCCCCTGGTAATATAAAACACTTCAAAGCCTGTGCTCAAAGGACTTGGTGGCAGTCCTTCAGCCACCAAAAGGTACCAGACACCAGCAGTGTCCCAGATTAAGGACCAGCCAGCTGAACAGCTGGCAATTAGCAAATGCTTATTCTTAGATTCAAGATATCAACCTTTTTAGTGTAGAGAGAGTGAATAATACATCCTACATAAAACTTACAAATTCTGTTTGATATTATCAGTTCCCCATTTGCTTGTATGGTAATATTTTATACAGGTCTTGGCAAGGACAGCATGACTGGAAGCTAAGTGCCTGCCTCTGAATGGGATGGCTGCCAAAGACTATCTGAATAAGTTTTGCCTGAATAAAATAACTAAGTTTCTGCAAATTATTAAGAACAGACCTCCCCAGATTGTCTGGAGAGAGCAGAGAAGGAAAAGAAAGTAGCAGAACAAACAACAACAAAAACACACAGGGGGAAAAAAGACAGAAAAATCAAGGTCAGTTTTGATTTTTAAAAACTCACATAATGAGAAGTTCATAAGACTGGACAGAGCGGGAATAAAAAACTCACTGACAGGGGCACAGGAGTTTAAGAGAGGCCCAGGAAGGGAGACAGTGTATACCAAGAGGAGAATTTGGGCAAGGCAAGAAAACCTAGGCAGGAAGCTGACAGATGATTCTTGTTTTGAAATGTGAGCAAATATCTTGTATAATATCAAAAGGTAAGTTGACCAGGAAATTCCTCTACTAATTTAATGCTTTATTGGCTTTAACTGTCACACATGCTAGAAGAGCAGAATTGCAATCCAGAGTAGCCATGCTGATGTAGGGAGGATGTGTAAAAACCTTTGGGGTCCTGGCGTTGCTTGGTTTGACAGCAAGGTTCCCCTTCTTTATAAGGTTCGTAAGACAGTCTTTTTTCGTTCACCCAAATTAGAGGCATCAATTCAATGAGATATAACAAAAAGATAGTTTATAGTACAGACAGAAAGCAATTATTAGCATTTTCATCAGCCACTACATATTCATTTTGGAGCAAATTCTGGTCTCGATTACATCAGGGTTACGGTTTTATAATGACACATCAGAACAGAAAACAGCTGTTTGTCTTTCAGTATGGGCAATGCTGAACAATGCAAGTCTGTGGTTCTTTAAAAGATAATACAATTTGTATAGGATAAAATCTTTAGTGCATTTCCCCCCATACCTGGCACTTATGATACATGAAGATAGCACAGAAAGATGTTCTGTTCATCCAATCAACTTTTAACAAACTCACTGGCAAGTAAAAAACATTGAATATCAAGGTACAGACAGAAAGCAAGCTAATGTTGGGGACAGGGAATAAGAAATAAACTAAAAAACATTAGACCCAAGTTGCACTTCATTAATAATAGTGGGCTTTTTTTCTCCAGAACAAAGTTGTATCTTTTCTAGCACACTGAGCTGACTCCACAAGTCGGCCTGGTGTTGGGTCTGTAAAGGTTCCAGAATGAGAGGTGTTTGCCTACAGAAGCATGCCTCACCATTGGCTCATTCAAATCTAAAAATTACTTCATTTTAGAAAAAATACCAGCCTCTCCTGCAGATAGGGTGTGAACTGATGTAGCATAATTACACATACAGGGAGACCAGCCCAAGAGAAAACAATTAGTTCCTTTTGTGCTAGACAAAACCTGGAAGAGGAGGCATGTTAGCTCCACTGAAAGCGTATCAGTCAACATAAGAGATCAGTATGTCCCAAGCTCGTCAGAGCAAGGAAAATCTCTTTTAATGAGAAGCTGGAGAGCTATCCATATGGAGGAGAAATTCTCGTAAGCGATCTCTCAGCCTCACACACAACTCAGCTCTTAATTCCCAATGCTCTTCTCATACACACTCTCACCCTGAAAGGCTGGAAAAATGCGGAGCAATTTAAAGTCTGAATGTCCCACAGGCTGAGACGGTTCTCAGAATATTTACAAAGGTGGGGGGAAGTGTCTCCTGCACTTCAGAAAACATTTCTCTCTTCTTGCCCTTCAGCAGAGAGTTTTGTGGGACTGGAAGCAGTGAGGTGGGTTCTCCCTTCTCTCCATCATCTACAGTGACATTCACCTCCTCAGTGCATCTGTAAGAGGCAAAGGGCTACGCTCCTTAGGTCAGAGGCAGGTTGCTTTGCATTTGAAACATCTGGTGACTTTATTCTCTCCCTGGTTGGCTTCCAACCTGTCTAGAAAGCTCCTGACGGTCTCTCATGGGGAAGCAAAGTAGGCTTTAAAAGTTTTGGTCAAACTTTTTAACCTGAAAGATAGCAACTGAAGAATATGCAAAAGTCCACAGAATGAGTGGTTAAAATACTTTTCTCCCAAAGAAGACATATGTTCTGTAGCTGCACAGTCAAGTGCTTCTGGGCTCTTGGGCCAGCAGAAATGGAAGGCATTTTCTTCGGAAAAAGTCTACCCAGAAATATATCCCTCAGCAGCCTGACAGACCCAGTTCCAGAGAACGGCAATGACAGATGTTTCAGAGGATGCCTGTCAATTAGCTAAGCAACAAAGCCTGAAAAAAAGTTTCCAAGCTTGAAACTTAGATTCATCTCTAAGGAACTAGAGATGATTCGAGTAGCCACATGGCAGTGTGAA
The DNA here is from genome assembly GCF_965183815.1 of Platalea leucorodia. NCBI lineage: Eukaryota > Metazoa > Chordata > Aves > Pelecaniformes > Threskiornithidae > Platalea > Platalea leucorodia. Next base: position 83,787,060 of record NC_138827.1, on the reverse strand, counting down.
TGTCCTGCAAACAGGACAAGCCAGCACAGACAGAAACCACACACAAATACTGCAGTGATGCTGGAAGGACTGTCCTGTCTCTGCCTTTGCTGCAGCATAGGTCCTGGCAATACTTTAGGGAGAGCTGGCAAAAACATTTAAAAAGGAAGCAACAATCCCTAATGAACAGTTGTATTTAATGGGGAAATTCAGAGTGACGGTGAATGCAACTAATCAGTAATTTTTACTTTTTTTTTTTTTCACTTGAAATTTTTTCTAGATATAGAACTATAGTATCACCTATCAAATCACTGTGTAAAAGAAATAAATGCATCTGGATTTATACATTTTAAATGCCAGTTGATACTATTTGCTATCTCTTTCTTTATTAATCAGCATGGTGAGAGATGGGTATTGCTCCAACAGAAAATGGCATCAATCCAAAGAAACCGCTACAGGCATTCGGCTCCTGTATAAACAACATGGAGCCTGTGGTAAGCAAATATCTGAATGTACAGTGACTGAGCTGCTTCGCTCCAGCTCCCGTGTTTTGGGGCGTACTAACATCATACCCTGTTAGGGGCCTCGGAGCACAACACTGCTGTGTAGGGTAAGCCACAGAGCCCACCCGAGGCGTGGGCAGGTGTGTGGAAAGGCAAAGGCCTCTCTTACTCTCCTCTCCAGGTGTTGTTGGCAAGCACTGCTACGGCACGATGGAAGGTGGCTTTAGGAGATGAGGGGCATCTGTAGCTCCTTCCAGCGGGTCACGGGAGCCAAAGAGCCACACAGAGGAAAGGAATTTTTCCCCTCCAGCTCCTGAGCAAAGCGGGGTGTTGGGGATTCATGACTCAGGCCGTGATTCATGCCCTGGTCTCCTCTCGTTTCCGGAGCAGCACGCTGCTGTTAGACGAGGGCAGAGAGTGAAGTTAACAACCTACCTCTGAACAAACAGAGAGGAAGAGGAGGAAGGAGGAGGGATTGCTCACCAACTGTGCAATGAATAGCAGGCAGGCAACCTAGGGTGTTTTCAACTCGTATTTACCTTGCCCACAGCTCTGACCCAGCTGGTTCCAGCCGAGGGCATGAGCAAACCTTTTTCCTCAGCTTCCTTCACATCGGTGAGCACCTTGAAAGATTTGTTTGCTTTTCAGATTTGAATAAACTCTCACACTCAAAGCGAAATAATCAAACCTCCGAACTGCAGACGGACTCAGGTGGAACCGGTGGGAAAATCATGCGGCATTTGAGCAGAACTGCCAGCCAGCCAGCCCACAGCACTCAAAACATGCCAGGGATTTCCACACAGCCTGTCGAATCTGGCCTCAGTTTCTGTTTGCTTTTCACAGTTACATGGTATGCCTTGTTTTCCCTATGCTATAAAAGCCTGGTGCTGGGGCACCAGAGCCAACACCTCTGTTCAGTGCTGGTGCAAAGCTGAACATGCTGGTGGTGGGAACCACGCTGAGCACTGACTCCACAACACCTCAGCCCTCCTGCACTTTAGCTGAAGAGCTTTCTGTAACTTACTCCCTTCAGACTAATGCTAAGTGCAAACTGGACCTGCTGTCCCCGTTACAGAAGGGCCAAAGTGAGCCCTGAGACAGCCGGGTTGTGGCGGCACCGTGAGAAACTCAAAGCTTTAGCACAGTCCTGCAGCAGGCTGGGCTAGGCGACAACGCGGAGGGAGGACTTGCTTTTGAAAAAGCCGGTAGGGTTGTGTAAATATGATGGATTCAGGCCTGATTTATCCAGATGTAAATTCTAAACTACTCAGCTGAAATTAAATCACTTGTAAAAAGTGATTCCACTCTCGTCTTACACCCAGAAAATAAATTTATCTTATAGTTGACCTTGCTATGCTTAGACCCACAGAAGTCCAGTGCTTTGCTGAAACATGGGGTTTGGATAAGGTTAATCTAGAATAACCAAAACAGATAAGCATGTTTAGCTCAACACCCAAACAGCTGCTAAAAACTGAAGACGGGCTCAGGCACTGCCTGAAGCCAGCTCTGTTTCTGAAGCTTTCCAGGAGCTATTCTGAACTCGGCCAGCATGGTTTCTATTTACAGACACGCAGCGTTCAGGCCACTCACCCCCGCCAGTGGGTGCAGGCTCTTTCTGGGAAAAAAACAGGATTTAGTGTTTCAGGAGCCTTTTGTACAGCGTGCTGCCATCTTATGGCTACTCTGCTCCTCTGGAGTAGAGAAATGATTACTTTAAAACACGTGGAAAAAAGGAGTTCAGATACTAACAGCCCTATTACCTGTTAGCAATATTTTCCCCTGCTACATAAGTAAGAACCTTTGGAGATGTTCATATCTTTGTTAAACAATTTGGTCGTTTATGTTATATTAGAGTTACAATTTTTTGTTAGCATGCTTTTTTCAAATTCTCATCTGTCACAGTAAACGGAACATTATTTCTAGTGTCTTTGTTATAAGCTCAGTTACATGATTCTGAAATGTCAGAAATGGTTTCCAATATCTTTGTCAGTATAAATTATTACTGTATTTTGAAACTCTTGCCTTGTTGCTATGTGTGTGTTTCTTATGGAAATAGGAAGGAAATTTAAACCAACGGTGTCCGCTCACATGTAAACAGAAACATTGGAAAAACAACCTTATATAGAATGATTAGTGCTTCTACAATTCTTCATAAAGAACTGGCAAGAACTGTGAATATTATATATCTAACTAAAACCATGCAAGACTAAGAACATGTAAATAGAACCATCTCTAAATAAAAGTAAAATCGACTAAATCAATTCCAAGTATTTTGGCTGAGTAATACCAAAAAGATAAGGCAGGGTAGAATTTCCCTAACAATGTTTTCCAGGAGTTCAAAAAATGACTGATCATGTCAATACTGTCAATAATATTTGATCCACTGATACCTTATGCTTCTTATCTCATACATTTGCAACCGCATTGCTGTGCTTTGGTTGGACACTTAGCACACAGAATTACCATAATTTTAAACCAATTTTTTAAAAAATGTAATTCTTAACATTTGGTAGCACGTCAATATGTCACAGGAGGCCAGGGAGTCATACTTTATCTGAACCAATTAATTAACAGAAATTTCAAAAAATACTATTGCCACAATAGTACGAAGTACAATAGTTTGCAGTACAACACTGCCAAGAATCTCACAGATACTGAAGATGTGTCCTTTCACCTTACACAACTGTGTTAATAAACTTATGAAAAATCCAACATAAGACTACTCAGACTGTTTAACTCTCTGGCAGAGAGGCAAATAGAAAGTGGCTCTACTCACCTTTATGGTATATGCAAGAACTAGGTGAATTCTGTATTATCCACTTTGCAAGCAAATAAGTTCCATTTTACCGTGATACCCTCACCTACAGTGGTTTATTCCTGTCACGCTTACTAGAAGACTGTTTCAGAGACTTCACTCCTCCTGGCTGGAAACCTCCTCAGCTCCAGCCTGGATGGACTAACTTTCAATTTATATCCATTTGTTTTAATGACAACATTGTCTGGTAACTTAAATAACTTCTTTCCTTTCCTAGTATTTGCCCTGCCCTTCTTTCCCCTCCCCTTGATGTATTTATAGACAGCAATTGTATATTCCTCATTCTTTTTGTCCAGTACTACAACTTCTCTGCATTTCTTTCAATGCTCTTTCCGAATTATGAGTGACAGACTGTTCACAGTACTCCAGAAGAGCTTTGACCAGTGCCTCCTACAATGGTGTCCATACTTACACATCCCTCCTTATGCCTCCTGCATCGTATCTAAGGAGGACCATTTTTGCCTTTCCCATAGCTCCATCCCAGCTCTCTCAGCACCCTTCTATGTCTGACTAAGACATTACGCTCTTTCTCTTGCCCAACTGATAAGCCACAATTTATAACAGAAATCGTTTCCACCTCAGTTTGTGTGTGATCTGGCACTTGTGCTATTAAATTCTACCCCACACCTCCAGCTCTCAAGCTCCCCCACAATGTCTATGTAATGGTACGGATATTTTTCTCATCTGACCATGCCACTTTTAGCAGCAATGAAAGTATTAATACTTTCAGAGACGAGCTGAAATTGTCATGCTTGAAAATCTCTACCCAACCTTTAGGTAGCCCAACAATTCCCTTTCCAGAACAGATGATATCATACATACATTTCCTCAGCCCTTTTACATTGTATTAAACATTTATTGCTTTCATCTTATTTTCTCCATTTTATCTCCACACCCTTATTTATTCTTTCTTGCAAAAATGTGTACAAAATTTCCATATTACTAAGGCCAGATTAATGAAGCTGCAGATGTGAGGTCGCTTCTTCCTCTGCTCTGCCCTCTCCTTTGTTTTGGCAGATCTTTTAAGAAAAACTTGCTCCTGTACTTGAAATTTATTTGCTCATTCTTTCAGCATTTTAGGATGGATAACAGACATCATTCCACTATGGGCCTACTATACTCTGGATTTACTTTTTGGGTTTGTAAATGTTAGCTTTTATTTCTACAGATTCTTCCCATCCTGATTCTATTTTTCGCCATGAGCTATACCATCCTCTTCACAGAAAAGAAGAAAAATTATTTGGTTTGGGCAGTAGCTACACAATCTTTAAGCTCTACCCCATCCTTGCCACATAGTAGACCCCCTTTTATTTGTGTGGTAGAAGAAACTTTCAGTCTTTCAAATTTTGTTGACAGGTGGTAAGTCTGTAAACTTGACAAATCTGACTGCACCCTCTGCTTCTTGGTTCCCAAGATGTTGTTTTCATTGATGATCTGATATCGCGGGCTTTTGTTCCCCTAAGACTTTCACTCTATTTGCTCACTCCTAATATCTTTTTTTTCTGAAGGATTTATTCATCCAATAAGGTGCTACCACCCTTCACTCTCTACTTACAGTGCAAAGTGCAGATTTAAAAAATATTATTTAAATTAAAGAAATTCTAATACTCAGATTTGGAACCTTCATCCACTTGACATCACTGTTTTCTTTATGTACAATACTTCAGAAGGACAAATTTTGAGAAACTAACAAACAGGCTTATTCTTGTTTATTCTTTCACTTATTTTCAATTTAATCAAGTTGGGATAACTTTAGCTAGGTTATTTTCTACAACCAGCTGCTCTATGTCATCACTACCTAACAAAGACCACCTAGAATAGCATCATGGTAGTCCAGTGACTGCTTAGTGATGAAATCTGCCAGCTATTACACCCTGGAATAACTGGCTCTGCCATTATCAGTAACATTTGCTTTGTACTCTGTTTCTGAGCAGTTAAAATCTCCCGCAATGAGACAATGCTTGGAAGTTTCTCTTTTCATGCTTGTAGGCATCTGCGTTAGATGTCTACTACTTCGCTGTGTCTAACAGTTCCTTAGCGGTCCCTCAGAAGACCTTAGTTTGACAAATTCCATTCTGCCTATGCTACCTCTCTCTGCCTCTGTAGGTGACTTCATTGTTACCAAGTCATGCCTCTGTACCTCTGTTTTTATTTCTAGTTTTCTTAAAAATCTACACGCTGGTTTAAGTGCATTTCAGTCACAGATTACCATCCACCATACTTCGCTGTTCTTGGGAGATTCGGGGTCATCCTGGCTGCTGCAGTTCTAGCCTGCATCTGTTTGCACACCATTTTTGTACAAATATCTTGGTTCATTTTCCATGATAATGTGAAATTTTATTTAATTACGTTGCTCACATCCCTTTTATTCCTGACATCCAGGCCATTCACATCACATTCCCACTCATGTCAGTACTGATTTTTCCTGTCCATTTTGCTCCCATCTAATGTTTCTTTCTCCCCCATATATTCACCGCTTTCTGCTTTTCAGAACCAGGAATGGAAGTCACTTTTAAGTGCCCCCCAACCTTCTCTCCTATTTCCTAACTTACAATGCTTTTACTGATTATACTGATACATAAATATATATTGTTATCATGTATTATTTTGTAGTATGCTACATGATGTAATCACGTTATACTATATTGATATCAATTATAGCAATCTTGGTTCCAGAAAATTAACACCATGTTTGCTCCAATGGAGTTCATCTAGTTTGAGAGAAAAATCCTCTTTCTTCTCAAAAGTTAAGTGCCTTACAACACTCCTCATAACATCAATTCTTAAGACATCTGGTGCTCTTTATTATCTTGCATGCTTTAACACACCCTCTTCAGGAATGAAATGCTGCAGTGGGAGCTTTTCCTTCAGGACAAACCTACTCACACACATTTCCCCTGTTTTGTGTTCTTCTCACTGCACCCTCCTTCAGTCTTTTATCCTACAGCGTGAGCTGGTACAAAATTACCAGAGATGATTGCATTGCCACAGACGCTAAAATGGCTTCTGTTTTATAAATGGAATAAATAATAAAACCGTATGCACATGTGCGTGCATCTGCCTGGAATACAATAATTTTACCTTGAAATTATGCTGACTTTACATTTATGGGGCAGCTTTAAAATAGCTTCAGTTAAAATAAATGTATTTTTGAATGAAAGGGATAAAGTGAAAGCTTGAATATACTTTTGAATCTGAGTAACTCTGTGAGATGTTTCATCAGTTCTCCTGGAGGTATTTTAGTCATTGAGAGTTAATCATTACCTGAAATTATGTGAAAAACCTATTCAAAGCCAGCCTACAATACAGTGTTGCGTTAGGGAAGAAGTGCAGACATTGAGTCATAGCTGTCATTTATTATACTTCAGTCAGTTATGATGTGATTCTTTCCAACATTATTCTTGCTTTTGATTTACAGTAAGATACTGATCTGGTGGATGAGACTCTCTCAATTAGAGCAAGACCCTGCCCACCCTAATCAGGAGAGATGTTTGAGTGTCTAACTACCATAAGGTCACCACAAAGTTTTAAAATTACATGAAAAAAATACATAAGGGTAAATAGGTAACAAGTTAACGCTAATTTGGAAGAGGCATCTCAATGCCCTTTTACATCAGAGAATGATAGCTCAGTAATGTCTAAGAGCAACAAGAGAGACCAAGGAAGAATTCAAACAGGTCACACACTGGTGCTCCGGTTGCACCTGGGGACCATGCCAAGCCACGGATGTGGTTATAAGCAAACCTCCAGGGAACCACAAACACGGGTCGGTCTTGGGCTAACACACAGGAGGGGCCTCACTCTGCGTTTTCTATAGACACAGTCAAGAGCAAACTGGTTCCTAACTTGGGCACATCAGGTGCTTACTGCTACACAGAAGAAATCTGGGCCAGAAAAGTCAGTCCAACATATCATTTGTTCATTTTATTTTTCAGCTGTCTTTCTGAACTTCAAAGCTAGGGAAGTTCCTCCTTCCTCTGTAATGTGAACTTTCTTGCATGTAAGAAAAACACAAACACCTTCTTCTGCCTGTGTCACGTTAACCTGAAGATAAAAGGGGATGGATACATGACCTACAATTCAAAATCCTGGTTACAATTTCAAGTAAGATTATCTAATAAATGGTGCCAGCAGTGGACTGGTATGCTAATAATGTCCTGTGGAAAGTGCATATTTATCATGTTCTCATGATGTCATCATTTTCTGTCTCATTTTGTGAAAGCTGATCAATATTTATGGTTTTAAACACACAAAAAAGTAAACAAACCCATTGCAGTTATTTACTCAGACTATGCTGACACACAACTACTCACGATGCCTGCACAGTCACATTACTGATAAAAACACTCATTTTTACTAGGTCTCCATATTTGCTCATGAGAAGTAATAAAGCCTATTTTTCCTTCATCCTGAACTGATATTTAATCTTCTCATGGGTTACCATCTGATTCATCCTTACCACTTTTATAGAAGTATTTTTCTTTTCTTTCTCTGCTGCTTCAAAAACCCCCTCTTAGGTTTATTTGCTATGCTTGTGTGTTGAGCAATGATGGTTTGATTTAGCTCATGCTTCTGAACTTACAATATTAACAAATCTTTCAAGACTTGACCTTTTGCTTATATTCTTCTAAGTTCAGTCTTCAGAGTATATCGTTTTCTTTATGATCTGGTACTGTGCTGCTTCTGTTGTTATAGTGATGCTTGAGGAAAATTGTTCCTTGGAAGGAATTGCGCCTCTCTTGCAACCAGAACCAGTCCAGGCGCAGGGTCAGACAGAGCATCACAAGCTCCAACCTGGGCAGCCTTCCTGGCTGAAGAAATTCCTTAGTGCAGCTCTTGTGGGAGAAATCCGTCAACCCCTTTCTGTTTATAATGTCTATTAATACTCTGAATAACAGCACAGGCATCACAGAGGCCTTGATTCAATTCTACAAGGACAGCAGGTAAATATTGCCAGAAAAATAACAGTCTCCTATTGGGAACAGGGGATTTCCAAATCCGAGCCTGAAAGCCTGGGTGGAGGACAGCCAAGCACAGGAGGTGTGGAAGTCAGGAAAAGGTCAGAGACGGAGCAAAGCTTGCTGAAGCCGATTTTAAACAACCATTTGAGGTATTGGCTGTGGTTTTAATACCCATTGCTACTGGATGAGAGGAATTGCTGCTAGCATGGCACTGTGGGACTGAAGGGGGCAAGAAGCATCTTCTGGTGATGATAAGGATCATCATTACAAGTAGGTTTTCTGCCCTGGGGGGGGACAGCGGCATTTGCAGTCCTACCCTCTAGACAGTTCTGCTAAGGGAGGAAAAAACAATCTCTGTATGACCTTAATAAGACACCTCTGCAGACACAGCCAGGAGGCTTTATCATACGAGTGCTGTTCCTAGGTAGTCTGGCAGGGTCTCATTTCAGGGGCAGCTAGCACTAAATGAAACCTCATTTTGATCAGGCTCTACCTCCCAGCTGACAAGCTTGCAGATGGCTGAGTAGTGCCTTGTCACAGCCTTCAGGCTGTCTAGCTGCCAGCAATGGGAAACAAACCGTAAAGGAGAAACCTGGCCTCAGGTTTGCACCTCTGTAGCCCCAAGAAAAGGATGAGAACCGCTGCAAGAGCAGGGCTGCTCCGGCTCTGCTGGTCTGCTGACCTGACCCCAGCTGCTTCGGTTGTTACTGGAAGAAAGCGCTGAGCAAGCATATGGGGAAAATCTGATGCATTAATTTGTGTTTTCTTATATATAGGATACCAGAGAGCAAGTCGGATGAGAGCTTTGGATACCATTGAGATGCTGACCAGGTCACAGAAGTTTGATTTAAGAGGCATATTCCTATCTTCCTAAACTTTCAAAATGAAAAGTTGTTAATGACAGGACAGGCATCTTATGAATTTCCCCAAGCCCCTTCACTCTTAACAGATAGTGTGAATGTTTTAATTAAAGCTTTGACAGAGAAGTAGATCAGGACTACTGTATCATTTTCCTTTCATGGCATGCTTCAGCAAGCTGATGCAGATTGCTAGGTCGATGAGATATATCAATATTATAAGACACACCATGTGTCAGGCCGAACACATTAAAGGCTGATGTTAAATTTTAACATAGGTCATGAATCACTCAAACTTGTTCAGCCATCCAGAATTAATATGAGAAGTATGAGTAATGCGAGGTTTTTTTGTTTTGTTTTTATATAAGCAGGAGGATGAGGCACCTGAACAAAGGTTCATATGAGACAACAACTTTAACTCTGCTCATGTAGAAATGGTTCAGATATTTAGAGCATGACACAGAAAAAAAAAAAATCTACACTTGTCTTTTGCTGAAGACCTCACCATAGCTTTCTGAGAACTAAAATTTTGACAGCTTGATTTGGGGGGAGCCTGTGAAGACCATGAAGTCTAGTAAAAAAAAAAAAAAATCTGTGTATATTAAAAAAAAAAAAACGCCTTTCAAAGAAAGTTGTCCCCCACATCTCCCAAAGAGAGAACAGGTAATGTTCAAATTGAATACTATTTTACTCAGTTCTTCTCTTTTTGACCATTTATTGGTATTGTTAGCTAAAGTTTCTTACGAAGGTGTTCAGCTGTAAAATTATTTTGGGGTAGATCTCAACCACACAACTCAGTCACTGAAGAGACTTACTGCATTGAGTTGTCCGTGACTTTACTGGCACTAACAAGGACTGTATGCCCTGCAAATTGTAATAAATATTTACATGATCTTACATACTTTGGACAATATGTTATCACAATTCGTCGTTCTTTATTTGTCTTTATTTTTGCTGATTTTGTTCCTTTTATAGCTCACCTCTGTCTAGACCCGACACACAACTCCTTATAAACACAAGCTTAATCATACCTAGACATGCAAGCTCAGCTGGGCAAATAGGTGATGTTATCTGATACTTCTCATCAGATTAACACTTTCCCTTTCTATTTCAGTAGCATGGAAATATTTCGTTCTCAGAAAAAAAGCTTTATTTTTTCCTCCTTATTGTAAGATGTGCATTGAAGTATCTGATGATGACGTTCACTGCGGACTATTATTAAAAGTACTTGCTGCCATAAGATTACTCATCCGCTTTCTGCACATTTTTGGTAAGCCTGTGGTACCTCGGAACCTGCGTCTGTCACTGGGGACAGCACAGAAGCACTCGCAGAGCTCTACAGCTCTGGCAGAAGGAAAAGGACCGTTTTTTGGCATCCTGAGTAACAGTAGCTCTATAGTGAAAGACCATTGTTCAAAAATGGCACAATCATCAGCGATGGTGGCACAGCAAAAGAAGCGCCGAGAGCATTGCAACCAGAGACGCAAGTAACAGGTCTATTCATAGCAGTGCTTTTCCCCAGGGGATGGCGTCTTGCGAGTGACTTCATTAACTGCTGACAGCAGACAGACTGCGCTGCGCTGGGAGCGAAAGGGAAACACTCATCAGATGGCCCCAGCCACAACTGAGGAAACGCACAGAAGAGATAACTGGCAAGTGTGGCACTTTCCTCACTGTTCAGAAGTTAGTCACATCCCTAAATGTAATGCTTTATTCCTTTCCTTTCGGTACAGCAATCTTCTTGTGTACAGGCTCGCTGTTTGCACAAAGGGCGCTGCTGTTGATTCAATGCGTTCTTGGAAACTTCCCAGTCTGTGGAAGGTGGGGTCTAAATTCCAGATCAGTTGGAAGGAAAACCCCCAAATATCTTGGCATTTGTTACTTTTAGTAGTCAGGAGAAGACACCTTCCAAACCTTGTTACCTGTCATTCAATGCCATGCTGCATTTGACCTCTTGCACTGCGTGCAATAAAACTTTCCTCGCTGCACAGCCAGCAGGACGTGTGCTCCCTTTGGTGTCTCCAGCATATTTTTTCACAGAAATAGGGTCACACAGCCCAAACGACCTATATCCTTAGAACCAGGGATCCCCACTCCCTCCACGAGCTTAAAAACATCCATCTTTACCAAACCAACTTGAGGTGCCTGCAGGTGCTCTCCACACTTAAAAGATCATACTAACAGCTAAACAGCTGATAGCTGAAACATAAGACTTTTGACACACAATTTCTTCCTACTTTGCTCCAAAAACATACAGAAAACCATATCGCCTTACCTCCCGTTCCCCAGTACACTTGAGCATTTTTCGGGTGCAGAGCAGACTCTCTGACATTGCAGCCGTCCTTGCGCTCAGCTTTCTGCTGGATCACAGGGAGCTTCTTTTTCTCCGCATGGCAGCTGCCTTGCTCCTTGCCAGCCCTGCAGCCAAGCCTCCTGTTTTAAAAGCACGCCACCGTCCTGCTCCTTCTCACTATGGTTTTCTCTGCAAATTCTCCAGGCTCACCGGATGTCTGCGTTGCAAACATTAATACCTTGATCATTGGCTTTCTTTAGCAGTTTTTCTACTCTCCAAACCCTATCTCCTCTAGAAAGTTTAAAGAAAACTGGCCTAAAATGCTATTAGTCAAAAGTCCTATTCTTCCTAGAGGAAACACTAATAGTCCTTCATAACCAGGCTATTTATAGGAATGGTGACAGCGTGTCTAACCCCACAGTACAATGAGCATGAGGCAGTCCATACGAGACATGATGATAGAGGCTGTTCATAAAATCAAAACTGGAATTCATGTGCTGTACGTCAACAGTGATTTAAGCAACCACTTTCTTTCCTCACTCCAGAGGGAAGAAATAAAAGCCCTCTTAGCACAGGGACACGTAGCACAATGTCACTGGAGTAATAAGTCCATTATTTTAAAGAGTAACATTGAAGCTATTTGGATTTTTAAAAGTTTTATATTCGTTATAATCCTAATCCACTCTCTTTCAGCAATGCAGTGCTCCCACCTCTCGCACACTTGCTTTCTGCCCAGGTCACACTTTCTGAATATGCTTCTTCCCCATAAACTGCATTGCAGGTTCATCTTAACAGACATAAAATTAGGTCCTTTGAGCTGAGTAGCAGAATACAATTAGTTTGGGATAAACAACAGATGAATCCCAGACAAGCCCCAGCCCAAACCAGAAGTGGCAGGGAGGCAAAATTACCTTCAGGTATGAGCAAGGAAGCATCAGTACCAGCCGGATTGCAAATTAGAGCAGCAAACAGCCATAACACTCTCTTCTAAGGTACTAAAGTGGGAAGCTGAGCATAAAGAGCAGAAGCGTCACTTCCCTGGGCAGGAGATGAAGAGCTGGGGGAGCACTGTAAGGAAAGGGAAAGCACACAGAAAGCAGGCAGGGATGAGATGGGGATCTGATGTAGGGCTAGGGAAACACTTAGTGGAGGATTGGAAAAACCTGAGAAGAGGCAGGGAAAGGGCATTACTTGGAGCAGGGCTGGGAGCTGCGGTGCCTGGGGCACCCTGTGGTGGCACAGGGGCGTCAGCAGCCCACTGGCCCCTTCCCCATGGTCAGGCTGCCCTGCTACAGGGGCAAAGGAGCCCTCAGTCCCAGGTGGGGACCCCTCACTACCAATATTGCCACTTTTTCTCTACCTACAGTAATAAATGAAGCAACCACCCTATCCCTGCAAGACCCAAGTAGGAAGATAACAACCAGCTCATGCTCCACCCTCCCTCATCACGTCCGCCCCACCCTGCCTGGGGCACAGCCCTTTGGGCTGACGCACACAGGTGGGGAGGCAACAGGGCCCCATGCTGATTCTCCCCATGCTGCAAGCGCGTGGGGTGTGCTGCTGCAGAATAAGCACCCTGCATTGTCCTCTCCCCCTCCCTGCCTTCAAAGAAATGAAATCCCTCAGCAAACTTCACCCACCTCGTGCCTGCGGGTGACTCCCACCAGCAAGCTGGTGGCACAGCTCCTGTGGCAGCCGTGGGGTCCCTCAGAGGGTGGGCGATGTGGGGTGCTGCAGGGCACCCCTGCAAAGCTCTGCCCCACTCCTGCTCCGCTTGGTGTGTCCCTGTCCTCAGATGGGACCACCTGTGCTGCAATGCCATGCTCAGGCAGGACCATGCCTGGAAAGCAGACCCCAGGGAGGTACACTGTGGTGACCGCTGGAGGTTACTTCTTTAACGTCAGTGTCACCCACACCTGTGTCTGCTTTTTGACAGAAAGTTGCCTTGGGCCAGAGATGGCTCTGCGTTCAGTCCAGCCTGTGCTGGGGTGTGAAAGGACAGTGGTGGAAGGCAATTTCCTCCGAGAGCATCCAAGCTCTGGAGGTGTTTCAGAGGGGAGGGAGAAGAGGAACAAATGACAAGCAGAAGATCTTCAGGGAGCTGGGCATGGACCCAAAGTAGAATTGATAGGAGAGGCAGTAAGGTCAGAGTAGGAGTAGCAGGTTATACTGTAAAAGAAGAGTCCCTTAGAATTGGATGGAAAAACTAGCAGAGGACAAATTTTGCTCTGAAGGAACAGTAACACTGGTTGCCCCCTATAAAGCCACATCATGGCTTTTCATTGATATGTCCCTGGAAGCTAATTGGGGCCTAAAGTTTTAAATTGGCAGTTGATTTGGAGGCCAGAAGCACCCAGAGAACATGGATGTGGAATGACACAGCGAGAAAGCCCACCACGCTCCTCCAGCCAGGAGCTGCATGAGGTGGGCAGCACTTCCCTGCTCTCCCCCGTTGCTGGCTGTCAGGCGCAGTGAGTCAGACAGTGAGTCACAAATCGCCTTGGCAAGCTGTGTCCGGCGTACGGGGTCACCGAGCAGCGTGCCCGCAATGTGCCCGAAGCACGAGCTGCTCACGGCAGCTGGGGAGCACGAGGCGAGGGGGACCGAGCCGCCCCGTGGGCAGCGCGTGAGACGCACCGTGTCGGCAGCACCGGACATCTCCCCTGACCTCACACAAAGCCGGCAGCCTAGCTCTGTGTAACAGCTGCTGATATGCATTTATATGTATTTATATAATACCAACCATAAAGACCATTTTCCTGGGCTTTTACCATCAATGTGGTGCTAGGACTGTGACACACTGGGGAATTCTATTAGGTGCCCTTGAAAATGGAATTTAAATGCCTACAGAATGACTTTCTAATAATAATAAGCAATAAAACTTTTCTACTGAACTTCTGGGCCATGGTCAGTAGAGTGGAAAAGCACAATATACCATTATGATAGTTTTAGCATAAAAGTACTGTTAATTTGTCAAAAGATATTGGACCAAAACCTGTAGATACCAGGTAATTTATTAGATCTGACAGGGTTTTTTGCTCGGTTTTGGTATTTTTATTTACTTAAATAAGTGTAGTCTCTTCCCAAGTGCAGCTCACCAAATCCTCCTTTCAGCAGAGTGTATCTAGCTACATTTTTAGCACATTATTCTTTCACTTTATTTTTTAATCTGGTGATTCAAGGACAGGCATGCAAACCCTGACCAGCCAGGATGCCAGACACGTGCTGGGGAGGACAGACTATTCTCATTTCTCATTAGTTTTCATATGGGGCCCGCACATGTGCAACTCAGGTTGACAGTACATTGTTGTAGCACCAATTTAATAACGAGGTTGCTGCAAATGGTAACTGTGAGCTGTACTTGTCCCTTGGGTGGCATCCGCTTTCCCTTTTTGGAAGAAACATTACATAAAAAATGAAGTGAGCTGAATTTAGGCGTTGATACCTAGACTTCCCATCTAATAGGAGGGACTGAGTCAAGATTAAGAAAGCAGTGGAGATTAATAGAATTAGTATGATTAATGGCTCTGGGGAAAATAATTTCTAAAGCTGTCTCACCAGCAGTACCTGAAAATGCTTTTAAGGGTTTTCTGAATTACATAAAAAATTCACACGAGAAGAAGAAGACTGAGCCCTTCCAATAGAGATGGTTGGCTTTTGCCTTTGCTTCCTGGAGGAATATATTGCTAATAACTAGAACCGAATTTTTCCTTATATATGTATCCCAGGGAAAAAGATGACCCAAGTTGTCTGCAGTGCTAGCAACGCATTACCATCATTTTTTCTTTTTTCTTCATACAGCCATAGAATTAAAAGATTAATTTCCTTCTTAAATAAAGATCTGAGGCTAGATTCATCCCATATATAATTCTGTAACTTCTGCTTCTGTTGATAGATTGTTTCTTCAGTAGCCCATAAGGATCAAGAGTCATGGAAAATTTGAAGGGAAAGAGGATGTTTGTTAAACACTACATGTGCCCTAATGCACAAACAAGAAGACCAGAAAATATTTCTCCTGTAATAAAATGCAGCCTCCTCCCATCCCCAGAAATTCACTGCTTTTCTTCAGAGCAAACATTTATTGGCAATTTACGCTTCCCTGAACTAGGTAAAGCTTGGAGCTGCAAGAACAGTGGTGGTAAACCAGAGGATCTAATATGCAATGAACAAATTACATGTAAAATTATTTTTGACAAGCTCAGTGAAATCAAATGCTGTCACTGCTAACGGCAGTCCACCTCACTGACCGTGTTGAATTTGCCTAGATACATCCCTGAGAGCCGAAACTGCAGGTGCCTGGCATAAAAGGTCTAGATATAGAAGCCCAACAAACTCCCATGTATAACTCTGCTATGCAAAATTAAGTAATAGAAGTACCTGAATATTTCATGGGTCAAATTCTTCTGATGTATATTTATTCCAGATAAAACTTACAGCCAGAACTCTCAGGTCTGTGTTCTTGAAGAGATTTACTTAATCTGGGGCTAAGACTTTGAGTCAAACTAGTGCTAAATCCTTGTATCGCTTTAGATCATGATGGGCAAATATTGCCTGTACTTGATTTGCAGATAGAAAAGATGCTGGAGGTGGTGGTGGAAGCAGTTTATATGTTATTACTTCTATTACAGTACTACCTCAATCAGAAACAGGACTTTGTGGTAGAAACTGCACAAATATCATTAGATGCAACTCATACCCCAGAAACTCAACACGGGTGAATTAATCCCACAGGAATACAGGTAAATTTTGGGGTGCATACCATGCACAGAAGTTGCTAGAAAGGGGGCATGGCAACGGGGATGGACTCAAAGTGTGATGGAAACAGCAGCACAGGAGAGTATGGACTGAGGAGGGGCTTCGTGATGCCACGGGAGTGAATGAGCTTCGCTTCTGCTCTTTGGTAAGGGGACTGCGAAGCGCTGTGCTGGGGAGAAGCGCAGGCACCGTGCAGGGTCTGCCCCAGAGCAAGTACAGTGCCATAAATTACTATTCAGAACAGAATCTAGTATTACATATGTGTAGCTTTATTTTATCAGTCATAAGCCTGAATGGAGTGAAATGTAATGCGGTGTTAATAGTCTCAAAGTATTAATAAGGAAAATTTAGATCAGTCAAACTATAATTTTCACAATTATTAGAACAATTAACTATTGTACCACGCAGTGAACGATTACAGGTGTCGTGTGGGACTGAACTCTTAGCAGACATCACAGATCATTTCCGTACAACTTCACAATTGCTTTTATTAAACGTTTTTAATGCAGTAAAATATCTGAAAAAGCCAAAATGGGTTTTAGGCTGCATAAAAGGACTATGACCTTCATTCATGTTTAAAAAATAAAGGAACTTAAAGTGATGCATAGTTACAGCAACCCTGACAAAACAGCTAAACTTCAAGCATACTATTTTCATAGCCAAATCAATTTCTGAAAAACCTTCTGAAGTAAAGGATATGCTAGTAAACCTTTCATGTTATTTACACAAATTATCAAAAGAAATGAGCATTCACAAACTTATCTGCATTTCAGAATGGATTTTGCTCTCATTGGCAGTCAGCATCAGTATTTTAGCAAGAAACTTGTTGGAATCACAGAGTAATTATTTATAAATACATTTTAATTCATCAGTTGCATGTATTTTTTGTATTCTTAGCTGCAAATTACAGTGATAGTAGGAACAGACCTAGAATATGTGCTATGAAGCCTTTACCCATGCGTTGCACTACTTACCATTCAGGACAGACCTTTCAGTTCAGAAAGTGCTGAATGCATTACCAGGCCCATTGTCCAAAACCTCTGCTAGACATATCATTTGTCTCTATTGTGGTAATAAAGAGATTCCTGGCATTCTGGTATTAAGAAACCAGAAGTAATATATTAGTTTTGCTTTTCCTCTGCTACTTAAAAATGAACACATATGATAGAACACATAGTTTAGAAGACTATGAAGCGAGTGTCCTATTGAATGACAGACTGTCTGGTTGATTTACATGGAATACCAAGTGCTCGTATGAGAAAAGGTTAAAATTAGATTGACGAGCAAATGTGCTACCAGACTGCTGGCTGACAAATGGCAAAGTTATGCCAACGTATTACTTATTCTGGAGGCGCCCAAGAAGCAAGCAGGAGGATAGTAATTCATGTGCTAGAATACATTCATGTTTAGCATAAACAAAGAGTCCTCAGGGTCTGCAACAGGAACATATTAGCTATATGTAATTTATGTCAACAAATAAGTCAGTGGAACAATTTCATTATTAGATATGGAATTTGAATGACTCGTGTTTTCTTAAGTCAAGAGTGGTCTGCTCTACTGTCATTTAAATTAGTGCAGAATAATGCCCTGTTGAATGACTACATTGTTCTTCCAATAAATTGACTGTTGTGCCACAGCCTCCTTCCTCCTACCCGTTCGACAATGAAAATACAGATTAGTCATGTAGCTTTCCACAGCGGCTCTTAGATTAAAGTCTGACTGCTTCTTCGTCACTGTAACGAGTAGTCTAGGTCAGTGGTGGTCCCTCCTGTGTCTTTCTCCTTTCTTTTCAGCAAGTTCTGCTCATATCCATGCAGTCAACTATATTAAAACTAGTTGATTAAGAAATGTTAACTAAGGGAAAATTTTAACTTGCCCAACTGAAGGCACTTTGGTTCTTAACATTCAGCAGTGAATATGCATCACAAGCTGACCATCGTGCTCTGGGCACTCAGCAGATCTGAAAATAAAGCTCTACGAGGGATGCTAAAATCAATCCATCAGAGATGCCAGACACTTCTGTAAGCATTAGCTTTAATGATTAGCAGCTGGGTAATGGTGATAATGAATAATAACCAGTCAGATGTGTCTCAACTTTGTCTATAAACTGAAAATACCATTCTGAAAGAGATTCAAACAAATTAAATTATTGATGGCTGCTACTTTTTAACTCATCCTATACAGCTTAACTAGTTGCTACTTAAAATTGAAAAAGCTGTTACTTTATGAAGCAGACAACACAAAACACCATCTTTCTCCCTTTGGAGAGAGCTTTCTGCAGCTTACTCCTGTGGAATTACCAGTTGGCTATAGGGTGAATTTTTCAATATGTAAACATGAATTAAATAGGAATTTACAGAGCAGACAATATGGGCTTGAACCTGCTCTTCATCGGAACAACTTTTTGACATTTTGTTAATATGAAACTACGCTAAAGCTTTAACAGACCCAAACCCATTTGCCAACCTGTTTCCTTAGGGAAAAGTGTTCTTATTCCCTTTCAAATCGCCATGACAGACAGCATGTTAGGGGAGGGAGCTAATTGTCCCCATTAGTCATCACCTTGTCAGGATGACTGGCAGCCAGTAGCCTTCAGGCTTGCTTGAAAAGCTAAAGCTAGTTAAGATCGTCTTAAGT
Organism: Platalea leucorodia; assembly: GCF_965183815.1. NCBI lineage: Eukaryota > Metazoa > Chordata > Aves > Pelecaniformes > Threskiornithidae > Platalea > Platalea leucorodia. Next base: position 83,768,260 of record NC_138827.1, on the reverse strand, counting down.
CTGGACTGGAGAGACACCTCTAGACCCGCTGCCCCTCAGTGACACCTGGAAAGCTGGTCCAATATTTTATGCCAGGTCTTTAATATGTCTGGTAGTTTCTTCTTCTTCCAAAACCACTGTCAAGTAAGAGGAGAGGGGAAAAAAAAGGAATTCAAGGTTTAAACCGCAGCAGGGTCTCCTTCTAGCCTCCTTCCCCTGCAATATTATTCTTGCAAGTGATTGATGACCAGGGATATACAGGAACAATTTGTTACAATCTAAAATAATCCACTAGGGTGCAAAATAGCCTCTATAAAAAGAGTAGCCATTTCTGGAAAAATCTCTGCTTTAAAAAGCTCTGATATATTGAGTGGAATTTACCATCAGAGCCTTCACAAGTAGCTATTGGAAGCAGTTATTAAAGTAAGTATTAGGCTAGATTCAAATCTTGTGCAAACAGTTGTAGCTCCCGTGAGTACAATCACACTGACAGGCTGGTTTCAGTCCTTTAGGCAAGAGAGAGGCAAAAAAGTGAGAGACGCTAGCAGAGCATCTGCTAGTTAGATCAAAAAAAGTCTGTCTTGTTGGCAGAGCTATTGTCCTTTGGTCACACCAATCCTAATTTGAGTCCTGCTTGCAGCAGCATGGAAAACCTGTGACAAACATAGTCACGCTGACATTGAGGTGGATGCCAAAAGAAGATAGTCACAAGTACTCGAGACTGCAAAGAAAAAAAAAAAAAACACAGAGAAGGAAAGCTTTCAGGTCTGAAATTTGGGGGGGGGGGGGGGGAAAAAAGGATTTGTGTCTTTTTTTCCCCAATCCTCATTCAATATAAAAAGCAATCCTCAAAAATTGCAAACACACGCCTGGATCAGATCCTTTTCCAGAAATTCAGGTCTGTGTCTGTGCACTGTTTAGCCTAAGGCTAGGGCGTATGCAAAACAGAGAAATACTTTATATTTTCAGACTTACAGTGCTTTTATTCATGAATGCCTATGAACTGTCCTATTTGTTCTGGTTGCTCTTTGGGTCTTTTATTGTGCCCGATACAGAAATTTGGCCTGGTCCAGAAGTGATTCATCTAATTACTTTGAAGAGTGACAAAATCCCCAGCAGAGGTTAACAGATGCTTCTTGTAGTCCACATCTAAGAGCAAGACTGTGTTGGTCAGAGTCGCTGGCCTTGCCTGGGGCATTGACGATGCAGTATAAGGCCGAGCACCCAGCAGAACCAGCGGTGAACCCGACTGCCTGAAATGCGTAGGCAAGCCGATTCCCCTTGACCAAAAGGGATGCTACAAAAAGCTCGAGACTTGAAGCAGTAACATCCTCTGTGGGTTATGAATAATTTATTCATTAGATTCAAGCTGCACTGCAGATAGAGACAAGGCAGCAAAAATAACTGTTTCTGTTGTCCCCCCTCCCACCTTCCCCATCTGTATTCGTAATCTGGATAGATACATAAGAAGTCATCTTTAATGACCACTGAACGGTCTTCTTGAGTGAACTTTGCAAAAATGGGCAACCTTTTCTGTACCACCCCAAATAATTTGCATAGTTTTGTTTCGTAGTATAGGTTTTTCATTTAGCCCCCATGATACCAATTAATTTTCAGAGCTTTATCTCCTTCCCAAAAAGGTGTTTGTTTCTTTTACCCCGTGGTTTGAATGACTATATTTTTAATTGTCTTGGCTCTTACAAAGATATAAAAATAATAAAAAGGAGGCTCCCGAGAGTACATGCAAATAGACTGGCTTTGAGTTAATAGGAAAAAGGTTTCTCGGTCTGGTTTGGGTTGAGCCTCCGCAGTCTGCTTGACTTCTCCAGAATTCCCTTGCTGTTTGGCTCCTCTTGTGTTCGTCTGTCACATACAAGCTACTTGTCGATTCTCCCTGACCCTGCCTGGAGCACTTGTGTTTTTGGTGATGTTGTGGTTTTGATTAGACTCATTTTTTTCTTTTTTTTTTTTTTTTCCTTGACTGCTGTACAGTGACAGGCACCCTTACGCATTTCATTAACCAAAAGAAAATGACAGCTTTTTTTTTCCTCTGATAAAGACAATCCTGTTGCTGTCTTAACGATGAGTAAAAACACATTATTAGAAATGTGAGCACTTGCATTGCATTGTGCAAAGGCAGGATAAGGTTTTGCTTTTAATAATAGGTAACTATAAATACACCAGAATTACATACTAGGAATGGGAGTTCACTTTTTTTTATTGTTTCAGCTTAAAACGAAGATGCCCTCTGGTGGTTGTAAGATTAAGAAGTTATTTAAGCTCTTAGATAAGAAGAGCAGCACTGGGACAGCTGGGGGACGGGGTCTCCCCAGTCCATCCCCCCGACTGCACCGGCAGCCAAAGGCAGCTGCAGTGGGGCCAGCAGAGAGTCCCCCTCGGAGCCCGGGGCTCTGCCCGCTCGCTCACCGGAGCGAGTCCGGCTGGCCAAGGACGGCTCCCAACGCTTGCTGGTGAGTACATGCACAACGTTGCTTAGGAAATTAATTGCAGCCTTGAAACAGGGCAGGACTGTGCATCACGGGGCTGATCAGATGATCGCCATCTGGAATAGATGAGCTGTGCATACGCTGGCTGTAATACACGCAATGGTATGGTTTGTTCTGAATTATTTTCCCAGAGATGACTGGCTAGTTTCATCTGCAAAATATTTTCAGGAGAGGAATTCCTGGAACTGCTTAGTTCTTTTTTTTTTTTAAATAACTGAAACCTGGATTTTCAGCAATTCACTACCAAAAATTTGCCCTAGAATGGAGGGCAACGCTTTGTCGTTTCTAGAGACAGCACAGTAAAGGTGGAGCCAGACCACTCTCTTACATACAAATATAGTTTACTAAGAAACAACTTAAAAACGAAGGGTGAAACTTGAGCTTGGTTTTTAAGATTTATCTTCCCGCTCTTGTACACAAGCTTACTGCCCTACCGCTGTCTTTGTTCAATAACTCCTGTGGTCCGAGAGCTCATGGCACAGTGACTGCACAAGTGGCAATGGGCTGGTTACGACGTGAAGCCTGTGACTTGCTGATGAGCTGCCTCCTTCCCACTCACGTATGAACCCTCTTCCTACCGACAGCTGGAACTTGTTGAACTATGTAAAGTGAGCAGAGCAGGGCTGAAAGGTCATGAACTTATGATACACGCAGCTGGTAACTTCTGGAGCATTTTATTCTACCGAGCTACACCGGCCCCTCTTAAGGCCGTTTGAAACCTAGTTTTCATTTTGTTCTGGCAAAGACAGCAGCACTCGGAGCTCTTTGGCTACCCACTCCTCCAACTGCACTTGAATGATGTCTTCTTGACAGGAGGAAGACCTGGAGCATGTCACCCCCTCGCTGCAGCCCCTGCCGCACGCCTCCCTCCCCTCGCCCAGGGCTGCAGCAGCCCGTGCGCCAAGGCCCAGCTCTGATCCAGCCCAGCTGCGTAACCTCGCCTCAGACTGCTGAAAAAAAGCTGTGAGAAAGTCTGCAGAGAGATAAGAAAGGTAAAATTACAGACAGGGGTAGAGCTGCTGAGGCAGGATTGCCCGTAGCTCAAGGATTCAGGAGGGAAAGCAGAAACGTGGAAAGGTATGAAATCTAAAGGAAGAAAAGAGCAAGGCTAGCCAGGAAGCCTCAGGTCGGTTTGCTGGGGCAAGTCACAAGTGCCGGGGCACTGATGGAGCTTGGCAGAAGATGGAAATGCAGCAACGCTGAGGCTCTGCTGCAGGGAGCCGCAGGGACTGGCCCGGCCCGATGCCTGCCTGGCCAGCAAAGCCACCGCAGGTACCTTGCTGGGTGAGCACGCTCGTGCTTAGCCTAATGGCTCGTGAAATCCTACCTTTCTCTTCTGTGGGCTAGTCAATAAATAACTGCTTTATGCTCCTAATTATGTATGTTCTGCTTACAGATTATCTTGGAGACTGGCTAACGATACCTGAACAAACTGATACAAAAGCGAGGCTGTAACAAATACTTGTAAATAATTTTCATATTTTTTACATTCACTGGAAGGCAAAAAAAAAAAAAAAAAAGCAGAGTATTTTCTCATTGATGGAAAAGCATTTCCCATTGGGTAAAGACTGAAGTGTACAAAGGAGAAGTAGTTTTCTATTTGTGCTTGCAGAAAACTAAAACTATTTACCAAAACATCCTATTTACTAGTAAATTTTCTCTTGGCCTTCTGTTAAACCGTTGTTTTATTCCATTACCCTTAAGTGCTTCACAGATTTTGCTTAAAAACATCAGCCCCGTGTGTGAATGTCAGGTGGTGAAAATACTGGGGAAAATTCCTACCGCAGATGACTTCTTTAGGATCAGAAGAGTGTACATGCAGAAATCATTTTCCAAATGTTTTCCCCTTGGTAACACTAGCATGCTAGGCTCTTATACAGTAAAGCTACTTAGAAAGCTGCCTGAGCAGGTCAACCTGAACACCTGCAGTGTGTACGTGGGAAGCCTTCAGGGTGCCACATACCTTTTAAGTTCTCCAAAAATCTCTTTCTATCCCAGTGAAGCTGTCGAAAGAGATCCCGTTATTCAGCTGAAGGGAGACCGACGAAACGCAGTACAATTCAGAACAACGCTGATGTAAGTACTGAGTGAGGGGATACTGGTGGAAAAGGCAAGATAACTTAAACAGTTAAAGCTTGCCTGTTGACAAGCCATCCTTTCCTCTGGGACGTGGAAAAAAATCCAGTAGTATTTTCCTGTGGTATGATTTCTTCTTTACTAGAGAAATGGGCTGCACAGGTTTCTCCGATGGTAGATGCAGTCAGAGCCATCCTGAAAAGGAAAGACCGACTCACTCCGCATGCAGGCTTCCACACACTCCCTCTGGTCACTGCACTGTAAATCTTTGCTGTTCTGACATCACCTTGGCTGTTCTTAGTAGCTGGAGCAGAAGTTGCCAAACAGCATAGGTTTTGTATATCCTAACCCCTATTCTGGATAGAATTAACGGACCAAGTGTGAAAGCCAAAAGCCTCAGATTTGTTTGGGTTAATCAATGCCAGAATTTGTTGGCTGGGGAATGATACAGATGATCTTTCACAGTTGAAAGAGTACGTCAGTGTTGCAAGCGTTTGGAAGGTAACAGCATACATGTCTTAAATGCCACCAAGTAACACATTGGCTTTCACAATAAGACACTGCTGGACAGGATAGGTTTGAGTATTTTATTCCAATGCATGCGAAAGTTTGCAAATAATTTTGGAGCGGCTGATCAAAGCAAAAGGAACAAGTGCAGTGAAGTGTGCACAGGAGTAGGAATACAAACTCATATAAATATTCTGGCACAGAAATAGCATTTCTCATATGATGTTTCTGTGGAAAGTGAGGTGGCAGAGTTTTAGTCAATCATCAAGTTTGTCTGGTATGGTAGAGGTACCGTAGTATAAATTAAAGCCAGAAGGGGAGAGCAAAACAGCACACTTTTTTTTTTTTCCTGAGGAAAACTGACAAAGAGTACCAGGAAAGTGCTTTAGACTACTCCGACTTACTCCACAAACGTTCTAGCCCAATATATGCAAGCAGCCATTAGCGGGGCCCAGCTGATCAACGGTACCGTGGTACACTGCTGTTACTGCATTGCTTGCGCTTCTCTTGCACCTGCCCAGTTCAGTTAATTTAGAAAACAGAGAAAGAGAGAAGATTTCATTCAGTGCCTAAAGAAAGACTACTTTCTATCACTAACAACCAACAAACAATAGGGTCCCTGCATAAGCTTGCACAAAATATTTGTATCAGTTTAAAATCATCCTACATGAACATGATGCTTATCAGTATTTGTTAAGAGGTAAAACATTTTATTAACAGCATGTTTGCAAGTAGGGTTCAAAAATTGCATGCAACAGGATGGACTCAACGTTTGAACAAGCCAGTTGGTAATAAATGAGCTTTATTATATATAATAAAAGTATATTACATAAAGACATTGCATTATTGCAGATTGCCTGATATAAATGATACACACGACCTTATTATATCAGGCAAAAGGTACTAATCTGAAAGCATTCGTTCTTATCAAATACATTTGGAGTTAAGGTAAGAGAGCTACATTTATCATGGGGCTAATTAGAAAAGCAAATATATAGCAAAAAGCCTTTCCAACTTGCATTATTCTGAGTCTATTACATATAGCTTTTGTAAGGCAGTATTCATACTTAGTTCAAAAAGACTGCTTATTAATTTGAGATTAATTCAGTATGGTGATGAATACGAATAATGTGACAAAAACCTTTAATTTTTTTTGTATTCATCTTCTCATCCGTTGCATTTTAGACAGGCAACATACTAGGCCAGTATTTAAATTACCACAAAATGGTAAAATGGCATTTCTTCAGTTACAGGAGTCTAAATGTGCTTAGCAGCATACAGTGTGAGGCTTTTTTCTCTTCATTAATAATAAGAGCCATCATTGTCGAGGATGTCTTTATTGCTTAAGCTAATGTAAATCAAGTATCCTAACCTCTAGGCGAGTCCCTTTCGCTAGCTCCCCTGGAAACACGTTTATTCTCAGTATCTCGCCTCAGCATCGTGCGACAGAAAGCTGGGGCGGCGCACTGCGTGCAGCATGACCCCAGCCGACCCACCCAGCAGGCTGCCTGGCCTGCCGCGGGGCTGGCGGAGTCCTTGGGATATGTCAAAAACCAGGTGTAAAATGTAAAGGACTGTCTCTCAAGGGGGAGAGAGTTCTCCAGGGCGGCACAGCCTGCGGCGAGCGAGCCTCCCCTTTGCCTATCCAACACCAGTGACAAGGCGCAGCAGCCCACTGGATCACCCAGTCACTGCTCTCTGCCTCTGGGTGCACCCTGGGGTGCCCGCGGCTAGGTCAGAGCCCCTCTCCTGCCATGCGTGTCGATACAAAGCTATGTTGAAGACTGTGGAACTAGAAAAGCATTTGGCTGAGGAGACACACTAGTTCATATTTTACTCCCTATCTTTTCCAAGCCTTACTTTGGGCAGAGCAGTCCTCTATCTGATACACACCATCGGCAGTGGTGATCTTGCCAAAAGGATAATAAAATCTGAGATTATCTTTAAAGAAATAAAATGCTCAAAGATTGCAGCTGGAAGGCAAACGCTTGGGATAATTTTTAATTCCGGTGAAGTATTCTGCTCTCCAGAACTGGGTATGCCAGCCAACACCAGGACACTTGGGAAGGCGAAAGGACTTTTAGGCAGCAATTCAATGCTATGAACTACCAAAGTGACCCTCCATCTCCACCCTTACTTCTTGCCTTTACAACTACAGTGTGCAGGCCTGGTTATATACAGCTCTCAGTGTGGGCTGACACACAGAACAACAGAGTCCTTGCATTCAAAGCAGGTATTTCATCATGTATTTTTCATACGTCTTTTCCTGTTTTGTCTGAAAGAATAGGTGACTTTGTAATGTGGTTTGAAAGAATTACAATTTGATTTTAACGAAAGATTGAGGAGGGAAAAACCCAGACTGTAAAGCAGAAAGCAACTCTGAGCACTTCAAAATAAACGCAGAAGTTTTACCATAACCTGTTTGGGTTTTCCCCCAGTAAAGGAGCAGCTGAAGGAAAAAGGCAATGCATTTTCATTTTTTTGGATCTTTTTTATTCAAAAGTTTTCAAAGAAATAAAACAGAAAAAAGCTAACAATCTAATCAAATTTACAGTTCAAAAATGTCTTTTGGCGTTTAACAACAAGTCCTAGGAAACAAAACTACAGAGTTATCTTGAACCGGACAAATAAGTTACCACTGGCAAGTTTGTGGCACTAGTAAAACAAAAATAAAAAATTAACTCTCTTGATCATATAGATATCTCTATGAAAATCTTTTTTTTTCAATCTGTACAAAAGGTCTTTCTTCATAAATTAATTTTTTATAATTTAATGGCTGTCTACTATGTGATGTTTAAGTAACTGATTATTTCTTTATGTACAGAGGTTAAATTTCCCAAATCTTACCCAGACAATGAGTATGGCACTTAGTTCAGACGTTTCTGGCAGCAGCTCTTCCCTCCCTCTAACACAGCTATCATACTGCAGTTTTAATTAACGCAAAAATATCAAGTAGTGAGAGATCCAGGTTTGGAAAGTTACCAGATACAGGCAAGGTGCTGCAGGAAGTCTGGACTTTTACAAAGCAGTAATATTCCAGGGAGCATAGAACCAATAATACCACAACTTTTTAAAAAAAGAAAAAACAAAAACACATCTCTTATGACTATGTATTTCACTAGAATCTACACTTCTCAGAGCAGCAATTTACTTTTGAAACTATGAAATGTCACCGACATCTATACTCCAATACTCACACAAAATTTAAAAACTAAAAAATACTTGAAAGAAACAACTGCTTAGCCCTAGCTCCTGAGCTAGGATGATTTGGTCTGTGGAAACAGGGAGGGCCAGCAACCTGTCCCAATACAAAAGGAAATAAACTTTGAGGTAGATAACTGATCATATACAGCTGACCAGAGAAGTACACAGTTTTGGAAGACAACTTAATTTATCATTCGATTTAAAACATATGCAATTGTAATAAAGAGCTTTAGTAGCAGTGAATTATCTAATATGTGAAGTACAAATAACTGTGTATTTATGAATCAGGAATTTCATAGTTTCAAAATTGGTTTTCTTTACACTTAACACTTGTAGTGATGATGTAAAGTGTGGCACTGCTTGGATCCAAGTCTTCCTTCATGCTTTTGTGTCCATACATCAATTAAAATTATAAAACCTAAATGCAAATGTACAAAAAAGGCACATTCTCCTAACCGCAAACTGGTCCGGCAAAAATAAAAGAGTACAGAAGACGTAATGCTGAGACAAATCAGAATTATTGGTTACTGGCTCTTTGTTCTTTGGTAAAGTTACCTTTTAAAAGTGCCAAGTCTTTTTATTTTTATTTACCTACTATAGAGAGCTAGTACCCAATCAATTATGCTTCTACTCAGATCTCAGCGTATGTTTGAAAACGAGTCCTTTAGCTTTTGCCATTTTGCTGTAATAGCAACTTCTCTGTTTGCTAAGTCTCAGCACAATCCTCATCCTAAAGCACTATCATTAGTATAAAGGAAGGACAAAAACATTCGGTGATATCCCCACCCCAAACTCCCTACTCTACCTATGCTAAAACTAGAACATCAAGTTAGTTTCTGAAAAAAGGCAAAAAAAGATTTTACATTGCATCATACAGCAGAGTTCCTAAATCATTCAAACTACCAGAGGGAACTATTGGCATATGGCCTTACAAACAATTTATCCTATTAAAATTTTCCCATCAGAAAATGTGTTTCACACAAAACATTTTTTCCCCTCTTGCATTTCACTACCTTACATATTATGTGAAAAAATCATTAAAAACACTTACTACACATTAAAAAAGCCAAATTTTCAGCAATTTTATTGACTACCTTTAAAAGCCCTATGCTGCTGTTTTACAAGGCATAATAGACCAGCTCATTTGGTCAAAGCATTCTACACCATTAGTTTGGACTACGTACTGAAACAGCTACAGCATTGAAAGATTTAAGGCAAATTGGAATTTATAGAAAAGGATAAGACACTTCACACTACATTAAAAGAAAAACAGAAAGCTAAAAGACCAGACACTATAACTGCAACACTGCACTAAAGCAACACTCACACACTGCAAGCACAGAACATCATCTTAGATGTTTTACTATTTTAAACTTCAGAAAACCCATTTCATACAATTAAAAAAAAAAAAAAAGAAACAAACAAAATAAAAATAAACCAAAACACAAATTCTGTCATGCACGTGAATAAGTCTTCGTGGTCATCTGTGCATACCCAGAAATTTGAATATTTTTTTTGCGTCATACACTTGATAAAAATTTTTTTTTTACTAAAATAAACCTGTTCATGGGAACAGCTACTAGATGAATTTAAGGTTTTTCTTATGCACCTTATAGAACTTATAGCAAAAATAGTTTTAGTTGATTTCATTATAAATAACATTTTCAAGAACCTGTGCAAAACTGTCAATAATTCCTAAAGCACAATTGATCAGTAAAATCCATGATTGTTTCAGCCTTTGCACCCTTCTCCAGGCCAGGTCAACACTGGACATCTGTAACACAGAAAGGTCAGAGCTAGAGCAGAGTTACAATTGCATGCATTTTTTTTCTAATGTAGCTGTCCATAAAACTAAATCATTTCCTATTTTAGACAGCCGTGAGAAGACTAAGTCAATCTGAGTACAAATTTGAGAAGTAAGACAGGCGGCACTACAGGTGCTCGGCCCTTCCCAGGGTAAAGCTCTCTGTATTGTATTTTCCCCCTCTAATACCTGTTCAGCATGCAGAGTTCCCACTGGGGAACCCTATGACTGCATTCAAAGCTATTTCCTTCTTTGTTGTTTTGTTATTGTTGTTTCCTTTTAATTGACCAAAAGTGGTTGAGTGTGTGAGCTTACTCCTGCGGCATCTCCAAGGCTTTTGATCTCTGGAAAAGGAACACAACTTTCTTTCGGTGCAGCCTCAGGGAGACGATGTACAAGTTACAACAGACAACACAGAGACAGCTACTGTGCCTCCATGATGGTTAATACTTAACAGCAATTCAGGGCTCATTAAATTTGAAGGAAGACTTCTCAATTTACTGTATTGGCTTATATTGCCATATGGGTTTAAAAAAATACCCAGCTAATGAAAAAAGTTTAGACAATTTTTTAATTTCTCAAGGCAAGATAAAGTCTGGTATTTCAAGGTTGGTACATTTATAGGTGAATATAATTATAACTTTTTTTTTTTTTACAAGTCCCTTTGACTATTTTCACATAGTAGCAACTTTTTGAAAAGAAGCTATAAAGTTATTAAATGTAGCTGTCAAAGGAAAGATGCTGTGTATTTCTGATTGACTGCATCCACTTGTGCAAATGTGCTAGTTGCCATTTACCCCTTATTTACGGCAATATGTATACTGACTTTTAATAGGACATTCCCAAAAGTGCTGCATGTGCATTTAGAAAGAAGTTTCAATTTGACAATAGTAACGAAGCCACAACAATTAAGAGACCGCAGCGTTCCCTGTATTTAGGGCAAGAAATAACTGTCAATTCCCTCCCTTCACCTGTCTGAAAAATGACAAGTACCAACAGATCTAGGGATAGAAATACCAAATGCCATACTCCGAGTCTGAAATCAGTTGAGTAATATTAACCTTCCTCACGTGCCCACTGCCATAGCCATTGCTGACATAGATTTCACTGGCTCCTACTGCATATAAATACAGGTGACTACTGCTCTGAAGAATAAAATATGTGGAGGATTGGCTTACAGCAAACACACAGAGTTGCCCACAGAGCTCGGTATTCTACACAGAGTCATCGTTATGAAATGTGTCTCAGATGGCAACACATCTCATCCTTTCAGGAGACTAAATACTGCTCCTGCTACCTGGCCCCAGCCTATGGGAAAGATATGGACGGGCTGGGGGAGAGATGCAGGACGGGGAGATGACATGCAGGATTACGCTTCGCGGTCTACTACAGATCTCTTGGTAAGGAGGTTTTACATGCCCACAGGGGAGACTTAAGGCAAAACAAATAATTCCTTGAAAAGCAGTTAACACCAGCCAATAGCCTTGGCATAGGAAACATGCAGGAGCCATGATTTTAACACCAGGAGGTGGATAACGAGAAGAGTCTGTGGCTTTGCTTTCTCCCTGCCCTGGATGCAAATCAAGGATGTAGGCTTTCTCTAGATGCCGGCATTTGGCCAGGCTACAATAATAAACACAGGTCATATGTTGCGCTATGCAGACTGTGCCATCTGTTGAATGTGCTAAGTTTCCCCATTGGTTTGTTTCTATCTTTACATTCTTGAACATATAAGAAGTTGTTATGCCAATAACGGGGATGACAGTGGTGTTGTCAAATAACACAGCTGACCTGCAAAATCAAAGGTAACGGCAAATATTTTAGGGAGAATATCACACAATTAGTTAAGTTCCTCAAACATAACTGCTTATGATTTTTGAGTATCTAATAAATGCCATGAGGGCTGTAGAAAAACCCTTCTAAGATGGCCTCTAGCACATTATTGCAGCTGTACAGAATTTTTGAGTATGAGGTCTTACAAAATATGATAAAAAAAATTTTGTAGTCGAGTTGCCTGGTTTACAAAGCACTTCGAAAAAGATGAGTTAAGGAACAACTAAATTCCAGAATTTTAAAACATGGAAGATGGAGAAGCAAACAATATTTTCAGGATGGCAATCTACAGAAAGCAAAAATTTTGCATGGAAAGAGTTCAGGTAAAGTTAGTGATTGGTTAGTAAAGAAAGGCCATGCAAGCAAAACCAGAGGAAACCTGGAGTAGGAAAGTAAAACAAGTCTGGAATTAGAGCCAAGCTAGGACGTGGCTTAAAAATCAATTGACAAAATTCTGGACCAAACTGCTTTTTCCTAGCAGGGAAGTCTTCAGGAGAAAGGGTCAGCAAGGATTTCTACCAGACCACCCCCCTGCCTGTGGTCTGTAAGTTAGTCACAGAGCTGCTTCCAAATCTTACATGTACCACAGAACTAGAGGATATTATACGTATAAATACAGTTGCCTTTAGCATTGTGATTCTAGTATTTGTGCGCTAATTCATTGTTATTCTTGTATACAGCATGCTGCCAAGATGAACATATTAAAATACAACATAATATAGTTATGCTATAGAGAAATTATTAAAACACTATTACTCATAATTCATTAACTCACTTCTGGAACCTGTGCTTCCTTTCCTGGCTTCTAACTCTGGCCAAGTTCAAATTAACTTCACTGCCTGTCCCCAGATATTATCAGTGTTATTTATATGATATAAAAAAAGAATTTTCAATACAGGGTACTGCAAGTTACAAAATAAAATATCTTTGAATTTACATCTTTTATGTTACAGGATGAGCCCCTACCTCACAGTTACTTATTTTGCTGATACGTATATGGAGAATGGTCACTGGACGTCTCTACTGTAACCTGTTGTTGACCACTGGCTTCCTGCAAATAAAACAGAAGACAGGACGTGAGACACAAAATCAGGCAGCATTATCTGCAATCTGTATTTCCATGTGACTCATACGATTGACAGTCTTAAAATCTGAAGTCTTGCTAACATTTCTCAAGTGGGGTATTCCAAATTTGATGTGTTAACTTTGCATTGATTTACATTTCAGCAAATAGAGATATAAAATGATCATGCAAACCTTGTATTTCTCCAGCTGCTTTGATGATAATTAAAAAAGCCTCTGACATTATAGAAATACATACATAGAGGGAACAAATAACTGCTAGTATATTTTCTATCTGCAAATGCAAAAGAGCATTCTGCCCCTCTCCTTTTGAGGGGCGGCAAGAAGAATGAGATCTACTTACCACATGTACAAACACTATCGCTTTGAGTACCGTGGTGTGATTGGCACTAGGCAACACAACGAACTGTAACTGGGACTTCGCACGCAGACCCCCGCGAACCAGGGAATTAATGCAGCTGAGAGTGCTCTGGCAGACAGTGCAATCAGCTAATTACCAAAAGTCTTTCTCTGAACCACATGGGCAGATGCATAAACTGAACCAAACAATTTCTGGAGTTTCTGGACAAATAGGCTTTGAAATGAAATGTTTTTTCTTACAGGCTCTGGAAGAGACTGTCTAGCGCTCATTCTGAATACAAGAGCTGCAGCATACCTTGTCTAGCTCCTCTGTTAAAGAAGTACTGACCTATGAAAGGGTGTATGGTAAGTCAAAATAGTAGACAAACTATTGTCTCCCATTTAGTTATGCTCTTCAACTGGACTTGCAGAGGGGTTTATTAGGCAAATATGCATGGTATCCTGAGGTATACCAGGGTAAAACTGGGATTCTTTGCAAAAAGTTACAATCACGGTCTGTCAGCAGAGAAGTTTGCTCACAGGAAAACTAAATGAAAGATCAAAACTACAATATACCCTCTGGCTTGTTCCTATTGGAAGTTAGTTTTCACAAAACACAAAGTTCATCAGAGCTATGCTCATATGGAAGACTGCTCCAAGTACTGTACTGCTACAAGTACAGGTCATTCTTTGTTATAATACTAGTTATATTAGTGGAGTAATGGTTTTAATATACATTGTATTCACAGTACATTCACAGTTACAATGTCAGGCTTTAAACAGTAGTTTTCCTAGAAAAACAAACAAACAAAAAAACAACAAACCAAACTAATATCATATTCATGTCTCTCATCTCTGGTCCTTTACAAAATATACTGACCTCAACAGGAACCGCTGCTGTCTGGACATGTGTATACTGGGGTATGTAGGCTCCTTGCATAGCTGTTGTGGCTGGCATGTACTAGAAAGAGAGAGTCCATTAAGTTGAGTTGAAGTCCAATGTAAATTTAAGAGTATTCAAAATACCTATCGTGATATTGTTTAATAGATATTGACTGTTTCCCTAAAGCAATATACATGAGAGAAAGACTTTTGTGTCTGAAATCAATAGGCTTCTCAGAAAAGTGAGATACCTGTTCTGAGAAAACTCAAATTTAGACTTCAAAGACTAGGTAAAGGACAACTTCTCTGTTAATCCCGAGCATCATATTTTATTTTTTTAATTCTATCTGCTCAGAAAAGAAGGGTCTTTCAGTTTAGAAGCTAGCCTGCATTTCTTCTTCTGGTTTAGTTTCTGTTCCACACTTTGTATTACTTTCTGCAACTCTGATCTCCTGAACAGTAAAAACAACTATTCTTTCTTTTTCAATACAACTCTGGAGTTACCTCCTGGGTTCCCTTCATTTGCTTTGATCTATTTTTATTTACTCATTTCCAATTTCTGATCAGCTAATAGACTGAATAAAAACTGCTGAATATGATTTAAAAATGGAGACAGTTCTTAATATTTTATTGGATGAAAGACTACTTAAAGGATTACTTTTTTTCTACATGCAAGCTGCACATGCATACTGTGATCTACATGCAGTATTTTCTAGTTCTGTAAGTTCTATTTTGTATTAAATTGCTACATACTGTTCCAGTACTGCCTAATGAAAGATGACTCATCTGCTGTGTCAGAGGGCTTATCATCGATGCAGGCTGTAGTGACATGGTGTGGTCCATGGAGGGAGTCAGTACAGCACCCTATTAAAACAGAGAAAGAAAGAAATGGTCGCGGCAACACTCAGATTTTAATTACATTTTTGATTTGAGAGTTTAAGTATGAGCTGTCCTTCCAAGGGGGTATACCACAAGAACTCTCCTTAATCCCAGGCACTGACGTAGGGAGCAGGTCTAGGGCATTCTGAATATTCTCCTCAAGCAGATGTGTTTTGCACAGTTTGGTAATGGGGTAAGAACTGCATTGACTTCCTACTGTACACGCAACTGATGTACAAGGCGCTTGAGACACCTGCTGAAAACACTTTGTAAAATATGAGTTTAACCAGATGCTAACTTTAAAGCAAAAATCTGCACACATTACCAGGTATAGATTCACTTAGTAGCTTAAGTTTTGGAATTTCAGGCTTTAAGAAGAAATTTTTGTCTCATCTTTAGGAATGGAGGCTTTGGAGCAACATTTGTGTTAGAAGAATTCTACCCGTCGCATGCGATGTTCACACACAAGACAGCTGGCCTACTTAATGGCTGGTTTCATTAGCACACACACTTTAGAAGAGTGGGTTAGCAATGCCGATTATTTGTCTAAATACTAGCTACTGTGATGACCTTTCTAACACTCCTGTACCATTTCGTTAACTTCATAAAAAGTACATGTCGAATTTTTAAACACTTGAGATTCCTAAATATGGAGGGTACACTCCTAAGGTTTTCTGAGTAATCTGAAATAGGTGGTTATCAACAAATCTCATTTTACCAATCATGTTCTACAAAAACACATTTCCAAATACTTTGCATGACTTATGCTTGCAGAATTATTGACTGAAATTGATGGAGGCTCAAAACTAACAGAAATGATTGCAGTGTACTGAAAGGCAGTATTTTGAATCAATAACTAATCCTTAAAAAGAAAAAAGAAAAGAAAAAACCCGTGCAGAGTATAGTTGGAAAAACAACCATGTGATCAGTGTAGATGAAATGAGTCACAGGCACATCAAACACTGAAAGAATTTCCTGTCTGTAGACTGCAGACTTCTCTGCAAAGCAAATGAGCAAGACAGCACCAGTCTTTGCGCAGGCCAAAACTGAACTCAAGTCAGGAATCTAGATCTTTATTTTCAACTGTGAAATCTCATCTTGTATACCTGTGAAACTAATACACGTTATAGCATTATAACGAATCAACTTGTGTCTTTCACAGCACGATTTGCAAGATGTTTTTCTATGAAAATCTGTGTTGACAGAGAGAAAAGTTAAAAACGGTTGTGTGCATGTGTTTAACATCAAAAAACACAAACACAACAACAATTAAGTGTGTGAGAGGGCGTTCTGGTTCAGTATCACCTTCTCTGCACGCACAAGAAGAAAACATTCTGCCAAGAAGATTTACATTCTATAATCTGCATGGAGAGGTTAATTAAAGTCAAGACAATATCCTTTCTATATCTGGAAACAGACTTGTTTGTTATCTACAGGAGTGCATATATTAAAGCGCCTGTTATTTGTAATGCTCATCTCAAGAAACCTAGTAAGTCTCAGACAGAATAGTACTTAATTGGCAAATGACATAGATAAGAAGCAAAATATCATGGGAGAGTATAGATTAGAATGCCTGACAGTCTGGTACAGATGCCACAGCCAAAAGTGTAGGGAGACTAGCATTACTCATGAGCGGTGAAGCCAGAACAAGCTATGCAGGTTTTCTCAAGTGAGTGCCCATAATGTCATTTATATCACTACATCCATCTATCTTTCACAAATTATCCAGTCTGAACTATTCTAGACCCATTCTAAAACATTAGGTCTTCAATTCCAGCTCCTGATAGGTAAACAGTATGTAAAACATTGGTATTTGCAAAGTGCTTTTCATCTAAATTAAAAAAAAAAAAAAAAAAAAAAAAGAAGGAAAAAAGAAAAAGTTTCCTCAGGATGCTGACTTGGTAACTCTAATTGTCCTCATCACCTCGATACCCTGAAGGCAGCTTTCTATTTTTCCTAATAAAAATGAGGTCCCAATTCAGGTTACCATCTTTGTTTCTTTTTCATTTTGATGCATGATTTAATCATGATGCAATTGTCAAAACTCT
The DNA here is from genome assembly GCF_965183815.1 of Platalea leucorodia. Taxonomy (NCBI): domain Eukaryota; kingdom Metazoa; phylum Chordata; class Aves; order Pelecaniformes; family Threskiornithidae; genus Platalea; species Platalea leucorodia. Next base: position 83,751,119 of record NC_138827.1, on the reverse strand, counting down.
GAAAGTAATTGGGTGGGAACTGACCTATTTCCTGTTGTTTAAAGTATGTAAAGTGTTTATACAATCGGTAACAATGGAGAAGCATAAAAACTTACGGGGTGCTGCATTATATATGGTTGAGGCTGCATCCAAGAAGGACTCTGAACCTAGAACAAAATCAGTATTTTATTTTTCATTTTAGTCATTCTTTTCCTGAATATTCCAACTGAGATACAGTAATAATTTAATAAATCATGTTAACAAGCCCCCTCCCTTATTTATTCACTTTTTAATGCCATTAGTCACTCTGTGGAGCAACACTGATTTCTATGGAAAGTGTATTGATTGTACCTGTAAATCTGAAACAAGATTTGGAGACAATATACCACATGCACCTTTCAGAACAGTATTCTATGTTTTTAGTGCAGGTCTCAAACTTTATCAAGTACACTGAAAGGGTTGAAATAGAAGCATGAGAGATTTCTGCTGTATTGAAAAATTTCTGTCTTTGAAATTCCTTTCAGGAAAAATAATTGGGATCTCAGAAGGTATAGCATCATTTGCCTTCTAGTGTGATAAAATAGATAGATAGAATAAAATAAGTTATTGGATTTTCACAAGGGAAAAAAGACACCAGGAATTCTGCTGGAATCTTGTTCCAGGAACAAGGAAAAGATTTCGGAGAATTGTTCTTCTCCAAGACATTGCGGTATGTTATTCCCAAAGCACAGGAAGAGGAGAAGGTTCTGACAAGCATTCCTGCTCTTGCAACTAGCATGTTTTCTCTCCAAAACCACTGACCATCCAAATAATTGAGGTAGGATGCTGTGTTGGGTTTGCATGGCAAGGTTTTGGTAGCAGGGGGACTACTGTGAGAAGCTGCTAGAAGCTTTCCCTGTGCCCGACAGGGCCAATGCCAGCCAGCTCCAAGACAGACCAACCACTGGCCAAGGCTGAGCCCATCAGCGATGGTGGTAGCGCCTCTGGGATAACATATTTAAGAAGGGAAAAAAAAAGTTGCTGCGCAACAGCAATTGTAGCCGGAGAGAGAGGAGTGAGGATATGTGAGAGGAACAACCCTGCAGACACCAAGGTCAGTGAAGAAGGAGGGGGAGGAGGTGCTCCAGATGCCAGAGCAGAGATTCCCCTGCAGCCCCTGGTAGAAGACCATGATGAGGCAGGCTGTCCCCCTGCAGCCCATGGGGGTTAAGAGTGGAGCAGATATCCACCTGTGGAGGACCCCACGCTGGAGCAGGTGGATGCCCGAAGGAGGCTGTGACCCTGTGGGAAGCCCACGCTGGATGGAGCAGGCACCTGGCAGGACCCGTGGCCCCATGAAGAGAGGAGCCCACGCTGGAGCAGGTTTGCTGGCAGGGCTTGTGACCCCGTGGGGGACCCACGCTGGAGCAGTCTGTTCCTGAAGGACTGCACCCCGTGGAAGGGACCCACGCTGGAGCAGCTCATGAAGAACTGCAGCCCGTGGGAAGGACTCATGTTGGAGAAGTTCGTGGAGGACTGTCTCCCATGGGAGGGACCCCCCACTGGAGCAGAGGAAGAGTGAGAGGAGTCTGAGTCCCCTGAGGAGAAAGGAGCAGCAGAGACAACGTGTGGTGAACTGACTGCAACCCCCATTCCCCGTCCCCCTGCACCGCTGGTGGGAAGGAGGCAGAGAAATTGGGAGTAAAGTTGAGCCCAGGAAGAAGGGAGGGGTGGGGGGAAGGTGTTTTAAGATTTAGTTTTTATTTTCTCATTATCGTATTCTGATTTTGATTGGTAATAAATTAAACTAATTTCCCCAAGTTGAGTCTGTTTTGCCTGTGACAGTAATTGGTGAATGTCCTTATCTCGACCCATGAGCCTCTCATTATATTTCCTCTCCCCTGTCCAGCTGAGGAGGGATGCGATAGAGCGGCTTTGATGGGCACCTGGCATCCAGCCAGAGTCAACCCACCACAGATGCCTAACTTTGCATGACAAGGTAAATTAAAAAGATTAAAAGGTAAACTAATAGATTAGACCTTAGTTAAAAAGAGCTGGTTGCAACAGCTCTTTGAAAAAGTGTGCTGCAAGAACTATTAAAAGTAAGAATGGAAATGTTTCCTCTCCACCTCCTGTAGGTGTGCAGGATAAGGCAGGATGCTGACCTGCACCGCACATGCAGAACTCGCTCACCACTGTTGCCAGACGTTTAAAGCCCTTTAAACACCTCTACCATCATTCCCAGAGTCCTGTGAACAGGACAGGTAGACAGGCAGTCTTGGAAAAAATCCAGGTGACGTATTTTCTGCAAGATGGAAATATTTCTTCTCTCCTTTTGGTACTGACTTTCAAATCAGAGTAATTTTTTTCTTTTTCAATCAGAAAGAGAGCAAACAGGAGTTCAAAAATGGAAAACACTTGAACCCTCCCTTTCCTCAGGCAAAAGCTTAATGGCAAAAATACTGGTACAGCCTGACTAAAGCTTTGGCTGATCTACTCATACGATGATAGTAACTGGCTTAGTACTGTCATTTGGGTACAGAGGAGTTGCAGAAACAAACACTAGCCGAAACTTTATTAAATTTGTTTACCTTTAATAAGAATAAATCTAGGAACAGGTTATACTACGCCTCAAAGAAAAAATAAATAAACCATGCTCTTGTGATACGTCCTGTTGTGTAGATGACGGAATGCTGCAGTTTTCAGTGAGAAGGGATCAGTAATGAAGACGTGACTAATACTCAAATTGTGAAACTCTTCTGGTCAAGAACCTCCCTCCTCCCCAGTACAGAACACTTCAACTTAATTTTCAATTCCTATTACTGTGGCACTTTAAGCATAATGATGTTAATAACTCCATCCACAATAATTTAAGCTCCATGCCATGTATATTGAAATACTGGTAGCAACATTTCTGGAAACATACAATATTGTGGTCTGCCGGTCTCAATAAGCCCAGAAAAATGACACCATATTCCTAAGAAGTATATTTCCATGCCAACTGCCAACTTTTACTTGGATTCTGAATATCTGAGAGTCTTATATTGATAAATAATTTATATTTTAATAAAGAAGAGCAGCTAATTCTACTGGAATATTTTTCTGGGTAAGAACTTGCTGTAATTTTTGAGGTATGGCTGTACAAAGCAGAATGATTCAATATACTGAAAAATACAGTACGAGCACCGTCTGCCAAGAGCAAGCGTGGCATTGCGTAAGTCACCTCAGAAATTAATACAAAATTAATCCAGCTGCCCTTTACCCCAGAGTACACTGTTTTACCTCCTACATAACGCTTTGCTCATGCAAGGAGGCATTAGACCTCCAAACTAATATTAGACAGTTCTTCCTCATTCTTCTCACCTGGAATGAGAGGGTACATGGAAATTTCTGCAAGGCAATACTGACCAAATGGCCCACAGTGCCTCTGTTAGCCTTCTATATGCCTCCTACATAGCCGCCTACATTCAGTTTCACCCACAGTAAGCTAGAAAACTCAGCACGTCTCTCTCACTAAAAAGCAAACAGCCTCTTCTCCTTCCCCTGACATATACAGGTAAGAATTTCCCAAATTTAATTGGTCTTGCTTATTTATGACCTGAATCACTGATGTTTACTTCATCTATGTGTTAAACAGTAAAATGCCAAAATAGCTGATCATTTAGCTTGCACTGGGATAATTGACATGTCTCCAGTAGTAATTACAGAGCACACATCTGAGACTGTCATGCTAGTTGCATTAAATGCAAGTTGTTTGTAAACTGAAATGTATGATGCCCTAAAATTGAGCATTTCTAAGAGATTTATATCAAAGTACAAAAACTGTTCCATCTCATTTCTCAGCATGTTGAATTGTTTGTCAATATCCCTTAGTGGGGACTCAAAATGACACCTATCAAAATTCCTTTTTAGGAAGCTTTGGAGTGGGCTCCAAGAACAAGCAATGTGCATGAATGAGGTTTTTAATTTATTGTTCAAAATAAAGTAACTTTTTGTTCAGAAACACAGTTCTAGACTATTAAATACTTTACTCCTAATATGAAAACACAGAATTTGAATGCTAATGCAATTTGAACTCTGAACTCTTTTTCAAATTTCCTTCTCTAATGTCAAGCAAGTTTCTGTACTCTTTTTAGTACAGCTACATAACACATTATTGTTGGGTTGTTTGTTTCGTTTTGGGTTTTTTGGGGGGTTTTTTGTTTGTTTGTTTGTTTGGGTTTTTTTGGTTTGTTTTTTTTTTTTTTTTTTTTTTTTTTGCACTGAAACAACCTGAAGAAAAGCTCAAAAAGCATGGAGAAACATCTTTAAAATAGAATTTAACTAAATCAAGAAGGTTTTAAATAAAGAATAATTATTTTAAAGATATATTATTGACCTTAAAAGAACTTGACCGAGAGAAAATGAAAAATCATACATGAAACGCAGAAGTGGTTACAAATACCTTAGCCATCAGATACCACAAGTTAGAGACTTTGTTTTGCAAGACACCACATATCTCATTAAATTGCTATGCTTCCTGAAACAAACATACTTTTTGTTTTTAAGGCCTTCATTTCATGCTGTACAGCATGAAGAGGCCACTTCACTAAAACGAAGCATTATTGGAGAATTCATAAAACCAGATGTAGCAACTGATAAATAAACATAAGCTCTGATGAACCATTTCAGCTACTAAGTTCTAAATACAAACCTGGTATGTGGAAACCGGAGAAGCAATATATGGCGTAATAGATGTCTGAGTGATCATTCTGTTTGCTGTAATACTGTAGGGTGACGGATAAAATCTAGAAAATGTAGAAATATTTATTAAATGCCAGTTCTGTGCATCTTTCATAATGCAAACTTTTTTTTCTTAGTATGCCATTATTTAACATACCCATTTTGTAAAGCAGCTGTGGTTGGATCATATGTGAGTGTCATTCCAGCCTTTAAAAAAAAAAAAAAAAAGTGGAAAGAAAGAGTTGACAAAATTCATTTTGATTGTAAATTATTTCTCTTACTCTTTCTTTACTTGTATTATTTTTAACTGAAAATTTGGATTGCAATAGTTTATTACTATAAGTTAGGGAAAGGTTAATTGACAGAAGTAATTATATAGTGAAGAGAGTCAGCGATATTGGCTATGAATACAAGTTTCCAAGTTCCCAGCATGAGGAACAAAATGCAATCTAAGAAATACCTGGCTAAAAGAACATGTGTGTGTTTGAGAGGCAGGGCATGAAGATGATTATGTTGGGGTGCTGCCTACAATATATTAACTATAAGAATGAATGGGGAGTGCTGTTTTTCAGAAGACACATTTGTATTTTCTTGTCTCATGTAAATGAAGTGTCTAGGCTTGCTAACCACAGTAAGCCTATGAAACTATTATCTTGAACATTAAAGACTAAAAAAGCTGTGACTAAAAAAAAATTAATGCTGCAGTGCATTGGCATACTATTTTAATCTTATGAAAGTGATGTGCATTTCAGTGCTGCATAAATCAAAGGACTATTTACTACCTGTAAATAAAGTTATGTTTCAGGTAGTTTTATAATATGAGAAATATCTCAGGCATATTCATGACCAAGTTGAAGGAGATTTTATTGTTCACTTTAACGAGGTAGGATTTAGTGTTTCACATTTTGCCTTTTTTCCTCTTAAGAAAGATACAGTTAAGTATTTTATAGAGTTGCAAACTGTCAGGTAAGAGTTGCTTGCACATTTTTAATATGCCAAAGAGCCAAGCCAAGAAGTCTCAATGCCTATCATTTTTGTAAGTATTCATTATTGTACGCCCACACTAAAGCTTGAAGGGAGGACTTACAAGTCTCACCTCGCCTTCTCTGTGCCATGCTCTTCCATTCTGTATATATTTATTCTGATTCTGTCTCTTTTTCTGTCCTCCATCGGCAAACTTGCACAATAAAGGTTCTGCAGGAACTGAGAGGAAAGAAGGAATAGTAGTTGAAGTAGTGTTCATACACAGGTGTTCAGCGCTCCAAATGAGGTATGGTTTTTAAGTTGTATTCCCAATATGACAGTTAAATAACATGGACTCATACTACAGCATCGACGACTTCTGCATAGCACAAAGATAGCTGCCACACACAAACAGAGCATCTGGAATGCCTTATGTCTTTCATTTTAAACTACTGCTCTCAAACCTGTTGGAAAGAAACATGGTCTGTATATCCTGAGTATGTGTCTGTTGGTCTGGGGACAAATGAGAACTGCCATCTGAATTCTGAGCTTTGCCTCTTAGGAGGTACATCTAAGGAGGGTGGAGAATAAAGCTGGCCAAAGGCCTTTAACATATTCCCCCCACCCCCTGGAGGTTTCAGTAATGTCCCAAAACTTCAACTGCTCTGCTCATCCAGAACAGCCAGAAGAGCTGGCACAGTACCTACACTTACTCTAACCAGCAGGGTGGAGTGGGCACCTTTATCTCCTGCCACCTTGCACTGAAAAAAACGCCACAACTGCCCATTCCCTTTTTATCTCTGCTCTATAAAGAGCACACAATGCAACCAGAAATTCTTCAAGATTTTTCTTTTATCTTGTTCTTTGCATACTATCATGAAATGGTATCACTAGACTGGGTTTTTTTGTTGTTTGGTTTTTTTTTAATAACATAATCCTGACCATGACGTCAGTTTCTAATGTCAAAATTCAAGCAATGAAAAAGAAAAGTTTGCATAATATTCTTTCCCTATTACTAGCCTAAACTGTAAGTTTCTGAGTACCTACAGCTGAAGCACAGCTCTGCTACATCCCACCACACCCTCTCTAATCACAGGGTGGAAGCACTGTTATGACTTGGATGTGAACACTTCTCTGCCAATAATTCCTGACACATGAGCTGTCTAAGCTTTACCATGACACTCCTCCAGTCGTTCGCTGTTTGGAAACACCTGCATGAGACATGGCTGGATCTGAAATCATGCAAGTTTCCAAATGCAGAGTAAACAGATGGGGTGGGAGGGCCACCCGCAAAAAAACAACCCCAAGAAAGATTTTAGCATATCTATATCATGCAACAAAATCTATTAGTATAACCATGGCCAGTGCTGATGTGCTTTGCACTCTGCCTGCATGGACAAAAGATGATTGGTATTGAACACCTCAGACTTATACCCTGGCAAAGATCCTGACTTTCAAACCACTGGCACAAAGCTAACACTAATGGCCGAGTCACCCCCTGGCTTTGGATGGCATACCTAAAACACCAGCTCTAGTTCTACTGGGAAAATATCCACTTCCTATATGAAACATTTTTTGACAGCCTTCTCTATAAAAGATGGATAGACTGGGAGACAGAAGTGGTATGTGGTTCCCTGTCTCATCTCCAACACTATACATCCGTCAGAGACTTGCACCTCTCCTACCTGTATGATGGTATTCAGCAAGTAACTTCAATATCAGAGTCAGACTTCAGTAGTAAACATGACAACTGAATTAATTTAAAATGTATTATCTTACAGAAAATGGTAATTAAAATCCTATAATCATAAAACAAACCAGGGACAGGTTAAGCTAATGACACTGGGAAAAGCATTGGAGACTTATGGACAGGGGAGGAAACAAGGAAATTAATAGAAACTGGAGAACATTGTTTTCAAAATCTTGCATTTCTGAGGGGACTTTTGGCATTCCCAGAATTGAGTTTTGCTTTGGGGTCTTCTATCATGAGAAAAACTTCTGTTTCAACATATTTGGGGCAAAAAAGTACTATATCAATATGTTGATGGATAATTTGATGTTACTTTATAAAAGCTAGATCCCAATAACCTTGATCATATCATGCAGCATTTTAATCCACATACAATTCTGTTGAAATAAGAGGAGTTAATCTCAGAAGATGTTACTCAATACGTGTAAAATTGTCAGGTTCTGGTCTGAAATTATCCTGATTCTGATTTTACACAGTGAGGGGAAAAAAAAGAATCCATCAGAAAGGGAGAACTGAGATCCAAACACTGAAGTTAACTGCCTTAAATGAAAAAAAGCTTTTCCCCAAGTTGAGTATCTCTGGATACTTATAAATTATTTCAAACTATCTAGTATTGTGGGAAGCATGTGTGACTTCCAAAATACACACTATAAATTTTTGGATGAAGTCAAAAGAAACTGGCATGAGAACAGCTTATAAAGACATCAGAAAATACCTACAGGTCTCTACATCTGTGATTCTCTATTGTAGCACTCACAGGTAGCAAATACTTTATTTAAAGCTGCATTATGCTTTCATTAAAAATCCCCACAGTGAATTGCACAAAACTTTTCTGAAAGCGTTATTTGTGCTTGTATTTCCCATCGTCTCAAGATAAAGATAGTTTTTTTAAAAAGCCAGAGTAAACCTGTCTGACTGTTTGAATAAAATGTTCATAAAAATGTATTTTAAAAATAAATATGGTTTGTCAGTAGATAACTGCTAAATTTTAAATGATGAAACATCTTCTGTAGTACATTGGAAACACTCTCCTGATAAATTTAAAAATGAAGAAAAAATGGAAGAAGAATTATCCACATCTATTGGATTTTGCATACATAATATCCAAAACCTGTAGCAATGAAAAAGGCATTAATTTGTTATTTGCCAGAAGCTGGTACGCCATCTTACTGAACACAGATCTGGTCATGGGAACCCTTGTTTTTCTGACCTTCCAGCTTCACTTGCTCCTCACTGTGTCCATAAATGAAGCCAAATGCTGTGAAAGCTCCAACTCATGTTGAAAAAAAACAAAGCAGACTGTCCATTTAATACCATCAACTGCTATGAGAAGGCTCTATGGCGTTTGCCTTCCCCGATTCCAGTTCGAGATCTGAACACTGATAGTGGAGACTGCTGCAATTGAAAACCTAACTGCAATTTTTGGCTGCTCTTCCATACATGTGGCCTGAGTACTACTGCATTCATTGCTTCAAGAACACAATGACTGATGGTCATCAGAGGGAGGGTCATGAGAAGGAGATAAACCCTCATGGGAGCCAAGTATGATGTATTGATCCCCTTCCCACGCAAGAATGAACATAGCCCTTACTCTCTTCAAAATTAAATCTGAAATTTATTTTTCACAAAACGTAAAATATTCTCTCTCTTGCACATACAAACATGTATATAATAGATATAGATACAAACAAAAAACTCCAACAAGGCCTACAGACCAGTCAAGCAATCTTTTTTGTGGTCCAGGAAGGAAGGGAGAGTAATTTTTATTGTTTAATTGTTGGGAAACATGCAGGCCCGGTGATGAAGGGGATCATTAATCATTCAGTAACTTGTCTGTATGTGCAAGACAGAGGCATAGTATAAATATTCAGAGTTGCATTCACAGCTAAGAGATCGCTGATGTAAAAGGCTACGACTTACAGTGGATTTATGCTTCTGCAGCTAAGACACCATGTTTAAAATGCTCATTCTACTGACACTTAATGAAAACAACAGACACTCTCAATGGTTTGTAGATGTCTGTTGAGCTGCTGCCCCAGGGGCAGTCTGTAACCATGAGCTTCCCCGGGCTTTAACAGCAGGTCAGTGCTTTAAAACCTGGCTGTGAAAAGCGCTGACCATCTCCTCCTGCCCTGAATCACCCTCCTCTAGGGCTAATGTTTTTACAGAAGAAAGATGTGAATGGGGTATTAGTCCAGAGAGTAAATACTTCCTTGTCGTACACATGTTGTCCACATGTGTACATTAGGATTCAGTCTTCGTTTGTTCAGTGTCTACCCAAATAAGTACCAGGTGATACTATAAATGCAAGAACAAAATTGATGTTCTTATGTTGGACTTCGTATTTACACGTTTGACTTTACATGGCTAATTTTATCAACTTTTCAATAAACCCTGCTTTCAGGTATTAAAAAATACAACAAGGTAGTTTTAAAATACTATTATTTTAAATCAGTTTTCAATTAAACTGCATCTTTTAGTGACTTTCATTGCTTATTTTCTAGTGACGAAGCATATGGGACTAATGAATTCTGACATTAAAACATCACTTTAATGATAGAGCAAGCCTGTACAGCTAGAAATTTCTGCCAAAAGCTGTGGGAATTAAAAAAGAAGTTGTGCAACCCAAGATCTCAGTAGCTTTATATGTTTAATGAGAAACAAAATATATACTCTTCACCATACTAATCTTCACTTAAGTGCAGTGCTCAGGGTTACATTTCTTTAACAATTTACACAGGGTTTAACAATTTGTCATAGCAGCATATTTTGAGTGGTTTTAAGTAGTATTTTTCTTTTCTATTCCAATGTTGCTTCTTAAAGCTAAGCAGTAATTACAAACTATGAGAATTAGAGCAGTAAAGGCTTCTAATCTTTGATCTAATGGGTAAAATCTTGGTTCCTCTGCCTTCAGTGTGACAATCAGGAGTAACACCAGCACTGTGATCTCTGGATACCCTTTAGCAGTGGTTTTCAGAATGTGGTTCACTGATTATTTCTAAAGGATCTGTGAAAGATAACTAAGAAATGTGAGTTTATGGTCAAACAGCTTAAATTCACTGTATAGAGATCTGCAGTGCTGGACACTTTGTAAAGGCAACCAAATAAGAAAAACCTCGAAAATGACTGCCACAAGATAACTACTCCAAGGCCCCATTTTCACTCCTCTCCTGCACTAGAAAGTTGTCCAAGATCAGAATCATTTCAAACACTAGTGTCTACCACACCTGGTGGACCTCTTCCTAGTCTACAGTCAAGAGCACAGGTAGGAGCAGGACTCTCACACCTATCTTCAATTTCCTCCCTAAAACAGCATCTGAGTGACCAATATCTTTACCATAAGTGGGAAGAGGAGGGTGGGTCATGGATAACCTATGATTTTTGGGTCATCACCGTAACCCACCATTCCTGAAGCGAAAATGGTACGGGCTGCTCAGCAAAAATGCTCTCTACCTTACACCCATTAAAACAAAATCACCTAAGTTATTTTTCAGCAAAAAAAAGTATTCAATACTCCATAAAGCCTATACAACTGGCATAAAACTTTTGTAACTTTTTAACTTCTATATTTTTCATTTTAAATGTAAAAGAGACAAATACATTCAGACTTACACATACCTTACGCATTTACCTTACGTGTTTTACAGCACAAGTGCTTTATGTAATTATTTATATAATTATTATCACGTATCATCATGCAGCTACACGCTGTTGTGATAGGGAGGAGATGCCTTTCATGATTTTGCCCAGCAGATGATTTCTACAATTGTTACAGGTCCAAGACAAGACAAAAAGACAGCGCACATTAAGTGTCATCTTTAGGGGAAGGAAGCTAAGTATGCTGCTCTGTCCTCACTACTCATCTTCAGTGTCCTGGCTCCTTATACTAGTCTAGTCTCTGCTTCCACCAATTCACGTCATGAGGTTCCCATTTCACAGGAGAATTGGAAAGCTTTAAATATCACATTATTCACTGAAAACAATAATTCTTTAAAGAGAAAAGTAGAACTACATGCAAAAGTTATTTCAAGATTATAGCAATGATGTAATAAACATACAGTTGAGAACAGAATGATAATACAAAAATCAAAGTCCTGAGAGAAACAGACAGAAAGTCATAGCCCATAAACCAGAACAAACTATTACAGTAACTTACATAACAAAAGTACAAACCCCAACTAGAACAAATGGTGAAACTAACACACCACTGCTAGGAGTCTTAGGATTATACCAACTTGCAGTGCATTTGAAATCGCTCCCTGAGCTAACCTTCCTTCTTCCTGACTGAAGACAAACAAGGATACACTAAATATTGAATATATTTCATTAAGCTAATACGGAGCAGGGTAATAAAGCCTGAAAAACTTGTTACATCTGGGTTCAGCTTGCTCAGTATCATCAGTGCCCAGTCACTCACTCAATTTTACAGTCAACGCTTTTGGGACCGTCCTGTGCTACCCTTGGCCCTCTCAGATTCATAAAGGTTTTTCTGTTCTGTCTTTTCATGCTCCAAAGGAGGTTTCACCTATGCTTCCTATAACTGTGTTTAACCCATTCTTCCATTTTAAACCAAACTTAGTTAAAATAACAAAGCTGTAATTATGAAAGCATGTTTTTGTTGAACAGATGTTCTTCCTCCCACACCTATTTCATTACAGGCCCGTCTCTCCTACCCTCCTCATCCTGATAACAGTGTTTTTATAGCCAGCTCCCTTTGCTGATTTTAGCCAAGTTTCTAGGACACAATGTTTTAATTTAAACATAGTTCCAGTTCTATGATTCTATTTTGCATGTATTTGAACTTGCTCCTCTATAACCCCGAAAGTTGCTAATCTATTTCAAAACATTTTCCCAACCTTTATTTGTCCAAGAGCTTTCCCACTACGTCCACTTTTCCCTGTGCAGGTAGCCCAAGACCACAGTTGCCCTGTGACTCTGCCCCACTTTTTGGCAGACTACAGCATATTATTATGCATAAGCTGCATCCTCTAACAACATTGCATTATTGGACAAGTGCTTGCTATGTGTTGAGGAACTCCAGGAAGAACTTGAACTCCATAAAAACCTTTCCAAGGAACAATACAACTCCACAGCACCAGCGTGGAAAATTAGAGTTGGGGATGTACCCTATACAACAAAATTGAGAGTCTTTAATAAACAAGGTTCTCATGACTCCCTTATGCACCTGCTTATCTGTCGCATTTTTCAGTGTGATGGAGGGTGCAACTCATCTCACTTAACTGACTTTCAGACATTTAGATTATCTGTTTCTGAGCAATTCATCTAGACACTTTGTAACCACAAAGACAGCTGACAGCAAAGATACATCAGTCTCTGGAGGTGTGTGCTTCTTTACCTATTTCAGACAGAGGGACTAGATAGCTACTTTGCCAAGTAAGCATTACAAGTTGAAGTCCGCGAGGTGGATTACATTTTGAGACCCCTTTTTAGTTTCCGCTTTCTGACAATCACCAGTTCTGTGCAAATTTCTTGTCCCTAATTAATCCCACTTTTCTGGTAAATGTTTTCCTCCACACTGCAGAAATCATTCTTACAATTCCATGCAGCAACGTTTTATTTCTGCCTGGTTGAAGCTGATCATATAAGGGTGCAACTGAAGCTTCAGCAATGGCCCACCAGAGACAGAGCATGACTAGCAATGACATGCTTGACGGCTCGTTCATTGAGAACAGGATAATGCAAGTGAAAATAAAAATGAGCGAACTAAAAAGCACTAATAGGAGGTTCTGTTGCAGTTTTTTTACTGTCTCTAATTGAATAGAAACCCCTTTATGTTAATTTGAACTCCTGGTTTCTCCACACTTTTTACTCTTAATTATGTCCAAGCCATAGCAGCACTATAAAACTAATCAGGGAGGGTGGATCAGAGCACAGTCAGCATTCAGAGAAAATCGTTCCATGATCTCCTTGCCCCTAAAGGGATTTTCCATCTCATAAAACACAGATTGCTAAATATATGAAATAGAAAAGTAAATGTTACAGCCCGTATATATAACAAAGTTTTAACTAAATAATCTCAGCAATCAATCCCAACGCAAAGGGTCTGCAAAAGCCAAGCTGGGGAAGTCAAAACCCTGCGTTAGATTAGTGTTGGTGAAGGGAGTGGTTTCCTGTGCTCTGAAGCAGCTTTCCATCCCTACCGCAGCACAGACTGCCTCAAACTGGAGTAATCTTTCAGGGATGAGGCATGTATGTAGTTTTACTAAACAAGCCACATTCTTGTCTGCCTGCCGAGAGCTGCTTTCCTCCTCCTCGGTGTCTGCCTGCGGAGTTCACCAACGGGATAAAGGTGGCTTCAGCCACCATACCAACAATGTAATTTGTGAAATTCCCACTTGGGATTCTCAATAAAATGGTTACCGAAAGCTGCCTGGAATGTCAGGAATGTATTCTTTCCTCCTTTATTGACCTCCTTTCTATTTTACTCTGCTGCTCTGAATTTCCTTTCCTCATTTTTAAGTGTTTATGGAATATACATTTTGTCTCTTAGAAACAGTGCTGACAAAGCAGGCAAACCGATGAGGAACTTGGTGTGACAATAAAATTGCGCTACGTAGCTTCTCTGTATTTTGCCTTGCACAATATTTCTAGAAGTAGCATTCGTCATTGACCTCCTTCCATCTTCCTGAAGAACCTCAAAGCCTACTTTGACTTCAGAGTCACAGCTCCCCAGTAAAGTGCCTGGCATTAAGGCATTGCTGCAGAATCTATTTTTTTCCTAATCAAATCTTTTTTTGAAAATTACTTTGAAAAAAATCACCAACAGATGGCAAAATTAGTCCATTTTTTGCCTCTCACAAAAAAAAATGTCCACGGACAATCAGCCAAATTCTGTTCTGATACACATACAACACATACTTGCCTCCTGACTTCAACTGGGATTATGTGGGATGTGAATTTGTGCATAGCTGGCTTAAGGCATCTTAGCTGCTTGTCTATCTGCTAAGAGAGAACACTACTAGATTCCTAGAAAAGGTTTACAGTAGAAAAGTGATATACTGTGTTCCAAGTGAGCAAGTATTACAGTCATCCAACAAGACACAGTTTAATTTTAATAAGCCTGCCTCTGAATGAGAAGCCAGATGCAACAATCAGCGTAACAGGCTTCCACTATGTAAGCAGTAACCCATTCATACATCTTGTTAGAAATATATGCAACATACCAGAAACTCCTGCTGGTGTCTTTATGAATTTTCCATTAAAATGAGCAATCACTGCTTCACATTTTTCTGTTGACTCCATTCTAAGAAAATAAAGAATAATTTACATAAATTAAACACTCATCCAGATTCCCATGTTTGTGATTTTTTTAAGCATATGTCTTGCTTTTTCTTGCTTCACTTTTGTGGCTTGCTTTCCAATGTGTGAGCAATAGAAAGGATGTTTTATAAGAATACACAACTTCAGAAAGGTAAAACTAAACGCAGTTAACATTTTATGCGCTCTGAGGCCAAAGTCAGTGCCAAACTGCAAATACAATACCCTTATTTAGTTAGAAATTAGGCAGAACATGACTTGGACAGCTATAGTACAAAGTACCTATGCTGTCTTGAAGGAAGCAGAAAGATTGATCCACAATCATTCGTAACTGAACCCTTAGTGTCCGCGGCACATATAACAAATGTTAATGCCACTTTTGACAGAGGATTCTGAAGTGTCTGTACAGTTTAAGAGTAATAAACTCAAATATAAACACGCCTGAGCGCATGACCCAAACTGCCTTTGCAGCTTTTAGCTTACACGTATCATCCCAACTAAATGATGTACCTGTCTCTTATTTAATTGTCTCCAAGTTACCTTGAAAGCAGAAACCAGTAAGAGAATAGCTGTGACAGCTACTGAGAATTTATCCAGCATCCTGAACAGGTTTGTGCACTTATGTTGTCAAAACTAGACTTAATAGACTGGGTGGACTACTGCTAAGCTACTGCTAGTCTGGGAGTGGCTCCATAGGTTGCAGCTACATCCTTACATTGCAATGTAGATATGTCGGTCCTAACTGCCAACTTGGACTAAGCTGCAATGGATGACTGAGACATGAAAGCATAACAAAATTTATTTTAAAAGAAGAATATATTTTGCAGCTGTCTGCAAGATGATATTTGGATAATGTTGAACAGAGATTTTGGGTTTATTTGTTCATTAAGTTCTGTAATTCAGATCCACAAATTAGGCCAACGGCCTCAGCAGCAAAGAAGCAGTACTAAAAATTACTGCATCTTGGCACCTTTTTAATTCTGATAGCCTTTCTGCACAGGCTGATGAAATATAGTCACAGACAACAAGCAAAATCCTCAAAATGCCAGACTGAACAAGAAGTTTTCTTCATGGTTTCAAAAATACCTTCTAGAAAATTTTCAGAAGTTCCGGATTGTTGGATCTGCATCAAAGAAATCTAAATTTTTTTGTCTCACATGAAACAAACAATATAATTTAGTTTCAGACTCAAGTCTGGACTTGATAAAATATATCACCCCTTATTAACCTAATAAAATGTTCCCAAAGGCAAGAAATTAAAATCTTTATTTAATGTCTACATGTTTCTTGGACAATTTTAACTTTAACTACTATTTATCCAAAAACGTTCCAATACCTACCTTGCAGAAGGGGAAAAATTCTGATTAGATATGACAGCAACAGCTTATTCTATAAATTATGTATAATATATGTGAATAAAAAAAATGTATATAAAAATAACTTCACATTTATATATCTACATAAAACATATAATGTATAATACAGAACCTATTGAGAAAATACTTTAAAACTAATCTCTTTTAATGTCTTCAGTACAAGCGAGGTTTTGGATACACACAAGTCTCTTGGACTTTTACATACAATTCTAAAAGTCTTCTAGCTATATTAGAATAAAGGCATTCCTAAAGTACCACTGACTCAAGGTAGAGTAGGTAAGCAAGTTTAGGGAGAAAAGACTGAATGAATTCATAATGCCTACTGAATTTTAGCTTGGGTGCTACTGGATTCTGCCCTTCATAATACCAAAAAGTGAAAGCTGCATTTAAGCAAGTACCAGTATTTTTCAAAATTAGTAAATATAACTTTTGGATATATATTGCTTTGTACATCATCCAGAACTACATACACACATTCTGTGTGTACCTGTATGCAGTTCACACTCAAATACTTATGCATATGCTTATATGAAAAACATGCAAATGTATGAATGAAATTAAAATGCCCAGTTAAATTTACACCAACCATATTACAATACTTATTGATTTATTTAAAGGGGACAGGAAGAAATTTTGGTAGAAACCAAAGTTGCTGGTTTTGCACTCTTAAATAAAGGAGTATCATCCCATTGTTTCTAATTTTGTTCTTTTGTTGTATCTTCTTGAAACTGGACAGTCTGCCAAGCAAATAAACGAGGGGGGTGTGTGCGTGTGCATGTGTTTAAAAAAAAAAAAAAAAAAAAAAAAAAAGTTCACAGTGCTGTGAACTACCTCTAGCCAACTCACAGGGAAACCAATCCCTAAAAATTTTGGCTTTATCAGGAGATATAATTTGTTCAGTTCTTTTCTGTGCACCAATTTTAGATTCTGCTATTTATTCATTTACAGAGCTATTGTAATATTGGCTGAACATCTGAATTAGTGGAATTTGACTGTTGACAGAGATTTATTTTACAACATATTTTGAGAATCCCAATTCTTTCCGCAAAGCATGCCCCTATTTTTGATGATAGAAATCTCCAATCTAAAACCTCCAAATTTTGATTGCCATCTAGGTTTACAGCAGGACTTAATGAGAGAGAGAAAAATATTAGAAAGGCACAGAAAAGGCTTCGATGAAGAGACCCCAGAACAAATAACTGAATTAACTAGAGTAGATTCACACGGACAAAATATTTAGGAGGTATCTACTAATTTATGGAAAATATTTGTTCTTGTTGATTTGGGAGAGGTATTTGACTGAGCTGTCAAATATTTTAAGGTGAGATTTACTGTAAGTGAATAAAAATATTTTCTTTCCCAGATGACAACATGTTAATGAGCCAGAAAATTCAAAGGGCTGATGTTCAAAGGGCAGTGATGAGTCAATTTTCTCAGAGGAACTAATGAAGAAGGAAAAAAAAAAAAGGGGGGGGGGGGGGAGGGGCGGGAAGGGAGGAGGAGGGGTTCTTCCTTATGGTCTCCTGTCTCAAATTCAAGCCTCAAAAGCCAGAAATGTCACAGAAGTTTCTGTGACTCTTGCTTACTGGTTCAGGGATGGAGCAGAAAGGAGAAGTACAGAGAAAAGGAGGAAGTGGTGGAGAGGGAACTCTTATGCTAGATAGTTGCCCAATAAGAGCAATAGATTCAGACGTAGCCATCTAAGTGAGATGATGATACACAGTCATATTTGCTTTATCAAAGGAAGAATTAACAAAACCCTGCTGGTATCTCCATCTAGATCTCCCTTTTCTTTAAAAGCTTGATCATTTTCAATAATATCTGCCTTTTCCTCTTATTCCTGCCTTTTTAATAAAAAAAAAGGAAAAGAGCTGCCAGCATGGCTAACGCCACTGAAGTACCTTGCAAAGCCAACACCACGGCTTGTCCCACTCGAGTCCCGCAGTATCCTTGTAGAGATAACCTGCCCAAATGGTTTAAGCATGTTCTCAAGCTCCTGCTCATCCATTGAGAGCGGCAAATTGGAAATGTATAAGTTAGTCGGATCTTGTTCTTGTTGCTGAAAGAGAATGAAAAACAATTGTTATTGTTGTTGCCACTGGAAAGACATTTAGAATATAAAATATAACAAAAATTACATATAACTACTGGTACAGATTTTTACTTCTCAGGCCCTTTCTAAAGGCTTCTCTTCCCTACTATTAGTGACCTCCACCTTCTGTACTGTATACAGCATTCCTGAGAAAAGCTCCCCTCCTCCTATTACTGCTGACAACGACATTTTTAAGTGGAGATAAAGGTGAATAATTGACCAGTTTATAGTCCGTATTACAACTTCATGTTTCAGATTTTTCTGAAAGAAAAAAAAAAAAGGCAAAAACAAGATAAAGGAAAGAAATCAACAGACAAGGAAATACAAGACTGGTGGAAAGAGCTAAAAAAAGCCAGATGTAAATTAAAAAGAGAAAGATTGGAATGACAATTTGAAAATAATATGGGGAAAAAAGGAGACAATGCATTTAGGAGTATGTACATTGCCAAAATATTACCACAAGAATAGGCTGATACACACAGAAGTGAGTGGGCCACTGTCGTCTTCTCCCACACATGAACGTTTTTGAGTTTCCATCAAACTTTTACATTATGCATTCAGACAATACAAAAGTCTTCCAAAAACTTTCTCTAGAAACGAACAAAACGACAGAGGAGGGCAACCAGGAGATGAGCAATTAGGGAGGAGACAAATGTAGTCACGTCTTTGCCACCCCTGACCTTAGGCTATCTACTTTGTGTGATCTATGTATGTACTATGAAATTCTGTCCCAATCAAAGAAACATTTTTGTTGAAATTGATAATTTCCAGTGTTTGTCTACAGATTCTCCAGCTGTGGTTAGGGAGAATCTCTTGCATCCCTCTCATACTGCTAATTGCTGGCCATGCTCCGTGATGAAATACATTCTTAATCTACACAGATCTGTATGACTTGGCCCTCACAGTTGTGCAAAACCTCAATGTCGTCATTGTGGCTCCCTGTACAGATCTAAGTTTCTGCAGGATCCATTATATTCAGTAGAACTTTTCTGGCATTAGGAATGATATGATCTGAAAACAAACACAATTTTCTTGGCATAGTCCTCAGCGTATTTTCATTCCGTACAAGAGGGCTAACTGACTTACAGGGAAGTTTGAATCAAACCAGAAAACAAAAAACAAAACCACAACACTTTCCTACTGGAATTAAAGCATTTATTAAAGTGATTATACTTGTATGGGTGGTGATACTTTCTTATGCAGATTAGACATCAATTTGTCCTTAAGACGCCCTTATACTAATAACATCTCAGTACCTTTGGTAGCATATTGCATAATTTAACAATTTACTATTCTGGATATCACCTCTCAGTTGGGGTTGGTTTTCCCTAGGACAAAAAAAGAAAGGGATTGGTGGCTGGGGAGGCAGGTCGTGCCTTTTAAGCATAGAAATGAATTCTCACGTTCCAAAAACTAATGAAACTTAAAAATGGAGAAGCAAATTCTATGCTTACAGACCTTTACTATCTGTGTTTTCACCCCAAGTCTCACATTCATTTAGAAAGGGCTTTCAAGTTTTCTGTAAAGATTTTTGAGAAACTGCAGCATCAAAGGTCCTCTAAAAGGAAAATATGTTCCAATTACATCCTCCTGATCTGCACGCTGTGCCACTGATAGAATTGTAATTCCTAGCCACGCTGAAATCCCACATACCTTACAAACACAAACTTTTCCAAGTGCCCAAGTGTTACCCTAGTCAGTCCCTTTGCAGTCCATTACAAATGGCGTTGGACTACCATCTATGTTTTTCCTTGTGTTACCTAGTGGGAATATCTCCCCTCCCAAAATAACACTGAATCTGTACAGTACACATAGAAGTTTGTGATTTAAATTATCTTAGAATATCTGACTTCTCTTTCATATTAGAAAAATCAGCAGAAAGACAAGACAAGTAAATGGATTCACTGAGAGGCCAGAGCTGACATTAATATTCATTACTGGGCAGCATTCAACCATGAGGGAAAAACCTATGTTACAGTAGTTACATCTTTGACATACAGTTCAAATTTCCTCAGGCAGGAATGTGAGATGAAGACATCTTTCACGTTTTTAGAATTAGTTTGTTACTTAGATTGTACTAGCCAATTTTGTTTTGCACCTTGAGATATGTAGGCTTACTTCCTTCTTTAATGAACACTATTAGCAAAAGCTTTATAGGAGGTTTTAGCCATGTGCATCACAAAATTGCACTTGCAGCTATAGCATAATTTTCTGAAATTCCAAACAGTATTTAAAGGGAAAAATTTTGGATTTTTTACTTTTTATTATAAGCTGTAAAATATATTGCACACAAATATCCTAAAACTTCCCTAAATAACCTAAAACAGTATACAAGCTGGAAAATCAGACCCTTCGCATGTTTTCATCTGATTTGCCAATGTTTTTATTCTATAATAACAGAAAGTCTGAATTATATTATAAAAATGTTCTCATTAAAAAGCCTAACATTTGGAAAGATAAAAAAAAGGCCCCATTTTGTTCACACTAATAAAAATGTAATTTACATGCAAAAAAGAAATGCTTACATTCAGAAACACCTAATAGAGAAAGAAATTCAGTCAACTGCAGAATGTCAGAGCAATCTGTTTTATTTGGGTAACTGGGGAGATTACATTCCCCTTCTCTTGGGCTCCTATTCCAGCCTAGGGGGCTACCACGCTTTTGCATTATACAGGCAGTGTATTCAAGATGAGAGGTCATGAGCTTTCCTTGCCAGAAAGGACACAAAGACCTACTGCAATTCACTGTAAAACATGAAGATCTTCCTCCATACACACGGGGAAGCTCAATTCTTGTACCTACCCACCTAGCAGAGAAAATGCCATGCCATAAAATCATGTAACAACGTTGTTAGAGAAGGGAATGCCCAACTGTGAAAGAGTATTAGTGACTTTACCACTAACCCGCACTGCAAATCCCTTAGGAATGAAGGAAAAAAAAAAAGTGCATCTGAGGAAATGGTTCTAAGGAAATTGCTTTCTCTGAAGAGAAAACATTTTGTGATGGAAAAATTTGACTTGCAGCCCATGAAACAATCCGTATTTTCTATTAGTAACTAGATTGGGTTTTGGTCAGGTGCGTGCTGAATGGGTGACTGGAAAGGACTTACTTCTGCTTCCCTGACCCTTTCTCTACGTCACTCTATTACAGCCTGAATACTCCCAGGGATTCAGTTATTTCTGCTTTTGCTCCTTTGACGACACAGTGGAAAAAGGGGAGTTTGAAGATACTTTTACATATGTCCATAGCTAAAACTGATAAAGATGGCAGACGTGGGAGAGGAAGAGCAAAAAAGTGGCCAACGGATGAGGATGTCACAACGAAATCCCGGAACACAAGTTGAAATTTCATCCATCTGTAATTCTCCCAGAACAAAATAGTTGAAATGCCAACAAACACATTCCACACTGCACCAAGGTTGTATCTGCACTGCAGGTGCAAACCCACAACAGCTGCCCTGGGGAGCAGCAGCAGCAGTTCAGCTGTAAGGAAGAATCACAAAATGTCTTGAGTTGGAAGGGACCCATAAGGATCATCCAGTCCAACTAGGTCAGGATAGATTAATTTAATCCACTTCTTCACTTTGCAGGAAAAAAAAGACTGCCATTGGTTCTCAAGAGAGCTCATTTACAATACTAAAATAATACTGTTGGGGTAGACCTAAAGCAAGATTCAACTCTTTCTCGAGTGTATTTAGAATTTTGTACAGTTTGGCAGCAGAAAAATTATACCTATTAATGTGCAAAAACACCTCCTCTCTTCCTGTTAATTACTTGCGTCACTGTGCAGTTTCTGTCATCTCCACAAGACTACTAAACCTTAAAACAGCTATCTGGGTATGTTTCAGGAGAACATAAGCAGCAACTCATTTCCTTCCCCTTAGAACATGCTGGATTTCCAAGCTGACTTCCAAATGGCAACCACAACTAGGACTCCCCATCCACCTTTATCCTGTCTTACACAAAAGGCACCATACAAACAGATGTTTGCTTTTATACAAGGTTTTGGCATGGAAAATGGTTAAACAGTTAAAAATTCAGGAAGTTAGGAGAGAGAGAGAGAGAGAGAGAGGGAGAGAAACTTTTTAACTCGTCCCTCTGTCTCTCTGGCAAACAGCAGTTTAATACATTAAGTTCTGTGACTTCCTTCCTTACCAAAACCCGTCTCACCATAGGTTAATTCACATGGTTATTACAGTCATGTTTAGGAAGAGAAAAATAATTCCTTTGCTATCTAAGTTTCTAATTTTTATTCTGGAATTCAGCAAAAAAGAACAACTCAGCTCAAACCTTGCCTATACACTGTAATTGTTCTAAGTGCTTTCAAAGGTAGGGTTTTTTCCTGTCTTTAAAATCCATGAAATCATATAAGCTGCTTTCACCTTAGGAATCTTAAATCTCTTTAAATTCTTTGCACCATTTAATGGCAATGATCAAAAAGAATTACTAAAGTCAGTGGAAAGCTTCCTACTTTAGGGTAGCAAGCTAACATTAAAATATAAACCACTGAACCATTGGGGGTTTTTTTTTGTTTGTTTTGTTTTCTTTTGTTTTTTAATTCTACATGATTTAGGAAAACTGCTTAATTTGAGAGACTTCATATCTCATGCAGGGTCTCCTCAGTTAACAGAACCCTCAGCAGGTCCTGAAAGACACTGAAAGTGCTCAGTATTTGCAGATTATGGACAATGTCAGGGAATTTGTGGGCTACTGTAAGTATCCGTATTATCAAGGAAACTAGGAAGTCATTTTTAGCAATTCACGTCAGCAAGTTTCTATCGGTCTTTTCTCACCAAACACCTTTAGCTGTGCCTCCAGAACTTCTCCAGCAGAACATTGTAATACAAAGATGCAGAACAGTGCTCTTGCAGATTAATGCACTTATTCCTAAAAAGCACTTACAGTACTAACTTAATAAGCTGACTACAAGATGCAGTATTTCTCATAAAAGGAATAGGAATAATCAACTGCTAATGCTCATTTCTGTAGAAAAGTGGTGATCAGGAGTCCTACATAATGCAAAACGCTCTACCGTCATCTGAAAGAAATTAACAAAAACCTCCCTGTGCGTGTGGAACCGTTCCTAAATTGCAAGCAAGAAACTTGGCAAAATGATAAGACATCTGTTTTCTCTTGCTCTGTGTAAGGTCAGAGCGAACAGATAGCCATTCAGGAACATGTGACTAGGCACTGCTCACAGCATGGAAGATCCTCTGGCTGATAGGGAAGGGATTAAATGCTTGTCTGCCTTCGTATAGAAACTACTTTAAATTTACAGTTGGCCTGTGTCTCTCTGAAATATGTCTGTTTTAGCCACAGTTTCAATACTGTCTGACCACAGACTGTTAACAAGGCAATTCAGTGGAAAAATCACTACCATAATCTTCACTTGTTCTCCAGAATTGCATAAACACTATGTATGATTAATAAGCTAAACATTTTAATTCATTTTCACAGGCACATCTGTATTACAAAGAGGAATAAGAACTGTAAGAAAAGGAATTTTTAACGACAATAAGCATTGCGTTCAAGTTTGCACTCAGACCATCACTGCAATCATACGTTCCCTTTTTATTTCTTGGCATTCTTGCTGTCCCTTTGCTAGAAGGGCACCAAGGTGCTCCCTGGGAGTTCTGCACGTTGCTCATGGATGCCACCATTTTCAATAGAACACTGAATAAACCCACCGTGGTTCAGAACAGGGCACTGGACCCTTGTGTGAACAAGCCGTAGCACTGCTTAGCAACTGAGATAAGACTTTTGTGGGTTGAAGCTGTGTACTCAAGGGAAGTGGTTGTTAACCGTCTTATTTAATGCAAATGCAGTTCCTGAAAGGATGGTCATTTAGCCCCCAGGTAAGCAAAACTTGGCTTACCTTCAATTTATTTTATAATGACTTTTAAGAACTTTTGCAAATGAAAGGAGGAAAATCAATTATATTTACTTAGTCTATTACACTAGGATTTAATACTATTGCCTACAGGAAGTACCACAAACTAGGTAAAAAGAAAACTTTTCTTACAAGATAGTTGCTAAAAACTGCTGTAGAAATCTGCTTGAGTTAGCTCCTGTTTGTCTGTCATCTGTTCTTTGGCATTCAGAAGCCCAGATGCAGAACAAAAAAAAATTGCAATATGCCTACCTTCTCTAGTTAGATTAAGTGCACTAGCTACCATGGTAACCTAAACTTATTTTCTTACTTTACTCTGTAGGAATGAAAACTGATTTAATCCGCCAGAAGGCTGCTACAGTTAAGACAAGTACAAAAAGGAATACATTATTAAAAGTCATAAAAGTTAGCTGGTTCTCATTTTTGCTAACTCAAAACCATGTTCTTCATCAGCGACATAAAGGAAGACTGCCTTTAATACATTATGTTTAATAGCTGTGGAAAAGCCTTGATTTCTGTTACAGGGATGAGGACAAGTGGCTAAGCAGCCTTTCCCTCCCAAAAACCCCATACCTGCTGTGCAGTTCACACTTTATGTAGCGTGACAGTTCACCTTTTCCAAATATGCTTGGAAAAAAGTCACCTAAAGTAAGTTTAGAATATAAAAAAATGCTCCACTTTGATATTAATTGGAAAGAAATATAAAGCTACCAGCACATGGGGAGTGCTTCACAGTTCTGCCTTTGTAACCACTAGTAAAAAATACAAAGATTATGAATTCATGTCATCTTTGGGTTCTGGGGGATCAACGTGAACTTAGACAATGGGCTAATATTTATCATAAACTAAAAACCACCCCCACGTAATGAGTTTCAGAGAGTTTGGTCTGTTGCTTTGAAGGCCAATAGACCACTCCAGAAAACAGAAATTGTATCTTAAAAATGGTGGAAGAGTCAGTATATGATGGTACAACATCCTTTGCATTGTTATCACAGGTATCCTTCTGACACAATTTGAATAAGAAACAATTCTGAAGATGGCCCTAACTTTTTGCACAAGCCTAAAATATCTGAAAATATTTAGTGATTTGTTAATGTGAGAGCTAATACAATATAAGCAGGAGCATATTTAATTGTGTCAGTGCAAGGAAAGATTTTAAGGAGGGGGAAATTATAACATTACGAATCTGAAGTCCTAAATCCTAAAAATGTGCGACTGTGGGGAAATCTCTGAATGGATAAACAATGAGTCTTCCCCCAAAAACGCACATTAGTACATGGAACAGCATTCCTTGGCTCAAATTAACAAGTTTCTTTGACCACAGAAATCTACCACGTCCATGGACGACTTTCATGGGTTCTATTATAAGTGGCATATGTTTACTAAAGGTAAGTTTGTGCTTCCATAGGAAAAACAAACAAACAAACAAAAAAAACCCAGGAAAACACAAACGGGAAAAGAATATCACTTATTTAAGTTACAAATGATCTTGACAATCTTATAGCAAAGTTGTACATATGGAAGAACTATAAATCTCATGAATAGGGAGAGAGAATAGAGGAGATGTGAAGGAAGACAAGGTCTTTAACAACAAAGTCTGGAGCATCAGGCTCATTGAGTCTAAAGCAATTGTGTTGGACTCAGATGGTTAAATCATTTTAAAGGGAGGACGCTACACTAATTTTAAGGACGGGGCTGAAATACAATTGTGAGAACACTGGAACTTATGTTAATCCTTCTTGTGATGCTCAAAGTACATTACCAGCTCTTTCCAAAAAGTGGTACCTCCATACGTAGAACAGTTTTAGTAGATATATTCCTTTCACTTTATTATCTCAGGAATCTGTTAACCTACCATGAGCTAGTCAATATGGCTATCCAAATGTCACTGCCATGCCAGGAAGGAAGTTGTTTAGCACTTGATGAACTCTGAGCTGCCACAGGCAGGCTGGTATTCTAGCTGGCTTGTGTATCTCTACGTTGCTGTCAGTACAATATAGATATTCTTTGTCTCACTTTATCTGGGCTGCAAACACAATCATTCTCCTCCTGGCTTAAGTTTGCTAGATAGAAAGATGAGAAGAACTGTTTTTTTATTTTCCGTTCTTATTCAGTAGTTCTTTTTACCTTTTGTATTTACACATTAGTTTACATCCAGAAGAATAAGAATTAAATTCAACCTTCCACTTAAAAGTGGCAATTTTCCAATCATCTGAAACACAGTTACTTCAGTAACTACGGTTGAACTTAGCTGAACACCATCTGATGAGACAGAATTTTGTTTGACACTGACTCAAATGCCTTATCTTAAGTTCAAGGTCAAAAAAACCTATGAGGGTTTAGGTGACTCATATCTCCACAGCATTTAGACCTCACCATCTCTAAAACATCCCTTACAGATTCTCAGTTTTTTAAATCTCCATTCAAAATGCCAATATACAGTAGATTTTCTGTGTGCATCTTTGTTTCTAACAAAGAAAATGGGCAGAGCTCTTCAATACTACTACTAATCTCACCTAAGAATGCACAGCTCTGCAAAATCAGAGCTTTTGAACTTACTGGTTTATTATCAAAGCACTCCTCTAGAAGCAAGGACAATAAACTCATTACATTGAAGAAACTTTGAGAAATAAAAATGAATGAAAATAAAAATTAGGCACTCAGCCAGTTACTAACTAGCTTAGAAATAACAATACTCTTGCATGACATGTATCTGCTCTTTCCGTACCTTATCTCTAGCATAAGAGATAAGCTGTTGGTTTTGTACTAGGTCCTGAAACATGCCAGCTACCACTACAGCAAACGTCATCTCCTGATCCCTTTCCACAGCCACTTGTACACACTGAAAAAGACGACTGACAAGAGTGAATGCTGGCAATACTCAGTGTGAAGAGCGGAGAGGGGTGTTACCATTAGCCCATTACCTCCATTTTAAATTTCCGTCCAAAAGCTACTCCCATCCCCTAGCAATGCAATATCATCTCATGTAAACTCACAGCACCATTATCTGACCAACAGGAATTGTTGGAGGCGTTTCCATTTCAGCAGTGACTGGAAGATACTGTTAACCAGCACAGAGCAAAACACTTCCCAAGCTGCTTCATCTTAGTCAAGCGTTCCCAGTTCAGATCTCAGAAAGAGCAGAATAACTGAAGACATAATGTTTCTTGAGCCATGGTCTGACACTGGGTTCCTTCGCTGACACTATCATCACGACGTCTCCCAAGACATGGCCACTTCTCCACAAACAGTGAACCCCCTTGAACAGATTTGTCAGGACATGGCCTGAAGCCACGTCTCGGGGTCCAGGCCCTCCCGGTCTGCTCAACAATAGCCGAAACATAGTGGACAAGGCTATATTTTTCTGGAATCAGGTCAACTTGGAAGCAGACCGCTGAGTACAGCATGATCTTACCCCATGGACAGGAAAAGCTCACAAAGTCAAATATTTGAAGTTATCTCTACAAACAAGCAACAAACATTTTAATACATATAATCTGAACCACTTCCACTAAACTAGGATTTGTAGATGATCTTGCTGACGTGAGTAATTTTTAACTCACCGACATATAGCTACAGCAGGACACCACAAAAAGGGGTTTACGGCAGCCAGAGTCAGAACAAGGCTTCAGCAATAACATTTTCCTTCCCCTTCAGCTGCTGCGGGTCAGGGGCCACCACCATATCTGGGAGGAGGGCAAGAATACTGAGGAGCCATGCTCCTGGCTGACACCCTGGGCACAGCGTAATAACAACACCTTCCCACGGACAAATCCTGCCAACAGGCATTTATTTCTCTTTGGAACTGAAGCAGTCGTAGTGGTCAGTGAGGAAGTCCATCGGACAGACAGCTGAGAAACCATCCTCCAGATCTCTCTCTGGGACATTCAGGCTAAAGCCTGAACAGTTTCACTGCAAGACGACCACTTCATGGCACAGGTGGTAACAGGCAAAAGGACAAAATACTAAATACACAAACACAAGTAAACTTCTATAGTGTCTTGCATGTGAAGAGTCTGATTTGCTAATCTTGCCAAAATAACTAAGTGACTGGCAATTCCCAGTTTGGAGACAGGATTTTTCAGACAAAAGGAGAGCAGCACGGCCCAGGAAAAAAAAAAAAAAAATCTGATGGCTCAAAATAGACAAAAATCAAAGCATTCAAACTCTTAGTCACTTGTGACTGTTGTGGTATTATTCAATGGGTTGATTTTGGGGTTGGTTTTTTTTAATAATTCAAATACTATTTCCATGTTGAGAAGCAGAACAAGTTTCACTGGAATGCAGACTTTATAGTTACAGATTTCCCACAGGTCACCAGGCTTGACACAATGTCAGAAAAATCAATCAAAACTGTCAGGTATTATGGTGCACATTTTTTCATTAATGCTAACAGAAAGAAATATTAGCAATATTGCAACTGTCAGAGGAAATGAGTCAAAAATACACTATGGGAAAAATTAAGAAACTATTTGTTAGATTACTAGATTATTAGAGTTTCTCCATCTACTCAAGATGACAATTAAATCAGACATCAAAATTCATTAGCAAAATTAATTTACATGACTTCACATTCACTTTTCTCCCCTCCTACCTAGATATCATATCCAGAAGATGGCAGACAGAGGCTTTGAAAAAAATCTGGTGTGTATTTTAAAGTGATTACCTAAAAACTAAAGATTAATTAAAAGGTCTTTATTAAGCATACATAAAACCTTATAAAAAGGAATAAAAAAAAACCCAACCAAACAAGTGTTTTCCAGTAAGCATGTATGTTTGTCTCATGGCTGTAATGAAACATGCATTAAGTATGAAACATATGGTTTCCATTTTGTTGCCCTGGAATCCATCCAAAGACATTTTATGTTGTTAGCTTAACTGTTCCCCTCAGCTGAGAAGCTGTGGAAAATATCTCATCTGAAAAAAATCTGTACCTAATGGATAACTATAAAAGATTTGCTAGAACTGCAGCAGACTATTAAAAAAAGTCTCTCAGATTACTATTTAATTACTGGATTTTTTTTTTTTTTTAATTAGAAAATAATTTTCAATCTCAAAAAATTTGCTTTAAGAGGTATCACAAATTATATGAACAGATTATGTTGGTAATATTTTATTTATTTAATAAATTTGTAGTGGTGTTTATGGCACTCTATTGGAACCAGGCCATCCAACGTAAAAAAAGCGCATGACAAAATCATTACTAATGTATCATCTCCCTGATTTGAGAAACTTATTTTATGCTGGAAGAACACTGCTCTGAAGATCACTTTTGGCTAATAACTTGATTCAGAGGGAAGGATCAGTAAAAATGAGAGAAAAAGAAGAAAGATCATATTTCTTTATTTTTAATAATGCTTGGGTTTGCCCTGATGCAGAAATAGGTTGTCAAAGAGTTGGCTAAAAATTTCAAGACATCTGTCATGAATGCCCAGACTTAAATTTTACTTATGTTAACAGAAAATATACTAGAAAGGCTGAAGACGAAGTGACAAGGTTAAATTTTGCCATGCTGTGCCTAAAAATTTATCCCCAAATTGCGAGGCTGCTAACCTCAGTAACAACAAGCAGGCAATGTATAAAACCTCTCATACCTTTGTGCTGAAAGTATTTCAGCTATTGGCTTGTTCCAGGAATTAACATGTTGTATTTAAACCATTAAGCCTCCCATAGTTCTTACAACTTACTGCTAATCTTTCTTCTGATGAAGCCAATGGAAAAATAGTACAATGAATAAATTGATAAATCCAACCAGATAAGTTTGGAGACTTTACCATACTATGTCTCTATTTCATTAGCCAAGATGATTTGGGATATGGCAATCAAAAGCCCCCATTTTGTTACCTTAATATATCATGTGCCTTGAGAACTGTGCTCTCTGTGAAGGACCTGCAACTTGAAAATTCACATTGCTGACGCTCTGCTAACATACAAGCTTGTTCATCTTCAAAACCTATTGTAAGAATTAGCCGGTTATTTCAACTCACCTTTGCCATCTGTGCTTGGACTCCATTAGCCTTTAAAGCAGAAACCGCCTTCTGAGCAGCTGCCGGGCTGTCAAAGTCAACAAAACCGTAACCTGAAATACAAAACATATTTCATTAACGAGACAGCAACCAGCTTATAATCAAACAGTTCATATACTACCAGCATGGTTAATTAATACAATTTTCTTGTTGGCGAAGAGGGCCAATTTGAACTCCAAAGTTCTTTATGTAGTCCCAAAAAAACAATCTACCGAAGTCCTTCAACCTTGAACTGGTGGGGACCTATCCTAGTGGAAAAAATCCATTTCCATGCCCACTCAATTATCAGGACCTTGTCCAAATTGCTAACAAGTAGCATGGTGCTTTGCTTTGTGTTATCCGGTATGTATCTTCTAGGAGTAAGTGTGACATCATCAGTTTATTTCATAGAGATCACCGAGTAAAGCATAATCTGTTGATTTTTCTAAACTAAATTCTTAGTCAAGTTTGAGTAAGTGACCAATAAGCTTCTAAGTTACACATCATTTACTCAAAACTGGGAGAGGAATTTAGGTTAAAAGACACATATCTACTGCATCATAACCCAATTTTTCGTGAATTAGTTACTTCATTGTATATGTACAAAGATAAAATTAAATTAAAATTAAAAGTTAAATTTAAAAAGTGAGTGAAAACTCAGCTTCAGGGAAACCAAGTGAGTTTTTCCCCTTGTTATTGAAACCAAAATGTAAAAAAACTGTCCTGAAAACATTTTCTATGCTATATAATGCAATCTTTAAATGTTAAAGTGAACACAAAGTTAATTGCAACAATTTCCATATATTTGCAGTAGCTTCTTTTCTTATTCTGAACAACAATGTACAGCTAACGGCTTCCAGGACATCTAAACAGCAATACACCTTAGCCTTTACAGACATTGACCTTACAGGCTGGGATTTTTAAGGCAACCTGGGAGGTAGATGCTCAAGTCTCACCAAAAGGCAGTCAGAGTTTGGAAGCTACTTCCTCTAGATGTTATTGCAAACTTCATTCTGCATTTTTCAACCCCCTTCCTTCCCACCAGTGAACAGCCTCAAATATTAAAGAAATCCCTCTCCAATGTCTAAGTTGGATTAAAAGAAAACAAACAAAAAACCCAACAATTAAACAAAGCTCTAGAGGAATAAAAAATGGAATTATTTCTCCAGAAGGTAATAGTATTCTCTTACAGTATGTCTATACTGAAGACAAAAAGGCTGTGTGAAGATACAACTGAACCAGCTTTAAAGTCCTTAACTCAGGAAAAACAACTCGAGCAGCCTCGTACATCAGTGCAAGCTTATTTAACGTGCCAAGAAGCTGAAGAAAGCAGCATATTGTTCTGTGTAACATGTGGTGTTGTGGACTGTTAAATCTTGACATGAAACAGAGTGAATTAGCTCATATCAAGTTTTGTGCTGCCAAGGCAAAACTAGCTTTCCATACCCAAAACTATCTTTCCATATCCATGACAGCCCAGGTTATCAACATCACCACGCTGCAGTGTGCAATACAGATGAAGTTACATACTGATACCAAGCATGCCATCAAAGCCGGCTTTGCCATCTCCTGGATGATACATAAACTCAATTACTTGTTGCTCCAGTTAGTTTAAATCCCAGGGTGTGTTTTTTTGGCAAGAGGCAGAGATGCTGTCAATCTTTTGGTTAAATTCCAGTTAGATATCTGCATTCTGCCTACTTATGTTCCTACTGCAATTTCAATGACATGCAGTGAGCTTCCCTGCAGCCTTAACTTGCTGTATATTGTTACAACAGACTGTTAGTTACCGCTTTTCACCAGCGAGATTTAAAAATCTATATTGGAAAAGTCAGCTTAAATCTCTTAAAACATTAATGTGAGAATTTCTGTATCACTGACAGAGCTACTGATGTCTTCAGGAACTGGGGGAACGGACAGAATAAATCAGTTAAGTGCTGTCGCAGGTATTAATGAATTAAAATAATTGAAGAGAGTATCTGCTCTTTCCTAGTCACAATATATGCAGATGACATGTGCCTACAAGCTGGAAAAAAAACTTCTAGAAATTTCTGTTTCTGAACTGTCAGCACCCCTTTAGTTGCTTAAGATGGGGAGCTAAGAAGCTATGCCCCTGCACTGCTTCCAAGTTCTGCACAAAAACTGTGTCTCAATTAATGATGAACTTTTCTTTCCTGCCGCTGCCTATCAGCTTTACGCTCATTCATGGGCTTTACGCTTATTAACACTGTTAAATCAGCTGACTTAATTCTTCACTTTACAATTAAGAGGATAATTCCTAAGCAAAAAAGAAAGTCTGAAATCTGATATTTCAGTGTCTGCTACCACATCTTCTCCCACCATGCTCATTGCTGGGATATGATCTCAATGTAATTGCAATGAGTGACAAAAATCAGTGAACTGATGTATGCAGCTTATCTCAAGGACTTCTAATATTTTTTTTTCCAGCTGCGATTACTTTGGTGAAAATGAACCCTCTCTTTGCTCCCAATACGTTCAACTGCATATAACAAAACACAATTAGAGGATTGGAACATGTAATTAAGTGCTGCTTTAAACTACTCTAATCAATGGAGCTGATTTCCACAATATATAATTTTTTCAGATGCTTAGTACAGTTGAATGTTCTTCTGTAAGCTTCCCTAGTTTCTCCAGGCAAAAGGGAAAAAGCTGCTCTTAACTCCATTTTTGTTTTTAAAATAGAGGCAAACCGCCAGCCAGCACTGTGCATGTCAGCTTCACTCCGGCTTGGCTGCACTGCTGACACAGGCTGTCTGCCAGCTCCACTGGAAATAAATGTATTGAATACACTGACCATGGGCAAGAATAAGACTAGTTTAGGAATAAGAATGAAAAAAAAAAAAGTTCAAAGCACTTAAAACTCAGCATTAGTGTATTTTATAGAATCAATTAGGACTTTCAGGTGAATGTAATATAAAGGCAAACATACATACCTTTGCATTTGTTTGTTGTCTTATCCAAAATAGCCTTCGTGGATACAATTTTCCCATACCTAAAATGTATTATACATATGTAAGGGAAGTGAGAAAAAAAATCCTATTACAACAGATACCCAATTTACATTATTTTATATCCTATTACCCTTTACTTTTAACAAAATGCAATAATAGACTATATAATTATACAATGAAAATTCATATGTAGATAGAACTGACAAAAAAGATCAACAATTTCAAGCACGATCTTGTTCTATTCTCCCTATGTTCTCAGTGGCACAGCAGAATCACAAAACAAGCCAGAGAAAAAGTGCTTTACGGAAAAGAATACAACACAGTTAAAATCCTGGTACATATAAGAAACCACATTTTAGACATAAGCTTCGACTCTCTCAGCATATACCAGATAAAGCAGACACACTGCCTTGTCAGTGCTAGGCTGTTAACTAACACGGTACAAGGGGGCAGGGGAAGTAGAAAACTTAGCTATCTCCCTCCCCCGCCCCCCCCCCCCCCCAAAGTTAAAAACTCTGTTCTGGAAGGCGACAAGTGCAAGTCAGATTTATGAAAGCTGAGCAGCAAAGGTGGTAAAGAACCTTCTGTATTTTTCAAATGGAAAATTGAAATGTAAACAATTTCAACTAAAACCAAAACATCTCTCAGGAAAGTTTCTATTTTCTTTTTTTTGAAAGAAAAACACAGGCATTGCCTGCTCCTCAGCTTCTCAGTAACTGGGCAGTCCAGGTGCCAATCTGCTATGCAGTCCAAAGGTGAGCACCCAGACACCTAAGGGCAATTAAGCTTGGGAAACAGGCAGACAGCAATCCCAGCTAGAGGAACGATTGCTGTTTCTGAAGTGCTCTGCAAAGTTTATCAGTATTAGGTTTTTGATCAAATTTAGAGTAGACTTTGTCACTGCTGGTGAAAACTTGCAGTTTTCCTTGGAAGTCAAATCCCAGTTTCAGTTTTAAAAAGGCAACTCCCTTGGCCTGCATCAGGAGCAGAATCAGAAACGGAGCACAGGTTTCCCAAGTTCCTTACCACAACCTCCTCTGTTTGCCTGTGAATTACATTTGATAGAGTGCTGTGAGTATACAACAGAGAAACGATGCAACATGAGTTGGTTTTCACATGAGAATATAATGTAACTTATTACACTAACAGGTATACCTAAGCACTGTGTGCTAAGAGGTTCTTTATCATTGTACAAGAACCCAAAACGAACTGAAAATTATGCGAAATGTTACCAGCATAAGAAAGTGGAATTTGGGGAAGAATGAAGTGTTGCCAGTTCACCTGCTAAATGTAACTTCAACAGAGTGAGTATCATTTCAAAAAGATATTATTTCAAAAGACAACTAACTCAATTTCTGCAGTGACTGTATTAGTCTTAAAAGTTCTTCAAAATACATAAGAAGCCTAATAAATAAAGTCAAGCTTAGTTAAGAGTACTCAAATAACTGCTCACTTGCAAAATGATAGTTATTCAAGGATGAAGCCTATTTACAAAGTACCTTCCCCCTAAAGAACATTTAAATACATGTTTCAGTGTAGTTATCACTCTCTGTGACCAGTTTCAAGCACCTATTTATGTTTATTTCAAGCACCTGTTCTGTTTATTCAATGAGTTATTGTATGGCTTCGAACAGTTGCAAGGGGGGAAACCTGGGACATTAGCCACTAGGTGTTGGCTTCCTTATTGTATCTGAAATTGTGAGCGTCTACACTGATAAAACCTTCAGCTGGGGCTGTATGGCTAGAAGGCGCGTCCCCTGGGTGGTGGATAGGGGATCCCTCTCTGGAGGGTGCACCGGATAAAATTGAAAAAGGTGCTGCGAACCAACGCAGCCTAAGGGAAGGCCACCCTGACAGAAAAACCACTGGCCCTCCAAGTCATGGGGGTTGGGCAGGAGGCCAACTACCTCCTCCCACAAAAAAAAATAAAAAGTTGCAGAAACAACGAGCATCAACTCGGAGATGGAGAAAATCAGTAATGAAGTGAGGAGGAGAAGATGGAACTGGATCGGTCATGTCTTGAGGAAAAAAACCAACAGAAGACTGCGCTGTGGCCCTTGGGACTCCAGAGCACGCAGCCGCAGACTGATCGAAGTGGAAGAACGATGTTTGCGCCTTGTGTGCCTCCTGGCACTGAGAGAATTCAGATCAGATCAGACACTGATATAAAATAGAACTATCCATCTATAGCCTAGAAATGTACAAGTGTCAATGAAAATCAATGCATACCTAAATATAATACGCTAGAAGTTGTAATAAAGCAATAGAAATTGTGCCTAATAGTTGGCGCAGGTACCTCCTTATTAGTGCCACTTATTTTCCAAATATGTCATTCCATTTAGAAAGCTCTATACCTCTTAAGTCAAAACTTCTGAAACTTCCCCCAGAATTTTTCAGAGTGCAGAGTAAACGTACATGTTATAAATGAGCGAGGCAAACCGTTCAAGGACAGTGCTCTTCAAGATCCACTAAACTCTTGTGTCCCAAGTCGCTTGCACCCAGCATTATATTTGACGGCCAGCATTCTCCATACCCTATCAGCCTCCCTAAGCTTCTTAAAGCCAACAGCTACATAACCTTTTGTGGGAAAAAATCCCTGAAGTACAATCCTGTCCCTGCTACTGTTTCAGTTCTTGAAAGTGTAGG
Source organism: Platalea leucorodia (assembly GCF_965183815.1). Lineage (NCBI taxonomy): Eukaryota > Metazoa > Chordata > Aves > Pelecaniformes > Threskiornithidae > Platalea > Platalea leucorodia. The sequence goes on along the minus strand of NC_138827.1, from coordinate 83,715,468 downwards.
AAGCGGTGGTGGTGAAAAACTACAGCAGTGGGTATCTACATAAACAAACTGCAACCGTCCGCCAGTTTGGTCATGGAGGGGAGTCAGGGGCTGGCTATGGCCTGCGCTGGCCTGCAGATGCTGACAACACACCAGCCCATAAACACATGTCTGCATGTCTGTTTTTTACAACCACTTCATGGACCGTCTTCCAATGTGCAAGACCGCTAGCGATTTAATTCACTGTCCTAGATAGCACGGCTCCTGCAAAGAACCAGCTGCCATGGAAGGCTGCCAAGAAGTTTCAGCAGTGTGAGTCTAGGAACGATTTGGAGAACCAGTATAACAATAGCAGCTATCACCAGGATTTCTCCTACGATTTTCCCTGTGAATACTCCTCCCAAGTGCTAGCTCTCTACTCACGCCATGAAGAACAGAAACGCAGTTTACCCCACCTCAGCCTGGGCAGAGGGATACATCCCCTCCTTGCTCCCACCATGTGGTCTGATATCGGGGGAAATTACTCCTTGCAGTTCCTCATAAATGCTTCCTTCAAATGATGACCGTCATGAAAATCTACTTCCTTCCTCCTAAATCCTGCAGTCGTAATACTGCTGTTAACACAGACTCCTGCGTTCAACTGCTCATTTGTTAGGTGCAACTGCAACTGAGACCCACCAGAAATCAATGAGCTATAAAACACATAAAAGTCACGGTGCAAACTAATATGTATTGCCTGCTTACAAAAAGGAATATAGCAAACAAGAGAAAACTTATATTCCAAAGACGTCTGTGATATTAGGTGTTTCCTGAAGATCATCATTCCTCTCAAAGCTCACACGTATCTAGCTGTCTTAGGCACCCTGCTGAGGCTATTCTTCTGCTCCAAAGCCTTACTGCGTGCTTGATGAGACTTGCTACCTAAGGCAGAGCACACCTCATGGTTGGCAGAATCACTCTACAGTGATTGGCGATTGCTCATTCCCTCTCCTCTGAAGCAATTTTTAAAAATATGCTTTCTTTTAAATTAAGTGCTAATCTTGAGAAATAACAGCTAATCCGGCTGGTAACAAGCAACTATGTATTCCTTATTAAGTAGGTTATTTTTCTCCCAAAAATAACATCAAATGAATGTTCAGCAGCAATAGAGGGTTTTGGGGTGGGCTGGGTTTTTTTTGGTTTCTTTTGTTTGTTTGTTTGTTTGTTTGTTTGTTTTTTGAGTGCTATTAACACATTCCCTCTTTAGTCTGAATTATCTTTGGAGATTATAAGATCTTTTCAGCTTTGCATCACTTTTCTATACAGCACTTGTACCAATGTCAACTAACGTATCAAAGAAGAGAGGGCTTGGATAAGAAGCAGGTAAATAATAGCCAGGGTGCACTGGTTATAGGATTAAAAGGGGTATGTTCAGTAACAGTCTGTGTACCAGTGCACAGGTTATCGTTATAGTACAGAACACCAATACAAATGGATATTTGGATACAAGATAAAGAAGAAACTTGTTCAAAAGCTAAGTTAGGAAGATAAGCAGTACTGCTACTAAATAGGATAATGCTTACTGCTGCCCATTACACACTCTTTGTGCAGAAATGAAAGGGTAACCCCACCTACTCAGCTGCCCTAAGAAGATCTACTGCCAGGCAACGTGAACGTCAAAACATAGCACTATACCTTTGTCTTACATACTTTTGAAGTGGAAGGCTTGAAGCAAAGCATCAACATACACTTTTTAAAAATCACATTGTTCAGCAACACGGTCAAACCCAGTACAAATAATCACACTGACAGATTTGTTACAAATAGCTAGGAATACTTTTGACATTTAAAACACCTCTGTAGCCTAATTTTGGTGACCTCTGTGATGATGGAAGAAAAGGTCCTTGGAAAACTAAGTACACGGATCAAACTGAACCAGTGTTTATTTTTTTCCCTTTGTACATCTGCTAGTGTAACAAACATACTTGCAAACATGAGGGCGATAAGATGCCATCATGAGCATGACAAAGAATGGGGAATAAAGTAGCTTGAAGTCTCTGCCACAAGTGCTACTTTGAGTGTTGAAAGAACTTATCTGTGTGTGCATTAGGGGAGGTACAATAAGAACAGGCAGTGAGAGGCTTGATGGGGGTTGTCTGGAACGAAATGTTCAAATCTTTGTCCACAATAGCTTAATGTACCTCATACCAAGCTCACAGTGCTTCCCTTTGCAGTACTTTTAAACTGTGTTCCAGCTTGTGCCGTGAAGGGTTTCTCTATCACCTGTCGTTGACTCGGACGCTACCATGACATAAGGATCTCTGCTACCACAGAAAGTCCTTGCCTTTTAGAGCTCCTTAGGTCCTCAATCCTGAACTGTCCAGAACTTTGTGTTGAAGATGAGCAGTGCTCTCTCTTTCCCTAGGTCCAGTCCAGCTGTAAAAAGAGCATTCCTAGAGATCCTGCTGTTATCCCTTGCATTACTGTAGTGCTGTCAGAACTCCTCTGCTATGCAGAAACAATGCTGCGTATCTTCTGTGTTTACTCTAGATTAATTTTTACATCTTAGCATCTTATCACTGCCCTTCATGGAATGCTCTTTATTTCTAAGAGTCAGAATCGTGGTAAAACCAGGAATGGATTTCGTAACATATAAGTGGCTCTGAGTACATGAACTCACTATCAGGTGGAATTGTGAAAGGAAAGAGAACCTGGCTGAACATAAAAAAATTGGTAGGGAGCCAATATTCCCACCAGGTGGCCAAAGACAGGAGAGGACAACAAACAAGCAGATCCAGCAAGGAGGGTCATGTGGGAGAGCAGAGCAGTTCATCCTAAAATACACTGCAGTTGCTGAATGGATCCACATCAAAATAAGCCTTACTTTAGACTAGGGTAAATAACTAGAACAAAATGGATAAAGCAAATACTTCCAAAGCAATTCCTGTATATTAATTGCGACACTAAAAAGAACATGCAGGTGGGGATGCTTAGTCTGTAAATCAGCTTTAAAAAAAAACCAACCAACCAACCAAACAAAAACAAACCAAAAAACACACCAAAATAACTTTCTTATTCAAACATGGTCTTACTCAGTGCACAACGTGGTCAGTGGGCACCTTGCATGTGCTCTAAATGCAGTAAATTCCTGCTTGAAAGGGAATACTACTATCCTTCAGTATGACCCTAAATAAATGCATGTAACAAACACTGACTCCTGCATATCAGTGCAACTTTTAAAACAGCATCCTCACCTCCTCAAACAGAGTATTCTATTTTGAACAGTATGACTCAAAACATTTACATGAAACTGATGGTCTTAATAGCCAAGTCCTCACCACAGTCTATCTCATTTGTGGAGTACATGGAAGCCCAACCCATTCATCTCGACTGAGACCTGAAGAGGAGGCACCTGAGCAGTCCATGGGAAGGCCTCACCTATGCTGCAGTTCTCAGCTCCTCTATACCACCCGGTGCAAAAGGAGCAAAGAAAATTCCCTGTAACTGAGGGAAAGAGTCAAGAGAGTTGTCAGCAAGAGCTGACCTGGTACAGCTGGCTCCCATACCTCACTGCTCTTCCAGTGTTCAGGGCATTTCTAAGCCAACAGCACAGCCTTAAGGGAACATTAATCAGCCTCAGCAATCTTTTCTGCTGGATCCAAAAAACACCTCTGAGCAGTACAAAAGGTTTTATCTGTCTCCCATACCTCCCTCTCTCTGCTGCATCTTGGGAAAGTGGTGTACTGAACCTTAAGCTCTTACTCCCTTTTAAGCTTAGACAAACATAGGGAGTTTTTGTTTCTCCATGTATCAAATTTCTAATTTCCCAATAAGGGGAATTTCAGAAAATAATTGTCAATACTATACTGCTAGTCCTTGTAGTAGCCTACTCTAATCCCGCTATTTAATGATGGGTAAATGTTCTCTTACAAAAACTTGATAAAGAAATTTATTCAATCCAGCAGAATATTGAGTTTGGAGAACAGAATCAAACCATATGGTTTCCATTTTTAAATTCTTCTTCACCACATCTATGCCCTAGCATAGAAGGAGACATTGCTGAGAACATTTTGTCCGTATTTTGTTTTCTGTTGTTGGAAGACACACTGTTCTTTGAGAAACTCTTTGGAATCACTCAGTTGCTTTATGGCCATCATGAACCTAAAGATTTGCTACTGGAACATAATGAGTACCTACCACCAAAAGCTGGACCAACCATTTTTAGTGCGTAATTAAACATTACATAAAAAGTTGCAGTTATATTTTTCTTATTTTTATTTGCACAGTTAATGGGTATGCATAATCTAGCTTAGTACAAGCTGTGTTTTGAAACCGTTACAGATTTGACTAATTTGCTTGGTTGAGCAAAATCTCCTATACTAGCTTCAGATATTCAAGCACTGGGTTAATCAACTCAGCCAGATGTGCCCTGTTTCAGGCACTGGACCATATTTTTCACTATGTGCAAAACAGGACTTCCTTATGAACCTAAATTAAACTTAGCGCGCTGCTTTGACGACATTCTGTCAAATGGTCATGTGATTTTGACACAAAGCTAGTTCCTTTCTTATTAATTGTCCCTTTGACTCTCTGGTACTTCAGAGAGAAAGATGGTATTTTCAAAATATCCAAGTAGTCCTCTGTCATTTTTTATTATTTTACTTGGGAGATAAATAATACCTCCAAATAAACTAGAATTTATTATTATGGAAGCCAACTACTGCTTTGATTGCCTTTACAAAATGACTAAAATTACATTTTGTCCCTTAATGTAAAGACTATTTTTGGTGAGTTAGGATCTGTGTACTAATAAAAAAAACAAACAAACAAACGAACAAAAAAAACCCACCAAACACCAAAAACAAAACCAAAAAAAAACCCAGTCCCACAGATCTTTGGCTTTACTGACAATTCATTAGTCTTACATGCTGCTGTAAATTCTTCACAAGATCAAGAAAGCTTTCTTCACAACCTCTCTACCTTTAATTCTTCATTTAAGTTTTGCATATTTGTGTTTTCAATAAGAATCAGTGGATAAAAGCATGTATCATCATCATTACCGATGCAGTTAGCAATACTAGCACAAACCAGTATTCCTTTGGTACAAACGATCTTTTCTTCAGGCTCAGTAGGTTACAATTCCAGACGTCACTGAGACATAATCAAAAATAGCAAAAACAGATGCAAAGTCAGATATACTATCAGCTCTTACAGTTATCTGTCCTTAGAAGAGCAGATGCTCAGCATAACGGACATATACAATTTGGTGAAGTGTGACCAAATGCCTTCTCAGTTTCTTGGACAGTATTAATTCTAACAGATAAAAAGCAGTATTTTATGAATACGTATTTGGTTTATAGTGTACAGGCTCTACACAAATGTAACTGCTCCATAGCTAAAAAGAACCAGGAATTGAAGATTAACAAATAGCAAAGTGACACACAGGAAAAAGATTTTGGAGATTATTATTTTTCAGCTACCCATTTTGTTTTTCGTAAGAGCAGTTATTTCCTGGTTTAGCCGAGGATGAGCCGTGGGGATAGGGAAGAAATGTTTTTAGAATCAGGAAACGTTTGCTTCCTCTTGCTTTGTAGAAATGTGAATAATCTCTCTCCATTCCTTAGAAGCTGACTGAAAGTCAAGGGGAAAAAGTCCTGTTAGCATCCTACAGCTATTTTTACGACGTTTTGCAAAGGTTTTTCAATTAGTATGCTCCTTTTTGCACAACAAACTGATTATCTTAAAGGCACAACCCACTCTACAATGCCCTTTCATTTCGCACAACTGAGGAAAACTGCTTTTTTTGTACTTTAAATGTTTAAGACATATTACAGCTGACACTAAAACAGCATTCCTAATGTGGCTTTCTAGTGTGTACTAAACCAACAGATTTCCAGCAATTCCCTGCAGAGGTGTTTTCTCCATCAATCTTAAATCAACAAATAAAGTAATGGAATGTTTATTTAGTCTTACTTTATAAGGTTAAGAATGTTGCAATATGTGAAAAAAAGTAGTATTATGACACAATCACGGGGCGGGGGGGATCCATGAAGCCTCCCGCCAAAGAGCTTTTGGAGTGGAGGGGAAGGCTCTCGTGTTCTTCCCTGGCAGGCATTGAGAAGAATTCAACTGATGCTACTTTGAGGAAAAACACAACAGCAGTAGAACTGAAATAATGAGAGATTTAAAAACCTAAGTATAAAATCTTTACATCAGGGTTTGTTTTGGGGCTTTTTTGTTAATTTAAAAGAAAAAAAGAAAAGGCAAATTCTGAAGGATGCATCTATAACTTCTTTTCTAGGCTCTGACAAGTTTACTGGCATCTGTCGCCTCAGTCGCTCCACCGAGGATGTGAATACAGGTATTTGGCAGAACTGTGGTTAATAATCACCCACTCTTCAGGGGGAGATTTTTTTCAAAGCCCTGAATCTTGGCCTATCGTTGCTCAGCTGCAACATGATTTTTACTACTAAACACATGGTATTTAATTTCCATTTAATCTTTCATAGGCTAGCAAGATAATAATGCTCAACTTGCTGGTAGGGAAAGACCAAAGCAACAGCTCTGGACACTGAAAAAGGAGAGAGCAACAACAGCAAAAGTGGCAGAGCCAAACTCTTGCACTGCATAGATCATCTTTATAGACACCTAAAGATTCTCATCCTCCGAATGATGCTTATGAAAGCCAGGATGCTAACATGCTGGTCCTAAATTTGTTGATTACATATCTCTTTTCACTGTAAAGACGCAAGATGTCACATGCTGTGAAGAAAAATGGAATTTCAAGCAACAAACTGAGAAAAATGATCCCATTCAGTGTTTCGTGCAGCCACTGCCCCTGCAGTAACCCAACCTAACTTCTGACAAGCTGAGGTGATTTAGCATAATCTCTGAACCATCTGCTCCGCTATCTATCAGTTCAGTAGCCTTGTTACTTTACAGTTTATAGGTTAAGAAACACAAACGGATTTGCCTCTGACACGCTTCGAAGGGCAAGTATTGTCTAAGTAACCATAGCTTGCTTTCTCCTAAACTGAAGAAAAAGAAAATAAAAATCACAGTAATGCATTAACCAAAGCATCTGTTCTTTCAGAAAAGGAAATTGTTTATGTTTATCATCATCTTTACAGTTTATGAAATCAACAGTTCAGCAGAGCTAAGTAAATACTTCGTAACTTATTTTTGCCTACACTTTTAGGAGACTTTTCTTTTTACCCATTTGAAAACTCATATGCAAAGTATTTTGCAAGGTGTGAACTACGTAGTTACATTACGTTTTCAAACATCTGTTAGCAGGGACACAAATGCTTGTTGACATTAAAAGTGTTGTTTCCTGCCAATGTTCTACTGAGTTTGATGACCAACGTTAGCGAAAGACCACTCTGCATTTTTCTTACATGTTATGTGGCATTGTTCCTTGAGAAAAATATTTTAGAGTTGGATGGAATATGAAGTGATGTGTGCAATTTAGATTGAATGGTTTAGAAACTGATTTGCTACTATACTACTTCTAATTTGGAATATTGTAATATATATGAAGTACTCTTACACTAAAGGCATTATAGCAAGTTTTACCGTAAGGCACTGAACTGAGGATCATTAATGTGAAAATGATTTGTGCAATTATTCAGATAGTCACAAACAATAATCTCCGAATTATCATAAATTATCATAAATCAACTAACATATATTAAGACATTTGCACAAGAAATTATCAGTAAATGCTGCAACATTAGAAAAAAATCAAGACGTCTGCCTCCCAATTCCTGCCTTACAAAGCAGGCTGCACTTTCTAATCTGTATCATTCAGCATCTAGTTTAGCAGAGCAAACTATGGAGAATCCTTATTTTACAAAAAGAGATAATTAATTAAAAAGATATTTGGAATTCTTGGCTAACCCACTTTTTAGTACTACAATCATTCTTACTTAAAAAAACATAGGACAATCTACATTTTCTGCAGGAGTTTGTCTGTGCACCTACTGACAAGGCTACTCAGGTATGTGGGAAGGGGTTACAGTTTCCTACAGCTACAAGATGGAAGAACAAAGCCACATTATTTTAAGAAAGCAAATGGTCTCACCCTGTTGTTCTCTTACCCTAATACTACAGAATGGACATAAATTATGCCTGGGTTAAGAGTGAAGCACTGGGAGGAAAAAGGAAAAAAAAAAAAAAAAATAAAAATCTGCGTTTTATACACAACTGAAAGCAAAACCTGAAGCAATATTCTTTCAAAATAAATTATCATAGTTCCTGTGGCTCCCAGAAAGAATATAAAGAATATAAAAAATATGAGATATCACATAGCCATGAAAGATACAGGGTTTTTTTGAAAATCATAATTCATTTGCACGCAATAATAAAGTTCTGAACAGGTTCAGATTACAAGTCTGGAATATTATTTCTACAGTCTAGCAATTTCTTTTATCTTTTTTTTCACACTGAGAAATGATCACTAATCAAGACAATGATTTGGGAAGATGAGAAATTAAGCCAGATGAATGCTAATATGTATTTATAAGCCAAGCTCATGTCAGGTCTGCAGACATGCACGTATTGATTTACCACTGCTAGCTGTTTTAATCTGAAAGTAAGGCAGTATTTCTACACCCAGCCATAAATCTTGGCAAATTTCAGCCTCACCAATTTTGCAGTGCCTGCACTAACAGCTTGAAAGAATAAAACTATGATAACATAAGAGAGCAGTTCTTGTTATTCATAATTTATAACTCCTTTCTCTTCCCTGTGCTAAACAGTACAGATCAGCCTGGGAGCATAAATTAGTCTCTCCACCTGAAGACCTTTTATTTTTTCAATTCCTCCTCTTCCATCCAAGGAAGTCAAATTCAGTTATTGTCACATATGATGCATTGTCCTTTATTTTGGCTTTTCCTAAGCATATTTCTCTTTCTTGTGGGAGGGAGTTAAGGACAAGGCAAGGGGAAAATATTAATCACTAAATTAATCATTAAATTTATCAATACTTCCCAATACCTTTTTCCCTTGATTTAGTCAGAACAGTATAAATCAAAAGGTGTTATTCTGGCTGCAGTCCAGGCTAGTGTGAGATTACCTCCTATCCGGATAGATAGACAGACACCTATTAATGCTACAAGCCTGTATACTTGCAGAAGATTAATCTTTAATTTAGTCTTGCCTATTAATTTCACTTCTAGTGAAGGTTGCTAACCAAGTCTTACACCCTCAGTTTAAATAAATGACGCCCCAAGGAATATGTTGGCAAAGTCTTGAAAACCATGAGATTGGAGATTGCCAATGAACAAGGGCACTTTGAGCCACATCCCATTTCCTAAGCCCTGACCCATCTGTCAACTCTGAACGGCAAAAAACTGTCGTCTCACATATCGTGTACATTACATATATACATAGACATAAAACCACATACATATATATGTACACACACACATAATGCTTTTTCTTACATTTATCTTGTATGGAAGATGCTTGGTCACTGGAATAATGCCTGTAACTGATAACTTTTTAAAAATATGTCAGTGTATTTCATATGTTTTCCTTCTGTTTTTGTAATACTACGACAACACTAAGTCAACAGGATGAATCCAAGATCTGGCCTGCTGGGTTAAAATACCTTCTACACAAAGATATCTATTTGTTCTTATCTGCATCTTGCACTAATTTAACACCCTATCGTGGAAAGCGCTGACTGCCCCTCTTCTGTCTGGAGGGCAGAAAAGGAAAACAACCAATACATTCAAATAACTTCCAGTCTCTCTCAACTGCATTTTAACAGTCATTCTTTTATGAAATACTCACAGTAACATCCTGCTTTCAATAGCTATTCTATACTGGAATTAACATCTAATTATGAAGAAAGTGTAAAATTAATATTAGAGTCTGATCTCCTCTAATTTCTGGTAACTTAACGTCAATCATACTACAACAGCACTAAATGGACAAATTATTCAAAATCACTGCTAAACCTTCCAGAGGCCTTGCCCCCTTAATAGCACGGCATGTAGACTTGATCCCTATTTGAATCTGCTTCTCTAGTCTCAAGTCCCAGCTGTGCTGAATAGCAAATATCTCCATTTCAATAGGGAAAATGGTTGTACTAAAGTAGTTCTCTCCAGGGGTCAAAATACTTCAGAAGGGCATTTAAGTGGCTGTATGTTATTGAGCAGAAACATCAGCTCACATATTATTGATTATAACTGCATGGTTCTGTTGAAAAGATGTCTGCAGTAGTATTAAGTGCTGACATAGCGACAGAGGAGTGTTATGCATTAAAAAAAAATACTATCCATCTGTTGCAAAATTTTAGATACATGAGCAATCACAAGCTGTAACACAAAATCTAAAGTGCAACCTTTGTGGCTGATGCGTCAGGGTCGTATCCAGTGACACTTCCTCAGTTTCACACTGCTTAAGATAGACAGTCTTTTGAATATTGATTGAAGCAAGCAGGAGGCAGAGTTTGATTTCTGCAGTTTTGCAAAGAGAATGTAATAGATACTTATCTGGAAATTTGCTTTTGGTAGCTTAAACACACCATTTTCTTTAAAAACACCATTAACCTGTTCTGATCCCATCACTATAGCAGCTAGCCAAGTGCAACTGAAGTCTTCTGGAACCACCACACATTCAGCCTCCTCTTAGCCCTGAGCTGCAGACAGACCTGCAGTCACAGCACACTGCCCACTACCAGATTGTCATGTAAAACATCCCTGAGCTGACTGAAACTGATGTGATCCCCCAGACCCTCATTTCCAGTGTTTTGGGGTTTTTTGTATAATGACTATGTCAAATGCCACCACGGAAGGATAAATTCAGTGTCCCAGACTGCACTCTGGCTGGTGTCCATCAGGAAGCGCTTGGATCAATGGGCTTCACAGTGAAGAACACAGACAAGGGAGGTTAATCCTGGCCTAGCAGGGAAAACCCAGCCCATGAGCACCTGTGCAAAGGAGTGACTCAAGCCTGGGTCAACTAGGCTCAAAGAAAATGGGGATCCACCAGTTCGCTGTATAAACTACAAGCCTGGATGGCATCTACATTAAACAGACGTGGATTCAAAGTTTCTTAAAAGGAGCAGCCATGGCAGTTTCATGAACCCAGAGCACCAGCAGCCACAGAAGGGACTATTCAAAAAACACATTCTGATACAGTGCCAAGAAAAATCAACCAACCACTGCATGACAGCAAAGCTGACAGGCAAGCCCAAAATCAGTGAAGTTAGTCTGTATCACAACAACCCTTCTTGAACAGATTCAGCAACATATGCCAACACGGGAGCTTGTACGACATGGTCACAGCATTTCTGGGCTTTACAGACCTTTTTTTTATTATTGAGAGCCTGAGATGACTATTTCTTTGCCTGCAAGAGGGCAGCAGAACGAACTTAAAAGTGATAAAGTACTATAGGAAAGAAGCTGTAATTTCTACTTGAGGAGGAATGCCTACACTTCAGATTCTAAAATAGTTCATTTACTCATTTTCCTGATCAATTTATCTAAACAAGATGCTTAAACCAATCCAAACAGAAATCTTAAAATATTTTTAGTGAAAAACACTCAGAAGCAGGAAAATGTAATGGATACAGCTATGGCACAGAAAAGGACTGAGAATCCAAAGAGGTAATGGCTATATCCAATGCCAGAAAGCCACTCATTAGTAAAGAGTTAAACAGTATCTAGGTCACTCTACAGTCTTTCCTGCACACCCTCAGCTCACTGCATATCGGAAATGCTGTGTGGGAAGGCCAGGGAACTAAACTCACAGATCAAGTATGACTCAGACTGCAGTAATTTAATGATACTTTTTTTTTCCTCTTAAATTATCCTTGGGATTAAAAGAATCCACACCCTCAACACGAAACCAAATCACGGTGAAAGGAAGAAACCACAAATTCACAGATCTTTGAGTTAACAAAAGGTATCTAGAAGCAAATTAATTATTAATGATGAAGGACTGAGACCTTTCCTATAACATACTATATGGTCAGAACAGCAGAAGGTGAAGAATTCGAGCCCCAGTCAGATGTTCTTCTGAAAGCCCTAGTGGGGATGATCTCAGCAGCAAGAATGTCAGAGAACTGTCTGCCAAAAAAATAAAGGAGAGCCGTCACAGCCAAATGCTGACCTCTACCACTAGAGGAAAGCAACTTGAGAGAAAAAGCCTCACATTTCCTCCACCACTGCAGAAGCTGAAGTCTAACTGTCAAGTATCTCGGCACAAGCGTGAGCAGAAGACAACTGTTAGATCCTGGAGAAGGCAGAACACCAGCTACCCAGGTCCAAATACAAATCCAGTTAAATCCCTGAGGAACAATTAAAATTTCTGCAAATTCTGTCCCACTGAACAAAGCAGAAGCTTGGAAAGGACACTAATGAGCAGAAGAAAACATTGCCCTCAGAAATACTCCTTCCTGACAACAATACGAAATCATGAAAATTTACTCTTTCCTCTACACTTCAAGCTGCCTCCCTCCCCTTCACTTAAGGAAAGGACAAAAAAAAAGCACATTAACTACCACAAAAAGAAGAGTAAAGCTAAAATGTCCTAACAGCACTAAAATGTCTTCTATCACAGGAACTCATAAATTTTCATCCAGAGAAACAGAAACTAATTTCCCCTTTTTCATCGCAAAAATTTAACTAGCTTTGTTGTGCTGATATAAACAGCACTGGATCCCTTTTTCAGAAGAGTTCTTATTAGTATATTGTGAAGTACATGGCAAGCCAATTATAAAGAATTGAGCATCTGGCTTTACAGCTATATATTTAGATGTATTCCACTCTGTTTCTAATTAAATGATCTAATTTTTTTAATCCCATGAGATAAAGAAACTAACAATGTTCCCAAAACCTATATCCACCATATAAACATCACCAGGATGCTTGGTCAGCAACCAGTTACCTTTGAAAGTAAAGTCTTGCTGCTGCTCACCTTGCAGAGGAGGAGGAGTCCAAATCCCTGATCTCCTCCGATTAAGTGAGGGGTTTGGACCCAAGTGAGTTCAGGTGGAGGGCTCTATCTTGAGAATACAGACAGTGCCACTTGATCAATGAATTTTAAGTAACAATTAAAAGGGCAACATCTTTGACAGAAAAGACCAAAAGAGTCACCACAAATGAAGGAGAAGTCCCATGTTCCATACCGATTTAGACCAACACGGAGTCTGCTTCAGGCTATTGCTTCAAAAAGTACAATTTATTGGTTAAATGAAAACTTAAGAGGAAAACAATTAAGTCTTTCCTGTTTTTCAAAAAGGAATGAAACTCAAAAACTTTTCTTACGCTGGCTACCTACCCAAGAACATCCTAACAACTTGGGCCTTTCTGTGATCTACTGAAACCTACCTACTTTTTGCACCTTATCAATTCTACCCAATTCAGTTGTCCAAAACAGTGACCCTGTGCTCCTTAGACTACCACCTCAATCTCAGTTCAAGTGTTAGATGGGAAACAGTTGATTAGTGACAGTCAGGGCTGTCCCCTCTTCCTGGGAGGGCCACTCTTTTCAAAATCTTTAATGACATTTGCAAAACTGCATAATTCAGAATGAGTGTCCTGGACTTCAAAGAGAATTAACAAATATTTAACTGAATAAGCAATTAATAAAATGGGTGGAAAAAACTTCAGAATTTCTCATGGAACCAAGTAACATGCAATTCACTTGGGAAGAATGGAAGACTGGGACAGATTATTGTATATTTTTATAATGTCATAGCTCTGAATATTTGGAAGATGTTCAAAAAGAATTGATCCTAATTTACATAATAAAAAGTACATTCATGCTGAGGCCTTGGTATGATGACAGATTGTTTTCAACGGCAGTCCTGGCTAACAGTCTTTCACTCCTAGTACTGTACCTCTGTACGGCAACATGGAAGCCCTGTAAGCTGCCACTGAGAAAAAGGAATGTGGAGCAACACCTTCCCTCTCAGTATTTGAGATCTTCAAAATATAGCAAATAGACTTTTGGCAACAAATAAAAAAGCCTTAACAATAAAGTTAAGACAAAGCCTGCCACACAATAAAAACAAGTAGCTTCAAGCGTGGGAAATGTAGGGGGTTGAATACAGGATATGTGGAGGAAAAAAAAAAGGCAGATAATTTACAAACACTCCTTTTCAGATCACAGCACTACAAACAGCGATGCACACTGCTACATCAGCTCCACTGGATACCCCACCACGCTGACACCCTCAGGCCTTGAAGGGAAAGAGTCTCTCTTCTCTCTGCCAAACGGCTTCTCCAGAACTCAGCCAAGGCTTTCAGACTTAACACGGGGGAGATTTCTGCCTTGGGGTACCACACAGCTACAGGTTGAAAAGAAGAAGGAAAAAAAAAAAAAAACCCCACACCAAAAGAAAGAACCAGAGACCGTGGAGTTTATCTGGCACTTGTGTGATTACGTAGCTGAAAAGCTCAGCCTTCACTATCAAACAAATCCTAAGTCCACGCTTTGGAGCGCTAAGTGGTTTTAAACCCCAATGCTGGCAACCGGAGCTGTGGGCTCCTGCAGGTGCTCCGTGCTTTCTAGGATCAGGCCTTTGCGAGCGCACTGCAAACAAACAGGAGTCAAGCTTGCCATCGTCTTAGGGGCACAGCTAAGCGTTTCTGTTTTACACGGGGTTTGTTAACACACCAGTTCCTTGGCGATTTTACATACACGCTAAATAAAACTAGGTACTGAACTGTAAAACTCTGCCAGTCTTCAGGCTCCAAAAGCCCTTCAGTTACTTTATCAGCAGAGCCCTTGAAACCAGAAATAAGTAGCTTGGCTCTTTTTCCAGTGTTTAGACCATTTTACTCCTGACATTTAGGGTTTGCAAATAAAAGATCTGCGATTTCTCCAGTATTTATATTACCCTGTATGAAGCATTTTTTTTCCTCCTGGTTTTATACCTTCTATTAACGTAACACTTATTTCATGACTGCATTCACTTAGACATTAAAGAAAAAGTCCTTATTTGATAGACTTGTGGAAGCTTGTTAGTGACTATATCTAACCCAAAAAGCAGCACTAGGATTTGAAATACTGGTAATGTGTAAGGCCTTAAGTCAACACAGTCCTCCTAGGCAAAAATTCTGATCCATACTCTGTCTTTTAAAAGATAGTATCTACAATTACGCAACTGCACAGAATAGAGAAAGCAGACATTTAAAAAGAACACACATTTTGAGCTAATATACTTCAATTAAGATGGCCAAAATGGTCAATTAATTAAATGTAATTATTAATACTAAAAAAATTTGTGAAATAACACACAACACTATCTTGGGGGATTTCTTTTGTGGCAGTGAAGCAACAGATTACAAATTTTTTACTCTTTTGGGAAAATAAGAGATTAGAGTAAGTAAGAGGGGAAATGGAAGGGGCAGGATAGGAGAACAAATCAGAACATATTTCTTCCACCAAAATTGATTCTGTTAATGATTAACTCAACTCACACAGGTTATTTCAAGTGGAATATTTGTACTAGCAACAGTGTCAAAACAGATCCTAAATCAAAGTCTTCTCTTTTTGTGTTTTTCATTGGTGGTTTTTGCTCTATGTCGATGTATCATAACATTATCAACATTCAAATTAAAATTTGACTTTTTTTCCACATACTGCACATCTATCTGCAAAGATTAGACATTTAAATGATCAAATGTTAATTTTTCTCCCAGCAGCCCTTTTGAAATTGAATTTTCTACTGGGTTGGTCTGAGTCTTGAATAAGGCACTGCTCAAACTGAACTGAGGCAGCTGACATTTTTTGAATGCCAAGACAAGGTAGAATTTTAGGGCAGAAGTTGTGGGAAATGATAAGCACTAGTTTTTCTCCCTTTTTTCCTCAATTACAAGTTTCATTGGAGGTAGCAGGATCTGAATTTATATTTGCTATGGATGTTTATTATCTGGGTTGCATATAATTTGGGGGTGTTACTTTCTCAACCCTAAATGCAGCTTGGCAACAACATGGGGGGGAAAAAAGGTTGAAAAATGACTGGTCTTATAATGTGTCAACATCAGATGGCTCATTTTTTCATTTCAAGGAGTTAACATTTCAGAAATCAGAGCTAAGCAGAACTAACCTTTAGCAAACAAAGTCAAGACTTCACAAGATTTCCAAGTGTTATGTAAAGCCACATGAGATATTAGACATTAGATATAAGAATCTGCTTGCAAATCCTGATCCTGCTTTCTATGCTGAATGGTATCCTGAGAAAAGGGCAAGTTTAATGTAAGCATGCTGAGGCAGAAATCAACTTAGGCTCTAAGCTGATTCAATTTTGAAATGCTTTCTGAGACACCTGCCTAAGCAGTCTCTAAGAGAAGGCACAATTTTTGGCATCATGGAACCCACTGAAGAGCCTGATTAGTACTCATTAACATTTTCAGTAGTCCACCAAAATTAAACAATCCCCTTCAAAATGTTCTTGAATTACTGGTTATTCCTGTGCATAACATGGTGCTATCACCTCCCATCCAAGTCAGGCCCCGGACACTGGGGAAGCTCGGGACCGGGACCCTGATCAAAGGCATTCCACCAGCTGCTGGACATTTTTTTCCTGCGGGTCTGCAATAGGGAACAAGGATTGCATCTCTGTACAACAAATACCTGCAGACTTGCAAACGCTCACAGATTTTACAGGCCCCATGCTACCAAATCAGCTTTTTGTTTTCCAACAAGAGATCCTCGATGGTGGTAACTTTTACCAATCTGTTTTCCTAGTGCTTCTTTTACAAGCAGCTGTGGCTGAAACATTCCTTCCACTCTCCTCTCCTCCCTCGCCCCCACTTCCTAAAGGAAATTCCATGGGATCACCTCTCCTCCGGCCCCACACTGCAACAGAACTCTCATCTCCTGTGGGAGATGGAGCTTGTGCAATCGCTGGGTCCCTGCATCTGCGGCCACAGTGCAGACACAGCGTTCCTCGGTGCATTTGTATTCAGAATGCTTGGTTTTTAAGACGGTGTGCTGAGGGGAGCTGCTGATTACTGTTAGGCTAAATGAAATACTGAGTTTGAAAAGCTTCAGTCTTTGCTTAATCATAAAATGGAAAGAGAAAATTAAAACTATATTTGTTTTAAATTCAAGGCATCTCAAGAGACTGTCTGCATCCACAGGATAGGACTCTAGAAGACAACTTTTTTCACTTTTTTCTCAGTTACAATTTCCCAAAAAATACATACGGCTCCCTAATGACATTCTACAAGGTGTTATTGTACAAAAAAATACACTGGAACTCCACAGAGAGGATTTCAGCGTGGATTTAATTTGATCATGAATGTAAAGCTGTCTGAATTTTATTTCTGCCTAATTAAAGTGCAAATATTGAGGGGAAGACAGAGAGTCTTCCTTCACATCATGCCAGGATAGACACTTCATACCATGACTGCTGGAAGCACTTGCTAAAAAATAAAGGAAATACGACTAAACCAAACATTACATCTCCAGGCCAATCGCAATTCCCACGGCATACCATGCAAATGCCTCGCCACTGACTGTGGAAGTCACCCTAACAAAAAGAAGCATTTCAGTCTCCCCGTGAGGCCTACATCTCTCCAGTGCATCTGGCAAAAGGGACATACAAAACTGAATACTGTTTCTTTTCAGATGTAGAAATGGGATACTTCCTTCTGACAGCAACTTCTTAAAAGATCATCAGCTAAGACAGAAGCTAGCAGAGCCGGTTTACATACCATACTGGCATGCAACTCCTCCTCTGGCAGTTTGTCTAGCTGAGAACCTGGGTGCATCAGCTGGGCAGAACACAAGGGAGGTTATCTAAATCCTGGCCCCGAGGTTACTGCGGGTGTTTCTCTGCAGCACTGCCCTGTGTTCCACACCACCGTGTGCCTACACAGGCAACACAGCACGATCGGTTATTACACCTAGGGAACACGGCTTCACCATTCTTGGTGTTATGCTTGCTCTGAAGAGCAAAACGTGATGAAAAAGTACCATTAAGGGAATTCTACTGTAGATTATACAAAATCCAAACCATGCCACAGTGCTTGAAGAAAGAATAAAGATGATGATGATGCTGGTGCCATACAACATAGAGCTGAACATTACGAATCACATACTGCTCAATTGCTAAAGAATTTACCTCCTCCTGCAACCAAATGATATTCTGTAAACCTGGTGTTATTTATAGAGATGTATGCAATAATACTGTTTTAAAAAATGCTTACATAAACCTCTAAAAGAACTAATTTGTAGATGACTTCTTTCCACCCTAAAAAAGTAAGAACAATAGATAGGCTCCTGCTCCATTATAATCAGTATTAATACTGATCTCAAAGGGAACAGTTTCAGAGACACTGATGTATCACACTTAATTATATGACATGAAATCACATTCCACATAATTATGAATGCAATATTTCACTAGAGCTGACAAACCATGAAAGAAAAATGCAAGAAAAATGGAGACTAAAGAAGAAAGGAAAGAAGAGAAAATACTTTCAAAAATTGGAGAAGTTAGCTTTGAAATCTTCCATTCCGCTTTCCCTTACTGCACCATCTATCTAAAGGGGTTGTATTCACATGCTACAGGCATTTCCTTAGACTGAACTGAGCAGCAGTGACCTGCCCAGACCATTCTCCCAAAAGAGTTAAATGCAAAAGGCAGTCAGACTATTTTCTAAAGTCCAGCCATGTCCTTTTTCTAATGAGATATGCTAAGTAAAATTAGCAGATTTCTTGCTCTTAACTGACCACAGTGACGACAGCTCGCTGCTACAGTAAATGTTTGAGCTCCAGTTCACCACTTCTCAGTCCTGAGTGTATTTGAAGGAGATGGGAAATGGCAGGACGGGGAGAGGTCACAATTACACGGCAAGCAAAGAACACGGAAACATTAACATGCTAATGGCTGTCACATGACTTAATAAAAATGTGTGTTTTATTAAGAGCAGGGAATTGAAACAACTTTTAGGTGCTCTTGCCCCGAAACAGGGAAACATTAGAGCATGCAACTACAAAAAAACGTTTCCATGCTGTAGAAACAAAGCTGTATAGCAGGCCTGGCTCAAATGTTTCAAAACAGCCATTAGCCTGCCATTAGCTTTAGCTATGCTTGTGTTCATGATGCTGAATATTTACGAAGGAATCCTTAAAATACTCTCTCAACAAGAAACGTGATTTCCCAAAACACATAAGCAAAGGCAGCCGCTACAAGGTTCTGTCTTTGTGTTCTTCTGGCCATCCTCGAGCAGAACAATGTCTGTCAGGGTAATTATATCACTAACTTTGTTACCTTAAACCAGCTGCTTTCCTAATTGTAATCCCATTAAAAACCCACATTACAACCATACAGCAATAATTTAAGAGGGAAGGCTTAAGTGAAACTGTCCAGAGCAAAAATAGATTTTAAAAAAATATATCATATTGACTACGAACAGCTCGATACAAGCGACACAGTATGAGCAAATGGCCTGGAAGGGAGCACACCAAAGGGTGGGCTAGCGTGATGATTTATGCTGAACTGAATGGGGGAGACCTGGGTTAAGCCTCAAAGCTTGAAATCTTACCCTGGGACTGGGGATTGTTGGGAGGATGAAGGGTCTACTGTATCATCCTCATTTAATGATGTAAATGGCACAAAAGGAGGTCTGTGAAGAAATTCAGTGTTACAGAGATACCATGCTGCAGGCTAGTGAGTAAATCATAAGCAAGACGGTGGAAAGCACAGGGCTTTGGAACCGTGTGGCTTGGGCATAAAGGTCATCCACAGTGAAACACAGCACTTAGTGAAAGTCTGGAAAGCACCTAGAAAATGTGTCAAAGCAAGTTACAAACTCCTGGCTGAATCTCCTAAGACACAATTACTTAAGTCCCTAATCACATAAGCAGTCTCAACAATTTCAGTGAATAACTGGAATGGATTTAATCTTGCATCTTCAGATCCAGATATTAAATATGCTACAAGAAATTACTGTCTAACAGTCGCCAAATAAGAAAGTACAATTAAAGCCTAAATAATGTATTCATAAACAGAAAGCCAACACAACAGCTGAAGGAGGCACATCAAGCAAGTACTGATAGCCACGCCGGGGGAAGGGAGTACAATTAATTAGGCATGGCTGAGGCTAACACTGCTCCAGCAACCCTGCAAAACCAGCACTTCATGGCAGAGGTTTGCTCAGTACAGTAGAGCTCATGCAATGGCACTACATGGCTCGGGGAAAGAAACTGCACAGCAGAGTCAGGCATCTTCCTGCAGGCTTCCCCAAACCGTGCTCATCGGCTCCTTACTCTAATTTCTCCTTTCCTCTCTTCTTGTCCTTCTATTTAGCTGATCGCTCCTGTCCAGTCTTCCACGGAAAAGATAGTATCTGTGGGCCACTGCATCGATTGCTTTGCCTACCCTTACATACCTAATGGAAAGCTCTTATGGCCAGGACTGCCTCACATGGCGTCCCCCTGACACTCCGGGCTCTGGTTCTGGGTTGGCTGTTACGGCATCCTTGCGACAAACATAATACCTACCTTACTCTTCCCCACGCTTCTGCCTCTGGCACAACTGATATGAAGAAATTTGTTTTCCCAACACAGAACTGGAGTAGCAGGCTTGAGTTTGAATGAACTATTATTCAGAAACACGGCAGCTTCATTTCCCACATAAAAGCCAATAATACTGTCTGAAAATAGCTAGCTGTACTCCCAGCTAAGCCTTCACAACAAAATTATAATATGCTCTTTTCATCTTGGAGAAGAGGAGAAAGCTTCACCTAATAGAGCACTAGAAAGAAGCAAGCCGATGGAGGTGGAGAGCAGATTTGTAGAGACGTATATTGGCAAACTGCGCTCTTGCCAGGAAAGTACTTTTCCACAAAAATGGTTAACATTTGCTAACTGTGTTCGTAAATACTGCACAGCTGTGCTACAACAGGAAAGCAAGCCCAACACTTCTATAACGTGATAAGAGGTTTCTCTAGTGATTCACCAAAAATAATTAATCAAAATAAAAACATGGCCAAAATTAACGCTGCTGTTTGTGAGCAAGAACTAAAGCAAACATGAACTAAAGCAAATAAAAGTCACTGTATAACCAGACCCACACACACACACACACAAGAACTCTGTAGATTTTTCTGCCTTGTATTCTGAGGGATTATATTGAAAGCAATATTCCCCTACAATAACCATCACTGAAAATAACTTTTCAGCACAGTATATGACACAAGTCTATGATGATCAGAGGGAAAAATCTGTGCAGATGGGACGTTTCTGGCATTTGTAGTGACAATGACGTTTTTCAACCATTATTTCCTCAGCCCACAGGTGGTTTTCTGTCTTGTCTG
This sequence comes from Platalea leucorodia, assembly GCF_965183815.1. Lineage (NCBI taxonomy): Eukaryota > Metazoa > Chordata > Aves > Pelecaniformes > Threskiornithidae > Platalea > Platalea leucorodia. The sequence goes on along the minus strand of NC_138827.1, from coordinate 83,694,220 downwards.
ACAACAGCCAAAAGATATAAAACAAAAGCCAGTCACCTTTTTCTGTACATCCACTGAAAACTGCTTATTGCCAGCTAGGAAGATCATCTCTACAATATGCAGAGCAGCCTTTCTATCCATTCTTAGCATCAAGCACTCCAGTGGACACTGTCTTAGGACAGTAAGATCCACCCTATATGGGGAAAAGGAGCTAAAATTACTCTAAAGCCTCCCAATAAAATCTTAGGCATTTGGAAAGAGTTAATGAAAATATTTCAGAGATCTGGAGTAAATAGCCGTTTCTTCATTGACTTCTACATGTCCAAGATTTTATTCTTCATTTATTTTATATTGTGTCAGCTTAAACAATGAGCATGGCAGGTTCACTTTCAAGAGTATCTTGCCCTCTATGTCCTAGAAGTTTAGGCAGATTTGTAGGAAGGAAGCGTTTTGCATCTGAAACTTTCCATAGTCTACAGAAGTGGATTACTGAGCTTCTGTGAACAAGGAGTGAGTGCCGTCATTTGTATCTTACTGCAGCATCAAGTTAGTTGCTAAGGGGCTATGTTGGCAGAGAAGCCTAAGGCTCTTAATAGATTACCCAGATTTTTGAAAGATATTCCAAGCCTAAAATTTCTGGACATCTCACTTGGTTCCTCAGCAGAAATGGAGAATTTTGAGACAGGGCTTCCTTTCCTCACAAGTTAGACATTTCAAAGAGAAACCTCTCATAGGAAGAAACGCCACGAGCATCCAAGTCTATAAATTCACATCAGAATTGATTTAATAACTTCATGGCTGCAGTTCTTGCCTTTTCTTTATTTGCAAAATTCATGCTGTTCCAACTACAATTACATATTGAACCGCGACAACAAAATTGGATTCTTTGGCTATCCAAGAGGAAAAGGACCAGTTACAGCAAAGTATTGAACATATTTTTTCTAGGATGTTCATGCATCGATGACATCCAAGACCGTGCAAACCAAAACATCTTCAGAAAGAGATTAAGGTGCTATAGTAACCACTGCACAAACAGTAGTTACTGGGTGGTGCCAGTGCAAAATAACCTCACAACTCTGTCCTAAGATAACACGAGTGCGCAGGCCAAGGTTTCTGCATCAGTTCAAAAGACAAAAATGGGAAGGAAAAATCCACTTCTGTAAAATATGCATTTGCAACTAAAATTCAAGTGACAAGAGGTCATTGTCACACGGGCAGCTGTACAAAGTTTAATTTATCAATGAATCTTTTCACAGATTGATGATCTGTCCTCTTTTCTGTAAAACACATGGATTTCATTTGCTGTTGGGAAAATGACCAAATGGAAAATTTTGTTCTTTATAGACCTGAGAGCAAGTTGTTTTTATTATAATACTGACTGATATGTGACTACTATCTTGAAAGTCCAAGTTTTGCTTAAAGAAGAAAAAAATAAAAATTCTTCTCTATAAATTAGGTATCAGATTTTTTGCAATATTCAAAATCAAAGACACTTCATATAAGCTGGGATCCAAGACTTGCAGGTTTTCCTAGCTATTTTGCTAACTTGTGATCTTGGGCATGTATTTTTGTATATTACTAGCTACTTGTCTGTTAAATTGAACATAAAATTACTTTGAGAATCTCAGACAGTAGTGTTATATACAAATCTTAATGATTCTCCTTTCATTCAAGAGAGATTTGGGTGGTTTCTTAAAGGTAGTATTGAAAATTTAGCTAAGTACTTTTGATTTCAAAATAATCCAGAAAGTGCACTATGAATTTCAGAAGTACTAAGGATTTTAAAAATTCTGTAAAACATTTAAGAAAGATGATTTTAAACAGTGTATAAACAACATCATTGCACAGTCTCTTGACATCTGACCCACATTTGAAAGTAACTAAAAGGCATGTGCTACTGTAAAAATTAAAAAACAAAACCAAAAACTCACAAAAGCAAAAAAAATCTCATGTTAACAACATTGCCTGAAACCCTTCTGCTAAGCCAAGTCTACCCAGAACTCCAGCCACGAGGGAGGATTCTTACAGAGATTGACTATTTCCAGTCATAAATATAGCTGTGCAGTAATGTACAGCCAACATAAATTAGTCTGAAACTAGGATAAGCATTCAAATGCACGCTGTAATTTACAGTGATGTGGAACGATTACTTGAGAAGTTTGTTTTAACAGCTTATCTTAGTAGTGAACAGAGGAGACCCTCTGTTGCAGGTTCTTAACAGCAAGTTTCACATTCAGGTGTTAATTTTCATTTATCTATGATTTCAACAGCATCAGGCAGCAGGACGGTGATCACAGTTTTTCCCAAAGCAATGGGTTGCTTCTGTTCACCACTCTATTTCAACTTTCTTTGCTTCTCCAAAGCACCAAACACATTATTTTCCTTCTAATGGCCAGGGAAGTTGAAACTTGCCATCATACTACAGCACAAGGATTTTCATTTACAAATCTGTTTTACTTCCCGCACAATCCAAACACTCATTTTGTATACCTACTATAAGCTTTAAAAGGTATGACATTGTAATTTATATTTAAGCATAGTACTTACGGTTGGCATAATTTTACCAGGTCCTGATCAGTGGTGTTTGGAGGCAGTGCTCTGATGTAAAGGTTTGTTTTACTTAATTGATCCCATCCTGAGTTGCTGCTGCTACTACTGTTGTTATTACTGCTGGTGGTGCTGGGACTAGGAGGAGCCATTGGGTGGGCTGGTACAATAGACTGCTGCAAAGGAAAAAGCACGTTAGAGTAAACTATAGATAGAAATCACAGCATGCACATTAGCTCAATCTATAGCAGCCTGTTTACCATTTGGAGCGCTGTGTTAAATCTCTGTGTAATTACTCATGTATTTTAAACACACCTGCTTTCACACCACATTTGGGACAGGATGCACAGGCACATTCTAACATACCCAACCACCATCTGAAGCACGCTCAATGCATGACACAGGCTCAAATTATATACAACCTCTGCTGAATATTACTCATAGGATTTTATCACTCTTCATTGTGGCACCTGATGTGAAAAGGAAACACGAGATATTGTTTCTCTAGGTTCCAGCAGGTATAAACTAGGTTTGCTATCACTATGACTATTCCACATGTCATAAATGAATTATTGTGGCAGACACGAAGACTATGCTATTTCCTTAATCTATCCAGAAATATAAAAATAATTAGAAGTCTCTTTTGTATCTCTTCTGGCTTTTCGTACTTCACACAAGACTGCTATTGTTTTTTTAAAGATAGAGAGGGAGCACAGACAGCTTAAGGACCAGACTTTAAATTAATTGCGTGCCTTGGCAGAACTTTCACGCTGCCACTGATCTTAGTATTTGTGGAGTATTTCAAGTGTCAAGAAAAAGGTTCTGTATAATGGCAAAAAATTCAAGTTTCAAAAGGAGAAAAGCACATAAGCACTTCTACCTAGTCCTCAAGGTATCTAATGCTATTGTTCTTAAAATCAGACCCTAATGGCATGTAAAAATGTCCTAGAGAAAATCTGCAGTAGAGCAGTCTTAATCATTTACATTAACAACAGTATAGCAGGACATTGTACAGAAAGTGTTATGAACAGGTCTGTGGTGTTGTAAAAGAGGAATACTTTAACAAATATACTAGAGAACTAAAGTTGCCAGTAAAAGTCTTGCTACTATGAGGTTTTCACTGACAAAAACTGGCTGCGTGCAGCCCTTTTTTTGCAAAAGCCTGAGCCTCCACAGCTCAAGAAGCTCAGAGCGAAGAACCAACGGGGGGGGGGCGTGGAATATAAAGTGAGGTGTCAGTGTAGACTCACTTGTTCCCGCCCCGGTGCCACCTTCTTCTTTGGACTAGCACAAACAGTTGTGTAGCCACAGCCTGAACCAAAAAAAATTATCTTCCCTGATCTGGTTCACCACATGTGCTTTTGTGCTGCGCAAAAGCTTTGGCTGTCACAAGGCAGGGAACAGGAATGTGTAGGCAGAGAGGAGGGGATTACAGTTCACCTTGGTTTAAAGCATCCATGAAACTACAGCTTTAATACACAAGAAAAGTGAAACTATTTTGGAGATAACCTCGGGAAACTGGAATGAAATTGTGAGTGGGAGAAAAGTACAAAGACATGCCTTATATCAGATACTTTATGACAATTATGTGTTTCTTTTTTGTGTTTCCCTAGGAAGGTTTTGAAATCTTCCCGTTCAGCATATTGCAAAGTTTATTATGCAGCAGTAATAGCTTGGAACAACAAACTGCAACGCTCGCTATAAAATCAACATTGATATTTAGAAACATTGTTGTTGCCTAATTTAGTTGAACTGAAAATTACCAAAAAGAATTAAATATATTCCTGATCATTTAACATTTCAAAACTCAATACCTGTATTTCATTGCCATAGGGTTGGGGGATTTTTTGTTTGTTTTTAAATAAAGATTTTTAGAAACATCAAATCTCTTCCAAAAGATTTGTACTTGGAGTTGAAGCGCTGGTCTAGAATTTCTTCCAGGCATGATTTAAAATGGGAAAAAGATTAAACCCTCCCTCCAAGTTTGTAATGGAAACATTGACGGATTTTAACTATAGCAGCACAAGTCAGGCTGTCAGACTGTTCTGCTTCCAGTAACGCCAGGCAATTATTTTTAGGGTTAGAAGCAATGCAGAATGACAGAGCAACTAGTTTCAAAACATCTTCATAACAAACTGAACAAACTTAGTCTGGCACGGTGCTGCTGTTCTCTTCAAAAAGCCTTCAGCAGAGCTCTCAAAGCGCACACAGGGATCAAATGCACAACTGCTCTGTTCAAGGTATCAAAACACACGCTTCCCTCATGCATGCATGTACAGCTGCCATAGGAGTCAACATACACGTACCAGTCTTCATCTTAACTAGTAATTACTCTTGGAGACTAAGAGCCTCTCTTCTGTTTCTCAGTATCTTTGGTTTGGTTTTGCTTTTACTTCTTACAATGTTTTTCCCTTAAAATCTTTGTTTTTCTATGTTATGAAGAACAGGAGTTTTGTAAAATCTTGTCACCAGCTGGCCAAAGGCAGGAGAGAAAAATGTCTGTGTGTGTAGAGAGCAGGAATCTTAACTCTGTCTTCTTGTAAAACATAAACACTCCATTCTGAGAAATTTAAACTTTTATTTAAACATGAAGATGCTCTAGTGCTAGTGGTCACATCCAAATATGATAGGAATGTAAATGTGATTACAGTTGTCTTCCCAAGTTTACAGACAGAAGGTTTTTTCACTGCTTCCACAGAAACTCATACCTTTACCAGCCTCAAAGCTTTATAAAACACAGATGCTGGGCATAATGCGGCTCTCAAACCCTGCAACCTAGTGACACACAGACAACCATTAAAGGGCCAGTGACATCTTAAAGCCATACGACTTAAAACACATTTTCTACGTTAAAACTTAATTTTAAAATCTGAATCACTCTTTTTGCTCTGTTCCTCATCGACAACTACTTGTAAAAACTAAATGATAGAGGTCCCTCTTTTGTTCAAAGGGGCTTTCCTTCACCAGTTGCAGTTGCTGCAAAAGGCTTGGTGGTGGTGCAGAGCCTTGCTGCTGGAGCTGTGCTGGCAGAGCCTCCTACGCTGACAGCGCATGCCAAGAGAAGAGTTTTTCTGCTGGCGTAGTTGCATCACCTCCCCAAACGACATAAGCTAAGCTGATAAAAGTTCTCTTCGGCCAGCACAGCTGCATCCAGCCTGGGGTTTTGCCAATGTATCCATGTCAGCGAGGATGCATGACTTTTTTCCACGCCCCTGGCTGATACAGTGCTCATTGGCAAGATGTTCTGCAGTGGAGACCTGGCCAAAGTTTGGGGTTGTTTGTTTAGAAACAGCTTTCATGAACACTAACTGAAAGCTTTTTCTAAAATCTGAAATCAATTTTGAAAAGTTTTGTTTTACAAACTGTAGTCTCTGCCACAAATTCCTATCAAAAGCTGTTCTTAAGATTCTATCATATGGACTTCACAACAGTTTGCAATAATGTAACATACATAAAACCACATTCATTAATTTTTCTTTTTAAACATTGCATCTTAACACACTGAACACAAGTAGCGGAGGAGTAAATCTAAGTAACAGACCATTATTTCTTGTGACAATATTCCTGTTCACAAGAAATATAATTTTCACACTGGTTTGCCATTTCCTCCTTAGTCTTCGCTCCCCAAGGTAATTAGGGATCACTCTCCACAGCAGTTTCCTTCCTGTCATCTTCAACAAACATCTAAGCAAAAAAGGCTAGTGACAGAATGATCATCCTATATGCTGTATGATCACTCCATCCCATTCTGGAGCCAGCTGTGAGGAGCTCCCAACACCCTTGCCTGATCTCCGAGGGACCTTCCCTACAGCCCTCCACAGCCCGACCGCAGCAGTGGGAAAACCACAGGTACTCATTAGGAAAAGGAAAAGCTCAGTGACAGAACAGGCACCATGGAGTGCCTTAAACCAAGGAAAACTGCCTGCCTGTGTTTTCTTCTTGATATAAAATCCAAACAGGAATAATCACAAGTATTGAAAAACAACTGGAGAATATACTCATCTTTATATGAACCATTCCTGTCTGTCTTATAAACCACTCTATGCTTAAGGACTGGAAATGAGTCAGAGCAGGATTTTGCCTGCCAAGGAGGAGAAGAACCTCTTTGCTGTCAACAGGAAAGAAACCACACAAAAAAACACCCAACCAAAACAAAATGGAATAACCCTTCGAAATTCCTTTGACCTGGGAGTTGAGCGATACTGATCCTTGCTTGCCTTCAGACTACGCAAGTCCAAGGAAACTCCAACAAGCAGAAGGTAACTTGGATAATGACTGTCCCAAAGCAGAGCGTGATTATTATGGTAGCAATCCATTTAAGTCTCTAACTTTGTGTTATAAAAGCATGTCTATGAAGTTATATAACACGCTAGCATTTAATTATGAGTTCCTTCGCTCAGCTAAAATTCCTGATGGGAAAAGTCCATGACTTTTAACAACAGAGTTAGTTCTCACACATCTACTCTAAATTGAAACCATAAATTACAGCACACATTAACTATCTGATTTAGCCTGAACTGCTACTTGGATCATCTCATAGTTTCAAAATCTTGTCACTGGTGTTTGCCTAGCTTTGCTCAGGTGATTAAGCTTCAGGTACCTGCTTACCCTGCCTGACTTTGCCTAACCTCCCTGTTTCACTAAACAGCATTTTGAAACAGCACCTTCAGTAACTGGCATTGATATAAAAATTACCATACATTTTTGTGAATGTGTGCAACAGTGATAAAAAGTATTAAATTACATGAATCCGGAAAATTTCTGGCTTAAACTGGGTGTTGATTTTTTATTTATTTATTAATCTACTTAACACAGAACTTTACATGTACAATAAAAGCGAGGGCTCAGGAAAATAGAAGATGCCACATCTAGTGAAGCAAGACACTGCCACGCTTAGTGCACAACTTAGGAAATAGAAGGCTGTTTGGAATAAAATCATGTCCCAAACAGAAAGAACTCCAAATGTTTAACAGAAATGACTGTTCACTGATTAAGACAGTTGCTTTATCACCTTCCTTTAGATAAGGAAACATTAAATCTTGATCGCTTAGTCTAAGCCTGCAAACCGACGGCTGTAGAGGAGTTGCCATTTTGAGTGTCCTGCACTATTCTATTTCATGGTTTCCATCATCGTGTCTGAAATGTTATGGCAAGCAAAACTGAATTTCTGGAGGCCTCTCCAAGTCCAATTCTCAGTGGACATGAGTCAACCAGTAGAAACAAAGATCTGCCGCTGCTGTATTCACATCTCCTGCCTTAGGGTAGGTGCTCTGACTGTTGTTCTTCAGTCTGTCAGCACTTGTCACAGGAAGATTCAGCAAGTTGGTCGCTTTCTAAGCATTTTCAGGGTGATACCAGTATAAAGTGTAGAGAACATCTCAGAAGCTGGGTCTTCTGGACTCCTGCTGAAAATCTCTTCAGGAGGGAAAAACCCTGAGACCTGCCCCCTCTTCCTCCTTTAAACCACCGATCTTAACTTCTCCTTACATGGATAAAGAACATGGTCTCACAGTGATGCTGCAAGAGTTAACAGGACTATTCCAGCAAGGGCTAGTTTACTGCACAAGGCTGAGACCACGGATATCATGTCTCATGATCATACAGAGCTGTTTTGCACACCCAGGATCCAAGCCTATTCCATCTTCCCTTAGATAGTGAAGATGGGTGTTGGTGCTCCAGCCACAGGGAGCAGAAACAACCAGGTGCTGGGAAGAGGCAGGACCCCGTGGGTGGAGGCTGGCATCAAGCAGAGACTCTCCTTGTTACGAAATATCACAGGCAGACCAGAAGCACCTGGAGATCCAGCCCTGGGTTTCTCCCAAAAAGCTCTCTAAACCTTCCATATCTTTGGCATGGAAGAACTATGCCCAAAAAACTACAGCTGGCATTATGATAATGATGGACTGCAACAATCAGGTTGAAAATTAAGTACTCGGGGGGGGGGAACAAACACACTGAACAGGGAAAAACAAAAAGCCTCTCAGCTTTAATTTATTCCTTAACACATAAGTTTTAAGAGGAGCAAGATAAAAATAGAGGGTTATGCCCTTTTTCTTGCCTGTATGTTATAGCCAAGTCCTATGAAAACTATTTTTCTAAATACAGATGACAGTCTTCTCCATACTAAAAGGAAATAAAAGGAAACAAAAACATACGTAGATATCATCACGTATGCATGAAAGTAAAAAAAAGTTATTTTCACTTTGACTTTTTTTTTTTTTAATTAATATTGTCTTTCTTCTCAAGTCCATTGTGTTTTAACTAAATTGAACCATCTTGCCAGAAAGAACAAGCAGCTTTTCCAGCAAAATCCAGGAAAGGAGTCAATACACCTCTTTTTCTGAGCTGTTTAAGAAGCCCTTCCTTGAAATGCAGAAATGCAGGAGTAAGTAGGTGCTTTTCTCAGCTTCCTTTTTAAAAGATCTTTATGGAGAGTGGTTTGATCAGCAACGAAACAAGACAAAGTCTAGCATAAACCCTTAGTCATAGCTCAGATGCTCCTAACAATTTCACCCCTAGACTATTCTGATTATAACCCAAGCTCTCTCCCCACTGACAGCTATTTTGCTTCCTTTTCCTCAGGATGGTGAGAGGACAAACCACCCTTCACAGTAACACAGAAGGGCTAAACTTGTTCTCACCAGAAAGCAACGATTACTAACAACAGAAAGTACAGAAGCAAACCATTCCAGTTTGCTACAAAATGTCACGTTCCCATATTTTTTTACAGGAGATGGAACCAATATTATTTAAATGATACATATCAAAGCTTAATGCAACGGCAATCTTCTGCTAGTAATGAGACAAAGCTCCAAATCTGTGTATTTCCTTTTTATGAATAGAATTGAAAAAGTGGGAGCGTAATCCTGGCCACATTGAATTATATGACAAAACCCAGGCTGATGCTACTGAACAGTTTTTTCTCCAAGAACAGTTTTTTTTCATTACTATTATTATTACTAAAAAAAAAAAAAATCTCTAACTTAGAGACAGCAGGAGAGGTTGCAACAACAGAGCAAGCAATGGATGCAGGAAGCTCCTCCTGGTTCAGGTAGCTCTTCTAAAGTCACAGTGATAATGAAAAAGCTTCAAAGTTCCCAGGAGCTCACCTACTCCATTGACTTTATCCCCTGGCAGAGATTTTTAAGTGCTCCACTGACTGACTCCCCTAGTCCAGAGACAAATAGAAAGTGCCGGATACATGCAACTAGCTGCACCACAGCACAAAAGGTATCTATCACAAAGGAGACAGACGGGAGTGCTGAGCTGGGCTATGTCCTGTTCCTCTGCCGATGCTGTCAACCCTTCTCCCTTCTACTTGCTCATCATGAATCACACCATCGTCTTCCTTCTCTGTTTTATACCTGGATTCCCTGGACAATCCTCTGAAACAATACATTGGTACCATGCCCAAGCCATGACAGAATTACAGACACATCTAAAGCAAAATATTTGAGTTTTAGTTTCTGAAATTTGAACAGGCTGCGGCAATCCAACGGCTAGTCTACGTTAAAAGAATATAAAAAGAAAGTCAAGACACTGAAGCACATGAAGAAAGAGAGCTTGGTATTAAGATCTACTGGACAAAAAAGCATGTACGTGTTTTTGTGGTTAGCCCTTCATTGAGCAACAGACACAAAAGAATTCACTGCTAACTTCCTTCTTGACTCTAGTAAATACGCAGACCTATTTCCTTCAGTGAAACCAGCCAAGGCTTTTGCTCAGGATCCAGAGAGAAAATGGTACTGAATCCCTAGATTATGTTAAAGTTTTTGTTCCAGACTGAGAATTTGAATTACAATTAGAAGAAAACACATTTATTTTCAGAGAGGCTTAACTCACATACTAATAGGTTTATGCGAGCCTCTGAAAGGTAGCAAGTCCAGCACATGACACTGAATACAAATAATAAAAATAATTCCTCCCTTGCATTACACATCTGTTGGTACATGTTAATAGCAGGGTATAAAATCTTACAATGTTCTCCATAACATGAAACATCCAAGATATTGTTGGTAAGAGAAATGCTTCAACTGAAACAGCAATTAACTGAGAAACTCCTGTGTCATGCAGTAGATAAGACTAGACCAGGGATGGTCACATCAGAGCTGGCAAATCACGTACAGCTCACAAGCACTTCAGTGGCAGCTCAGAAGACAGTACTTACAGACTCTAAGTCAAAAATGACTCAGTAAGCTTTTTATGTCTCAAGCTGTGTGATGGGAGAGGGGCCACACTGAGTCATATGCTAGCAGGAAGGTCCTACATAGTGGCATGGGCCATATTCCCAGTGGAGTCCATGAAATGCCAGCAATAAGCACGTGAAAGGTTTCTTAGAGCATTGAAGGCAGCAGCTACGAGCTTTAAGGGGAAAAGTGCAGAAATGTAGTATTTGCATATGCCTCTCGGACAGATGACTATTTCGGTGCTCACAGCGTTAAGAGGTTCAGAGATCCCTAAACTAAAAGGTCATCGTGGTCCCTTCTCACTGTATATAGGACTCTGCTTAAGCATTCATTAAACAGGAAACTCCTACTCACTGCCACCATTTAAAAACTCTTCAGGTGTCAGCCCAAAACAGATGAAAAATCAAAGAAAAGAACAAGTATTCAGGCAATTATTCTACTTCACAAAAGTTGTCGAATTCCCAGGACATGAAAAAAATCGTCCAGCCAAACTGCAGCTGGCACATATAGAATTCCCATAAACAGTTTCACTTCTCTGTCAGCCATCAAATGTCTCGCAATTTTTTTTTTTTTAAAGTGGAAGAGGATGACCCAGGGAATTTCACAGCAGTCAGCTCAACTTCAATTCCCAGAAATATTCTGGAACAAATTCTTGAATAATCAGCTTACAAGAAACTAGAAGATAACAAAATGACAAAGAAGCCCATACAGAATAGATCTGTCAAAAACAGATCACATCAAAACAATCTAATTTTCTTCACTGCCAGTGCAACCAGCTTAGTGGATAAGGCAGAAGCAGTAAGTATCTAGAGATCTTGACAGAGACTTCTGACACCATCTCACATGATATTTTCATCAGCAAAATAAGGAAATATTGCCTAGATCAGGAGTTCCCTTTCTAAGGCACTCTGTAGCAGAAGGGGAGGTGTGGACTGGAGGGGAGCACAAGCTAATATACTCATTAGCTTCTCAGCGTGCACTGTCATGGGAGGGGAGGAAGGGGAGCAAGAGGCACACTGAAAGGCATCATCGATCCTATTGCTTCCTCCTCCTCCCCAGTCCTCAAATTCATGGTACTTTGAGCCTTTTTGTTTTTAACCACTGCTTAATAAGTGAAGTTACCCTAAACAAGACTGAAGATCAGAAGGTGCACTAATACCTCAAAGTAGAAAATAACTGCTCTGATTAGGACAACACAATTTTTTTTTTTTTTTTTTTAGAAAGAAAAATTAAAAACAATCAGACATCTCCCATAATAAAAAATGTAAAGGAAAAATGGCAATTGTTTTTTCTTATTCATGGAATCTGGAAACAAGCGTACTGACATCTGAAAATAAATAATATGTATTATCCTCTGACTGCATTTATAGTGTAATGGGAAGAAGTAACATACCAAAAGCAGCACCACCAGGTGGGACTTAACATATGGAAAATGAGAGCCTTAGATTTATGCTGGTTGGTTTTTGGCTCCGTTGTAGGAAAATAAGAGAAGCAGCAGGTAACCATTTCTCTAAGTGAATCCTGCAAAACTAAGCTCTGGCAGTGAGACTTTCCTGCATCACACAAGGCAGTTACTTCTGTTCAGAGGACAGACTCTTGCAGATCTCCAGCTCAACTGCTATTTTGTTCACCTTTTTTGTCATTACCTGTTGTGAACTTTTACCTCCAGTGCCAACAAATGGGGCCACAGACAACATTCAACGTGATTGAGAACTTACTGTTTTCAAGTACTTCTACTTTTGATACATAAAAATGCATATTTTTGTGGACATAGGTAATTAAGTTTTTAATTTCATAAAGTAGTAAATACGCAACATTCATGAAGTCATCCTCTTTTCTTAACAATTGAGGATGACATCCATCATTGTATTTTGGTGGTTAGTCCAGCTAAGTCTATATATCTCACAAAGCTGCTGTTGATGAGTCTAAGTACCATGTTAAAAAATAGCACAGTACAGACATGTAGATACCCACCGTAGCTTATTCAGAGAACCACTTGAATATCTGTATTACAAAGACTGGCAGTACAGTAATAAAAAAAAAAGTATGTTTGGCCAATCTTTATTTCTTTAAAATAATAGAGAAAGAGATGTTTTCTTCTGAAAAGTTAAAAACTGCAGAAAAGTTTCTGAAGTATTATTTACTGTTCTTCCATATTGTATTAGACTTAAGATTTCTGATAAGCTCTTGCAAGTGTTGTCTCCTACTTTAAAAGTGTCACAGGTTTCATGAAGCACATACGAGAATTCTGCATTTTTTTTAATTTCAGCCTTTTTTAAAAATTATTTTTATAGTGTTTCTTTTTTATTTTTTGTTATTATTTTCCAAACTCTTGCTTTTTCCCCCAAAACTACAATTTCATCATTCTGCTCATCTGGCTATCCTATGCACCCTCTCTCCATAGACAGCAATTATAGGATAGAAACGGCACAGCATTGAAGATGCATGTCAAAAGAAGCATCTGCTTTTTTGGCAAACTCCACACTGTTGGTGGCATTGGAATTATTGCTATACTGTTTGTCACAGGGTTAGACCACAGATGGCTCTTTTGGCTGACATGGGATCCGCTATGTCATTTTCTGTTTATTCAAGTTAAAAAATAAATTGAAGAACTTGTGCCCAACCATGTATGAGGGAGTCAATTCCTGTCAAAATCCCTTTGTCTACAATTGCCGGTTCCTTATGGGCTGTATACTACACCCAGCACAGCAGCAGCATTGTTACTGTGCATCCCTCTCTTCTATTTTAAAGAGGAGGATGTACGTTCTTTTTGGCAAGGCCATCTTTCTGTTATGCCAGTATTTCATAGGTAGCCCAGTGCAGTATACGCCAGCCTAGTCCTGCTTCTCCCGCTGCATTCTTTGACAATGTAGATGGGACAGTGCAGGCAGCTGGCTCTGGCCCTTTCTCCTACATTCCAAAATCTTAACCTTTCTCTGACAGACTACACCCACTTCACTGCAGCCAGCATCTCCAGCTGGAGGAAGGGTGGCATGTCAGAAAAAGCCTTGTAGAAAAAGAAGCCAGTTTTGTAAGACTTAATCATCGAGACTGAGTACGGATGACCCCATGAACAGGCTTCTTTTGAGCTGCACAATTTATGCTTTAAAGTAGAGATCAGTTTAGATATTTTACCCTTCCTACTCAGTTTGCAAATGTTTTTCCTCTTCTAATTGTCTAATGCATTTCTATGTCTCCAGGCCTAACTACTGCAGAGGTATCAGCAAAGAGCAAGCCAGTGTAGACACACTGCACAAGTACCACACAAAGGGTACGGTCACACTGATACCAAGAAGGTCCAATTCTGTTGGTCAGCAGCTTGTTATGTGCCTATGCCAAGTTACAGTTAAACCAACTTCAGTGAGAATGGTAGCATCTTACATCACTTTCCATGGGAATGAATGACTCCTCCAGAAGCTGGACAACAGGAAAACATACTCTGAGCATCACTGCCCTTCCTAGTTACTCCACTGCAAGTAGTTCCATAGTCCTTTATAGTATTTGCCATAGAAGTGAGGTCAGCATGATCTGTGCTGGGCTGAAAGTTCCTTTCATCTTTTTGTTACTCACTTCCGAAATTTCAAAAAGTGCCCTTGTGGTTCTTATATTCTGCAATACGATAAAATGCAGCAGATACAATTCATTATAATCAACACATTGGAAGAGAACATACACAACATTGCTGGTAAAGTATTAAAGCAACTCTCAGGTATAACCAGGAGAGCACATACCTAATTCAAGAAACACTAATAGTTCAGATTAAATACCACTTCAGGATTTCATACCCCACTGCCTTCTATACTCTGCAGTCACGTAAAAGGGACACTTAAGATACTTTTACAATTATTTCAGCACAGGTTGAAGTGACTATCAACTAAATTTCAGCAGAAATGGAACTATGAGTTCGTGCTAAGTTTGTCATGGTATTTTGACATTCAAGGAGTCCATGGTTGAGACCACGTTGCTGCAAGTGGCGTATGTATATACACATACACACACACATATTTTGGTGGGGGGGGTGGGGGGGGTGGGAATGTGTGTGGGGGTGTCTGACACTGAAGTTGCAATTCTTTATAGCAGGGTGACCACACCTCCATAAATGTGATTCTCCCCCATGGCAAAAACACCAAACTGAATAGAAGCAGCCAAGCATTATTAAATTAGCAATGTAGCCATTTTTAGAACATGAGTGAAATCAGTAGCAACTTTTTAAATCAGAGTCATTATGTAAGGAGTTGTCAGTTTTCTGCACTTGCACACATCAGCCTAGTTCCACTCTCACCCAGTGGGTCTACATTCATTTACACAAGCTGAAAATCTGTCCAAGAGTTTTATACATTTCAACATTGTATAAAACTTACAGACCAGAAGACACAAGTGTATAATGTTGGCAAAACTTTTTAACATAGAGCTTTTCTATAGAGTATCAGGGAGCAAACTCAGCTTCGTTTGCACGCTACAATATGTATACCAGTTTTCTTTGGATTTTAACGAGACCGTGTGTAGCACATGAGACTGCAAATGAAATTCCCAAAGTCTTCTAAATTACTCTCGAGACTCTACATGGCTTCCTAAAATAAAACATAGAATTTCATTAGAAAAGAACTGGAGTTGAACTTCATTGCTTTTAAAACATTTGCCTCTTGCATCGTTTCCCATTTGGGAGAGGAGTGTTGCAAACGCCATGCAAACCTCGATGTGGGCACGTGGCTGCACTGCCCGCAGCACGGGTGTGACATGGCAGTAGTACTTACCAAAGATTTTCATTACTGCAACTATATCAGTGTAGTTACGTGCATGCTACGAACTCCAGGAGGGACAAGCTGTTAGTTGTATTCGCATGAAAGGCGATGAATACCACAATGCTTTAAGTATGCTTTATACCCAGCAAAAGTGATTTAAAGCAAGAGCTGAGAAAGAGCTGTGTGCAGGAAGACCTGATGTTAGTGCCAAGGACAACTGTGTCTAAATTTCTGGGGCCAGTGGATACCAGTCAACTTTTAACATTTCTCAGAGATGATCTTGCACTGTTACACAGCCATATTAAACCCACCTCATCCAGCCTTTTTGGCCAAATGTTCACTACGGCATACTCAGCCTAAGTGGCATAAAAGGTCCATTTTCTGCATATGTATGACATAACACGCAGCCACACACAGGATACCCTCTGCTCTTCTGGAAAAAAGGAGGAGCAGTCTGTCTTGCCCAGAACGATTTGTACAACTTTCCCCTATGTAGCACATGGAGATTTACCCATGCACACGCACCACAGAACAAGTTACAATCGGTTTAGCATGACGAAAGCAGCTACGTTTGACAGAAACAAGAACAGCTCATCTGGCCAATGAACAGTTCAGACAAATAGCAAACACCACTTACCCTGCAGCTGCTATCACAACAGAAAATGCTGCTAAGACAGTACAGACAACTTAAGATGGCCCCAGCTGATCAGGAAACACTAGCAGCAGAAAATGTAGCTTGACGAGCAGCAAGAAACTATGAACTATGTTTTTTCTGATTTGTTATTACCATCCTGCCCCTCTGCCCTCAAAAAGCATGTGTGTGTAAGTATACACACATAAAGCAGTTATATCTTTTAGATTTGTGTATCCCATCTACTCAAATCTTGAATTAAACTACAGGTCGTTTGAACACTGAGGACTAAGACAGTATCATGCACTTTCTACTTTTTCTTGCCACAAGCTTTTATAACCTGCTTTCTTGAAACCACATGCTATGAAGAGTACAAGGAAAACGTTGACATTTGGACAATTTTCTCCTGGAAAAGACAAGGAAGTCATATTTTCTGTCTCTAGACATTTTCAAATTCCTAACCTGCAACCGTAGCTTGGTTTAGCTTCCTAGTAGAGGGAAGCATGCTCTTCACACGTTTCCAGTCAGTACGTCTTTTGCATCTCAGCAGTCAGTGATTATGCCCTCCGACAACTTTTTCTCTCTCCAGCTAGACAATCTTCATGCACCAGAGTAGAAAAAGAGCATTTACTTTGTTTCTTTAAAGGTAGTTTCAGATGTTACAGTAACATACATATCACTTGTTTCATTACCAGCATACTTAATAGAGAGATCACTTTCCCAGGACCATTTGAAGACATAGGGACTAGGATACTCCAGAATACAATGCTTAGTATAGTACAAATACTATTTATTCCTATTCAACTTGGATCAAGCAGGGCTTGTTAGCATTTGCTCGGCATCAGTCTCAACAGATTCAGGCTGTTTCTAGCAAAACCATTCTGTTATTGTTTGATGAAAGCCAGTTCAGGCAGCACATCTACCTCCATGGCCCAGAGAGGTTGACTTTAGACGTCTGTCTAAAGCACAAAGCTGCTGAGCACCGATTTAAGACGATCTGTGGGTGAACTCTTTTGAATTTTAAGCCATAACAAATAGGAGCATGACACATTTAATTTAAAAGTAGCAGTTAGGGAATCTAACCAACTAGTAAATCTAATCTTCTTTATGCAAAGTTATTAAAAAATGTAAATATTTTCCTAAATGCAAGTGATCAAGCATGCACAGATGAGATGGGAGTCCTTTCATACATTAAGGCAATTCACCACAATACTGTGAAGACAACAAATCTGGGGACTTGATGAAACACGGCAAGGAGCTTGCTAAAATCAGCATAGCAAAATTCAGCACATGAGCCTGCTTTTATAAATAGTAGCTTGCTTCTCTTTATAAATAAGGAAATCAGTATTCCTTCACAAGGATGAAATTCTCAAAGTTGTAAAGGTAGGCAAGATTAAAACTGAAGATTCATCCATAAAAACTAGGGCAAGATTTCCAAGGGAGCTCCCCAGTAGATGTCTAGTTGCATGTTAGGGATGATTTGTCTATACTGACCTTCGATGGTCTGAGCATGGCATCAGGTCAACTAAGAACAGCACAGAAAGCTGAAATCTTTCAAATGTTATTGATGGGGTGTTTTAACACAGAAAGTCAACTCCTGATAAAGCTGTGAAGTAGCAACTGCACTTTCTGAAAGATCTAGGATGTGCAGATAGGGAAAAGGAAAAGGGCGGTATAAGAAAGTCAAAAAGCTTTAACACTGGTGGTTAGATCTGCTGGTCTGATAAGCTGGCTTTGGTGCAGAACCAAATAAAGAACAAAGATGACTTTGCCAGCCCTGTTAGCAGCTCAGCTTTCGAGCCACCCTTTCCCTCGGTTTGGCCGAGAAGACCAAAGCGCAATGGAGGCAATTGATGGCCCTGTGCGTCTCAGTTGGATCAGCTCTGCGATCTGGATTGCCCCAGAGCCACAAGTGTGAGAGAAGGCAGAAGTTACAGGGACAGGAACAAGGGAGAGATGTGACTGATGGCAAGCTAAGGATGACCACAGACCCACAAACTGAGATGGCAGTTCAAGGAGTAACTTGAGCTGGCACTACTGCTAAAAGCAGTAGTCCTTGCCCCCACGGCTGTTCCTTCCCCCTCCCAGTGTCTCCCCCTTGCTGAAAAAGAACAAGGAGAGAAAAAAAAAAAAGAAAGAAATAGGAAGTTCAGACTGCTGCTTTTACCATCCCTGCTGACTCATGAAAGTGGTAACAAAACAGCATTCGGCTGTCAAACAATCAGGAATTAAACCAACTTTGGTTTTACATACACAAACTGAGACAACTGCAGCTAATACATGTGATACCTATGTCTGTAACGAAGCCTTAAAAGGCAACAAGCAGCATGCACAAACCTGTCTGCTAAAACTTTAGTGAAATCCTGTGTACCTACCACATGCAGCAATGCTGCTCTGGCCTTAGGGTCAGATTTTCCTTATAACCTTATCTGAAACAAACCCAAGTCAGTCTTTTCTCATTCTTTAAAGGATGATGTTTTGGTAGATGCTTATCACTTACTAGATCCAATACTTTCCGACTGTTGAAAACATTCTATTTTCTCTTTACAAATTACAATCTTTTCCAAAATCTTTGTGCATGCACTTCCAAAAAAAAAAGGTGTGTATTTATGTCTGTTTTATTTATCATTTCCTGTTCTTCTTGAAATCTGGAATTTGTGTTTGAATAATGCAAACAGAAGAGAGATTCTAACTCACTTCCACAGTACTCATTAATTTCCCTCGCATTTTGCCTTCTAATTTGAAACTTCACTCTTGGTTTGAACCAGGAGATAAACTATTTTTTGGTAAACTACAGTTTTAACTCATACAGCTAGTTTTTAAGTCTAAGATTTTTAATTCTGAGAGAAAAGTGGTTTTAAGGGGTTAAGAATGTCATTCAGATATCTGAAACTCAAGCAACACGATATGACTTATTCTAAAATTAAAATGTTGGTGACTTCACAGTGCATGATTAATGATTCCTTTTACATCCAGAAACTTAGTTCTGAAGTTAAGTTACAAATATTTATCAGCAGTATGCTGAGCAAATGCAGGATGCCATTCCTTGGTGCATCTTAAAAATTAAAGGAAGCAACACTCCAAATAGCTGCTGGGGTGAATGTCTGACTGCACAATGAATCATTTTCAAAGACACTACAGATCATTGTTAATTCTGAAATGAAAAAATACAAGAATTAGATAACACCTAGGAAAGCTTCCAGATGTACTGCTAATACAACACTTTAAATATATGAGGAATTTGACTGCCAAGATAAAGTGGTCCTGGCAGGATAGATAACAGTCTCACTCAGACATATAAACAGTTATAGCCAAAATCGCAGAAGTGATACAAGTAGTGCTTAGAGCAGTCACCAATGTATTTAGAAACGCATGCAGTCAGCAGGCCACGCCTGAGCGCAGCACCTGTGTGAGAGAGCCTCCGCTCTGGAGGGGAAGGGACATTTCACTTGAACCATGGCTGGTGCTATGTATGGCTAGAGATGAACACCATGTCAAACGCTAGTCAGGAATAAACCAGTTCATTTGGGCACAGAGCCCAACTCATCCACAGCTTTATTAGTCACATTCTTGTCCTTGGTACAAGAATTCAGCTGAGGAATCATGCCCCTGAACACATCAGAAAGTTATAGATAAAGGAAAATACTTTTGATAAGTACACTTGGAATTTATTATTAACTTGAAAACACTGCAGTGAAAGGGAATCAGCTAATGGCTAACATTTTAAGACAAATTAATCACTTCCCTCTACTTACTGCACAGCTACAGTCCTGAGCAACTGCTTTCAGGTTTGTCCTACATTGCAGGCAATTTCAAGGAATTGTATTTTTAATAAGAACATTCAGCTCCACTTCTCTTAGCAGCAATCCTGCCTTTGCAGCTTATCAATCTGTGCAACCATTGGATGTTTAACACTAATGATCTTGTAAGTCATCATTAGTTTGCTACAAAAGTCATGGTAAATGGAAGTTGAAAGACCATGCATTGCATTTCCTAAAAGAACAAACCAAATATTTGAATTTATGCAAATCTCATTGGATTTCAAAATTAAAATAGGACAACAGAATATTGGAGTAAGGACTTCCCAGAGGAGGAGGGGAGGGGGAAAAAACAAAACAAAACAAACAAGAAGTTAATTTAGTAGGAAAGAAAAGGCCACAAAACCACTAAAGCTATCTAGATAAAAATTCTGCAAGATCTAGGCCATGGAACTTCATGGAATTATTCCTGGTCTCAGTAATATTTTAATGGTTGAACTCTGCCTTTCTGCATACTAAATTTCTGCTTAGAAATAAAGACAACTGTTGCTAACAGAAAAACAACATCTACTCCTTTCTAAAACTAGAGTTCTAGATAGTTTTACCAGACCAGTTTCTTGCCAAAATGAACTCTGCCATTGTTATTAATCTGGAAATACCAATGATAGTATTCACGTGAACATTCCCATAGACTGTAAAGAAACTACTCACACAGTAAATGACAGGCAGAACATGAACACGAAGTTTTATTATTCTGAATAATCTGCTCTATCCTGAGCTTTAGAGAACAGACTTAAATGTATACGTGTTGCGCGCATGTGTGTGTGCGCGCATTTAAGATATTTAGTCCTAATTGCTATAATATCTGACCCACTTCCAGACGTTAGTACATTTCTGTACAAAACCTATGGGAGGTAGGAAACTACTATTAACATATACCTTTCAAAGAGCCAAACCTAAGATTATCCAAAATATTGTTGACAGGACCATTTGAACTTCATGTCACCATCTTAATCCCTGTACTGTCCTTAAATAAACTTTATAGGTGTGGCTGACCTGGGACTTCCATTATCACCCAAGACAATGACTCAACACAGAACTTATTTCAGAGGAGGAAGAAGGCAGAGATGGAAACCAGCTCTGAGGAGTCAGTAATTTTGAAAGAGGGTCACGGGAGAAGTGTCACACCAAAAAAAGGTCTTTTGATAGAAGGATAAAAGACGCAGATAGGCTAGATCTTTCATTCCATCATCTTACATATTGGAATACAAAACCATGCATTAACTATATTGAAACAACAATAAATTTGCAAGTGAAACATTAAAACAGAAACCACAAAATGGTCAAGAGCTTCAGAGCAGGGTATTCCCAACAACTCATCAGAATATGTAAAGAACGGTTACATGAAAAGCCAAAGTGCCTTTTCTAATGACTAAGCCCATCTTCAGCCTGAGACCACGACACTCTGCACCTGACAGATCTAAGAACAGTATGTTTGTTGGCAATCTGAAAAAGTCTGGTTCAAAAGTTAACTTGATTTTGTCACTATAGACATTAAAATATCAACATCATGCTGAAACAATGAATGATTTCCTTAACCATTTCCATCTTGCATCAACCTCCATAGGATCATGGACTATCATAACTGGGAATGGAGGCAGCTCCTAGGACACTTCAGACAACTAAAAAACCACTGCATTCTTCTCCTGGTGCCAGGGTGTGCCCTAAATTTCACTAGCACCTTTAACCAACTGGAATTCTACATAGTGAATTACATCTTGGTATTCTTCACCATAAAAACTACTCAAGCTTTCAAACATGCTCTATAGCTCCCCAGTACTGTAGGATACTGCCCCTTTTCTCCTTTCAAAAATTGTCCCTAATTCTGGAATATTTACATGTATACATGTATATTGGAAACATTGTTGCCCTAAGACAATAAAGGAACAGTTATCATTTATCTTTTTGTTTAAGCTAAACACTGCAGAAACGCTTTTTTAAAAATCCAGTTTTGGTAAGTGCTTCTTATTATAAGTAGCATCCAGAGCTACATCTCCTGGAATGCTGAAGAAAAGCCAAAAACTGTCCCTGTTTCAAAGGTTAGTAGCTAAGCAGTTGTATTTAATACCCAACACAAATGTTTTTCCCAAATTACGCAGAAGTATTTTTAAATAAGCACAAGTACTACTGTAATGAGAATCGTGTAAGCCAAGTAGACTGGATGGAATTATTAAAGCAATTTAAATACCATTTGATTCTGCTGAATGTCAGTCTAATACCAACCCTAGGATACACCAATTATTCATCTCAGGTTTCTCATTGGGGATATTCAAAAGTCTTCTGGTTCTCTGTCTCAATAAGCACTTATTCACGTCAGTAGTCTCACCACAGGCAGTGGCACCACTGGGTATGTAAATATGCACTGGCATAAGCAAGAGTCTTAAAATTCAGACCCACATTTTTAGAACTCTTCTTGAACTCATCTGGAAGACAGACCACTAAACACTTCAAAGGATCTCGTCCTGCTGGCAGTTGCTTTCATACTGGACAGAAATCTGTGGAACTGCGTGCCCGGCTCTGCCGAAGCCCAGGTTTATCTGGTGCGGGTGCTGCCTTCCCGGGCTCGCAGGAGGCACGTTCCTGGCCATACAATGCATTCACAGATGCATGGCACACCCACTCTGTTCCACCTCTCCCACAGCACAGCTGCAGTGGGCCAAGTTAACAGAAATTTGTACTGTATGTTACTTGTACACTACATGAGGAGTTTCATGCAGTACTAGGTTATTTAAAACCTTAGCTAAATGAATAGCTAAGCCAGAACAACAAACACATGTGTGCAGCAATACAAATGGTTCAAAATGGGTCACCATGGCCATCCTCAGAGATGGGCACAAAGGCTACACAGCTGCCAGTCACCTGCAGCAGCTGGAATAACAGGGTCTCCCCCACTCTAATAGCAGCCTGGAGAAAAGCCTCTGTTACACAACTGTTTAAAACATTATTAGCAAATTATACATATAGGTAGAAGAGAAAGAAAAACACCACAAGACTTGAAATTCATCCATCATAGCACGAAATTTCCTTTGCAACACACCAACCATCTCTTCAGTGCTTAGCTGAAGAGCCCTCCAAAGCCTGGGCGGGCAGCGTTGCACCTGGTGATGCCCAAGAGACATTATTACTTCCAAAGCAGGAAAAAACAACCTACTGTCTGGTGAAAGGCAGCTGAGTGAAAGAGGCATGACCGACTTAAAAAATAAAAAGAAACCTCTACTCCTTACCCTCCAAATGGGTTAAGTATAAAAGGAAATACAGAGCCTTAAATCAGAGTCTCTTCTCTGAACACAACCTGAGGCAACAGGGTTGCACAATATTCAGAGTCTCCCTGGGAAGACTGAAGGTCGTCTGCCACAGGGCTGCATACAAGGTAAAGGAAACTTTCAGGTCCTGTACCACTACTCTGTTTTTTTCCCATTCCTCAGCTTTAAGAATTTCATATTTTTGTTTGTGGATTTGTAAACAAGGATCTGCATTTGATCTTACCCTCACCTGCCTGGTGCTTTGAGTGGTTTTGGATTGTTTCAGCAGCACAAGCACAACCTGATACTTTTCCTGTGGGTCAGACAAACCCTAAAACAGGATTCTGAATCACCTTGGAGGAGTTAAGCATCTCCGAACATTGCTTCGGATTGTCAAAGATAACTGGATTCTCCTCCACTAAGCTGCAGCAGCCATCCTGGGAACTGGTAACACCTCAGGCATGAAAGAAGTGCCCTGCGGTGATTAACAATCCTGAGAAAAGCTCCCTTGTAACACTCGCCCAAACTCACACCTGAATCCTGGATTTCACTCCCCAAGCACATGAAAAATGGAAGTGCCACACACATACCTCGGATATCCTAAAGGACTGAATTCTAACATTGTTATGCTTTAGTACCCAGATGACAGAATATATGAGCTGTAGTTAACCTACGGAGTCATGTTTCCAGTTTCTTGAAGCAAAGCACCATATGGTAGAGGAGATTCAGGTATAAAAGAACAGAAAACAATAGAAGGTAAGGAAAGAAATCCCCTTCTCGTCTAAGTGGAGAAACAGAAAAAATGCTTAGAATAAGGTGTGAAAGTGCCATTGCCAATAAGAGACACTGCCAAGAAACAGAATCAATGATGAAATAAAAAGCTACGTATATTTAGATGCTGTAAAGAAGCATTTCATTTCACAACAGGTATATGTCAGGCTAGACTAAGTTTGATGCTCACCGTGCCCTGCTGTCTCTGCCGTTCTTCAACCAAGGAACCAAGGAAAATGAAGCCCAAACGAGGCTCCCCAGAACAATGCGTTATTTGTTTCCACTGCAACCTCACAAAGTTCTACAGTTCTACCAACCGAGTAAGTAAAATGAAAACACCCACTCTATTTGACACATCATTTTTCTAAAGCAGAATACTTTAAACAAATAAGACACACGTCAGTGATTTCCTAAACTATTATGGTTAAGCGAACAACACTGCTTTTATGAGGACACATGAACAAAAAGCTATTATTTTGTATTATACTATTCTATATTTGTAGATATCTGTAATTATCAGCTTCTATTTTGCAACAGACCATAGAGCTGATATATCCTCAAACTACATCATAAATTCAGAAAAAGACACTTCTGAACTGTTGTAACTATATTTCTGTTTCGAAGAGCTTATAACACTTCAAAACATTTGCTAGATATTTTTAAGCCAGTGCATCTTAGTGCACAGGTCAGGCCTTAAAATTGGTATAAAGTTTTACTGTTAAAAATCAATTTACATGAACTGTAATAAATGTTACTAAATGTAAACTGCCATAAATAAACTAACATGAACCTAGTTCATCTTTAATCTTTTTAAAGCGATCCCTTACCAGCATTCAATTACTTCAACTGCAGTTTAAAAGTACTTTGTGTGTCAATACACAGCTGCAGCTATGCTGCTTTAACTGCAGTCTCTTGAGGAAAATGGAGCTAAACCTGTGCTAATCACAGTAACCAGCCCCTACAGCACATGATTTTTTTGTTGTGTGCATGTTTTCCTAAGTTGCTGGGTTAGGAGGCTTGTGCTTATCTAACCCATGGTTCCCCCCCCGACGTTTCTCCTCTACTTGTAACTCATCCCTTCCCTTTCCTGTTGCATCAGGAAGCTGCAAATACAGTGGCTTCTGCAGGGCTGTTATAATTACCACAGTACACTGCAATTCTGAAACGTATGCAAAATAACTACCAATTACTTCAACAAGGTTTCTGAGAGCATTTAAATGTGGTTCTCTTGGCTTTCTAGAAAACTTCTGACCAACACGCTCCATCCAAGATCAAAATACCTCCATGCACCTCTTTATTAGGACTACAGCTTTATAAGCCTTCACAGAGTCCCCTAAGTAAGCTGTTTTAAAAATAATCTGATGTAGAAACGGAGAAAAACATTCATAAGATGCTGGAAACAGAGCAGTGAGGGAAAGCCAGTAAAAAAAGTTCCTTTTCTCCACTGACTTCTTTTGTTATACACCATCTCATGCAACAAGCAAAGATCAATTTTAATGAAGACTTTAGAGATGGAAAAAAAAAAATGCAGACGAAACAGCTATCATGTCTAACGACCATTATTTTTATTTACTTGGTTGCAGCACTCTGCTGACATTTAGGAGCCATCTCAAGCTCTCAGGAAAGGATTTTCCCCTCCCTTCCTTCCTTCCCCTCTCCTCCCTGCCAGTAATCCTAGTTTAAAGGATCTAACCCTTCTGAAATGTGTTAACTCAAGCAAATTTTTTTTTAACAGTTGGAAGTTTCAGGAAAAAAAAAAAACAAAACAAAACAAAACAAACAAAACAGCAGATGTTCAAGACACAGACTTCTATTTTCCCTTCCATGTGAAGCTTAATGGCAAAGATACATACTTCAAACAATAACACTTCCAAAGAGATAAAAATATATTGTTCATCCTGTTAGAAATACTAAACAAAAACTTCAAATTGCTAAATACAGATAAGACAATCATATCACATTTCATAATCTATAATATCATGCCTGACAAGATAAGATGCTTCCTTTTATTTCTTTCATTCACGTTTGTGTTACAAGTATAGAAACCCACTGACTGCGCAATTTTGCTCCCTTGAGAATAAAGCAGAACTTCACAAACAATCTTATAGATGCACTTAAAAATTTAAAATAGCTGGTACTTAATATAGAGCTGAGTCTTGTTAAACCCAGGTAGACGCTTTAACATAGCATGCAATGTAAAGGGAAATAGACTCTTGTCAGCACAAGCCTATGATACAAAATGACATAATTCTTATAGTTCTGAAAGAAAGAAACAAAAATAAACTAATCCCATTTATTGAGGTAACCAAAGATATCTGCTCATTCTTAAGCTCCTCAGCCTCCCTCCACAGCACGGTGTATACGCACAAGAGGTGTAATGTCAAATTGGTCTGGTCGCAGACTGCTCTGTGGAGCTGCGTGTTTTGAGTTATGACCATGCCCAGGTCTTGCAAGTTTAATGAGGTTCCTTCTCACACATACAGACACCACACACAGTGCCAACTGGGAAATAATAAAGTAGGATTACAGGTGTAGCTTCTTGATATGTTAAACCCATAGACAGAGTGAAAAGCTAATCTACATTTTTAGCCTAAGATTGGCAAAAGCTTTCTTCACTTAACCATCATTTAAATCCACCTTAATCTTCAACTTTTAACAAAACCCAACCTGCGACACAGCACTTGATGTTAACAGAGCTGCATGAAAAGATTAATCAAAAGCTTTGTATGTCTCTCCTTACACAGGCCAAACACCAAATCAGTGTTAAATTCCTCACGTGCAACTACGCCCAGTTAATCTGCTCGAAAGCAGCAAACTATGTAAATCTCCTTACGCTGGCGAGATAAACATTACACTCATCAAAACGTAACAAGAACCACTGTTACTGGGCAAAGCTGTTAAAAGGCACAGACACAGCGGGCCTCCTGAGCACCCAGGCCGTGGTAGGTGGGACCCTGCGCTCGCCTCCATCCCAGGCCTCCAGAGCTGCTGCCGGCTTCCTCTTCGAGAAACCTGAGAGCAGAGGAACCTCCCTGCACAAAGCGATTTAAAATCCCTAATCAAATAGCTGCACTAGCTCTGTAGATTCAAGGAGCAGATGGCAGGAGAAAGCCTAATTTTCCATTTACGATAATTTTACAGAGTGTAGAAATATTTACTTTGGAGGAGCGCCTCCCGATTTACATGAGAATAACAAAAGTGGGAGGAGGGACACCGAATCATCCCGTTCTCAGCACACACAAACTGAGAGCTAAGAAAGCCTGTATTAAACAGGATATTGTAGGTCATTTTGTTTCCTTCGCATTACAGATGCACACATGTGCATTCTTTGCATAGCTCAAGTAACCTTGTTAGTAAAAATATTAGCTTACGCCTACCTTTTTCAGATAGGATGCATGGCCATGAGCATTGTTATAGGTTATTACTGCAGATACTGTATGGCTTTCATTTTTTAACTAGACCTGAACTTGCATTTCAAGCCAATTCTCAGATGAGTTGCCACTCATTTAAGCAACGTCTAACTTTTAAGCCTGGTAGGAGTATTTTTAATATGCCTGTCTGCCGATAACCCAGGAAATCCTTTTGAAAATACCACTTCAGAGACCATATTTTAGTATTCTTACAAGTACTCTAAAAGAGAGAAAAAGATTAGGCACCACCCAATCGAATTTGACCTGAAACCAAGGATGTCGACTGGCTCCTACATGCCTGAGTTACACACTGAAATAGATACAGCAGATAACAAGCATAATACTATAAGCACAGATTCGTTTATAAAACAAAACATAGTTCTTTGGGAAAACAAAAAGAGAGTAGGGATAAAGCTCTGGACCTACTGCAGCTAACTGGTGTTTTGTCAGTTTTAAATGAAGGCAGAATTTCACATTACATTACAGTGCCTGAAAAATAAATCAAGAGAGTATCGCCTTGCCTTTTACCAATAAATCACTCATCTTTTCACCTGAACCTGTTCTAGACTCTTAAAAATGAAACAGGAAAACACTAAAACTGAAGTGCTCTTATACTATTCTGATATCACATATGTCACAATACTAAGAGAGACATACCAGCTACTCAGAAGATTTTAGTTTCATTTTTTAAGTTACTTAAATTTTTTTCAGCTTCATATGCTACATGCTGTTAGCATAGGAAATCAAGTTTCTCCTTTTAGAGATGATGGTATACTACTTTTCCTAGACTAACAGTACCTAGTGCCTCAGACTAAAGCACAATTATAATTCAATTGTCTGAATATGGGTTCCACAGAGCATGCAGAGACTTAATCTGGATTATTCTTAGTTATCAAGAGTTGAAAAATTAGGCTCATAACACACTTCAGCACTGTTTGACATCAGCTCACCCCTGCAGGTGAAGCCTGAGTGAAAGGGAGATCAGAAAGTCAAGCTTTAAACGACCTTAGTCTACGTGAATGAAGTTAATAGGAGTTTTCCATGGACTTAAATGGAGAAAGGCTCAGGCCCTGGCTCCTTATGTAGGAAGTGTTTGAGCAGAGAATGGCTACACACTAACAAAAGAAACCTTTGGTACCCAGGGTCTTAAGCCCACATAATACCCCCGCATTCATTTCTTTCTCTGCCTATTGGGAAAAAAAGGGTCTGTTTGTTTTTCTGATTCAGTCGGCCCTTTTAGCTCTTTGAATCTAAGGAGTGCACTGTGAAAAGAAGAGCATCTTATCAGCCTGCTCCAGACCAGCAGGCGAACTCACATCCGCACGCAAAACACAGCGCTGCCAGCAACGGGCCTGGCCGGGGCTGCCCTCCCTCCGCTCCTGCCAGCGCCCTGCCCAGCGCCCCGCACACGCAGCAGGCCGGGGGCTGCCCTAATTCATGGTCCTTTCTGCTGGAGTAAGAAAATAGTATCTCATAAATTGGCTTCATTTACAAAGTATGCAGGAGCAGCAGACAAGATCACCAGCGTGGGCGTAGCCAGGGCATTTATTAAAACCAAACCAAAACCAGCACACACAATAAGCATGTTTTATTATGTATGGACTTGAACACTTCGAGTGTAAGATACTGAGATAACTCCACACGCTGTTAGGCAGCATCTGCAGAGCGCTGCTGAGATAACACCAGCGATTCTTATCGAAAAGATATTTCTATAAAATAAGGGAGGAGGAGAAAGGAAACAGACATTTTTGTTTAAGCGTCAAGAAAATATGAGGGTCTAACTTTCACTGTCGCACAGGTTAGCCACGCAGATCACACGCCGTCCCAATGACGTACTGAGAGCTCAAAATTTCGAAGCCCATTTCCCCATGATTTCTATGAAACCCCCCCACCGTGTGCAGCAGCGAGATCCACTCTGCTATTTCTGCCCTTAATGAATTCTGACCCCGAGCAAAATAGGACAACTCCCCCAGTACTGCTAACTGAACCCATCAAATTCCTTGTTTCAGCTGCTAAGAGCAGCAGACACAGAGGGATTTTTCCTCACCTGGAAAGAAGCCTGCCATAGTATTTTTGGCATGCTTTGTCAAGCCGGGAGCTTGTCAGCGACCTCTACTCCATTTACCCTCTGGCACACAAACACACAACACACTTTCCGATGAACTTAAAAAGTAAGCTTTTTTTTTTTTTCTTTAAATCAAAGAGTCAATGAAAAATAACACACTTCGCAGTAAAGAGTGTAAAATTAACGCCAACGTTTTTTGGGGAGAAAAAAATCAAAAGCGCGGCCAAAGAAACAACGGCCCAGCAAGGCTGTAACCCAACTATTTCAACTATTTTATTTCCAACGACTAAACAAACAAACAAAGAAATACCTCTTTCAGTACAGCTCCATGGATGCGAGTGCTCCGAGCTTATCAGAGCGATTTGTCTGCCATAAAATGTCACAGGATTTCCCTTGTGCGCTTCAAGGGGGGAGAAGGGACAAGGCTGAAGCGCGGCAGCGGACTTCTGGAGGCTTGTTTGAAAGAAAGAACGCGCCGCGGTCCTTTCGCTCATTTCACGCCGAGCGAAAAACATCCAGCCCCAAGTTTCGCTTTGCGGCCCGTGTTGCAACGCCGGGTCCTTTTTAACTTGTTGGCGAGCTCAGCAGGGCCGGCAGCCGCCCGGCCCTCGGCCGCCGCACGCCCCGCACCGCCCCGCACCGCCCGGCCCGGCCGCTAAGGTCACCCGGCGGAGGCCGCCCGGGCACTCGGCAAGGTCACGGTGCAGCTTTTAAGAACGGGGGGGAAAAAGGGCAAAAAAAAAAAAAAGAAAAAAAGAGTTTCTTTTTGTAAATCCCGGCCCTCGAGAAGCGAACAGGCTGCAAGTTGCAACTCACGCCAAGTCGCCACCCCTCTCCCCACTCCTCCCCCCGCACCTCGGGGAAGTGTGGGGGGAAAGCGGGGGTGGGGGAGCCACAAACACCCCCCCCGCTCTTACCTGCTTCCGATACGGGGTCCGGCTGCTGCCCGCCGCGCTGCTGTTGCTGCTGGGGAAGATCATCGCCCCGCCTGATCCCCGGCTCCCCCTCGGGATGGGGAGCAACTTTGGCGGCCGCCGGGCTGCGGCGCGGCGGGGCTGCAGGGCGCTCCCCGCCTCCGTGCCTTCCCCGCCGGCTGCGGCTCTTCGTTCCCCCCCCCCCGACCCCCCGCTCCGCCCCGCTCCGCGCCGACCCTACCCCTCCGCGGCCGCCCAGCCTGCCATCAACGGGCTCTCATTGACCGCCGCCGGCTTCCCCAGCCCAGCCCCGCCGATCCCCACCTCCCGCCGGCCTCAACCACCGCCCAGAAAGAGGGAGGGAGCGAACGCCCAGCCGCAGCGGGGCGGCGCGGAGCGGGGCGCGGCGCCAGGGGAGGCGCGGAGCGGGGCGGCAGGCGCCCCCGCCGTGCGCAATGGTTGCGCCTAAGCGGACGGCGGGCCCGCGGCGGAATGCGCGGCACGCGGGGCCAGGCGCAAGTTGCGCCTGGCCCCGCGTGCCGCGCATTCCGCCGCGGGCCCGCCGCCAGCTCCCGGCTTATGCAGGGAGAGCTGATTTTTGTGTAATACCCCCCCCCCCCAACTGCAGGGCTGGGTGCTGTGACTGCATTAAATACTGCAGGTCTTAACTCTCAAGTTTTTCTTGATTAGAGATGTTTGAGAGGGGGGGGAACATCCGGCCGAAGCCCTCATTAATGCCTTAAGGCAGCATTTGGGAAGCAGGGGAAATTCTGATTTTCACAAAATTCGGCCTTAGGAAACATTACAGTTCTCAGGCAACAAGACTGGGACACATGGAGAAAAGGGAGTTTCCCACTTCACTCGTTATTACTCTGCATTGTTTACATTATTACATTACCCAGTGATGCTGGTAATCTAGTTTTTTTTTAAGAAGTCCAGAGTTACAGCTCTGTCAAGCCACTGAGTTTCTGACTGGCAACACTGCAGAAGACCTTCTGGTACAGACATGCATCATCAGGCACCTTTTGGTTTCTCTTCCTCTTTCTGGTAATACCATGGCCCTGATCTCGCACACGCAAACATGACGATGGGAAACAGCTGGGAAGAAACAAAAAATTGCCAGGTAGTTCATGACTGAAAGGCCGAGTACCATAGTGCCATCTGACAAGGCTAGTATCTACAAAAGCCATAATCTTCAGTTACTCAGTTCTCTAGAAATAACCACTGAGTATTTTGGTATCCGAATACACTGCCACCACAGATCAGAGCCCATCTGAGTACAGCCAACGGTAAGAAAGCACCATCACTTGGCAGAACTACATTCTGCATAACTTTCCTTTTTTTTTCCTCTTTAAACTCCTAAAACGGATCTCATTCAGTTTGGCCTGGATTTGATAACACAAGTTTAAGGGCTGCTGGTACTGGATGAAAAGCACTGCAGCCACATGGTGATTACTGCCATTGAAAAATGTTTGATGGAAGAAGTTTGTACTGGCAGACTTTATGCCAGATCAGGTACCATCTGTCTGTACTACCCTACCTTCATGCTGGATCACAGATCATTTGTATTCTCACTGCTGACATAAAGTTAGCACAGAGGCTTAAAGCTAGGATAAATTCATGTTTCCTGGTCTGGTTAAGGCCGTAGCCTCGTGCCCACTTTACGACACCATCAGTTGGCATCACTGCTGAAAAAAGCAATGGTTCAGCAACTGATTCTGGGTGAAAGAAACCTTTTTTTTTCCTCTCTGATCAGGTTAGTTTTCTTCCAGATCATTTCCTTTGTCTTGTTCAGCATGTGGCTGCTTATGCCAGCGTAATGGAGGAGGCAGCATGAGAGCAAAAATAGGCAGGGGCGAGAGGGTGGACATGACTGCTTGTTTTGGCAGCAGTATCAGATTATATTGGCTTAATATGTTCATGTACCTGTGGCTTAATTTGATAGAAATGTAGCTGTGTGCTCATGCCTTCCCGAGATGTACTACATACAGTAGGTGATCTGTGCTCCGGTCTTACTTATTATAGCCCCATGGTCACAGATGACACAATCGGATTCACTGCTGAAACGCTGTCTTAAAGCAGTATAAACTGTAACGGTGATAGGCTACTTCCTTGCTCAAATTGGTATTCCCAAATGAAAAATAGGAACAATATTTTTCTGCACAGTGTTCTGGGCACCAAAGGGGGGACAAAGCTTACAGCTGCTACACCTACAGGAGGGCTTTGTTAGCTGGAGATGCGTAGAGTGACCACACCTTCCCCTTGCGGGGAAAAGCTTTTCAAAACCCATCAATCATCCCTTGCTTCCTTCCCTCTCCTCTTCCTGCCCCATCCCCCAGGGAAGAGGCCGGAGGGATGTAAACACTATATGCTCGATCGGGCCTATTCTCAGCCACTGTCATATCAGGGAAGGCACTCAAGACTATTCCAAAGCAGTATCTGAAATGCTGCCGTCTTGCCCTCTCTGTCGCCGCATGTCCCGCAGCTTTCCATGATTCGGACTCGGATTTCCCTCTCTTGGATCCACTATGTGACACATTTCCCTCGGTTACCATTACTCTCTTCCCTAACATATTAGGAAAACACACAACAACAAATATAATCCTGTAAACATCTACTAGATCACAATCAAATGGTATCTGCTAATTTATTGTTTTTAAAGAAAAACACATTACAGAATTTTCTGGGAAGAAAACCTTGATGTCCTGTCCTAAGTGCTAACCTACCTATTAACATTTTCTATTCTTTTTACAAGGCTTAAGTAATCTGTCTCCATTTTTATCTCAAAACAGGGAAATAGCTGCCTTCCAGTAGCTATGACGAAGTTATCAAGAACACAGAGCCAGACTCCTTACAGCAGTGTGGCTGGAGGGGAGAGGACAGCAGACCTGAACTGAAAGGAGAGAGTTTCTGACTGGACATAAGGACAGCCAGGCGTTGCCCAGAGAGCCTGCGCAGCCTCTGTCCTTGAACGTTTTCAAGACCAGACTGTGTACAGCCCTAAGCAACCTGACCTGATCTCTTCGCTGATGTTGCTTTGGGCTGGAGGTTGGACTACAGATGCCTGAGGTCCCTTCCAACCTGAACCTATGTTCATATGAAAAAGCTGCTTTGTTCTTACTCCAGAACATAGGCTAAATGATTTCTGTGTAAAAGCCCATATTTGAGATTAAGTTGATAAGGCTCGAGATAATTCCCTGGACTTTTCAGTACATGTACAGTGATATATCAGTTCAAGGTACTGATAACAGTTCCCCTATGTATTTTCTGGGTTGCAAGAAGCATGCCTTGTTTGCAAAGAACAGTCCCACTCTTACTCATTTAGCAATCCCAAAACTGAGACACCTAATCTATGAAATGTATATGGGCGTGATAATTTAAATCATATTTTCAAGGACTTTATTATTAACTGTGTTACAACAGGTGTGAACAGACTTGCAGGTAGCCAGGCATCTTGCTGCTTACAGTTATAAATGAGCAATTCATTTTGATCCTCAGGGAAAACGGTGACCATAGGGTCTAAGAAAATCTAAGTGTCTGCACAAATTATGTTCAGGGCTTCTTTAAATTACCCAGAGTTGCTCGTTCAGAAATAAGGAAAACTTGCTGAGCAGATCTGGTGCATTTTGGAGCTACAATGTTGTAATTACATGTTCTGTTTTGTTTGGTTGGTTTTTTTATGTACAGTTCAGAAATCTAGGTTTGCAGAGAGACTGGGTAAATACAGAAATAAAGATTTCTCTGAAAACCTGGGGACAACCGGAAGTCCTCAAGAATCTTTCCAGTAATGTTTATCAATCTTAACAAAGAGTCGACTGGCAAAACTAAGCCATTATTTTAAAAACAGTTCTACACATTTATGCTGCTACTTTACCATTTCTGTTCTAAATCAAATTCATGGCTTCCCTTATTTATCTCAAAATTCAACTGAAGTAGCTATTTCCCCTCAGGGCATTCAGTGCCTCTGTAGGACAGATGGTCCCTCAGCCCTGGATCTGCTTTAAAAGGGAAACGTTCAGTCTATTGTGAAACCCTGCGAGTCCAGATTGGATCTCCTGAATTCCCTCACAACCCTGCCCTCCTGGCCACTTCAGGGCCTCCTGAAGGCTCATTAGTGGAGGAGGGATTGTGGGCACCTCATTTCCCCACCTTGACGGGACCTAGAAGACCTACGGGCTTTCCACCACAATGCTCACTTGCTTGAGGATCCATCCTCTCATCACATCCAGTCATACGTAAAAAGATACAAACCAGAGTAGGCAGGAGGCTGAGCCACAGCAGTGCAAAATACTTCGAAATACCCTACGCAAGCCAAGCAAACGGTAGGCAGGGCTGCACTTTCAGAGATATTAAGCATTTCCTGAGAAGTGTTAGTAATGGGGTACAGGAAGCTAAATATAGTACAGAAGCAGATTTTTAATCTTAGGCTTAAATTCATCTATTCAGAACTGAAAGCAAGAAAAGCATTTGTAACTGCCAAAGGAATAAAGTAAACTTCATTACATGGGAAGCTCCTTTAGAGATAAATAATCTCATGATTAATTGTTTTTATTATTATTTAAGTATTCCCAGTACAGAGGTAATGAAAAAAAAAAATCTGTATCTTGCTAAGTGAGGATGAGAAGGAAAGTTCAGTAAAAATGGGACATAGTAATGCCATGAACATGCAAAACACTTTCTATATGAAAACTTCTGTAAATTTTCTGTTTTTTAGAAAAAGAAAATTATTAAGAAACAATGACTTCTGCATTGTTTATGATCACTGTATATGACCTACTAAGGGTGAGGTATTGCGCACACAATGAGAAGCCGTTGTTTAAGAATGCACTCTTCAGAATAATCGCAGGAATATATTCAACAATAAGAAAAGAATCTCCATGACAATCACAACCAAAATGGGAAGACAAATAATCTTTTCCAGCTGTACCATTTCAAATATTGGTACCAAGGTACCAAATTACTTATCTTCCAGATTAGAATATGAAAAATAAATGCCGTTTTATCACTAATTATAAAATACCTGTGCACAGTCACTATAACAGATTTCTTTTGATTTGAACCCATCAAATCATTCTCTCTGGGAATCCTCCAACTTGCCTCTGGTTTTCCCATCACCTTTACTGTGGAGTTTTTTTCCCTTAAATCCAACAGCTCTCTGTGAAAAAAAGAGCAGTCCTCCGCTCCCTTCAGCACACACAGAATGCCTCTGCTGTGGCCGCCGGGTTTGTGCCTCCCATGACATGGTTTGACTCCTCCTATTCATTTTAGCTTGCAGTTCATGCCTTCCATGCTTCCTTAAATGTTCTTGGAAGGACACTTTATAAATTGCACAATTATAAGTAATTGTTGCCATTCCTTCACTGATGACTGGTGTTAAGAATATGAACACGAGAGCGACTCAATCTTTGCTAATGCCACGCCAGCATTTTATATTATGGAATGCATTATTTATTCTTTGAAAGCCAGGACAAGATACTTCCTTACAGAAGTATTTCCACTGTCAAACAAACACCCCTTTCCTAAATATACCCTGTATATTCTGGGAAGCACAACTATGAAACAGAATTACTGTCAAGGGTTACAATGTCACACGAATTTAAGGAGGCTGCTCATAATCGGTAATTAAAACACAGGACAAAATCCAATCTTTATTTGTGGAATTAACTAAAATGACTCTATAAGATCTGAATTCTGCCATTAGCTTGAAAATGCTGCCAGACACTTGTTTGAAACTATAAAGCAGTCAAAGTCTGTAAACAGTTTCCAGATTTATTGTATAAAAAAATAATAAAGTCTGTCTGAAATGACAAAGTATATTGTTTTTTCTGCTTTGTTATTAACTATGTAGGAAGTTGTTCATCATTATATTAAAACATATTTATGTTTTAAGTGAGACTACTAGAAGAGCTCACTGTTTCGACACGCTTTCTTGATCGTGTATTTTTTACATTTTGTGCAGAATGAATTTATGGAACAGTAGAAGAAGAAAGCAAAAATATTTGCTAAATATTTTCTAGGCAACAATGATTCTATGCAGCTATTGGATTTTTTATGTATTATTTTCCATATTTACATTTTAATACAAATATTAATAAAAGATGAAGCAAAATCTGGAAATACACAAATATTTTTTCTAAAACTTCAGAATTAGTATGGTTCTAAAGTAGGATTATATCTGCTGTTTCCGAACAGAAAAGAGGCTCTTTCTAGCCACAATTTGTTAAATTTTGGTGTGCTTGATTTTCTTGGATGAAATTTTTCATCGTGTGGGCCAGGCTTGAATGGTTACTATTTTACTAGAATCTTGGAAATAAGAAAGAAAATAAATGAAAAGACTCCTACAATTAAAATATGTTTCAAGATTGAGAACAGTTAATGACACTGAAAAGATAAATCATTGCACAGTATCTGACTGAAAATCAGCCAGACATAAATTTTATTCCTTTGTGTGTTGTTTTCTTGGTATCTAAGTCACTGAAATAGCTTCAGATTTGTCAGTGCTCTGCAGTTATGGAAAAAAAAATTCAGACCCTTACCTGGTCTTTCCACATCTATAAAATGGGACATATACTTTGAAGCCTTGAATGAAACATGCACTATTTGCATTATAAGCAAATTTTGTACCAGAGCAATGAGGAGCAGACTGGAATTGCAACACACACTACAGCCAAAATGGCTCATTATGGAGAAAGAGGAAAAAGGCGGAAGAAGTCACATAAAATATGATATGCCAAAAAATATGGAGTTACTGTCGCTAGTGCAAAACCAGGCTTGCACACTCAACCTATGGGCGTGAAGAACACCAGAGGAAAAACCAGACCAGGTACCGCTCTGCACACCTCTGCTGCAGACAGCAGTCACACCGGCAGGAGTGACAAGCCAGACTGGGGATTGCGTACAGTAGGTGTATACGTGTGGATATCTTGGAACAAAACCACAAAATGTGGCTCTTTCCAAACAATGTTGTTGTCCTAAGATGACTCCCCTTGCCTTTTTTTTTTTTTTTTTTTTCTTTTCCTGGAACGAAGTCCTGTTGTGTTTGTTCGACAAATACTAGTGGTCAAGTGAAGAACTGACAGCTCTACCTGCTGACAAGCACTGTGCAAATTTTTCCTGTCCTCACACACATCCCTGTCAATTAACCTCATTTCTGACCTGCAAATGTCTTTACAGTGCTCAAAGTCCCCTGAGTACACTGACAACACGGTACTGGCTCTCTGGTGTCCCTTTACATCATCTCAGTTGGAGTGTGAGAAACTAATTTCCATATAGATTTCAAAGGGGCATATAAATTTTATTTGTTTCAAAATTATAGCCTTTACCCTCCAAGTTTGTTTTATAATCACATATAAACAGAAAGACATTTGTTTATAATACAAAATCTGATTATAACAACCTAATTTAGAGTACAAAGGGAAGAAACAAGATCATGTGGCAGAAGTTAAGCAAATATTCAATAATGAGTCTGAATCTTATCTCATTTTCAATATCTTTAAAATAGAAGTATCCACATAAGCCTTGATAGAACTGTTCCTCAAGTACCTGGTGTAGCTTACATCTCTGACAGGCGTTATGGCTTTCAGTCTGCCAAAGAAGCTATAAACTGTTTTTTTTCCCTAAAAATGCATGCTCTACCCCTCTGAGTTTTGAAATTGCATCCTTGTTACATTTGTAGCACCTACACAACACCAATATAACACAGAAGAAAATGATCAACAGATACACCTTCAGAATAAGAAAATTCTTCCTCCTGTGTAAACTCAGCAGCTCATAAATGTCATCCGCCCGCTGGTCATGGCAACGAAGGACCTCCAGCAGCAAGGCACTCGGCACCTGCCGTGGAAGGCTCCCCGCACCTTGTGGCTGCAGAGCCCGCTCCCGGGGATGGAAGAAGGATGTAGCTCCTGCTGATGCAGCCCTTCCCTGAAGGGCTATAGGATCCTACACCTGAAGGTATAGGATGTGGCTGATGCACCACAGACGGGCGAAAAGCAGGAGCAGAACACCAAAGCCATTTTCTGACACACTCTACAGCCACTGGCTGCAAACAGGTTTTTTTGCCACTTCCACTCTGAGCTGAACCAGCCACAAACTTCACTGCTATCTCAAGTCTGTGCCTTCACCTTCATCATTTCGGTTCCTGTAATTTTAAATTCAGAGACGATCTGAATATTTATGCTCAGTAATCAGTAAATTAATCAAGATGGCTAGGACAATTTATTTCAGGGAGTAATTCATAGAGTTATTTACTAATTGTTCCATACTAAGTGTCATGGGCTGGCAGCAGCACAAATCGTGGTGGGAAAATATTTCATTGCATCATAATTAAGTTTTATATTTATTTAAGTAAATAGATTCTTAAAGTTGTTTTCAACACATTCTCTCAAGTTGGATTCAAAGTATCTATCAGATACTGTACAACCATATTTCACAAGTCTTTTCACCCATATCAATGCACATAAGTCAAAGATAAAACCTGGAATGAAATCCTGGCCTGGTCAACAGGAGCTTTACCAGCAGGTCCCAGATCTCACCCAGAATGAAAGCACTTAGACTGTGCTTTTGTGACCTACCGCATGCATTTAACCGCTCAAGGATGCTGAAAAGGAGGAAAACTTCTGCTCCTTTCCCCCTTCCTGCTCTGAGCTTCATGGTTTCGAGCCCTTTGCTTGATCCTCTGTTTCTTTTGCTTACTGATTCAGCTCACAAACCCAGCAGAAATCCTTCCGCTTTTCTTTCTGCCATGACAGGGGGTTGTGCCGGGTCACCGAGGTGCCTAACATGACCATCACAAGGTAAGTGGCAGGAGCATGGAGCTGGGAGAAGGCAAGGTGGGGAAGGTGTGTGCCCCCCCATGGGAGGAGGTGCTGCTGGCTGGGTGGCTTCTCTCAGTCTAGGGCTCCCTCATGGAACTTTACTCAGAACATTTTTCACTGGCGACCATTTTTTTAACCATACATTTCCAGTCAGATTCCAGAAAAGTGAGGTTATTGCAACAACCAGGCCCCAGCCATTTTGTGCAGATGTGCCGCAACAGAGTTGGATGAGCGAGTTCGGATAACACAAGAATTAGGTTGAACTTTCGCCCCTAGTTCCAGCATTCTTTGAAGTTCTTCACTGCCTTGGCAACTCCTTCCCCTATCTTCCACTATTGCAGCTTCTGTCAGAGGCTCTGCATAGCCAGGATTTTCTCTGTTCTGGGATCTTCAAAAAGAATTTTGCACTAAACTCCCCAGGGACCAGATCTTCACAATGTTTCAGTGCTTGCAGTACAACCTGCTGCACTTATTTCTGAGCAGAGCGAAGCTCCCAGCAGTGTTCGCTGAACGGGGCTCTAAGACAAAAAGGATTTCAGCAAATGGCTACGTGAACCTTCTAGGACTACTTACTAGGAGGAAATCGATGATCTTCTTCTAGCGGGAAGCAAATTTGAATAATTTTCTCTATAGTGTTTTAACATGAATCTATGTGAACATGCGCCCTTGCATGCACGTCAGGTTTTTGTTACCTATCCATCAAAACTACCAAATAAACAGCTGCCCACTTCAGGACCTGATCCGGTTGTCCCCTAATGTAATGTACATAATAAAGACTACTGGGTACTATCATAGTATTGCTTTTCACCCTAAGACACAATTTACCCTTGACTATTCTAAAGATCATTGAAAAGTTTTCACGTGAATATTTGTTTACATAATCATAGATGGAGCTTTGTTGTATTTTTCAGTTATCTGTCGGATATATTATTTAACCTGATTGGCTGAACTCCAGGCCAAAATACCATCCAACTATATTTGGTGAAGCACACAAAAATTACGTTTGGCCAAACAGATGGATTTCAGAGACCTGCAGATAACACTGCTGCAGAACCCAGGCTTAGGTACTCCAGAAGCCAGGAGCGGTTAATGGCTTGGAAAGGCAAACATGCTTGCTTCTTATACCTTCATTGTAATCAGTTACTTTACAGCAGACAGTCTCATTACTATAAATCGCAACTAGAGGCATTTTTGCCTTGCAAAGGAATTCATAAAAACGTGTCAGATCATGTCAGCTGAGATGTTATATAAATCACGTTCTGCACAAAGTGAAAAAATACATTTTGCATCCAAGAAATTTCGGATTGTTTTCTGAGTAGAGCCCATTGTTTCACAACTCAAGAAGAATTTTTATCAGAATTACAGACACCATTTAAAAGACATGAAAAGAAAGTTGAAAATCTAAATATGCCTAAATGCTTCCGTTTTAATCCCCGTGTTCATTATATTTCCACTAAAGTTGCTACTTCATTCCACAGACGGGTTGTTCCCAACACTGCCTCAGACCATTTAAGCACACGCATTAACTTCTGCGCTTGCATGTATGCAATCTAGCGACGTTACCTGGAGAAAAAGGAGCGTTCTTAAATCAACTACAAATGTACTGACAAGAGGTATGAGTAAAGAAAAACCCTTAGGTTGTAATGCTAATTTCAGCTGCAGGATCCTGACACCAGTCACTAAAACCTGTGAAAACTACTAACTTTTTTGACGTTACTAGGTCTTTAGCTTTTTTTTTAATCTACTTCAGTATTCGGTAACTTGAGAAAGAATAAACTCTTTTTCCTAGCGACGACATACAATATGACGGTTCATGTGAGTAAATCATGTAGGCACATGATTTTGCAGGAACTAGGCCAGAGTGAAAAAAGCCAGAGAGCTGTATTAATCCCTTGGTGACTATATTCAGTGGGCTCTGCATTGGCTATACCAGCAGATTTGACCACAGTGTTCCTACTCACAGAATGGAAGAGAAAAATAGCGGAAGCTAAAACTTTGAGATATAAATGACTTAAACTGCAAAATAAAGTCCAATCTGAATCTCCATTAAAAAAAATTAAACAATAAATTACACATTTTGTATCAAAACATGTAAAATCTGACCACAAATCCATTCGAGCAGAATCATACAAAACAAGTAACTCGCGCTGAGCTTCCTTACTGTAGTTTTTACTAGTGTCATTGTAGAATACAGAACAAATCTGTTTATTTTCCTTAAAAACATCAGGTTAAGTCTTTGAAATGTCACCAATGTAGACAACCTTTAATTTTTTAACAACGCAAAAGGCAGTTTTAAATTAACTAAAAGGTTAATTCTAGAATGTATTACCATAACATTTCCATTTAAAATAATACATCCTCTTATAATCTATATTTTAGATTTGCCAGCTACAGTTGGTTTAAATGCTTAAAACTGTCTAATTACTGATTATTATGTTTGACTGATAAAACTCAAGAATTGAATCAAAACTGTGCTAGAACTCCTTTGTTAAAATGTTAAAACAGCCAGGCAAATGTGCCTCTCATTAACTACCAGCTACTTTTTGATTGTCAGTGTTGATTGCCTGCCAGGCAGCTTGCCCTACAATGGAAATTATTTTATGATCCCTATCTATGGATCTTAGTTTGTGCTGGACTACTAACTAGACTGCTCCTCGCGCCTTTCAAGAACTGTAAACCATGAAGTAAACACACTGAAAAGGCCAAAAAAAAAAAAAAAAGTCACGCCTTTTCATGCTGAGAAACTCCAGGCTTCAGATGACGCATAGTACTTAATGCTATTTACTGTACCACTGTAATTATTTGGTAGCTGATCAAACTAATAAACATACCATTTGGCAGAGTGGGTACTCGTTGTAGTGAGTAGATGTGAGTTCCTTTTCTTTTTTCACTGAGACTTTGCTACTCCTTTCGTATCAGATCTGATTTAAGAGATGTCTCTCCCCGCCACAGCATTCCCTCTCCGCATCCATGCCAGCTGCTTATTCCACCCTTCAGAGCAGACATTACCACGCTCCTTCGCTGGACTGAATCAACTGTTCATGCAGGTGTGCTATGAAGTGGGAAAGTAAACTGATACAGTTCAAATCTACAGATATACATATATATTTTTCCTAGCGGGTTGATTTCCCAGCTCTGATGTAGAGAGCAGCTGTAACACGTAGCAGGCTTGGCTAGACCCGGGCAGAGAGGCAGGAACTTCTAAATCCCACCCAGCCGCTGAGGGAACAGCAATGCCGAGATGCAGCCTGACTGCAGAGCCCTGACCAGACTCAAAACTGAAAGCAAGCAGCTACTCAGGGTTTTATGTCGTAGCACATAAAATATTGTCATTTCAAGAGACAGTTGCAAACACAGAATGTCCTTAGTTTTGTCTTCAGATCTCAATTAAACTTGCAAATGAAATCATCTTTGTTTAAAACCGTACTTTAGGGAAATACACTGCAACATACTATACGCTTGGAAACAAATTAATAAAGCTCTACAAGGAGAAAGAAAATCGTGTGATTTATCCATCGGAGTATCAGTGGTTTAAAAATAAAGTGGAGATGTTGCACATTTAACAAAAAGCTTAAGTTCACAGTTTTCCTCATGTGTATGGCAAATCTTTCTTTAAAAGCTGAAATCATGGTTACAGTAACTTCCTATTCAGTCATTTCCTTAATTAAACCATTGAACTTTAATGTGAAATACAGCCATTACAAAACCAGAAAGGAATCCGAACAATAACAATCCAGTCAAATGGGCAGCGCAATAACCAACAGCGATGGCAAGAACACTGGCTGATACTTTTTGGTCTGAATCAATTACGCCGTGATTCCCTGATACTAAATCAAGTTTTAGGAAAGTCTGCACTGGCTCAAAGCTGCGCTCGCCACATGATGCGATGCACAATACTCAGCACAAATGGGCTCTCCTTGGTAAAAGTTATTCAAAAAACAAACTGTATCTCATTTTTTTACCAAAGTTTTGAAAGCCGACAATTTTAGTCCAGCCATACATATGCCTCATCACAGTCTCAAACATCTGTACTGCTCTGTAACTGAAGATTACCCAGACAGAGGCATTTTTTAATCCCTTTTTGTCTCCTTTCTACTCCAACATCGCAGTCCCCAGTGGTGCTCAAAATGTCAGTGTTCTCATTTTAAGCAGGCTCTTTCCCTTGGACAGTCGCTGCATTCGTGCCTGTCTTTGCCTCCCACAAATGATCCCAACACCCAAAAATCCAACACCTTGGAGGACGCTGGTCACCACTGCTCAACCCAGGGCAGTGTCTGCTGCATCAGAGACAGTGAGCCTGTTCCCTTAGCGGTGCCAGAAACCCCGCCTGCCTCAGGAGCCAGTGACACACCGCCTGCATTTCACGGAGAAAGAGGTGCAGGAAGGCTGCTAGGAGCTCCGGGCAGGCTGCAGGTACTGCTCCAGCTCTGCGATCGTAAGCCCTGCACTGTGCACTCTGCCTCAGCAGCAGCAACGCAGCTCGTGTGCGCTCGTACCTGATCTGGATCACATTTGCGCAGCCAAGCAGTCTCACAGGGCACAGATCTGGCGTTAATGATCATGGGACCACAGTATTAGGTTTTGATACTATTAGCTCCTTTCTGTTGCCCAGCCTAATAACTTTGCGGGTCTCTAGTTACACAGCCAGCTCACGCTCCGGGTAGGTGCGAAGGGTCACGGAGTCACGGCAGGGAAGGACATCATCTGTTCTTCAGGCTGGTTTAGGGTGCTGGGGCAGAATGTCCTCCTGAAGACGCAAGACCACTGGCCTATCAAAACTGACAGCACCTTATTTTTGAGGGATCGGTAGGTCATTACAGAATAAGAGTAGAAAAAGCGTTTACGGAACAAATGCTATCAAAATTCTGGTGCCTGCTATCTAGCATATAGATACTCTTACATAAATCCTTACATTTGACCAGGATATTTTTGATTGGTATAATCAAAGATTTTGCAAACTAATTGAAAATACATATACACTGACTTTCTTTTTTTTGGTCTTATATATTTTACATCCCTTAACACCGAAAGTGAAAGGCATGTTAGATACGTGGAACTGACTGATCCAATGTCTACCATACTTGGGTTACACTTACCCTTTAAATTGGGCTGAAGAGACAATGTTTAATTGTGAAGTGTAAACCTTGTTGCACAGATTGATACTCAGTGACATGGGCATACTAAAACTTGTAATTTTTCCAGGTATCACCATACCTCCAAAATTAAAAAAAAAACAAA
Organism: Platalea leucorodia; assembly: GCF_965183815.1. NCBI lineage: Eukaryota > Metazoa > Chordata > Aves > Pelecaniformes > Threskiornithidae > Platalea > Platalea leucorodia. The sequence continues at coordinate 83,649,861 of NC_138827.1, read as the reverse complement.
CCAACAACAAAAAACAACCCAGACAAAACCTCAGAGTTAAGAGGTTATTTTTAAGAAGACAACGATTTGTTCAGGCTGTGGAGTAAGACACATGGTGTTCTCTCCTCTGCCTCAAATGGGGCTCTTCTAAATGTTTCTCCTTGCCGATTTTATTCTTAATTGCTAAAAAAAAAATCCATAAAGATAAAAATCAAAAAATCCCTTAATTATGCATTTTAAAGTGCATGTTGTCTGCAGTTTGATCCAGTTCCCAGACAGCAGGATTTTTTTTCCCATGTATTCAACAGGAATGGTAGGTATCATGTTGCTAACTTCAACACTGCAATCTGATTTACGCAGGCCAGCCCAAGTGGATAGCTACTGAAATCAGCTGGATTCTTTTATGGGTACAAGATAAAACGGTACAGATAACACGGAAGATTGAGTGCTAGGGCTAGAGCCTGCTGATTTATCTAATTGGCTGCACTAACATATCAACAGAGTCTCCCTGGCTCTGCCAGCAGAATGCTGCACGGGAGCAGGCGGTGCCCCAGCGCAGGCTGCAGGACCTGGCCTTTACCTTACGCTGGAAATGCCCTGCAGCGGAGATTTCTGGATAAACAGAAATCTTATTTTCACAGGTGTAAATCCAAAGTGATGGTTTTTTGGTCCAGTTTACAGGATCTAATTTGGAATGAATCCTGGATTTGTCTGTCGCTGGGTGCTTGTAAAGCACACAAGTATCAATGAGCCAGTAATTAAGTAATAATAGCCATAATAATATTGCAAAATTCATATATACCAGATAAGACCATAATCTTTCTGGATGATATCATGCTAACCAACTACTTTCCCCCTGAAATTAAAGCCAAATGCAGATGATATTCGGTAACATGCTATTATTAATACTGCTTTTACTTTACAAACTCTATTAAAAGAAATGTTTTCCAGTAATTGTTTAAGAAAAAAACGTACTTGTATAATAACCCTGTTAAACAAACAGACTGACACACAGAGATACTGAGGCTTTGTTTGTAATGAAGATACTTTATTAAAGGGAAAATAAATCTGCTCCTGGGCTGGATCTCCAAATTGAAAGGGGTTTTCAGGTGATGGAAGGGAGTATTGTGCTGGGTCTCCGGCCTGATTACTTCCTGCAGGGATGGTTTTGTCATTGTGCCACCACCCCTCCCCTGTGACTTCTACACAACCCAGGGTCACCGTGTCCTCTCTTTAATTAGTATCTCACTGCTGGAGGGAGGGGAGAATGTCAAGGAAAAAAAAGAATGAGAAGACACTGTAAACAAAGGTCCTCAGGGGCATCTTAACAATTTGGACAAGGAATGGAAAAAATGCTCAGTTCTTTTGTCGGCAGTAAAAAGGAAAAAACTGGTTGGGGTGGGCAGAATTTTAATTTTCGTTATATGAATTTGGATAAAATAAAGAGAAATCATGCTGAGAAAGAAACTAATTTTGTTCCCAAGAGGGCTTTATCATCCCACAGATGAGTATATAATCGACATTTTACAAGAAAGCTGACTAAAACACGGTGTTCCAACCATAAAGCAGATGAAGCCCTAAGGATACTCTGCTTCCCTTAGAGCCGTAACTGAGCTCAAGTGGGGTGAAAGCAATTATTTTTATTTGCATTAAAAGAAAACTTCTAATGTATATTTTTTGTACAAAAGTATTTGTACTGCAATGAGCACTCTGTTGCATTACTGCAATTTACACCTATATTTTCCACAGAAAAATAGATAATCAAAACCTAATGTAAAATAGCATATAAAGCAATAAGAGAACCCCACCACTTCACGCTAGATAATTAACTTGCCCTGACAACTCTCTAGATTGATGAATCATAAAAATAGCAAACATTACTAAAGTTAGAGACTGTCCTTATCAAATGGGAAATGTTGTGCATATGAACATGTGGGTTAAGAGTTAAAATTTACCTTTTTTACTTTCCAGAATCCACAATATGACACATAAGAGAAATTTTTGCATCTGTTTCGTTACCTAAATACAGCCAAAAGGTCAGTGCTTACACAAAATTTAACTTTTCTTAGAATTTAGAGTATTCTACAATATTTCAGATACCTTTTTTCCTGTTCTCTCCCGGTAAATCAGGAAGCGAAAGTTGATTTTAAAGCCCAACTCCTGCTGAAAGGAGGGTCTCTCTTTAAAGCTGAGGGCATGGGAAGTTAAATGGCAGTTTGTCAGTCACTTGGCTAGCTATTGTAGCACATAGTAGGTGGCCTTCCCCCTCCTGGAATTTCCTGCTCCAAGGTAGGCCCTTAGGTTACTCATGCCATGAGTAAAGGGAGAGGGAAGAGAAACCACACATGCTTCAGAATAAAACCATACATGCGAGGAGCTGCAGAAGACGCACGCGTTTGGAACACCCCAGTAGAAACGAGAGCCCCAAATTCAACCTGGAGCCGGCACTCGCACCCTGTCCTAGCGCCTGCTGCCTTGAGCATCTGCGACTGGATCTTTCTCAATTGCTGCTATCAACGTGGTCACAGTTTTATGTGAAATAATGAAATGCTAATAAGGAAGAAGGGGAATGGACTCCGTAACCTGTGGCTATGGCACTCATCCCATATATAAGAAAACGACATTCGAATCTTTGCCCTTATATTCTGCTTCCAAGCTACTGAATGCAGAAATATATGCAAAACATATTTAGATCCTTAGGTACATATTAGGTACCAGCTAAGGCAGGACTTTACTGGAGTGCCCCAATGACGGACTCAGCTGCTCAGCCCCTATAAGGATTTAAAAATTCTCTTCCTCTATTTAAAATTTAAATACAACTGAGCAATTTGGGTTTGGTGTGTTGTTCTTTTCTGTCTTGTTTTGAAGTCCTGGATCATGAAGTCAGATGAACGATAGACTTATGTCAACAATTCTAACATGCAGCTTCAGTCCGTGGATGCTCTTGGTTTTGTTTTGTGTTTTGAAACTCATGTACCCTGAGCAGTGTAGTCACCGCAAGGTGGGTTTCAGCGTCAGTGGCCTAAGTCTGGCTGCAAGCTGAGCATTATTCCGTGGTTTTAGTCTATACCACAAGAGTGACGCTTACCAGTACGCAGGCTAGCTCAGTTTCTACCTTTGGATTGCAGTATAAATATATCCAGAACCTCACATTTCATCTTAAATATATAAAAACATACAGAATACCTCCCACCCCTTCTGTGTAACACTGCAGTGTTAAACAGAAGAACAGCCTGATTTTTAAAAAGAATTTTTTTACAAAAATGTAAGACGTAGCTTTTAAATACCTGTCTGTTTAACCAGTCTCATGATTTTCATGACTGGACTTACGATGCCAAACATTTAGGGCAGGTAAGGGTGCCATTCTTCGTGCCCTAACTCCTCTCCTCTCCCACCTTGCACAACCACAGCAGAAATTCTTCTTTTAAAAAAAAAAAAAAAAAAAACAACAAAAACAAGCCCAGCAAACTAATGCACTCTCTGGGTGAGGGGAAATAAAAAGCACATTTGAAACGTATGAATTCTAGCTTTAAAAACATTGACGTTGATTAAAGATTTCCATAGTGTACAATTTACAAGAAATTACCTCAGCAGGGTGAATGGATTTGGTTTCATAATCACAAAGTTCCCTAACTCCATGGTATTATATTCCAAGCAAGCTTGTATATTAAGTTTAATTTCACTTTTTTCAGGAAGTGATTTTACTCAAGATTGAATACAGCTGTTAGCAGAGTTCACTGTTCCAAAAACGCTTCTATGCAAACTGGAAAAAGACGTTTCTGGAGGTGAAGATTCGCATCCTGATTCTGAAACACAGAATACTTTAGAGAAGACAAGCTCCACTTCTAGAAAATGTTACTGAAGAAATAGTCTTCAAATATTTGAAGAATGGGAGAAAGGTCTGTGTAAGACATTTGATGACTTAAATGAATTGCTCAATCTTCTTTGACAACACAAAGCTAGCACACTCGCTGGTGTTACAAAAAGAAACACGACGATAGATATACAGCTTCTTGTTTTGTTCCAAGCATTAGTATTAAAAACCCACTTATGGGGGGGGGGGGGGTGTAGTTTCATTTACTATTTCGTCTTGATTCTGTTCTTTTAATATTCACAGAAATGTATGCTGGCATACAGAACAGGGCCTCTGCAGAGGAAACGCTGCCAGCTAAAAACACAGGATGTAATCGAGACCACAAGAGACACATACTCAGTTATAAATGTAACTATGCTGGAGGTATGGGAAAGAAAAAAACCCACTTATTTTTCACTGCCAATTTTAATTGTTTCAGTGGCATTTTCCCACTCTTATTTTGTGCCACTATAATGAGAAGAAAAATAACCAAATTTAATGACTTTTGCAGCTAAGACAACTGCAGGATTCAGCATTCAAGAGTCCAGCCGATCATTTCTCCTTGAAGTAACGCACTGTCTGTTTTATGCACGTCAGATGACAAGCACATATTCTTCACGCAATGCAAGCTTGTCCTGGTTTCGGCTGGGATAGAGTTAATTTTCTTCGAAGCTTTAGCAAGACACTATCTGGTCAAATCAGCCCCAAACGCATAATTAAAAAACCTACTAAAATCCTCTCCAAAAAAACTCTCCAAACCTTAAAAATATATTACTAGGCAAACTAAAATTGAGGACAAGTAGAAATACACGGTGACGATCAAACCCCCCATCAGCGTTTGCACCCCAGACGCTCCAGCTTTCTGTTAAGACAAGGGAACCAGGAAGTCACACGGACTGAAAAAAATGAAAGCAGCTAAACCAATTACTTTCTTTTCTACAACAAAATGTTTTCTGTAAAGCAACCAAGCCTAAGCGAGGTCCCTAAAACGCTCCCAGTTTTAATAAACGGTGTTCATCATAATACGGCTTAAGACTTCTAAAATTTGTGTTTAATAGCCGGCGTAAACCACCCGCTGAAGGGCAGGCGAGCGCGGGGCCCTAAGGCGCCCGGCCCCCCGACCCGCACCGGGGCGCCTCCGGGCCGCGCCGACCGCCTTATCGTTCGGGTCCTGCGCTTCCCGCCGCGCCGTGGCAATACCCGCCCTGAGGAGCGGGGCGGCTGGGCGGGCAGCGCCGGGGCGGCGGCGGGGCCGCGGGGGCTGGGGGCGGGCGGCCCTGCCCGGCGCCCCGGCTGCGGGGGGGGGGGGGGGGGGAGCGGGCAGCGGGGCGGCGCCTCCGCCCGCCCGCCGCGGGACTCGGCGGGAAACTGAGGGCCGTGGGGCGCCGCCCGGGCCGCGGGCGGCCGCCAGCAGGGCTGCAGCGCCTGCCCGCCCAAAGGCCGCTGAGGAGCAGGCGGCGGTAGCCCCTGAGCAATGAATCCTGCCAGCGCCCCTGCTCCCAGACAAACCGGGTGAAGGCGGGTGCATCGTACGCGCTGTGTAACTTCTCCCGTAACTTTACTGAGAGCGGCGGTAGCAAGAGACTGACCAGAAACACGGGAGGGTTTTTAAATCTTGAGGCGCTTGCAGCCTGTCAGCCATCTTGTTTATCAGCTGTAAACTCTCGGAGAAGAAAAGCCCGTAAGAAAAGCTCACACGCTAAAATTGCCCACTAGAGGGAGCCCATAAATCCCTGTGATAGGAAGAATAAAAGTATATTCAATTAGGGAAATTGCATTTTTACTTATTCGGAAAGTTTGTATATGATGTATTTGGAACACTTCACCACCCACCCACAACCTCCAGTTCTGCAGAGAGCTGCCTCTCTATATTGCCAACAGCCTCACTGACTCATCGCAATATATAAAGCAACCTTGAAGTTTTGAGGCTATCACTGTTACGCAGTATTTATATAAACTCACCAGTTCATAATGCACTTTAAAAATAGCATGGAAGTCAAAACTCTCCCTAAAATACTTTCTAGATGCGTATGCTTAGTCTGAAAGGCAGATACATGTGCACGCACACAGGCAGAACGCAGATCACAAACACCCATTTTTTCAACCCCAGCAAGGCTCCCCTGGCAGATGTGCTGGAATACGAAGTAAATTCTGGTTTTGCTAAAATAATCAGATATTCTACCTCTGAATCCAGTGGGAGCAGACTTAGCTCTACATGCACCGAACTGGAGGGGTCCCTACGCACTTCTCCAAACCACAGGCTCTAGGGTTTCACACCATTTGCTGGAATGAGGCAGCTCTTGGGCCAGGCCAGCAGCTAAAAAAGCTGTTGGAGATGGGTACAGTCCTGGGATGTACTTGTCAGTTAATTTCCATCCATCCAAAATGCTCTTCAGCACCTTCACAAAGTGGGTTTTGTGCAGATGAGAGGTGTTGCACCTTTATCAAATGAACTAACAGCGTAACTAGAAGTTCCTGCTTTTACCATTCAGCATTTCTCCTTAGGAAATACAGCTGCTACAAGAAGGGAAAAGAAGAGAAAAACACTTTGCACAAAAGCTTGAGACATACATTTGAGCAGTAAAAAGGCACTATTTGTGACAATAGATTGGAGTGTATTCATACCAAGTTTGACAATACATGCTTTTATTTCAGCATCCACTGAAATCCGTATTATTACCCCTTTGCTTAAAACTTCAGTAACAGAGTGCTGATATGCTCGGAATATCATTTATCATTTTAATCACGTATCTGTTACCCCACCATTACAGTTTACTACTCCTCAGATTCTAACCTGTACACTAATTTTGAACTTACTTTCTTTCAACAAAAGGACTACAGTACAAATATCCAAGTATCCAAAGCCAATACAAAAGGGAGATGAAAACATACATAGCTTAAAGTTTGTCCTTTTGAGCCCCCTAGCAAAAAAGGACACTCATGGTAAAGGGGTCTAGTGATTAACATACCACGCTAGGATGCAAGAGAGCTATATAGGTTTTAGTCTACTTCTGCCACTGCATGATTCCTCCACTGTGCATTCATTCCTCCGCAGTAAAATACACTGATAATCCTGGGATCATACTTTAAAGCTATTTTGAGCCTATCGATGAAAAAGGAGGCATTAATACTATGATATTAGAGCTATGGTTGCTCTTCATCTACTATTACTTTTCTGTTCATATTTGAACCTTTAAAAAACCTGTTATTGCATACACTTCTAGGAACATTTTTTTACCCTTAGAATTTAAATAAGATTTTATGTACTTTGACCTTTTATTCGATCCAATATTGGTTATTAATATTGACTTTAAAGCAGTTCTGCTTGTATACTTGTAGCATGACCCAACCAGTATAATAGCTGGTAGTTCTGTCTGTGTTTCACGTTACCTGCTTGGAATCTTGATGTTTATGCCAATCTTTTTTAAAGTAGTTGACTCATACAATATTTGGGAGACCCAATTTAATCTTTTTCTCAACCTAGTAGTGCTTTTTATCTCTTCATAACATAGAAGACAGACTAGAGTACTTCCAGTATTTCAAAAACATGACTTACTATTAAAGAAAATGACATCTAAATAAAATAAAAAGTTACTGCAACATGCAGTCAATAGTCATTTGACAAGCACTGGTTTAGGCACGGCCAAGAAAGCCACTAGGTGGAATGATGTTTCAATTCTTTTTTTGACCTCAGGTCTTGATACCTTTATCATTTAAGAACACCAAAACAGCGTATAAAACAGCTACAGAGTATAAAATAGGTGAATAATATTCTGTTGGTGATCATGGCAGAATGCACAGCACCCCTACTGATTACCGTCACCTAATCCTTACTGTAGTGTCCTAAAACCTCTGTAGTCAACATGGGAGGCACAAGATACATTCAAGTGGGACTGTGAAAAGTTCCTTGCACTACGGAGCTGAGTTGGGAACTGGAGACAGTACTGTTCCCTTCACACAGATTGCTGTTCAAACTTTCATATGCTGACAAATTGGGACAATTCAGCTTACAACCTAAGAGTCAACAGAAGAATCTAAAAGATTATAGAGATAAGACCTGAGCAAATGAAAATGGTGGTGAACCGTTGTCTTACCATGTTTAATTGCTGCTGCTTTTAACTGGGAGAAATAAAGGGAGACAACAGAAACCATGAGTCACGTAGGGAAAAGTGACATTTTTCCATCTACCGTGCTGAAGTGATCTGGCAGGCTACTGCAAATATTATTACATAGATAATGGCTATATGAAATATGGAAAATGGAAGTATGGAGGCAGTCACCAGACAGGAAGCTGTGCATTTGCAGCCTGCAAACATTCATAATGGGGATTAGATCTGATTTAAGCATCTGATTGACAAAAAATATATATTGCTGGACCAATCCAGATTTTTAGTTTAGACAAGAGAACTAGACATTGTGTTGACAAGCCAGCCTTGCAACAGGAAAGCTGACCCTGCCTGAAAGCAAATTAGGACTTTTTTTACCTATAATAGGGAATTACACGGTTGCAGTATCGTTCTTCCAAATGCAGAAGTCAGATTTATTTGTTTGAAGGTACAAAAGCGTTTTAACTAAAGGGACAATTTAGGAATTGCAATGTTCAGGAGGTGTCCCTGCTGCTAGACTTCCCACTGTCTTGGGTACTCTTGGACCAACCTTTTGTCTGGATTATTTGCAGACTACCTAAGCTATCCATTACTGGAAAGCTGAAGACAAGCAGGTAGTCTGGGATGGGGGAGATCTGATTCATGACTCATGAATTCCCCATGCTCTGGGTAGTCAATTATTCTAGTGTTAGAAAACTATTGAAGATTTGGTTTTGATGTAGATTTATTTGAAGACTCTGGATAACAGACACCTTATGCTCCCTTTTTTTTGCTATAAATACTTTCATGAGGGGCAAGGCAATAAAGAATCACAGCCCATGTCCATCCTGGTTAGGAACACACAGGAAAACCATGATGATCAGCATACAGTAATAAGGACATTCCTTGTTTTCCTATATACATGGTTCAGCCCTCCTGGAGAGGGGGAAGGGCTGTTCACCAACACAAAACATTGCTTTTTTAACACACGTTCGTATCTTCTTTTCTTTTTTCCTTTCAGAGGTATATGAATAGATATAACCAATTCTAGAGATAAAATGAACGACTCCACAGTATCACTTTCTTACAAATTTGTAGACAAGTTCACAGCATAAAATAATGCTGACTCTCTTGATCTATGTATAGATTCCTTGCTCACGTAGTCATAAAGAGCAGGAGTTGGGTCAGAGAGGAGGAGAATTATGGAAATAATTCAATACTGAATTGGAAATGGTGGCTGAATAGCAGAGACAGATTGGATTTAAAATGTTATCCTACAATGGCTGCTATCCTAGACAGCTTTAGGATGCATTCGCCTGTTCTTTGAGAAGAAAATGGTGCCTTCAGTTGCAGAATGCAGAGCTTTTCTGAGAGAAGTAAAGAACTTCGCCTCAGGTAAGCAAAACTGGTGACATGGATCCACACGAAAAGCCGACATTTGCATTAGCTAGAGATTCTTTTTCATTTCCCCCCGCCCCAGCCTGTGTGTTTGCCATCGCTGTGGAGCACAGAGCAGGGATCACTCTTAGGGAGGAAGAGGTTGTTGCCGGAGTCAGGCACAAGGTATTTCCTGAATTCATTATTGTCGCGTACAAAGTTCTGCAAGCCTGTAGTCTGCTCTGTCAGACAGCAATTTGTTTCCTCAGTATTCGAAATGTCAGATCTCACTATGCAACTAGTTGTTGTGCTTTACAGAAGTTGTGCTTGTGTGCAGTACTCAAGTATGTAAGTACATAAATGTTTTAGAAAAATTTAAATATATTACAGTCACATATGGGAATATCGTAGTTCTGTAACTACATGCTAATAAACATCATGTGTTGTCATTTAATTATAAAACACCCATTAATTCTTACTCAGTTTTCACAGTGTATAAAATAACAGTCCTGGGTTTCATCTTTCCACAAAAGATGGACCAAAGAGGGAATGACAATTTTGGCTAATTATTTTCCAATCTAACTCATTAGGCGTATTTTTCTATCACACACACAAACTTTAATGACTAATTGGATTTATTTAACACTTTTCGTTCTTGAAGCACTGCACAAACAATGAATCTTCTCAACGCTATTATTACTATTAATATTTATTATTATTGTTTACTGCTATTACTGAACTCTTCATTTACAGATGGTGGAACATCTGTAACCATTTTAGGGGGCTATCCTCAAGAGTAAACAGAAGACAGAAAGCTTTAAAGACTCTTCCCCATTTGTGCATCAGTTTTTAAAAGCCTGTTCGCTAACTCAGCATCAAATTGAACACTCAGTGTCTCACTGACAAGGGCCAGCCGATAAATGTCATCTAGTCTTAAACTTCCCTGACTAAATAGGGAATAACTAACAGCTCCCAAGTTAGCTGTAGTGGATCATTCCAGGGCACCAGTGGTATTGAAGCAGTCTGTTATTCTCAGCCTCTTTATGGCCTTAAAACCTACCCGATGACCCAATTTTTAATTTTTTTTTTCACTGAATGTGATCCTACTTATTGCCTTGGAAATCTTAGGGACTGGTGGCAAGACATTCACAGAAAAGGTGTTCCACAGTTGGCCTGGGCCCTCAGTTATTGCCCCACAGCCAACATTGCATGATTTTCACATTAAATCTCAAAAACTTTGGTTTTTTTTCAGATAAGGACTTGCTTAAATCTGGATTAAGACATTAATATCAAACTTAAAACTTACATTCATCTTGAAGTTAAAGATCAAATCCCTTTCTTCTCTACCTCAAAGCTAGTTTAGTAGCTCTGGAAATGACAAGATCCCATTTCCTACAAAAGGAGGTGCAATGTGGGCAGTGGGACAGCAAGCTTCCCTATACTGCCCTGTGGATTTGCTTCAATCCTGCTTTTGGGGCTTTGCCTTCAAAAAGGAATGAGTATGCAATTCTTCTCTTTTTTAACTCTCTGCTGGGCGCACGAGGAAGGGTGACAACTGAGACAGTGGCCTCTGTAACTACAACAAACACAGGCTGAGACCAGCATCTCATTTCACATTACCAACAAGCAGCCATTGAACGCTGACAGCTTTCTTCGCTTCCTCCTAGCTACTGTGACTTTAGACAGTAACATCAGATTGGAAATCACGTATGTTAGGGGGAAATAAGGATTTTTTTAATCAGTTGCGGATGGAATAAAGACATGTCAACATCATTCATGCCATTATAAACTACATTCTCATTCTAAAATCTTAAGCATTATAAATGATGAGACAATTTACCAGATGTAAAATAAGTGAAAACTGAACTCTCAGAAACCATGTCACTTTTGCTGAAGTTACTTGTAAAATCTATGAAAAGCAAAGGCATAGAGGAGCAGGCCACAGAGGCAGAAGTTGATTAAAAATTATTTATCTTATAGCAATGTAGTTCAATCAAGCCTTTTATTAGCCAGGAAGAAGATAAAGGATATACCCCTATCTTCCAGAAATAAGGGCATGGAAATAAGGACAGAGCTTTAAATATACAAGGAGGCATTTGGTCTGGAAGATGGATGCACAAGGAGGGCCCAGAGACAATACAGCAACAAATCTGAGCCAATTTCTACATTGGTATCAGGGATGACAACCAGGCAGCAACAACCACAACAAACCTCACAAAAGTTATCGACAATATGCCCATTTATTTCATTCTAACCTTTTTCTTATTAAATTATTAAATTTAACATTTCAAAATGATCTTTACTTAATTTTAAATGAGCTTTAAAAATCTTGAAAATTAATTGGGGCAAAGAAACACCTAACTCAGCCTGAAGCAGAATTCTCCCAACTTGTTTCACTGAAATCTCTAAAAATGTTCCAGTTCAGGTGGACTCTAAACGTATTGCCTTCAACTCCCAGTTTTCAAATTTCAGCAACTCAAAAAAAAAAATTTCTTCAGATAGTTCTTGCCTTAGCAGATAAACGTTAGTCCCTCAAACTGTCCAGTCCTTTGATCCACTTTATAAGGCATAAAACCCAGACAGATAAGATATGGCTGCGTTCGTTTGAAAATATTTAACAGAATTCCTGCTCTAAGGCAAAACAGGTTTCTTCAAGGTGTTGGGATGCGAGAAGAGGCTGGCAAAGCTCCTTGGGTGTGGGAAGGCCTCTGCCTGTGGCACCCTGCTTCACCACGTACCCAGGGAACGCCGGTGTCTCAACATCCGTACACCCCGTCGTTCGCCGCTGTGGTTTTGTTGTTTGTTTTTGACTAACTGCAGATCTGAAATATAGTGTGCCATGCCCTATTTACATGAATCAAAGGACCTATTTACAGATACATCAGATAGGGTGTCCTAGCCTTTGTAAATCTGATTTCTCCCCAAATATAGTATGCTTTTCTCATTCCATTTTCACTTTATGAGCTTATTTCATGTCCTGTGGTATGAAGATGATTTCACCAGTAAGAACAGACTGACTGACTGGATTATTTTTTATGCTGTACAACAGCAGTCATTAATCTTTACTCAGAAAAGGTAGCTCATTTTTCCCCTCTTTCCATACTTAGAGATTAAATTAATTTCCTCACTTCATTTGTAATAATGAAAATAAATATCCATTCTTCATATATTTCAATTAGCCTTTTATCATGACTGTTGGTCTACTTTATACCAAAGACTAAAAAATCTAGTATTGAAACACTCTAATACTATAGCACAGGATTTTCTCTAGAAGCTCCATAATTCTAGTCCAAGTTTCACAATTACTTTTTCCTCCACTGTACCACAAAAGCAATTTTTAACATTTAACTCCTGTAACCCCTTTTTTAATTATAGATTGCAGGGGGGGCTGACTAGGCCATCTTCTCCATGGCAATAACATTTATGTAATAAATGAATACTAGCTCATATTAATATAATCCCTTTCATAAGATAGAAAGGTAAATAATAACCATGATTGCTCTTCTCAGACTGTCAGGACATAGATCTGATGTTTTACTTTGCACATCATCAGTTGTCGTTTTCTCCAACAGTAAATGAGAATTCACTAGTGCAAAGTTTCTTACACATTTCTTTCAGCAACAGTGCTAGCATAAACATTTCCCCCCTTATCCTGCTTTTTCCTGGTATTCATTTTTGCTGTTTATTTTTAACCTGGACTGGTTCCCAGATCTATTTCATTGTATGGCCCCACTAACAGCTATGCCAGCATTGTTGATGGGGTAATGTGGGGAGAAAGAATGGCTGGAGACAAAGAGGGATGCTTAAAGTTGGTACTGCTACAAAAGAATACATCTGAAAACACAGCTTTAGTTTTACAATGCATCTTCTGTATTATAGGATACTGATCTGAATTGAGCTGCAGACCTTGGAGCACAAATTACGAGCACTTAACGTTCGTCTCCCGTTCATCTCCTTTAGACCCGCTACTTGCACCAGCTGCTTCTATTGATACCATACAGCAACAACTTTGTTTGTTGACTACTGGTGAGCAGTGAATATTCTTACTACAAGTTAAGCTTTGGCAGATGAGCATTTGCAAGCCCTCCTCTAGTAGTTTGAGGTATTGCTGCCTCCAGGTGTCCTTTTTGCTCTTCTGCCAAAAATGCCTGAGTAGCAGAGTGAGCAGAAGGGAATGCTTGGGCCTCAGCTGCTCCAAGTACAGCGTGTGGTTATCTTAGCTCAGCAACCTTTTTTCCCACATCTCCCCACCCTCCCGCACCACTAGGGTTGCTTTCCAGGCACTCCACCGCCTGACTGAGCAGCATTTTATTCCCATAGGACAGACTGAGGAGGAGGCTGGAAGGTGAGCTTTCATGTGCTTGCAAAGTACTCTTTCTGTTTCTGCTCTTCTCTATTCCCTTGGCTGCTGGGTCCCCACCCCCTTTCCCAACTAGATTTTTTTCAATGAAGCTCTATTTCAGTCCCAGCTGTATTCCTTTTTCACCTACTGCCTACAGCAAACCTTCTTCTCTGCTCCCAGGTAGCCTTCTGTAGTTACCAAGGTGGGGACACCTTGTGTCAAGAAGCAGTGTTTATGATGCTGTACGATCAAGGAAAGTGAACTTGAGTGGTAGCGTCAGACTCTGCAACGAAACAGCAGAGGCATGGGCAGATGTCCCCTTGCTGCCTCTGCTGAGAAGGTATGCGAGTAGGGAGAGGGTAGGCAGTGGAGGGAGCGCGGTTAGCTGGGGAAAGTAATGTCTGAAATCTGTGCAGCAAGATTCACCAGAGTTAATCTCTAAAATCCCCTTAAATTATTGCTTGCATAGGAAAAGTTTAAAAATGCATTTTTCTCATGTTTCTCCATTCTGTTACTGATCCAGAGTCAAGAGGTTTGTGGTCAGGATCAGAAATAAGGAGGCACAGCCCATTGCTGTTTCAACGTTAATGCCATTTGTGACACATCCTGAGTTATGACTCTAACAGAAGAAAATGTCTTATGACCAGAGTTACTTGGGTGGAGCCTTTAGCTAAACAAAAGCTGAGAAAGAGCTGATCAATGCTTTCTCTTGATGATTTAAAGTTGTAATCTTATTATGAAAATTAACGTTAGGAAGGCATCAAGGAATTTCCAGGTGAGGACTGTTGCTAGGGCCTTACATGGTTTGGCAGTTATATGCTGCAGTTTGCAATAATCCATTTGCTAGTGTTGATTATATCATATTTAACAGATAGTACTCTATAAACTCCTTGGTTATTCATAACACAGTTGCCACGTCTTGAATTTCACTATCATGCTCTCTAACTCTTTCCTCAGTATACCTTCAGACAACGTAGGGTCTTCTTCCAATAGACCTGGCATTACAGGGCCTGTGCCCTTGGAGCAGCAGGCACCTCGCTAACGCCTCAGCAGGATTTTTCAGCTCAGGTTAAGCACTGCCCCAACATGGTTTCCCTTTAGCTCAGGGCTGAGACAAAATGAGCTTATGTGAGAATGATAAAAAAACATGTGAAAATACCTGCAGATGTCCCTTGTGGGTATTCACAGCAGCTGCCCTGCTAATGGAGGAACACCAGGGGACCTGAGGAAATTCTCACTGTCCACCCAGAAGAAGGGCCGCAACACATTTCCCACTTACTCTCCCCCTGCCCTTTGCCATGCCACGTAGGTGGCAGTCCCTGCCCCTGGAGGTTTTACCGTGCAACTGGAACTCGTAGGCTAAGTTGCTGGAGAACACCCCCACTAATTTAGAGGGTTGTTAAAGAAGGATGAATTGCATTTTCTCTAAGAGGAACGTACCCCAAGGAAATAAAAAAGAAAAATACAAGAACCCTTTTCCTCTCTACTGAGAGTTGCAGAATTAACTTTTCCCGACCACACTTCTCACTGCCTGGGTAGGGCTACTCTAACAGTTTAGGTTATAATAAAAAAGTTTAAGCCTTCACTGCCTCGCTTCATTTGCCATTAAAACTCCCCTAAAAGGCGGCAGGCATTTCATTTTCTTCTCGACCCATTTGCGACATGTATCAGCGCCGTGCTGAGGGCAGGAGGAGCTGAGGGTGCCGGGAACACTCGGCAATACCCAGGACCCGGAGCTTGTGTTTAAGCCGCAGCTCCCTGCCAGCTGGAGACACATTTAACATTCCCTGCATGACTTCAGCAGTTCAGCCACTTTCCCACATTCCACAGCTGGCCTCCCACCACCGCTCCGCCTGCAAGCACACACCACACCGGGGTCATATTCTTGCCATCAATTCTCAAGTAGAACTTGCTAGTGAAAGCACTGGAGAGTTGTGCTTAAAATGTGAAGGCACCGTAATGCCCGAACGTCCTGGCGTCTCCGAAGTGGCCAGGCTACGTATAAAAAAGTACTTTCCATTTGCTCTTTGGCTCCTCTGTGTTTTATAAAAGATCTGCATATCTTGGGAGCCACAGAGTGGTTGGGTGGCAACCCTGTGAAGTCCCAGAACAAATCCTTACTACTATGAGTAATCCCAGAGCTTTACAACAGGACACATTTGGGAAGTAAGTCCTTCAGGACTGCATCCGTGGAGGTTTATTGTTAATAGTCCTTTTTTCTGACTGCAAATTCACGTTGCTTCACATGCACGCCACATCCACTTTTGTCCTTGTGCAGAAGTTAAAAAAAGGAAGCGTGGAGTTTGGAGATGTTAATTTTTAATACCATAATTAGCTTAATGGGTTACGGCGGTTTGTATTTTTTTATGTCTACAAGCTGAACTGGCTCATGCCTTTTTTGTCATGCTTTTTGTGTCATGAAAAAGTAAACAACAACAAATTTCTGGAGGAATTGATGAAGACATGTAAATTCATTAAATAGTGAGACTTTATGACAGCAAGATTCTGGCAATTCATACTTAGAATTTATCTTAAAAAAAAAAACCCAAAACTATTCAAACAATCTATAGGCTAAGCATAAAGATTTTATGGGGACAACAACTAGGAGGGAAACCTACTGTATGACCTGTATCTGGATTCCTCATTTATCTAATTCCAATCACATCAGTGGTTAGGGACTGTGCAAATAAAGAATACTTGCACAAAATTAAACCTGCACATCTGGGTGTGTTGGACAGAAAGGTCTACAAATGCATTTTAGTTTTCCCTGGAAACAGTGAATGAGACCGAGTGAACATATCATTGACTTTCTGGCGTACAACACGGGACTATTAAGGCCCCTGAAATCATGATTTGCGTAGCTGAAGTGAGCTCGACATGGATGTATGATGTCAACTGGATGTTTCAGGTCTACTGAGATAATCACAACACCCATGAAACTGGTTCATGGATCTGGACAAGGGACCAAGGCAATGCTTGGGCATTACTCATGTATCATTTTAGGCCTATTTTGGGACATAAATAGAACCTCATCTTTGTGTAGCACCTTACACGGACATGATTTGGATCCAAACATATACCAGAAAATATCTACCAGAAGATGCAGTTTGTGTATTATCTTTTGATAATTGTTTTAACACTTATTTTACTAATGTTTGAGTGAATGCCTTAAAAAATTCAACCAGCCATATTATCACTATAACATAAAGACATTTGGCCCACGTTTTGAAATATCAGGTAATATCCTCTCGCTTACTTTAAAAAGCTAATTTAAGTCCAAGTCGAAAGAAAAGGATCGCTCAAGTAAGATGCTATCTTCCTTTTACAATTAAAAAAATCAGAGAAACGTATTTTGTACAAACCATTTTCTCTAAACTCATTTTGAGTGAAGTTCCAATTCATGAGTTAACATAACAAATAAAATACAGTCTAGCTCTGAACGAAGCTAATACAAATTTATCAGGGAAGCAGTGACGACCCCTTATCTGCGCAGGGATGGCTGGCACCAGCACACGGAGGGACTAGCTACAAATGCATGCCATTAGGTATTATTAGAAGAAAAATGTGCTGCCAGTGAGGAGAAGGCAGATTTCTATTAGCAGACATTAAAACTTTATTAAGACAGAATTATTTACAGCCACAAGACATGCAGTGTAGCACAATATTCTTACAGCCTTAAAGTAAATGTGATAATTGCAACTGCAAGTGCACTAGCTGTAATGGCTTTCAGTTTATCTCTCTATTCATTGGGCATAAGCCAATTCAAATAGGTGGAAATACTGTTGAAGTTACCCATAGATATCAACAAAAAATTTCCCCACCTAAGCTAGCAGGCAAGCCTCTCTTAGTCCACAGTGGACACACTGATTCGCAGCAGCCATGTGCCTTTAGGTTTAGCATTTCCTTTTACCCTCCTCAGCCTACAATTCTTGCACGCCTCAATACCAGTCACCGCCTGAACCCAGAGTGTCCCCACAGGGCGCTTGTTTCCAGCCTACGAGCGCAAAGCTGTGTCCCAAGCGCGTTTAGATAACGGTGAATTCCTCTCACAGTCTACACAGTTACTATCCATTGATTTACGTACTTGCATCACCAACATATTAATTTGACTTTGCAAGCCAGGGACTTTCTTTGGATTCCCAGGACATACAATAACCCATTCAATTTAAAAAGCAAGAACTCATTAGATATTGAAAGAATTTTTTTGTATTAAAAATATGAGGGAAAGGTATTGGCAATAGCTGGCAATGTAATATCAATTGCATCTGGCAGAAAGGCCTAATTCAAAGGACAATAATTTGAGAAAATGTATTTCAAAGGTAATAAAGTTGCTGTACATTCGCAGACAAAAAAATTCTTCATGGGGCTGCTCAGAAGAGCACTTTCTAACAGTGTTAGCATCAAACATGCTGCAGGATTGCTAATGAAATGGTTCATCTACTACTCACCCACGAGCCCAGCACTATTCCTAAATCCTGTCATTTTAAAGCAATGATACTGGCATGTCACCATTCTCCAGCTGAATATCTGTCCAGACAAACAAGATGCCATTTTTTTAAAGCTGAAAAAATTATTACAGAATAGACACCACGGAGGGACTGAGGATCTGACAACATAAAATGATGATTATTCCTCTTGCTATCAGCTCTAGTATAGCGTAGAATATTATTCTATCATAACTGTAATAAACTGCAATTTCAGACAGTGCCGTGAATAATTTTTGGTCAATGAGCAGTAAAAACTGCTCAGTGAAAGTGAAGTGAATGTATACTTTAAACATTTTAATTTCAAGTCTACAAATACTACAAAAACCTGTTTTAATCTCTGATGAGTGAGTGTTGTGATTATCTGAAATTGCACAGGATTAGTATTATTCCTTCAGAAAGCAAGGAGCAAGAGCTCTCAATTTAAAAAAAGAATATTTGAAAGAAAACATTGTCTATTTGAAGCATTTATGTTTATAATTTGTTTGTAAGCTTTGAACTGTTCTCTTCTGGATGCTGATGAAAGTTCGGAGCATTTTTCATACACAATACAATTAATGTTCATCTTTCTGCAGTGTCATCAACTGCATACAACCTAGTTCATTGTCCTAGATTTAAACAAGTCATATACTGCACATTTGAATTCATATTCTACATTAACTTCCATTTTTACTTACAACCATTAATATTAACAGTTTTTCATTGAAAATGTTCATTCAGATACAGTCTCTACATAACAATAAACAGCTTAATAGAAACTGAATGCAGCATCTTAATGAAATAACATTAGTTTCAAGCACTACAAGAACTATTATGATGTATATGTATGCAAAAGTGGTATCCAAAATAATCCCTTTTAAAATAAAAATGAAAAATAACTAGAATAAATATGAAATCATATAGGTGATTCTGGAAATTCCTACTGTTATAATGTGAAACACAAGTATTTCTGAGACTAATGACTTGCCAAACTGCAGTTCTAATTCAGATTATCCACTTTCAAAGTCTACCAACTGGCTCGTTGCTTTAGCTTTCCTTTATTCCTTCAGTAATTTGTGTTTGCTTTTCTTGTGTTACTATACCAAAGCAAGGATGAGTATATAGATTCTTATTAGGCACAGAAATAAGGGTGCACAAAACCCATCAAAATTAATTTTGCAATATGTTAAATAACTATTAGTCCATACTTGCAACCACCAAATTCGGGTACACATTCACATCTCAGAATTGAGTTCGTGTTTTGCTATGCCCTTACCATTACTTTATATATCTAATTTACTTCTTAAGCAGTATAGGTGAAAATGCAGTCATGCCCCCTGATGCACTCAGCTGCCATGGGATAGAATTACAAGTGCATGTTCTCTATTCCTGTTTATGTTGTGAGTTCCAAGAATGACTATCATATGAGTACAATGGAGGTCTTCTTAGCAGTAGGCTGACATGAAAGAAAAGTTCAGCTATGTTGTTTAATTGTGTATACTCCAGTGCTAGGCAACTCTCCAGACCTTACTGTAAACATTGTTTAAGGTTCATCCAGATCAGCGCGATAATGAAGCTTATTCTTTTTACGCTTAGCTTTAAATGACAATTGCTTTTCTTTATGGTTTTATATTTACCTGTACTGAAGCACAGTCAGAGACATCACACCGGGCTGACCTTTTTCTTTTACAGAGTGATGGGTTGTCCTCTAAAGCCCTGGTCTAATATTCTGTTTACGTGGTGTTGTTTTCCTGAACAGAGAACTGATCTGGTATCTTTTGTTAGCTTGTCTGGAGAACATATTCATCACAGCCTAACAAATGGCAATATTAGATTAATAAGAAAAAAAGTGCATGTTGAACAAACATGTTGTTGAATATTTTAATGGAGCCAAAACCACTTAATAGTTCCACAAACTGTATGGTTACTCTGGAAATATTCATGTTCTAACAAGTATGTATGCACATAATAATGTAAAACTGGCACCATTAACTCTAATGTATAATCATTATGAAGTTATTTTTGTTAATGTAAAGACATCTTCCACTACAAAAATACACAGTTGAGGCCAAAAATATAGGACGTGTGCTCCTTGAACGGCGAGTTGTTATTAGAAGTGCAGACTGGGTGTGTGTAGGCAGACAATTAGGAGACAAAGAACACTACATTCCTAAACTTCAGTTCAATATAAGAAGAAAGTTCATTTATTGTTCAAAGGACATAATTTACAGTGTTCCAAGTTGCTATTATATAAGTGCTTCTGTACTTTATGCTCAGCAGGACAGTGACATTGCACTGCAGAAATGGCCATTAGATTTCATACGAATGCATAGTCTTCACATGAAATCCCTTTTCAGGGATGAGTACTGCAAGATGTGCTTTTTGTAACTGGCTTTTATTTTGCAACATAACAGAATAACCAGTACAGTGTTTCTCCAACCCCAACTACATATGTCTAGAAACTTATGCGAAGTTCAACACACCCACATTTTTACTGACGTGTTTGTCAGAATCTAGACAATTCAGAGCTATGGGAAATACAGGCAAAATACCTCGGACTTGATCTGCAGAGGTCAGATAGAACTTCAAATTTTTCATCATGTGAATATTCTTAACTACATGAATAGTTCCAAATGCTATTCCCATGATTAAGCATTTTAAGAATAGTGACACAGAGCTGAAGGCTGTTAAAGGCGCTAGAAATTAAGTATTAGCAAAAAATAACATCTCACTTTGTTGGAGCCGAGGTGTATATATAGGTCTTTTGACAATGAGATTAATGTGTTGCTTTGTTCTTTATCAGGTCTCCAACGAGTCTGACATTATCTCCCTGACTATTGAGATCTCCCTAATAGTTCCCATCAGTCACAGGATACTGACTGCACATTATGCAACAAAGTTTTCAAAAAAGTAGTAGTCTACCTTAAACCCAAGGATTATCACACAAAACACTACTACGGCCCAGTTTGTTTATACCCTCCTAAATCCATTTTGTCTCCTGTGCTTCACGGAGCCATGGGAGCCCTCCGTGGCAGTCACGCACCTTGTGCAAAGGATTCCTGACCTGTGTGGAGGGCTGCCAGGGTGCTTTAATACAGAGAGTAACAACTGATAAGCCAAGTCAGTTACCAAGTACCTTGTAGCCTATCGCATGCAGTGGCAAACCCAGCTCCCTGAGAAGATCCTTCTGATCACCTGGGCTCACGTGAACAGAACCTCGTAAAATAATGAATATAAGAAAATCTGCATTTCCTTTACTATTTATTTTATTTCAAATAAATATCCTTTTCTGTTTCCCACAAGAATTTGCTCTCTGCAGGTCTGGCTGGATCCTCAGCAATTCCTTACGTTGATCAAAGGCAACAGAGAAGGGTCTCTCCGACTCTGAGAGCTGTTGAGCCAAAGTCATGATCATCACCTTCCCCACCTGGCACAACAACGCTCTAGGCAGGCAGGAGCATCATGGGAAGAAGACAAGATGGATGGAGCCCAATACCCCCCATTAAACCAGACCAGTATAGGGCTTCAGTTTGTACTGGGAATGGATTCAGGAAAAGTGAGTGGAGCTGACACTACAGAAGGTACCTCCTGTTGAGGACAAAACAGCTTGTCTCTACCTGCAAGGGTATGGGCCACTGTGAAAATGAAGTCAGGTAATTCTCGTTGATCTTACATGCACTAATATGGACAACAAAGTCCACCAATTTATTTTTTGTTTTCAGTAACTTTTTTTTTTAATATAAAACCACTGAGAGCACCTTAGTGGATGCTTCTGTGCAGACGCCAATAAGAATTGGGGGATGTTTGTTCCTTCCTTGCTGACACAAGTCTGTGTGTTTGGAAATTAATTGCTTAAGATCAGAAATTCCACACTTAACTGGAGTGAAGAAAAGAATGTAAAAAGAAATTAAAAATAGATACTTACAAGAATAAAACATAAAACTCTAATAAATGAACTCAAGAAAAAAATTTTCATTTCTTAAAGAAATATTACTAAAATTCAAAAAAAAGGCAGGAAATACAAACATACGTATTTAAATGCTTCATATATTTATGCTCCAATGCATCTCTAGAAAAAGAAAACATATCTCGTTTACCCAGCATAATGCTCTCTTTTACTAGAAAAATATTTAATTTCAAGTATTTCTAATGTGTAATTTGATTCTCAGTTCTTAGCTACATATCAGTCATGGGATACATTCCACAGTTATGAAGTATTACCTTGAGAGATTTCATGCTTCCAAGCACACGGCCAATTTCTGCCCTGGGATGCAAATGTACAATACTCTTTGAAGTCTATGAGAGTCACAAAAGTAGAATATGCTACAGACTGCAACCGAGTTTTTTCTGTATTTAGAGTCAAATTCTACTCAGCGTTACTTATTTAACTCCGTTCCCCTCCAATTTTAATTGGAGGGCTACAACCGAGCAGAGTTGGTCTCTCATGCCAACACTTAATGTCATTAAATTAAATATATGTATATGTATACATCATTGTAAATGTGTTTTTTATAAAGCAACTTCATATCCATTCATCTGTGTAACATACCTTTTTATTTATAAAACTACTACTATTTAATATAAATGTGTTAATTATGATACACACATTCATGGAATTACTTGTGTTTTGCACTACCGCATATCCTAGAAACCTTTCAATTTAAAATTCAATTCAAGATACCTGTGTAACTTCAGTACTTACAATTTTCAAGAAAGGAGACATCGAAAAGAATGCAGAAAAATCTCATCTGTGCTCTGCCAAGTACTCTGGAGCCCAGTCCTGAATACGGCATGCAGGCAAAATGCTCGCTCAGTGAAGTGAATAAATATTCATTGTGCATTTATTTACTTCTGGTATTACTGAATTGAGTCATATAATTAAAACTATTAAAATTATTAATTAGAGGACAATTCAGTTAATAGAGTTTCAGTGTACATGAGTCTAGCACATCAAGTCAGCTTAATTAAGTCTTGTCTACATTTGGAAATTTACCAGAACTACTCTGAAATAACCCCTGAAACGGATGTGTAGATATGTGGACATCTGTATGGGAATTTATAATGCCCAGTAATTCCAGAAAAGTGTTTCCTTATAAATTCCATTATATTTTTAAGTGTAGACAAGCTCTAAATCTTGTTAGCCTCAATATTCTGCACCTTTGATAGCTTTTACTTTCTAACACTCCAGTGTGTTTACTTCAGCATCATCAAACCTTTAAGGCTTCGTCCCAGAAAGAAGCAGGAACAGAAGCCTCGTGTATGCATAGAGACTGTATCAGGTTAATAGTTTAAAATATAACACCGTTTATAAGTAACACCATGAGAAGGCAATCGCATTTCAGAATAAGAATGCCTTTTCTTGTTAGCTGGCTTTGAAAGTGGATTAAGCTGTTTTGGAAAATGGTACTCTTATTCAAGACGAAAGCTCTGCTCACTTGAAATTATTTGGGGATAATTATTCCACAATACCTAATAAATCGTTATACCTGGCCTTCCACCAGTGCTCGCTGTGCCGGTATTGTGCACAGCAGTTACCTCTCAAAGGTCCCTGCTGTCAGAATAAAGGAACTAGATGCCAAATCCCATTCCCAGAGGATCACTGCACACGAGAGAGATGCAGGATGAAAGTATGTGCTGCAAAACTCTGGGATTTCACCATTTTTTGAGGGCTAACATCACCAATACAACCAATGATTAAAAAACAACAAAAAGAAACAAAACCAAAAGCTACAAAAAAAGAGACATTAAACCTGAACAAAATAAAAAGGATCTTCTCTTGGTCAGATGTAGTTATGGCTTCAGCATAGCACACTCAAAGTGAAAAATCACTATTTATTATTTGTGGCTCCTTCTCCATAAAACTAAAGCCCTTTTTTGGGCTGCGTTGCTCCACAGGGGTAGACTGTGACAGAAAAACACAAGCTCTGTTTCCCCTTTGTAATATCACGATCTCCACCACCTCCAAAGGCCACAGCACAGTTGAGAGTGATTCTGGCCACTTCACAAAAAATAGGAATTAGAATATACAAATCATCCCATCTCAGTTACAGGAACTGAAAATGCTATTCTCTGGTGGTGACTTTGGCACTTCAAACTTTCTCTTGGTCCTGCTTTTCCCTCCAAGTGATCTTAAGCTAAATAGCAAGCCCACCTCTCTGCTCACCAAAGCAGGCTGGAATGTTATTTCTAGTCCAAACACCAGATCCGCTCAGGCTGCTAGGATGGACCTTAGCCTCTGAGCTGACTGACACATGACCAGAACAGCGTGCTTGGACACGTAAGTCCAAACAGCACAAATGAACAATGAACACTTTAATATAAGAAAGCATGTCTCTGTATGTGTAAAGTTTAAAGACATGAAAATACGTTGCTATAAATTCAAAGTTTCACCCTGGCTGATATACTGCATAATTTCAACTGAACTCTATTTTCCATGCACACTCTTCTAATTTTTTACATTGAGATGGATGCCTTCTGATTTTTTTTTCTGTTCAGTCACTCTCGCCAGGAGTAGTGTGTGATACAGTACAGTGATATTCTGGCTGCTTAGTGATGTTAACTCCATTTAGTCTTTGCTATACTGTGTGTTTTCTTGGATTCAGATTAATGCCAGACCTATAGGGATAACAGAATTTCTGAACATATAAAATATCAAAAAGAATAGCAACATCACCACGTCACTTCAGAGTGTGTTCAGGAAGTCCTTGCACTTACTCTAGTTTCAGTGTAATAAGAAAACAGATGTATCATCTACAAGAAATAAAAAGAAATGGTAAAGTCTTCAATTCTGAGGAGTTTACCTCTGTAACTTTATCTACAGTATCACAATATGGCTGCACCAGGTAAGTGGCAAAGATAACTGCCAAATTTGCCCCACGAGCACCTTTTGTCCTCTCACAATCTATATAAAACAAGGCCTTTCCCAGAGGTCTGGCCTGTCTGTTCCCCAAAACCCTCCACTGTTTTTGTAAAAATAACCTTTAATTCTTGCTGAACTTTAGCAGTCCCCAAACTGAGTTCTTGCAGAATACTGCCTTCCATCTCCTTTTGTTGGAGATGCAGCTCCCCGTGGATGGCCTGGCAGCTGGAGGTGTCTTCTTGTGCCATGCTCTGGCACACATGCCATGGCCTCTCCACTGAACTGTGCTTTTTCTCTTCCCTGCTCTTTTCTCTCTTATTCTTTTCCCTTATCTGTTCTCTACAGCAATTTTCCTCTTTCAAAATCAGTTTTCCTTGTATTTTCCCTCTGCCCAGGTTTGTATTTTTCACTTACCTTTTCGTCCCTTCCTATCTCACATGACAACACAAGGCTCAAGAGACAGGTCTACAGCCAGCTTTTAAGAGCCTATTTAACCACTTGCAGAGATAAGCTCAATGCTAGGGGGGCAAAGAAAGCAAAGCGGATCAGCCCATGGAACCACCGCCCTTCTGTGCAAACCCACCGCTCCTGAGAGCAGCTGCTCTGGGTCTCAATGTGGGAGTAAGGACTAACGGCAGGTAGTTCTTCCAAAGGCGTCTATTGCTTCAGTGAAGCCAAGATTATCTAAAATCACAGAAACCAGACTACTTCTCTGTTGCTATCTCGTTGGTGTCCTGAGCCATGCTTCCCTTTCCTCTTTTCCAGATGCTATTCCTCTAAGTATCAATTATCAAAAGATTCTCACTAAAACTGTGAAATATTTGTCATTCCCAGACATGGCTCTCAGCTTTCTACTCCCAGAAATCCCAGCTCAGTCTCCTGACATCCTCCAGTAGTTAGGCAAGCCAGAGTTGCTCAGACTTGTATACAACCCTTGCTACCAGCAAGCCTTCTTCCCGCTGTCTCCAAGGGATCCAGAGCAAACGGCTCCTGAATTCTGCTTTAAAGCTATAGGCTGGCATGAACAATAGTCTGGTATCGCCTGGAGATTCTGCAGCTCATTTAAATTGAAAAGTGGGGGGCTGTAATGAAATAAATATGAAAATTAATGTTACAATGTTTATTATTTATTGAGATAAAATAAAAGTAAGATTCTGGTGCATTATTTTTCTGCAAAGACTAGATTCTATGGCCATTTAAATTACAGAACACATGGAGCTCAATATCAGTGTCAAGAGAAGGACTAAGGTCTTAATTTATGAAAAAAATCACAACTAGTGTCCATTTTACACATGAATGCCTTCACTATACAGAGAGCAACCCAGAATATTTCATAAATAATACAGACACATACGTTCTTCCCTAGATTGCCCAACATCTAAGTTACTTGAAGCACAGGCTATCCTGCAGAGTAGACACCACACTGTCAAGAATCAAAGAATAACAATAAACTAGTCAATCAAGAAAACTGAATCAATGATGAATATTTTCTAACAATTGGTAGGTAAATCTAAACAAAACTATATACCCAACACATTTTAAAAATGTGTATATACAAGTACTAGCAGCCACCACCAGAGCAGAGGGATCTGCAGCATCCTCCCTGGATGCCAAAAGCAATTGGGTGGGATGCAGCACACTTTCCATCGGTGAGAAAGACGGAATACATTTTGGAAGACAACGCTCAGATAAACCCCCACTTTTAAAAAGGGGTGCTGCGGAAACGCCAGCAGTTCTGTTGTTCAATTTATATGCATTTCTAAACTTCCCATAAGTATCAGTAAAAGAGGAGATGTTTATACTAACCTTGACAGAGCTGAGTAGAGTGTAAGTAAGCATGGAAAATGACCCATTATCTTTCTTATGATAAAAAAAAGGATTTATTATTAATTTGTTCATTATTCAATTATTCATCTGACATGGAATTCCACTTCCAGTTTTAAAAGAAGGAAAGTGGTACAGATATAAAATATGTATAGTTGCTTTTCTGCCTCTTTTGGGGGCAACATGGCAAAGTAAAATTCTGTCATTCTTCTTTCATTTTTACCACCCTTTTTTGCTATTTCTCCCAGAAAGATGCATGGCTATTTGGCATCTAAGTGTCAGATGCTGGATAACACTCCTCCCTAGGCCCAGGCCCTTAACAAAATAGAAGTCCAAGAACAGCATTTAAAATTCCTCAGAGCAGAACTATCCCCAGTGCACAAATATCTCTTCATTCCTTCCCAATTCTACATTTTTGTAAAAATCTTCACTTTTATTTATGTTCAGATAGCCCAGTCACCATCAAGGTAAACATAAAGAAGGACATAAAGAAGTGTTCAATTAGGTAATTTCTTTTCTGTGATAATGACTTGGAGGGATAATGCTGCCGTCTCTGCAACTTTCTGGCCATGAGGAAGTCATCTTAAGGCCAACTTAATGCTGTCTTAGGTCTCTAAATATATATTCTGGCACCTAAAAAGAAACCTGATTTTCAGAATTAATGAACAACCATGATCACATTATTTAGTTAGCAGTGTAAAAACGAACTGACATTTCGTGGGTTTTACGTGTTTTTCTCATCATCAATCTGGCTGACAACTATAGCCGTGATTTTTTTTTTTTTTAAAGATCTAGTAGAAGCAGCACCTTTAAGATTAACTTCAGGGTTTGGGATCATGAGAGTTTCCTGTTATTATACCTGCCATTGAAAATCCTTAAAAAATATGGGGGAGTAAATATATAAAAGACACTGGAAAGAAGTGCTAATAAAAGCAGAGAGGGCTAAAGAAGCTGGGCGGGTTTGGAAGCCCTTCACATATCCATAGCTTCTGCAGCTGATGAACTTACTGTAATTTGGAAGAGAAATCACTTGAGATATAGCAGAATTGGAACACACTAATTCTTCCCATTTTTTCTACTAGAAAGTCAGAACACTGCCTTCCTCACTACTCTTTGCTGTTCCTCTCAATAATATCTGCTTGCAAAGAAACAAGATTTAATTCGGGGTTAATTATTGTTTTATTTAATTTTTAATCCATGTCCAAGACAAAAACTTATCAACAAATTCACATTTGATGCAGTAACAAGGAATGTCAGCCTAAAGAAGTGGTTTGGTATGAGAATGTATACATGTCAGTTCACAATTTACAACATAGTTTTGTAGCACAATAATGTTCTGCCAGGAGAAAAACAAACAAATAGACAAACCTAAAACCTTAAATTTTAAGCAGCTTAAACAAGATATTTGCTAAAATGGGATAAGGGAATTTGCATGCTGAAGAGATTATTGAAATGTCATTTGCATATTTGTAGAATGAATGCTCTGTTAAATAGAAAAAGGGAATTCCTTCTATACCCTTCCTTTCCAAATACCGTACCACAGCTTACAATGATGAAACATAGAAGGAACAGTAACAGTTACTTTAGAGCCTCTTATGCTGATAGTTATCAGGGTCTACCTTATAGAATCACACACTAGTTTGGAAAGGACGTCTGGAGGTCATCTAGTCCAACTTCCTTCCGAGAGCAGGTTCAACTAGATCAGGTTGCTCAGGACCTTGTCCAGGTGAGTTTTTACTGGCTCCAAGAGATTCCAGAACCTCTCCTGGCACCAGTTCAGGTGCTTGGCCACCCTTATGGTGAAAAAAAATTCTCTTCTTATCTAATTACAATTTTCTCATGTCACAGCTTGTGTCCATTGTGTGGCATCCTATTGCCTATTCCCTTCTATGATAGAACTACTAGATCTGCAGACAAGGGGAGAGCAGTGAGTGTCATTCACGTTGATTTTAGCAAGGACTGTGACATTGTGTCCTGCTATATTCTTGGACCCAAGGTAAAGACATCATAGTCTGGACGAGTGGACAACTAGATTGCAATGAAACTAACAGGATGGTCAGGCTCAGAGAATCACAGTTAATGGGTTATACTCTGCCTGGAGGCCAGTACCAAGCGGAGCACTACAAGGGTCTATCCTGGGACATTTTTATATCAGAGAAGTGCAAAGTTCTGCAGCCGGGAAGGAAGAGTCCCTTGCGATGATATAGGCTGGGGACGGACTGGCCGGGGAGCAGCTCTGCTGGAACAGACCTGGGGGGCTGTGGCAGCCAGCAAGGCGAGCATAAGCCAGCAGCACGCTCTGGCAGTAAGGTGTGCCTCCTGGACTGCATTCGGGTGAGGGAAGTGACTATCCCCACATTTGATAGACCCCATCTAGAATACTGCATGCAGCTTTGGGCCCCTAGTAAAAGAAAGACATTGATAAGCTGGAGCAAGTTCAGTGAAGGGCTGTCAAGATGACTGGGGGCTGGATCACACGCTCTGTGAAAAGCTGAAGGAACTGGGCTCGTTCAGTCTGGACAAGAGAAGGCTTTGGTGGGACTTAATAGCAGCCTTCCATTTGTAGAATGGAAACCTCTGAGGAGGTTATCAAGAAGCAGCCAGGTTCTTACAGCAGTGCATGGTGTGAGGATGAGTCAAAGAGCACAAGTTGAAACAAGAGAGGTTCAGACTGAAAATAATGAAAAAAAAAAATTCACCATGAGGACAGCCAGCACTGGAACAGGTTGTGCAGAGAGGCTGTGCGTCTCCATCCTTGGAGGCTTTCAAGACCAGACTGGATAAGGCCCTGAGCAACCTGGTCTGATCTTCTAAATGACCCTGCTTTGAGCAGACAGTTGGATCAGAGAGCTCCTGAAGTCCCTTCCAACCTGAATTATCCTGTGATCCCATCCCCGTGCACCTCCAAGAAGTGTCTGGCTCCACCTTGTCTATACATTCTCATTTGATAGATTTAGACAGCAATTAGATCTCCCCTTAGACTTCTCTTAAAGCAAAATAAAACCATTTGTAGGACCTGGGGAATATACATATTCATCAGAAGAGGGAAAAAAACCCAAATACAGATATGGAGAGTAGAGGACAACCTAAACATAAGCACTGAGTATACAGTCCTGTAAAAGGCCTAAACAGAGAGAACAGTGAATTGGGGAAAGGAATTTGGGAGGAAGAACAAAGAAACCACTTCTATTATTCAAGATCCCTGTGTTCAGGGAAACTGGAGTTTGACTACTCTTTGTCAATAATTCAGCTACATCAAAGAAACAACTGAGTATCACCAATTTTTCCTGCTACCTGGAACAATAAGAATCTGAATTTTTGGCTAACTGACTGGGTCAAAAGAAGAGGCATACTGGAGTCTTTGACCCTATTAACAGAGATCTTTGACCCTCCAAAGTGTCCCCATGTATTCTCCTCACTTTAATATGCAATCGTCAAAAGCAAATGGTCACTCATCAGAAAAGCTGCCCAGAGGAAACCAGAAGGTCACAGGCACTATTCACAAAATTCAAAGTTTATATCATAAACCCTTCCTAAATGTTTTTTCTAGGAGACAGAATGTTTTAGCTAGTACTTTTCCAAATGAGTCACTAACACCCTTGTCTTAATTCTGCAGCTGCTGCTAATTTGAAGTGCCAGCCTTCTCCCCTCTTTCCCCAGAATGAAATAAAATATCAATGTTGCACTGTGCTGAAAATGGAAAGTTAGATGTAACACTATGCTATAAGGCCTCTGGAAGTCCCATTTACATTTGATTCTTTCTTTCCTCCCAGGCCTAAACCTAACTTAAGCCCTCTCAGCAACTTATTTCACACTTTCTTCCACACTCATTGGCTGTAAGAATGAAAGACAGACTCAAATGGTTTTTTTAACACTTTGTGCACCAACATCTAACACAATTTAAAAGAGTAAAAGAGAAAATAAAGTCACAGAAAAATGATGCTAGCAGTTACCTGCATATACATGTCATCTAGTAAACTAAGAGCTCTGTTGTGTCTTCCTTTGGCTTGGATCTTTTGCCCTTTTAGCCAAGGATGTGGAAAGCCTTTTATTTAGAAAAGCTATTTTGTTGTACAAAAGTGAGACTCAAGAGGGTGTACTTTTCTCGGAGACAACTTCACCCATAGCTATGCAAATCTCAGACTCCTTACGTATCTTATTAGTTGCTCCACTGTAAAAATGCATTACAGTTGGGGGTTTTGGGGTGAGTTTTCAGCCAGACTGGTTTCTTGATTCAGCTCACTCACTGATCATACGAATGCTAGTGCCAGCACAGGGGAAGGGACAGGAATGAGTTGCTGGGGGCAATGGGGAAAGACAAGACTGCCCTTTTTGGCTGCTGTGCATAGTTATGTAAAATTAAAGTGATTATGTAGCTATGGCCTGAGGGATAGAAGAGGTCACAGATACTACCACAGCCTATAAACTGCTATAGAAACTGTGTCAGTGTGTGTTGCCAAGAGACAAGCAAGGGAATTCAGTTCTTAACCTGTAGCAAAATCCACAAAGTGAAGCCTGTTCGCTCTACCTCTCTACAGAAGATCAATACTTTCCTCTCAATGCACAAGAGTCACACTGAACGTTTTGAGCCACATTTTGCATCACTAAGCTCTGTTCATCTACCTGGAATGATTCTGAAACACTTTTCACAGGCCTTATGTGTACACTGAGATTTCAGAAATTCAGCTTAAATATATTTTGAAATGTTTTCATCAAGTCAGAGCAATTGAGACTAAATGTATTCTCATGGTCTCAGACCATGAACGGAGCACAGTGGCTTCAAAAGCTACCATGAAACAAGTGAGCCACGGTACCTGATAATACCCGTGTCCAAGCTCTTTGTCTTCCTCAATTCTGAGATAATATAATTCAGCTTAGAACTTAATGAAATTACATTTAAATGCAGGTCTCAGTATTTTCAGCTGAGGAAGACTAAGAAAATGCATGAAGTCAGATAAAAATTATCACCTATTAGCCACAGTAAATATGACCTGAATCAGTTATGTGCCTGTGTTTTGACTGAAATGAATTAAACTCAGATAGAACAGATTTTTATCAGCATGTTTTCCCAACATTTTTCACTTCTTTAACAAAGCAGGTGATTTTCCAGTAGAAATAGTTGTGATCGCTACTTTGCACAGGCCATAGAAAGTCTATATAATACAACAAAAATAAATATATAATTTGTAGCATATTTTTGGCTAAATCTGAGCATGTATCTTCAGAGGACTATTTCTCAAACCAAAAGCATAATTTCATGAAAAACAATTTATTTTTTAAACCATTGTTATTTGCTCTTGATTATGACTACTTGGAAGACTGAAACTGAAATATGTAACGGTACCAAGCTATATTTTCCAGCTTATTACTACGCCTGTGTTCAAACTTCTTTACTGCTATCACAATCAAGTGTCCTTCATTAGGAGCACTGGATTAGTAGCATCAATTACCTTTCTGAGTAAGAGTGACGCATCTACTATCAACACTGACAGCTCAAACTGCTGCTTGGACTTTAAAGCAGCTTAAAAACTGTGCCTGAGGTGGTTTTTTGATGTATATCCTAAATAGGTACGTTTCTGAAAGGCATCGTTTTATAGAAAAATAGATTTAGAAAGCAATGCTTTACTACATTGTATTATTCTCCATTGGAAAATTTCAACAATTTTGTCTGTCTTTTCTTTGTTCCTTCAACACTAAGTGGAAGCTTAGAAATTTACTCTCAGGAAATTTCATCCTTGAGACTGAGACCTGAAGGTTTATACTCTAACGAGAAGCAAAGTATTTTGAAGTATAGGGTTCCCTTTACAAACAAAGTTAAGAATCTAAACAGCATGCTCAACTCTGGTTTAAAAGTAATGAGAGAAAACTACAGGCATTACCAAGAGTAACAGTTGAGTTGTGAAAGAAAACATACTTTAAAGAACTATTTTATTCAAAGAAAATTAACTTCTCGCCCCACAAACTTATTGCACACCTTTCATGACTGCCTTGGGATCCTGCATTGAAGGTAAAGCTAGAAAATACACTAGTACAAATCAGACGTATTGTGTAATTCTGGTCTCTTACAGCTGTTGCCTACCTACTGGCTATAAACTTCATAGACATGGCTTTGGAACATACCCGGTGCCGGGGGGGGCGGTTAACAATCAAACCCTAAAGGAAAACAGCACTGAATAAATTTTTCAAGTCATATATCAGTTTATCACTTTTCTGTAGAAGTCTGTCCCATAAGACTATCAGACTCAGGATCTGACTCATACGTCAGCAGTAAAGTTACTACTGAATCAAGAAGAGGGACCGAGATTTTGTTGACATTTGTTAAATGAGGCCAATCACGCAGTATCAAATTAAGCCCCAAGCACAGCGTACTCTAGGGATGAGTTTAGTCTCAAACTTCTAGAAATTACAAAACTAGTAAGAACCTGTCATTTCTACCATTAATGATATGGGGGAAATATTTTTTACTTTGTCATTTGCAAATTCAGTCTCTAGTCTATGTATTTTTATACCATTCCTCTCTCTAAGGAGGCTGTATTAAGGGAGGAAAGCTGTGGCTTGTTAAAAACTCTTTCTAAAAGATTCCCTAGAAAAACTACAAAATTGGCACATCTTACGGATGCCATTGCTACTTCTCCTTGATCCCAGCCCCCATCACACAATCTATATGTTGCACTGCCTAACTTTTGCTCTTTGAAAGTGAAGATTATGAATATCATGTTATTGCAAATCACCCCCAAATTAAGCATGGTCAGCATAACTCAAGCATGAATCGAGTTTCTAGTAAATAAAATGTTGCTCATCTGAAATCAAAGGAAAAACTCATGTTGACTTCAATGAAGGCAGTCTTCAAGATGACGATGTTGTGAAGTGTTTCTACGTTACATGTACCTTTATCAGAGTTATTTAGATAGTTACAATGATGTACATTAACATACATGACACATTAACCTAACGTCCTTGACTCCACCGAACACTGCAGTGCTCCCAGCGTGGAATATCTAGGTTTAAACCTTTCTGAAGTCACTCCTATTAACAAGGTATCTGGTTACATCCTGCTTCTAATGGATATTTGCCCATGGGGCTAATCTGACGTTACTTCTCAAGAGAGGCCCTGACACAGAATAATTCAAAACTCGAGTAATTCAAGGCAAGGAGGATGAACATTTGCAGAGCTTTGTATGAACTTCGCTCGATCCATTTCTAGAAAGGCTTCAACTTTTGCATATACAAGAATTATTCTAGCAACAGTTTCTAGAAATACTTTCTGAAGGACATATTTCTAGTTCATAGCAAGCCACCTGAACTAAACTTCAAAAGTTAAAAGGAGCTATAACTGGGACAAGGATAGAGATGCCCCACAAAATAAGCTAGCTGGAACAATTACATAAACCAATCATTATGACCAGTGACAAAAAGTCACTGGCCTGTCTGATGAATGGGTGCAAACAAGCACTCCCAGTTTTGGACTGGGATGTTTGGAAGAAAAGAAAATGGTCTTTCTAGAGAACAGTCTTCATCATTTCTCCATATTTTATATCCCCTGAGACTATTTTATAGAGCCAGAGGGATCACCTCACCACCAGCAGTCTCGAGTTTTTCTTAAGATTGGTAAATTTTACACTTCTTTCCCTTCCACAATGTGGTACACTTTTTGAAGGAATTCTTTGGATAGTTGCACAATGAAACCCCAGCCTGGCCGGAATGGGAGAGACCACATTCAAGAGGCTGAGGAGGCTAAGAGGATCAGGTAACTGCGCAGAGACAAAAAGTTTGCCTGCAGCTAACCTGTGCTGCCTTTTTTTTTTTTAATGGATTTCTAAGCCCAATCAAGAACCAGAGAGATCACAATTATGGACAATTAATATAACGTCCCACAATATGAAGTTTGCAAATTATTGCTGTCCAACCTTATAAACATAAACAGGCATACTCTGTGTTACTGTAAACTTGTCTTTTACTATGTACAGATTTTGCAGTCATAGTGCATATGGAATAAATCTAACTAAACTGATGAGTATTAGTAATCATTTACGCTGATTAAAATCAGCTCATAAGCTAGTAAAACTTTTTAAAGGGTCATAGACCTGTGCTTGGCACAGAATGCGGTGAGCGAAGGTATTCATTAGCAGCAAACCATTAGAGGGTCCTACCATTTCTGCTTTAGAAGCATCTAAACCAGAAGGTTCTGCATCGGTCTATTAACTTCATACACTGACACTAAACTGTGGATAATCCAGTGTCTCCTAATAAAAAAGTTTCATATCTGCTTTCTTTAACATTACAGTAAGTTCCCTGCTAACTGATTTCCTACTTACCCTGCCATCAACAGGCTTGGATAAAAATTAAATGTTCCCATTTTAAAGTTTGCTGTCAACAGCCTGAAAATAAGGTTTTGACATGGCAGAATCTGCCTGCTCACTACAAGTTTACATCAATCTACAGCCCTGCCTACAAACCTACACAAACTTCTAGAAATATTAGTTCTTTTCATAGCTGCCAGGGCAGCTACCAAATTACACAGTTAGAAGCCGACTCTAAGGTAATTTAGCAAGATGCACGAGATTTCATTTCTTCTGGGTTGTTGTTACCCAATACCATACAAAAGAAACAGAATTCAAGTACCACATAAATATTATCGATGACTATTAAATGCTTGCGCTTTAAATAAACCATGCTATCTATAGGCAATGTTGTCGTTTTCTGCTAACTCTCTCTTACACAAAGAACTTTCCTTTATGATGCAGAAACCTATCAGTAAAATTAGTCATCTTGTCGCCTCATTGTCCAAGGAAAAACCGGTAATACAGCTAGTTATCACAATTTATTTGTAAATCATTGTGTGCATCGTGTCCCTGAATTCCACTTGATACTTAGGTAAAGGAAAACAAAACATAAATTCACTTTTATTTCATACTTGACCAAAGCAAACAGATTGCGGCCTAGAGATGTATATATACATTTATATTTGTTTATGTGTACTCTGTCTTGTAAAATGTTACAATACTTTGCCTAGTACAGTCAGATTTTACTCCTGGTCAGGGAGGCCTTTAAGCATTAGTAAAACACATACAATCTTAATTAACACCATTTTCTAAAATGCTGAAATACAGAATCTCTTCATTACAAACAAAATATTAAGTAAGGAAATGAAATACAACTGAGTTGAAATTTGAAAAGCACTGTTACAGAAATATTGTTAAAGAAAGTATCTAAACCTTTAGAAGCATCCATTGAACTTGGAAAATATTTTCGATGCTCTCTGACACACCATCCATGCTGCAATATAGGAACTGTCCTAAAACACACATTCTTTAAAAGACGCAAAAATTCAACAGATATGTCAAACATATCATTTGCCAGAGTAAAAACTCTGGCGGTCCCAAAAATGCAGGTGATTTTACAAGCTTCAACTTGAAACCATTTCAAACTATTTTCATTGCCATCATGATTTTTCATATTAAAAGCCGTACACCTTCTTCCAATGTTTGTTTTGTTCATTTCACGTAAGTCCATGGTTTCACTAATCTCTTTTGATGCTGAACTCCCTAAGATTAGGGGGAGGGAGGTGCTGAATCACAGCAAATGTTTGTATTTCTTCCCAGAGTATATGACTGAACCAGCTTGAATACTTCATGAATAAGATTGTGAAGATCATAACAGACAAATACAAAATCTGTTTTTAAAATCTATAACATATTTTGTAGCAATTAAAATAGTTGACCACATCAACATTTTAACCTAAAGAGCCATTAGGAATGCATGCAATTTCTTATAAGTATTTTTAAGCTCTCTACAGAAAAATCCATCTTCAAGCAATTCCTGTCATCCCCTAATTATCGATTTGCAGTTTGTTAGTCAGCAGATTTTCCCTCATTGGTTAAATAAGGATAAGATGGGAAGCAAAACTTGTAGTTTCAAAATCTCTTACCTCCCCTAGTGTAATCATGTACCATTGCCATCATATATTCAGCAAAGGCTATTCAATTCTATTAGAATTTGTCTTTAATAAAAACCAAAGATTTCTCCAGAATTACTGAAATAGTTCATGTACTGGACAACAGGTCGGTTTAGGGCACGAAGAATAGAACAGCTGAAAGCTATGACTTTAATTAATTTTTCTACATGTTTAGAGAGGATCCATAGTGAGAAGATTGCTTATATGACTGAATTCTGCATACCTGAATATCGAAGCTTACAGTTACTGGTCCTTTTATGTACACTAAGGAGCCACCTTTTGTCTTTTATTTCTTTTATAAAATCAAGATCTCTGAAAACAGGAAACTTTCACTGGATCACAGATATTTGGTTTCATGTGTCTAGGTCAAATGGCTGTGTGTTCTCTCTGCTGAAACACAGTAATGTAATTTCAGGCTGTATAATTTTATAGCAAAGACTGCAAGATGTTTTGAAGATGTCATTGACTGTAGTACAAATCAATATTAAATTATCTGTACAGGAAACATTTTCAAAAGATGGTCCATCAAGCTTTCTCATAGGATCATGGATTTCTAGGATCATACTCTAATAACTACAGTAAGCTATTACAGTTTATCTCCCTCTTCAATTATTTACAGGTCAAAAAAGCCAAGTGACATTGCTTTGTACATATTCAATGTTACATACTTGGTTCGTAACTTACTAATGCCGCACAAAATCATGAAGGTAAAAGTTTCTGAACAAAGACATTTTTTCATTTGAGAATATTTACATAGTCATACAGCTAAGTGATGCAAAAGGCTGTCCTTTCGGCACTCTACCTTTCTTAAAAATAATGCATTAAAATATATATATCTAAACAGTAGTGAAGTGATTACTCTGCAGCATAGTCTTTAAATGGCTACAGGCTGTACTATTTAGCCTGATGTCGATTACACATTTAAGAGATTAGTCATTTCGAATCACCTAAAGACCTTCATCATATTTCTATCCATTTCTGTATATATGAAAGCACATTTCAAAGCCTCCTCATTGCT
Source organism: Platalea leucorodia (assembly GCF_965183815.1). Taxonomy (NCBI): domain Eukaryota; kingdom Metazoa; phylum Chordata; class Aves; order Pelecaniformes; family Threskiornithidae; genus Platalea; species Platalea leucorodia. The sequence continues at coordinate 83,612,106 of NC_138827.1, read as the reverse complement.
GACTTGTAAAACGTCTCATGACTGTCAAACTGAATTTATTTTTCAGCCAAGCAGTATAAATTACATTTCACAATATAGTAACACAGAACACAATAAAAAGAAGAGCCTATCAAGTGTGCAGATAAAGAGAAGGGAATTCTTGTCCTGTCATTGCCACACAGGCAGGACACTTCCACAGCAAAAAAAACCCCAAAAAACCAAAAAACCACAAACCACCAAAAAAAACCCCACACCACGGTTATAACCTCTAAAAAAAGTTCACACATTGAAGCCTCATATGGGTCTGTTTTGATTTGTGAGGAGTGACACTGGTGGTTGGAGAGGCTTATGCTAAATGTTCCAGACAGCTGATGCAACCACCTCTGCATCTGCCAGTTTGCAGCATGATGCTTCTAGAGCAGTGGGGCTGGCTGCCCTTACAGACTCGAAGGAGAAAGGAAAAAAAAAAAAAAAGGTGGAGATCCACCACCACAAGAACTACTAACATCAGTTTCCCTGCAAACAACAGCTACCCGTGTACGACATTGACCATCAGGAGCTGGACCCTTAATGCGTTTTTAATCCAGTTTGTAAACTGCGAGGTGGCAGCTCACAAAGGTCCAACTCCACAGACAATGAGTATCCATCCGAGTCCAGCAGCCTCCTCGGTGTCCGTATTTGAGCGGAATTAGGGCCATCCCCACCACCGCAATACGCGCGCCCTGCCGCCCCCAGGATGCCGGGGCACCCCCGCCCCAGCTGCAAGCGCGGCCGCGGGCAGCCCCAGCCCGGGGCCTGCCGCTGAACTTTGGGTCGTTCCCCTGCGTTCAAGGAGGCTGCGCCAGGCGAAGGCGCAGGAGCGGGGCCCCGCGGGCTCCGCAGAGCTCCGCTTTGCAGCGGGGTGGCCGAGGACGTGGTTGGGAAGGAGGAGACACGCCGAGAGCCCTGGGGAAGAGGAGGGACCGCCGGCGGGAGGGGGAAGGCGAGAGGGAAGGAGACAGGTCGGAGACGGCACAGTCGGGAGCGAAGGGAAGGGGTGGGAGCCCGGCGGGGAGCAGGGCGGCCCGGGGGCTCCCGGCGGCGCTCCCGGGCGGCGGCGGGCGGCAGGAAGGGGCTGCCGGCTCTTTCCTGTCTCCGTCCCCCGGCGCAACCTGACCGCCTCCCCCGGCCGTGCCCCGCGGCGCGGAGCCCCCGTCCGGGCTCGGCCCTGGCCAGCCGCCCGGGAGCGGGGCCAGCCGCAGACCCGCCGCGCCGCGCCGCCCGGCGAGCCGTACCCTACCTTCGCCTGCAGATACTGGGGGTAGTAGTAGGTGGTGTACTGGGGGTACATCTGCTGTTTCCACACTTTGCCCATGAAGCTGGAAATGTAGCCTGCAGTGCAGGGATGGGGGGGCACTTTGGGGGGCTCCAGCCGCCTCTCTCCGTCTCTCTCTCCCTCCTGCCTCTTCCTCTCCGGCGGCGGCTGCTGCTCCTCGGCCGAGCCCAGACCTCCCTCCTCCTCCACCCAAAAGCCACAGCGGAGCGGCGGCAGCGGGGGCAGGCACTCTCGCTCTCTCCCCGGGAGTTCCTGCCAAGTCCCCGCCCGGCCGGGGCCGAGCAGCGGCGGCGGGCCGGCTGGCGGAGCGGCGGCGCGGGGAGCGCTCGGGGCGGGCGCGGCGGCGGCGGTGCCAGGCGGCGGGGCAGGGCTGGCGGAGGGAAGCGGGGAGGGAGGAGGGAGAGAGGGGGCGAGGGGCGGCGCTTAGCCCCGCTCGGCGCCCGCGGTGCGAGCCCCGGGCCCGGCCCGGCCCCGGCCCCGGCCCGGCGGCGGGGCAGCCCCCCGGCGCAGGGGGAGCTTCTCCGCGGCGGGCAGCGAGCGGCGCCGCTCGGCCGCAGGGCCGCTTCAGCGCCGGGAGAAGCTGCGGTGCCCGGCGGGGAGCGGAGCGGGGGCTTTCCACGTTGCGGAGGAGGAGGAGGGCTGCAGTGGTCGCATCCGCGCACGGCTCGGCTCTGACCTAATTAGCCGGGTTGTGCTTTGTTACCGCCTTTGCTCTTTGTGCATCTCGTTGCCGAGCAGTGGTGCAGGGCGCAGGCTTTAGGGGAGAACTGGATACAATTTTGGAAAACTACATTTGGCTTCGGTTTCTGCCTGGCGGCAGAGGGTCCATTTATCTGCTAGGAGCAGAAGGGACTGCAGTGCTAAAATCAGTTTACAGAACACCAGCCACAAAACCAGACCAAATTCTCCGTCTGGCCCATCGCACATCCTTAAATTCGTACTTTCGCCAGCGGTGCCGAGTACACTTCATTCTCCAACAGGAAACATTCCTGTTCGAGTCGATAGTAGTTATTTTTTTCACTTGAATATTTTCTCTCTGAAAGATAATTTCCCAAACATTAGAAGTAGGGACCAGCAGCACACTATAATCCACTGTTATTTGTAAAAAACCCACTTAGCCCGGTGGGTTTACTTCTGACAAATGTCTCTCTTTTCTACCCAAAGATAAACCAATCCTCAGAGTGTTAAGCAGATGCTGTTTCTTTGTCACACTGATCACAATAATTTTTGTCTCACAGCCCTGTTCTATTAATAAAACATATATGTGAGGTCCACCAAAACTCCTGAGTGTATTAGCATCAGCCAAACTAAATGTGATAATAGTGGAAAGAAAGATTAAAAAACTTAAGGATTTGCAAGCATCCCAGTGCGAAAGCAAAGGCAGCCTTTGTGCAGCCATGAATCCCTGGTGCAGGCGGAGCAATGAGAGGTAACTGCAGATCTTCTTCCAAATTCCAGCTGAGCGGAGGACAATTACGCAAATGACATTGCAGCTCTCCTGGCTAGCCGTTAACATCGCTTTACAAGCTTTTTCCAGGGAATAAATTTGTGTAGGCTTTATGGTCCATACAGATTAAGAGACTAGTTGCATCTTTAAGAGACAGCTTTTTTTCCAGGAAAGAGGCATGGGAGCTTTTGAGTTTTGGTTAGGTTTGGGGTTTTTTCTTTGGATTGGTTTGGGGTATTTTTTTTTGGTTAACACATGGCTAAAATGACTATGAAAAGAAGGATGAACACAGAAAGCATATGAGTTGGTAATATTTTTGTGTCCACGATGGTAACTTTCTGTGGGAGGGACAAAGATTAAAGTTAGAGAAAAGTTGAGCAGAACAGAAATATCAGGTATTTGAGGGGGTTAAGAATGTGCATCTGGAAAAGCTGAAATGGCCATGGCCAAAATCAGCTGCGTTCTGTTGACTGTACTGGCGTTTACGCAGTGGAAAAAGCATACAGGCTGCAATTATATCTGAAGAATGCAAGGTAATATGGCTCCAGGGTAGTGCACGGTCAGAGGACAGTGGAAATGAAGTTTCAGAGCTTCATGGGGAAATGGGTTGCTACAGCCCAGATACGTGATGATACTGTTATAGATTGCTCTGAGAACTGCCAAATTGTGGTCTGAAGTTCTTGGTTGAACTACAAAGAATGTGGAGCTGGCCTCTCTTAAGCCGACAGGTTACGGGTGCTAGTACACTTAGTTTCCTTCTGAGAAAAACAGAACAAGCAAGAAGAAGAAATAAAGACTGGTAGCTGATGGATGGATTTTGTGGGGATTTTCCTCAGGAGAAGCAAAGAATGAGATCTGAAAGAAAACAAATATTGTACTGAAGACAGCTAGAAATAGAAGAGTGTTTCCTAGAATCCATCTTCATGTAAACAGCTACTGTGGTTGTCACAAGTATGTTGTGCAATCATGAATGGGGAGAGAAGCATCCAGAAGAAAAAAATCTCTAGGAAATGAGGATAGGGGAAACACAGCCTATATCATTCCAGCGTTTACAACTGCAGCAGTCTCCAGCTTAGTTGTGTCAGGTTACTGAGAACGGCTGATGGCTGCCAGCGAGAGGAGCAGCAATGCACTCTGCCACAACGGCTCCTGAAAGTGATGAAAGAAGAAATCTGGCTAAGAGAGTATTTGATTACAACTGTAACAGCTAAAGCCGATCTCCAAGTTCCTTCCCAGTCTCTCTTTGCAGAGACTTACAACTTTCCCAAACAAGGTCTTTTTGCTCTGAAGCTTAATCTCATCCCCAAACGTGTCACTCTTAATGTAAGGTTGTAGCCAATTTGGTTCCATTTTCAACCAGAATATTTTCTAATTAAAGATCTACTCCCATTGGAATATCAGCTCTAATTTATTTAGCAAAGCTGACATTGCAGAAGTTCAAAATTGATAGAGTTTAATATATATCATTGAATTTAAAAAAAAAGCCTGCAACTTAATACTACAAACTTTTACAGCGCAGTGATCCCACTGACAATGAGAATTTGCAAATGATGCTCAGTTTTTATTAAAATTAGGTTAGAAAATATAATTCTTTTATTGGAATCATTTACATGAGCCTCAGCTACAGTAATTTTTTTCATTTTTCAAAATGGTATTGAAGGTGTTTAGTGTATTAAGAATGGATTAATGAAGAATTCTTAAGCAAAAAAAATCTTAATTTAGCATCATTCAGGGCAGTCTCTGCTTGTATCTGTTTAATATGTTGATTATTCAGCCAACTTAGTAATCTGAATGCAAGTTGTGCAATACAGACAGGATGGCATTGCAGAAGAAACTTTAAACCCAATGACTAATTTCTTAACTTTTCATACTGGTGGAAATGTTTATTTTTAATTGCTTATTCTATGTTCATAGCAAGGGCAAACAAACACTTTTAAATTGAAACTGCTTATGCTGTCTGGCAGTACTAACTCCTGCCATCATAACTAAATATTCATAAGGTTAAAAATGGCTCCCTCATTTACGCACTACACAAAATATAGGATTAAGAAGGAAGGTAAACACTGAATTGTGTTCTGAAGGCTAGTCGATACCTAACAGAGTAACAAAAAGATTTTTCTTCTTCTTTAAAAGCTGACTTCCTACACACTGTGAATGTTAGAGAAAACAGTACTCCATAATTTTGTCCATGGCCAGATTTCACTCACTACTGATGGAACAATATTAAATTCTACCTCTTTTTTTTTTTTTTTTTTTTACATTATTTCCTTATCATAGTTATAGTCTAACTGGTCTGGACTGATTAAAAGATGATGAAAACACAGCTGGGCTGTTGCTGCAAAAGCCTGAGAAGCACTGTATGTGCTGCCATGTCAGAGGAGTTTTAGGGCAACTCGGTTAAACCCAATCAGTGGTTATCCACTGACTCTAAGAGTGTTGGAAGAGAAATCCCACTTAAGCTTTACAGATTAATTTAGACATTAGGAGTTCTACCCTAAGGCAGAAAAAGTCAAATGTAATGCAGAATAGGAGGGAAATATATTTAATCCACCTCTCTCCAGGAACCAAGCAGACTGCTGTACTCGGCACCACTTGGGGTCTCTGCACTGGTTTAAGCTGAAAGAAACAGACATGTTTATGCTGAAATCGTTATTACTTTGACACAGTCAGGAATATTTCATATTGTTATAACAATATTTCAAATTGTTCATATTTGAAGAAGGATTTTTTTTTCTGGTTAAGATACTAGCTAGAGTCTTGGGAGATCTTTGTCCAATACCAGATCTACCACAGAATGTGGGCGAGAGGGTGAGCAAGTCACTGAATTACCCTGTGCCTTACTTCCCCAATTTGCAAACTGTGTCAAACATTCACCCTCTTCTGTTCTTTGTCTGCCTTGTGTGGTCAGTCTGTAGGCAACGCAAGGGACCACAATCATTTGCTAGGAATCTGCCTAGTGTGATCCACATAAAAGGACTAAAATAAATAGAAGCAGTGGCGGTGCATCACTTGTGGATGCAGAGGAGCCAGGTACTGCATCCTAATTCACATACAAATGTTAACAAACCAAAGATCTGGTTTATACCCCCAAAGGGTGTGTTAGGGCCACAGAAACGCAACGAGGTTTAAGCTTTCAACCAGTAACTTCTTTGCTCTTCCCCTCACCCCCAACACACACTGTTCCAATTACTTGCAAAACCTCCTTGTTGTAATGCCACCCTTAGCCCCATCATATGGCCTTGACTGCTTTGCAACACAAATGAAAGACTCTTCAATTCAGGTCGCAGTAGGCCACACTCTTAAGCACAAAGGCTAAATAAACGGCCATTGTTAATGGGCCACCAAGATGAAAAGCACTTGATTGTTTTCATCAATTAAATCAACTCTCTAGATTTAGTGGCTATTAACCCTTTCAGCAAATTGTTAAATATTTATTTCAACGGAGTGACTACAATTCTGTATTTTTACAGTAGCTCTCCTGGTGTAACAACGCTTCACTGAAACATTGCTGAATGTGGCGTGCCCTTGTTTATCCTTACAGCTGAGCCACATACTGCACTGGCTCAGCTGCTCCTGACAGCTGCAGTCAGTGTAATTCACTTTTGTAAAATCTACAGGGCCATACACTAGTCTAGGATTGTCCAACTGAAGTGTTTAACTGGCCCTAACATACAGGAATTTAATATACTTCTGCATTTGGGCTTCCCCTCTCATGAAGTTTCACGTGCACCAGGCAATGCTCCCACTATTGGCAATGGACATCGACAAAAGATGCAGCCGGACTGCTCCTGAAAACGGTTTCTGTGTTTGCAGCCACACATATCACCAGGAATTTGGGTACACTGATTGCCAGCTGCAGCCTTTTCTTTGTGTTTAGATAGGTCTGAGGGAATCCTTTCCCACATAAACACCACATTTTGCGAGTTTTCTGTATTCTGGTTTACTTTACCCTAAGATGCCCAGCTAATAAAGATGATTGCATACTAACAGGAACTGAGGGTTTTTTTCAGCATTCTTCATAAAACCCGTGAGGCACCCCTTGTTGGTCCAGCTCTATAGGTCTATTTAATACATGTACATTTTATTTAAATCGTCTTCTCACTGACAGCAAAAATTAGCTGTATTATAGGAGTATGTTCATCCTAGGGTGGAGGTAGTTAAGAATCCAACTTCGATTCATACATTATTTATCAGAAATTTCCATCCCATGCAGTTCCTAACTGCCCTGGAGTTTCTCTAGCAATAGATTCTTCACTGTGCAAGCAGATGAACAAGGAAGAGAATAATTATACCTCTATAAAATATTGACCAGCTGCAATTGTTTCATTAGGACATTCCCTTTCAATTTTCTCCTCTCCGTTTCAGGGCAGTATTTGCCATTCCTTCCTGTTCTCCACAAACAGACGAGGAAAACACCAAGCCCAGCCCGCTTTGGCTGCAGCGTAATAAGAATTCTTGTGGGTGTCTTTTTACCAGCTTGACCAACCAGCTGTCGTTGGTCCTGATTGAATTCAAACCATTGATTTTAAGTATTTGTGGATAATTCAGAACAAACATTTTTTTTCCTGCCATGCAAACAAAAATTAAAAGTTTAATTAACATAGACAACAGACATCTTATTTCTACAGACTTTAGGGACACATTGCACTGTCTTTAGGCATATCTTAAGCAAGTTCAGAATAAAAGGTGAAGGATACATCCTTCAGGCTTCTATTCTAAAATGCCCCTAAATTTTCCTATTTTTGGAATAACGCTCTTCCCAACTATGAAATGTCAACCTTCCAATCCAAACACAGATGTATTTTAGACAAGTTCTGCAGCTTATGAAATATCTAACAAGTCTTTCCAATGTCTCAAACTCCTCCTACTCCTTCCATCACCCACAGCAATACCTTCGGCTGCCCCACACCCTCTGTGCGGCTGTACGTATGGGTTAGCTGATTGAATTCAAGTGCTGACTGGCCAGCGGGCTGCTGTCTGGCCAAATGGCCCAGGCTGAACCCCACCTGCTGGGCTCTCAAGCAGAACACCAGCTTTCTCACCTACTGATTTTCATGCAACTTTTAGGGCCATTCTATCTGTGACACCTCTGCTCCACCATCACCTTTGACTGAAATTGCCCAAAGGCTTCAAAAGTTATAATGGCGTAAGGGATGACGAAGGAGAAGGTGAGTAGGCAAAACAATTGCATGAGCCTTATTTCCTTAAGAAAGCACATGAACAAGGCAAAGAGCATAGGCTCTTTTACCTGTTATCAAGTATACAATATTAAGTTCTACATTTTTGATGTCTTAAATTTGTAGTTTAATGGAACGAGAGAATAAGGCATTTTAATAAATTTTTAAAAATCCTTTGCCATGCAAACCAAACCCTTAAACTATATATCTCAACAGACACCTATAGACACCTATCAGTGCTACTTTTATTTGATTTTCTTTACAGAGAGAAAACATCTTTCTCCCAAAAGGACCACAACACACTGTCATTTTGAATTAGTTCGTGTGTTTGAGCTTCAGTCACAATTTATCATGTTTAGCTTTATCACAAACTATTTCTAGATGCTGGACACTCAGACCCATGTACATGCAAATTAGCAACTACAGTGCAATACATCATCAGAGCTAATAGGTGTTGTGTCTCTACTGCATAATTCAAAAAACCATTAAAGTGTCATCACCCTTGATCTGCTGTAAAAATGGAAGCTTCCTCCTTGGCTTTGAATCCATTTCTGTCTTCTGGATGAAATGCCAGATCCTCAGTCGAGCTGGGGTGATTCATTCTAGCTGATGACCTTGCTGTGGAAGCCCCAGCATTCCCCGCTAAAATACTTCTCAAGTCATGCAACACTGACAAAGCAGAGTTGAGCAACTCCATTTATTTTTCTCTGTTCGGCACAGGCAGTAATTAATGCTAATGCTGATGTGAATTTGTGGAACGAAGAGCAAGGCCCAGCTAGATGTCCCTGTCATGGTGTATTTCTTAGGGGATTAAAAAGTTTTTTCTTATTTCTGAAAACTGATAGTGGAAAAGTGTCAATCTGATAAACTGAGATTCTTCTGGGTCCATTTTGTGCTGTTTCAAGACATGCCAAGTTACATGCTAGTGGGACTAAGAAGACAAGCCCTTTTTTTATTTAATTAGAAATGTTTAGGATGTTTATATCCTGTCCTTTTACTGTACTGTGATAATGTCACAGTACAATAATATTTTTTTGATTCATCTTCACAACACTTCTCTGAACCCTTTTTTTGAGCCCCTTCATAGACATGCAACGGAGATGTGGAGGGACTATGTGACTTTTACAAGATTATATTGGACATAAATTTTGTTGCCAAGAACATAAATAAAATATAAAGATAAAAAATAAAAAAAAAACATAAATATTTTTGGATTTTCTGATTCCAAGGCTAGCTCTCCAGTTTTGGACCAGCTTAATGTTTTTTGTTGTTCCTAACATAAATGAGAGAATACACCAATAAAAGCTTTGAATTCTCACACGAATATTTAACCATTTCTTATCTTTCTTGTTTCCAAAACTATTCAACTCTCATTTTACTATAGTTCTTCCCTCCCGTAGGATTTCATGCGTATCAGAAACATTGTGAGATCAAAAAAGTGTTTCAGATATACCCCAAAACGTTCTTAGCATTTAAAATTCTTTCCACATCTTGTGTTTCACAACAACTCTTTATAAACCAATGTGTATTTATTTTGCTGGAAAGTTACCCAAATAAAAACATTGCATTTCCAATTCTGGTCTCTGGGGCTTTAATCCACTGAGAAACTTAAGAAAGCACTCACTGATCGTGGGATAATATTTCTATCAGATGCCAGCAGTATTTATTGCATCATTTTATGAATTTTGATTCATTTTTGTATAATTTGATGTTTATAAAGCACTTTTGCTTCCATTTTCACTAGGGGAGGCACAAAGACATCAAACCTCCAAACATACGTTCCTAGGGGACCCAAAAAACTGTAAATAAACAAGCCAAAGCCTGAGCTGTAATCAACACATCTCTAGCAATGAAGAATGTTAATCATTTTTTCTCAGAGGACTTAGAGACTAGCAAGTGTTTTCTAGACCTTGCAATCATCTTCAGGATTTATAGTTTTGGATTTTCATATTTTTATACTGGCTGAGTAAATATGCTAGGAATTCACAAAGTTTTTAAAGTTTTAGTTTGTTATAATTTCTAGTTTATTGACAAGCTTAGACTCCCTACATAACTTAAAGAATGTGAACCTGTGTGACAACGACTGTAATACAGGATTTTTGAAAGATCAGCGTACAATTCTGCCTATGGGCCAGTTTTGCCAGGCAGACATAGCAGTGCCTGGAACAAAGCCGCATGCAGACCAGCTCTTGTTTTCAGGAACCTCAGGCAAGTACGGGTTCCCGATTCCTCAAGAAAAGGCTCCCTCAGGAATTGCCTCTGGCCAGGTACGACAGCGGGGACTGACTGCTGCAGCTGTGCGGCCAGCTCCATACCTTCTGTGCAGAAAAACTACCTTGGATTCGCAGTGCCACGGGCATTCCCAGCTCTCAGTATTTGCTGATCCGTTTGGAGCAAGAATTCAGCAAGGCTAAAGACATGTCATCATAGGTGCAGCTGGGAGCACCCCCCTTCCTTCGCCGCAGGCCGAGGCGAGCAGGCAAACGCGGCGCGGGGCAGAGCGGCAGCCACGTCCCCGCGGCGCTGCCGGGGCGGGCGGGCGGCCCCGCCGCGGCGCGGTGGGTAACAGCGCCACCTGCTGGCCCCCGCCGCCGGGCCCGGCGGGCGGCCCCCGGCGGCACGCCCGTCCGCGGGCGGGGGTCGCCCCGCGACAGCTGCCCCTGTCAAAAGGTGCCTCGTTTGGATCTGAGAAATGCAGGAAACGCTGTTAACGGCAAAAGCCCTCTCCCAAGTGGTGCCATCGTCGCCGTACCCAGAGGAACACCATTTCAACAATCCTGAGTCCAGTTTCGACGCCGAAACGTTGGGTGCTGCGAAGCGCTGCGCGCTCCTGGTTCCCCGTGGGCTCCCAGCGAGGGAGCGAGCTCGTCCCCCGCTGGAGGGACGTGGCACCTTGCCGGAGGGCTCACGGTGCTGCACACTGCCCGTCCCATTATCAACTCCATTTCTTAAGGATTTCTGTAAGTCCTTCCAGATTTTGGCCTTTCCACATGCCACCACGGTGATGGTTATATTAATAATGTTAAAGCTTATTACAACATCATCTCTGCATGTTACAAAAAATAAAATTTGTTCCTTTTTTTCCTGTCTGTATTTGCAAAGACAGCATACCATGTTGAAAAGTAATTGACATATTTGCTTCCTCTTCAGCCCTTCTACCTTTTCATATTTTCCTTTCCTATTATTTGTTTTAATCACTGTTATTGAATATCAGACGTTTTATAAGTTTCTTTCACTGTTGATTGTGTATTTTCTGACAAGCTCTGAACATCGTCCCCATCTCAGAATGCAAGTTGGTGTTCGGAACACCCACAAAGGAAGTAACATTAATCTGAGAGAACTGAAAAAGTGAATAATTAAAATAACTGAAATTAATCATTGTTATTAACACATTTACATGAGGATTTAACAGGACTAATGCAAATTCATTATATATCTTATAATATATTTATACAAGCTTTTAAACAGGGACATAAGTTTTTAGTACGATGCACAGATTCTTGTTACCAGTCAAAGCTTCTGCCAAAAAATGAAAAAATCAGGAAAAAAAATCTCTTTTTAAAATATAGATTCTAAAATCAGTGGATAGGCTGCTTTATTCTTTCAATTTCTTCTTTTTTGATTTCTAAATACCATTTTTTCTTGCTTTCCAATTACAGTACATTCTTAGCAGGATAAAGTAAGATAGAGATTTAAACTAATTTCTCAATAGGATACTAGAGGTGAAGATACTGCTAAAAGAGTACATGCTCAATATGGAGTCCTTTTGCAAAATGTATGTATGCACCGATTCAGCTGGGAGCATGTGAGCACATTTGTGTGTGTGTATGGGTATTCTTGCAGGGATAAATAGACATGGACATCCTCAACTCAGATAAGGGGGTCTGGTTTAAGACCATGGATTTTAAAGGCCTCCAAATAGGGAGGAGCCTTTTTTCAAAACAGAGTAGAGTTAAAATTACAAGGGATTACATGTTTACATGAAGAATGCTGTTATTTGGCTTCATGTTGGAGCTCAGCCTCTTCAGTTTATAAAAGGAAAAGATAAGACGTGGCTTCAGTCACAGTTGCTCACATAACTGTTCACAGACAAGACCTTGATAATGACCTTTCTTCAGTCTACCATTTGATGGTGCCATGATTCAAATCCAGAAGTCCATTTTTATGTCTCAATTTTTCCTTCACTTTGTACATTCAGGAAGCTGAGAACATTGCCTAGGGAGGATCGTATCTTCTCATGAGGAACATTTATTTTATTGCTAAAAAGTAAGCATTACACATCTTTTGACAGTGGTAGGTCGTTTGGCCTTGGCTTGTGTCTGGTGATCCAATTCTTATGAATAGTCCTTTTCATGGGTGTGATAGTCACCCGGTTATTTTTACTTCCACAACTGTTTATATGCTGCTATCCCTGCCCCTGTTTGTCTCCCCATCTCTGATCCTTTCACTCAACTCCATTCCTGTTAGGATAGTTTAAATGACTGAGGGATCAGAGATATGGGGTCACCTATGCTAAGGTTCTTTAGGTCTTCAGAATACAGATGCTTGCAATTTATGAAAAAAAAAAAAGTGAATAAGGTACTGCTTTCTTATAGAAAAAATCCCTAAGCAGACAACTTGTAAAGAGTTTACTCATAAAGAGGAAGCTGATGTAATAGGCTTGGGACTCCGTCCCTCTGGGAATTGACTGCCATGAAGAAAGAGCACAGGATCCCAGCAAGCTGCAGGCTTCTAATTTATGCACCTAGCCCACACAGGATGGAAAAAGTTATTTTCTTTCCCCTGTGTCACTTTGCTATTGTATTCTCCTGCGTTGCTGTAATGACTCCCTCCTCCAGGAAGAATACCGTCGGGCTCTTTTGCTCTCGGTTCTGGCTTGGCTTCTGATAGTTACAGATGAAAAGGTGGGGATGGGGGCAGAGGCTTATTGAGAAAGAACTGTTTTCCCTTGCAGGTTTGTCACCTATGAATCCTTTCTTTCCCTTTTCACTTAAACATGCTCACAAACACACAAACACCTAAATTGGACCTGACTCTCTCTCAGGCGGAGAGATGAAACACTAATTTATCAGGTTATAAAAAGAAGTTGCAATACGTGCTCTCAGATAGGTTATGTAATGATCTCCCTATCAAGTCTTGTCTTACATGCAAAGGTAAAAAACATTGCTCTAAAATACTGGATGGTCCTGCATTTTGCATATCATATAACTCCATCAGACCTCTGTCAGAATAAGAGTCTTGTGAGTCTTATTGATAAATGCTGATACTCAGCACTAGTGTTCACAGTCATAATTTGCCATGGACTTCCAAATTCTCCCAATCCATTTCTTCCTTAAAAAAGGTTACTTGGGTTGTCTGTCCCTTTCTCAGTAGCTATACAGTCACAGCAACTGAAGATACTTTGTTGTACATTATTTGTACAAAGTAGGGAAAAAAGAGAAGCACAGAGGTATTTTTCTTTCCAAACCATCGTGCTAGACAGTTCTCTTTTACACTTGTGGAAGATTCTCAACAGTGCCTCATCCTAACTGGCTTGCCATCAGTCACACCATAAAGAATTAACAAGCTCAGCCCCAACTAAGTGTGACTTCCTGAGATGGTTATTCCACAAAATGAATTGGGGTACATTGGACAAACAGTGCAAAGAAGCTGGTGAGCTATGGTTGTCCCATTGAACGAATAAGTAAGCGCAGGGTTTTGGTCTTCAAGGACAGCCAACAATTCGAGAGGACAAACTGGCATCGTTTTAGGCACAGTGCTAATGGTAGGCAAACATCAAAAAAAAAGGCCAGTTAGCATTAGCATCCAGAAAGCTCAGCAGTTTTGTTGAACAGCTTTGGACTCTGAAGCTTGTGAAATGTTTGTACGGGTGTTAGCACTTCCTGGCGTCGGTAAGGCAGGAAGCGTTGCATCAACAACCCTTATCGGGGTACTTTGGTGCTGCCAGTCCCAGTGCCAGCAAAACCCAAGAAGTCCCAGGGAACTATAAATGCAAACACACACAGGAGAGAAAGTGTTGGAAGTCTCTGAATATAAAGAAAGCATAAACTTACGATGCTTTTTAAAAATTTAAACCAGAACAAGTCTATCCTCAATTAGTAGTGTTTCCCCTTAATTTCAGTAGTGGTGTGTATTAAAACTGTTAAACAGCAGAGAAGTACTTGCCTTGTAAATATTTTAGCAGAAAACATGCAATAAATGCATGGCCTTAGTGAAAAAACAGAATGATGCACATTACAAGGCATACCTTAAGAAAAATATGTAGGGAATTATAATAGGAAGGAACTAATTGATCTCCCAGCTATGTCATCGTTATTATTGGCTATATACTGACAGTGCTTTGCATAAGATGTTTTATTTCTGCCTCCAAAAGGCTTACAATCTAAACTAACACAGACACAGAACAGATGGGATAAACAGGGAAGGTAAAAGTAAGGAATAATAGGCAAAACCAATCTACATATATTCCATCTAACATCCTTTTCAAATTAATGTGAATGCTTTCATCAGATTTTGTTGAATATAAAAATGAATATCACCATCTGATCATGAGGGAAGTCCGTGGATGGAGGGGAAAAATGCTGACTCTGTGGTGTGCTTTCTTTCAGCAAGAAATATTCCCAGGCATCTTCATAGGAGCAGGTGAAGAGGGAATAGGATGAAATGGCTGTCGTTCTCCATAGCGTTATCCTGACCAGCCCACTAGAAATTTTGAGCATAATTCAATGATAATGTGTAAGAAGTAATTATAGTGATTCATCCACCACAATGGGAATCTTTCAAAACAGGGGCAATGCTCTCAAGGATCGAGAGAAATTTCTGTTAAAACCTAAGGTACTTTACTTTCTTTTTAGCTTGCAACAGCACTCCAGTGATGAAAAACCTTATAGTTACGTGGTGTGGACCTCTTTTCAGCACTGCAGAGGGCCCTTTCAACAGCATGTGAGCATTCAGTGCTGAAAAGTACTTGGCTTTGTCTTTGATTGAAGGCAAAATCCAGAGTCACTCAAAGCTAGCGTGTCTGCGTCAGAACATGTAAGATAAATGACAATGAATGACACAGAGGGTGTAAATCTATAACAGCTCCTCTGCTTCCTTGTTCAAGCTGCAAAATACATGTTCTCCTGTTTTAGGTGTCCTTGGTTCACTTCCTTCTACTAACAGCTTACAGCCCCCAGAAACTATGCAGTGAGGATTGCCCTTGTAAAGCACTCCTGAAGGCCCTGGAGCAGAGTAAGCTGTACACCGCACTGTGAAAGTAGGTACACATAATGCTTTCGTAGGTGGGAGAGATCCAAATAGAGATTAATTAATATAGGAAGAATTGAAGCCATGAAGTCCAGATCAGCTTCTACAGAGACCTCTATATAGATACAAAAGAAAACCAACATCTATGTCTTCGGTGAAGTGGAAGAATTTGAGAATGATGAGAGAGGAAGAAAGAGGACAAAACGGGGAAATATTTCAAAGCAAATTTATTATTGCATATATTGGAACAAAATCCAAATCAAGTTCAAAGTATTCCATGAACAGCACAACTCTCAAAGCTTGTTTTCCTGTGTGTTTGTGCCCTGGAAACCTCTCCTCGCCAGCCACCCAGCTCCGTATCCCTTATGACTGCGCAAGTCCTGTGATAAAGCCAGTTCCTACTGTGTTCCCAGCCACTCAGGTTCCCTGACATTATCTTCACAGCACTCTGCCTCCAACTACTGCTTCTGCCAGAGGCAGCATACCCAGGCACTGGTTTCTAGTCAAGAAAGTGCTTACTGGCCAGTCAGCGTTTGCATGCTGACTGACTAGTGACAGGCTAAACAGGACTGATCACTGCTGAGCTCATCATGCAGCCTCTCCCTTCCTGGGGGCACTGCTTGGTGTCTCTGTCCTTCTCCTCTTTCTGTTCATCTGATTTTCACAAAACCTGTTGGAATACGACCGGTGAGATTTCTGCCTTCCTGCCTCATTTCAAGTAATCTTCGACAATTTCAGCACCAGCTTCAAGAATTAACAGGGGATGCACGCATGATGCAACTGCAGAACTTTATTTCCTGATGACACCCAAACCATTAGAAAGGCGTGTAAAGGCTCTTCAGAGATAACGTTGCTCACCAGCATTAGTACCAAACACCAAGAATGATGGGATCAGTGCTGATCCTCTCAGTTGTCCTTGCAGTTTGTGATGGGTCCCTGATAACTCAGGCATATTATATAACAATCGTAGTGCAACTTTACTGAACCTACCTATTATATAGACCATGATAAATTCTCATATGTGAATAGTGATACTATGAATTATTTTTTATATATATATATTTTCAAAGACAGCTCTTCTATACAGCAATCTTACAACAATGAACCTCTGTTGCTAGTTACCACCCATATTTTAATTCAGTGGAATAGCTCAGCTTCAGCATAACACAGCAACCAGCTAAATTGATGAAGTCAAACTGAAGAAAATTTATGCTTTCTGAGCAAGTTAGCTTTAGCATCTCTCTGGATAGGATCTAGAATCTTTGCTAAATCTGCCATTTGTTCTCGTGTTTGCTGTGGATTCTCCAAGTATTTGTGCCTCCTGAGGAAAATCTCTTCGTGTCTCCCTTGGTTTCTCTACAGTAACTCTGTTTGACAGAGCAAATTGATGAACTCCAAATTAAAAAAGACCTATTTTTAAAGAGAAGCAGATCTATCTTTCTGCCCATTCACTTCTCAACTCTTTGCTAAGATTCCTAGCTGCAGTATCTTAGTCATGATGTTTATTAAGGACAAGTGATCTCTTGGAATCTTAATGAGATCTACAGTGACCAAAGAAGAATAAACTATAATCAAAGGCAGGATGGAGTTATGATTATTTTCTAACACTAGCATTTTCACAAGAGAAAGATCATTCTAACTTACACATAGGGTGGATTTTTTGGAGATGATTAAAGAGCTGAAAAAACAGATGACAAGATGGGAATAATTAAGCAGTTCTTAAGAAAGCTTTTGAGATCATGAGTAGGATACTAGTCTACAAATTCTGCGAGCTTGGAAAAGGCAGAAGAGCAAGTATTACAGCTTTTCAGAGGACATACAAGAAAAGCCTGCAGGGTGTCAGTTTGTAAGAAAAGATGATAGTAAGCAACTTTTTATAGGAAGAACAGAGATGTTGCTGGACAAAAAATGT
Organism: Platalea leucorodia; assembly: GCF_965183815.1. NCBI lineage: Eukaryota > Metazoa > Chordata > Aves > Pelecaniformes > Threskiornithidae > Platalea > Platalea leucorodia. The sequence goes on along the minus strand of NC_138827.1, from coordinate 83,595,028 downwards.
TCCCACACATCTTCACTTGCAGTAAGCTTTTGAGTGTTGAAGAACAATGGGTAGGCTTTGATTTCACTGGAAACTTTGAAGATTTTTATTTCCCTTTCTTTCAGGGAATCAGATTGAAGAAGAGAACCTGACAAAAATTTTATATTGATTTGTCAGCAAAAATTGAGATTTGTTTTGGATGCTTTTTGTACAATTTATGATATATAGACTATGGGGAAATGATTGAAAGTCTTTTCTGCCTTTAAGTAACAATTCACAAAAATAGGGATTTACTTCTAAAAGATACTGTGTCAGAAATGTCAGTGTAAGCAGAGCAGATTCATTGAATCTGTGTCCCATTTACTTTGGGGAAGTTGTGCTTAAGCTGCTAAAGATGCAGACAACACCAATAACCTCATAAACCAGAGAAACAATCAAGCAAAACAACACAAATAGTATAAATATTGTATAGAAAACAATAAAAATTGAGGCATTTCCAGTGGCTAACTTCCATACTCAGAGAAGTCACTCAAGAAAATAGTAGTTATTCAAACTCAGTAGGAAGAAAGAAAACAGATGCTTTACTGAAAACAATTTGTGACTAACTTAGGTTGTTGGGTTTTGTTTGGGTTTTTTTTTTTCTTGTTCCATCATTTATCAACTCATGCCAATTGCTATTATCTGCCAATAGCAAGTACTCAAATTTGAAAGAAAATTTCAACCTCTGAACTTTTTGTCTTGGCCACTTACTTTTTCTCATTCATGCTGAGCTGCTTCACCTAATTCATATTTGTGTTTCTTCTCTGTCTTGGTTCACTGACACTATCAAAATCCTGGCATATTAAAAAATGGCCAAGTAAAAACAGGAAGAAGAAAAGACAGAAAGCAAACAAACAAATGAGAAGCTTTCTCCCTTCCTATCCAAACAAGATAACCCAAGTGAATAATGGCTATGAGTTATGACTTTAAATCACACAACGAAAAGAGAGTTGACACATAACTATTTGAAGAAAGCCTTTACTAAAGTAACTGTTTCTTCTTTGGTTGCTGTTTGGCTTTTCTAATGTATCAGAATTCCCATTCATCTACAAATATTTATGCATTCTTCTGCACAGCACATTAGGCATGGAAACCCCTCCAAACTAGTAGGTACACATCACAAATTCACCTTTTCCAGTTCCCTCTTGGCTTAATTTGATGTGAAAATCAACTGGATTTTCAAAAGTGACAGTTTTTTTTTATGTGTGGCAACCTCTAGATTCAGAAACCTAAGTGCCACCTCTAAGACTTGAAAATTTAAATCGAGTTGAACCAAATATAAACCATGAAAACTCAAATGTTCTGAACAGATATTTACAGGGTAATACCAAAATAGAAGGAACTGAAGCTTATGCTGATCTACCAAACCTATCTCCAAGTATAACAAAAAAGATAATTCTAAGAAATTAAATATAGCCATCAAATTAATTAGAAAAGGTCTAGAAAGGAAGGCTGAAGGAATTATCCAAATACTGTAGAAGTCTAGCAAAGTCATAAATCTGAGAATTCTTGTAAACCTTGTGTCACAGAAATGGACAAGACAGAGCACAGCAATGATAAAAATTCCAAAAATTCTACCCTAGGAATGCATTAGGGCATCAATTTTTAGACACCAACATAAATTTGGAGTTTTGTTAGAAACTGGATAGGAACATATGATCTCTAATTATTTATGAGAATGCATTAGTATTCAGAAGGGATTAACTGATTTCCTACTGAAGGCATTGGAAGCCTTTGGTGATCAAACTTCTAAAAATCAAGGTGTTAGTTTGATTTTAAAGAATATGAACTCTTGTTCGGAGTTTGATCAGATACGTAAATTAATGATAGAATCATAATGAAATTTTGGAGCGTATCCTTTACACTTGACTCTGCCATAGGAAATAAGTCACTAAATGCAATCTCCTAATTTTCTTTTCTTTTTTTACACAGTGTTAGGTAGGAATTTGAAAATCCAGATAGAAATGAAGAATATCTTCCTCGGTGCATGGTCTTACTGACTTTTTAGCAAAAATATGATTAAATATTTACAATGTTGATGCTGAGATTATGAAATAACAGCAAAATCTATTTACTACATAATTTATTTTACTTGGTGCCAACAGCTGCTTTGTGTTATCAGTGATGAAATCATATAGAATAGGAAAGAGAGAGGCCTATTAGATCATCTCATGTGTCTGCTTCCCTCCTCCGAAGCCGAGTAGCTTTTCCCTGCTTGGCATTTTCCAAATGACCCCTATGTTTATGTTTACCAGCCTAAATTCCCCATTTTGCAAGACTGTCTGTAAACTTTTCTGTAGCTTTTTATAGCAAAAGCTTCAATAACAAAAGCAACAGAGCTTCTATCTTGCAAAGCTATTAACAAATATAATCATTAAAACTTTCCCCCCCATTTTTAGTGTTTTCCCAATAGTTATAATCGGCAACAGCATCAGGAGAAAATTGCCGAGTGACAATGGAATAAATTCAACTAAATTGCAGTATGCTAATGTTATGCAATATTACATGGTACATGTGTATATTAGTTTGAGAGACCTTTTCTTATTTACCTCAGGCCACTTTCATCAGTTTCTTGGTGGATGCTGTCATTTCTGTAAGGAATTGTCTACATAGATATTGCATGACTCTGTGTGTCTCTAAATGCTGGGTTTTTTTCCCTTTTCACCTATTATGCTTGTCACAGGAGTCTCTAGCCTGAAATCAACATAAATGAGTGTGCCTGGCAATGTGTGCATGCACAGTCACACAGCCTCATCTGTGAATCTGCAGCAATTAATTATATTTATAGTGAAATATCTGCAGAACATTTGCATGTATGAATTATGTATTGGGCAAAAGGCAGTACACTGTGGTTTATGCATTTTGTTCTCATGAGAGTCCCTTTTTAACTGTAATATATGCTATAAAATAAAACAGATTTTTATTAATTTGTCTATCATGTTAATGATGAAATATCTTTTTAATTAAAGAAATCCTTTTTAGAAGTGTTTTTCAAATAGCTATTTACCCCAGGTTTACCCTTACAGTTTCCAATAAATTGTCCATTACTGCTTTAATATATTTTTTTGTTTAATATGAAATTCTTCTAGGAAACATCAAGAAAAAAGCAAAATCATCAATGAGTACAGGCCAGAGTTTAAGGCAATGAAGTATGCATGAAATATAAGCATGATATGATTATCCCTCTTATTATGGTTATTACAATACATAATGAGCCATGTCAGTCTGTTATCTTATCATTTTATTATTTTGTGGATTCACCCAAGAGTAAAATGTAAATGTAGTAGCTGAGAAGTAATGAGTCAATGGGCTGGGAAGCATGATAAAGAAATAATAAGAAGGTAGTATGCTGCAAAGACTATTCTTAGCTAGACTAATTGTATGCTCTGAAATTAATTATCTGCTACAAATATGACAGGTGGCTAAGTTAGCTGTGAAAGAAAACAGAACAGAATATTCAGAAAACCTTTTTTTCTTTGCTAAACAACTTTTGGTGACAATACTGAATTAAAGCTTCGTATACTAAAATTAATCTGCTTGAGGCTCCTGTTCAGAACTTATTCTTAGTTTTTCACATACTGTCCTAAACAGGGATGCACCAAAATACAGCTTTGATTTTTTCTTGAATTAGTGCCTGCATATGGAATGACTAACCTTTGGTTTCAACGTACATCTATATTTTTCCAAAAACCAACAAAAAATACCTAAGAAATAACAAGAAATCAGATACTTTGTTTAAAAAGTGATAAAATAAACAGTTGTTTCACAAAAAACATTAATAGAATTTATAACACCCTCCCCAAATTCTTTAATGATTGAGCCAGAATTTATTGCAGCTCTCTCATGGCGCGTAGCTATTACATATACCCCGTGTGCCTGTTTGCTTGTGTAGTGCTTAGCAGCCTGGAGGAAGATTCCAAACATTAAAACTGAAGTGATATAAATTAAATCTTGTGTGAATATTGCTCCCTAAATATTCTAGTTGTTTACAGTTATTACAGAATTTTGACAGATTAATACAAACCATTAAAAAGTAATAATTATTATAGCACTTGAGGAGAATTCTAAGATGAGATCGGTTATTCACAAAATTATGGTCAGCATAACCACGCACTCCAGTATTCCTTAATTTATTTTGCTGTAGGACAGTACTCAGCCTGGAATTATCTTAGTTAGAGAGGAGGAGGGGGTTATATTATTCTTCAAGGTTCTGTTGCAGGAAACATATTAACATTCGACCTTGCGGTGGTAATTTGTACTGATGAGCATCATTATATGACTGGTATATTAAAGGAGCTTATTAGAGATAGGAAGCATCCTATGCTATTCAGAGACACTATTACCATTTGAGATGTGGCTGTCATGGAGTGTTCACATACAGGAGACATTTGGAACAGGGGAAAAATACTAGAATAGCTTGGCTAAGCCATCAGGTTATTGTAGCTCGCCACTCAACCTTTTAAAATCAGACCATGTGAAAAATTCACATCGATACCTTCCTGGTAAATAAATATCACATCTTTCCAATTTTAACCACAGAAGTACTTTCTTTTAGTGGATGAGTAAAAATTAAGGAGTATAGTGAATGAGAAACACGCGTTTGGGAGTACAGAGTCACTCTCCGTTCTGACCATAGAGATGCTGGCCGAAAATAGAACTGTGATTGCAGTATTCTAAATAGAGAGTCACCCTGCAAGCTCTTCTTAGGAGGTGCAACACATCTCATTACCACATTTTGGAAGAAATATGTTGTTAACAGAGGATTTTCTTCTTGTATTGAGGCCATGAATATAATTATCACTTGATAATTTACAGTGTGCCAACTGTTTTACTGCATCTAGTAAGCAATAAAGCACTATAGGGAACATGAAGTTTGTGGCACCTGCAACTCATTAAAAGGGCACTATCAGAAACAAAATGTTTAGTTATCATGTAGTGCTTGGCTATACGCGAGCAGCATTTAGGATTAATCTAGGGATGCTTGCATAAAGGACCACTGGCAACATAAGATGTTCAGAGAGTATATGTCTGGAACACAGAATATAGGAAGCCTTACCAATTTATGAAGGGAAATTAATTTTCTTCAAAAGTAGAGCATACCTTCTCTGACGCGTTATAGGAAGCTATTTTTCCTAATGGTCTTCTCTGTGTTCTCTCTTGCTTGTAATGTCCTGTACACACTTCTACCAATAAAAGTGTTTAGTATGTAACCACAGATGAGGGCATTTAAAATGAATCATTTCACTAATTTAAATAAACAGTTAGGTACATAAAAGGAAACCTCAGCTTTTATTTCTTAACGGAATTAAAGTTTCCCCAAGATAAAGAAGTTATTCAGCTAAAACAATATAGAGTATTTCAGAAGTGCTATGGCAACCTTTTTGTTGCTAGCTCCTTTCAGTAGCAAGGAGCTGCACAGCACGGCCACTCCCATACAAGCAATTGAGCATGTCTGACACAGTTACTGTGCACACTGTAATCAGAGTACAAATACCAGCTTTATCGCATATGCATTGCAAGCACATCCACCAAAGTTGAATCCTGTGTGCTCCAGGATTGTCTGAGAGAAGAGGTCACTCAAGAAATTCACGGAGTCTGCCCCTGGTTGTCTTCTTCACTTGAGGTAACTCACATGCATTCAGGGAATGGGCCGAGAATTGTATGAACTGAGCTGGGCACACAGCAGGAGAGGGATCCTCGGCAAAAAGTGGCTTTGTAGGATGAGCTGCCTTCTCTGAGACTGTCCTGGTGGCACTCACAATGTGCACAAGAAGTTGCAGGATTCAAATGCAGGCAGAATACCAGGCAGCGTGTGGAGGTAAAGAGGGAAGAAAATCCAGAGCAAGGAATCTGGTGACACTGAGACTGGGTGGGTAAACGGAAATAGGAATAAATAAATAGGAGGATTGGCTGAGCTAGGGACAAGAAGTTGGTAAGAAAAATAGAGGAGGCCTGGGAATCAGTTAACTAGGGGAGAATGACCTCAAGGTAGAACCAACCAAAAAAGGATTGCTTCAGTAAGTAAACTGAAAATAGGAAGTAAAGAGAATAGGAAAGCAATAGAACAGCTCAGGCAGGTTTGATAACAGCCAAGAATATAGGCCACTCAGCCTGTATGTAGAGCCAGAATATACAGCCTATTGAGATAAGACTGACTGGACAAGTAGACTGGGACAGTGAGCTGGGCTGTTTGTCAGGTGAAGGTTGAAAATGAGACCTGAAGGAGGGAGATGGGGAGCCAGAGTAAAGAAAGATGCGAAGGAAGAGGCAGAAGAACAACACAGAACAAAAATCTGAATGAAGAAACTGAAAAGGGAGGAGAGAGGTGAGGCAAAAGAGCCTGGAATGAGACAGGTAGTACCAGAAGGGCTAGGAAACTATGGGATTAGTGCCAGAAAGCAACATCAGGAAAAATAGGTCTAGCGGAACAAAAAGATGAAGGCTAGGATGAGAAACGAAGTAGATTGCTTGGATGTCAAATTACATCATGCTGGGACAAAGAGAGAACGGAATAATAATAGAAATCAAGTATATGTGTATGTTGTTCTGACTGTTACCCATTACTGGATGCTCCATGCTGGAGTCAGTATGAACCTGAAGGTTTTAAAATCTCACTGTTCCTCTCTTATTAGCAACATCTGTAAATCCTACTGAGCTACTCTCCTGCTCTGCTGCTGTCCCTTCACCGTCCAGTAGAGCACCCTGCTACCCACTACGCCAACTGAAGTAGCTGAACAGTGCATCACAAAGTTCGATCTTGTCATGACCCGTGTGCACAAGGAATAACGGTGTGTTGCCCAGGGATTTTCTTTGTCATTTTAAAGACTTTTGAAGTTACACACACAAGAATCTGAAAAGACTGGCTAAATCCCCATGCAACGGTAACGGATGTCACAAATATTTCTGCGCAACTTTTAAGTCAGTAATTCTTCAATACCATATTGTGAGCCTTTCTGCTTTTAGGGAGAAAGCAACACTAATGCTAAACAGTAGAAGCATCTAGTAACATGGAATATATTAAATCTTATGTGTGCTGCCTGTGGATCGTTTGTTCATGATTCACAATTGCTCATATTGAATGAGTCATCCTAAAGCAGATAATCAGCAATCTTCCAGCTATTTCCCCTTCCCACCACCAAGGACTTTGTAGGCTTGAATTAACAAGAGGCTTTAAAAAGTAGCTGGGAAATAGAGGAGTCTTCTGTTTTATAAGGATCAGTGTAAGTAGAAATTAATCTTTCTATGGACTAAGTAACCCACTGTTGAATGCTTTTCTATGCTCTCTACTGAGAAACCAGCGTAGGCCTCCCTTTTCAGAATGAGGTGCTCAGTTTACAGCAACATCTTTGTACTTCAACATTCAAGTTGATGCAGGCATGTAGTATACAGCAAGTAGCAATTAGAGTTAAGTGAAAAAAGAAGAGACCCATATTTGTAACTCATGTTTGAAAACTGATCCAATTAAAGTCTGTTAAATTGACCCATTTTACACTACACTAACCATGAATAGGGCTCTGGATAGAGTTTTTGGGAGTGTGCCAGAGGAGGGACTATTGAATACACACTTTTACATATGAAGAGGCAAATATCCCATAATGCGACTGAAGGATATTAGGACCAGTTTTCCAAGGAAGAGTTTGAAGCCTAGCCCCCTACCTTTATGTTAGTCAGAGAATACACTTTTTTCCTCCTTACACATTCACTGTGCAGTGCCAAATAATTTTGGACTTGTGAAAACGTATGCAAATTCTTACCTGAGACTATTTCCTACTAATAAATTATTCTGGTTGTGCTTCTTCCCACACTTTTGTTCCTTTACCCTTCTTATCATGAGGCAATTGTAAGAAAAAAACAAAAAAAGAATAGATTGTTAATTATAACAGACTGATTACTATGGAGATGTATTAGCATCAAGATGAAGCTGATCAAGATCAGAAAGTCCTTTCTGTGGATGTTTTGTGTTTTTTGTAAAAACAATGACAAAAACAAAATGAAAAGAGTAAAATTTATTGTTTTTTAAATTATCCTCAGTATGCTGGATAAAGAATGAACATCCTGGACCAGTAATCTGTAAAACTTGCTGTAAAAGAAAACAGCCATTTCACACAATTCTTTTGTTTCCCCATTGCAACAGAAAAAAAAAGATAACCATATAAAAATAAGCTTTTTTTCCCCTCCTATATACCATCCTGTCTCAACCCTTTTTAACTGTTGAAAGAAAAGTAATTGTTATAGTAAGACTAGGCATCCTGTGAGTTCTTTAATTGCACCTGGCGCAATAGGTACAGTTCTGTCTCCCATAGTAGTGATGCAGCATTTAACTCAGTGAGCCACATTTATTCTGTGTGACTCATGTGTCTTCAGCAGAGTTATAATGGGAATTAGTTTGTTCCAATAGACTTAGCTGTTTCATAGGAATGCCACGTACTTTTATCATTTTAATTAATATTCCAAGACTAAACTCTGACTCTCAGCCCTCAAGCACTTTCTATTTAATTCACCACTTATTGCTGTTACAATATCTCTTTTGATGCAGTCCATCATTCAGATTACTGTTCTCAACAATGTTTTATAAATTGCCCAATTTCCTAAACAACAACGATCATTTTTCTTAGTTACACCTTAGAGGAGGAGCCATCCTATAGAAGCATTTTCCACCTTTTTCTTAGCACAAAAGTATGAGAATTTCTTTCCTTTCTGGACAAAAATCGGCTTTGAGATTCCTTCCTAACACTGCATCAGAAGTCGCACTGCAGCAGCTTAAGTAGGAATAGAATTTTTCTGTTATCACAGCAATGAATCAGGACTGCTTGTAATATTTGCTTCACAGCAGCAGAAAACTCTTGGGTTGGATTATATGAAACTTATCACTGAAGAAAGCAAAGCAGCAACAAAACTCAGAGCAGCAGAAGGAGATTACTATTTCAGTGACAGCGTTTTGAATAATTATTTTCTAAAAGTCCCCTGCTAATTTCTCTAACTTTACCTTCTTGGGGCAAAAGAATCAGTTTTCACTTCCAGACATGGAATGACAAGCCAAAGCTGTTAGCTTTACTGTGCTTTAAAAAGAAAAAGCCTGAACTTTTTTGAGATCTGTGCAAAAAAAACCCCAGCCACTGGATAGATAAATGAAAATCTGCTTCATGTCACAACTTGGCTTTGCCAATTTCCAGGAACAGGGAGCCATAGCAAAACTGCCATAAAAGCGGGTAAGCCTTTGCTAATATTTAGATACAAGAGTATCATGAGACAAACCAGAAAATCAGTATCTGCAAGACCCAATCTATTAAGGTTCTTGTGTGTCTCCTTATCATAATAAATGAGTCTCCTTCAAGTATTTAGCAGTAAGATAACACTACCTTTTTCTATCCTGCCCCTCCTCTGCCTCCAGAAGAGAGAATTGTGATAGATGCCTCTTTTATCCATTTTCTTGCCTATGAGTAGGAGTGAATGTGTTTAGAGCCTGAGGTTAACCAAGATCAAAAATTCAGAACAACGTTAACCTAGGAGAGTGGTTAGAAGGTACTATGAAGAAAGAGATTTACTCTCCCCCTTTCAGACACATCCAAACACAAAACCTCAGAACATTCCACCAAAAAGAAGAGAAAGCATCAGCTAAGCTAATACTCTGCAGCATGATCTTGTGTTGGTTGCCTACACAGCATCCCCCAGGCTGCAGTCTGGGTGGGCTTGTACTCAGAGGAGCACAGATTGCAGAGCACTGCAAAGGCTTTTCTGTCTACTTACTCTCATTGTACTTAATCCACTAATGTAAATCTTTCCAAAACAATATCTGAATCGTGCAGCCATAAATGCATAGGCTGGCAAATCTTCTCAGCTGCATTAGTCACTTCAATTGCATGTCTGAAAATTGGTTTTGGATGAAAACATTTACATGTCTATATCTTAAACTGTGTGCCTCACTGTGCAGCCGTTGAAAATTCCAGCCCCAAATATTCTTATTGGCTACACCCTACTGCAAGCTTTATTCCAACTGCATACCAATAAAATCCTCAGAAGGAAAACTGCAGGAATGAGAACAGCTCACTGTGTTTTTCAAAAACTGAAGATTCAGTGATAACCATTACTTCTTCAGTTTCAGGTTGTAAAGGTACATCTCATCACTGACTTTGCTAATCGCTATTAAGATGATTGAGTATTGTTACAGCTGCTAATTGGCAGCTGGGTTTGAACACTTGAATAGCTTTGTGATTGGCAGCCATCTAGTTATTACACAAATTGATAAAATACACCCATGTGGTATAGCTGCAGTAACATGAAACTCACTTTTTAGCCATACAGCAGACTCCCTCCCACATTTATCTTGCTGCTTTGCAGTTTCGAAGGAGCAAAACAGGACAGGGAACAGGAGGGAAATGCCCAGAGTGTCTGGAAAGCCTCTCATTTCAATCTTTGCATGTACCCAAGAGGTGAACATTAACAAGGGTTGGGGAATGTGTTCTCCTTGGAGTGAATGCTAATTTAAACATTCACTGTGATCTGATATGCTTTAAAATGCAGCAAATCCCTTATTTATGAGTATAAAGGCCATGAAAGGGCTTTAGAATCTAACCCTAGGGGGCTCTTCAAGTGCATGAACCCAGCAATGTTTAACACTTACGCTTACTCTTGAACAGTTGCTTGAAAAGAATGGAGAAAAATACCTGGTAGACACCCTCTTTTCCAAACAGTTGAGAAAGCTTCTTGCATGAAATGAACAAAACATTTTCTTAAGAAAATTCTTTCTGGTACTGTAGCTATTGCACTTTGCTATGTAGAATTTGTATTTCTAGAACAGAGCTGTTGCATACATTTTTTATGACATAATCTCTCACATAAATGCACTTTTTGGAATACTGACAGGCCAATAAAGAAACCTTGCTGTATTTGGGGAACAAATAACATTTCTCATCAGGTCTCATATCAGAAAAGTTATTAAATGTCTCCTTTGATTTTTGTGATTTGGTTTTTCCCAAGGAAGTCCATAACACTGGCAACAAGACATTATATAAATACAAAAATAAGACGTATTCTAAAAGCTGCAGGCAATTAAAAGGCACTGTATTCTACAAATAAGATTTGAAATATGTTCCATGAAAAACAAGCATAATCAATTAATTCTGTTAAGCTGATGCAGAGTCAGATAAGGTACCCTGGGATCAATAGTTACGTAAGTCTTGATTAGAAATTGCTCCATTGACTTATATCTTGCTTCTGAAAGTGGTTGTGTTGCTTTCATAAAACTCTGATGATCCTTTGGGATCCTTTGGGATGATATAAGACACCAGTATGGGGTGCTCCCAGCAGTCTGCCTTCCTTCCTCTGCTCCTCCACTGCCCAAGGTTAGCATTCAGGCTAGCCTCAGTAAAAAATATATGCTGAATCTTCATCCCCAGGGTTCACAGCCAGAAATACTAGCATCAGCTGCCATTGGTCTTGGTTAAAATAACATGCCAAATAGTGAATGTGGAGAAGACTTGCAGGCTGACATACAACAGGTATTTGCTTTTACCCTCTTTGTTCCAATGGACGGTATTCCCTCCAGCACAGGGACAGACTGTTGCAGGGACTGGGAAATGCTCAAAACATCCCTCCCTGCAGGAAACCCCTGCAGGGCTTGTCTGCAGGCATCCCGAGACTTGTGGTTCTTGACAAACTTCAGTATTAATTAGTGCAGCATTGCTCTGACTCTTCCTGAAATTATGAAGCATACAAGCACTACCGTAGCTGCTTATTTTCATTAGTGCTTCCTTCTTGAAAAATAAAAGAAAGCATTCTAATAACACACAACTATGCAGCACGTTCAGACACATCTAATTAGAAGCTGCCTCACACTTATTTCTAAAACACTTTGTTAAAAAATAAACTTAATTTCTGATATAAACCCAGACTACATGTTACAGGCTGTTTGAAAAGGGAATACCTTCCCTCTTTATGCAAGCTATCTAGCTGCTACTATTTCCACCTGAAAGCCTTAGCAAGGGTAGGAGCTATTGGTACCTATTCTTTAGCTTTTTCGACATCTCCAGAAAAGTAAATATTCTGTCCCATTTGAGCCCAGCCTCTTTGTGGGTCCAGTCCCTCCTAAGCAAATTTACCAAACCAGCAAGCTATACCTTTCTCAAACAGAGTGCCTTCACCTGGAGTTCTTGTTCTCTTTTTTTTCCCTGACAACCTACAAGTGAGGTCACTGATAAGTCACTGAGGACAGCAAGCAGCTCCAAGTCTGTTTTGGAGCTGTCTTGTTCCATAAAACCAGAAACATACACTCCATTCCAATCCAAGAACTGGAGGTAATATCCAAAATGTGATATGGCAGTTTCATTAGCTGAACTAATTAGCAAAAACATCCTTTGTATCATACCCACTAGTTAGTGGAAATCAGCTTTTTACCCAATAAATATATGCATAATTATACAGGTGGGACATTGTAACAAACAATTAATTTCTATGTTGAAAAATATACAGATGTGGAACATGAGGATTGCCACCTCATGTAAGATTGGTGGTCCAGTGCTTCAGCTATCCCATCTTAGATAGTGGTTAGTACTTCATCATCTTAAGTAATGATGAAGAACCCCTGAAATGAACAATTGTGGACTTGACCATGAGAAAAAAAATAATAACTCTCCCTTAGTCAGTAGAATGGTTCTGCCTAAGGGACCAGGAGAAAGTTAAAAAGTTCAGGGTTTAAAACATCTCATAAATTTGTACAGAGATTGAAGATGAAAAGGATGAGGAGATTAGAAAAAAAGCCTGATGTTTATACTGTGTGGAAAGACAACAAAGATTCATCCTCATCATGCAATGAAGTAGCAAGCAAAGAGACTAGGGCTCATTCTGAATATAAGCTGGTTTATCTACATGGCACAGTAAAATAACCATGAAGTGGTATTAGCCAGGAGCCCATAATTGGTATCATTATAAAGAAGAAGAGCTAACCAGCAGGGACACAGCACCCCCTGTCATTCTTCGTCCGGGATCTGAGTTTCCTCGGTTAGCTTGAGTTTTGTAAAGAAGAAATGCACAGCAAAAAGGTGTAAAACATCCGATTCACCTCATCTCAGTCACAGAACTTCCAAATTAAGATTAAAATTCAAGGCCTGGATGAGCCATAAATCCTGAGGGCACTTGAAACTGTTGTGTAAGAGAATGTGAATAACTAGCTTTAGCTTTACAATTACTAATAATAGAAGCTACATTAAAGTCTTAAAATGTGTTACACTGATAATTGCCTGTACTTTTTTCTTTTTGTTGTAATATCCTCTTTTGAAGTCCCCTTACAAACCAATGTAAAAGTTATTATGTGAAAGTAATATGCATTGTAAATGGTTACAGCTTCTCTAAGAGTTACATGCATTTTTACGATGCCAAAGTTTGGCCAAGGACTTAAGTGTTCTGCATGTCTTGAGATAATTTTCTCTATAAGAGGAGTGGGTATGTGGGGAAACGAGGTATTTAAGGGAAAGGACATGAGCAAAAAAGGAGTGAACAGTGTCATAAATAATATTAGCCTTGATAGTAGAAGAATATCTTCAGCCTTCAGTAGAGTGACATTCTGGAGCAGCGCTCCACTAGGACTTAATACTCTGCTGTTCTGCGGGTAGAGATAGACGGGTTTCTGAAGGGCAGCATGTGATGTGACTGATGGCAATACAAGACTGAGATCAATATCTTAGGAATCTCTTTTCCATCTCATGTTCCTACATTTCCTCCTCTCATATTGAAAAGGAACAGTGCATTTATCTGCCTCTTGAGGTGAAGCATAGTTTGAATCAGTTTCTTTAGTTCTTTGGCATCTTGCAGTTTCTAGAGAGAAAGATACAGTAGATGATAGTCCCTATCCAAAATCACTTTAGCATCAGTGGAAAGACTACTGTGACATTCAATAGGTTGCACATTAAGCCCTTGGCACAAAGCAGGGGGGATCCAAACTGTGCTAGGCAGATTATTTCTGGGTGGTATGTGAATTAAGGTACCCACTGGTTATCCTGTTTATGACTTCTCAGAAAAGGAAAGGCTTCTTATAAACTACCCCAAGAGAATTCAGACAGGGAGACTGGGAAGTCTTGCTGGAGATGCTTGAGCTTAAGGGAAGATTTCATAGGAGCTGTGAGTTCTTCCCAGAAATTTCACCCTACATGAGGAAAGTTTCCCAAACGTAGGAGGTATCTGAGCCTGATATCCTCATAACTAGCTCTGTACCAGAATGAGCTTTTCTTTCTTCCTTCCTTCTGTTTTAATAGAGACTGTTTAGGAATCTCAGGGCAGGACAGCCCCCCTGCTGCACCCAGCACAGCTGAGGCAGAGAGGAGTTTTATATACCTAGCAGTAGTAAGAATTTCAGACTGGTTCAAACTTAGTTTTTGACAAACTGAATAGTGTCAAAGCCAGAAGCTGCAAAGTTTTTCCAGAGATACCCAGATGGTAAATGCTGTGGTAAATGCAGCTCACCACAGCTAATGAAAAAGAAAGCATCTCTGCCGTGTGATTTGTACATGTATGCAGTGACAAATAAAGGATTATCATCATTAAAATGACATTTCCTATCTTGGGATAGTCATGGGTCTTGTAGTGGGAGTAAGTGAGTCAGAGTACTCTCACACATGTAGGTATGTAAGACTACTTAATATATACATATAAAGATTTCCTCGTTTCTTTTGTAAAGTCAGAAAATAATTTAAATTGTGTTGATCAAAGTTCTGACATGCCAGCATTTATATCTCTGTGCCAGATTTATTTATCACTTTTGAATGGTAATTTTTTTCCTTTCAAAGTATTGTAATGGTTAGTTAATTGATATTTGTATAATTTTGTGGAAACAAAGTGTGCTGTGCATAAATGAGGAATTATATTCTGCTGAAATGCCATTCTTTTAAAATAATTCTACAGCTTGTTATGTCACTGAGTGCAGCATCTGAATTCATAACTTGGGAAACTCATTCACAGCACTCTCTTGCCTTAGACAACGTATGAAAGACTAACTTCTAATTACACGAAAGGCCTACTATATGACAGAGAAAACAAACTGCTTCCTAGTTCTCTAAGTGTAGACCAGGCTTTGCTCGGTATTGTCCATATTTACCCCATGCCTGTTCTCAAGGGCTAAAAAGAAAACATTTCATTCTCAAGTAAGTTCATTTTACTGAAAATTTTTCCAACAGTATCTTTTCTTCCATGCTTTTCAAAACTACCAGATTAAAACATGTTAGAGTAAAAAAGGATAAATGAATATTCTGTCCTGATTTTCACTGGAACCCTTTACTTAATACTGCAGGCCTAAGTACATAGACAACAGGCTAAATCCAGGCTGGGTTTAAGAGCTGATGCAATTTATCCAGTAGCTTATCCTGAGTGGAAATTAAAACCACATACTTTATACTGGCTTCATATTCAAGTGCCAGTTGATAGCTGGTCTTACATTACATTCCATACTACAAAGACAGAAATTTAACTCTCACTGAAAGAAAAAAGCAAGATATGCAGATTGCTCACAGTCATTGCCATTTGACCATCAAACTGCAGATTTTCTCAGAAAACAGAAGCATTGTATATGCCATCTACACAGTTGCAGACACTAAAATAAGTTCTTATGACTTAGCATAGAAAAGAGGTCCTCATTAATTGAACACATCCTTGATTTCCTTCAAGTCATCATTCATTCTCTTAAAAGACTAATCATCATAAAAACATATTCTGCAAACACGTACTAGCTTCTAAGATGATTTAGAGTAATTGCTGAGCTCTATGCAAAAGTGACATGTGGATATACAGGAAGCATTACATTTTATTCCCAGAGGACTGATTACATGGAATATACTGTGGTTCTTCATATAATTTTTTGACAATTTATGTAGTCCAGGCTCCTTCTGGAAGTTGCATTTACCAATTTTTATATCTATCCTAGAAAAATATGTTTTGGAAACTAGAAAACACTTTTATGCTCTGAGAAAGTGAAGCTCTCTAAAGGGGCTTTTTGATTTTTCTAAAGACTACTGTGCTTAAGGTTGTGGATTTTCCCGCTATTTGCCAATGGATTATTATATCAGTGAAAACTCCTAGTTTAGGTGATTCAAACAATAATTTGTACTTGGAGAGCTTACTC
Source organism: Platalea leucorodia (assembly GCF_965183815.1). Taxonomy (NCBI): domain Eukaryota; kingdom Metazoa; phylum Chordata; class Aves; order Pelecaniformes; family Threskiornithidae; genus Platalea; species Platalea leucorodia. The sequence goes on along the minus strand of NC_138827.1, from coordinate 83,578,905 downwards.
AGGTTTTTAGTAAGGGTAAGCTGCGGAGGGCGAGGCATGATGTTGCATGTTGGCATTGTCTGGTGTAACTGTACTACTAACCAGAATAAAGGCTAATAAACCACACGTAAGTTATTGTACAGTGTGAGCTCAAGTTTCCAGTAGGGACAGAAAAAACTGGCAATATGTCTCTGAAATGTGGCAAGGTTTTATCAGTTTCTTTTGCAGGGCTACTTAGAATTTCACTCTATGGAATGTTTCAAGGCTGGCAATGTTTTTCAGGGACCAGCTTGCAAAATCAAGTTTTAGCTTGAAATTTTATAGGCTGATACTAGGAAAACCATTACAGCACACTTCTGAAGAAGTGGTATCCCATGAAAAATATGACTGAGAGCAGGATAACCTGAGAGTGCCTGAATTGTATTCCTCAAAACTGAAGTTGATGAACCTTAGTATTCCGAAGTCGCGTAACTGGTATGCTCTGGGTCTGCTTGCTCTAAGCCCAGTCCTGCACCGTCAGAAACACCTACAGTGACAGTGCTGGAACATCTGCCATCTCGATTACAGCTGTTTCCTGCTCCATCTTTCTGTATCTGTTTGTGATCCCACCTTTCACTTGCATCATGAGCTTTCTAGAGCGGTAATATTGTACTGAGAATACACAGTGGGACTATAACAAAATGGAGTGAAATTACCACTGGGAGACCTAGTCTGTCTGTGACTAAATAGCCAAGATACAATAAAATAATTAGATAAATAGATGTGTACATGCAGGTAAATGCTTGTAACATTTTTCATAGAATTTCAGTGTAGTATGCTCTACTAAAATGCATTCAGATTACATGGTGCTTTGTACAGGGCCCAGCACTGGGCTGAAGTTTTATTAATTTCTTAACTTACTTTTCTAATGGCTAGAAAACCAACAGATACTATTTAGAATGACCTTCCTATTTTAGGACTGCAGTTACTAAAATAATAGAAAAAAAAAAAAAACCAAAACAAACAAAACCCCCACAAAAATATTGAAAAAAATCCTTGTATCTTCATCATCCTGAAAATGAGTACCTGTTGAAAGATAAAAACCTGCACAGAGCCAAGCAAAAATTTCTTACAGATTTCTCTTCTCAGCGCTCATGAGTCATCGCTTGTATAAGCATATAAGGGACACTGAATATAGGTGGGACAGCTGTGACCTGAGGTAAAAAATCTTCACTGGGCATGTTAAGGGTGAGTCTGTAAGATCTCTTTTTTAGGGTTTTCAGTTAGGAATATTGGCTTCCAAACAGTATTTGATCCTAAACACAAGTATCAGTAATGGTATCTGTTTTATTTAATTTTTGTTAAATGTTTCCAAAATCTGAAAATCCATATGGCAAAATACCCCTGCACTGAATCCATACTGAATTCAAGATTCTGATCTTGATCTCTGAAGACCTTTGGACTTGTTATTTTGAAATGGTCAAAGGAACTATTTGACCATGTTGTAAGAAAGGATTCCATATTTCTGTGGATTTCCACACAAGTAGTGTTCCTCAGAAACAATAAAATATTCATTACAAATGTGAAACAGCTGTGGCTCAAGGACACTAAAGAAAAATGTAGGGCATATATCATTAGCAGAGTAACAACACTCATTAGGATTAGTAAACATACAATGACATTTGCTATGCACTTTCCATGCCCCTCCACCTGTCTGCACAGAAGAGAATGGGAGAACCAAAGAGTAAAAACCCTGGTTAAAATTTATGGCAGAGACATCTTCTTTTTAAGGTATTCAGACACTCTATAATGCTGGCAGCTGTCAAAATGCTTAGGTATATTGACTGGATAGATCAGGTAGGTCAGAGTCTAAATGGAAAATACAATGAAATTAATAGTTATATGTTTCACAAAGACTGCAAGTTAATGTTGCTCTTAAACATCCACATTCATCTGCGATAAGCCTTTGTTAGAGAAGGCCAATCTCCAGCACTTGTACACAAGGTGTTTATTTCCTCAGTTTGTACCTTTACCTATTTTTATGTGCTAAACCACTTTATGGCAAGGAAAAAAAAAATTAGTCTTCTGTATAAGGAAGGCAAGGGGTTTGATATATTCCAAATATTTTAAGTTGTTTTCTCTGCACTTTCTCTCTAACCCATCCCTAATCCCTAATTATTCTGCATAATACATTTCAAAATAAACAAGAGTCTTAACGCTGCAGTCATCAATTCACTTCAGTTACACTTACACATATCTGAATATCATCTGCTGTGCTTTTGGGGATTTATAGCATTTTGAACATGCCCAGAAAGTCCTAACTAGCTACCTGTGTCTAAACTGTTAATGCAATGGTTCAGGCCAGGACTCTTTTTTAACCCTGAGTCAATCACGGTAGACAACCTTTCACTTTGAGTTAGCTTCTCCATTTCTCCTTTTCTCCCCACTGAAATTATTTTAAAATACTTGCTTATGTTTTAGTCAGGTGGTCAAAAGCATGCCTAAATATTTAATTAATAAACATTGGTTTTGAGATTCTCAGGTGAGTCTGAATATGCACGCAAACACTGGTTTTGGAATAGGACAGATTAAGCATCTCTTCAGTGTTTCCCAGTGTTTACATCTAAGCATAAAGCATTGCATTTTGAATAATCTTTAAAATGGGAATAGGAATTTGCTTTGTTGGTACCCATGATGCAATAAATGCATGATTATCTGCCACACCTAAACACATACGCAAACATTAAATTTAAGAAATGCTTATATGTCTGAACTATCACATATACATGCACAGGTGTGCAATGTTTATGCATATAGATTTATGCCATCAGAAAAAGGTCATACTATAAGCTTTAATTCTCAACTGAATATATTTGGCTCTCATTCTTTGCTACTTCCATTTAAGGTTGTAGTAGTGAAGGGAGCTATATGGAGTTTCTGCCCAAATTACACACAGGATAAAGTAGTCTATGTTGTACCAGCCAGCTATGTTCCTTCAGAGACTCCACTGTAGCTGAGAATTGCTCAAACAGTCTGTGTTACTTATTTTGCTTGGCACGATCTCCATAGCTTGGAGCTGCAAGAAGAGAAAATAGAAAGTGGTTTAGGAATGAGCTGTGCTGATCTTAAGTCTCGTGAGGACGCCTCACCAAGAACGGGTGACACTCTGCGAGAATACTCGGTGCCGCCTTAACACTAGGAAAATGGAGAAGAATCTTCCTGGTTCTGAGCTGCTGGTCCAAAGAAAGGAAATATTGCCTCACTGTTTGTATGGATCTGATCCAACATCTTTAATATTAACATAGTCTGTTCATTGATGACAACTAGGGCTTATGTCCTTAAGTTAACTCTAAGACTCACAGTTGCAAGACGGGAAATTGCAAATTAGTTGCACAAAGAACGTAAGCCACAGATGTAAGTATACATACAGGTATACATATAACACATGTGAAAATGAATCTTCTTTTCAGAACGATATAAATAGTTCACAGAGCTGTACTACAAAGGGATCAAGGCTTCCTTCTCATGACATGTTATGATGTCATATTTACTATCAATTTTTCTTGATTCTGTGTAATTACTATGCTACCCTTCTACTCTGCTTTAATTAACAAGGTATCTTAGCCCAAAGACTGCAACCCTAGGGTTCTTTCAAACTATATTAGGCAGCTAAAATATGAAATTAAAAGAAAACAGAGTTCCGGCCAACAGAAACAAGTGACTCATTTCCTTGTGAAAACACACAAGGTTTATGTTACTCTGGCAACGATGTTCACCATTCCAGAATAAAGTCTCTTTGCTCCCTTCAGAGCTTTTATATATTCCTGTTACAGTCTATGTTCCACTGTGACCTAACATTGAACCAAGTTATTCAGTTATTCACAAGAGACTGTAAGTTATGCTTTAATTTAGATAGATTCTAAGTCTGCTCCTTTGACAATGAATTAATAGACACGTACATTCTTTTTCACAGTGAGGATTTCAGATGAGAAAAGTTGTTTCTGAAGTATATTGGTAATATGTGCCATACCAGAATTGTGGGTTGTCATGATAAAGTTGAACGGCTGTGACTGCATTCGCACAACCCTGCAAGCAACAACGCATCGGCATTCCAACGGCTGTTTTTCACAGGGAAGTTGATTCATTTGTATCACATATGCCAAAATACAGGTTGGTTAGAAAAAAAACCACACTTTCTAATCTAATTGTGAAATTAGCCACATGTTTCACCATGGGAGAACACCAGCATAACGGGGATACAGAAATTTGCCCTCTGGAATCCACGCCAAAAAAAGTTTTCTAATACAGCAGCTCTCTCGTATATAAAGCCATAAAGTCATCATGCAGTGTGAACAAAGTATAAAGTTCTGGTTTCAAACCAAAACTATAATTAGGTATTTGTTACTGATTTCCTTCAAGATGTGTCCTTAAAAGATACAGACAGCAGATTGCTGCTTAACTGACAAGACAAATTTTCCACGTAAATTTTGAAGCTGTTGCCCATGTATTTGGAGATTTCTCTGGATTTAAAAAGGAATTCAGGGGATTTTGTCTGCTAGAGTTCTTGCTTTCCTTGATAGAGAAGTAAACTTCAGTCTTAAAAGAAGCATTTTCATGGGAGACTGAACGTTAAAAGTTCTAAAATACTGCATAGGAAAACTCCCACAGAACACATGATGAGCAGAAATATATTGCCATAAACTTTTGTAGAGTAGCTGAATTTGAAAGCCATATGTCAAAAAATGGAGTTTTATGGCATCTATATGGTGTTCAGCTGAATGGCTTCATTTACCCGTCTCTAACATTTTCGTCACTCATATACAGCTCTGTCATGTAAATTAAGTCTTGGAAAACTTCCATTGAAGTCCCTGAAAGCTTTGCTGTCATCCTCTGAGGGATCAGGGTTTCGTCCTTGCCCCTGAAAGTAGCAGGAAAGAACAAGCAAAACACTGCTTTGTGCCCAGGTAATGACAAAAACTTCTTCATTTGTATTCAGAGTTTCCCCATTTCAAAAGCAAGCATTATATTAATATAAAGCTGGAGTTTCATAAGAAGAAAGTAGAACATTAAACTGAATTTGGATAAAGATAAATGAAAGCTCTGGAAAGCTTTCCTTGAAGGACTACTGCTTCTTAAATAAAACCTTCCCAAAAATCACTGACACTTTTTAAATGCTTCCTGGGCTTGGCTAGAATCTCATTAAATTACTGATCTTCATGATGACTTTGACAATGAATTATATGATTAAGCTGTGGAACCCACAGCCACGAGTTACTACCAAAGCCAAAAGCATAGTAGAATTCAAAACACGATTACACATCTTGATCCAAGTTCTTGGCTCCAGTTCTTTCTGTTGAATGTTGCTGAGACAGCATGAAGAAGATGGAAAGAAGTCTTAAAGGGGCAGATGTGGATTCCCTGACACCGAAAAATCCTTGACTGAGGCAAAGTTGGAGAAGATTAGAATAATGCCACCCAACCTTAATATTTCATTGTAAGAGATGGGTCAGGATCAAAAGATGGCGAGGAAGGTGGTACCACGTCATCCTCAGCTGTCTCAGATGCTGTGCATTACATGGCACACCTTGTAGACATATTTCTCTTCTTACATTTTATTGGGGGCGTTCTGAGCACTGGTGAAGAAAAAAAAAATTTATATGCATAACAAAAATGAGGATTAGATGGGATAAATTAGATAGGATCATACTGTTTTGAGACATACAGGTGTTCATGTTTCAAAGAAAAAGCTGTCTGCTAGCTAGCTGTTGAAGATCATGATGAAGACTTTCTTCTATGGTTTCTTGCCTGGTTCACTCAAATATCTGGAATTGGTCATTAATAGATGCAGGCTACACGTTTGGATACTGGAGGGATTGCAGGTCTCTTTCCACAGGGCAGTTCCTCTGCTGCAGTTCTGTTTTCGCATGGTGACGCAGTGCCAAGATACAGATAAGAAATGTAAGCAGAAATATTTTGCCTTGCTTTTCATCTTTAATAATTGAAACAAACAAGGTATAGCAAGGTCGCCAAGTGAAAAACGCTGGTTTATGTAAGTGATTAAAGGGAAAAGGGTTCTTTCATAGTGTAAGATCCCACAATACTGTATACTGCCATAAGCCTTCTTGGATATTACAAGGCATTGAGCAAGTACTACATAATCAGCATGTGCTCCAAATGCTTGTTATAAAATATGCATAAGCTGTAATTGCCTGTGAAAGCTGAATGTTGATAAGAAGAAATAATTATTGTGGTTTTGGCCTTGATCCTTAAAAAGACATCTCGCACTAATAAAATACAGTAGCTAATACAGAACGCATTATTAGCTTATGAGAAATGAAATAATTCTGCCTAGACTAAATTGACAAACTGTACCCGCAGTATATAAATGTACTAAAATTGATAAAATGGCACTAGTTTACATGAGCCTGATGCATAATGTCGATTGCTGTAAACTCACAAAACCATAAGAATAAATGTCATCTAAAACTGTCACATGCTGAATATCAACTCGGTTACTCTGACGTTGCTGGAACATCCTTCTTATACGATACAAGTATGGAGAAAGAAAACATTGTTTGACTGCAGTCACTGGCAAATGACAACAACAACACTGACATCTCTGATTAGAGCATGAGGCTCAGTATTATTAGCAATAGCTTGCTCATCACTGTCATTTCTACATTTCTTTATATTTTTCCAGAGTGTATGTTGTCAGGGTAGTAAAAAAAAAAAAGGAAAAGTGTGTGCCAAACCATTTCTGAGGACTCTTTCCCCTAATATGCTAAAAAATAGAAGAGACCATGTCGTACAGCAGCTGTCTTTCACATCCACAAACCCTCCCCCATCATTCATCCACAATTTAACTATTACAAGAAATAGTTGCTGTGCGAGTCAGTGGTTATGGCTGGAGAGGAGGTTTCTCGGATATATCTTCCAATATGAGGGCAGACATACAACTAGTGTCTATCCCCAAGAAGCCTGCACAGGCAGAACAGTATTGATATGACTCGTTCATTTTGACCTGTTCTGCTGAGGAAACAAGCTGCTACTTTTTTACTAGCTGGAGGGTTTTTTCCCCCAAGCACCTGGCAGCATTGATAGGTAAAATAAATTACAATAATCAACCCTGGAGGTCACAAATGCACAGATCAGGAATGTATTACACATGGGTCCTGCTGGCTCTCCAACCACTTTTTTTTTTATTATCATTATTATTAAAACACTTCAAAGGACTGTTTTCACCTGCAAAAAAATGGTTCTTTTAACAACAGTTTTTGCTGCCTGTACAAAAACCAAGGACACTGGGAAATATATTTTTCTTTCCCTGGTTTAAATAACCTGCAAAGTTCAGTTGTCAAAAAAATTTAAAAACAACATGACTTGTGCCCTACAGTAAACAGTGCCTTGAGTGAATGCTTGTGTTAGAAAGAATATGCACATACAGTTTGGTTTAGGAGTGCCATAGGAGCCACAGTTATGAGGTTTTGGGCTTTGCATGGATTTGTTGTTAAAAGAAACTTACTGCCAAAGCAAGTAACAACAAAAAATCCCCAACATTAGTTATCTGAGTGGGTCAAAACTCTTGACAATGCTTATTTAAAACCACACCTTTAAAGGCAGGAATGGTACTTTGGAGATCAGTGTCTGAGTAACAGAAGGAGGCTATTTACTCTGGGGACTAATGTTGGTACTGTTAATGCTGAAGAGCCTGCAGCCCTCCCTCAGTACTCAGAGACCACAGGTGCAAACTGTTGTGACCGTGTCCTGACTACCTTCTGGCTAGAGCACCTGCATTTCCATCCCATGGAAACCAGGGCACGAAGCAGGTATTAGTAGAGAAAGTTAAAAGTGCACCTTGGCTTCCCCAGTTTATAGAGAGCTCTGTGCTGTCAAGCAGAAATACCTAAGCTCTTTCTTAACTGGCTAACTGGGAACTAGTTAGCTACCTGGAAGCAGGGAAATATGGAGCTCTATGCAGGCTTATTGCCCTTCTGAGAAGCACTTTCTTTTGGTTGGACCTCCTACACAGTCAGAACCCGTCTGTGGAGCAAGTGTTGAGGGTTATCAAGGGAGCTATGCTCACCATACTCTGTGCATGGAGGAAAGGAGGCAGTTGGCAGAATCTCACTAGAACAAACCTCAGGCCAGATCCCAAGCTGGTGTTAACCTGGGATTCATTACTGAAAGTGAAGTTATGCCAGTTAGCAACAGGACCGGACCCCAAGAACACTGCTTTAGTTACCTTTGGGAATTTTGGGTGGGTTTTTTTTTTTTGATACATCTGCCTTTGTATGGGTTACTCTTAACTGCATATATATTTAGCACACTGCCAAGAACTGACAACAGTTTTCTGTCTGCACCCTGACAGCCATTCTCCAGTTTCTCGTCTCCTATGATTTACTGAGTAAGTGCCACCCGCTCACACTAAGTAAAGGGTAAAGTGGGCTAGGATGGGAAGAAAAGGCAGCTCAGCAATTGTAATAATCCCGTTATCCCTTCTGAATTGCAGAAGCGGTTTACAGCACAGGTGTGGGTAAGGTGGACAAAGAAACTTCAAAAAAAAGAAAAGACTTAAAAGAATAAGCGAAAGAAAGGTGGAATCAAAGAATCAGGAAAATGGAAAGGGAAATACAAGATAGGGAAGAGGAAAAGAGATTTGCATGAGTAGCAGATAAGAGAAACTACAGGAAATTTATTTTTAATGGTGTAGATAATGCAGAGAAAGAAGAACTGAAGGAAAACAATAGAAAAAAGTAAACAGGAAGGATCTGAGAATACATTTAGTAGTACCTTAGTAAATCATATGAGGAAAACCCATGTAGCTTAATAGAAGCAATACTTAGTATTGCCTGACTCAGGCTGACCCAAGTCTTAAAAAATAGTTTCATTTAGATGGACTATCTTTTCAGCTAGTAAAGGCTCACCCAGGCTAAGGCAATTAATATTCTCCTACAGTGAAAACAGTATCCGAACAGAGTCTTGACTCAGTAATATCCCAACTTGCATTCAGACCACCACAAAATCTGTTTTTCATTCATGTTTTTAAAAATACCAAATATAGACAAGCAATTGTCAAAAGTCTGAGAGAGGAGTGGGCTAGAAGAGGCAGATTGGATACATGACCTTTGCCTACAGGGAAAAATATGTCTGTAATCAGTTTTCTTTACCTTGAACTGCAGTTCTTCAGTACTACTAGATTATTTCTAGAAAACTTTCTATCACATTAAGAAGGGAATCTCTGTACTGTAATAGATGATATATGCTTTCTACCCAGGAATGCAGGTAAAGGATATTGTGTTTTGAGTTTATCAGTGATTACACCACGGGTTACACAGACAGCTGGCTGTGGCAAGTCAACATCAATGTGAGGATCCACCCACATAACTAAACATGTATAAAGCTCTTGGTCTATGACTCACACAGTTTTACTTACCATAATACTGAGCTGAGGAAAACAGGCAGCAAGACTTGATGAATGCTTGCCTTTGTCTTCCACAGAAATTCTCCTGCATAAATATTTTATTTAGTTTAAATAAAAAATCTTAAAATATTTTCTCTGCTGTTCTGTTCAAATGGTATTTAGTCCATAAAATGCTGACTGCAAGTTCACATCTGGCTAAGCTCAACATTTGTCTTTGTGTGCTTCATTTTATTTTTTCTTTAAAGAATTTTGAGTGTAAGGATGATAAAGTGCTGACATTTATAGGAACATTTCATTATTATAGTTTGTATTTGATAAAAATATATGATTGAACTTTACAAATAAAATCCCCTCTTGCTTCAGCAACTCTGGTTTATAATGGGAAGTCTAACATACTATTTTCTATAGTGTTATTATTATTTTGAGAAAAAAAATTAGATAAAATCCCAGCTCAAGATATTCATCATCTCGGTAACAAGCAGAGAAAACAGATCAACTACAGATAAGATAGGATCCTGGTGTAAGAATCCAGAAATGAACGTTTTAAAAATACATGTTGTTGTCGCACTAACAATTGCTCAGCAATTGGCAATGACTGCCGTATGCCAGCTTTGAGTAAATAGAGGACAATTATTCCTCATTTTTTCTGCTTATGATAACTGTCATAAGGACTTTAAGAGTACAGAATGTATATCTTTGAATTTGGAAATGTACCTTTTAGAGGATAGTGTAAGAAAAATTGCTGCAAGTGTTAGAGCGTAGAAGCATCACTATGCCTGTTTTCTCCTGCTGCTTGGGGGAATTCCAGGAATTAATCCAACAAGAAGGTAGGACAGGGTTAATGTTATGGTTGTCACTGATATGTCTAATGATTCTCGAAGAAGCTGGAATTCTTCAACCTAAAGTTAATAGTGAGCTTCCTATTAGCTGGGACAGTTCTGATATTTATTGGAGCTCTCATATTTTAAACATGGCTCTCTCAATACAGTGTGTATGTTGCTTATTATAGTCTGTTTTTCTTGCTTCTTGAGTGTGGTTCCAAATATTCCTTATATGTAGAATTTACTTTTTCCAGGGGTTCAGAGTCTGATGGGGTAGGAACACACAATGCTATTCAGCTAAACCTCTCTTTCCTTACTGAGAGATAGACACAAACCTAAATGTTACCTAGTATCTTATCTAGTTAAAATACTGGACTTTGACCTGGCCTTAATGTCTGTCTCTTGAGGAAGACATAAGGACATAACCTACTGAGCATCTGAGCAAAATGTATTGACTTGGAGATAGGAAATATGTTTAAAATGAGAATCTGATTTATGTTGCATCTATTCCGTGTGACATTGCATTGGCAAATTGCATTTAATTATGAAGAGCCATAAATCTGTGCAGTCATTCTTTCCGATCCTTTTCAGAAAATGGACTTTCTGAGCCTAAAAAGAATTCCTGCTATAGTAGAGTGATTTTTTTTAAAAGCATCCAACCAAGCATCCACCAACGATAGCTCAGTATTTGCCCAACATACACAGTTTTTTAAGGAATACACTCCATAATTCCTAGAATTAGGCTGAAGCAGGAATTGTTCATTTTGCAAATGGCCACATAAGGCTCCCAGTCATATTTTCAGGCAACTTTATTTGTAACTACTAAAGAATAAGTTAGCAGTATGAGAAAGTAAGACAGCGCTTGTGATTCCTGGTGTTCTAGATTGCTGTTTTCACCATTTGTTGTAGTTCAAGTGATTTTCTGTGCTTATTACTCTCCATTTCAGTGGAAGATGTTTTGAGTGGGAAAAGCAGCTTTTAAACAAATGCTTTCTTTAGTGTAGAGGAAGAATGGTAACTTCTGAAACAGTGCATCTTGCAGTAGGTAATCTCCATTATATGTTATAATAGGGGGGAAAACCAGCACTGAGGTGCTTATGCACAAATACTGACAGTCTGAGAACATTATCTCACTTCAAGGTGAGAATTGCAAGCGGGGGAATCAGAACTTGCGTCACAATTGCTTGTGACTGTGGAACTTAAATCCACAAAGATGAGCTAGTCAGTGAGTCTTTTGGTGGCAAAATGACAAAAGCATTACTCCAACTTAGCTTTACCACCGAATTGGGTAAAATAAGATAGGATATGAAAAATGGAAAGATTCCACTAATGTAAATGTCAGTAATAGAATGATATCCTTACAGATATGCACATAGAGATATACAGGTACTCCTATACACAAATGATTCATTCTGGAATAACTGCCCAGATAAATACAGACAACATGCTGACAAGATCTTTTTAGAGTGTTGCCATGCACTCGTTGGGAGAGTCAGCTTTTTCTTCCAGATGCAAAAGTCTCCATTACACATCTTGATTTGTGATGGAGAATGAGCCTATTAGAGTAGTGTGGTTGAAACAGGTAAAAAGCAGGCCCTCTTTGGATTGCAAGAGAGATAAAGATATATTAAACACCTGGAGGATGTTTCTAGAGGGGAGCAGACAGCAGGGATTGCTCTACCTGAGCTGCTAAGGTTCGTTCTAAGCCCAGTACAGACAACACAGCCTGAAGGTCTTGTGCCCCAACTTACAATAGTGTAACTACATTGACATAAATAGAATTGCAAATCAGAATTTGACTTAAAAAAACATAAAAAATATGAACCATGGGACCCACATCAATGTGCCTCTTTTAAAGAGAATATATTTTATATTTTAAACTTGAAGGATTATATTGAAAGTCTTCTACTGTTTGCATTTTGCACAGCTCAAGAAATTAACAAAACAATAATCCTAGGTTATAATTCTCTCTGCTTGACTTTAATTAAAAAGTGATTACCTTTTTATATAAAAAATATATTTATGCATGTTAATTACACAATGTGTAACAGTAAAAATGAGTATGTTAGGCAGCTTTCTCAGAAAAGTATACTTTCCTGAAATGAAACTTTTTCCAGTGATCTTGTATATACTATAAATAGACTTCCACTGCTTAATCACTAATTTGCAAGCTTGAATTTGCGTTGGTATGGAATTCAGTATTTTCCATCAGTTAAGATCAATGCTGAACACAGAATCCCAATAGAATAAAATTATTATTCAAAAAACTTTAAAAAGCAGGGGAAGCCCTTTGCCATTTACATCAAATGATGGCAATTGAACCATTAGATAAAAGCAAGAAGATGAAAAAAGAAAGCAATGGATAAATATTCAGTGTATCTTTCTAGCTGTGAGATGGTGACTATGTTAATGAGAGTGGTGAGATACAGAATACAATTTTCTTACCAACCATTTTCAAGTTTTTAATTTTCAGAAAGTCTTGTAGCATAAAAAATTTGCAACATTCAGAATTCATTTAATGATGGCTTTTGCAAAAATCTCCTTTGAACACTTATATACACTTCTTCTCATCCTTATCATAAAGTTTCAACATTTTGTGTCATTCATTAATATTTAACCAAAGGATGAAATGAGATGAGCTTTCACTATGCTGTTTAGATGCAGAATTGAATTAGCTCCAAAGTAAAAGAAGATTAGATATCTGGACTTCAAATAGGTTTTGTGCACTAGATTTCTGTGATAATCAATCAAGAACAACAGGACCTTCTAGAGTGAGCAGAATACTCAAGAATGGATAGTAAATGTGAATGCTTTGGTTTCAAGGTGTTCAAATTAAGATGCCTGAGAAGACAACTTCAAACTCTGAGTAGCCCATGCTCTTGAGCTCCATAGATCTCCCAGGAGTTTATGTTTTTTCATTTAATTTACTTTGGATAAAAATTGTGGTTTGTACTTTCTGAATACAGTATTTATATATATATATATACACACACACACCTCAGTGTGCTTTTGTTTATTTTTCTTGTGCATCCTACCATAGTTAAAATTTTATTTATCCGATATAAGCAGAAGCAATTGCTCTTTTGGTAGCTAGAGTATACAATTTGTTTAAGAAATTCTATTCATCTTTGGAATTACTCTTTTTTTCTCATATGTCATACATTCAAGATATGTTCAACATCCTTACTATAAATTGTCCTATGGGGACAAGGACTGTATTTTCTGCTAAATTGGTAGAGCTTCAAGCACTCAGTAAGTTACAGAAACATGTCTCCAGTTGGTTTTTTCAACTTGTTTTATGAATCACAGAGACTTTGTTTCTTTACCATAGGGGAAGAAATAGCAGAGAACAATTAAAGAGAGAGAATTAAAGTTATAGTCAGATTAATAAAGTTACACTATGTAACATTTTGCCTACGACTAAAGGTAGGTCAAATTTACTCATTGTTTATTTAGCCAGTTCATTTCATTTCTCAGGTCACAGTAAAATGATACCAGAATCTTTACAACTGCTCTCCAAAGCATTTGCCGCTATCCAGCAGCAGGATAGTTATTTGACCAATCTTTCCTCAAAACAGACCTACAGCACTTTGTTTACATTACCAACCACAGGGATTGTAACAACAGCCCTTGACAAAGACATGTTACTGTGCAGGTTCAATGCATTTGGTTTCCTTATCAAAAAATAACTCTTTTTATAGATGTAAGAACTGTATGTGCAGATTTAAAAGATTCTGTGCTGTGGAATAGTTTGGCCCAGGTTTTAACTTTCCTTAAAACAGTTCTAATCTGGTGGGAACTTCCTCTGACTTGTAAATAGCCTTTGAAAATAGCTAACATTCTTTGGCAAAGAGACAAAAATAAAATAGCTTGGGCCAGGTTTTCAAAGCACGTGTATACTTTTGTATGCCCTTTCTGTCTAAGGGCTTCAAATACATGATTTTGACAATTCATCACAAAGCCAAGAGAGGAATGGATTCTTGCTTCGCATTCTTAGGATTAGCACCTAGGAAAGTTACATATCCTATTACCTTTTTTAAGGACAAAACCATCAAAAACTATGACACTTGACATCCAAAGTTTTTACTGGCTGTTTGTAGGAACATAACAGTGTAGCACAGTGCCTCCATTGACAATTGTCTAAGATGTATTATCTAAGCCCATCCAACACAGAAAATTCACTACTTTCTACTAAAATTTCAATTATTTTCATCCCATAAACTCAGTACTTTCCTCACATGATTTTGCAAACTGCAGTGATGGTGATGCTGTTAAATACTTTTAAGACTTTTAGATCTAATGCATGAGAAGCGGGGATTGTTTCTTTGATTGCACTTAATTCAGCAAATAAAGTAGTCATTAATTAATTCAAGCCAATAAACATCTAATTTTACTAATCTGAAACATAAATCAAATTTAAGTAAGTCTTTCAGATGAAAAAATTTAAAATAAACTGCATGGAGTGAAACATTTGTGTTTATGCTAGAAGTATTTAATAATAGTAGAAACCACTACCAAGTTGAATTATGGACTGGCGTTTGTATGAGAGACCCTTCAGTCTAAACAATTACAGAACTCTGGGAAAAATAAATATTCATAGCCCTACTTTGATGTTAGACTCTTGTCTAATCTGACTGAAATGACAAGAAAACTTTCCACAACTTATGAATTAATTTCTGCTAATGAGTCTCTCAGGTCTGCATCAAAGCTGCAAGTCATAAAATAAATGCAATGTCTTTCCTTTCTCAGTGAAGTATTTTCATAATCTTTTATGATCTAGGAAGTGAAGTAGGTACCTAGATAAAGGTGGGGATACTGTAGACTAGGCATCGTGCATCTCTATAAAATGCAGCTAACAATTAGGGATGTGACTTGAACATTTTATCCAACTATGCTGGTATTTTATGAATTTCAACAATAACCAAAGTCTGAAGCAGGAATGAAAGGTGTCCACCAGTTTACAACAAAACTCTTGAAGGACCTAAGTGATTTATATTAGCTAATTATCCAAACTTTCTCAGATTTGAGGTTGAATGGGAGTAAGCCAATGTAACTCTGATGAAACCGACAGAGCAATGCTGATTTATGCTGGTGGAACTTAAACTCCACTGGGGGGTTTAAACGTGGAGAGAATAAATTTATATAATATACAGTCAAATTAGACTTGCAAACCCCACTGTTTTTGTAGCACTGTTTCCATCACTTCCAATTTCTTTTGAGATGTGTGATTCAACTACGAAAATTAATTTTAGAGTCAATGTTGGCATAAACAGCTGACAAGTCTATTTTAAAAGTTTCATTAGATAAAATGGCTTTAGTAAACTCTGTATTAAAGGAGAACAGAAAAAGCTGTGGTTTGAGAGGCTTTGTGTTCCTTTCCCTGATAAAATAAACCGAATTTGTTTTAAAAAATAAGAGTTTAGAGATTGTTAATGGGACCTAAGCATGTTTTGGAAATAACAGGAAGCAGTTATTCACAAAGGCATTTCACTGCTCCGTGTGCAGTGCGAAAGTGTATCGGCTAGCACTGCGAGTTATGAAGCCATAGCCACTCGATGCACTCAGCTCTCTTATCTACAGTATGTGATGACTCTGCCAGTTAAATTGCTCTGGGCAGAGGCCCAAAGCCCGTAGTTTCCATTCTATGACCATGTGTTCCTACTACCACGATGGAAAAAGATGCATGTAAATGCAGAGCATCTTGTGGATGGTAGCTGAATTGGAATAAACTGAAATCACTGGTTAGAAGGATGTGAGCTGAGATACATAATCACCAAAAAGGAAAGAATGGCAGAATTCAGCAGAAAAATAACTTACTGCTATACAACAGAAATATGTAAAAAAGTCCATATGCTTTTTGATTTGTGGGAAAGAGTTTGAGCAGGGGCCATTTCTGTTTTGGCAGAAACAGATCCTGCTTGACAAAATCATCAGAGATCAAGGAAGAATTTTCTTGATCTCTCACTTAACTAGAGGCCTCATAGCCACAGAAATCCGTAGTTTGTATCGCAACAGAACATTGCACCATGCACCGCATGGTGCAAAACATCGTCCTTGTGGAGGGAGGAAAACATTTTGTAGTGGCCTATCTGCAACATTTGCTTAACCTTTCTGCTCTGAAGAATGAAATGTAGAAACTTCATACCCTAAATTAAAAAAATTATTCTGAAGGAGTTCTTTAAAGACAAGTTGCATTTTATTTCTAGTTTTATGTGCTCAAACCTCCATTTTGAAAATCCCTTGGTCGTTGCTGTTGAAAATCCAGCTAATAAATAAGAAGTATAGCAAAAATAGCAAAGAATTTAACTTACAAATCATAGTGCCTTTGGCTTTAACCTTCAAGAAAAATTATATCTGCCACAAGAAGACATTTACTTAGTTATTGACTCTTCTGTGTTTTCAAATCATGGTTCAAACCTTTTAAAAGCCCTTGGAAATATAAACCCAAGAATAAATCAAGTTTAAAGGAAAAAAAGTGTGAGGGAGACTATGAACCTGATTGAAGCTACTTTGTTTGCTTTGAGATTGTTTTTCTGTGTCTATGTTCTGCCTGTGAAGGATAGAGGAATGGTTGTGGCTCTGATAAGCTCATTAATTTTTTTATTAAACTCAAACATTATTTCTTACCTAGCTGTTTGGTTTGGGGTTTGGTTTGTTTTTTTTTTACTTCTATGGAGATATATGCTCCAAAATATTGAGAAACTTCTGTGTCTATGTATATACTAATTTCCATTGAAAAGCATTTACATGGTTTGTTTCAGTTTCCTTAAATCAATGGGTAGTCTATTAGGCTGTGTCTAATTCCTTTTTCTCTCTTCAGACAAAAGGGGTTTAGGATTATTGTGAGATTCTGCACTCAGATTTGGACAATAAACACTCCACTCTGTTGGTTACAACAGATCACACAATTTTTGTCAGCTTAGCAGATGGAGGTTAAAAACAACTGTACGCAGTTGTTATCACATGCTTATCACATATTTTTTGTTCTTTTCTTCACATACCTGAAGTATCTTCAAATACAATTGAAAGTATATACAAACTATATAGAAGAAAAATATTTACTATATAAAGAGAGACGCTAAGGCAGGTAGGGTGAGGGTGAGATTTTTAGACATGATGCCGCTTCATTTCAAACTTGAGACCCTGGGGCCTCACTGTTCATAGGTTCACAAGATGAAAGCTTTCATTAACTTACGGATTCATCATGTTCAGTACATTTAAAAATCTGTCCTCTTAGACGCTCCTAGAAACCAAGGCATTCAAAATGAAGTACATTATAGTCAGCACTCATTTGTCAAATATGAGCTTCAGCTCTCTGCACATTAAGTTACAAGCAACATAAGCTATTGTCAACCACAAGACCCTCTTATACCATTAACATCAGTTTTAATCAGTGTCCAGCATCCTCACATCTGATCTGTTCCTTCCCAAATCCTCCTGTTGATCTTCTGTCCCTCCAAATTTCTTCATAAACCTGACATAAAATTGTGTTCAGTTTACAGTAAGATCTTTTTCCTAATGATAGTATTAATCCACTCGCTGAATACAAAAAGATTCTTAATGTCCTGTTCCTCTAGAGAAATAGTTAACTTTTAGGCAGGAGGCCAGGACCTTAGCCCAGGTCTGCCTCTCATGCCCCATTCTCATATGGAAAAAAGCAAGTAGCTCTTGTGTTTTTGCCTGCATCAGTTGCTGGCTGCCAGATTAGCTCCTGGAGGCCAGGGGCATCTGAGCACACTGAATTGGAACCGGATTGACTGTCTGCCAGCTTGGAGAGGGGGGAACCACAAATGCTTTAAAGCCTTCACTTCCTCTTCCATTTTCCAGTCCTTTGCCAAGGGCAGCTCATTTAGTCTGGGGAATCTAGCCACAGGAATCTGAAATCTATTTAAAGATGTACATTCATGAAAGGATAGTGATCCTAATTTGATCTTAAGTTTGACTTTACCAGCATCCAAAACCACAGAGTTTTAGATTCCATGAACAAACCAAGCATTACTACCTGCTATGATGGGGTGAACAAAGTGCTTTGTTTGAGCGTATAACTGTACTAATCCTGCAGCCTTTGATTCATAAAGAGTTTGCAGCTATTTGCTGTTCCTGGAACTAGACTTGCTTTGGGTTTGTTTAGAGGCCAGACTGGGAACTTTAGGAAGAAATCCTCACAGCTACAGCCTTCCTTTCTAGTCTCTGGGGTACGTCCTTTTCACCTATTTTTCAAGTGGGAAAAGATCAGGAAAGTTAGCTTTTTATTAGTGGAACAACCTCACTCATAAGCTTGGGCTGATAACCATAAAACACCGAACTTGTACTTAAAGTGCTCAAGTGCCCTCAGTTTTAATTCTAGCAAAACAGTTGTAAGTTTTCTGAGCTACCTTGATAGCAATTTTTTATTACATAATTATATAAAAGAATATTTTAAAAAACACAACATTTACTTTAAAAACTTTTCTGCAGTTAAATCATTTGAATAATATGATAGGCCAAATGTCTTAGCCACTAGAATTATAATTGTAATGATACTCAGATTGATTAATCCTGAAAAATACAATATTTAGGTTTTGCCATGTTTATTAGCCCTGTTTTATACTACTTAACAATTTGCAGTATGTAAAAAACTGATCGTTCTTCATATATATATTTCCAGATTTAAAGAAGGTAATTACCATGTTAAAGTAATTATATTTTGGTTTTAATCATTCCTCAAATCATCTTCATTTCAATGAAAGCAAATATTAAACCAGAAAATTTACTTTAGTTTATAAATAAATGTAAAGACACTTATGTTTCAGAACCAATACCAGAATAACTTACAGTGTGGATTGCTTCATTTTAGTGCTTTACTTTGAAAAAAGAAAATAAATCTGCACTCTGTTCTCAAAGATTAAGTAACATGGTCCTTCCAGACAGTATTTCATCAGTTCTCAGATCATTACAGAGAGACAGGTTCTTTGATTAAATGCCTAGGCTGGTGGCGTTCAAACATGCTGGATAATGTAACAAAACAAATAGCAGTAAAACAGTAATGACTGGCAGTAGCATTAGCACAGATTTTTAAATACAGAAGGAACGTAAAGCTGATCCTTTGCAACTGACAAACAAATGCCAATTTTTTCTGAAATTTTAGGTAATTATGAAGATTTTTACAAGTCTAAACTTATTTCCAGTGCAGAGTATCTGGAAAAAGCTTCTTGAACTTTAAATCATCAGGGTTTTTGATGAGCCAGCTGCCTACTGATTTCTTTCTCTTATGAAGGCAATCTCATAAAGTATTCAGGTGAAAAATTTCCTTTAAGGTTATTTAAGGGAAAAAGGCTCTAAAATTGCAAGTGGCTATGGCTTGCTTATCTTTTGTTTCCATCTCCTTAGTTTCTCTAATCAATCTTTCTCTTGATACTTGAAATTACTTCACTAGGTCACTGCATAAATTTGGCTGTACTGGATCAGAAAAATCTTTCAGAGTGGTTGGCTTCACTGGCCACTGTCTCCACAGTCCTAACTCCTGTCTCAGAAGTCTTACCTACATAATGCAACCATACGTAATGATAACAGAAGAGTGCTGGAGAACCTGAAGCTCCCTCATGTTGTTCTACACCTTATTTTTCCCCTGTCTAGAAAGCCCATACTTCTTTTTCCCCAGCCTCAGAGGGAAAAAGAAATTCTGGGCTCTAATGGCCCAAATAACTTATGCAAAGTTATTTCTTTAATGGTTACAGTAGATCAAGCAGAAGAGAGATGTTGCTTTGGCATACAACAGTTTAATAGAACAAAATAAAATGTGCGGACTAAGATAAAGAATCTCCAAGATTTAAAGGTAGTTTGAAACCACTGTACGTAATGAAAAGCTCTTACATATAGTCAGTTCTTGAATGTAGTAAGAATTCCTTCAGTGTCCTTAGCACTCAAAATTTCCTGAGCTATTTTATACAAATTCAGGAAAATTGTCTGAATCCCAGTGTGAGCAGTGCGCTTGCTGTAAATAGTAAAGTGGACTAGCCCGTTTCTGGATTGCAGTGACTGTTCAAAGTTCACCAACACAGAAATGCCAGCTGAAAAACATCATTAATGGAAACTGCAGAGTCTCTCTCACATTTTTCCAAAGTAAAATGAAGAACACAAAGCCAAACAGGGTTGCCACCAGCCATTCTCTACCACAAACAATCAATCAAAAGCTAGTACCATTTTAAAAGGATATTTCATAGAAGAAAATTAGTTTTTAAAGAGAAACATGATTTGCAGCTTTGCAAAGTTAATGCACTGTTCCAGGACACAGCCATGCACTGTGGGGTCTCACGTAAAGCAGGAAATATTTGGCTACAGTTTCAGCCTTAGGCCTTGATCCAGAAATACGATCCATGTGTGTAAACTGCTCAGGCTGGAACTTCTGCACCAGTTAGATTCAATTGCATCAGACTTCTGCACCCTTTAAGACAAGATATGGAAGCAGGTGGTGGAATCTGGGTGGGGAAATGAGAGAAGAAACGTACTTTGGGGGAGTGATGAGAGTTGAGGAGATTGCACAGCAGATGGGTTGAAATGCTTCAATAAAGGTTAAGGACTCTGTAAGGGATTCCTTCACTTTCTCACTGTACCCTGAACTGGGATCCCCTCCAGTTTCCCCAGCTCTGGGATATGAAATCCCACCTCAGACTCCTTCAGCCATGTAGTCCTCACTCTCCACCCCCTAAGCAACCTTTGCTTTCCTTCTTTTTTTAAAGTTTTGTATTTTCCTCGGAAGGTGCTGGCTGTACTAGACCTGGGCCTATTGCTATCCTTACTGAAAAGAAAGAAGAGCAAAAAAGGAAGAGAGCTCTGCAACGGTGGGCTTTCTGCTCCTGCAGTTACCAGGATGGCAGCAGTAACTGCAGAAGGGAGGACCATCTCCATTTACATCTTTCTTACCCTATTACCAGCAGCAGTGGAAGAAGGGCTATGCAAATAGAAAACGGAGACAATTTCTCTGGGTACTGGTAAAGCTAGCAGTCTCAGGTGCGACAATCTGTTTCTAATTACTTCAATAGAAGTATCAGCTACTTTCTAGCCCTACTAGCAATACATTTTGTCCTTACAGTCAAAAAAAACCAGCCCCAAACAGGTATGCACAGTTTCTTAGAATGCTACCATTGTAAAGATTCAGTTCTAACCGTCACCAAGAGGAGAAAGCCAAAGTTTATACATTTCCCCTTAATGTTTGAGTGATTCTGCAGCTCTCTTGCATGCTTTAGGAAACAGTGACTTGCAGTGAATGTTGTTTACAGGACTTCAACATTTTGAGCCTCAGCTCAGGTGTGCTTTGCAGCAGACAACTGTATGAACTTGTACAAGACAACTGACATACAAGTGTAAAGATTCTTTACCTCCACCTTAACAGTATCTTTGATAAAACTGCAATAGTGCAGCAGGAATAAATCAATCTAAAAAAGGGCCAGTGGTTGCCCCAAATGCTTCTCCTTTCCAATAAATTACAAACATGAAAATACAGATTAAAGCAAATAACACCAAGTTCATAAAAAATCAGCATAACTATAAGAATACAGGGCAAAAGAACACTGCATTTTCCATCAATATTTTAAAAGTT
This sequence comes from Platalea leucorodia, assembly GCF_965183815.1. Lineage (NCBI taxonomy): Eukaryota > Metazoa > Chordata > Aves > Pelecaniformes > Threskiornithidae > Platalea > Platalea leucorodia. Next base: position 83,557,127 of record NC_138827.1, on the reverse strand, counting down.
CTGCTATTATATATTACCAACACTTGGCCATAGTTTGGCTAAACTGAATTTTTTTTGGTATCCGTCTCTTGTCTGATCTATTTGGGACTCGTAAAGCATGCCTGTGCCTAAGTTCTCTATCCAAGTTCCTCAATGATCCAATCTAACAGTACTTTAGACACATAAAACACAGGATGTATTTCACTTTACACAAAAAAACCACCCACTTACTCAAAAAGCAGAAGGGGAAAGGAGACATTTTTTTACAAAGCAGTGTAGAGAACAGCTAGAGAATTTGCCCAGGAAGTAGAAATCTCAGTGCTGCTTTGTTCTGAGGAGGCTCAAATTATAGTTTCTATCTTCTAAGAGTGCCTAAATGCTTAGGCTACATATGTTAAGCTGATATAGAGTATTCTGTGGCCCTCTTCTTGAAGCTGAAATGATATATAAAAAGGAACACTAAATTTTGAGGCCAAAGGCAGAAAAAGAGAGGCAGCCAAACTAGCCAGGTGGGTTGATTGCTCCCACACGTTTAAGCTACAGGGTATTGAGTAAGCAAAATCAGCTAACCCTATTAGACTAGAAAGTACACATAGGTCAGACCATGGATAAGGGGTTATGTCTGAGGAGGATGTCTGTGGGCTCTCCTTTTATCACAATCCAGGGAGCTTAACCGACCTATGGCAGTTTTCTCTGTTTCTTCCACTATTGAGGAAGTTAAATGTAGTCCCATGAAGTTAACCCTCTGTTTGCTACTGAACAGATGATATTGTCCCTGAACTCTGTCCCAAAATAACTTTATGGAAGTGTATGTATGTTTATGATTTGTTTCGTTAATGTTATTAACGTTTCAGTGCTCTGGATATTCACTTTCTCATGGTGCCATACAAGTGCCATTATGAGGAACTGCCAAGAAGAGAGTAATAAGATAATCTGTCTAATAAAGCCAGACATTTCTTAGTTCAGCTTCAGTGAAGAAACAACTTGCCACACCAGCAGCTGAAGCACACTGTGTCAACAAGATGGAATGTAACTTATTTCATGCTGCAATGTGCATTAGAACAGAAATCAGGGCACGATTACTGCTTGATGTGTGGGGTTCATTCAGGTGTAAGAGCAGCCCTTTGAGAGTGTGCTATGATGGAAAACATCTGGCCCATTTGGGCCTTCACTTGCATAGCCAAGCTGGATATATACACTGACAATAAGCCAGCTGGTCATTCCTTTCATAAACACCAGTTAAATATCTGCTGATATTCGTTTAGGAAACATGTTAAATATGAGAGACCTAGGCTCTGTGTGAAGAGAAGCTGTCTTCAAGAAATTTCACCGTCCTTTTCTGAATCTAACAAATCACAAAAGTAACACTTATTGCTGTCAGACATGAGACATGGCATGGTGATGCCTTGGGCACAAATATTTTTCTAAGCCAGAGGGAACAGGATAATCTGCAACAAAAGAAAGAGCAGAGTTTGCACAGGTTTTGGTTCATTTTCCCTCCAATATTGCCACATAATTTATAGGATAACCACAGGCGTGGAATTTTGATAGGTTTTTTGACTGATGCAAGAAGGGGACAGTTCCATGCAGGAAGGAAAAACTGAAGAACAAAGTCTGTAGCAAAGAAGAAAGCTAATTTTGGAGCAAAGAAAACATCTCCAAATCCTAGACTCAAAACCGAGAAGGAGAATAGCTGGGCCACTTGGCTATTTTCTTTTTCTTTATTTTCTTTTAAATTATAGTTTAGCATCCTTCCAAGAGGTTCTCTTTCTCTTCTTAAGTGACAAATCAAAATATTTGACAAAAAAGGTAGATAAGAAGAGAACAGATATTCTTCTGCAATGTTTAACAACTTTATGAGAATGAAATCAGATCGCTGACACTCTATAGCTGCGTTTCGCATTGCAGTGCAGGTTTCTACAGCATTTACTACTTTTTATTTAAAATTATTGCTTGAAAAAGAGATCTAATAAAGCTTTGGTCATTTGCCCATGCTGTTATTTACGCTGTTACAAGGTTTCCCTAATATTTAAACTTTAGTGCATGAGTATACACATATTTTTGAACACTACATGTGGTCTGACTTATGACTTACAGAAAATACAAAATATGGATAAACATAAATTCTGATACTGTCACATCTGGAGATTCTCGTACTGAAGTACTTCCATCAGATGGAGCTAGAGAGGAGAAAGAAGCATTTAGCAAAGTGCACTACATATCTGAAATAAAGCAGATGTGTTTTCAGTTAGCAATGTTGCAACTTAATGTAACTTTTGGTATGACACCTGAAGTGCCAGTGTGCTGTGTTCTGCTTCACAGCCACCCGCACACCACTAGAGATACCAAAATGGGTTCTGAGAGGATTCTCATCCTTTGCTTTGCTGTCTCTTTTCCTTTCCTCCTCCTCATACCTTCCCTCTCTCTTCTCCAAAAGGAAGTCTTCTAACCACAGAAACAAAAGATAAACAAACTCTTCCTTACATTAACCACCACACTATAAAGAAGCACTAAGAAGGATTTTATAGCAAAAAATCATAAAGATATGAAGAGATGGCAGGAGCATTCTGCTTCACTTGCTTCAGGGGAAAAATGGGAATAATGATGATGATAATAATAAAAAGCAGAAAAAGAAGAAACCATTTTCAGTATATGTATTCCAGTTCCATAAAAATCCTTTCTAGAATTCCTACTAGCTGCTACCATCAATAGTTGCCTTACCAATGACATTGGTAAGAGCATATGGTGACTAAAAAGGAAGGTTCATAAAATAGGTATACCTATTGTTCTGCAAAAGTTCTCAAAATTCTTTCATAAAGCTGCAGTCTTGTTTAAAAAACATCTGTTCTCAAGCTAAGTGGACAAACTAACTAGAGGTCAACATAGAAAGCAGTTTATGCAGATGTTTTGAAAGGAGATATATGACTTTTTTTTTCCTCAAGAGGATCATCTGAAGGATGATGAAAACTAGATGTGATCAGTACAAATGGGTTAAAAGGAAGAAAAAGAGTGAGTTTGTTCAGTTGGAAGCTATAACAGGAGATATCACCTCCAAGTACATCATTTGGATGCTGAAGTCAAAATCCCAACCATCACATTTCTCCAGTGAATTTGTACTGTTATGTTAGAACTGAGAAATACATACTCAATCACTAGAATGTGCTTTGGGCTACTGCATTAACAAAACTAGTGTTTGAATTATCTCACTGATGCTTTCAGACTCTAAATCTTCATTTGCAGGAAAATTAATAGGTAATAAACAGGCAAATCAGTAAGAATTACTATTTCTTACATAAGGGGACAACAATAGGAGTATTTTTCACAGCTATCACTTTTGGGCTAGTCGTCTTCATGTCACTGTGTTAATGTCTCATGAACATTTTATTGAAATCCACTTTGGGAGACTAAATTTTGGGGTCTTAACACAGGTTTGCATAACAAAAAGCATACGTATTTTTGTCAAGAAAAAATCCATTAGGGTCACAGCAGAAATGGTTTATAGATACTACCCAATTCATCAGGGGATGGGAAAATATATTTGACTTAAGTGACGAGACAACTAAAATACTACTTGCTAAAGAAAACATGGTGAACCTCAGAAAGCAATTCCTAACTAATCGGGTAACATTCGTTATGTTCAACATTTAAATAATTCTAGATAAACCAATATATTTGTAAAAGCAGTTATTTGGTTGCAGGTAATTTGGAAAGAATTAAAGACTCCAGCAGAGGAATCTTTAGATAGAGGAATTCTATCTAAATTTTTTGACCAGCCCCAAGGAAAAACTTGCAAAAACACTTTAAATGGTTATAAGACAGAAGTTTCACTTCCAGTAACCTGAGCCCTTAGGAAAGAGAAGAGAGTGTTTTTAACCAAACTTGCACCTAGCTTAGCCAGCTCCGTTTCTTTATCGTCAGTGAAGAGAAACAGGTTCTTCCACTGGGCAGTTCAAGCACTTAAATTAGGTTCTTGCCATGGTTCGGCACTGGAAGAAAGCTATTTCTCTCCATTAATTATACAGGAAGCCCGAGGAGATTAGCCAGCTAATCAAGCTGGGTGAAGTTAGGAGCCTTAATTCAGTAGGCTGAACAATCTGCCATGTTTGCTGCAAGCTGCTGGTACTTATGCTTTCAATATATACCTTAACCACTTTTTTGAAAGGGATTTAAACTTTTATGTCATTCAGACATTACTGAAACCTTATCATTAACATTTTCTATACATGAAACACCTTTATATGGTAAAGTTTTTGCTGGAATATTTTAGGAACAATTAACTCCTTATGAATTTTATATGTGAATTTTGTGTGAGAGCTCTCCTTTATAACCATAGATATTTAAATGTAATTTCTACAGATCAGTAAGACATTGGAATACATTAGTATTCCTCCAAAGCAAAATATTTTCCGCCCTCCTATCTTCACAGTCTGCTGCATGCTTTAGCATTTTGTGAATATTTTCTTAGAAATAGTAAAAGAATCTTGCTAAAGAGGTGCAATAGATTATTTGGATGAAAATAAGTTATTGGCTTCCACTTTTTTACTTCCAAGGTTTGCCAACAGCAACAGAAGAAGGAGCAATATATTGCCCTACTGGAAAGAACAAAAATACACACAAAATTCAGAAGAAACCACAAATTCAAGCCCTTATGCCACATAAGTCCTGAACCTCATCTCACTGAAAGCAGTCAAACTTCCACCACTGATTTAAATGAAACCAGGTTTCAGTCCTAAATGATAAAGCATCTTAAAGGCAATTATTTCCTATTTCATGCTAATACAAATAACTGTAAAATATACTAGAAATTTGAGGAAAAATAGCCAAGTTCTAATATTGGGACTTTTCCAATAGCAGTATATTACATCTATTGACTGCAGAGGAACAACTGGTGGGAGTCAGAATTCTGGAATCCAGCAATGTGTGGGAAAAAGGAAAAGAAGATGCAGGGACGGTTTCTAATTCATTACAAACACTCTCCTGCATGGTGCTTCCACCAGTTATTGAAGAGTGAAAGAAGCCTGTTAAAAAGAGCAGGCCTGTGTAATTTGAAAATGAAGAAACAATTCTATAGAAATAACTGGGATACTTGAGAGCTTGGCAGTGAACCAGAAAGGTTATGCTTATACTAAATGACCAGCTGAATATGTCCTCATTATCACTGAGAGCTGTCTTGTACACAGACACTTCATATATAAACTTTGGCAACACCTACCTACCTTATACTGCCAATGACGCCACAGAAACCAGCCTGAGTATCATCTATTCAGTCAGAACATTTAAACAAATATAAATGGTTGACACTTCCACCTTGATCAAAACAGGGTGAACCAGAGGGTTCAGAGAAACATCTTTTGGTAAAGAATGCAAACAAAAGGAAGGGCTATACTCAGTAAATAAATAGTACATATTTAACATCTCATGCTAGGCCTTTCTGGCGTGGCTGTTTTCTGATACTACCTGGTTCTTACAACAACACACCTGCTAAATTAACTGATTATATTCACCTCATTTCTTTTAAGTTCCTGGCCAAAGTTTATAATGACGATATTTAAAGCATAGGTTAAGGTTAATCAATGTAGCAATACTTCCAGGAGTCTACAAAAATCTTGAAACTGTAGAACTGGGAAGAATGAATTGCTGACTTCATCCTAACTGGCCATAGAACTTAGTGATCTGGAGAGATTTCACCAATGCTCTCCCATCAGAAGACTTTTGAGCACAGCAGCAGACGAAAGAAATGTGTTTACCCATCTAACAACATACCTTTCAGCTGTTGGTAAAGCCATTTCAGAGGCTGGCACTCTAGAGCGGAGACAAGAAGCACTAAAACTGTTACCATAACAGAAAATGTGACAGTGGTTCTCAGGGAAGGGAGGCAGTTCCCTGTAAGTGGTGTAAGCAGAAGAGTCTCCAGACGGAACCATACAATGCAAAAATTGCTCTAAAACAAGTGGAATTTTCATTCTGCTTCTGAGTTGGGACTGGGAGACTAGGCAGGGGAGTAAGCAAAACCCAAACTAAATCCCTTCAGAGAGCAGGCCTATATATGTGAGAGGTCAAGAAAAAGAGCTGCTTAAAGGGGTGTTGTTTAGCTAAGGAGCAAGATAAAGACATACTACAAGAGGAACGTGAGGAACTTCAGTAGAGGTAAAGGTGGGGAAAAAATGAAGAGGACTCATTTGGCTTGAGGATGCCAGTTTCCAAAGATGGAAGAAAAAGTCTCTGGTGAGACTTTTTGGGAGCAGATGACAGGCAGAGTTCTTTAGTTATGTCTGCTGCTTACTTGCCTTCTTAATTCAGGGAAGACTGGAATTTTGTTGTTTGCTTGGAGACCAGAATAGAGAAAGTTGTATGCCACCCCAGCAATGAGAATGCAAAGTCAGGTATTAGGCTAATGTCTGCATTAACTCAGTGAAAGTCTGGAGCAATATCTTGCTCTTCCTAAATACAATGAAACAGGGTAGATGGCTATAGGTAAGTTTTTTACTCTTTCATCTCCTTCTCAGAAACTTATCTAAGGCATGGCAACAGAGACCTACTAGAAAATATGCTACCAAGACACTTACATCTCAAAGCATCCAATTTATTTTCAAATACACTATAAACAATTGATTATTCTCATTCTGTCTCACAGTTTGAGCTATAAAGATATATATACACAATATTTCAATACATTTCTTGTATAGAAGTGACTGAAAAAACAAAAATATTTTATTCAAAATGTCTTACCCTTCACAAAGCATATTCACTTTTTCATTTGTTTTTCTTTTGTTTATGAATTATTATTGTAGGATGCTGATAATTTGTAAATAGGAAAAATCCTAATAAGTAAATATTTGGTATATCAGATGTATTTAAACCAAAATATTTGGTTTTATCTTAGAAGTAATTTGTTTAAGTCAAAGTCAGTCATGTCTAATGAGTCTTCTGGGAATTCTTAAGCATTATTTTACTTTTTCAGATGTTTCCAAGCTCTATGTTCCTTTAGATGAAGGAATATATGTTAATCTTCACTCACATCCTGTTAAAAGAAACAATCTGTGTGAGTAAGAGTTATTACTACGTTCTCTACTCAAATCACTTCTTTGACTCATACAGAGAATTTGCTCTGCTGGGTTCTTTCTGGCTTTTTAAGATTATTGAATACTGTCAGACAACAGTAGGCAGCAAGACCTGGAGCTTCTAGGCCTAGTGCAACACCCACTGAAATTAACCGGCATCATCCAGCAATTTTAATGAGATTTGGGTCAATCCTTTAAAAGTCTCTTTGCCTTCAGCAGTAATTTCCTCATAGTGGCTGCAGTTTTAAAACATACCGCAAACCTCAGCTGTGGAGACCACCATTTACATAGGCAATAGATCGCTCTCTGACTATGTTTGGAGCAGCAAATACTGTGGTCAAACAGTGAAGAGTCAAATAGTTGGGGCTGATGGGATCTGAAATTTACATTACATATTTTCTTTTTTTTTTTACTTTGGACTAGCTGTAGTTTAGACCCATTAACTGAATGTCCATTTGCAGTTGGAGTGTATTAGATGTGTTCCTATTGTGCATCTTCCAGTTTAGTTTCACTCAAAAGGAATTAATTTGCACTCTGAGACTCCTCTGCAACATGATCCAAAGTACAGTGTGTAAGGACAAGTGAGAGATTCACTGCCCTCCTTATCTTTCTTACCTAAAATGTTACAGGGATAAAAATCAACTTCCTCTTGCCACACATGCTTACTTGATTTATCAAAGCAGGAGGAACACCTGACAAATAACATGCTGAGATAACAAGATTTCCCACTGTTATCCTTCAGGAACATCATATTTAGCAAAGCTCAGAGCTCTAAAAGATAGGAGTCACAGAGTTAAGGTAAAAACAAAAAACGACTGAACTGTTCATTACTGCTGCATTTATATAGTAGAAAAACTAATATCATAGAATCATAGAATCATTAAGGTTGGAAAAGACCCTTAAGATCATCAAGTCCAACCGTTAACCTATCACTGCCAAGTCCACCACTAAACCATGTCCTCGAGCACCACGTCTACCCGTCTTTTAAATACCTCCAGGGATGGAGACTCAACCACTTCCCTGGGCAGCCTGTGCCAATGCCTGACTACCCTTTTGGTGAAGAAGTTTTTCCTAATATCCAACCTAAACTTCCCCTGGTGCAGCTTGAGGCTGTTTCCTCTCAAATATAGTATCCTGTTTGTAAAGGCAAAGGGACTGTAAAATTTTACACATGTAATGCACATTGTATATGTAGTGTACATGTAGTCCTGTTTCTGGGAGACCAGCTATGTGTTTAGATGGGGTGTATCACCTAATATCAACTTTGATGATAGTTTGCCCTAGACTGGTTTAAGTATCCTGCTCTAGGAAGAAAAAGTAGACAGAATGTATCTATGAACTGTCAAAACAAAACTTAAAGAAGTAAGAATCAAGACTGAGATATTCAAAACACATTGTTAAAAATGTGCGTTTTGCTGAACTCTGTAGTTTGGAGAGGTGCAGGAACCTTCCAGGCAACCTTAAGTCTGTTAAGCTGTTACTTAATTTCCAGTGTTAAAACCAGAAATGTTCTTGGTGGCATTAGCATCCAGTTCCACATTTTTGTTGCCATACAGATGTGCAGCTAATCTCTATAGCAGCTAGCAAGTGGTAGAGGATGCTTTAAACTTCCTATGTGCTCCTTATTCAAACTGTACATCTGGAGTAGTGGAAACCAAAATTTAAATGGCTTTTGAAGTATTTTGAGGACAGAGTCACTGAACAGGAGGGGAAAGCAGACAAAAGCTGAGGCTCATGAACTGACATTTTTATTCCATGGTATTTACAACAACTGAAATATATGAGAGTACTTAAGATTTTATCTTTTTGTCTCTCACCTTTATCCTACTCTCTGCATCTCTCTATCTCTGCAAAAGGACCCCAACCTCTTTATCCTGCAGTCTAAAACTACAACTGTACTTTCTGAGCTCACATGATCAGGGTTAGCCTTATCTTTCCTTTTCTGAATATGTAGTTAGGCTGCTAATGCACTCAGTCTAACCTATATCTTTAAAAAAGATTTGTAGGTGGTCACTGAATGTAAAATTCTGTTATCCTTTAACTGCTTGTGAAACATATATGTCATCAGATACATTTTCCAATAAGGTATATAAATGCCATCTGGCAGAATCCTAATGATTTTCTAAGGTATGTGAAAAGTACGTATTTACAACTACTTTCACATTTCACTTATAAACGTAAATATGCTTGTTGAACTCACATTCTATTTGTTTCCCATTTATATTGTATCCCTAGAAATTGTAAGATTAGGGATAAAATAAAGTTTTTTCATAATTCATGTGAATTATTTACTTTTTTTAATTTTAGAATGAGTATTTAAATTTAACCACCCTTTTTTAATACCATTTAAAAAAATACTCTAAAACTTGGGACTTGAAATTTTTCTTTGGGGGGGAATATCATAAGCTCTAATCTCTTTTAGTGTTGCAATGGAAAGGAAACAAATACAAATATCAGAAATGTTCCATCTCAAGAAAGTGCAGAAAAATACTTTGGATTAATCTAAATATTCCATTTTGATGTGACCATCTTAAAATTGTATCCAGTAGGCAAACCAATGCAAGACGCTTTCAGAATGTTCTGTTTTGAAATAGCTGGAATATAATTCATTTAAATTCTTAAAAGAATTTTCTCTCCAAAGAAACTTAAAAGTCTTTGAAAGTTTTCACAAAGCATCTTACTTTTGATAAATCAGAATTTTCAGTTTAAAGATTACCAAAATATTCCAGCTAACTCCAAATATTAATTTAGTAATAGTAAGCTTATGTTTATACAACCTTCCATCCCAAAGTATTTTATGTTTTCACTTCTTGAACTTGTGCATATTTCCATAATTTAATTGTATCTTTGAGCTTCTGTTGAAGCCTTATTTGCATTTAATATCCCTAAATGTCCATTCTGATTTCAGTCTATACTTAAATTCTCTTTGAAGATCAGAGTTCCAAGCAGTATAATTTCCCTTAATATTATCTGGTTCCAATATCTCTCTGAGAGAAGACATGTTTACTGAAATCTTATACCACTTGTCAAACCTGAGCATTTCTGTGTTGATTATTCTTCCAAATAGTAATGCTAGCAAAATCAAAGATGCAATCTTTATGTTTGAGAATGGCAAACACAGATCAGAAGGCTTTCCTAAGCATACAAAGTACATCATTGTTATTTGATGAAGGATATCAACTTTTGTATAAAGCGTAACTGCTGAATTTCATGATAGATTATGTATTGTCTGTGTTTTTTTCTGAATAGCTATGTATATAAATTAATAAAAATTATTATTCAAGATGATATCACTATGATATTTTTTGCTTTTCAAGTAATTCCACTGCAGAATTAATGCTAACAGGTTGGCTTCTCAGAAGAAATACAAAGAAATTATCATATATACAGCATCCATGTTGCCAAGGTTTTGTAGACATGAGCATTTTATATTTGCAACTCAGAAATCTGCATCCTTAATATAGTTAAGGCATGCTATTAAAATCCATTGTATCTATCATATTCATTCTGAATTGCATATAATGTTTAAGACTAGAATTTTTATTCTGTTTGAAAACTTCAGGTGCAGTAAGAGAGACGGGCTATGCTAGTTCTGTTCTGATTACCAATTCTAGTGTTACACATGGAAATTCATTCCTCTCATCATCACTTCCATGACTTCTTACTAAAGCCAGGAGACTTTAGGCAAATTGCATACCACCCTCATTGCATCTCTTTTTACTTGCCTGCCGGTTTACATCAGCCATATCTCAATCCTTGTTAATATTCACCAAATACTTATCAGATAGTCAGAACCTCAGCACCTAAAAGAATTCAAGGGCTGAGTAAGATGTTGAGATCATTGAAGCTACCACACTGCCCAAAGACAGAATGAACTATCCTTACATAATTTCTGACAGATGCTTGTCTAACTTCTAATAAGGGGGATTCCACTACATCTCCAAGCTGTCTATTCCTGTCTTTAATTATCTTTACTATTAAAATAAATAATCTAATCCTATCATCTAATCTGAAGACCATTACTTCTTGTACTGCCCCTCACAAACGTGGGAATAGATTCTTCCTTTCCTTCACAGCAGCTCTTTGTATATGTTACACTGTCACCAGGTCTCTTTGCTTTCTTTTCTCTAGATAAATAACTTCAGATTTTTCTGGTTTTCCTTTTAGGTCATGTTTCCTGGACCTGAGCACCTCATTGCTCTCCTCTAGATGCTGACTGGTCACCATCTTTCTACAAGTGTCATATCTACAGCTGGACACGTTATTTCAGCTGCACCTTTTCTGTTAAAGCTTTCTGCTTTTAACTTCCTTCAGCTTCTGCTGGGCAGAGCAGAAGAACTACTTCACATCTTGCAGGACAGGATTCTGTTTTCATATCCTAGCATGATGTCTGCCTTTTTCAAATCCAAATGATGCTGTTGACTAATAGTGGTAGTGATCCAAAATAACTCCTTAGTCCTTTTCTATACAACTGCTACCTAAATACCCCTTTCTCAATCGGTATTTTTGCAGCTGAAGTCTTTTGCATTACCTTACATTTGTCCCTGCTGAATCACATGCAATTTGTTCTAGCACATCTCAAAATCTGTGAAGACCACTTTGCTCTTCAGATGGTTATAATAAGTACCTGGAACTACAATGCTTTATATGGCCTATTTTTCACATCAGAACCCTACTGACAAGATTGAAGAGTAACTTTGGACTTAGCAGGTTTTGCAGCTACTTTGTGTTGATGCCCTACATAACAAGAAATGTTCTGTCATTGCTGAACAGAGAACCTTTGGGTGTCTATTTACTTTAAGGCATAAGATGCAGAATACTTCACTTTTTTTTTTTTTGTCCTGAAGTGGAAAATGCTCAACTGGTAGGTTTGAATTCTGTTTCTGTCCTTCTTAGTGAATTGTCATGCTCTTCATTCATTTGCTATACCTGAATTACTACTGAAAAACAATTGTACCTTGTCTGTAAGACCAATCCATTAATATAAAGTGGTCAGGCAGATAATGTTGCAGGAATGGAAAATGCTAAACATTCTGCTTCAGAAAGGAATTTAAAATAATAAACACCTGTAAAAATTCCAATTACTTTTAGGCATATTTTGGAAAAAAGTGTTTCTATTTATTCCTTAGTCCTCTACAGACAGCGTTGCTCACTGCAGTCTCTGTTCCTGTTGCTGAATGTGTTCTGGTGAAATGTGACTTTTTTCCTCTTGAGGGCAAGTTTTAATACAAAATGCTATTCAATGAGCTACAGTTACTGGCACTGCTAGTCAAGTAGCAGGTTTGTCTACAGCTAGATGTTTCCTACTGACACCTCACAAATCCCTAAGTGAAAATTGTCTGTATGCAAGAACCAAACAGAACCGAACAAGGCAGAAATAAGGTTTTGTAAACAGATGAAAAAGTGAAGTTCTGTCTTGGAAATCCCACAGTATCTAGATTCATCACTCTCTGTGTTTATGAGTTTCACTCAAAAGTTTTATGCTCATTTGCAAGAGTGTCCCATTGAAAGATAAGATATTTGTAAAATCTTCAGTTCACCTCAAATTTTACTAAGCAGCAGGCAGACAAAATTTTATACATCTGTCATCATCTGGATAGGCTGTCAATGATGAAGTCATCACATGAGGTAAGAAAAAAAATCCCACAATCCTTCTTGTAGCATGTGGAAACAAAAGGTAATCAAATATCAGGAGGGTTGATTATATGCTGTAATGAGCTTGTTTACACAACATAAAAATACCCCAAAGGCCAGAGACCCCCCATTTTTTATTGAGTTTCTCGGGGGGCCAATTACATCTCTTGAGTGTGCTCTCAACCTGTTCTCGTTCTGTACTAGGTTCTGAACAGCTTCATTTTTCAGCAAGGTGACCAGGTGTGAACACACATTATCATCTAGGTGTAAATTGAAAAAATATATGGGTATAAAATTTATAGCATCTGCTCTGGCACCTGGTGGTCTTCTGAAAGATGCGTTGTTGGAAGCAGACCAAAAATGAAATGGTACAAACTTTACAACTCCAAGACCATGCTTGGATCCCATATCAAGCCTGAGACCATGTCTATCCACTCCACAATGATACCAAATCATCACAGTCCACAAACACCAGCCATGGGAACAGTTTAGATGACTGCATCATTATTATCTATTTAGATCTTCTAGAAGCACTAAACTTGCCTATAGCTGATCGGTAGAACTACAAGATCCTAACACTGTTAACTGTTTATCCTTTCCATTTGTTTCACTGGCGAAATGTGTTATCCTAGCTCTCTAACACACAGCTTCCTATTGCTGGTAGGAGAAGGGGAATCCCACAGTCCTTGCTAGAAACATTGGCTTCCCTTCTCTCTCACCTGTATACCAACTGAATAGAAACAGGAGACCAAGCCTATAGGGCACAGCTTATGCCTCACAGCTATGGAATCAAAATTTAAAAGTCAAGTACTTTACACTCCGAAGACAAACTGAAAGGCATCCACAGAATAATATGACCTGTGTCCTCATACCTGTACCAAACCACTAATCATCTGCCTCTAGATTATATTCCTAGTTATCCAGGGTAAAATACTTGTCTTCTGCAGTGTTTGCAACATGCTTATTTTTTCCCTATCCTATTTCACAGAAATTAATGGATTTAAAGCCACAGACAGAGGTTACTGGTAAAAATTGCTTTCAGTCTTGTCAACATTTAGTATTTAAACTTAAAAACCCACCTTGTTGGAGACATCTAAATGTATGCGTGTATCAAATCACAGGCCCAGCCAGCATGGGTTTATGAAAGGCAAGTCCTGCTTGACTAACCTGATCTCCTTCTATGACCAGGTGACCCACTTAGTGGATGAGGGAAAGGCTGTGGATGTCGTTTACCTGGACTTTAGTAAGGCCTTTGACACTGTTTCCCACAGCATTCTCCTGGAGAAACTGGCTGCTCATGGCTTGGATGGGCATACTCTTCGCTGGGTAAAAAACTGGCCGTAAAACCAGGCCCAAAGAGTTCTGGTGAATGGAGTTAAATCCAGTTGGCAGCCGGTCACAACTGGTGTTCCCCAGGACTCAGTACTGGGGCCAGGCCTGTTTAATATCTTTATCAATGATCTGGACGAGGGGATCGAGTGCACTCTCTAGTAAGTTTGCAGATGACACCAAGCTGGGTGGGAGTGTCGATCTGCTGGAGGGTAGGAAGGCCCTGCAGAGGGATCTGGACAGGCTGGATCGATGGGCTTATACCTCACTGTATGAGGTTCAACAAGGCTCAGTGCTGGCTCCTGCACTTGGGTCACAACAACCCCATGCAATGCTACAGGCTTGGGGAAGAGAGGCTGGAGAGCTGCCTGGTGGAAAAGGACCTGGGGGTGTTGGTCGACAGCCGGCTGAATATGAGCCAGCAGCGTGCCCAGGTGGCCAAGAAGTCCAACAGCATCCTGGCTTGTATCAGGAATAGTGTGGCCAGCAGGGCTAGGGAAGGGATCGTCCCCCTGTACTCGGCACTGGTGAGGCTGCACCTCAAGTACTGTGTTTAGTTTTGGGCCCCTCCCTACAAGAAGGACATCGAGGTGCTGGAGCGTGTCCAAAGAAGGGCAACAAAGCTGGTGAAGGCTCTAGAGCACAAGTCTTATGAGGAGCGGCTGAGGGAACCGGGGTTGCTTAGCCTGGAGAAGAGGAGGCTGAGGGGAGACCTTATTGCTCTCTACAACTACCTGAAAGGAGGTTGTAGCGAGGTGGGGGTCGGTCTCTTCTCCCAAGTAGCAAGTGGTAGGACAAGAGGAAATGGCCTCAAGTTGCACCAGGGCAGGTTTAGATTAGATATTAGGAAAAATTTCCTTTGGACTTCATGTCCTTAAAGGTCTTTTCCAACCTAAACTATTCTATGATTCTACAAATCATTGTGTCTCTTAAGGTTGTCATGTGTAGTATTGCATGCCTGAAATATATAAAAGACTTAAGGTAGTTATGTGAGTGAGAATACTGTGACCATGTGATATTGCTGTTTCCAATTCTTACCCTGTGGGTTAACAATAAAGGGGATTTTCTCTCTAATTAAGAAGCTGTTAAAAAACCCCAAACAAATAAATGTTACTTAATTGTAATCTTATCTTTAGCCTTGGTCTTTTGTAACATCCAGATGGGAACAGCCACATAGCAACAAAGCAGTCAAGTCAGGCAGAAAAAACCCAAAAGTTCTCAGAATTCTCCAAAAGCAATTGAGTCTTCAGACTCAGTTACTGTGTAAACTCCATGCTTCGTAAGTCATTTAAAGACTTAGTACAAGTGGCTTGTGGTTTAATCTTTTAATTCCATTGCTCCATAAGTTTCCTTGTAGGTTCATTGAGCAAGGAATTCAGACAAAATATTTGGGGCCCTTTTTTCTAAAAGGGGCTGGGTATGGAAAAATGTGCAGTACTGGAGCTCCTAGAAGAGTCTGCAAACTAACCTCCAAATTTATGTGACATAAAAGCCATTATCTTTCAGGGATTCTTGTATTTCAGACTGTGCACATTTACAACATCAGATGCTTGCCATAGGAGACACTCCCTATCAGCGAACATCTGTGGAATGTATTCAAGCAGTTACAGCTAAACATACAAATTTGTGCCACCAGGTCAAAAAGAAAATATGGCAAGGAGGAAATTACTTTCACATTTTTTAAGATGGTTTATAGATGCTGTGCACGGTTGTAAAAAATCTCAGATCTGTGTGCTGAAAATCTTAAAAATATGCACATGCACATTCCTGCTTATTCTAATCAGAATTTTAACTTAGATTATAACTAACTCCAGAATTAAAGTAAATCTGGTTTAATGTAGTGTAGCCAGGCTTGGCTAATACCCTAAAGTTAATAGTTATATATCAAATAACACAGTCATGGTGGATAGGATACATGAAGAAGAGAGAAACATCTACCATGTGGACTTCTTGCATTTGCTTTAGCTTTGGAGAAGGAATACTTAGGCAGTAGCCAGAGGCAGACCACAGGCTGGCAAGAAGGAACTGATAATTTCTGCTTTTGATGTGATGTTTGAAATATATATAGGGAAGTTAGTATGTTATTTACTTGAACCTAGCATATTTTACTCTGATTTACATACATTTTATTTGCATATAATTTAAGTTTGTAAACTTGCACAAAATGAATAACAGTATGAAAAAACTGTGACAGCTATCACAATTTTTTTAGTCTTTAATACCGAAAACATAAGTATTGCTGTATTTTATATTAAAAGATACCTTAGCTTTATCCTAAAGCTGTGTCTCAGTGACAAACAAACATAGGCTGAAAAGTCAAGATATGACATGATATTTCTCAGATCATATTTAGTAAAATTTTATATTAATATAAAATATTTTAATAAGACATTAAAATCTTTATTAATATAGACATTTAAATATTTTAATTTTGAAACTTTTTAACCAGTAGAGAACCAACAAGCCCTACAGACTACTAAGAGGAAAAATTATGCTTTTTTTGTCTCTCTTGAGTTTCCGATTTTTTAATTAACGTACCGTAAATATAAATGAAGTGATTTTACAAGCTTAATCTTATCCTGAATATTGAGTCTGTCTACTGCCACTATGATCCATGCTGTAGTGAACAGTCGCGCGCACGCAACTTTGTGTTACAGATGATATGCTGTTCACAACTGAATCATTTGGAATTAGCATGGCTAATTTTTCTCAAGATAAAATTGAGTTCATGCAAGAATTTAGAATATGTTTCGTTTCAAAGTAAATCCATATCCTTACTTTGGTGTGGCTTCTACCTAGCCATAAACTATGATTTGCATTAGGGTTACTTAACCTCAAGTTAGCCAATTCCATGGAGAAGGTTTCATTTGATCTAGTACGGTGCAGTCAGAACGTGGGCTGATCCGTCTGAACAGCAATGAAGTACCTTCCCTCAGTTCAACCCTGCATGCCCAGAGGAACAGAGAACCTATTCAAGAATTTTATTGGCAAAAGAAATGTAGAAAACTTTTTAAAATGTGGGTCACTATCCTTGTCAGGGTACATGGCATATGCTTGCAGAAATCCCAGTAACATGCATAGGTGAACACTCTGTGTAAAGTAACTTTTACATAAATTTAGGGTTCGCACCTTAAGAAAACTAGTTGATGTGCTCACATGTGCCACCAGTGACCTGAGGTAACTCTGCAGTGCTGACATGCTCATTATTATGAAGCACATTTCCATCCTCTCATCCAAGCTTTCAGAGGTAATCTCACCCACCTTCTCTTTTAATGTCACGTTCAACCACCTAAGATAATTATACAACACCCTACTGAAGTGTAGAAAAGTATTCTTCCAGAAAAGTGGAATTCTTTTATGTGGCATATTAGCCTGTAAGATAGTTTTAGTTATTATTTTTTTCCATAGCCACAGTGCCAGTATTAAGTGCATCTTGGAATCAGCAGAGACTGCTGGTTTTGGAAAATCTGATTATGGAACTTTACCTCTGTTAAATGGGGTTGGTTAGTGATGGTGAAACACTTTAAAAAATCTGTGCTCTAGTTACACAGTACAGTTAAACATGCCAGGACAGTCTGCCTCAGTGTTCAGGGATTATTGCAACTGAACCACAAAATGCATGGCAAAGGCTATAAACTCTTATTTATATATCTCAATAAGAGGCTTTATTTTGGCGCCTTTCTGTCAGTCTGAAATATGAATTTTTCCCCCTCAAAGATGATGTCTTGCAGGGAACAAGCCTGTATTATTTGGCAGGTGTTCATAACAAATAAAAACAATCACTGGTTAGAATATCAGAATGTTTTTCATTAGGTCTTCTTAATGAGTATTGTAAGTTAATGATTGTGTGCTGTTCTAAGATAGTTTCACAACTTAATTTATCAAATATGATGTTTTTCAAATTTCATTTATCAAATATGTTATTTATAGGTGAACTTAAGGAAGGAGATCAGCTTTTTTATATTCCTATAGTATTCCTCAACTTAGGATTGTAAAGCATTAACCAACGTTATCCCCAGTTTATGAGTGTTACAGTGAGAGCATTGTGAAGGGTAAATGACCTGAATAGTCACAAGGCAAGTCAGTGGCAAACCCAAATCTTCTAAATCTCAGTTCCCTGGACCAGAATATCTCCCTTGGTTCCTGTAGTGAAATTAAAGAGCATACATATCAAATGTGTCGGCTATTTCATGCTTGATATGGCTCATAAATTCATACAAAGTTTACAAATGTATCAAAGTTTATGAATGTATTATGCATAAAACTCAGGTTTAACACTGAGTTAGAATTCCTTTTGCTAAACCCTGTGAACCTCTCATTAGAGACTCAGTTGTCTTCCCTTTCCCATCACAGAGTTGACTGTTGCTTTGCTAATGGATCTAAGATACCTTGTCCTAAACATTGAATAAGGAATTTCTCCAGCATCTTTCAGAATTATGGGGTTTAGCAATCAGCTAAGAGTCTGTCTTCTAGAATTTAACCATCTCTGGCTTTCCTGATCTGTTTTGTTTTGTACATGTGGTACTCAACCTCTCCTCAAATGAAAGAAAACATTAGATATATCTCATCAGACCACGCACTCTTTTAAAATGGCAGTTAAATGAAAAAAACAGAAACATTATCTGGTGATGCTTTTTAAGGCGTTTGTGATAAACATGGTAGAGCACCACAGAGCACCATTAGCGCCAACTGGTGTGAGCCATAAGTTCTGCAGCACTGTGCAGCATCACACTAACATTTGTCACTTGCATGTCCCCTTCGTTGTTTTTACAGATATTTTGAAAAATGTGCCAATACATGCATAGGTTTCTTGTAAAAATGTGCTTATGTATGGTTAGTAAATTAAGTATTTTTTTTATATTACATAATTCACCTGATTTGAGAGTATGTTCTTGTACATTCTCAGGCAAAATTCCTATCCACCAAGTTAGTCAGGCATATATAAAAATTAATTTCAAGCCAAGATAATAAGATTTATTTTGAAATGAATTCTGAAAACATTTGTTTCTGGCATGGTCACACATTTGTTTTCATGCTGTCAGTTTGGGTTTGACATTAAAATCTCACACACATACAGAGTTAGGCTTCAAATATATTTTGTATTTTTCTTGGGTAACTTTTTTTTTTTTAAATGAGACATTCCTGTGAAACAGTTTGATTTCAACAGAACTGTATTTTTCCAACAATTAAAATATTGCCAGAACATTCTTAGCACTGCTGAGGCGGAAGCAAGGTGAGATGGATAACACTTCTATGTGAAACTTCTGGTTCTCAAAAACCACATACCAAAATACTTTCTCCTGTTCTGTTTGCTTCTCCAACTGCATTACCACATAAAGACTAAATTCTACTGTCTTTTCCCTCAGAACTTGGCTCTGTGAGCTAGGAAGATTGTCTGTAGGACTGTGAGGCATGAAAAACGAAAAGTGATAACTCTCTATAAAGTGAGAGTATTATGGGATATGAGGATATTATTACAGTGCAACCACAAGACAGTCAGTGCTTAGGGAAGTTGGAGTGGCATAGTTTCCCCCCCTGTGGGAACAAACGTATGGAGGCTGCCATCAGGGAGAGAATTTTAATTCCCTAACCCTTAAGACTACAGTGAAGGAACCAAGCCTGATCACAGTTCAGGTGGTCAGACCTGCACGAGCTTTAACTTGGACACACTGTGTAAACAGGGAAGATGCAGCAGCAAAGACGTGAGAGTAGCCCAGCAACACGAGCACATCCTCCATTGAACTGTCCCCTTTCTGTTGTTACTTCTAAATTAGACTAAATTAGTTCAGGTATAGCTCCACACCCTAGATTAATGGACCGTTCATGTAACATGGATAGTCTCTAGATAGAAGAAAAATTTAAAGCATTGTGGAAGGAAAAAGAGTAAAACATCTGGAAAATAAAGTAACAGAAGTGAGCCATTCAAATGAGAAAAAGAAAATTACTGTGAAAATAAAATGTTAATACCAATAAGCAGCTAATCTTGGACTGCAACCCCCATGCTGAAGCTTAGGCTACATTTTACATTTTTGGAATGTATCCTAATTTTTCAAAGTCAAACAGGGAGAGTTTCATTCGAACTGCTATATCCATGCAAAAATCCAACCATAAAAAAGAGATTGCACAACAAGAACTTCATTCTCCACTTTCTGAGTTCAACAGAAAATATTTAAAGAATTATGGTGATTTCATTGAGCTCTATCTAAAAGAATTGTTGCTTTGAGTTTTTTTACCCTAACGCATTCTTTAAAAATTACAATGGAGGAGTTCAACCTGTACATATATTCTTTTATACATTTTTCATATTCACACTTTTTCTATTTGTATCAAAAGGAATTTATTAATCCAACAAATACAATCTGATATAATTTATGGCATGATCTCACCGGTAGGGTATAGAAATGCTATTCTATCCATTAGACTTTGTAATTTGATGCCACAACTGACTAGTTTTTGGGAGCCCAATTTTTGAAAATATCTTGTTTTCTTTCTTTCTTTCTTTCTTTCTCCGTGAACACAGGGAATCCAGAGAGTCTACTCTTCATTCAAATCTTTGCTGTCCTAGGACAGTGTATTCACATTTTTTGCAGATCGTATCTTTACCATTCATGTGACTGATTTGAGATATTTATTTATGTGCCCCTGACTTTTCAGCAAAGTGGGAAAGCTAAATTTCAGGATGCAGGAAATAGCATTGCTAGTACAGAAGGTCACCAAATATAATCAGCTCTCAATTACCAGTAGGGGATTATCTGGGTTGTGGATTAACTGTGCCACCCTGAAAGGGAACCTGCTATATGATACATTCACTAAGTAAGTCTAGCGTAGAGCTGAGCCTTCTTCCCTGCCTTGTGGTCTCATGCTTCTGACCCAGCAGTAAATTCAGCACAGAATATTTCCCCCAACATAATTTTCATATTTTCTTCTGTTAGTTGCACTTTTGTGTTACTGAGTTATTCCACCCTGGGCAATCAAAAACTGAGCGGCTATAGTACAAATTTTGGAGCAATCTGAATAACATCCTGACAAGAAAATGTGCCTAGGCAGAATCGTGAGCCACCATAAGCCACACAATATTAGGAGGACTTTGCAAGCTTTTAGAAAGAAAGGTGGTTATAACCCTGTAGTAGGACATGAACACAGTTATCTATGCCAAATTAATTCTATATTCAAAAGTACAGAAGTACTGTTAGGATCACAGCGAGTGTTAATATGGTTATAACCGTCTGCATGCCCCAAAGGTAAATAACATTTGCATGTGGTGCACTGACACTTTCTTGAGGCATGTTCTTCCTTCTCTGTGCATAATTCTCACCACTTCAATTTTTCTTTGTAGCTTGCATCTGATTAAAAGATTTCATTTTGCCTAACAATGTGTGAGCAGAACCATAGGTATCACAAATCAGCATATTGACAGTGAAGGAACTCTTGCAATGTACAGCCAAAAACTGAGTTCTGTTTTTTTTTTTTTCCAAGAAAGGAGAAGACTAAGCCATGTTACACTGAAAGTGAGATTTTTCTTAATATTTATTATTCTTTTTGCCTTACATATATAATTACAAAATGTATCTTCTGAATTTCAGATATCTAACTGTTAATACAAATTTCAGTCAGATTTCTCCTTTATCTACCAGGATAGGTAGAAAGTGGAAATAATGAAGTCAAAATAGTGTCTTACATGTCATTAGAACAATAACAAACAAAAATGGGTGCAGTCTCGATCAGAAATATATACCACCAGTACCTAATGCTTATCGCTTTTTCAGGGTAAAAACTGGTTAAAGGAAAGAACTGTAAGTTTTAAGTTTTTTTCTAAAACATATTCACGGTTCACCCATGAAACTGATACTTTGCATATAAAGTTGAAAGGCAGATTTACAAATTCATGTGAGTTACAGTTCTTAGTTTGACACTAATAGCATTAATGCTGAAAGCAAAATAAAATATCCCTAAAACTGGAAACACTACTACATAGATACCACTTCTGCTTTAGTAGGTTTTTGTTTTTTTTTTTTTTATGTTGTAAAGATCATATCAGACAGAAACATACTGATCTAATATCTAGTTTGAAGAGCCATATAATGTTCTTGCAAGTGTGGACAAAGAAAAGTTTATACTGTGGACAATACTGAAAGTTCCTGAATAATCTATGGCTTAGATATGAGTGTTTAGACATTACAAGATGGCTAAAAAAGAAAATAAATCAATAAAAGCTGTGGTCTCTGGCTCATGGTGATAAGTTTTATTTACAGCTAAAGGAAGGATGATTCTTTAAGAGAGACGAGGGGACTCGTGTTTTTCCTCACACTCTTCAGATCAATCCAAGCAACTGAATATCACATAGTCATAAATTAATAAAAATTTAAAGTGCATACCATTAACTTTTTCAGTTTAACAAGGAGTTTTAAGAACAACAACCAGTGGCAGTTTAATAGTTTTTTTTCTTACAAAAAAGCAGGTTGCTTTAGGCTAGATATAAGTTCTGATCCAGGACTGTTCTCAAGCATCATTAAGGAGGGATTTTAAAAAAGCCATTGCTATTTCTGGGCAGAAATATTATTGTACATATATAGATATGTACGATACATATTTATAAATATATCCGTAACATACCATATAAAATATGCCTCTAAAAACATGAGACAGTTCACATGTACACATGCTTCATGTCCAGTCTTGCAATACTGAAGTCAAAGGAAAGTTTTGATGGTTAGTGCATAAGATTTGTGGCTGCATATAGAAAAAAAATTGTCTACAATATTTTGCCTGACAGCCATAACGTCACTAAGTGTACTTCAGAAAGATACTTAAATAAATGCTGTCTTCTACTTTGGAACATACGTCAGGAGCTGAGAAGTGGTTTCCATCCAACCAGCAATATTCTGAACCTTGCCATATATGTACTCAGCAAGTGCCTCGCTGAATCAGGGGGTAGGCCAATAACGAAAGATTTATTAGGCAAGATCCTACTGATAACCACACTGAAATGGCAGATTTGTACCAGTGTAAGAGTGCAAGATATGTCTAATTTAAAAAAAATAACTGTAAATATAAGTAGGATCATAATTTATGTTTCCATTTTGTATGTTTATATTTTATGGTATGCTTTTAAATTACAAGAGAGAATATGCTTTCTCATAACAAATAAAAATATGTTGTCTCTTGTTCCCACACCTCAATAATTAAAAGAGAAACAAGTAAATTACAGTATACAAAAAGTGTTATTCTTACTTTTTGTTTAGTCAAGCTTTATTGTTACAAAGTGCCATAAGCCTCTCTCATATTATAACTACAAGAAAAGAAAGCAAGTTTTTTTTTCAAAAGCCAAAGGTAGAACCTAATCATATTTTTCCTTGTGTGTCTAGTGATCACTTTTTGTTGATATTGGTTAGCAAGAGGAAAACAGCAGAGAAAAAGGCTTTAATTTCATGCCAGCAGTGTTTATTTTGCAGTGGGGCTATAAGTTTTGTGAAGACTGAAAGTATAAAAGTGGAGTGGACTCAATGAACTGAAGAATGCAGTAGGAGGGGAGGTAAGACGAGCTGTAAAACTAATTGGTGTCCAACATGTTTTGGACTGCATTTAATTTTCTTGAGGGGAAGAGAGGTCAAGAATGGAATGAAGTCAATGAGAACAGAAATAAGAAAGTGGAAAGCAAAATGGCCAGCATTAAAAGGTCAGTGAATATCCCAGGGACAGGAAATGAACTTTAAACAAAAGTATAAGGTAGTATTTCTATCCACGTTTGGGAGTTGTTAAAATTAGTATTAAAAGAAGGAAACTTAAATAACCAGATGTTTCTTGTATGAAAGCTTGTTTTAGTCTGCTTTCAATTTATTGGAGGCCTTAGCAAGACCAAGATTTTGTGTGCTACGCAATTAGGAAATGAGTATTTCAGCACAGTGCTAATGTTATTTAAATATTTTAAAAGACTTCAATATTTTACACTGACTTGCTTCCTGTTACACTTTTATAGTCTTTCTCTTGGAAGAAATCTCCATCCTGAATTAGGAAAGTAAACTTCTCACAAGTTTTAATACAGAATTTAGCCACAACAGCCAGCCTGCCAGCATCTAGCTAATACACAGACACTTTGCAGTCTGCCTTAAGAGATCTAGGCTATATGCATGAATTCATACATGACCTGTAAAGTCATCAATTCAGTATATTTTAAATTACCTTATTTAGAGCATCAACTTTTTTTCCACAAAGAAACAGTGTTTCATTCAAAATCTTTTCTGCTACTGAAGTTCTGGGTAAGATTGAATCCAGGGGGGTTTATTCCTGCGCCTGGTTCATTTGTGTGCACATCAGAAGGCAAGAATCTTTTCCCAGTGTATTTAAGTTTTCATCCAAAGCTCACTAGTTTCAGCAAGAATCTGTGCTTTGACTTAAATGGGCTTTGAATCAAATGAGCTTTGAATCAGGATCTTTGAGCTCTGACCTGGCTGGACAGCAAATATTTTTCTGCTCCAGGATATGTTTAATTCAAAATATCCACTATTTTTGTCATTTGTGCAGCTCCACTTTTCTCTTTCCACCCCAGTGCAGCAAGTAATTAGTAGATGCTGAAATCATATGAAGTAACTCCATTGAAGGCACTTCACTGGTAGCAGCAAAAATGGCAGTGAATGGGTCGCCAAGAAGCCCAAAAGAATAAGGAGGGTTCCTAGGGCAGGAGGGACACTCTATAGCTGGCATCTGAGAAAAAGTAGCACACCCAGGGGAGAATATTTGTTTAAGGAACAACTTCCCCTCTGCCATGCTTGTAAAATATAGGATGCTGCCAAAGCAGATTCAGCTGTTGGAAATATAAGAAGTTTACTAAGAATACTTTGTAGTACAACCACACAGTGTAGACAACACTAGTCTTTTAAAATCACTTTTAGACCTTGTCTGCTTTTACTCAGGCAAAATTTGAGAACATGATGTTAGTTATAAATACATCCCCATTTTCAAGTGAAATTTTAATTTCTTTTCCTTTCAGTGAACATAAATCTCAAACCACTGGGTCTGAAACCATACAACAGCTTTGAAAACATAATATCATGCTTTCTATAAAAATTTAAATGGCATTAGTCCTAAAAACTGGGTGTCAGGCTTCCAAATTCTATTTCCTATGTAGTATGAGCTCATGGAGTGACCTCATCGGGTGAGCAGAGTAATTTATTATCTTTTCTGTTTGAGACATTCCTGATAATACTTCAAAAGGATGAAGATAACAACAAGTACCATATCCAAGGACTGTGTGGATTTATGTTTACATTCACACGGCATCTTCTCTTGGAGATTTTCCAGGAATTTTACAAAAGTTTTTTTTGTGGAAATTTGGAGAAGCTAACCATGTAAGGATCAGTACCTTTTATGTACCAGTGATGCCTTAGTAAATTTTTTTTTTTTTTGATTGTGAAGGAAGTATGAAGCATTTGAATGTGAATAGGCCTGCACCAGATTATCTCCTGTGTTTTGTAAGATAAAATTAAGGGAGGCTTACCCTTTAGTCAGATCCGAAGTAAATACTTTATAAAAGGGCAGAAGAATAAGATATACCGTAAGAAACTGCTGAGGGATTTTGCTAAAAAGCATAAAAGGATTGCAGTTAGCTAAAAAAAAAGAAAACTTTGGAAAAATATTCCCTGCATAGACCTGAAGAACAAAATGGTATGTGTATTTAAGGTTCTGAGTTAGTGGAATGTCATTTGATTCCTTTCTCTCTTCCCTCTTCCTTCTTCCCTCTTTCCTCTTCCTTCCTTTTTTTCCCTTTTTTTTATCTTTTTTGACCAAGGTAAAGGCTTTCAAAACTTCACACAAGTTGCCAGAATGGAAGTTGTCTTTTTCTTGGGACTGCTATTGCTCACATCTTCCCTCAAATGTCCCCTGAAGTCTCCTCTCAAATGTAACTATCTCATGCAAGTGTCTGGACCGTTCGTACTGGTATCAAACACCCATATGGCACTGAAAATGAAAGCTGGACAGAACATTCTTCCTAGAGCCATAGTGGGAGGGAAAATGTCTAGATTTTATTTAATTTGTGTTGCGCTTAAGAACATCACAGATTTTTATTACTCTACTATATATTCATATTTAAGCAAGAAGAAAAGTTAAGAGCAATTATTTTAAAAAACTAAATAGATACCTCATTACCTAGCATATGCATCTTGCTCAGTGAAGACTAAGAAACCTCAAAGACTAATCTCTCATTAATACATGAGATGTTCACAGAATGCCTGCCAGAACTGGGAAGTCAAGTTTAGATGGAAACTTGGCATGGACTTACTGGCTTGTCCCTTTGAGGGTTGGGAAGGAAAGGAAAAAACAGTGAATAAAACTGTGTTTGCATGCTTGCATGCATGTACATACGAGAAGACTTTTTAACTTCATTTTCTCATTAAAGTAGAGAACAGTGAAACTGTAAAGATTCCATGTGTGTTCTTATAAACTGTGCTTTTCACACATCTTTTGTTAGACACATGGAATGTTAACTGAAAGGGCTTATCTTAAAAATCAGCAGGGTAGCTGGAATGCAATTTTACAAAACCTGGCCATCTTTCAACAAGAGTGGGTGGATTTTCAATGCAGCAAATGTTTGTGTATTAAAAAGTATTTGCCATGGTGACAAAGCTTGGAGAAACATCCCATTAGCCACAGACGGGAAGCCGTTGCAGATTGTTCTGATTATCCATGCCCAAAACTTAGTCTGGCTCTGTTTATACGGCATTTCCCGATAAAAAAAAAAATTCAACATACCCCTAAAACCTGAGCAAACTGTTTGCACTTACTTACACATGCCTTGTGCTGTATTTTCTGGCTCAGATTCAACACATGATTAGATTCTTACTTTCCTGGAACTTAAAACATGTGCTTACAGCTAAGCATATGCTTAAATGTTCTGCTGCACTGGAACCTAAGAGGATGTTCCTATATTCCTGGTACAGCCAGGACTTCTTGCGAAACCAATAGGAGTTTTAGAATAAAAAGGCCTCTAATCTATAGCTCAATAGAGAGGCCAGTAAAACAAGTTGATCAGGGTTTGTGGTAAGGGACTGTACGAGGGAGCATGGAAGAGCATGTGGGCATACTTTATGTTTGTGTGTGAACATCTTATCTGCATGAGTCTGGGACAGCTGCATTAATTATGGTCCCAAGATGCTGTTAGTAAGAGTTATTGTATTATATCATCATGATTTTGGTATAGAAACCTGGAGCAAAATAAGACATTTAGTTGCTAGGGCACTTCCATTGTCTCACTATTCTTACAGCATAGCTCTTCTGTGCATACGACACGACACTTTTAAGATCAACAGTTTGGGATGTTATACTTAGAGTACTGCATCTCCCTGGAAAGTTATGAGTCTCCCTCACTAGAAACATGAAGTTCTCATTTCTGCTCCTCTTGAATAGCAAGCCATGGAGCTTGCGGAAGTTAGAACTAACTGTCACCTGCCATGGTGAAAGGAAAGAAAAATCACCGTGTCAAACGGTACCACTGGAAAATGCTCAGTTCTAGCTATAATTAATACATGCAAGCAGAATGGTCAGAGCATCACTGTAAAGTGCATGTGGGATCACTAGAGATGAGAGGGAAAAAAATTATGGGTCAAAACCAATCTGGAATACATACAAGTGCCGAAGCCAGATGTGAACTCTACAGGTTTGATACCTCTGGCTCATATGTAATAATCAGAGATGGATTAAAACATTCCAACAGAAGTGTGAAAACTTAGCAGTAAAATGGCTTTAAACACAATAGAAACTGCATGAAGCCCAGTCTCTTGAAATACAACACAATGGACATTTTTTATATTATACATACAGACATTCTTCTGCTAATATTCCTGCAGGAATTAAATTAAATAGTGGACTTAAATAGTTGTAAGAGTGTGTGCCACCTATTTTATTCCTTTTGGAACATTCACCCAGAGGCATAACCTGGGAAGCTTAAAACGGACCCATTTTACTCCTATTTTCAGCAACAATGTTTATAGGCAAATGATCTTTTATGTGCTGGAATGAATGACTATGCTATAAAACTAAGTATCCTACAGAACACTGCTTTGAAGTTATACTTGGCTGCCCAAGGTAGATGACAGACAGTGTCAGGAAAAGGGATAAAAAAGCTTAAAGGTCATAGTAAGGTCAAAACAAATAGGTCACAGCAAATTAATCCTTATCATCTGACCAGCGTGGAGCAAGAAAAGGGCAGTGTTCAAGCTCAAATCTGCTAAAATTTAGTGGAAAGGTATAAAACAATTAGTCACGACACTGACTTCTTTCTTCTCTTCAGTTGCTGGAAATACAAGTTCCCCTTGTGGATAAAAATAAATATAATTTTAAAATATTCTACTTAATGATTCATGTATCTAGAAAGTGTTTTTTCATAACAGATAAGGTCAGCTGGTCATTTTTTACTCTGATGCAAATTTGGTCTGAATAAGAAACACAGGACAATTGAAAATATTTTTTTTTTTTCAGTGCTAATTTTCATAGAAATTATTACTTATTTTCAAAATTTGGGTAAAAACTGTGCCATGCTAAGAATCAAATCAATATTATCACAGTTAACATTGGCTTTTGATAAGAAAAAATTTAAGAGATTGTAAACTTTTCAGAACTCCTTACAACTTAAATCAATACTGATAAAATGTTACCATTGTTCAGAGTAAGGCTATCATTTTTAATGAAAATGCACAGTAAATTCTTCATGTAGTTTTGAAAAAATCTAATAGAATGTTTTATCAGAATCTTAGAATACCTAGACACTATTTTGTAACCTTGCGTGTCCATCCGTACTTGCTGTTATCAACGTACTTAAATGTACAAAGCTAAGAACATGCATTCCCTAGATTATATAAGTGATGCTCTTTAGAAACAGCATAAAGGAAATGTTATTCCTAAAAATACTTGTACCTAAGCTTAAACTATCCAAAACTGAAACTGCAAGTTGACAGGGCTGTAGAGCTTTCTGGAATTGGAAGGAATTGTTATCAGGGTCCTCCTTTCTGACCATACCATCCTCCAGTGCTCTCTCTGACTCTCTTTTCTGATCATGCCCACCGGCTGTGAAGAAAAGAGAAATAAATTTTTCCCACAGCTTCCATCTCTCCCAGGTCTGTGGGAGGCAAGTGGGATTCAGTCTAAGCAAGCTGGGGTGGAACAACAGCTCTGGGTAAAGCTACTCAGAGCTGAGAGCCCTACTATGTCAGAGCTTACTCTGCTCTGTTCAACGTCGCCCCCTCCCCTGCTCTTAGCCTCAGATGCACTGTGCACAAAACCTCCTTTGAACTGTCCATGCCTCTCCTCTCATTTTTCCTTTGCTCCCTTTCAAGCAGCCCACTCAGTTTGTGGACAACTGTTCTCAACCATTTTCTTATCTGATGTATATCTACGTCTTAGGAATACTTCAATGGCCCGCCTATATCTCTTTATGCATCTTATTATGTCCACCTAACAGAATGTAATACTCAAAATCCCTCCTGTGCTGAACAAGCACAAAATGAAGTTCTTATTAGCCATTAAATTATTCATTATTACTAAAACCTTCATTAAGATTAACCAGAAGTGATTACCTGATGATCTCTTAAGACATGCCAAAGTCTGGAGGAACCAGTCTGGGGGCCCTGACTTCTAGAAGATTTTGCATGCTTTCAAACTGGCTTCTACCGTGCCTACTGCTACCCACTGCAAAGTTCTGAATAAGACAGAAGTCCATTTGAGACCAGTGAAAAGGCAGTAGAACATCCCAGGTTGTTTAGCTGAAATGGGCCAGCTAGAGGGAGAGTAAATAGAACAACAGGCATATGTAGTTCATATTCTGAAGAAAAAGACAAAGATAAGCATGAGATAAGGACGCACAACTGAGAAAGGACATTAAAAAAAAAAAAGGCATTCATGTAGTAAACATGTCAGTCGCCAATCTGATCATTTACTTACATGCTATAACTCTTCCTCCCCAACACTGAATTCCAGAATAACGTAACTGTGCTTTTTGCTTAATGTATCTCCTAAAGCTTGTAGATATCCCATGAAAGAAGAGAGTTTACACTATTTGTATTACACATTCCTGTAATACAAATTATCAGCTGAAATCTACAGCAAAGCTCCCACTGGCTGAAGAGGGAGCAGACTAGGTCAAACCTTTAAGTAAATGTGAAGGCAGATTACCTCCGGAAAAAAACCAACCATCCCCCAAAAAAGAGCAATTCAATAAAATCAGAAATACTGCTTTAAGATTATAGCATTCCAAAGTGATATTAGAACTTAATTTGTTTTCTGAGAAGGACTTTACATTTATCATGTCTCTGTGATATTTTATATCTGCCAAAATAAATCTGAGCATAAGAGGCTGCATACCGGGAAGTGATAACTTGTGGTGTCACATTTCAGTATATAGAGTCTTAAATATTTATGTGCAAAAGTCATTTAGCTATAAGCCTGTTTCCTGTTTTAAACCAGATGCTGTTGCATAAGCTAAAAATATTTAAGAAAAGGTCTAGAATGATACAGGATTTAATTTGTAAATGTGCTCTGTACATGGTGTCAAAGGACAATCCTGTGGACTTTTGAAAAAGGAATTAGCTAGTCTTGTGTGTGTCTCAGCCTTGATGCATAGATGTATAACGAATTTCTGTGCATTCACACAGTGGCATAAGAGCTTTCAAGAGAAAGAATGATTTGAATTTACAATAGATGGATTTCCCTGAAAATCAAGTATTCATACTTTCCCCTTGGAAAGTTTGGGGTTGGTTTTGGTTTGTTTTTTTTTTGAAACTGCAATCAAAAGGGAAAGAAGAATAAGAAGCAGCAACACATTTAATCAGAGATTAGAACATTCCCTGCAGCTCTCAACTCCTGGCAGGTGCTACAGTAAAGAACAAAAAAAAGAGTTAATCATGACCATAAAATGGGCATGTTTTTAGAAGGCTGGAGTTCACTGTATGATATTAAATTGGAGCAGGTTAAAGCTCCTCTTAGAAAATGTAAGTCTAATTTCAAATGTACAGAATTTAGTCTTAACAATCAATTAAAACAATGCAAAATCTGTCACTAAACAAAATTAAAAGCAGATTTTTTAGCCTTCTGTATTTCAGTATGTCCCTCGAATTGGGACAAATAAATCTTAAAATCAAAACAACTATGAGGTAGGGCACAGAAGACATTTCACAACTCAACTAAACTATCTACAATAAATAAAATCCATCACATTTCACATTGCTGTACATACACTCTGATGATATTTCTATTTTCAACTACAATTAACTGCAATGGGTGTAAAGAGAGGCAACAAACTGCAACTAGGGAATATGTAACATGGTAATACAACACTGACATTAAGGCACTGCTTGTATCAACACTTCCATTTATCTTATGAGCTACTTTTTTTTTTTAAAAGACAAGTATTTGACCCTTACAGCTTCCTATTCTCCACATTCTGCAGCCAGTTCAGGAACTATGCATTTTTGACAGGAACAGGGAACTCCAGATGCACTCCTCTCACCTGCCATCCATACAACCACAGGCAATACGACACTGCATACTGTGCTACTGGGAGCAAACAAAGTACTTGCCTGCCTTTGTTGGTACCATGACATTTCCTCAGCCTGCTGCTGTTGCTGTCCACTTTACCAGTATGTCTCAAACCCATATTCATATACCTGCAATCCTGGGTGACCTACGAATGTTCCCTTCATAGGTGTCATACTGGCCACCCACCTGAGGGAGGGAAGCATAAGCGCAGTTCAGTTTGATCCTACTGTATTTGTAAATCTTTCCTGAAATTAGATGTTATTTCTAGTACATTTTTAGAGGTACAGTATGCACTGGCCAGCTGTCAGTTCACAAACATTTACTACCACTGCCGTACCCTGCTAGCTGACTTACTGAAACCAAACTGGTTTGCAATGCACTAACAGTGTCTGAAGCAGCCAGAGACACGAGTGCAATCTCACGCCTTTGATACTGGTATTGGTTCTTGTGAAAGTTTGCTCTGAAATGGAAGATAGAATAAGTTTTTCACATAGTTTCATGTAGAAACTCTGCAGCCAGTTCTGGTCATCCTGGATGTGCATGCAATCCCAGAATGGCATGTTTGTTATCAACACAACTGTTCAAGCCTCCAGAAGCCAAGTGACCTTTGTGTCCTCCCATCTTCTGCAACAAATAATATCTCCATACCATAAGCATCTCTAAACAACTCACTGAATGTCTATTCTGCTGTATGAACAACTCCTTTGAAAGCAGGAGCAATTAATTCAAAGGATCTGTGGCTTTCTCCTTCATTAGAGTGAAGCAAGAAGGTGTAGCATAGGATCTGCTTCATAAAAGTATGTTGACAAACTATGCCACTTCTGCACATGCTTGTTTAGGTTGACAAGCTCTCCTCTGAATCAATTTTTAAGGCTGCTCCACTTGGCAAAGTGCTAAGAAAATCACAGAAATCCTGAAGTCAAATATGCCTGGGTTCAGTACGACTGGACTATGGGAAGGGGAGCGGGGGGAGGGGGGGTTGCAAATTTTTTGCCTTTGTTTTTTTCATTGTATTTGTGGCATGCAATATGTGATGCTCAGCAACCCGAAATCTTGGAAGCAAATTGAATAACATGTGCCTGCCAAGATACAGTACAGTGTAGTGTTTATACATGTCATATAAATCTGATTTATATAATTAAACCAATAGAAGCTTCCGTACATGGGCAAGCCGTAATAAGTTTTCTCTCCAGACATTTGGCCTTTCAAATGAACATTACAGTAAGGAGAGCTCCTATGTTTAGCACTTACAGAATATAGTACATAGAGCTTACTTGTGTTCAAAGAAGTGCAGAAAATCTTTAGTATTTTTTATTCAACTACTTTACTATTTCACTGTCTGCAAGCACTGAAACAGCAGACAGTCCAATACACCCAAAACCAAGGTAGCAATTAATATGTAATTTAATTTTAAAGAATTTTGAGACAGTACGGTTACTTTGTAAAATATTTTCATTACACACAGTGTGTGGAAGCCTCAAGAGTTAATATTATTTCTTCATATTATGCAATGAACAAATTCTTTCAATCAAAATAAGCAACAATACTTTTCTTGTAAAAATAAACATTAATATTCCCTTTTACAAATAGGAGACCAAAGCATGGAGAGATTCAGTCAGCTGCCAAAATCACTGAGGAAATCTGAAGATTCCTGAACCTCAATTTTGAGTCTGAGTAAAATGTTTTAATAACAATGACATCTTCTTATTTTAAAGTTGTTGTGTCTTTTCAAATTAAGCACTCCATAACAATCAAGAAAAGGCCTGGTCAGTAGCAGATGTGGGAGAAAGGAAAAGGGGATTATGGAGAGCAGCAGCACAAACATTTGCTTTACTCAGAGCAGATGGGTAGGAGTTTAGAAAGATTTTTCAATTCTAAGGCCATAATGAAGGTCATAAAACAGTAAAACAGCACAGCTTTTCTTGAAATTTCCAAGTTAGAATGCATTTGCCTTCCTTGGTCTATATTGTAGACTGTAATCTTGTTAGCAATAAGTCATTCCTGGTAAGCACACTGCTCATTGCAAAAACAGACTGCAGAGAACTTTTCTAAGAAGTTGTTAAAAATAATGCAAATAATCATATCCAGAGGGAAGAAAATAACGTGAAAAGCTCACACACCAGATTTGTTTTTGTTTATAGAATATTTCCAAATTAAGAAATTCTTAGTGAAAATAAATCATATCTTTATCTAAGAGGTGGTGCTTCAGTACATACTGCTCCATGCCTTTGCACATATAAGCAGAATTTAGCAACAGTTCACCATGACACGACTCTGTCTTGCACTTCAGTGAATTTCTGAGCATTGAGCCTGCTTCTACAGAACTGCTATTGAACCACGCAAATATTTAATCAGCCACTAAAGACTGTTAGAAAGAAATATTTAGAGGCAGTGTTTTCATTTTGTTTCATAGCGCTAAAGAAAAAGGGAGGAACACGTTTCTGCAGCATCCTTTAGTCTGATGCAATTTAAATTCTCAGTACTTATTCTTGCAAGTGAGGAAAGATTTAAGGACTAGACTCCAAGATTTTATAAGTTGTAATAAAAAGGATTTTATTTTTCTGTCTTTTATTCAGGCAAAGGTCTGTTAAAGGCAGTGGTGAGTATACTTTTTTTCTGAATAATGATAACAATAGCCATTTCAACTGTCTATACTTTGCTTTTATGCATGTATCCATTTACAATATTAAAAAGAACTAATAGAAAATGGAATAGCATATAATGAAGAGATTAAATGTTTTGAAAAAGAATCATGTATTTTAGTCATTATGTCAACAGTTCTCAATATATGCATTTGAAAATCAGAACATCCTCATCATAGAAGAGTAGATTGATTTTAACTTAAATGATACTCTTTGTACATCTGAGATTTAAATCTGGACTTGTGTCAACTCAGATCACAGTAAACTGTGAGCATTGTTTTATTTTGTAAAAATCTGAGGGAGAAGGAAAAAAATAAAAAGATATACTAACTACACTGCCACAAAGTTATTTTTAAGTATAGTGTAAATAACTAAAGTGAACCTAACTAACTGTTTACACTTGAATCAAGAACAAAAGGAAAATAGGAAGACTGCAGTGTAAAGAAATTTTGAATGTATGTCAGAACGTTGCTTGAAAACCCTGAAAGATCCAAAAGATTTGATCTGTGAAGGGAAAAGAAAGAGGAAAAGTCAAAAGCCATTATCGACAGTTAAGATTCAAAAAATTAAAACAGAAGAAAAACACTGAAAGAAATGAGTATGATTGACTGATTAAAATAAACAGTGAGTTTATATTAGCTTTTAATTGCTTCCAGACAAATGCCTCACAGTATATCCTTTAAAGTAATCACAACTGTTGGAAAACATCTTTATACCAATTGATCTTTATATCACATAGCGCGAATACCACCAACTAACGTTAGGGCTGCTACAGAATGAGAAAAATATCAGTAAAGTATACCATACATTGTACAGTTAATCCTCAAAAAAACCCTAAAAATAAGAAGTTTTTCCAAAGATAAGTTATGATCACACAAAGTACAAAAAGATGCTGTCAACACAGAGGTTAAACTACAATAGCCCCTACATACCACAAATTTTGTCTGGTTTGTAGCACTCGGAACAGCAGGGGGCTGTGCTTACATCCATGATTCTCCTTTCTAGGTGGAGAACTGGGAGCTCTCTATGCCCAGCAATGCTGGATAGGCTTTGAATGAGAAATAAGCATATGTCATGCAAGAGGAAAACCCTAGGAGAATGTTTTAAAGAAGTATTCCTAAGGTATAATAGCTTCTTCTTGAAATTATATGCTTACATACCATGACATTCTTCAAGGGAGTCATGACAAATTTACCAGCTGAAGAAAAAAGTTTCCTGCACTCAGCAAACATGATTGCAGGTTTGGTACCTAATGTCAATGTGTAAGTAAGTCCTTAATTTATAGCAAGAATGACTTACACAGGTGAAGTTCACACAAGAATGCATGCAGGATTTGGGGACTTAATGTCTAGGGTTAGTGTGTCCCTTTAGGTATGCCATTGAATACACTATGGGTCTGAAGCAGACAGGAAAAGAAGGTGTTTCAAGACCTTTTTTTAGACATGGTTTGTTCCAGAGACAAAAATACTACATGCTCGACTTCAACAAATATACAAAGCAAACATCTGTTAGATGAAAATTTCAGTCTTGTTCCCTTTCCACTTCTGCTGCCATTTGCTCTAGAAAGTTGCTTCTGCATTTATATAAAGATTTGTTTTTCTTATGAACATGCGTTAAAATTCTAGAGCTGTTACATTCTGGGTGTTGACATGGACCTGTTTTAAGAACACAGGCTCTATTAATTTTTTTTTTTTTTATGGAAATATCTTCATTTTCCTTTGGCTTACTCATTCTTTCTAAAAAGGATGATTTCGTTTATTTGCACATTCAACAATGAGTGAGACTCTTAGGTACCACAGACATAGGGCTCAGAAGCTTCTTGGTCACTGCCCTTATGAATAGGAACTGAAATTCTTAATGGTAAGATAATCATTAGAAATATCAGTAATGGGAAGAGGTCAGGCCTGAGCACTACAATTTGAAAGGTCTTAACATTCTCCAGGCATTTTCTGAGAATGACAGTGCTTTGATGAAACTTGGCTATTCATAGTGAATTAAACTGTAGTAATTAAATTAACCTGTTAGTGCTGTGTGCCATGAAAAAATGGTCTTATGTCAAGGCAGAGAATGCTACAAGGAACTCACTCAGTAGGTTTAGCTTTCTCAAACCATCTCAAAATGCAGGTTTCTGTGCAGTCCCAAGTTCCATACAACCTACCTGCTGCTCAGATATAAAAGGCAATTTGTCAACATCACTCAATCGGAACTTGTATTTTGCAGTGATGATCCTTATGTAGACATTTCTGTGGCATCATTAGTTCAGCAGATCTAAGTTGCTTTAGTTCTCCAAGTTTAGCTTGTATAATTTTTTGGGCTCAAAGTAGAAGTGTGTGAGACTAAACAGTCCAACACTAACTAGTCAGAGTGTTTTAAAATATTTTTAAAGAAGCGATGCTTTTTAGAAGTGCCTGGATTCCAAGGGTCAGGTAGATATGAAAACCTTCTTTTGAGAAGCAGCAGCAGCACTTTACTCTCCATTTATGTCTTTCTCGAAATCAAACAGTGTTTGGACACTTAAAATCACAATATAGTCAGTTATGTCTATTTAGTGCCCACCGAGTTCAGTAGATAGATTACCACTATCTTCAGCAGCATGTTTTTCTGGCTTTTTGCAACCATTACTCACAGATTTTGAGAGAAAACTGGTCAAACTTTTTGAACCTTGCAGGACAAATGATGTGTATGTTTTAATTCAAGAACAAGTCTAGAAATGGACTATAGAAAATTGTGAAATAGCTGGTCTGTTAAAGCAATTTTGTGAGAACCTGGGTACTTCCTTTAACTACTTTAGTGTAAACTGAGTTTTCATCCACTTAAGCTTACATGGTCTGTCCTTCAGAAAGTTACTCTATTTCACTTTTCTTAGATGTAATCAGAACTGTTCTGTGTTTCCCTAATTACAAACACATTTCTTTCTCCATGCAATATCCCTAAGTATGCAGCAACCATCCTCTTGCCAAAGCTTTCTGGCATTTTTATTCCAGTTAGAATCCAAATCTACATTTTTCTGTGAGAAAAGCTGTAGGAAAGACTGTAAACAGGATAATTATGTAGCAATACGGTTTTAAATGCAAGTTTTACTTGCACATTATTTTGAATGTATGCTTTTTTACTTCCTAATGAGTTGTGGAGATGCAATGCTATTGTTCCTGAAGCATGTATGTGTTTTTATTAACGTAAATTGCAAGGATTCTGTAAGAGATTTTAAACAGAAGGTATGAGGAAGATAAAAAGATGTGCAGAATGTCACAAAAGTTACTCACAATCATTGTAATGGTCTAAAATCTCTAATCTGTGTCAATTTTGTGTGGCCTCCTTTATCTCACCCTGTGGAATAGCTCTTGAAAGGAACCAACCAACCAAAAACCCCATAAGGAATGTAGCCTAGTTTTCTGTGTCCTTTACAGATGCCAGAAGCATCTCATGTTAGAAGATTATTTTCAGAGTTTTGGAAAATATTCATAAACATATCTTCAAGAAGTGAGTTAAGTCAGAACTCAATCAATAAATGGCACCAATTTCTGATATTTGGAAGGAAAGCCTCCAGTGACATGCTAGGACAGAGGAAATTTTTTTGCCACGAATTTCCTGGGAGAGTTTTGTAGTCCTCAAGAGAGCTCAAACGGAAGTTAGTGGAAAAGTAGCTGGAGGCTTCCATGTTTTCCTCTTCTTTTGGAAGTTATTAAAATACTGATTGTTACATCAACCATTGCTCATAGAACAAAACCTACTGAGTGTTTTCATTCGTGTATCATTTTAAATAACACTCATTTAGCTATTAATTAGAGACATTGAATTGAGTGAGCTTCTCATTATCTGTTCCATTTGACAGGAGAAAAATACAGTAAAACACACTTGAATGTGCATTGTTCAGAGGTCTAAACCAACTGCTTAAAAGTGTTAGCTCAAATTTTGAAATAATACTCTTTCAAAACATTTAGACTGTTGACTAAACTTGATATATCAAATAAGAACACTCACTTTCAATGGCAAAATTTAAGAGAGGATTGTACCCTTTCCTGGTTCTCAATGAAGAACACCTGAAAAATAATTTTAGGTGAAAAATTGTGAACAAAGTAGTTCCTCCTTTCAGCTCATGGAATGAAAATGTAGGTGGTTTTGAGCAAAATTTGTCACATTCTCAGCTGTTCTAATGCCTGGCCAAGTCTCCTTGGATCTGTGCTGCTACGCACTACTAAACATCCCCCTTTTGTTCAAGTGGGGAAATGGCCTTTGCTTTTGAAGTGAAATGATCTGAATTACATTCCCACCCCAGGCATTAAGTGTCTGGAAGCTTTGGTGTATAACCTAATGATAAATACTACATTAGCGGATAGCCCTTGTGTTAACTAATAACTGAATGACTCTTGAAGGATCAAATTAATACCCTCTTGTTTCCATTAAAGCATTTCCCAAGAGTAATGATCAGTTAGTTTACTTTTCCCTAAACAAGCCATGATTATAGCCAAAGTAAGTTATCTGTTTCTTTTGGTAAATTCAGTTTTGCATACAGATTAACTACTATTCGTATTTTGTCAGAGAAGCACTCACAGGGCTCTCTCTCATGCTGCCCAGATTAACTGCTTATGCACACATTGACAGCCTTAAAATTAATTTAGGTATTTATGTATTCTTATTAAATTATGCAGTCATTGCCCATCAGTGAAATGAATTGTTCATATCAGCATTAGCAGAAAGTAGTATCATATCAGCAAGTAGCAGAAAACTTACTAATAAGTGACTGCATTCATACACAATTTTAAACAGCATTCATTCACCTTTCTCTTCATTATAGATATTGACTAAGAGAGCTTACATTTCTTTTTCTCTTCCACTTGAAGGAAGATAAATAGAATAGTCTAACATCCAAGAGAAAAAAATAAAAAATATTTATCTTGTTTTATCTTGATCCAAGACAGTAAATGTTGAAATACTTTAGGGAGACATGTAGTTTTATGTACAAAACTATGTAGGAACAGGTCTGGAGCCACTAGCATCTTTCCAACAATACATGTAAACATGTCGCAAGGATATTTTTCAAATGTTATTGAAATGTATTCTGTTCGTATACGAGAGGCAGACATGGGAATGAGGATTTGGCTCTATAGGCACAGCTGCTGGCCATAGATAGCCATGAGAGCAGAATTTTAAAGATGAACCTAGAACACAACTGTATCCTGATTCTGTCACACTAGATAAACTTTTCCTCACCTCTTGTCTATAATCATGAGTTCCTGTGTCACAGATAATTGGCAGGCAATTGGAGGGAAAGAATCAAGTGGAAACATAATGTGAATACAAAAGAAACCATCAAACAAATCCCTACACAGGTGAAATATAAAAATATCACCTATATTCAATTCAATGGATTTTACATGGCATTTCTACAACAGAAACAGAATCACAGAATCATAGAATCATTTAGGTTGGAAAAGACCTTCAAGATCATCAAGTCCAACCATTAACCTAACACTGCCAAGTCCACCACTAAACCATGTCCCTAAGCACCACATCTACATGTTTTTTAAATACCTCCAGGGATGGGGACTCAACCACTTCCCTGGGCAGCCTGTTCCAATGCTTGACAACCCTTTCAGTGAAGAAATTTTTCCTAATATCCAACCTAAACCTCCCCTGGTGCAACTTGAGGCCATTTCCTCTTGTCCTATCACTTGTTACTTGGGAGAAGAGACCGACCCCCACCTTGCTACAACCTCCTTTCAGGTAATTGTAGAGAGCGATAAGGTCTCCCCTCAGCCTCCTTTTCTCCAGACTAAACAACCCCAGCTCCCTCAGCCGCTCCTCATAAGACTTGTGCTCTAGAGCCTTCATCGGCTTTGTTGCCCTTCTTTGGACACGCTCCAGCACCTCGATGTCCTTCTTGTAGGGAGGGGCCCAGACAATGAAATGTTTCCCAATACTTAGTATAGGTATTTTGGATTTAAAATGCTGTAGCTAACATGCGAGCCTTGCAAAGCAGTTTACAGACCCTTTCCAAATTTCATGTCATCAATTAGGTATCTGCCAAACTATTCTCTTAAATTGTGGGTGGCTAAATAGTAATTTGCAGAGAAGCCACTTAAGTAAGTTGAAGAATGGAAAAGAGAACTCAAGAGCTCCTGATTTCCAGTTCTTTCATCTGTCTCCCAGTATCACAATAAGAAATATTAAAGGCAATCAGAAAAAAAGTATTCTAAGCATTACAAGAACCTATAGCTTAAGCTCAATGGTGAAAACATCTATAAAGTATAACAAGTTTCAGTGGTAAAGCTGAATGTGTAATAGTCTATCAAAACAGATGGAGTTTTATAGATGTTACTTTTTAAATGATAAAGAGAAGCAGCCATTGAAGCCTCTTTCTTTAGATTCAGCGTTTCCATTACAAATCAATTTTTTATATATCTTTAATACTTCAACGTGTAACTTGGCAATGTTGGTGCATAGATTTTTTTTCCAATTAGTACGCTCTGTAGTACAAAAGACCGTACAAAACAAAAGCATTTTGTAACAATATACAAATACTCTTAACACAATCCACTTGGTATGTTAGCTGTACTGAAAGAATTCATGCATTGAATGAACAACAGAGGTTGTTCTCAACTGGGGGTTAATTACACTGTGTATGAGGCCTGAGGAACCTGAAGTATGAAAAGCCAACAACATCTTTAGAATTACTACAGACCTATTGCATATAAAGTTACACATTTTCAGTGAACACAGTGAGTTTCACAGCTTATCTAGTTTTCAATTTTCTCAGTGATACTGAGTGACCTTCACATAGTCAAGTTTAATGCAACCAGATGAATTAGAAGTACATAGAACAATTGCTTAATATTTGCAAATATTTGAACTTCTCCTACTAGAACATATTTAAACTGCTTTTAGTTTAGTCTGCTTTTCAGGTGTGGACTGATTTTTTGGGCGTGGATGCTTCAGGGAATGTCAAGTGTCTTCGTAAGAATGATGCTTTTCTTGTTGTGCTTGATTCTTTTGTTTGTTAAGTTGTCTTTAAAGCAGTACTGGCAAGTGAATACATTCTTCGGCCCTGACCCAGAAAAGACTTAGGAACACAGTTAGGTTTATGTACGGTGAGTGGCCTCATTGACTGGTGATTTAGTGCAATGTTTCACAGACTTTTTTTTACTTAAGTCCCTTGAAAGGATGTAATAATACAAAATTGGCTTACCATAACTTTGAAAAGAACAGAAGCAAAATATATGCTCTTAAAACTCATACAGATTGTATATTCTGAAGTGTAGTTAGAAATACTTAATATTAAACAATTGAAGTAAGCACAAAATAACAAAGAAGTAACATGTGCATCTTGTACTCTAGAAAGTGCTTTGCCATCTGTAATTTGTATTCACGCACTCAGGGTGTGTGAATACACCTCCATTTCTAGGTTATCCTTTGAGGAAGGGATTATCATAACGTCTAGCTAAATCAAGACCTAGAGGATATTGCTCATATGATGCATACTAATAACTAAGTGGAATTTTGCATTCATTTTCTACGGACCATATAAACCCCACAGGAGAATCTTTCAGTAAGTATGTGGGAAAGCGTTAGTCCCTCTCCACTCAATTCTCTACATAAAAGCAGATTACTCAGAGTTTTATAGGAAAAGAGTAAACGCTGAAGCGTTACCTGAAATGGCATGAGGCATTGTATTTCACAGTAACAGTCAATTGGATAACAGAAAAGCCAACAGCCACAAGTGATCATGACAGTCCTGTCACTGTACCTTTAAGTCTACTGGAGCTGGGTTTGCTTCCATCCTGGTAACAATTATGACTCCGTTGTCATATCTCTTACCTTTCTAACAAATGCATTGTTAGCAGGCCCAGAAAATAACAACTCTTTACTGCAACACCTGCTTCCAAATGTCCTTGTTTGTTATGCTTCTGAAACATTGTGTTCACTCTTGTCTAGAGTGGAGGAGTCTAGAAGGATCAAAAGTCTTATCATCTGGCCTAGCCTGGACCAGTCTCGTT
The DNA here is from genome assembly GCF_965183815.1 of Platalea leucorodia. Lineage (NCBI taxonomy): Eukaryota > Metazoa > Chordata > Aves > Pelecaniformes > Threskiornithidae > Platalea > Platalea leucorodia. The sequence goes on along the minus strand of NC_138827.1, from coordinate 83,514,965 downwards.
GTTGCGTTTCCTGTACAAGATTCACTTCAGTGCTTAGAAAGTGTTGGCAAGTAGCCTCAAAATGGGGGGATGGAGGGGTGGGGGGTGTCGTATGCTAAGTCCACAAGAGACTTCATTTCTACGTTAATGAATAAAGAAAGAGATTAAGGAGGCAAAAACATGTGCAGCAAAAAGAGGTGAGATTCTGCTACAACTGCAACACCGTTGCTGCAGTAATTTGACAGTATTCTGGAACTTATCAGATTCTTGCACTGCGTAAAAGGAATGTTTGTCCTTGAATAATACATCACCACATTTGCAGCATTTTTTTAAACAAGTCTTTCTGTCATCATTATTTCCTTTTATTCTCTGCTTTGAGATGTAATCAATTTAAATTGCAAATGGAATATTTTTACAATGTTTAAATAAAATGTATAAAAGATGTGATTCTTCAAGGTCCTATAACAGAAGGAAAAAGAAAAAGTTTACATGCAAACTAATACAGGAATAAGCAACTAACTGAAAAAATTCTCTGCATAGCCCATTGATTGTGAGGCTTCCATTCTAGGTGGAATTACTGTACTGTAGTTCCTTTTGTTATGAAAATAAGTCTACAGAATTAACAATGTCTATAGGGACTGTATCTAGCAGTTAGTATTTGCTTTTTATTGAATCCTTTCTCTTCCACAATACTTCAAGAATTTCCTTAAAATAGGAGAAAACTGGAAGTTAGAGACTGTCAGGCTGCTAGAGCATTGCCAGCACCACAGAAGAAAGTAATTGGGGGAGCAAAAGCACAAAGAATGGTATATAATGAACAAATATGTGATTCAGTGAAGAGCAGAGTATGTATGCCCTGAAGATGGTAGAGAATCAGACATTACATGGACCTAATTGATAAAGCATTTTCATCATCAAAGAAGCAGTGTTGTACCCTGTCTCACTCATCTTCGTCTTTCTTTCTTTTCCTTCATCTTATTCCCCTCTAATCTGCCATAAACATAATTTAAACAACTTTATCATCTAAGCACCAGTTAAAGGTAGGTGGAAGACATGTAATGAATTAGCAGCATGATGCTAGTAAATAGCATAAGCATGCTAATTTAAAGCTCCCTGGACTTGCAAGTTCTTTACTGAATGCCATGTCTGGTAAAGAGGATCTGATACCAAATGGTTCTTAGGAGCTATTACATTAAAACTCATAAAAATCTCTTCCTGCTATTGGTGGATAGCAAGTGTGCAACTTTTCTGCCAAAACAGATTTTGGGTGGTTTCTACAAATTTATTTCTTTATTTTGGGATTCAAAATGTTCTCATTTACCAAAAATCCAGAGTAAAAAATAACAATGATCCTACTACTGACAAAAAGTACTGCATCTTTTACATGGGACAGAAAGCCATGACTAAACACAGAAATAATAACAATTCACATTTGTTGACGTTCCAGAACTTGAAATATCAAAATATCACTGAGAATGTTACAAGTTTCAGTTTGACTCTATCCTATTCCTGCTTCAAAACCAGGCACTCCATCAGCCCTATGGCACGCTTCATAGCAAATATTTCCTAACACTTCATGCCATTGCACCAATATAGAAAGAAACTACACAGACCTCGAAACTCTAATTTTAGAGAATTGGAGGTGGACTAATAGAAATAGACTTCAACCCTCTAGCTTTCAATGAAGATACAACCTCAAAAATTTAAAGATTCCTTTTCTGCTTGGCTGTCTTTCATTAGGAGCAGTTAGATGGTATTTTCTCTTTTGTCTCCACTTCCCAGTCAGCTACCGTACAAAATTCAAAACAAATGTACTGAAAACTAATTATTACCTACATAGACTAAAGATAACTTTCTTCAACACAAATGGAATATTATTGCTATATATAATCAGATGTAGTTTAGTTTCTAAATTGACAGTAACAGCTATCCAAAACAAATAATCTTGTAACTATATTAAAAAATTCAAAGTTCTCAAATTTTTTTAAGATCTCAGCTTGGCCCTTGTTTCTTTTTTAATTAAGGTTGTTCATTTTAATTTTGCCTTTATTTACAAAAAGCAAAAGAATTAAAATTGTCATCTAGTACAATCCAATTTTCAGGAAAATCATGGGTTTTAATTGATTTTAAAAATCTCTAAAAGCTTTTAAAATATTTTAATGGACTCAAAATGGCTATCTTCAAGAAAAGTGACATTTTAGAGAAGAAAATTAATCATTAGTGTAAAATCTTTAGAAAAGATCTGTAACAAACCCATAGGAAACCTTCTGCAATAAAAGAGTAAACACTCACATTATATTTTTTTTACATGCAAAAAACCTACATATTATCTACTTTCTACTTACATGCACTTACAAAAATGATCCCACAGAAGTTGCTGGGATTTATATATGAGTTAGTAATCAACCATATGAATAAGGACTGCACAAATTCAACTCGTAGTGTATAAAAACAATAAGGAGATCAGGTTACATTAGGAAAGATTTTATGCTTTCAAGATTAGATGATTGTAAAAGTGCTGCCTAATCAAAAAGATCAAGAACATTTTGAACTCTTAAGGAACATCGCCACCAGTGAAAAAGAAAATTGCAAATGAGATACAAATGGTAAGGAAGTCAAATTTGTCAGATTATTAATGTAAAGAAGGTAAATCTGATTGTCTCAGTAGAATTGCTTTTATTTTGAAGAAAAACATATATCTTTCCCTTTTAAAATGGCAGACCTGATCTATCTGCTGAATAAAATCTACAATCTCAACATGGCAATGCTATTTACTAGATTTTTCAAGGAGAATTCTAATATTTACAGAATGAATGCATCATTATTCAAGTTGACAGGAACCCCCCAGATATCCTTTTTAATTAACCAGATAAAGCAGTGTAGGAGCGGTTTCATACTGATGCCATAGCTCTACCTGAGCTTCTCAGTGATCTGATGTGACAACTGACTTACTAATTTTACCTCGCACCCACGTTTAAAAATATCCTGTAAAAACTCAGCTTCCGTAACCCCTTAAATGGAGAGAACACAAAGTTTTGAAAATTTTGTTTAAAAAACAAAAATCAAGGGTTTGATAATCAAATAAATAAAATATAGCACAGGCAAATTAAAATACTTGGATGTAGCTTACATACACTTCCGAAGGAGACGGATCAGGACTTAGGGAAGAAATTCCCAGTAGGGCTTCTCTAAGGCTTTAAAACTGGAACCGAAACCTCAGTCTCAATATTGCCCTCTGTGCTGACTTTAATATATTTGATAAGGTACTGTTGACCTCAAGAGCACAAGTGAACTGTGTAGTATTGTAACAACTGCCTTCATCCTCCAGAGGCCTACAAAGTGTATGGCCACCCTTTCTCCTCCCTCCCTTCCTCCCTTCCTTTCTCTGCATTTATAGATGAGCCATTAGGAATGGTGAAGACATGAAACACCTTCATTGTCAACAATGTGAGAATGACATGAAATAAATGCCATTGTATATTAATATTACCAGGACTGGAAAGAATAGTGGCTGGTTCAAACTGAAACTTTAGCAAGACCTAAGTGAAGCTGTGAGATTAATCAAGAGGCTGTCCTTTCTTTTACTGAAGAGATGGGCCCCTCCATCGTCAAATAAGCTTTGTGGTTCAGAGCAACACTGATCAAGTTTGCTAAATGCTAAATATTTATATTTGAAAAAGGGTTTGAAGGGTGAAAGAATGTCTTTTTTTGTCTTTGGGATGCCGGGAAATAATCCTTTTTCTCAGAGAAGTCACCTCGCAATGACTCGTGCAATACATTCAGAGCAGACTAATGTCAGCTGGTAATTAAAATAGAAGAAATACAAAATCTCCACCTTCTATAAAATAAGTCAGCAGCTTATCACCTTACCAGATCACTTGAGAAAACAATACATGTATCATTTCATACCTTTCACTGGCTTCCAGCTCACATTTAGTGCCATTTCAAGGCCATCAACCTACTCCTTAGTATATTCACCTGTTATGCCTATATTACTGACAGATTCCCGCCCTATTTATGACGAGCAAGACAACTGTGTTCCACTGGCACAACATAATACTGATTATAATTTATAGCCTGAAAATTTCGAGACATCGTTCACAGACACATTTGCTCTTTTATTTTCTTTCTCTGTTATTAACAAAAAACCCAAACCATCAATAAATATAACCAGACAAACCAAGGGGTGATGAAGACTCTACTAAGATTATCTCAGCAACATTCTTCATTACTTAGTAAACACTTTTCTATTATGGCATGCAGTCCTTCAGAAACGAGTCTGGCCAAGTAACCTGACTATATAATGAATTTACACAAATAAGACTCAGGTTGAAAAACAGAATATGAATGAGCCACAATTTTAGAACAATTTTTGTCTTTAATATGTAAGTATTTGCCTCTGAGGACACAGTTGCCTCTCTTATAAAGCAAACTCTCTGGACAGTGGCATCACAGCAGTGAGGAAAAGCACTTAGTGTTTCTTGAGTGACCATGTAAATTGGGTATAGCCTTTATGAATAATTGTTAACTCTGACTCCACTGTAGTAGTGTCAAGGTATGTTTAGTCCACGATAACAGAAAAATTATTAGGAAATCATTCCGTCAATTTTCCTTCAGGATTATTCTTTACAGCATATTGAAGGAATTTTGTTACTTATTTTCATTTTATTTGTTTGTACTACCAGCATGGCTTCAATCATTATTTTTATTCAGAAACTATTTTACTAGTTGTCAGATTCTCCCCGGTGCTCAGCCCAGCATTCCTCCTCTGAATCTACGTTAGGGCAGACCTCAAAACATTGGTTTAAGGTAAACTAAGAGTCAGGAACTTATCCAAGCGTATTTGTGGAAAGCTTCTGTAGGACCCGTAGTCACTTGAAACTTATAGCCTCTCACATGAGGTTTCAGGAATGACCAAGATTTAATGCAGAGACCTTGATGATTTTTTGTTTCAGCCGAAGCTAGGAAGTGCACATGAACGCAAATTTTAAAACGTATCGGTTACAATCTTTCTAAACTTGTATTTATATTTATTTCAAGCTGCAGTTCCTGTAATTGGCCGAATTTTGATTGGAATTATGTAAATGTAAACTCACCAGAGACAACTGAGACAAGGAAGGCTACAAAAGGTTGCCGTTCCCATTTGCACAACCTTCCCCCCGCCCCAATTTGCTGTTTCCTGCAACTAGGAGCCAAAAGCTGAGCAAAACGCCGCCGGGCTGAACACCAGCGACTAGGTAGGTTGTGCACCACTGCCATCTTCGGTACAAAGGAGGAATCGCTTCTATGACGGTCATTCAAATGAAACATGTTGAAATAACTCATTTAAATATAATCAGATGGTTGAAATTTGACAGCAGAATGGAACAGATTTTTCCACTGTTTGCAATGCTACAGAAATCAATAGACACAGCTTTTCTGTGCTGCATGCATATTTAAAAAAAAATATTTGGAGATTGAAAATCCATGCACAATAAATAGGAAAATTAAAATATCTCATATTACATTGCCAAATGATGGGGTAATAGACACAAACATATTGTTCTGTAAAAAACTGCTTTAAGAAGAAAAAGTATGAATTGATTCATTTAGTCAAACACTGCTTGAACAGATGGTGTGATTAACAACTAGTATGTTAGCCATCTCAGGAGCTTACATAAAAAGTAAACAAATGCCTTTAAAACATATCACTTTATTCCCCAAAAGGTATTTTCATTCATTTATTAGGAAAATGTGAAAATCTATATATTTATGATAGAGCTATGAATGTTTGGAAGATAGTAATCAGACATGCCTGGCAGTTAAAATTCATCAATTCTGCTCTTAAATGCAGCTTTGAAATCTTGCAAGTTTTGGTTTTCATCTGACCAACAGAACTTTCACACTGGTTACAATGCATCAATATCTGGGAAAAAAAGTGGAGGAATATTAATCATTCAGACCCTAATGAGTGCTCTAGTACAAATCCATAAGTATTGTATGAGCGGTTGTTCAAAATAGGCCTGATTTTCACGTAAAGAATGTGTCGCATCATTCTAACAGGGCAAAAGCCTAAAGGCAGCTTGGAGAGTAAGGTTACACATGCACAGAAAATGCCAAAGTTTTTTTTCACCACCAGAAGAGGCGGAACCAAAAAAAGATGTTGGATCATGCTGTCCTTTGACAATTCTTCGGTATTCATAACAGTCGGTATAAATGAGAACAAGCCTTTTGCTCACTCAAATGGACAGGACTGGAAGAGTCCTTCTGCACTGTGTTTGTCAGAAGTGTTTTGGACAGTTGCTATATATGAGCTTTCTCCTTGGATCAGTTTTCAGTAAAGACATTTTGAAATGGAATAAGAAAAAAAAGGAGTGATACTAGCAGCACTGAGGAATGATACTAACAGTATGGAGCAGGAGAATAGAAACAGAAACAGAATTAGTTTTCATTACTATCTAGAAAATGCATCATATGCATCGTTATTGTATTGCACAGCAAACCAGGAGTCAGGTCAGATCCAAAGGCCACATTGACCTTGTCAATGTGTTGCCAAGTCCAAGCTATGCACTGCCCAGTAGCTCAAATGCAGAGCTGTGCTGGGGCCATCACTCTGCTTTGTATAGAGCCTGAAGAACTTGTTACTCATGCTTGCATTTGACCTCAGTCTACCATAACCAAGTTCAACCTAAAACCATGTACAAAATACTTGAGGAGAAAGTTTAAATATGGTCCATAAAATTAATCGTAGAGCAACATATCTTTCCTTCGAGAATGAAGATTGGCTCATCCCTGGCTTGGAAAGGAAGATGGTCACATTGTTCTGATGTCTCATTGGTTCATCAAGACACCTCTTGGTTATATTATTTAGTCATCCAGATAGAAAAAGGGGATGTCAGCATAATTAATATACAAAGCAAGTTACTGCCAGTCAGTTCAGTTTATACAAATCTGTCAAAATCAGGGCCCATAAAGAATGATTCTGTTAGCAGAAAAAGACTAAACAATTCTGAAGTAGTTACTAAAAATATATTTGCTTGATTCTAATGTAGCTGGCATGTGAGAGGGAATCACAGTATCAAAAACATTTGTAAGACCAGTGTCTGGTAATATTGCCTAATTCTGGCAATGCATAGCTTATTTCAATATGTTCTCTGCTGAAAAATGAGTGAATTCATTTAAGGTTTCCTTGCCCTCTCTCATGGTCTTTTCCTAACATTTGCATCAGCCAGAAGATCTGTTTCAGAAACAAAAACTTTGAAGAAATCTTTGCTGTTATTCAACCATGACTGAAAGTTTTTCAGAAAAGACCAAGAGACAAAAACTACAGATCAGTGCATTGGATTGAATTTTCATTGTTTTCATTTTCACAAATCAGTTGTAAAACAGCAAAGTGCTTTATGCAGAAAACATAGTAGTGACAAGGATGATGTTTCTGATTATGTGTAAAATGAGAGTCATAACCACCAGAGCAAAGTTCTAATTTAATAATAGATGATTATTTACTGATAAAAATACCTCATTAGCTTCACATCTTTCAAGCTTTCCTTTGTCTTGATGCCTATAAATAGATCAACACTAATGAACTGACAACAACCTCACTTATTAATATCATCTTATTATTTCTTTCTTTTTCCCATTTTTTCCTTTCTCTCTGCTGATTTAAACTTTTAGATTTGGGGACAGGGACTATCTTCTTATGTATGCTGATATGGCACAAAACCAGAGAGAATGTTTGTGTAACTCTGAGACTCTCAGGCACTTCAGCTATAAATTCATGTCTTAAAATATGCAGATCTAGAATTGTACCCAAAATGTGAGTAGCACAGATGGTGATATCATGTAATAAGTCTAAAAAGAATATACAGGGGAGCTAGAGATGAAAAGCATTATCTAGATTCTGATCAGAACAGGCAGAAGACAGTCATTGTGAAGTGGTATTAAAGTTTCTCATACTTCATACAGCTAGTATTTTTTTTGGTTTTCCACTGCTGCATTTTTACTTGGTAGAATGGGATTTTTACTGCTGTGTGATATAAAAGTGCTTGCCTAAATCTCTGAGTCTCAAGAATACACTATTAAATAACTGACCCGTCAAGTGTGAAGCCCCACACAATAGTTTACCTCTACTGCTCAACATTGTACATCAGTGATGTGCAAAGAGTACGGAATAGAAAATCCAACATTTTCAATACATAGGCAAGCAAATGCACATGGTTATAGCTCAAGAAGCATGTGAGGAAATCAAATGTCAGAGATGCAAAATTCCCTACCAGCCATCAACCCCATTAAGAAAATTTCCAGTTAGAATGGTCTCAGTGGCTTACAACTGTAATAGCTCAAGTAAGGAGATGAGCAGCAAATAATTTGCAGCTTTACATGTTAAAATGCACAGTGCTGATAAATTGGTACAGGTGCAATACTCTGGTTCACAGGGCCAAAATGTATTACTTTTCACACTACAGTAGTCTCCAAACCTCATTTATGTATCAGAAGCCTACTTTGAAATGAATCATGCAAACTGACACAAAATCTGTTCTTCTTACAGTAGATCAGTTCAAAAGTGAAAATATCGTGATCTTGTGGGTTTGGGCACTACCATAACTTTCTGAGGTTTTAAAAAGTGGGGAAAAGCTGAGATTCACAGACTTCCACATATTTACCTACTAGGGAAATCCAGCAGGCAGTTCATATGCTCTTTTGTAAGATATGTGCCAGATATTGGAAGAAAAGAAAGAAGGAAAGTTATAGAAACAGGAAATTACAAAATCATTCACTTGTACTATAAAGAATCAAACTTCATCCTTGCTAGTCAGATCTTCCTGGGCTTCCTTTTTAATCATTGGAAAATTAAAAATGTCCCTTAGAAGTGAAGCTCTTTCTCTGATTCTAGAGGAGCTTGTCTCTTCTCACTGTCTATATAACAAAGCCAACAGGATTAGTCCAGCAAGGGCTCCACACTTTGGTGCACACTTTGCCATTGGAACGTTTGCTTCTTCTAGCACTTTTCTGTCTTCCTTTGTCAAAAAACTTTTCCAGTTTCCTTGCTGTGATACTTTGGAAGCATAACTTTGTCCCCCCGCCTCAGCTTCCTTCATTTGGCAAAACAGGAAATAAAATTTTCATTTCTGGGAGCTGAACCTGTGGTCTGCAAAGTAAATACATTGCAGATTTCAAGTGTGTTTTTGCAGTAGTTCTCAACTCCTCTCTGACCAGGACTTTTTCTGAATTCATACTATGATCCAAAACTCATACCTTGCTTGCAACCACCACCGTTTCCCTAAACAATACTCAGATTGGCAATCGTAGCACAGGTAGGTCTGCCAAACGGTCGTGGAACCTAACCTCCCTCCTTGAGCTAAATGTTCTTGCCATGAGAATTCTGAACCTCTGAATCTGAAGTGCACTTTCAGCTTCCTATTCCTACCTGCATTCCGGGCCTGTATCTAAGTGTTCTGCTGAATTGGGCAAATTCACCTCAAAATGTGAAGTGTCATTTCATGAGCATGTGCTGCTGACAGAAAAGTTGAGCAATAAGCAACAATCTTTAGTATAATTTTATATTAAAGCGACTTAAAAAAGGAAAAGGTTTCAAAAATTATCCTGCTTGTTTGATGACTGTAATTTTTCTGCTTATTTTGACAATGAAAATTTCATCTTTCTTTCCTCTTCCCTAGAAAAATGTACTCTGACTAAACAAACATAAATTACTTTAAGATGAATGAAATAAAATAAAACCAACAACCTTGCTTTAAAATGCAGCTCTTGAAAAAGCCGGGAGTCAGAACAATACTACTGCTAAAATTAAGAGGAGATTTCTTTGTCCCAGCTTTCTGGATCACTGTAGCTCACCACCACTCTCATGTGAGACCTTTTCATTCTCGTATTTATGCAGGAGGGGCAGCACTGACTAAACCTTGCCTGGGAAGCTGCGCAGTACATGGGTCTTGTGGGCCAACTTGTGGGCGACACAGGGCGCCGCGTTACTCATCCAACACATCAGTTATCGGCTGCCCCCTAGTGCAGATTTTCGCGCTGCACTCTCAGTCCTCAAACCCTAATTCATCTTTCCCACCCACTGCGTATCCTCTAAACTAAACTGAGAACAAAGCACGTTTACTTGCTGGGAGCGATTAATCCCAAATTCCCTTCGTCTTACTTCATTCTAGCAAAAAAGTTCAATGCATATTGTATGTATGAAATGGAAGAGCCGAGAAATCTCCCATGAACACAAGTATTCCTCTCCTACCTTTCTGCTTCCGTTACGTAAATCCAAAAGCCACTTAAAATTTAAAGACAATTTGTTTTTCCCCAAAACAAAACAAAAAAGCAAAATACCAATTGCCATATCATTTTAAAAATCAAACCATTCTGTGTTATCCTTCTGGGCATAGCGCAATCATGCTAGTTGCCTAGTTCAGGAGTCAGCTGCAATCTGCAAAGGGAAACCTGATCCCTGTCATCTCCACTGTTAAGCTTAAACTCTCTTCCAAAGAGCTGCTGTTGCAAAGAGACACCTGCAGACAAGTGTGTAAGCTTGAGGCCAAATTAGATCCAGTTCTAACTTAGTGCAGGAAGTTTGTCATGCAGTTTAAGTACACACACTAGATCACTGACAGAGGTTTATCAAATTCCGCAGGAATTATAGCCAAACAGCATAGCCAGCTTTACCTCATCTTCCTTGTCTCTATCTTGCGACTGAATCTGGATGAATGATACTGCTATAGCATGTGTATTTGGCATCAAAACCTAGTTGATCTACCATTCTTTCAGACTTCTGAGACGGCAAAAAAACAGTAAAGCTGTAGGTATAGATTCAATGGCAGCTACAATTGCAAAATCTGCTCACACGAAATTGAGGATCACAGATGACTTTCCATCGGCTAGAAGCCATACTAGAGTTCAGTGACTCCCACACAACAGAGCACAGCAGATCAAACTCCCGCTCTGGAAGCAAAAGCAGTATCTCTGCATCACCATGGCACTGAGCTGGAGCCAGGGCTTACTACCAGGAGTCAACGATTTTACTGAAGTGCAAAATCATGCTAACGCAGCTGGTCAGTTTGTGGATGGGTCAGCACTAGTTCAGGGCTATCTGCACTGCATCTAATTGCACAGCACAGACATTCCCTGAGGAACCTTCCTTCCCTTTACTTTAAGTAAAAGTCCTTTAAATTTACATCTTTGAATATAGCAGGATCATACACTTACCGACATCCACTTACTCATTCAATGTGAGGAACTGCCCTATCCGACCATGCAGTCACCAGATATGAAATTCATATAACACTAAATGAAATTTTTCTTAAGAGGAAAGGAATTTTAAGGAAACTTGGATTAGCTGTCTGTACCGTAGACCTGTAATTACTGAGGAAATAATGGAGAAACTGACAGAGGTTTCACTGTTACATCTCCAATGATCAATAAAGTAGATTGCCCAATGGCAAAAAAGGCCATACAGCAAGATTGCTACTTTACAAGAAATGCTATGACACCATCATTACTGACTAAATGCTACTTAAACACAGCTAAAATAAGAGATAACTTTTATGAAGACATGGAGCATATAAATTCTCAGATACCAAAGAAGAGCATAATTATTATCCTGGTGGCATCAAAGCTTGTTTTGTGGAAGACTGTGAAGGCTGCTAGTATTATTGAAAAATACAGTATGAAAAGTGCAAAACCAGTGACCTATTCTTCCTAAATAAATATACTTAATATGATCACAGGCCTTTAGATTCCAAGTAAAACCAAAATTCCCCAGACATATTCCCATTTTAAAAAATGGCAGTGATTGATTTCACCATTTCCAGGGCAACAGCAGCATCAGCCTATGGGGGGAGGATTCAAATGTCAAATTAACTGATCTGTGGAAAGTCTGACATCCACATCAAACTAAGCAAAAGCTTTAGAATAATCTAAATTTCAACAATTTTAAAGTTAATACTGTAAAATTGTTGCTGTAAAACCAGCACTTTGAAAATCAGTGGAAAGCCAGCTGGATACCAGTACTGCAACTTCCTGTGACATAAAAACTGACTGGAAGCGATTCAAGGACGTTGTCTGTGCAACTTTGTACGCCCTGAACACCTTTGAAGCAGAATAGAAGTGCTTCAGTGACACAGTCTACACAGCTTTGAACACCCTGGACATCATTGACCACATTGGACTTAACACTCTGGAAACATCAAGACTAAAGCAATGAAAATGTAGGAGAAACAAAGAAATGAGAAACACTGTCTAGACATTTAACTTGGATGATGCAAGGTGCTTTAGCAGAATCTGGCAGAGCAGGACCTGGTGCAAGTAAAGACTGTGGCTCCCCATCAAATGGCAGCAGAATATTTGCAGAATGGTGCTGCAGCTGCTGCAGGGAATGTCAGAGCTCTTCTGAGAGCAGGATCCTCCCCAGTATGTTCTCTACCACTGTATGACTGGGATCTTCATAAAGATTTTGTTTTCTCATCCTACTCTCCAGATACCACATCACTGATTTCAAAAAAGCATTTTAGTTCTCCTGTCTTATCAACTGGAAGAGAAGGAAGAAGACATTCAGTTTTGGCAGTTTTCCATATTTGCCATTCCCTCACATGGTAGCAGCCAAAAGTGTTGCAGTGGAATAATCTGCATTTATGTATCAACCAGCGGTGGAATTCATTCCTTAAAAGAGGCTCACAAAGGTTGTTTTCAAGCCATGAACACTGTTTTTAAGTACCTTAATCTAGGTAGAATTACAGTTTAAATATCTTCTACCAACATTGATAGCATTGACTGTAACTGACAATCCTTCCTATCTCTAAGTCTCTGTAGACATCACATTATAATGCTTCACTCTTGCCAACGTTTGCTCTTGCTATATTTTTTCAAGCTAGCAATCATCACACTCTGTTGGGATGAGAACCAAGGATATTTGATTTATTCAATAATTCATAAAGAAAAAACTTCTCATCCAAAGCAAACTTTAGGTTTTCTATATTTACCCCTTAATCTCTCACTTACACTGGCAGGAAATAGGTATATTTTTGCCATCAGAAAACAGCAATGTCAAAGCAGAGCTCAGATGATACAGTTGGTGCCTTTACAATTGCTTTTATACTGCTGTTTTAAAAGTTGGCTGATCCATTGTTTGTATCATTGCTTTGGTGCAGTGAATGATCAAGACCTTGCTGTTATAGCCAAGGAATATACCCCACAAAAGCACATTGTCATATTAGAACTGTGTCAGTTTGCTCCCTTCCAGGGAGATGACCAGAGGATTATACTCTTCCATGGTATTTTACTCTGGGCATGTCCAAACCATTTTTGTTGTGCACTGCAGCTCGTTAGGCACTTCAGAGATCTAAAAATATTTTTTTACAGCAGCTGTTATATTTTACATATTTTTTAAAAGAATTGTGTGTGTAAGTAACATAGTCAAATGAAAAACATATGTCCACAGTTAATAGTATACAAAAAGAGCACTATGTATATCACCGAGAAATGAATAACATAAGTTTTGGTTATTGGCTTAAATGAATACTTTACAATCATTTTCCCCCATAAAAGGTGTGAACTCTGAGGGAGGGGGGGGAGTACTGCTGGGAATGGTGCCCTCTCTCATCTTAAAATGTGTGAGAATCCAAACAGATTATTTATATGCAGCTTCTTGTATTGATTACATTATGCTACATACTGTGCGATTCAATAGGACTCCTAAAATATATTTTATAAGAGCTTATGGTTTGTAATGGTAGAACAGCAAAAGGTTTAGCTCTCACCATAATCCGAAGGCTTGGGATTTACACTCTAATTCCTAACAACTCAGAAGGAAGGGCTTGCAGCACACACAAGCATACTTGTACTTGGGGTTCTGCCCTGAAGGTCCTTTGCAAACCAAGACAAAATGCTGCCAAGATTTGTCTCTGATCTCCCAGAGTTGGCAACTTTGCAAAACAGGAATTTAAATGATGACTAAAATGGACAAACAGAGATGACTGAAGAAAGAAAAACACTTTATTCTGGTTCTCTGTGCCACATCAAGGATTTGTGGAACTAACACTGGCATCATGGGATGGCAAATACCGGGTCCATTAGCTACACAGAAAGGCCCCTCCACCTGCCTCCACTGGTAGGGGGGAGGATCTCATCCTTTCTTCAGCGAAAGACGGGAAGAATCACTAGAGGGCTCCCAAACTATTTAAAGGGACATTCTCCTTCCTGTAATGTGCATAGGATAACATGAGTTAAAGAAAGACTTCAAGGATTCTCTTTTTACTTGTCTCATTGGCTCAAATATTCCGTCTTTGTGTTCAAATTCACTCTTTCTGGAGGAGAGGCTGCAAAAATCACTTTTAGGGTGATATAAAGTAGGAGGGGGGAAGCTTTCGGATAGATTTAACAACTGGGGGATTGGCACTGCTGTCATTGGCTGAGCAGAGAGACAGGAATGAGAAATGTGACAAGGAATCGAAGTTGGAAATGTAGCTGAAGGCTGAATTTATACAGCTTGCAAAGAAAGGACAACAGTCTGTGGGATGGGACCACCATAATTTGATAAACTGTCCTATTTCTAACCCACTTTCCACCCACTAAATTCAAGCACCTTGGTTTTCTTCTGCAATTTTTGAGGAGTCAAGGAATTTCCAAGAAATACGCATTTACTTGTACTTTTATGTGTGTGTATAAATACATATATACATGTATACACACACACACACACACATATATAAAAGTGGTCTTTAAGGCAGTCACTACATTGTGGAAAGGACAGAAAACCACTGACTGAAAAAGGAATCATCTAAGATTTTCTCTTCACTAACATGGCCTGTCACCTGTTCCCTGCCAACTCATTTGGGCAGGAGAGACCTTGCCTCCTGAAGATCATCATCTCTTTCTCTATGAGTTGGGTTATCAGCAAGAAAACAAAAGTGGGATTTCTTCCAGTGCTCCAAATAACCAGTGCTTATTCTTTCTTCTTTATGTGACATGTTGAGGTTGCTGCAGGACAGGTTCTTTTGACTTGACTTACAGGAATTTTGTCCAAATTATCAGTCATTTTAAATGAAAGTTGAAAAACTACCTGTATATTTGGACTCTGCCACCTGCATCTTTGGACTCTGCCACCTGCTAAGAGAGTAACGCAAATGGCTAACTGTAAAATAAGGAGTAGGAATAAGTTGTCTGCCTTCCGCGCATGAGCTACTTGAGCAGGAAGACTTTAACTGTTTTGATACATTACTATTGTTATAATTATAGGAGATGAGGTGAGAGAATTGAATTTTTGTCTGTTACTATGTAATTGTCGCTGTTCCAAACATACCCATTCTGGAAAGCTAATACCCTACAGAGTTAATAAGTCTCAGCTTTCTGAGGCTGTGGTCTCTTCACCCTTGTCTCTCTAGGCTATAGCTGTGTGACATTCTTCCTTATCAGCAGTCCGGTTTTGCTGGATTTTTTTGAACGTCTCAAACTGATTTCTAACTAACTGGTACACTTTGACATAAATATTTAAAGAGTTCCTTATAGGAAGATCAGAGAGGGGGAAGGGAAGTCTGAAGCTATCAGACTTCTCTTGCAGTGGAAAAACAATATTATGACAAGCAGACATCAGAGACCAATAAGCTGTTTAGCTAAAAGTCTAGGAATTAGATCTGAAAGCAGCAATTTTATGTTTGACTCTCAGATTGTCCCTTGTGCCTTTCTGCTTTTGGACATTCTGTGGGCTCCAGTAGTATTTTTCATTTATGATGAATGAAACATTAGTACATACCAAATAAGCTCGATAGTAATGAAGTGGTGCTGTAATGGATATATCTGGTATATGATTCAGAAATGGAACAGTTAACACTATTAGCATTAAAGTTGTTATAATTGTGTTTTGTAGTTAGCACTCCATTAAGATGAATGGGAAAATTCACATCTGTCTTTGATGCCACTGTTTCAGGCTATCTAAGTGCAGACTAACCAAGATAATTACATTCTAGTTTTCTTTTCCATTTCCTTGAAACCGTACAACATCCTCCATTGACACAGTAATTTCACTTTCTCTTTTAATTTCTGCTGTCAGTATGTTTGTTCTACCAAAGACAGAATGGCTGACTTAAAGCATAGGGGAAGTAGACAGTTGCCTACCGTAGTGAGAGGATAAGGGGCCAGCAAATAACAAATTCAACAACATTTTAAGGGTTATTATTTGTTGTCGGGAATTGTTTATTTTTACAACTCACATGCTGGTGAGAGTCATGCCTCTAATTTCCTTAGTATTCTACTGGGGAGTAAAGAAGTCAGCAGAGGTAGCTGATAAATAAAATATGCATCCAGTGCAGGTAAAAACCTGGAACTGTTTGTGTACACATGCATGTCCTCTGCATCGCTGTGTACTCTTCCAATGTAGCCTCCTACCATATACACTGTTTATTTCTGTGCTGAAATATCTATTTTTCATCGTAAACTTCAAGTGTCTTGGGGCATAATTTTTGTTTCCTTTGTACAGTAGTGAAGGACACTGACAATCTTGATAATATTGCTCTGCTGCTGAATATGTTCCTAAGTATTTAGGCTGTTTAATTCTCTTGATTTACAGCCGGTGTTTCTTTTGTGCATTCTTTCAAACGCATCTAGGTCCAAGATTTTCTGAACTGACCGTAATTCTGTATTAGCTCATAAATGTTAATTCAGAAGATTACATTCTTCCTCTGCAGTTCTTGTAGTTGTTATATCTTTGTGTCAGTTCTCACTTGAGGTATTTGTCTTCCAATTACAGTGTATCTCTATAACCTTTGGGTGATTTCAAGAGCAGTTTCATTGCCACTGAAAAGGAAATTTTTATTGACAATTCATAACCTGTTATAGTTCCTGCTCCACCTGCCATTTTCTAACTCCCTAGACTATTGTGAACTTCAAGAAGATTGCTTTTTAAAAATCTTTTACCATCTGCTGTATACTGCTTAGTGCTTGATATCCTGTTAGGGCTTCTTGAACCAATTTTTGCAGTCTAGTTCTATTTGCATTTTCCAAGCTGAGCCAAGAGACAATTAGATAGCAGACAATTTGTGAGTCTCAGTCCTTCCCTACTGAGTTGGGAATGTCATGCTTAAGTATTCCAGGTAACCAGGGAGGCTTTAGTTCTTTCTAGTCATTGTCTGCCGTTGTATGTCTTTGCTGCATGATTCTGACATTTTGCAAAACTATATTTGTGCTATACTTAAAACCAACTGTGTCCAATATGATTAATTTCTTTCTCCATAAAACCATAATCAACACAACCCATTGCTCTCTGAGACAACGTGCTGCTATTTTCCTTAATTTTGAAACTATAAGAACTCTTGGTTTTCCCTATATTGTCAAATTTACTTTCCATTGGACTTTGAATCTTGGACTAGCCCTGTGCAGTACCGTTGTATGAAGATTAATAAATAGGTGTTTCTTCCAACTCAAATTCATCCAAGTAATAATAGAATATGTTTCATACTGCACTATCTTTCATTCCAAAGTGTCCTGCCAGATACACACCACAACAGTCAAGGCACCATAGGGATCTGATTCACAAGTGGGGATGGCTGAAGTTGAGGCAGTTACAGTGTTTCGCATCCCTCTTTTTCATGCTTCTCTTAGAGATTCCTACCCTGACTACAGAGCTGGCTCTGCTTCTCGGAAAGCAGTAGTTGAACTGCTAAAGTTTATCACACAAATGCCAAGCTCTTATTTGCAATTCTGTAGCTGCTACATCAGTGTCTGAACTGTTCCTGCAGTGTGGGTAGGGAACTACTGCAGCCATCCCAATATAAGACATCCCATCCTTGATCATGACTCAGTCCACAGCCATTTCTGGTGAAGAGTGTCAGCTAACACATTTCAACCAGCAAGAGAGCATAAATTTTCTTGAGGAAAGGCCACATAGATAAAACAGAATTTGGCTTTTTATAGTACCTCATAAAGGATCACTGCTGAGTATACTGCATGGAATCTTTTGGCTTGGAAAATTGAAAACTGACTTGATTATACTAGGATTTGGTTATCCAGTGCCAGAAAATCTAAAAGGCTCTGAGGCATATATAAATTAACAGGCCACTATTCAGTTTAACATCAAGACACAACCTTCCATACTTTCTAATACTGACCTGTGGTTTTTCCACATGTAGATCTTCTATTTTATCCTGACTTCTGTTTGAGTGCAGTAGAAACAGACCATCACCTTGACTCTTCACCATCTGAGACTGACTCTCTGACTCACCAGAGTCTTTACAGGAGCAGAGAACTACATATGGGAAAGTTACTAATACCTCTTCTGGTATGATGCTTTCATTCCTCACCTTCCCAGCTTGATGAACAATTACTGTAGGGCCAGGAACTAGAGTTTCCTTTCACTAAACATATAGACCTTTGGGTATATTGGTGCATGCTGTACACTTCAGCATAAAGGTCAGTCTAGTCTATAAACATAAACACCTATGTAACACCTAAAGGCAGGAGAAAGCAACCAAGAAAAAAACAAATAAACTTATGACGGTAAACTTGCAACCAAGAAATAGGGTATCTATCTTTTCTATCTATCATTTTCAGGGAATGCTGTCTGGCTTGCAACTGGGAATATGAAAATTATGTCTATATCTTGTTTGTTCTGACTGAATTCAAGGAAGACCTCTATGTAGTCATTGTAAATCAATGGGATTTTTTGAAAGAAAACACAATTCATATGGTCAGCTTCACATCCTAATAGATATGTGCCAATGAGGCTCAGAATATTGGCTAGTCATTTTGGCTCTAAGTGTATTACCTAGTTCAGAGCTGTATGAATAATGGAATTTGCAGATTGACAGATGAATCACGTAATCAGAGAAATAATTAATTTCGTGTTGTCCTAAACAATTTCAGTTGTCCTAAAACAAAACATTTTGCTCCCTTTCAGGATTCTTCCACTTTAATAATTTTTCCTAAAAATACACCAATTTTAAAAGAAAAATACTAAGATCAAAAATCAATTTTTAAAATTTTGAATATATTAAAAAAAAAGGCCTTCGATTTTCTCACTTTCCCCTTTGCCTTTTCCCCAACTGATTTTTTTCAAATGAAATTGCTTACTGAATTTGACTTACATATATGAACAATGTTGTCATTCCCAAAATCATCTTAATGAGTTACATTCAGCCAGCTCCTCACCTGCTCTCAGCTGGGTTAAATTAAAATGTTGGAAGTCAGTTATAAAGCTCATCCATTGCACAATGATGGAAATGTTTTTGGCAAGTGGTGATAGTGTAGACATCGCCAATAAGTGCTTCAAACTGGACGCTTTGTCTCTTAAACCCCCATTAACACTCATCAGTATTTGATACTTATTTAGCAGCATTTCTTTCTTTCCAAAGTACCCAATCCAAAGCAATAGGAGTCTTTGCTTGACTTCTGTGCACTTTGGATCAGGCCCCAACCTCCTGCTTCCTTTCGGAAAAACAGAAAGGCAATATGAAAACAGTGTAAACTTTCTTTTTTTTTCCTAGCCTTATCTTTGTTCTGTTTTTTTTTAATGAAGCTAAATAATTTCTTCTCAAAGTCTGCCTTGTTCCTCTTCCATATGTTCCCTGCCTACGTAAATACCTTTAGCCTCTTTATTAATTCTTTGACAAATGTGTTTAGACCTCCTTCTCACTGTTCCTTTTTTTTTTTAGTAGGTTTTAATCTAATCTAATCGTATTTAGTAGCCAGTTCAGGTCCAGCAGAAGTTTGTGCCACTGTCCTGGCATTAGTGGAGCAATATAGCTTATTCTGGGTCTTGGTTTGACCCTCCCTTTCTCTACAGTTAACACTTTCTTTCTGCAGCTCTCCTCCCACCAAAGCTTGAATAATAAAACATGCTGCAAAGCAGTGGTGTTCCTGAGAGTTAGCATTTGGGGTAGCAGATGGGGTGATAAAGAAACTGTTTGTGGGGGCGGGGTATGGCCCCTATTACTCGACACCCACTACATGTATTTTTAGCCATTAAATATAACGTGGAAATGTAATGCATTTTAGAACTGTATTTTATCAATATATTATCCCCTTAAGTACAGTACTTTATAAATATTGATAAACTTGATTATAAACAAACTCATTGCTAATTCCTGGAGAGCAGTCATCATGATGTGGCAGTGTTTACTGAAGTGGCGATTGGCATGAAGCTGTGTTGCAAAGGATATATTTCTCTGGGTTACCAATTTGATAGAGGACGTATCTCTGTGCATATATTCAGTTCAGTGGGTCTGCACAAGTATATGCGAAAATAGTATTTGACAAACAAATGCTAATGTTTACATAATATCCCCTGTAAGAGGCATGCTAGAATTACTTCTAATTCTCAGGATCTGTACTTTACATCAAGTACTAGTTATGAGGCTAATATGAAGAAAAATAAACTGACTGTCCCTCTCAAAAATATTTCTTTTTGAAAAAGTGCAATAACTATTTCCATAATTTTTATTCATATTAGATCCAGTTCCGGATTAATGTAAATTACAATACATATTAAGTAGAAAACAGGTGCAAGACACTACTGTTGTGATTTGATATTGCCTTACAGTCAGTTTTAGCACTTTACAGTGATAATGCAAGGTGAACAAAAAGCAGCCCTGGAAATGATTCCTCACCCCGTGATGAGTCTCTCTGAGCAGAATGAGATTTCCCACCAAGCAAAATACAGGTCAGCATGGGAAAAACACCGAAAATTATTTGATAGAAACAGTACTCTGAATAAGGTAAAATGCTAGTCACAGGAAAAATCAAAATGCTCTAATATTTCTCATTTTTGCATTTGTTCCATTAAAAAAAAATCACTAGAAGTTCCTTCCTTTTTGCTTCCATATTGCAGAAATTGACATTCTGGTGTTTTGTTATTTCTAATAACTTTTCTGTATTGCCACTTATGCTCAAATATTTTTATTATCAAGGAAAAAAACTTATGAAAACAAAACCCTTAATATTCTGTTCCTTCTTTATTTCTAAGTACACTCTAATTTCTTCGGCTGAGGGAAATTATTTTCCTGAGAAGAAAACTGCTTAGAACTGAAGCAAAATGATCAATAAGCAGCTTACTGTTTTTTCCTCTCTGTTTCGCTTTAAATTATACTTGAGATTAAAAGCAATATGACATATTTATGTATTTTACTGTACATCAAGTGCGGACCTTTCATTTAGAGACCAGTGAACCTTTGAGATTATTTTTCTGAAAAATAAAAAAACGTATGTGACAAAGTATTAAGGTAATGTAATTATCTGCATTTCATCTTAATAAAACAGGTTGCAGTTTCATATGTATTATGTCTTTGTGTTTCTGCACACTGTATGGACACAGGAGACTCCGATCTTCAGACACGAGCTATGAGAATGGTTAATGCATTTACACAGCAACA
The DNA here is from genome assembly GCF_965183815.1 of Platalea leucorodia. NCBI lineage: Eukaryota > Metazoa > Chordata > Aves > Pelecaniformes > Threskiornithidae > Platalea > Platalea leucorodia. The sequence continues at coordinate 83,493,648 of NC_138827.1, read as the reverse complement.
TTTTTTGTATAATAAGGGACTATTTGCTTTATTTTTTACACAACCTCTGATTTCTAAGGAGAAAAAAATTTAAAAAAAAAAGAAAAAAAGAAACGCTTTGCTACGTTGTGCAATTGCTATTGTCTTACTGTTATCTTTAGAGATGGACAAAAAGCAGTAAGGACACCCTTCTGCACACACACAAATGAGGAAAACAGATTTGTTTTGACAGGCTATTATACTACAAAAATATTTATGAATGTAAGCTGCAGCAAAGTGCATCAGTCTTAGAAAATGCAAACCCAGTATACTATATTCACTAATGTTATAGGAAGGCATGGAGAAGTGAATATAAAAGATTCTCTCTTTTTTTTGCTAAATAGGCATGTAGCAGGATAGCCTAGCAATTTACTATTGAAAGGATTTCTTAAATGTCATAATTTTCACAAAATTATAATATTTCTTGCATACACTGTGAAGTGACCACCCTTTATTTTGCAATCAGAGAGCAGAGCTGGCAGAACTGAAGTGGTTTGGCAGCTGCAGAGATGAAACTGAACTGAACAAACAGTTTCTTAAGTGATGCTTGGATAGAAGAATTTGGAAACAGTTCAGCTTTTTTTTTAAAATTCATTTAAATGTGTGAATCCTGCTTGTTACATTCTTGGGAGTAATTTCTATATATATGGCACAGTAGTTATTATACCGCTAAGGAAGGAAAAGTATAAAAGTATTAGAATAAATTCTTGTTGCAGAAAAAGTACAGCTCTATTTACAGAGGTAACTATAGTTAACACATATGTGCGACAATATACAATTTTTGCAATATTTTTATATACCAAGTTACCAAGAACAATCACTTCTTCTTTCTTCTTTTCCTACCCAGTGACACAATTCTGCATCATAGAGAAATATCTTTCTATGCTGGCTAGGTTTTGGATCTCTAAACACCTGTACTCAGCAAAGATGGCTAAGGCGGCATGTTGAGAAGTGCTTGCTTTGTGAGTTTTACATGAGTTATCCATCAAGGGCTACAAGCGACAGCCTCATCAACTGTTTTGCAGAACAATCTCCTGAATAGCATAGAGCTCATCCGCTACAAAGAAATTTCGTATTACTTTCTGCAATAGGAAATATCTGTAGTTTTCAGTGAAGCCAGTATTTCATAGGGTCAAATGTCCCCACAGTTCCATAGCTTCAATGCTTCAGTTTGACCAACTTCAGTTCTTCACAGTATGCACATTCTGAGCTTTTCTGATCTCAAAGGGACAGGCATACTTTATTCCTTAAATTTTCTGTTCTCTTGAGAGTCCAAAAAGACGAAAATTAAAATACTTGCAAAGAGTGAGTATCTTTATCTCAACAACAGCTTCTCATTCAGCATGAGGTCTTCAAAGCAAATGAAGATTTTGGTTTTGCTGGCATTTGGTCACCCTAACCAAGGCAGCCAACAGGCTCTGGTTTTAATACATAAAAGCTTCTGTGAGTTTTATCTTTTGCTGAGATCCATTGTATTGTTTGAAAGGAAAAAATAGCTCTTCAGATGAGGTTTATTAATTTTTAGCAGCAATGTTATGGATTTTATTGGTGTTATGGACTGGGGACAGTTTATCCATCATCGGTACTATGTACTCATGAATAGTGTGATTCTTTGATTCACAGAGATAGACTGCATATATTTGCCTATCCAAAGACACTGGTAATTAACATAAAGTTGACATGAACCAAAGGGCATGGAAAATGCAGGGTCTACGTTTTAATTTTTTTACTTATGCAAGTCAGTAAGTATTTGAATGCCTCAAAAATACAAGTGCAGGCCCAGCAAATATACTTCATCATGTGCTGTCTAGCATGAAGTCATTGTTCTTCAGTGAATATATCTTTTTTCACTACCTCACCATTCATGGATTGTGGATCACCATGCTTTCTATCCCATCTTCTTCAATATAAATGATGCTAACTCTACATACTCCTTTTTCATCAGCAGAACTCACGAGTGATTCCTTGTATTCCAGAATGTATTTTCTGGAAGTCTCCAGTAAAATTTAATTATTATTATTTCCCTTTGATATTTTAAATTTTCAATTTTAAGCAACTCTGTGAATATTGCATCCCTTTTAAATTTAATAGCTGAAGGACAGCTATTTGATAATTTTTCTCAGGAAGAATGTGTTATAATCCAGACTCAACCCTATATATATAAAAAATGCTTTAAAAGCATTCTTCCTCTCAGTTTGCTGGCCTTTGTACAATCACATACCAAAAGACAGAATCAAGAAATTTATAGCACAAACAAACAAACAAAAACAAGCAGGCATAAAATGACTGATTTTGAGAAACTGCAGAAAAATGCACCAGGTTCCTGATAGTGTTAAGGCTTACATGTGTGCTTACTTTTAAAACAGATACTTGTGTTTCTGCATGTCTGGACTGTCACGTATCTTGACTTTTCCATCTCAGTCAAGTACATGTTATATAGGTTTGGGACGGGAAGACTGGCAGATTTGTTGTCAAGGTTTTCTGATAATTCTGCCATACTGTATCTTTGCATGTGTACATCTATTGGTTTAGTGGAAGATAATAATTTTCAAAATGAATGTATTCATTTTCAATAGCATTGCGTTAAATACACTCTAGTGATAATATTAAACAAAAAAAAAGGTATGTAATAATGAATGCTACATAATGAATAGGTACTGCTAACCTTTTCTGATTCTCCAGGCATCAGAACTACTGCCCGTTAGGCCATGCGTTGCTTTATTATATCTGAGACTGTAAAGTAAAGAGGATCCATACCCACTCTCTCTGCTGTCAAAGACTGCCAAGCACCTAACGACAATGCTGCATTATTAGGAGAGCAAGGGCAAGTAGTTGAACAAAATATCATCTATATGCTCCTACTTTAAGAAGGTGGTACTTCTTATAACTAGGAGTGGTAGCAGTTGAGGAAAGAGGAACACAAGAGTAAATTAGAGCACAGCACTGCCACAGCCCCAGAGTATGAAACTGAATCCCTGATTACTTTTTTTTGCTATTAAGCATTTGTATGTTGAGGATCTATTAGAGGTTGTTCAAAGAAACTTTGAGGAAAGGGAGTAGCACAAGGATCTCTGTTACATGTTAAAAGCTCATTGCTGTATTTCTTATACTAAGGGGGAAATTGGGGTCATTAAAACTGGAATTATGACAATAGAGCTATTTTTTAGAAGATGACGCATGGCATGGGATAAGCTTATCATTTACCAAGAAGCCATATCACTTTCAAGACCCTGTTTCATTCTCCTGACCACGCATGATCTAAAATGGCAACTGGTTAAGACTAAAGCATGAACAACTCACAGAGCTTTCCAATTTTGAAATAATTATTTGAAACAAATATTAAAGGACCATAGGTTCAGTGACCTGATGTTTCTCTTTGCAATAGTCTCCTTTGTGACACAGTCACACCAGCATAAGGATACAGGTTTATAATGTGGTTAGCATTAAAGCACTGCTGCAGACACAAGAATTACAAATCCAAGTGGCTATACATAGCAATAAAATTCTCTTCAGACCTTCTTATTAGACTAACCTAATTTGTTTATAATGTCCCATCTGCTCTGGAAACAACAGTGATACTTTTTTCTCTATTGGTGAAGGCTTTCTCTGAGCTCAGCATCCACTTCATGTTTGCTTGAATTTTCTTCTTCTGGCAAAAGAAATTTACTCTTTAATAGGAGCCTGACTGGTCACATTCCTGGGTAGGAAAAACCTCACTTGGTCTCATTGTTTGGTCTCCAAACTCTCCTATTCATTCTCTAGATCCTTTGTAAAGGCAATGTGATTCAGTCACTCAGTGGAAAAGATGTTGCTTTCCCTACTGGCCTTTTCTTGCTTGAAAGACTGTTAGAATCAATAATCATAAACGGGGCCTTGGTAGACTTTCCTTTCTCTTTCATCCTAACTTGGCTGTAGTTTTTATTTTCATTAAACTTGCATCTAACTGTGACCATACTATGCAATAGGATCTTCTGAGCAGGAAAGAAAAAAATAAAAGTACTCAAAGACCTCCTGATGTTTGCTTAGACACATTGAAAAATGCCTCCATTCTGAATCCAGCATTAATTTTTTTCAAAGCTGTGCCAAGTTCCATATGATTCAGCACAGTAAATGTAGTTCTCAGAACTGGATATTCAAAATTCAAAATCCACACTCACTGTTTGATAGAGGTTAAACAAACAAGATACCGACTACTGTGAGTTAATATTATTCTTTGAAAAGAAAAAGGCAGTTCTTAAAGACTGTAATAATTGAATGTGTTCTAAAATGGCACAGGCAAATTTATTCCATCTAACCTCAAACCCTGCCTAATATTGGTGTGAACATAATGAGATCTGTATTCAGTTTAGGCGGTTTCCTAGAGAAAATACAAAGTGGAAGGAGAAATTGAGGAAAATTCTATAGAAACCCAAAACAAATCTGTATGAGATATTCAGGACGATGACCTATGTCAGTGTAACTTCATTATCTTCTTCTAGAACCACAGCTTTCTGGCTTTGTCTCTCATTTTTAAAAGTATAATAAGTAGCCAATAATCAAAGAAAATAGCTGTGCAAGGTTGGCACCATCTGCCACTGTCATGAATATGCTTGGCTTTTTGTTCTCACTTCTGTCCTCTTTGAATGAAATAAAGGAAACATGCGTTTTGCTTTTTTTACATATGCAATGAGCTAGTCACCTTCTCCAGGCTGCTCCGTTATCTCCCACTTGATGAAGGAAACCAGTGTAGACAGTAAAATCCTGGATAATACACGGCTGGCAGAGTTTCTTGAAAGTTACTTTAACAATCACTTTTTGGTTACAGGCACATTTACTACAATTGCTGCTTTTCTGTACAATTTATGAATATGATTATGCAAAATAATCATTTTTGTATCATCAAAATAACTTTTGCTGTTACTGATAAACAATTATAGGAAAAGTTATTTTGTACAAGGAAGACACAACCGGTGATCTTCTGCTACATGTCATGCAAGAATGACACGTGGGTGGATGCTGTAGTTCTAACGTTGAAATATCTTTAATTAGAACTGTTGGGACTTTCCCTCTTGTGTTTCATTTACAGTTTCTCTTTCTTTCTTTTATCTTTTGTTGTTTTTTTTTTCTCTCATGAGGTCTCAAATGTCAGTTTATATTCATTTCAAATTACATAACTACAAGGTTACATTCTTTTATCTTCTATTAGTATTATTATAATGTATGATATAATGCACATTATCTAAATGTATAAACATTATTATCCAAATACAGTTATTAAAGTAAAAACATGATTAAATCATTGTACTAAATGTTCTGAAAAGTAATATCCATTTCACCTTTAATTCAATATTAGTGGAGTCAGTGCTGCACTAATCATGAAGCAAATACTGCAATATTAACAGCAGAACTATGTCTAAAGTTACAAAGATACTAATGAATTAAGATGATTTCTATTGTATCACTGCAGTATGCACAGCAAATTTTTAAAATTAGCTTCAAGGCTGTTAAAATATACATCAGTTCTACCTGCTAACTGCTTTTCCTTAGAATGTTATACAGTAATTCAATACATTTATGTTAGTGCTATCATGAACGTTTATTAAACAACCATCAAGCAGCACAGTTTCAGGCAAAGATTTGAGAGGTCTGGCACTATTCATATCAATTGCATTACTTCATAGAAAGTACTGTTTAGTAGCTGTTAAAGATAAAAATTCGAGACTAAATTCGGTTTTGATCTTGTGACCCCTTTAGTTCAGGTTCTGCAAAACTCAACACAGTTGTTTAAAATTTGAATCTTTGCAGTTCCTAGGCTAGAGTGTGAAAAGTAAAAGAATTCACATGCTTCTCTTTGTCTATCAGTGACGAATTGCATACTTTAAAATTTTAATAAGAACCATTTATCCATCCTAACGATGGAGTATCCTTAAAAAGACAACAGCATTTTGCAAAACAATTCATTTAAGGAACAGTCACATGACCTTTTTAACTGCCTTTAAGATAGCAATAAAATTGGCTCAGTCAGGCAGCCCTAATGAGGAAGAGAGAGAAAACATCAACCTTTTCCCTTTCCTCTCTCTAATTATAAACAGCATTGTCAACTGACTTCAAGATCAGCTGAATCCTAATTGACCTCAGACACTGTACAATAAAAGATAGTGAGAGCTGCCAAACTAAATGTTAAAAAAATAAAAAATAAACTGTAATTACTGTCTTAACTCTTCATTTTTCATTTAATTTTTCTGCTCTTCATATGCACAACTTTTTCCTTAAGAGTTGTTTTCAGGCTGAAATTTTCCAAAATTGGGCACATTTTAGCAAGTCTATGTTATGCGTCCCTGAAAATGAGCCGTCAGTGGGACGGTGAAATTCAGTGGGAAGTAAACAATGATGACTGTGGAGCACATCATTTAATATCTCTTCCAGTGATCTGTGGAATTATTAACTTTTCTTTGAAGATGGCATCTTCTTACCCAACTAGATAATTTTTAGCAATATTTTCAAAAGTTGCTTCAAAGACTGTAATCCTGCAAATATTTAAATGAATGCCTTAATTTAATTACATATTGCTCTCCTGTGCTTACATAAACTAATGGAACTATTGATATCACTAAGAATTGTAATTATTTTCATGACTGGGTCCTAAATCTTTAAAGTTTTACAGCTGTAATATTTTTAATATTAATTAATGGAATCGCCATACACAGAATTTATACTGGCACATAGATTAGCTAGATTTCTAGCTATCTAGATGGGGTGCACAGCTTCATGTTTTTTATTACAAAACTATCTGCCACAGCTATTTCATGGACAAACTTATAAAAGCTGAAACCTTTTTCAAATCTTGCCTTACAGATGAAATCCTTACTGCTGGCTTTATTCTGCATGACCAATTCCCTATATTTACTTTAACCTATGTATTTATATCTAGTACAAATATCTGTATCATACAAAATCAATCTTAACATAAGACAGCAATTAGAAATGTTAAAAAAATGCACTTATCACCTTCCAACAACATTTTACTTTATCACTTGTACTTAGCATCTATCTTAATGTAGCATCCAATCGATCCAATTAGAGCTTCCACATTTGCAAGACAAACATTGCATTAAGACATAGCTCAGTTTTGACAAATAGGCTTCTTGTTTATAACTCCATATCTAAAAAGAATGGCTTGTTTGAGTTCTGATCATTAACTGACTAGCCCTATCTGATTTAGAAATAGGTTGCTGCAACTCCATACGGTTTCATCTCATAACCCCCATTACTTACTATTACTGTAATGATTTCTAACTTTAGATTGCCATCCTCCTACAGTTTCATTTGCTGTATTTTTCATCCATTACTACCTGAATCTCATTACAGACTTTCCTATGTGGCACTTCAGTAATGCAAATCATCCTCCGGCAGGGGTGATACTTCTAATTTCAATTTTCATGATTATGCAGATAATGTAGCATGATGATGAATCTAGAAAACTATGCTAAAGTGGTCACTGTTCTCTAGCCCTTGGAAGACTGAAATGAAGGTGCTTACTTGAGGGAAAAATTATGGTAATGAAGAGGAAGACTACATTTTCAAAGTTATTACTACTTCAAAGTCTCCCTTACAGAGTCATCTTCTCTATATCTGTCATTTCAGAGTCCATTTAGTTGTTTTCAGATTTGCTGCTGACCCCCAGCAGACTTAATTTGTACATAGGTTATATTTTCACAGCAAAATGAGACCATAGTTTGATAATACATGATATTCAGCAGCATTATTGGCTTAACATATCCACTTTCTAAATGGGGCAAATTTGCCTTATAACATAATCCACAATCAACTACATTGGCACAACTGAGAGATTGGTATGTAGTACAGGAGCAGAAGCAGGAGCAAGTGATGGGAATTGGTGGGGTCAGAAATCGAGCTAGTATTACTGCCCAAGGCAACCGATGCTCAAGTCACAGTCTCAGCTACGATGGTAACAGGCACTACTGTAATCTGCTCTTGTTATCCATGTTACCTAGCAGAAATGCAATGGCAAGGGTCCTCTCCTCCAGCAGAAAACAGATTACAAAATCTATGGGGATTTTGGGTGGCTAACACGTACTAACACTTGCTCTGCTCTGTTTTCACCACTATTGTTACCTCTGCAAAGTAGCACCTATGGTAACAAGTACTACCTTCATTTCCCTGCATAAATATGTCCCCATCTTTGTTTTCCATCATCAAGCTCATAAATTGGTTGGGATTTCTACATTTTAAAAAATACAGTAAGAGTGGTAATAATCATTACTTCAGGCAATAAATGATCATTGACTATTCTTGTGTTTCTTACTGCTGAGCATGTCTTGGTTTGTAACAAATAAATAATAGCATAAGGAAAGAGAATGAATTCACAGTGAAATCATAAAATGTACACTTCTTACATGAATTTATGTAAGAGAGAAGTTCCTTTAAAAAAATGCAGATATAAGCATTTTTTAAATTAAGCACAGTTTTTAAAGTGTGCATTTTATATGGATCAAAATGTGTCTTGGTATTTTTAATCTTAGACCAAATGATTAAAGATATTTTGACAGGAATGTTTCAAGTGTGAAATCCTCCACATAATATCTCAACAATCTCTACTGAGTTAAAAAAACTGATTTCTGTAATTTAAGATGTGCAATATTAAACTTTATAGCAACAAAATCATTATAGATGCAAAGATCTCTAGATGAATACCGGCAGCAGATACTTGTGTCAGTATTACAGATACGACCAGTAAAAGCATTTTTATGTGAAAATAAAACTATTTCTGAATTAAAATCTTAATTTTCACCACAGGACAGTTTGCACAAAAATATTATGTAAGCCGTCTCTTTGTTCCTTTTTTCTCCCCCCTGTAATGTGACTTATTCTTTGGCTTATTCTTTTTTAAATCAACATTATAACACAAGTGAATTTACATGGCATTATTTTCATGTTACATGCTACAGTCATGAATTTATATGAATTTCTAAAATCATATCTATCACATCATATCTAATCAATCATATTGATTGTAAAATCAAAACATGTTTAATTATTTTGTTTTGATTTTACAGTTTATTGCATTGTCTCTTCTAAAAAATCTTGTGATGTACTTAACAATAATGGAAAAAGCATAACTGGAAGTGAAGAGAAGGCACTTTGTAGCTAAAACCGAGAGATTAAGAGCAGAGAATTTCTTTGCTGTGTGCCTTCTCATAGTTCTATAATGCCAAGTAAAATCACAGCTAAGTATCAGGTAAATCCACGTTTCCAAATGCTTACTTCCAAAGAAGAGAATATACGTTATTCAACACTTTCTTTTTTTAGTATGATGATTCTTTTCAGGTAAGATATATTAAAAGAGGAATTAATACAAGGATCAAATCCTAGCATCAGATAGAAAGGAATTTTAAGATAACAACCAAAAGAATGACTATGGGTATGTGAAACATTTGTTTGCAAGATACAATGATGTTTTAAGCACATACCTAGTGCTTTCTCCACATGCTGAGTAACCAGGCTAATTAAAAAGCCCATACAGCTCTTGTTAAAATCTGTTCAAATTTTTGGAGCACCTGTTATAACAGAATGCCCACAGACTTGATAGTTTAGAGCCAAGACACCTGCTACCTTATGTCTCACAGTATGTTCAGTTTTATACTGATAGTAAAAAAAAATCCACTTTCTGACATTTAACAATCTCATAAATGATAAGAAATAAATTGCAAAATTTTGTAATTTAACCCTTGACTGTCACTTCTCTTTACCTATAGCTTCTTGTGAGCAGGCAATACAATGTGTACTTTTGGAACTATCTAATTTCTTTGTTGCTGAATTTATTGTATGTTTTACTACACTGAGCACAGTGTATAATTCTTCCTATGCTTTGTTCCATAGATTTTAAAGGTATGACTAATATGTAAGTAAATATAGTTTATCTGGAAAAGGGAATGTGCTTCATACCTGCAATAAAATCTAGCTAGTCTGTATTTCTCTCTCCTTGAACTGGACTTTCTTCTCCACTACTGATCAATAACTAAAATACACTGATGAAACAATTAAATTTTATTCCAAAACTTTGTTTAAATATGATTTGGCAATATTAATAGAAATGTATCTGAGCACACAATTTTGTTAATAAACATGCATAAGCACTGATCTCTCTAGAGAGGAAGTATATTCCAAACAAGGGAATGAGTTATTAACAAGCAGTTACCAACAGGTGCAAAAAGTAGTGAAAGATTTGGTAAAAAAAAAAAAAATCGTTGGCACAATAACCTTGTGACAGTGGCTCAAACCTTGTCAACATTTATGTATATGGCTAATTTTACACGTATGTAAATGCAGCCTATGAATATCTGCAGGATCATGGTAGTCACCTTTTGTAGGTATCCGAGTCATGCCGGAATCACTTTATGTAACTGATTTCATTGGGAACCAGTTTTCATCTATGGATTCTATAAGAAACTATTGTACTTATGTAGCCATATCTACTGGTTCAATCAGAATTTAATATTTAGAAAGACACTGGGAACTGGGTTCGGTGAAGAGACTCTACAAGCACATCTTGAAGTCAGCTTACTTTGGTATTCTGCAGCTTAGATCTATAAAAATATGGATTTATGTATTTTTTCATATAATAATGCTTTAGGTGTATTGATGAACTGAAATACAAACCCCTCAGGTGCAGAACCACATTCTTAGATGAATGTTTGAGACCTCACACACTGAATACCAGACATCAAGCTATTCCCATATGAGAATATACTACAAATTTGGAGAAAAATGTGAAAAACACCCATGGGAAGCACTTTGTATATTTCTGCTTTTGTTAGTTAACATTTCTACTGCGACACAAGTAATAATGAATGAAAAAAGCACAACATAAGAAAAAAATATAAAAGAATTTGAAGCAGAAATGACAGAGTAATAAAAACAATAGCATCAGCACAGTTGTTTAACAGCTGGATTTAATCCATCCACAACACTGTACAGGTAGTGCACAGTGAATATTTTGCCAAGAATAACAGCCTAATACTTAAACAACTATTTAAATTCTTTAAATATTTCTTTGTATTTCAAATTTCTTTTTCACATAGCTTTTCTATGTATTAGAAGTAGAAATGCTGATGTTTTAACACATCCTATTTCCATTTAGAATTTATTTTAGTTTAAGCCAGGAAAACTAATTGGTAACAGATACTAAAAGTTCTTGCAAGTTCTATGAACTCTTAGTTGTGGGAATGGCATTTTTTCCATACTCTGCCTATTGATTTGGCTTTGAGATAAAATGCAGCAAGAAAGCAGGTGATAAGCCTTTGTTAATGCCTCTGGGATGAAATGCTGGAGCTACAGACTACTGTTGATAAACAGATTTTGAATTAATTAGTTCTGCATAATTATCTGAGTTACCAAGTCTTAAAATTGAATGCAACTGGTCTTCATACATTTGTTTATGCACCTCCTGCCAGCCATGAAAAATGTTTTTATTTTCTAAAAGATCATCAATTTAAAAACCTAATTTTAAACAAGGTAATAATAAAATATTCTTCTACTGTAAGATGGCATATGGCAGAAGAAATATTAATTGCAGTTATTTTTGTTGAATTCCAGAGGCACATAGGATAGCTCTGTAAAATTCAGGTCAATCTGTTGGCAAACGAAAAGATCAGCTCTGTGCTGATAATTTTTTCAGTATATATGTAGTAAATTGTCTTTGCCTTTTGGGCTTTACATTGATAAAGCTGGGCAACTAGACCTCAAAATTGAAGGGAATTGAGACCGAGGCACTCCGTACTTTCCTGTGTCTACTTGAAAGTCATGGATTTGAACCACCTCAGATGGAAGCAATTTTAAAATATTGAAACATTACAGCTATATTCCTCATATTGCTTTGAAAGATTAGGTGCTTGGGGATATTTTGGATTTATTTACTTTTCTGCTAAAACCTGACTTCAAAGCTCAGGATGGCTCTTGCCAAAGCTTAGAAGGCTGTTAATATGCAAAACAAGAACAGAAAGCTGTATTCTTTAAATATAATCTGCATTTCAAATTGCTCTTTTTCTGTTTTTCTTTTTTGAGTATCAAAGACAAAAAGTTGAGAAAAAAAAAGATCCTTGTGTTTCTACCTCCTGATCTTTGATTTTGCTGGAGGACTTCTTAGAAAATTTCCTTACTCTCTACAATATTCAAGTGACATCCTCTCCCTCTGGCCAAAAAGTACACTTGCAACTAAAAATTCCTTCATTTAATTGTTCCAATGTCACTCTCCTGTGATATCAACATTTCACCAGTTCTCCAATTCCTAACAAGTCCTTGGGGGAAGATAAGACTGACATTCTTAATATAAAACAAACTTTCAGGTTTTTAGGCTCTAAAGGGCAGTAATATGTGCAAGCTTGATTACATTTTCCTTTGCAGCTTACTGTGTGTAAAGCTCTTGAATCATTTATTCTAGGGGGAAGCACATGGGACATGAAGTTGTGGCAGATATAAGCAAATGACATTATTTTAAAGATTTAATTTGTAAAGTGTATATTGTAATACATACAAATTAAATGTCCACTAATAATTAGGATTTAAACCCTCTATGTTGGAATGGTATTTCAGTCCAACTTCTTTGGTATGCCGGAGAAGCAAAGTCTTTACTCGAGCCTCAGCAATCTCAAAAATTTCGAGGAACAAATGATACTAATAACCATAACAAGACAGCAACTTGCATTCAATATCAGTAAGCTCTGACCTTCTCTTCAACGCTTCATACAGAATTTGACCAACACCCATGTACAGCATATCAAGAAAGAGGAAGCAGTGTTACTTTCACCCCTCAAATAAATGCAAAGAAAAAATCATGTGATTTGTGATTAAAAATTTTGACAGAACTTTATATCCATTAAGTACGAAACACAGAGTTAGATGTACGACTTTTCTGTGTACTTCCCACCCCATCTCCTACTGTCAGCTTTCCTTTTCTTTTAATCTCATTACATTTCCTTTTCCAGTCCACAATTCTCCCACTTACTCCAGTTGTTGCTTCCTTTTTCATTCAATTTTTCATCCGGTATTTTCTCCCCTATTTTTCATGAGGATAGTAGGTGTTATATCTGAACCAAAAACATCATAAAAGGAAGAGGGCTGCTTTGCTTGTCAGTACAAAGCGTGCTCATCTCGGTCCAGAGTGTACTGGCTTGCAACATAAATAGTCATTTTGTGTGGATGGTAGTCTGGTCATCACAAAGAGACATGATGCCAGAATCAGCACAGATTTAGTTGATTTCTAGATTAAACAAATCGATTTCTAGATTAAGATGTATTCAAATATTTAAACCTGCCAGAATGCTTCAAGGGCTTAGAACTAAACGAGAATCAGGAGGATTTTCAGAGGGATGACAAAAGCATATCTATGTCAAAAAGCACAGTTTCAGTCAAATTCTCAGTCCTTGCCTTAATTCATGGTTCATTTCAACACCTCAAATAAAGGTTATTCCATTCAATTTAGAAGGAGAAAATGATGTATTTTTTCCCATGATTTATTCTAAGAAATGACCGCTGTTTGGAACTTTTTTCTAAACAGTTGTGAAAATCTAGGATGAAGAAGATGCTCACTAGTTAAGTTACTAATAGTTAAATGACTAACAGGCTACGAAAAATTATAAGCAGCTAGAAATAGATCACATACAGGAAGGTTTGGGGGAAAGTGATTATTAGGCCAGTACTGTCAGCCCCAAATATTTGAAGAAAATAATGATTTTGGTATCTCCAGTGTAGAGGCTTCACAAAATAAATAACTTAATTAGAGCTACAGATTTGCCAAAGAGAGAGAGATTCAGAGAGCTGGTCACGTCCACTCCATCTAGCCTTGCGTAGCACTCATTTGTAGAAGTCCCCTGCTCTGCGACCAAATGTACCAGATGTAAGTGACCCACCTCGTCTATGATCCCTTAATTTCCAATCTATCTAGAGAAGCTGTGGTACTTCACTAAACTATAAAAGAGTTCATGCTACTTAGCAGGACCCTGTGCTCAATGAAGTCATACTAGAAGGTACATCCCACAGCAGCAGCTTAGTATTAGAGCTTTTCTTCACCTTGGTGACTTGCTCAGGTATAACTCCTATACCCAGCCCTGAATCATATGACTCCAATATATGAGGTCTTGGACATAAGGGGAAAAAAAAAAAAGACTTGAGATTTTAATCGGCAAACATGACAACAGTTCCTATGGAAATCCCTGTGACAACATAAACCAGCTTTTAGATCTTTCTGTGTTTTTAAGGCTACTTCAATTTCTTTAATGAGCAGGGCCAAACACCAGAGCCCTGCATTTCAAAATCTGCTATGATAATTTGCCAGAGCCCTCTACTGCATCAGCTATTTCCAGGATTTTTTCCCCTCTTCCAAAAAGTGCACGTGTAGTTCCCCAGCTTCACTTTCAAAAAATTGGACTTTCCCAGTCTTCAGAGGAAACTATTAGGACACAGTGATCCTGGCTTACTTTGTCAAGTGGCAGGATAGATTTGCACCTTAATGAGGGTGATAGTATTTGTCATTCAGTGAGACAAAAACATTGCATACTTAGTACATTTTATGCTCTGTAAGTACAGAAGCTGGACATTCCATCAAAGAAATTTCATTGTAAAATTAAGAAGAGCTAAAAAAAATCCATTGAAGTTCAGCATTTATGCAACATATTAACAAATACAATTCAATTTCAACTATTTTTATAGAAAATTTCCACATTATAAATTTAATATATTTTATCTGCTCAAAAACGTCCTCTAAAACAGGACATTCTTAGTTATTTGGGTTTGTATTTTGCATTTATTACATTTAGAATTTATGCAACACTGTGGACTTCTGCACCATATCTGAAAACCAGTTAAATACTCTTGTCCAAAATCCTGTGAGTAGTCATATGATACATATGGACATCAGTTAATGAGAAGAAATACTTAAATTAGAATTAATGATATAGCATAGTTAGAAAGAAAGATGAGTTAATTAATTGTTAAATTAATGAAATGGCAATTTTTATCTCATGGTTCAATTTACATCATATTTTGGAATATAGTTCACTCCATTTCCACAAAGTTGGTCTTCAAAAGTGTTATTAGCTTGAAGCAGCCAGTATTTTTTCATATGCTTTTGAAGTTGTCTGAAATGGCTGTGATGTGATTATACATTGGGCTGATTAGAGTGACTTATCCATTTGTCAGACTCAACAAGTATTCTATAAAAAGATATACCTGAACATATGCTTTTGCTGTCTTAGTATGTGAATACAAGAGACTCTTTGCCCAGGTCCACAGAATGACTTCAGCACTATATAGCCTATCTACTTAGCGGTTATGGGCTGTGGACTCTCCAGATATATCCGTGGTTGGGCCCAGGCTGGATTTGATATGCAGACACAAACCACACACAACAGTCAGGGTGAATCAAAGCCAAGAACTGGAGAGAACAAGTCAAGCAGCAGTTCAAAGCAAAGAATGGTCAAGGACCAATATATGGCCCAGTTTGGGTGCTAGAGAGTCCACATTCATTGATGCAAATGGAAAAAGCAAAAAGATACGCAAGAAGTCAGTCAAGTCCACCAGAAGAGTCCAAGGTGAGGAGCAGGCAGAAATGGAATAGATCTAGGCAGGATGATCACCAGTGGGAATCAAGGCTAAAAGACAAGAAGGTCAGAGCTTCGATTCCAGGATCATGGCTGAAGAGAAATCAGAAATGGACCGAGATGATGGGTCTTCCCCTCCAGGAGTATTTTTTCAGACTAATTTCATTTCTGCTGAATAGCTGTGAGGTTTGAGCACAGATGCTTGAGCTACTGCATGATTCCTGCTGACTACAAGTTTCTAGGAGCCAGTAAAGAAACTTATAAGCAAGAACCTGACTTGGGACTAGTGATAAGAGCAATTCTCTGGGAGAAGGGAGACCTGCACTCAGATCCCTAAGCTGCAGGACTGCTTCTTTTTCCAGTGTTTGCACACAGTAAAACACAGAAATAGAGCATAAGTTCTTGGGGAGGGGTAAGGAGTGGGGGAAAGGAAGGTTTCTTTGAGGCACTCTGGAATTTAGGAACTTTGAGTATCTAAGCTTCTAACATGGTGTGGGAGGGAAACATCTAAAATGCAAAGACACACAAGTTTTAGACAACCTTTCTCCTTCAGGAGTTTTACTTATGTAAGTAAGTGTGCTGTCCCCTTCCTCATTATTTTACTTTCCAAATGTAGAGCGTCCCAGCTATTGTGATTGCCATTGTGGGATCTGTGTATGGTAAAAAGTTTCCCCCAGCTTCCAAGAGCTCTCTGAGAATTGAGCTAGCCAGTAGATACGATACATTAGCATAAACATCTGAATTAGTAGTAATATATCAAGTCCTGAGGACTCAATATTGCTATTAGGAGCTGGATCGTGGGCAAAGACACACTTGGGTATGCAGCACACGATGGCAGTAGCTTGCTCGCGCAGCACTTCTGTGCAGAGGCAAACCGAGTGGGAGGGCAGTGGTTTCCGGGGACACTGTATGTTAGGCAAGGCCTCAGCACTTCCCTTCACATCTTCTGTGAGTCAGAACAAGGAAAGTGGTAAAAATAGGTATGTGGGAGGTGAGGAAAATGCATTATAGTTCTGCTTTAATTACGAACAGATCATTCAAGTCACGGTGCATTTACAGATATTTAATTTTGTCTTGTGCAGAAAATAGCAATGGGAGGCTTAATGTACTGCAGAAACTAGCAGTGCTGCTAAATGTGGGGCAATCCTAAAATGGGTGGGTGTCAAGGGTGTCTGCATGATGTCAAAGGATTATAATTTTTTAACAGAGATCATGGTCACCAAGCTGATCTGATCTGCTGGGTTTTTTTCCTCCCTGGAGTTTCCTCTCACAGACACATAAAATAAAAGCAACAAAATAACCCCAACAAATTGATTAATTACTTACAGCTCAACCTTCTCTTGAGCTTCTATGTGTCTGAAGCTCATCTGAACTACCTCTGAAATATATGTGTTTCTTAAATTACATTTTGAAGGGAGATTGTGATTTTGGATTTTTCAAAGTGGGGAAAAAGGTAAATCGATTCTTCTGAAGTAGACTGATCTCCCACCATTCAAAGCTATAGTCAAGGATTTGCTCACAGTAGTTGGAGCCAATCCAGAACTTTTTATGTTCTAGAGCTATTGCAGGTGCAGGAGGTTTCTCTTTACTTTGTAAAGTTGCGATTCAAAAGTCTATTTTTCCCCTTTGATTTTAATATAAAATCTAGATAAATGCTGATTTGTACTGTGTATACAAACTAGAAGTCTGCTGTTCACTGAAAGATGATGGTATCATTCATCATTTGCATGTGCTGTAAATGTGTAAAGAACATTGCAGTACAGAGTGAATTATTTGGTACTGAAGAATTATCTATCTAAATCAAATTGAGAGCTTAAGCATGAAACATTGGCCAAAGGAAAAGCAGGAGAAGGGGAAGACGAGGAGGAAAAAAGAATTTTTACAGGGTCATATGGAAAGTTAATCCTGGTGCTGGATAGCAATGAAGACTTTTCCTATTTTAAAAAGGAGATTATTTATAGCCTGTGGTGACAGTATGACTATTTAAGCTCTTGGTTTCTCAAAATTACATCTCTAGCATGTCTAACTATCTATAAAAATTACCCAGAAAACTCTGTTGGATTACCTAACTGAATCTTGTTGAAGACAGCTTGCTTTTTTCTTCTGAAAAGCTCGCTGAAGTAAGAACTACCGAGTAACAAACTCAACATTTGAACATTGCAATGCACAAAAGCAGTGTGAGACTTCCATGCTGCTTTCTGAATGAAACTTGCATTAGAGAGAAAGACTTGTGCACGATGAATAAGCAACGTATATCTATTCAATACCTATTTCTCACAGTTTAGCGCCCAGATCCCAGCTGTCATTCAGCACAGTGCTAAATTTCTCCTGAGGGTCAGTTACGCATACTGGATTCAGTTCTCATTTAGTCTATCCCCAGAGATATTCTCACCTTGATTTCTAATACATGACTGTTCTTCAGCCATACCTCTGAAAATACCCTCGCTCGGTTGCTATACTGACACTGGAAGTGGGGGCTGTGTGAATCCTTACCCCATGGCATACTGATCGGGGAAGGCTTTGTATTGGTTGTGCTTTCAGAAAACTGTTTTGCCCAACCTGAACTTGTCTGAGTACACACCTACAGGTATAACACAAGGTATAACTGAACACTTGTGACAAAATTTGCAGAGCAAATTCAAATCATTGGTATTGTCATAGGTAATATTAAAATACAAATGTCATTTTAATGGTTATCATACAAAAATGATATATGTACATGAAATCGCAGCTCAGTTCCGAACTCAGCAATAAAAAGGGCTTCTTAGGGTATGTTTACAAGTATGCCTGCCATACGCTACACTTCGGAAAAATCATGCTAATTACTTAGCAAAGACATAGAATTGTTTCAGACCTGGGTACATGAAATACCTGCTTTTTACAATAGGACTAGCTTTGCTCGATTCAGAATCTAAAATAGTTTCAGGTGTTTAACCTCACAGGCTTAAAGACATAACAACACAACAAATCAGAGTTGAACCATCTAGCAATACAAACAAGATGAGTGCACGTCACTGATAGCCAAAGTCTGAGGGACGTTTCTATTTTAGAACTCATTACTTATTTAGGCCAAAGAATATGCTTAGTGCTTTACAAAATGGAAAATAAAAAAGTTCCTACTTAAAAATAAGCAACACATAAACCTTGGCAGCTGGAAAACAAAAGAGCTGACACATAGAAGATTTGAAGTACCACCTGCCTAATCCTGTATTCATCACTTTTTGCCAGAACTTATTTCAGAATCAATGTGAATAACACTTACGTAAAAATTACAGAATTACCCCCCTACTTTGTTAGCATGATTACTACTTCAGTTCTTATTTCTGTTATGACAGCGCACTAGAAGTCTCAGACTTTGAGAGTTCACATACCTTACAAATACACAGAAAACAATACTGGCTGTCCTGAAAATCTTAATTTGATTTGAAGAAACTGTGAAGAGAGGAAGAGAATAAGAAAGCGAGGGTCGTTTATTTATACAGACAGAGGGGGAGCACTAGTATACATAAAGGTATCAGTATGTGGCTTCTATTTTCATGTGACCATAATTTCTATGCAGAATGTACTTCTGGTTTTTGTAATGAATTTCTTGTGAGGAATCCATATTTTGACAGGTTTTGGGGAGGTTTTTTGTTTGTTTTTTTGTAGGGTTTTTTTTTAGCTGCAATTATTCTTTGAATTCTTACTGATGTAATGAGGTATGTCATTTCTCTTTGCTTTTTATGTCATATACATGTACATTTCTAAATGTTTTGTACACAAGGATAGCCTCCATTTTTGAGGGAAGTAAATACAGCATATTACAGAGGAGACATATGCAGGGATTTCATTAATTCTTTTGTTTTCTGTTTAGTTTTTTTTCTCTTAATTTAAAGGAAGATTAATTCAGACAGAATGTCTAGAGTTGATCTTTGGGTAGGGAAAAACATGATTATTATTCATGCAGCAGTGTTTATTTCCATCTGTCACCATAGCAGTTCTTTTAATAACTTATTATACAATTAGTTCAATAGCCTTTCTGCTCCGTTTCTACCACTGCAACATGGAACTCTCTTATTCCTATAATGTTTTCACTGTCCTCATTTTACTATCCATAAGTAAACTTATTTTTAAGGTTTTAGTGGTATGCTGATTGTATTTCCTATGTAGTTTCTAAGATCAATCTCCTAAACACTTTTGGAAGATACATATACAAAATATATACAGGGTGAATTGTGAGAGAAGAAACCAAGGACCATTTCTAGAATCTAATGAAATGGTTCTTACATCTCAAATTAAAAATAAATTTTACACCTGCAGAACTTCTGTGTATTTCTTCATGAGGACATAAAGGCTCTCATTTCATCTTCAAGGAGGTGGCTGAGCTCCTTCAGATCAGCAGCTTTTGGAGGATTCACCAGGGAAAAACAAACTGCATAGGCCTTGCAGTCCTTCACAACCCCATGGGCTTAACAGGAAGTTTTATAGCAGAGAGAGGACATACATGATAAGTTTATATTTACAAAACCAGCAGACAGTCCCTTACCAAAAAAAAAAAAAAACCAACAAACAACTGACTGAAATGTTATGGAAAAGGAAGGGAGAAGTTGAGAGTGGAGGGGAGAAAGAACAGGAAACCAACTGGCTAGATAGCATCTATGCAGAAAAGGACCTGGGGTCCTGGTGAGTGAGTTGAACATGAGTCAGCAGTTGTGCATTTGTGGTGATGAAGGCTGTATTAGCAAGAGCATAGCTAGGAGCTTTAGAGAAGTGACTTAGCGCTGCAACGGGCTGCTCAGAGAAGTTGTAGAATGGCCTTTTTTTTTGAGATTTTTGAAACTCAACTGGATGAGTTCCTCGGGAACCGGATCTAACTTTGAAGTTGACCCAGCTTTGAGCATGAGGTTGGGCTAAATGATCTTCAAAGGCCTCTTCCAACCTAAATTACTCTATGATTCTAAGTATAATGCTACAGAGCTGCACCCTTTTTCTTTATCTCATCTTTTTGGCTAGGTCTGCTTGGTTAATATTCTCACCCCTAGAGGAGAAAATAAGAACCTGAGAGTTGACTTGATCAGTTCTGTTCTTATTTCCAGCCCATGTATCTCTAAAGATTTGATACCCAGAGGATAATTTCCTGAAAAATCTATCCCACAGAATGATAGAGAAAAAAGTATAAGAATGTATTAGCTAAGGAAGAATGGTTTATTTCTATTTGTTAAAACATGTGGGGAAAATGTTTTTGATATAAATGTTTTAAACAATCACACTAGGCCATGAGATCCATTTAAAAATCTGTTTGAAATATATAAATACAGAACAAGTGGATGAAAAAGCAGTTGTGACTGCCATCTGGTAAAAAAAATAAAGAGACCAAGGACATCTATGGCCTGTGGAGATGCAGATGAACAAATCCAATGAATAGATACTGATATTTCAATAGTTGCTATTTCAGTAAAAAAATACAGAAACCTGTTAGTGAGTGTTGGACTGCTGCTTATTACTTCTCATTGTAAGGCTAAAAAAGCACCCATCTGCCATTCTGAAACATTAAACAGTCTGAACAGGAAATGTAACTAAAAATTTTATATCCGATAGCACAAATGATAGCATCACAGTACCAAAGAACAAAAAGCTTTACAGTGTTATATCTGTAGTAAGATGTACATAGTCCCGGAAGACTGAAAATGTATTAGTATTATTCATTCTGTTAGATATGTTCTAGAAATGGTAACAGGCTTCTAAGTGACACTATGGGTGGTCATCCTGAAAAAGTCAGAGAAGAACCACATTAGCAAGAAATGGCAAAAAACTTGCTGAAATTTTAAATCTCTCATGGCTACCTGGCTTTAAAGCATTGTGCGAATAGTAGTAATAACCAGTATTCCTCTGCTTCTGCCAATACTTCTGGTCAGGCAGCTTTTCCTTAACTTACCCTGTCCTCACTCAGTGTTCTAGAAACATCCCTCAGTTAGTTCCCTCGGATGAATGCTATGGGATACGTATGACGTTCTCTCTCTCTCTTAGGTCAGAACATGACATCTTCTTAAGCTGCAGCATACTGCTGCAAAGACATTTCTCTTTGTTTAGTTCAAAACAATTCAAAACTCATGATCTGAAATCTAAATATGTTGAGAGGTAAGAGAGAAACTAAAATAAAAATAGGCATGCTGATAGAATATATATATATAATGCTTAACTAAAAAGGCTTTCTTCCTGCTGTAAAATGAAGATAACCAGTGTTTTATAGGCAGCTGGTAGCCCATATGCCAGATCTACCAGATCTGAGTAGAGGAGTTTGGACTAATCTAGCAAGTGTGCTATGGGAGAAATGGGGGGAGATCCTGCACTATTTTATTACATCAAGTGAAATGCCAAGAAATGTAGCTATTTTGGCCTGACCTGAACACATCACTGAGAAAAAAGGGTCCCTGACCATAATAAACTTCGCCATCACCAAACCACGTATTTTTTTCTCTTCACTCCTTTTGTCAGACATGGAAGCTTTTCTTTCTTGTATCTTATAGGACCTCAGTTCTTTTTCCTCTCTTTGTTTTTTTTTTATTTTTTTGTATTCAAGATGTTAGGGGGTTTTTTCCATTCGAAGTATAGAAACAAAGGTACTTAGAGACATGCTATTTCTGGAGAAATAGGACAGCTTCTTATGAAAATCCATGGTTTATAATACAACATTCCTCTATTAATTATTGCTTTTGTGCAAATACATTTGGATTATAGGGGTTTTTTCTATCAATCACACCTCTTCCTGCAGAAGTTCTTTTCAGCATATAGCCACACATCTGACTTCCCACTGTAGTCACCCACCCTCTGTTACTTGTACTGAAAAAAGGTACTTTTGCAATGCTAGTAACATTCTTTCAAATACTCACTGCCCCTAAACCACAGTGGTAGACTGAGGAAAAAAAAATTAAAAACCCACTGTTAAAAGACAACTTAGGTATTTCTGTATTGTACCAGTCAGGAATTTTCGACAACTAAACTTTATTGGCCATATTTACTAAATTCGAATCTGAAAACTCTCCTTCTCCTTCCCAACAAGCTTTCAGGTTTGTGACCAATCTGGTAAGTTACCTATTAACTGTTTCATTCAGAGTTTATCATAATGCAGTGTACAGTGAATGGTTCTTCCTATTTCCAGTTATAAAATAATACAGAAAGACAACTCAAATCGTGACAGTACTTTTCTAATAATACTTTTTCACCTGAAAAATGGATATTGCTACAGCTGGAGAGAAGCTTCAGCAAATTAAGATTCATGGAAGCAGTATAACTTCAAATAAGAAAGGAGATGTTCAGTCTCTGAAATACTGATACAAGTCAGAGTTTCCTGAGCTAGAACACACAAATGTAGTTGTAAAACACCCTTCATGACTTTTCTAATACGGAGGGCCCTAAAAATCTCTAGTTCATTGAAGCTGAAGAAAAAATGGTACATAAAGTTTTAACATTACAAGCACAATCATCTAGTGAATGACAGATGAGGAAAGAATACCATATGTTTTGTGATCCATGTGTTTTTCTCTTTTAAAAGAAATATACATCTGCATATTGCTCACAGCTTTATAAATGTAGTATCCTTTCTTTACATCTAGCTTAACCATATAAATAATAATGATTTATCTGTGAAAGATCACAGGATCAAGCACTTTGATAGAACTAGACTGTTTAATATTTTCATTAATGTCACAATCCCAGTGGCTTCTAAATAACTGATTTGGCTTCAAGAGTAGGTAGCAGAAATAACAGCAGTATCAAAGAGTATGTCATGAATACTCATAAGAGCCTGTATTATAATGTGCATAGAAAGGTATTTGCAAATAACAAAAGTTCTCTAAATGTCAAAATATAAAATTATATGATGAATTGCTGTGTAGAGGAGAAATTATAAATTGACATATAGAATTTTCTCTACAGTATAACTCATATTTAACAGATGAATCTGAGGCTTGATGAGTGTAAAGGAAATGTTTTCAAAAGCATCTTAATTAGTCAGCATGAGATTGCACATAGCAGGCAAACTTATCTAACAACAAATTTGTAACACCATTATCATCTATCATCTTGTGAAGTCAGTCATTCTAGCTTGGACACTTATTTACAGCACTATTTTGATGAGGAGTCTTTTGAGTAGGCTTCACTGGTACAGGGGAAAAAGACCTGAGCAAATCAGAAAGCCATCTGCCTGAAGGTTTCCCTGTGAGTACAAAAGGTGCAGGTCAGATGATAGTGATGATGGGGGGATTTGGTAAAAATTATCTGTTTTTGAGAGGGCCAAAAAGTCGATGACAAATAGTGAGGAGAATGTTCAGAATGTTTTGATCACCTTGTGAATAAACCACTGACCTTTCTTTCACTGAGTGCCCAGGAGAAGAAGTTATCATCATCAATATTGGTATACTGGGCATAGGCAAAGCAAGCAGAGAATGTAGCAAGCATCAGGACAGAGTATGGTACAAAGCAGGGATTATACCTGTCTGCTGTTGCACATGTTACAAGAGTAGAAAAAAAACAGAAAAAGCAAAGAGGAATAGAGAACCTCTGTGTTAGTTGTGGGGAAGTGGAATCTATGCACATTTCTGTGCACTAGAAATGTTTAGGATATATTTATACTGGAAATCATAAAGCCATCAAGCCTGTGTTTGATCTGCAAGCAAACAGAAACCTAATTAGAGTCAGGTAATTCTTGGTTATCCTAATTGGAAGAAGCATTTTAATGAGACAGCTAGAAACTATCCTAGAAACAAGTGGCACTAGACTGTACACAGACGTGATGAACAGTGATGCTATAAGCCAAGGTTCTTCTTTGGAGTGGCTGCAAATTTTTAAAAGAGCAAAAAAAGGGCCAGCAAAGCGCAGGACAGTCGTGCTAGACCTTAGAAGGGAGTCAAGGCAGCTACTTTGGGAAAGAGGAGTAACTGAGAAGTCAGGCACAGAAATTGTTAGCGAAGAACTGTCCGTTGTTGTTTATGCATGAAGTATTCACTGAAAAAAAGACTTTGTATTACCTGACCAGAAAACAAAACAAAGAACCCCAGAACATTTCAAGCATTAACTAACTCATTCATATCACAACCAATCACACGAGGTCTCAAATGCTGGCTCACTGCTTGGGCCAGGGAGGAAAAGCCTCTTGCCAAAAGCCTTTTGGTAAGAACTACCTAGTTTTGAGAAGTCTAGAATATCAGTTCAAAGAATTTAAAAGAAAACATTAATTTAAGTTGTCATCAAGCTTGATAATATGAAGCTCACCATAAAGCACCTTAGCAAGCCCAAGGCTGTCTTAGCTCTGAAGAAAAACCACACAGACTGTTGCCAAAGGAAAGGGAAGCTAAACTGAGGTTGCAGATGCTGCTCTACCCATCTGTGGATGGCAAAGAAGAGGAATGCAGAAAAGAAGACAAAGTAAACCAGGGCCTATCACCTCTTAAGTAGAAGGAAAAACAGAACTCTTTTTAAACCAAAATAGAACCTGCTCTGTCTCCTTGCTAGCTTGGCTTTGTAAATATTAAGCCAAATTCCAAAATTAAATTGTATAACTTTCTTCTAGACCGGGCAAACGATTTACTGAACAATGCCAGGAGTTGAACCCATAGTTCCAAGGGCAAGTTATAACCAAGCTGATGCCCACCTAATAGTCCTCAGTTTGTAGTCCCTGGCCATCAATATTCTGTGGAGAAGACTCAGTGTGGAAGTCAGCTATTGTGTGGAGACATTTTCAAAGGAATTTTTGCAGGAAGAAGTATGATAGAAAGAAAATCAAGAGCCCAAACCTACTTACCCAAATGCAGTAATAAAGACTTATGAAAATCTATGGTTTAGAACCAATCATCCTATCTCTTTAGAAATGACATGTTTATAAATACCTTGTTCCTATACTTTGGGTAGGAATGAGGGTCTGTAGTTCACGAGATCCTCCTCCTTGCCTTTTCAGAAGATGGGCATAATATTTGTCTTTTTGCCAGTCATCAGGAACTTTCCCTAATCATCACAACTTTTCAAGAGATTTTTAGAGAGGCCTCACACGGACAACAACCAACTCCTTTAGCACCACCAGATAAATCCCATCTGCCCCATGGACTTATATATGCCCAGCTTACTCAAGCTGATTCTGATTCAACTGTCTATTGTGGACAGTAACTTTCTGCCCCAAACTTTGCTGCTAGGAACAGAGACCTGTGAGGCCTGAGAGCAGACCTTGCCAATGAAGACAGAAACAAGGACAGCATTGGTGTCAGCCTTCATCCTCATTATTAGATTGCTTGCCCCATTCATCAAGGCGCAACATTTCCCAAGGTCTTCCTTCTGCTGCCAGTGTACCCACACAAGTTTGTTTGGCATTTTTTTTTGCTCTTCCCTTCCCTTTCAATTTCAGCTCTAGCTCAGCTCTGATCTTCCTAATTCCATCCTTGCGTGCCCAAGCAATCCTTCTAGCCTGTCCATGCTCACACCTCCTATACACTTTCTTTTTGTGCTTGAGTTGCCAAAAGGAAGCTATGGGATTGTGAATGGGTAGGGATGATTTGTGGAATTATGAATGGACAAGAGACAATCCAAGTTACAAGACTGTATTAATGCAAAATCTGATTAATTTGAGAATACCTTCCACAGATAAAACCTACAGGGCTCTATGCTATTCCTTACCATTAAATAACTCTGGGTTTCATCTGGAAGTTCACCATTGCCTCAATGACCTGACACAAAGTCTTGAAATCCATTAGATAACTTAAGAGAATTATTCGGAAAACTACAAACCTGAAATTTTGTGAGCAATCAAGGAGCACCATCTGTAATGTTCTGTTCAAAGCACGTTATAAGAAAAAACTGTTGAGGTGGAATCTCTATCGTTTTGATATTCAAAAACATACGGTGAACCCAAATACCAAACCATGTATCTAATGAATCATGCTGTTTTATTATACACACGTATAAAAAATATGAAAAGGAAGGTCATAAGAGGACAGCATTTTTAATAATTTCCCAAAACACCTTTTGTATTTGACAGCATTTCAAATCTTTTAGTGCTTTTGTATTTTCCAGTAACCTATTTTTATTCTTTGTATTACTTATGTAGCTGCTAGCTGAGACATGCTTACTAGCAATGTATGCATGCTCATCTTCAAGTGTTAGCAAGAGAACAGTTAAAAATAATAGGGAAATGGTACCTGCAGCACAGATGGGAAAAATCCCAAAAGAGCTGGATAAGCTTCAGGTAAATGCCATACTTTTTAATTAAAAAAAAAAAAAAGTTCAAGTCAGTTCTTGTTTTCTCAGAAGCAGTTCAATCAGTCTTAGCCAAGCTGTTGTTTTTTTTTTTTTAATGTTACCATAATGCCAAACACATTTAGATGTCAAAATGAAATAGGGGTGGAGATAAGGAAGAGAAATAAATCTGATAAAATAAATAAATCTGGTAATATAATCCTTGTATATTCATTACCCTTGCTGCCAGGCTGACATTTGTAGGGCCTTCAGACATCCAAAGAGTGTAGATAGATGTTTGCTTTCAAATCAATTTGTTTTGAAAACTTACAGGTTTAAACAACAAGAACAACAATTTGGTTAAAAACCCAATCTAATATACTCTGAATGCTGAGTGGATTTAAAGATTCAGTCTGAACATTACCCTGAATGTTGTGGAGGGGGTGAGATGGGACAGTGAAAAATCTGCATGACAGGGAAAAGGTAAGGATGGCCAGAGAGGCAAGTAGCACTATGCAAGCTAGAACCCAAGTAGTCCTCTCTTTTACCTTCTATCACTGCTAGAATTTACTTCAAGACTCTTCTCTTTTAATTTTCCGTAACCCAGTGTTCTTTGTTATTCCTACAGTCACGAGCAAGCCTGCATCTCGGCAAATATGATTTGTCTTTTTACAACTGCAACCGCTCTTTAGAAATAACTCAAAGCTGACAACAGTCATGGCTCCTTCCAGGTTGCTAGTTGAAAAATCAGATTCATTATCTAGGTACAGATGATCTCGCCACATATATCTCAGTCTGTACCTGTGAATCCCTTGTTACAGCAATGTTTTCTTCAAGTCATCATTTTTCTTCCTCTTTGGTCATCTCTTTAAAGGCAGGTGAATTCCTGCTGTCCATACTACTTTTTCCACTACTTTTCCACTTCATATATTTTTCTACTGAAGTATTAAGGCAGCAAAAGAAGAAAATCTTCTTGTTTCCTTGTCTCAAGCACTGGGGAAGCTTCTTTATGCTGCCAGTCTTTGAGGCTCGTGTTTGTCATGCCAGAGTACATATGCTAGAAATATATGCAAGCCATTGTGAAGAAGTATCTAACTGGGAAAAGTCGTGGTGGCCATAGAATTCAAAGGCTGGGAGGTTTCTGAGGTATAAGAAGCAGAATAGGAAGGAGTAGCTGAGTTAGAGAGAGTTGGTGGAGGCTGGGCAAAGTCAGAGCAAAAACCGAGAAACTCTTACAAGCCATGCAGAAGCAGCAGAGGATGAAGACAGGAGGATCTAAAAGGAATAGAAATGACTCTGGAGAAGAAAGAACAAACAGAAAGGCCATTGCATGCTGAAAGACAGACAATGTCTGGCTGAAAGAGAGGAAGCTTTACCTAGCATTCCTCAGTTTTGTTGGCAAAAATTCCCAATACACAGGACCATTCCTAAGATGCTTTGCATATTAGTTGGCCGCCAAAGGTAGGAATAGGAATGAAAGCTGTATTTATAATGTAACAGAACACTACTATTATAGATGAAATAATTGGTGTCTGACATCTCTCCATAATTAACCTTTTTCATTATACTGTATACCCATCTTAACCTCTTGTCAACTACTGTTTTTTCTCCTGTAGTGTAAGACATTACGCTCTCATTTCTTTTAATATAAAAGAGGCCAAGAGATTCATTATCACTGTTTATTATCATTATTCCTAATGATATAATGAGGTATCACCCATGGTATTTTACTGTATGTCTGCTCAAGTAGATTGGGATTTGCAGCAAGGTCCTGTTTAGACATTGAATGAACCCAACAGTCATGTTTAATAAGTCTTATGTTCTGTCAGAAAAAGCAGCTTATTACTAATGAGATGTATTATGTTATTCAATACCCAAATAAAACTGTATTTCTCAAGTATGCATGCCTGGGGAACAAATCTGACAAACACTTAGGGAAGCAAAATGCTGTCCAAAGAGACAGTGATTAATAAAGACCAGTTGCAGGAAAGTTGTTTCCATGTTCTAAAATACTGGCTTTGCTATACTTATTTCTTGGAGTGAATCCAGTCTGAGAGAACAGTGCAAGTATGCTAGGGAGAGCTTCAGGGAACGAGGACCATTCACAGGGTCTCTGCCTACTGGCTGAAATGCCGACACCTTATATGGCTATGTTGCTGGAAGCATGAAGAAAGATTTGCTCAGTTACTGAAGTGATGCCTGGGCATCTTCAGTTTCTTTAGTTGGGGTTGAAGCATAAGTAAGAATTATGGTGAACTAGCATTACATTTTGCATTACATTTGCATAACATTTTAGCCTGGCTGCACACTATGGACATGGCCTTTACTCAAAGAGAATTCATATCATTCAGTTAGCCCAAAACACTTTTCACAAGCTACACTATGGAAGAAAAAACATAATTGCTTTCATCCTCTGCTGGGCTACTAGTGGTAAAACCTAAAACCTGATATGCCTATACAATGAGCTTACCCAGCTTTCTCACACCTTGAAACAGTCACATCTACAGAACCGATGGTAGCCAGTGCTAAGCCACCATCACCTAGTCTTTCCTTGCTTATTTCCACATAAGTAGAAGTCCCTGCATAAGAATGGCCTTATTGATTCAGAGACTCCAACAGCAACTGCAAGCGGATGCCTAGGGAGGGGAGTTCTATGCACAGAAGCTTCTCTGAGTAGTTTACTTCACCTTTCCTGCTTCTGCTCCATTTTATTTAAAGCTCACCTCGACACACATGCCAGGTGGCCAGAAAACATAGAAAAGCCCACAGCACAGAGGAGTCAGAATACAGAGGAAATATTCTGGGAGAAATACCCAGTTGGTGTAATTATAGACAATATTTATTTTCAAATGATTTCCATGTAAAAGCAAAAATTCCTACAGAATTTAAGATGAACAGATTTTTGTTATATATTCTATAGCAGTTACAAAAAAATTAACAAAGGTAGACAAATGCTATAATCTCTCTTAAATGATATGAATATACAGAATTCCCTCCTATTGAATTCCTCTTCAGCAAATTCTGCAAAAATTGTCCATGAAGGTTTGTAACTTCATATTTTTCTCCTACGTTTCCTAATTCCTTACAAACTATTCAAATATGTTTATGTATTCCAAATACAGATGTAGTTTAGGTTTCGCCTTGAGACTGTCCTTTTTTTCTAGAATTTATTAACCTTGTTATTTATAATTGGTATGATGGTATTGACTGATTTAAATATTTGTATTGATGTGACAAGAATTTTTAAAATAAATTAGTTAAACCATACAGTAATCTTAAAATGGCTGGCACTCCATTTGGCACAATGGAAAAGAAACACAGTAATTATGTTTTTGCAACACAATTGATGTATTCAAAGATAAGGCTTTTGATTTAACAGACAATACATTGTCTTTAAGTGGCTTTATAATGGAAAAAGAGTTTTAAGACTCAAGAAAGGGAATACAGTGATACTTGATCCAGTCTGGTATTGCCCAGATATAAGAAGGAGCTGGCCTTTGGAATAATGAGTAGGGAAAGCAGTCTGGGCGGAGCATAAACGACTGGGGAAAGAGTAAGGAACAGGTTGTGCCTATTTGTGCTGCTTTTTATTGTTCCCAAATAAATGAATGTTAATTGAGAAGAAGTGCTGTTACATATTTTATGACACTCTGGGTACATGCTCTGAAATCCCATGAGGCCTGGTTTAAATTCAAATTAATCCTAAACTACATTTAATTAGCATTGCTGTAGTTGATTTTGCTTTTTCTGTTGTAAGGAAGAATATGATATCTTACAGTTTTGCTGTTTTCAAATGTTAAAATATATGATGGAGGTGAAGAAGTGATTTGGTAGCTGAATGACTTCCTGGCAGGAGAGAATCTGACAGGATGGCATTTTACTAATTAAGAAGAGTGCTGGACTAACCAGATGGGAAAAATACATACTGAAACTTTTTTTCTTTCGTTCGTTCTTTTTTTTTCCCCCAAGACAATGTAGAAATAAACAAGGACAATGAAAGGCACGCAAAGAAGGACTGGTAAGTAAGGCAATTTGCTAGCATAAAATACACAAATCAGATAGTAACCAAATAATCCTGCTTTAATCAGATCAAAAATTAGGCAGGAATCAGAAGCCACTGATGTGAGCAAGACATTTCTGTGCTTCAGACCCATCTCTAGCATAAATGTACAGCGTGACGTCTGGCAAATCAGTCAGGACTAGATCTATACAGACATTCTAAGTGCCTAAATCCAGTATGCAGACATCATTATGAACCTTGAAAAAAATAAATCAAGGAGTTTAAGAGATTTTCCATCTCCTTTAGAAAAAGAGGAGATAACACAAACCACCCCAATGCTAGGCACAAAATAAGAAATGTGCTTCAAAAAATCCCAACATGCTTAATAACAGTGAGAATTTTTTGTAACTACCTTAAGCTCAATAAAGTTTCTACTTCCTATGCTCTAAGTTCAATTACTGAGAAGTGTAAAAGAATAATGCAACGATGTAAAAAAGGTGACAAAATCAGAAAAGTCAAGGCAGAAAATGGGATAAATAGCAAGGCAGGAAAAAGATGTATTCTGGTAATACATCTGTAGCAAGACATAGACAAAGGAAAGAGAGATCTGCTACTCAGTGGAGAGAAAGGACAATTAGAGATGGTATTGAAAAGGCTGATACCCTTTTTACTTTCCTTCACTAGAAGGGTCGACTTCAATCAGCTGGCTAAAATAATATGTATCAGTGACAAGGGGAGAGAATACAGACTAGAATGGTAACTTAGACAAAATATTTTCAAACCAGCTGGGCTTGAAGAAATTCCTCTCAGAATACTTAGAGAACAGAATAAAGACATTTCGGAGCCATTAGCAATAATCTTTGAGAACTTGTGGAGAACAGATGAGCTTCTAAAAGGATGAAAAAGGACAGACGTCATGTTTATCTTTAAGAGGAGAGAACAGAAGAAACGAGGGAATTACATACTGTTCTGCTTTACTTTCATTCTGAGAAAAATACTGGAGCGAATAATTGAACAAGTTTGTTTAAAAGCTTACGTTTTTGTCCTGTTTTAAGGATATAAAACAGTCAGCATGTATTTGTTGAAAACTATGGTGGAAAGTCTCCGCTGAAGCATATTGTCCAGTTTGTTCATTGTACTTTGTGGAAAGTGTGGTTCAACTGAAGAATAATTAGAGATTTAGAAAAAAAATCTGTAAGAAAGAACAGAAGGTCCCTTGGGAGGCTGTGAAATCTTTATCACCAATATAGATCTTCAAAACAGGCAAACATATGTTAGAAATGGTTTAGGTAAAGCTGATGCTGCCTTTGGCAAGGATGGTATCTTCAGAGAGCTGGTTCTAGGTACCAGTAAAATAGAAAATCAGTCAGTAAAGCTGATTGTCAAAAGCAGCAAAGTGGGAATGACCGCCTGCCTACAGTGCCATAAAAGAAGCAAACATTGTTAGAATGGAGGCTGGAACCCAAAGTTGTAGTCATGAGACTGGAGAATTATAATCTCTGTGATCTGCCCTAACTAGTCCATGCAAAATTGAATTTTCATCTCCAAGAGACATGACGAGAAAGGATTCAGGACTACAGAGTATTACCCAGAGACAGCAGCTCTACTTAAAGCATTGCTTTTCAGCAAGCCTCATACTGTGTGTAAGAAAGAAGTTAGGTACCAGAGGCTGTAGCAGCCTTCATTAAGCCGCTGGCACCATAACCCTAAATTCCTTTTGTGGCTCTTGTCTTTAGCTACTCTACTATCTGTCAACAAAGTAGGAGTAGATAGGTTGGAAGATACAAATATATCAGAGGTTGGACTGATAGAACAATACTTTATCTGCCTATTGCCTCTGAAGAATTTGGAGAAGAAATTTAAGATCGCTTCTATAAGGTCCAGGCCATAGTGTAGATCAAATCTAAAAGAGGGCTTTAGAGACAGCTATCAATTTGGCTGTACTTCAGAGTATGGATGGAAAGGTAAAGCCAAGCACCAGGGAAGGAGGGCCTCTGGTACTACATTTTCTTATTCCCAACACGACATCTATCTTTCCTGGTTTTATTCCCCACATTAAGAGTTGCCTTTCTTTAATATTCTTTTTGCCTGATCTACCTTTTTCGATGTAAAATGCAGTTGCAGGGAATGATTTTTCAGTTCTGTGTAGAACTCTCCCATTTGATTTAATACACAATAAACCGATTGCGGTGTCATTTAAGAGTGCTGGCAGGTATGTGGTAACACTACAGCAATGGTCAAAACCTAGTCAAATAAGTGTATTTCCAAATGGTGCAGACAGAAAATAATGTGAGCAAAAGGCTACTGTCCTGGTTTCAGCTGGGATAGAGCTGATTTTTTCTTCCTAGTAGCTGGTATAGTGCTGTGGTTTGGATTTAGTGGGAGAATAATGTGGATAACACACTGATGTTTTAGTTGTTGCTAAGTAGTGCTCACACCGGTCAAGGACTTTTCAGCTTCCCCTGCTCTGCCGGGTGCACAAAAACTGGGAGGGGGCACAGCCAGGACAGCTGACCCAGACTGGCCACAGGGCTATTCCATACCATATGACATCATGACTAGTATATAAACTGGGGGAAGAAGAAGGAAGGGGGGGACGTTTGGACTGATGGCGTTCATCTTCCCAAGTAACCGTTATGCGTGATGGAGCCCTGCTTCCCTGGAGATGGCTGAACACCTGCCTGCCGATGGGGAGCAGTGAATGAATTCCTTGCTTTGCTTTGTGTATGCAGCTTTTGCTTTACCTATTAAACTGTTCTATTTTATTTTACTTCAATTATTAAACTGTTCTTATCTCAACCCACAAGTTTTCTCCCTTTCACCCTTCCGATTCTCTCCCACATCCCACCGGTGGGGGGGAGTGAGTGAGTGGCTGTGTGGTGCTTAGTTGCTGGCTGGGGTTAAACCACGACAGCCACTTAGAACATTTAATTCTAGGCCCTCAGTGTGTATCTACTGGAGGGAACTGGTAATTAATACAGACAAATTGACGTATAATAACTTTATAAGAGTGGGGCAGTTTTGAGTTATCCCACGCTTATTCAGATCTCTGGTACAAGCCACAATTCTCTTACATCTTTTGCTTCCAGGAAGCCAACAATAAATGGATACAATGCTAGAAGAGCAGGTGTGTTTTCACTCAGAGGAAGCAGCTACGGATATGAAAATGACTTAGCAGCTGGTGAATAAGAAGATTGAAGCTGTGCCAGACGAAGTAAGTGAGCGTGTGTGTGTGTGCGCGTGTGCGTTTTGCCACTAATTATGCAAAAAGGCCCAAACCCATTGATCATGTGTTTCTCTCCCTACTTCACCAGGAATAAATCTTAAAGTGTGACAACTCTTTCAGAAAGTCAGAGTTATTACCAGTGATGTATTTTCTGTATTAGAACTGAGAACACACAATGAATTATCTTTTTTTTTCTTTATCTTTTGGTACAGATACTCCTGCTTACAGCATGGTAAGAACAAATATCATTTGCAAGAAGCTGATCTGCATTTTTGTTTATCATTTAGTCCTCTTAGCTTCACAGACAATGAGGCTGTGTTCAACCAAGCACAGTGTCAACACGCTGTAAGCCACTACACAGCGCATAGCTTCAAGCTTTCTTTGCTTAAAGTTGGGAGAGATTTACCATAAAATTCAGGAGGCGCAGCTGCTGATTTATCTTTGGTGCATGTAGATATCAAGAAGTTTTAGTTAAAACTTGAGCAGCCTGACTGCTCAATGACTGCTCAAATCTTTTTGGTTTACTTAGTTATAGAACTTCACTGCAATGGTACATTGTAAGATTTACAGAAACACTCATCTGAGCATCGTATTTTGTCTTACACATTCTAATTAGTCAAGCTTAGACCCATCAAACTCTCATAGGATGACTATGAGTAAGAATCAAGAAAAGCACTCTGTTGAAGTCACAAAGCCATCTTTTCATTTATAAAACAATTTAAAAATTAACATGAGGAGCTGGAACAACTATATCAACAAGAAAAAGACTGCAGAGATGAATCATTCCAAAATATTTTTTCACTGTACAGAGAAACAGAACTATTTATTTTCAAATTCCACTATAACATACAATCAAATAATGTTGAAAGGAAGTATACCAACTCCACGTGTCAGGGAAGTTATAGATATATTTTCAGTTGCTCTATCATCTTGTAAAAATAAAGGGGATTTGTGTTTTCCTTAAAATATTAAACAGAATCAAAGCATTTTACTAGCTTTCCCTATAAATTTTACTTGAGGAGGATGCCTGGAAAGTTTATTCCATTGTACAGTTTTTAACTAGGACAACATTAACTGGTGTATATGGAGACCCAGTTCAAAACTCCTGCACTAGATAAACTGCATTAAATGATTAGATGCTGTCACCAGCTAAAGAATGGAAAAAATCTCTAACCACTACTCTTTGTGAGGCCTTTTTCTCAAGATCTGTTTACAATCCATTAATCAAGAAGGTTGCCTTGCTGTGTATTTACATAACCACACCTTCCGTTAAGGTTTGTGTGCAGTTAGGTTGATTACAAACAATGAAAGCCATGATATTATGCAGCTGATCTGTTGGTCATCACAATTTAACTGTAAACATAGTCAAACTATACACAGCGTCTTTTCCGAAACCAGATAAAATTCACTGATTATCTTTAATAAACATGCTCAAAGGTTTTATCTTCCAAATATATACTCTAAAATAATAATTCTGAATGGATGTTCCAAGATCTTTTGGAGCTTCTGCAATAGTAATGTTCCCTATCCTTCTACACTATCCTGTCTTTTACAGGAGATTGTTTAATGTAGAGAAATCCCTACACATTTGTATCAGCATGAAGTCATTAACATAAGAACATATGCCACATTGGTTCAGACCCATCTTCTCTTCAGTGGTGGCTAGAAATCAATGCCCTGGGAAGAATAAGAACAGGGCAAGCATATGTAAAACTTCCTCAGAGTCTTCTCCCAGCTGCCAGCTATTTTCAGGTCAGAGAACTTCCTGAGATTGATGCTGCCTGTCTCTTTAGTTTCCCTCAGTGAATCTCTCAAGTGCTTACTTGTCCAATCTCCCCTTGAACACATCCAAAATTTTCACATCCTGAACAGTTCTGGCAAGAAGTGCCATAGGTATACTAACACAGGTCCATTAACTTAATGACTTTGCATCAACACCTGTCTCTTCCCCAAACTTTGCAATTTTATGAGACTACAGAAACAAAAATAATACCATGGAATCTGTGATCTTGCTGCACTACATAGCTCCTCTTTTTGCAGAAGAGGAAAAGAGGTCATAAGATCCCAGAAATTAAATGTGTTACTTCAAATACATCTCTTCTTTGACTTCTTCCACTCTTACTCCATGCTGACAGCCTGAATAAAAGCTTGGGATCAAACAACATTCAACAAATAGTGCAAAGGCTCCTTACATCAATCATGTTTTCTTAAATTAGATACTGAATATAATGTAGCTCTATCTAAATCAGCTACCAAGATTTACTGAATTTTAACAAGGAACAGAGGGAGAAGGCCTCTGTAGTTGATATCAAAATATCTCACTTCTTCACATTGACAGGTCTAAGGAATTAATGTAATGCTCATGTGTAGAATCTCCTGAATAGTTGTCTCTATGGCAAAAAGGCACTGATGCTAGAAAAAATGAATTTTCCAAGGTAAGTGTTTTCCCTACGTTGTTCTACAGAAACTCAGTTTCACTATACAGTGGTTTGGAGGGGAAGGGAGGAAGACACAATAAGGATAAAACTTACACAGGGCTCAAGTATCTGCACAATAAAGTTCCTTCGGAGCTTAACTAAGAATCAGTGGATTGGCTGTTCTTCTCTAGGAAGTCTTTCACCCTCCATGTTGCTGCATTCTCTCTATATGTAACACAGGTTACATTCTATATGGATGAACAGCATTAGTTTTATAAAGCTGTTGCTACTTTCTATTGGTGTCATTATCATCGCTGGCTTTTTCTTCACAACATGTTAAAAAGTATGTATTATATTCAGTACAACAGTTGCTGTGTATGTTAACGGTTCCCAAGCATGCAGGGTTGCCTGTTCATGCACTGCTCCCTTTTCATGCAGGGTAACCCTTTCCCAGGGTAGCGAGCCTCCAGCAATCATTGACACCACTTACGGAAATCAGGAATGTTGCACTGGGTCCAAAGCCAGTTTGCAGGCTGTTTCTGCTCAAGTCTCTGCTTCAGAGAATGACTGTTTGCTTGCAGTTGCATTTAAGGAAGTTCTTCAGTTGGGTATTTCTCAGTGGAAGTTCCCAGCTAATATTAGTCATAAGCAGTACTGAAGTACAGAACTGCATTTCATAATCCTGTTGACACTCCTCCCAGGCAACATAAAAATGCCTATACTGTTACTAAAGAGATGAGAAAAGAAAATCCAAACCTTTGGTTTCTACAGTTTGTAAAGACAATGAGTAAATTATGCTTATCAACTTCAGCATTCAGATATATAGAAAAAGTACAAGATGAGCTACAAACTTTATAAGTGTACTAACACTACTTTTATGTTGCTTATAGTGCACCAAGTCTGTATGTTTACACTTTGATTAAATATTCTTTAGTTAGCTTCTGGAACCCAGGTTTTGTCTGTTACAATCTATAGGCAAAATACATACCTTATTGGCATTGCATATACTAAGGTTTCCACAGGCTCATCAACTAACTACTCTTGCTGTTGGAAAAAAAATAAAAATATTCAGCCTCACCTTCCTTCTTACTATGGAACGACAACATTCCGTCTAAATTAATCCACTATTCTCCTTTTCTGACCAGGAAAGGCATTTCAAGAGCAAAATACGCTTTTTATTTTGATAAAACAACAACAAGCTATGGAAAGAACGGAGAAACACCACAGAGTAGCATGCACTCTTTCAGCACCCAGCACCGCGCCACACATTCCTTTGGGACCACAGTTTAAAAGTTCTGGAAAAGGTTTAAACATCTGACGTGAGCCACCTAGTGTCTGAACGAATGGCTACACTAAGAAATTGCAAGAAACATTTTAACCTCTTTCTGGCAGCTGGTAGAAGCCAATTTATATTTATAAGCTTAAAGTTGTACAAAGGAATCAGAT
Source organism: Platalea leucorodia (assembly GCF_965183815.1). Lineage (NCBI taxonomy): Eukaryota > Metazoa > Chordata > Aves > Pelecaniformes > Threskiornithidae > Platalea > Platalea leucorodia. The sequence goes on along the minus strand of NC_138827.1, from coordinate 83,455,746 downwards.
CTAAACCTTTACGGAAAAACAGCCTTTTGGCAACTGCTGCACCAGAAGCCTACCTTAAGAGCAATCAGTTCCTCTGGAGACTTCAGCACAGTTTAACCAATGAGCACACTGTCACCATATCAGAAAAGACTAAGTAAAATTCTTGTTAAAATACCATTTCAGAAGTAATGTCAAACAGTAAACTGTATACAGACGATGTGAGGTATTTAAATAGACTGCTTGACCCACTCAGAGCAAACTTTTGACTTTTCACTCTGCAAAAGTATCAACTTGCTAATTCCCCTCCAAAAAAAATGTTTCTAAGTATAATTAGTCAAAACAAGACTCTGAGTCTGAAGACGAAGTGAAATAAAATAATACAGATGTGAACCTCTTCACCACCACTCCCAAACTCTACACAAGTGGTTTGCAACTATTTTTAAGATTAGTAGATTCCTAAAATCTTAAATCATTTTTAACTATACTGATACATGCTTGCTCTTCCCAGTTATCTTGTGAAGACTACACATAGGAAAGCAATTCTGCCTTAACAATGACATAAAAATGTGAAATATTGATGTGGGACAGAAATGCAGAATGTCATTACTGGAATAGCTGTAGGGAAGGAAATACAGAGACTGAAGAGTAGGAAGCAGAAAAACAGAAAAAGAAAGCAAGATGAGGAAGAAAAGGACAAAAAATAATTTACTGTAAAGCAGAAACCACTCTAAAACATCAAAGTTAGAGATCAAGTTTGTTACACAATATAGGTTTTATATTATTTTCACACGTATTTTTCTTTTCTTCTACTTAATTTATTCAAAGGGTTGGAAGTCTCTAAGAATGTCAAGATGGGTTACTGTAAAGCTTGTAACATTCATCTTATTCTATCTGGAGAGGAAATGTAGTAAAGAAAAAAAGCACTAAATAACGAAGATAAAGGAAAGACCAGCTTCCCTTGTGCTTTTTTGTGAAAGAACATTACTGAAAAAGTACTAAGAGAATAATGCATGTGATTTGAAAAGTCACATTTGTAGACAGTTGTCAGTTTTGCTTTGTCGGTTTTGAGACCTTCAGAGCAAATTTACATTAAGTTCATTTCTAGAATCTAATAAACAAACTTTTGTTTCCTATAACAACTAACGTGAGATGATAGTGTTTCAGAGATGGTATATATGTTATGGCTCTATTCAAATTCAGGTAGCCATAATCTCAGTTGATACATGTTTATCATCAGATAACACGTACTTGTACTTTTCTGCATATTATCCCTTTTTAAATATAGCATCAGTTAAATGATATTTATATATATTGATCTGAATTTAAGAACTGCAGGTTTTATTTCAGTTACTGAGATATCCATTACCATTTTAAGTGCAGAACTACTGACAAGACGGAATAAAAATTAAAAAATTTAGAAATTAAAAAAGAAACAATAGCTTCTTTTTGCCCCTTTTTTTTAAAGACCTGGTTGAATGAAACCTTAACTTGGATGTCTCACTCTGTCTCTGAAAGAGGAAATTGAATCCCCCTTTCTTGGAAACATGCTACCAGAGCAAACCCTCTCTGAATCTTAACAGCTCATTAGAACCTCACCTGAAGTTCTTCAAAGTGGCTAACCAGGAAGTATATTTATTGGCTGATTAAACTACCTGCCTGTAAGCCTCCTTAGTCTTAGTACAGGCCAAAACAGACCAAAAGAGTTACTAAAGACTTAACAGGAAAGGTAAATTATAATAGAAATAACCTTCAAAAGAGTACACAGAACACCACCTGGCTACTCTTCCTGTGGCTATGTTTGAGCTCAGTCCTCAGGCTTCCACGTGCACACACCCAGGGGAGGTAAGGTTGCCATAGTTGAAATCCAGGTTCTGATCTGTGAGCGGGCAAAGGGAAAAGTTCTGCTCTAGCAGAAGAAACACCACAGCCTGGCTGCGTGGGTATGTTCACTGGGGTTCAGAGATGGCCGAGGCTAATTCAAAATCTGTAATGCTTCTCTGCCGCTAGCTCTGTGACTGTACCCTGTGCAAGTAAGAAACGCCTCATTTTCTCCCATCAACTCCCACCCTCCTACACACCGTCAGGAAAAAAGTTGAACTCATACATGTGACCTGAAGAGAAAAGGGCTTTTAGCAGTAGCAAAATTAAAACTCCATGTTTCTATTATATTCTTATCTATAAAAGTCATTGCCTGCATGAATTAAACGCAGGGAAAAAATGCCACCTTAGTAACCTACAAAAGTAAAAGACCCTTTAGACAGAAAGTACTCTGGGTATGAAAAATATAACTACGTTACAAATATAAATACTATTATTTACAAATCACGCAGAAACACGGAAAGACCTAAAATAGGAAGGGACCTGTGGAAGCCAGGAGCAGCCCAGACCCTGCTTGGGGGGAGCCTGGCTACAGCCAGGCAGAAAAGCCATTGCGGGACGGATGGAGGAGAGCCGAAAGACACTCATCCTTGCGCGGGGCCGAGGAGGCCAGCTTCGTGCCGCCTTAGCGGCGGCGGGGAAGGCGCCGTGCCTGGGCGGCCGGCCCGGCGCTGCCCCCGCCTGGTAGCGGCGCCCGGCGGCTCTGCCCCCACCCGACCCGACCCGACCCGACCGGCGGAGCGGGCAGCGCCAGGGCCGCGGCGCCCCGTCACAGGGCGGGGAGAGGCACAACAGGAAGTCGGTTCTGGTTCCTGGGTTAAGGTGCTCGGGCAGGGGCAAGCGCCCTGCGCCGGGAGCGGCCGTGGGCTCCGTCAGGCGCTCGTAAGTCTGAGTCGCTTTTCAAACCGCTCCTCTCCCTGCCGCGGGGAGCGGCGGGCGCCCGGCCCGGGGAGCTGGGGTGCGGGCCGTGGCGCCTGGCGGCGGGCTCCCCGGCCGCCCCTGCCCTCGGCCCCTCCGCACTTCCGCCATCCGCTCCTAGGGACGCCGGTTCCCCCGCCGGCCCCGCTTCGGCCGGCTTCGGCCGCGGGGCACGGGGCGCGGAGTTTGCGCGCGGAGGCGCGCGCGGGGCCGGGGCGGGCGCCGCCGCCGCCGCTCCGGGAGGGCCGCGGGAGCCGGGGCGGCGGGGCAGCGGGCTCGCTCGCGGCTGGCGATCGCCCGCGGCGGCGAGCGGAGGAGCAGCAGGAGGTGTGCGGTCTCCTCCGGCAGTAGCGGCTCGGGGGGTGTCAAACCCCGGCTCTCCAATAGCCGCCGTCTCTCCCTGAGTGCAGAGGGGCTGTCTGCGCTCCGAGCTGTAGCGCCGGTGCGGCGTTAGGGGCTCCTGCTGGGTTTCCGACTCCCCGCAGTCGGGCAAAGCAGGAATTTTGTCCATTAGACAAAAAAAAAGTCACCAAAACGAAAGTGCAGTGAGCTCTCAGTCTCTCACAAATGATTACCTCAACAGGTTTCCAGTTCCCAAGATGATGGCAGTGTAACTTACAAAATATTTCCATTGAAGAAGCTGTTTTGAAAGCAGAAATATGTAGAGAAGTACTTGCTTCTGGATGGCATCTATGTTCTCATATGAACCTATGAGAGGTAGGCATGTGTATTATGAATGTGTATATACACATGATTAGCTAAAACCTTATTTTTTCAGAATTTAAGGTGTTTTCTGAGGCACTATGAAAACTCAAAATGTGCCTCTTTAGTGATGTGTGGAGCTGGGATTTCAGGATGTATGCAGCGGTATGTTGCTAATCTTTGTGTTGGGGCTTCTTTGGCATTTGACTCAGAAAATTCGTATTACTGCTTCTTTTTTTTTCCCACCTATATCAGCAAAATATTTCTCATTTGAAGCAAGTATTTTAAGAGCATCTGCAGGCTTCTTTGGGTTTGTTTACTTAAAAGTTTGTCTTACAACATTTGCTAAACCCAGTTGTTTTCCAGTGTTCAAGTCTTTACTCAAAGATTAAATTCTATTTCTCATGGCCATAACTCCAGCAACACAACACTCACAGGTGCTCACATTTTCAGGACACCTTCATCAGACAAACTCTGGAGCTAATCTCTTTTTCTAATTCTGTCCCTGTTAGAATAAATGCAGCATTTTGTATTGCTGCATCTGTTCTAACTACATATTGCTGTTAATAATTGTGAAAGTCTTTGGGATCTAATGAATATCTAGACTGTCAGTTGCTAAAGATCAGGGTTGTCAGCTTTGGGCTGAATATGTTCTAGTTGCTGTATGGGTACAGTATAACTAAACCTGATTAAAATAGTAGGGATATTTGTTTGGGGGGTTGGGGGTTTTTATTATTTTAGGGTTGTTGGTTGGTTTTTTTTTTTTCCTCTTAACTGGATGTAGGGAGAGGAGTAAATGACAAGGAACAGTTGGCAAATTCCCTGATAAATATTGATGCCTATGGAGGAGAAGCAGGAAAGGGAGCCAGTTTTTTCTAACTGCACAGAGTTCTGGATATGAGATAGATAACATAAGAAGCAGTTATTTATTCCAGCAGCAGGCAATTCGGGGTGTGACTACAGAGTAGCTTAATCCAATCTAAATCTAGACTGCTGCAGTCCTGCCCACGGCTAGTCTCATGTTCCCGCTGCCTCCTTGTGTTGGTAGTAGTGCTCCAGCAGCCTCGCAGTGCGCTAGCTCCACGTTTAATTTTGGGGTTGTTTTTTTAGGGGGGTCGTTGTTGCTTTTTTGAGGAAGTAGGGAGCTACTTTGGCATACTCAGTTGCATAGCATAGAAATGCTAATACCGGTACAAGTGGCAAAAATACATGGCCAGAGATGGGGGAAGGCAGGAGTATCCTTTTCTGTGGCAGCGCAGGCTTACATCACTATTACGTAACCGTGACTTCATGTTACAGTTTCAAAGCCAATGCTGCCATTGAACACAGGAGTTCTGTCTGCCTTTTGCTGATGTTTTCTGCTCCTGTGCTGGCTTCCTTGTGTTATCATGCCATTTGAAGTGATCTGTGGAGCTGATCTGCATTAAAACTAATACAGCAAAAATACTTTTAGCATTTAGTTTTATGCTGGACTGGTTCGCTGATACGGTTTACAGTAAGGCTGGTTGTGCTGGAAGAAAGGCAAGGGTGAGGTGGAAGCAGAAATGAGTATCTAGGGTATGTGGGAATACAGGACCAATTCTTCTAGTTACAGTTCCATCTTAAAGTGTCGCTAGTAGTGACTTTTATTGCCCCTTTCTTACTGCATGGAATCTGGATTTTAGGGAGCTATCAGTAAATTAGTTACCCTTCTCCTTATTTTTCCCTACCAAGTAGAAAATCAGGTGCAGTGCTATAATTCTGCCCTTTGGATCAACTGCTTTTGGTACCAGCAGTCCAGGTAAGAGCAGAACTCTTTGTTAATACTCCCAGTCTCAATCAATCAGTAAGTAAAAGGCTGGAAGTTAGGTATGAATTTTAAATACTGTTTTTCACAGTGAGATTTGAATTTACATGAATGAAATTAATGCCTTCATTTTCTATGAACTGTGAGTCATATGGAGCTGAACCCCATTCCCTCTGTTAGAAGCTGAACATAGTCTTTGAAATCCCATTGCACTCATTTTTTGAAGTTACCTTTTATATGTACAGGACATTGCCATTTACTAGGTAAATTGTTACAAGTGTCTCTGGAGAATTCCAGAAAAGTACAAAATCGACATTGGTGCAAACTCTGCAAGTTTTTAAAGAATGTGAGAGCACACTTTCAGTCACTTTCAGCCTTAACAATACCCTTCTGCCGTTTAGTACCTGCCCCTGCGGTCAGCTGTAATAGCTGATTTTATTCATCAAACTACATAAAACAGTCCTTCATTTGAAACTGAAAAAAAGCCTACCCATTTATTTAAAGATGTGCCCCAGGTATTAGAATGAATATTCCAGTTAGTGGACGGGTACTCTTTGGGGGAGGAAGGGGGTGGATGAAGTAGCCTGTGTTACTAACAATGCTTTCAGACAGTATGCATGGACCCGAGATTATAAACTACTGAACTGGTGTTCAGAAAAAACAAAACAAAACAAAAACATTTCATATGAAACAATGTAGCCGTTTTACACAAAACTTATAATAAACTTGGATTTCAGTAATACTTGTAACATCAAAGGATCCTAAATGATTCCAAGCTGTTAAAAGAATTCACTTTGCCACTATTAAAGTACAGCCATGCCAGAATTGAAACACAATTGCTTTTGCAATATTCACACGTCATTAAAATAAAGTTTGCAGGACAAAAGGTGTGACATCCATACAGCAGTCTGTTGCACCTCCTAGGAAAGTCAAACCACATTTCTATATTCAGGCTCTACGATATGGAAGATATTCAAGCTGCAATCGTTCGCGTTTTGGCCAGGGTCCGAGACAAGTTAACTTCATACCCTTCTTAACCTCTTCTGACTGCCCCACTTTCCTTAATAGTATCTGTGGTTTATGCATAATCCCAGAAGATAGTGAGAGATCATAGTGGCTGTCCATACTGTGTACTGTGAGGTAACCATGCTTTAAATATCAGGAGGGGAGATGTGAATTACTGGTTTTATTTTTTTTTTTCTTAATGCTGGTACTTTGGTGGGGTTTTTTTTGAGACTTCACTAACCTGTCCTCTACTGTACTTACATTATGATAAATTTTGATCTTAAACGTCATGTCATATATTACTATAGAAGCAAAGGAGCTGTGTTTGCAAAGTTCACTCTCTCTTGAAATTGAAGTCTGTGACATTTAATAGTGGTGTAGTCTTATGTGTCAAAGTTTATGAGCTGTAGTTTCAGGAATTGTTATTGAAATTGTTCACAAAGTGTAAAAAGTTGATAGTATTGTATGCAAAGGTCTGAGTCTTGCTGATTCTTACTGGTTGGTATTACTGAATTTTAGATAAAAGATGTTTTAATTCACCTTGTAGTGTTGCATGTGTTGCCATTTTCAAATATGGCATAGAATAGGATAGGTCCATGTGACCTAATGTTATTGAGCTTTTATCTTTTTATTGCTTAATGCCAAAAGCTGAGTTTTGGTTTATTTTGTTTTTTAATGCTATCTGTTATTTCAGAACTGAGTAAACATTAAACTCTTGGAAATGTCATAAAATCAGGTAACTGGTGATCTGCACCAATTTTAAGTCTCAGTCCTCAAATGCTGTTAACTACACATGCGTTTACACATGCAGTACATCCAGGATTTGATTCAGAGTTAGCCTGCTTTTATTTGGCTTTTGTTTAAACCTATCCCTGGACATAAAATTAAATGTTAAGGTGAGCAGAGCTATAGTTCAAACTATTATGTGAGTTAATGCTCAAACACACTGCACATATTACTTGAATTTATATTAATACAAGTCATGTTATATATGGTTTTAGTTACATACTTCTGTTTCTTAGCATTCTGTCTTTTTCCTTCTGATTACTTTTCAGGTCTGTTAACTTGACCATCTTTTCAGTGATGAAACAACACTGGGAATTATGGACAAAAACATTGGAGAGCAGCTTAACAAAGCTTATGAAGCCTATCGACAAGCATGCATGGATAGGGACCATGCTGTGAAAGAACTACAGCAAAAAGTATGTGCTGGGTTCTGAATTGTATCTTTAAAGCCACCTTTCCCATGGAGGATCGTGGTACATGTGGATTTCAGTTTCACTTTAGCTATGCACACTTTAGTGCGTCTGTTAAAGTTGAAAATTGCCGTTATGAAACCAGGCCAGTACACTGCAGAGTAACTCATTAGGCTATGAATGTAGTAGGTGGGTTTCAGGTTTTTGACCTTTGATTTTTTTTGTAGTTTTAAAGGTGAGAAAAGTGTTGTCTGTTTTGGAGGATTAATGAAGTCTTTTAATGTAAACAGCAAAGATATATATAAAATTTACCTAGCTTTAATGAAGTACTTCTTGAAATCTAATTTGCTTTATTAAAAATTACTTTTTAAATTATTAATGTAAATAGCTTAAATCATTTTTGTGTTAATAGGAAGATATGCCATATGAATTACTAGTTTACTTGATGTAAAGGTCAAAGACTCTAATATGTTGAGCACTGTGCAAGCTATTAGGACAACAGAGTTTGTGTGTTGAAGCATCTACAGCAAACTTACCTTAAAATTATTAGAATAAGTATTGATGTTTAAAAAATAATCATCTGTACAATTATTCTTTAAGTAACAAAAAGATTCTGGAGCCATCCTGAGCAGTAAGGAGCAACTTTGAGTTTTTACTTCTACACCTACTTAGTAATGTAGAATACATTACTTCAGCCAAAACTCTTCTAGGACTTCTCATCATGTATGCCAGCATATTGCAAAGCTATCAGTTTTGGGCTTTGTCATACTAATTTTATCATGCGTATTCTGCCCAGCAATGGAACCTTGTTATAGGAAGGCTTGAATGTTATTGGTGTTACAGGACCTTATGATGTTTCCATAGAACTGGTAGGCTGGGACTTTGTTCAGGGGCAGATGAACCATACTTGGTGTCAAGTTATGGAAGCTCCCAGTAATAGAACTGGGAGCAGGGAAGGGTCTACTAGAGAATATTCTGATATCTGGGCACAATCTTGCCATCCCCTTGCATGGCAAAATAAACTAGCCAAGGCACTGCAGAACAGGTATCAGGTCAGTCGTGTGCAATCATCCACTGTGCAGTCTATCTCCATTCATAGTCTGTTGCAGCAGGGCTGGTGCAAATCTGTAGCATTTTCTGTACTTAACAAGCACAAGTAGTGTGTCAATACATTTTGTGCTGAAATTGCAACTAACTTAACAAAAGGCCACACATTTTAGAATGTTTGGGAATCTTTTAAATTCTGTCTCTTATGATGAACAATTAATTATTTGAAGGAAAACCAGTCACGTTAACACTCCTGGGTCATCTAACAGTACATGAAAGAAACTTCTGCCCAAGAAACAAGACATCAAGTACAAGGTCAGATAGCCCTTCTAAAGTCTATGGAAGAAAACCAGAGAAATGTGTGAGATCATCAGTGTTAAGTGAACTAAATGCTTGCAAGATTTCTCTCTGCATTTTCTCTGGTTCAGAAATTAAAAACGAAAGCCTTTCATAAAGGATTGCTACCAGTTCAAATCTTTGTCCTAATCCAACTTTCAGTAGTTGGATTTCATGACTTCAAAATAGAACAAAAGTATTTTTTCAAGAAGAGTTGATACTATAATTAGTTGGGCCTTTTTTTGTTTGTGTTGTTTTTCAGTTTTTTTAACCCAGCTCCTGGTTTTTGAATGACCTTTGTACAGTGCTTTACGCTCGTAACTTCCTCTGTTCATTGTGTGGCCTTCACACATTGTTGGATTGTCCACCATTCTGTTGTTAACAGTTTACTACTTAAGTTACCGATAGGCCACTTGTTTTGCCAGTCTCTAGAGCTGGGAGCCATGTCAAGCACACAGAAGCCAGAGTCATCTCGGCCAGATGGTGTTTGATACAGATGGATGGTTGGTTGTCATGCAGATCTTCTAGTTGGTAACTTGTTGCTGCCATCTGACTCAAGGAATAATTTGTGCACACTGGCTGTCAAAAGCATCTTCTCTTCTGTCTGTTTTAGCTGTCATGTCTGTGCTCTGTACAGAAGTGTTGACAAGACATTGCTGTTGTACATTTTCAATTTGGTTCTCAGTGATTTTTCTGCTTCATGAGGTCTCTTATAGCTGCTGGAGTGTACTGCTCTTTGATCACTTTTTTTTTTTAAATAAACTCTCATAATACAGCTACTACCTGGCCTTTTAAAATAAATTTTGCTTGTAGTTTTTTTCCTGCCTGCTTTACAGACAAACACATTGGGCATTACGGGGGTGTGGAATTTAAATGTGACTGAGATTTGAGAATTAGATAGCACTATGGATAAACTATGAATAGACGTGAAAACAATGCCTAGTCTTGTTCCAGGTTGCGACCCGTTCAGTAATAGACATATTCTTTATTTCAGAAAAATTCAGTGCATTCCTGTAAGTTTCCTTGCTGGGACTTCACAAGTTTTCTTGCTTGTTTTTAGCACTACCGTAACTGCAACGTTAGGCGTGTGCTAATGAAATAATAGGTTTTGGATATTAGCATCTTCCTGCCACCTGACCATTTGTTCAATTAACTGGCTGTCTAACAATATTTATACACTTTGGTGAAATGTGAGCAGTCTTATTAGGCTTTGTATGGCCTGTTTATAGCATGATATGGAGTACGGCTAGATCAAGAATGGGGCTGCTTCCTTGCTTCCCCACCCCCGCCATTTTCTAGGTTAGAAAAACAAGTCTACTACATTCAAAGGAACAGGCAAAACTCAGTTCATAGGCAATTAAAGTTATTTACACAATATCTGTTGTATGGAATAAGCAATGTTGTTGTTTTCCATTTAAAATCTATCTTTTTGAAAGCCTATATTTATATAATTTATTTGTTAGAAAATGTGGGGGAAGAAAATTACATCTTTCTATAGATAAACTAACTGACCAGCATTCTGAAGAATACTACAATTCTAAATTTAAACCTAATGTGTTCTATGGCTATGAATGAAGAATCCTATACTTCAAGGTTATCCTGTCCTTTACAACTGCCACAGTTGAAACAGTTACTGAAAATCAGGATTTATTTCCTATAATACCTTTTCTAATCAGGGCAGTCTCAAAAATATGGACTCGCCAAAGGTGACTGTAGTTGTAGTTGTGGACCTCTGCATGAAAACCCAATTATCTTTAAAACTCAGAGCTGCTTTTTATATGCCAAATAGGAGACCCCAAGTCAAAACAGAATAAGATTAATGCTAATTAAATTATATTTGCAGACAGAAAACTACATGCAGCAAATACGTGAACAGCAGGAAAAGATAGAGCTTCAAAACAGCATTATTGCAAAACTGAAATCGCAGTTAGCTGCTCTGAATGCTAATAGAGGTATGTAGTCCAGTTTGCACGTTATTTCTTTTTATGCAGTGTTGCATTGATGAATAGTTCTGACTTTGTTGCTTCAGTTTTTACAATATACATCTCTCAAAGCAGTATCATACTTTTCTGTGAATGTGAGAGTTAACACAAATGTGCAGTTTCAATATCTATTTATAAAATGCAACACTTCTGAGGTCTCTCTTTATCTTCTTCAAGAAATGGTGAGATTTTCTTTAGATGTAGAACCTGCTTACACTGAAACCAATAAAAGTTATGAAAATATGGGTTCAAATCAGTCACTAGAATTAAAAGCAAAATTGCTACATATTAATTTTACAATTATCTGTTAATAAGTTTAGCTCAGGTTGTTCTAGATGTGAGTGCTATGGTTATATGTCTTTTATGTTAGATGAGTCCTGTGATGCTAATCTTATTGGATAACCAAAGCTTTATAAGCAGGTAATTCTCTTTCAAATCAAATACTCATTGATGGATAATTTTCCACTTTTTGACTGTACTACACAAATAAGAGAAAAGAGTCAAAGTAACCATGTGTTAATCTGCCATGCTCATTAAATATTTATTCACACTAGCCTAACACTCCTGGTTTTCATAAATACTAGCAAAGTGGTTGGCTTTTATTTTTAAGAGTACATGTACATTCTTTTTTACTGGCTTAGTCTTGTATTGTCTCTAAGCACAGAATTGGGCTTCTCTTGCTTGTTTAATATGAAGGCTTGCTCAAATTAAATAAAGAAGGTAGTATAAGCCTAGCTTCTTTTAATTTTGCTGGTACTTAGAAGCTGGCTGAGGAAAAATGCAGTGACAATCAGCTGCTTTTTTTTTTTTAAGGTAACGTGCATCCCTATATTCTGAAGCATGAAGACATTGAAACCTCCAACTTATCTTTCTGCCAGCTCTCTGAAAAACTGAATGTAGCAAAGCAAAGAGAAAAACTCTTAAAGGTATGGTCGCCTGCAGTATGTTTAACATAAGATCACATTTGTGCTGTGATTATACTATAAGAACCTAAAAAGGTAAGTGAGATTTTTACTGGTGTCTTAGAACTGCACTTCTTCTAATACAGGATCCTCACGTGAAGTGCACGAGTGTTGTGCCACTACGGTGTGCTTAGGTGAACTAAGCATCTGTCTTTGATCCTTCCCAGTGCAATCGCTGTTTGGCCATCGAGCTCCCTAGAATAGTTTTGATCATAAAGTGGGAACGTACTTGCTTATTTATTTCTTAACCTGCCAAAACCAGTGGTCAAGAAGGGGCTTTCTCCTTCTCTCACAAGAGCTTTTCACATTGCAACCAGTCTGTGTATTTTCGCAAGAAATGGAGAATCTGCACTCAAAAAGTTACGGAGTGGAAAGTGAACTATCCATTGCTCTGGAGACGCTGATTATTTGTTTGGTTTTTTAAATAGCCATTTTTAATATGTTGTCTCTTCTGCCCCTCTTCACTGAAGTAACACTGAGATTTTCACTACAGCCTGTTCAGAGTAACAGGAGTAAGAGTCAAGCAATAGTGCAGAATAGATGGGAAATACCTTGAATGGATTTTGCATACTGAGCAAAGACAGTGACAGAGATGCACGAAGTTGCGTTATTCTTGTCCTAAGGCATCCTACTGTGTTTTCTGAGAACTATCTTGTAATATAAAATCTCTTCTTTTTTAATATGAATCTCCATAGCAGGGACCTTGTAAGGGTTATAAAAAGACTGTTATATGAAATCAGACATCGGATTTTAAAAGAATTAATTTCAGAATTTGTTTCCTATTTCCTCAGCTATAAACAAATTAATTATGCTAAATTCACAGAAATGCATTTTTTATCAGAAATGTTAATTTAAAAATAATTTCATTGGATTACTAATGCTTGCTTAATTATCTTGAAGGAATCTCATTTGAGACTAAGCCTTTGCCAACATTTTAAACGTACTGTTACCAAACATTTATATACACTCCTTTTTTATTTAAAAAAAGTCTTTATATAATTTTTCTACACTAGAATCTGTAATCACAAGATGTCATTTCTTTCCTAATCTTTGCATTTATTTGGAGTACAGAACAGCTGAAGGGTTAATTCTTTGATGGAACATCTTTGCATATTTTTGCATTTCTCTGTCTTGAGTTGAATAAAAATCATGTCTTACAGTTGCACATGGAGACCTGACCAAGTCTAATATTTCATACTCTTGTTTCTGAATGCTTTCTCAAGGACAATAGTTTTAAGTAACTTAGTCATATAATGAGTAGGAGAAAAGAAGCTCTGTTATCTCCTCATGGGGAAACACTGAGAAATTATGTATGTGATCTATACAGAAAATTACAGGCAATGCATAAGAAGTTGGAATTGTTATTTGAAGGGCTATTTTCTTAATGGAACGTAAGTTATTTGTCTTTATCTGCATTTTTTGTGTAGTCAGTTATTGCAGTTACTTCTCAGCAATAGGTAGTTCATCTGGATTTTGCTTCATCTGTGCCATGAACAGAAATATTTCTGATACAACTCCATGCAGAATCAACTATCAACTATACAGTCTGTCTGCATTTAAACCCAGGCACACCGCTATACACGTAAGGTCTTTGCAGAGGGGATCAGTAGCGATCTAAACTCATGCAAAGTCAGGTTGACCCAGCCTACATTATGTTCCTGTTATTGGGAACGTAGTAGCTCTCTTAAGTATTGAGAGCATGGAGCTTGAGGAAAACACGTTTGACTGGACCAAGGCTGGCTTCTGCAGAGCCACGTGGATATCTTTGCACCATCCTTCCGATATAAGGAGAACCCTAATGTCTGGTGTTGTGCCTAGTAAGCTTCCGCTAACCTGACAAGAGTGATACAAAGACGTCCAGACAGCACAGCAGGGTATGCACACTTCTATTAGCTCTGGCTGTGTTTTGGCCATGTCATTCATGGGCTGGCTATGAGTGGAGATACAGAGCAGTCTCTGTTCACAAGTCCTTATTTTATTGAATAAACTCAGAGGAGGAGAACCATATAACCCCAACTTCCTGTTGAAGATGATGGAAAATTAGTTCTATTGTGATAAATACTTTATATACTTTTATGGCAGCTGCCAATTTTTGCACTTTTTAAATGTAGAACTTTTGATGTATGATAGATAAAAAGGTAAACTGCATGGAATGAATGTATGGAACAAGTTGGGGAAAATGAACAGTAGCAAATCACCAGGACCACATCAAGTTAACCTAAGAGTTCTCACTTCTCTGTCTTTCTGAATAAATGAAACAAAAGTAAAAAAAAAAAAAAAAAAAAAAAAAAAAAAAAAAAGCTGATTCTTCACAGGATAGGTAGTCAGCCAGTGAAACTTCCTGCTTCAAGGGAAAATTGGACAACTTCATGGAAGAGAAATCTGCTGAGAGTTAATAAATACATAGAAACTATTACTAAGAAGGTCTGGGAATTTATTAAAGGATGTATCATGAATGCCTCCTGTTTTCTTGTACTCTTCCCTAGATGTTGTATTTTGACATCTGTTAGACCAAAAATCCATCATCCTGTCACTGACCCAGTATAGTTGTCTTGTATCTGATTCAATAAAGTATTGGCTTTTTCAGCTATTGAAATTTGGAAGCTCAAATATACTATTTGAAAGCTTGTATTTTTCTAATTATATTCAATCCACATTCTGCTCTAAACCAAATAAATTATGTCTACAGGCATTTTCCCCTACTGCATTAACTGCTTTATTCTACTTCTCCACCAAAAATTTCAGGCTTGCAAAATATACAGTTCCAGGTAATAAATTATGATTACAGTCTTTAAGTTAAAATGTTGCTGTTTCTTCCTGTTCTTCCCTGAAACTCAGAGTCTCTCCCATGGCTGGAGGTGCCTGGGTTTATCGATACCTGTTGAAACTTTCTTTTCAAAGTCCAATGGGATTTCTCAGTGGCCTATATTCTGTCCTCCAGTAAAGTTAATAGAAATCCTGGATTAATTGTAAGAGGTGCATAGTTAGAGCTCAAATTTCAGAGATTTAAAGTGAGGGAGGGGTTAGCTTTTCTGTGTTTTCTAGTAGGTGGCCATACTTGTGTATTTTACCTGCTGTTGTCAAATTCTGTTGCCAGTGTGTCATAATTCTTTTTTTTTTTTAACATTCATCTTCACTGAAAGAGGTGAGTGGACCAGATTGACTCGGTGGTCACTACCAAACTATATACAAGATTATCAGATTTTTTCAGTCCCCTGCTTGAGGAGACCAAAGGGACCTAAATTGCTGCCTGTTTTTGAGTACAGCCTGGCTAAACTTTATTAATTAGGAAGAATGTGGATCCAGTTACTGTTTCAGAGCCAAAGCTGCCCAGCAAACAGAAAACCTTAGTAAGCAAGATTAGACAATGTCAAGTAAAGCTTCTTCTGCATGCTGTTTTTAGTACGGAGTCAGACATCAGAATCCTTGTAAACTCTGTAAAACATGAAGCTGAAGTCAATACCTGTGACAAGAAAACATGCTCATCTTCATGTGTTCCTGGGTCAAGAACCTCAGTATTAAACACCATGTGGAGTTCGTGGATCAGAATTTCTTGTACCATGGAAAAGGGGAGGATGCTTTGTGTCAGGAATGAATAATGCGTATGGTATACAAAACTGTTCATCTGCAGTAAATGTGTAGGTCTTTTTTTTGTGCAGGACATAAGCAGAGTAATGGCAGATAGGTGGTAGTCATCTTTGTGCTCAAAATTATGGTGCTAAAATGACTTAAGTAACTAAGAGCAGCTACTGCAGCAGTCTTGTAGAGTTGCATGTTCTGGTCAATACCAGCTTCTCTAGTGTCACTTTGTTTCCTGTCTTTGATGCAAAGAAAGCTGTACTTCATGATTTTATGTTAGCTGACAATTTTATGCGTTTAGCTGTTCTTTGCTGCTGGTATGATGCATGCAGTAGGATTAGTTAGGCCGTGCTACCTAATATAAGAAATTCTGGTATCGATAGCCTTTTTTCATATTGCGTCATCTGTTTAAGCTATCTCTACCCAATAATAAAGAAGAGTGTGTGATTAAACTGTTAAGTTACAGTTAATATTCCCTGAGACCACTTAGAGTAGTTCATCAGTTGAATAGTATTTTTTCGTGAAACCATCTGACAGTTTGTTTATTCTAGGAAGCCACTGAAACAGCCCATGATAGCACACTTCAGGGAAAAATAAAAGGACCTGCCTTTGCAGTAGTATAGTCTGGGGACTGACTGGCTGTAGAGCAGCTCTGCTGGAAAGGGGCTGGGGTCTTGTTAGGCAGCAAGCTGAACATGAGCCAGCAGTATGTCCTGGCAGAAAAGAAGGGCAACAGCTTCCTGGGCTGTACTAACAGCAGCACAGCTAGCACACCCAGGGAAGCAAGTATCTCCCTCTATTCAGCATTCTGTATCTAGAATACTACATCCAGTTTGGGGACCTCCAGTACAGGAAAGACATTGATAAACTAGAGTGAGCTCAGCAGAGGCCCCACTGAGGTAGCTGGGGGCTTGAGTACCTACCCCATGAGAAGAAGCTGCAAAAACTGGACTTGTCCAGCCTGGAGAAGAGATGGCTTCAGGGGAAGCTGATAGCTTTCCAATACCTATGTTGAGGTTATCAGGCACATGGAGCCCGGCTCTTAATGGTGGTCCATGGTAAGAGGATGAGACACAACGGGCATTCATGTTCTGAAACATGAAAGGTTCAGACTGGACATAAGGGAAAACTTTTCACCACGAGGACAGCCAGGCACTGGAAAAGGTTGCCCGGAGAGGTTGTGCAGTCTCCATCCTTGGGGAATTCAAGACCAAACTGAGTAACCTGGTCAGACATCGTGACTGACCCTGCTTTGATTAGGAGTTAGAGAACCCTTGAGGTCCCTTCCAACTTGAATTATCCTCTGATCCTATAAAGCCTTTCCAAAAGAAAATATATTGATCTGTTCATGATACAGATGTAACCTCTTTGCTGGCTGCTAATACCAGCATGCTTAAAAGACCCATTGTGTGGCCAAGTACTTAACTGAGCGGGTATGAGCTTGTGTGACATACTTATTTGTCATGGCAGTTATAAACTTCAGCCAGTTTATAAATGTTGCCACAATGTTGCAAACACCCAAACTCAGTCAGTATTAGAAACTGTAAGATCATCAAGCTATGAAGGGCTGTATTATTGAAAGATCCCAAAAGGTGTAATCGTTTTTCCACTGTTTTTCCTGGTGTGATATCCTGACGGTGCGCAAGAATGATGATTTACATCAGTATGTACTGATATATCTTCACTGCAACATGTCGCATGGCTCTTCTCACATTGGTTCCCATGTGGCTTTTCTCATTGCTTGCTTAAATCCTGTCCTCACTTCCTGCAGGAGAATGTAGGTGAAATGGAAGAGAACTACTAGCCATTACTGCAGTGCTCCCAGTTATCTGAAAGCTTTTGAAAGCCCACATTATTTGGAGCTGTAATAGTCCCAAACAGATAAATTATGTGTGTGCAGATCAATGCTGTATCATAGGCTCAGTGAAAGTTATTTTACTGCCCTTAAGACGGAGTTGTTATTCAAGGGCAAGTGTTGTGTTTGACATAAGCTTTTTCCTAGGTGTTTGGATTTCCAGCAAATTATTTTCAAAGGAAAATACAGGAGAAGCTGCATCCCATTGGCTTTTTAAATTGGAAATGGAATTTGACCATGGAATGTTTGGGAAACCTGTGACCAAATAACGGCTCTGTGCTAGTTTGGGGTCTGTGAACCCACACCATAGAATATCACTGCCTTCCCATTCCTGGAATGGCAAAGAGCAGTTCCCCATACTATAGCTACTGTGACTTTGTAGTCTTTAAAGAACATGGTAAAGGTATATAGTCATAAAATTATGTCCAGCATCTGACCCGGCTGTAACTTTCTTCAAAGTATTTTCAGACCTGTTAAGAATACTTCTATGCATGTCTCCATCTCCTCTTAACATAAACTGTTATTTTTTTCCCACATCACTAGATATGATTGTCTTTTCTCATTCATCAGATACTTCCTTAACTTGCTTTGAACTTTCTGTGCCTCATAGTACTGTAATTCTTCCTAGTCTTCTTCTTGTGCCATTTGAGAAAATGAAATCTAGCTGCTGTAGCATCAGTTGTAGAAGATGATGTATGGGTTCTTTAGCCTAAGATCTTCAGTCTTCTTGTTTGTTTGTTTTTTTCCAGAACTACATCAAAAAATCTTTCTCCTTTTTTTCTCTTTTGCTGTTTGTTTGTTTGTTTGTTTGTTTGTTTGTTTGTTTGTTTGTTTTTCATCTGCTTCCCTGGATTCTTATCTACCATGGTGTATACAGATTCCACAGTAGAAGAGTATGGAAAATGATTCATGATCTGTCCTAGGACTATACATATATTCCCCACACTACCTGCCAGAAGTGCAAAGCATGGAAGAAGGGTTAGGATTAAGGAAGTTAGCAACACCTAAAGCAGAAATACCTTGTCAATTCAAAGGTTGAAAGAATGGGATATGTAAGGTCTGCAGATAATGGTGAGAGAGGAATTTTTCCGGGATAAAAACATGCCATTTTTAGACAATGTTTTGAACCCACTGAGCAGAAGAGTCTTAATCTGGATCCCTGAGATACCACACAAGTCCCAAGTTGCATTGAAGCTCTTACCGTAGGTTTACTATTCAAAGTCACAACTGAAATTAAAGAAAAAAACAATGCCTTCAAAGCTGGTTTTCTGTGGGTTTTTTTATCCAACTAGCATAACTTTTTGAGGCTAAACCGTTGTGTCAGCTGCATATACACATGTCCATGCTTAACCACCTGGTGTCTCTGTAGACCAGCTCTGGACCCATCCCTACATGGCTGTCATTGTCTAGTAGAGTACCCCCTACCTGCCTAATCTCCAAATGCACAACCTCACGCTATTTAGGTCCCATTTGTAAATAAATGTTCTTTAAAAAGCACTTACTTCCTTCTTTCCTCTTCATCGTGGCCTATCTGTCTACAGACTATCTCACTGCATTTCACTTACATTACTTCTTGCAGAGTTAACCCTTTGGGCTTACTTCTCTTACAGAGGCAGACATGGGGTTCAGGCCACTTTTTGTGACATTTGATACA
Organism: Platalea leucorodia; assembly: GCF_965183815.1. NCBI lineage: Eukaryota > Metazoa > Chordata > Aves > Pelecaniformes > Threskiornithidae > Platalea > Platalea leucorodia. Next base: position 83,436,867 of record NC_138827.1, on the reverse strand, counting down.
GTTCAAGATCAATGTTTCTATAGATTTAATAAACTGACAACTATAAGGTTTTCATAGCCACAGTTTTTAACCATAGGTTGTTTCCTGAAAATTATCCAAGGACTATCTTTGTGCATACTTGTTTGTTATATTCTTCAATTCATTCCACCAAAAAGCCCACATACATAAAAATTCCATTAATTACCAGATGGATAGTTAAAGTGGGGCCAGCCAATGCTTTTTATTTCACAAATCTTTATAGCATTGCAATATTTGCAATGTAATCCTGGTTATACATACAAATTGTGGGACGAGAGGCTGGAGAGCAGCCCCGTGGAAAAAGATCTGGGGGTTTGGGTTGATGGCAAGTTGAATAGGAGCCAGCAGTGTGCCCTGGCAGCCAAAAGGGCCAACCGTGTCCTGGGGTGCATCAAGCACAGCATAGCTAGCTGGTCAAGGGAGGCGATTGTCCTACTCTACACTGCACTGGTGCAGCCCCACCTTGAGTACTGTGTGCAGTTTTGGACACCAGTATAAGAAGGACATCAGACTATTGGAGTGTGTCCAGAGGAGGGTGACCAAGATGATGAAAGGCTTCAAGGGCAAAACTTAAGAGGAGCAGCTGAGGTGACTTGGTTTGTTCAGCTTGGAGAAGAGAAGGCTGAGGGGTGCCCTCATCGCAGTCTGCAACTTCCTCAAGGGGGGCAGCAAAGGGGGAGGTGCTGATCTCCTCTCTCTGGTGACCAGCGATAGGACACAAGCAAATAGAATGAAGCTGCATCAAGGGAAGTTCAGGTTGGACATTAGGAAAAGGTTCTTCATGGAGAGGGTGGTCGGTCACTGGAACAGGCTACCCAGGGAAGTGGTCACAGCACCAAGCCTCTCAGAGTTCAAGGAGCATCTGGACGATGCTCTTCTAGTCATATGGTTTAGTTTCAGGTAGTCCTGCGAGAAGCAGGGAGTTGAACTTGATGATCCTTATGGGTCCCTTCCAACTTGAGATTTTCTATTATTCTATCCTTCGGTCTGCTCGAAAATTAAGGTAGCTGCAGAATATCACCTTCTTCAAAATTGTTTAAGATGATTGATTGAAATTAATGAAATATTATTTTATATATTGTACATACAATATATTGTACATAAAATGTTAATATGAATTATATAGTAAGTGAACCAAGAGAGTGTCTTTATTTTTTATAAACACTAATATGACTTCATAAATTCAGAACATACAGTTGTTTTGAGTAATCATCTATGAGGAGGTACATCTATGTGTAGTGGTAGAAGGTCTTTACTACTAGTTTAAAATTAGTAATGTAAAAAATAAGACTGACCCTTACTTACGTTGCAAAAGCTTAATGTAGCTTATTCCAGACTGCTGAATAGTGATATTCCACAAGCCTCAATTCTATTAATTGTACTGGTGTTTCTAAAATTATTTTTTAGGAACAGTTAGAAAGTGAGAGCATGAAGTTGAAGCAACTTGAGGACAAAAACAATCAAAAGGAAAGGAAGCTTATATCTATTATTTCCAACCAAGAAGATAAAATAAGAACTCTGAAAAGCAAATTGAAAGAATTAAATGAAGCACAAAAGGGTGTACAAATGCCAACATATAAAAGGGAGGTAAGATGAGCAACCAAGTAGAAATAAAATGAAAAAACCAAACATTTGTAAATTACTACTTCTTTCAAACATATTTATACTAATTATTCTAAGAAACTGATTTTAAATTTCAGCATTATATAATTACTAGGAAATCGTTAAAGTATATAAAGCACATAGGGAACACTGAGCTATTAAATATGTATTGATTGGTTTGTGTTAATTATTTTATGCTATGTCATTAAAATTTTACTATTTGGGAAAACTCCAGATTAGTATATCTGTTTTATCATTTTCAGTTGGAAGTTTTCACCGAGATTGAGTTGATTTTTTTCACTTTTATGCCACCCTATTTTTGTTGTAGAATAGCATCCAGAGTGCTACTCTGTCCTTATGGGATAGCTAGAGTGCAGTCATCGATGTGCATCTAACCATGTAAGCATATTTAACTAGCTAATTTAAAATGAATGCAGGTAAGGGTAGGAGCGCAGCAACACGTAAGTTGTTGCTATTAGGCTTCCCAAGCATTGCTTAACTCACTGTGGCAAGCATTTGTAACCCATGTTGCTAGGTATAAGGCAGCTCAAATGTGTCTACAGGAGCTGCGGTTGCACTTGAGCGGAAGATAAGACAAACCTGTAGGCTATGGGTCTGTGATTATAAACAATGTATCATTGAAATCAGCTGATTTAGCAGACATATGATCAAGTTCTGTGTCTGATTTGGAGCACATATGAAATACCCAGGCCATCTGGTAATGTAGATCTAGTGGAACTGCAGCTTAATGAGTGGTTATTATAAAAACTTTCCTTAATGCCTGGCAGATTTAAAACTATGTAATACTAGAGTGAACCACAAGGTGGTAGTCAAAGTTAATAACTTATTTAAAAACCTGCTAGAACTCTTGACATGCTAGCTTGTGATGTGTTCATTGACAATTTCAGTGAATAAATTGATTTTTAAGAGCTAAAATAGCTGGATACCTCACTAACAAGCTTATACACAATACATAATCTTATCTTATACATGATTGAAGTGGAATTGCAGTCAAGCAATATTCTTAGAACTAGTTTCCTTTCAAGGGAGTATGAGCAGAGGAATGCCACAGAGTTGCCAAGTTAAACTAAAAATAGGAATTCACACAAACAGTAAAGAACTGATTTTGTCATTTTGTGAATGTTTTGAGAGCTTCCAGAAGGACTAGGTGAAGGATCCCATGAAGTTTTTATTCATATCAGGGTGAAGAGCAAAATGAATATGCTAACCTGTGATCAATATTTTCATATTTTACTTCAAGGTGAAAAGTAAGAAAGTTGTTCCAGATAAGCCTGAATTACCTCTAGGGATCTCTGGTATTTCTCCTATGCCTGAAAGGTAAATACTTTTGCAGCATTATTAAAATTGCTTTTAATTGTCTTTTCTGCTATTAAATAAGACCAGCTATTTCCCTCTTTTCTATACAGTACCTTAAAAAATGGATGGGGAGGAGAGAGCGGAGGTCAAAGAGCTAGTGTGGGAAGGTAATAAAGCCAGCAACTATGTGGAATCATAGCTGGGGGCTTTGCAAGTATGTAGGGATAAGTTGGGAGGAAGAAAAATAGCCACTTGGTTCAGCAGGAGGTTAAACTCTGTGGGAAACTGCAGTGGATGTTAATGCTGGGTTTTGGGTAAGCGTTAACTCCCTTGCGTTAACTCTCTTCAGAACAGGAATGTACAGCCGTAATGGATTAACTGATGGCAGCACAGCAGAGGAGCCTGCTGCGCTGCCAGGAGGAGGTCTGATAGTCAGCATGAAGAAATAATTCTTGGCCTGATCCATCCTAAATGAGAGAGTTTGAAACCAAGTTTATCTGTAAGCTGAAGCCAGCCAGCCCTTGCTATGACCAAGGGACTAAAAGCAGTACATTTCCTGAGCAAGTATTCCCTCTTCTGCCAGTGTTTTGGGAAAAATATTGACCAACGTCTTAGGTTTGCATTTTTCACAGGATAGGCAGTCATACCACTTTTAACAGTTTTGCTGAGATCAAGCAGAAGATTCTCTAAGGTGAGGCTAGGAGAGCATTAGGGAAAAGTATCATAAATTCTTGCTGTCTTATACTCTTGCCTAGGCACCTGCTTTTGACCGCTCTCAGACATAGGCTAGGTGAACTACGTGGATCTTTAGTCTGACTCACTACTGCTTTATGAGAAGAAAGAGAGGAAATAAGACTGTGTTGTGATAGAGTTTTTTGTCTTTACTGATTTTTATCTAAAAAATGAAAAGCCTTTACCTGTCTTCTGTCTCCCTCCTCTCAAATAGCTCCCTTACTTTACTGTTTTCTTGGAAAGAGGTATGTGACTGGTAAGATTACTGGTAATCTCACACTAGTAAGATTATAGTATCACAAACGTCTAGCAAATTAAGATTGATTCATCTAATATGTATATTTTAAAGCTCTGATTAGAAACTTCTGTTAAGAGTATTTTTTAATTTCTTATTTATCAAAACACCTGAAGAATGGTCAGAATGTAGGTGTTAACAGTAGCAACTTTAACTCCTTCTGTAGATTTTTTTTTCAAATGAGACACAAATAGACATTTGTGTCTTCAAAGAGAGAAGCACAGCAGAAGTAGGAACACAGCTCATGACACTCCTGATTGCTGTATCAATAAGCAATAAAAAGGAAAACAATTCACTGGATTGAAGAAAAATCCCTTTTGAGCTCTTTTGATACGAAGATGCAAAAGAGAACACAAATCTAGTTTGTCACCAACTTCACTTTTTCATCCTTGAAATTCATTTTATAAAATCCATGATACTGTGCTTAGAAATATAAATTACTCAGCAAGTTCATCAAAATTTCACAATGGAATATTATGGATGCATCAATAACTGAACAATGTTGTGCCTTTGGGCACATAAAACTCACACCAGCACGAAGAACTATTTTTACCATTCTCAGTGTAGATAACTAAATATCGGATGTCCATATGATACTCTGGAAAACATATAATAAAAAAAAATTCCCTCAAAATAAAAGGAAAAGTCATGTGATATTGTATGAAACAGAGAAGGAATGAGTTCACAAGCCCCTCTCCAAAATGTCAGGTAGACAGAGAAGGAAGGAAACAAATGCTAAGTAACAAATGCTTGTGTGTTCCTTCTCCTGCAAAGTCTGAAGCGCACAGAAAACAATTAATGTTCACAGCAGCAGCGTCTTATTTTCTCTAGAATGAGATGGAAACAGTACCCTTGTGAAAGATAAGCTGTTCCACAAAATACCTGAGGGATCTGAAAGAAATGTAAAGGCTGTTTTTTGGCGGAGGTGTCCTTGCAGGGTCAGGACCTAAACTCGAATGTATGTGGGTATGACAGGACTAAACAGCTCTTTGACAACATTTTCTTCTCCCTTTCTGCTTGCTTTTAGTGACGAGAACAAAAATATGTATACATATGTTGAGGAACAAGGTATCCAAGAAAAGTAGCTTACACTATTGTTTTTCTCTGGTTTGTGGGTGTGACTAGATTAAAGGTCACAACAAGCTGAATTGGTTGACTCTTTAATTTACAATTTTGATCTTCCAGGGAGAATCTGGAGACCATTTTCCAGGACATGAAAGAAGAGTGTCATCGAATATGTATGCTAGCCAGAGAACAAACAGACCAACTGAGTAAATTTAAGATAAAGCCAGAACCTGAAACTGGTAATATCATACTTAAGCTCTTATTGTGATTCAACTGTTTGAAAGCTTTGCTTTATATTTGAAAATACTGTAAATTACACATACATAGAAGTACTTCCACTGTTTACCATCTGCCTTTTTCAAGTCTGTTCACATGGTGCTCAGTATTTCACCAAGAAAACACACCGCCAGTTTTGGCATTCTATGACGAATGCTCCAAATCACATGCTATAAAAGACAGTCATCACATCAATGGCTCTTGTAATTGTTTTGTCCCTTGGAGTGAGAGGCAGGCACTTACTACATGTGATATCCCATCATACTGTGTGAATGACAGCACTTGCTTGCTTTTAATTTAGCTGTCAGTTCAAAAGATGTCTGTTACGAATATCTCTAGCCCCATATCTGTTAGAGGAAAACTGCTGGACTGAGGAGAGTCAGAGGACTTATTTTCCAGACTTCCTTGTGCAGGCTTTGGAATACTGTGTTGTTATCTGGGACAAGAGCTTAATCCAACACTTCCTGAAAACAAAAGAAAGGCTTGATTTTTGTTGCAACTGAAAGAGATCCTGAATGTCCGGTTCTGCTAATGCTTACGTTTACTATAATGTAAGCTACTATGGGTATTCCCTGCTAGCTTTTCTTAAGAGCAGGATCAGACTCTTAAGTGATTTCAAAAAACACCTGCCAAACTCACAGTTGAAGCAAAAGACACTGGTTTCAGCACTTGCTTCTAGTTTAGGTTATAACATTACTGAAGTTTTGTTACATGAAGTACTAATGTATAGCTTGTGACTTCAAATTGCTATGTCTGAACTGTATTGTTGTATTCTGATTGTACACTACTAAACTTTATTATTTGGGGGTGGGAATTTTGGGGGATGAGTGCTTAGCAACTTATTTCAGAATTGATTTGTTTTCCTTAAATAAGTGCCTAACTCAACGGTGTGGAAAGCTATACATAATATAGATTTAATCTGCTTGATTTCTGTTACTTCTGTGGCCCACATTACTACAATATCTGAGTGATGTCAGAAGGCTGCTGTACAATAAAGGTGTACTGAAGTTATTCTCTCACCTGATTAGGAGTAACCATATATATTATTACCATTTCTGTTAATAAAGTGCCAAAAATGAAGGGGGAATTCTCAAAACAAAGGGAAAATATGGTCCCACTTCTGAATAGTTATCCAATTTAAATATTTACCTAATTTGGAAACCAATGGGAGTTTGGTACCTGAATACCTTCTAAAATCGTGCTCATGGCGCCTAGCATGTTCTTGGCACTGTGTGAAATGGGTTTGGTTCCAGCTTCTATTTCTGCCAGAACACTTCATAAATATATGCAAGTGTGTGTTAAGAGTATGGGACAACATAATTTTCAATAAAATGAAAATGTTTATAGCCATAAATCAAAGAGAAACAGAATTATTAGAACAGAATTATTTCCTTTTATTTCCGTTCTGATAGTTCTTGCGTCAGAGCTAATGTTTGTGAAAGAAAGCTACGCCTCAAACTGATTTCAAATAATAAAAATAAAGGTTGAAAAGCCAAGAAGGAAGATCAAAAACCTCTCAGGAAAAATACCCCAACACCACACCCTTAATAACTATGCTTCAGTGGACTATTTAATGTTTTCTTCATTCTTTCTTCATTCTTTCTTCACAGAAATACAGTTTTCCATGCCGATACAGTGTACTGATAAAACTGATGAACAAGCAGAAGAGCTTTTTAAGCCTCGGGTTATAAAGGATATAAATAGAGGTGCATCATGCATCACATCTATCACACCAAGAGGAGTGGGCCAAGATGAGGACAACAACTATGTAGAATCACTTTCTAAATTTAATGTCAAGTTTCCACCTACAGACAATGACTCTGCTTTCTTGCAGAGCACTCAGGAAAAACCAACAGTTCCTTGTACTGGTATAGCTGAAAACATGCTTCAAGATCATCGTTTTAACCTGGAGCACAGAGACCGTGCTGTTAACCTCAGTAAATTGGAACCTAACTCATTTGAAGCTCATGGAGTTGATCTCATGACCTCAGCTTTACAAAGCTTAACTCCTGTTGACAAAACAAACCCCCCAAATCATGCAAACGTGCCCATAGAAAATACCTGTGACAAGACATGTTTAAAAACAACAGATACTGGTTTCACATTTGTACCTAAGCACACAAACCACGGTGTACCTGAAGTAATTTTTAATTTAGAAGCTGCTGGGACAACCGTCAGAGGTCCTCATCAGGTATCTTTCTATAAATACTGTACATTTGAAAAAATGGTAATGATTCAGACAACCACTTTGCAAAGATCTTTGAGACAGGACTAATATTTTCTATGAGGTATCTCATCAGTCTTTTTTTAAGACAATATCCTTGTCAGTTCTTCTTCCTGATACTGAAGTATGTGTACAAGGCACTTTTCCAGTGAAAGGGCAGGAATTTAAGCAGATGTAAGCACTGGATATGCTTGCACAAATTTCAGTTCATTTAGATATTGATTGCTTCTATATCTATTTCAAAGCTGTCATTAATCGTAAGTTGCCCCCTAGATTACTTTCTTTCTACCCTTGATCTCAGTTGAATAGGGCACATAATTGTTTTAGTTGTTTTTAATGTACAGCAGAGAATATGACAAATGGACTAATTAAAAAGCTGAACAGATAAATACTTCCCTGTGGAAAAATGATCCACTTTTTGTCTCGATGTGAGGTAAAAACACCCCTCTAAGAAAACTTAAAGTTTTTCTTCATCGTTTAAGCAGTCAAGGAGGAAAGCATATTTATTTTTTCAAATGAAGGCAAGTTCACTAAAATACTTTATTTTAGCTTCATGTAGGTACTTTGGGCTTGAATTTCAGTTACAGCTACTTAAAGTCCATGGGAGCTTCTGAAACCAAGGCCTAGTTGCTGTAATGCAGAAAAACATTTCAGCAGGTTCTGATAATCACGTCTCTGAATACTTTGCTTCTTTTCTGTAACATCCTGTCTCAACTGAAATTGCTGACAAAATTATTATGGACCATTATAGATGGGGTTTTTTTACATTTCTGTGGCTTTTCTCACACCTTGTGAGAGGACAGCTTTTCAAGAATAAGCAAATAGTGATATTTAGGAATTCTGTGAGGGTGGATTTGGCATATTTTTACTATTTACACTGATGTGGTTTTGTGTTCTTTGCTACTGACAAGGTTCATGCAACAGAAGAGCTTTACCTCTCAGTTTGGCCACTGCATGACATGCAAAACTAACATTTGGAAAACGTTTGTAGGACATGATAGCTTTGATATTTTCTTCTCCTAAAATGTACCCAGTCTAGTTTAATTTTCTATTGCAAACCAGTTTTGGATGAAAAGTTTAAAGCACGGAAAGTTTGCTGTTCTTCATCATTGTATTTTAAACTATAAGCCTGATTTTTCAAAATGTACTTTAAATATCTATTTGTAATGTAAGAGATCTCCATTCTATAACAACTTACTAATCACAGTTTTTATTGTGCTTTATTTTTCATTGGATCCTCAGTTAAGTTGTGACTGAGTTAAACAAATTAAACCATTTATTTTATCACTGGTAGAATTCCTGTGGAGCTGTGAAGCATTCACTCCATTGCTTGTTACTATCCTTTTTTTCTGTATTCCCTCTCCAGCTTGTTCTTTTACTAGTTAGTCTGTGTATTCATTTTTCAATAGATGGCACCCTGCATTGTATATTACAGCAAGTGAAACAGCTGGTATGTGATTATAAATTGATAGGGGAGTATGCAGCTTAAAAAGTAGAGAAGAATTGCGGTTGAATAGCAATAAGCCTTTGGTTTGATAATTGGTATTTCTGCAAAATAACGAAATTAATTTGGAGCCATCATTTAAAATGTAAATGATCTACTTTGGAGAAAATGTAATAATGCTAACACTTGGAGAAAAGAAAGGCAATGGTGAACTGTTTCAGTATTTGTAAGTCATATCTACAATAGCACTGTAGAACATGCAGGACATTGATTAAAATGTTATATCTTATCCAGAATCTGGTTTGAAACAAGGCAATATTACTTTAGAATCCATTTAAATGTACATCTGTGTATATCAATATATTTAAACATCCATCACCTTTATTCAGCTGCCTTCAAAAGTGGTTTTTAAGTATTTTTCCCAGTGAATTGGACTCAGCTTTAGCGTTTTCTCTGACTACTAATTGTGCTAGAGATTTGATTTACAGATAATATATATGTAGATTAAAATACTAATGTTTTTAAGAAGTTACATACATGCCCTTTTGACTATATTAACATTAGCAAAATTAATGCATAAACTTGTTCTTAGTGTTTTTACCACCTTTCTAAGGGGTAGTTACACTGCTTACAGCTGCCATCATCCCTGCCACTGGTGAAGCTCCAATAGGGAGGAATTATATACCTGATTTTTTTTTTCCTAGTGTAGATAAAACTTTCAAGTATTTACTACATATGTTAACTTATAAAATGGAAAACCCCATAAATGCAATAGATTTGGCAACAGTAAGTTCTTGGAACTGCTCTCAGTTGCTGTAATAAATTTAGCTCTTTCCTTCTATGTGGATACTAAATGTGAAAACTCAGTACTGTTTTCTTAGGATGTAACTTTTTAAAAAAAAACATGTGACTGAAAAGAGCAGCAGATTAAAATAAACATGGATATTAGTGGACCTAGGATTTTACAGACTACATTTAACCGAGACTTGCATATAGATGCATGTGTTCATCGGTATTCACAGTTTGAGGGGGTTGTTTCCACCGAAAATATTTCTAAGAATGTTCATGATTTTAAAAGCAAATTGATAGTCTATCGATCTTAATCTGAATATTAATGTTTTTGAAATGGAACATCTGCCTAAATATATCCCTACTCCGAAAAGCATATTAAGCACATGCTTAACACTCAAAGAAATGGAAGTTAAGTGCCTGCCTCAGTGGGTTGCTGGATGAGTACCTCCCCTTGTTGTGCTTCCAAGATTACAAATCTTACTATGTCCTTTGTAGGGTTTTTACAATACTATTTTATCTTTTTTCAAATGGTGCTTTACATCATAAGATATTAGAAACAAGTAATTCTAAACACATTTCTGTAGGGATGTTTAAGTGTGTCAGTGTCTAGATAGATTTAATATGCAATTTACACCAGCAACATACAATAAGTAGACTCTTTGAGCTGAAAAAAGTGGTGTGATTGCACTTAATTACTAATTAGTCAATTTAATGATATGGATTGCTGACCATAATGAAAGACAGTAAATCTGCTATTGCTATCTGATAAGCTAAACAGTGTTTAAATAGGGAACGGACAGGAAATTGAGTCCAAGAAGTTTCGCTGGTTTAAAAAGAAGGTTTAATGACTGTGAAAGCCAGGTTAGTTGTCCAGTGAGTTACCATGGGCGGAATAAACAATAGATTCTAACGATTTGGCATGATGAAATTTGAATAAGAGCTGAAAATTAAAACTCTTGGGTAAGTATCGATAGCAAGGAATTTAAAACTTCTAAAGAAACTACTTCCTAAAGTATTCTTGCTTGCCTTTCTATGTGTGAGTGAAGCAAGAGAGAAGAAAACTGAGCCAAAAAAACTGTAGGGTGCTCTCCTCTTCTAGGTTCCATCCCCACATAGAGCTCATACCAGCTTGCTGCCATTCTGTCTACTTTGCAGTCACAGCAGTATGCATTTAGTTTTCAATTTACTCAAAACCCAATCGTCCTGGACGTGGAACATAACTGTGTATTTTATCTTGTGTTGCTAATACTAAAGTAATGAAACTTAATTTTTAGCTTTACTTTGAAAACTGATAGAAGACTTTTTGATTCCTAGTTGGTATGATGCTAAATAATTAGTGTACACTCTGACTTAAAGTGTGTATCAGGCTGAAGTCCCTTGAACTCCAATATCAGGTAGACAGACTTGCCTTTAAACTAACTAGCTCAGGGACCAAGAGCAGTACAGTGGCTGAACCAAATTTAGTATAGTTTACAGAACTGCCTGAATGCATGGATGGATATTCAGACGGTCCCATTGAGTTTGATGCTGTCATGGCAGAAGGAATCCCAAAACAGATTATTTGAAACACATTTACACTAAAAGGCAGTCAGAGCAAGTCAGTAACTTAAGCCATATAACATTGCTCTAGTAATTTTGTAAGTAAAATGAAAACTAGTTATGTGTCAATAGGAACAGAAATAAAATATGATTCATATGAACTCTGTACAAGAAATATTTTTTTCTAAGGTAAAAATGTGTTTTCTCATTTCTGTTAAATGGCTATTATGTACTATGGCTCATACAGTAAAATACTGAAATGCAAAATTAAAGAAAAGCCTTAATATGCATCACACTGATATTACAGACTTTTGCTCATAGCAGTGTTTATCATTAATAGATACCAAGGCATTTCAAATGTTTGCAAGGATAGTATCTTTATAGAACTTCAAAAAATCAAAGTCCTATCTTGCTTTTCTTAAGTGAGAACTCTCTAGTTAATGTCTCTGGCCAGGCAGGTGTAAAGCACACGTAGTTTAAAGAGGCAGGTATTTTTTTATATAAATATAAACCACAGCATAATGTAAACCACATTGTAAACCACAGCAATAATAATTTTCTGTTTCTTTTAGCTCGTTTGGCAGCCTCGAGACAATGATTTGCCGGCACAAGCTTTTACAGACTCTGAACTGAATCAGTGTGGAATATGTGAATTCTGTCAAGAAGTTTTCCCACTATCTAGAATATCTAAGGAAGATTTTCTTCGGCATCTGAATTCCCACTTTAAAGTACAGTCTTAATGTATGAGAATTCAATGGATCACTGGTTTTGCATACATTTGATTTTTTGTATTCAATAGATATGCTAAGAATTTAAGAATTAAGACTTCTTGTAACAAGAACTCATGACTGAAATTGTTTGTCAGATAAGCACATTTTTAATTGTCCTTTCACAAGGTAAAATGAAACTGTAAGTCAGTACTGGAACTCACATTATTGCTTGTTATGCTTCAATATTACCTTTGAGAGTGATGTTAAACACCTTTCTTTTTTCTGTTTTTCTTTTTGGTTTTTTTTGCAATTAATCATTGCCTGAATAGGCCCAAAGTCATGATTACATTTATGAGTGTAGACTTGCAAGATTAATGCCTTAATCTGGCTGGGGAAATTGGTGTAATGCTAGGATTTTTTTTCACAATATCCAGTGATGTGATTATGTTCTTCTTGAAGTAAACAGAAAGAGAAGTAGGTTCTCATTTTCATTTCTGTTATAAAATTTCCAAATTTAACTTAGAATAGGGAACCTCTTGATTCAGATTCTTGTAAAATCATCACAGTAACTGAATGCCAGGTGTGCCAAAATTAGGATAGGCTTGTTCACTGGTAACATAAATGAATGGTTGACCTTCCCAGATGAATTGTTTACTAGAGAGAGTAATCAAACACAGCACATAAATGACCCTTTTGCCAAAATGTAATGGTAGCAATTTTATGGATATATGTTACATGTTATAAAAAAATAATGATTTTGTTCATGTACCTTTCCAGCATTAATAATTAGTAAAAATACTTTCACGGAAGAGGTTATATTAGTAGGAAGGACAGAGTAAGGAAAGGTTAAACGTTCCCTAAAACTAAAAATACCAAAGATTGTTTTCCATTCCCTCTGGTCTGCTATGAAGGATTGCTCAAGTCTGTTGCAGCCTAGAAAGGAAAGGGGGAAACCTCATCACTCAAATCTCAGTGACTTCATTTTTAACCTGAATATGCTTAGTGGCTTTCTCAATGCAGTTTAAATTTGTGTTTAGTTGAAATATTGCATTCTCATAAAGTTTGTACATTTTCTGGATTTATTTGGATCAAATTAAAAAGGGGGGGGTTTACTAAGTAATTTAAATTAATGATAAAGGGTGACTTGGAGCTTTTTGTATTTGAACTGAATATAGGGTTTAGTCCTGATATCTGGTAATTAGCATTAATATTTTCATAACAGCAGAGCACAACAGCTTCTCTTTTTAAGATTTGTTCGCAGGTGACCAATTTCTGGAAGAATTAACACCTGCGTAATTTTTAGAAATGGGTTTTTCTGCAATTATTTTCTCTATTTTAAACATCTCATGTTTGTGACTGGCTGTCACGAGAGTGTACTGTAATAAACAGCAGTGTACAGTCCATGCCTGCTACGTGACCTGGAGAAAGAGTTTGTTACTATTAACAGCTCTAAACCCCCGCCGGTACCCAGCGCTGAGGCGGATCCGTTCATCCCTGGACGCGCCGTGCGGCGTGTGAAGTACCTCCCCAGAGAGCACGGCTGGGGGTGGTTCCTGGGAGAGGCAGAAGTTCCAGGATTGGGAGGGGAGAAGGGGATTCGCACATCTCCAGCCAGCCCGACACAAAACCGACTTGTCCTCTCAACCGTGAAATTCGAGCTCAGGAGCTTACGTTATTAAGAGCTGAACAAACTGCGAATCACCTTTAAAGAAAATAAAGTCATCTGTTCCCCCCTCCCCCGCCCCTGTGCACGGACGCGTTTTCCCCGTGAGCTCTGCTGCTGGCAGAGAAGGGAGCCCTGCGCCGAGCCCGAGCCCCGCGCTGGGCCGCGGCTCTTTGTTGCTGGAGGCAGCCTGGCCCCCCCGCCCCGCCGGCGGAGCTGCGGCCTCCCCGGCGGCCCGGGCAGAGCGGGGAAGGCGGGGGCGGGGGGACACGGTTGTCCAAAGCCTGGTCGACCAGCAGAACCCGTCCATCTCCCGCTATGAGAGCTCCTGCCTAGTGCGGCGGCTTAGGAAGCTGTTTAATTTTGTGGGCTTAAAACTGTTGCTGCCTGAGGGCGTCCGGGCAGGCTCACCCATCAGACCACTGCGAGGGGCACTCAGCCGGGTTTAAAAATAAATAAATAAATAAATAAATCCATCTCAGGCTAAGTAGTTGTGAGCGACTTGAAGTGGGAGGTGAGTGCGGTCCCTGAGTGGGCCCCACTCGTACAGCTTTCCTGGAGGAGGCTGCTGCTGCCAGCAGGGACATCTGCTTTATTACACTCACCAGAGGGGGCTCAGTATTCCTCCCCTCCGCTCCCCCTTCCACACAAGCCCAACTCAGCAGAGGAGGTTGAATCCAAATGGGAAGTGGGATTTCATCAACAATCATAGTAATAAATCTCGGGGAAGTGGAAGTTGAGAAGAACGAAAGAGCAGCAGGCTCGTGCCAAGGTGTACCACCGAATTCCCCCTCTCCCAGGGCCAGCGGCCCCCCCCCCCCCGGGGTAGCCCCGGGGCTGAAGCTGCTTTCGAGGCTCCCGTGCGGGTGCGCTGCTCCCGCCGCCCCGCGCTGCCGGTTCGCCAGGCGCGACCCCCCCCGCTCACAGCCGGCATTCGCGGGGACCCTGGGTCTGACTTGAAGCAAGGAAGCAAACCGCTCCCCTTGCTACTTGGGAGGCTCCGGGGGGGCATGCTGGGGCGCTGCGGCTGCCTCAGCCGGCTGCGAGAGCTGAGTGCCGGCGGCCGGGCAGAACACATGTAGCTCCTCTGTCTCTCCGGCTAACTCGACAGCTGCTCGTAGCTCCAGTAATTAGACTGTCAGTGCTTGTTAGAGGAGAGGAAAACGCTCCTGTGACAGATTCCACGAGTCCTCCGTTTTTTAAGATCTCACAGAAATCACCAGAGCATTAACTGAGATCTCTTACTCCTCTGGAATCAGAAGGGAAGAAGTTCCCTCTGCCATCTCGCACTCCAATCAGAGCTCTCTTCCGACTCCCATGAAACACAGTGAATTCACTCTAAGAGGCTCAGGAGAAGTTACCTTCCTTCCCTGCCTACACGGGAGGAAAAGAGAGCTTCCTGGCCCGGTGAACTTACTTTTAAAATCCCCTCCTCATATTGCTGGATTTAACTAAACAGATAACTCAATAGAAATGCAGTCTTTTCTCCACTAACTGAGCGGAGGAGTCGCTCCACACACGATCCTTCCCCATCCGACATAATGTTAATTCAGAGGATGCTCAGGAGAGGCTGTTCCCCCTTAGGAACAAAAGCACTGGAGGATCAAGCCGAGATGCTCCTACCCCCACCCGTGGTTCACTCAGCAGATGAGACTCAGAGGAGGCGATTTCTTTTCCTCCCTACCGTACATTCCCCTTTCCCCCGCAATCATACAAGGTTAACTCAACAGAGGAGTCTCAATCCAAATGGCAACTGGGATTGCATTTAAAAAAAAAAAACAAAAAAAAAAACTGAAGGAAGGGGGAGAAAAAAATCAGAAATAGGGAAAGAGAAAAAGCAGCAGGCTGATTACGAGGTGTCAAAACTGCCAGGAGCAAGAAGGTGATAGCAATCAGGGGTGAGAAGAGTGCGCCATTCGTGCGGGGCAGCTAATTATCCGTCTCATTTGAGAAGAGCAGCATTCGAGGCAGCAGCGTTCGCCTGCTGAACGGTGACAGATTGGCGCGGAGGAGAGGGGAGGTGTTAAAACAATGGAGCCGGGCTTGCGAGCGCTGCTGCATGCTAATCAGCCCGGCCTCCTTCCTTCCTTCCTTCCTTCCCTCCCTCCCTCCCTCCCTCCTTCCCTCCCTCCGCCTGCCTGCCGCGATCCCTCCTTCGCGCTGGCCGCATGGCAAGCCCAACACAATCAGGCCCCTCCGCAGCAGGCACCACCGCACCCGGCATAGGTGGTAACCCAGCGAGAGTCCCGGTGGGGCCGCGCGGCGGGGCAGGCGGCACCCGGGGGGACCCGGCAGGCTGGCGGATATCAGTGGTAGATTTCAGACTTCGCCCTTGGTGCCCAGGCTTCCAGGAGCCCGTCAGTATGCGTCCCCGCAAGGGGCAGAGGCGAGGAGCTCGTCGTACAAGTCCTGCGGGTTCTTTACGCTGACATCCTGGCTCCCTCTTCCCGCAAGAGGACAGCCGATAGCCGGCAGCGCAGCGGGGCTTCCTAGTAAGAGGCAACCCGCCGCCGAAGCCCCGGACCAGGCCCGCAAAGGTGAGGGAAAAGCAGAGCTGTGCCAGTTGCTGCTGGGCTCCAGGGGCTCCCTTGCCTTCTTAGCTCTGCACAGTCACTAGAGTCCGGAATGCTAAACACGTTGTGAGCAAGTCCTACGGCCTCTCTTGCGCCGCTGCCTTTTGCCTCTCGGATTGCTTGGCCTTGCAAGCCCGAATGACCGCACGTACCCAGTTTGCGCCCCGTGAGGAGGCACAGAAAGGGCCGGCCTTCCCTCGGACCAGGAACGACCGTTCCCATTTACAAACAGTGCGACAGGGTCTGCAGGGAGAGGAGAAAAGCTTTGTGCGGGAGCACTTTGGCCCTAGCTTTCCCCACGCTCCGCGGGGCTCGCAGGGCAAACCCCAGCGCTGGAGCATGAGCAGCCCAGCTACAGCGAGTGCTCCGCTCTGCCAGGGAGAAGCAGAGGAATGAGCGTTGGAATGTTTACTCTCCAATATTTCTCAGTTTCCATTCCATCCTGCCCTGAAAGATTTCTGATTACTATACACTTCAAAATAGTATTTATTACAGATTTACATAATCTGTATGTTTTATGTTAAGGGAATAACACATTGATGCTGTACTACTGAAAGGAGTTAATCTAAACTATGTAGTGTCTGCTATAACAGAGTTCCAACTAAAACATATCCTTGTTTCCTGGCACTGACGAGTAACACATATCCAGAAGGACACTGCCCGGCACATTAGGTAAGGTGCCAGGTGAAGCCATTGCTCGACTTCCGAACCTTCACTGGGTTATGGATCGGCACCCGGCAAAATTAAATGACATGCGTCTCTCTGTAACCTCCCATTTAATTTAGCAAGTGTTATTTCAAATAGCATGTGCCTGTTTTACGACAGGATTCATGCGGGTAAGCAAACACTGAAAGGGATTAAACTGGTTTAGGCCTGAGGTAAGCAGCATGATAACTCAGGTTGAATGCTATTTAAAATAGTCTGAGTGCATGTACGGTTAGGCGGTAGTAATAGCGTTTAAATTTTGTTATTCTAAGTCTGTCGTTGAGTGTACTTGATGAGATTGTCCATGAGCATACAGATGGTGAGATTTTCATGCTTCTGTGGCATACTGACATCTCAGGCTGTAAAAATAAATTCCCAGATCACTGCAATACCTAAGAAGTAGAAAAATGCAGTCCACCTCAATGCTCAACGTTCGAGTGCTCTACATTTTAAGAGATGTTATAACACTAGATACACGAATTTGTGCAATTCGGGAATACTGATTTAATGGATTTACAATATAAAGCAAAATTCAAGATAACCTTTGTGCCGTTTTTTAAGGAGATTATTTTTTCTGTGCTTCTGAATTTAGAGATATGGGGGCTGGAGATAAAAACTTGCCCTTTTTTTGCTATTATCTGTAATAATTTTTTAAAACTGTACGTAAGGATGAAAGGAGGAACTGACTTTTCATTAGGTCAAGTTTACTTTTCATTAAAAGATCCTTGGATTCTTTCTTGATTTCACATAATTTTCCAAACCGGTAACAAATTATTATACCTATTTTGATGATTTATGCTGCACTGAAAAGGTATTTGTGTCAAAGACGCATGCTGAGATATCTTCTCGAATACAACAATCACTTTTTTTCCTGCCTAAGAAGCCACAGTGTGGACTGATCCGTCCATCAGCCTGTCCAGCCTGGAAACCAACGCTGATATGGTTCATAAATAGCTGGGGTACGGCTCCCCTATTGGTTAACGTCCGGCCGCAGACAAGGTGCTGTGCTTATCAAGGTCTCTGGGCTGACCGAATTAAAAATTTTAAATAGATACATACAGCAGGGTGATATGGTGAAAATGAGCTAAAAGAAAAACATTTTGCAGAGACAAGTACATACTTTAAAAAGGTTTAAAATATTCAATTGGTGAAAAAATAACTACTTGTAAAAACGTGTGTATTTTCATTATGCTTAATTTGCCATTCAAAACAAGTTTTTCTTAATAAGCTCTATTGTTTCTATCTGTTTTGTGAAATGTAATACGTGTGAGACAGAAAGCAGACTCGGAATGTGAATGAGTCTTGTTTTCTCTTTCTCTCTTTCTTTCTATCGTTTTTTAAATACAACTTTATTCATATTCACAGGCATCTTTAAGTCGAGAAAAGGATTAATGGAAGTGGCATGGCATTCCTGAGGTCATGATCTGAAAAGATGAAACATAAAATTTTATCCGCTAGTCTTTTCCTATATCTTATTTCTGTGCAATATAAAAGTCTCCATAAGCAAAACACTCTATGGTTAATAGTTATGTTTTCGCTCTCAGCAGTGACACAAGCTTTGTCAGGTTTTCGCTGTTTGCACAGTTCATTAAAATACTTTAATAAATGACTCGTTGTTTTAAAAAATCACCACACTATCACCCGAGTAAAAACATCTATATCCTCCCAATCCTGCAGTGTCAAAAAGTATAGTCTCTCAGGGCAAAAGGTTACGGAGCCTTCATAAAGGTTTCCCATCTGTCATCAAGCGCGACATCAAGCCCTCTAGGTGCTGTGAAAATTATTTTCTCCGGAATTCTCCAGCCCAAAGATGCCATCCTCTTAATTACAAGCATTTGAGATCAGGAACGCCGCTGAATTCCCTGGAGATTCACAGAAGATATGCAAAAATAATCTCTTCTCTTGCTTGCCTGCCAGGGCTTCTGTACCTGCCCACAAGCTAGTCGGCTCATTTGCTAGGTAATGATGGATGAACCAAGGCAGCCCGTGCAGCTGCACTGCCACCCCTCCTGACATTACTGATACGCTGCCATTGAAAGTTTCTGCTGTATAATTGACCGCCAGCAAAGGAGTGACAAATAATGTTCTATTTTTTTTTTTTTTTTTATTGATTAACTGCCCTTCTCGCCATCACAAGGCTCCTGTACACGGGTTACTCACATACACGGGATAACGGAATGAAACAAGTCGTTGAGATCGCGGACTGTGAGACTGTCAGAACATCTGCTTACCACAGGTGCCCTGAGAAACCACACAAACTATTCCTGGGGTCAGTGTGCATGCAAAAGAGTATACGTACAGACGGGGTGTGGAGCCGAGCCTTTGTGTGACAAGACCGTGCCTGCACAGCAGAAACTGAGCCTCCGGTCGGGCGAGAATCCTATCTACAAATGTCCATTAGCACTTTTTCCAGCGGTGACAACCAGGTGAAAGGCCATCCGACCCATCAGTTTATCAATAGTCGAGCCTTGTAGGTTTCTGTTGGGTTAAAGGGATTACAGTAGTTGTAGGAGGAGGTACAGAATGTGAAGTGAGGAGGAGAAAAATATCATTGTAGTCTTATGCGAGTTGTCTCCCAGTACAGAACCAGACCAACGGAACTAGCTGGCTTGAGTGGTACCCTTCACAGCGCACGTAGACCTGGTGATGGATACGTCTGGAGAGGCTCTGATAGTGTTGTCAATCCGAGCAGTGTAGACTACATTTTTAATATGTGGAAACATGTACATAACTCTGGACATAAGGGTGGGGGCGTAAAAAAGCCACGTCCAAGCTCAATAGGAGCACGGGAGAGAAACCTCGGGCTCCATGCCATCCGAGATGTGAAAGCCCACGGAGACTCAGCAGCCAAAATCGCATACACTGATTTTTTAATAGAGTTCTCATCCATGTGTCCATTTAACTGCAGTTGATACAGATCAAATAAGCTTGTTACTTATAGATTCCCAGTTGTCTCAAGTGATACAAGACAGTAGCAACAGGAATATCCCTAATTAGAACGGATTCATCTGATTTTCTTATTCAGGGAGTTTAGCGTCCCTAAGTATTCAAAGAATGATTAAAGTCTTCCAGCACAAAGCCGCCATGTTTAGCCCTCCTTCTGCCCGGGGAACAGGAACAGCAGGCTTTCTTCTACCATTAAAACTTCCTTTCATTCTTTTGTATCGTTTCTGAAATCTCCTTCAGCATACCACTCCCTGCATTTCTCCGAAGTTTTTATTTCATGTAATTTTGTGTACGTACGCACACACACAGGCATTTCAGGCAAGATAAATCTGAGAAGAATACGTAGCTGGAAAGGAACACGAAATATTATATCAGTTGGTCATGAAATAGCTTCCTACACCTTAGCAAGGTTTTAAGAGTCGTCATTTTTAAATTTACTTTGTGGAATGATAACTTGGCATTGTATGCCATGATTGCAACTATTTGAAGACACGTGTAGTAATCTGTGAGTGCCTCTTCTAAGAGAACAACATGCTGTATGCTTTACAAATTATTTTAAAGTTAATTTAGGTTTACATGTTTGTTTTATTATTTGAACGCGTGCGCGTTGCTCCTTCATAGAAGTCTTACCGACCTACGCACGACAGAGGCAAGACAGGCGATACCCGCGGAGAGGACCCGATACCGTACAGTTTGTGCGCCCGAAGCTTTACGCAAAGCTCCGTCGTGGCGGGCGCGTACGGGGGTCGACGGTCAAGTGTGAAAAAAGACCAATGGAGATGTCATTAGCAGAGAGCCTGTAGTCATGCATTCAAGCTCACAAGCCCATTAAAACGTAATGGGCGTCACCGCAGTAAGCATTTATAAGCGAGCCTTGCTTTTTACTTCATGTAGAACACCAAGAAATGCGGGTCCGGCCCGAAGACGCTACAAACACCGAAAGAAAAGGCAGTGCCTTCAGCCGTCAGCGACCCCACCGTCCGGTGGAAAAGGGATGCAAGACCTGGAACGTGATGCGATTCTCAGAACTGTCAAACCTCTTACGGGCTTCAAGGGAATCGCATGGCAAACAAACCCAGCTTCACTTTGATTTTAGTCAGTCTATCGAAGAGAAGAGATTACGGGAATGGCAGAACAGCAATTACCTAGCCCTTTGCGTGAGGGGAACAAGATGATAAGGATGATAAGACTCCCACAGCATTTCAGAAGGTCCATATTTCCCACTGGGCCTAAGTGACTTTTCCATTAAAGGGTGAAGAAAATGGCTATTATAAGAAAATGCCGGTGAAGAAAATGTTACTATGTAACAGGCTGGTTCCGTCTTTTGATAAAGAGTTTGTAGGAAATAACACAGAGAGTGGACTTACTGGCTTGCTGTCCTCAAAAACGGTCCCTTTCCTTTTGTGAGGTTTCCGAAACGAAGCTAAGAAAGCATTAGCTTTCTTTTAAACAAAAAAGTTCAAGGCGTGTGTGGGTGTGTTTGTGTTGGGAGGGGAAGTTTCTTTCTTTAAAAATAAAACTGTTCCTTGGACTTTTTTTTTTTTACCGAGGTGTCATGAGAAGCAGAAAAGGCCTTGACTCTGTGTAATCGCTGCTCAGCAGTAACTAAAACATCCCTGTATTATCAACGCTGTTGCCAGCACAAATCCAAAACATAGCCCCATACTAGCTACTATGAAGAAAATTAACTCTAGCCCAGCCCAAACCAGCACACAGGCTAAAGGGACACATCCCCTTCTTTGTCTTCAGAAGAAATGGCAGAAAGTTTGAATCTTCTCGCTTTCTCTTCCCAAAACAAACACCTTCTTACGATTCGTGTGTGGTGCCCTAAAAAATGATCAACAGCTTCCAGGTCCAAGCATGCACAAAAAAACATTCAAAACCTTTCTGAAGGAGGAGACCTTTATATTTAGAGTCGCAAAGCTGCAGTAAAATACCGTTAAAGGGGGTTCTTAAAGTTTTCTTCGGTGGCACTTTCTTAGGCTAACTGTGTTCGCGATGATGAGACTCTGAGCAGTACCGCAGCTCCCGTAGGGACCCGTGCCTGAGGGCGCTGGTGATTAGCTGAGCTGCCATCCCTTAGTCAGAGGCTGGGATGTACACTGGACTGACTTTACCGTCTTATTTAAATGTGATGATTTTCTCATTTGTTGCATTGTTTGTATTAATACGAATATCTTGTTATGTTTGTTTTGTCTCCTGGGAGCCAATAAAGCTGTGAAGTTTTTCTTTACACCAAATGCAGCTCTACGGGCGATCAATCAATGGGTAGTTTTTGGATAATCTGCGAGAGTGAGAAATCTAATAAAGCAAGCAACTAAAAAAGGAAAACAAAGTCTATTTTCTGTTAGGTTAGCTACGTCAGGAGTCAGGCTTTCCACCATGCCTTTATAAGATATTTAAACAGCTACATTTAACTACCAGGGCAGCACCTCGCTAAATTAACTTGCTGGCATATAAAGGAAAAAGTTTAGACGTCGTGACCTCGGCAGCAACGTGGGTGACTTACTCTTACAATCAAATTTACTTTGACACTTGCATCTCTCCCCACCTCCTCCTCCGCAGTGGTATATGAAAACACACTAAGGCGAAATAGGGACCAATCACGAAGTGAGAGAACAAATAAGTGAAATTTTTAAATTACTATTGCTTTGCTATACCAGGTATAATGTTAAGAAATAGGTAGACAAAGACGATACAGTTAGCTCCTAGGTCGCAACAAGGTCCATAGGAAATCGTGCCATTTAATTTCAAGGCAGCAGTTCTCTTATCACAACAAAATGAGTTATAAACAGATCAAAATAACAATCTGAGTTATCTAGCATTAGTGGCTGAACTGAACAGCCCCAGATTACGTGATGAATTGTTAAATTGCAGTAGCATTGTTTTGGAATTGCTAATTAAAAAATAAGTAAACCCCCATGACTCTGGATATGACAACTGAAAATACCCACAAATTATTTAATAAATGAAGCGTCTAACAACTCTAACACTTCCTGCTCGCCTTGTTAATAAATGTAATTTGAGGTAGATTTAAAAAATCTCCCATCTAAACAGTGAATTCATTACGCGACGTTCAGATCTCCAGATGCCTATGGACTCCTCGGAATTAGGTGTTAAATAGACAAAAGTGAACCAAACTGCCTTTAAAAGCACAGCATGACCATGTAATTCTTTTTCCAGTTTGTGGTAAAAAATGATGAAACTTCTTTCCAAGTAGCTATCACCCAGATTTAGTGTGAAAAGTAGTGTAATTGTAATTCACGCCATCAGGGTCTATCACTGATAGACTATCAGCTGTTCTGTAGTTAGGAAGGCTTTCTTTTCAAATAGGAAAGCTGCCAAGTGCTCTGTGATACCTCCAGCAAGCTTATCGGATGGAAGATCGGAGCCAAAACAGCAGCTGCACACATATGCAAATTGGCAATTAATAGTATAACATTCTGGGGAGGATTTTTTTTTTTTTTTTTTTAATATGGGAAAGTATAGCGGAGCTACCTTAATATTAACCTTAACAGTGACAGGGAACTTCTTGCCTGAGCGGCCAAAGAATAATTACCCTCTGGAGAGACTTTCACTCCATTACTTTCTTCCTTCACACAAAGATCAAAGCTTTGTTGTCCTGCCGAGTTTGTCTCCATCATAAAAGTTAACTTCAGGCGATAAAAAAAAAGGGGATACCTTGTAGCTTCAGCTCTCGAAAGAAGGGAATCGTGGCAATTCGCGCTTCCCTCCGCCCCCGCCCCCCGCCCCCCCCTCCCCTCCCGTGACCAAAAAAAAAATGTTTGGTCATTTTGTTTTAGTTTAGGATGCTTATCCTGTTCCCTGAAAAGATGTTCGTGCTGCATGGAACTCTTAGGACTGTGCATTTGTTATGGATACTCTAATCAACGACAGAGTGATTGAAAGGATTAGTTTTATATATTTTCCCCAGCCTGCTGCAGCAAACCAGCTTGCTTTATTTAGCCCAGCATGTATGAATACAAGACTCCCAATTAATGCAGTTGCTTGCTTTAGCCAGAACATTGCCTTTCAAAGGATCCTCACATGATCCTTTTCTTGTAATAGCAGGCTGGAGCTGGAAAGGCTTTGCAAGGCTGCTGCATTTCACACCAGCCCGTCCCCAGCGCTTTCCCCGATGTCTGTCTGTCTCTTCTAGGACAGGCGTGGGGTGATTAGCTAATGTTTTCGATAATCTGTGAATTCTTAATAGTCTTCTTTTCACGAATAAAGATCTCAGCGTGCCTAGGATTGGGAAGGAAAAGCGGATTCTCCAGGGAGGCAGGCCCGAAGTTCGCTCCTCTCCGGGGGCAGGTGCCTCAGGAAGGGACTCGCGCGGCGCCGCTCGCGCTGCAGCCTGCCGCGCGGCGGGAGCCTGCCTCGGGCCGCCTCCGCTTCTCCCCTCTTTTTCCGCTGTCACGTCCGCTGCCGCGCTACCCCTTTCCCATTTTATTACTCAGTAATTGCACGCTTAGTTGAAACACCTTTGTGTTCCTAGGCTTCGGCTGCATTTCGGTTGCAAACGGAGGCTGTTTCGGAACGTGATGCAGACGAGCAGCGAGGTGTCACCCTCCGCCGCCGCTCGATCCCGCCGGCGGCGCGCAGCAGCTCGGCGCGGAGCCGCCTCCCGCCGCGGCGGCGGGCAGGCAGGGCGGGCGGCCCGGCCCCGCGTCCGGAACGGCGGCTGCCGCCACACCAGCCAAGGGGCTTTCTGCATTACGACTTCCTCAGCCACGCAACGGCCTTAAATCTGACCGCCCCCTCCCCTCTGTCTTCAAAACAGGCTTTCCCCACCCAAGTCCAACGGCGGCTTTCTAAAGAGCACCCCATAATTCAGTCGGGCAAAGAAAATATACTTAGATTCAGAATATAGTCCTGCACCATTCTGTTCCGTCATCAAATCAATACAGCACACAAGTTAGAGAAAAGTGGGGGTATAAACAGATCCATACGTTCTGGCTCTCAGCTGGAACTGGAATATATACGCATTTATCCTCACAGATCCTTAAAAAGTCAGATCTTTGAGAGGCACAATTTTTCTTGAAATACTAGGGTCCCAAAGGCGGAATGATAGGAATCCTCACCTACAGTCGACTACAGCAAAAGGAGGACTGGCTTGACTCAAATACCAATTCGACCGGACACACACAGAGGAAAACCTGCTCGCAGGGTGCTCAACAAGCGGTATTTACATTCAGCTGAGTTCCCCATCTCCGTGCTTGTCTGGATTATTATTTGTGATGCCTTTTTCCACATTGCAAACAGTTCTTCAACACCTTTTTTGATCCACTCTTTTATTTTTTCCAGGTTCTCATAAACACATAGAACATAACCATTCTTTAAAAGGGCCGTAGTTTAAGTACGTTTTAAAGTTTCGTATTATTTACCCACATCTGTATGCCAATGTTTATATAAAATATCATACATTCTGACAATTTCTCCCATTAAAGAATTTGTTTTTCAAGTTTTAATTTGGACAAAGAATGGCCTTCAAGCTTTCTCGTGAATATATGTATGCGTATGTATATAAATAAAATATTTTGCATTCACACAAGTCTTTTGCTTCTTCTGTTCTAATGATGACATAAATCTCCTAATCAGTTAAGTTTAAAGAATAGGCTTAGATAATACTGAAGACATAATCTCAAACAATGTAAGGCACAACCTAATAAAAATAATTCTGATGTTTACAGTTTCATGTAAATCAACTGTATCCAGGAAATTCAGAACAAAAATAATGGGATTATTTTCATGATTAAGGAGAACAGGGTTTGGGCCTTCAACCTCAGTTCACTTCATTAAAACTGTATGGGAAAACATGCGTTGCGATGTAACTGCACGCGCTGCTTGGAGAGTTCTGTGACATCTGGAGTTGTAGAACATAATCTCTCTCCCAACTTTGGGTATGGTTTCCATATAATTGTTATCTAAGAACCTTTGCATCAGATATAGGTATACATACAATTGTGCAAACAGTATACTTTTTTTTTTTTTTTTTTTTTTTTTTTTTACTGAGTACTGTTATGTTTTCATTTATCCCACTTTAGGAGATAATGTGGTGTTGTGTTTTTAAACTCTGGTCTTCAGAGAAGATAAGGAAAAAAGGGGTTTTAGGGGTTTATGGCCTATTTCCTAATAATTTTTAAATCTGTTGGCAAAGTTCAACCAAGTTTGACTGATAAATATATATAAAGATACTGATCTTTTTAAAAATTGTTATGAATAAGAATAAGCCTGTTAATACTAGGGAAAAGGCACAAGGAAGCCAACCATTATTTGCTCTATTTGGCAGCAGTTGGTTGACCAAAAAACCTACATGAGCTCCTGGACCAGTCTCACCATGTGATGTCTCTTACCCAGCTGGCAGGCCAGAACTCAAAACTAGAGGTTATGGGAAAAGCCAGAAATATTCTGGGGATGTCCCATTAAAGGAATAGAGGATGCCTTGGAGGTTTTAAGATACAGAGGTAATCTAAGGATTACTTGGGATACTGAGGGGATGAGAGTAGAGACAAGAAAAGGATATAGGGCGGCACAGGAAACAGAACTATAATAAATCCATTTTAATGTTAATTGAACAGCTTGACACTTTGAGTATTCTAATACTTCATTATTGCACTCTTCTCCATGGTCCTGAGACAACAGATAAGAATAACAGATCACTCACAGTGGATTTCAGAAATTTGTCCACCAATCCAGTACCAATTTCTGTGTTGAAGAAAGCAGTCCTTCAACTTTGACAGCAGTGCATTGGGGTAGAAGATAATTGGATGTACTTTTACAAGTACATTCTCCTGACATTACTAAAGAGAAGCTGTGAATAGCAAAGGTTGAAGAAGGAAGCAAGTCAGTTAAATGTGATGGTAATAGAAGAGTCACAGTGCCAGTAGGCTATCTATGTTGGTTATTTCCATTTGATTTATGAGAACAACGCAAAAGGCTTTGTTTTCTTCCTTTTATTTTCCTTACAGTATTTAACCATTTTAGTGATATGGAGTCTTCCAACATTAAAAGGTGACGGTATATCTTTGCATTTGAAGGACATGATTTGAACATTGTAGACCAAATTGCTTATGAAAGTTAAAAATAAACAGAAGGGAGAATTCAGGAAAAGAAGAGCCACAAGAAGATTCTTTAGAATATTGCCTCCTTGGAAGACAGAGTTGCTCCTCAGTGAGAGAGACACAACTTCAGAATTGGATTTTTCTCGAGAAAGAAAGGAAGAACTATACAGGAAAGTGGCATAAACTGTGACTGAACCAACATTTCTAGACAATATTTGCAAAAACCTTAATAACCCTGGCTAATCCATGGCTATTCCAGCAACCATAGCCGTTCCACTGGAGGCGTTTTTGCAGAAAGTGAAGAGATGACAGTGGAGACTGATAACTTCCATATTTGAGAGCTGGAGAAAGCCATGTGCCTATGGATATAAATTACTACAGAAAAAAAATCTTGTTCTGAATATTACACAAATCAGATAATCTTAAAACATATTAAAATTCATTCACTTGGTGAAGCAATTTAAAATATTATTTAATTATACAGAACATTTTCAGCAATAATTCTAAGAAAATTTTGAATGCATAATTCAATATATAAACCCGTATCATCCATACATAACCGACAATGAATCATCTCTTGAAGAGTAACAAATGGAAAACTAGGTAAAGGCATAATACAGCATACAATATTTAGTAATTGAAAGGCAGAGACAATATTGTATTAGTTTTAGGACTGCTACTGTATGCCTCTGTCAGATTTAAAGGGACAGTTCCCTAGATGGTATGAGAAAAAGTCTTATAAACATTTCATCTCAGGGAGATCTGAACTGATCGGGAAAGGTCACAATAGGAAAAATCCCACTTTTGTATGATCTGCAACACCGAGGCTGGTCAGATGTTCACAATATATTGCTCACCAAGAAACTGAGCCCAAGAATTATTAAGTTTTTTGGTGAATAACTTTGAATAATTAATCCTTCTGAGAAAATCACAATCTGTTCACCAAGAGTTCATGAAAAAAACAAGGTGAATAATTCATTATGAATTATTTGACCAGTTTTAGCAATGAGATTCTAAATCTGTCTTCTTATGGATATTAACCTCATTAATACTATTTAGATAAAACGCTTCAAGATAATGAAAATGATGCAATACTGCACATCTAATATGACACAATTTAAGCTACTAGAGTTTCTTTTTGTAAATACTTTGGAAATAAGTCTTTATTTATTATATTTTAAAAAGGCTCTGTGTATCACTTTAGAAGTACTCGTAGTCTTGGAACAATTAATGCAATAAAGGACATTCTTACACAAGAAGAAAGCCTTGACACAGACAGATCTAAATGCTTAAAATCTGCTGGGATCTACTGCTATAACACATATCCGAGTGATCAATTTTGTAGTAAGATGCTGTCACTCATGAGTTTTAGGGAATTTGAGATTACGTCTAATCCTGCACTGAGAAACAGAACTTCCACGGACGTGAAAGAAATAAGGGTCAGATTCCCATTCTTAAATATTTATAAAACATTAATTATAATAATTATACAACAATTATTGTACAGTAATTTAATAACTGAATAATGTTACAAGACTAATTTCAAACTGTTCTGATGTGCCATCCTAAAACAACACATTTAACCCATTACTACACTATTTCTGTTTATATATAAACATGACATTGTTTTAAATTAAAAGCTAACCTATTCTGACAATTCCTAAGCAACACATAGCCAACTATCCAATTATATTAGTATATTTTGTTAATATATTTTCAATAAAAATGCAGTTTCATGACACTTTGAACGGCTCTACATCAGAGCTGCTAGTGTGCTTTCTGCCAAGTGTTTCTGCCTACTCCCTTGCATCAGCAGTAGCGTTTGGATGACGCTGTCCCCCTGTCGCCTTCCCACAGAGGTGAGTGGTTTCATGGCAGAATACTATTCAGGGTGCAGCCTAACAATACAGCTAGGCTGGTCTGAAAACAAGCCCCTATGAAAAGAGATTATCCTGCTTCCTTTTTGTTCCCGAACCCAGTTGCATGCCTCCCTGGCATAGGTATTGATCTGCCCCCATAGGGAAGCCAAAGAGACAGAAAACTAATCTCATAAAATATACTTCTCTGGGTTAGTAGCAGGCCATTGAGCTACAAGAGATTCAGTTTAAAGTCAGATGAATGAAGGTGCCAGTGAAAATGCTGGAGAAGAGCACAGCAAAGAGAGCTCAAGGGAAAGCAGTGGTAACATATGGCCAAAAGTAGGGTTTGTAGCAATCAACATTTAGATTGGCTTCAGCTTCAGTGGAACCACAGCCTTGGATTTACTGTAAATAAGATCTAATTCTGAAGGAACTTCCTCAAAACAAACATAAGGCAAGTAATTCCATACTCCTCCCCCAAGAAAAAAAAAACAAGAAGCACATCAATTACAGTGATAGTAATAGTAATAGTAACTTACTTCATCTAATGTATTTTCAGCCACTCGGCATACCACATGTGAGTCTACCAGTTGATTATACTTGATGCTGAACTGAGTTTTACCTACGCAAGATTTAATCTGACCCTTCAAAGAATATTTTAAAAACATTTAATTGTAAATGTAATGCAGTGCATTTTTTAAAGTGTTTTACTGTTTACTCTATGCAAATATACTTTGCTTAGTCAGCAATATCAGTAATATCACATTATTTTGAAATGTCAGTAAAAGCCTTTTAAAAGAATAAAAAAGCTCTCATGGAAGAAATTTTCCAGTTAAATAATTCTGAAAGTAATCCTCTACCAGGTGCTATGCTGTTAAAATCCATTTATACATTATGAAACTATTTACTATATACTATCTATATACTTTGTGAATATTTTCAGTACTACATCTAAATTTGAATATAAAATCTGAAATTATTTAAAGAGATACAACTTCAAAACAGTTTTCTTGTATGTACTCCATTAAAACATATGGAATATATACATAGTAAATATGAAAGACGATCCACAGTTTGACAGTTAAAAACTATGCTAATAATTATGTCTACTAATAAATCAAGCAAAATTGTCATAGCAGTGTGTTGGCAGATGGCAAAAGTGTGTACAGGTGGGATTTGGCTACATGGTTCCTATTCATACCAAGCATTCAATCACATTCCAGCTCCAGGAATTTTCTTCTTACTAGTTTACTATTAGTTTTTTTAATCTTTGGTGCATTTTAAATTGGAATGAAAGCGTGACAGATCTCTGCCAATTCCCTCAGCCGTGGCATTCAGAAATACAATCTTCCCAATTTCATTTTCTTCTGCTTTGTATTAAAGAAGGTATTTATATTAAAAAACAGGGCTGTAGCTTTATATTACTAATAGCTACACAGCTATAGTTACTACTGCAGCTATACTATTTTCACTGGTTTTTCTAATGTTCATTCCTATGACACCATAATAATTCTGTAAGAATTCTGTAAGAAAAAATTATGAAGCCATAAATCAGAAGATTATGGATTGGATGGACAAGATTTCATAGAAACACAACATTTTAGAGTAAAATGTAGTAAAAATGCTACCAGTAGAAAACAGGCATATGGCAGAAACATTAGCAAGATTCGCATTCATCACTTCTTGCTAACTAATTTTCTCTTAAGGTCTGGGAAAATCAATAAGCAGGTCTCTTACAACTACATCTCTTTGCAGTACTGATGGGTGGCCTGGTGGATCTGTATTGCTCTGCCCTACCAGAGAAGAAACTTTTTATCTTAAGGTTAGGTAGGTCTTTGAAAGATTAGTTCTTTCTTGCTGTTGGATGGGTTCCTTGGCCAGGAATAGAGATCAGAGTGAGACGAAAGGTCCACAGAAACAAGTAGCAAGTCTAGATGGATAGAAGTCACCCTAAAATGGGACACATCTTGTTGCCTATCAGCGTGAAAGAAAGGGGATCTAAATTTAAAAAAAAAAAAAAAAAAAAAAAAGACAGACAAGGAACTTGCTAAAACAAAAGATTATCAATCATTTGTTTAGATGAGAGTGTGAGATGGGACCTCCCACCAACTACCAACTCATTCTACTACAGCTTTAGTTCACTAAGCTTTCAGCAGTTTGCTAACTCTCATGATTTTACTGAAAATTTCCCAATATTGTGTGATGGATTACACTGAGAATCTCAGCTTCCATTAAATCAAATCAAAACATGATTTTTCACACAAATAACTTCAAGCTTACCTGTAAAAAATATCAGTGATTTAATAGCACAAATGTGACAGCAGTAAGAAGGAAAATGTATCCCTTTTTGGCGCTTTCTCTAATCTCTCTCTGATATTCTATGAACTATCTAAAGGTGCAGATGAAAATATCTTGGTTTCAGACTTACTTAATTGCATTAAGCAGCCTGATCTTGATTTTTTTTAAAGCTTTGTGGTATCTCTTCAGATCTTGTGGCTGAATTACAGTCTTCTGAATATTATTGTTCCAAAAGGATCACAATAACTACAAGCATAAGCAATTATTATATTTAGTCTCTTCCAGTTAGTAATTCCAAATGCTTAAAATATATACATATCAAATTTCACAAGTCCTTTCAGTGCAGGTAAACAGCCTTCTTCACTCTATTTAACCAGACATGTACTAAGATGTTATGTAATTTCCATAAAGTGTAGACTGTTCACAATGAAGCTTTTTTTTTTTTTTTTTTTTTAGTTCTGTGCTCCCTCTAACACATAAATTTTTTTTAAAAAGGGTCAGATAAATACGGGCATTGTGTGCTAAGTAATCAAACTTGCAATTAATAAAATGCATTTACAGTATCTGAGAAAAAAAGATTATGTCTGCATTTTATTATTTTTAAGGTTATTTATTTTTTAATTAATTTATAAAGTAGCTATTTTAGTATCTATAATCTGATTTATTTCACAGTACTTTAAAATGTCTACTATGGAACTAAGAACAACATATAGCATTTAGAGGAGTGCGCTCGGAAATGCTGTTGTTCACACAAGATGCTAATATGACAGCAGGACTGAAAATTAGGACATGCTGCTCTCACCCTAGGAGAAGCTATCAGACTAGTTAGATTTTAGAGGGAGACTATTTTCCTTCCTCCTTTTGTTCATGCCTCTGTTCTGTTCCTTAAAGCCATGGCTTGAT
The DNA here is from genome assembly GCF_965183815.1 of Platalea leucorodia. NCBI lineage: Eukaryota > Metazoa > Chordata > Aves > Pelecaniformes > Threskiornithidae > Platalea > Platalea leucorodia. The sequence continues at coordinate 83,404,842 of NC_138827.1, read as the reverse complement.
CATGCATTCCAGTGTTCTGTTCTCTCAAAATAGCAATATACCTCTTCTTTCAGCAATACTCCTCCTTCTTCTTGGAGAAGGCAGGATAAAATGGCTACAAATGGCCACTAAGGAAGACTTATCAACTTCAGATAGCTGCAAATATGAGATTTCCATAAAGATTAATGGCAACAGCTGATCTGTAAGCAGCAAAACCCAAGTCTTCTCCAGATAAAAGCTTTGTTCAGGCACTCTAGCTTTAGCTAAATAATATTATTTCATTGATTAAAAAAGAATAGAGACTTGCAGGCATATTTAAATTAAGCAATAGATAACATAAAGAAGTTCTTTATGATATATTTATGAGATATCTAATTAAATTCATTTCATCTCTTCAGTCTACTTATCAAGTGCCCTATACCTTAAGAGTTTATATTCAAATATATATCTTAGATTCTCCAAATGTAAAGACAGTCACTTTTCTCTCACCATATTATTTTTAATGATTTCTTTAGTGTTTAGTTTAATTTTAAGCAAGATGATTCGCTAGATAGTTCAGCAAAGAATTCCATAAGTGGTAAAAACTATGAGATCATTCTTGCCCACCCTCCACTCATACAAGCAGAACTCCATGTAATATAGTTTATAATATAGTTTATCATTCATTGCCTAGTTTAAGTATGTCAAGTATTAGTGCTTTCATCCATCTTCTTTCAAGTTTGAATACATAGTTTAAAATTAATGAAACTAGGCCCTACTCTTTTAAAACAACTAAACATTTCAGTTTGAAAAGCAGCTACTGTGCAAGCAGCCTGACTTAAAGAGAAAAAGACACGGAAATTCTGGATCCATAATTCACCCTCCACCTTCCGACCCCACCAACCGCCATATTAGTGTGCCCCCACCAAAATACCAGCTTGTGTTTACAGTTTCGTTTCTCCTGATGGTGGATGGGCGCGTGTACACGCACTCGCTCTATGTGCACTCAATAGGATCATGATCTGGAGAGCTGAAAATGTAAACACAAGCTGGTATTGTGGTGTGACTAGCGGTTTGTGGTTTCTTTGTTTGAATATTTCAAAAATGGCACACTGGCCAGAACTAAAGAGGAGAAAAGCAGAGCTGCTATTTGTATGAAAATTTGGTGGTTCCAATATTCACATTTCAGGTAGATAAAAAGGGCTACACAATGGAAAGCTATTTTTCAACACTTCATTTTTTACATAGTCGACTACACTTCAGTGCAGGAATTTCGTTTTCAGGGATAGACAAAATATACTTTGCCCTTAATTTCACATAATGAGGAATACCCTGCTTGTTTAGGCGCCCATCGAGCAATTTTTTACAGATTAGGAATGCTCTATTCATCAAAAGGTGTCTGTAATCATGTGACTGAAGTAGGAAATATGGTTAAGCATTCACAGGATTAGCTCATTTTAGGTGACTACAGCTCATTCTGTTTTCATAAAGAATTTACTGGATCACGGAGCTGGCCATTTTCCTTATTCAAGCTCAAACATGGATTCATATGTGAACCAAACATCCCAAGCAGAGCTCTGAAATGGCATAACCATACCGTTACAAGAGCGTAAGGTTAAATCGGTGTCATTTCAGAAATAATTTTTTTCTTTTTCCTACACTGGAAGTAAGTGAAGCAGAATGACTCTATGAAAAGACCATGAGTCCAAAACCTTAACTGTTTTTTTCTAAGTATATCAGCCAGTCTTAATAAAACCTCTTAATATAAGCATCGTTTTTCTACTGTTCTGAACATGGAGGGGAGGAGGGGAGAAGACTGAAATTCAGCTTATAAAGTACCGGATTATGTCCAGTTATATTATCATATTATAATTTAAAGTTTTTTTTTAATAAGCTTATCAAAAGTAGATATTTGAAGTAAGGTATTTTATTTTTTTCAATCACTTATTTTAATCAGAGTTGCAGACTGGTTCTAACACCTATTACACATACTATACATGCTCATCACTGCAAATTTAAACAACAGTTGAAAGTACAATTTAAGAAAATATTGAAAAAAGCAGAGTGGTCTTCACAAAACAATGAAAAAAGTCCAGAAATTCTATTGGCATTAACTCAACGACTCCTTATTCAAGTAAGAGGGACAGTTCTGCAACTAATACCAGTGTTCCATAGAACAACAGTGTTATTCTTACAGTAACTCACAGCTCATGAAAAGAGCATCTGGTTTATAAATACTTATCAGTTCCATTTGATTGAAACATATATGTCACATTAAAAGTAGGAAATTCTTTCTTAAAGTATGTAGTATGACCTTACACACAAAATCATACAATAATAACGCTCTATTTTCCTCTTCAAAACTTTTCATGTGTATTTTAGAAACATTTGATCACTTTACACAAATTGCACAACTGCAATGCCATCATAAGGTAGAACATCTTGCTTCTTTTTAATACATTACTCTATATAAGCACCCTCACAAAGACAGCTTGTGAGCATTTCACAAATTATAATAATGGAACCACCTACATGTATATCAGTGCTGACAGATCTGGATCATCATATTTTCACCTGCAGTAAGTTCAGACTCAGCTGAAAACTAAATTATACAATGAACAGCTTTGTTGTAGGAATATGCATGGCCTTATTTTCCACCAACATTTGCAGAACAAACGCATGCAGCTAACATAGGTATTTAATATCAATGGTAATAAATACTAGTGATCTTGTGATCTAACTTTTTTTTCATCCAAATCAAAGATAAAGTTCTTCATTTTTTTACATACTGCACTATAGAGGAATGGTTTTGTCTATACTGAGGCACAGCTGTTCAATAGCCATTATCTCCAGGAGTTTAATGTAGGAAAAGGAAAATGTATCCAAAAAGATCTTCTTGCCGGTAGTTGATACTAGGAATAGCATTCCCATTGACTGCAATATCACGAATTAGATGAAGAATTAACTAAAGGAGAATTTAGCATTCAGCTATTACACAAAATACCCTAGAATTCTGATGACCATTTGTAGTCAGGACCTTTACTATATGCTGTTCTTAAAGATTCTGGTTTAAAATAAGAGGACTGCCAACAGAGCTGATAATGCCACTCTGGAATTTCTGAGCTTCAAAGACCAATATTGACCAAATATAGACCAATAAGACCAAATACTGGTCTTATTCCTTGGGCATTGTAAAACAGTTTATGGCAGGATGGCTTGAGTCACATAGAACATGTTTGTAACTCTTAAAAGGGAAAGACAGCATTATTCACAGTATTCTCTTGTGTTTGAAGATCTATCTTAACCATTTTTTCTAAAGAAATACAAATATATACTCCATGCAAACATGAAATAAAATTGTGGGCAATACTACATAATAATACATGCCTTCCCCTCCTACTGGCATCAGTCAATGTAAAATAAAATAAAACCATCATTCTTTAGCAAGCTTTATGAAACAGCATATTTAGCACTTTTAGCTGCTTCTACAAAAAAAGCACTCTGTTTATTCAACTGGCAATATGACAAAGACCTCAAGAGACAATAGATCTGTACGCCCAAATTTAGGCAGAGTGGATTCTTCCTCCTTAAAAATACAACTTCATTTAAAATATATAAGCGATAGCTCCTTCCTCTGTAAAAAGAATGACTTGATATTATTTAAGGGGTTTTTCTATTTGCATAGTGAAACATAATGCTAGGAGCAACAAGGAACAAGACTTACCTACATTATAACAGCACATAATTATAACAACACATAAGTAGAGCAAAAAAGACCTTACTCGACTTCATTCATGACATGAATATCATCCACATCAGTCAAGTATATCTGAAGCCAATTTTAAATAACAAGGGAAGCATCAAAACTAGCTAGAATTTTACTGGTAAGCAGTGAAGGAAATTTAACAAATGTTCAGGAAATGAAGAAGAGCTGAAAGAAGTACCATAAAATTAAAAGGCCTACACCATGTTAATATTGTAAATAGCTCACCAACTTTAAGTCTAATGGTTGTTTGAAAACTAACTGCAATATCAAAGGTATTTTCAAGTAATTAGAAGCATGATCACTTTTCACATAGAGGGCAGCCTATTCTTATGTTTCAAGACAGTAAGGGTGGTTTGCATTCACAAAATTCTTTGTTACCTAAGTATTCGTGTGTATAACAATATCAGTCACACAAAAGTACAGATCTAGACTGGACAACATCCATAAAGATAAAAAGTTACAATAGCTTCAAATTGTTTTCTCAAAAATTAAAACTAGAAAACATTTCTTTAAAAATTGTGCCCCATGCAGAGGGTCAGAAGACATGGTTTAAAAGACCTGGGCTCTATACCCAATTTTGATGATTATTTGAACAGATTATTTAGTGGTCTACATGTGTTGATCGCTACTGGGGATTATTTTTCTGTTACTTACTTGAGAAACAAAACCAAAAAAGATTGTATGGAGAAAATCTGAATGAACTGGTTTTGAAAGTTTTTCAGTGGGATGGAGATCCTTAAGGTTACTGTTTATGTACACCATTAAGAATACATTTTGCTGTCTTCCATTACAAAAGAAGAGAGCTAGTTTACCTACCACTCATTTAAAGAATATTTGTGTATTACTACTATTAGAAAATCCTCGATCTATTACCAAGAACAAAGTCAACGGGTAAAGTAGAGCACAAAATTTGACCTTTAAAAATATTTGTAAAGTTTTTTTTTTTTTTTTAGAGAAAGAGACATATTTTGCTGAGTGGTTAATGAATTCAGAGAGTGACCATTTGACCTGGGTTTTTGAAAGTAATTAGCAGCTCCAGTTACCTGAAAGATGGAGCTAAGATGAGCAGGCAGTTTTAAATCAGCGCATTTCTAATTAAAAATGATGTTATTTACAGTCACTCAATAGAAGTTGTAAGCATCTGTGCTCATAAAGAAATATGCGACAAAGGATTGATGATTTTTTTAGAGGCTATCCACAGTTGCTGAAAACAGCAAGTGAAGGATGTTGAATACAAAAGGTAATTGTTAGCTAGATGAGATTATCGCTGTTGCTTAAACTTTTTTTTAAGGTAACTTGGAAATATGCCATTTAATTATTTTCTATACCTGAGTTTTGTGGAGAAGGGAAACTTCTTCCCAATACTGAACATAAAGCTAAGCTGAAAGGAGTAAATAATTATGTTAGCTTGTTGGACAAATGCTGAGAAGGGTACTACAGAAAGGCCAACGCAGTGGGAGTTTTAAGTATACAAACACTTGTCAAAAACCCCAAGCTCCTAAAATCCACAAAACTACTATTATAAGGCTCTGATGCCATGAGGTAGTTTCTAGGGAGTATAATTACTGTAAGAAAAAGATTCTTGAGACTAACAATTCCATTTATTCCACCCAAAATTCCCTACTGCACACATGCCATATGAATCATCATACTATATTTCAGATATTTTAAACATTGTAATTTCATGACCTATATATGAAAACTACTCAAAGACTCTAAAGCATTTTTAAAGCACTGATGTTAACTTTGTGATTTGTGGACTATGGAAAAAAAGTGTCTGTGGACTAATTCTTAGTCCTCAAACTCTGCTTCTAAAGCAATCTGTGAAAGGTGATTAAGAAAACCAAGTTTACATATGTCAGTATAATCAACACGCATGACGTATCTAAAGGAGACCACTGTATTTTTTTATGGCTTCACTAGTCAAAAGAAATTGAAAACTACTGCCATATACCGACATAAATAGTTTGTTGAAATAAAACAGGAGCCAAAGCAGACTTTAAGGTTTGGGCTAGTATCAACAAAGTTTGAATATTAACAAAACTAGGTAGCAGATACTGAAGTCTTTTCTTGGACTTCAATAACTGGCCATTTACATCTGTGCAGGAAGTTGTCTGGGCTATTAAACCAGTTACATTGGTTTAATCAGGTAGATAGATAGAAAAATCTGCGGTCTCAACACAAGTTAAGATGTTTCTCTACTATATTAGTTCAAACCCATTGCCTTAAAAAGACTCCAAACCACAATTATAGATTGTGTATTGTATCACATTTTAACAACCCAGCAACTTAGATACCAGTAACACAATATTTTTAAAAACTTAATGAATATCCATTTTTCATGATCTGGTTTCAATATCTTTATTTAATTACAACAAGCTTTTGTATTTACTTTTGCCTCAAACATTCTGCTTATCTGTGTGATATTCTGCTTATCTGGATTTAGACTTATTTTTATCAGTGAAACAAAATATAATCATTCAGACAATGCTGTGACGACTAACACTTCAACAGCAAGAATAAACAAGGGAGTCCTATTTACTCATTTTAGCAGAGTAACTAAATCTGAAATAAAATCATAAAATAAAGCTTAAATTTAATTAATTTTAATTTAATTTAGTTTAATTGAATTTAATTTAAACATAAACTATTCACAGAACAGATCAATGATGCCTTAAGTACCTGATACTGAGAGTTGCCTCATCAGTTCTCAGGAACTCAAAAGACAAATATGCAGATTTTTTTTATAAGAAATAGTATGTGCAAGTGTAATATTTGCATCTACCTTCTCTGCAAGGGATAAAAATGTCTTACTGTTTGATTACCTTAGCAAAAAATATCTGAAATGGATCACATTTTCCAAATCCTACCTTTGCAGAGAAAAGGCTTAGGTCCAATTGGTGCTTGGACTGAACTCTGGATCTGGAATAAGATAGGAAAAAAAAAAGTGTTTAGTAGTTCAAGCTAAAAGAACCAGGACTCCCTAAATGAAGAGGGAGGCATATGAATTTAAAAAAAAAAAAGGCTGAAATTAGAAATCTGGGCAGTATTAAGAGTTTCTTCAGATCATTTCTACAATGGAGATTCAAACTGCCACCACATGGTCCCAAATATTTAGGTCTCCAAATACCAACTGTTACAACATATAATTAAAGTCAGTTTATAGCCTTTAATCAACTGAATCAAGATAGCTAGTGAGATGAGATAAATTGCTAGTGTATTTATTTATGGCACATAGCCAATATAACTAAAATAAGGATCTTGCCTAACCTGAATAGTTTATTGCCAATTGCAAGTACTCTGCCTATCCAAATTACATTTCTATCAATGTTTGTAAGAAGCTTGCCTATTCAGTAGAATAAAATCCTGAAAAATCATATTTCTGACAATTCAGGTACTACAAGAATGAAACAACCTTTTCTACATACTTCTAGTATTTTTACTGCGATAACACAGAGAACAAGACATGATCACAACTCTACAAATTGTGTATAGTCAAGAAACAATTATATTTTATTTTCCTTTTCCTTCTACCAGTGCCTCATATTACAGAAAGCTGAACTGACTGAAGTATGAGGTATACGTTTAGTCAATAAAATAGCTGTTTTCTAAACCAACTGAGAAGGAGAAATATCTAAGTTTATCTAACTAGCTGTTTATAATTTTTATTATCTCAGAAAATTTCTGAACACAATAAGGATCCATCATGCTTTAAGGTTTATAAGCATAGCAGAAAATTCTACTAAGGAGGACATGGAAGAAAGAGTCAGGGCAATGAAGGGGAAAAATATCATGGGGTGTATCTTGGTGGACTGCAAGAACTGAAACCATCCTAAAGAGAAGAATCAACATGATCTGATCAATAGCTTGCATAACTCTGAAGAGGAAGACGATGTGGAAGTCACAAATTTCATGTGTAAGTCAGATACATTATTTTGTATTTAGCTCCAGTTTCTATTTAAATAGAAAGTACAGGTTCTTTCACTTCCAGCGTAGATCACAAATGATGAACAGAACCTTGTTCTGTAGAGGTACCAAGACTGCAAACACCTTATTCTCTGCTATATCACTGTGATAATTAGAGTAATGTAATCTCCACAGATTTGATTCATTTATGGAGAGCATTCTGGAATGAAGTTATGTAGCAATTCTTCATCACTTTTTTGTCATCAGAGAATTTCCAAAATCTACAAATTTCATCCCTGTTTGTGAGGCAATTTCAAAGGAAAAAATCCTGGCTGAGCAGAAAATCTGTTTTTATAGAATAGTATCATCCCAACCGTCCCTTTAATAATTCATTATAATTACTTTCCCTGTTGTCACCATCATCATGTACTCCAGCAGCACAATCGTGGATAGCTTTTCTTTAGCATATCTTTACAAGTTGAGTTGAAAGCAATCTATTTTCTGCAAAATGGCTGCTTTCATTGTATACAGGACACTGAACCTCTTGTGTGGGACCTTTTCACCATGTTGTGATTGATTTTACATCTATTGAAAACAAGTCTGGTCTCTGCCATTTGTTTACCCTTGTATTCTCTCTTTATGCTTTGGTATGCATTTTTAATTAGATACACTCCAGTTCTTTCACCACTAGCTAACACTTTTATTTGGGAAGCAGTCTTTACTAGCCCTGCAAATATCCGCTGTTCTTTGCAATGTCAAGTCCTTTTCTCACCTTGCTTTGACTTGGTTATCACTTATATCACAAGTAATTCATCCATCTGTTAACTGCTCCAATTCACATTACTTGGCTTTATTTTAAAGATCTTAACAATGGTCAATGGTCTCATCTGGCAGCTGGTTTCTTGCAAAAAATGTGCCTTTCCCAAGTGACATTCTTGTGAGGATCAAAATATTCACTGAATGGGTTTTATCTAGCAGTTTACAGGTCCCTCAGGCTCTCCATAGAACATATTGTATATACCCAGTGCTTTGGGCATGCCATGTGTAGCAATGTGGAGAACTTCACCTTCTTCAATTTTATTTCACTCTTCTGAAGCTTTCTGCCATGTTTTCTTTCCATACTGTGCGTTAATTCTTGCCACAAAAAAATGATGACACATATCGTGCATCTACATGAATGATTAAGTTTGGATCCCGAGTGTGCCTTTAAAGTAAAACTCTCTGTTTTGGTGCACTTTGGTGCTTTGGTTTGCCGCATGAAGCTGCCTGCGAGCACTGGAAGTGGATTCTTTCATATGAAAAACTGCAGACCAGGAACATGCTTAATACACTGTGAATGCAAATGGGCATTCACTCTATGGGACTCAATTAGAGCTATCCGAAGTAAAAAATGCTGTAAGAAATATAGTGTGGTTGCCTGTTTAGCCCTACAGATTTGTTCCTACCACTCTGTACTACTTCCTAACAGACACAGAAGTGATTGAAATTGTCTTTATTTCTTGGCTCTCACTACCTGATATTGATGAAAAGCATTATACCAGTTACACAGCACTTTTGTAAAGGAATGTTGCAGTCCAACAACAGGAATATCTTAAGTACTAAAGGAAGTGTAAAATTTATTTTTATTGTGTCACAAATAAGGGGAAAAACTCCCACTGAATGAAGAAAAAAATAAGGATTAGGTGGAACATCGTTCCATCCCACGGTAATCCAGAAAAAATCCACAGTATGTCCACTTTACATACCACCTTTCTCTTAATTTACAGTCTTCAATTTACAGTCTTCTACACAGTTATTTAAATAATCTGTCTCTCACAGAGTAGCACCTTTGCAATTGCCAGGGACACAAACCCACTTCTCTGTTTCCTCATAAAAATTTTCCATAGACACCCCCAACACAAGCATTTCCAGCAAGACTGATTTTTTCTTGGCCTTATATTCTCCAGATGGTTTGTAGATAGTTCTCACAACTCAGCCATCACTCTAAATAGACATAAAAAGACAAAAGTCCAGTTTCCTTTAGGGCTGTATATGAAACTTGTATTGGCTGGCAAATACTGAAACTTTCAATATAAATAAGATCTTTTGGCTCAGTTGGGGGGTGGGTATTATGGCTCATTGTAGTGAATGTTTGCTTTCTTAATACTCTCTCCCTTCTAAACTGGGATGGATTATATCCAAATACATTGTTACCATTCTTCTCACCCAAACGAATCTGGGTTTATACTTGTCATACTTTAATGGGCAGGTCTATGTTCTGGAAGAGATGAAAATAGTTTTGTTTGCAGGTTTTCAATAATCATATGCTTCATGATTAATGAAGCCTCTTTCAAACCTCTAACAGCCTTCTGCAGCTGATTGTAGAATTGTTGAGAAGACTAAAAAAAGTAATCTCAATCTTATATACTATCTTTAACTAATCTTGTAAAATTTTATTCATTGTCTGTGACAAGACCTGTTATTAGTCTGTATGCAGCACAGAGTTGATCAGGCATTTTACAAGCTGTTGGGGATGTCACAGAGGTCATCGTAAGCACTTCTAACTGTTTTGAGTGCTTGCCAAGTATGACAGAAGAAACCATTTTCCCATATACAGGTTTGCCAAGACAGAGCGACAGTCCATTCCCAGGGTAAAAGGCTGCAGTTTAAGAAACTACTATTCCTCTATTACTTTTTCAGCATTTGACTACCATAGTTATAAGAAAAAAAAAAAAAAACACCAAACAAACCCACAACAAAATCAATAGTGTGCTGCTTCTGACTCTATTATCCCCTCACAAGGATGACATCAGATCTTGTACTCCCCAAAGTATATTCACTCCCTATGCTCTGTTCTACATGCTTAAACATAGAAAATATAATTGAGCACAACTCTATAATGTTTTGTCCAATCCACAGTGCATCGTGTATTCTAACCACAGGCTTTCTAAAATTGCATCTTCCGTTGTTTTTTTTGATATTTTTAATATTATAACAAAGCCCTGGAGACTTCCTCCTGTCCTAGCACAAACAGCATTCTGTTCGTCTATATCTATCATTTGCAAGAAAATTGTGGTCAATCTCTTAGTGTATTCCTCGTGTTCTACATAGAACGTCACTCTACATAGAACGTCATTCTACATTTCGTCACTCAGCTCTGTAAAATTAAACTCATTAATTATAGAGCTGCAGGAATATTACTGCTTTAACACAATCACAAACAGACTTGGGGGAAAATCATATACCGGATAAGCCAGGAGTTAGGAAAAAATGGTGTGATCTCTTAGCAAGTCTGATCCTTGTTGATCGCTTTACTACAAGCAAGGACAGGTTAGCATGGGGAAAACTGGAAGAATGTAAGGGTCCAATCAAAAGAAGTTTTTATCACTTACGACAGCCATCCAAGTAATAAAAAAGGGAACAAATCTTGAACATTTTCATTCAGCACTGCATTACAGCAAAACAATAAATAAAAATCGTCTATGGATTAGTGCCGGTTAGACCAAAACAATGAGGGATTCAGTAGCATGCAAGAGAGTGCCCTTCAGATTAAATGACAATTTGGAAGTGTTTAACAACATATGGTCTCTTTTCTTTGACATATACGATTAAGAATATATCTTTTTTCTATCAAAATATAAAATACCATCTGTCATACGTACCAACTATGATACTGCCTCTATATATCCAATTAATTCACTATACTTTCTAATGTAAATATTTCTCCTATTTTCTCCTTTTTTCTTCTTCTGTAACTATATTTATTTATAAAATTTCAATAAATGTATATATTAAAAAAGTCAATACTGTGACTTGAAATGTAATTAGGAATAACAATGAAAGTCTGTTTCACTTTGTATTTCAAAGGAGAAGGGCCAAATCTTCACATGGTTTGAAATGACATAGCTCATTTCAGTCAGTGGGTATAGGTAAATTACAAAGATCTATCTACCTTGCTTTTCCTTATTATACACATTAACCCAGAGGAATGCTCACTATTTATAAATATTTTTGGTTTTTTGTTTTTTCAGAAGTGCAGAGTTCCTTAAAGACACATGACTGCAGAGTGAGAATCGAAATATAATGAGTATTTCTCATTAAGGTATCAGAATTGTAGTGAACATGGAGGAATAAAAGGATTGTTCTCAAATACCTGGTACATATCACGAAAATATATAATGCATTTCAGTTCACTGAATTAATACTTTACCTCATTAATGTAACCTCAAAAAAAAAAAAAAGAACCTTTGACCACGTAATTATTTTAAAGACTTTTGAGAACATTAAAATATGCAAAAGTGTCAAAATACAGTCTCAAGACTGTAGGAGCTAAGTTTTGCCAGGTTAAAACAGGAAAGAACGTAAACGCCTGTTTGAAGCAGGGTGCAAGCTTTCTTTTGTATGAGACAAATATACATAGATAAACATACACACACAGACGTCTTTACTCTTTTTCCTGAATAATTTGGCTGTGGGTGCAGCAATAAACTGCACTAATAGGTTTTGCATTAGTAACATGAAAAAGAAATGACTGACCCACAATATAAACATTTTAAGCCTTTAGCTTTTTAAGAATCTTTTGGAAATTTTAACTCTTCTGATTCCCTCAGCCTTGTAAAGATCTGAAAAGGGATGGAAGAAACAATTACAGAAATATTGTTTTTCAAAAAGATTGCCCCTCTTAATAAGCAGAGTAGCAGGTATCATGGTAATTCACTTTCTTTTGATTCGTTTTACACATCACAGTATAAAACCCTAAGACTTCTGAGTCTGCTTAAGTGTCATGGAAGGGGTGACTATATCTGTATGAGGTTATTTCAGTATAATTTATAACACAGTACCTTTTAACCTGCTTCCATGTGATTGTCTGTGAGCAGAAAATACTGACCATCTTCTAATATTACATTCTCAATCCTTCAAGGAGCTTTCAAAAACAAACCGTAATGCTCTTCTTGGTCATTCATGGCAGAAACTTTATGCATAGTCCTAATAAATTGCTTTGAGAGGTTCTTAAATTGTCCAATACTTTATAAAATATTTGTAATATTTCAGTAACTAGTTATAAACAAACTTCTAAAAAATTGTACTGTTGTAGCCATAATAAGTTCCTGAGGCATTGAGTTCCACAACATATTCACATATTGTCTGAAAAAGTATTTCCTCTGCCTTATATTTTCCTCTTTTAATTTACTAGAGTTTGTGCTCCTGTTTTAACATAAGGATAGTAGAAATTCCAGTTTGCTTCTCTGCATCATTCATCGTCATGCATGCTTTTATCTGATTATCTCCTATTTGCCGTCTTTGTATGGCAAAAATTCTCACTCTCTTCCATTTCTGCTTACGCTGGTTTTATACATATGACCATTCCTATCACTCCTCTCTAAATCCTCTTATTTTCTGTAATACTGTTTTGCGAGGAGTACATGTGGTACTGTTCCTATTACAGTAATCTTTCTTTTATTGATTTGATGACGCATTCATTGGTTCTTCTGTCATCCTATTGTCTGTTAAATTTGAGCGCAGGTGCCATTTGGCTGCAATTTGATTCTGAGCTACAAAGTTAACCCACAGTGCTTTACAGCAGAGCAGTTTGAAGTGCTTCAGTTCAGCATGTGCCATTTTCCACTCAGTGTCACTTAGAGACCACTGCCCTCTGAAGGTCTCTGCTCCCAAAAGCTCCAAGTAACCGTGACAGCTACAGATCTGTTAGTACACAGCAAGCACAATGGACAACGCGGGTATGACCGTAGCATCCCGCTGCCTCAGGGGCTTCTCAGGCCCCTTCTCACTACTGCTGCCAGGCTCTCAGTGGCCTCAGGCCCAGGCCGGCCACAACTCGCCCTCTAGTCTCGCCGTCCCTGGCGCGGGCCTGCACGGCAGTGCCGGGGTCCGCCGCGGCTACCTGCGGCCTACGCGCCCCCACAACACCCGAAAGAGGCCTCCTCTCTTGCTCCGTCCCCCAGAGGAAGGCGGACGGTTTAACGGCCGCGGCAGAGGACGGTTAAACGGCCGCAGCTGTTCCCGGGCGCGAGCGCCAAGCGCGGACGCAGCGGCAGCACGCGCCGTTGCCAGGCGGGCCGCGTTGCCATGGCTCCCAGCCCCCCCTTCCCGGGCGGCGGGACCGGAAGCCCCCGCCGCGTGCCCTTTGAACCGGGAAGTCCTTGCGGAGGCCTGGGCGGACTCGGTTTGAATGAAATCCGGCTGATTCACGGCGGCCCGGGCCGAGGCGGCGCGGCCGGGGAGGGGTCCGGGCGGAGGTGAGTGCCCGGCGGGACGGGCGCCCGAGTCACAGGGATCCCCGGGGGCCCGGCGCCGCCGCCCGTGGCGGCCGCGCTGCGGCGTGGGGCGGCCTCTGCGTGGCGGCGGCGGGAGCGGGGCCCGCGGCGAGCGGGCCCGAGCGCCGGGCAGGGGAGCGGGTGGTGGGGACGGGGCGGCTCCGGTAGCCCCGGGGGGCGGTTTTCTCCCCGGGGGGCACGGGCCCGGGCGGGGAGCGCGCTGGGCCCCGTGGGGTCGGCGGTGCCTGCTCCCGTTTGTGCCGGTTGCGCCCGAAGAAAGTTTGGGCGCTTTCGGGCAGCGGCGGTGCCGGGGCGGCGTGGCTGTAGGCGGGCGGAGCGAGGCGGCAGGAGGCGGCCGGGCCCTGGGGAGCGGCGCCGGGGGGGCCCCGCCGCTGGAGCGGGCCGCCTGGGCCTCGGCGCCTCACGGGCCCGGGGCGGCCCTGCCGCCTTCCTGGCCGAGAGCAGCCGTCGGGTTTCGCACGGGCCGCTGGCGGGTGCCTCGGGGGGCCGAGAGCGGCAGGGAGGCAGGGAGGGCTCCTTCTGCGGGCAGCAGCGGCCCGTCTCCCGTCAGAGGGACGTGACGGGCTGAAACGCTGCTGCTGCTGGAGCGAAGCGTTGCGACCGTCCCCAGCAGCGCCCGGCTGGAGGCGCGGAGGGAGGGGGAAGCGAGGGCAAAGCGCCGGCTGGGGTGCGCGAAGGAGAAGAAATCTTTAATCCCTGTCAGGAAAGAGGAAGCAGAATTAGGTAGAAAAGGAGCAATAACCAAAATTAACAGTGCTTTTTCTAGTATGCAGCAGACTTAAGTGTCATTTTCAGAACAAATTTATGTGATGTAATTGCATACTTGTAAACAGTTGACAAATCTGACTGTGTGCTGATGTCATCTCTTAAAGTTGTACTTGCTTCCGGTGCACTGTAGAAAACCAGAAAAACAACAAGGATTGAGATTGACTTTTTTTAAAAGGTTTTATGCAAATGTATTTGAAAGCTGTATATTGCTGAAAAGGTACTAGGCAAGCTGAAAAGTCTGACAGGTTTGTATTAATCTTAAAGCTTTCAGCCCCTGTGAGTCCAAGGAGTACTGTATGCCTCGGATATAGGGAGTACACTTGGAAGAAGAGTCTGCTGAGAAGAGCACTGTTTGTGAGCTTGTTTTATGGAAACAAAATTTGTGTTTGTGAAGAAATCCAGAAATTGGCTTGCGAATGAATTGCTTCTGAATCACTTAGTGCGACTTTGAGCAACTAGGTTGTGCCCATAGCTTAATGGGAAATTTGTGATCCATTAGCTGTTATAACGTGCCACATCAGGAATATTCATTTGATATCTATGGTTAAGAAAATGAGAAGTTAGAGCATACTTCAAAATTAACATTAAATAATACCAAAATATAAATTAGTTTGTAAACTTTCTTGGAAGTGATTAAATCTTGACAGGCATTATGGAGTACATACTAATAGTAGCTCCAATTATCTCCTAACATCTAGGATGATGGGAAAAGACAGGTAGTTAGGATACCTTGAATAACAGAAAACGGGTGTTATGCGTACTTGCTGGAGTTGGTGGCGGGGGACAGTTCCACAACACCTGTATGTCTACCCCCGCCACCGCAGATTTCAGAGAAGCTCATTACTTTATGTATAGCATAAAATTAAAATTAATTTTATGGGTTTCTGTGGTGGTCTGATTTGTTAATAAATCTGACCTGACCTGTAAGTTTGGTGTGGATGTACTTAAGTAGCTTTAGAGTAGTCTGCTTGGGTCTGGGTTACTTCAGTAACTCCAGCTCACCAACGAATGTAGGAGAACTAGGTTTGCTGTGCTTCTGGAAATCAGAAAGCAGAGTCCAAGAAGCTAACCTGCCTACCTTATAGTCCAGCTCAGGTCTATTGAGATTCAGGTCTATATGGCCCAGGAGCATCAGGTTTACAGAGCTGAGCACATTATGGAAGCAAAATAGTCATGTAGCTCTGGACTTGCACTACTGGGACTGTATTCATTCATGGCATGGTTAATCTTTAGCTTTAATGAACAGATTACTGAGAATTGATGGTTTGGTTCCCCCCCCCCCCCCCCCCCCCCTTTTCATACAAAATATATAGGAAGATAAGACTCCCCCGTTCCCGCCCCCATTGTCACATGTGAAGTCTCTATTCTGAGTCAGGTTTCTTTCATTCAGTGTTTGGTGACTTTACCTGCAGTTAGTTTTTGTTCTTTTATCAGTGAAATGATGTTTCTCTGCAAGATGCAATTCCTCAACTGATCTACCTTTGTAGCTGTTTATCATTCCTAGTGAAGCTGAAATTGTTATCGTTGCAGCAAAAAACCTTAAACCACTTTTTTAGTTGCTGTTAATACAAATTGTTAATCTGTCTGCTATGTGGAACTTCTCAACAGGAGATTTGGAAGTGCTTATACAAAGCTTAGTATGTAGTCTCAGGTGGAGAAACTGAGTTAGCAAAGATGAAATGATTTGCATGAAGTCAGTGTACAAATTGCAAAGTGTGGAGTAAATTGCTGTCACCTGAGTCTAGCCTGATACTCTCTCCACTGATAGGGCAGTTTAGTAGCCAGTATTTTCTCTTCCATGTATATTGAAGCTAATTTTGATATTTTTTTTTTCTAACTCAAAAGTTGTCAACCCAGGAGAACCCTCTTTTGTTGAGGGATCGCATCATGCAGTGTTAATGCTAGCTAAAAATAGTATACTGTAGTGTGAAACTTGTGTGTCTCATGCAAAGAGATACAGTAATTTAAGACTGTTTCAGGTCCATTTCAAAATACTTGTTGAAACATGCCAAATATAAGCACAGTAGCTATTTGTTTATACTTATATGTATATATACATTTGTGCATAATGCATTTATATTATTTCATGCCTAAGTTACTTAAGGAAAAGCGTTTTCATTATTAAAAGTCAACATTTAAGTCAACATTTAAGTGACTTGAAAGTAGTAACCAACAACTGAGTGGTGAACCAGAGCTCTCCAAACGGACAACTCTTGCCCATTATTACAGTTACCTAACTGGTATTATGAACAAATATTAGATATGGTTTTTTAAAAAAAAAAATTCTGTTTTCAGATCAGTTTTGAGATGCTCTGTGTATACTTCCACTGCATTATTAATAACAACAGAATTCCCTTTTGAGGCCAGGACAGTTAAAAGAAAATTGCAATAATGGAGGTTTGAGTTTTTTAAGTACCATTGTATGACCAAGATTTTTTAGATGAGATGTTTCAATCATGGACATGCACAAGCAGAGAAGCTGCTTAACTTTTTTTTCAGCCATCATTGACCACATTGATCTCAATGATGAATGCATGTCATCCAAATCCTGCAGTGCACCAAAATGCAAGTTTATTATGATTATAACTGGCCTTTGGCAATTTTCTGATATGGAACTATTTCATAGGTGTACCCACTTCCTTAAAGTTTCACTTTAAACAGAGGCCGTTAACTCTTCCTTGCAAACAGAAGGAAGTATTATCAAAACACCTTTTGCTGACTTTGGAAGGAAAGGAGGCGAGATTTACTGTGAAGTGTTTGTTTACTTTTCTGTGTTTTTTATAAATATCTGTAAGTGTATATGTGTGTGTCTATATAGGGGAAAAAAGAACAGGTAAGTGTGTAATCAAAACTAGCCTTTTGCACTTTGCAGCAGAATGGGGAAAAAATCTCAACTATAGCTTACCATGTTGTGTGCCTCTCCCAGGGAACCAATCAAGCTCACAGAGATCTTTCTTTAATATCCTCGTACGAAATGGGGAAGGGAATACAAGACCTCTGGGTGGCCAGCTGGCTAAAAGTGAATTGGGTTGTAACTCTGAAGCCCACTTCTGAACTGGTTGCAGTTCTGTTGCAGCTTGTGCTAATGTCACTGCTGGCTGTTGTGATCCTGCCTCATCTGATCTCACCTGGATCATTTCCTTGTGTGAAGCTGGCAGAAATGTAGCAGCCTTTCTTTTGACTTGTTAGTGGAATTCTACCCCAGCCTGTCAGCATGGAGAAACTCTGACTTTTTCTTTCTCCTCTAACTTTCCAGGAAGATTAACACATCTTCCTTTGCTCTTGTACTTCTTTGAGATAAGGTTCAGAATGGTCTCTGTTAAATTACCTCAGTTACTGGAAAAAACCCAATAACAACAACAAAAAAACCCCAAACAAACAAACAAAAAACCAAACCAAAACAAAAAAACTACCCCAACCCCCAGACATTCTTTGGGCAGCTTTAGCTTAAAGAATGATTTGACATAAATGTCTTTTGGAGTCTGGATTAGTGTTAGAAGCAATCAGCTCTTCCAAGACCTCTTTTTCTGTTATGCCAAGACAACTGTTTCTGGGATGCAGTGTGAATCCTCTCAGAGAAGCGAACAGGGTTAAAAACAACATTTTTGTTAGCCTATCAGTTTACTGCAAGGCTGCACAAATGGCTGTCCTGGCAGTACTGAGAAGGCAGCATCAAGTTGGTAAGCAGCAGCAGCAGCTTCCCCACTGCTCCTTATGTTAACATTGACATTGAAAAAAACGTCTATCAAATCATGGCCACAGATCTGTTTTAAAACACTGCACTACAAATGATTGAGTGGATGCAATTAGCGGGCAGCGTTCTCTGCGAGGAGGATAACATGATTTATACCCCCTAAACTGAATGCAAAGCAGCCTGTCTCAACCTGAATTCAGGCGAACCGAAAGGCCTCTGTGACTTCCCCAGTCACACCAACTGCTCTTGCAGAAATTAACAAGAAAGCCATCCATACCTGCAGGCTGCTCTCTACCTCTGTGCTTAGGTCATCTTAGCTATGGAAAGATTTTTCTAAAATAGTAATAAAGGACCGTAGTTTCCATTTCTAACAGCATTTTAAATTATTGATTAACTTTAAATTGCTTAAATGAGTTATTAAAATACTTTACTCTTCCATGTAATTTTGAGAAACTTGGAAGCTTCTTTCAGTGTTATGGATACTTGGGCAAGACTTGGCATGTACCGCTTCCAGGGATTATATGGTACAAGCAAAAAAAAAAATGCATTCTTTGAGTTATTCTTCAATGGTGCTTTATCCTTTTGTAGGTCATCAATGTAACGTTTCTTTTTACATGTGCTACTGTTTCTAAATTTTACTGGTTTTCTGCCCTTCCTTTCTATTTCCTTCTATAGGAAAGAGACCTACTGGCGTCATCTTTATAGTCAAAAAGTGGGAGCTGCTGCTGAGTTTGTTCTGCGGTCACCTCTTGCTGAGCACCAGGTTAGAAATGCATATTTGCTTTATTTGCAAATGCTAAAGTTATCTTAATTAAGGTCTAAGAATTTTGCTCAAGCTGTTTTAAGGTTTATGAAAGCATTATTTCATAAACAGAATTTATGGCTGAACTAATATTTGGGCACAGTGGATTAACAAAAATGAAAATTGGTTTTAATTTGGATCGCTAACCTAAATTCTTCAGATATTTATACAGAATAAACAAATATGTTTAGGTCTAAATATACTATAACCTACTGAAACACCTTCAGTTACAAACAAGAAAGTAAAATATTAGTTGCCAAAACTCTAACCTGAGTCAAGCCGCGGAGATAGTGAAATAATTTGCAGTGGGTCTAGAACTGGTTTGTGGAGATTTTCTACCTGTGCTACTGTCTTGAGAATCCGAACATCTTCAGTTCAGTGGCTAGTCTGTGATAATTAGTGGGAAATGTTACATCCCTCCAGTTCTGTAAGACAATGAGATTTTGTTGTTCCAAAACCTGGAAAGTTATGCTGATAAATAATCAGTTTGTATAAGTAGTCTAATCCAACTTTAATTCAGCAAAATATGCTTCTATAAATGATGTACTATTCTGTTGTGTTCGAAACTGGAATAAATTAAGTAAATAAAATATTAATGAACTAGAAATAATTATTGCTTTTCACTTGCTAAAGTGAAATGTAAATAGGTATAAGATTTGTTATTCAATATTGTTTCTTAAATCTACCTAGGTAATATACCTCATCACCTTATGGAAGTTACTGTAGTTGTAGGAAAGACCAGTTTTTTATGTTACTAGTTGCAGAGACTAAGAGTTTCTTAAATGTACAACCATGATTGATTAAAATCATAAGTTTAGTAATTTAAATCTACTTCTCAGTTACTCTTCAGCCCTCATTAGTGTCATGAAAGATGAATCATTGTGGGTTTCAATGGAGGAGTCTCTACCACGGAGGGGTAAAATGAAATGTAGTTGGCGTTAATTTGTACTCGTGACTGTTTTATTGAAGCCATTTACCATGTGCTTACATAATAGCTTTAAACAGCAACTTAACCTTTCCATGGAAATCCTACAACTTGATTTGGAATTTATTGTAGTTCAGGATAGAAAAGTATATACACTTTGTGTGCAGCTTGTGCCTGCAATAAAGAAGCTTGGTTTCAATGACTGTCTGAAAAGAAAAGCATAACCGTTGACCCTTTAATAAACTCCTTTTTAATTCGTGTAGTGCCAAGGTAGCTTTAAGAAAGTACTTACTGTTAGTTGAGGCTGCAGTTGTTGGGTTTGCATGTTTTACAAAATCAAGGGAGTGAATCAAATGAAGCTAGTAGCTTGCTTTATTTGCTAATTTCACTTTCCTAGTTTGACGCACTAGCAAGTGTTATTGATCCATGTGTTTTAAATATTGTTGTTTGAAATGGGTGAAATTCCATGCATGATTAAAGTAGGAGTTAGGTAATCTTCTCTAGTGGTAGGTTCAAATGCTGCCTCCTTGTGTGTTAACAAGAAGCTTAAAATATTTGTTTTGAACTTAAACTGAAATAAAGCATTTTAGTATCTAGCCAATAAAAATATTAGCAAATTTCAGAAGGAATAATGAGATGACATTCTCCTTCATAAAGACTTTTATTTTTATATACAAAGCAAATTTATTTTTCATTATAAATTCAAAGTTCTTTTGCATAATTAATTTTAAAAGAAGGTTCTTGAATTGGTCTTGTTAATGCAGTCTGTTGAAATAATGTATATAATTCTTTTATGTGTAATGTAATATTCATTTAGAGGATGAATGTATTTTGGAAATGTCATTACTTGCTGTTCTCAACTGCTCTTATGTTACCTGAACAGGCTTTGATGTGTTGTACTAAAACTTGTATAATTAAGATCATAGTTTCTGATGCTTTACTTTATATCTTCTATTTCACAAATAAAATAAGCCAGTAAAATTTACTAATTTCTATAAGCCTTGGAAATGGCTTGATTTGCGGAAAGCAGCTGTTTAAAAAGTAATATTCAGTAGTTTTTTATTATTTTATAACAGAGTTTTGTTGTATAAAGCTAAGAAGTTGAAAAGGCCAAGTAAGCAAGATAAAGATCTGTTACAGCTGGGACAGAACCCTTACTTAGATATCCACAATTAAATAGTAGATTGCTTTTCAACAATAGAAAGTGAATAAACGGCAGAGAAATAAACATCAGTGTAATTTTTTTTTTTAGTTGAGCACCTTAACAATTCATATTCCTGGAGATCACTCCTTTGAAAGTTGCAAAATAGAAAAGGCTTTTTTTTTGTTCTTTTTTTGTTGCCTTTTTTTTAAGTAACAAGTTAGTTGCATTGATTGGAATAATCTTGCACTAAAGCAATGGCACATGCAACACTGGAAACGTATTAAATGACTGTACTGTCACTAGTGTTCTAACTATATACACATTAAATGTTTACTTTACAGTATTTCTTTTAGTATAATGAGTTCATTAAAAAAAAGCTTTTGATGCTAATTCAGAGATTCATAATCTGCTCAGTGTCTTTCACATGTAGTTTTGATGATAACTGACAAGCTGTAAGTTAATTAGCACAGAACTTACTAATGAGGATGCTAAAATCCTTACTTTCACATTTTTATTGATGCTTTCTGAACAAATTGGAGTAAACTTGATTGTATATCTAATAAGTTTTAGGCACTTCCTGGATGTAGGTGCTGTTCTTAAGCAACAAAAATCCCCCAATTAATTGAATGATAGGAAAGTTTTGAAAAGTTTGACAAGAGTGCTTGACTTCAGAAATGGGGATAACCCAAAACCAAAGCAATAAAACAAGGTCTGTTAATTAGCATGGAAGACAGCTTCTTGAATTAATATGTGGTGTTAATTAACAGGAAGTCTGATGTTGTGTTGTAATTACCACCAATATTTTTGACATACTGAGTGACTGAAGGTGAATTAATAGATAGCAATTTAGTAAACACTTCAGAGCTTGGGAACATTTTTCCTTTGTTTCTGTTTTTCTAGAAATATGGATAGACTTCTGCGACTTGGAGGAGGTATGCCTGGGCTGGGACAGGTTAGTATATAGCTTGTCATTATCCTCTCTTTAATATTAATCAATTGTGGAATATTCCTTTTATTATATTTAAAAACAGCGTAAAAAAAAAAAGAGTTCACAGTAATAATATCTGACTCTAGAGATGCTATATAAATGTATGCAAATCATTGTTACAGCCTGACTGGGGTTTTTTTGTCAGTATGAACTCTTGTGTTGGCACTGAGTTTACAGAATGTTTTTAAACTGTTCATTTGGTGTCTGAACATTTTAAAGTTTGGATTGAAAAGCATTGGAAACACAGAATAAAATTAAAAAAACAATTTCCAATAATACAGATTTTTCAGAACATGAAGATTGTTCTAAATGGCTGAACTTACCCACTTGCTCCTTCGTAAATGATATATTTCAGTCCTTGGATCACATTGTGATGGGCATTATAAGATACTGAAGTGTATGTAAATTTCAGGAGATAATTTGAGTTGAATTTATCACTTGCAGGTAGTTGTAGCCAGCTATATGTGTGTGTGTTACTGTGTCTTCTCTTGTTCGCTGTTGTCCTGACTTCTGTAACTCTACTCACAGCAAAGAGGCCTCCCTGGCAGCTGTCCTGTTCCAGTGGGAGACCTATATGTGTTAAATGGCTTCTCCTACTGCTAAAGCAAGTCTTGATGCTTTTTTCCTTGGCCAACGGGTGTGGCCAGCAGTCTTCAAAAATAAAACCAAGCTGATCTTATTACATTGTGCTGACTACTGTGGATACAGGAAAAAAAAATGATTAGGAACTTCTTTGTCTGAGGCTTGTAGGAAGAATTATTTCCTTAAGGAAAGGGCTCCAGTGTAATTTCCTTCATAGTCTTGGCTGGCTGCAGTAGTTGGCCTTTCTCTGCTTTCTGCATCTGCCTCCAGGGCTCTGTTCTAAATCAAGAATCCAGACTCTTGTTCTTTGGGAGTAATCAGTTCTGTTTGTCTTAGGCTTCATGATGCGTGTGTGAGTTTGCTTCTGGGATGACGGAAATTGCTAAAGCCACAGCTTCTTTTCATTGTGTGTAGTGTGTTTGTGTCCAGTATAACTAGGAAAGGAATGATTTAATACTGAAGCATTTGGTGAAATATTCTAAGCTGATTTACAGCCTCTCGGTGTTTTGCCAAATAAGCTGTAACTTTTGGTGCATAATTTTTTTCCTTTTTATAGCTAAAATTCTATTCACACTCTCTTAGTGAATCTTCAAGCAGCCCTCAGTTATTTTTAGTTTCACTTTCTTAAACAGTTATTTCTCTTGTTCCTCTGAGCTGCCAGCCTGCTTCATGACTCTTCATTTTTTTAACATCTGCGCAGTCTAATCACTCAAGCTTTCACTTCTTAGTCCTCTCTGAACTTGACGCATATCAAAGCTGTTTTTCAAATTTACAGTTAACTCTGTCTGCTGCTTTCTGAATTCCTCAGCTTTAACTTAAAGCTTGCTAGAAAACTGTGGCAGACAATAGAACATAACATTCAGAAGAAGCTCGCTGAACTCCTCTGGCAGCTTTGGCCTGCAAAGCTGCTCTGTGTTTGTTTAAATATGGAATTGTCTCTTAAATGAATTGATGAGTATGTGTTGGATTAAAAAAAAAGCAGAAAACTGAATTGCTCTTTATGCAAGTTGCTGCTTGCACTGGATATCCTGACTACTTTTGTAGTCTTTTGGTTTATTGAATCAGCAGGAAGGCTTTTCAAAAAATAATTTTATGGCCTTAAAATATGGTGTTTCAGTGGACTTTCAAAGATCACTTCTGTTCTGAATATTGATTGATTGATAATTGAGACTGAGATAATCCAGAGTGAATCAGATGGTTTTGAGGTGGAAGAGAGAAGTCAGGTATTTCTTTGTCCTGCTAGAAAGTAAACAAAATTATTACCATTTGTTTGCACTAGAGTGTTTTAAACAACTGTACAAAGCTTTTTGTTTTTCTTATTGCTGTGTCACTGTTGTTCTGTCTTTGGAGGCTTTGCTTTTAAGGTTGAACATAGTAAAAACATCTGTTGAGTGAGTCATTCTTGCTAACATAAGAATCATCTGTGTATATAGTCTTGTAGAAAGAGAAGCATTTTCAAAGTAATTTTATAACACAATTTGGGGATTTTTTTTTTCCTTGTAGCTAGAGGTTTGCTTAGCAAGAGGACTGCAATCACATAAGGTCTACTAACAGTCTGTTTGATTTGCTTTGTAACTAATGTTCAAGTAACAGCAAATGCTTGGTCTACACAGTTTCTGTTTGATGTCTGCCGAGGAATTCTTTCTCAATGACTTGCCTTACCTTCTTCAACAGCAGTTACTCAGCTCTTTCCCCTTGGTAAAACCACCTCTTCTGATTATTATCTTTGGGTTTTTATGTTTGTTTGTTTTTCTTCATTTCCAAACTCAAATATGTTGTCCCAGGTGCTCTTTGGATTCATGTTTTTAAAACTTTCAAGTCTTTTGATGTCTTGTATTCCACTTGAAAAACTACTTTCAGTGAGTTCATGGTCTCTTTTCTTACTACTTGCTCCTTCAGCATGCAATTGAGTGGCTGATTGGCCTTCAATGTTGAATTGTACAGAGGTGGTCGGTGCTAAATTCCATTGACCCTAAGCCTGTCTTTGTATTGCTAATAAGCAAATCTTTAAGGAAGTGATCTTAAAGTGATAGTTCAACACTAAATTTTCCCCCCAGTGGCTTGGAAATTTTGAGCCATTTCCTCTCTTGTAGTCTTAGATGGACAAAGGACTGTCTTCATAGGGCAGCAGGTGGACAAGAGAAGAGGAAAGAGAATCTGATAGCTTTTAGCATGATGTACGCCATCCACATTATTTTCTGGCAGTGAACTTGGTCATTAACTTTGTGTTCTTTGTATGGGAAGATACCTGTGTTTAGTTTTGAACTTGATTGCATAAATAAGACCTTCTTTGCAACACTGCTTCACGCAGGAATTGTTTGTCTTACAAGTCTGGTATTGTAGGCATTTGAATTTCTGCTCTCACGATATACGCATAAGAAGAATGAGTGACTGAAGTATTTTAAAAAAAGATGTGGGGGAACAGTTAAAGTTTGAAAGTGTTGTGATGTCCCAAACAAAATGCTTATTACTTTAATTTCCCTTCTGTAGTTCATGAGAGTTCAGATTTTGGCAGTGCCATTGTTTTCATTCTCTCGTATGGTCTCCTCTCTTCCTCCTCCTGCCCCTTGTCATGTTGGATTTTTTTAGTTGTTATCTTCCTTTTCCTCCTTCATTCTTTTCCGTCTCTCCCTGTTCATCCCCCTGGAATACTGCCTACCACAGAATTTCACTAGTGATTTAATACTCCACTTTGCATTGTACATTTGCTGCAGACAAATTAACAGGCTTTGTGGGGTACGTAAAAGCATTCTACTTATGTAGCAGGCAGGAATTTGGAGCAACACTCCTCTTCATTTTGTATGCTGAACTATTGTTTGCTAGTGAAATCAGTTCCACATATGCCTCTCTTAGGCAATCCTACTGGATACTGTTTAAAAGTGTGCACAAATTAAGTGCATTTTTAGCAGAGTGCTCTCCCCAATGCTTTCAGAACAATAATCCAAGCTATACAAGTTCTTGTCCGTGCTAACACATGCTGTCTATTTTTCTGAATCCAGATGTGATAGGAAGCAGTGAAATAATTAATGACACTTTTTAAAAATGCCATTGAAATAATTTTTCATTACTTGATGGATTTTTGAAAATATTCATTTACATTGCTCTGTTGGTGCAGACAACTGTTCTAGTGCAATAAATGGAAAGTAAAACTGATTCTGTATTTCTGAATTAACATATTTGATGGCAGAGGGGAGGGGAAAAATTCCAAATGGGAAGGTAAGGAGAGACAGAAAAGTGACCTGTGTCTTATGAGCAGTGTTTACACCTTGACTTGGAATATAGAAAATAGAAGTGCAGATAGCTATTTTATTTGAATAATGGACTTGCCAATTAGCCATCAAGTGCTTCCATCTGTGAAATAGTTGATCAGATGGGTTAGCTGGGATGTTTCCAGATTAGGGCATTGTAAATGGCACTTGAAAACTGTCACTTTGATTATGAGGTTTCAAGCATTGCACTGCTTGGTGCTGTGGAACCTTTCTCCCTCATATTATCATGGCTTTTTAGAACATGCTGATCCCATTTAGTAAATCCATGGCACCGTGGGAACTTGGGAGACCTGCCACTGATCTAAAGTTCTGTTTCATCTGCTGATCTAGCCAGGATGGTTATTAGAAAAGAGCACTACTGGCTCTGTATTCTGCAGGGCTTCAGAATAAGAGTTGGTGATCTGGCAGGCAAAGGAGGGTCAGACTCAGTGTAGATCATTCCCAATTAACAATTAAATGTAAGTTTCTCTGAGTTACTTCATTAAGCTGATGTGTCTCTTGAAGTAAATGACATGTTCTAACTGGCTAATCTGCATCCTAAGATTCCCTATGTTAAAAAAAAAAAAAAGAAACAAAAAAAACCCCCACCATGACAACAAAAAACTCAAAACCAAAACAAACCCAAACAAACCCCCCGATTCACACCCCCCCCCAAAAAAAAAAAGAAAAAAAAGAAAAAACAACCAGAAAAAACCCCCAAGACCTTAGCATCTTATTGAAATTTTTTTTGGTTAATTGATTCTTGAAACAGATTGGGTTTTAGTTTGAAGGGTGCAAATGTGTTGTCTTTAATGTAATGAAGTGCTTTTTCCTTTGGAAAGGTATGGAGTGTTTTGGTATCTTGGTATCTCTTGCACCTGCACGACTCTTTCTTTCCTGTGTCTCCTGGGATACTGCTTTTGAGATTACTCTGCTGGGGGAATAAATCTGAATTATAGCTCTTAAAATTGTGCTTAATTTCTGTGCCATTGCTTCCAAGATATTTTGCAGCAAAGTTCTCAAGTACTAAGAATATTAGTATTTCTAGAATTCCAATATACCTCCCAGTAGAGGAGACGGTGCGCAGTTTGGGTGGGTGTCGTGGTTTAGCCCAGCCAGCAGCTAAGCACCACACAGCCGCTCGCTCACTCCCTCCCAGTGGGATGGGGGAGAGAATCAGAAGAGTTAAAGGGAGAAAACTCATGGGTTGAGATAAAGACAGTTTAATAGGGAAAGCAAAAGCTGTGCGCACAAGCAAAGCAAAGCAAGGAATTCATTCACTGCTCCCCATCGGCAGGCAGGTGTTCAGCCATCCCCAGGAAAGCAGAGCTCCATCATGCGTAACAGTTACTTGGGAAGACAAATGCAATAGCTCTGAACATCCCCCCCTTCCTTCTTCTTCCCCCAGTTTATATACTGGGCATGACATCATATGGTATGGAATAGCCCTTTGGCCAGTCTGGTATAGCTGTCCTGGCTGTGCTCCCTCCCAGCTTCTTGTGCACCTGGCAGAGCAGGGGAAGCTGAAAAGTCCTTGACTGGTGTAAACTCTACTCAGCAACAACCAATACATCAGTGTGTTATCAACATTATTCTCCCACTAAATCTAAAACACAGCACTATGCCAGCTACTAAGAAGAAAATTAACTCTATCCCAGCTGAAACCAGGACAGTTGGTTATTCCAGTTCTATGTTTTTTCCCTAGAAGCTATCAACCCATTTAAAGAGTAGAAGAATTTTCTCGGTGACAAACATTTTTCATCCATTAAAAACATCCAACATCAACTTCCATAAAAAGTTCAAAAGACTTAGTTGATTGCCTGTGTTATCTCTTGTAGAAAGTCTCAGCGTCAGTTTATATCTCCAATATATATGATTTTGTTTGAAGGAGAAAAACCACCTCAGATATAGTAAACTGTGCTGGTTTACTTTCGTTGACTGGGATGAGTATTTTACTGCATTGATTAGTGTTTTAATACAGGGCTGTTCAGCCAAAAGCTTCATATCAAATTTAGGGTACCAGTGTGTCCTGGGTCTGCTTACACTGGAGATGGTGATAGCTCCATGGGTAGTGTAGGCTTATTTGAAAATTCTTGGGGAGTGCTAAAGGCTGGATATAGTTTTCCTACATCTGAAACACGGTTGAGTGATTGTAATGTGATTTACATCCAAAAGTGCTAATGGGAGAGGGAGAGAGAAACATGCCAGTATTGGTTTAGGGACAGGCATATGATTGTACTTACAACACAGTGCCCACTTTGTGTCATAAAAGCTGCCTTAAAGTATGATGGGCTGCACTATAGTCATACCTTACATACTAATCACAAACAAACATAAAACTAAAAATAACAAAGCTAGTGGGTTGTGCCTGAGCATTATCAGTTTTCTCTGATCTACTATTTTCCTGTAAACTCTGGAGACCATTTTTAGCTGCCTCCTCTTGGCCTCAGATCTTAAACTTCCTTATGTCTAATAATTAGGCAATTAGCTTCTCTCTCTCTCCTCAATTTAATTGCCAGTGTAGTCCAGCCGACTTTCCCCAGAAGAGACAAAGGAGCTTGGACAAGGAAATGAGTGTAGCCATAATGAGAAAGAACGGGGGAAAAAAGACTAAACAAGAGCAGACATCTTTGTGCCTTTTGCATTACACCTGTTCACTTGTAACGTTCCTTTCTGTAAGCAGGAGACAGCCCCCTTACAGTGATCGATTTAATTTATTTCTTTCAGAAATTGTTTCTTCTTTCTGAAATTCCATGCTATTGAATATTAAGTTGCAATGCTACTATGCAGCACCTTTGAACAAGGGCTTCTGTTTTCTTCCTGCAGTGTAGAGGAGTCCTCTTCAGTTTTTCTTGGAAGTTTGAAGTTGTCTTCTTGTATTAATAGTGGTGTGTGTGGTGTTTTGTTTGGTGTTTTTTTTTTTAAAGTGTTACAAACAACTAACCTTCCTACATATTGCCACTCAATCTCCTAGTTTGCCTGCTTGTGTCCAGAGGACCAGCTCTTCACGACAGAGAGCCTGTAGGCATATAAAACCCGGTGCGTTCTTTTACGTATTGAGTAAATCCCTTTTAACTGCTCTGCTGCACAAAATGTACTTTAGGGTGACCTCAGACAGCACCTGCTGAGGGCTACCTTGCCTTCTTGGCAGAACTGTGTCTAGAATAAGGCAATTAAAAATCTGTATTAGAGTAAGACTTCTGGAGGCAGACAAAATCTACAAATGCTGACTCATTATCTGCCTTGAGGCTCTCATTTCTAAATCCCAATACCTTCTGTAACGGTGACAGGAATAGATAACAGGTTAGTCCTGGTTTTATTCTGGAGTGAAACTGACCTTTGTGTTTTCTGGCTTTTATTTTTTTTCCCGATAGCTTGAGGTTGTGAAAAATAGTAGTTCTTTTCAAAAAAGTGTACAACATTACTGAGGATTTGTTCTGTGTCCCTGATCATCTTACGGCTTTTTGCTAACCGTAACATTGTCGTAGAATGGTTTGGGTTGGAAGGGACCTTTAAAGGTCATCGGGTCCAAATTGTCCTTATGCTTGATAATAAGGAATATTAACTGCAGTGATACAGCATACCTTCCCTTGCTTTTTTGCATGTCTCAATGAATTTGTAGATTGTATGGAGTAAAGAGAGCAGAAACACTAGAACCAGGAAAGATTACACTTAAGCGGCCAATTCATGCAACAGTTGTGTTGGGAACATTGCAGAAAGTCTGACTATTGCAGATGGCATCAAGATGATATATGTAAATAACTTTATATCATGAACACATGTTAATATTAGGTAATAAATATTTATTTCTAATAATAATAAGACTAAGTAGAATAACTTTCTTTGTAGTAAAATTAAGCTTATCTGACCTCAAAATAAATTCAACTAGCATCATTTCATGCCAAATCTTGGTAAATAATTTTTTTTCTCGGTAAGCTTTAAGCCTCAGTCTTTGAGAATATTTTCAATGGTAGTGTTGGAAAATAGAAGTGCTGTTTTTTGTAAAAGACCTTTTAAAATTTTGACAATTTGGGGCAATTAGATGAGCAAAACATATTACATTCTACAGGTATATGGGAAATCCTGCATGTGCCCATGTTGGTGGATTACTATACTTCTTCCATGAAATTGTTAGTGCAAGAGAGATTACTGGTAGACAGACAGAAGAAAAACATAAGCTAAACTTTGGTGGCTTCCTTTCTTTCTTTTTTCTTTCTTTAAGTAAAATTCTGGCCAGGTTCTCTGTGGAGTGTCCTGGTGAACTAGGCATTATTTTTGTTTGAAGTTCTGCTTAATTTAAAAACAAACAAACAAAAACCACAGAAACAAAAATCCCAAACAAACAGAAAACGTAAGTAGTAAAGTTTTGGCTCTGCACTGAAGAGGTGTTTGCAAACCGGTGATCCCAACCCATTTAACCAACTGCTCAAAGCTATACAAAGTTCTGTGTTCTGTAATTTTGATTTTTGAAGAGGAGGGGAGATGGGAAACGTTATATATTTCAAGTCCATCTATATTGCTGTTTATGGAACTCTGTTGTAAATGTGAACCTGGATAAACCTTTTTTTAGGAGACAGGATTTTGTAAAACATACTGAGGCAGTTTTTTTTGTCTAGCCTGTTAAGGTTGTTTTTTTTTTTTTGCAGATATTTTTAATTTAAAGTAGCAATTGATGCCATAATATTTCCCTAGTATCCCTACTCCATTTTGGAGTCTATGAGACTGTCTATGAGACTAAACATATTACTACAATTTTTATTTCATCTGACATATGGTGTAACAAGACAATGTGATCCTTTCAGAAATCTAGGCTGTTTGTTGAGACTTATGTTATTTTGTGGTCTGTTATGTATGCTTGATTATAATTGGTATAAAAATGGGCCTAAACATACAAACTGTTTAGACATAATGCTAGCTTCAAAATATAATCCTGTTGATGTGGAACTAACTGTAAAATTGTGTGTGTACTAGCTTGAAAACTGCAATAAAATTTCAAATTGCTACTAATTAGTGTGTGATTCACAGTGCGAAGTAATGTATTTTTCCCTTTTTATGAACTTTATGAT
The DNA here is from genome assembly GCF_965183815.1 of Platalea leucorodia. Lineage (NCBI taxonomy): Eukaryota > Metazoa > Chordata > Aves > Pelecaniformes > Threskiornithidae > Platalea > Platalea leucorodia. The sequence continues at coordinate 83,373,720 of NC_138827.1, read as the reverse complement.
TTTTTCAATTTTTTTAATGAACTGGATCATTTTCTCTGTCATGACTGATCATGTTAACTTCCTGTGCTGTGGAAAATGCAATACATGGCTTCTGGTGCTTGTCATGACAATGTTGCTAGAACCATTGAGATCCGGGAATATGGCTTACTCCCTTCGCCACATCCACTGATGGAATACAAGTTGGTATTTTCTGTAAGTGTATAGTCTTAGTGCAGGAAAAATTGTTCCACAGTCACAATTTTGTTTAGATTTTTAGGCTTAGGAATGTGTAAAAAGCACTATGCTGATCTAAGAAATCTTTTATTCTTTATGTCACCATATCATCAGTTTATACCACTTGCTGACAAAGGGTAAGTAGAGGAGAGCAGTGGTACTCTGGTGAACTTTTAAGGTCTTTTTATTATCACTAATACCTCTGCCTCCCCTGCGCGCTTGCTCAAGTTTGCGTCCTCTCTGCAGGTAGTATTCTGTAATGTTTTTTCCCCTCGTACCAAGCTATATGCCCACCATATATACCATGTGGATTTACTTCCACAAAACAGTAGTTTTAAGCTCACTTTAAGTGCCTCATCTTTCCACCCGTCCTTTAACATGATAAATCGTTATTTTACAATGATTGTCATTGCATTTATACTCCAGTTGCCCTTCTTCCCCCTACCTGCATAATAAATGTCATAATTATCTGAAACACTTGTTTTGGAGGAGGTAGAGAAGGGAAGTGAAGAAAAAGTGGGGGGTGAATACTTTTTAAAATTCAAAAGTAATCCAAGTTTTTTCTGTCTTGTTTTTTTTTTTAGTTAATCTTTCTCAATTGTCTTTAGATATAACAGCTGAAAATATGTACTGAAAGGGTTAAGTCGGCATGAAAGAATTCATTTCCACTTTAATGACCTAGCCTTGCTGGGTTAGGACGATGGGGAACATGCTTCTGACTTGTACTCCTATTGCCAATTAACACCTCCTATAACAGGTTGCCTCAGCTAGTCATTGAAGCAGAGGCAGTAGAAATAGTTTACATGCAGCTTGTTTTTCACACTAGTTGTTTAATACTCAGAAAATTAAACTATTAAAAGGTTCTTTCTTACCTTACTGGGAAAGAAATAAACACTATAGTGGTCAGTGTTTGCTTGTGTGTCCTATGTTCACGTTTAAATTGTTCCAGTTGCAAAAATAAAAAAGTAGTAATGATTATAGCAGTTCTTATATTTTACACAGAAATACGTTGTTTGGTGCAATAAAGCTAAGATTTGCTCTACAGCACTTTAGTTCATTGCCTTTTTTTATTACAGTTGCCCCTGCAAAACTGAGTTTCTTTGTTGAAACAGCTATAATGTATTTCAAAACCATCTTTTGTGCTATTAGCATGACACCAGAGCAGTGTTTAAGATCCATTTAAACAATAGAAAGTGTCTCCATTTGTGGAATATTTCTCAGTTTCTCGTGTAATTAATCAAATCCACTTTCTATACCTATTTGAATAAATGTAAAATAGTACAAATAAAGAGCAGTGCTCTAAAATGACACTTTAGTTCACATTTAATCAGCAGGTATTTTAATAACATAATAAAATTGGCTAAATAATTGATACCAGTTCACACTAAGAGAAAGGTGGAGTAATATACCTAAAAGTGTTAACAAATTTGCTAAAAGGCCTGAGTAGATAACACTTCAAGGCGTTAGTTTTTATCCTGTTAGAATGGCAAATGCCTTTAACACTTCGTCAACAAGGGCTGCCCAAGTAAAGGGCTGCTTTTTATATTGGATCATCTCCTTAACTGTTTGAAACAAAAATAGTATCATGCATAATTTAATATTACAATGTAATCTTCTGTTCATAACTTGAACATGCCTCTTTTTCCGTTACAAGTCTTACTGAAAAAAATTAAGAAAAAAAAAAAGTATTTTAATAGCGGTAACTTAATTTTATCAATTATTATTGAAATTGGGATTCTGCCATTCTAAACAAAAACAAACCCAGAGTTTGGTTGGGTTTTACGAGATGGCTGGCCGTCAGGCAGCTCATTTCACTGACTGACAGCATGTGTAGTTGATTCAGAAGAAACATCCATTTTTAGTAAGCAACACAATAACAGTATTTTTTCGAACAGTTTTTCAATTTTAATAATGACTGTGTCCAGCTTATACAGGAATGCTTAGGAAAAAGAATGTTCAATATTCCTTGCAGATTCCAAATCCCATTTTTCTCCAGTTCCCCAAGAAAGTATTCAATAAAGCTGTGGGCAGGCAGAATGAAGGCAGTATTTGCTGTTTTGCAGTGAGGTGGACTGTCTTACAAAACTCCGTGCAGTGGGTGAACTGTCTGACCTTCTTTGAATACCATAATGTAACCAAAAATACCAGCAGATCTTTTGCATTGCAGATAGAAATGCTTTCTTGTTTGCGTTTCTGACACCAGTTAATTTAATTTGGTACTCTGCTTCATAAGGATGGTGCTCTTTTGTGAAAGTTGGCAGGCAGTGAAGTTTATGAACAGTGATAATAGCACATGCTGTGGAGGGTCAGTGTAAAATATTTTGCCTCCATGTAGAGATTAGCTAATAAAGTCTTTCTTCCTCTTTGCTTCATGAAAGAAATGCATAAACTTCTGTGGAAGACTAGCAGAAACAGGCCAAAGAAATCTCAAAACACGTAACCCATAGTTAGCTCCCACATACTGTGTAACTAGCACGCAGGAGCTGCGGCTGTCACTCCAAGGCTGTGTTAGATTATCAGCCATTTATGGGAAAGGATGTGGTCAGAGATGGAGGTAAATTGGTTCCAGTTTCCAAATGTCTGTTTTTTCAAATAGTGGTGTCTGAAGCCAACTAAACTACTTGGAAGACCCAAGATCTAGTCTGTTGGTTTTATCTGTTAAATCTTTAAAAATTTTAGGTTAAGAATTTGATGAACTTTGCATCTGTAATTTTCTGTAGAAAGACAGGTGTGTGCCTATAGTAGTTTATGTGCCAATTTTTCTTTGGTAGAAGAATAACAGGAAACTAAATCTGTTGTGAAGGTAGATTCTGGACAGGTTTTGACCTATGGATCCTCTCTTCCTCAAAATTCCTGAATTGGTACATCAGAATCATTTCAGAACTCTTTTGAGCAGTTCATTCTAATCTATATTCGAAACAAAGGAAGGAATATTAACACGAAGGTTAATACAAATAATTGGTACAGTGCAATGAGTTGTTTCCTTTTCTCATAATTTAGCTAGTAATTACAGTCTATAAGGAGAACAGAGCAGACTGAAAGGAGATAGTGAGGTCGTCAGAAATGAAGCATCTGTGACCAAGGAAACGCTTAGTATGTGCTATATTTTATAAGAAGACTGAGAACTAATAAACCTACATTATATTTGCATTGTATACTACCATTAGCTAATTTCGAAGATTTCGAGTAAATTGGTTGAACTGCGTGGTGAGAGTGGAAGCTAATCTTTGATATTTCGTACTATCGCAGGCAGGTGCTTAAAGGGAAAAGGTGGAGTTTGCAGTTAATATCTCCTAATGCTTAGTATTTTTATTTTTATATATATATTTAAACTCATATTTAGTGTGCAAAATCATTCACAGTGAATACTATGACTTAAAAAAAAAAAGATGCTAAGCAAATTGATTTACACCAATGAAGCATTCCTTCATGAATTAGCAACGTTTCCTATGCTGAAAATGAATTGTTGGCTATGGGTGCCGGCAGCTGGCAGGAGAACTTTAACCTAAGTTTTGAAAGCGGTAGCTACTTTGTCTCATAGAATGCCTAAAGGATTGATAAAGTATATTAAATATCCCCTCTTCTGGCCCATCACCAAGGTAAACAAGCATGTGAAAGTTCCAAGGAGTATAGAAATAATAAAAGAAGGAAAGATTAGGAATTAGCACAGTAGGATATCACCCTGCTTTAGTTCCTGCCTTTGCTTAAACTAAAGGTAATTTAGTTGCCATGTTACAGGAACAAAACGTGATAATGTTTGTCTCCTCCTTATAAGTGTTGAATCTACTGACTGATTTTAAACAGATTTTAAAATGGGAAAAGTTATGAAGAATAATTAAACTCTTACAAGTTGTGAATATGAGTGTCTACGTAGGGGACAGAGACAAGATTAATGCCTCAGCTGCAGGAAGGGTGTCGGTGTGATCTGCCATCTTAACAGACGTTAGAGATTCCGTATAGGAGAGCCTATTCAAGAGCCATAGTCTGTGGAATAAACTTCAGTGCAAGCTCCTGATTTTGGAGAAGCTAGTCTCAATCAAACATCAACATTAGCCTTCCAGAAATCACAGAACTATTTATGCTAGTTTGGGGGAGATTTTTTTCAATGCCGTTCTTTATTTTAAAAAATAGTGAATGGTGTAATGAGTTGCTTATGAGAGCAATGAGAGCTTTACATATGAAGAAAGAGGTTGTCATCAAACTAATAAGTCTTTTTTAATTAAAGCCCAACTCATCTGTGCTTTATTCTTAGCAGTGATTAAGTGGAAATATGAGTCTTTGTGCTTTCTGAAGTATTAAGATGTCTAAGTGAAAAGAAGATCCTTTAGAATAGACTTAAAGCAGGAGAGATACAGTTAAGAAAGTAAACTTACATGTTAATGGAGAAAAAAAAACACAGTACCAGTATCAGAAAATGATTGGCCATTTGAAGCTTCATCAGTCAAACAATGTAGTTGTAAATTTGGAATAAGCGATTCAGGTGCTCTGTCCATCTGGTTCTGTGAAATGTTCTGAAGAACTGCTCATAGAGTTTTTCATTGTAAGTGTTAGCGGGACAGTTCTCCACTGGAGCATCTCACTGTTGGGCTATGGCTAGTCAGGGAAATACTTGATGAAGAGGTGGAATTGATTAAAAATGGACCTTTGGCGAGAATATTTTAGAAGGTGAGAAGTTAAACCTGCTGGAAGATTGCTGATGGAAAGGCCAAAGTGACGGAAGGATTAGCAATGAGTAATAAGAAGTGAGGGAGACCAAATATCAAGAGGTGATGGTCAGCAGTATCAAAGTTGGAAATAAGGGTTTGAAGGTGCTAGGAAGCAGTTGTGGTTGACACAAATCCATGCATGTATGTGAGTTTCAAAATACAAAGATTGGATTCAAAATACGAAGATTGGATCTGGAGCTAATAGAGAAGGAATTCATTGACATTGGGGGAAAAAAAAAACAACCACCCTGAATTTTCTTACTGTCTTTAAAGCATTCTGAAGACTGGGTGATGTTTTTCTGTGTGTGTAACAGTGAAAGTATGCAGAAAGGACAATTACTATATGAATTTAATATGCTGATTACTTAAGTTCCTGGTTTTATCTTCAGCAGGTGATGGCTTGTGTCGATCACTGTGTCTCTTGTTTGGTGTCATGTGGATGCATGTTGTACTGAATTTTTCCCCTTTAACTGAAAAACCAATAATTTACTCAAAATTTTTCTTTTTTTGCCAAATTTTGCTTATAAATGTGGAATCAAAGTTCTAAATCTATAAAATGTTTGTGTAAAGGCACCATTTTTTTCCTCCTTTAACTTATTGTGGAGTCTCTTTTTTTTACTGTACTCCATCGTTGCTTTGTTGCCCTTCTGATTTTCCATCACTTGGTGCAGAAGTAACCTTTTGTCTTTTCAGTGGAAATTTGTTGTGCACAATTTGGTAATAAAGCAATGAATGTACTGTTAATTGGCTGTAATGAGGTACGCTGATACGCAATTCTGTATATAAGAGCAATATGTCTCTTGCTCCTTGAGAAAGGGACACTTAAACTGCTGCCTCCTGTGTTTTTCATTTTCAACAGTACACAGAACCTGTTTCAACCAATCATTCACACCTGGGACAGTTGTGCTAATTTTTGAATAACTACTCATAAGGCAAAGAGCAAAGTATTTTGTTCACAGCTTTTCCACCTAGGGATCGGAGGTCCGTTTTTTCTCTCACTGTACCGGTGTATCTGCAAAGTACTCCCACAGCCTTTATCTGCAAGTCCTCTTTAGCTGAAAGCTGATGAAGCAAAGGGAAATTGCTGTTTGTGTTGGTGCCAGTTAATCATGCTAGCCCAGCAGCATTTACATTCACACCACTGTAAGAAACACATAGTTAATTGGAGAACTGGCCGTATTTTACAGCTGACGAAGGTTAGCATTGCAGCAAGGCTGACTAATGGAAACTTATCTGACTCTTAGCCTGTATGTCTTGTAACAGGTTTGTACCCAGTGCAATACTTGCCAGGTTTTTTATTTGACCGATTCTGGTAAGATTGCTCTTTAGATTGGTATTGTTTTGGGGTAGGGGAGACAGGGGATGATGGCTAGGTGACTTGTATTACAAAATAGGTTAGTGAAGGAAGGTGCTGTAAAGAAGTGTTTGGGGTCTGGGTGTGCTTTTTTTGTTTTGTCTTGTTTGTAAGAACTGCATCTAACACACAGAGTCACAATTATACATGCATTTTTCTGTAAGTTTTGTAATATGGAAAACAAGAGAAAATGTTTAGAAGCTGCAGAATAACAATGATGGAGAAAATTATTTATTCTTTTCATAGGGGCCACCAACAGATGCTCCTGCGGTCGATACAGCGGAACAGGTTTATATCTCTTCCCTTGCACTGCTGAAAGTAAGTGTTCTGTGTGTACTGCATCTGTGTATAGTGCTGGAGATAGAGCATCTGGCACCTCTCCAGAATTTATGGACTTGTGCTCCTTAGGTGCTGGTCAGACTAATTTTTAAAATAAATTAATACTGTTTGGAACACTCAGAGTAAGAAATTTATTTTAATTACTTCTCTTTTGTTGGCTTCATTTTTACTATTTTATAGTTCCCTACAGTTTCCAAAAGTGCTACAAGTTGCAAATTATCTATAGATCAACAAAGACTGAAAGAACTATCCCAAGTCAAACTTGAACCTCCTGTTAAACATACAGTGTCATTTGGTCTTAATTCCAGATGTTGAAGCATGGTCGTGCTGGTGTCCCTATGGAAGTTATGGGTCTGATGCTCGGGGAATTTGTTGATGATTACACTGTGAGAGTGATTGATGTTTTTGCAATGCCACAGTCGGGAACGGTGAGTTCTTTGCAGCTAGACCTTGATAATTTTGTTTGTTTTTTCCTTATGGTAAATATTTTTAAAAGCTTTTCCTGCTTTACCTCATTTATGCAATCTTAAGGTATAACCTATTAGGTATAATTCAAACATGTCTAATGGATTTAAGGGTTTCAGTAAAAAAAAAAATTAGTTAAAACAGTTTTTTTTAGGAAAGACTAGTACATAAGTGTGTGTATTAATATATGGAGATGTTATGTCTTTATGTATGTATAAATATATTGGTATAACATCACTTATAAGATTTATAAATAGATAACTTAAGAACTCATAGTATATGAGCCAGGGGAAGGATTCAAAATGTAAAACGTTTGATTAGAAGTGTATCATGCCCTTAATTGGGATGGTGCTATACATATACTTCAAACTTGCTCTCTTTGACAGATCTTACAGTGGCATGTCTCTTAAATGATATCTTTGTGATGTGAAAAAAATGATGTATTTTAATTTTGAGTAAGAATATTCATGTTATAAAGAGATATTTTAAAGAGATGATGAGCCAAATGGGTATAATTGGAATTTTTTATGCTTTTTTTGTGTAACTTGAATGAAATACTCTTCTTAAAAGAAGCACGAATCCCTTTGTAACTCAGAGCTGCACATCAATTAAATTTTTTAATTCTTTTGTCCTGAGTTTATTCTATGTGTAGTTTAAGTAGAATCTACAAAAAGCCAGTATGTGATATTTATCTGGAATAAAACCTGTAGAGCTAGCTGAACTTGTGAGAAACAGGCCAGAGTTTGCAAAACAAAAAGAGGAGGAAGATTAATTCCTATGCCTATTTAATCATGTTTACTCATAGTAGAGATGACTTAAATAGCAATTCAAAATCTTCTTTCAGCATTTTAAAAATCACATTGAAATACGTTTACAAAATTGTATTTTACATTTAAGGGTGTTCTATCAAGCAGTTCCGAAGTAGTCGGGTTGCTCTTTTAAACAGATGCTTGTGAATGGTGTTTAAATTTTTGTTTGTGGAAAGTAACAGGTTAAAAGATAATATTGCTTTATGTACGACGACTATGATTTTTACCTGTCTTCTACATCAGGGTGTCAGTGTGGAGGCAGTTGATCCTGTATTTCAAGCAAAAATGTTGGATATGCTGAAACAGACGGGAAGGTAAGTCACCCTAAAGAGGGCTGACAGTAGCAAGTTCTTCCTGCATGTCGTTTAAAGAAACAACTGGCTTTCTGCAAAACTAGTGATCGAGGGGCTATTAATAATGTTTAAAAAGAAATAATTGGCCCAGAAATCAGGTGAGTAGCATAGCATGTAATTCAGTCCACCTCATGCATTTCAATTGTTGGGAGATTGTCACTCATGTTAAACCTATAGCTTTGATTATTGCACAGAAAGATTAGAATGCTGCTCAATTTAGTATAGGCAGTTACTAGATGGTACCTGCTTAAAAGATTGATTTTTTTAATTTCTTTTAATTAAGATAAAAAATTACAAAGTTGTAGCTTATTTATGCGCAATTTTAATGAAAAGAAAGGGAAAATAATTTTGTAAAAGATCCTAGTATTTAAACAATTTTTATTTCACTCCTACCTCTCAACAGTTGTCGTCTGCTTGCTCAAATTCTTTTACTGTGGGAAAAACTTCAAAATTAATGTTAGCAAAAGGCTCAGCAGCTGAACAGAACAGTGCAAATTGCTTTTTGACTGAGTTCCTAGTTCTACTGCTGGTTTAATTGATATTTAATCCTTTCCCACCGTTGGTTCCCGTTGTCCATGTCTGAAATGGACTTTCTGCCGTGAAAAGTCAACCCTTGACGCCAAGGAGTTAAAGAGTAGATATTTACTCAAGTGCTGAAAGGGTAAAAACTGGTTCAGGGAAGGTGTGGTAACAGGGTGAAAAACTGAAAGCATGATCTACCACTGCTAATGTGCATCCCTTAATGATAGCCCTCTTTTGTCGCGTTTATTCATGTCCATGTTTTCACCATACTATGGTGAGTAATTTAAATATTTCTAATGGTGTTTTTTTCACAGCTCATCCTAATTTATGCCCTGACACATTACTATTTCTTCTTGTGTTATGTATTTTTATTTTTAAGAATCTCAATGTCCTCTTTGTTTCAGACCTGAGATGGTAGTTGGTTGGTATCATAGTCACCCTGGCTTTGGCTGTTGGCTGTCTGGTGTAGATATCAATACTCAGCAGAGCTTTGAAGCCTTATCAGAAAGAGCTGTTGCTGTGGTGGTGGATCCCATTCAGAGTGTAAAAGGAAAGGTATAGTAGGCTTGCTTTTTTTTTTTAAGGTACTTCAGTAAGATTTAATATAGAAGCACTGCAAATATGTTTAAGTTCTTGATTTTTTTGGAGGCCCATTCTGCATTAAAAAATAAAAATAAAAAAACAATTCTCATTGTAAATGAAAAGATCATTTTTAGTTTATTCTGCATCTTACATCAGTAGTCTTTAAACAGGGTGGAAGTCTTTGATATTGTCAGTACACATAACCAATCATAATCCTCCCTTAATATTTTGCTGTTCAGGTGTCACTCAACATGTTTGCAACTAATAATCCAAGTATACATTGTTTCAGATACTACATTTTAGCCACAAAATCTAAGATCAATTACTAACAGATTGGAATAGGTTCAGCCCCTTAACGTGGATACTAAGAAGGCATTGATTTACAGGCGTTGCATATGAGGGCTTTTAGTATCATTTCTATTCCAAATGTTTTGGGCAATAAAACTTTACAGAAGACTTGGTATCAAGCATTTGAGTTTGAGAAGTGTGGAGATAAATGATTAAGTATGTTAAATGATTATGAAAAGAGATTAACTTGCAAAGCATATTGGGTTATAGTTGTCCTTTGTTGAAATCTCTTTTGTTCTTGTTTAGTTCTCTTTTTATTTCTTTCTAGCCCCATATGCCATTTTCCTATTTCCTGCCTCATGACAGCAGGGAGCAGCTCTATTATCACCTTCACAGAGCTGTCTGCAAATGTGAGAGGCAATTCGATTTTGCTCAACCACAGGGAGAGTGGATTAGAAAAACTACAGAACGTACAGAAATTGGCTAGGTGGTTTACTGCTTTAAAATACTGCTGAGGTGTTTTGTTTGAGCATGCACTCCCATTGTATTGTAGAATAATTATTGAAATGCGTCATGGTATATATGGATGATATTAATGTAAATTTATAAATATTTTAAAAGTAAGTGTTCATCTTCTGTAAAGCTGTAGTATCATATTTCCTGTGAGACAGATCATATTAAAGCTACCAAACAATTCCACTAAGGGTTCCCTTAATTTCATAATAGAATATTCTGAAGCTACAGTTGCATTTTCAGTTGGTTGGGTTTTTTTTTAGTTCTGATTTTTTTATAGCAAATTTGTTTATGTAACAGGCAATTGAAAAATTAATAGCTTCTGGTTGTTTGGAAGCTATTAGACATCTGAATCAATTTTGCTCCCTTTTAAATTACATGAAGAATGGAAGAAAATTTAGGTGATTTTTGTGGGGAAAAAACCCGATGCAGTAGAATATTTAATTACTCTCGACTTATTTTTTCTAGAACTTTTTCCTTTTGCTTTTTTTTTCCCCCACTCCAATAGAAATGTTGAAATAGGATTCTTTTCATTTTGTCAAAATATAATTTTCAGGACTATACTAGTAATTAATTTAGACCTCACTGGCTATTAAATCCGTTAAGGAGAAAAGCCTCCCAGTAAGTCACACTAGCATTATACCACACTTGCTCACTAAGTGCATGGTTTGGTTTTTTTTTTTTAAATAATTTTTTGCCACTGTTGTTTGACACAGTTATCACCTTTGAGGGTCTTTTTTTTCTTCAAGAAAATAATCTTTGGCGTATTTATTTTGAATGTGAATAAATTTTTGTCCATCTAAACATTTCTTGAATTTTTGTCCATCTAAACATTTCTCAATTATAGCTCTTCTTATGGCATTGCTGCCAGTACTTGAGATCACTGGAAGTCTTGTAATGTTTGTTTTTCGTACATGTCTAGCTGCTTCAGTCAGATTAAATTACATTCTCAGGTTTCACATTAAAAAAAAGTTTACATCTGTCATGTTTCTGGCAAGTGCATCCTTAAAAGCTTAGAATCCCCCAAGTTATGAATACCACTTCTAATTAATTTCTTGATTTTGGGGGCAAGACTGGGCTATGGAATGTGTATGACTTTTATGATCCTGATTGGCAAGATCACTTATATTAAAATATATTTTGATTTTAGATGAACTGAGAAAAGAACAGATATATTAGAGCTCAAGGGGATTTCTTAGGTCAGGTTTGACTGCTTCATGTGCATGGCTGCCTTAGTATGGTGTCCAGTGCCTCTTCGTATGTTAGACAACTTGAGCTAAGCCTGTTTCAGGCAAGTACCTACTTTTTCTCAGTGCCAGCAAAAGAAGAACTGCTTGCAGAGGTAATTTTGCTGGTGTAATAGCCACTATACTGGTGGGCTTTTGCTCGTGTATGTAGCTATGTTAGTCCAAGATCATTACTCATTATACCTTTCACTAGCGTAACTGTCTGGCAAAAAAATTATAGTGAACATGTGGCATAGAAGATTTTAATATGGTATGTTTTGACTGAGATTAGATGTATTTAAAAACAAAGTTCAAAATAACACATTAGCTAATTTTAAACCTGCCTCAGGGCGGGTCCGTGCCCGTGCCCGTATAAATTGCTATGGCTTATAGTCAGTGAAGCAGTCATGGTTGTGCTGGTGAAGAATAACCGGAGCAGAGGTTATTTTCACGTGTCAGGAAGTTGAAATGAATTCTGATGAGGAGCCTCAGGTTCACCTTGACTAGCTAAAGCATTAAAAAGCAGTTTGCCCTGGCACTGGTAGAAAGCAAAAACTTGTTAACTTCTTTGTTAGCTGTCCTCGTGGGGATACACGTGTTCCAAACACCTAGTAGAACAGGGGTGTATGATTGCAATTTAAAGATAAGAATACATATAATTCTCATCAGTTAAAAAAAAAAAAAGTCATTTTATGTCTTCTTAAACCCAATGAGCAAAAATAAAAAGTCATATAGAATATTTATATAAAAATAACACCCTCGTATAGATCTGTGGATTAAATGCCAACTGTTTTAATGACCATGTTAGGACTGGGATATTATTACATGAATATAGTAGGACACATGAAGGACAAGTAATTCTAAATACTGATCTTATTACTTTACATAGATATTCTTGCACACGCAGTATGCTTTTTCATGACAGTGTGCCATATATTGCAATTTTTAAGCTAATAATGTTCCAGCTGTCTGTAAAATAAACTCACAACAGATCAGTGAATTTTAACTGAAGGTCAGTGTTATTGGAACGCAGAGAGAAAAAGCTTTATGTTTTGGCTTTTTTTTTTTTTTTTAATTATTTCTATGAATGAAATCAGAAAGTAAACATGCTGAAATATGGCCAGTGGGGCAACCTGGCTAGCTGTTGCTTCATCTTGTACTTACTAATAAACCTTTCTTTTACCCCCTCCAGTTTTCCAGTCTGTGCAATGGAAGTTGTAATACGTATTTAGAATATTCCACAGAAGTGTAATTTCATTAAAGATCTGGAATAAAGCTAAATATTGACATTTCGTATTTATTTCCAACATACATTTTGAAATGTCTGTACAGAGAACTATATACCTTTGCCAAATGTTAAAAATAAATTTATTTTTGGGCCTTAACTTAGCAGCTGTTCTTCACCTCTTAAGGAAAATATAGCTACATTAAACCCATTGTAACATAGTATCTTTAACTCCACAAGCATTAACTTACTGTGTTGCACTCATATATGTTAAATTAAGACAAAAGTGGTGTTTTCTTTTTTGAACTGTTTTAAAGTTTAAACTTTAAATCTTTATTAGAAAAAAGTCACCATTTAAAATGGTTTGTTTTTCTGAGGCAGTTCCTTGGTTTTCCTTGATTAATAATTGCTGGCATAAGGATCGATAAAATATCCAAAATTGTCAGAAGTCCATTTCATACGTCCGAGAAGTTTGCTGGTGCTTCTGGTGTTTAGTAGGATATGTAGCAAAACCTTTTATTCATACAGCAAAATTTCATGTCTGTTATAGCATAATTTTTCCTAGCAAGGCACTGTCAGAAGTATTTGTAAGGAAGATCTGTTGGTTTATGGTAAAAATATTTTTTTTAATTGTTTGCTGAGGAAAAGACTTGCCTTTGCGATAACTTTTTATAAATTCTACTTTGCATGTTAATCACCTCCTGACAGATAAAAACAAGTATGCTATGCATCTTAATCTTGTGCTTAAACCATATCCTGCCACTTTCACAAAAGAGGTTTTTGCTATGGTGTTTTATCCTTATCGTAATCTCATTCAGAGGGTACAAGGAGAAAAAAACATGTACCTTTGGGTAGCCAGATAAATCGAAATAATTCCAGTTGTAAATGATCTCAGGAGATCATCTAGTCCAACTTTGTGCAGAGCACAGAGTCAACGTTGAGTTCAGACCAGCTCGCTTGGGGTTTTGTCCACTTGAGTCTTGAGATGCAACAGCCTCATGGGAAAACCTGTTCCAATACTTTATTATTCTTGCAATTTTTTTTCCCTCGTGTACAGTCAGCAGCTCCTCATTTCAGTTTTTTACTGTCTTCTGTCACATACATCATTGAAGAACCTTGTTCTGTGGTCTGAGTAACGTCTTCTGGAATTGGAAGGTTTAATACTTCAAAAAGTAGCCAGAATGTGGGCTGTAGTCTAAAACCATTTTGTTCAAGCAGTTTGTTTTCAGTGGAAGTTGTAAATTGCTTTCTTGTGTTCAATTTATGAGATCTTTAGAATTTTACTCTAAAAGGAGTAACAAATGTGATGAACTTTATCATTTGTTCTTTTACTCATTTTTAAAGTGTGAAAAAAAATTATTCTTATCATGCTACTAGAAGTCCCAAAGAGGGACAGTTATTCTGTATGGTTGGGTTTTTTTAAAAAAAGTATTATTTGTCCTAAAATAGCTATTCTCTGGAGAGAGAGAGAGAGAGAGAGAGAGAGAAAGAAAGATGCTGGGTTTATCCTTATACAAATAAAGAGCTGAGGAGAAGAGAGTTTAGCTGAGTTGCTACTGGAGGTCCATAGCAAAATTGTGTCTGTCCAAAGCCGAGGTCATCTTAATCAAGGTGAAGATCGCAAAGTCCTTTTGAGCTGTTAACAAAGAAAAATAATATCTTTAAATATTCAAATCTCTGTTTAGAATGATATGGCATTCTACGCCTATCATAAAAGTGTGGTGGCTCAAATACTATACTTTGAAATTTTGTAGTATTCCAGCATGTTTTCAGTTCTTATTGTGCTAATGAGACTTCATCCATTTTTTTCAAAATGGACAAAATTTATGTAGGCATAGGATAAAATGCCACCGCGAAACCAATAGATCATATGGTAGAACAGAGGTTTGTTTTTCATTTGCTAGATGACCTATTCTGGTGACCTCTTCCATAAACACTCCTCTTCCTCTTTTTTTGCCCATTGGTACTTCTAAATCTAGGTGACAACCTGTATGTAATTAGTTATGTATATGAGCTATATGGTTTTGTTAATACCTGATTTCAGTTTTTAACTCTTCAGAGTGATAGATGGTCATTTTGTTGAGTGCTGACCGTAACAATAGCCATTTGCAAATAGTGTTGATCTCTTCTGCTACTTTTACATTTCAGTTTAGATTAAATTTTCTATATACTACACTGTCTCAGCTTGGTGACATATGTGAGGAAAGGCAGCTGAGCTCCTTTTCTGAGACAGTTTTTGTGTGGCAAATCCTCCCAACTTACTAAGACAAGTATGTATGTGAATGGTTTTATAACTTGGTAATTAGTTGATAGTCTAAAAGAGTGAAACCAAAAGCAGACAGAGATTTAACAATTACTCTTCTGAATGTTGGAATTACCATCTAGCTTCAAGAATTTTCTTCAGCTGAACGTAAGTCTTACACTAGTTTTCTGAAAGACTGCATGTTTTCAGACCTCCAGCCTTTTACCAGAGGCTGTTCTTTTTCCTTTGAACCTATCCTTTTCCCTTGTTTGTTTGAATTAACCACGGGATTGGAGGAGATGGTGACTGTTTTTTAAGAAGCCAGGAAAAAAAAAAAGCTATCCTTAAAATGAGATGTGTGGAGAGACTAGTGTAATGCCTGAACTTTGAAATTTAAAATAGCCCATTAAGAATTAAGTTTGTGAGAACTTTAAATAGATTGGAGCCACCTAACAAGATTTTCTTTATATACCCAACTCTCCCTCCCTACTTCATGCATTTGTCTTAACCTTTACGTTAGTAAATCTTCCCTAGACACAAGTGAATTCAACAGTCATTAGAGTATGGCTTGAAAGTATTAATTAAAAACAACTAAACAAACCAGTAAATTGACTATGTTGTCATTACTGCTTTGGAGACATGCCTGTTTGTTGTGAATTATTATACAGACAGTATTTTACAAGAAAATACATTTTAAAACATGTGATACCTGCAATTTTATGTCAGAATCTTTTATACCTGGAACAACTTTCATTATTAGAACTGGACTTGCACACTTTTCTGATGTAAAGGAAAAAATTCTAAAATAAAGAAGATAACTTTACAATGTGTAATTTTGGTTGAAATTGCAAGGGTACATTTCTGTACATTTTGTACAATGTCTGGTACGTTTAGATACTCTTACAGTACTGTGGTATTTCTTAACGTTGACTGAACAGAGCATTTGGTGCAGTAACCTGCATATCAGAGACGGAAACATCCTAATTTGCTGTAGGCAAGAACCTAGTTTCGATAGGAGTCTGAGTTGGAGAATAAAGAAGTAGATACATTTGTGCTAGGTTTGATTACTGTTGATTCAATAAAGATTGATGCTCTTTTCCCCAAAGAATCGCATTTGTAAGAGGTGAATTGCATCTGCGCTACAGTGTAGGCCACTTGGTGTTCTCAGTTCAGGATGTGTTTTTCTACACCTAGGCATAAGCTACAAAGTATTGAACTGTTTTATTACTGCCAGTATACCACTGTTGGGTTTGAAAACCAGCATTTTTTATAGTAGTTGCACATATTCGGACTAACATATTTTGCATATTTTACTTCCTAATTTTTTAATGGGCTGCCAAAACTGTTAATATCAATGCTGGTGTTCTAAAATTTGTTATGCAACATCCTTTGGACTTGCTGTGATTTAATTAAGCGATGTGCGTTTACCTACTCAACCATTTTCATAGGTTACTTCAGTTCATGCCCTTCCTTAAACCAAAAAAAGTTCCAAGATTACTTTTTGTTGAAAAGTATTAAATGTTTAATTTCCTTTTGCTGTGGTGGATGTAGAATAGTCCATTTATCTTCATTAAGGCATATAGCTTTAAAACTTGTGGCTTTGCTACTTGGGAGTTATGGATGCATGCCCTTACTTGTCAAGATAAATGTATTATACTGTAGTTCTCTCCCCTCCCAGTATGGATATTCAAGTTGTACTGCGGATTTGACCACAAGTAAGCAATTCTCTAAGGACAGAGAAGGAAAATGTACATACTCCTAGGAATATATTTTCCAGAGCTAAAATTGACATTTTATAAATAATTTCCACGTTACAAACTTCAAACTCACAATCACAGCAATTCAGTGATATGCATTTGGCATGAGTCAGTTTCAGTTCTTAGTGCTTTTCATTGGAAATGGCATAAAAAGTAAGGTTTCTTTGAATTTTTTATGTTGTGGGCTTACAGGGGACAGAAGATGTTCTTCACTTGTAGTTGTCTAACAGTGCATGGCAGCATAAATAACGAGATGGTCATAAACCAGAGCTGCACTTCTCAGGTCACATGTTCCATTTCATTTTTAAAGGATCTAGAAACAAAGCAAGCAGTTGATAACAGGTCAGTTGCAGGTGATAAAAGAGATTTTAGATGGGACATTACTTCTTTTTCCACACCTGGCGTAACCACATTATATCCTTTGCAGAGTTGTCTTTAAGCACTGGTATGTTTGTTCATAAACAGATGGCATAAACAATACATCGCTATTTGAATTCCAAGGACACAATACATTTTTAAAGATAGTCACCATATGTCATAGATTCTTCACTGGAAAAAATATTGATGTTAGAAGTTTTTTTAATTTAAACAAAAAATGCTGACTTACTTCTAACTGAAGATTACCATTAAAATATAGTGGATCTTGCAAAACAGAACTGTTTCTTTCAATATTGTTTGTAGATTTGATATTGGAGGGGTTTAATAGAATCAAGTGTGTAAAGTACTCTTGAAATTCTCTAAATTTTTTCTTTGATAAAAAAATACCCCACAAAGTTACAAAGACTGTTTTAGAAAACTGGTAATTTGTATATGGCATGCACACTCTCAGAAGAAGACTAAAATAAGTCTGGCTACTAAGCATCCTAAATTTTAATCAAGCCATTATTTTTAATAACTGTGCAGACTATAGAAGGCCAGATTTTTATCTAGTTAACAATTGAGGAGTCCGGCGCTTGTCTTAAATTGTGAATAACTATGAATCATATTAATTATAGCTATCCTCAAATTTATTAAGTACACTGAAGATAATTGTAAATTTTCTTTCTAAAAATACATTATGTGGGCTCTACTGTGGGTTGTTGACCCCAGGGAAATGCTTAAAAAATGCTGTATAGTTATTGTTTTTTAGATTACTATGCTTTTTGAAGCTAAGACAGATGTACAAAAAGATGCAGTTTTTATTTTGTATTGGCAGCTTCCAAATATTTAGTATCTATTTCCAAGAGCTGCAATTAGTAAAGCATCCATGGTACTGAAATCCACACATCCCACAAGCTAATTATATTTGCAAGGTCAGATTGAATACATATTTTCAGAAAAATAAAGGGTTATATAAATGTGTCTTCTACTTGGCTGTTATATCACAGTTTGTTGATCTGGAGTATAATGTGTACAATTCACAAATTTGTCTGATAACAGAAAGTGGTGTGTGATTGTGTTTATTTTACTAACCAGTATATTCACAGCAATCACTTCCAAATATCTCTCCAGTAAAGATGTGTTAATTACAAAACAGACAAGGTCTTCTATTATATTAAAGCTACTAACAAGAAGACAGCAGGAATCACACATGTAAATAGCATCATCAACCCCTATTTTAGTCCTCTGTTTTGATCTGTGAGTTGCGCATAGACCAAAGGTGCTATTAAAGACTCAGTATATGAAATAGGCAGCATTATATGAACAAAATTTATTCAACAAGAAAACAGACCTTTAACATGAATTTAACAAGCCTGAGAAATTATAAACTCTCATATGCTGCAGATTCATGCAGTGATAATAAACAAAAAAGGAAAGTAAGAGGTTTCCTTAAGCTAGCCAAACTGCTAATGGTTTTGTTATAAGCTGTCTGCTGTTGAAATGACCTCTGAAAAGTCTGAAGACACTTGTACTAGGGAAATTAAATGGTCAGAGTGGTGAAAGAGTTGCACTATGGAAGTGCATTTAAAAAAAAAAAAATTCTATCTTCATATTTCTGGAAAATATCCCAGTGGCATAGACTTTTGTTTAACTTTTGTATGTCTTTGCAGAAAGGGAATTTAGCATGAAGCTTGGAAACTGTAGTTTTTACTAAAACAGTGCACGCTGCATTAGGTAATTTAAGTACAATGAAAGCTTAAATTTTTTGGATGAGAAATACTGACTGCTTACAACAAAAATCTAAGTAACTGAGTGGGTTTCTGTGCTGCTTTTAATTAATCCTTAGAGGTTCTTTGTTCAAAATACTGTGTCTAAAGTTTCCATCATAGAATACGGGGTGACCATGTTGCTGTCACCTGATTGCATCATGCTGTACTTCAAAATGCACAAACGTAGAGGGGAGACTTCAGCTTGTACACACCTCCAAGTGCTCACCGGGGCTTTTTTCTTGAATCTTACTGTGGCATAATTAACACCTACTTCACCCATTGCTCATTAGTACACTGGACATTAATGAGTCTATTTATTTTGATATAATCCTCTAAAGATGGGACTGATTTGTGCTCGCTGTGAAAAAGGCAATTACATTTCATAGAAATGAATATGTAGGATTTATTGTTGTATTTATGTTTTTATTGCGTATTAGGTCTAAATTTAGCCTCCAGGTTGTTGAGCATGTTAGTTTCTTTAAGATGGTTGCTATAGTGATAGCAGCAAATTCCTTTAATCTTAGTGTAGTTAAAGTATTTAGTTACCATTGGTCGTCACAGTGCAACTGAGACAAGAAATATCATTCACACATGTACTTTTTGTACCCCTCTGAGATTGTAGAAATTGCAATTTTATCCCTTTTTAAAGCTTAATATTTGTGATTTTAATATTTCATACCACTTTCTGTTAGATTGATATTTGTTCTACTTGGGAAATACTTGCATTTCATTCCTTCAGGAGGACAGATAGAGTGGGCAGTCCTTTCCCACACAGGTAGTACCTGAAACAGAACTAAAATTACTTTGGGGCAGAATTAAGATGCTAGAGTAATAATCAGTATCACTCAGAAATATTTTAGCAGCTAGTTCTCATATTTTGATGTGAAATTTATCCAAACATAACCTTGAGAACACCAACTGAAATTTTGAATTTATTATCACAATGAAGTTTAATCAGTTTTTTTATTTTGGGTTTTCTTTTTATTTTACACAACTCAGGTCCCAAAACAAATCCATGCTAGACAATGCCCTTCGTTCTTGGATAAGCTCAACATTGTCTAGTGAAGTTCTCAGTTAAACGCAAATCCAGAAGCATGGCTGTTAGTAACTTATAAAGCAGCTCCTTGTGATTATAGCATACTGCCAAGTTCATGTTTTCTTGCTCCTCAGGGTAAATTTTTACTTGCTTGGGGTTTTTTTTCTCCTTATCCAGCTAGTCTCTGGAGAACCTGTGGTGTGGAATTTTTTTGCGTTGCTTGACTTTTTAATTTATACTGCCTGTTTGTTATGGTTGGGCATTTCCAGCTGTTCATAAATTAGAGCATCTGGTTAGAATGGAACACAGAGAGATATATACAAAAGCTTGTCACACGTGTTTTGAGATAGAGAAAAATCTGATAGTGATAAAAAAGGAAAAAATACAGTTATTTTGTATGTTACCACAAAGAATGTCTAGATATATAGAAACTGTTTCACATCTTTTTGAGTATTAAGTTTTTTTAAAAGTAATTCCTTTTTCGTAGCACTAGTATCAGATGGCATGCTTCTGCTACACGTTAAATCTGAATTGTGTTTTGGCTTTATTACTGTTCAGAAAAAATTGTCACTGTTCACTCACTTTAATTGGGTCACAACCTAACATTTTTAATAAAGAAGATTTTTCTTGTACATTTTCTGCATGCAGTTTTAAGACATGACATATGCAGTTGGATCTGGCCAGTCAGCTGAGGGTCCAGGCAATAGCCCTTAGTGGCACTGAGTCACTCAACATGACTGAAATAGTTGGGTCTCAAAAGAAAATACAACAGGTGATAAATTAGTAGGCTTTTTCAGTTTACACTTTGATTTTTTTTTTGTTATAAATACTTGCCAATTACTTTTATTTCTACATGAATGACTTCCATATTTGTATTGTACTCCTAATAAATTATATATGTAGTTAGTTATAATATTTGTGTAAATGGAGAGGAAAATGCTAGAACAAGGTGGGAGACTGTGTCGCTTTCTCTGCAGACTTTCAGTGACAGTGGTAGATTTTTTTATTTATTCAACATAAAAGATTTGGTTCAGGTCTAATTCCTCAAAATATCAAACCGGCCATATAATTGCATCTGTTGTTGTCCAACCCATAGTACGGAGAGGAAGAGAATAAAAATGATTGTAGGAAAGCTGTTAAAAGGAGATTTAAACTATTTCGTTTAATGAACTAGAATAACTCTTCACACATATGCAGACAAGGTGCCTGCAAAGTATGCCTGGTACTGTTTCTGTGGATGTACGAGGCTGTACGTGCACCGGTCCAGTTAAAAGACTGGGGCCTAAATGAGAAATCTTATCTTGCAATTACGCATCTGTAATGGCGAGTAGCCAGTAAGAGTGGGTTTGAGTGTATTGTTGGTATGTCCTCAGTTCTGTTTCACCTCACATGGGTGTTGGATAGGGGTGTGGGTTTTATTGTATGGGGCCATGAAATCCTGTTTCCAAAGATTTTCATAGACAAATTCAGCACAGGACAGGATCAAAATCAGTGCTGGTTTTACTTTATTTGCAATGAAATAGCACTGAATACTACCTACCGTGTACCTTTAAATCATAAATGACCTTGGTTTTCTTTTACTCTATTTTTTACTCCTGAGCATGACACTGACAAGGACTTTTTAATCCATCAGACAGTTTATAGACCCTTTCGTAGTCACAAGAAGTAAAAAGCATCTGACTAGAAGGGAATACATGGGGCAAGTTCCTTGCTGGCTA
This sequence comes from Platalea leucorodia, assembly GCF_965183815.1. Taxonomy (NCBI): domain Eukaryota; kingdom Metazoa; phylum Chordata; class Aves; order Pelecaniformes; family Threskiornithidae; genus Platalea; species Platalea leucorodia. Next base: position 83,352,243 of record NC_138827.1, on the reverse strand, counting down.
TAATTTTGTTGTCATTTCAAGTATTGTGGTAGTATAATTGATGTGACAGGACTGGGCTTTAGACTCAGTCCCTTAGCTTGTGCTCACTTTCAGTTTTAGTCTCTCTCTGTCATTCATTTTGATTGGATAAGATTTAGGTGACAAACATATGCATACCTTTGAAGCTTAGAGTAAGCGTACATAAAAATTCAATGTTATATGATGATATCATGTATATAAAATGTACAGCTCCATGGAAAAGGTAATAATTGGTGTCACCTTACAATACAAGGTAGTGTAGTGTGCTGATAGCATAGCCAGCAGGAGGCTCTTTTTTATTAATATTATAATTAAATGATTTTCTGGATAAAGGCCAAAAACAGATGAGAGTTGGTTGTGCCTTGTCCACTGTTGCTTGGCACTATTAGTTGCATTTTCTAAAAAGAATTGACTTGACATCTTGTTTTTACAGGTTGTTATTGATGCCTTCAGATTGATCAATGCTAATATGATGGTCTTGGGACATGAACCAAGACAAACAACTTCAAATCTGGGTCACTTAAACAAGCCATCTATCCAGGTAAACCCAGTGTTGATAGTCCTGTAAATTGCAAGATTTATTCAACAATTTCAGGGAAAGGTACCTAAAAACAGTAAGCCACAAATTGTTTATTTTTCTCTCTATGGCATTTTTCTGCACTCATTTATAACTGATATGATTCATCAATGGAGTTATATATGTGAAGGGTTTAAAATTGAGCTGTAAATTACCTACCTAAGTGTGAATGCATGTGTAAGTATATACTGCAAAGGTTAAAGTACAGATTTATGGAAATGCAGACTTTTAAAAGTGACAATTGATGTCATGCCATGTGATGCAAGATAGGTACTGTTTTCAGTACCGCAATTTAAAAACTCCTGCTTATTAACATCTCAGCTTTCTTAAAGATAAATTATTCTGAAGCAAATTATGGACAAAGTTTCCTCTTCATTAATAATATTGTCTTTCTACTGTATGCTTATATAGGTTCTTGCTTAATACGTAATTTCGATTTAACCTTGTATTGTGTCTTAAATAATTAATCTCCGATTTTTATATCATGCAGTAATTTGCTGAAAAAGTAGTGGTGCAGGAGATTCAATGGATAAATAGCATGTTTGATTGCCTTCAACTGTAATGTTTCTTTTGAGTATGTTGTCTTATATTTCTTTGTGAGCATTTGTGAAAGGTAAATGTTCAAAGTTTGATTTCTGAAGTTGACTTTCACTAGTAAGACAAAAATGTTGGTCTTCAATGAAACAAACCTTTATTTTGAGAAATAGCTTCTGTCCTGAAACAAGTATCCTCTGGAGTGATTAATGCTTTTATCTGTGTCTTTCTTCTGCCTCAATGTTTTTTCCTTTTTTCTCTCCAGAAAACTTTTTTCCCTTACTATGCATTCTAAAAGGCATATGTACTTGCAACCATGAAGCCTAATTCCTGCTCTTTTGATCCGTTACTTGAACAATGAAAGTAATATTTGCTAGATAAACATCCAAGAAAAAGGCTGTACAGTAGTCATAGTAGAACTGAAATAAGGGCTAAACTTCTGCGGTAAGAGAGCCGTTCTTTGGGAGTTACTAGATCACCATACCCCTGTTTTTCAAAAGATCAGTTGTTTTTTATTACTAATGCATTGAAACCCTTTACTATTTATAAAAATGCTAGCCAAAAAAATCAGACAATTAAAGAGTGTCTGCTTCAGGAGGTGGTTGTTTTTCACTTTTGATTTTTGAATTGGTAAAAACTGCAAACTATAATGAGTACGAAATAAGCAGCTAATACTCTTGACCGGATATAGGCAAGCCCATGCTTGCATGTTTCAGGGCTTTTCTAGACCGTGTGTAATGACCTCCCTTGTAAACCCCCGTAGTATTGTCCAGCTTCATTATTTTAAGATCACTGTCACTACAGCATGGCATATTTTGGCCATGGGAGTTTTGGGTTTCTGCTGTTAGAGTGGGTATTTCTTGTTTGTGTTGGTTTTTTGCAAGTTGGCAGTGAGCTGTTGCAAATGTCACTGTTAAGCTAAAAATCATAGTTTAAAATGATACTCTGTTCTTAAAACTGCAAGGGCTCTTGCAGTGTTGTTTTGCTTTTATTCTAAGGTCGTGAATAAAATTCTGACCCAGTTGAGGTCCGCAGCAAATTTAATATTGACTTGATGTGGGCTAGAAGCAGCGATTTTAAGACATTCCTTAATATCTCAGGAATAAGAATAGTACGTTGCTTGACTCCATTCCTTTTTTGTGTTTTTTTTCTTGTGTTCCCTTATCAATAGCTTTTTTACTTGCCGTTTGTGTATCTAATTTGTAATGCTTGTTGGAATGAAGGTTTCCATTTGAAACAAAACACATGAAGAACAAGCTTTGCTTTCAAGTGTTTTATGGGTAATTTAACCTGTTGCAGTGGCTAAACTACAACTACTGTTCAGGTTTGAAGTGGAACAGTTGTTTACCGTTTACATTTGTCCACTCTTTAAAAGAGTGATTTTGGAAGGGGAGAGGAAAGAGAGAAGATAGTGGGGTAAGACAAAGATGTTTGTCAAATTTTAGGAGCTTTAGAAAACTCCGTAAATACCTACAACTGAGTTTAAACACAGACCCCAAAACCTCATGCAGTCATTTTGAGTGGGATAAGAAAATGGCAGTGGAAACTACTTATTACTAATAGCTTCAACCATAAATTACTTTATTGATGATAAAAACTGTATTTTACAATTTTAATTATAATAAGTGGCACAAGTAATGGTTATCTGTAACTGCTGTTTCTCATAAATGTAACCATTCAAGTAGTTTTGTATCTTTGTATATGTGTTTGCAAAAGAAATCTGTTTAAAATATATGTATGAGAACATTTTCAGCTTTCATACAGATAATTTTGGAATGCTGAAATATTAAGTTGCATAAGATGCAAATACACATTCATTCTGTATAGCTCTAAAGAATATATTTAAACATAAATATGTGGAATGATTGAAACATAAGAAATATTTACCACTAATTCTGCATATTTTATGAGTGATTTTTCATATCTCCTTTCTAAATGTATACTTCATATGTAAAATTTTATTTGAAAAATAGACAATTTTAGTTGTGATGAGGATTTATCATAGAATTTTCTTAACCTCCCCCACCCCCCAAATATTAATCCGACTCACCCTTAAGTCATAAATGTGAAAAAAAATATATAATGCACATGAGCAAAATAGAAGATACGTGCATATAGGTGTCACTTAACCTAATCTCAGTTGGTCAGATTGTGACGTATAAGTTTAAGGACAAACTTGCAAAGGGCATAATTATAGTGAGAAAGGCTTTTCTTCATTTAAAGTTAAAAAAGAAAATTAGCTTTAATATCCAAGGTTAATTCAATGCACATAGTCTAACCAATACCTGACATGTTTAATCACTGCTTCAGCTACTCTCTCTTTGTATTGTACCTTAGAGAATGAACTTGGGCGTGTTGGCAGTGGTTGTAAATAACTAGATAGCCAACATTCTTCTGTTTATCACAGAAAGGGCCTTATATTTTAATAGAAGTGATAACCGAATTTATTGAGAGAGGAAAGATTTGAGAGAAATATGTTTGTGCATATGTATCGGTCAAATGTTTGCAGGCAGTTACCGCTTTTTCCTGTGATAGTTGTTACTGTGTGAAAAAATCCATGGTTTAGAAATAGAATGTATAACTGTCAGTTTAACGAACACTGAAAGAGAAATAGGGACAGGTATATTTACTTGAAACCTACTTGTAGTCTCTGTGTATTTGTTTCTTTGTGGTTTTTCTCTTATTTAAGTGATGTTTGAAAATGGCTGTATTTAAATGGACTCTTCCCTTCTAATATTTCTTCATTTCAACGGTGGATAATTTTTATGCAAACTTTTCCCTGAATTTTACAGGCACTAATTCATGGACTAAACAGACATTACTATTCCATCACCATCAACTACAGGAAGAATGAACTAGAACAGAAGGTAATTGTTTACGCTTTTATTCAGAGGACAAAGAACACTATACAAACCATGTAAAATTTGTGGCAATATTCTGGTTTCAACTGCTGATACTTTCAGTAGTTGTTTTAACTCTCCTGGAGTAGATGGCTTCTCTTCCAGGAAGCACTTAGATGTGTAGTCATGATGATGAAACCTTCCAAAACCACATTCTAATATTCATATAAATTGTTTGACAATATTTTTGTTTACATGTTTTATGGAAAGTCCTCATGCTGTTCTCTGCACTTGGTTTGTGCAAAGTTTCAAGTTTTCAGTGATGAAGCTGAAAGACATACTAGCTGCCTTAGGTTTTCACAGGCTGGAATTCCTGAAGCTAGAAGGCCGTATTTTCCAAAACAGAATTCTATAACCAAGGAATCTCACGTTTTTATTGGCTATAATCGCTTTGACAGAAGGTGCTTCCAGTTGGTATGAATGGAGCTCCCCAAGACTTCACTGAATACCAGGAAGTAGTGATGTCCTGCATTAACAGAAAAAATACTGTACAGGTACTGACAACAAGTATTGTCAGTTACTTTTGTATCAAACTTCTTCAGTTCCAAGTAAAATCTAGCTTGACAGTCTCAACCAGGAAAACAAACAGAAAAAAGAAAAAAGCTTATTTATCATCTACAGAAGTTAATTCTTGAAAAGCCAGATTCTGTCCTCAGTTATGCCTTTGTATGTTCATGGCCTTGTCAGGGTTATAAATTGATCTCAGAGTTGGAGCTTATGATGAAATAGTCAGAATAGTTTTCTCACTTAACTTTGACTTTTAGAGGGCTAGAAGTAATAAAAAACCCCAATTTTTAATAATGGCAGAATATGCATGCAAATCAGGGAGTTGAAAAGAACTTGTGGAGTGCGTTACCCTTTTTAGGACAGTATCAGACTTTCAAGGCCTCACTGTTACTGAAAAGAGTAACTGATTCAACAGAACCAGCCCTCTCAGGAAACGTCCGTGAAGCTTCCGGAGGTTATTGTTTCCATTCAAATACAATGGTGTGGCCAATCCAGTCTTTTCTGAAGTTCCAAGTATGTATTTTCTTTAATGGCTTTACATATATAAGTTATTACCTTTGCAAGTAGGAAAACAATCTTGACCGAGTTAGGGAAACTTCAATCTATGAGGCAGCAACTATCCCGACACATCTTTCATAAAGCAGTTTCATATATATTTCAAACCCCCCTCGTGATGATGGTGATCTGTTATCTCCATCTGTAGTAAGAAGAGTACATGCTTCATGTATTGGCTGAGGAGCCCATCACACCGAACCATAATTTTAAAATCCAGATAGCCTAGCTAAACTGTCCATATGCAGTTTGCCTACAACTCCTTCTGTCAGTAACTAAGATCTTGTTAATACTAATTATGACACAAACTTTCAACTCAGTTCATATGTTCCAAAGCCAGGTTTCTTTGGAAGCTGTACATAGGATGAAACAGGCAGTTTTATTCAGGTGATAGCAGTTACGGGGCTTACGGGTTCTCAAAGATGTCTGTAGTAAATGTTCGCAAATTGAAGGCAAGCTGAAACTGTTTGCTGAAAGGGTCTTCCCTACAGACCTCAAGTGTGCAGAAGATCCACAAAATACGCTTTCTTTATTCATGAAAATCGGGAAATTGCCTTTGTAGCTATTCCTTCACTCTTTCAAGAATGACATCAGAATGTCAAGTAAAATATTTCATGTATTTCTAATAGTCCCCGAGTTTATCACCATCAAAACTCTGCATTGCTTTATCATGTTGTTTTTAGGGCTGTTTACTTTGTAGGAGGACAAACACACACAAGTCATGCTTTGGTTGCTTTTGAAGTTCACTCCATCGCTTGCATACAGTTCAGGATAATCAGTGAAGCCTAAATAACTGCTTCATACATTTAATCCAAGCATTAAAATATTTTTCAACTTTGTCGGAGGCCAGAAGCTTCAACTATTCCTTATTTGACAGCTAAAATATCCGCCTTTCTGTTAGCTCTCCTACAATGCAATTGTGCGTTCTCAACCTACAGCACAAATACAAAATTGCAAAAGAAAAACCTAAGTATTCCTGTCAGAGTAAATGCGACCCTGGTTTCCATGCCTCATTTTCATATTTAGGGTTCAGGACGTTTGATCTTTAAAAACTTATGCTAAATCTATTGTCTGCTCTAGCAGAGTAGTTGGTTATTGTATTTCCTGTATTTAAACGTTGTAAGTTCAATAATTTTTAATTACATTCATACTCTTATAAATTGCTTTTTTGTCAAAGAGTTTTTCATTGTATTATGAATGTATTTTACGATGGATGCTCTAAAGAAGTTTTGTTTTGCAGATGTTGCTAAATTTGCATAAGAAGAGTTGGATGGAAGGTTTGACACTTCAGGACTACAGTGAACATTGCAAACTCAATGAAACAGTAGTGAAGGAGATGTTAGAATTAGCTAAGAATTATAACAAGGTATTAATATCCCATAATGACAGTATAACTGTAGCTGTGTTTATGAAGTGAAGAAATTTATTACTTAATTTCAGAAGTAAGAAGTCGATTATCACAAGCTTTATTGAGAGTGACTTGTAAAGGACTAGACTGTAAGAACAAAACAGTTGTTGCAGGAACTCTTTTGGACTGTGGTGGTTATTTGATTTGTATAATCTGTTTTCAGCAAAGAGCTTTGTGGGATTTGGTTAAATTAGGCACAAGTGTGGCTTTAATGCCCTTGTGGAGACTGTTTCTTATTCATCAACTATGTATCATTTCTATGTGAAGTTGCCTATTAGCTCTTGAGGCTTTGCCACCTGACTTTTTGCCCTGAACTAGGAAAACGTTTCATTACATGTTTTGCTTTGAAATGTGAGTAATCCCATCAATTTTGTATTTTTACTTAGTGAAGAGAGTATAAGATTCCTGTAGGTCAAAATAAGCAGTTGATTATATTCTTCATTCCTTCAGTCAAGGACTACTCGGCCAATATAGCAGAAAAAAGGTTATTTATCTGTATCATTCCAGTAGATAGATAATAAGTATTTAGAACACATTCTAGAGCCCAATTCAGTGTTCTTTTTCAATAAAGAAATGATTATTGGTGTTGTAAGAAAGAGGAATCACAGTTATTTGTACTGTTTTAATACTGGGACTTACACTTAGAAACATTTTTTATAAATACTGTATCTCAACAAGCACTCTATGAGTAGTAAGTATGTCAGTCATTCTTGACGAGTGCTATTTTTTTAACTTCTCAGAAGTCCTTAAAAACAAAATTCAATATTACATTCACTAGTTAAGTTAGTGGATTTACTTTATAAAGACACTGTGTTTGAAAGCAACAGAACATTATAAAAATGTATTAAAATAAGTGATTTTAAACAGTATAAAAAATTATTGAGAACAAACCTCCAGTAGTTGAAACAACGTAGGCAATGTTATTTTTGGTTCTGCTTTACTAGCTTAGCTATCTTCAACTATCTTTAACTATTGATACCGCTCATTTAAGATTTTTGCTTAAAAACAGTTTTGTGAATATCTGACAATAAAACCATTCATGAGTATTTGCCTTGATCTTTTGCACTAACACTTAGTAATTAAAACCACGTCTGCTGAAAAGCTGAAGTACCTTTCCTTTTGACTTTCTGAAATGTGTTGCCGTTTGATTTTTTTTTTTTTTTTTTTTTTTTTTTTTTTTAGAAAGAGAATTATATTTTGAGAATCTTGTGGCTTGGGGAAAAAGTAAATGAAATCTGAAACACTGACCTTTTCTGTGTTTCTTTCACAGGCTGTTGAAGAAGAAGATAAGATGACACCTGAACAGCTGGCAATAAAAAATGTTGGCAAGCAGGTGAGGTGTGATGAATTAGAGTGAGGTGGAATGATATGCTTCGTTCATTCTAAATATTAATTTTTTTACATGTGTGTAGGTGATTTTAGTTCTACGTGCAAGATATTCTCAATGCTCCAAATAATGAATTTATTTTTGTTGAAGATTGTTGTGTAAGGAATAAGGCTTTTGACTGTAGGTAATCAGCAGAATATCTGCAAGTCGTGTTCTACATGCGTTTGTATTACATGCTGAGGAGCAGTGTTGAGATTTGGTATTTTCTTTTTTTTTTTTAAACTTCTTTCCAAGAAGAAGCATAAAGATATCCAAGTCTGTGTCAGAGAGGCCAAACCTGTGGAGATTTTTAAAAAATAGTAATACTTGAAAAAAGGTGGGAGTGTTGTTTATACAGTATAATGGCTAAAGAACCAGCTCACCCCTGTCCTCAGTTCACGAACACACTGTCAGTGCTTAGCTCCAATACACACGTATGCAAGTAAGCTGCGTTGCTTTGTATTGCTGTTGAAGGAAAACAGTTTAGGACCATAGCTGAACCTGAAAACACCCACTCAATTCATTCTGTCCCTTTGCAATGTCAGGATATAATGTCTCTGTAGAAGATGCGACAGAAAACTATTTCTACATTTGATTTCAACATAAAGGTTGAGGAAGTGTGGAGGAGAGCAAAACAAGTTTGTAAGAGGTTGTGTTCAAATTCAAGAAGGGCAATGGAAACAAGAAATAGCTTTAAAAATATCCAGTGTGTCCTTAAAGAACCAGTATTTATTGTATTGCTAGTAGCAGTAGAAGAATTTAAAGGATTCTGGATTGCTCTTATGTGTCAGCTTCTAGCAGCTATGTCATAACACATCTGCACTATTGTTCAGTCACTCGTGTATTTCTGTAGCATTCAGAACAATGGAGTTTATGCACACCTACACATACATAAATATATGTATATAAAACAAAACCTGTAAGAAGGGTTGTATTTTAAGGGTTATGATGTCATCTCAAACAGAACTTGAGCTTCACTAGTTGTTTAAATCATTACGCATACGTGAAAAAAAAAATCTATTTTGATGCAGTTCTTTAAAAATAAAATAATTTTTTTCCTGATAAAATTATTAAGTTTTCTTTAAATTACAAAATGGTTCAGTTAAGTAATTTCCATGTGGGCTTTTTATGCAACTTACATAAAAAGCTTTGTAAACAAACAGCTGCTCACCATAGGGATATTATGTTATTAGGTTGCATAATTTGCTAGGAACAGAGAGAATATTGGAGAACTGTATGATATTTGAAAATGAGTTATTTAAGAAGGACAGCTTACACGGGTTTTCTAGTAGACTTTTATGTAAACTTAGATGGGTTCATTAGATTTTGACAATAATTTTTTTTTTTAAGTTAAAATTCCCACACATTATTGTCTTCCATATTTTAATTTCTTTACACACAAGAATGCTACAATAATACTACAATGAAGCTTAGAGATGTTTTTTAAATGTGCCTGATAATTTTGCAGCATTTGGAGATTAATTGCTTAATCTCAATTCCGAATCTGAAGTGCAGAAGTATGGTTTTCAACCAGAAATAATCTTATTGTTCTATGCAGATGCCCACAAATGCCCACATCAATTGAGTAATAGTGTGTGGGGATGTGTATTTTCAGAACGCTGCTCAGGCTGAACATTCAATTTTTCAGAACATTTGAACATAGCATTGTGCATTTTTTTTTTTTTTATTTTTTTGTGGGTCTTACTATTCAAAGACCGTGTTAGATCATGCTTGAGTCTTTACAGGATTAGAACACACATTTGTACAAAGATCTGAAAACAAATTGCAATGTTCCAGAACTAAGATTAAAATATTGGCCTTGGTGAGCTCCATAGTAAATTCCACATATTGTGTGTTGTCCTTAAAACTCGCAGCTGTCATGGTTACTCTTCAGATGCTGGATAGAAATTTACTTCCTAAACCTATCCTCAACTTACCTGAGTGACGGTATGGACTAATACAATCTTATTCATGGAAATTCAGTCATTTGCCTAGGTCTTGTTAGAATGGAAAATTTAGGAGCGTTACTGGCCTGTGTTCCTTAACTCACAATCGTCCTAAATAGACCTGATGTAAATGCAATCCTTCAGAGATGTGTTTCGGTCATTTCTCTCATGGCATCCTTTGTATTTCAGGACCCCAAACGTCATTTAGAAGAGCATGTGGATGTGCTGATGACCTCAAACATTGTCCAGTGTTTAGCTGCTATGTTGGATACAGTTGTATTTAAATAACCGATTTACTGTTTGTGATGCTTTCTGTGTATATTTGTTTATTGTTTCTAATACTCACAAGACGGAGACTGTTGAGGCTGTATTTGATTAAACAGAGACATCTGACTTCATTTGCAATATAAGTGCAGCACTATAACACCTTTCAGTCTCTAATTGTGCAGTTGCTTCAGTTTCTTTATGTCAGGGTCTTTACAGATTCCAAAGCATTCAAGAACACAATGTGGGCAAAAGTGTATTACGTTTTCATTTAATATTTGGGGGAAAAATCAGTAGTACATATATATTTTGATTGCTGCAACATAATAAAAATACATTTACAAACCTGTCTTAAGTTCTGGAAGGCCTTTTTTGAGAAAGGATGGCGGGAATTAACGGTGTAGGAGAAGTGTTGGTAAAGGTTCGTTTCTACCCACTGTAAAACTACTGAGATATTAATTGCTAGGACAGCAAAAATCCTCTAATGAAATTTGGCTCCCCTTGATTGCCAGATATTCTCATTGAGATTAAAAAAAAAAAAAATTCAATTGTAGTAGCACTGAATTCTGAGTATGTACAAAAACCAAAATGCTGAAAATTCCCCTGCCAGCTCCGTTTCAATATTATTCAAACCCTAATATCCACAGAAGACAACTGACCTTAAGAAAATGAATTCAGTTATGCTGATAACTGAATCACACAACTCTCACAAGTGGTGTCATAAATAGCAGTATTCTGAGAATAAACGTTAAAGTGATAGAGGCTGTTCTAGGTTATATGAACCCTCCCTCCTGCGAAAGCGAACGTACACGAGTTGTCCATATATATAAATATATGGAAAGAGTCCCAACTGGAGTATGACATTTAAAACCATTTCCACTGAGTAGAGAGGGAAACACTCCCAGGAAGGCAGGTGGGTTGGCTGCTTGGTTTTCAGCAGGCAAAGCCAAATAACTGGGTTTGGGGAGTGACTTTAGGTTTGGGCTAGGGGCAGGTTGGGGTTGTTTGTTTGTTTGTTTTTTAAGTGTTGGATCGTACTTAGGCTGATTTGATTCTTTTGTCTGGGCAGAAGTGTTCTCTTTGTGTGTCACTCACAATATTTTGTTTACGGGATTTAAAAAAAAAATAAACGGCAACAGTTGTGGCAGGCAAATATTTTAAAACTAGATACATCTTTTTGTGTTGAAGATGATTTTTTAAAGTGATTTGACTTCTTACTTGCATAGCAAAGAAACAGCCCATAAAATTGTCTTATTTTCCACTTTGTGCCCAGTAATTTTCTATTTACTTATTACCATTCAAAGGGTTTTCTTTTGTTTTGGAATTTCTTATTTAGGCCTTTTGATTTACTATTTTAGAATAACTCGCTCTCAAAGTATTTTTAGCATGCATTTACTTCAGAGGGAAACATGCAGATTTTTGCAGCTGCCCTCCTTCTGGCCTTCCCTCTGCCCCCACAGTAGGCAGCAGAATATCAGACTGGGAAAATGGAGACATACCAAACCACGTTTGCCTGCTTAGAGTTAAATGGAAGTGCTTTCTGCCGATTCGCACTAAGAACCTGCGTATCCTCGAGGAAGGCTGCGTTCGGGCCTTGCCGTTGTCCGATGTGTGCGTCCACTGCCGCACCCCAGGGGGAGATGGGGCAGGAGCTGACCGGGGGACCTGCCCCGTGGCTTGTCTGCCAGCGGGGCTCCGCATCCCTGCCGCTATCTACTCCCACGCGCACGTGTAGCACCACGAGGGAGACGTAGTTTGGCAGGTCGTGGGTAACATGGCACTGCAGAACAGGAGAGGAGCTATCGCAGTGCTGCAGTGTATGCATGCGTGAAAGGCCGGTGTAAGCAGGGAGACAAACCAGTGAGTCTCGCATATTCTAAATTAATTTTGACAAACGTACCTCTTGCAGAGGGTGGCTGAAGGGAGTCTGTTGGAGATGCAGATCTCCCGTAGCGTGAGCTTGTGCTGTGGTACCCTGCTTTCTATCCGCTCCTCGGTTTGACTTGGAGGCACAATTTTCCATTTACTAAGATGTTTCATGAATAATCAAAAGGCTGTTTTTCGGGGCATCTTTCCTCATTTTTGTCCAGTGCTTTAGGAGCTACACAGAGGATTTGGAAGAATGTGTGAATGCAGTAACCTGAAAAGCAGCAGCCCGTATACCATCTTGGAGGAAGAAAGAGGTTTGCAAGCAGCCACCTTCTGAGCTTCCAGCCGCAATGGAGCAGACCTTCATTAGCAGCTTGACCCCTCGTCACCTGTCAGCACGAAGGACGGGCATATTGTATTAGCAAACCTCTCTCCTTCTTTCTATGACGACTCTGTAACACCACCTGCCATTGCATATCCCCCTATTATACCAGTTTAGGAGTTGTGCACTGAAGATTTTTGGCATATATTAGCACTTCCATGTGATTGGCAGTATACCACTGAATTCATTGCGGCTCTGCATCTATATGGGTGTAGCTCCATAATTCAGGGCAGCGTTTCCCAGGGTTTATCTGTGTTTCGACCCAGCTCCTGCCTATAGAAGTCCATTACCTTTCTCCCGGTTTCAAGCAGGGAAAGGGAAGGGTGAGCACACTGGTGAAACAACGGTCGGAAACATTAGTTAGAACTGATATTAATAAAACTATTTTCTTAGCACTAAAAGGAGAAGGTCTAGTATGGAAAGTTGCACGCGCTGTATCACCCAGCTGCGAGTAAAACAGTGAACTGCTTGCGTTTTGCTTCATAAATTATTTTATTAGAATAATTTCCTTGCAGAGAGTGTGTGCGTGACGGCTTCTGTGAAAGCCCAAATAGCCGAACTAGCTCACGGTTAAGCAACAGGAAAACTGAATGGCCGAGGGATTTGAGAGCGTTGAAATACGCATTCTGACAAGTCAGCCCGGTTCTAGTCTTCTCTAGATGTGAGTTAGCAAAGTTTCAGCCTGGCTTCAGACGATTATAGCTGGTCTTGGGTTTATTATGCGATCATCCAGGCTGCATTAAGTATCAGCGGAATTTGAAGCCGGCTGCTGGTGTCGCCTGGAAAGAGACGCAATCTGTAAAATACCTGAAGTCCAAACCGCTCAGGGGAAAACACTAAGAAAAATGAAAGGAGCAAGCTCCTCCCCGGGCAAAACACCGGTGCTTTTAAAAACTCAGAAGCCTGCCCAGAAGGGCAGTGGAGCCGATGCTGGGCAGCGGCGGGGGTGGCAAGCCAGCCCCCCGAGCTCCTGGGCGCCCCGGCGGGCCCCGCTCCAGTCAGCCCGGGGCTCTCCCGGGCGCCCGCCGGCCGCTCCCTCCCTCCCTCCCTCCCGCTGAGGGGTCCCGGCCGCAGCCCCTCGGGAGGGCGCGCGGGCCCCGCCGCCGCCCCGCCCGCCCTCAGCCGCCGCCGGGGCCGGGGCCGGGCCGGGCCCGCGGGCAGGGGGTGCCGGCGGCTCCCGCCGCAGCGCCGCCGCCGTTCGGGCTGCTCGGCCCCCGTCCCGGAGCTGCCGCCCGAGCGGCGGGCCGCCGCGGCGCTGCCGCCAGGCGAGGCAGCGGCTGCCGGCCCGTCTCGTACAAAAGCTCTCCCCTCCCAGGGCTGCCTGCGGGCCCGAGGGAGAACGGGCACCGAGGGGAAGGCGAGCCGGGCCGGATGGGCAGATGGATGCCTTCCACGCCGTTCTGCTGATAATCTCCGGCATTACGGCTCCCGGCTAAAATATTTATTTACTAAAGACCCCGTAAACATCGCGGCAAATACATTAGGGCACTTGGGCTGCGGGGCTTATGATTATTTCAGAACTTAAAAGAGATGATGGGCGGCCGCTGCCAGCGGGGCCGGAGGGTGCGTTTTCCCCCGCGAAGCGGGCACGGGTGGGAAGGGGTGGGGGCGTTGCGCCGCGGGGGGGGGAGGGGGTCGCTCCGGGGGAGCGGGGCTGCGCTCCCGAAGGGGCGGCAAATCGCGGAGGTGAGCGGAGGGCAGCGGCGCCCAGCCCGGTCCCCCAGCCCCCGGCACCCGCTCTCCTCCCCGGCACACAAAGGCGGGGGACACGCGCGCAATATTTGGGGAATCGCAGGGGGGGTGATTTATTTTCCAGCCGTAGTCAAAAAAAAAAAAAAAAAAAAGAAAAAAAATGCTGGAAAGGTCACATAATAATGAGCTCTTACAGCAAACACACTCTTCCCTTCCCCCTTCCCCTTCCTTCTATCTCACAATAAAATCATCTCCTTCAATTTGCCGTGATCGTCGCGACCAGGAGCCAGGTGATTATCCTAATTAATGTCTATCTAATTAAATTACTGTCAGCGGTTAACCAATGGCAGAAGCCGTTTCATCCTCTCCACAAGCAGCAAGATCAAAAGTGAGTCTTTCCTGATTGCTGCATAGTGTCAATTGGCCAATCTCTTCTCCCAGGGAAGGGAAAAAAAAAAAAAAAAAAAAAAAAAAAAGTAAATCAAACGTTTGGGAAGCATTTGGTGGATGAAGTGCTTTCTGTCTAGTGAGGGTCCCAGGATGTCTAGCTTCTGATACTAAGGAGCCCTTTCAGATCCAGGGACTGAAGGGTTATTACTGTGGTGCTAGAGCTATGCAGCTGGAGCATTGTCTTTCTCCCTCTATCATGCTCTCCAAGAAATTTCTCAATGTGAGCAGCAGTTACCCACATGCAGGCGGATCTGAGCTTGCCTTGCATGATCATCCCATTATCTCGACCACTGACAACCTGGAGAGAAGTTCACCTTTGAAAAAAATTACCAGGGGGATGACGAATCAGTCAGATACAGACAATTTTCCTGACTCCAAGGACACACCAGGGGACGTCCAGAGAAATAAACTCTCTCCCGTCTTGGACGGGGTCTCTGAGCTTCGTCACAGTTTCGATGGATCTGCTGCAGATCGCTATCTGCTCTCTCAGTCCAGCCAGCCCCAGTCTGCTGCCTCTGCTCCTAGTACCATGTTCCCTTACCCCAGCCAGCATGGACCTGCTCACCCAGCCTTCTCCATCGCCAGCCCCAGCCGCTACATGGCTCACCATCCTGTGATCACCAACGGAGCTTATAACAGCCTCCTGTCCAACTCTTCTCCACAAGGCTACCCCACGGCGGGCTACCCTTATCCCCAGCAGTATGGCCATTCCTACCAAGGGGCACCTTTCTACCAGTTCTCCTCCACCCAGCCGGGGCTCGTTCCCGGCAAGGCTCAGGTCTACCTGTGCAACAGGCCACTCTGGCTGAAATTTCACCGCCACCAGACGGAGATGATCATCACAAAGCAGGGGAGGTAAGCCACCGCGCGGAGCCGCGCCGGCGGAGCCGCCCGGAGCCTCCGCCGCCCCGGGGGAGCCGCCCGCCCGCCGCCGGGGCCCCTGCGCCGGGAGCGCCGGTCCCCGCCCGCGCCGCTGCCGCTGCCGGTGCCGGTGCCGGTGCCGCTGCCCGCCGGGGCAGAGCCCTCCCTGCCTGCCCGCGGCTCCCCGCGCCCGCTCTCCGCGCCCCTTCCCCGCGGAAGGCTCGACGTTTCGGGGAGGGAGTTTCTGTTGGGTTTTGATTTCCCGGTCGCTACCGGGAGCCGTGAGGATAAAGCACAAGGGGCTGGTTCCTCCGCGTGTGCCTGTCGCTGCCGGTGGCTTGCTTTCCTTCTTTCCTCTTTTTTTTTTTTTTTCCCCTTTCCTTTTTTATAGGCGCATGTTCCCTTTCCTAAGTTTTAATATTTCTGGTCTCGACCCCACGGCTCACTACAATATTTTTGTGGATGTAATTTTGGCGGATCCCAACCACTGGAGATTTCAGGGAGGCAAATGGGTTCCTTGCGGCAAGGCGGACACCAATGTACAAGGCAAGTTCCTCCAATTAACACTTTTCCCGACACATATGTAGGTGAGAAGGATTAATTAAAGCCTTTGTGGACTGGCTCTGGCGACTTCTTAAACGAGAACGGGCCAGTGATGCTTTTTTTTTAAAAAAAAAAAAAAGGGTGGAGGAGAAAGCAAACGGTGTTCGGAAAAAGCTGTTTTAATCCTTCTCGGTGGAAAGGAAGGGAGTTTCGGCAGTAAAATACCGCTAACTTTAACGGGGTCCCTCGCCCTCGTGTGCTGCTGCAGCGGCAGCACCGGGGTATACGCGAGAACTGTGATGTGGTTGTGTGTTTTGTTGTTTTGCTTAGGAAACCGGGTGTACATGCACCCCGACTCCCCCAACACGGGAGCCCACTGGATGCGCCAGGAAATCTCCTTTGGGAAACTAAAACTCACAAACAATAAAGGAGCATCAAACAACAACGGGCAGGTCAGTGGGGGAAACGCAGACGCTCTCCCAGACTCATTTTTATCGCTTCGGGCAAAATCCTGCCGTTTCCGAAAGGACGCGTGGTTTTTCAGAGCCTGTCGTTAGGTGAAAATCAAAGGGGGGTGGCGGTGGTGGGGAAAAGCCCTCCCGCTTCTTTCGCCACGGGCCTCGTCGACCCCCGGCGCGTTGGCCGGGCGCGGCCGGGGGAGCCCGCAGCCGGGTCCCGGGGAGGCGGCGGCGGGGTCCCGCCGCCCGCGGGCATCGCTCTCCCCGTCCTTCTCGCTCTAATGTCCTCTTCCCGCGGCCCCCTCCCTCCTCTTCCTCTGCCTGACAGATGGTGGTTTTGCAGTCCCTCCACAAGTACCAGCCCCGCTTGCATGTGGTGGAGGTGAACGAAGACGGGACGGAGGATACCAACCAGCCGGGCAGAGTGCAGACCTTCACCTTCCCCGAGACCCAGTTCATAGCAGTCACCGCCTACCAAAACACCGATGTAAAGAGCTCCCCGCTTTGTCCCGCTCGCGGCCCCCCGCCCCCCCCGCAGGGCCCCCGCCGAGGCCGGCCCGGCCCGGCCCGGCCGCTCCGCTCCTTCCCCCGGTGCCGGCCGCTGGGGCTCCCCTCCGCCCCCTCCGCGCCCTCGTCCCTGCCCGAGGCCGGCGAGCCCCGAGCGCGGCCGGGGCCCCCCGCGCCGCTCCGCCTTCGGGAGCCCCGGGCAGCGGCGCTGCCCTCCTCGCCGGGCCGGGCACAAACCCTGCCGGCGGCCGTGCCGCTCCCCCGGAGCTGGGCGTGCAGCCGCGGCGCCTGCCTTCCAGTCGGAAACAGCTCGGTTAGCTGGCGGGCTGTTAGCTTCAGCTTTAAGGCTGCAAAGATCAAGTAACGACCTCATTGATTTGCGCCGGGGGTGAGGGAGCAACTTCCTCGGATTAAAATCTCGTTAATGCCTGGCTCCGTTTCGGAGTGGTCTGGCTTTGCCACAGACTGGTGGCCCCTTTTCCAAATGACATATGTTGAGGCCACGTTCTTGCTTTAATTATTTTGCTCGATGCAAACGTGAACTCCCAGCTACCGTTCTGCGGTACGTTTTGCCTCATTTCTGCATTTAAATATATTCATACCCATGCGGTGGGAACACCGACACGCCTCAAGACATGGGGTCAGACATTAAATTTTATCGTACTTTTTACGATAAAGTAAATCTTAAAATTAGACCGTGATACCTATAAGCATGCCAAAGCTTTCTTTTTCACGTTTTAAAGGCAATCTGATCGACTAGAGCAAAGCTTGATCCTTTTAAAAATGTGTTGGCTGCAGCAGGGTATATTTTTTAGGCTTTCACAACGTGCGCTCTGATCCTTTCTTTCCCTAGATCACACAGCTGAAAATAGACCACAACCCTTTCGCAAAAGGCTTCCGAGACAATTATGACACGTAAGTAAACCGGATTTTTATTACCCTTCTGCCGGCTGCGCACACACGCCAAAGGGGGAAGCTTTAGGACGCGGGCCGGCTTCATTTCGCACCGCAGCGTGTCACGCCGGGCTCTTCAGAGCCCTCCGGGAGGGAGGCACCCGCAGGCTCCCCCGGCGGGGCCGGGCTGGCCCCGCGGCCGGGCTCCGCGCAGCCCTGCGCAGCCTGCGCCCGCCTCCGCGCCCGGGGCCGCGCTGCCCGCACCCGGGCTGCCCGCACCCGCTGTGGCACGGTTTTGCCGGGGGTTTTTCCTGGCTCGTCTCTTCGCGCCCCTTTCCAAGTCCCGGTTTCACTTGCGCGCAAGGGCTCCGAAAGAAGCACCCGGGCAACCGGGGCTCACTCCCCGGCGACCTCCGGGTCCGAGCAATCCCGGGCTCCGCAGAGCCGGTGTCCGGAGGAAAATTTCTTCGCCTCGTTTTGTTCTTCTCTGGGTTTGGATTTTTTTTTTTTCTTCTCCTCTTTCTTCTGGGTGGAGCTTTAGCCTCCGAAGTTTAATCGCGGTTTGTCCTCGTGCTGCCTCTGCCCGCCCGCCCCTTCCCAGGCACAGCCGTCTGACCCGCCGGCCCCCGACCCCCCCCGCCGCCTTTCCCGGCCCTCGGGAGCCGAACGGGGACACCGCGGCCCGGCGGGCGCTGAGGCTGCGGCTCCCCCGGCCGGGGTGCGGCCCGCCCGGCCCGGGCCGGAGCAGCGGGAGGTGGCGGGCACGGAGCGGCCCCCGGGGGGGCGGGCGGCTTTCGAGCTCACCTGCCCCGCTGCAAGCTGCGGGTCTGCGGGACCGGGCTCCGGCTTTGAGAGGGGAAAGCTCCTTTTTCCTCTCCGAACTGCGGCGGGGAGCGGCCTCCCTGGGAGCGCTTAAGCCCGCGCCTATCTTCAGCGCCTGCTTAAGCCTCCCTCAGCTCTGACAGCGGCTCCGCACCCCCCAGCAGTCGGGTTTCAGTCCAAGGGTAGAAACGACGCCCAGGCCTGAACCAGTGCGAGGGGCGCCCGGGGCCGAGCACCGGCTCTGCGCGGGGAGCGGCTGGTGGTGCGGCCGCTCCCCCACGGGCGGGGGTCGCGGCGGCTGCGGCGGGGGGAGCCGGGCCGCCGCCGGGAGGGGAACGGCGTCCCCGGTGCCACGGAGGGCGGCAGCCGGGCCTGCCCGCTCTGCCGGGAGCTCTGCGAGGGAGATGCGCGGCCTTCAGAAAGGCTGCGTGGCCTTCGGCCCCAGCCGCAAGGGCTTTTCTCTTTTTAATAGGAAAAAAACTTTATAGGGCGTCACTTAAAAGGAGACGGGGGGAGGGGGAAGCTTCAATGTTGTCTAGCACGTTGAATTTGTTTAAGGGCCAAGTTTATTTTGGATAAGAAATTCCAGGAGGCGTGGAGGGTTAATTAAAGCACAGTTTTAGCCTGAATTAAATACAGATAGTAGTTATTCATCCATTAAAGTTTTTATAATCGCAAATTGCAGCCCAGCATGGGAGAATTATATATAGGCCACGCAGGGAACACTGGATGCGTCTGGTTTTACATTTCCTACAGTAGGTGTTTAAAGATTAGCTTAATTTAAACTCGGTAAAATGTTGATGGTTCGTCTGTGACTCCCAATAATAAGTGTTAAACAGCCGATACAATTCCGTAGTCTGCCATTCACGCTGTTCGCGGCAAATGACCGGGCTGCCTGTTGCGCATATGGCGGCACCGGTCAATGCCTCACGGCGCGGGATTTGGAGCCGCCGCGCTGGGACCGGAGCAGGAGCTCTCAGCCCTGCCAGCGCCGGGCCGGGCGGGCCCGAGGGATGCGCTCCCCGTGCCTCCCCCCGTGGCCCCCAGCCCTCCTGGCGCCGGAGGCCGAGCCCGCAGGGGGAGCGCAGGCCCCCGGGCCGGGCAGAGCGCCCTGGGGCGGCCGCCGTCCCGTCCCGTCCCGTCCCCGAGGGCTGCGGCCGGGCGGGAGCCGCGCCGAGGAGGGCGCCGGGCTGCGGCGGACACCCAGCTCTCTCCCCTTCTCTTGGGCAGGATCTACACCGGCTGCGACATGGACCGGCTGACGCCCTCCCCCAACGACTCGCCCCGCTCGCAGATCGTGCCCGGGGCCCGCTACGCCATGGCCGGCTCCTTCCTCCAGGACCAGTTCGTGAGTAACTACGCCAAGTCCCGCTTCCACCCCGGGGCAGGAGCCGGCCCGGGGCCCGGCGCCGACCGCAGCGTGCCCCACACCAACGGGCTGCTCTCCCCACAGCAAGCCGAGGACCCGGGGGCCCCCTCGCCGCAGCGCTGGTTCGTCGCCCCCGCCAACAACCGCCTCGACTTCGCCGCCTCTGCCTACGACACGGCCACCGACTTCGCCGGCAACGCGGCCACGCTGCTTTCCTACGCGGCCGCCGGCGTCAAGGCGCTGCCGCTGCAGGCGGCCGGCTGCGCCGGGCGACCGCTGGGCTACTACGCCGACCCCTCGGGCTGGGGGGCCCGCAGCCCCCCGCAGTACTGCAGCAAGTCGGGCTCCGTGCTCTCCTGCTGGCCCAACAGCGCGGCGGCGGCGCGCATGGCGGCCGGCAACCCCTACCTGGGGGAGGAGGCGGAGAGCCTGGCCCCCGAGCGGTCCCCCTTGCCGGGCGCCGAGGACTCCAAGCCCAAAGATTTGTCCGACTCCAGCTGGATCGAGACGCCGTCGTCCATTAAGTCCATCGACTCCACCGATTCTGGGATTTACGAGCAGGCCAAAAGGAGGCGGATCTCCCCCTCGGACACCCCGGTGTCCGAGAGCTCCTCGCCCCTCAAGAGCGAGGTGCTCACCCAGCGGGACTGCGAAAAGACCTGCGCCAAGGACATCGGCTACTACGGCTTCTACTCGCACAGCTAGGCGCGGCCCGCCCGGCCCCGCCGTCCTTTTGCACAATAACTCCTCCGCGTTAGCGCACTGACCCCCGCCCCTAGCTGCCCCATCCGTACCCCCGGCCCCGGCCCGGCCCCGGGCCCGGCAGGGAGGCAGAGCCGCGGCTGCCGCCGCCGCCCCCCCCCCCCCCGCCCCGCTCCGCTCCGCTCCCCGCCCGGCCCGGCCCGGCCCGGCGGCGCCCGGGGGCGCGGCGGCCACCGCCGCTCCGAACCCACTGATTAGTAGGATGCTTAGACTCTCTCCAGCCGTACAGCGCTTCCTTCCTTTTACCACGGATGGATACTAGGGGATACCAGTAATAGTGGGGAAAAAAGAGCCTGTGAAATGCCTGTACATAGTATTTAATTTATTGTAAGCAATTACTTTTATTTGGTTCCGTTTCCTTCTTATTTGTTTGGTTTTTTTTTTTTTGTTTTCGTTGTTAAGTCACAAAAACTTAGATCCTGTTTAAATTTCTTTATCCCGCCCCCCTCTCCTCTCCCTCTCCCCCCTGCCCCTCCCCAGGCAAACACTCTTTCTAAATGCCTCTGGAAGTGTAGAGTGGTCCATAGCTGTAGCAGCGAGTAATGGGTTTCTCACTTTCTCTGCAATTCCTCGCATGAAATAATTACGCCGTGCCCTGGGCTAACACAGCTAAGGAATAGCTGAGCTTTCCCTTCAAAAGAACAGAAATACGTCTCGTAGGAAAGTCCATTAAAGTAGCATGACGCCTTCCAAAAGCAAAATTAACTGCCTCTGTATTTTTCTTTAAAAGGAGTAGCTCGACATCAGCAATATTATTATTTTTGTGGTATTCCTCCCCCTCCCCCCCCGCCCCCGAGTGCCAAATCCATTACTGGTCCCTGCAGGTGCCAAATATGCCGACAAACTCTTTTCAAATTTCTTTGCAGTTTCCCCCCTCTTTCTTTATATTGCTGTAAATCTTTGTAATGAATAATCTAAAAAAAAAAAAAAAAGATATAGACGACTGAATTGTTGGTAACCATAGTGTAGTCCAGTGAAGATGAATTGTGAGTTGTATATTTTACTGCATTTAGTTTTGGAATTGACTTTTTCATAAAGTAGCTAACCGCGATCTGGCTTCCTGGGGAACAAAATGCACACCGAAAGTAAGAGCGCTCTTTCCTGCGAACCTCTTGTTACACTAATGAAGGAGAACTATAATAGCCCTCCAGGTCTCCCCCCCGCCCCGGCGAAGCGGAATAGTAAGTCTTCGAATTTTGAGTAGCAAATCTATACAATTAACGCATTTTTATATGGAAAAAAAAAACGATTACAAACTGAAATATGCATCAGGCTAAATATTCAGTCTAGATTACACTCGACGGGGAAATTTCCTAATAGAAATTCAGGGTCATAAACGTGTGTATATTTTTGACTCTTCTGTAAATCGAATGTTGTGATTTTTATATTTGTTCTGTTACGTCTGTGCAACTGAATAATTTATACCAGTACATGCTCCATTGAGAAATGTTTCGGTTTTTGCCCGTTTGTATCGTCTGTGTATAACAAGTAAAATAAACCTGGCAAAACGTTACCGCCGTGTCGGAAGGCCCTTTGCCGTTTGGCAGGTGGGGGACCGGGCGAGGCCAAGGGGGGGCGGCCGCCGGGCGAGGCTCCCGGGGCGGGACCCCCGCTGCCCCCCGCCGGAGCCGGCCCCTCGCCCGGCCTTTGGCTTTTTTGGGGGGTTGAGCGTGGGGGAGAGCGCGTACCCCGCCTGGCCAAGCGCGGAGGTTTGCGGTCGGGGGAAGAGGGAGATGAAGCCCCGTCGGGTTTGAGAGGTTTATAATTATCCCTGCTTTTGACGCTTAAAACCCCTGACAGCATTTTGCAGGCGGGAGAGGTGCCTGGCGGGGGGGCGGGGGGGGCGCCTTTGCTGGCGGCGCAGAGGCGAGGGGCGCAGCGCCGCCCGCCCGCAGCCTCCCCGGGGCGGGGGCTGCGCTGGCGGAGGCCCCGCGGCGCTCAGCGAGGTGCGGGGCCGGGCCGCGCCGGGCCTCGCCGGGCGGGCGCCCTTGGGGAGGGGCGGCCCTCGCCGGGAGCGGAGAGGCGGCAGAGCAGCCCCCGCTCCCGCCGCGCCACCTCTGCCGACCTTCTCCTCATGCTGCCCCCCTTCAGGCACCGCCTGCCCGTGGGCTGTGGGAAAGGCGCCATCCCCCGGCACCTGCGTGGGTCGGGGCGCGCAGGTGCCCGGGGTAAAAGGCCAGGTTTATTCTCGGCTCCTCGGCGGGGTAAGCGCGGGTGCGGAGCCGCTGCGGGGACGTTGTCCTGCCGCCGTACTGACGGGGGGTCCCGAGCAGCCCAACTGCATCAGCCCTCGCCTTCCCCGCCCCCCCCCCCCCCCCAGGCGCGGGGCTCTACCTGAGCGGGGACCCCGTGCCCTCAACGCCGCCGCCGGCTGCGCGGGGGGGAGCGCGGGCCGCGGGCCTGTGGCGGCGGCCGTCGGGCTGGCGGTGCTGCCCCCGCGGCGGGCCGTGCCCCCGGGGCGGCGGTGGAGCCGCCGGGGGGCAGCGGCCCCGGGAGCGGCGGGCGGCCTGGGCCCTCAGGCGGGAGAGGGCCCCTCGGGGCAGCGCGGGCAGCCGGGGCGGCGGGGGTGAGGCGGTGCGCGCCCTTCCCCGGCCGCCTCGCACCGAGCGGCGGGGGCCGTGGCGCCGCCCGCGTCCCCCCGCCTCCCGCGGGCCGCCGGCTGCCCCCTCAGCGGCGCGGTGAGGGGCTGCCCCGGCGCCCTGCCCGGGGCCTCCCGTACCCGGGGGAGCAAGGCGCTAGAAGATGTTTCCGTCCTTCCTTCCCCGCTCTCGGCCGGCAGCAGCCGCCCCTCCCGCCGCCGCCTGTCCCGCGGCGTGGCCCCCCGAGAGGGCCCTGCGGCCGGCCCGCGGCACGGCGGCGTTCCCCGGCGGGCAGCGCCCAGGGCCGCCCGCCTCCCCGCCGCAGCGGCGGCCGGGCCGTCCGGGCGGGCAGAGCGCTCGTCAGACCCGACTGCGCGGGGTTTTCCGTCGTGGGGGCTATCCAGCGGGTCTGGAATCAGTACGTAACGTGTGACAGGTCTGAACAAAATCCTTGCCTGTGCGTGAGTGGTTAATGTTATCCCATAACTATCTCGACAGGATAATTCCATAACTATTTCTGCGAGAGATGGGAAGAGATAAGGGCTGCCGAAGTAAAAAAGGCTATTCCCGTCGGTAGGTCACTTTACTACTCTTACAATTTTTTAGGTTATTATTATTATTAGAGGTGCACCTGTGTATCTGCTAAACATACGTTTACTGACACATTAAAATGTTTGCCGTCACCTAGGATCGAACATGCGGGGTTTGACCCGGTGTATGGAAACGGCAATATACTCGCGGCGCGCTCAGTTTAGCCGAAGCAAAACCCCGTGTATGAATTTGTTAGACCAGCAACTAATTGCATGAATTTTACATGAAGTATAATTTGTATTGTTATTCTAGGCATGCTGAACGGGCTTTTAATTTTATTGTTGTGTAAAACAATCTATTCAATTACCCTTTCTTTGCTTTATTTGATATAACACAAAATCAAGCTCCGAAAGAGACGATCCGTAGAAAGTAATTCAAAGTTCTTATTGGTAATACTTTCTGCGATGTTTCACATTAATACTATATCAAATGTAATACAGTGATTTACGCTCTGCAGATTTTGCATGAGTACGCTATGCATATTTGATGACACATTGCATATTTTAACAAGGTTTTTAATGACTGATTGAAATGTTTGCTAAGATATTTTTTAAGAGCTGGAGGAGAAATGGTTGTGGAAAATGTGTGTAATAGAATAGTGATAAGGATGGGAGGGTTTTGATTGACAGTATGAGGAAGCAGATGGATGACTAGGTAGGTCAGAGGTAAAGATGCCTTTGACAGCTTTTTAAGTTCCTTTGGCCATTTTGGTCCAATGAATCATGCAAAACATGTGTACATTACCAAACTGATGTCTCTGCATCGTTTACTGTTGGAATCCTCATCTTTTCAAACCCACCCTAACCTTCTTTCATCACCACTTGACGTGCTATGTCTAAACTAGATTGCAAGATCCTAAGAAGGCAAGAATCTGTCTTGTATTACTTGTCAGCAAAAAAAAAAAAAAATTAGGAAAAAAAAATCATGTAAACCTATGGAGCTAGAAGAACAACCGCGACAGATTGGCAGAATAGGCGTAAGGTGGGACACGTTCTTCTTAATTTTCGCTGTCTGGTCATCACTCCCCTCCCCTAGGTAGTGCTCAAGGGAGATGTGGGGAACAATGATTTTCTCCCCCCCCCCCCCCCCCCAACTGGCATAAATCTGAATTTTCATAAGTCTGATAAGAGACCTAATTGCATAATTTTCCTTATAACATTATGCAGTCAGTGCTGTTGCTATAGTTAAAATGGTTTTCTTCGCAGTCTGTGTTTTCAGGTGCTTTGTATGTCCCTCGCAAATTACTTTGTGAACTGGAAATGCTCTGATTTATCCCTGTAAAAGGCTACTGTTTTTGGAAATCTTATTTAAATTACGTAGGACAATTTTAAGATCGCTGTGATACAAAAAAAGAACATGTGTGTGTATTGGGAAAAGCAGAGAAAAGGATTTTGCATGGAAGTATGCTTTCCAGGTACTGTTTCTGTGCAGAATGGACACAAGTTTTCATTTTAAGTATTAAAACTTGTCATGAATGTGGTCTCTAGTGGGGAATGTGTCACTTGCTTAAGATACGGGCGCAAAGTCAAAGAAAAAAATTGAAATAGCGGAGTGATAAATAGACGGAAGGCAGCAGACTGCGTTCAGTACCCCGTTCTTTCCAGCTAAATAGATGTAATTAATATATTTGTGGTAGGTCTAGAGAGCCGCGCAGCTTAGCGATAACATTTCATACATTTATCAGAGTGCATATTAATCTGGGAATGCACAAACAAAAGCACCGCTTATTTCAGAGCATGATCACTTGAAAGCTGTCCATTTGTTCAAATATGTATATCTGAAAAAAATATATATTGGTTGAAATATATACATATAACTCTTGAATTTTTGAGCATATGTAATATTTTCCTTCTTACAGATGTAGAATAATCATTAATTCATAAAGATCCAAGGCTGCCGTTGCTGATTAGATGTAACTTTTGGCCTTATAAAATATATTACACAATAAAATCTGTAATGTTTTATTCATGCTATCACTGCAGTTTCTCATAGTTGCAGTGTTTCTAACACTAAGGGGCTGATATGAGTACGAATGATCTTATTAGTTTTAAGTTGTCATTTTAGGTCAATTTTAATTTTTTTTTTTTCTTTTAAACTGAAGGCAGAATGGATGAAATGTTCAGGTACGTTACTTCTGCGTAAAACTATCTATACTACTACAGTGATATTAACAAGCATTTATTTCTTAAGCTTTAAATAAGAAACAGCTGGTAATGACTTTGAATCTGTTTTAAGAGACATTTTAGGTAAAATGTTGATAGCTTGTAAATGTGTATTCCTGCCTTAGTCTCTGATCGTGCATGCAAGTTCATATGTGTGAACAACGTAAAGTAAGAGGTCAGTCCTACAAAGACTATTCACTTGTCTAAAAATTCACAGACAAAATGTTTTCAGGATCAAGGCCTTTTTCAATAATTGTGATAGTCGTGTACCTTGAAGTGACTGACTGATTTAGAATACACTTAATAATTTGATTTTTTTTTAATATAGTAGAAACACTGCATTGATGAGTTACCAAAGCGCATCATACAAGCTCCCACTTTAATCACTTGTAATATATTTTTTTTGCTTGTTTGGGTAATTTTTTTTTTTTTTTTTAGATGACAGCACTGAAACATAATTTAAACTTTCTAAAAGTCACATCTTAATTTCTATGGGCCATGCTATGGAATTAATTTTTGTAAGTAGGCTTCTTCCTTGAATTATATTTAGTTACACATTGACTGCTTTTGTTTATCCAAGAAGCAGATAATATTGGTCTGGGACTGAAGGGTGAGAGAGCAACACCAATATTTTGAGTTGAGAGAAATTTTAGTTTGCTGAAAGGCGCCCTAGTTTAGACGGAGACACCCACCCACTGAGAATTAAACTGAAATCATAAATGTAAGCTAACAAATGCTTTTGGTGATTGATGAACACCCTGGTTACGGCTTATTTTCCTTTGTGGAAATGTTTGCTGAAGGGGAGGCGTTAGTTATCGGGAGTCGGCTACAACTAGACTGTCGCACCTCCATCTTCCATAGACTTCCTGCTGGAGACGCTGAGGAAATATGGTGGTTGCTCTCTGGCCCTGGGGAAGGTCAGGGCTCACCCTGTATCGTCACCCGAATCCCACCCGAGGGCCCGGCGGCAGCACCTCCTGTCTTGCCTGTTGCTCTGTGATCAGTGCCTACCTTTTACTAAATTAGATCTGTGGTGCAGTAACAGAGAAATAACCGCTCCCCACGCTACATCCCCTTTCAGCAAACCCTTGAAGCATTTCCCCCCGCCCGCATTGCCACTGCTTTACCACTGTACTTCTAAAGCACGATGGTTTTGTACACAGGTATTACTTTAATCTTGGTGTGAGCTCTCTTCTGGTAGCTCGGTTTACTCTTGCGTTAGGAGAAGGGAGCATTTCACTTGAGTTAGATGCAAGGTATTGAATAAGAGGTATAAGGGTTTGCTTTCTATTGACAGTTCCTGAATTTCCTATGGAAACCACTGTGCATCAGTGATGAGGGGTAGGGGCATTTTTCAAAAGTCTCCGGGTGGTTTAGGAGCTTGTGTTTAGAAATGATGAAAATCTCACTGAAAAATCTCCAGTGCTTGCAGTTCTAAATGATTTCCACACTTTTTACAGTTTTATTCTTGGGTGTGTTATCGAGCCGTTATTTCGGATATTCATTGAGGACCGGTATTTGTTACAGAGTTGGGGTCAGAATAGCGCGGATTAAATCCTCAACTGGTGTACAATTATGCCATTTCATTAGCTTCAGTGGTTCAATACCGATTTGTATCATCTGTTTCGTCTTGTGGTTTAGATACTATCCAAAGCAGGTGCTGTTTGATGGAGTGAATAGGGCCAAGTATTAATTTGATATACATATTTGTTTCTCCTGTGTTAAAATAATTATAAAAACATCAACTGATATCTTACTGTACTTACATTTTTATTTCTCTCTGTTTAGATTATAAGAATAATTGAAGCTTCATTTCTGCTTATTGTCAACGTTGATTTTGATGCTTTAATTGTCTTCATGATTGAATCAAACCCAGTTTGCTTGGTGTGTGTTATACAAGAATTTGTCCATTTTTAGGGGGAATATTTAGGCCAACTGTATTCCTTTAATATAAAAGAAATGTTCAGAAGTTGAATGGAAGGAAATTAATCAGATATTTTCAGTCCTTCTTATGTGTGTCTGAATGTAATGCCTAAATCTTTTTCACATTCTTTGCAGTCTTATCTAGTGTAGCTCTTTTTTCCTTTCTGTTAAATACAATAAAATCCCTCTGATGTTAACAGTCAGTATTGTATTTTTAAACATTTCAGTGTTTCAGTCTTTGTGTTTCCATATATTGTTCACTTATATCAATGATCAGAGAGAAGTTATAAATGAAAATTATTTTAAATTTTTTTTTATCACAAACTGTTTCATTTATATAAGTAGATGTAAACTAAAGTAACATGAAGTATAATGACAGAAATGAAAAAAAAAATTAACGTAAAAATTTACTGTAAGAACATGTGGAGGTAAGATTGCTTCAGGAATATATTTCCCTGTATGCCATTTAGACAGGTATAACCTAAAAGGCCAAACCCCACGGCAGTCCATTAGCCGTATATGCTTATTTTCCAAATGCGTTATAACAGAAAAACAACACAAATAATTGTCCTGTGACAGTGTAAAGTTTAGCATATACGTGCACATAAGTCTTTGCAGGATCAGGGCCTAAGTGTTTTGCTTTAGCAGTGCTATCTGCGGTGGGGCTTGGGGTGGGTTTTTTCCCTTGGTATTTAAAATGCAGTTCTCTCACTGTGGTCACATTTCCCATCTATAGAGGGACAAGGGCAATTTAGCCTGTGCTAAATACACACTGTGCTAAACAGTAATTATATTTAATTTTGACTTTATTTTGATACCTACAGCTGCCTCAGGATAAGGATCTAGGAGATTTTTAAGTGTAGTTCTGTGTACCCAACCCTTTTCAGAAGGGTTGGTTTGCTGTCAGTTCAGCTCTCTGAAGGCACTTGGATGGTGATGGTGCTATTGCACGGAAAGGCTGCCAGGCTGGTGGGCACAAGGGCAGGACAGCAGGAAGCCGGTGATCCCTTTCATAGGCACGTAGGTAGGAGATGTGCTCATCTATAACCTGAAACCTGCCCTCAGAGGGTTGTTTAGGGTAACGCATGCATCGCTGTAGTCCTGGGTGATGAAGCAGCAGAGCTCCAAGCTGGTGCAAATACACCAGTAGTCCCCAGGTAGCCTCTGGTCTCCTTCCCCTGGTAGATCTCCAAAGCTTCCCATGAGCTCCAGCCTCTGCCTTGCTCTGCTCCATCCTTTTCCTTACCAGGGAGGCACTTTGCTGGCTCCTCTGTGGCTTGCTCTGTTTAGAGCTTGAGCATGTAGATGAATGCGCTCTCCTTTAACTCCTTCCGCGGAGGATGCTTGAACAAGGAAAGCCTTGCTCGGGATTAGTGAAGAGGATGAGACTCATGGAAGGCTGCTCTCTTTTGTACCCACACTTTTAAATTTACATTTGCCTACAGTTTCTTGTACAAAACATTTAACATGAAACATTTTATAACAATCTACAATGTAAATATTTTTAGCATTTGTAGTTGCATAACCAGGGTGTCTTGTTTCTGATTTTTTTCTTAAGTAGCATGTAACAGGTGAACTCCTAATTTTCTGGGTGTTGCATTATACTTTATGGGTCCTCTGCTGATCTAAGCTTGATTCTTTATAGCTTTTAATTTTTTTTTTTTTTTTTACAATTTTAACACCATTTTCCAAAAGACTCCTGGCCAGAGGATATCTTAAAATAACCTGCTTAAAATTTATTCTTTTATAAAAATATTTAAACTTGTAACAAATTCTAGTCTATTCTGCAATTGCAAGAATACATATGTCATGTCTAGCCAATATAGATTTAATCTATAGGATTAAATGTTGTCTTCAATAATGTTATTTCTGAATAATAGGAGAATATTCTAGAACCAGTATGCATTTTCTCTGGGTTACACAAACACGCTGTTTTGCCTGAGAAATCTTGAGTTTTATGCATTTTAGTTATTTTTGGTTTTGGTTTTCACAGAAGAGTAGCCAGTATAATGCAGCTTTAGTCCATCTTTGGTATTTTTCCCCATCTTGGTGTCCTTCTATTTTGCATCAGAGATTTGGGAGCAACTCAGCTAGTGCTTGTATTCTACGCCATGACATTTTTCTTCCATTTTTTGGCATGATATTAGATTATTATTATATTTGCAATATCCGTTGCAAAGTTTCATCTTGTATTACAGTGTCTGCAGTGACAAACCACAGCTCGTCTGAGACTGGGGAGATTTTTCTTGAGCATCTCCACCATCAGATTACGGTATGTGTATGTCAGTTTTACTGAAAGCTTGGATAGGGTATCAGCTGTCATTGAATGTTTTCTAGATTTATATTCTAGCTGTAAACCACACAACTGTGAAGACTAGCCTCTGCAATCTAGGAGATGCATCTTCTAAATTCTTCCTCGCGGCTGTTACTAGTTGCTTTGTTTCTGACAGTTTCTAATTTTCTGTACATAATAAAATCAATTATTTTGCACGTATATGCTAAAGCTAGAGGCTGTTTTTTGACTGTGCATGCTACAATTAGTTATGTAAATAGCAGCATATGCTACAAGTTTCCCATGCTCACCCTGCCTTTATAGAAGTGTTGGCTCAGGCTCTGCTTCGAAGTTAGTTGGCAGAGGTGTTTGGGGCTCTGTGGCTCAGGCTCTGAAGACAACGCTTTGTTCATCAGTTCCCTCTCGTATTTAGTGTTTTAGTCTATAGTACATGTTTGTAAACCAAGGGCAATACATGACTTGAATGCACTAGGGATTTTGGTAGTCAGACTTCTAAGCTTCTCCATGTTCTTCTTGATTGATATATAGAGGGAGAGTGGTAATTGTAGGTGTGCTGTTGGACACCTCCTGTCTGCCTACACCAGTCAATCCTCCCCCTATCCCACATGGGTTATTTCTTTAAGTTTGAACTTGTGTTTCTGCCTAACGACTTCTAAACCACCCCTTTCCAGAGATTTCAGCAGTATATAATTAAGTTATGTTATTATTTATTCCCGTATGGAAACCTTATTATTGCAATCTCTTCAGTATCATCAAATCTTTCTGTGTCTTTTTGCAAAATGCTGCAGCGTGTAATCCAAAAGGTAGGTTGGTAAAGCAGCAAATTCTAAGTGGTGTTTTAAAAGTGCTCACAAGTAAATTGGTTTGTTTTTCATCTTTTCCTAGAAGATACCGCTGGAGCCCTGATCAAGCACCCAGTGTGGAGCGGCTTTTGGCACTTTTATTTTTCAGCAGGACTTCTGAATCTTAAACTACAAGCTTCCGTAGTCTCAGTCAGAGAAACCAGACAGGTTTGTTAAAGCTTGTTATCTATTACTTTTGTGCTAGCTCCCCATGTAGAGGGGATATTCTTTAAATATAATTTTGGTTAGGAGTTTTTTATGTTGTAGCACCTACTAATGCAGGGTATTTGTTGGATATGCAAGCTCCTCCAGAATTCACTAATAAAGTTAACTTATCTCTTAAGTTAACTCTGTGCTACTACTTTTGAGAATCACATATTATTTGTATCTATGTAATAACACCTCACTGCCAAGGGCATATGATAGTAAAGCCGCAATGTAATAGTAAACAGGAGCTTAATGGCTGGCATGAGATTGAATTTAGATGCTGTGAAACACCTCTGAAAAAAATAATTCCGGCAAAAGTCAGGTGAGAATCCAAGACCCTACTGTGGATTGACCAAAAAAGTCCTTGGATATTTTGGAGACTAGTTGATATGCTCATTTTTAAGGAGTAATTAGTTCAGAGTCTGCTGGTTGCATAAGACTAAAAATAAAACATGCGGAGTGAGTACATGTCTTCACAGATGAGGAAAGTTCTTAAATCTAAGACAGCAAAATAATGGAGTTCTTTTTTAAAAAAAAGGAGCTGACATAGTCTGAAAGGTGGGAAAGAAAATCCTATAGCACAGTAATTGATTTGCTGCATTGATAGAAACAGAACTGCGAAAAGGAGGGACCAATCATAGGTAGTGCACGCAACAGTCTTCCATCAAAATCCTTCATCTGTTGTCTTCTACCAGGGTCATTAACAAGTGGTTACATGTATGGGACCTTATATTTTAGAGAAGGTTACTCTTTGAGCTGGAAGATTTTAATTCCTGCATATTGCTGAATAGTGCACGCATTAGCACTTCTTTGGATACGGGCGTTTGTTAGCACACACCTATTTCGTCATACATAAAGTATTCACGTCTTCATACTTCTGAACGTGTATGGTGGCTCATGAAAGAGTAAATTCCAGTGGCAAAGTGACCTGTTGGTCTAATAGCAGCTACTTTAACCAAGATGTTGGTAACTATAATTCTTAAAATTACTTTTTTAGCACTTTGTTCAACTTAAATTTATCTTCTAAAACCCATTCCATTAAACATGCGTAGCATCTATGCATAGGCAAATACTTAGAAGCCAACTATAATTATGCTGATCATATTATTGATAAGGTAAATGATAAATGTAGAAGCAAGTAGGTTCATTTGGCCTGATCAATGGCTTCAAGTGATGCTTTTGTAAGTAATTTTTCTTCTTTGAAAGTAAACCTATTCTCCAAATGTATTTAAAATGTTAATAAACTATTAAATGAACAAGTAACACTATATTCAACATTTTTACACCATTTCTACAGTGGGTAAAATTGTAGTATAAAGTTGGTGTATACTCGATAACAATTTACATGTTTATTTTACCATCTGGTAAATGTGTAAACGATATTTTGAGAAGCACATTTCAAATTCACTTTAACAACTTATCCCCGACAATATGTATCCTATCTCATGTACTGACTGGAAGGATTTTTGAAAACCTCTCAGAGAGAAATGCAGTAACAAAACATATTATTTTTTTAGTGATGCTTAAGATCAAGCTTAGCATCAAGTTGGAGGTCTTTCACCATTTGGGAAGGATTTTGGTACGTTAGTGGTGTCAAAGTGAGATTTCAGACTATTTTACACACCACAGTATAAAGATATCATATCATCTTCCCTAAAGAAACCATAGGGTGCATAGGTAGTACTAACAAAACAAATACAGTTTGCTGTGTTGTTGTATAACTGTATTGTATCCTTTCCAGGGGGTTTGAATTTGCTATCTCTTGTGTCTAAATATGGGAAGCTCATTATTAGAAGTGTTACAATGAACCCCAAGTGGATTGCTTTTCTCATGTACTTTAACAGCACTTTGACACTGCAGCCTTCTGCCTTTTTATTTTAGTCTTCTGTTTATTGGTCTCTTTGGATTAAATTGCAAGCACTTTCTTAAATATAACAAACCAGAGAATATTCTGTTGTAGCTTGGCTTTTATTCACCCTTTCCTAGCTGTTACTAATCTTAACTGGGAAAAAAAAGAAAGACTTCCTTTTCTCCTCCCCCAACCCCAATAAAATTTAAATAACCCTGCCCTGAAAGCAAGTCTGCCTGGAGAACACCTCCACACTAATTACCATCTGGCCAATCTGCAAATGAGGTTTGAGAGCAGATTTCAAATGTAGGCTCCAGCTAGTCTGTGCCTTCTATTAGTATTTATTAAGAGATTTGAAAGCATTTAGGCAACTAGAGAGCAGGCAGGTACTTTAACTTCTGGAAATCCAATCAGGCATCTATTTGTTCCTTCCAGGGTCTAAATGCCTTGAACCTGGTACCTGATCAGCAATGCTCCTTTACAGTTTGTGGCAGCCAGTTTTGCTGGAGTACAGACTTTATAAAGGGCAGTGATCTCAAAACGCCTTTTAAAACGCACTGGTGAAAAAAACTGTATAAAATTATTTGTACAAATTCTAGTTAACTCCTGTATCAACATTAATGAATTACAACATTCGTTTATTTTTGTTTATGTGCTATTTCAGCATGTGGGGAGAAAAACCTTGCTTAGTAGAGAGTCAAATCCAATACTGATTTTGAGTAATCAAAGAAACCTGTGAGCTGTTCTGATTTTGTGTGCAACTACAAACAGATTTTAGCCCAGTAATAATAATAACAGGTTGTCATTAACAGCAACTTTAAACTTAAAAAAATATTTGTATTTTTGCAAGTTAATTAAGCACACTGCATTTAACATTACTCTTTTGTTTCGTTAAGATACTAAATGCATTTCACTAATGAATTTCAGGTTTAGCAGCTATTTTCTCTTCCTCTTCCCTTACAGAGATTAGACAGGACCTTTCCTGTTTGTAAATCAGCACAAACAAAGATGATAAAATTCTTAGCCGACCGTTAAAGAAATAATTTTGCTTTTCTCCTGTCTTCCCTTTGCTGGCTTCTTGTTTTGTCTCAGCTCTGTGAAAAGTGCTGTCAACCTTATGTAAAGAATAATTTTTTTTTTTTCTTAATGATTAAAAAAAAACAACCCAGAAACTCTTTCAGCAAGAGAGCAGTAGTTGTTTAGGACACCTGCTGCTATAAAAGATCTTCCTACAGGAGCTAATTAGTTCATAGGTAAAGTCCCAATTGAGAGCACCTGGGAACATGCAGAACTGAATCTGAGTTTTGTGGCACCAGCAGCAGTTTTTAATATGTACTGAAAATGTCTTTCTCTTTAGATTGGCTGCTGCTATCTATACTGCAGAAGCAGATGTTCAACAAATTACTCAGAGGCTTAAAATGGTGGTTAATTGGAATCACCTGGAAAAAATGGGCAACACTTGGAAAAATCTCCTTGATAGAGATCTGGGGAGGCTTCCTGAAATGATCCAGGTTTGAAGGTAGGTAGTTAATAGACTAGGCCTTGAATACTGAGTAACATTGCTTTTATTGTTTTGTATTAGAATTTTAATATAGCAATTTTTTTATGGAAAATAATTTTGTTCTGTAGCTATTTGCTGTCAAACATGCTTGCAATCCTGAGTGCTAATACCAGGAAGGAATCTGCCCCTTACCCCATGATCAGACTTACTATGGTGGATTCCAAGAAGAAGGTCTCTTAGCTTGCAAAATGTAAGCTGTTTCCCTTTAAGTGAAGAATATCCAAGCCCATTTAAGAAAGATTAATAAAAAACGACCTTTCAAAAAAGTGAGTTAAAAAAATGATATATTTAGTTCTCGTATTGTTAATAACTGGTACTCATTGGCCTCAGAAGCTTCCCCCCTTCCCCATGCTTTTCTGTGTGTCTGCTTATTTCCTGAAATTGTAAATATCAAACTATGTATTCAGTGTTCTAACTTTTAAAATAAAATTTTAAAATTAAATGTGACATTTTTATAGATTTTGATATTGACTAAAATGGACCTATTAAAGTGACATAAATACATAAATGGAGATTGATAAATTTAATTTCAGACTACCATATGGGAAGGCTGATTACAAGGGCATGTGGAGCACAAAGCCAATTAAAGATATTCCTACTTCTTACTGTGGACCATTGCCGCCTTCCCCATATTCCCTGGAAGCTAAACTGAATAGCATTTACGAAAAATATTAAGCTAAGGGTATCATCATAAATTCTCTCTTTATGTAGTCCTGTTCTCTACTGACAGTCAGATTTGCATCAAAGAACATGACACCAGTGACTTGCTGGCAGCTTAAGTAATTGGGGAAAAAAGTGATTATTCATACGGAAACAGGAGTTGGCTCATTACAGCCAATCACCTGAATAGCAAATGGTATGGCTGCCAATAGATGGAGAAAAAGGCAAGTCTAGTGGAAAATAGGAGCATTTAAAGGCCAAGAAAAGACATATGGTCTGTCTATGCTTGCCTTATACGCCTGGAAATTATAAATTAAGCTACAATATAGCCCACCACCTTAATGTGAAAATTCTCCATTTTCTCCCATCTTAAACTTGAGAAATTTAACAGATTTGGCTAGTAATATTGACTTTGGCTTCTGTGTCAGCATTTAAGTTCTATATAAAAATAATGGCCGAATTGATTGTTGTCTAATATTTGATTGTGTTATGGCCATAAAGGATGTACTTTTGAAATAAACTCTCTTTCATAGCAATTGTAGATGTGGATCTGTTCTGTCCTTTACAGATGTCCATATTTTCATGAGGGTAGGCAAGAGAAGAAAGCGAATCGTTCTTGGCAGCTACTTTTTATAAGGTAATCCTGTGAGGATGATATGAAATGATTTGTGTCTTCAAGAACAGTAAATACTTTAATGGCTATCTCTCTCATTTATTGTTAGTTGTAGTCATAATTTTAATTTGTTGTGCTAATGCTCTCCTTTAAGTTATGTTGTATTACTGCTGTAATGAAATAAGAGTCCAAGTCCAAATTGATCTCTAAGTTTCAAAAACATTGGGCTTACTGAGGTGGCTACCTGACTACCTTTCTGGTAAAGCATTAGTAAAAGTTGAGAATACAAAGTCTTTTAAAATGTGCTTGTATAGACACATTTCACTTGAGAGGCCAAGTTCTTGAACATCTGAGGGCAGTCTGAGTTTTAAAAAGACTTTATGCTTCCTCGAGACTGTGAGGGTTTATAGCCTTATAGCCTTTTTCTTCAGGAACTTTTTTTTGTTCTTTTTTTTTTTTTTTTTTTAGTAGATTCCTTATTCTAAACCATCCCATGATACATAGTCATGTGGAGAATAAATGCTGAATTCTGCCCTTTTTTTAATGCCATGCTCTGAAACTCTGATGGTTTCTCCTTTTCAGTTAGAAATACTGACAAAATAATCAACGTGGGACTCTGACATAAGCTTCCTGGCCCTTACTTCTCCATTTTATGTACCTGAAAGAGTTACTAAAGCTATTATTTCTGGTTTGCGTTCATGGGCTCTGAAAATACAGCATATTTTACATATTCCAAAACTTCTCTGATTGTGGCTGAAAAAATTCGAATCTCTTTTTAGTCTAAATAATTTCTGACTTCATTGTAGTGCTATAGGAACAATGAAACTTAAAATTTTGTTTGGAAACAAACTTCGGATTTCATGGAGGAACAGTGGATAGCAAAATGGTGTATTATAACTATCATGCATTTAAAATTTGACATGTGATAGATGTTGTGAAAACCATGGAATTTGGAGCTGCATAAAAACGTATATAAGCTTATCTGAAGTAATTACATCTATAGAGTTTCTAATTGGGTCCAATGACATAGTACACTTGCAGTTCTTCTACCCTCGCCAACGTGAGGTCCTTTCACAAGTACTTCTGTTCTCCTCTTTCTACTGTTTCTTTGCGGGTGAGTGACCTGCTGGCTTCATTTCCCTGTCTCATTTCGGCACAGGCACAATCAAATCATCCCAACCGGTGACCCTTCTGACAAGGAACTGCCAAAATGAAGTTACTTTATCCGCTTTGAACCTGACATGTGTCCCACAGGGTTATTTTGGGATTTCTGAGGTGCAGGGCAGAGAGAAGTAAATGTTTGCACAATTCTGAAAAAATGCTGCTAAGAAAAGTTCTTATGAAAATATTGCTTTATTCTGAGATCATCCTGCATTTAAAGTAGTACAAACTTTTATTTCAAGAAGTTCCATCTTGGTGACCTTTTTCACTTGGATCCAAAAGTCACCCCGTAACTCTTCAGTAAACCCTTACCAGGTAAGACCAGTCTAGATAACCCGAGCCTTTCCCCACCAGTATACACTGGCATCACTCATTTACTGTAGCTCCAATTAACGGTAGTAGAAGTTACACTTGTAAATTCCCCCACGCATTAATGAGCGAACAGACCCCCTCCGTTCAGTTAACCATCTTCCAGTTACCTGGCATTTTCCCCATCCCTTGTGAGATCTCAAATATTTAATTAAAGCCTTTCCTTTTTTTTTTTCTTTTTCTTTTTTTTCTCCCCCCACTCTCCTTCATTCAGTTTGTTGAGTTGTAATTCTTGTTGGCCTGATGCCTTGGCAACATTCAGCACTTCTAATTGCCTGTATAGTCTGGCCTAGTCATGGAGCCTTTTAACTTTCATTCAGGCTTCCAGCAATATCAGCCTCACCGGTCACAAGCTTCCCACTCAGGTTCCGTTCACAGCCCTTTCGCTGATTACTTGTTATGTATTTAAAGAGCTCCATACTGTTTATTTCATTTCCTATTTGAGATAGTCTGTTTGCTTAATCTTTTTCTATGCTAATTTAATTTTAAACATATAGGGCTGTCTTCCTGGTCAAACAAAGCCAGAATTTTGCATCCATATGTTACATTAAATAATAATGCAACACATAATAGTCAATGCTTTCTACTTCTGTAATGTCTACCATTCAACGATCTCAAAGCATTCTTACTTTACAAGTGGTAAAATGGTGTCAAGAGACATGAACTACTTGTTAAACATTATGTATGACATCTGTTACAGAGCCAGACATAGGATTGAGTAGTTTGGTTTTTGCTAATAGCAGTTAGTCTAATAATTGCAATATGCTATAGCAATTATTAGGTTAAAATATGCTTCGACTGAATGGGCTGTACCCTTGTAGAGATATGTATTGTAGAGACTTCTGTTCTCAGAATATCACCTTTATTGGTATACGAGACACAGAACTGACAGTGCAATCCAATGGATGTTCATGTGGACTGGGTACAGGTTAGTAACCCCTGTAATTATAATTCATGTTGGTTTTAAAGTCATTATTGTCAATCAGAAATAGACTGTCTTTAGAGTCGTCATTATTAATCACAGGCTGGTGCGTTCTTGTCTCATTTTGTTTTCTGTGTGAAGACCTAGCATTCCCACTTCCCTAGATTTCAGCACACCTCTGGCTTACTATGGCTACAATAGCTCATTTCTGTCTCTGCAGAAATAATATGCTAGTGTTGTGACCTGAGCTAATATAATCCGAATGTGTCCTCTTTCAGTGTCAAACAGCATACAGAGGTCAACTGAAAACGGTCACTACAATTTCTGTTTTTTAAGGTTGCCCGTGCCCAGCAGCTAATCATGGCTCTATGCTGTGAGAGCTACCAGGACCTCATCCATGGCCAAGGTCACATTCCTTTGTATGATCACTCTGCAGGAGTCAATAGCTGATCTTTAACACCTGCACTTGGCTTTTAGGATGTGAATGCTTATATTTGTTGTTATTACATACTTAAAGGAAAATATTCCAGACGTGTGTTCTTCTTCCCTAGGTCAGACAGCAGAATGGAAGGGCAAAGAAGAACCAGCGCGATTGTATCGGTAGCGTATGGGAGCAGAGGCCAAGCAAGTAAAAAGAATGAGAATTCACTGCTGGCTGGGGAAGGTTCCCTGACATGGTGGTAAGCATGGTGAAATGATCTTTTATAGCTTTCAGGAATTAAATTAGCTTAATCCCTGTGGTGATACAAGGATTACTAGGGGCTGCATAGGAATAACGAGGTGGACTGGAAAGCTAACAGCTGAGGTATGTGGAAATACAAGGTTATACAATATCCTTGAAAGAAAAATCTTAAAATGGAATCTGGTTGTTTTCTTAAGACAGAAACAGCTCAAACTGTGATCATGTCTGAAAAGCAACACTATAAAACCCAGTTTGCTACAGTTACAGGATTTAATTTGTAAAACAAATGTATGTCCAATTATTTTTATATTTTTCCTTGTTTCACCAGTGTGTATTCTGAGCTCAGTGTTATGTATAACTTGGTGCCCATGGATGCGTTTGGGCTTCTCTTGGATAAGGACTGTGTGGGCTTTTGAACAATAGTCTGCCAAGCAATGTATCATGAATCCTAATTGTTTTAGAAAACAGTTGTTCTTTTTCTTCAGCAAATACTGTTGTAGCCACATTATTAACATAGATATGTATAGTCGTTTTGAAAACCATTCTCGGTTTGAAGAATTCTAATGCTTCATACAGTGATTATGCAAAAGTCTCATGTATAAGCAATACCGATGTTACTGGAAGCGCCTCATACAGAGTCCAAATATAGCAGATCAAATCAAAACTGTGCTACATCTTAAGCAACTGTTGACCCATTTCCATATCAAATTGGTTTCTGTCACAGAAGAAAGACTTTGCTTTTTCTTTTAGAGATATTTACTTGTGCTGCGCTAGCTCAAGTACAGTAACAGCACATCTTATTCTAAGGTCATTTAATAATTGGTCAATTGGTTTTTAACTTTGTTTATTAACGACTTTCTATTTAAGAGACCGCCACAGTGAAAGGTTTGTTCCTGCTCTGTAATATGTGGCCGTGGCGCTGGCTCCTGTGAAACCAGGCGCCATGATTCAGCAGGCGCAGGGAGCCGGCGCTAGGTGCTCTGCCACGTGCGGGGTGCCTACCAGTTGGCTTGATAAGCTCAGTCCTAAATATCTAACTTAAATAAACTGTGGGGAGGAAATTCTATTTTAAAGATTTCACTTTGGCCCTTGTTTATCCTACTTTTTTTTTTTTGGGGGGGGGGGGGCAGCAGAATTAATAGACTGTGGTGGATCAGTAAAATTTCAGAGATTGCTATAAATACCTAGAGTAGGAAGAAGGTGAGTTGCTAGCGGTGTCACTTGTTTGTGTCACTTTGTTAGAACATTAGCGGTATCTTAATATAGATTTCTTTTTTGGCTTCCACATTCGTTTCGGGAATGTGCCTTCGGGAGGGGGGGAAATGGAGAAGAGGCGCGTGCCGCTGGCGCGAGCTGCCGCTCCCCGCCGCCGCTCCCGGCGCCCCCCGGGCGGGTGCGCCCCCTGGCGGGGCTGGCGGACCGAGCGCGGCCCCGGCCGCCGCCGCCGGCCCACGGGCGCTCGAAAGCCCGGTTTCTTCCTCGGACGAGAGCGCATAGCCCAGCCTGCAGGCAGCTGGCACCGCAGCGGGCCTGCCATGCCCGTGCTCTCGGCAGTCTGCGGTGTTGTATACCGGCAAGCCACGCCTACAGAATTAATCACCAACAATATTTGAACGTTCTGACTTCAAAATTTCATGTAATTTTGCTTTTTTCCGGTGGTTGGTATTTGCTTTGCTTTTTATGTGTGCTGTTGTCTGAAATATAAGCATCATTCACAGTATAAATGTTACAGAAAATAATGTTACTTGAGGAATAAATATAATACGTTGTTTAGGTGATTTTGATACCTTAACAGCAGTTCTGTGCTGAGGTCATACATTTTTTTTGTCATCAGTGACTATACAGATGATTCTAACGTACAAGAATGCAATTTGTAAACTTAGTATCTTTGTACTTTTGCAGTCTTTCCTTTGAAAAGTGGGTTCTAGTCACTTGGGAGAGCAGTGCTGTTAACTTCAGAGGTTTCACTAAAAGCTCAACTTCTTTTCTGAGGACATGGTTTTACATGCCGCCTCCCAAAAGGCATTTCTGATCTCTGTTAGCAGAAGCTACTGTTTCCTCCCCAAACTCAAGATCGGTATGTCAAATATAGAAACAACAAACATGTGTGGTTTTACGTCTCATGTCAAAGATGATGCCTTCAGAAAGCACAGCCGTTTCCATTGCGATGCCAGGGCAGGGTACAATATTAGCTGACAGGCATGGGAATATTATGTTTTACAGGGTATGTCCTAGCGGCGGAACTAGCCTAATTCACACCCTGCGAGCAGGCAGGTTGCAGCCGGCTCCAGTCGCCCTGGAGCTCCTGGTCCTCCGTGGTGCTGAGCTCCGTGTCCTCCACCTCTGCGTGTAGAGGACTGCCAGGAGCATGGGGCTGTTCAGGGGCTGGTGACCCATGAGACAAGCTGCCTGTCCTGACACTAATCTGTAATGGAACATTTTCACATCAGAGAATGCCCATTTTTTGAAAATTGCGTTTTTAATGGAGATAGTTTGTTTGAAGAAGCAAGAAAAGTCAAGAAACTTAGCTGATTCCCAGAGGGTTCCTTGCCAGCCTGGTATTCCAGCTTCCACCTTTTTGATAAGCTGTCTATCAGGTTGATCTCACAGCTGGACAGTTTCAGCTCCTCCCTGTCTTACTGATAAGCCTCTTAAGGCTGAAGGATGCAAGTTTCTTGTTGCCTTGCTCCTGGTAGAAGCCCAAGAAGCCTGATGGGAACTCAAAAACTGTGAGGCTTTGAAGTTACTGTGCAAGCCAGGGCTTATCATCTCCTACTTTTTCAGAGTAAGTGGCCTATTATAATTCCCTTCACCACTGACTCTCAGGCCTATTTTAACTATGAATGGCTGTGATTAGTTGAATTATTGTAACTGTAGTTTTGCAATGCCAGAGAAGCAAAACCTGCCTTTGTAATAGTGCTTTGGGTTGTCTCTGGCTTCAGACTGTGAATGTGCTAGATGTAATTGAGAATTTTATGGCAAATACTGGCTAAGGGAAGCCTGAATCTAGGCTTTGTTATCCAGCCTTTCATGTCTGTGAATTCCAAATCTATCTGAAAGGAGAGAAAGCAAAACAAACCCTTTCTTAAATCTAAATGGTATTCTCCAGCTGGAATCCTGTTACACGTCATCAGATACAAATATTGTTTTTAGTGAACTCCTCAAATTGATGGCTTTTTTGAAATGTTCCACTGCACTTGGCAAAATGAGGAAAAAAACCATGTAATTGAAAATTTCTTTGGGATAAATAAAACATAGCTGCTATTAGCATTTAGCTTTGTATATGATAAAAACTATTTGTGTTCAGATTTGGTGATGATGCAACTTTGAGTCATTCTTAAATCAGAGACATGGGTCTGAATCACAGCTAAACAAGTCACTTTATTTTTTTTTTTTTTCCGGGGATCTTCAGCCTGGCTTTGTTCAATGAAACTGAATATGCCACATTAGAGCACAAGCAGATGATTACCAACAATGTTTATTGATGCTACCACTAAGAGAAAATGGCAGACTGATATAAAATAAAGAGACTTAGCAGATGGGATATTGGCATTTGAATTGGTTAAAATAGATTACCGATTTTACCCCAAACCTGCCCTTTTATGAACATTACAGTATTGTCGCTTGTTGAAGAACTGTAAATCATATTCATTCTTATAAAATTATTTCCCATTGCAGTCCCAGACTATTTATTATTACATATGTAAAGAATATTTTATGATCAGGGAAATCTAAAGCAGTGGTTCCTTGTGAGAGCTCCTGTCAACACTGACTTTAGACATAAGCTGCTAGCATAGAAAGTTAGATTAAAAGAAACATTTACTGTTTCTAGGCATCCCCTCTTAATATAAAAACAGCAAAACCAGATCTGCAAACATAATTAGACATATAGTTCTAATTGAAATCAGTAGGAATTAGAAGCAATATCAAATAGCCTGCCTTTCGCTAAACCCCTGTGACTGAGCAGCGCCGAGAACCACGTGAGCCTGAAGAGGGATTCAGAAAGCTCAGCTACGGGGTAGAGCTGTGACCTGCCTCGAGTCTGCTAAAACCAAAATGCAGATGTAGAATAGGCGTAGGATAGGTGTAAGAATGGAGTTTAGACTGTCTGAATCTGCCTCTAGGTGCCTAAATAATGCTGTAAGGTCTTGGTCATGGTAACTCTCACAGACTCCAGGTGAGCATGAGGAGGCATGCAATGATTAATTAGTTCTTTGGTTTTAACATCTAGCATTTTGTACTACGAGTACCCAGCAAGCTCTGCAGGGGTTATCTTGATTATCGGTCACCCTTGATCGTGGGTCAAGGCATGTTCTTTACGTGTAGGTCATCAAAACAGTCCTGACTCACCAATATTTGCTCTGGTGGCTTTTTGCATTGGATACAGTTCTTGATGTATTTGAATTAACAGTGACCCTTAGTATCCAGGATGATTCATCACAATTGCCAATGCATATTTATAGCAGCAAAAATTCATTCAGTGCTAGTCAAGGAAATCATGTGTGAATTTAAGTCCAGTTGGCAAGGTAGTACAGTATCTGAAATGTTGGCTGTGCAGCAGCTGTCATTCTATGCCAATCTATTCTATCATACAGTAAGCAGGTGGCTCACACATATTGTTTTTACTACATATCATTTTAATTTTGCAATGTCTCACTGAAATAGGAAATGTGTGCTACTGATTTCAATAAGATTTTCTCTATTGAAGCCAGGAGAGCATGT
Organism: Platalea leucorodia; assembly: GCF_965183815.1. Classification (NCBI taxonomy): domain Eukaryota; kingdom Metazoa; phylum Chordata; class Aves; order Pelecaniformes; family Threskiornithidae; genus Platalea; species Platalea leucorodia. The sequence continues at coordinate 83,308,426 of NC_138827.1, read as the reverse complement.
TAATAGCATGCAGCAATTTACAGTGTAGTTGGAGTAATACAGCAGCTGGTGAACCTGTTTATTCCCTATGGCTGTAGTTGTATATCAGTCTTAAGTGTAGCTAATTAACTTCTATTCATTAGGAATTTTACACAAATTCAAGCAGAAAAGGGAATACAAGCCCCAAACAGTTTGTGTTCCTTCAGCACCCTTTTGTGATGCCGTGCTGCAGCAACCTGTCTCCTCTGGTAGACATGCGTTGTCCTCAGGCCAGCCGAGGGGGACTCTGTTCTCTTCTGTATTTCTGAGATTGGTAATTTTTTGAGGGCTTATCTGCTGAAGGAAATGTCTTTATTGCAATGTTACATGCTAGTTGTTGTGTCTGATAATGATACCTTGATATACTGTAAATAACACTTTTCACAATACAGCCCTTTGGTGTGTCTCTGCTCATCGGAATGAGTGTTTGTGTAGGTCAGGTGAGGCTGGCAGGACAGGGAGTGACAGTGTCCAACTATGGACAGTCTTAGCATCCCTGTGCAAAATGTGGTCTCTGTTTCTGGTATTTGATGATCATCTTGGCTTGCTTGATCTTCAGTATATTTCTTAGCTTCATCTTATTCTGGTTGGGCAAATAATATTTTCTTTCAGAATGAGCAGTATCTCCTACTCAATTTTTGTTTCCATTTATGTTTTTTAAATTTTATGACACTTATTGGCCTGGAAGGATATCTTGCTTGCTCTGATTGTAACTCCTATTCATATTATGGAAAGCCCTCGTAAGATACTTGTCTTTGTGGGAATTCCTGTTGATAGAACTGATAACGTGTTATCTTTTTTTTTCCTCTGCGAGTTGTTTGCCTGCCTTACAAAGGATGTTGATAGCAGAGCCCTTATTTTTTGGCAAGGTGTTTGTCGTGGTTTAACCCCAGCTAGCAACTAAGCACCACGCAGCCGCTCGCTCGCTCCCCGACCGGTGGGATGGGGGAGAGAATCAGAAGGGCAAAAGGGGAAAACCCGTGGGTTGAGATAAGAACAGTTTAATAACTAAAGTAAAATAAAAATAGAACAGTAGTAATAGTAATACTAACAATAACAATAGAAACAAGTAATAATAGTACAATAGTAATACAAAGCAAGCGATACACTGTACAATTGCTCACCACCCACTGACTGATGCCCAGCATGTCCCCCAAGCAGCGATCGCTGCCCCCCCGCTCATATACTGAGCATGACGTCATACGGTGTGGCATAGCCCTTTGGCCGGGCTGGGCCAGCTGTCCTGGCTGTGCCCCCTCCCAGCTTCTTGTGCACCCGGCAGAGCATGGGAAACTGAAAAGTCCTTGACCGGTGTGAGCGCCACTTAGCTACTACTTAGCACTACTTAGCAAGAACCAAAACATCAGTGTGCCATCGACATTGTTCTCATCCTAAACCCAAAACACAGCCCCATACCCGCTACCAAGAAGAAAACTAACTCTATCCCAGCTGAAACCAGGACAGGACAGTGTTTCAAAAGTGTATTCTCTGAGGCGGCTTTTAGGTTAAAACAAAACCAAAAACCCACCCAAAAATAACAAAAATCATTAATGGGAATCAGGGAAGAGAAAGAGAGAGAATAGAGGAATATAGTATATGGGATTGCTTCTCATCCCTTAGGCTGTAATGTCTCTGAATTCAAGATTTGCATTTCGGTGAAGATGAGTTTTCCCCAGATGAGCCAAAAGACAGTGATAACCTACCTGACTTTTCCTAACAGCTTGTGGCTGTTTCCTTGTCCTGTTCTCTTTGTGTTCACTCTGTCCTTCTCTCACGGGCACGTATTTGCTGAACGTCTCTTCTTGCTCGCTCTGACTTTGTCTCGTCTCCTGTGCCCTGCAAACTTCTTTCACTGTCCCTTCCTCTCTCCTGTTGATTTCTTTACTTCTTACAGCCGTGACAGTTTACCAGTTCATGTATTGTTTTAAGCTGAATGTCCAGTTCCTTCTATGCTTTTCCAAAACAGAATTATTGAGGCTGAAGATGAGATCAAGTGAAGGATCAGCAGCAGCCTCTCTTCTAAAATTCCGCTGTTTTCTACGAATTAGTAAAGTGTCATTCCACTGAGTATCACGCCACTGGGTGCTCTGGTACAGCAGCTCCCTGCAGTTGTGTCATTTGAACACTGAGTGGCACTAAAGCCCATGTCACTGACAACACAAGGTATTCCAAAACAGGGGCTTTAACTCAAGAGGATGCAAACTACTAGATAACGTATGAGACGGTTTTTTGTAGGGCTGGGAAGAGAGGTTTTATAGATGCAAGCCTGTAACAGGCATTACATATCTTGGGCATGTTGCCTCTCCAGTTATTTTTGAGGAGGAATTTATCTGAAGTTTTGCTAGAGAACATTCCGAAACTGTTGAAGAATTCTTCTGACCATGATATTGACTTACTTTTTTTTTTTTTTTTTTTTTTAAAATTAATTGACTTTAATTCTTAGTCAAGCAGGTTCAATATATTAAAAGCAAGCCATTCTGGAAGTCCTACATCAACGTGAACTTAAAAAAAAAAATTCTCAGTTTGTTTAGTTCAGAGAAGCTGTAGAGAAATGTCCAGTGCTGTAAGTGATATTGAACAACCTCGATGTCATTTCTAAAAATTATTTGTGGGCAATAATTCCTATTTTGTAATACCCCATTGTTCTGATGAAGTTTTGTACAAAATCTCAAAGTTAGTTGAGACCCATCTCCTACTTACTCAAAAGGTACAGTTTGATCAAAGGATTTTAATCTTCCTCTGAAAAAAATGGCTCAGTCATATCTGCTTTTATTGTAGGAACGCTGTTTTTGCGACTAGTTTGTGACATGAATGTTGCATTCCGTTTTCTTAAGAGTTCAAGGTCATCCGGCATTTACTTGAGCAAAACACCTGGGATTTGACCTTAGACAGCTGCACTTTGTGTTTAACAATTTTTACTGGAGCTCAAGTCCGGGCCACATTTGGCACACTGCCGTCGTTCATTGTGCTGAGGACAAGACGGCATTCCCAGCCCTGACCTGAAATGCTGGAGGTGTAGCTGTAGTATGTGCTTAAAAGTGGAACTCTGGGGAAAACCACCAGTTTCAGGCATAGCGTGGTGGTCCTGTTTCAAAGTGTGACTTAGATGCAGCAAACACATCAGGCAAATGAAATTAACTATAAAAATCACTTCCATTTCTCTCCTTACTTATTTTCCATTTTCTCCTATGACACTGCAGCCATTGGAACTTATTTAATCTTGGTGCACTAAATCAATTTCTTAGTTTCCCATAGAATCTGCTTTGGCTTTTAATCCTTTCTGGGGAATGACAGGATACATGGTAATACCAGCATCTTACTGTTTTCCTCACTCGATCAAATTTACCTCAAGCATTGAATTGTGTATACAAGTGGCATGTCCTATTTATTTGGTATGAGTGCACTAAGCAGATTGTGCATTACTAATCGGAGTAGTACCTTATTTCTCTTCACAGCTGGCAGATGGTTGTTACGTACAGAAGGATTTTAAGTGGGTGGGGGGAGTTAGGTGGCACGCACTACTTTTTGCCACCTTTCATCTGCGCACGGTGGCACTGCCTCGCTCTTCACACCACTTTGAGGCAGGTAAGAACTTCTTTCAGTTAAGTGAAACCGAGCCAGCTGGACAAGGTCTGGCATCACCTGGAAAAGTTAACAGTTTCCATAATGATCTACCTACACTTAGAGGGGGAAAATATCTTAACTTTGTGTCCAAGCACAGCTTAAGCTGGAATTGTAATTATAAAAGGCTACTGTGTCCTGAGCTGATTTTTATCAGAGAAGGGTAAATCAGTTTTAATCTACTGCAGGGTCTTTCAACTCTGTGGTTTGCACTAACTTTCTCACTGGCTCTGTATTTGAGATATGGGAAGGTAAGACTTCAGAATTTTGATAAGAATTATGTTCATTTTCCATATCTGAACCTTGTTCGGCAGTATGGAAAGGGCCTTCTGCAAGTTGACCACCTCTTTTGCAGTGTCTGGCCACTAGCTGGCAAGTGTCGTAAGCACAACCAGTGACCAATATATTTTCTGTTGAAAACATCCAATAATAGTGCCATGGAAGAAGAACAGTTAATAACTTGATGCCTTGCATTCATACACCGCAAAGATTGTATGTTTTTGTTGCATTTTGCTGGGATGAAAGAGAGAACTATATATATAAAAATAAATAAATATAAAAAATAATCTTGGCTGTATGGTCCCTGTTGTCAGGGGGTCTGGATCTTAGAGGCATGCCAGACAAGGTTCCTATTTTAATGTTACTCTCTAGATACAAGTTTCAGGATCAGTTATATGTGATGGAAAAACTCATTCATATGTTCTTATTGCATGACAGTTACCGAGTTCCTATTGAAAATGGGGAATATTTTTGATATTTGCTTTTTCTGCAGTGGCAGATGAGAGTTACTGCAAGGACCCTTATGTCAGGTGGGCTGATGAACTCGTCAGGCCTCCATCTACGGTTGCACAACTAACATATTCTTGTAGCTCTGCGCGCCATGCTTCAAATAATTCACCAGTGCACGGAGTTTCAGACAAATGTGGAATTGCTTTATCACATGACTCGAAGGCTCTGTGCTCTGAGGCTTGTGGCTTTGCACAGTTACCAAAAGCTGTGCAAAATATGTTTTGCAAATTTGGACAAGCTGTACTTTTGATGTTATCACGATTGCTTTAAATGACCATAGATGGTGGCAGTATCCCTTGTGTCTCAGAGGTTCTTCATGCTCTTTCTACAGATGAAATTTGGATACGGAATTCTTTCTTTCCTGACAGCAAATTCTGCAAATTCATTAGTAGTTGGAGAATCTTCTTTACCTTCCTTCTCTTTAATATCCCCAAACAGGTATTTACTGTTCCACAGTGTGAACGGCTTTCTCATATTTAAGCCAGGCTGGCTTAAATATATTGTCATTCCTGAATAGTTCTGCCTAGAAAATGGGTAATTTATTGCAGGCGTTTCACAAGGAAGAGAAAAATGTCTTCCATTAAATTGTTTTTTACTACCTCTAGGCATTAAATTATATTTTTTTTCTGATTGATGGTAGCCTTGTGATTTGGACAAACAGCAGCAATCAGCTAAGATGAAAATGTACTCCTCTCACCTGAGGGTTTGTTCATGAGCTAAAAAGAAATGGCAGAACTTGTGACACTAGTACTCACAAGGGTATCTTGGCCTAGATTTCCCTTTCAGGTATAGGCTTTTTCCGTTTTCGCTATTAGAAAATCTGTTTAAATTTTATTATCAAAATTTACTATTAAATACAATATTAATAATCACGCATCATTATATCCTTACAATTTTTCTCATCATGGGGAAATGGTAAAGTTTCCATGCTGAATTTGTTAAACCCTCTTTCAGTAATTTTTAAAGTTTTTGAAGCTGACCTACAGAATCAAACGGAAATGCATTGGTGTGATCTTAATTTTGTTTGCTCCTTTTGAATGATCTCAAAACATAAAGCATCCTGAAAGATCTTACAGGGAGGTGCTCCTCAGTTATGCTGAGCATGTCTTACATTTGTTAGACTGTCATAGTTGTTATTAAGCAAATGGAAGTTAGACTTCCAGTGCTACCAGTTACTCCAGAGGAGGACAGCTATTAAACAAACTTGCAGCGTACTTAGTGCTGCCGCAGTTCCACTGCCAGCATTATCATAGCTTAGTAATTTAGGCATAGCTTAGATACAAATGTGTGTGCTGCAACAATAGAAATATAGTTATATTCTCTGAAATAACACCAAGAAATATAATAAAATATAGATTATCTCCAATGCTAGGAGCATTGACATGCAAAAAAGTGCTCTTTCCCTGACCAGGTTAGCCTCCTGCCAACCCTGAATACAATTCAAGTGACTTAACATATTGCAGTTGTGTAGTTGTAGCTTAGCCTGAGAATATGAGAGAAACCGAAGTCTGTATGGAGAGGAAACACCTCTCTTAGTGTGGTGGGAAAAAATGGATATACTTCTGAGTTTGTAATCTTTTCGCTATATCTAGCAAGAGGCAGCAAAACTCAAGCAAAATGTCGGTTTTACAAAAATGGTCCAGGTGCGATGCCAGACATTTGAGATGTGAATTTCTTGTAGCTGAGACCTGTAGCATTATCTTGATGACCATTGGTTCCTGGGGTAGGGCAGGGCGATTTGTTCTCATGAGAAGGCTCTGGCCTCTACACACTTCCCAGTCTCTCTATTTTGAGTGCTTCACGGGGTACCTGGGACAAGCCCTGTGCTATTGGTGTCCCACTTGTCTCTGCTGCAGTGCCCTACAGCTTACCTGTGTCATAGTTTTCTCTTTGTGGGAACCAGGGCACTGGGGGAGAAAGGGTACAATGGTCTCGTTTTGATATGGACATGTCAGAGTGGGAACTGGGAGATGAGAAGCAGTCTTTGGTCCTTTAGACAGTTTAGACATTAGTGTCCCACAGTCTAAGTTGTTCGAGGTGTTGAGCACAGTTTATGACATAATTTTGTTCAAGGTTTTAATCAGTCCATCAGTGTTTTCAAGGCACGCAACCTGATGCCAACATCAAATTACGCAGCAGTGCCCCAAGGTACGTTTCCAGCAGTGCAGTTCAGTCAGTGTGATATTTATGTTTGATGCTTCAAGTGATCCTGATAACCTCACACTTTCACTCTCATGTGCTTTCATGTGTGCAGTGAGAGTATTTGAGGAATTCTGGAAGCTTTGGCAGCTTCTGATCCTGCCGGCAGGTGGTAACATATTTTACCTGTGTCAACGCATTGGCTGTGTTTTTTAGGAACAGGCAACAATTCCTCAGACTAGAGCACTAGTACAGTCATTGCTCGGCATAATGCAATGGCTAGGGAGTGGATTTACGTCTGTGTCCTTATATTTACAAATCTACAAACAATATGGTACTTGCAGAAACGGCAAAGAGATTACATGTCCTAAATGGCTTGCGTGTCTTTTTTTTTTAATCTCTTAATGGGCTTAAAGACCCTATAAATAGATAAGATACAGAAACCCCACAGTCACTGTCTTAGAGATCCACAGACATACAGATAAGATTTTTCAAGAACTCTTATCAGAGTTCTCTACTGCTCTGGTAAGAGTTTGTATGAATCATTTTGTCTATGTGTTTAATGTTACAAAAGTAATTCCTGTAAAATTGCCATAGTAGTACTTCCCAGTTTTCTCTTTATACCTGGAATTTTAATCTTATGTTTTTTCATCTTGAGGAGGAAAGTACAATTATATTTGAGCTTAATTTTTGCTTCTTTTTCCAAGCAAAAGTTTTGAGCTCAGTTCTGTGGTTTGTGTGTTTGACTTCAGTCAAAACTGGATAAAAAGTGGAGTTCAGACTTTATGCTCATATTTACTCTGTAAACGATATCTCTTTTTTTCAGGTATAATGCAAGACACCTTGAGGGGTTACTCTGACAGTGTTAGATGAGTCAAATGTGACTATTGGTATCTGAGCAATTTGTGTGAAATCCTTTTGAAGTCATTGGAGAGGGACAGGTACTCCTAGATCATGATTCACCTTAAATGTTTACCTTAGGGTGAGATGAATTATGGCTGAGAAATGCCTTTTTCTCTCTATAAGCTATAAAATGATCTAGATTGCTCGTGGAAATTGAGGCTGTCAATGCTGTAAGTATATGATTTGAACAGACTCCAGTTTGTTGTTCTTACTCTGTGTACTGGGGGCCCAAAACCAGAGCCGTGTTATTTCAGCTATGGCTTTGTGAGTGCTGAGCAGAGGGGAATCATCGCATCCCTGTACCTGCTGGCTGTGATCTTGATAATTCAGCCCATAGAGTTGACCCGTCCCAGGTATAGGACTCTGCACTTCTTGTTAAACTTCATGAGGTTTCTGTCAGCCCACTCCTCCAGTTTGCTGAGATCTTGAATAGCCGCCTGGTCCTCCGGTGTATCAACCGCTTGTGCCTGCTGGGTGCCGCTCCATGGGCTTCAGGAGGGTTTGTTCTGTCCCATCATGTGGGTCGTCGATGTTAAACACTTGAGGCATTAGACAGGATCAGCCTCAAAATTGACTGACTGGAGATGGGCACCACTTGTAGCTGGCCGCAGTTAGATTTTGAACCATTGACCACTAGTCTTCGGGCCAAAAGGCACATTCAGCTTCTCGCTGACTTTGTGGTTCAGCCATCCAGTTCATATCTCCCCAGATTCTCTGCAAGGATGCTACGGGGGACTGCATTGAAAGCCTTGCCAACGTCAAGGTAGATGACAGTGCTTGCCCTCCCCTTGCCCACAAATACAGCCATTTCATTACGGAAGGCAATCAGGTCGCTTAGCCCCAACGTGCTTGGTTTAGTTCTGAGCTTTAGGACAAATGCTTTGAAGTATGGTTGCAGCTTACAGAATGTATGTCGCTAACAGTTGTGTATTGGGATCCGCAACATATTTTTTATATTATTATCACTATTATCAAACATACTGAAACAAGGCTCTACCACATACTGTGTAGTCTTCCAAAGGGAGGTCTGATGAGGTGAAATTCTTGCAAAAGGAATTGTTATCATTGGCTTCAGTGAGGCCAGTATACTGTTCAGTATCTGATAAGGGGAATATATTGTAAAGTTACTTAATGATTTGGGGAAATACTATATTAGTACATGAAGTTCTAAGCTCATCAGTGGCATAATCGGAAATAGAACACAAGTTTCCTGAGTTTCAGTCTAACCTTCTACACCTGGGTGAAAAAGTACCTTCCTTAATATATGACCAGGCTACAAAAGCTTCATACCAGCAGCCCTTTGATTAAACGTGAGTTCAGTTTGTTCATCAACATTGCAAGGAAACAAAAAATAATTCAGGCTTTACTTGTTTTCTGTACCAAAGCACGTAGCATACTGTATTTTTTTTTAAAATGTAACAGGAAAAATGTAACCAGTACAAACTTAAAAAGATAAAAGTTCTGAGGTGAGATCTTACTGCCACAGAAGTTGATAGCAGAATTTCCATGGACTCCATAGAGTCAAGACTTCATCTTTTGTTTGGTATTGTTAGGCTTCTCTGGGTTTACATCAACATAGGTACATTTTACAGAAATATTTTTCTTTCATTGTTTTCTTGTTCCTGAAGCTTGGAAATTAATTTGCGGTTTTACTTGCAATACAAATACCAGGAAAAGGTTGCAAATAAACTGCCTTTTAAAGGTTTCTTTTTATTAAAGGAATATTTTTCTGATAAATTTGCACTAATCCTAGTCCTCTCATTGTCCGGTTTTGAATATTGTGTGAAATTGTTCACTCTGCTGCTAAAATCTGTTGGCAACCTTTTGAGTGCATTTTGTTTTTTGAATTATGAAGGTGGAGAGAGCATCAGAGAGACATAAATGACTGAATTAGACTTCAAACGTTTCTACTATGGGGGCACTTTAAAGTGTGTAGGCAGTTCTTTTATTCAGTTTTGTAACTAAGAAAGCTTAGCTCTGAATATCCGATGAATTTTTGAGAATCGGATCTCAACTGCAAGAGTGAATTTGGGTACGTTTTTTGCTGAAACTGTGTGGAAAGCTAGAGCTTACTGTTGTGTAGAGAAGCTACTAACTGTGCCTTTGGTGTGAATCTCATTGTTAATTCCATGCTAATCTGATTTTGGAGCAAATAGTGGAGAGCCTGGCCTGCGACTATGCTAAGTTAAAGGAAGGAGGTCATCCTAGGTTTACGTGTTAGGAAGGGTGAGAAGAGCCCACACTTGAGACGCCCTGAAGGGGTGATGACTGTGACACCACGTTAACTAAATATTGTTCCGGTATTCCTTTCGTATGCAGTCTTAACTTGCGAGCTGGCTGAGACAAAGCCAAGTATCTGTGTAAATTCCCTGTCCAAATCTTAACAGCTGAGGCATGATGCCATGCGAACTCTGCACTGCTTCAAGGACCCACGTGGCTTGGGTGCAGATGAGTCTAGTTCTCATGGTTTAGTGCTTCTGTTTCTGGGATTAACGTAGATAGCTTTGGTGTCTTAGATATATGTGCAAAACATGACTGTTCATAAATTGTACACATCTCAAAACATAGTTCTTTTTATAGTTACATGGATACCTATGGAAAAGCTGCTGGGTGAAGTTTTGTGCCTTTTGCTCGATCACAGTAAGGCCATGTGATGAGTGTGGTCTGTTACAGAGGCTGATAAACCAACCCCCTGCTGAAGTGCTTATAGTCTAAGGCAAGTGACAGACCAAGGATATGATTAGGATTTAAAAGGTGAAAGTAGATACGTGCGCTTCATAATATTTACTTCAGTATGTATTCGCAAATGTGAAAGACTGCAAACAAATAAAACTACAGCCAGCCTCATCCATCTTTCTCAACAGCCATCATCTCACCCTGTAGATGCCCCCGGTAGGAGCTCTGTGTGTGGTGCAATGTGTAAGGGAACGATCAGATTTCACAAAGTGGCAAACAGGGCATGATCCAGAGGTCAAAGGCATATAGTCTGGCTTCTGAATGCTACATTGCTAAGCCAAGTTTTGGAATATTGTGGTGTTACTGTGCAAATCAGAATAGGTCAGAAGATCCATGACAATGGTGCAACGTCTTCTCTTGCAGGAAGGGATTAGAAGCACTATTAAGGAAGAGAAGTATTAACACGGTATACTGTTCTTTCTACCTATAGAAAGAAAATGTTCCTGATGTTAGAGGACTTCTTGGCCTAGAAATAAGAGATCTAGCAAGATCCAATGACTTGAAGCTCAATCTAGACAAACGTTGTCTTACATCTGTAAGATACATGTTTAGTTACAGTTTACTGTTAGAATAACTGAGCAAGAAACAGTATATTATCCCTCCCTTGCAGGTTCTAAGATAGCTTAATCTTTCTGAAGGATTATTTAGGTCAGTGACTAATCAGGGCCTGATTCAACATATTTTATTTAGAAAGTCAGATTAAATGGATGATATGTCAGAGGAATTTCTTTCACTTGAAAAATAAGCCTAGAAGGGGTAGCTATCTTAATAATTAGCAAGCTAATGTATTGATTCATTTTATGTATTATTTTATTAGGTAAAGAGTCTTTAACACCTCTTCATTTTAAATTTTAAAATAGTATTCTCTAATATTAACTTAGCAAATAGCAAAAATCAAAGACCCACCTTAGAATCAGAATACCATAAAATTCATAACCTTTGGTAGATGATCCATTTTGGGGAAAATAAAGGAAGTAACAAATATTTGGTGCTCTTTACCAACACAGATTGTCTCACTGTGTTACAGGAGTTGTAGGATTGGGCTTGTGGACGCAGACATATTTCATTGGCATTACTTTTTTTGGCTGAAGAATGTGAGAAGTTACATTAGTGAGACAATTATTAGAATACTTTTTTCCAGTTCTGATGCCAATAGAAAAAAAGAGATTATATCGCAATCGAAGAATAGGTCCCAGTCAGCACTGAACCTTTTTGCATTGTATTTCAAATGAATTAACTTAGAGTCAAATAATTTCAGACAGATTATATTAGCAAAAGAAAGAGCCATTACCGCTTTCCAATGAAATGAGAAACATAACTGAGTACCACCTGTCACAAAGGCAGTACAATGATCCAGATGGTTATTTATTTTCAGATAGGGAGGAAGAATGGAGAGAGGAAAAACTGCTGCCAGAATTTATATTTTTTTCCCCTCCCCTTTGTTACCTTCTTGTCAGAATAGTTTCTCTAAAAACCTCTTAGGAAAAGGTTGTATTGATGGGAAGTTCCTTCTGATATCTAAAGGTAGTTCACTTTTTTTTTATTAGCATGAAATGCAGTTTGAGAGGTCCACCCATTACTATTTCATCTTGTACGATCAATAAGACAAAAATAGAATGAAAAGGATTTTGGCTACTTGGTAGTGATTCCTTTTCCCCTGAAGCTTAGAAGTTAATTTGCAATTTTACTTGAAATAGAAATACCTGTAACAAGCTGAAAATAACCCACAATTTTTTAAAAAAGGTTTCCCTTCATTAAATAAATATTATGATGATAAATACGAGCATTCAAACTAATGTGTATTGTGCGTGTGTTTTATTTACCAGTGTATTTGAGGCTCGAGCTTAAGCAGGAATCAAGAGAGGGCGAACTGCTCTAACCCTAGTCCTTTCTGATTTTGAATGTTGTGTGAAATTGTTCACTATGCTGCTAAAATCTACTGGCAACCTTGTTAGGTCTGACAGAGTACAGGTTCTTTTTGGAATTAAGAACATGGTGAGAGTATTGGACATAGATGTAAACGAGTGAGTTAGGTTTCAAGCATATTTCTGCGAGGGGGACATTTTAAAGTAAGTAGTTCTCGTGTTCAGTTTTGTAACTAACAACTATGTGGAAATCAAGAGCTCACTCCTGCTTAGTAGCAATTCCCCCCCTCCATCCTGGTAGAGTGACATATTTTATGGCTAAACTGGGAGAAGAGCCAATACACCCAGGACGTCTTCCTAGAACAGGAATTGTATTTGGAGAAATGTTTTAAATAAAGCATTTCTTTTAAATTATAGCTAAATTTTGATCACAAAATGAAAACTGACAGAAAGGTATGACAGTAAAAATGTGAGTGGTACTGGGCCAGTAAGTGATGCTAGGCTTCTGTGACAGCTTTTATGCATATATTAAAATATCCATATACAAATAGCATTGCTTATTTCTGTCATAATACCTTCTTGGGACTTAGGTGGGGGAAGGATCTGTCACTCTTGATAATTAGAGAATACTCTTTAGGTAGAAAACCAGAACTTTTATTATGAAGACATAATAAGAGAAGTATTGCAAGAACTCTCATGAGCTTGAACTCTGTGATTTTTAGGTTTTTGTTTTGGAGCTGCATCTTATCACACACCTGTTATTGTATATACAGAGCTATGTCAGTGATGTTTAAGCCAGTGGGAATTATTTGCATCCCTGACCATTTTTACATCAAACCCAGATAGACAGGTATATGCCATATGCCTCCAAAATCTATGCTACACACCTCCAAAGTACTTTGAGAATGGGCTGAGCCCTCTGCATGTTATTTCCCCTTATATATAGTACATACTCCTTGTGAACAGATTTTAAGGACTGAAACCTCTGTTCAGTGGGGTTTAAAAACATTGTCCATGGTTCAGGAGGACATCTGAGTTACTGGCTTCCTGCAGGCCAAAGGGGTAAGAGGGAATTTTAGGAAGGAGAAGAGTAGAAGTTAACTTTTGCTGTCTTTATTTTCTTCTGAAAGATGACACCAGGCAGGGATCAGGTCAGTTTCTGACCTAAATTCAGAACATTATTGAACAAGAAAATATTTCCCCATTTTTCCATCGAAGTTTGCTTTAGGAGCTTTACCATTGTGAAACCAAATGTAGAAGCCCTTGCTATTTAATTTATGTAATGCACTAGAAGTATATACAAAGACAAAATTAGAGTCTGACATAAATATGTCACAAAAGTATTTACTTCAATAGCATATCCTATGTATTCTTAAAATCTTAAAACTTCAGTGTATCTGCATGTTGTGATTTTACACCACCTGCTCTTCTTGTGTTCCAAGTTTCTCAAATTACTGATGACTTGAGAACCTCCTCTTACTTTTTTCCTTAGCCTTCATGTACAAAAGCTTGAAAATATCACCTAGTTGTGTACTAAAAGTTCAAACCTGGTACTAAAGCCTGCTCTATCTCATGATTTTAAAGCTAATTCTTTTGGGATGAGAAGTGGCATTACTACTGTAACAGAGTAATACTGCAAAACAGAAAATTGCTGGACATGCCTGGGAGTATGGCTCACATCAGATGCAATAGTGAAAGAAGCCAACTTGAAGAAAGGGAAAACAGAATTAAAATTCAATTATAAAGCAATTAGAGAATAAATGTATTACCTTCTCTTCATTCTGTCTTTGGTGTGATATACTGCTAGGATGTTCTAAAACCAAATTAGTATCTTAGTTACGTTTGATTAAAAATAAAGCTTTCAGCTAGTCCTTTATGTTCTTCTACTTTTGTATGTGGAAAGCCTTTGGCTTTGGAGCTTTTGGATTCAACATTTTGGATCTTCATATTGAAGCATGTTTGTCACAGCTGTTGAAGGAATGACTTGCACTTTGACTTTGGCTATTAATTTGTGGCTTTGTAGCTGTGGAGGTCTGTGATACTTTTGTGTGAGTGGAGCAGGATGATACAGAATGATTTGGGGAGGTTTGATATTTAACAGAGTTTTTTCCGTATTCATCTGTTATTCAGTAACGGTGAACTCCTGACTGTAAAGCACTCTGAGAAAGAACCTTTGCAAAAACAATTACATGACTGATCCTAACTCTTTTGATGGCCCATTCAGTAACTCATTTGTAGCTCGTGCGAATGGTGCTCGTGGTCTTGATGATGTTTCTCACTGTGAAATGTTGGGGGATAGCATCATATACACAATAAGCTGATACCCTTCCTCGTGGTCTTCATAAAATCTGATTTGTTCTTTGCTTTTAGATGTGTGTGTGTGAATTGAGTGTGTCTTGGGGGAATCTTTTGGGGAGTGAAAGATGTGTAAATGCTATTGAGCTTGATGTATCGCAGCATCTTATTAAAAAAATGCTCTGGGACAAGCTTGAGATATTTAGGCAGAGAAGTCTAAGGGTGCTTATACTAATTTATGTCGAAATAGCTGCCTGTAGATCGCAGGTTTTTGGTCTTCCTGGTTTCACAAGTGGTATATTTTCTTTGTCTTTTTTTCTTTAAAGAAGGAAATTCACTTTTAAACGCATTCCTTTCCCAGCTTCATTGTGACTTCATAGCTTAATTATAAGCTCCTGCAAATAGGGTTTTACTGTGAAAATGCTGACACAGCCTTACCTCTAGTGACCTGAATGGCCTCCTATGTTAATTACTGTAGATTAGTAATCGTGTTATAAAAATATGCATCTGGCTTCTGTCCCAGAATCTGGACCACAGTGTTGTCTGTCTTTCTGTACAGTGTTACATGTATGTATCACTTTGTACAAAGACCAAATTCTCAGTTGTGACTCGGAAGAATAGCCCCCTTCTTTGTAAGAACTGGCTTTGACTCCCCTTTCCTTTATACTGCCTCCTCAGCTCTGTGTCTCGCTTGGCTGATGTACAAATAAATACCTCTGTATGATCTTGAGGAAACTTGAAGAACATGCCTCATGGCAGATGAAATTAAATCAGACTTAGTGAAACTATTGATCTACTTTTAGACTGTAAAGGATATCTGAAATGTAGGGAATGGCCTGCTGCTTTGGCAAGGAAATCAATGTTAACAGGGAGATAGAGGTTTACTTGGTAGCTTATTTTTCCTAATCAGGTCTCTGTTCATTTTGATTCTTATGCACACAGGTTTGGATGGGCATGTTTTTTGGGGAGATGCGCTGGGAAGTGATGAATATGAGAACTTCTCTGGCTCGACTGTCTTGGTAGGCAGCATCGCACTTGTGTCCTTAATAATACAAGAATTGTGGGGGCTCGGCTATCCATATGCTCACTTGGATAGCCAAATTTAGGCTTCAACAATCGTTTGTGTAGCTGCTGGGGGTTTTGGTGTGGCTGAATGTAACCATTGGGTTGCAGAGGCAGGTAGTCCAGGAGAAGCTAAATGGCTTGAATGAGAAAATTGGGTGAAGAAGGGGGTAAGGCTCCTGTTAAATTCACTGTATCCAGAAGGATACAGTAATCAGGTACGTGTTTATGACCGGCAGGTAAAAGGGGACGATTGGGTGATTTTAGTGGAGAATGGGACAAGCCTCTCTCTTGAGGGTGCTGTGTCTGGGGGTCCAAGCCTGGCAGGACGGAGCAGGGGCTCGCTGTGTTTCAGTGCTCTTCTGGTGCTGATCGGATCAAAATGAATTTTGGCCCCAGACTGCACTGAAGCAACAGTCTTGGGCGAACCGTGGCCGAAGTCTGGCGTAGAGTGGTAACTCCCGAGCCGTGCCTTGATGTTTGCAATCGCGTCACTCGGGGGTCCGTGTCTGGGAGCCGGTCCCTCCGCTCCCCGCTCCTTCCCCTTCGGAGATGGAGCCCGCTCCCAGGGCGGCCGCGGGGAAAAGGTGCCGCGCGGGGGGAACCGATGGCACCGGCGTGCCGGGGCGCCGGTGTGCCGGCGCGGCCGTGCAGGGGCGAGGTCCGCCCGCCCTTACCGCCCGGCCGCGGGGGGCGGCGGCGGCAGGACCCGGCCGCATCCCGCAGGTGGATCCGGCTCCTGCCTCCCCCCGCGCCGGGGCCGGCGGTGCGCGGGGCCATGTGACTGGCGCGCGCTTCCTGCCTCCGCGCCGCCTGATCCGCGGAAGGAGCGCGGCGGTGCGCGCAGCCCGGCGCAGCCCAGCGGCTCCCGCAGCGCCCGGGGAGCGCGCCCCGGCGGGCGCCGCCGCCGCGGCCCCGCCGCCGCCGCATGGAGACCCAGGACCAAGGGGCGCAGATGGAGCCGCTGCTGCCCACGGTACGGCTGCCGCAGCGCGGCCCCGGCCGCGGGGGGGAGCGAGGGGGCGCGGGGGGGCCGCCTTCCTGCCCGCCTGTGCGTTGGGGTCGGAGGCGGTTTCTCGGGGCGTGGGGAAACAGGTTGGCTGGCTCCGGTGCCGGGCGATGCGGCGGCGGGGTGCCTGGGCGCTCCAGGGTGGAGCGGTGCGTGTTCGTTCGTGTGTCTGTGCGTACGTGTGTCCCGCCGGGGCGAGCGCCCTGCCCGCCGGCTCCCCCCGCTTCAGGCATCCCCTTCCCCTCGCTACCCCCTCTCTCCGCATCCCGCCGACGTCTCCTGTCTCAGGCTCCCCCTTGTCCCCCTGCTCCTCGGCGGTGGGGCGGTGCTGGGGAGCGAGCACCTGTGGGCTGCTCGGTGGGGATCCCGCCGCGGGGCTGGGCTGGCCCCGCAGGTCCCCGGCCCTCCCTGCTTGCAGAGGGATCCGCCGAGGTCTGGCACTGGCACGGCGCGGTCTGGCTCCCTCCGGAGCCCGCTCTCTGCTTCGTGCCGCGGTGTCGCAGTTTCTTGTGCTCAGACGTGGCGCTGGTAATGCGTGGGGTGGTTGTCGTCTGGGGGGGAACACGGTGCACCCTCGCCTCCGAGCACGGTGTGAGTGCACAGCTGTGGCTGGGCAGCGGTTCCCCAGCAAGTGTGCAAGGGGTCAGTCGGTGGGGGACTTTTTACACTGTTAGATCAGCGGGGACCTTCTTTTCTGCCTGGCCTCCCCCAAACGCAGGGTTTGCAGACACACAGAAGGTATAAGTGTGGGTGTCGATCTTGATCTCATGCCGAGATTCTGTTTGTGAATGGTGGTTCCTGCCTCGCACTGGAAATCAGTTTGTCTGGGGCAGGGAGAAGTCTCGCATGTGCATACACAAGTGTCTGACTGTGCGTACGCATCCCTGTGAACACACCGCATAGGTCTGCAGAGGCTTCGCTGGCTCCCGAAACGCTCTGTGTTAGCGTGACGAGCTGCACAATGTTGACAAAGCTTGAAAGAGACAAGTCTCAGCTGCCGCAGGTTGATGAGATGCACTTGTGGCAAGCCTGTTTTTCATAGGGTCTGTTCCCATCATCTGTTGACGTGGTCCATTTTGCAGTCAGGTGGCAGGTTGCTACACAGTGTGAGGTTATCCCTGGCATCTTCTTTCTCCTTGTGGCAAGGACAGTTTTTCCTGTTGCTCTCTGGATACCTTTTATGAATCCTGATTCCTGTTACTTGCTGCTCTTGCAGTTTCTGACACTGGAGTCGAAAGTGGTCCCATCTATTTCACTAACAGACTGGCTGCCCGGTTCCTTTCCTTAGAGGGACAATTCACTGGAATCCGGTTTCCATCTGTAGTTCAGATCACCGATTCTGTGGAAGACTTAGTCCTCAGTGTTCCACACCAGTGCGGTAGCCTGCAGTCGGTAGCAGTCTCACTCTTGCTCGTGCCTTGCTAGCCTACGTGCTGGTCTCGCTTTGTCAATGTGTGTTGTCTCTGGTTGTGCGACGGCCGCTGCGCAGGGGGTCAGAGGAGTCAGCTTTCAGAAGGTGCAACATACAGCATCGCCTTGTGCTGTCTGGCTTTAAGTTTTGTTCCTCCAGGGCTGTTCACAGAAAAAAAGGCTGTTGCTGTGGTTGAGAGGACCAAAGAAGATAGTATCTCTCGTGTGCTGATGAGGGGAGAGCTGTCCCTGGTTCCCGCTGCAGCCCTGCCTGGCAGAGCCCTGCCCTGATGCAGTACCTGTCTGCAGAGCTGCGGGTCCCCGTCAGTGCTGTCGCTCGTTAGTTTTGTGGCCTGGTTCCCACCTCCATTTACTACAGCTAACTAGTTCAGCAGCTGTTGTGTTTGCTTCAAGTAGGGACGGGAGACTTCTATACTCCATGTAATATTTCTTGTGGCACATCTTCTTCCTCAGCCCTCTCTTGCTGTTTCTGAGAGGGCCTCTGCAGGTCAGCAAGGCAACGGTGCTTTCCTCCCACAATGATGGTAAAGGCACAGCTCCTTCAGTCTTCGAGATTTATCCATCCTCGTGGCATTTTCTTTGTGCGTCAAGCGATAAAGTGCATAGATGTGCTCTGGCAGCCTCAGCCAGGCTGATGTCTAGAGCCCTGCGTGTGGTAGAGGCAGAAATGGCTTTTGTGTGGTTGGAGTCTTGTACCTGGAGTCATGGCAGAGGTTAAGGAGCAGGAATCGGTGCTAACTTCAGCGCTGTTGGCCTGGGAGGTAGCGCTGTGACATAGCTGTACCTTTAGAGTACTTCTGTTTTAGGGATCAATCCTCATCTTGACTGGAAACAAACGGAACAGGAATGCAAGCTGTGAAACGCATACAGTTCTGTTCCCGAGCGTTGCCCTGGTTCGGTGGACTCCGGGTATGAAGAAAAAGGCTCCTGGCTGAAAGAGCTTGTTTCCTTCAAGGGCTTAGTCTAATGGCTTTGGTATATACAACAGAGTTAATCCTTTTTTTGTGAAACTGTAACACATGATACGTTTTAATTGTTATTTATAGTAAAAAGATAGCGAATGTAGTCCGTGATTAATTTTATCTTCTAATGGTGCTCAGAGATTGTGAAGCCTCAGTATAATTTCCCACCAAAATCCCACAGTCTGTACAAAGTGGAATTTATTTTTATTGTTGTGTTGGTCATATGTTGTTATTGATGTATTATACAAGCTTTTAATTAAAATCCCCAATCCCTAGAAATTTGCAAAGTGATAAAATACATTGTTGCCTCTGGTTTTGAGGAGTTAAATAATTTTCTTATCAGTCTCTTTCCACAAGCACCTTTTGGAAACAGTTCTTACACAGCGACAGCACCTTTGTTAACTGTTAGGCTACTGCTTCTCAATTTTTTTTTTTTTCAGTGTGGACAAATTTCTGTGAAAATTACTAGGAATCTATTGCAAGTTGTCTATAAGTGCAATATTGTAGAAATACGTGGAAAAGGAAATTGTTCACCTGGAAACAATTTGTTCAAACTGCTCTTGAAAACACAAATATAGTCTTATTTTTATTGTTCAATATGTATACTAATATGGTAACAAAATGCAGACTTGTATGCTTTCTGTATCATCTAATGTTTTATCAGTCATCAAGTATATTTTTTCAGTATGATTATTCAGAGTGCTTTAAAATAGTTGTGAGTAATCGAAAGATTGCTGAGGAGTCATCATTTGTTTACAGAATGGGGGAAACAATCTGCAGATCTTCTCTACAAAGATCTTTCATTGATTTCTAATCAAAGGACCAGATATTGTTAGTTTGTCTGTATACATGTATACCTCATTGCATGTAAATTATTTTGCAAATTGTCACTTAAGGCAGTGTATTCATAGCCAAAGTTGTTCGCAGAGTATTTGTTTCTGTCCGTTCTGGATCTCTCTTGTGTGCACGTCAAAATTGGCTTTCAAAACAGGGTTGTTATCTGGCAGAGGTTTGATGCTTCACATATCAGGAGCATGTATAGACAACGTGCAGGTATTTTTGTTAACTATGTTTATGCTTGGCATGTTGTTTTCCTGTGTTTTCTGAAGGTAACAATAAAACCCATGTATGTAAAGCCAAATTGACTCTTCCTTTCTAAGTTCATATTCTTTCGCCTTCCTCATTCAGTCTTAAAATTGAAAAGCTGTTTTGTTTTATTTGTTTATTTGTTTTTAAAATCTGGTAGATACAAGACCTTAAAGCATGACATTGCTGATATATGTCCGCAGATACATATAATACATATGCATGCGCTATGGCATGATATGGTATGTATGTGCTAGGTGGATATTGTTTGTATCGTACTCTTGTTGCTGCTGCAAATGGCACACAGTTATTGCTACTTAGGCCTCCGTACGTGGGAGAACGGTATAGCGAGATCTTGGGTAGTAACTATTTTTAACGTAGCAGGTGAGTGTGGGAAGCTGCTCACAGTAGCAGGCCAAATTCTTTTGCTTTTGTTAATGCTGAGTGGGACCTCTGGCGAGGCTTGCAGACAGAACGTATTGCTCATTATGAGAATGGATGGCAGAGCCTGACCCCGCAGTTTGTATAACAGTACTAATTCCCAGTTCACTTCACCAAAATTTAACATTATAGCAACAGTTAAGGCAAGTTTATAGAGACTACAGGAACGTTGCGATTCTTTTGGAAAAATACAGAGGCACTATTACATTTTCAAGACAAGAGTGCTGAGATAATGGCACCATTGAAAATAAAACACCAAAACCTAATTATAAGTATAAATTTAGGATTGAATTGCTGCTTTGGGCATTTTCTCTTTTACTGCCTGATTGCAAGTTCTCAGTGAAAAGAAAAAAGAAATTTTTTTTTTCCAGGAAAATGCTAGAATGAAATGAAGTAACAATCAGGGTTATGTATTTCTTTTAAAAGAACCAACCCCCTTCCCCTTATATTTGCCAATATCATGATTAAAGAAGATTTCTCTGGATCATATGGTATGCTGTAGTGTTACTGTTTAAGAATAATTGGCAGCCTGATACATATTTGTGCAAAAATAAGAAAAAGTATGAATACCGTGTGGAAATCATCCCACTTTAATGCATCTATGTCTGGTGTGAGTTCTTCCCACTATTGCTACTTGTTAAATATACGCTTTCAATTTCATCTGCTAATAATTGCATCTTCCCTTCCTAGTTTTTCCTTTGGAAAAAAAATAATAGAATCAATTCTAAAACAAAATACTTCCACTGACATCTTTTAATGCTGCTTAAATAAGTAATGTTTACAGCCTCGGTGGATGAGAGGATTTAAGCAGGTGAGAGAAAACTTAATCCCCTGTAAATCGTCTTGAACAATTAGTTGTGTATCTGATATGAGAAGAGAAAGCCATAGGCATAGCATGTTCCTATCGTTTCTGTAATACACCGTAACATATACGTTCAGGTCTGCATTGTAAAAAAACCCAGACTCTTGAAGAATCATGCCATTGTGACTCCCTTTGCAATAATAATGCAATTTTTATGCTGTCCAAATTAATGGAGAACTGAATGTGTTCAGCACAGTTTTCAGCATTGGTGAAGTTTAACAGTTATTCTCATAAAATGAAAAATAAGCTTTGCATATTTAAAAAAAGATTAAAATCCACCCTGCTTCTACGAGCTTGTTGATCAGGGTAGGCGAGGTGAAAGTTGGAATAGATGATAAAGGCAATCGCTAAAAATAGAAGGAAGGAAGTGGTGGGGGGAGAAGTTGCAGGGTGAAGTGAGGGTAGAATTGAGAGTGTGGAGAGATTTGTGCAAACTCAGAGAACTGAGGACGTTCTGGCTGGCTGTGGTATGAAAGGAAAGAGGGAGCTGGTTAAGTTGCATGGGGAAGAATTGATTTGGTTATGGCACGGGGCAAGAAATGGAGGAACAGAAGCAGGAAAGCCAGCTCATGGCCTTGTACAGCTGGGGCGGGGCAAAACAGGATCTTGAATCCTGACTCTTCCATATCTTTGCTGATTTCCCTGGCCACCTCCTGGAGCCTTTTCACTTTGTTTAATTAGCTATTTACGAGACATTGAGAAGTTGGTTATACATAGGTTTTGGAATTCAGTGGAGATGTGAAAGATATGTCAAGATTTGCAAGCTCTCAATTTTAATCAAACAGAGCAGGAACTTGCTGCAAGGAAACAGGCACGAGCATATTTAGGAGAAATGAAGTCTTCAAGGTACATGAGGTAATAGTTGGCATTTGTAAGGTGTTAGCTGCTTAGTACAGTACTATGTGCTGTGTTTCAAGAAAAGAATAGCAATAGTAGAGCAATTCCGGAAGAACAACAAAAATCAGCATGGGCCTACAAATTTGAAAGAAGATTTGAAGAAACAGGGATTCCTTAGCCTGACCACGGAGACATGCACGTTTAGTATGTGAAAGGCTGCTGCTGCAAAAAAGACCAGTTTCTTTCTTATATCCCTACTGAATAGGAAAAGAAGAAAAGGTTACGGGACAATATTAAAAGGATGTTAAAGAAACCTGTCTGATGCTAAGGATAATGAAGCAGTGGAACAAATTGTCTAGTATATTTGTGGAATCTCCATTATCCATCTGTAAGAACGAGAAAGGTGACTATCTGTCAGGAGAGACACATATACAGTCATTGCTGCTTTAGGGCTGTGTGATGGACTAGAAGACCTCATGAGATCTTTTCCAATCCTATCATTCTGTGGCAAGGGCTCACTCTTGTCTTTTTGGAAAGACTCTTTTATAGATGGATGATATATTATGTGCAAACTGAGGAGAAAGGAGCAGTTTATGTGGACTGATAAATGTTGATACCTGCAGTAAAGTTAAGTCCACCTGAATCTTGAATTTGCTATAAGCATTTACATTTACTATAAACACATTCAAAGAGCATATTAAAAAGATAGATGCCTACCATTCATCCAGTTTTGTGATTGCAAGCAGGTTTTAAAACCATACAAAAATATAAAATGTAATGTTAGCATTTTGCAGATGCAAATTCATAAATAATCTTAAATGTAGATTTTTTTTAAGCCTTCGTGGAGTCCTATTGTCTTTTTAAAAAGCATAGGAGTCTCTCTGCATCGGTGGGGCTGCAGGAAGTTCCAGGACAGGTTTCACTGGGAGCAATCACTTTGTAGCTGTCACACTCAAAAATGCCGGAGAGTATTGCACGTTTGTGTTCCTTTTTGGAGAGAGATTGGGATTGTTTTGCACCTTTTTCTAGAAACTTGTATTAAAAGTAGTCAAAATGCTATAAATTGAGAAAAACTGATCTGAAGCCACTGTTCAGAGGAATTGTTCCAGATATCAGTCACTAACAATTGCACTAAATTCTCTCTAGAGGCAATAGTCACTGAAACTATGTAAGGATGGGAAAAAACCAAACCCTGCTATTAGATTCTGGCAAAAATAGAAAATAGATACTTAAACTGTAATTAGTCTGGCAAACTGTGTCATGAAATTCAATAGCAAAATCCCATGTCATTTCTAGAGAGGAAGATCATATGTACATGTAAACTACTTTTTCAACGTATGAATACGTACAAGGGTTTTATTTTAGAAGTAAGCAGTCATCAGCAAGAATCTGATTTCATGTCAAATCTTTCCCAATGAAACGCTGAAAACTGTGGTGGTTGTGTGGTGTTAAGGATGTTTATAGTGTTGTAAACATCAATAGGAAATAAAGGTACAATCAGGGAGATTGTACCAAATCATGAGTGCTTTACATTTTTTTTTTATTGGTACTGACTAGTACTTTTCATATTTTTTCTTTATAGAATCAAAGAATAGAATCCACAGGGGAATAAAAATAACTTTGGGATTGCTGGATTGTTCTTTCTTCTTAAGCATTTTAATTTTGGGGTTCAGGAAAATACTGCTAGTAAATTTGAATAATTGGATTTATGATTGTAGAATACGAATCAGAAATAAGAAAGGGCTGCATTATATTGATGTGCTCAGTATTTGTAAGATTCAGTAAAATTTTAAATTTTGTGTTTTGTTAGTGGACTGAAATATCAAGCTTCTGAATACTAAGATGGAAGTATTTCATATTTCTGTTGTAAAACGAAGCAGGAAAAAAATGTAATTCCAGGATAAGATCCTGCAGTCTCTCCTAGATCTGGTTGGACCAAAGATGCAATCGATAAATTTGTGCTAGAATGTATTTCTAGAAAGAGGATTTTGCTTTCAGCACCCATCCACCTATCTATCTGTATCTTTGACAGTTTCCCAATAGCCAAACAGGAATCCTATCAGTTGTATTGTTAAAATTCAACTAAGAAAAATATTGATGTGTTTCCTTACAAATTAAGATGTTGACTTTTTTTTTCTTTTGAAATATATACTGAAAACATACAGAAAAGTATGAAAGCTTTCTATTTAGAATTAAGCAGCATAATGATGTCTAAAATGAGCTTGAGGAGGTTGCCAAAATTCCCGTGCGGCAATCAATAAAGTCTAACTGCAGCTCTAGAAATGCGCATCTTTTTTCAAGGCCTGACAGTAGAGTTGAAGACGTCATTCTCATTCTTGTTTAATTATTTCATCTGCTTATCTCATAAGACAAAGCCTATTATAACAGCTGCAAAACAAAAGTGAATCTTGAGCTTTTAGCTAAATCTGTAAATTATATGCTCTGTTAGATGTAGGAAGTTGATATTTCTCATTTGAACTGCAGCTAAGTGATGATAATGATGAAAATTTGAATGGCAAGTATTAGCCACTCATTTGCTCTGGAGATTTGTTCGTTCCCTTGGGATTCAAGGTTGAGCTTACAGATACACCGTTCCCAAGGACTGCTGAATAGCCATGCGGAAGTGGTTGAACCACTGTTGTCCCTATTAACAAAAAAATTCTCACCTGTTCTGCTCAAGTGGGAAATGGATAAAGTTTGGTATCATCTCCTAAGAGTGCAGAACAGTTTTTTTGTGGGATTGCACTACCAGTATCTCAAGTATATTGATGCAAAATTGAAAAGATTGGAAGTTTATGACCTGAAAATTTGTAAGGAAGAGGGTATGTTTTCCTGATATGCTCTGTAGTATGAAGAATGTAACAAAAATTACAATTTCATATTGTCTGTGGAAGAGTGGGCATTCTTGTACTTTGATTTCATGAAAGTGTGGATAACCTGTATCCTTTTTCACAAAAATCGACATGCTTTAAGAATTTCTTTTAATCTTTTTTGTGACCTATTTAGGCAAGTACCGAAATAGAACCAGAGTGTCCCAGAACAGTACATTATTGTGCCGACAGAAGGGATATTATATGTATTGGTGTTTTAAATTAATTTATAGAATAAAAGTACTGTTCCCTTCCACCTCCTCACCCCCAAATCTATACAGCAGTTGCTGCCAGACATCTTAGTACTGTCCTCAGAAACAACCTACAGTTTCCAGTTCTTTTGAGGCTACTGCTGCCTTGTTTGAGACTCGTATAAGTTCCAAAAGTATCATCACCAATACAAACGTTCATGCAGTCTCTGCAAGTCTGTTGTGTTCTGAGACTTTAATGTACTTTACTTTTTTGCAGAAAATTTCATAACTTAGGTTGTAACCCATATTATCCATCTTCTTCAATTACTGTCATCCTTTCCCTTTATCTGAAGGGAAGACGGAAATGCTCAAACATAAGACTTGACTGACTATAATTATCTTTTAGAAAGCTTCCACTTTATTGTTTTTCCTCTTAATGATTGTGTTATAGTGAAATACTTAACTGTGTCCACTTGTTCTTATTGCAACATTATAATAGCTTTTGAAATTAAATGTGGCAATGAGCTGTAAAAGCACTCGTAAAGCTGTGTTTCATACTCATCTGAGAATCTTCTCATGTGAAAATTCTAATAATATGTGAATCACCTATCTTTTTTTGAGAGAAGTATCTGGATGAATCCAGAGTAGGTGAACATGCTCGAAAAAGTAGTATTAAGCAGTGCAGAAGCTTTCATGCTTATCCTCACCAGTTTCATAGAAAGGATTTTTTTCTGTAGCCATCCAGCTGGCTTTCTTCATTAAAATCAAATGTGCCTCTTGCTTTTGGAATACCCCCCCCCAGTCCGCATCTTGTAGGGGAATGGATTTGAGAAGAGCCCTGCTATGGAATACCCACTGAAACCTCATGTAACTCACAGGACTTTGCTGTAAAACGGCATTGGAAGAAAAGGTTAAAGACTTTTAAAGTAACTTTTAAAGAAAAAGTCACATTCAGTTTTAGAGAGGCTGAAATGTTTTTTAGTGAAGTATAGTTTATGTAGTTTGATTGTGTTTGTTTCACTTCATCTTGCCTAAAAGTTTAGGACTCAGTGTCCGCTGTAACTGAATTGATTTACTTTTTTTTTTTTTTTTTAAAAAACATTTTTCTCTATTTGCCCAGCCATAACTAAGAGTAGGTGAGAGGTTTCTAAATGCAAGCCAGTATGGCCAGTGCAGCAGAAAACTGCAGTTACCTCTGGAGTAGAGAAGACCCCTTGTAGAGAAACTTGGGAAATAAATGTGTAACTCTCCACTGAATATTTGTGAACTGTGATTTTTTTCCACTTCTCTGTCCAGTGCTTCTACAATGGCCAAATTTGGGCAAAAGTAACAGGAGCGGCAAAAACTTTTTTGCCTTGCAAAATATTAAGTCTCTAAAGACTGCGCATACATTAACAAGGCGTGTAGGTGACAGAAGCAGATTTGTGGAGGAAAGGAGTTGGTTTTGAGAACTGGGTATCTCCACTGTACCCATGATGAGGGATTGCCTTGGGCTAGCCTCTGCAGCAGGAACCATGTTCCCATTAGCAGTTACAATGAGATGTACACGGTAAGGGGATTATAGCTCACAAGCCCCAATACAGTACAACCCCAAAACGCCAAATCCTGAAGCTGCCTTACCCTGCCTCCTTCCCCCAAATTTCTCTGTAAATATGAAACTTGTTAGTGTACGTATGTCTGTGAAAAAAGTTAAACTAGAGAGAACAGATAGAACTTCTTAAAAGAATCTTTCAAAACAAAACATGGAAATACTAAAGCGAAGACATCTAGTGAAAGTTATTGCCCAAACATGTAAATGTGTGAAACTTCTCTAAATGTTTTTTTTTGTTTGACTTTTGTTTATTCTTGTGTGAATGACTAAGACCTGTACAATCCAGTCTTGTGCGCTTTCATAGCACTTATATGTTTTGGGTAGGTCAACACAAAGAATGCAGGTTTTGATGAAGCATCCAACGTAGGATCTGAGAAAGTCTGGTGGGAAAGTAGTGTTCCTGTTCTGAAACCATTTTTTTGATCCTAAAGCCTAGAAATTATGATTCCAGAAGTGATCTGGTATTTAGAGCAATTTGTTGTATAAAACTTCTGAGTTGTGTTTCAATGACCATATTAGAAAAAGGGATTGTCTACAAAACCAGTTCTTGGTGACTCTTAGGCTATTAAAATTGCTAACTGGGGCACTCATCAGAAGTCATTCATTATTTCTTGTTTATGTCTATCTGTTCTCCCTTGACTTGCATACAAAGGATGGCTGTACAAAAAAAC
Organism: Platalea leucorodia; assembly: GCF_965183815.1. NCBI lineage: Eukaryota > Metazoa > Chordata > Aves > Pelecaniformes > Threskiornithidae > Platalea > Platalea leucorodia. Next base: position 83,281,047 of record NC_138827.1, on the reverse strand, counting down.
TGCTGTGCAGTAGGTAGCATCAAAGCCTTCTCTTGTAGTTCCTTAGTTGCATGCACTGACCTTACATAAATGCAAGGTAGGTTTACCCTTGATAAAATGGGGGTAATCTGCTTTGTGCTCGGCATCACGTAAGAATAAACACAGTAGTTTTATTACAGCATGGGTAAGATGCTGTAAATGAGCCACTAAGTTTAGGGGGTTGTATTTTTTCGTTTATTTGTTTAGGTAAAAAATTGTGTGAACCTTTTGGGATGAGGACCGTATTTTTGTTCTGGGTGGATACAGGGTCTGTCACAAAGGGGTCCTGGTCCATGACTGGCCAATTCAGGAACTAGGACAGTACACATGTAAATAATAAACTTGTTTATTGGCTTGACTGCAAACAAACAGATTTCTGGCAATGCAAAATAATATAATCTACTTCTTTTTTCTAGTTTGTTATTCTCCTGTTTGCTCACGGAAATTACTGAGCTATTGCAGCGTAACCGTTATGACTGTAATCACATAAAGTGTTTGCTGTAAGAGGGCAAATAATAATAGTTACGAATCGTGAATGGACAGAATGAAAAATCACTCCTAGTTTGTGCTTTTATTGCTAAATATGGGGTTTTTTTTTGGACTAAAAAAACCTTTTAATTTTCTTGACACAACAAATAGCAAATTTTATGGATTAGGGGAAGTGCTGTTTCATGGATATGAAATTAAAAAATTCTAGAGGATTATGATTAATCTTCTTCAAATATTGTAACCCAGAGACTGTTAGTTTGCTATCTGCTATACTTTAATCTTTGAGTCTCAAATTTTTCATTTCATAGTGATTGCAGAAATAACTGTTTGTATAGTACTTCCATTATGAATATTCATTAAAAAGTAAAAAATGTCGTTAAAATAAGTCTGGCAAGATTGTCTTGAGCAAAAACAAAAGAATTGATAAATGGCCTGTGCAAACTGTAATACAGTATTGTTAATGCTTTACAGTTACAGTACAGGTTTTAATAACTCATTTTATTGCTAAGAGTGTTTATTTCTGCTGCTGATATATTTTATGTAAGAAAATAATATTGGTTTATAATCATTATGAGTGATTTAGTTTGGTTGCTTTTGTTGTTGTGTTTGTTTTTTTTTTTTAAGTCCATAATGTAACTGATTATTTTCCTGCTAACATTTAGTATTTTTCCAGCAGGCTTTTCTTGTATGTTAAAAAGGGTGTGTTTTTTGGGCCCATATCCATGCAAATATGAAAATATATTTAATTCTAATGGAATCTTTTTTTAAAACTTCTGCGTGGTGGCAAATATTAAATTCAATTGAATGTTTTCAGCTTCCAAGAAATACAAGACTAAATAAGTTTTCCTTCGGTTTTGTTGTTAATACTGTGTTTTAGTACTAGTAGTACTCCATTTGAATTATCTAAACCCAGGCTTTGTTTTGAGATGGCAGGTGCTCTGCATTTCCTAATGACCAAAACTTCTTCAAGGCACTAAAATCACATTGAGATTTATTATAATATTCTAAGCCTTAAAGCAGCTTCCAACGTACCTTTAAAAATGGTTGTACTATTACAAAAAAAAAAAAAAAAGGAAAAAAAAAAGTCTTTTTCCTTTTCTTATTTGGAATGGGAAAGCAACTCAATCCACAGTCAGCAGTGGGATTCCTTCACAGTCTTAATTTTCAAGTGTTTCATTTTAGGTATCTTGATTAATAGGGGTAGGAATACAAGTGAAAGGAAAGTTTCTGTCATTTGGAAGTGCTAAGATTACAGATGCGTTTTGAACATAAGCAATCCAAGACGTGTATGTGAATTGTGAGTATAATGAAAAGAGCAAGAAATTAAAATTTGGTATCAAATCATTATGATCAACTTTTATGTTTCTGCTGTAATCTTGCAATCTTGTAGCTTCAATACCAAGAAAACACCTACATTCTAGATTTTTATTTAAACAGTAAAAATAAAATAGCCAAGATTTTAGCTCTCATGGTAGAGATGGAAAGTGTGAGAACGTCAGTCTTGATAATCCAGAAGGCAAAAATTATCCTATGTGTGCTTCTTTTTAAATCTCATCTTTTGAGCCAATTTCTTGATTTTTAGGTGCTATTGCTGGCTCTCAGTATCCTTTTTCTGTAACAAATTCCATCTCTCCCTAGGATGGTTTTCTCTGTGCTGTCTAGGATGCTCGTTGTCCAGGTTGTGCTCCTTTTGGATGCTGTGCTCTACTCGGGCATTTCCTCCTGCACTTGCGTTGCCTGTCCTTCACACAAGTGTATGCCTGTGTTGAAGGGGAGGTGAGAGTTCAGTGGCTGCTGATGTGGACACAATATGAAAAAACCTTCCAGAGCACCTTCTGCATATTTTTTTTCTTTCTTCAAGAAAAAATGAGGAACGCTAAATGTTATCTGACCTGTCCACAGCTTTCATGTGGTAGTGACAGTTACCATCTGGAATGCTCTCGGATAATGTCATTGATGATAGCCCTGAGTGCTGGCAGCCTGAGACTGGGCTTTGCCGGAGCTTTGAATTTTGGGACTGCAAAATCTGGATCATATTTTGAGGTCGTGTCATTTAGCATTTCTTGACTAGTGGGGAAATAGTTTCTGTTCCCATCGAAGCTATGTAGATTAGGAGTTGCTCTGGAAATGAGGCAATTCAGGAGACAGAGGATATGATACTGTGAAAAATAACGAAAAGGTGAATACAGAATAAATCCTAACTATTTCGTTCTAGCAGAAATAGTGAATTTCAATAAAATTATCAATCACTGTGTTAAAAACAAGAGAGAAACACTTTTTCCACAAAGTGTAGCGTTCAAGTGCAAAACTTAGTGATGTGGGATATTGTGGATGCCATAAGTGTAAATAGGTTAAAAAGGAATTAGGTAATTAAGCACAATGATCCTAATTCAACAGATGCAATCACCAGCTTAGGAAAACCTTAAAGCGCTGATTACTAGAAACTGGGACTGAATACCAGAGGAATGACCATTTGCTGCTTCCCTTTTTGCCTTGTGCTGTAAGAACCAAGTAGTGGGGCAGCCTGAGACATGATACTGGATTTCAAAGATTTCTGCAGTTCTGCTTTTGCTTTCCTTCCTGGGGTCTGTGAAATAGGGTTTGTTGTTGTTGTTAGCTTGGCAGTGATGGGTTATGTCTTGGATGCTTTTGTGGAAAGAGAAATAATGCTCTTTGGTCTTACCAATGACTTGTTCATCTGTAGATGAGATAATTTAAAAATAGCAGCTGATCCAAAATGAGTTGGGCTTGCCCATGCATTGTCTTTACTTTCTTGTGCCAAAGAGTTTATTTCATTTCTGATCAGTTACATTTTTTTTTTGGATTGGATATTCCAGGAGAAAGATGTTCTTGATTGAGGGGTCTCAAATGTAGGAAAATGTAGCACTTGACAAATGTTTGCTGTTCTAGCAGTGGGCAGCAATGACCTGGGAGAGGCCTGTTGGACTATGTTCTTGCTGAATTCGGTAGCAAAGGAAGAGGGACCTTGTTCTGCTTTGCCCATGCATTCTCGTTTTCTTGCAAGCAAATGAGCCATCCACACGTGGACATCTTCACAGGCTTGCGAACTGCTGTCCTTCTTCCGCAAAGCACCTCCCTTTGCTGAATTTTTGGAGTGTTGTTAATGTCATCGCTCTGGCTGTCATCACAGAACTGATTTTTTTAATCCAGATTGCTTTCAAGCAGTTTCGATGATCATTGGGAGTGTGTTGCCCAGCAATTTATAGGCTACAGCTTGGCAGGACATGCCAAATACTTGCTTTTTACGATGGGCAAATAGTTGTATACTCTTTTACAGATTCAATTATGAACTTCAAAGGAGGGCACAAGGCTGCCACTGAGCCAGGGAGAGTCATTGAAGGAGCTGATGATGGATGCCACGTGCTTTCACTTTAATTGTATTAATGACAGACTATTATATTGGATTTTGCTTGGTTGATTCATTTGGTTACCAGCTGTGTGTGATCCAACTGATGGGCCCTGGATGGCATCTAGTCTGTCTCCTTGCTGCTGCTCTGCACGCTCCCTTTGTGTCTTTATTGTGTGCTTTACTTTGGCATGCAAAGGGAGCTCATTGCCTGGACGATGACAACACAGGGCTGTTGTAATGGGAAAACAACATTGTAGCATTTCTGGGAGTTACAAAATTTGTTGGTTTCAAAGGTTCCCACTAGCTTTGGTGCTTCAGTCTTTGGATGCCGAAATTGAGGTAGGTTTTTGGTCTCCATTTACTCTGCAGTTTCTCATAAGAGAATCCCGGTTTCTAGCATCAAGCAAGGCAGTCATGCACACTCTTAGTAAGATCCATTTTTCAGATGCATAACCGCTCAATATGTTGGAAAATCGGCATTTTTTTTTTCTGATTGGTTTGACAGTACAACTGCATGCAAAATTCATGGTCGTTGTTTCACATGTATCTTCACATGGATCAGGAGAGACACAAAACCACGTTTCTAATTTACACCACTGCAAATATTTAAAAATAACATTTAAAACAGTGTGCAGGGATGCTAGAATAAAAATTGAATGGCAAGATCTGTAGAATAAAGATGTTCATGAAACATTTTCCTTGGAGGACTGGATAAGACTAGATGCTGTGCTGAAACGTTTGTAAGAATGAAATCTAGGAAAATATTCTCTGTGTCAGGATTAAGGAATTAAGTTCTCAGTTTTGGATTGTGTTCTGCTGAGAAACCAAGCTTGAATTCTATTTTAAAGGTTAATGCTCCGGTTTAGAAGTGTGGGCTTAAAAAAATCCCCAACATTTTTACCAATATTTCAGTCTCAGTCTCTAGGTTTGGTTCTGATCTATAATAAAGAAATGCCCAGATACAGAAGTTTTTCCATACATCCTTTTTGTTTATTTGGATGGTAAGACTTGGCCAAACTTTATTGAGGAAGGTGTAATGCGGTGTAACTTGATTGAAGCCAATGGAGTTGTCCAAGATGAATATTAAAAGCTGAAAATGGGTTCTCTCTCTCTCTCTCAGGGTATTTCTATAGTAGTTTTACAGTTTACACAAACATGTAATAGCATCCTGTTTTCATATGTTAACATCTTCATCCTTTTCATTTTGTTTTCTGTTTTTCTCTTCTTCTTTGGTTCTGTCATTGTCCGTTGTGCCCCACCATCAGGAGTAGATTATCGCTCAGCGTGTTTGTGCATATGGCTCTGTACAATATTGGTTTTCTAATCCTGACAGCTGAGCGCTACAATGGCAGCAGTCTGAAATTAACTTAGAAACTCAGGATCCTAATCATTGCGTTTTGTGCTGCTTCAGCTGTCTGCACTTTCAGCCAGCTAAACCAAGACTGTATTACTTGCAGATGTGTAAGTGTGATAGAGCTGATTGATGGGTCAATTCAGGATTCATTCAAAGTTGAGAATCCATCTGGGAGTTGAAAAAGCGAGAAAGCCTTTCTTCCACATACGTACATGGAATATATTGGAGAAGATGAGACCTAACTCTTGAAATTTAAAGGATATGTATACAAATTTTCAAAGACATTTAGACATCAAAAATGCATGGAAATTTCTACTGAGATTTCAAAAAAATGCATAACTAGGTTTGGCGTAGTGTTTTCACTGGATTAGACTCTTGGGCAACTTATCTGATTTAAAAAAAACAACAACAAAAAGACAACTAGCAATTAAATGCCATTATTTTCTGACAAAATAATGCAAAATTAATGCTGAACAAATGATATGTTAATAAATATACAGTCACCTAAAGAACTATCTAAACATCCATTGAATCCTCGTGGCTTTTAAAAACTGACCAGATCTAATGTATCTTGGTTTCCACTTCAGTATACTTGCAGTGTTATACTAACGAATGAGAATAGATTTTTTTTTTTTTTGGAAAATATCTAAAAATCTAACTGCAAAACAAGATTAAAATAGACTATTTAACTAAAATGACCTACAAGCTCATTTATATAATGTTTGTATCAATTTTGTTTTAAATTGATCTGCTTTGCCTAGGGCACAGTACAAAAGGGCAGAATCTGGAGAGAGCTGTGCAGGCAAGATGCCTGTGGCAAAGTCTGCTGTACATTTGGTTAGTCAAGTGCTTAAAGATGCTTGTTTCTCTAGGTACCTTTTAGCGTTCATCCCGTTCAGCAATGATGAGTCTGTTCTCAAACTGTATTTTCTTTGTGATCCCTCTAATGGGATACTTTCTGCTGACTGGTTTTAATTTGGAAAAAAAAAAATACTGTTCTCCCATTTACTTCTTTGTATAGTAAGAGGTATAAGTCAGAGGTAGCAAAGATGAGCATAGACTAAAATAGGAGCGCACTCTTGAGTGTCCATTTGTTGCTTGAGAACATCATCTGGATCACTATATCCAGAATAGACCAATCTGACAGACTTAAAATTCTAGATAATTAGCATCTGTATTTCATAATTCTTATTCTTTACAGAGTGTAGGGGAATTTCAGGTCATATTGCTGAAATATAATATCTGAATTGCTGCTATAATTTGTACTGGTGTTTCCAAAATGTTTTGTTTTGGGGACTTTAAAACAAACAGGAAAAAAAGTAGAGGGACCCTATTTTTTTTTACCTCACAGTATTCCCTTAAAGCATGGGTGATCTAGTTGCAGTTTCTCTCCAGCAGCTGGGAGAGCACTTGAACAGGTATCTCTCACTTCCAAGGTGAATAACTGATCCACCCCAGTGAATCACAGCTGGACCTGCTAGTGGACCTTTATGATACCTTGCAGAAGATGGGGATTACTGGTGCATTGCAGAGGTTTCATGTTGTTGCATAATGCGTTGAAAAAGTTGCATAATGGATTACATGAGAGTTGAGATTTTTTTCCATGTTAATTTGCCTAATTAGTTTCTTTTTAATTCACGGAACTTCATCCAGTTACTGTAGTAATTGATGGAATCTGCCTTCACTGAAGTCTTACAGCATAATGGAGTGCTTTCTTTACATATCAACCTGTAAGGTTGTTTTGTGATGTTGTTGGGTTGGTGTTCTTTGTTTGTTTCTTTGTTTTTTAATTTTTAGTATGTTTCTTGTTGGCAGGGTTTTATTACAAAAGGGAGGTGTAGTGTTTTAACTATCATTTTTAGAGAAGAGAGGCTTTAGTTAAGCAAGACCACTTTGCAGAATTTCCTAATGGTGCATGATTTGGCTGATCTACTATGGGAGTTCATTCTATCATCAGATTCTCTCCAGCCACAATTATTTTTCCACCCCTTCCTCAAATATGTAGTGATCTGCATTAGGAGAGCATGATGAAGCCTTCACACTGTCCATAGACTGCCATTCAGTCTTTGACCTACATACACTTGATTTGATTAGGATCACGGTCTTCAGTTAGAGTTGACTGTAAGTATTTTGAAGAACTTGATCATGGGCCAGGGATGCTCAGGATGGCCTAAATGAGGATAACCAGAGAGAGCTGGCAAAAAAGGGGGATTGCACCCATGCATCATCAGTTGCATTAAATTACAGTAACCTATATAGATGGAGAAAATGTAATACTTTGACAGTAGTCAAATTTTGAAATGGAAGGAAGGGGCAGCATTTCCAAGTTACTAGTGTATACTTTTTACATGCTTATCATGTTCATAGGTTTTTTTTTTTAACTGATACAGTTTTTTTGCTCTTCATTATTTGATACCAGTTTATTGGCTATAGTTTCAAAATAGGAATGAGGCATTGGCTTAATTATTATTTACATAGGGAAAATATGGTCATTTTCCTAGCATAAATACCAAGGCTTTAAAAGAAAACATCTTCATATACCGAAGAATTATGTTCACTTAAGGACCCAGAATTTTCTCCAACTAGTTATGATTGGAAAATGGATTTAATAGTCTTTCTCCCTTTGGAAAAGAATTGTTAAGGCTGAATGATACAAAGTTTCTGAAAATAGGGCAACTGTTATTAGAATAAGTGACAAAAAATGTAGTCAAAGACATTTGTCATCTGAATAATGTATTTTTGCTCGGAGGCTTACTTATATTTAGTCTCCGTGTTATAAATATCACAGTTGTAATTTTTCAGTAGAAGAATCACAGCAGTAATTGTTCTGATATACTAGTAACGGAGATCTTGGCGTATTCCCCAGCACCCCGTTATAAAATTTAGATGATGAAATATGACGATGAAGATTTTTTTTTTTAATGTTGCCTAGGTGATTTTGATTCTCACTAATTTTTAATGACATCTGAAAATCTCCTGAATATGTAACTTTATCCCCATTTTTTTACATTTTATTTATGGCCATTCAAAAATATTTCCCAATTCAATTTTCTTCCTGAAGTTTTAGATGCCTTCAGAGCATCCTTGCAGCAATTTTTTTTTTGATTTCCATTTTCTTGTCTTGCTGATAAGATCAGGTTGGTTTCTAAATCGTGTCACTTATCGAGGAAGTTTTTTCTCTCCTTATGTGGTTATCTCCTGCTAAGGAATGAACAAAGAAATGTCTGCTTGATTATTATTTCATTGAGTCTCTTGACCTGATTCCTTTAGGCCAGAAATGTTCTTACCCTTTACAATTAAAAGCTAATTTAGCTGTGAGCCATTATCTGGGAAAGGGATAAGATTAGCGAGGAAATTTGCTTCCTGACAATGCAGAGTATTTCTTTATTGTTTCTAGCAATTGTACTAGGAAAGAGTCGGCTGTTACCTTGTATTTTGTTCAGTTTGGCACTTCTGGGTGTCTGGAAAGTTGGGTTTTCAATTCCGTTTAATTTGTTGAGTTCCACAGTCTTTAATAATCTCATTGTTCGAAAATTCTTGCTGAAGTTTAATTTGAATTTTACAGTGGAAAACTTACTCATGTTTTTTGAATTATGCCTGATTAAACCATCCTAAATCATTCTCTTCCACCCTCAGTTTATGTAGTACTTTGTTATCATCTCTCTTTAAACATTTAAGCTTTATGTTCGTCGTCTTTTTTAAATGAACACATCTGTTGACCAGTTAACTGTCTGGATTTCTTTAAACTTTTGGGGAGCATCTGAATACACCTCTCTTTACCTGCTTAGGCTCTTCAAGCAAAATTCAAAGCATGAATTTTAAGAAATTAAATCCTGGCCTACAGCCTAAATTACTCAGATTTGTAAAATGCTCTCAGGACGCTTAAAAACAGTTAGCAAAGGCGTTGATAAAACATGAACAGAAGTGGAAGTGGGAACGATCCGTCCTTTCCCTAAAAGATTATTTGCTACATTTTAAATTTTTTAAGAAGTATTTTAATGCCTGTCATCTTAGTACCTGAGCTCCTCACAAGGATGATGTTGCATCAGTGTCTCTCAAAAGCAGAACCATCATTTGTTCTTCATCTAATTTAACTTATTCCAGAAAGTATGCTATGTAGTGATGATGAGAAACTCCTTGTTGGATTTCCTGGGTTCTCGTTAAGGTGGTTTTGAAAATTAAAACTAAAATCTCTTGCATTTATTTTGCACAGCTGAGCAGTAAAACAGTCACTCACCGTGTTTTAGTTTATATAACATGGAAAATGTGCTGGGGAGATACATCCCATGGAATTGGTCCAAGTTCTGCTTTTTGTTTACCTACAGGGCTTCATTAAATCAACACCCTTGTTTGAAAATAAATGTTTGAAAATACATAATTGGACTCATTTATAATAAATCCTTTGTAGGTAAGTATATTCAGGAGTAAACTGAAGTGCAGAAAGGACTGGAAAGGGTGCCTGCGCTGAGGGAAACAGCCAGTAGGGATACATGAACTCATGGTAGAGCATAAGTTGCATTTGATGTGTTACACAGTCACGTGTTACAGAAACGTGCTACAGGAAATTTTGACAAACGGTCTGCAGTTCGGTGCCGTGAATTCTTCTGGAGGACAAGCCATACCCCAAAAAAGCTGTTTCTTTAGACACCTCCGTTAATTTTTAGGGTAAGAAAATCTACACAACGGTTGCGGTTCTTGTGAAATTGAGTGTAACTCATGTTAATATGGTCTGCCCTGCATACTTAGTCTGTTATCTTCTCTAAGTAGGTATTTGTTAGTGCTGGGCAGTGGCGTGGTATGTTCTTGAAGGAACTTTACTTGAGACTAAATTTTCTCAGAAAGGTCATAACTTGGGAGACGTGAAAGACCTTGCAACTGAATGCTCAGAAGTTGGCGTTAATAAGCTTACACTTAAGCGGTGAGCATTAGGGATAATAATGTTTGTGAACCTCATGGCCTGTTGTGAGTTTGAGCTGGTTCCAGCAGTTCTCTTCAGGCCTTGCCTGAAGGATGGCCGCCATCTTGGTGTGGAAAAACGTGCTAGGGCAAAATTTGCAAATGTGATTCTCACGTTTTTGACTGTGTGTGGATAAAATGAACCCAGATCTGGAGGCAGTTTTGCCGCAGCAGCATGACACTGTGCCTCTGCTAACTACGTCCACTTAGGGGAGTATCCAGTCAGCCCAAGTACACCAGGATGAGCGTGCAGCTGACACAGTGTCGTACCGGTGCACAGCTCACCCGAAATCACCCAGGTATCTGACAGTTGACAGGACTAAAGCTTCTAAGTTTCCTGGGCGTTTATGAAGGTTTTGGGCTTCATTTTCAGGTGCAGACTCCTGAACTCGGTGCAGGTGTTGGTGCTCAGTGCGAGGGTCTGGGTTAGGTGCCTCAGCAGGGTGCCCAAGCGTTGGCTTCCTCCCACAGCTCCCTGACCCTCTCCTGTGGGAAAACGGTGGCCATGCTCATGGCTTTCCTTGTGTCAGTGGTTCACTGGTTAATACAATTATGTAGGGCATGGGGAGACCTGGGTTCAACTCCTTTCCTTTTTTTTTTAAAAGGATAAAACCCTGTTTCTGTCATCCCTGAAAAGTGTCGCCACTGTGAAGCAGCTCTCACCCCCCTCTCCCATTGGGGCCGTTTCCTAGAGGTGTGGGAAGAAAGTGCCCAAATCATTTCAGGCGGAGAAGAGAAGCAGACCTGCATCTCCCATATTAAAGCGGAACAAAGAAAGGTGGATGGCATTACAGTATAGCTAGAAAACAAACCAGTGGTTATCTCTGTATTTTAGGTAGCATTGGACGTGCGGTTTTTGGAGAACAACAGAGAGAGGTGAGCAGAGACACGTGAGGTGAGAGCAACGCCTGAGCCCAAGTCTTGGCTGGCTTTAGGCCCTTGTTAGGCACTGAGTTACTTTGCCCTGTTGAGACCGAGATGTCTCGCAGCAGAATTTTAGCCACAAATGGAACTTTAATATATAAAAAAAAAAAGAGGGACCTCAAGGCTTGGGCGGCTGCTGATCTGTCTGGATTGTTTTGTTTCTGTTTACATGTTTGTGAGTGGGGTTTTTGTTAAGCTTAAGAATTGTTTTGAATTTATCGAAATTCTATCCAGATTTCATTGCAAGTATGAGGTTCCCTCTCTGAATCTATCTTTCTTAGTTTTTTATACTAGGATTCACTTTTTAATGACTGAGTAATAATATCCAAAATATAGGCTGTTGAGCTTAAGAAAGAAATTAAGTAGTTCGCTTTTGTCCTGAGTAGTTTACTATTGCCAACATCTGTTGTCTTTGTTACTGTAATTATTCCAGTTGTCTTCTCAAGAAAGTATAGGCTTTTGTTTTATTGAGAGAGCTAACTGGATTTTTTTCTTTCTAATAACATGTACATCAAAATGCTTTCTAGGCTCGGTCATGCCCTTTCAAATCAAGTGAAAAGCAGGGGGATAAGATATGGAATGAAAAAAAAATGTTTTAACATAAGCCGAGTATGTTTTAATTGCATATAGAGCATTACATGGGCTTTGTTCCCAGTGCCAGGCATATGTATGTATATTTCCCACCAACATTTGCCCCGTGTGAGTAGGAGTTTAATTAATAATTTCTTGCTTCTCAGTTGTTTTTCTAACCAAAGCGTTTGATATGAAAGACTTAATCTCAATTTTCATAAAGTAAATGTAAAAAACTAGGAAAAATGTTTTCGTAGTACAGGGAGAACAGGTAACTTGTGCATATACAATCAGATTTTTGCCATTTTATTAGCAACATCAGCAATTAAGTATTGGTTCCTGGAATCTGAATATGTAAAATTCCCAGTGACAGCACATTGTTTATGGGCTTTGAAATGATACTTTCTTTGTTAGAGTGCCAGTTCTTTGGTATGTATTTCCTCTGTCACCTGAGGCTATTTTTCCAACACGTAACATGTGATTTTTTTTTTTTTTTCCTGCTTTCTGAATAATCAGCTTTTCCTTTTGCTCATTAAGCATAAAAATACGGCCAAGGTATTAACACAATACAAGGTATTAACAGTGACCAGTCTCTACCAAATACTGAGTTCTTTTTGTCTATTACCTAATTAACATACTTTAATTAGTTCACTACATTTAATGAACATGTTATGTAAAACTCAACATTTTCTACCTTCAGGATAACCGTGACATTCAATCTAATGTGTCAGACTGGACTGTATGAATAATTAATACAGTTTATATTTATTAATTTAGTATATGGACTAGCTTGACAGACTGGGTGGAGGGGTGGTCCTCAATGTGGGGGGTCAGGCAGCAGCCTGCTGGGAAGGGAGCAGGGGGAGCACCCTGGGAGGGCTCTGCCTCGGGGGGGAAAGAAAGGATGAACCTGAACAGAAATCAGGACCCCGCTGACGCCAGGTGTCCCTGAGCCTGTCTGGGGTCCCCCGCTGGGAGGAAGCAAAAGAAGTCCTTGGCTCTGTCTTCTGCTCTTTGTGCCTTTCATCCCCTTTCATTGCTTCGCTGGTAGCATTGGTTCAAACCAGAAGTGCTTAATAATAATAGTGATTCATATAAAATGCAATATATGCATTTCTTTAAAAAGACCCTGTACTTAGGCTATTAAAATCAGGAAGATAACTGTTGAATACTGATTTTTTTAAGCTGCTTGAAAAATGAATTTTAAAAAGAACCTGCTATTTTAATACTTCTGATAGCTGCCTGAACTTCATTATGTCTTGGGTTATGAGAAATGAAATTATGTACAAGAAAAACTATGAAACTGCAAAAAAGGTTGAGCTGAGTGGAAATAGGCCTTTCTCTTGTCATGTTAATGTGTTTTCTGTTTTCTCTGACCAGAATGGCCTCTTGTGCTTGGTAGAGCATGAGAATTCTTGGCTTCCTGAACATCAGAGAGGCTGGTGGTCAGCCTTTGGCATTGCCTTGTGCACCATCTAGGTGGAGTGCCCAGTGCTCCAAAATGTCCTGTATGATTAAGACACATGAAGATGTCTCTAGAAAACTTGAAATTGTCTAGAATTTCTTTTTAGAAGACGCAAAGGCTTTGCTTACCTTACCGGTAGCAAAAGTGGTAGTATACGTTTCCATGTGGGCATAATGCCATCTAGCCACCAGTGGCTGTAAGGCTTTGCACAAAGGTCATGCTGATGACCTGGAAAATAGGCTTAGACTTAGGAATGTCAAGTTGGTAGAGGAGCTTGAGAGCATGAGCAAGGGAAAGCAATGCATTTTTCTTGAAATAGATTATGTCGGTGCTAGAAATGCGAGGTTCAGATTTTTACTTGCGATGCATTTTTAGGCATTGTATTCTTGGGAGAGGTAATGAGGTGAGTACATGGAGCATCTGTTCAAACAGAGAACTCATTTCTTCTAGTCAGACTAATTCTATTTCTCCTGATGGTGAAAGACGTTTTTTGGTTTTCAGGCTGAAAAAGAGGCAAGAGGCCCAGATATAATACTACCTTAAATTCAAGCTCTGATTTTGTTTCCGTAGCCACCTTTCTCTCTTCCTTGTCAAGTGAACGAGTGGCTTCTGATGAGTTAGAATAGACTATATATAAGCCTATGGTCTATCGACTGCTGGAGGCTAAGTGAAGTAAGAAAGTAATTTAAAAAAAATGAAACATTTATGAGAATTTTCTTTTTATGATATGATCTGAACTGCTTTTCTTGGCACATAATGCAAAGTACTGTCTTTTACATTAGCATGAATTATTTCTATTGTGTTTATTCTACATACTTCTCCTGCTATCACTGAGTAAATTTTGTAATCTTCTGTTGCTAATTACTTTCTTGAATGAGTTATTTATAGGGATTCGTGTTATAGCTGTGGTATTTGAAATGATTTATGGTAAACTGGCTTTTGCATGAGTTGTGTGAGTAAGAACTTTACTAATGAGGAAGAATTTATGAAATAATAGATAGAGGTCTGTCATTACCTTGCTACCAAGTGGGTGCTGGCTGCCATATAGTTGTTTTCAAAATAAGTTTGCTTTTTTTGTAGTGTAGGGAGGAGGCTGCAATTGAGATTTACATTGTCTCTGGCCGGCAATTGGAAAATGCTGTAGGTAGTTGAAACGTTCAAAACTTTTACTAGTAGTGTGTGTCAGGTACCGTATTTGAATGATTCTTTTCATAATTCTTCTTTTACATACTATTCTCCTTTGAGTTTGCACACAACACTGAGCATGTTAAACTGCAGAACTTACCCTTAAAAACAAAAACTGGGTTGGTGACTTGATGAGGAATCATTATGTAGCAGTACTATATAGGGAGTTGAGAGTAATCAGACTATTGAAATAACACAGGTGTTCTTGCGTGGAAATTGGCTCACAGCTGTAACCTAAGAGGGAGTTTTAAAAAGGGTTTTGAGCAGGGGAGATTATAAGGGAATGTGATGACTGCTTGCTTGCAGCAGCAGACTGACGTCTTTTCTTTCTCACTTAGCCTTGGCTTTCCTTCCAATCTCATCTGTCTTTTTTCTCACCAACTTAGGAAACAGTAAGTCTTTAAGAGGGCAGTAAGGCCTGAAACAGGGCTGTGGTAGTGGTGGATGTATGGTGGTCCCACTGATGATCACTGGAGGAGGATGAGAGTAGGAAAGAAATTGTCTAATTCAGGAATCTTGTGTCTGCCACTGTCACTTTCTGGGGAGGTCGTCCCACCGCTGTTTTTCTCCCTCTCCGAGGGAGAGGAAAAAGAAAAGGTGAAATTGGCTGCTGCTGAATTTCAGGACAAAGGGGGAGGTTTATTATCCTGGGTATATTTAGCCGTAATAGATCTGATCGTTTAGGTTTTAGACTGTCAAACTATAGCTACATTTTGTGTGTAATGCACAGAAAATCTGTCAGGCAGTCCAAGTTGATGCAATAGTTCAGGATTAGAAATGATACACTTCCCTTGTGTATGTGTATGGTGTATATATATACCGAAGAGAAAATGACTATGAAGAATCATGGAAATAAAAGTCTTTGCGCCTTTGGCAAAAAAAAAAGCTAACAGTTACACGGCACCACAGTTAATATTTTTATTTAAGGGTAAAGAGTCTTTACAATGGGGCTATTCCAGAAGACCTGCTGTTGCACTCCAAGTATGGTAATTTCACTCTCGTGTTTGCAATATTCTCTTTACTTAAAGTGGGAAACAGTGTTCAGTAGAACTAGTATTCACAAGAATTGTCTGGTTTTTTTTTTTTTTTTTTTTTTTTTTTTTTTTTTTTACTGTTGCTCATCATTATAAGACAAGGATATATAAAATCACCAAACCCCCTTCAAAACCAGGAAAGTCCCCATGACTGGAATGTGTCTAAGTATTACATTTTCTTCATTTTGGTGTTCTTTTATCTTTCTTTGTCCTTTACACTTCTACTCTTTCACAAGTGTCTTGTACTGAAGTAGTTAGCTGAAAGGCAGTTTAAATATAAAAGCAGGCAGTGTCTGACTTTTGAAGCTCCTGTGGGAGACTCTGTGTGTTCCAACGGGCATTTTGTCCCAGTTTTCTGTCTTTGAAGCAATCATTGGCTATTTTTTTTATCTATGACCTTTCATTATTGGGTGTAAAATTGTGTTTTAAATATTTTTAAAAATACATGGGCAATTAAATTTTTAAAGCATTTAGAATTGTTCTAGTAAGTGATATCTTCTTCCCCATTTTTATCCATAAATATCTATGAATTTGTCTAGTGTATATAGTTTATACCTCTAACTTTAAAATTTAATCCAGAGCATCCCAACATCAGTTTTGGGACCTGGTCCTAGTTTGGGCAGACTTTTCTTTCTTCTCCCCTTTCTGTGTTCTTCCTACATCAATGAGAGGGGGGCTGCCCCCAACCCAGTGCCTGTTCAGGCTGTGGATGCCTGGCCTTGCACAGTCACAAATAAGATGTTTAGCTTTTAGTGAAGTGTATGCTGCTTCTATAGCTTTCTGTGTCCCCTCCCAGAGAAAGGATGGCAAGACAGAGCTGGTGCAGTTAATCTTAGCCTGTTTACTCTCCGTGTGCGCCATTTTGTTAGCTTTGTAGGAAAGCAAATGTTTGTTTCAGAGCTCACATTTCAGAATCGATTTTGGGATAAGTACTTGATCGTTTTATTTATTATTTGTTTTTGTAGCTGTAGGGGTGATAAAATTAGGTAGTAATCTGTCTGATATATGACATATTTATAGATTACATTTATAAAGCGCTTTTTACTGTTTTGCTTTCTTCCCATCATATGTTTTTTCTCAAGACTCCTAACCTAATCCTAAACTTACACTCTTGTAACAGTTCTTTTCCCCCATTGCCTCCCTTCAAAGCAGTGGCTTTCCCTCCCAGCCTTTGAAATTCTTACCCCACACTACAATGTTCTAAGACTCCAAAGGGTATTTTGCATAGGACCAATGTTAGGTCTGTGCTCTGATACTTAAAAATACAAAACCATTTGTTTTACATGACTGAAATAAGCATTTAAAACAGCCTGGAAAATTTTGGGGTAACTGATGTGTCCAGCAGTTTTCTTTTTGGATGGGCTTTGACTGAGTAATATTGGCTAAAATTGATCTTTATTTATTTTCATTCTCATTTAAAATCAGTGTATTTTATAGCAAATGAGAAAATTTTAAGTGCGTATGTGGGTAGATGGATTTTTAAAATATCTGTATTTATATATATCTTGCCTGTCTATATTTTATTGATAAAAGTAAAACTTTCAAAGGACCATGATGCACAATGATGTGCAAATAAGCTGGCATCTGGGGATTCGCAAAGGTATTCAGACATTTTGATTGCTTAGAAGTATAGGTAAACTAATGAGGAGTGCACAGCTGAGTTAGTATTCAAAGTAACAGTATGCCGATATTTTTATATACAGTGAAGAAAACTTGCCTGAACCTGTCTTTTGCCTTTCTTCCCCTTGTTTGAACTGAAGCAGAGTTTCATCTGATTTAGAGCTAGTTCTGAATATGTTGTAATTGGACATAATCTTTTTAGAGTTCTTCCTTTAAGAAAAGTGACTGGGTTCTCTGCTCAAAATGAGTGTATCGGTGTCGAAGCTCAGCAATGTGTCAGGGTAATTCTCTAAAGCTCTATGCAGATCGAAAAGGTTATTGAAGAATGCACAGACACTTTTGTGCTAAGTCTGAAATAGAAGGGGGCTAAATCCCCAGTGGGTAGAAGTTATATGATTTGGTGATGCTATGCTGATTTATGCCTCTTGAGAGTTTGCCTGCAGCAGAAGCTGGAGGTGATGAGAAGAGACTGGATGAGAGAAAGACCATCCAGGAAAAATTCATCAGATTTGTCATTCTTGAAAGGACCATCATAACATATGGTAAGGCATATCATTTACCTCAGGCTCGGAGTAAAATGATTTCTGCTAGGAGAATATTAATTTTATTTCTTACAGGATCAGCTGACAGGGTAGGCTTTCTCCTGGCTGGTCTTCCCCTTCTGTTTTCTTTAAAGGGAAGGATGGAAGCTTGGAAATGTCTTATCTGTAGCAGACAAGCAAGTTGGCATTTTGCCATCATTTTCTGCTAGCAGAGAGGATAATGGTAATTATATGTCAAAATTTAACATTTCTCTTCCTTGAAAGAGAACTTTTAAATGCAAAATATTTAGAAAAGTCAGATCTATTCTGAGGTGGATAAGAAGCTAGGATTAGTGAACTGACAAATTTTTCTTAAGAAAAAGGAGTTTTTCTTGCTCTTCAGGGACAAGGGAGAGATGAAAAGGATGAAAAGAAAGAAAAGTCTGAGGTGTGCAATATAACTAGGCTGCAACTTCAGTATTGTGTGGTATTTGGGAGATACCCAGAGCAGCATCACCTGTCCTGCTGTTCCTTCTATGGAAAGGCTGGTAGCACTTGCTTTGCCAATGGGTTCTAGCATTTTTGATTAAATCGTTATTTCTTCGTTTATCAGGAAAATAAATTTCCGTTGTATTGTACAACATAGAGTCCAAATTCCATCATCACCTTTTTAAGGAGGGGAAGATGTTTTCCTATAATCAATTCTAGCATCTGCAGTGGTTGCAAGTTAAGCCCTTACTCAGCCATGTCCTTAGTCAGTTAATAAAAGGAGAAAGGTTTTCCCAGGCCGTGGCACAAGTTACAGTACTGTTGAGATGCTTATAGAGGTGGAAAGCTTTGCTTTCTTTAAAGTCGGAAAAGGAAGCCATGGTCATTTTAAATATAACCTATTCACCTTCTAGACACACATTTAAAATCTATCATTTCAATCTGATTTTACAAATAATTTTCTAGAATACATGACTTATGTAGATATAATTTGGCTAAGAAAATAAATGTACAATTGCAAACTTTGAGGAGGTTTTGTACTCTTTATTTTCTGTATTTTTCCAAGAACAAATATAAACAACCGTCTCTTATATACACTGGAAGTATAGAATTGCTCCTCAGCAGGCTGAGAGAAAGGAGATGTCTGCCTTCTCCTACATTATCTTCTGGGAAATGGGATGCCAGACATTTTAAAGTTGTTTTTGAAAGTAAAATACTAGATGGAAATCTTCCTTTCTTTTCATTGTTTTAATACTACTATATTCTAATTCATCAGCAACATGTAGTAGGAGAGCCTACCACCTTTGGAAGAAGGGGCAAGCAACTCAGGAGGACTACAAGGATGTTGTGAGGATATGCAGGGAGAAGATCAGAAAGGCAAAGGCCCAGGTAGAACTTAAACTGGCCACTGCCATTAAAGATAACAAAAAATGTTTCTACAAATGTATCGTCGACAAAAGGAGGGCCATGGAGAATCTCCCTCCTTTGTTGGATGCAAAGGGAAACATTGCCACGAAGGATGAGGAGAAGCCTGAGGTACTTAATGCCTTCTTTGCCTCAGTCTTTAATAGTCAGACTGGTCATCCTCAGGGTTTTCAGGCCCCTGAGCTGGGAGATGAAGATAGGATGCAGAATGAAGCCCCAGCTGTTGAAGAGGTGGCAGTCACCGACCTGCTCCTCCACCTGGATGCCCACAAGTCTATGGGGCCAGATGGGATCCACCCGAGGATACTGAGGGAGCTGGCAGAGGAGCTTGCCAAGCCACTTTCCATCATTTATCATCAGTCCTGGTCAACCAGGGAGGTCCCAGATGACTGGAAGTTAGCAAATGTGACACCCATCTACAAGAAGGGTCAGAAGGAGGATCTGGGGAACTACAAGCCTGTCAGCCTGACCTCGGTGCTGGGGAAGGTCATGGAGCAGGTCATCTTGAGTGCCAATACACGTCACATGCGGGACAACCGAGGGATCAGGCTCAGCCAGCATGGGTTTATGAAAGGGAGGTCCTGTTTCACTAACCTGGTCTCCTTCTATGACAAGGTGACCTGCTTAGTGGATGAGGGGAAGGCTGTGGATGTTGTCTACTTGGACTTTAGTAAGGCCTTTGACACTGTCTCCCACAGCATTCTCCTGGAGAAGCTGGCTGCTCATGGCTTGGGTAAATGCACTCTACGCTGGGTTAAAAACTGGCTGGACAGCCGAGCCCAGAGAGTGGTGGTTAACGGAGTCAAATCCAGTTGGCGGCCGGTCATGAGTGGTGTTCCCCAGGGCTCAGTGTTGGGGCCGGTCCTGTTCAATGTCTTTATCGATGATCTGGATGAGGGGATCAAGTGCACCCTCTAGTAAGTTTGCAGATGACACCAAGTTGGGCAGGAGTGTTGATCTGCTGGAGGGTAGGAAGGCCCTACAGAGGGATCTGGACAGGCTGGATCGTTGGGCCGGGGCCAACTGTATGAGATTCAACAAGGCTCAGTGCTGGCTCCTGCACTTGGGTCACAACAACCCCATGCAATGCTACAGGCTTGGGGAGGAGTGGCTGGAGAGCTGCCTGGTGGAAAAGGACCTGGGGGTGTTGGTTGACAGCTGCCCAAACATGAGCCAGCAGTGTGCCCGGGTGGCCAAGAGGGCCAATGGCATCCTGGCTTGTATCAGGAATAGTGTGGCCAGCAGGACCAGGGAGGTGATTGTCCCCCTGTACTCGGCACTGGTGAGGCCGCACCTCGAGTACTGTGTTTAGTTTTGAGCCCCTCCTTACAAAAAGGACACTGAGGTGCTGGAGCGTGTCCAGAGGAGGGCAACAAAGTTGGTGAAGGGTCTAGAGCACAAGTCTTATGAGGAGCAGCTGAGGGAACTGGGGTTGTTTAGTCTGGAGAAGAGGAGGCTGGGCGAGACCTTATCGCTGTCTACAGTTACCTGAAAGGAGGTTGTAGTGAGGTGGGGGTCGGTCTCTTCTCCCTAGTAACGAGTGCTAGGACGAGAGGAAACGGCCTCAAGCTGCACCAGGGGAGGTTTAGGTTGGATATTAGGAAAAACTTCTTCATCAAAAGGGTAGTCAGGCACTGGAACAGGCTGCCCAGGGAAGTGGTTGAGTCTCCGTCCCTGGAGGTATTTAAAAGACGGGTAGACGTGGTGCTTGAGGACATGGTTTAGTGGTGGACTTGGCAGTGCTAGGTTAATGGTTGGACTTGATGATCTTAAGGGTCTTTTCCAACCTTAACGATTCTATGATTCTAGTGCAGTGATCTGGATTGTCAGGGACCAGCCTGAGATACAAAGTTCAGTTTTAGTGCTAGGATACAGCAACACTGATGGTGGGGTATTTGGAAAGGCAGGTTTTGATACAGCTGCATTAACTGTTAGGCAGAATTGGAACCAAGCAGTTAATTTGCAAATTTTGACTATGCAGCCATGGTTCAGGTCTGCCTCTGCTCATTTCCCATTTTGTTTTATAAATGTTTCAAGTCTCCTTTAACCACAGTTATGGTTATCCACAAATGAACTGATTAGACTTACGTAATGCCTGTTGAAATAATCACAAAAGGAGAGTCTTTGCACAGTATCTCATTTGAGGGAACAAAGTATGTCCATAAAATATAACAAGTTTTTACTGAGTTAATAAATTTAAACTTGTGTTTTCTAAACGGTTTTCCTTTTTGCCTAGGGAAGGGTATTTATACTTTATCACAAAAAAACCCCAATAATTTCATGGCAGAATTAAATAAGAGAGAGATATGTAGACTAGAGAAAGGCAACGGAAACAGTCCTGTCATTAGAATTAAAGGTGAATGGGGTATCATTAATTACTTTTTAGCTTATTCCACTCAAGTACAAAGATATTTTTTAATCTGTGTTGATCTGAGCAATCAGCTGAAACGTAAGATCTGATGAAGTTTTTCTGTTAAGAGAAATTGCTGAGCTATTTATATTGTTAATACCATTCTATGTATTGAGACAAAAGCTCGGTGTCTTCAGTGCAGGAGAAGCCAACTGTTACTGGGTCATTTTTGTTTGTTTACTTTTTTTGATTCAGGGTTCTAAACTTATTTCCAATCAATGTTGAACCCCAGGGCAATCTCCTGGTTTTCCTTAGGTCCTGCTCTCGGTACCAGTTCTGCTGTACCTTAAGTTTCTGCTTTTTTCTTTACTCGTCTGCATTTTCATGATCATCTCTTGTAGAAATATAGGAGTGAAAGGCACACTTTTGGTCTTTGAGTTTGATTTCCTGCTATTGCAAACCTTCAGCCTGTGACAGTTTAAAAACCCCCAAACATTAATGAAAACTTTGTATGGATTTGTGCTTGTTCCAAAATTTTTCTTTTACTTGAATATTTTCTCTTTTTCCTTGGCACTTCTATCTTGACACCTACACAGATCTCTCCCTTAGTCTTTCATGTCTTAAGCTAAACAAAGCAAACCTTTTCAGTTTCTTCTCAAAGTTTCTCTGAGCATTGTAGAAGACTCTGTCTCTTGTAGTTTGAATTCCTTTTTTAGGCATAGATGATCAGAATCAAGAACAGTAAGATTTTAATAGAGCTTCCTGTTACTGCATTAATGTTGATGTCTATGTACTAGAAATATCTTCCCTGATAATTTTAAAATTTAATTTCCATAGGGACATCATGTTGGTAGCTCACAATTACTCTGTGATCAGCTTTGTCCCCACAGTTTCACCCACTGTAATTTTTAACTGCTGAGCTCTCAGTTCTTAGCAGAAGCTTAATAATCTGTAAGTTCACATCTTTGCATTTTGCATTATTAAATTTTAACCCAACTTTATTCCTGTGGTCCTGAAGGTAATCCATGTCTTCCTGGTGATGTTCCATTCCTCACATATTAGCAGTGCTTTCCAATATTAGAAAGTTTTTGAACAAACCCAAACTGTGATTTTTGGTATCATTCATACTACTTACACTCTGGTCATTAATAAAAATACATAGTAAAACTGATCCCCCAAAATGTTGCTGAGGAATATGCGTTTATATTGTTCTTCCAACTCTTTTGGTACAGCACTACATCATCTCACCTTACTTTTACAATCTGCAGTACCTTTCACCGATCTCAAATGTTCTCTGTCATGATCATTAGTACTAGTAAACATGACTTAAATTTAATTTAAAAAGTTAAGTGACAGAGCTTGCGTTGTTTGCTCACTCACTGCTTAGGTCAGGTCTTTTTGATATGAAGCTGATTTGTGATAGTTTCAAAGTGACTATTATTTCACCTTGCATAATCCACAGGACCTCTGAATTTGCTTTTTCTTTTTTTTCTTTTTTATTTTTTCCTGTGAAGAAAAATGAAATAAAAGCAAACTGTATTTGTGAGTAATGCTTTTTGTATGGTATAAAGTGGTACCAGTTGATATTATAAGGGGAATGGATTGCCAGATTTTTGCTTTAATGTCTCTCAGAATAAATACCTCTACTTTATAAAATAGTATTGTATTTATACCCTCTCCCTGTTTTACCATTGCTAATGAAATGTTAAAATTTTCACTTTTGCAAAATAGTTAATTGTATTGCCATGAGGAAAAACATGGAGTAACTTCTGGGAAGAGACTCCAGTAGCTGGGATAATATGCATGGAGAAATAACTGTATTTTTCTGAGGGCATTTATAATTTGTACTGAGATCTTAACCTAACTCAGGAAAATAGTCTTCTATCTAGTCTTTTGCTAGCTCTTGAATTCTTCAAATGTCCAGCTGGGAGAGAGATTATGTACTCTTTGTGAGCAGAAACTCTTGCGTGCTGTTTCTGACAGCTGTGGTTATAGCTCCTGGCTTTGCATTTTTTGAGTGGAGATCATACAAGATTTGCACAGAGAGAGCCTACATAATATTTATGAAAGGTGGCTTGGCAACATACATTTTTTTTTTTATTTGGTCGCTTGTTCCCATCTTGCTGGTCTTCGTAGCCTAGCTAGGTGGCTTGTGGGGACTTGGAAATGGTTGCCAGCAACTCACAGGTACAAGGTACTCCCTTACATAGTTTTAAATAGCTATTGATCATAATATAGTATTGCAGAACTGAGTGTTTGCATAGGAGTAAATAACTTTGTATTTAGTAATGGTGTATTATTATTATTTTTTAAAAAAATTACCTTTGGAAATAAAAATATTAGCCTGGGAGATATTTCCATTTCATACTGATGCGGCAAAAGCTATTTTCCCCTTCTTTTACTGCTGAATCACTCTTGTCTATTTTTTGAAGGGCCTTTTATCTCATTGTGTGTATGTGTTTATATCCTGTGCACATAGATTTAGTAATATTTTCTTGGTTGAAAGTGAATTCATGAGTTATTCTGGAAAAACTTTAAAAGTGGCATCTTTCAAAAACATTCACAATGTGCAGAGAGGCACCCTGACTGCCACTATCATCAGCAGTAAAAAGACAGTGTCAGGTTGTTGGGCCTCAAGATTAACTCTCTTGGAGAATATAAAAAGCAGCATCAAGTCTGGCCTGATCTGGTTCCCTACGGCACTTTAAAGCCTCCTAGGGCTTCACGGCCGAGCCTTTCCTAGGCTACGGAACACATCACCGAAGACCCTATGCAAATACATATACGAGTTGAGTTCCCTTTCCCTGTAGATGAAGCGTGCTTATGTTGAGGCAGTTGCACACTGTATAAAGTGAATCAATTAAAAATTGATAGCAGACAGTTTCTCTCTCTAAAGGGAAATATGTGGTATTCGTGGATGAGACCAGTTTGCTATTATCAGTGCCATAATGTGAATGACTATAAGCCAAACTTGATTAACTCTAAGTTACTCAAAAGAGCAATTACTACAGCTGTATAATAATAATAATAATAATGTTAAACTAGCAGAATAGGATCTGGGTGAATTAATTTAGAACCATTTACTTCTAGTTTCAGCTTCTGTTTGTATTTCAAAGTGAAGAAGGACATCCAAATTAATTTGAATAATGCGCAAGCTGTAGTTAAATTAGGGAAGATTTTTTTACTCCAAGTTTTATTTGTCTGTAAAATTCAACCGGTACCAATATATTTCAATAGGTGTTGAGGGGATGTTCCTGTATGTTTAAGGATACGGACTGAGTGCCTCAATAGGACTTTCTCACTGTGTGAACACAAGTAATTTTTCTGTGGGTCTAGAATTCAGAGGAATTATTAAATGATAACTTTTTCCAGTTTGTTGGTGGCACTCTTTTGTCTTCATTCTGTGAAGTGATTTTTTTTGTTTGCATAAGTTTGTTGCCATAATGATAGCAACAATAAATATAAATAATGACTTACAGTAATCAATTTCACTTGCATCAAGTATGTGTTTTAATAAAAAGTCCAGTTATTACATTGTAGTCTTAATAATTTAAAAATTACTAAGGAGGTTACTGTACATTTCTTAGCTTGAAAGGTCTCTTGTATCAGAAAAAACCCATGCATGATTGTTTTGTTTGATATCAAAACACATTTTTCCTGTCATAATACTGGCACGTTTTCAAGGCATGCTGTTTTCTGGCTGCTAGCAGGGAGTAATGGAAACAATGCAGTGATCATGCAATTTATTGAAAATAAACACTAAAAATACTTGGGCAAGCAATGTTTTTAATTTAATGGGGTGTAGGATTTCTAAGGCTGCATAAAATAGCTGTTTCAGTACCACAGGGGTATTTAAATGCCTTGCTGCCTGTGAATTGTTCGTAATTTCTTTCTGGTAATTTTCCTTTGGATCAGATTGTGATGCTTCTTCTGAATGGTGATAGTGCTTGTTGAGGAGTGGTCATGCAAGCAAAATTTGATAACCTTGATATGTCACTTCATCTGCCGTTTTTCTTTTGTTAATGCAAAGCTGGTTGCATAATATCTAATTTCTCCTTTAGCTGACCACAGATGAAAACAAAATCTATAATGGCAGCGCTAGGTTTTATAAAAAAACGCAAGTGAGGAGTTGAAGGATGTGGCTTGTTCTGTTTGGATGATGCAGGATTGCTTTAAGCAGTAAGCTTACTGTTTTCAGATGGCATTAGCAGCCTCAGTGATATAGCTGTGTCAGCCTCCTCGACTACTGGATGTCTGTAATCGCACGGAGGAAACTATATTTAAGATCTGATATCTTGAGGGTAATGACTCCAGCACTTACTGATGGGCAGAATGGGTGTTAATGCTTTCTTCACTAGCCCAGAAGATTTTGAAAGATAGATGGGTCTGTGATGTACTTTTGTAAGACAGGAAATGCAATTTTTGGGGGTCTCTGGAAATAGAAAGGTCATGCAGCTTGGAACCGGTGAGACATTACAGTCTCTAAGTCATCAGGTATGACCTCATAGTTTATACTAATATTTCTTAACAGAAGGGTTTGTTTTACAGTTTTAGGTCATTTACAATCTCTTTGTCTGTGTAACTGCTTCATGTTGGATTTGCTACAGGATTTATAGGGTAGACTGTTTACATAAGCAGAGCAATGTATATCTTGGAAATCTAACTTGTTATTAATTGCTATTTGAACAATGTAAGGTTATTCCAGATGTATTTTCAACCTGTTTTTATTGTGAATATGATTTCTTTAGACTAATTAATGGTAAAAGGTTATACCTTTGCTGTAAAGTAAAATGACAAGATTGTATTGCATTTTTATTTTGCTTTATCTTTACATGGCACACAAAGCTATTGTGTGGATGTGTGTGTGTGTTGTACGAAATGCAGTAGAAGGCAACTGTTTACCTACAGTGGCAGGTTATTTAAAACAACGCATCACATTGTGTAACAGGACTGAGCTATTCTGCAGGCACAGATCTTGCTTCATTTTGCAGTAGTAGATTTTTTTTTTTTTTTCCTTCATTTCAAATCAGTTTTAAAAATAGCTCACTGAACATAACAGTGAAAGTTTGGCAAGATAACTCTCCCCTTTTTAATTATTACACTCAGTGACACATACTAATACTAATGGGTTGTAAAAGAGAAGATTAATAACTTAAATATTTAGAATGTTGCTTAAAACCAAATTCATCTTACTGAAGCATGTCTCATCCTTTTTGTTTTTAACTGTTGCCAGCTTTATTGCAAGGCTGATACTTTTGTATCTGCTAATGTATTGTGGTGATGGATAGGAAAGTCAGAGTATATAAAAGAAAACAAGTATATGGGTATTTTACATAGGAAGATAGTGGCCTAATTTCATGTATGGAGCACAAAATGGAGATACTGTTATCACTTTAGGTGTTATAAATGCTAGGTAATAGCCATTGTTTCCCTTGAATACAGCACAGAGCAATTATATTTGAAATTGTAGGAGAAGTTTATTTTAAAAAATGATATTCAGCTCCATCTTAAGAAATTCTAGATGTATTTGCAGAACATTTCCATGGCAACGTGTTTGGCCATGTGTTTTAAAAGCTCAGCTGGAGCCTGAAAGTAGCGTGCAATTTTTCTGTCGCTTGCTTTACCCTTGTGAAACAACAGTTTTCACATATATCTGGACTGCAGATTGGCAAGGGTGAGTGGTATTTCCTGACCCCAAAGCACAGGATTAAGTGATCAAGATTAAAAATTTTTTCACATTTCCGCCTAGAAATGTAAACATGTAAAACATGGATTTGATTTTGCATTTAGAATTGTTTCGCCCCCATTTAATAACATCTTGTGGGAAGCGTATGTGTGTGGGAGACCACAGAAGACCAAACTTAAGAATGTGCAGTAAACTGCTTCAGTAAAAGTGGCTGTCTTTCTAATTAAAAACATATTTGTAAAAAATATTGTATTACTTGTAGTGGCCATAATTTATAGTTCCCAGTCTACTTATCCAGCTTACATTCTTATTAATAATGGGGAAAGACTGCCCTGCTCTTAAGCTTGATTAGGTTTGGAATGATTTAACTATACCTTTCACTTGCTACAAGATCTTTTTAATCTGTTAGAATTTATTTTCAGTGTTTTAATTTATTAGTCACAATGAGTACATTCTGTTTCTTGGCATTGGAATGAAATTCCTAAAAGTATTGGTTTCATGGTATTTTCGTGCTTTGCAGGGTATTTATGGACTTTTTAATAGGACCAACCCTCCCCCCAGATTCTTTGTTTTCCTTATTCAAGTAGAATTTAAGATCTTGACTTACCTGCATTTTGAAGTTGTTCCTGAAGTCTCCTTTGCTCATTTAGAATATAATTACATCTCCATGGAATTTTGCGTAACTGGAAGCTATAGCAGTATGCCATGTGCTTATCCTGGACTCTGTTTCATCATTTATATTAATTCTGCAAACTGTGTTTTGTGGATGTTTTTGAAATGTAACATTGATAATAATCTCCAAATAGTGCAATAGACATCTATTGTGCTCTGTTTAGGATAGAAACTGTATCTACAGAGGAAAATAAGTTGGTGAAGAATGCTTGCTTGAGAAAGTGTATGTTTAGGTCATTCCATTTCGAAACAACAGTATTACTGACTATTGCATAGTGGGGACATAGTCCCATTATAGGTCCTTCATTTGGAGGGACAAGGGAATAATACCCCAAAGGAATGTATTAAGGAGGTGAAGTTCTTCTGTAAGGGAAGGAATTGCAGCAAGGTAGCTACACACACATGAGAGCAGGGAATTGGACTGAAGTGATCTGGAAACTTAAAACTAAAACTACTTTGCTTCTTTAACCCTCCCCCTCTCTACCCAAAAAAGAAAGGTTTAAAATACACTTGCTGGTATTTGGACATATTGCACAAATTTGGAGTAATTGAATCCAGTAGCAGTGTGCTGGTATCAACTAAATAAGAAGTCTTTTTTATGCTTTCCTTAATACTATACTATCCCTCCTCAAACGAAGTTGATTGCAACCGTCAGTCTTTGAAGAATGCTGTGTAAAGAAGGATCTCTCTAACTAAAGAATCCTTTCCCCTTGACTGTTTGTAATGAATACACATCTGTGAGTATGTGTTTCCCTATCTTTAAACATTCCTATTCACAGAACTTGATGATAAAGATCTTATAAAGAAATAAAGCTCTGTATGGATGTTTTAGGAACAGTGGTAACTAGCAAGTTGGGCAAGAAGCCCAATATTTGTGTCATTTACCAATTCTAAACGTGTATGCTCACACACATGCACATACTCAGTTGTGCAGTGCTTTTACTTATTACTGATTGCTGTTCTGATTCCATACTACTGACATTTTTCGTACGTTGTAGTGCCAGTTTTTAAGGAAATGCAACAGTAGGACAAATAAGGAGATCATGGCCAAACATTCACAAATGGCAAAACAACACTAGAAGCAAAAAGTACTTTCGGAGTGAGTTGAAGGAATTCAAGTCCTTTTGTCCTACATTAGTCTTCTTCCCAAGAGATGATCCTACTCTCTGGTCAGATTCTCCTTGTTTAGTACTTTAATTCATATACCAAGTCATTGGGTGTAATGACCTGGATTAAGGAAGGCTCAGTACAAGCATGTCAGAAAGGTCTAAAACATAAAGCAATGTAGCATAAATATATAATAGCTAACTGCAGGGTCACAAAATATATAGCTAAATGACTAGTGTTCCAAGAATGCTCTATTCCATTTAGCGTTCCAAGAATATCACCACATGATCATTCTGAATAAAGACTATTTGAAGGAGTTTTGCAGGGATGCAATATGAAAATGTGAATAAATCACAACAATAATGCCACAGTAATCTGCTAAAAAAATTTAAAATAGAGTCATAGTTAGTCCAAGCAGTTCCTGTGGAGGTGGGACCGCCTAAGAGGGTGTAGTAGGGAAGGTGACCATATTAATGCAGTAAAAGAGAATGGTTATGCATTACTTAGAATGGCATTTTGGAGAGAAGAAGCAATCCCAACTATGGTTCATTCTCTCTCTCTCTCCCCTTCTCTCTCTCATAATGAGCCTCATAAATAATATGACTTCTTCATATTGTTTCTTGTTTCCTTGCAAGACCATATTTATTTTGCCTTACTTAACTTTTCAATAAAAGTTATTAATAAAAAAACATTAACATGAGTGCTGTTACACTACTGTGATCACGGTCTTTGGTTTCATGATAATTTCTTTCAGTAGAAGCTAAGTATAAGAAGAAGCTGATCCATAATTCTGGTAAATTCCAATAGATTGTTTAATAAGTAAAAGCAATATAAACTACAGAGCAAGCTACATAATGCTTTCCACCGTGCCATACTGATTTCAATGTGACCCTAAAAGGGAGAGCATCGCTTTCCTGAATCGTATAAAAAATGTATATACCAGTAAGAGATTACAAGATGTGACTGATGATAAGGTGGGGAAATACTGCTATTCCCATTTTATTACGGGGATCATGTTTTTTCTTATGTCTAAGTGATACTTCTCATATTTTAATTTGTGCCCATTTCCTCTTGTCCTGTCACTGGGCACCACTGAGAAGAGTCTGGCTAAGCCTCCACTCCTTCTCCCCAGTCAGGTATTTGTACGCTCTGATAAGACCCCTCTGAGCCTTCTCTTTACCCGGCTGGTTTCAGTCCCTGTGCTCTCAGCCTCTCCTTCTGTGACCTTTGCGGCCCTTTACTAGGCTTACTGCAGTATGGCCATGTCTCTCTCGTAAGAAGGGAGCCCAGAACTGGACAGAGCCCTCCAGTTATGTCTCAACAGGGCTAAGTAGAGGGGCAGAATCACGTTATCTGGGAAGGAAATTCAGATTCTCTTGTTAACTAGTCAATCAAATATCATAGAATCATAGAATCGTCAAGGTTGGAAAAGATGCTTAAGATCATTGAGTCCAGCTGTTAATATGGGAAACTTTGGACAGGAATCCTTCAAAAATGAGGACTGAATGCACTGAAAATTACGAATAGTAATGTTTGTTGGTAATCTTAGGGAGAAGAAAAGCTTTGAAAGTAGCTTTGCTGAAGTCATAGCAGTTGTTCCAGTGATGAAACCTCCTGTTGTTTTGGAGTGTCTTATATGGAATCTATGTCCCCCAATGCCAATTGATATAAGCAGAGAATAACTCCTAAAGGGAAAGGTTAAGTTTTAATATTTGAGCTAAGCAAATTTTAAAGTAACTGAATAAAAAGATATCATCTAGTATGATATCGCTAATTTAAAATAAACCAACCAAACAAACTATGGGGAACATGAACTCCAGGGATTCATAAGTTGTGTTTTTAGTCAACTCACCAAAAATGATTTGTTAATTTCTAGTGGAAACTCAGAGCTCGCACAGGGCTCTCAAATGTTCTCAACTGATGCAGCAACCATCAGCTGATAAAAAATATTCAACTTGGTGCATTGAATGAAAATGTAAAACAGGCATTAATTGACGTGAGGGAGTGTTGAGGTATTGTAAAAATTTACTCGTTTTTATTATAGCTTCCTCCTTTTCCCCCAGGCTGCTTAAATAAAACAAAAATGTATATAGGAGCCTTCAGTGATCCAAGATTCATCCATTTCTCGCCTGATAACATGATGAGTTCACTTATTTAAATTCTTTTTAATAAAGATTCTATGCAGGCACACAGAGTCATTAAAATACATGCAAGAAATCATACCCATATGGTTTGCATCCACATTTAATGCAATTAAAACTATTCTAACAAAAGCAATATCAGTTTTATGTCCCAATCCTGCAATTAAAATTTTCCAGAGAAAGCAGTGTCACTTTTATGCCTGAATCCTGCAAGTGGAACAGCAGAGAAATACCTTGCCCTTGCATTAGTAACGGGAGCTGCAATTGGGCAATTCCATTCAGGTGTGGAGTCTTTTTGGAGATAGGAATGTGCACGGTGGAGACCTGATGTCAAGCTTATTAGCTGAGGGGGTTAGCTATGCTTTAGGGCGTTTCTGTCTGAGAGTTAGCCATGCTGGTCAGTTATACCAGCTGATGTCACTCTTTAGTTCAATTTTTAAAGGTATTTATTTTCTATTTTCCTGCCAAGGTTATCTGAAATACTTTAAACTTGGAAAAAAAAAAAATCAGGCTTCTCTTTCCCCTTTTCTTCTCCCCATTGTTCGTCTAACTTTTCTAGTTCTGTTCCAGGAATAAATTTTGGTGAATATAAAATTTTAGACGGTGTGTATGTGTGCTTTAAACAGTGTTTGTGCATATCAAACCTAAAATTTAAATTTAGGCAGCTCTTAGGATATAAGAAAGCGGAGGTTGGTTGGTGTTACTTCAGTATTGACTGCCATGTAACATTTTTAATGGAGTACACTGAATGATCATTAGAAAAATCTAATACATATGGAAAATATGAAACGATAGCTTTGTAACAATCACAGTAATATAGTGATTTGTTATGGCATTGTATATTATGCTGAAGATGATTCTTGGTTGCTTAGATTCCACATGGCAAGCGTAAGCCTAGTTCTGAGAGTGCTACTAAGGATGAAGCTCAGTGTCTGGTAACTGTGACTGGATCTTATCTTTAGAATAGCAGTTGTGGTAGTTGTGCTAATGTCAAAAATATGACTTATTAGATCACCAAGGCACAGGATTTAATGGAGGTAGCTGGATATTGGCAGTAAAGTTTACCTAAGATATGAAATGTGAAACATAGGAAAATGAAAAGCTGTCTTGGCATCCTTCTTTTGTTCTGGAAGGAAGCGATGACCTCTTTTTCCAGAAACTTGGTTGCCTCATTGCCTTCGCCAGACTTGTCCCCTCTGCTAGATCTCAGTGTACTGTCACCAGTCCTTCTGCGCGTAGTCATGAGTGAATTCCTCGTTGCTGCTAGTGAGCATCTTGCAGTGACTCACTGGGCTTGGTTATTGCCCAGTCTGCCTTCTGCTGTCCTCCTCCTCTTTCCTGAGTGGTTTTCTATTTTGTAGGGGGCAGATGTGCTGAAATTTCTCAGCCATCTAACTTCTAATGCAAAGATGCATATTTGCTGTGGATGTCAGTAAGAGATGTAGTCTGTGCTGTCAAGAGTAGTTACTACCATTGCCTTGTGTCCTGAAGTTCTGCACTAGCAGCAACCTCAGCACAGATCTGAGACATGCTCTGCATCCTTTTCTTGCCTGCTTCAACAGATAAGAAGTGTTAAATTGTTTCCTTTTTAGTATCCTTTGCAATTACTGAGATAGGGATTAAATTTACATTTTTAGCAATGTCTGTATCATCAGCTATAAACAAATTTCCCTGGTAATCACTTAGACTTTATTTCCCTCATGGGCCTCCTTTTATGTCCATAAAAATGTCATTAGCAATTTCTAGTTTAATTTCCTTCTAATTTTCCTGTCTTTGCTTGGCTACACTGTACACACCTGTAGATCTCTAATTTAATGTAAGAACATAAAGAATAGCACCTTTATCTTCCTCTATACACAGCATAAAATTTCTTCAGGTGACCTGAAGAATCTCTTATGCTGTTTATTCAGTCATAGCAAACACAATTCAGGCTCTTTGGCCTGAGACACTTTTGACACCTGCTTCTATACAGAGCTGGGGAGCAGGGATCCTATAAATTGGTTAAGCCCTGGAGCTGATGCTGTTCCCAGAATGGATGCTTCTGCCTTCCCAGCATGTTCATCACCATATATCTTCCTCTCTTGGTTTACAGTTTACCTGTTTGGCATAGGCGTACACTGATGGAGCAGACAATTATGGAGCAAGACTGCTCTTCTCAGAAAACAGCAGGGAGTTACATCATTTCCAAGACAAGAAGCACCCCATGCTCAGTAACTCTCACTTTGGGAGACAGTCTGTGTTAATGAAGGCAGGGTTTTCTTTGCTTCATCAGGTTCCTAGTGCAATTCTGCTCCGTTTGAATTTATATGTATTTGTAACTTCCTAGTTGCTTGTCAGAGGACCTCTTGTTCAGTCTTAGCACAGGACTGCAGATCTCCTTCAGATACCTCAGTTGCCATGTCTTTCTCTGGAACATAGGAATATAAAAATGGCTGAGCTGAGCCAGACTAAAGATACTAGCTCAGTACCTTGTCTCTCTGATACTGGTCAAAAGCCTAGGGAAACGTGTGCTAGTGGAGCAGGTGCACAACGATAGATCCCCTGGGTAGTCTCTTGAGAACCTCACAGTTCATGGCTCCAGGACTTCCTGTTCCAGAAATGGTGGTTTTGGATTTGGTACCTTTGATAGATTTCTCTTTCCTGAATGTATCCACATGTTTCTTGAACTTGAGTAAACTTTTAGTATCCACTGGAGTTCCATAGCTTGCCAATGTGCTGTGTGAATAACTATGTCTTTTTGTTTGTTTTGAACCTGTCTCCAGCTGTCTTCATTTCATACCACTGTCCTCAGTACTATGTTGGGAAAGACAGCGAACAGTAATTTCCCTATTCAGCCTCTGAACACCCATGATGTGTTTGTAGACTTCTAATATATCTACCTCATACAGTGGATATTCTTGTTCTCTACCTCTGAATCTTTTCCATTTCAGCTATATCCTTTTTGGCAAGTAGGAACCAATTACACTTGATATTCAAGCTGCAGGTAAACTTAAGATGTATACAGTGGGCATAAGGGTATCCTTGTTTTGGTCCCTGTGCATTTTCTAATTTGTAGTGTTCTGTTTGCCTTTTTCTGCACAGCTACTGAACTTTGATAAAACATTTTCATGCAATTTTTAACCAAAACTCCAAGACCCCACTGCTAAGTGGTGGTGCTCGGAAAGTTTCACTATATATGTGAAGCTAGGATTGTTTTTCCCTCTTGTGCATCAGTTCGCAACTTTCCCACTGAATTCCGTCCAACATTTTATCATCCTTAACACACTTAGTGTGCTAAGGGCCTTCTGCAGCTCTTCATTTTCAAGCTTTACCTTTATGAATCTGATTAGGAAATTATCTGTCATTAGCAAACTTTGTCACCTTGCTGCATGTCCAAAATCATCTATATGTTTGTACCAGTACAGATCTCACCAGAATTCCAGTGATGACTTCTGCAGTGGTGACCTCCCTCAACCAAAAGAAATTACAATTTCCCTATGGCTTCTGTTTTTTAAATTCCATAATTTCTTAGCCCAGCAAAGACCTTTCCTCTTATTCCATTGGTGCTTAGGTTCTTTCAGTTGCCTTTGGTGAAGACTCATGCTCAAAACCTTTCGGCAGTCAAAGATGACTTTATTAACCAGTTTCTTTTATTCACAGGCTTCTTTACTCCTTTGAAAGAATTATAGTAGGTTTGTGAGGCATGATTCCACAGGATCAATTGTTTTCCAGTATGTCATACTTATTTATGTGCCCTGTAATTTTATTCTTTATAATAGTTTCTCTAAATCTGCCCATTACCAGCAACAGGCTTACAGGTTGATTGTTTACAAACACTGTTTGGAAATCTTTTTAGAAGTTGACATCATATGTGTGCTTTTCCAGTTCAAAGGTACTGGAGGGCAAGTTCAAGTAATCTAGTTCAAAGGTATCAGAAGTGATTTCAAGTAAGGATGTTACACACCACATTCAGTGTCTCACCTGTAGAATTTGGGATTATAAACTGGGTTTTGTTGACTAAAATATCTTGAGAGTAATTCTGTTGGAAGGATATGCAAATTTAATACCTCTTTACTTCTAGGCTGGCTGGATCTCCACAGACATGTAATGCAGCATAACAGTAACAAGAAAACTGAGAAAGCAGGAACATTCAGAAAGTGTTTAAAACGCAAGACAGACAAATACAAGATAATAATGTCACACAGAGTTTCCATTTTTTTCACGGGCAGATTAGAAAAGTCATCACACCTTTGCTAATCTTTTATCATTCTTTGGCATGAGCGTTACTTTTGTGATTCACGGTGATGAAAAATGAACAAGAATGAGAATAATCATGACTATAATTTTCAAGGGAATAATAGTAGTATCTATTAATGGAACTGTGCACAGGATTTATTGACTTGATCATTATGCTCTTGAAAAGGAGGCATTTCTTATCTTTTACTTACTAATTATGTCACTTGCTACTTTCCCCCCCTGCTCTTATTTTTTTGGCAGATGAATAATAAACGGGCATAGACAGAGTGCTAGTTAAGCTAAACTGGTTGTTGCAGTGATTGTGAGGTGAATGGGCAGGCTTCCTGACTGCCCTGTACAAGTCAGATCCACTGCTAAAGGGAGAAGTGGGGACCTTTGCTTTTCCTGGTTCTGTCTTTTTCCCCTCTATGAAAAATCCTTCAGTTTAAATGTAAGCTGTACAGGGAGATGCCGTCTCAGTCTTTAGTGGTCTTATAAAAGCTTTGGGCCTTTTTTTGTTTGAAGGATAGACAAAGGTTCAAGGGAGATTTCAGTTCTGTTCTTCTAACTTCATATTATTGCTTCTAGTCTGTTGTTGACTTTTTCTATGCTCTGTCCCAGTTTAAAATATACCCATTCTGTTTCTAAGCATAGGAAAGCTCTTATGATATGCACTTTTAAAAATGTTCTGTTGCAGTCCATGGCAATGCTATAGTTAAAAATAATCTTGAATCTTATCTAGCTCCCATCCTGCTGGGTTCCCATTGACTACACAGGAGTTGTGCCAGGTGCAAGTTAACGTAGGATTTCACATACCTTTTGGGGACTAACATCTTTCTTTGTCATGACCCAGTCTACTGAGAATTCCACCACTTGTAAATGGATTTGTAATCCTGATGGATTACAAACCTGCTTCCTTGAGTTTTGAATCCTGCCATGTTTACATCAGGAGATGAAATTATACTACGCCATAAATGTTTCAAGGAAAATAAAATTATTACACATAACTCTCAACCCTTTTCTAAGTGTTGGTGCCCCTTTGCTTTTTAAGTGTGCATATTTGTGACTTTGGTAGCATATCAGTGACAGGGAAGGA
Source organism: Platalea leucorodia (assembly GCF_965183815.1). NCBI lineage: Eukaryota > Metazoa > Chordata > Aves > Pelecaniformes > Threskiornithidae > Platalea > Platalea leucorodia. The sequence continues at coordinate 83,244,861 of NC_138827.1, read as the reverse complement.
GTGAATTTCAATTCACTTCTGTTTTTGTTTTTTTTTTTTTTCCCCCCTTTATTTTTTTGTTTTTCTTCTCAGGCAGATCAGCTCCTAGAGCTTTAATGTGTTAGCTGAAATCTGTGGTTCCCATATATAGCAGACCTGATTGCACCCTTATTTGGGGACCAAAAGCCCCGTGTAACTTCCTGGGATAGATATGGTTTAAAATATGTTAGCTGGCCTCTTTCTGTTTACAGTCCATTGCTTTCAGAAATCTACTTGAAAACAATCATTGGTAAAGTTAAGTATCAGACATATTAGCTGCAATGTTGGGCTTGGAAAAGAATAAGTAGGCTTAAAATAACAAAACAAGCTCCTTAAAATCCCCCAAACACTCCCTCCCCAGGAATCCAGATATCTGTATGTCCAAGGATGCAGAACACTTAACCAGTGATGTTATTTACTCTCTTGTGTACTATATCTTGAGAAGAATTAAGCAATCAGTATGCTATTCTGGCAAACGATCCATAAATACGATTAAAATTCCTGGGAGAATAGGGCTCAGATTAGTCCAGTTATACATTACAAAAAATTTATTAGCATGTGTTGGCACGAACTTCTAATATAGTTACAGAGTGTACAAGTATAAAATGCCTTGACCAATACTGCTTATATGGACTTGGCATGCAATATAAGTTTCAGTGGATTAAAGCTTTTCCTAGTATAACTGTGTCATAGCACATCATCCTTATCAACTAGCATTTTAAATCACCATATAATTTGTTAAAACAACTAATGTATGTCAGAGAGAGTATATGTAACAGCTTCAGGTAATGGAAGTTTCAGGATATATTGAAAGAGCAATAATCAGGATGGTACTGTTTCCTTTCTCTTGTTATTTTTGATTACTTTATTGGTGCTTCTTTATCTCTCTGCTTTGTGATGCTTTTCATGCTCTTATATCAACCCATGTCCGAATTACACTTGTTTTGATATTGTCTGTCCTTTCCTTCTTCCCTTAAATTACATCTGCCTCTGGTTCAGCCTCATCTCTGTGCCTTTCCTGTCACTTCCTTTTTTCCTTCAGGCGCAAAACTCCTCATCTCCTCCATCATCTGGTCTTCCTTTTATTTTTTGATGTTTCTGGAATGTTACTGGTCTCAAAGAACGTGGAGGTTGTCTTTTTACCTCTTGCTGTTCCCTCCAGCCCACAGAACTTTGTTCCCTTGTTTATTGACACTGCCTCATCTGTGGTCCTTTCTGTGGAGACTGTTACGTTCAACAATATCCACTCTGAATTTGGGTCAAAGAGGTTGGTACTTTTGTGCTCTTGTTCTTAAGCTCTGCCTGCTCTTACCTGCTCCTAGCTATTTATTTATTCGTTTGTTTATTTTAAACAATGGAATTTCCTTCTGCCTGCCTTTCTAACATTTTTATGATCTGCATGCACACAACTACCTATGCCCGTCTCTCTGACTTTGACTTGCAACTTTCTTCCATTCATAATTTCTCACCCTTCAGTTTCCATATGGATAACCATCCAACTCTGTAGCTGCCTTGGTGCTATTGTTTCTCATTTGAATTGTATCCCATGTGCCAAATCAGCTACACACTTGAGTTGGTCTTCTGTAAGCACTGGTTCGCTGAGTTCCTTTTCTGTGATAACTATTCAAACTTTTTCAACATTTTTATTCTGTCTCACTCCAAGAATGGGACTTTGTAAAACCTCTGTTTTGTCGATCTTGATGACTTCTTTTCTGCTCTTATTTCTTTTATTCCTCTGTACTTTTCCTCTATCAGCTTATCAGTTCCCTTCAGGTTCTATTTTTTTGTTCTGCTCATACACTTCCAAACCCTTCTGACAATTCATGGTCCTGGCTGACTCCCAGTATCCACTTTCTCAGTTTCTAATGCCATCTGCCATGCTTCAGATATACTGCTGACTATCTCTGGTGAAAATCTTTTGATTCTGCTGACTTTCTGTATTTCTTAATCTCTGGGATTTTTGTCATCTGAGTATCTTTGCTTGCAGTTTTGCCTATTCTGTATTTTTTATTAATTATATAGCCCTCCATTCAGTTTATCTATTCCCCCCTCTCTCCATGTGAACTTCTTAAAACTAACTAACCAACCAAGGTCAAAATTCAGGCTTCCTCCTTGTTTACTGAAACAGACATTAAGATTTTGTTTTGTAGTCTTTGAACCTTTTCCAGTGAACCTGTCCCTGTCCCTATCCACCTTCTGACCTTCTACTGTTCTGGTTTTTTCATTTCTGTTTCTCTCCTTGAATTCCTTCGCATACACAAGAAATATGGCTGAGTCTCTCAATATAAAAAAACCCAACACAAAGCAACCCTCAACTTCAGAGGTTTCTCTTCACCAGATTAATGTCCTATCCCTAGACCCCCTTCATCTCCCCACTCCCTTAGTATGCTTTGTACAATTGTCTTCATTCTTGTCTTCTAAGGCCTTTCTAGAACTGCTCACTTCTGGTTTCTGTCTTTTGCACTGAAATTTATCTCACTAATGTTCCACTTGACTTCTTCCTGGAGGAATTCCAGGCTAGTCCTTTATTCTCCTCCACTCCATCTGTCATATCTCTGTGATGTTATGTTATAGTCTTCACTAAATTTTGTTGTTCTTAGACATTTGTCATTTTGTCCTTGTTGATTCTCTCTCTTTTCAGACTCAGTTTCTTATTGGGTGGGTCTTCCTCTCCCCCTCCTCCTCATTCTGTATGTAGGTGTGTGTTTAGATCTTTCAGGAATCCATCCTCAGCCTTTGCATCCTCCTCCACACCTTATTTCAGCTGATGTAGCCATAAGCATAATCTTTATGAACGCATAATTACTTTATTTTTTAGTGGTCATTCCCCACTCCGATTAAGCTCTACCCATCTCAGAAAATTTCCTTGGTCTTCAGTGGTCACCTGAATATAATCATGTCAGAAACAATTCCTGGGTTTTCTTTTCTCTCCTGATGTGCTCTTCTTGCTCTGTGCAGCTCTGAGGTTTGAACACTTTCTGTTTGGCCCTGTAGCCGTAAATCAGATTGAAGCCCTGCTCGTCTCAACACTGTGACAGTTATGATCTCATCTGCCTGTCTGACTTTAATACTTACAGCTTTGCTTCACTTGATTACTGGTGTTAATATCATCTTGGCTTATGACTCTGCCTACATCACTTGCTCTTTGAAGTCTATTTACTCATCTTCTCAAATACAAACTTCTAGTCTTTCTTTTAAAAGCTTTATAACTTGCCTTCTCCCTTCCCTTCCAAGGGAGAGATTTTACCACAAAGTTGAATTTTGTGTTTGCTCTACTGGCAGTATCGGTTTTGATTTCCCAATTGCTGTTCATCTTACAGTTATTAGTGCACTTTCTCTTACTGTGCCCAATCATTGTTGAAGCTCCTCCTCAAAACTCCTTCTGTAGTCTATAAAGTTAAGGATAACCTGTTAATGACTGGGCAGGTGTGTTAGTTGTGCGCATCTTATTATACTTAGGTTGCCAAGTATTCTTAACTTGAGGCTATTTATTGTTTGTATACCTAAAAGCTATAATGTGATAGTAATTTATTTAAATTATTGACTATTGCATCATGCATATATTTGCAGCGTATATGTCAATGGAGCCCACAGACACTATTTTTCTTTCTCCACACATGTGTATGCATACATATTTAATAACAATGCTAGTTAAAGAAAAGGTAGGCAGAATTTGCAGGTGTAAGGAAGGATGCTGATAAGGTCAAATACAGATCAAATACTTACATTGAGATCATGCCAAGAAGAGGAGCCTATTGTACCAAGCCTGATACAAACTTGTAATAAATGAAAGACTGATGAAGTAGCTTGCGCCATAATGTTTAAATCATAATAATTTTCTTTATTGTGTTCAACACAAAAGAATCCATTCTTTAATAAAAGGAGATGGTGTTGTCTTGGCAAGGAAGGGTTTGAAGAGCATCTGCTGGATATTATTTTTCATCGTTGTGTTTGTAATTGTTTTCACTTTAGAGCAGTATAGTGAAATACAAGTGATTCAAAAATTTCATTACTTGCGTTGTGCCAGTAAAACTTGATATCTAGTAATTTCTGCCATTTTCTCAAAATGCTGAACACTGGGGACATTTAGATCAAGGAGATGGAGTTTGAAAGGTGAAATATAACATGATACTAGTTCTCTAGTGAATACATAAATAAACAGGTAAATACTATGCCTGTGAGAAGGGTTGAAAGAAAATTTTGCTTTGGAAAATTTTCTGTACCAAAACAGGAATGCAATCCTGACAGCCTTTCTATTTCAAATATCATAGCTACCACCACCAAAAAGACTCCCAAATTCCTAAAGTAGACGATAGTTAAAGGTTAGCTAATATCCTTCAAGGCTCTGATGGAGATCATTGTATCCTCCCTTGCTGTTCTGTACAGCTACATACGGGTCTGTCAATTTAGTGACATTATCAGAAAACTGACAGTGAAGGTAATAATGCTCTGTTCTATCAATAAAATCCTTTCATATAGAAGCACTGACAAAACATGTATAAACCGGTAATGCCGTGTTCACGTTTACTTACTACTCTCTAGTAATACTTGTCCCTTTTCCCTTCCAAAAGTTTCGTTCTGTAATTTCAATGTAAAGCACACTGTTAAAGTCATATCAGTTGTTCCTAACTTTTAGCCTGTTTTTATTGTCAAATATCTTGACTAGTCTAGAACACAAGGTCATGGAAGCGATGATATTTAAAGCTTTCAGATTACAGCATGCAGGCAATTTGTACAAGTCTAATTCTTAAATTTCTGAGAGGTCGAAGACCAGTTGAACTACTGTTTATAATTCATACTTACCTTTGATTCTTTGGCAGCACATTTCAAATTCCTGAATGTTTATCTTGTGTGCTTGTGCCGGCTAGACTTTTAAACTATACAAATCCCTCGTTATCTAGTCCACTGTCATGATCACTTTCTCAATTTATTTTGAACGCGTCTTTGATATGAAAATTCTCTTTACAGTGCAGAATTTCATTCCCTGGGCAGAAGTGATGCACAAGTAACGTCAAACTTGGTATCTGAAATCTGTTTATTTGCCCTGTTATTTCTCAGAAGACATTATCCGTTTCATTATCTCACTTATTTATTTTCTGCCTATCCTCTTTTTTTCCCCACTGCTTCTGCACAGTTTATGGCTTTTCTTAATCCCTGTGTGAATTAATTAGACTACCTGAGCTTTCAGATAGTAGATCGTATCATCAGTGGCTTGGAGGGCATGTTTTTTTTTTTATCTTCTTTGTGAATAGAGTGGCTCCTAACTGTTTTCTCTGACATTGCCCTCCCTGGTCACCATAGCTTATTGATGACCTGAGACATAAAGAGTGAGAGCAAAGATAATCAGAATGTCATTGTCTAATTATGAGATGGAGAGTTTTTCTTGACTTATGCTGTGACTACATAGACAGTGCAAAAGGTCTCTTCATTTCCACTAGGGTAACTGTTCGTTTGCATGCAGCAGAACATTTCTGGGTGATACAAATCTGTGTTTTTCAATCACATCGATTACAATTGCCTTGATAAGAAAGTCACCCATGACAACAAAATCATGTAGATCAACCTAAATCTTTGGAGATGAAAAGTACTCAGTCGTCACTTCTGGATTTTCTGCTGAAGTTACTCCCTGAAGATATAGATGATTTGGGAACTCTTCAGACTAAACTCTACATTTGAATGTATACATTTTGGCCAAGAAAGACTTGCCAGTTGTCTTCAAGGAAGTTATTTACAAGTTTCAGTTTAAAAAACCCCAACAAACCAAACACAATCTTCTTTTCTCTTCTGGAGGATAATAGATCATATAGAAGATAACTGTGAAGGACCACAAGGAATCCAATTTAATCTTTGACCATATAACAGAAAACTGTATGGTATTCTAACTTAATTTTTTCCTGACAGTGGGTGACAAAAGGGTCATACTATTTTTTAACACTTCAGTTAGATTTGGTTCAGTCAGGCTACCTTCACTGCAAGTAGAGCAACAATATCACTAGTGTTGGCTTATTTCAAAGGTTTGGCTACATAGGAATGATCACACACAATCAAACTAGCAGTCTATCTAGTTTACTCTCCCGTCTCTCCAGAGAGTCCTAATCACTCTCCTAAGTCTCAACAATTTTCAGCCCACCTTCAGTGGCAGTCAGTCTACCTAAGATCTTGCTGATCCTGTGGAAGTGCCCGTTTCTTTGCATTGACTATTACAAAAGTCGATGGTGATGTCATCTCTAGTTAAGGCAACTTCAGTTAGGTGCCAAAAGTTTTATGGAATTAATTTGAGTTTAGAATATCTCTGTCCTGGAACATCCTCTCTGCTGCCTTGATTAATACTTGGACTGTGCTTGTAGAAAGTGTTTGTTAAATACAGCTGAAAATTGTGGGTAAGTCTGAGAAACAGAAGAATCACTGAGGATTATGTCGGTGTTCTGAGAGAGGGAGTTAATTTATTATTGATCATGCTGGCTTGCAATGTCAAAAAAACCCCGTGATGTTTTGAACTATGGTTGGCATATATTTCTGCATAAAAGGTGCAGACTCCAGACTACATAATTTTTGTGGCTGTAAAGGAAGAGAAAAAGTCCTCTCTCCTGTGTTGTAGCTATTGTAGTTGGTCATGACCTCTTTTCTTCTTTGCACTTGCTACTTCCACGAGTAGCTGCTGCAAGAAGACTGCCTTCTATGATTCTTCTCCCTGACCCTATTTCTACGTAGAGAAATCTGAAAACATGTCATCTTTTCTGAGGCTGAAAGTGGATTCTTTCAGATGGGAAGTATAGCCAACTTAAACCCCAATATATCCTACTGCTGATTAAGAAACTAGGAATTAACACCATTTACTTTTTTCCATTAGCTGCCCAGCTGCTAGTATCCTGTTGCATAGCGCGCTAAACTCAGCACATTTAACTTCTAACTATACCTAAATAATGCTGTTGTCCTGGATCTGTCCTCACCTGGCACTGGGCCAAGAGAGAGCCCAGACAAGCTAAAAGTAAATCTCATTTGGGCTTTGGATAAAGTCTTCACATCCATTTTCATGCTGTTGGACTTCTCTGTCGTAGTTGACATAGCCATTGCTATGAAAGCAAGAAAAGAGGATTTCAGCTAATGGGACTGCACATAAGACATTTGAATAATAACCACAGAGGAAAAAATAACCATGCCTCAGCTTGAGATCTGTGCTATTCTCGCCTCTATAACTTGTAAGTATTTGACAGCGTAGTAAAGAAAAACGTGAAGCAAGGGGAATAAAATTTCAGTCATATAGATGTGACCCAACTTCTACATCCCTTAACTAGCAGCAAGGAACACTGTCTTTTATTTATTCAGAGGTCTGGCTGAGACTAGCAATTGAATAAAGATTAGGTTGCAAATCCAGCAGATGTGATACGATAGGAAGGAAGGGGAGAAGTTATGAGAATCTTAACACAACTGAAGCTGTTCAGAGGAACAGAATAACCTGAGTGCCTTGTTCAGGTTTTGTAAGGTGCTCACATCATTTAGGCATTCCTGATAATTTTACTCCAAGGCATACAAAACATGGCAGGCACAGCCACAATTAAATGCAGGTGCTTAAACCAGGTACCAGAATCCAGAGAGAATTTAGCAGTTCATTATTTCATTCTTATATCCAATGCTCCAACATTTAAGGTTTATCAAGCCTTTTGAGTGGGAACGTTGGTTGTTCCCCTTCCCTCTGTTTTGTTGCTGCGGCTATTAGTACAACAGAGTCCTTTTCTGGTGGGAGAGTGCAGACAGAGGAAGTGGGGCATCTAGGTACTGCAACAAATTAAGTTACTATTTTGCCTTTATTTTCTGCTTTATCTTCTTTAAATAGAAATCTTGTCTTCAGTTGGATAGGTGTATGAAGAATAGATGGAGTAACGTATTTGCCTTGCAAATGTAAGAAATATATTGTTTCTACCTAAAATGGCTATTCTAAGAAAGAAGATTCCTTATCAAATGATAAGAAAATATTTTAGCGATTATGCATTCATTTATGCATCAGCTCATAGTGGCTGTATTGTGCATAATGGTATATAACGGGCACAGGATGCTTCAGTGTAGATAAACACAGGAATTACATGTATTAGTGAGCATTTACTTGTCTGTAAAACTGTCTTGTTTTATTCGTGTGTGCATTTTCTGCTTGTGTTTCGTCTCATTAAATTTATAGCAATAGTATGTGCTTAGATTTAATGTCTGCAATGATTATGTTTATATGCTAGAGGAATTGCATTATTATATTAAACGTGAGCTTAGTCTCAGGTCAGTAGCAAATCAGTTCTTTGGAGCCAGTGCTGATTAGTGCAATTTTTAGCGGCATTGCAGAAGATGGTATTTCTTTATTGAGTCATGCTAAACAGTATCTTGGCTTTTGCTATAAAAAGATGAAGAGGGAAAAAGAGACAGCGAAGGATGCTTTTATGCATATGACATGCAGCCCTGGGGAAGATGCAAATCTGGAATGAAAACTAATTGCTTTCTACTTTGTTGCATAGCCTGAACTATGTGGAGTAGAGCTGACCAGAAGGAATATGTGCTTTATGTTAACTAGTAGTGATTACTGCAGAAAGCTGCCACGAAAGCAGTACAATTAAAGGGATGCTTTTAAAAATAATTCTTCAGACCTTACAGAACAGACCTTATTGCATTATAAATGTGTTTTGATGGTCTTCCTTGATAGGTGGATAGAGGGAAAAGGATGATATAGTAGCTAGCGGAATGGAAAAGCAATTATATTTCATCAAAATGATAAAATTCACTGTACTTTCCATCTCAAAAGATTGCTAAATATGATTATATGTAATATAAGCAATTAAAGACAATAATATTCAAAAAGTCGTGTCCCTCCCATGCTTGTCTTCGGAAAGAGAAAAGAATTGTAGTATCTAAATTGTGGGCATACACATTGTGCATTAAATCAGTTTTGTGTGACTCTGTCTGCTCAAGGACAGTTTAAAGGACAAGGCTAAACGTGGCAGTCACCAGTGATTTGCCTCCTACAACAGGGAGGCATCCATCTACATACAACAGCTTTTTAGCCATTTAGGTTAATTGTCTTTACAAGATATTTCCAATATGCTCTTGGCAGCTCCTGAGTTCAAATCGTTCACTTTTTTGTATCTTTAATAATGCCAACTTTATGAAATGTCAAGCTGAACTTAACCAAAATGATCTTAAAAATACAAATGTCGTGTAATGGGACTGTGAGATAAATACAACACAAAGCGATAATGCTGGAATATCTTCAGACTGAGAAGGCAATCATGGTGTGCATGTGATGTCTGGATAAACGTTTAGCATTTCATTACAGACCATATGAAAACTGAATACAAAGGCCTATACCACTAACTTTATGATAAAATATATAAACTGAAATGAATATATTACAGAGTTCCATTTTTTAAGTAATTATTGATTAAACAAAATAACTAAAATAATTTTATATTACAGCTTTCTATTGTTCATAGGAATGCAGTATTTAATGTTTTATGCTGACAGACGTTCCTTAGTTCCAGATGGCATTTGAGAATTATGTAGGTTGTCTAATCATCAATAAGTGGCTTATATGGAGAAGTAATTAATACCATGATTATTTTCCTTATGAGTCAGCAGGTGTGTCATATGCATAATTTTTAGTGCAGAAAAAATCAAAATGGCTTCTGCTCTGCTATATATTTTACAGAAAGGAAGATGCTGAGAAAGGATTCTTTTTGATTATGTTGTGACTTGTGCTGTGGGTGTATTCAGAATGTAATTAAAAAGGGAAAGAATTTTACCTGAAGGTTTAAAAACCCTGAAAAATTTTCTGGAACGTTAATACTCTTTGTAGGTGATTTTAGCATTGTATTTCAAAGAAAAGTAATCATCCAGTTCATTGAAAACACTGACCAAATATCAGAGACAGAAAATAAAAGTAGCGAAGTATGAAGAAAATTAGATAGAAAGAAGGATTAAGAAAAGAAATAATTTCTAGTGTTCCATGTAAAATGAAAATTTTAGTGTTATCCATTTTGACTTGCCTGTTCAAAATCTATTAGCACCAAATATCATACCAGTGGAGCAGAGTACCTACCCAGGGAAGGACAGTGAGACATATTCATTGCAACTATTTAATGATTTCCTATTGTCCTAACAATTTCTTATTTTTCAATGTACATTTATTATTATACTGTTATTTCATTTACTGTAGTGGTCAGCACAGATGACCTTCAGTTAATGTTTGTGCAGTATGCAGGTAGCTTTTATGATATATGCAGCAGTGTCTTTTAAAATCATGTATTGATTGTATTTACTTTTTAAGTAAATATACATAATAAATGTATAGATAACTTCAAATTGGTGTATTGTCACCTAGACTTTAATCTACCTTCTTGTCATCCAGAATGAGGAATATGTCCTAATTCCATCATCCAGAAATATACTGAAGTTCTACAAGCATATGTGTCTACGTTAGCACATACGTATTTAAAAATGCGTCACGTGCCTTTGTATGGATCCACCTTTGAAAGGAGTTACTTCTCTCTTCTTCCCACTCAATCATCTACCACATGATGAAAGCATAGGCAGTTTGTAAGAGCTATAACTAAAACCACCGGAAAACATCTGTCATAAAATGATGTTTCTCAGCTTTTCTAAATGTGTAGTTTCTCTGTTTGTTAAATTGTTCTGAGGTGTGGAAGGACAGTGCACAGTTCTGGGAGGTGACAGGTTTAAGGATCAACGTCTTTGCAACACGTTATGAATTGCAGTTAGGGCTGTAGCATAGCTAAAGAGGGTCAATTTGGGAGGCTTTCCAGGAGGTCATTTATCTAGCTTTGGAATATCCTGGGTAGTGAGCTTTATCAGCACATGGGTGGAAAGGGCACTTTAGACGTTTTCAGTTTCTAAACCATAGGCCTCTCTATTCCTTCTAACCAATACACTTACTGTAACCAATTCCTGGCAACAGCCGCAGCCTCACTTTATACTCTGATAAGCAGGTTGTTGATCTAAGGGTTGAAAATCAGTACTCCTAGCGCTCATGGTGACCTTCATCCTTCACGACTGCATACCAAGAAGTAGAAGCCAAATGTCTTTGAAGGCAGTTTATTTCCTTTTAATTTTGTTCAACTTCAAATATATGTTTCACTGTTAAAACGTGGGGTTGTACTGTAAAAGATGCAGAGGATGACTCCACTGTCTGCTTTTCTATACTCACCATGGTGTTTAAACTTCTAGTATGAAGAGACAAAAATAGTAACAACTGTATTTATAAGACTCTCTCATTAAAATAGATTTTTCCTGTGAAATATGTGCAGCAGATGCTGCTGTGTGGTCATTTCAGCATTCATTTGGAAAATGTAAGAGGTGAAATCCTGGACTGAGTAGAGTTGCTGAGCCCTGGTCTCTAAGGAGCTTGTGGTTTCCATGTGAAAGCCTCAGCTTTTTCTTACTCTTTTATCCCAGATACATTATTTCTTCTACTGTGTGTTTGCTGATATCTTATTGCTTTAGGGAAGTAGTTTTGTGCCTACGTTTTAGGTAAACCATTTGTGTGACAACTATATAAAACGATAAAATATTAACAAATATAATTAAAAAGAGAGAGAAATGTTAGGTTGTTTATAAATATATGACAAGTTTATTGCACTCTGATTACAGCTTCACAGATATATAATTTCACTGGCTTCTGTAGCATTGCTCTTGAATTAGGCCAACAGAAAGCGAGCCCAGTATATTTATTTTTATGTAAACTTTGTCCAGTTAAGTTGTCAAAGCTGTGCACTGTAAAACTGTTACAAAGTATTAATATACATTGATGTCAAAAAGACATTTTATGCCTAAATATTGATTTTTATCAATCTCTTGTTTCCTATCATCATCTCTTCACATGGGTAAACTGCGCACTTTCCTAAATCGAATGACCTAGCACTTCTGTACTGCTTTACAGTTCTGAAATGCTGTGTTAATATTAATTACGGCACAGAGCAGCCCGGTAAGGAAGGTAGATAAGTAAGTATTATTATCCCTATTTTACAGATGGGGAAGCTGAGGCACAGAGATTAAGTGACTTTCCCAAGGCCACACAGCAAGTCAGTGGCAGATCCAGGATTAGCACTCGGGGACTTCCTGGATCCCTCTCCCATGCTTTAAGCAGTAGACCACAGTGTTCACTGGACTCAGCAAGCAACTCATTGCAGTTATGGACAGTTCCAAGGACTCGTACCTGGTCAGTGTGTCCACACGTTTGTTTGCAGGCTGCTGCAGTATGTCAGTATGGTTTGAATACCTCAGTCCTAGCAGATTTGTGCACTACGTAAAATTTCCGACCTTCATCACTTTCAAATGGGGTGAAAGGAAGAAGGGGTAGAATTCTGACATAAATATGGCATGGCTGTGAAAAACATTTAGTTTTCATGTCTTATTCTGATCTTCCTGAAACTGATCGGCAAAACTGCAGTGGATTCATGGCTTTGAGGATGTTAGTGTGGAGGTTGGTGGCTGCCTGGTACATTAAAAGTCATCCAGAACATGAATTTTATCTTCCATGACTGTCTTATGGTTAGTCTTGCCTATACTTTCAGTTTCAAACTCTCATTTATTGCAATACTTAAAAACAATAATTTCATAGTTTTCCTGACATGCTAACAAAAAGCAGAGCATTACGGACTGAAGTTTCTAGTCTCCAGTTATCATGGGAAAGTGGAGCACATCTGCCACTATTTTCACTTACATTGCAATAGTGCTTACATCCAAATGAGATTAAGACCTAATTGCACTAAACTACTAGTGAGCCCTTCCCTCCCTTCTCCCCTCCTCCAAGGAGGCAGTACAGGAATCACAGAAATTACTTCTAGATTAAATGCAGTGTGACTCTTGTACTGGTAAATGTGAGGTGGCTTTCATATTGCTCCCTGGGAAGTGAGAGTGTACAGTGCAAGGCCTGTTTAATTGGACTTTGCTCAGAGTTTGACAAGTGAATTGGCAACAACACAATACTCCCAATTAAGCTGTTTCTCCCTGTAATATTAATGGAATAAACCCACTTCTGAGAATGAGGCAAGGCTGAGGCTTGCTGTGACATTACAGGAAGAGGAGGCAGGGAAGAAAAAGATTGCCAAAAGCTGAAAATTGAACACATGGGAAAGAAGTCAAAGTGTATGAGCATATTTTGATAAATATTAATGAATTAATTTGTATTTAGTTTACTTGGATGATCTGTAAAGGCTTTAAACTGTCCAGCAATTTAATATCTTCCCCATTGTAGAATTTCCCTTAACGTTGCTCCCATAAGGCCTTTTCAGGATCAGTAAAATACTGATGGCTATGTCTTATGCTAGAATAGCACTACTTCTGATGTGGCTGTAATACTTGGCCTTTGGCATCCTGCCTAACCATTCACCCAGAGGCATGGCATCACGCCAGCATGACAAACACGCCCAGTTATGTCTAACTGCTTAAAATAATGTGTTCGTTTTATCTAAGATAAAAATGGTTTGTGTGAAATTATACTGCCCTGGTACATCTTATTAGATTATTAACTAATTCTAAATTATTAAAAGACAAAACAGTTTCAATAGAAGGCCTTTTCTCATTGTCAGATTTTAGTTACATACTATTATCTGTGGGGAAGCTCTAATAAAGACACTGTAACACTCGGTCTCCCTTTCTTTAACAGCCCAGATGCTTGGTGCTCACACGTTCCTAGGATTTTTCTATATAAAATAGCTACAGCATGGCAGCTATTTTTAAAAAAAGAGAGGAGCCTGAAACAAAAACTTACATCCAGAATGCACGACATCCAGCTCTAGATGTGAATCTTTTTGCCTGGGGCATCTGCTCTTTAAGGAGAGATGCTCATGTAGTATAATTTCTTGTTACATTCTATTGCATTCTATGTATAGATATATATTTAGCATGCAATGCTTGTATTCAAATCCTCTTGCTTCAGACTTCCATTAAGGTACCAATTTTATATATTGAAATCAAGCAGTTCTAGTTCTAATATCACTTACTAAAACCCTTCCACTAATGACCAGTAAATATATATTAATGATATATTAATTGATATTTTTGTATAATTGATCCTTTTTTCTTCATCATCATTTGCTGGAAACCACTCTAAATCATGTTGTGAAATACAGGCTGTATTAGCAACTGTTTTTTTACAATTGGTGATGTCAAACTCATAGTGAAGCCAATATTTGCTTTAGCACAGCATCCAGTGCCCTGTTGCTGAACTCCCAAAAGATGTCTCTACTTAGGGAAATGTGATTTTTTTTTCATGTCAGAAGTGACCAAAATCACTAATTTCTGTAGCTTTTTTAGCCTGAGCACAATACACTAATTCATCACATAGTACATTTACAGTGCAGTAGAGAATACAGTTAAAATGCATGTATGACTACAGTATAAAATTAAACATGAAACATATGTTTCTGCAGAAGAATAGCTCTTCTGTTTTCTGGTATTAGTGTGTGCTCTCTGCCTTTATTGTAATTACAGCTTGGTGTTTGTAAAGAAAAGCAAAAGCTTTGCAATTTACCAGTAAGTGAAGCCAGTTTTCATGGTATTAAAGTTTTCTTTCTAATTATAATGTCACTGAGTATCATTCTCTAGCTTTGCCAAAGTATAAGGAGTGTTAGTGCTAATAATTTGGGAATTCTGCATGTAGCTCAGGATCCTTGTCTAAAGACAAAAATGTATGTGCAATCCCTTTATTCAAGGGTACGAGAATAAAGCTGTCTCAACCAGACATTTCTTCTCTCATCTCTTTCATTGTCCTATTGACTCATGTTTTTCCTAGTTCTCAGTAACCAGTGTTTATTCATCATCTTGCAGGTTTTAACAGGAGAACTACTTCATGTCAAAGTTAGCTGTAATCATACCTCAACAAAAACTGGTGCATAAGGAATAGATTTTAATAAGGAAAATTCTTAAAAACTTTTTTGTTCCCGAGTAAGAAGAGTAAATAGATAAATATTAAAAGCATCTTTGTTTCATAGTGCTATATAATCTTACCAGTAGTTTCCAAATGAGAAGCAACTTACCTGTCCTTTTTTCTGTTTTGCAGAGAAATGATGAAGAGGCTGTTGTGGATAGAGGTGGAACTCGCTCCATTCTCAAAACACATTTTGAAAAGGAAGATCTAGAAGGTGAGAGATTATTTCTCTGTGCATTATGTTGTCTCTGTCTTCTGAAAGTACTGAAATGCAATTCCAATGTGTAAACTTACTGATTTGAGCGGGGATGCAAAAGTGAACAAGGGAGTAGAATCTCATAATTTATTTTCAAAGAAGAAATATTACTCATTTCTCACAGCGATACTCAGATACAGATGATGGTGGAAGGAGTTTGTTAGTTTCCAGTGATCTATAATCAAGTCCTGTAGGCACACACGTGACTTTAGATAAGTCTTTCTACATTTAAGTTTCCAAATATGTAAATGCAAACAGGACTGATGATTTAGTACTTACAATGGCTACACTTGCTTTACAATCCTCATGTAGTTGCCTAGCCACATCTTCAGCTGAACAGAAACATTCTGGAGTGTCACAGATTGGACAGATACTCAATATGCACTGCAGAAACCACCTAACATCACCACGTAGAAGAAAGTGAGGAGTTGTGAGAACTGTCTTATGATATTGGCCTAGTAATTCAGATAGTCTCTGAAAGAATCTCATTTCAGTTTGTTTAGTGAATCCCAAACTTATTCAGGTTACTACTGTACTTACACTCTTGTATTGAGGTGTGTGACCCTCCCCCAAGTCATAATTATTGGATGAAACTGAATTTCTGTTGCATGCATGATATCCCATCCCTGAGACTGGAACTTGCTGATTTTGTTAGCTTCTTGCGGTGGGACATGGAAGGTTCATATCTTTGTCATACGGAGCCACAGGAACTAGCCAAAAAGAAATACTAAGATCCGGGGTGTATTTCGACATCTTATATCTGAAAAGTTACCTGCCTCAGGTCTAAAGAGAGGTATCTCCAGCGGTGCATGAACCTGAGCTTTCTAAATGCCTACCCTTCATCATGGTGGTTTTTTTTCCCCATTTCTCTCTGGTTGTATGAATTTTGCATTCTCTGCTGGGGGATGGCCATATTGATGATTTCATGTGAATGTCAACATGATACACAGCAACTCCCTGTTGCTGCTTCCCTCAGCAGTGCCTCAAAAAGCATACATGGCTGCCTTTTGAAAGGGGCCTGGCTGTGTTAGTCTGTATGAGGTAGTCTCTCACAGAAGAAAAAATGTCACACAGTGTAGCATGTATGAGGTCGGTAGCGCTCTGCTCAGTCTGGGGCAAGTCTGGGCACATGCAAGGGTAGATCTTGGGTAGGACGTTTCCAGGGTGGCATTTGGGGTTTTGGTGTCCCCAGGGGTAAGTGGCTGCCAGTGGATCAGGCTGGCTATGACAATTTTGGATTAGGCACGCAACCCCTTTTTTGAATCTCGCACTTAGTCTTCTGTAGTCTTCAGTCCCTTGATCACATTCTTGGACAAAGTGAAACTATTGTATCTGGTGTCCTTAGAGAAACACCTGATAGAAGAATGGCTGCTCCCTGCCTTTCCTTCTCCATGATACTGACTCACAGAGTTGTTTGTGGGGTGAGCCTACCCCAAAAAATGACCTTTTGCTGAGTCATTTTACTGGTGATGGTAAGGTAGCATTTTAAAAACGGTCAGCTTTCTGGAGAATGACATCCTTAAGCTCAGTCACATGGAAAGACTCCAGTGTTAAGGCAGTCAGAATTACTATGATGTTCCACATGTGACTACATGGAACCTAAAGCCTCATCTCAAAATTGGAACAAATATGTAATTTAAAAACTGTATTTAATGACTATTTTTCCACACTATCCTATATGTGTAGAGTTGCTCCTGTGAAATATCAGTGCAAATATTCTTTCAAAAATCTGCTCCTAGGATGTTATCAATAGATATCGGAACATGACAGTGACACTCCCCTGATCTTTCCATCAATTTAAATTGTTTAGAACACCGAAAAATTCTGTAGTTAGCCAATGAGTCTGCTTTTGTTTAAAATCACACTTCTTCATAGTGTTCTAACAAAACAGTTATTCAATGTAGAATGCTTCATGATGCAGTTAGCTTTCTCAGATACATTTCATGTCCTTTCTAAGATCAGATCAGTGTGTCTTTAAATATATAACCCCTGCATCCAGAAATACCGAGTGACATAAAAAGATTTGAAGAGATTCTAAATTTTAATATTCAGGTGCTCTTAGTAGCATGTCCATTTCTTTCGCAGCACATCTAGGCCCTTTTCCATCTGGAAACAGTGGATGTGACTCACAAATGTCACTGTCTTATTCTTATCCAGTGTATGTTGTGTTGGGTTTTGCTGAAAACTTACCTTCTCCTAATGACATAACAACTATAAAATATAGAATTATATAATCAGGTGCTAATTGCATAGCTTAGTAAAAATCATATAATTAATTAATATGTATTATGTAATTAGCTCTTTGACAGACATTTAATTGGGTTTATGTTTTAAAAATGTAAATAGCTAGTTACTGAATATTCTAGCAAAGACTAGTTTTGACAAGGTTTACGTTTCAATAGCACCATATCAGGAACATTTCAAAAACTGCGATTCATATGAAGAACTAAAGGTTGTTGAAATCTGAAAATCAGTATTCAATTTCTTCTGTTTAAATCTTAAAATTGTAAGTATTTTTCTATTTTTTAATTTTAGACTGTCAGCATTCAAATGTCAAAAATACTGATTTAAATGTGTACTAAAGTTTCCATCTGAACTTTCTTGGCCCAGCAAATACTTGTATTTGCATATTTTGGGGCAGCCATTGTGCAAATCTATTGCAAGTACGTATCTTGCTGAAAGCATGAAAATACCGTGATGATTAATGCTGCCTGGAAGAACATCCACAAGACCAGAATTTTGCCTCGGTCTCTCTAGATCAGTGTTTTCTTTCCCTGAGCAGTATAGTAAAAATCTGGGGAGACAGGACAGGAACTGGAGTACTTACGGGAGCAGAAGAGATGTGGTGCTTGTCTTAGTGCCAGTAATGATACTTGCAATGTGTACTTCAAATTATATCTTTTTGCTTAAGCTTTGTAGTGCTTCAGAGGTGGATTGTTTGCAGAGCTTTGGCATTCAGATTTTCAGCATGAATGATTTTTCCACGTAATTCATTTTTCCTGAGTTGTAAGGTCAAGATCAGTCACCAATACTGAACAGGTCATTTATCTGACTGTTGCATTAATGAAGGGACAGAGAAAGCACTTCTAAAAGCAAAACAAGAAGCCTGTCTCTCCCGGTTATAGTCACATACTTTGCATGTTATCTTTCAGTGTGTGTACAGACAGAATTCCTACTGAAATAAATATGCTTTTATTTTTGTCAGTGGTGGAATTCCTAAATGAGAATTGGGCACTCATTCTGGATACTAAAGTACTTAATTGCAAAAGGACAGGTTGTACATGTACCCGTACTGGGAGCAGGTAGGCAAGTTTTCATAAACAGATGTGTACATCAACAAACAGTTCCACTCAAACAGCTTACTCCCTGTTGTTGTCTCTGGCTGTCTGCCATGCCTTTAACGCATATTCAGTAGTAACAGTTTTCTGACAAAACGGATATACCTATTTTTTCTCTCATAGATTAAAAATACTTGGATTGATCTGTACGTGTCTGGAGATCTCAGATTCTCTCAGATCGTGTGCTGAGACCTTTGGACTATACAGAATATGCAAAAGGATTGGTACTAAGTGCAGTCTGACCAAGGTCTTTTGCTTATGCCCACCGTATCAGCTGAGAGTGAAAATGACTGTTCCATGGCTGTCCTTGCTAGAGGTGGTCAGCTGCCAGATCCTGGATTTTTGTGGCAGGATTTCAGAACTGCTGTGAGTATTACTGTGGCCTGGTTTGGGAAGCAGCTTCAATAGGGAGATGGCTGGAGATAGGATTGTTAGGTGGAGGTCCAGGCATGAATCAGGGATGAATTCTGGTTCTGTTGGAGGAAATTGCAAAATGATCCTTGTTTCAGAGAAGTCAAGATTTTGCTTAAGCTTTTTGTGTTTCATATGTTTTATCTGCCTAGGTGGTGTGGGAAAAATTTGTCTAATGGGAAATCAAGTTTGCAGTCTTTCATGTCTCTCAGGACACATAAGACACTGTATCCAATATATAAATCGCTGTACATCAGGATATGCATTCTGATGCTTTTGACAGAATTTAGATTATGCGGACTGATTACTGAAAGTCACAAAAGACTTCAAGCTAAATTACGAAATAAACATCACTAGTACAACACTGAATACGATGCAGAAGCTGAGGATTTAAACTTAATAAACCAAAAATTAATTTGAAATGTTAGTGTGCTTGTAGAGATATTTCATGTTTAACAACCTGCATGAAGATTAATGTTGATAGTAGGTGTCCTGCTGACCAAAAAAAGAGAAATCCCAGAGTATTTAATTATTCTCTTTTAAAAATGGTTATTTTAGTTATTATTTCTTTTTAGATTTGTTCTAGCTTGTGACAGTAATTTAAAAATTATTTTAATGAAATTTTGATTATATACAGTTAGGGTTAATGTATGAAAAACTCATTGTGATTGAACTCTAATCTCCATATGTTATTTAGAAAAAATCTGAGTGGCTCCAGATATTGAAGTAGGCTTTTATTCTCAGAGACTGGACATTTTTTATAGAAATAACATAATAGTGGACCTGTCTGCCACTGACATTATTTACCTGAAAATTAATAGGACCTAGCAGATCACAGGACTGAAAAAACATAAATCTTATTAACCTGCTGGCGTTGATTCAGCCTTATCCCCACGTAGAGGCAAGTCAGCTACTAATTCTGCTTGGCCAGACAGGAACATCGACCAAGGTCTCCCCTCCCTTTGGCTGCCAGGATGCTACAGCCTGTTGCAAATAATTTGTTACCCTGTCAGTACAGATCCCCTGTTCCAAGCTTCCTTGCCTCTGCTTCCCTTGGGTGCCCCGTTCATCCTGATGTTCGCTGTGACCTACCTCATGCTCCTTGTGGCAATGTTCATTAGACTTAGAGGGGCAGAATATAAGTTGTGGAAGTAAAGAGCTGGAGAGAGATTTGGGTTAGTCTATGCCTGTAATGTCAGATGTGGTTGTATAGCTGTAGGTCTCTACAAAAAGTCTCTTAAAAAGAGCCATTCTGGCTTTACAAGCACAGAATTCTTTCATTTTGTTACCTACCAGGTATTAGGTGCTCTAGCTTGTTCCATTTGTCATTTCTAAGGCACATCTTTCTGTAGTGTAGCTTCATCTAGTTTTGTCTCCTTTTTCCCATGTCTCTCAGTATTCCTTGAGAGCTCTCTCACTTTTCTCCTGAGCTGTGCTTGCACTTTTGCCTTGGCAATCGGCTGGCTTGGTCCCTTTGCATGGCCCTCTTGTCCCTTCCCAAGGTGTTCCCATGTTTGTGGGAAGGGGGTTGACCTTGAAGATTCATGAGTAACTGCAGAACATTTTCACAAAACCTCTTTGAAAGCTCATATGAAGAATAATGAAATAATGAAAGCAAACAAGTTATCACATAGCGTTAGCTGAAGGCCACAGTCTTTTGTTGATCATAAGCTTTGGGTTTTGAAGTTTGACTTTGCTCTGAGTTTCACTAACAAGAAACTGTTTCAATATTTGTGGGGACTAATATTTAAAAATATTTCACCTTGTGAAATTCTCATAAATTAAATTGGCATAAACCAACCAGCCACTATTGGTGAAAACTGCTTGCAGCATCAGAAGACAGAAACATTCAGTTTTTAACATACAGTTGTGCTAGCAGTGAGTTTCCATTTTTTTTGCTTGTTGCTAATTTAGAAATATAGGTTAAATTCTTCCCTCCAATAACCACAGCTTCACTTTCCATCGGTGGAGAGTGTGTGTGTGTCTGAGAGGGTCCTTTTACATTCTGTGTCTGCTGACCTTTTTTTTTTTTCTGTTGTGCGGCAAGGTCTGAGACCTGATCTCTTGCTAGGACTGTGCACACACCACCTCTGGACTCCTCTGGGGCAATGTAGGGAAATAGGGAATGAGCACAAGTGCAGTTAAAAAGACTTTTTAGCCCAGCCACAGCTTGGAACAATGTTTTGTTAAAAGGACAGATTTGTTGGGAGGGCAGCAGTTGATCGGGGCTTTTCACAACGTCCTTAACTTTAATGACTTCAGTGAGATGCTCTTACCCTCCATATTCAGTATGTCCTTAATGCTTTCTTGGGCCAGGGATATTGTTTTAATTTTTTTCTATATAATTTCTGTTGTACTTTTACCTAGAACATAAGTTACAGGTATGATGTAAAAAATTTGTGAAGGCTTTCTTGTCAGTTCTTCCAAATTATAGCATGGCAAAAAGGTGAAAAATGTCCCTTGAGCAAACCATAACCACAAACGGCAATGTAAACTGTTGGTTTACGAAGCATTGCTCTTGTCCTTTCTACTTTCTCTTTAGCTCTGCCTCCCTGCTGCACTACAGTACCACAGTAATGAATCATGAGTCATGTACTCTCTACTCCTACACAATTCACCGTAATCACTTTTTCTCCTATAAGGAAAAAGGCAATTTTTTTAACTCTACAGGGGCTGCTGGTTTTCTGTCTCTACCTCACTGTTCATTTTTGAGAGGATGGAAAATTGCATTTGTTTCAGCTGTAGCTGGTGATACATAAAGGAGGCTTCAAGGCACTGAATGTTTTCCAGAGGAGGGAGAAACCCCTCCAGTCCTGCTGAGGTCAGCAGTCATTTGAGACTTGGCTCGAACCACTGACAAAATATTCTCTCTCAAGGCATCTTGACTTTGCAATGTGTTTCCTTAGTAGGTCACAGAAGCCTGCCTTTGCTCTTTCTGGAGATGTTTCAAGGCCCATCTGTTCCCTTATCTGCCCCCCATCCATCATGCCCATGAGCAGGGATCTGAAAACCTTGGTCTCAGCCGGTGCCTAAGGCGGATTCAGATCATTCCGGGTGGAAGACAGCATAGGCAGATGTATCACGAGCACTTGGCACTCATGGATGTTCAGATCCAGGACAGTCACTTTTTATGCAATGGGCGCCAACTTGGCTGGTTCACTAAAGAGCTCTTAAAGTACCCGCCTGAGTCTCACAATGCCTGGTATAACACGGAGGCCTGTGGAGCCTCTACTGATGGAGAAGTGGGGAAGTGAACGTTCCTCGTGTGTGCGTTCTTCCAAATGGGTGTGTGTTTTCTGTGTTAAAATTCTGTTTGGAAGGTGAATGGGAGGTGCTGGGGCAAAAATATCTGTACTCTGAGCGTTGCATAAAAAGATGTTAATTTCTCTAAATTAAGGGAAACATTTACAATTCCTTTCTCTCCATTTTCCCTTGCAATGTCACATCCATTCAGACAATTGTCATGGGATTTCCAGAAGTTCCTAAGTTAAGTTGTCAAGCACCATAAATTATAATGGGTTATGTGTTTTCAAAGCTTTAGAAATCCCACTACATTTCTTTTCCTTTCTATTTATTTAATGAATAAGATAGGTAGCTAGCTTCTGTTTGAAAGACCCAGAATGCCAGGTTCTGAAAACCATTTTTAGATGTTACATCTGTCATTTTCAAGGGCTATGCAGAAAATATTTGCCTTTCTGAGGTTGCCTTTTTAGATGGTTAATTTGCAATTGAGTTCTTAAAATAAAATTTAGGTGTAAGGAAGAATTTCTTATTTGGAATACAGTAACCCCAAACAACCCTTCTACTTAGATTTTATTCTGAGAACGTCTCTGCAAGATGTATTCGTATTAATAATGTATATTTCATATCTCTCTTTTCTAGGGCAAAGAATTCATAGCTCCACAAAGTGCAGATATTTACAGCACAATACACTCTTTCTTCAAAAGTTTAGGGGAAATCCTGATTTTTATTTATTCTTATATGTATTTTCATCTGTCTGAAAATTAAATACAATTATCAGGATACCTTTTAAATCTTTTATAATATAATTTGGATTTATTAATGTAATCTTGTAAAAATTAAAAAGAACACTTTATAACAAGGGTCATTATTTCATGAATCCCTAAAATATTTTTACTTAAGGAGTGTTTTAATGCTTCGAAGGTAAACCACAAGGGGCCAAAGCCTGTTATGCTATAAATGCATAGATTTGAACTAAATTTATATTCTGGGTTTTGTTCCCCAGCTATGTGCAGTTTGATTAAGAATAGTCTTTTTTTAAAAACAATATTTATACATTTTAACAGCGGACTTGTAGCAATGTATAAAGGTGACATTGCAGAGCACATCAATTCAGTGTATTGCATTCTTTAATAAGCTTTCAAATTGTAAATTATCTTTGTATATTAGTGTATTTTTCTCAGAGGTTCAGTCTTTAAAAATTATTCGTTCCTAAATCCTAATACTGAAAATATTTATGTAGGTGCTTATGTTTAGCTTTCCTAGTGGCACATCTGGAATAAATCAACGTTTTAGTTCAGAGTGTGTTTTTGCGGGAACAAAATCATAGTGGTTCCATGATAAAACTCTATTGATGCTAATGTAAGGTTAGTTGAAAAAGCTCAGGAAGACCAGATAAATCCTATGGCTCACTGATACCTAAATTAATGCCGATTTTTAAAATTAAAACATAAATTAAACGTAACATAAACCATGGAGAGGAATAAACCACTGTCATGCCCTTATACAATTAGTTATAAATTATAAGGAATGAATCTGAATCCTATTGGATATCCTGCAATTGACTTCAGCCAAATTGAAATTACAGATGTTCTTTCTTTGGAAAACTTAGTCAGTTTAACCGAGATCTTATAATAAATATAGTGCTGAAGGTATAAAAATGTCTGTAAGTTTTTGCATTTTTGGGGAGGAAATGTGCTTCCATTGGAATTCCACTTGGAATTTTACCATTGATGTCAGTGATGTTCAGGAGCTATCCGCAACCTGTATTTGTGTTATGCTGGGTCAGAAATCTTCTAATGACTGCTTTTATGCACAACATTAAAATGACAGAGTCTAGCTGATTCTTGGGACTTGCTTATGGCAATGGGAATAAAAGCAAATCCTCTTTAAATCCTCTCAAAATGCAGAATTTTTGGAAAACTTATTTTGGAAAAATACCTGTTTTAGAATTGCGGCATAAAGGTTCATTTGGTATTTCTGTTAGAAGTTTTATTTTAAGCAGAGTTCTTGTTTATTCTCACCTTCAAATTATTCTCACCTTCAAATAACGTAAGTTTTTGGGGGGGCGGGGAGGGGAATCTGTTGAAGAACTTCGTTGGAACAGGGGCGGATGCTCCTCTCCAGAGTAAGGCAGCAAGAAACTGTCTGTGAGAGGAAGCGGGGTGGTTCTGCCCTGCTCTGTCCTGGAGGCTGCAGGGGAGCCTCCTGGTTGACGTTCTGGCCTTGGGAAATTTACAGAGCTCTCTGGAAACTCTTCTTTAGTAATGTCTCAGTCTACTTGTACAGGAAAAAGTACTTCACATTCTGGGCGCTAGTTTATAATGTTTACCACCAAAAGGTTACTTGAAGTAAGGTCATTTTACTCATTGGATTACTTTTATCTTTCCTTTTTTTCCCCTGCTGCTGTCATTCACTGTCATTTTGCCAGCAATTTAGAATTCATTAATTTTTCTTTTCTTCCCAGCTGGTCTTTTTTTGCTCCACAGTTGTGCTCTTTTAATAAACCACAACTTCTTAACTCTTCTATCAGATTTTTTACTTTCGCATTTTGCTCTATTGTTTTTCCATAGAAAACAATTCCTTTTCGCCTGTCACTTTCTTTTTTTTCCTCTTATTTGCCTGAACCCCGTTACAAGGACCTAGATTCCTCTCTGTGATTGAAATTATGCCTTGGTAGAACTCTGTCGGCCTCAGTAGGTTCACGCGGAATAAAATCCATTTTGCTTTTTCCTGGTTATCCATTTCAGTTTCCAGGTTCCTGTTTTCTTTTCAGTGTGAACTGATTCTATCTGTGTAGGGAAAATTGTTGTATTCAGACACACATGATTGTTGTGGCATTTTAGGGCCTGTTTCCCAGTGTATTGAATAAAGAACAGTCTGGACTCAAGTCCTGGATTCAGCCCTGGAAATTAATTGAAGCGTGAACCTGAATCTGCCTTTCCTGATGCAGGTACAACCTGAGCATTGAAGTGTCACAAAACTAGGATAAGCATGCCCGCTTCTATCGCAAAGCATCAGGAATGTATTAAATTACTAAATTAAAAAAGCAATCTATTTGCATCTCTGGAAATGATTGAAGTCTTCGGAAGGGTAATCCCATTCCTTTCAAAATATTGTTTTGGTTTTTTTTCTACCCAAGGAAAGGGACAAGGAAGTGTTGAGTACTACATTACTGCTATCCTTCAGTATCTTTTTAATGAATTCTTTTTATTGAATACATTTTTCCGTGTTTCATGCACCACTGATTGCAATACATTTGAATTACACCAAAGGCAGCGGTTCTCTTTAAATCATTTCTTGGGTTAAATGTAATAAGCAAGAAGAAAGAGGTATCAAAATAAATAAATAAATAAGTAATTAAACTTGTGGCCTTTGCTTCAGAAAAATCTCCTGTTTCTACAAGAATAGTCTCCCAAAAATTGATGCCTCTGCTTTCTGGTCTCCTCTACATGAATCAAAGTTGGGGAAGTAACTAGTGTGGTGTCCAGAGCCTTTTCTCCAGCTTTTTTAGCCCTGCCTCTGCAGAGAATTCCTGTCAGCTTTGAATTTCTTTGATGTATCGTGACAACTGCTGCCTTGCTGTGTTTTCTGCCCCCGCTGGAGTCTCCATGGGATTAGAGATCACGTGCTACCTTAGTTTAACGTTCTTGACCTTTTTCAGATGATTGACACTGCTGAATGATTACAGCAAAGCAGCATTTATCCACTAGCTGTATTATGCTCATTTCAAGGAGAAAATAAATGGTATTTGAGATAAGTAATCTGGACTGTGTCTTTCTGCTGAGTAAATGTAGGAGACCTGCCTGTAGTGAATCATGATTCCTTTCCCGTTTGTTCTGTTTTGTGGTACTTTCTGCACATTTCCCCTGTGCTCTTCCCCTTCTAAATGCTTTACTGTGCTCTGATCCTGTTAGCCCACATAGCTAAGAGAGCTAAATCTTTTGGGCTTGATCAGCAACATAAAATTCCTCAGGCTCAAAGATGGTGGCAGGCATGGCAATGTGTACCTTCTTATGTATTTTAAAAAATAAAATAGAAGAAATGAAAACATCCTAAGCTACCAGCAATGTATTTATGATGTTAGCACATGAAGTTGTATAGAGATTTTGCAGTCTAGCTTCCATAGTGTTTTATTGTTTTTTCAGTGTCCTTTTTTTTTTTTTTTCCCCCCTTCAGTGAATTTCCCACAAGAATTCTGTCAAGGTTTGGCTCATAAATAGCAATGAGTTTTGTAAAGTTCCTGTACACAAAAAGCAAATGGCAACTTTACCAAATGTTCAGTGCAAAGAGATCCATGTGTCTGTTCATGTTACTGTTTTGGAAGACATTTTACGGAACACCTGTCTGGCTTTAATGAAAGTTCACGCACAGAGATGCAAATTTGAAGGAAAAAAATAGTAAATCTGACACTGCATCATACAGGACAAAATCCCAGTATTGAAGTCCTTATCAAGGCGGTTGTATATCTGTGACACTACATCATTATTGTAATCAATAATGTTACGAATGTTAACATTAGAATAATCAATACTATACAGCTACACAATTATAATAATTATTATACCATTAATGCTATTATGGTTATTAATATTGTTATTATGTTGTGACAGCCCCTTTTTAAAAGGTAACTTTTTTTTACCTATAGGCCATCGAACATTGTTCATCGGAGTTCACGTGCCACTCGGTGGAAGGAAAAGTCACCGACGCCATAGGCACCGTGGACATAAACACAGAAAGAGAGACAGAGAACGAGATTCAGGATTAGAAGATGGGAGAGAGTCTCCTCCTTTTGGTAAGATAAATTTTATTTTTGCATAGATCTTTTAATAATAAACACCAGTATAATTATGCATGCTCTGTCCTGTTATGGCTTGGACATGATTAGCAGTGGGGTTTTGGAGAACCCACCAGAGCCTCTCCAGTCTCTGCTGGAGAGGCAAGATTTGTTTCTCTGATGAAGGGCAGCAGCCACTGGCAGTCAATACATGAGAAATCTCAGTAATTTCTACCACCGTGCGAGACTGTCCATGAGTGTTCTCTAAAGGTAGACTGCCACTACCACTGAGAGGGGGTAAGTGCTTTATGGCATCAGCTGCCCTCAGTGAAGATTCTGGAGTATTTGCCCCTAAAATGTAATATAGAGGAGTTGTGGTTCTTTACAATTAGTTTTGTAATAATGTTAATGTTACTGAAGCTGCAATGTTTTATCAGATATAAACTGTGATCCAGGTTGTGTTTGCCTTTTTCCTTACGTGACACTGTAACGTGCCATTGTGAGATAAGTCTGCTGACAGAGGACTTGAGAGCAAACAGGAAAAAACACCTTTCGATAAACAAACCTGATACAAAACTCCTAAAATTCTCAAAATTTTGAATTAAAAAACATTACAGAGACCAGAAGAAGGTAGTCATGAATAAATTAGTCAAGCTTTGTCTCAAAACACATGAGAATAATATTTGCTGTTCAGAAATAAAAAGCACATGTGCTGAAATGTCCAAGGCTATAGTAAGTGTTGAAAATATAACAGAAGCATGTATAGAAGACAATTTCTCAGTGTGCAACAGAAGAATGTTTTTAAATCATTAGGGAAATGTGCCAATGTAATTTCAGGTTACAGAATAGTAATTATAAGACTTTCTTTTAATCTGAAGTTTGTATTATGTATGTAGAAAGCTTTGGAGCAAGTAGATTATAAGTGCTGATGGTTAAGTATGTTGTAAAGAGCTTGAAACACTCAAATCTTCCACAGTGAATTATACTGAGAATGAAATAAAGTCAAGACTTTTTCAAACTTAGTAGATATGAGTTATGTTTTGAAGACTGAACAGTGAAGAAAAAATTGGCTGTGGTGGTTCTGTCTGGAATGTATTTCAGATGTATGAAGACCCAATACTATATTGAAACCAGTTTCTTGGAAAACAACAAAGTTCATAAATTATTAAAATAGTTTTCAAAAAGAATATGCATATATACATATAATGTCAGATTAAAAAGAAACAATTGAAAGTTACATTAGCCAAGAAGTGAGATCTTTTAAACTATGAAGCAATGTCTTCTGTTGAGTCATCTGGTTTTATTTAAGTGCCAGTATGTGATGCATTTTGGCTGAGAACTTAGCTCTGTTCTTTCAACTTCTGGAGACCTAGGCTTGTGTCCTTCCTAATTCAAAAGTAAAAAAAAAAAAAAAAAAAAAAAGAAATTAATTGGCTGAATCTGTCCTTAATAGTCTTTGACAGTTGTGCATACAATAAAATCTACTGTTCAGCACAATTCTGTGTTAAGTGGAAATCAGCCTATGTTCAAGAGAGCTCCAAGAGTGGAATAGCAGTAATACAAAAAAGATAGTTTTGAAGAGCATTTGTAACTTGGTGTTCACAGCACTTATCCACAGGCGTACTTGTTTGAAATAAGTGCAGTCCTGCACTTATTTCAAAGTCACATTTTCACTTGCAAAGGTATTATAAGTACCAGTTAAAGGGTGTGTTGATCATGTCACGTAAATTATTACTTTTATAAACCTCAGGACAGACAAGATTGAGGCCAGAAACATTCAAGTCTCCTCTGGATCCAGAATGCTGAAGATACTCTTCGGAATGCTTGGGTGATAACAATTCAAAAGAAGCCAAAGATAGAACTACCAAACATTCAGAAAAATCTGGAAATATCCAATTTTTCCACTCTGAAATCATATCTAAGTAGTAAAATTTGAGGGTTTTTCCCCTTGGCTATGTGACTCCCGGAAGTTTGGCCAGAGAACCAGACTTTGACTGAGCTTTGACATCTGTCCCTCCGGGCAGAAATGTGGCATCCCACAGACAACAGTGAAAGGGATTTGCCTTATGAAGGCAAATCTGAAAATTATACAGTGATGGAGGGGGTTAAGCACAGTCAGAGCAGGCAGACAAAATTACACAGGGATTAATTGTAGTCTGTATTCACATCCTCACTTTTACTATGCATTTTTCTTAAGAGGAGTTTCAGACAGGTGGTTGTGCTGCCTGGGGAGAAGCACTGCCTTTAGAGATAATATAAGCATAGTTTTTCTATGCTTTATTTACACAGAGGGAGCAACCGATACTTCCTGCACTAAATCTGAATCCACTAAGCCTCAGTAACGCTTCTTAGCTCTCATTCCCCATGACCACAAGGTTATAAGAGAACGCAGAGGCTGGAGGAAGTTGCAAGGAAGACAAATTCACTTCCTACTCTTGATGCATAACTTAATATGAGGGACTGTGCTGCCTAAGAGAGCAGATCCAAAATAGTCCCTTCATTTATGAATCATTCTGATGTAACTGAACATGCAGAAATGCTTAGCTCCTTCTCACCATATACCCCTTTTAACACGTTTCTGCTGAATAGTAGGAGGCTGTATTCTTGGGCACTGGCAGGGAGGAGGGGAAAGAAAAAACGTTTCAACGAGCAGGTGCAAGAAGAAAGATAGAGAAAATAAGCACTGTGAGACCAGCTGATAGAAAACAGTGCTTTGAAGTAAGTCAGACAAATACATTAGGATTTTTATGATACAAGAGAATAAATTAGCAGTGTTTTGAAGCAGTGAAGTATGAAAGGAGGTATAATAAAAGCCAAAGATGCAACAGCTGAACAATAGAGAATGCTGGAACAAGTAAAGGCCTGAAATACTCAGACATGAAGTGCTCCAGACTGCTTAGTTAACCAAGCATGGGATGAAGCATTATTTTTTGTCATAATTTATAGCTGTATAATTTATGACTTCATCTGTGAAGTACCATTAGGTGCAGATCTTGCTCTGCTCTCACTGCTCTAGGCAGCGGTGCAGTGCACATAGTGCTGTGGGGCTGTGCAGGCCCCACTCAGAGTGGACAGGTGCCACCTGGTTCCTCTCCAGTGAACAACAATTTCTTAAACGGTTTTCTTTGTATCAACATGGCTAGAAAACACCTGTGTTCAATGTAATGCCCATGGCTGGAAGTTTCCTGGTAATCCCTTTGAATCCTGGCTGGGAAAGCTGTACCGGCTACTTTCCGAGGGAATGTTTCTGCAGAGAATAGATTTTTTAGAATATTCTGACGGCAGCTCAGAAGCTTTTTTTTTTTTTTTCCCCATCTCCTACTGTCACTTTTCAAAAATAACCTGAGTGTTCTCAGTGTGCAGATTCAGAGCTTGTAGACAAATAATATGTAGAACATGTAGTTAGTGGAATAAAAAGGAGTAGAGTCCTGTCATCTTGGGGGCACAGATCAGTTACTCAGGTTTTATTTTTGTTTTCCCCACACCTGATTCTTGCTGTCTGTCTGTTGCCTCTTGATGAGATGAGGTTGTACAAGATGTTTCTATTTTGCCATAATGATGTGCTAATTTGCAGATTACATGGCTTGCTCATGGAGAGGCTTTTTTGGGTAGGAAAAATTGTAAGCTAAGTGATTTCAAGATCTAGATTCCCACCATCTTGCCTCATAATCTTTTGGAAGAAAAGGAGAAATCCAGTGAAATTATCCACTCTAGTTAAAAATTCAGTAATGCTATTTGCTTTATTGAAGAGGTTTACCATTCCCAGCTGAAATGCTGCTGTTGTAATTAAGGCCCCAGTTTCATGCCTGCTTTAAGCTCCCCTCCTCCACAGCTTTCCTTGTGGGGCGAGTATTGTGGCTGCTCTGTGAATTAAATTAGGGAGTTGATGCAAATTAAAACTAGTTTGGCAAAAAAGCTGTTTCTAGCCTAGAGCAGCTCCTTGGTGCTGTTTGCTGGGAGGACGATGGGTGCCAGCCGTGGTGGGCTGCAGGGCCACAAGCTGTCCGGGTCCGCTCCATCAGCGCTGTGGGTTGTGGCGGCACTGAAAGTCTGGTGCAGATTTCCTTTCGGCTGGCAGAGTTGCACTTGCTTGGTACGCACGTGGATTTTAGTGGCAACCTTCAGTGTTTTTTGATGTCTGCTTTTTGTCTGTAAACAGTGAAACAGATCTCTTGTACTCGCACTTATGAGCTAAAGATATTTATTTTTCTGTTTTAAAATGGGGTGGAATAGGAAGACTTTAGCTCTCAGCAGGGTGTCTTTAAGGACGGGTTTTGTGAGGGTGAAGTGAACACAGCTGTGAGGACTGGGGTTTGCTTTCAGCCTCCTGTGGTGTCTTCTAGGACGAGACACTGTTGGGGCTTGCGCAAGCCAGTGACAAGCGGTGTTCCTCAGGGGTTGGTACTGGGACCGGTGCTGTTTAACATCCTTGTTGGCGACATGGACACTGGAATTGAGTGCACCTTCAGCAAGTTTGCCAACAACACAAAGCTGTGTGGTGTGGTCGACACACTGGAGGGAAGGGATTGCCATCCAGAGGGACATTGACAGGCTTGAGAGGTGGGCCCATGCAAACCTCATGAGGTTCAGCAAGGCCAAGTGCAAGGTCCTGCACATGGGTCCGGGCAATCCCAAGCACAAATACAAGCTGGGCACAGAATGCATTGAGAGCAGCCCTGAGGAGAAGGACTTGGGGTGTTGGTTGATGAGAAGCTCATGACCTGGCAATGTGCGCTTGCAGCCCAGAAAGCCAACCATATCTTGGGCTGCATCAAAAGAAGCGTGACCAGCAGGTCGATGGAGGAGATTCTCCCCCTCTACTCTGCTCTCATGAGACCCCACCTGCAGTACTGTGTTCAGTTCTGGGGCCCCCAACATAAGAAAGACATGGACCTGTTGGAGCGAGTCCAGAGGAGGGCCACGAAGATGATCAGAGGGCTGGAGCACCTCTCCTGTGAGGACAGGCTGAGAGAGCTGGGGTTATTCAGCCTGGAGAAGAGAAGGCTCTGGGGAGACCTTATAGCAGCCTTCCAGTACCTGAAGGGGGCCTACAAGAGAGCTGGAGAGGGACTTTTTACAAGGACCTGTAGTGATAGCACAAGGGGTAATGGCTACAAACTGAAAGAGGGTAGATTTAGATTAGATATAAGGAAGAAGTTCTTTACTATGAGGGTGGTGAGGCGCTGGGACAGGTTGCCCAGAGAAGTTGTGGATGCACCCTCCCTGGAAGTGTTCAAGGCCAGGCTGGATGGGGCTTTGAGCAACCTGGTCTAGTGGAAGGTGTCTCTGCCCATGGCAGGGGGGGTTGGAACTAGATGATCTTTAAGGTCCCTTCCAACCCAAACTATTCCATGATTCTATAAGGTTTGGTTTGTTCTTTTAAAAAATCTGGCTTTAATAATCTCTAGTTTTAAAGAGGCTGAAGTTTGTCATTCATGATATTGGGTGTGGCAAAGGAAGCTGAGCAGCCCTGGAGGTGAGCGTCACAGAGGACTATGCACGGTTCAGGAAAGGCTCTCTGAAGGTAATGCAAGCGAAAAAGTGAATTGCAAAGGGGGACTTCTTTTGGTTACTAGAGGGGCTTGAAGAAAGTATAATGAAAGGACTCAGCTGACTATATTTGGTAGCTAACCTCAAACCTCGAAGGGGTATTAATGGGGCAAATTTAATTATTTGTACAGAGTATGGCTGTTAAGAGAATTCTCCTACCCTTAACTACAGGCTTTGTCTGCTGAAGGATGAACTTGGAAATTTGAATCTCTGGGCAGCTGTGGAACAGATTGTGGCAAATCTGGATTAAAATAATGTATCATAACTGCAGTTTTAAGAGTCTAGCAAAAAGACAAGAATTGCAGCTTGGGAATTGTCCATATTGTCAGATCCAAAAGATAAGATTATTTGTCATAGCCCTGAGGTGATGGAAACAGTTCATGTGAAGAAAATGCAGAGAGTGCTTCCTGAAAACAACATTATACGTATAGGGATAAAGTGCCAGGGAGCAAGCAAGGGAATACTTTCTCCCAACCTAACACATGGTTTCTAAGGTCTGTGAAGAGATTTTCATAAGTGTGCTGTATGGCTGTTTACTATTTTATGTGTACTTTAGTAATGTAAATTTTGGTTTAATTTTTACCATGTTTTCTAATTTTGAAAAAGTCATTTTATGATCCCTACCTTTACTGATTGCTGAGCTGAAGGGCAAAGTCCAGTCTGCACAGGAAGGAGGTGAGGGGAGAGCCCCCATCCACCACTTCCTTGGTGAGCGCAAGCAGGAGGATGATGAATGTTTGTCTGTGTGTGAAACGATCCTTTATTTTCTGTGATCCTTTGAATTTTTCACACCATTTCCCCTTTGTGAAAGGAGTTGTTACGGATGTCAACTGTGTTACACCAGTTCACTCCCTGTCTGCAGCCCATCCTGTGCAGTGAGCAATCAAAAAAAAAAAAGTTTGTATATCTAATATTACTTCAATGTGAATGTACAAGAGCATGAGGCATGGATTAAATCTTGTCTATGATGTTTACTATCTTATGTGAACTTCTGTAATGTAAATTTTATTTTAATGTTTAGCATGTTTTCCAACGTAGAAAAAGTAATTTTTCACCCCTACATCTACTGACCCAATAAGAAGTATTAGTTTACTAATACTACCCTTAAATGCAGGTTCTCAACAGGCTTAGAAATACAGAAACCTGTTCTGACAAATGAGCTAATACAGTGTTACCAGAAATACATTTTTGCACCCTTTCTAGAGTTTATCAAGAGCAGAGGACAGAATTTGGAATACATTTTATACGTACCCAAGGCTGTGTTTCTGCCTGTGGCATGGCTTGGGCAGATTGCGTGCAGTTCTGCCTGATGGCAGGGTGGTTTGTCTTGGGAGAAATCCTGGCGCGGGCTGAGGAGGAGATGGGTATCACTCTGAATGGTGCAGTGAAGCAGGTTGTTTGCTGGGCTGAATTTGTGTGGAGGGACTAAGAATGATCCTGCTTTCTTACCCCAGCCCAAGTCTTGATTTCACCTTTTTCTCTTAGGCAAGAGGGAGCAGTCCTGACCCAGAATTGTGGTTGCACTTGGGGATGTTTTAAATGGGGGAAGTGCCAGTTATTGTTCTTTCCCACATGTGTTTTGCAAGGCGGGATGATGATGTAGGCCACCATTCCCCCATACCTGCACTCGGCACTGTTCCAGGGAGCAGCTTTTTGTGTTGCTCTCTGGGAATGAGGTTATTAGTGGTTCTGGCTTTCATTTCTACTGTTGTGGCATGTCTGTGCCCATATCTTGCTTTTGTTTTCGGGTTGTTACTGACTTTACAAAGAGTCATAGTAGTGAGCAGTATGTCAGGTTGCTGCAGGGTCACTTCCTTTCTGCAGCACTGAATCCCAGTGTGAATTTGTGCTTTCGACAGTAGTATATCCACCAGGTCTTAATTTTTACCCTGCAGAGGAGTTACACAGATTTTTAAACCTAGAATACTCAGGTTTCCCATTCATGCAATGAATTTGAGGTATCAGAGGTAGTTTGGATGTCTGTGTGAACGTGGCACAGATGATGTGAGCACAAGCCCAGAGAAACCCACGTATAACACAGAGTCTGGCAGGAGGCTCCCATGGGCTGGTGGAGCCGCAGCAAACAGAAAGCTGCTTCAGCTTGTCCCGACTGAGGTGGCTCATTAGCCGAGCAGGGGTGGTTGTGGATGGTACTCCTGCTCCTGTCGTGTACCAGACTTTCTGCCCAGTCCCAGCTGGTCCTGAAGGAATTCCTGAACTGGTGATGAGCCATTTACTTGGGAGAATCATCAGCTGCTTATTGTGGAGCTTTAAATTCATGTTGCTTCTAATATTTCTGTGCTCTGATGCAAACCAGTTGCAGTGACAGAAATACTAATGTAACAAATTAGTCCCATTCATTTAATTTTTTAGATTCATCTTACTTTTTAGAAATGGCAATAATAATATGAAGGAATCTTTTTTTCACACTGGCTGTACTACTTGAAATAGGGATAGATACAGGTAATATTCAAGCCAATTTCTGTTTTCCTAGACTTCAAAAAAATTTGAGTGTCCTAGTTTGGAAATATTGTGCTTCTACACTGAGGATTAAGTTATCACAGTTTGACAGTCAGCAGTTGAAGTATTCTTTCATACTGTTCTTGAATCACGTTACTCATTTTCCATATAACACATTAATGACATATTTGGTATTTATTACTCCTATGAATAACAGCCAAATCCATCTGGCATTGCTCACATGAGTAATGCTGTTAACTCAGCTTTATAAGTAAAACCAACAGATCTGATTTTTTTTTTTTTAATTTTATGTGTTCCCATTGTTTAATTCTCTTAGGGTTTTGTCCTTGAAATAAAACTATTGTACTATAAAGCTATAAGAACTATAAATAACTTTTTTTTTTCAGTTTCCAGCTTGGTGTCTGAAAAGCAAGCTGTGGCTTGCAGGTTTCAGACACCAGTACAAATTACAGCAGCAAAAAAAGCCAGAATCTAGCAGCTAGTTTTACTGGTGTGTTAACAAGGAAGAGGAGAATTTAGTGCATGTTTTGTCCTTTATATAGATTCTTCACTGTTGTCAGTCAAGTAGCTGTATGTTACACAGAAGACCCAGTAAGAGCAAATCACAGCAGTAAGATGTTTCCTTGTTACTCCTCACCTGACTTCAAGGGATTTCTGGTCCTCTCCTTTCCTTCCCACGCTGGAAGTGTGCGTTTGCATGAGTATCATAACTGTCATAAAACTGCAGCTCTGCTGTACAACACTTAGTAGCTGTTGCTGTAAGTCAGTTCTAGTGCTGATTTTATCAAGAGTACAGGATGTTCTTGGCAATGCTTATTCTCAGATCTCACTGCAGTCCAGCTCTCTACCAAAGTAGCTTGTTTTCTGTGGTCTGTTACTAGTCATATGTGCTTGTCCTTTGCAAGTTCATATCTTGCTGAATTTTGTCCTTCTGGGAAACAGTCTTAACAAGTTGCATACTTCTTGACGGGTATGTACTTTCTAGTCTCAGATTAAATCTTAATGTTTGTATTTACTTTATCCTTCTCTAGAACATACCAACGTGGATATGAGGAACATAAAGAATTAAAAAAAAAATAGGCAGAGAGAGGCTGGAAGGGGATCTAGAATAGAGGTTGAAATGGTCTTAAAGGAGAAAGAGGACTGAACAGTGAGAGAGGAGAGTAATAAAGGAAAGGGTAAAGTGGAGGAGATTGTTGCCATTCTTTAACAATTCACCAAAAGTAATTTCTGTCCTTTTAGCTGTTCCCCTGCAGTTCCATTTTCTAGAGCTTAGTAGTACCTGAGCCCGTCTCTCTCTCCCTCCTCTTTGGTACTTCTTCCTGGGTTTCATTTCTGTGCTTTGTGAAGGAGTAAGTAGGCTTGACTGTACTACATCTTTACACTCTGTTTAAGTAAATAGATCTCAGGTGAAAACTTTCGTGTATTGTTTATGTTTCATTGCTATAGCAAGTTTGCTACTACTACTACCACCAAAAATGGTATATTTTCTGCTGAATTTAATCTCCTGTATCAGTGGCCCATTTAATTATTTTTGATCAGTCCTGTATTTGCTCTTTAACTAGCATTCAGTGAGTGCTATCATCTCAGTTTTTCCAAAATTCAGAGAGCTTGAGGATCCTATGCAGTGATGCTTTTCACTGCTGGATGGAAGATACTGTAGCGTGTCTTACAAATATGGTTGTAGAACAGAACCTCATTTTGACGATGTTCAAGGAATCGCTGAGCTGTTCTGCTGGGTAATCAATTTTTTGGTTGACTGGCAGCCTGGCCCCTGTCAGCTTTCACAAAGGACTTTTCGTTCCTCTCAGAAGTCTAAAATACATTACCAGAAAACATAACTATATATTTTTAGAGAGAGTGGATTTCATCCAGAGTTTGTTCATTTGAGCTTTGCATTTAAATAAGCAAAGAGGATTTTTTTTTTTTTTTTTTTTTTTTTTTTTTTGAAACACTTAGAGCATTTGAGCTATGAACACTGAATATACACATATGTTAAGGTGCTCTGTGAGTTCTGGAAATTTTCTGAGTGATATGAAAAAAGAGTAATATGTCTCTAAAATATTTTTAGTGGTCTGCACTAAAAGGTTATGAAGAAAAATAACTGGTAATAGGAATGTAAAGAGAAGACAGAGACAGGAAGAATAAAATGGGGAAGTTGGGACAGGTAAACAACTTGTTCATCTGTTCATCTACCTAACCATGTAGAAACAGTTTACATAGGGGCAGGGAATGGTAGGTGTAGATAGTGATGTATTCTTTTCGAAGTTCCCAGTTGTATATTGACATTAGAAAGGTTTATTTTGCTTTCTTTCTCCTGCTAGGTAAAACAAAGAATGCACATTTGGTACACCAGCTTTGTGAGCTGAGCTAGATCTGTAGATTTAGACTTAGGATGTGGCAAAGTAGTTTTTGTAACACTGGAGTAAGAGACTTTTATCACCTCTATCTATACTGCTATCTGTGCTGCCTTTTTTCTGTGAGATACCATTCCAGCTTCCAATAGTCACTACTTCTGTACATCACATTCTATCTTTAGATGAGTTGTTTTAATTAGCAGACTAGACAACTGCAGTAAATATAGAGGTCTCAATCTGAAGGTGTTTGTGTATAAATGTTCTTACAGCGTAACTATAATCATGTTTTCTGTGTGGCAGTAAGTGATATGGATGAAAGAGTCTGGATAATCTCATGAAATTTTAGATACTTGCTTGCTCAGGGCAAAAAAATTGGTGTTCTGGACTTGATATTTTTATTTTTCTCCAGATACCCCATCACAAAGGGTTCAGTTTATTCTTGGAACAGAAGATGATGACGAGGAACACATTCCTCATGATCTTTTTACTGAGCTTGATGAAATTTGTTGGCGTGAAGGAGAGGATGCAGAGTGGAGGGAGACAGCAAGGTGAGTGTTTTCAGGAGTTTTAAAAATTTTCTGTAGCTATTGGTTGTTGGTGTATTGAGGAACGATTTCAAAGCTGTCGCAAACTCAGGAACAGATTTTGGATATAAAGCTTAAATAAAGCAATAATTTTAATGCTTAGACTGCTAGTGTTACTACAGCATTTGTAATTTCCCAGAGCCAAATGTTTTTATCTGGGTTTATGAAATATAGGTCAAAATGAATACCAAGGGGAAAAATCAAAGTAAACATATCATATATATGAATTAAAAATTACTGGTTTTATTAATATTTTAGCTCATCATTTTAAGAAACTTTGAAACTCCATATTCTGTTTGAATCCTCAAGAAACTGATAAAATTGCTCTTACAAAAAGATTAAAGGAAGAAATGAGATTACTTTTGGAGCAATAACACTTTACATATTCTAACTATCAGTGAACAGTTGATTTTGAGACTTTGAATATTCAATGTTGGGTTATTTTATTTCCACAAAATTAGTGCAAAATGACTGTTTAGATTGCATTTCTGCTGAAAAAATTAATATTGGAACAGAACTTTTTTTTTTTTTTTGCATGTTTGTTTCCTTGAGCTCCTAAATGGGGGATGACTTGCTTAGTTTCATTAAGACTTCACATTTCCCAGCAAGCCTTGCTTCATTTTTCTTCTTAGAACCTTAATTCTCTCTTTCCCTGCCAGTACTTGTTGACAGTGTTCCTCAGTGGTGTCCAGAAGTCTGTGGACTGCATCTTTGGTGTCAGTAGGATAAAAATTGTGGAATTTCTGATAGGGGAACTATGTATGTGGGCTGCTTGTCATGAATACGGCTGTTAGCTTTCCCTTTAATTTTACTGCAAATTCCTGCTTTCCCAGAGGGCCACAGAATTTTCCGTGACCTTCCCTTCCTTTATGTGTCCACAGAAGGCATAGACAGATGCTAAATATAGATCTTTACATGTAGAAAAATTCTCATATGGGGATTGTGCTGCAAAATGAGTGTTGTAGTGTTCCTAAATAATCTTATTAATATTCAGAGAGAGAAAATTAATCAAGTTAATCATCTGTAGTGTTCTCATACTGATTAGGAATATATAGGACCTCTTCTAGGAAGGGTATCAGCTTCTATTGTGATTAAAAATAAAAATCACTGTGGCTTATGTTATTTTTAAGCAGGGAAATAGCAGCTTCTTTAGTTCAACTGAAAAAAACCCTTTGCAAATCATCAAAGAATTGTGTTTATGAAAAATTATAACAATTTTTATTAACATAAAGACTTAATCAGAATAGAATTTGAAAGGAATAGGTGAAATAAAGAAATTTCTATTTAGATTGATCTGTCCATATGTACAGCCTTTCCAATTGTCAAATGCAAGCTAAAGAATCAAAAATGTTTAACAGAAACAAGCTGAGATTGTTTAAAAAAGACAGGAAAAAACAGCCAAGAGAACTATATTTTTGGAGCTCAGAAAATACAAGAGTGAAGTATAATAGCTAATAGTAAAAATTTCATTAACTTTAGAAACAGGATGAAAACAAAGAAAGAGTGGAGCTGCCATGCAGAAAGAACTGGTCAAGATAAATGATCTTTTTCAGTTTTGATCCAAAAATGTCAGACAGCATTTGACATGGGTTGGCTGGCTGTTAGAAAAGGAGGGGACAGCAGTAAAACGACTAAATTCAAAATGAAGGCAAGAGTCTAAGTGCTTTATCTGTGCAAATATGAGGGTGCAATAATTTCCATCCTAGAAAGCTGAAAGAACACATATTTCATGGGTATGGTAAATCCCGTCTTTCTGTGAATCTGTCAGGTGGGTTGTTGTAGTATAGCAAACACAGCAACACTATTCAAGAAAGGATAAAAATGGTCAGAACGAACGGAGTCAGATATCTGATAGTCAGATTTCAGAGCTGTGCAAGGTTTAGAACAATATTTGAAGGAACGAATGATTATAGACTAGGAGCTAAGTAGAAAATTGGATAAAATGCAGTACAATGGTGTATCATGTCAGACTAACTTAATAATGCTACTTAATCAGATAATTGATTTCTGTTTTTCTGACAAAGAAAAAACAATCTAATTTTTTTTTTAAGTCAAGCATTTGATATGATACAGCAGTGGGAATTTATTACTTGAACTGTTTTAGTGTAAAAATTATATTAGTGGGTGAGGAACTAATTGAAGAGGTGCAGCAGGTCATGCTGAAAGATCAAACTATTAGTGTGAAAGGTAGTGACAACTAACTTCTGAAGAATTAGTCA
The DNA here is from genome assembly GCF_965183815.1 of Platalea leucorodia. Taxonomy (NCBI): domain Eukaryota; kingdom Metazoa; phylum Chordata; class Aves; order Pelecaniformes; family Threskiornithidae; genus Platalea; species Platalea leucorodia. The sequence continues at coordinate 83,204,707 of NC_138827.1, read as the reverse complement.
GTAAATGGCTTTATTATTGAATGACAAAAAATAGGATTATAGTAATGAAACTTGCTGATGATAAGAAATTAGGAGGTATTGTTACTCTAGAAATAGATAAGGATATCATACACAAAGAAGAGTAACAGTAAATGGGATGGTGTTTAATATGATTGTATACTTGCAAATTAATAAAATGGATAATTTTCAGTACTAGTGGTTGATTCAGGACTTCAGAAATACTGATTTGATTAAAAGTGTGGCATGGAGAGGATACACCCTGAGTTTGTTGCTGTTCCAGCTTTGTTATATGTTTTCCATCTGTGTGGAAAATGTCACTGGAAGTATTTGTAAATCTTATTGTGTGGCTTTGGACATAGTTCCAGGTAGATGAATTTAAATGCAAGCAATACAGAGGAAGACTCGGTCATTAATTGCATTTAATGAGAGTGATGACGCTAAGTGGCTCTGTATTCATTTCACCAAGCTCTGCATCGACTGAAATGTTGAGTTGACTCTGATGCAGTAAATCTGTATCTTCATGTTTTCAGTTTGATTGAAATTGCATGCATAGTTCAGCCTTAACATTTTTTAAAAATATCTTGAGCAAACTGTGTAAAAGTGTTTGAGACATTTTGTTCTTGGTTGATCAAAATAGTAACATACCAAAGGGAGCCATGGATAAGATTTGACTGAAGCTTGGTGTTCTTTAGGTAAATCTCCTCTATTCCTGTTTCATTTGTTTGGAAGAGTAAGTCCTTTTCTAGACTTTTTTTTCTTTTCCTCAGCAGTTAGGAGACTCCAAGGTTTGCCATTCTCCAGTTTCCATAGCATTTCTCATGAGCAAAAGAATTCCTGCAGGTTAAGTAGTAGGAGCAAGAAAGTGCACTGCTGTTACAGCCTATTCCATTGCAAGGTCTGACTTAGGCTGTACCATCCATGGAATTAGTTAGCAAGCAGAATGGAATAACTTAGTTATGTTGATATAGTGATAAAATTAATTAATTTTTCCCCACTAATTCATTTCAAGCCAGAAGAAACACGTACCTTTTAAAATCAAGTCAGTCTTATTAATGTAATGTTTTGTATGTGGCCCAGCTGTACAATTGTGTAGAGAATGCATGATGCATAGTTTCTATCCCCCCAAAAATATTTCCAGTAAGTTTGTGGAGAAACACACTGAGGCATAACAGTTGGGCTTATTTTATACACACAATAGTATAGTTGCAAATTGCAGCTATTAGGAAAGCAATTAATGTTCAAATCTATCCTAATAGCCTTTTGTGGTCATGGCTGGAAAGTAGTGCCTGATTTGTAGCAGGTTTTATCCAAACTGTTGGGACTCACTTATCTGCTAATATCAAATGAAAATTTCAGGAGAACATCACTACATTTCTGGAACAGAGAAGAGTATGTGGTAAGGAGGAAAACAGAAGGATACTTTGGAACCAACAGGAAAGTGTTTAGGCTTGAATTGTAATGAAACAGTACAGTTATGAATATAAACCTCTGTCCATAGTTTAGAAAGTAAATTGTTAACAGTGACTAGAAAAAGGATGTACTATGGAAGAATTATGAATATGAAGTGAAAATGCATCTCCCCTGGATCAAAACTTTCTTTCAAAGAAAACAGGTCACAAAAAACTTAGGCTTGTTGCTTCTGCTTTGTTTCCGACGTGCTTGTTTACTTTGGTTCATTTTCTAATCAGCGTAGGCAGGCAAAAGCTCATGTGGAAATTTATACAGATTGTAAGATTGCATTAATAATGTTGGCTCTTGAGCAGGTTCTAAGTGAATACATACTCCACCTCCCTGCTGCAGACATAACAGACTATAAAATAGATCACGTTCAACTCATATTCACTTCATATTGTGCACCAAAATGTTGTAACTGAGTCTACAATGAAGTGTGCACGCTCTTTTATTGGCTCCTGAAAAGTCGATGATGACTTCAGAAGATGTAACGTATATACGAGTAATATTTTCTCATATTAAATATGAGTAATATTTTTCCCTCTAGTAACATACCTTGCTGAAACTCGTTAGCCTGTTTTGTTCCAGCAAGTATGCTTTCAGAGGAACTAAACTGTATTATTGATTTACCTGTGCTAGTCTTTATTAGTAAAAGAAAGCCATATGAATGAAGCTGCTCTTCTGTGTGATCAGGCACAACTAAGACAGCTCTAAATATATTGCAAGCACATGGGGTACATGTGACACATGACCTTAATATACAAATGGGGTTGGTGTTGTTTTCTGGGAAATTATGAAAGGCTTTTGTTTATCAACCGTATCAATTTAAGACGTTAAACTGCAAGAGTAAATACATTAAAATTTGTCTTTTTCTCTGAGAAACTGAAAAGAGTAGAAGATTGGCAAACATGCCTGCATTTGGATTTCAAAGCCATTTCTATCCTTGAATCTTGTACATGAATTTAGAGGATTGTTAAAATGGTATTATAATTTTTAAAACCACTTGAACGCTTAGAATTGAACAACTATGTGTAAGATTAGAGATTTGTTTGGTTTATGTTTTCTGCTGCTGTTTCTCATTTGATATGTTAAATAAGGATTATCTGACGTAACAGAGGAATAATTCTGTAAAGATAAAAGGTGATAAACGTGATTTTCCCTTGATGAGATGAGTAAACTCATGTAATGCTTATTAAAATAAAACCAGAAGTTTATTCCAAATGTAAAATTCTCTCAGCTGGGTATGATTTACGTTTATGTACTAGCCTGTTGGCTCATTAAGTAACAATGTATGATAATGTATTTAAACACATTAAGTTTTAGTAACAGTAGGAAATTGGATGCAACCCATAGAATTACACTAATCAAATTTATTGAAACTCAGATGGAGATTATCATGATGGCAAGTATGATTATTTGAGCAGTAGCAATAGTTTCCCATGGATTTTTATGTTGTGTGTAAGCTTTGATGTCCGATTGCCACCATAAACTCTTAATTAAGCTGTTTTCAAGATGGAGACTTTTCTTGTCTATATGTCCCTAGTAAGTTATGAGCTCCGGTTATGAGTCTGCCTCTGTCCAGTCACCTATCTTAATGAAACTTTTAAGAATATGTTTGTCTTTTATCACTCATTTAAAATCTGTTTAGAATTGGTCAGTATATTCAAAATAGGTAATATCAAGGACACACTGCAGGGGTATAACCAGATAAGCAATGTTGAAAACTATTTACGTGAACAGAAGGTAATGACAGAATGAGGTTTCTGATGAGGTTCTGTAAGAATCTATGCTTGGATCATTGTTTTTAGGATATATGTAGCATGATTTTTAATCCTTTTTCAAATCAGTATGAAACAAGATGATGGTACATCAGAAATAATTGGGAATACCCAAGTGCAAAGATTGTAATCTTATAAAACTCCTAAAGAGATTAGAAGCATGCACAAAAATAGAGATATGAGAAGATAAAATATGTAGATATTTTGCAGAGCCTTAGGAGGCAATAGTTTAAGCAGGACAATTAATGCAGCATGTTTGTGATATTATGGCCACAATTAGGTCTAGCATATTTTTAACTTGGAAGCATGAGCGCCATGAGTAAGCTAGGAGCAGCCTCTTCTTATGGAGTTCAAGTGCAACTGCAAAATGACAAAAATGTAGAACAACTTTTTTTTCCTTCTCTTATGCTTCTTAGTAACTTTCCTGAGTTGTTGTAGCTCATCCCTTTCAAACCATGGCTTTGAATTTGGTGGGGCTGGGGTGTGTTAATTTGTTTGATGTCCATTTGGACATGGTTTTGAAAATCTATTTGGAAAACCTCATTTGCATATGCAAATTCAGTTTCATGGTTTGGCTCTGTGGAAGTAAATGTTTGTGTGTGCCGTGTGCTTGCTGCTTGTCTGGAAGAATGAAAAGGTAAAGGAGATAGCCTGGCTAGGCTGGGAGGAGAAGAGAGGTTGCAATGAAGGGAGTGGAGAACAGAAGTCTGATGGAGAGGAGGTCTCATGGGTAAAGATGAGATACAGGAACTGGCCAGCACAGAGGAAATGGAGGGAAAATGTTTAAATACAAAGAGAAGGAGAGGGCTAGACACAGGAGATTGGAGATTTTGGAGGAGCCAAGGAGCTGGGGGCAAATTGTGTATGTAAGTAACGGGGGAGTGATGAGGAGGCAGCTGGTACAGGTAGAAGAAATAGAATGCATGAAGGAGGGAGCAGACAGGCTGGTGATGAGTGGGTCACTGAAGGGGGTGGCTGCTCACAGGATGGCATCAGAAGGGGAAGAATCTGGTACACAGGGACTGAAAGGAGGAAAGTATCTAAAATATGGGTACACAGGCATATTTCACAGGCAGGAGCAGAGCTAGGCAGGTGGGCCAGGAACAGAAGACAGCTGTGTTTGCTGTGTTACTGGGCTGCGAGTCTTGGTAAAACTGGAAACTGCTCAGCTTTAGAGGTCTTAAGGCTCTACGCTTCCCTGCTGTCTGGAAATAAGTGTGAAGGTGCTGTCAAGGTGTGAGGCTCTGCTTGACTTCTGTGCTGCCTGGTCCCTACAAAATAGCTGAGTGCTGTTGAGTCAAGCGATAGAGGCTTTTGCTGTGGCTGCAGCTGTTCAAAACTTGCCAAGCTGGCAGGCTGCATGGCTCCACACAGCAACATCTGTGTATGCTTGAAAGACTTAATAACTTTAATCTAAAACACTTTTGCATATTTCAACAGACTTCTCTTTTGTTTGTTTGTTTATTATTCTTTTAACATTTTTAGTGTAATTTTTATCAGTAAACAATCAAGAAGTTGTGCAAGAAAGTTCATCCAGCTGGCTAGTAACAAAAGACTTGATCCTCTCATGCCAGTTGCATGTGTCCTTTTACTTCGCTGAAGTCTCTCCAGATTTACACTGAACCTCAGAACACGCAAATGATACTCAAAATAGTGAGATATGATGCTGTTACTGGATTCTAAAATGCTATTTCATGTCATTCACATGGCTGTTTTGCCTGAGTAAGGCCCATATTTTGGGGCTTGAAAGACTGTTCACAAGTGTTCAAACATTGTTTGTGTGTGCATGTATGTGCCTCTGGGGTTTTTAATTTTAATGGATTGAACTATTAAGTGGAAAATATCCTAAATTTTGCATAATGTTTACTGTCTTTATGAGTAGCTTAGTGCAACTAACTAACAACTTAAACTAATGAAGTTCGTAACAGTGTCTTTTGTGAAAAGATTGTGGTGGTGATAATGGATGGATTCTGTAAAGTGCGGATATGTCAGTTTATTTACTTTAAATGTCTCTTCTTTGTTGTGTTTAGTCCAAAGTTAAGACTAAATGGAGAAAGTTCTCTCCTGTGTTCTTACTCTGTATAGCTTTTCTTTTGTCTACCACAAATTCTTCTCCTCTATCCTTTTCATACTAGTTGTTCTATCATAGAAATATCGTCGTACGCCAAAGAACTACTTGAAGTTTTTGTAAAGTACAATAACGATTACTTAATGCGCTTTTTGTTTCATCTCTGTGGTCAGAATTTATCTTCAAAAATGGTATAATACAGCATTATATGGGAAGAAGCAGGCAAAGGAAGTTTCTTATATTTCCTACAAAGAAAGAATAAAGTGAAATCTGAAGACATGTTTAACAGTGTTTTTTCAATATCCATGAAAGTAATTTCTTTTTCATTTCTTCTGCACAATGGAATTACAAAATTGGTTGTTTGCACAGGTGGTTGAAGTTTGAAGAAGATGTAGAGGATGGTGGAGAGAGGTGGAGCAAACCGTATGTTGCCACACTGTCACTTCATAGCTTGTTTGAGCTGAGAAGCTGTATCCTGAATGGCACAGTTCTTTTGGACATGAGAGCTAACTCCATAGAAGAAATTGCAGGTATGTATGGATTTTCCACTTACTAGTTATGAAAATTAATCATAAAAATCAAGTGCTTACAATATTGCTTACAAGAAAGCTGTTGCATAATAATCAGTTCAGTTTAGAAACTCCTAGTAAATATTTCACTCAATATATTAGAAAAGAATCAAATGTCTGACACAAATGGTAAATATTTTCTTTATATTTTTTGTATACACTTTGCTATTTTCAGAATCAATTTTTGTGTAAAGGAGAAAATTAAAATGGAGCAGAGAGGACAGTTTGGATATATTTCATTAGAACTGGCATGTTCTCTGCTCCTGCTGTGCCACCTCACATTGTGAATGATGCGTGTGCTAACTTCCACAAACTGAATCTACTGCTATGCTAACTGCAGACAATCTATCATAAAAAAAAAAAAAAAAATTATAGGGAAGTATTCATCATAATTATATAACATGGAAACACACCAGTTTAAAAAACATGTCTCTGAGTTGAGAATGAAACCAAGAACAATAATACTAAGTTTTTCAAAAAATTTAAGATGCATTAACTTCTTTAACTAAAGTTCAGTGCATTTTTTCCAGTGAAGATGTATTTGGCAGTTGCAGTTGTAGAGCTTTTGAGAACAGCAAAAGCAGATAGCAAGAGAACATGAGTGAACATGAGATGAGTCTTGTCCCCCAAAAGTATTAGTGAGATTGAGACTGAATGCCATATTCTGCATTCCTGGTGTTTCCCATAAAGGCTATAACTAGTTACTGCAGGGGACTTTTTTTTTTGGTAGTGTATTTGTTACTGTAATAAAGCAGGTTGTTGGGGGCTGTATGTACAGATCCGTAATGCATGGCCTCAAGGAGTCCTAAAACTACAAAGGTTGCATGGCTGTGCTAGAATCATGCAGTACAGTCTAGTATGTTTATTTCCCTTCCCAAATAGAGCAGCTAATTTGAATGGGATCATTTATAAATAAATTTCTTAATAGACAAGAGCTGAAGATAAAGTCAGTTTCTCTAGTCTATCAAGACAGGGATAATGTAGGTATTACAATATAAATACGTTGGACTTTAAACTCATCATTAAAATGATAACATCTTGTCCAAGGGCTCGCGTGCCCTGGAGAGTTTGTAGTGCTGTGTCCTTGCTCTTGTTTAAAAATCTCTGTCCCTTCCAGCAGAGAAGACATAGAGCAAAGAGATGTACTATTTTATAGTCTCTAATTTTCTGTTTATATACCCTTAGTAAAGGCGAGTGTCATGCTGATGATGGATATTGGACTGGTATCCTTGCATATCTTACATCTACTCAGAAGTTTTACCTTGCTTCTACATGTGGTGGGTTGACCTTGGCTGGACGCCAGGTGCCCACCAAGCTGCTCTATCACTCCGCTCCTCAGTAGGACGTGGGGGGAGAAAATAAGATGGAAAAAAGACTCGTGGGTCAAGATAAAGGCAGTTTAGTAAAGCAAAAGCAAAGGCCGTGCGCAGAAGCAGAGGAAAACAAAAGATTTATTCTCTACTTCCCATCAGCAGGCAATGTCCAGCCACTTCCTGGGAAGTAGGGCTTCAGGATGTGTAGTGGTTGCTCTGGAAGACAAACATTTGTAATAACGAATGCCCCCCCTGCCCCATTCTTTCTTTTAGCTTTTATTGCTGAGCAGACGTCATATGGTATGGAATATCCCTTTGGTCAGTTTGGGTCAGCTGTGCTGCCTATGTCCCCTTCCAAGATCTTGCCCATCCCCAGCCTGCTGGTGAGGGAGGAATATTGGAGAGACAGCCTTGATGCTGTGCGAGCACTGCTCAGTAGTAGCCAAAACCCTGGTGTGTTATCAGTACCTTTCTAGCTACCAATACAAAGTGCAGCACTATGAGGGCTGCTATGAGGAAAAGTAACTCCGTCTCAGCCACACCAAATACACTACCTTACTGTATTTCACAAGATTTCTGAAAATGGTGTTGTATCTGTAAATCATACATTTAATATTTTATACAAATTATATGATATATTGCTATTTTATATAAATATCGTATTAGATTTATGGCATTCTCCATACTGCAAACTTTGCTTGAAGATCAAACATGATGCAACAGATATAAATTGGGAAAAGAGCACACGCACAGAGAAATGGTGCATGAGTGGTTGCTGGGGTCTTTTTGTTGCCTTGTCACAGGCGCGAAGTAGCGCATTAACAGAAAATGTAAAATACACAAGTAAAAATAGAAAACTTTTGTTTACGTACAAAAGACAGAGCAAGAAAATTTTCTAGTGCTCAAGATTATCAAGAAAACTGCTTTATGGGTGATACCTAAGTCTATGTAGGGGCCAGATAAAATTGGTTTTAGTTATTTACATTATCAGGTAAGGGAGATATTGTTCAGTGGGCTCTATTTAACAGTGGAATTAAAATCGGTGCAGCTAGTTGTAGCTGCTTTTTGCATTTACCTTTCCCAAATTGTTTATGTCAGACTGACGCAAGATATTATTAATCCAAATCTGCAGAAACTTGCGTGGGCTTCTGCTCTGTGCCGAGATCTGATTCTCCCATGAATCATGGTCTGAATCAGAGCTTCAGAATTTGTCTTGATAACGATAAAAGATAAATATGAAGAATAAAAAGCAGCTGATTTGAAAGAACGAAGGTGTTTATCAGTAGGCTGCTTTATTATTTATTTATTAAAAAAAATCAAGAAGTACTTAGATCAGCTGCTTGATGTTCTTTTATTGCTTTTTTGCTTAAATGGTACACTAGGATTTTCAAGCTTGAGCTTTACATTTTTAATCCAAACATCACTCAACAACTTCTATAGTCGGCTAAGAGATCCCTTCCAGAATTGATTTTATTTAAGTAGGTAAAAATGTAAGGATTAACACAATAAAAATAACTTCAGCAAACTACTTTCTTTTTTCTTTTTGGAAAATATTGTATAGTGAGACCACAATGAATTAATGTTTATAATCTCTTAATCTTTATTTAGTTATAGTCATTTTGTTTGTTTGTTTAGTTAACGTGTCCAAGAATTCCAGTGTTCATAATACTAATTTGGTTTTGAAATTCATCACAGATGTAAGCTGTCCTTCAGTAGAGAATTTGATGAGTAACTGTAATGCTATTTCGAATCAGTGCTGCTTCTGGGATGTTTTGATTTGTTGATTAGGAAACCTTGTTTCTTCTGAGACCACTCTTTAGGATGACTTGCATGAATTGGCACGCACCATTTTCACTTTAAAAGTACCTGTTGTTGTGGCAGATGTGGGTGTATTTCATTTATTGTTTTATTTGTTCAAACTGGTAAGCATCTCTTTCTGATAAGGTGATCTGACATATGATAAGGTTTGCGTGGGTCTTGCTTTGTCTTTGAGAGAGGTTTTTTCCCCCCCCCCCCCTCCGCAGATTCAATAAGCAATGAGGTAATTTTTTTTTTTTTTTAAACAACTTTGCAGCAGGTTCTTCTGGCAAGTGAATCATTCTATAAATTACCCACGTTCTGTGTCATGTTTCTTTGAAGAGATTCCCCCCCCCCGATAAAGTTGCTATTCCATTTGCTTTCCTCTATTATTGTTATTTGTGTGGTAGTAATGATGTTTTCCTCAATCAAGTTCCTTTGTAATTTGGTACTCTAATTTAACTACATTCGTAGTTGTTGCTCTCCGGTGCTTACAAAGCGTTACAAAGAGTGTGGCACACATTAGGCAGCATTGAGAGGAGGAAAGACTTTAATAATAGTGGTGACAAGCAGGCCACCAAGATATGTGTGCTAGGTATGCTAGAGATTTGATAATTCCAAATAATATGACAGGCTGCTCTTTTTTCTGTATGAACGACTGCTAGACGTGAAGATTAGACAGAACTTGTATCTCTCAGGAAATCGTTTCTTGTCTGGTCTACTCAGTTGCTATTCACTGTCAGTAGTTACAATCCTACTTATCGTGTGCTGTGTAATGCAAACTTTGTTTTCACCCTGGAGCTGGTATGTATTCCAGTTGTACCCAACAGTCCTGACACTGTAGAATTTAACGAAATGGTTGCTCTCACCTATTGGCTTCAATTTTTTTCAACGTTTAACTCTCTTCTTATTTTGCTTGCTAGCCATTCTCATGCTAGGCTTGTCCAGTGATCCGGATGGTCACTTTTGGTTGCTCTTTTCAATGGTACTGTGTATACCACATGTAGGAGAATTTGCAAAAATAGATTGTACCCCGTGGTCTTAAGTGGTACTCCTAAATTAACTTGTACTTCTGATTCATAGTTTATTACTATGGGTTTTGTTTTTTAATGCAATCTGTTGATAATTTTACTGCGTTACTATAGCGCATCATATCTTTTGAGAAAAAGTAAACTAATTGTGCACATGTACTTTTTACTTGCCTTATCACTTTGTTAGGGAGAAATGTGTGTCGTGTGTTTGTTGGTAATGTCTTGCTGCCTGGGCTATATCCCAATATCAAATTATATTTCTGTAAATGCAGTGCCAGTCTTTGTATCCTTGAAAGAGGTATACTTAATCTTCATTGCTAAATTGAGACAAAGAATTCCTATTTGTTTCAGTCAAGACTTTTAATCTATAAACACTTAACTCACTAAGGCATTAAACTCTCGGCACTTGGCCCTTGAAAATTTCTTTTATTAAAGTCCATGTTTTAAGACCTTAGTGGGCTTGTGGTAAATCTGCAGATGAAAAACATCTTTTATACTGTTTGCATGGCTTTCAGAACATTTTGTATTTCATCCCTGGAAACTGATAGTTCTGCGTAAAAATATTCTGGCACCAGTCATGTAGCGAGCATTTTTAAATCATCCTGTCTTCCAGCATGTCCATTCTTTCTTAGATACTTTTTCATCCCAACTCTGTCTTATTAAAAAATGACTTGATCTACAAGACTGTAAATTTCTTTGGACAGGCACCCAATTTTCTTTGTTGATAAAGAGCTTATTCATACCTATGATGCTGAATTCACAGACAATATCTTATTATAATAGAGACTTCTGGGATGGATTTCCGACATTGTCATCATGCAGCGAAATAGCATGTTCATTCCTAAAGCTTCTCAAATGGTTCTTAAATTTTGTGAGATGGATTTTATTTTTCCCTTGAAAAGAGCTCAATTCCTCTGCTGAACTTTATTCTGTTTAAAAATGCATTTTTATTAAACATATTTTTTTGGTTTTTATTAAACATATTTTTTTGGGTTTTTATTACTATTTTTAATATATGACATTCTTTTTTCATGTCTTTGCAGTGACTCCTATATCAGGAAGCTAGCACTCCATGCACAAGGAATTCCTTTGAACGTTTGATGTAGTAATATTTTATTGATCACTTCTGTATAGAACATATGCTAAAAGGAAGTCTGAAAAATCTATGTAATCAAAACAATTTATTTTGGAACTTGTCTCTTGAGGAGGTATTTGCCAGAATCTGGCTGCACCATTAGAGAGCAGCTTCACTGTGTTGTTCAAGTTGGCAGATGAAAATGTTCTCTTTTGATATTTTCATTTAGTTCCTTTGAAACCATGTAGATTCTCAGATTACCATCTGGTTTTTTGATTGTAACCACTGAATGATCCCAAAAGGTTCTTCTACTTAACATATGATGCCATTTTCTGTTGTTTGGTTCAAAAACTGTTCGGTCCAGCCTTTAATGGCAATACTTGCTTTACAACATGAATCACAGATCTCTCATTTTCTTGTAGTTGTGCAGCATGTACTGTCAGCAAATGGCAAACCTTGTCAAATACAAACTGTGGCCGCAGCGTTGCACAGTGGTGCTTTGGTGACTTGCATATTTGAAATATTAGATAGTCCCATTTATTTTAAACAGATTAAATGTAATAATGATTTATTTTTTAAATTCAATTTTAAATATTCTCATGCTTTCCAATCCAGAGGTTTGACTGTTTTTCCCAAGCCGTCTTTCGTATGTTCCTCATGATCGAATTTTCAATCTGTGTAACAGCTTAATCTTGTGATTGAGGTCACTGGACTCTGTGCTCAACAACTGAGGGCATTACATCCCAAGTGTGCAATTTTATTGATTTCTGTAATATCATGTTAAGCTTTCAATCTGAACAAGTCTTCTTTTGCCTTTGTTTGCTTTAAGCTATATTACTCCATAATAACGATATACTTAAACTGGCTCCAGTTTAGATTTTATTTCACTGGAGCCTTTTGTTTCAGCTGCAACACTCGTGTTATGTTTCTGACAGTGCTTTTATGGTAAATTTAACTTTTGTTACAAACACGATAACAAAGTATGGGATTGCCTGTGAGCAGTCTGCTTCCCTGTTTGACCCTACACCTGTCTTTTGTTCAGCTTTCACCTTCTCACTTACCCAGATTTTTGTGTGTGTTTGCTTTATTTACAGTTTACCATGCAGTGATTACCTCTACAGAGAAACCTCTATCAGGTTTTGTTCCTTTGCCTGTGGGCAAATTGTAAATCTCGTACCAACTTCTAAGTAGCATGGCTTTTTTTTTCTGTTTTGTTTTCTATTTTCCCATGTTAACCACAAATCTGGCAATTTTTTAGATTGCACAAGTCAATCTCAGCTTTTATTTTGTGTGTAGAGACAGAACCAATGTCACTCATGGTTCTTGTTCTGTTTCAAGATGCAAAATATATTGTTTTATGAGGTGTCCAGTCTTCTTTCGGTAGCATCCACTGTGGCATGTTAGCATAGCTCTGACTTAAAACTGTACTTGCTCTCTGAGCTGCAAGCTGGGAATTTTAGCCTCATCTCCACTGTTTACAGTTTTGTGAAATGCTTGCTCTTGTTCTTCAGTAAAGTTGCATGCTGTTACTTTAAAAAGCAGACATTTTTCACTCTCTGTGTTTCCTTTTCAAGTAATGCAGCTGAGAAGTTGAACAAAGTAATTTCAGGTAGAGCTGGAAATACAGTCTGTCTCTCAGTGCACTGGAATGCTCTGCCTACTTGGATGAGCGAGCTAAATCCGCTGGCTTAGATAGCTTGTTTATAATCACCGTTGTAAACACTGTAAATGGGTCGTGGTAGACAAATGCAGCCCAAGAATCCTAATTGTTAGTTTGCTCTTGCTCGTAGTGCCTAACTCACTAGAGAAGTGTATATTCAGGTTTCTATTTGAAACAGGTTAAGATATAGGACAGCATTTCAACTGAATGTCTTCCATAAAGCACTGCTTTAGGGTTGCTTGTGTTTTCTTCTCACCTGTCTTTAAGGGAGAGAAAACAACCACAAACCAAACAAACGCTGGCTTTTAAATTAGGTTTTGTAGTCAACTCTCACTGCAATCGTGATGCACACAAAAGCCCATGTGTTCTGTTTTTTTTGTCATTAATCTCTCATTTTGTCCTGCAATTTCACAGTTATAAAATTTGGAAGATTGAGAGGTGTAAATACCGGCAACTTCCCTGGTATATAGAGTTCAGTTTCTTTTGCTGTAAGCTGTCAGTGCCAACCCATATCAGGAGACTATGAGCCCAGCAATTCAAAACTTATATTTCATCTGGTACACAGCTTAAAAAAAAAAAAGAGCTCTGGATCTTGTTTCTTTACTTACCACTGCAAAAGTCAGGCCCAGTTTAGCCTGTTTACCTGTTAGTAATTTCCTTTTGGACTTCACAGGTATTCTGGTGCAAATGCAGTATACCTTCTATAAATGTATTCTATGTTTCACCTGGGAGTTTCGTGTAGTATTGTACTTGAGGTGATGGGCACACTGTGAACCTGGAGCAATGGGGAGCGAGCTGTGGCCACACTTGAGTGTCTCCTTATTGCTTATTTGTTTGGACCTGGGATGGCTCCACATGAATCTCGCCGCATGTCTCTGTACGAAGCTGTAGTGTGTAATAGACGTCTCCAGAGTGAGTGGAAACAGCCAGCCTCCTTTTGCATCCTTGCCGACCCTAGAGGTGGGACAGATGCAGTTTACTGTGCTGGGCAACACATGAGCCGTATGGCATTTGAACTGATTTGAAGTGTGTGCACCCCTGTTGCTTTATTTCACAGCCTGGGTAAATTGTTCACAGGTGATGAGACGTTACATTTGAGTTACTACACTAGCTTATTTAAGTATTCACATTGCTCGCATTTACTCATAAAATCGATTTTATGCAAATGATGTATTGTAACTGAGTCTGAATGGAGAAAACATTCTTGAAACTATATGAAACCCCAAGTTTCTTTGAATCTTTTTAAACAACCAGGGCAGGAAGAATGTCTGTCTTTAACAGCTTGAAAAAATGATTTCATGGTTCCAGTATGAATCAAGATTCCTTACTGAAGAAACATCCTACTTCAGTGTTCCTGATGTCAGCAGAAATGGTACGGTGTGAGCAATTAATAGAATGGGTAACGCTATGCTGGTGGATATTCCACACATTGCATCTTTCTAAAAGCTCCATATGGTTGTGAAGCATCCTTGAAAAATAAAATGGTAAGCTGTGTCTCTAGCTTGAAGGGGGCTCTGCAGAATTTAAAATCATAGAATCATAGAATGTCCCAGGTTGGAAGGGACCCACAAGGATCATGGAGTCCAACTCCTGTCCCTGCATAGGACAACCCCAAGAATCACCCCATATGTCTGAGGGCATTGTCCAAATGCTTCTTGAATGTTGTCAGGCTCGGCACCATGACTACCTCCTGGGCAAGCCTGTTCCAGTGCTCCACCACCCTCTGGGTGAAGAACCTTTTCCTAATGTCCAACCTAAACCTCCCCTGGCATATCTTCCTGCCCTTCCCTCGGGTCCTGTCATTGGTTGCCAGGGAGAAGAGATCAGCGCCTGCCCCTCCTCTTCCCCTTGTGAGGAAGCTGTAGACTGCGATGAGGTCTCCCCTCAGTCTCCTCTTCTCTAGGCTGAACAGACCAAGTGACTTCAGCCACTCCTCATACAGCTTCCCCTCTAAACCCTTCACCATCTTCGTGGCTCTCCTCTGGACACTCTCTAGTAGCTTTGTATCCTTTTTGTACTGTGGCGCCCAAAACTGCACACAGCACTCCAGATGAGGCCACACGAGTGCAGAGTAGAGCAGGACAATCACCTCCCTTGACCGGCTGGCAATACAGTGCTTGATGCACCCCAGAACACGGTTGGCCCTCCTGGCTGCCAGGGCACACTGTTGGCTCATGTTCAACTTGCCATCGACCAGAACCCCCAGATCCCTCTCTGTGGGGCTGCTCTCCAGCCTCTTGTTCCCCAGTCTGTACGTACATCCAGGGTTGCCATGTCCCAGGTGCAAAATCCGGCACTTGCCCTTGTTAAACTTCATACGGTTGGTGATAGCCCAGCTCTCTGATTTGTCCAGATGTCTCTGCAGGGCCTCTCTGCCCTTGAGAGTGTTAACGGCTCCTCCCAATTTTGTGTCATAGGCAAACTTTGATAACAAACCTTCAAGTCCTGCATCTAAGTCATTTATGAAGATATTGAAGAGCACTGGCCCCAAGATGGATCCCTGCGGAACCCCACTAGTGACTGGTCGCTAGCCCGATGTAACCCCATTTACTATAACACTTCGAGCCCAACCCGTCAGCCAATTGCTCACCCATTGCATTATGTGTTTATCCAGCTGTATGCTGGACATTTTGTCCAGGAGGGTACTGTGAGAGACAGTATCGAAGGCTTTACTGAAATCCAAAAAGATGACATCAACTGGCTTCCCTTGGTCAACTAGGTGGGTAATCTTGTCATAGAAGGAAATCAAGTTTGTCAAGCAGGACTTTCCCCTTGTGAACCCGTGCTGGCGGGACCAATGACTGCGTTTTACTCTCAGACTTTAGCCATGTTGCTCTTGTTTTCAAGCTTATCTTTGCCATCAAGAGTGTTACCACTGATGTTGCAGAGGCTTGGGCTTTTAAAAGATATGTTGAAAAAGTTGGGAAGCAACTGAAGTGAAATCCCATAATGATAGGTGCTGATGGAGACAGTCGTTCTCACTACTATTCAAAGCTGTTCAGGTCTTGAAAAAATGGTCAAAATACAGCAATCTAGCAGTAATTTGACTGCATTTAAGCTCCTACAGCTGCTATTGCAAGCGGGTCTGTATTAAACGAATGACAACTGGAGGGGAGTATCAAGGCAAGAAAATGCGTCTTCACTCTTTCTGAATCTGAATGCATCTTCCCATTTTACGTGTGGCAGAGGTGCTACAGTAAAGGGGAAGTTGTAAAAAAAAGAAAGCTCAAGGTAAGCCACTTTCTTCTCAGTTTGGCAGGAAATAAAAATTGTTAGTCACCACACTCCATGGCTTGTGTGACTTAATGAGTCTAGCAGAGCATCTAGGTAAGGAAGAGGATAGGGATATGATTTTCTTTTTCCTGGCATTTTCTCTCCTCAAGTGGATCATCTTAAATATTGACATCATCCTCAGCAGTTAATATATTTTAATATTTAATATGGAAAATACTGTAATTCCAGGAATGACATCGTACAAGTTGAGTTCCACTGATCTGTAAGCCAGGTGATGATCACAACCCAAAATTTGCCTGTTCTAGAGGAGTCCTTTTTTTTCAGCTCTTCCTTTTGATTTCTGTCTTAGAGCAACTCAAAGAAGGTAATTGTCGTTTTTGCATCTTCTACAATTTGTCTTTTGGTAAGCAGAATTAAAAAGGAGGGGGGAGAGGATCATTTCAATTGTGCTTTAGCACAAATGCCCTAAGTTACACATTTATTGTTTATTTTTTTCCTCTGAAGATCCCCTGTCATGTTGCAGAAAGTACTGGCCTGTTTTGGGAACTGTGACATGCAAATACATGTACTAAGGCTATCTGAAGGGAAGATAGTCTTATCCTCAGGGCAGAGGCAGTTCCTCAAAAGGCAGCAGAGTTGAACAGGAAAATGAATCTTTTTCTTGGAGCTGGAGCTTTCTTTTTGTTTTCTCATGTGTTGCAAATTCTCGACTCCTTCTGAAGAAATTCTACTGAAGACTTTATCTTGAACTTGTGTTACCTTCTCTTTTGCCTGTCTGTCACTCATCTTGCTGCTCTGCCTCTCTACCTTTTCCATGAGAGTCTAGAGTAATAGAAAAACTGTGTTGTCTAGACTGGGAAAGCAGAGATAACTGATCTGGTGGTGTTTGAGTTAACCCTGGAGATAAAAGTTCCTTTCAGAGTCAGGTGAAGCACCCTGAAGACAGGTTTTATTAGTTTAGGCACACCACCAGGCAGTATTACTCTTCGTTGTGAGCCCTTTGGTCAACACCATTGTTAAAACTGTGCAGAGTGTAATTGCTGGAGAGAGTCAAAGGCAACATCGAAAACTCTTCATTGTGAGATGCGGATACATCTCTCATGTTTGCATCTGTTGGCAGCTGCATTTATCTGTGGACCTGGCCTTGTCTTTTTGTGTGTGTGTCGTCATAGAGATATAGATTTGTTGGTAGCCTCTTCATAGTAAGCGAAACATGCAGGTAATTTGTTGTTCAGCTCTTAAAGCAGCTATGTATATGATACATTGGCTTGTTATGTGAATATTGAGAACTTCAGAAAAACTGCTGTGTTTTTTAAATGTATATACAGTGCATAGTTGACTGTTAGCAATTAAACTCTGCTTTTAACCAGCATAATTATTTAATGCCTTTTATTATATCTCTTCTTTTCTCTTGCTCTTAGCAATTATCAAAGACCTGACAAATTATGTATCTACCAATGATGCATCTGCTTCTTATTTTTTCTGCTCTGCTTGCTTTTCCACAGTTTACTGGTAGATATGAATCTGACTCCAGCAGAGAATCATGAGCTGTCTGAATTTTCAGTACAAGGAGTTTTTGACTCAGCTTATTATATCGCTATTTTTGTGCAATACAGTTTCTTCCAATGGATATACAAGGACAGTGTGTACTTAAATGCTGTTTTACTTGCTTTGATACAGAATTTCTTTTTTTTCCTTTCTTTTTCTGTTAAGCATTATTACTGTTGCTAGCAGGATTTCCCAAAATAATAATTAACAAAATCCCACAAAATTCTCAAAAATTCTTTCCCATTCAAAATACATAATGCACATATTTACAAATAGTTTTGAATATGAATATGTAAGAATATTTTCTGCCAGTGGACTGCAAAAATGGCTGTAATTTCTTAGCAGGAGGATCAGTTTCACTCACACCTCCACGTAATGATTCTCTTGCAGGAACATGTGCATCTGGCAGTAGAATGAGATCCTATTAAGTATTCGCAAATAATGCAGCAAATTTTCCTGTATTGTCTTATCTGAAATTTCTTTATATTGTACTGAAAGTATTGTAATTATAGTTATAAGAAATAAAGAGCTAGATTGTGATCTCCTGTGGTAAGTATAAACGGAATAAAAAAGTTGTTTCCTCACAGCATGCCAGTCCTCTGTAGCAAATAGGGTAGGGGTTATTTGGAAAAAAAAAAGACATTTTATACACATTATAATCCTGGGTTTAAATGCATTATGTATGGGAGTGCTTAGGGACTGACTTCAAAGTTACACAGGTGACGTTAATTTGGGAACTGCCTATTTTTTGAGGGATTGGCTTTTTTACATTAATAGCATCTTTTTCTATTTTTTTTTTTTTTTCCCTGGGAGTGAAACACTTCTAGATAAAACTTAGAATTTAATTGTATTGTGTTAAAAGAACTGGTAGCTTTCATTTGTAATCCTGTAGGGTACTAATTCTTACTATTGCAAATTAAAAAATAAAATATTTCCTCTTTCCCCTCTTTTATTATGTTTATGTATATATTTTCAGATATGATTCTGGACCAGCAGGTGGGTTCTGGGCAGCTCAGTGAGGATGTTCGTCACAGAGTGCATGAGGCATTACTGAAACAGCATCACCATCAGAACCAGAAGAAGCTGAGCAACAGGATCCCAATTGTGAGATCCTTTGCTGATATTGGAAAGAAGCAGTCTGAACCTCATTCCATGGATAAAAATGGTAATGTGTTGCTTTATTTTGCATTTTGAGCTTTCGATAACATCTGCCTGTGCCATATCGCATGTGCTTTGTACCCACAGCTTGAACTCAGCGTGATTCTGCTCTGAAAAGCTACTGTGTAAAAGTGATACCTTTTACATGAGAGTGGTTCCTCTTACGCATTCAGTAACACACCTGTTTAAATTTGAAATTCAGGTATCCTGCACAATTCAGGACTGTGCAGAGATATTCAAGGGAACTAGCTCAGGTGTTGGAAGCGGGCTAGTTGTGTTAGTGTGCCATTCTGTCCTGGGTGATTGGCATGGCACATTACTCCCGGTGCAGCACAGCTCAAATACACTTCTGGTGCTTTAGGCACTCTGTGCAGTCCTTCAGACTGAACTTGAGTGTCTTTGCACAGTGTTGCTCTGAACTGCAGACATGCTTCATTAGTGCCAGAAATGTGATATGACTGTTTTTGACTTCCGTTGACTATCCAGGGCCTATTTAGTTAAGATGTAATGAATTGTTGGAATAGTTTCTAAGTCTATGACAGAGTATGCATTAGCTAGTGTTCAACTGGTACTTCAGATTTCATAGTTGAGTTTGAGGGGCTGGAAAATGAGAAGAACATTTTCAAGATGACACAGTTGGAGAGATGCTGCAAGAACTGTACCTTGTTCTTTCAGAAAATCCCTTTCTGGAAAATCATGTTCATGAATATGAGAGAGCACGTTTGCAGAGTGGTTTTACAGTAAAATATTGGCTTAACTTCTTTCTTTCTTGCTTTTACAGAAGCCTTTATAAGCTGTACTGTTCTTATAGGTTAATCATAATGAAAGATCATTTCTTATTGCCCCTTTCTTATTTACATAAACACAGGTCTGTGTTATGAAACTTGCAGCCAAATTTTGCAAATATTGACAATTAATTCACTAGAATTATACATCGTAGAATTACTGAGCCTCTGTATCCAGTATCATCACAATACCCACAACATTTTTGTCTGAACACCATTGGACTATAATGACTCTTATTCCAAAAATCACCTTAGGTTTAGCAAAATGTCAGTCCCTTCTGCTGTCTCTCTGGTTCAAGGCCCTGCGGAGCTCCCCTGTCACCCTGGGAAGTGGGGAGTGAGGAAACAGCCATAGCGCAGGGAAGGTGCAGGAGGCAGCTGCGTGCTGTGAGGCATAGGGCAGGAGGGGAAAGAGTAGTGGTGCGGCTGTTCTGGAAAGATGGGGCTGTTGGTATAAAGAAGAACTTTGGTTTCAAGGAAGGACCTTTTCTTTCAATCATTGCCATATAAAGTTGTAATAGGTACTTCTAAATCTAGCTGCTTCTCTGGGGAAGACTCAGACCTGAAAGGCGACATATAATTTCATCCGAAGAGGGTATTAAATAGAAACATATTAATTACACCAAAATATCATTTCAAGAGTAAAGAAAAAATAATATTTATTAAGATGTGTGTGATTATGCCTATGGATGCACAAGAGTAAAAGTAAGTGGGATGATTGTCCATCCTTTTTAAGGCAACTTTCCTGTTGATTTGTGCAACTCTTGCTGATGACTTTAAACAAATATTCATGAGACACTTGAGAAAGTTAATGTTATAATGTTCCTATTCCTCAATTTCCACAGGATGCAAGATGGCAGCTTGCATTCCATAAGCTTTTTGCACTGGATCTGATATAACAAATAAGCAGTAGGTCTCCTTAAAAAGACTCCTCAGGGCAAGCTCTGAAAGTATCATAAGCTCAATTTCATGTAACTTTCTGTGTCTGTTAGTGGAACTGATGCAGTAATTCACTCCAGAAACATCTCACTTTTGCCTAAGTTTCTTCTGGGAGCCTTCATAACTGTATTGAATTTCTCCCAAAATAGATTCTGATCAGGGCAGCACCTAAGTCCATATCAAACACACTAATTTTTTTATACTCAGTGGTTAAGTGATTCTGTAAGTAGGGAGACACATTCTTACAGGTTTTCATTTGTCTGTGCTTATTTTGCGAGATGAAAAACTACTGAATTCCAGTTCACATGCTTATGTAGAGGTGCCCCAGAGCACTCTAACCCCTGGTTAAAAAAATCACTTAGTCACTTTCACTATGTTAATTTAAATTAAGTTAAATGCACCATAAACAATACAAATCTAAATAATTTTAGGAACATTTATACGAAGGTAAATCAACTTTTTATCTAAATTACAGTGAAGAGTTCCAAACCCAGTCTTTTTGGACACAGATGTCTTCTAATCAGTTTGAAGCATTGCTCTTGTACTTGCATCCTTTAAGTGGTAATGCACATTTGGCAGTCTCCTGCATTGACCTCTGCAAAATAGATGATAACCCTGTGATAAAGCAAAGGGGTTGGTTTATTTTAAGTTTCTCTACTACCATCCATTACCCTGTTACATTAAGAAGTCTGAATCTTATTTTATTGCCTGAATTGTACTAAAATTAGTATTAAAATTATTATTATTATATATATAGTATTATATTTAAAAGGAATCACAATTTTTTCCCTTTTCAAGACAACAGCAAATAAGCAGCTCATGGGCTTGAGTGGCAACTATTGCCCCAATACTCCAGGATTAAAGGAGTGGGGAAAGACATCTGATTCTGGAGAGCTGCCTAATTTCCGGCACACTGACTGCTACCTCTCCTGGCATACTCTCAGTTATTTGTTTACCCTGGGTAAATTGTGGTTTGTAAATTATGCAGGAATCTACACTGAAATGCTCAGCTTTCAAGAACTCTGCTGTCCTTAGAAGCTTGACCAGGGGTCGCAGCGAGGTTTCTGATCATTTTCTTCTGCTGTTGCCTCATGACCCAAATGCTAGAGTTCAGCTACAGTGTTATGCTCAATGCAGCTATGTATTTCTTTTTAAATTGCCGTGGAGCATCTGTACAAGCTTCTCACAATAACACAAAAACAAGTTGTTAAAATATAACTTTGGATCAGGTTGAAGCAAAAGAAAAATCAGCTAAATATGTGTAAAAGAAAGCAAAATTAAGGGATATAAACACCTTATATTATTGTCAAGAGTGTGCTGTGAGACTTATCTTTGTTCCCTGAGCGCAAACTGGTAAGATGCAATCAAGGCAGCATTTTAGTCTGCTTATTCCCTTTTGTGCACAAAACATTGTGGAGAATGTATGAACGTAAAATGTTCCATATATTGCCAACAGTAGCAGTATTATTCTCTCTTTTTAATACAAAAATGCATTAAAATAGTAAAATATTTTATTATTGCTTTTACTTTCTGAATGAGAAGCTTAATTCCTAGAAGACTGTAGGGAGAAAACCAGACCATCTCAGGTACTACTGATGAGCTTACAGCTCCGTTCACCCCTGTCAGAGATCAGATTTTTCAGAAACAGCAAGTGCCAGGAGCTTTAGAAGAGCTACTTATTTGTCCCCATTGAAATGAGGCAGGGGAACTTGGACACTTTTTCTGCACAAAAGGAAATTCCCAGTTTGGTTAAATTTGGGGTTAGTATGGACAGTTTAACTGAACAATCCTTAGCAGTCTGTAGTTTCTAAAATAGGTGGTTCAGAGCCATAAATCCTTGCCATCTGGGTTGTGTGGTACAGCTGGGGATGCAAAACCCCTTCTTTGTCCAAGTTCTTGGCTATGCTAGCTTATCAATGTATCAATTTCCAGATATTCAGGAGCAAAGTCTGAAAATGAAGACATAAACTTAAATTCAATATATGACTGTGCTGCTGACAGACCACTGTGATATCTTTGCTGGAAGATAGTTGTACATATGTTCTCCCTCCATTTTTTCTTTGTTTAAGAGTCTGTCAGACCATCTAATTAATTTGCTTTGTATTTAGTAGTATTATCTTTTGTTTACAATGGCTTTTCTTCACATCCTCTGCAGGGCTAAGATGTCAGGGTGCTATGGATTTACCATGCATTTTTAATGCTGCCATGCTGTGTTTAACTTTCACTTTTCATTAAGCATCAAAACTGTGAGAATTAAAAGCCTGCTTTTGATGTTCCAATAAAAACCGACAGTCAAATTTGGCATAAGAGCAGGAGAAATTATATATTTTTTTTTAAAGTCTAATTTGACACCAAATACCCAAAATAGAGGGTGGCAAGTAATTTTAGCATAAATACTGTAAAAGGCAGGTAAAAATATGAATCTTTGTCATTAGTAAATCATCTTTGGAAAGTTTGGTTTGTAAAGCAATTTAGCTTATTTGTATTGAGATCAATAGGTTTTTCACTCTGATAGCTGAGAGCTGTGTCTGTAAATTCCTATGACATGGTCTAAAAAGCCAAAACCAATTGCAAATATACACCTTTCTATTGTTAGAGGTATGCTAAAATAATTTCATAAGCCTCTCCCCTTTTATAAAGGGTTCTGCAATTCAGAATTCAAGTGTGCGTGGCATGGAAAAGTAGCTGATTTGACAAAAATGTAGTTAGGAAAAGAAATTTTCATCATGTAAACATTTTAGGTTTTTTGACTATTTCACTTTTAGACTAAAACTTCAGAGTACGTGTGTGTGTGTGTCTGTATATGAAATGAGATCTAACAGACCTTTTACTGATAAAAGCCAAAGAGGAAGGAACTAGGGGAGAGGAGCATGGCAGGATAAGTGACTTGTAAATTGTATTTCCCTGCACCTTGCTGAAGTGTTCTTTATCCATAATAACATGGTCTTGTGCCTGTTTTCTGTTCTGTACGTATGCCATTTATAACTGCTTCTTCTCCCTTACACGTTATTAGTGTAAAAATTGCATTATGCCACACATCATGTCTGATTTTGAGAAATTCTGAAATTCCAGGGAGAGGTTTATTGATATGCCAAAGAGCTTGAAGAAAGCAATGGCATATTACATGGAGGATCTTCAGAGTTAACAGCATGAGCTGCTGAAGCAGTTAATTTTGATATGTTCTTTTTCAAGGCTTTTTCCAGTTATTTCAGTTAGCATGATGGGCTGGTTTGGACTTCTTCATTGTTTTATGGCAGCATGAGCACACGCGGAGGTGTTTAAGACTATGCTTGGGTGTCTACTTTAGGACAGTATGCTTTAGTACCAGTAAGGCTAAATTACCAATTATGTGATGGTGTTTGTTACTTTCCTCAGTTTCGTAATCTCTCCTAAACATCAGATCAAGCATTTATTCCATAACTCAGAGCTAGCTTACAGCAGGTAAAACTCTGATGTCAATACTACCACATGGAGAGAGACGGACGTTACTTGGAGCCATATGAAAAGGGTAGGGAGGCATTCCTAGGTACGTGACCGCGTTCCTTAATTTTGGGAATAAGTCACAACGAATGCCATATATATACCCAAGTTTTCTGGCAGTATTGGATCTGGATCAGGTGGATTGCTAAAGCTTTCCTTGAAGAGAGGGCAAACTCAAAGATAGTTAATTCTAGCCTAAATTAGCTAATGCTCTATTTCTTATTTTATATTCTTCTCAAATGTATATATTTTAATCAACTTGTATTATCCACAGGTTTTTACATTACTAAAATATAACTTGTATTTACGAACATTTTCATCTGATACTTATTCTTTCTTTCTCCACATTTCCTTGTACCCATGATAAAATGTGTAATCTATATGTATAAAACTGTATCATTCATCTTTGTATTTCTTTATTTTGCTCTTTGTTGTGTCTGTCTCTAACAGGCTCATCTCATCTCTGTATCTTCCTCATCTCCTATCCTTTGGGTTCTGTAAACTCCCTGAAGGTTCAGAGGTAGTATAAATACCTATTCTTGCTTGGGCTTCGGATCATTTCAAATGTACACCCTTGTCTCCATCTCAGTTTCTTGACAGCATGCAACTTCTTGCTATTGTGATTAAAAAATACCTTAGACCTTTGTCAGCAGCTGTGCCACATTTAAGAGAAGCTTGTGTGGAATGATGTTGTTTTGGGGGAAAAAAAATGTGCCATTTCTTTATAAGTTCATTTTCTTACATCAATTTGTAAAACCGCAAATCATAGCATTTTAGTTAAAACTGCATGATTTCATATGAATTATGCTTGAGATCCAGGCCTAGCATTAGAAAAACAGGTAAAGTGACTTATTCCTTATCCTCTTAAATTATGTATCATTAGTGAGCACCATATTTCGTTGCAGTTATGCAGGTACAATGGGAGTGACCTGGTTCTCCACTGATTTAAAATGTTATGCATCAAGAGGCCTAAAGGTACATATACAATTCAGCCTGCAGAGATGGTATCGCTACTCTTATTATATTAGAATTTTACCGTATACTTAGGAAAACTTACTGGTTTTCAGTCCTTGATTTTTTTTTTTTGATCTGGACAGTATGTCCATTTAGATTTGGAAAATTGGTGACTAGTTGCAGTGAAAAGCCTGAAGATTGTTATAGCTGGCTTGCAAATCATATTTTTTTTTCTGAATGGGAAGAAATCTATATGGTCTAGAAAACTAAACAACTTTTTTCTGATTCAGTTTCCTTTGATGTGTCAGTTGCATCCAATTTGTTTCCATTAACTGTGATTTGTGTCTGAATACATTGTTCTTGGTTTTTATCATTGGTATTCTAGAGACCTCTTGGATTTTGATTGATAAATACAATACACATAGTTAAATGTTTTGAGCTTTAGATTTTAGGGAGTCAGAGTATGTTGCATGTGACATTAATTTACTGGGATTTTTTTTTTTTTTTTTAATTTGGCAGGACTAATAGTCTCAAAATGCTGAGCTCTATCTGCAAATGCAAGCTTCTATTAGTGTGACAAATATGGACCTTATTTTCATGGATTTTGCTTTTTAAGTGGCTTGGCTTTGCATGACTTTTTTCTGTGAATTCTTGCTCTATTCA
The DNA here is from genome assembly GCF_965183815.1 of Platalea leucorodia. Taxonomy (NCBI): domain Eukaryota; kingdom Metazoa; phylum Chordata; class Aves; order Pelecaniformes; family Threskiornithidae; genus Platalea; species Platalea leucorodia. The sequence goes on along the minus strand of NC_138827.1, from coordinate 83,179,203 downwards.
AAGCTCTGGCAATTTCACATTTTCTGAAAAAACACTTATTTTTTATGTACACCGATTTAAAATATAATTTTAAAAACTATGTTGATATTGGCTTTTTAATACATAGATAAGCCTTAACACCCATTTAGTGTGGCTTTATCTGTTAGGTATTACGTTCCTTTGTATGTAGGCTGGATATTTCAGTGATACCACATTGTGCATTTGTTTGACTGATACTTTAAAAAATCTGAATGGCTCTCTGATGAATTTTCAAAGAATGCAGCTCTTCAGATGCTTTATGTAGATGGACTGTAGGATAAATCAAGGCTTTTAAACTTTAGATTTATAAGGACTCAAAGTACTACATTGCACTCTTAAAAAAATAAAATACTTTATTTACCCCATACGGTGTGTAAATAAACATTTTGCTTGAGAGCGCTGAAATGGAACTAGCAAGGACAGGGCATGGAAGAGCTGAATAAATGACAAGGCTGTTGCTGCTCTTACTCACTCGTACAGGCAGCTGATGGTTTATGCCTTCACCGTTCTTACCAGCCTGAACACCATATTGCCCACTCAGAGGTAATAAACCATCACAAGTGTTTTTCTCACAGCAGATGTTTAAAGCCTGGCTAGGGTTTGGTATTAGGTTTAGGTTTGGTTGGTTGGTGGTTGTTTTTTTTGAAGGCTCCCATATTATAAAGATAAAATTTGGATAAAACTTGGATTTAGTGTACCTGTATTCCAGAGACAGTTTGATGCAGTGGTGACTGTTGACGTTTTGTTGAAAATTGGAGAGGAAATGCCTTTCTGTTTGTTTGTTTGTTTTAGTCTAGGTATGATGTGACAGCTCCCCTTTCATTCACATAGCTCTTTAATTGACTGCTGCTTCATGGGACCATCATGGTGCCAATAACTGTGTCCTTCATTCAGAGAAAACAATCAGTTGCTGAAATTAAAAGCGGCTTGAAGATAAAGTGCATATATAGTTGCCAACATGCTTTAGCAAACAATATTTTTAATGATGGTGGAAAACCAGTGTGCATGGTGATGCCAGTGTTCACTAGATTGCCATCAGTATGCTTTTGGTCCTACCCCATTTGGAATTACTCATGTGCTTAACAGTATTCACCCCAAAGACATATCCTTTAAGTCAACATGAACTTATACACAAAATTAAATTTATTTATGAATTTTTGTGGCTTCATAGCTCAGAAGTAGAGGAAGCTACCAAATACAAAAATAATCATGTTCCATTGCAGTCCTGCTCCTAGGGAGAGGGCCACCATAGCACTGCATCTGCCTACTATCTAGTGCAAAAAATATACAGGCGTTTAACAAACGACATGTGTACAGGAGCAAAAATCTCTCCAAAACCCAGTACTTTTTGTCTTACTTTTCTGTTGAAGGGCCACACAGAGACCAAGTTCCAGATTCGCATTTCACTGACTGTATTGTTGTGTAAGAAACACGCATTCCTGCAGTGTTTAAGATGCTCTTTAAAAAACTTTCCCCGTGACTATCATGTGCAAAGTGAAATTAACTGTCTTCTCTACCTTCTATCTTTGATTGTTATTCAATACAGTAAAAAAAAACAAACTTCTTGTTCCAAGATCCAGAAAGCTGTCTTTAAGTTGCAGAGCTATTTAAACATCTCTTACTGCCTCAAGGTAAAACTTGTGTTCTTTCAGATTACTCCAGCATATGGGTAACTCAAAGTTTGAGGTCTTCTGTTGGCACAGAGGAAGAACATATGCTATTCTTATAAACTTCACATACTTACTGGTTGTGGCTTTTATTTCCTACTATGTATATTTTTACATATTTTTCTCCTGAAAGAAGAGTGGACACAATGTTTAAAAGTTAGCCTTTGGACTGTTATGCTAATTGCATAGATGCTTTTGACACCTCCAGTTATGATGTTAAAACTTCAGTATTTATGACAGGTGGTCCATGCTCTGATTCATTTTCTTGAATTTTTGGGTCCAGAAAAAAAAAAGTATAAATGTAAATCCCTAATTAGCAACAGAAAGATAATGAACTACTATTTCTGTTGCTTTCATGTAACATCTTTATAACATAGTATGTATATTAGTATGAGTAATTATTGCAAGTATTTCCCTTTGTATAGATCTTAGAATATAGAGGAGTGTCTAAAAGGAAGAAATTAAGACTTAATAAGGTCTAGTATTTTACTAGATTTAAAGTTTTCTGGGAGTAAGTTAGGGCAGAAATTTTCCCTGAGCATTTTATTGCTTCTCTGTTAGAATTAGTGGAAGGTTTTTTTGTTAGGTTATTAAAATCTCCAAAATAGTATAGAAATCGAATTTATATATTATTTTTAATAGTTATAATACTAAAGGGTGATTCCTGTAAAAATAATTCTAAGACTGTTAAATAAAAAATACAGAAAAAAATTACAGTATGAAGTAGTGTATGGGGATACATAGTGTAAAGGTGATGGTGTAACAATGATGGAACTCAGTGGTTTTTCTTTAAGTTCTAATTAAAACAGACGAATGACGGTTTATAAGCATCTTGCATATTTAATAATTTCTGGCTTCCGATTTGCAAAAGTTGTCTCTTGTGACATTTAGGAATTAATAGTCTTTTTTATGTGAATTCCTTTAAGTTACATTAATATGTTGCTTTCTGAAATCAATCCTTATTCTTGTCATATGTAAATTCTAATCCTGACTTGTTTTTATCTGCTTGGTTAGGTTAACATGCTTGTCATGTCTGGTTTTTTGCCATTATGTTTATTTCACTGCAGTGCTGAACAAAACCACTCATTTCTCTTCTTTTTTAATCTGTCCTCGTCCTGAATCAGAGAGAAAATGGAAATATTTACATTTTTAAGACCGATACATTTAATAATAAGATTTCTAGCAATACATTGTAAAAGATTCTGTTCCTGTACTTCCTAATCAAAGTGAAATCTTGCTATCAGGATGCAGCACAGGAGTCTAAAAACTGGTTTGTGTCATGAGAGATTTGCCTAGTGGAAAATGAGATATTGGTTTTCATGAAAACCAACCTTTTCCTTGAGTTTCAACTGGGAATTCATGACCAGACTTGGACAGGGATACTGTAGTGCTCAGTGGTGACAGAAGCTGGATACTTCAGTATTTTGGCAGTGGTTGAGATACTCTTGCAAGTCTCCTGTCCTGTTCAGACTGGATCCTGCGAAGCGCTCTGTTCCCTGTCTGTGGCTGAGGACATGCTTGGACCGCACGCGTGTGTAACAGCAGTGTGAGGGGACACACTGTGGCTTTTTGAATTGCCCAGGCAATGTTCTATAATAGCTTAGGACTTTCTGACTGTCTTCATCTTCAAGTATTGTGAACATATGGTCTTTGTTACTATGCAAGTTTAGGTTGATTTTCACCAGAACCAATGTTTTCACTTCATCATTTCTCAGTCATATGAGAGACTTTATTTGCTATGGAAACAAATATATGCTGGGCACGAGATGCTGACTCTGGGCCAGCTGGACTCTGTAGTTATTCCTGGGTATGTGTTAGGGCAGTAAGAGATAGTTGGCTCATATATTTGGTACTTTTTCCTATACTTTGTTTTGATGTTCAGAGCTGTGTGCAGCTCCTGCCCTGCCAGGGAGGGAGGAGTGGTGAAGGCAAGCAGGGAACGACTCGTCACCCTGTGGGGTTTGTGTGCTGCCCTACTGCCAGCCTCACACCCTCAGCGTGTGCGTGGTGGCCTCTGGCCCTGCACAGGGGCAATGGTGGCATTAAGTAAAAATATGCTTTATGTGACATATACTTAATCCTGTTTTTCTGTTTGAGCTTTCGTTGGCAAAATTTTGTTGGTCACAAGACTTACTGTTTGCTTATATAAGACTGAGGCGTGTTTAAATACTTCTTCTCATCTTGAGATATTTTTAAAACTTCTATAAAATACATTCCTAAATCCTCACTGGAATTTTTTGAAAATGTGTTCGCTGAAACATTTGTTTTACACGTCAGTAATCACATTGTTAAATACTAAGTTTTTATATCATCTTAATTTCCTATACATCTATTTTTATAGCATCGCACTTTTATGCTGGGTTTTGTAGTTGTTATAATCAGGACATTCTTATACACGAGTAAATTTATGAAAACTAGTAATCCTGTTTTATTCAGTGAGGAGTATTCTTGTAGACAGATATTGCCCAAAATTGGCAGCTCCTCAAATGACTTACAAAAACTATATGAATGCAGGACTTTGCTCAAATGTAATATCTTAAAAATCGTAAGCTTTAATTGGCATAGAAAGTTTGTCTTCCAATATTCAAGAGTATCTTTTACATTTTCTAAATTGCGTTCTCCCATTCCTGACTGCACATGATAAATGTTTTGTCTTTTGTGTTACTCTCAATAAGTCTTTAATTAAAATGCAATGTTTAGATGCTTCATATACATAAGATATGAAATGTATGTAGTTCTTTAACAATTATTTCATTAGATATTGCTTTATTTATAGAAGTAATTGTTAGTATTCTGTAATAACGGTACTTTTTTTAGCAGGTCAGATTGTTTCCCCACAGTCTGCTCCAGCCTGTATTGAAAACAAAAATGATGTCAGCAGAGAAAACAGCACAGTTGACTTTAGCAAGGTGAGTGTTCACTGATGGTGAAGATGGCTTCCTGACTACCACATAGATCTTTTAAATTAAATAAAATGAATCCATCTGAATCAGGAAAAGCTGTGAAGTGCAAATTTTACTTCGGCATTAAAGTTTTGTGTACACTGCAACACAATTTTTATATAACAAAAAAGAATTTTTCATTTTCTTGATAAATTACTAGTAACAGGAAATCACAGTTTAGGAACATAGATAAATTTATTGCATGACAATATCATTGGTATATATTTGGAGGGGGAATTTTTTACAAATGAACAGAAAATTATCTAAGTAGGAAAGTAATTCAGAATTCTTATAATTCAGATTTACCTCTCAGATTTTTACTTTTTGTAGAAGTAATGCATGAATGCAAACTACCCTTTTTATAACCTGAACTCGTGGATTCCAGATGTCTCAAACAGAATGTGTTTCTGTAAACCTATAACTTAATTCTTCTGGCAAGCCAAGATATTTCAGTACACTTCACAAAAGATGTTAGCTGTTCAGTAGTGGAGATTGCAATGACAGTTCAATGTTAGATAGCAAAGAAAAGCAAAACAGCTTCTCAGCTTTAATGTAAAGGAGGATCCTAATTTGTTTAAGAAGTCTGTATGTACCTAAAACAAACTGTCACATTAGATACAGATGACAGACCTGACAGGGATAGATGACTTCAGCTGACACATTAATACAACAAAGGTTGAGTAAGTGAAGAAAGGTGATTTAAACCAAAATTCTGAAGAACGGCACTTTGAGTCTGTTGAATCTTAATGTTAGTGCAACTGAGCTAAAAGTAGAGTTATGTGATTGCTCCATCTGGTGCCAGACTTATTTCTTAGCAGCAGTAGCTATTTGCACCATTTGAATTCTTGACTGAACATGCCAGACTAGGAATGGTATATGGCTGAAATAAAGATGGGAAACAGATCTTTCTGTCAAAGACACTAAGAAGAAAAGAGGCTGGCTGGGGATGTATTATGGACCGCATTTCTACAGAGGTAGCAAGGAGATCTATAAACAGTGACAAGTTGTTAAAAAATTGATGCTAATACTTTAAAAATATTTTAAAATAAGATTATAATGCTTTAAGGAGTCAAGTATGATTTTGGTTTCCTGATATTTATATTAAAAGTGTTACCTAAAACTAATTGTTTTGGCAAGTGTTCTAATATCAAGATGTAACATTTTGTAAAGGATATCAAATATAAATAAAGCTGTCTATTCAAAATTAAGCTGTACAGAGGTGAAGCTCATAACAACCCAAAGGGAACGACATGACTTTCAGTACTGGTTTTCTTGCACATTTCCCCAGTTGGTTTGAGTGTTGTAGGATCAGAATCCCAGTCCGTTATCTAGCTGCATGATGTTTATATTAAACAAGAATGGAGGCTGCATCATTTGATCCTTCACTCACTATTTTTGTAGTTCTGCAGCTTTGCTGATCAAAAGAACTGTTCCTGTTTAAACTGGCCTGAGAAGAGATTAACATGTCATCTTTTGACTAGCCTCAGCAGCGTTAGATACCAACAAGGATGTCATGAATATGAAAGGAACAACTTCTGTTTGCAGGAATGAAATAACAGTAAAGGATTGTTATCTAAGTACCTTTTTTGACTGCCTTTAAATAGATCCATTTATCCTTTTGAAGATTCATAAGTAAAGTACAATTTCCCCTTGAAATGTGCTATTGCAATAACTCCCAACGGTTATAACTGGAATTATATGCACAGATTGAGAGGAAAGTAGAGCAGTACACTAATTTTCTCTTGAGTATTGTGATTTCTTGCTCTAATTTTGTTCCACATATTCATTTCATTTATCTTCTACAAAAAAGCACCTTTGACTACCTCACATATTCTCTCCTTGCTAACGTATCTCCCTTGGGCTACTTCTAATATTCCAAATTTTGGAGTTGATTCAAAAAGCTGACTTAATCTGAATGCAGCACTGAGACTGTGTTGATTGTATTGGTATCAGTTTATGAATAATGTGAGACACAGCACTAAAAGCTGTCTTGAATGTTACTTCGGTAGCACAGAGAGGGAGACATAGTTTCTGATGTTGGTACTTGTAAATGTGTCACTCCTGTTCCTCTGGGGACACCATAAGGGCTTTGTATTTCGGGGGTGATGTGGAGGTGATCTGTCACAGCACCACTTTATCATGTGTCTGAGCAGGATGGGGATGGCAGGTTAACAACTGCATCTGGCTGGTCTCTGCTTCTTATGCCAGAGGCTGAAGGGAACCCTAGTTGTTCTGAAATGTGAAATGCGTAAAGAGACTGGACCCACATCCTTTCTCATGGCAGCGTTCCTGTGCTCCACATGGAAGCACTAATTCTGAATCAAACCCCAGTTCCGTACTGACAGAGTTTGGTCTTTCAAATGCCATGTGAAATAATTGACTTCTTTTTGAATACTGATTGCCTCTGCTTATAAATAAATTTGATTAATATGTGTCATGGCTTTCCTAAGAAGTGATGTTGGGTATTTTCTGTTTGTCTTCATGTCAATTTATGTTTGGTTCCAGGGGAGGCCCCCACCACTCTTTTCAGTCCTTGAGTTGCCCTGGAGGGGAATGGCCTCCACATTAGTTATTTAGTTTTATGTTTAATTGGAGCTTATTGGGACTATTTAGTGCCAGGGTCATGAATGTGGCTCAAGTTAGGGTGCAGATTACCACGCAGATGAGGTCTCTCCAGGTAAAGACCTCTTGGGGTAAGAGATGTATAATGGATAGGTTAGATGAAGCATTCGAAGGATATAGCTTCTGCCATTGCCCCAAATTCACTCCAGGGCCACCTCTGCTCTCATTATGTAGCGGAAGCCACACGTGGGGCTTGGGTGTATTTGCCCAGTTTGGTGCTCCTCTGCCAGCTACCTTCCTTTTAACTGGGGCCCTATTCACTACCTAAAAGACTTTGGAATCTTAAGCTGATAAATAGTACAGGAAACATATCTGGAAATACTTTCTGGTAGATGGGAGACTGAATGCTTCTTTCAGATTTGAATCTTGATCCTGTGGTCTGTATGTTAGTTGGACCTTAAGGTGACAAATGTAATGTGTTGTACACGAGACATTAGTTATTAAATGTTAAATCCATTCACAAGGTAAAATTGGTACAGAATGCACATTGCTATGTGCCTGAAAGACTAATTCCTTTCTCTCAACTATAAATGACCTACGACACCAAAATTAGGTGCAAAGTGAATCTGTTTAGGTTTTGTATTTAACCCTGAAGAGTTATTTTGTGATTTGAGTGAGGAACAGAATTTACCTCACTGATAACTTTACCTTGCAAAAGTACTTGCTCTCTAACCTTCCAGGTTCATGTGATGCTTGTTTAACTTTGTGAGGTGTTTGGTCATCGTTCTAGATTAGCTTAGGGTAGCATTAGACATCTCTCTGTGATCTCAGCTAAATAAGATTTCATTACACAGGCAACTGTGTTATATCTGAATTCTGATTTAGTGCCAGAGCCATTTGCAAGAAAACAATTTTCTAAATATTACCAAAAACTATGCAAACTAGTACTGACAGATGGCTGTAAGATAGACATTAAAATGGTCCACTTTAACAGTTTATATTGGATTTGGTTGCTGTTGTTGTGTTTAGATTAATAAAAGGAAAGCAAATGACAAAATTCATGCATTTTGAAATGTAGACAATACTGGTGCATAATGAAATCAAACATACATTATATACTTTATTACTCCATGTCGATCTTTGGTACAGAGTAAACTCTAGACTGATACCAAGGAGATAAATACAAATAAACACATTCTTAGGCAAATACCTTAAGCTTATATAGCAATGTCATGATGAAGCTGTTTGTCTTTTCCACCATCCCTGCAAAAGTCAACATGACTGCCTTAAAACTCCGGAGTTTTTATTGTGCATTGTTCTTTCAGTTTACTCTTGAGACAATCATGGTCATAGTTTATTTTCTGTTATTTTCAGCAGAAGGGCAACTGTCTTCCATTAAATCCGAAAACAAAAATACATCTCACTTACAATAGTAGAAGGAAAATTATTTGTAGTGGAACCCGTTCTTCTTATTGAGATTATAATACAGCAACTATGAACTATGAATTCATGATTTCCAGAATTGTAAATTATGGGAAAATAAGGTGTCTTCATTTCTTCTACTGTTATGAGTTATTTATTCTGTTATGAATTATTGATGCTCTTATGATTATTGATAAAAAGTATTACTAGGAGATTAATACTATATTCTTAAAAAGATTTTGAATGTGATTTGTTGTCTTTATAATTTAATTCTGCAGTACTTTAAGTATGTTTCCAAGAAAAATTAGTCAAATAATGAAAAACCAGTTGTTTGATTTTTGAGAAACATTTTTATTTAAAAAAAATTATTCAACAGACAAGAATAGTAGAAACTGTATAATTGAAATAACTAAGATTATAGTGCAGTGACCAGAAAGTCTCTGTCAACAAATCAGGTGGAAAAAATCCCTGTGAATAGCTTTTAGGTTGTAATTTAATATACTTTTCCCAGGTTGACCTACACTTCATGAAAAAGATACCACCTGGAGCCGAAGCATCAAACATCTTAGTTGGTGAACTAGAGTTCTTGGACCGTGCAGTTGTTGCTTTTGTTAGGTTATCTCCTGCAGTGTTGCTTACAGGACTAGCTGAAGTTCCGATTCCAACAAGGTACAGTTGGATTTATTTTTCTTCATGTTTTACTGTGTACCTTGTGGAGACAGGGTGGTGTGACCTTCAACTTTGTCATTTATTAAGTTATGAATTAGTTTCTTTCTTTAACAAAGACATCTCTTAGAGACATCTTTCCATTCATCCTTTAAATGATGTATGGGTACGTTTAGAAACATGCCGTTCATGTGTGCAGATATTCATTCTTTGCAGAAGTAGAAATGATAGCTTGTTAGGTTACAACACACAGTTTATCCTGTACAAACTGGTAATACTGCAGATGAAATACTTAGGTGAAATATGCAGCTGCTTAGAATATTTCATCTGGAACTGAAACTGCTTGTGTGATACTGCATAACTATGTCCAGAAGAAAAAAAAAGAAGAAGGAATTGAGTAAAGGGAAAAAACAAACTATGTGATTTCATTGCCTAGGGATAGTGAATGGATTTACATGCTGTAAATGTCACGCTCTTCTGAAAGTTACTTTGTAGATACTTGCATGGTAGTGAATGTCACTTTCAACCATAAATTTTTATTAGATTAATTTTTTCTAAGTTGAAACTTTTTCTGATGAAGTACTTTCATTCTGAGAACAAATTATGAGGAATTTTAAAAAAAAAAAAAATCTAAAATAGACTTTGTAGTCAAATAGAAAGCATTTAAATAGATCTGCAGATATATTGTTTCCTGCTGGGGTTGATTCAGATCAAAACTCCAAAGTGATTCTCCCATATCCGAGTTCACCGACTTAACTATTATTGCAGTCTCTCACCTTTTTTTGTACTTGTGCATATGTTTGTACACATATTCTGTCTCTCTTTCCCGTTCCCTCTTTTAGTTTCCATAAAAGTAGAATTCCAACAGAAGACAGTAGTGTATTCCGGTTGTTCATGACACTCAGGAAGGAGTGTTATGCTATGAAATGCAATGCTGAGACTCAGACTCAGATCCTTGCTTCCAGTTAGATAAACAGTGTAAAATTTTCTTTAAGTTGTAGTTACTTTGTAGTTACTTTGGATATGACTTTTTTTGTCTTTTCTAATTTTTGCATGTGTGTAAGGAACATTGCGGGACTGAGCTAGCTTTGAAAAAATGTCTGAAGCCTTTCCTTGTAACCTCCCCCAACTTCCCACAAAAAGAACCACCAAAAGGAAAACAACAGATTTCTTGATTTTTGACCAAAAGAAAATTAAATAATTAAAAATAAGGATAATTAAGAATTTTGCAAAAATGTTTATTTTAAAAAAAATTTAATAATGGTAGTCAAAAAATTGTCTTTTGCATTTTAGCAAAACTGAGAACTTTCTGAACCTATCCTCTGCATTTTATAGAACCTTACTAGCCCCAAGCCTAGAGTAGAGGCTGTCTATAGCCTTAATGGGAGTAAGAGCGATTTAAAAATTATTTTTATTCAGGGTATTTTAACTTCCCCGATATTGAAATACTACTACTACCATAAAATTCTGTTGAATTAACAGAATTAAATAAATTAATGTTAATGTGTTCTGTACATAGATTATAATTGCATATATTTATTATGTAAGATAAGGTTTGTTATGTAAGGAGGTTTTGATAGTCTCAATCAAGTCTGACTGTGAAGCTTATGATATATTTTTGGAAGTTATTTTCACATTTTTTAAACCAGAGCTTCATGTTTAAATGCATGTGTGAGGATCTTGAAGGAGATGATATATAATGTTTGTCTTAGAGGTTCTTCTAGTCCAATTTTTAAATAAGTATTTCTGTAGTATGTAGTATATTTCAACCATCTATCCTTTACAATTTTTTAATTTATCTTTTCTTTGCAGATTTCTGTTTATTCTGCTTGGACCACTGGGTAAAGGGCAACAATACCATGAGATTGGAAGATCAATTGCAACACTAATGACAGATGAGGTATTTTTATTCATGACTTGGTTTTTGTGATTTTATACTGACTGAAGAGGTGTAATAGGGAATCTCCAATGTGGAATCGTCTGGATGAAATGTGGCTAATCAGTCTGATGATGCACAAATAGCATTGTAGTTCATTTCATGATCCTGTAACAGCCCAGATTATGCTGCCATAAGGAGATAACAAAATGAGAAACAATATTCATATGCAAAGATATCTTCACTGAGAAGATTCCATTTTACACAGTTACTTCCCAGTGGAATTAATTGTGTTTTAAGCTGTAAAATCTCTAGAACATTTAGCACTCATAAAGATGTTTTTCCATAGCAGCTGGAGCTTCTATGAAAACTATGTACCAGAAACTCTACTCAGTTGAAGCTGAGATTGTTTGGTGGGAACTGCAGAAGTGTGTTCTATCTCAGAGAAAAGGGGCCATCGTGAAAAATGTTACGAGGGTATTCCTTTCCCCATATCTTTTTCCTCCCACATACACTTCTCGATTTTTCACAGGTGTTCCATGATGTTGCTTACAAAGCAAAAGACCGCAATGACTTGGTGTCTGGAATTGATGAGTTTCTTGATCAGGTTACTGTTCTCCCTCCTGGAGAGTGGGACCCAACAATTCGAATAGAACCACCTAAAAATGTTCCCTCTCAGGTTTGTACACTGTAAAATTCAGACACTTTTAAATGTTGTGATTAATTTTTGCTAGGTGGAATTAAGTCTCATTAATTTAGCATTTAGCAGAGTCACTATATAGACATTTTGCATGGTCTCTTTTTTTTTTTTTGTTAATTTGCTTTAAGAGAACCCTTGTCTTGCAAGCATACAGTATAGTGATGACATTTTGTGTAGTTCAATACTAGTTCTCTCCTGAATAAAGACAGATAGTTGTATCTAAAGATCTTAAATTCAGGGGTAATTGGTCATAAGCATCTTTGATTATTCTGAACAGCCATGGTTTGCTTTTGTTCTAAGCTTATTGCAATAATTGATCAGAGCAGCCTGGCTTGCTACTCTTTAAAATGTTTTCTGATACAAGATTTTCTGTGATCAATTCTTTACATTTCTTAGACCACAATTCATTCTACTATTTCATGTTACAGAACTCCTCTACAGCTTATGAAGAGGTTATGTTGATGAATCTTACAATAAAATTTACGTGTTTAGTCTTTCAACTCTCAAAGCCTGTTTCCTCTGCTGAAATTATGTTTTGGTTGCTAAGACTCATGAAAAGTATCTTCCTTCTGGTAGGAGAAGCGTAAGATCCCAGGAGTGCCAAATGGAACTGCAGCCCATGGGGATGCAGAACAACCTGGAGGACACTCTGGACCAGAACTGCAACGCACTGGAAAGTTAGTGAAAACATAAGCAAAATCTTAAGTGTTCTAAGTGATGCACTTCCAACAGAATCATAATGGTCTGGTTCTCTCTCAAATGACTGGCTTGGCATATGATCTTTTTTCAAGCATTTTTCCTGATTTGCATATCGCATAGTTGAATAGGACAATACATGCTGATTTGCAGAGAGGGGGGGAGGGCAGGAGGATTTGAGTTTTCACATTGTGTTTACTGCAAGCTCCTTTCTCTGTTATTTATAAAGATCAGACGTCTGTTAAACTTGATTAATGTTTCTTATTTTTGTACGGCATGAAGGAAAAGTTGGGAATAGTCTTGTGCCATACATTATGAATGCTGACAGCTATTTTGTAGTTGAAGTTTCTGGGTTGTGCACCTCTAGTGTTTCTTTTTTTACCTCAGTAAGGCATGATATGTCCTGGTACATGAGGCTGTGATTACTGTGGTGGCTGCAATATACACAAATCGGAAGGAAGAATTTGCCTCAAGGAATACTTATGTTCTTTTGTCTAATATGGTGTGGTGTAAGCACATCAGCTGCCAGTGGTTGCCTTAGTGCAGTGTAGTTGTGTGATAGACTTTTCTTTTACCTTGCTGCCTCTTGATATTTAAATATCATTCCTACCTGCATAAGGCTAAAGATTCAGCTGCAGTGTTGGTGTACACAGTGGGGCAGAGGGGGATGATGGTCAGTCTAACTGTAAGCCATTCTCTCACCGGTGAACCTGGTAATTGACAGCTCAAAGGATTGTTCTAATATTTAGGAGATGGTGGCACTTTGTCGTCTTCTTTACCCCAGCAACATCTGATATATCAGGTGTCTGTGAGAAAAAGGGCATTGTGGGGATATTTACTTTAACTGTATGGTGTATTGTAAGGGAGTGTCTGTTCCTAAATATTTGATTATATTTAGTATAGTGTAAATGAGAAAAGATGACAGTTCTTGTCCTTGGAAAATTGTGGCCTACATTCAATTCTACCATCAAGTTTATTTAGGAACAGGTTCTCAAATAAAGAATGTGAAGCTCTATATGTAGAAGTGTGGGAGAATGGGCAGCGTGGTAGGTCTCTGATTAAACAAATGCAAAGAATTATTTCACATAAATAATAGGGTTTTATGCTTGGGATCTAACAACTGTTTGGAAGTTTTGGGTCTGGATGATTAGGTGAAGATTTTATAAAAGAAATATGCAAATTAGTTTGTTTTAAAAACACAATTTCCTGATTAAAGTTATCAAGACAGGGCTCCTGGATGAATTATAAGAGTATGTGTCATTTGATCAAGCAACAATAGCTTCTCTGCAGTATATTTAAAGCAACACTGTGGAAGAAAGTTTGATGTGCCTTTTTCATTAATTTGATCTCTTCTGGTTTTTTTAGATTTTTTGGAGGATTGATTTTAGATATAAAAAGAAAAGCTCCCTTCTTCTGGAGTGACTTCAGGGATGCTCTCAGTCTGCAGTGTCTGGCATCTTTTTTGTTTCTCTACTGTGCTTGCATGTCTCCTGTCATCACATTTGGTGGTCTACTGGGAGAAGCAACTGAAGGTCGTATAGTATGTGTTAAATCTGAACTTTTAAAATAAACTTACATTCCTAGGTTTGTGGTTAGTATTTTCTTACTGTTGCATGAATCACCTTTAAATATTGGTGTTTCAATCTTTAGAAAGCTACAGACTAAGACATTGCAAAAAGAACCTGTTTGAAAATTTATGGACACTTCTCTCTGTATCACATTCAGAGTGCAATAGAATCGCTGTTTGGAGCATCCATGACTGGAATTGCCTACTCTCTCTTTGGTGGACAGCCTCTCACTATACTTGGCAGCACAGGACCAGTTTTAGTGTTTGAGAAGATCTTATTCAAATTCTGCAAGTAAGTGAAGACCATGATATGCATCATCCCTCGGGTGTTGTTAGGTAAAAGTAGAGACATTGATCCCAAAGTTCCAGCATCTGCAGAATAAGATCAACAGTTTGTTTTGGAGTGCACTGCTTAGGCTTTCAGAGTCTGAAAATTTATGCAATGACTAAGACAAGTGAATTGGTGGTAATGCAGAAAGGTTGATTTTTTTTTTTTAATTGTTGTTTTTTTGTTTGTTTGTTTTCCAAAAAATCCCAAACTGTTTTGAAGGGAATCCAAGCTTCAGGATTTTTTTTCTTTTTTAATTGTATCATTTTCTACTCTGAAACAATACATTTAAATCTGTGGTTTACCTCATCCCTAACTTGTGCAAAAGGTGTTACCTCTCACCCAGGAAGTAAGTGCAGTGGCAGCGGTGCCATCTTTCACTAGTCACTGATACAGACCCTGCCCTTCCTCCACCCGAATAGAAAAGGGGTGAAGTGTCATGCCAGCACAGCGTATCCCCACAATTATGTTAATGTGCTATACATGACATACCTCTGCCACAGTGTGGGTAAAAATTATGTCTGCATCTTGGCAACCATCATGTTTCTCTGTGGTTCTCTACTTTTCTGCCTCATTGCTGTGATGGGGACTTCTACACCAAGATCTCCTGAACCTTCTGAACAACACAGAGTAGGAGACCTCGCTCAGCACCCCAGAAGCTCTTTTATCACCTTCAAGTAGACCTTTCAGTTCTCTGTGATAATGTCACCCAATGTGTTTGGAGCTCTGTTGTCATATGCAATAAGCATACAGGATCTTGATGAAAGTTGTTATTATAGCTACTCTTGCAGCTTAAGAAGAAATTGGCAGGTGTTGGCTGTTCACAAGTCAGGATATGGGATAAAAAGTGGGTGGACCTTATACACTTAATGTGTGTGACTATTCTCAAAGCTGCTCACTCACTTTAGTAGAGATAGAGCTCTTTGTGTCGCGTTAATTGGGAGGAGAGCTCAGGTCAAGAGGTGACTTGACAGTATCTTCAGTTCACAATAGGTAAATGATTTCTGATTCAAACTGTCCCCAGAATCACACATCCCTAGGCAAAGGAAGTTTTGAAGCTGCCTCTTCTCCATTTACTGTGGCTAGACAAAAGATAAACTGTGTTTAATTTTTTTCTTTTTTTTTTTAGAGAGTATGGGTTGTCGTACCTTTCTCTGAGAGCTAGCATTGGACTGTGGACTGCAATCCTGTGCATCATCCTTGTTGCAACTGATGCAAGCTCCCTAGTCTGCTACATTACCCGATTTACTGAAGAAGCTTTTGCTTCTCTTATATGCATCATTTTCATTTATGAGGCCTTAGAGAAGCTGTTTCATCTCAGTGAGACATACCCAATCAACATGCATAATGATTTGGATCTGCTGACAAAGTACTCGTAAGTAAGATTTCTTCTGTTAACACTACTTTTTTTTTTCATAGATTATGTTTTCTCTGTAAGGAATGCAAACCAATGTACAGCAGGAAAAGTTTGCAGTAGTTGCAAACTTAACATGTGGAAGCTATTGAGTTAGGCCTGATGCTGGCATATGGAAGTCGTAGTTACTGGAGGTATGTGTGCAAGCAGTACACATTTACTTAAGATAAGTAAAAAATATCTTGACTTGAAAAAGCTTACACACACACAACTTGGAAGTCCTAGAATAATAAAATAGAACTTGGAGGGACCTCAGCTTTAGGTCTTTATTCACGTTTTTATTTAATGAGTTGTAGCAATGATCTCTTACTATAACCATGTACTGATGTTCAGGCAACACTTTTATACCATATTTATCTGTTAGGTTTTTTTTTCCAAATTGAAATATTGACCTATCTAAAAAGTATATAATTTGATGTACCTCCTTTATTTTAACCTCTCTCAGTTAAGGTTCAAGCTCCAAGAGCTGAAGTGGATTTGGAGTTGTTAGGTGCTTCTCAGTGGTGATTGATTTTGTCGTAATCCATTTGTTCTTAATAACAGGATTTTTAATATGACTCCATTTAAGCAACACTACTTCATTGTGGAGTTTTGACAAGCAGTATTCTACTTGGGGAATAAAAAAGTGAATGGCTTTAATCAATATAGTCTCATTTAGAAGTAAAAACTCAGACTTGTTTCTGTGATATGAGAACAAAAATGGTCTTCTAGTAAAGGGTAAGATCCTAGTCTGTCCTGAGGCCAATTAAGCCTGGTCACCTCAGCAACTAAAATGTCATTAAAAAGCATTTTCAGAGAAGATCCCCCGCCAGAAATGTCTTTGTTATTTCACTGAACCCATGTGAACCCTCTGCATGAGCAGGGTGGAGCCCAAAAGGAACAATGCTTGAACAGTGCCACATCTTCTGTTCACTGGAAAAACAGGAGTGTCTCAACCAAATGTCTCATTTGCATTTTAAGCTGGGAAAAACAAAACACAGCAACAGAGAAAATATTTGAGCTTTGTATATGTTATCACTAGAAAAATAGTTGGCAAATCCTGAATCTGAATGCATGTTATGTACCTTAATACACAGAACAAGTTAAATTACAGAAACTATAGTTCTGCTGTGACATACTCTCTCATCATGCTGAAAAAAATATTATTTCTCTCGAATAGTTTAATCAGGAGACAAAGGAATATTAATTTGAAGAGAAAGCAATAAACATCAAGAATAGACCATGCATGCAGTTGAGGTTATATCCTGGTCTTATTTAACTTTGCTTAATTTCTATGAAGTCATTATTTTACTCTAAAGAGCCTCATATAGCACAGTGTTTGTGGATTATTTTTTTCCTTTACCACTTCAAAGTAGTCATCTCAAAGGGAAAGAGAATATGATGTTCTCATACAGTTTTGAAAAACAGATGTTGACATACAAAGTAAAAAAATTATTCAGAAACCATTTAGCAGGCGGAGTTGAGATATTAAAATATGTAATGAAAAGCAGAAACACAAATAGAAATACAGATTCCTGGGTACCTAGCTTTATTCGTGCTTAGCTGAGTCCCATGATATTGCTTGAGATTTCAGAGAAATAAGATTAACAGTCTTGCTTGTATAGGGGTACAGTGATAGGTATCTATATTTTATGAAAGTGTTTCATCATCATAGTCCTTATGGTTACAAATAAATGTTTTTGGTTTTATTTAAAATTCCATTCATTAATCAGAATCCAAAATTGATTTTTGAAGGTATTATTTACTCTCTGCCTGCCCTTAGTAACTGTCTTCATTGAATGTAGAATGTGCGAGTCACGCAGAATGGTAAAAGAGCAGCTATTGTCATCTTCTAGTTACAGCTATTGACCTGTCCTGTCCTACTGTGTTGCAATACCAGCACAACAGTTTTAGGTTTTCCAAACACAATTCCTGAAGGACAAGTGTCTTCCAGATGTTTGGAAGAAAGATTTGACCGCTGCCTGGTGGCTTCAAACATACATATAGCTATTAAAATTATGTGATATAATAGTTTTGTAGTTATTTAGGGGGTCATCATTTCATACCTGTATTCTCAGTTATTCTTTCACTCTGTGTAGTTAGTACAAATAAATTGACTTTTAAACTCTTGCATTACATTTCACTTTCGGCATTTATGTTGTGTCTTCTACTTGCAGCAATATCCTGTTTATTATCGATAATCATGCCCATGGCAACTGACCCCACTAATACCAAAATTACTAGATGTACACATAGTTATAAACAGTATAGATCTTATGGGATGTGGCTTACATTTATAGAATCATAGAATAGAATCATAGAATCGTCAAGGTTGGAGAAGACCCTTAAGATCATCGAGTCCAACTGTTAACCTAGCACTGCCAAGTCCATCTATACCATGTCCTCGAGCACCACATCTATCCGTTCTTTAAATACCTCCAGGGACGGAGACTCAACCACTTCCCTGGGCAGCCTGTTCCAATGCCTGACTAGCCTTTCAGTGAAGAAGTTTTTCCTAATATCCAACCTAAACCTCCCCTGGCACAGTTTGAGGCCGTTTCCTCTTGTCCTATCACTCGTTACTAGGGAGAAGAGACCGACCCCCACCTCGCTACAACCTCCTTTCAGGTAGTTGTAGAGAGCAATAAGGTCTCCCCTCAGCCTCCTCTTCTCCAGACTAAACAACCCCGGTTCCCTCAGCCGCTCCTCATAAGACTTGTGCTCTAGAGCCTTCACCAACTTCGTTGCCCTCCTCTGGACACGCTCCAGCACCTCAGTGTCCTCCTTGTAGTGAGGGGCCCAAAACTGAACACAATACTTGAGGTGCAGCCTCACCAGTTCCGAGTACAGGGGCAACCTGTACTTTTTTTAACCTTAAAACTGATTGTTGGGAGTGCCAGTATGCATACTGATTATCTTGTAAGAGCACATCTGCCGATTCCTGGGATCTGTGCTCTGAACACAGCAAAGCAGTAATTCCAGTCTTTTCTGTTCTCTCCTCTCCCTTCTCCTTCATCTGAGTTTTTCTTACTTCTTCAAAACCGACCCCGACAGGTTGGGAGAATGGAAAGATGTGCTCTGTTGGAGCAACTCTAAATCAGCTGCCCGAATGACCAGTGCTTTCACAGCAGGCTTGGTGCAACCCGAACTCCATGGGTTTGCCGTGCAGAGACGCACATATTATTCTGTCCAGACACAGTGGCCATTTGCCCAGAACTTGAAGGTATCACAATTATCATTCCCACGGGATCATCACAAGACAAGACATTTCAAATAACGCTCAGTCCCTGCTCAAATGTCTCTACATGTCTCAGTTCCAGAAAGATCAGAAACTAGAAGACGAATAAGCATAAAAGCTTACTTGAAATAAAAATCTCATTTTCCTTGAGGTTGGGGAATATTGCTTTCACAAGGAATCAGAAGCTTTTTCTGCAGCATCTGACTTTAGTCCTTCTACTTATAGTTTAAATGGGTAACAAACTTGGGCTGAAACTGGTCCTGTCCTTAAAGGACCAGCATACTCTGTTACAAAAGCTAATTAGTATCTGCTGTTTGCTAATTAAAACAGCTGTTTGCATTTTCCTCTTTGGGGATTTTAAAGACAAGTTTTTAATTGTTAGTAAAGCCTTGGCAGTTCTTTAATTAGCAATGGGTGAACTTCAAAAGGTTGAGCAACTCATTTCTCTTTGAATGCTCAGCCAAAGCTTATGTAAAACTTTATCTTGGATTTGAAATTCTATGCTAGAAAACTCAGGTTATACTGTAAAATTTCTGTGTTTTCTGTGTTCTGTTTGTTGCCCACTCAAAAGGTTGATGGTAAATAGGTCAGGACACTGTATGTATTTGAAGCTTTCAGCGTATGCAATGGCCCAGCCCTCCTCTCTTCTCCCATGGGCTTTCTGAGGATGCTCTGATGTCCACAGGTAGTCTGCTGTTAGTACTGTCCTTTGTAGTACTAGAAAGACAAAGAAAATAGTAATTCAAAATGGTTGGTATTTCAACCAGAGTGGAACCATATTTCAAGTGAGAAACAAAACCCATTCTGTGTTTTGGGTGGGTTTGAATTCTGTGATAAACAGTCTCTGTTGCAGGAGTTTGATGTACTGCATGCATCTCCTCTTATATTTAAGAGTATAGGAGTCATTACTAGTATCTGCCATAACAAACCTTAGATGACTATAGAAAGAACATTCAGAACAGCTGGGGTATTTTTTTTTTTTTTTAATCAAGCAGACCCAAGTATTTGAAAATCAGCTGAAAGTCCTCCTGAAAGATTTCTTAAAAATTCATATTTACCATTTTACCATTTTAGGTAGAAGATAGGAGTTTGAGTTTGTTACAGAATTCTCTCTCAAAAAGACAAAAATAGCTTCTGTTGCATGATCTAATTAATGTAGAACTAGTCCTAATGCACTTTTTACTCCTTTATTATACTCATTTGTTACTCTGTGTTGCAATATTGGCCTTACTCATCAGGTGATCTACTTGCAGGCAAATCCATTCAGCATTCATATGTAACTTTTTCTTAAAACACCATCTTTATGATATGGGTGATAAAGAATAAGGCATTTAAGAGCTAAATCAAAAGAAGGACAAAGACAACCTGATTTTCAGTATGCTACTGTGCTGCAATTTTTTTCTTTTTAAACTACGTTGTTTTGAAGGAATTTAAATACAGTAGCTGCATTGTTTATTAAATAAAATACACATACTTTTTGATCTGGGCTTTTCTTTCTTTCTTTCTTTCTTTTTTTTTACTATGACCTTTTTGTATTTGTCATGCCATTAGCATTTGTAGGTTGGCATAGCAACTCTCTTATTTCTGCACTCTCCTCCTCCTGCTTTTTCCTACCCCTGTAGCAAATATATCTCCAGTTAGTGAATCCTGTCTGGAACACTGATGCGCATCGGTTTTAATGTGTATATTAAATGTTAGGATATCATTTTTGCTAGTAAAGGAGAACCCTACAACTGGGTGGATTAAAAACAGAGGTTCTCAAAAGGAAAACAAAATAAACATTGTGGATGAAAGGAACATGATTTAGAAAGCAATCCAGTATTCTTTAAAATACAAGCATTTTAAGATAGTTATGTCAGAATACAGAAGATCAATTATTTCTCAGTGTGAGGTTGCTTAGATCTTGGGACTTTATATACCTTTTGGTTTTTATTAATTCGTTTTTCAGAGTAATGAATTCTTGTTGTTTGTAATAATTCTTTACCAGAAGTTACTCAATTATTAACAGATTACATTGAATAATTTTAAAGTGATTTCTTGGCATAGTAATATGCATATTGCAATCTGTCTTGGTATTGACATGCACTTAAGCATTAGGAGTAGAAAATCCCACTCTGATGTAATTAAGGAGCCAAGATCATGTCAATCTCAGTATCTTTTGCAGGCTATAGAAACCATTGCTTCTAGAAGGCATTGTGAAGATTAGTTTTGTGCACAAGCAAGTTTTAAATCTTTCATTATCTATATAACTTAATCTAAATCCATTATTATTGGATGCAAATTATGTTGTTTTATACCCTGTATTCCCTAAGCTGCAGGTGGAATGAGAAGAGTCAGCGATGATAAGCACAGAATATCTCATGGATCCCAGGCGTGTAATTGAATTCTGATTCCTGCAATGATTTCTTTGAACTTGGATATGAATATAGTTTTTTTCCCCTTCTTTATAGTTTTTTTTTTCTACAATTAAGTAACTGTGCCATATCCTCTGTGTCTTTCCCTAAGAATGTTCCTTTTCTTTCCAGAACCATGCAACTGCCATCATTCAGTTTAACTGCTGGTTCCCTTTTGCTTCTTGACAAACCCTGGAATCCAGAAATTGTTTTTCTCTATTCCATTTATTCTAGGGCTTCCCTATGTCTGCCCAACCCAATTGACTAATTTTTCTCTTTCTGCCTATTTTGAGCCCAGGGAGTGCCCACCTTGCTTCATTCTTTCCTACTGCTCATCCCCTCCACTTTAGAAACAGATTTCTTTGTTAAGCAGTTCTCTCCAGGATTCAGTTTGTAGTTGGTAGCTGGTCTACACAATGCCTTCAAAAGCTAGAAAGGCTTACATAAAATCCTTGGGTGGTTTTGTTACAGTACATCTATGTGTATTGATACACTACACCTGAACAATCAAAACTTAAGCTGACCATATAGCATTATAGTATATTCCAGTATATTATTTCTGAACCAGTGTTATTCTGAATCTCTTCTCAGATGTATGTTTTGTTAACTTTGGAAGTGGGGTGAAGTGATATCCTAGAACTATTTCTCAGTGAAAGCTTCCAGATGAATTGTCAGTATCCCACATAATTACACTATTTTTCTGCACATTAACTTCTGTATATGGCAGTTACGTACTGTAGTACTCCTAAGAATGCATGAATGGCATACTGCACCAGGCAGCTAATAAAGATCAACAGTCAAGGTTAACAAAACTACAGTGTGATTATAAATCTGTTTTCTAGACTTTCCCCTTGACAGAACAAAGTTCTCCTCCTGATGTGCTATCCAGTGAAATGTGATTCTTTGAGATTTCTTCACTCTAACATCAGTTTTCCCTCCTCAGATTTATCTCTCTCTATGTGTGTAGGAAATTGTTATGCTTCTGAGTGCATTGTCTAGGTACTTACATAGGCTTTTCTGTTTTCCTTCTCAACTTCACTTACTAAACTATATAGACTTCCAACTTTGGAGAATATATGTGGGTGCTTACTGATGTTCGTGATTGTCAGAGATGGGCTACGTAACTTAGTGACTGAATGGTCTAATTCAGGATGGCAGATCTCATGAATAAATGAAGAAAAAATCTTGTCTTGCCATGACAGCTGTGCTTTGAAAGGGGTTTGTGATACTGAGAATAGAACTTAACTGACAAGTCCATTTCCCATCAGTATTAATTATTTTGTTTCCAGTCTATTCTCCAGTAAGACTTTGATTTTGTCATTATGAATGTTGACATGAAGGAATATGGTAAATATAATGCCAGGGATTACAGGTGTTGTAGGTATGGGACAGCAGGGAAGTCGTTGTCTATGATATTGTTGTTGTGCCCTTCCCGTAACAGTTGTTAGACAAACAGAAGGACTCCGCGAGCACTCATAATTCACATGAAAATTGTGTATTTGCAGACAACTTAAATATGCATGGCATGCTGCTATTGAAGTACTTTCCGTCAACCTTGTAAATGCAACATAAATCATACTTCTGAATATATTTTAATACCTTACTTTTAAAACACAATTAGTGATGTTACCTTCCATTTAATAGCATCTTCTTATTCTGTCTCTGTTATGTGATCAGTGCACAGCACACTCGTAGAGCATACTCTGTGTCTTAGGGGAAAAACTTCCTACTCATATTACCAAATATGTGCTCTGATATTCAGTGAGACATACTGTTTAAACAAGCACATTTTGTAACTTATTTGTCATACTTGCCTGTTGTTTTTTTAATAATATAAATATTCATATTGAGCAACTCTCATTCTCGATCTTAAGTGAGCCAGAAAGAGATTTTGCCCTTCTAGGAAGGGAAAATGGTATGTTGGCTAGTTATGAAGAAGCTGTATTTGCATCTTTTATAGATCAGATCCTTAGCTAGTATAAATAGGTGTAGCTTGCAATATGTACATGCTGGAAAAATAGGAGCTCCAAAACAGTGCCTTATGAATTGGATAAAATATTCAATAGTAAGTGCCTCCTAGTCTTGAAAACAACATACTGAAAAATGTCAGCTGCCTAGGGATGAATGTCCATGAGGCTTTTGAAGGAGCTGCACCATTTAAATGTGTTTTATTTACTCACGAAAACAGTGTGCAAGGCTCTTGTTTGAAGCTCTTAAACTGGCTGTAATGGCAGCAGAACGGACTGGTGCCATGCTGCATGTTTAAAGCCTGTGTGGGGAGGAGAGCGCACGTGACAGATGAAAGAGAAGTAAACGGTGACGAATGAGCGTGAAGAATCAGGGGTAGGAGGTGGAAATTAGAGGGATTTCCCCACCAGACCCAGGTTAATTTCAATTGAACAAATAGGCCTAGGGAGTAAGTTTCTTGCAGTAAACAGAAAGTTACAGGCAGGATGAAAATGTTTTTAATACAGAACCTTTCACCTGACTAGTTGTTGAGCAGCAACGATGTTTATCTTTTATTGCTGATCTGCAAAGGAGGGGTAAATTTGCAACTTTACATATAAAATAACAGGTTTCTAATTTACTAACCCATATTCCCTTTCCCATTGTCCAAAGAAAGAGGGGTCATACGGACAGTCTTTTTGGTGCTATTAAGGATAGTAATAACTGTTCCTTTTGCAGAACAAAGAACACTGCTAGTTGCCTGAGATGTCCTGAAGCTGCTGTTGTGAAATCCTGACTCTGTTCTATGAAAACAGGACAAGTTGTAGGAAACGTTGCACTCAGTGAAGTTACGATGGCTGAAGTTAATGAAATTTATGAAATTGAGACTTATGAAACAAAAGCAAAAAGAGTTAGGAAAAATGTGGGGAGGTTGGGAGGACAAAGAAGGGGAGGGAGGTACCATCAGTGACCTATACTGCCTATGCTGTTACAGTTGGATTGGTGCTGAAGATTTAGCTGAAGTCTTGATCCTTCTGTAAAAGGGAGAGAGGTACAGGCTTCAGAGGATACCAGTTTGTCAGCCAGTCCTAAAATTTATTATTTCTAATCTACCTTTGTTCCCCATCCTGATTTGCCAGAGATTTCTTGAGAACCTTGGAAGATGTAAAGGCAATAAAGACTCCTTGCTCTGGTTATTTTTCTAGCTAGCAGGTTCAGGCCATTATTTTTCCGTTACTTTCTCCTTTTGTCAGTTCTGATCTTAGGACAGTTCTCCTGCAGTTTCCTGAAGACTGTCTTGTCTGAAATGGTTTATTAGTCTACCTCAGATTTATAAGCCACTTTGTAACAGACTGTATTAGATGTTTAAATACCCTAGAAGAAAGCAAGCTCCACTGATTTCTGCCTAGTTGCAAAATACAGACATTTTAAATACAGAAGGGAGTGACCTGTGACTGGGTATCTAGTGCCATTTTAGATCTCTCAGCCTCCAGCTGCCGTGCAAAGGCATGAGTCACCATAGACCCTCTCACATACGTGCCAACCCGTTGTGCGTGTCACAGATACCAGGGGGTATATAGGCACCCACATTTAGACATCTGAATTGCTCCCAGGAGATCAGAACGTCTTGCAGTAGCCAAAAGTGTAAAGATAAAAAAAGAATTGTTCTGTTATCAGTGTGATGAAATGGGTATATTGCGAGATTGGCAGCAGAGATTTTTTTTTTTCGCTATAGTGACACCTGTGCTTTTGCCACCACAACCAAGGTCAGATTCTTCCCTGCCTATATGCTAGCCATGAAAAAAGCGGTTTCTTCCTAGCCGTGATGAAAGAGAATCAAATGAATCGTTCTTTATCTTTTAGCATAACGAAGATGATTGCTGACTCCTTATCACTAAAAGGCATGGGAGTACGTTGCTGAGTTGGTACTGTATTTGGAGCTGAATGTATTGCTTAGAAAATATACTTATAGGTGTATGTATAGTCTCTTGCTCATTGGTAATAGAAATTCCACATAGATCTCTTGTAGTGGGCAAATTTTGGCTTCTCTAACTTTTGAATGTAATTTTGCAGTTTGCAGCAAGAGTAGCTGTACCATGTAGTGTTGGTGACATGCACAGTCTTCCCTTCTAGTGAGAAAGTGACTGTGACTGAACAGCCCACATCACCTTGGCCTACTGTAATCAAACCCCAATGGGCCATCGCCCAGCGTCTGGCCAGTCTGCGATCAGCGATGGACATCAGGGGCAGGGAGCCCCTGTGCTCACGGGAAACATCAGTAACCTGAAATAGCCACCTCTGTATTGTTGCATGAACATCAACTACTCCCTTGCGATAACATAGACATACCGTTCGTTGACTTTATTATGCTACCATAGCTCACTAGTAGCGATGTGCTTCATTTAACCTGTTTTGTAATATTTTGAACTACGCATTGAACACGCGTTAATTCTGCACTGGGGGCCTGATCCAAAGCATATGAAATATGTTTGAAAGACCCAGTCTATTTCAATGACTTTTGGCTCAGGCCCTCTATTTCTCTGAATGCTGTTGCTTTTGGGTTTTTTTTGCTTTTTGTTCATGGGCTGCAAGAGTTTTTTCTTTCTCTTATAAATAGCTGCATTTAAAATAAAAGCAAAGAGTTGCACGAAGACAACTTGCATCTCTCTCTGTATATATTAAATGCAGCTGTTGTCACATTTATAGTATTGCAATTGAAATACTGTGGCACTATTCCATACTCATAATGTAGACGGTAGAATTTCTTATACAGAAAATATTACAAATCTAGATGAGAATTGTCATTTTGGGGAAAGATAAACAGCCACAGAGAAAATAGATGGCGTAGCTAAGTGAATAAACTGATACTCTTCTAGAACTGCAATGCAAATGTACGCTTAATGGCTCTCCACTCTATAGTCAGATGTTATCCTGTCCCCAGCTACTCCTGAAAACTTTATCAGAAAGGAGAATACAGAATTTATTTACAGCCATCATAAGCACATTAAAATACTAGCAGGATAGATAGTACTGTAGATTTATAAAGTAGAATTAATTTAAAGAGAACTGCAAAGCACACTTGACATCTTGGAACCTACAAAGTATCCTGCATATTTTGAAGGCTTTGTCAAGGAAAAAGCCTCCTACAGTTGCTTCAGAGGCTTTAAAGACTTAATTTTGAGTTTAAATTGCCTGTTTGCAATATTGTCCTCCCACACTGCCTCGTCACATTTTGTGTGTTAAAATACACAATTTCAAATGGAAAGCATGCTTTTAAAGCAGCTGTGGGGAAAGGAAAAACAATGGACACACATGTTCACAGAGCCTTTGGTGCTGGACTGAAATTATCATTTGAACTAAAATTATCTGGCAAATTAGAGCATAATTTCAATATGTCATAAAGTTGATAATTTGGATTAATATCTGATACATCTTTTATTATTAAGGAAAAAAATACTATTTTGTCTTTTCAGATGCAGTTGTGTGGAACCAGAACATCCTAGCAATAAAACCTTACAATATTGGCAGGACTACAATATATCTGCATCTGATGTGCCATGGGGGAACCTAACTGTGTCAGTAAGTGAAGTATTGGAACTTAATAAATAAAGGCATAAGCATAAATAATTTTATCTCTCCTATTGCAGCAAATATATTGAAAAAAATACCATGTTTTTTCTGATCATATTTGTTCAAATAAGCATAAACTATTCTTAACTGAACAAAGATTAGCATAGACTTTGTAGCATTATCTCCTTTTGTAAGCATTTTGCAGCCGTTGATAGTACACAGTAAGGCAAGTATGTGCGTTTTGTGCCCTGCGTTGGAAATTTCTTGACACACTAGCACAGGAGTTTGACTGAGATAAAGTCTAAACACGTCCAATGACAATGGATTTGTCCTAAATTCTGCCAGATGGCAATACCAAAGTTCCCTTGTTTAGAAAGACTCTAGGAGCATTTATTTTGCCCAAAACATTCTTACAGCTGTTCGTGCTATAAAGGAGAGGAAGGGGAGAAATTTTGTAACATTTTCTGTTCAGTGACGAGATTTCTCTCTTTACGTAGGCCTTCAGTGTTGTATGTCTTAGTTGTGTAACTTTTTTCCGGGGGTGGGGAGGAACAACAAGCTACAGACAGTTTGGGGAGCTTGCATAGATACGGAGCTTGTTTTTAAATGGTACACCTTTCTAGCTTTAAAGGATTTATTACTTCAGGTTTGCCTTCTTTAAAGCAACATTTACAACTTGATTAAAATGTCGTACTGAGATCAGTCCACCACTTTTTCTCACAAATAGATAATTTCATTACACAATCAGAGAGAACTGAGTGCAAAAGACACCAACTGAAGGGTTCTCTCAAAAATATAACTGAATTAACCACATTGTAAGCATAACCAAATGAAACGCTTCAAAGCCAATCCAGTGGACCATCTTCGGCAGATACTGTTTTTTTCTTTCAAAGGCAGGAATGCAGAAGAACTGGTGTTCTCCTATCACGAGTTAAACAAGCGCTGCCTTCCATGGCTGCTCTGTCTTGATAGCAAGGACTGCTCCTCAACTCTGTTGGTGTGGCAACAGCAGAGAGAAAGTTGAGAACTGCTGGCCTGAGGGATTCCAGCAATCCAGAATGAATATTCTCGAAATTGCAGCACACTCTAAGAGCATCTGTGCAGGGGCAGACTCCTCCTCTCACTTTCTCAGATCTCTGACAGTGTTTTTCAGAGTACATTTGCAGCTGAGGAGATTTAAAATAACAGATTTTGTTTTAACTATAAATGTAAAAGACCGTCTGCATTATATAAAACCCTTTAAAACTTCTGTAAAAGCTTATTACCGAAACTTGAGTTTACACAGATAGCAGTATAACTGACCAACTTTTCCTATGAGTTCCTATAGTTGTCAAACAAATAACTGAAATTTTTCGTACTTTGATGTATTTATTTCTTGCAAGCATCATCAGGAAGCTTCAATTCTCCTGCTCTAGGGAATTGCAGTAAAAGATTAGACCTAGTTGTCTCTAGATATTTGGTCAGTCTTACCCCACTGTCTTTTTTCAGTGCTTATTTCTTCCTGTTGTGTCTGATATAAAAGTTCCCAAGTTTCTGAAGATCTAGATTGGTGCTCTCTCTTAAAACCAATAAATTTTTTTGCTATCTAGGACAAAACGAGTGTGAGCAAAGTCTTTATTCTGATGGTGACAAAATCCTTTTCAGTAGGTATATGATGAAATTCATCCCTGTGCTGTGCCAACATCAAGGGCTAGCTCAGGCCAGGCCAAGTTTTCTTTTTGATGTCCCAGAATCTTGAGAATATCTCCTGGATTTCCTGAGATTTTTTTCCCCCATCTAAAACCTTTATTTTATCAGTCAGAAGTGCATCATATTTATCCCAGGTCCACTGCTCTACCAATCTAAAAAGTTTTGTGCTCCTTTGTCTCACAGTCATCAAATAGCAACTGTGGTTTTTTTCAAGCAAGCCTTTGTTCAAAGCCAAAGTTTCTCATAACATGTCAAGCCACGGTATTGTGACATGAGTCTGATGAGCCAATGACCCAGTTCATTTGATACTGGAAGATCCTGATCTGGCAGGATATTGCTGCCTGGAATCTCTGCGTCTGGGTGCTCCATTTCTTTTTGCTTACTATGTGTGGAGGGATTTGGAAAGGGAAAGGAAAGGATTGCGAGTCCAGAGCTTATAGCTCATGTTTTCAGAGCTACTCTCTATTTCTCTGCTTGTTACCTTGGAACAAACACGATTTTAAACAACTAAGGATGGTATTGGAGAATTATTAGATATGTTTTCTACTGTATCTGCATATCTGATCAGATATTATATTGGATAGAATTAATGTTACAGATTTGGGGGTTTGCTGCATTTTATCAGATTGCTTTTTTTAAGAAAAAGATAATTTGTGGAATGTGCTGCCCCCATGTGGTATTAAATGTATTGGTCTCCTTTCAGGCTAATACTGTACATTCTAAGTAGCTTTTTCGTGAATTGCTTGGCCTGTGAAGTTAAAACAAAAAATCAGTTCTTGAGAATGCACCAGGAGCAGCGTTTCTTTTGGTAGCTTTTGAACTTCGGTTTCCTTTCTTGGAAGGAATTGGGAAGTGCAAATCTGTGTTTGTAAACAGAAAATAAATAAGTGTACTTGTTCAGTTTGAAATAAATCTGGGTTTATTATATTAATGACTTTATTTATGGTATGTGTTACTGATTTCATCATTTAATTCTGGTTAAAAAAGAGATTCTTTTGAAGGTTTGAGAGTTTTCCAGGCAGACTAGATACAAACATTAGGAGTTTTAATTTTTAAAACAAGAAATATCTAAAAATTATTTTACTATTTCTAGTAATACAACCTGCTTGCAATTTAGGAAAGTAATTGGAAAGAAAATATCACTGTAAGCATGGATATTTTTCAGAACAATACTACTTTACTCTCCCTGATAGGAATGTAAAAAGTTTCATGGAGAGTTTGTTGGACGAGCCTGTGGTCATCATGGCCCTTATGTTCCAGATGTCCTCTTTTGGTCTGTCATCTTATTCTTTTCTACAGTAACGCTGTCATCCACACTGAAGCAGTTCAAAACTAGCCGATACTTCCCAACAAAGGTGTGTGCCATTTTTTTAATTCAAAAGTTGTCATTAGTCATGTGTAAGCATGAATTCCATCCGCATTGCAAATTCAATTAACTGCTGATGAAGTGGACCCTGCATCTTTTCTCTGTTAGAAAATTGTATCAGAATAAGCATGGTTCTAGCTGTAAGCACAAAATGGCTTGAAAGAGTGAAGAAAAATAAATCCTAGGTCACGCATGAATATTTTAGTTAAAATTGTTGTTTCTCTCAATAATCGTAGGTACGATCTGTTGTCAGCGATTTTGCTGTCTTTCTCACTATTTTGTCCATGGTTTTAATTGACTATGCCATTGGGATTCCATCACCAAAACTTCAGGTTCCAAATGCTTTTAAGGTAATTTGTTGATAAATTGCACAGCCTTGTTATTTTGACAAAGTAGTGTGCTATAGTGAGTTTATTATATTTTTTTATCATCAGGGAGTAGTGATAATATTCTGAATTTTTTGTGTTAACCAAGTACTATGCAACCTCTCTGATTAGCGGCCCATGTAAATGAGCTTCTCCCAGCAGGACCCTTCACGCTTCCTAATGTCTTCTGTGTGAGGACCAACCTGGCTCAAATTACGCAAATCCTAGACTTCTGTAATGTTCTGGGGCTCCTTCCAAATTCTGGGCTCATTGTATCAAATACAACTAAGTCTGTAATATCCCAGATGATTTTATTACATGTAACTTCTCTTTTTGGTATCATAGAAGTTTAGCATTTTTCTGTACTCTTGCATAGATTCATTTTAAAGGAAATCATATCCTCCTAATGTTTTTGTATGTATTCTTGTGAAGTTGAAATGTAAATAATCTTTAGAGTTCTGAATGGTCATGCATGACTGTTTTTATAGCCCACCAGAGACGATCGTGGCTGGTTTATTACTCCTTTGGGGCCTAATCCTTGGTGGACGGTGATAGCTGCTGTAATTCCAGCCCTGCTTTGTACTATCCTTATCTTTATGGACCAGCAGATCACAGCTGTCATTATCAATAGAAAAGAACACAAACTAAAGGTATTCAGTCAAATAGTTATATTTTCACTGTTGTTTTCTGCTTCAGGTTATGTAATGTACCTTCATCTACTTCAGTTTGCTGATTTATTATACATTACATAGCATCCCTTTAAATTGTTACACTTTTTCTCTGTTGGTCTGTGTAGTACCTGTGCCCTGTGTCAGTGATTCGCTGCCTTATAGAAGTCTTTATGAATGTGATTTGGAACAGAGATTCTCAATCAAGGAAGTGCTATCCTCTATGCTTTATTAGAAGTATGATAGCCATTCACCTAAAGAAAAAAATCTGGAAGTTAATAATTTCCTTAAGTACCATAATATTAATTGCCTCTTCAGATATTGACAGCATTGTTCTACTGGATTGGATTTTGAAAAACTATTCAGGGGTTATTTTGTAATATAAGATTATTTTTTTTTTCCTCTCTTCATCCTTCTCTGTGGTTCTACCCATCCCCTTTTTTTTTTTTTAATGCCCTTCCTATCTTAAAAAGGGAGAAGAATAAAACTGAGCTTTAGAGGCACAATGGGTTCTTAAAACAACATAGGACAACTTCCTGCTCTGTTCTCTAACACTTTAGTTGCCTACAGATGGAGAGAGAAAAAGGGACATCACCCCTCTAAAAAACTGTTGGGCAAAATCTAGCAGCAGGTTTCTGTACATGTATATGCAGCGAGCTTAGGCTTTTTTTGACATACTTTTAATAAGCAGCAATCCAATCCCAAGTTGCTTTAGCAAATGCATTTGCAACCTTCACTTTGCACTGCCTCTTCTTGGATGATTGTGACATTTGATATGTTCTTTTTTTGCCCTCTTTGTCAGCCTGGCTCTTCATGTCAATCCATAGCATTGCATGTGGTTTAACTTGACAGATGCAGGAATTTGCTGCCAAGCTTTGGAATGTGTTTTTTCAGCACTGGCATCTGGGAGTCAGATGGTCCTCCTGGCTGCCCCCTTGTCTTGCTGCGTTTTAGTTTTGCTGGGGTCTGGTGTAGCATCACCTGTTGCTATGCTTCCTTTTCTTCCCATATGTCAGGTTCCTCAGATCATGTATGAATGTGAGGAAATGCTCTCGGATTCTGTATGCATTAGCAGATACATTCCTCATAAATGTGTCAGAAGGTAAAAAAAGGTGTCTCTTAGGATTTAGAATTAAACTCTTTCTTTGAGTGCATTGTGCGTGTAACTAATATCTGTGTTTGACACATCTCTGAGTTTGTCAAGATGTGTCTTGGAGATAAGACTCAAGCGCTTTTGGGGAGTGAAGGAAGGTTGCTGGAGTTGATTCTCTTAGTTTTCTTTACTTTATATGAATTCCCCTTTTTAAATAATGTAAGCAAATAAGATGGCATTTTCATTTCGATATGTGGCTTACATTTTCATAAACCCAGACGCTTCCCATTTTAGAAGTAAAAGTTGTCTTCAGAAAGAAATGATTTGTTTGCTTCCAACTCGTTTTCCCCTCTCTTTTTATACTTCCCATAGCAAATTCTGAATAGTGCACATTTCAGCTTTTGGCAGTCTCTATAGCAAACCCTTCCAAGTTTAGTTTAGTTACTTTTTTTATGTCAAAAGGCATTTGCATGGGTTTACAGGCAAAATTATGGTTCAACATATTCACATTGTTTGCATGAACATCACTGTTTCATCAGACCATGATATTGGATTTGTTGCCCTATTGCAAAATTTTGTGGCGATAACTACCTGACTTTTAAAGGAAAATAGTTTGAGCTCCTGCTTGCAGCTGCATGGTGGTCCTGGATACTTAGTAAAATTGAAAAGAAATATCCCTCTCAGCTATAGTAACAGATATCTATACAACCAAGCTTGATGCAGATCATTAGTCATTTTCAAGTGCAGGTTGTATTTGCAGGTTTTTAAATATATCTAAGATTCGCCCAAAGAGTTTTATCCACTACTACAAAAGCAAAGCAACATTCTCCTGTTGGTAAATTTATGGAGTATTTGACTACTAGGGATGATCCAAACCCAAAGGTTTTGTATTGACTTCTCATATGAATGTTTATGATACTACTTTTAAGTATTGAACAGAGAAACAGTAAAACAGTGCCTGATGGTGAATATTATTTTATAGTTTAATTTAATATATAGCTTAATTATAGTTTAATTTCTCTTAATTTCTAGCTATCTGTTCTTAGGTAAGATGAAAGTACATTAGTGAAAACTTACTACCATCATGTGGTTACCATCTATAAAAACTTTAAAAGGATTGATGTGGTTTTATGGCCCTCTATAGCATAAACTGACTTTGCAAGTGTTAACTTAAGAGTTTTTGTGTAGGAAAGAATCAAAATACATATTTTTCTGCTGCCTGTGTAAGGATGGCTGGAGGGTCTATTAAGATTAGTGCAGTGGAAGAGTTGGCAGTGCAGCTGGATGTTCTGCTTACTGTCATCCGTGGAAGAGATTTAGTTAAAACAGAAAATATACGTATTTTCTGTTGTCTTACTAGTATCTTTTTTGTAAGCAGCAAAAGGTATTTGGTGCCCATTGTAAAGTGGATTTATGATATGTACACTTAACTCATAACTGGAATGAGTCTAATAACGTTAAGCATTTCTTGTGAACTAATAGGAATTCCCCTTAGATTTGCCATCACTACTGACCGAACCTGAGTAACACATAGAAGAACGCTATTTTTTCCTACAAGTCACAAATTTTTAAATTGTCTCTAACTGTTCATTAGGAATGCCTGCCAGGAGTGTTTTCCTTAATTCAGATGTCATTTTATATCATCTTGCTGTTGTTACTTTTTTTAACAGAAAGGATGTGGATACCATCTCGACCTACTCATGGTGGCAGTCATGCTTGGAGTGTGCTCTATTATGGGGTTGCCGTGGTTTGTTGCAGCCACTGTCCTCTCTATTTCCCATGTGAACAGCTTAAAACTGGAATCAGAGTGCTCCGCTCCAGGGGAGCAGCCAAAATTTCTTGGAATCCGGGAGCAAAGAGTCACGGGGCTCATGATTTTTATCCTTATGGGCTCATCTGTCTTTTTGACAAGTATCCTAAAGGTAATTTGGGGAAGTAAGGAAAACCTAAATACTGCACTGCACTGAACATTTCACTGTTGTTACTGTATTATTTAATGAGTGCCCTTTCCAGGCATGTTACTAACTAGCATAATGTTACACAGTGATAATCTGAAGTGGAATTCTAATTTTGTGTAATAAAATGTTTTTTTTAAAACAAAAACCTTGTAATGAAAACCTGGCCTGACTGAAGTCAAAGAGAATTCTGCCATTGACCTGTAGTATATGAAGATTCACCCTTTGTCTATACTTGGGGCCCATGGCAAACTATCGTGAAAGTCTTGCTAAGTTATAGCAATAAGTAAATTTATTTAGAAAATTTAAAACATTTTGTGATTTATGGATAAATTAAAAATATTTTCACAGTTGCAAGAAACATTCTATGGTTCCTTTCTTCAAAATGAACACAAAAATTCCCTCATGCTGCCTGCACACTCAACACGGCTCACCAGTGTCCTGAAACTGAGTGTCCAGTTATATAAAATCATAGAATTGTTTAGGTTAGCAAAGACCTTTAAGATCATCAGGTCCAGCTGTTAATATGCATTATATGCATATATATGCATAATATGCAATTATATGCATATGCAATACCATCTATATACATAATACTTAGTTTTTTTAAGAATTACCTGGCCTCTGCAAAATCAGTGAGAGTTTTGCTACTGGCTTCAGCAAGACCAGAATTTAGACTTGCATGTTGTCACAGTGAAGGCAATAAGTCCTTAGAACTTGTACTTCCCAGTAGTATTTTATTAAGTATATCATAAAACCTTCACTTTGAAAACACAGCGGACATGCGTTTTGTATATTTAGTATTTAAAACAGATACTTATCTATGGAAATATTCCTTTACCTACAGACCATATACTGAGAGCCTAACATTTAAAACAGTCTCTTACAAAACCATTCCATAGAAGTCATTCACCCATTTTTAAATGCTTACAGCACAGAACATTTCTTTTAGCCATGAAAAAGTATGTTATGAAGAAGTATATTATGTGTATCTTGGAACATTTTTCTGAGGATTATAGCTTTACTATTCAGATGCTCTCCTGAACAGACTTTTAAGTAAAGAATTTAAGTAAATATCAAACACTTTCATTTTTCGTATAGTTCTGTTAATTTTATTAATAGTGAATAAAGCATATTGTAATAACTGGCCGTGAGAGGAAAATAAAACTGTAGAGCCAGATTTTTCTTTTGCTTTGTACTCTGAGAAACATTATTAATTTGTAATTGAGTGACTCTGAATTTACAACTTGTCTGATTAATGCAGGCATATGGCACTTTGAATTTCAACTGTTTAGAATGTCTTTCTAGAAGCATTTAAAATTGTTAAATGGTATTTAATATGCTCTTCCCTTGCTCTGCTTCTTGTGCAGTTTATTCCTATGCCAGTACTTTATGGAGTATTTCTTTACATGGGTGCTTCATCTCTAAAGGGAATTCAGGTAAAATGGATTTATGAAGAGTGTGTTACTGAAGATGCTTTCTATAAAATGTGTAGCTATTCTTATTATTTTATTATCTTTTGTGTATTACCTTAAAGGAATGTTGCCAACTTTAAATTCTTGAAAGTGACTCACTTAAAAAGGAAAATGGATTCTCTCTAAATAACGTATTCCCTTTAGGTAATGTGCTCCAATTTTTTATTTTTTAGGTGCTGAGTTTTCTCTTCTCCCTTGTTATCAAGGGAATTTTGGCTGAGCCTAAAAACTGAGTAACAACTATCAGGATCTCTTCCCTCTCCCCTGCTTCCCCATTCACTTGCTTCCCTGCTGCCTTTTCAGCTTCCAAGTTAGTGCTTTTGTAGTGGTAAACTTGATCTTGAACTTTGCCTATATGAGGCTTTTGGCTGACTCGCCCTAAAACTAACATAGGTGAGATTTTGAAGATACTTCCTGTGCAAATAAATGCCCCAGGCAGGGAAGTGGAACTGTTGCAAGTCCCATGCTACTTAATTTCTGGCCTCAGGGATGAAGGGCGAGTCTAGTGGAAGGGCGGCATTCCTGCAGCGGCCTTAAGTAGGAGCCCCTGGCGGAAGCCAGGCACTCCAGCATTCAGGTCAGGGTTGGTAATGGTATGCTGTGTACCGTTTCTCCTGGATGACTGCAGTGTTAAATGGCATGGTGTCAAATCTTTCAGCCCATCTGACACAAACACTCAAATTTTCAAGTGTGCCTTTGTTTGTTTTCAAAAGTTGAGATATTGATACACTTCCAAGACAATTGAGAAAGAACAATCGCATGACGAAAACATGAATTATACTGTGCAAAAGGTTGTCAAATACAAAGAGCAAAGAAAATGCCTGATTGTTTCTTTCATTATATTTAAATTTTTGATTGCAAGTTAAAAATGTCTTGCGTTTTTTTACCTCCCTATTATTTATAGGCAAAGCTGGCAACATCTCTTGTTTTTTGACTGGTGTTTTCTATTCAGAGACTCTTCTTTTATAACTTTGCCTAGCTCTTACCATTTGGGTTGATATTCTAAGAAGTGTAGTTTGGCTTTTACTGAGGTTTAGATAATTTCAACTTAATATGGTTCAGCTGTTTCTTAGAACAAGGGTATGAGAATGTACACTATTGAGTGTTTTTAAGGCATGCTAAAATCTGGCTATCTTTACTTGGAAAAGTGATAGCATCCTCCCTTTCTCCCTCCCCCAAGTGGGGACAAGGAATTGAGATTTGATAAGATGGCTTTTGTGGGAGGATGTGCTTTTTGCTGTTTCTGTGAAAAAGAAATCTGCTCAAATCTGGCCAAATTATAAGCCTTTAAAAATGCAGTTTGCACATGCTCAATAAAAATCCCTGGAACTTGAAATTCCTGAAGACTATGTGAATATAGCATGGCTCATCCATGCAGGGAGAAATGGTGCATCACCATCATCACTGTGCCACAGCAGCTGACACGAAGTCTCGGGTCAGTATGGAGCCAAATGGGTCTGAAAAACAAGAACCCCTCATGTACGTTCCGACATGGCAGTTGGCTTTCTGGCTGGCCTTTTTTTGTTGTTGTTTTGTTTTGTTTTGTTCCTGGTTTTGTAAAGAAAGTGCAATAGGGAAAAGAAAACAGCCTGGGATAAAGTGTCCGGTGAAGTAAACTTGAAAAAAAAAAAAAAGAGAGTTTCATCTGCAGGAGATAAAAGGCTGAAGAGATCCCTCCATGATCAGCTTTTTGTGTGCTAAAGGAGGCAGAGCTCAGTTGTTGAAAAACAGAAGTTTAGAATGTATTAGAAAGGCGGTGTAATAGTGCGTATGCCCAACAGGATCAACCAGCTTCCATTCAGTTTGATTCACAGTTGATTCATGTCTACTTTGAAGTCTGGCTTTGCCTAATTTTAAGAGTTCTTGACTTGAAATCTTAGCAGTACTACTTTAAAGTAACTGTTTTCTTTGTGTGTAACCTATTATGCAGTTATGAGCAGGATGTTTCCTGGAGTATGACTGTAGGGAATATAATTCAGTGGAATGCAACATCTCAGCACATCTGCAATAGAAATACCTAGGGAGACACGTGTCTTAAAATTGAAAGGAATTTAAGAAGTATGACTAACCAAATAATTAAACTTAAATAATACAATTCTCATTCTTACTCTGGTGGCTCAATTGGAGAGAAGATGAGTCCTTTACCACTGTTGGACTAGTATAGATTCATGACTCATGATTGTAACTGAGTCTTTTTCTGTGCTCCTGAACTTCTGCACAGTTTTTGCCTTTAGAATAACAAGCCAGATTCTTAGGATATTCAGGATCTCTTAGGCACTGTGTGAATGTCAGCATGGATGATCCTACAGCTCATTTTGATGCATCTCATTTTGAAACTTTTTAAAATTTCTCTTTCAGCTTTTTGACAGGATAAAATTATTCTGGATGCCTGCAAAGCATCAGCCAGATTTTATTTATCTGAGGCATGTTCCTCTTAGAAAGGTCCATCTCTTCACTGTAATTCAGCTGAGTTGTCTTGTGCTTCTGTGGATTATAAAGGTTTCAAGAGCTGCCATTGTCTTTCCTATGATGGTATGAATATTTTTTATTTCCTCTAAAAATCCCTTTTCACTTGTGGATAATTATTATTGAAGAAAAAAAAAAAACAACTGTGGGCAGGTAATTACAATATTGATTTGATTCAATGTTAAAGGACAATTCATACTGAAGTAAGGAAAAATTCTACATATAGCCTGTAGTTTGAGCGTAGGTTGCGCTCTGTTTATATGTGTGGATAGCCCAGCTTTGTATTCTCTTAGGGAAAATTCTTCTCTTAGGGAAAAAAAAAAAATTTACTTGATGTTTTTATTTAAGGAGTAGTGCTTAATCATTTTACAGAAAGAACATTCACTCATTAAGGAAGATTGTTCATTGCACTGAGGAACTTTACTGAATAATTCTGTCTCTTCCTGGAAATAAAAGGAAAATCTCTTCTGCTGCTTAAGTGATTATTTCTCTGATCATTTCACTAATTGAAAATTAAAGGTACCTGCTGACCTCAGTGATTGTTAAATCCTTCAAGCCATACCTCATCTGAACAAAGGAAGACCAGCTGTTAGCCTATCCAAATTAAAGGGTAAAATTCTAGCTGTAAACTGTGGTCACTTTCAAAAGTATTCCTCTACAAGCATAATTTTTAGTTTTACTTGCTTAATTTCCTAATTCTTTGAATTAATATCTTTACAGGTCCTAGCTTTGGTATTTGTCCGAAAACTCATGGATTTCTTTTTTACTAAGCGGGAGCTCAGTTGGTTAGATGATTTGATGCCCGAGAGCAAGAAAAAGAAACTGGAAGATGCTGAGAAAGAGGTGGGTCATGGTTTCAGGTTTTCTTGGTGTGTAGCACTTTATCAATTTCTCCTTCAGTCATTTAGAGAAAATTCTGTAAATAAGGCATATTCCATGCAACAGGCAGACTTGTTAACAGTATACGCTGTAATATTTTCAAGGTTTACAGAAATTCTTTTAAGGTTACAAATCTAATAGGCTTAGGTGGGGATGTCTACTAGATGTAGATTCTTATGCTGCCATACTGTCATATAACATAGTATCTACAGTGTTCCTGGCATTGCTCCTGAGACCCACTCAGATGACGTGCAGGGATGAACCTGTGTCTGTAGGAAGGCCCTCAGATGCCTGGGGCAACTTGATGCTGCATTGGGACTGGTCTCGTCCCTGCTGAGGAGATCACTGCAGAATTTAAGGGGCATGGCATGTCCCAGCTAGATCTGAGCCATACATAGGTCACATGCCATCACCCTGTGCCCTCCCTGCTCAGCAGTGTCATAACCCTGTGCAGTATCCCTATTACACTCTGGGCCAGCATTTTCCTTCTGCTGCTGCAGAAACAATTTACTTGCACTTTCTAATGAAAAGCTCAGTGACACTGCTTACCCCTGTTAACCAAATCCTCAGGCTTGTACTTAGAGCCTGTGGCACTACCACCCAGGTGACTGTTTCAGATCTGGACTCCTCATCTCCTTTCAAAGGATATGTGTTTCAGATCATTTCTTACAAACTCAATACAGTACAGATTCTTACTCAGAATGTTCCTGTATTTTGACAGTGAAACGCATATCTTTCTGATTGTAGATTTCTAACCAGTTTTGCGCCTGCTTGATAGCATTTTCATCTAGCTGCTGCTTCATGAATTGCTTGGTTGAATATCATATAAAACTGTGGGAATACAAAGTAACTTTATGTGTAAGGGACAGAGGTCTTTGTCCTTTGTCCCTGGTATCAGCCACCTGATCGATGTCAACTGTTAGGGAACATCAGTACTGGGTCCAAATAAATGAAGGACAAGTCTTGATTGAGAAACACTAACTGCAGGAGCAGTAGGTAGAATATGTTGGTGCCAGGTTATTTTAAATGGGAGTTGTGTGTCCTGCGCCAGCACTTTCGAATAGTAACATGGTGTGAGGCTGTGGTGGCAGTGGGAGGTGAAGGTGCAGATCATGCCACATGGTTTTGGCAGGCTGTGGTCACTTCTAGGCAGGAGTGCTCTGGGGACAGTTGTCCATATGACCTCTAAGATGCCCTGAAGATCTCTGCAAAAGCCCAGGACACATGAGACACAACCTTTTGGTGGTACAAGGGTAGTGCAAAAACTAGACAATGTGAATGGATAAATCAGCAATTTATCCTTAGGGATGCCCTGAGAGGTGATTTGAGACCAGTGAAATGGTGTGTGTAAGGATTCCCATTGGTAAGTCTATTTGCAGAAATAGGACAAGAGCTAATAATTTGAACATGTAACTATGAAAACTAGATTTCTCTGCCTTCAGGATTCTTCCATGACCTTTGACAACTCACTGCCTCATGTGTAACCTGGAGAACTGCAACTTTCCTTTCTTTGCCACATTTGACATACTTTCATAGAGTACGTTTTGGGGAAAAGGTTTTACCTAGGTGTGATAAACATCATTATGATTATTTACTATTTAGTATGTGCCATGGAAAACTACCAGGCTGAAATTAAAATACGTGAGTCATTGTTTTCCCCCTTGAATCAAAGCAGACCAGAGAGTTGTTTCATCACAGTATCTGTTGTCATCACAATTCAGAGTAACCAAAAGTAACCAAGGTAGCTCTCTATTGTGGGTCTGGTTATTGGAAAGAATTCCTTGTTATCCTTATGTTTTGGTTATATGTCACTTTCCTTCCCATGCTTGATAGGATGGCATCAGAAAACAAAACTGGGAAAATCTACTGGTGTTACTTTATTTCATTCACTGTCTGTTTTGAGAGGTTATTTTTACATATTTTGGCATTTCTAAATATTTGGAGCTATTATTAAGACTGTTCAACTGTCAAAAACTTATGAAGCTGTGAAGCCTGGAAATGACAAAATTAACTAGTAATAAAACTTCTGACATGTAGCCTAAGGAATTAATTGGAGAGTTGCTATCACACGGCTTTTAAAAATAGAAGTATTCTACCCACAAGAATATTCAGAAATATAGTTGACAAGATCTGAAACTTATTTCATTGGATCCTAATTTCATCACTTAAGTTGTTTTTATACTTTCAGGCCATGTTTTTCCAAGGCTTTGTCATTTATAGTGGATATTATATATGTCGTCTTCTCACAGACCTCCTTTGGAAGCCACTTCGATTTTAATCAATTAAGTCTTTCTGAGACAGGAATGAACAAAGTGACTTCTCCTGTTCGGAGAAAAAAATGTTGTGACTTTAAAACAGCTGTATATAGTAAAACATAGAAGAAGCAAATTTCTGTGCAGAGAGGACTTAAATTCTACTATTTTGGAAAATTGTACTGGCTCTTCCAGCTAATACCAACTTACCAATGTGTGTGATGCATGTGGGGTTTTGGGTGATCTGCCAGAAAATGGTATGCTCTTCTTGGGAGAGCCAACTCACACTTTAAAACAGGCACCAGGGTAAACTGTTACATAGCCATCTATTAAAGGGAAGAAAGATGTGGAGGTCTCTGGGTGTCTGTTATGCTCATACACACGCAGTGCAACAGTTTTTAGGGCAGGATTTGATGGTTACATTCATGTGAAGGCATGTTAATCTCCTGGCTGTGGTTTTCCTGACCTAACAGGGGTGTGAGCCTTGAGAATCCTCTCGTGGAGCCTTGAGCTGATGTCTGAAAGACAGAGACCTGTTTTCCTTTGTTCTTGCAGGCAGGACATGGTGCTTGAGGGGTGTTGTTTTGTTCTCCCCTCCCCCTAAGATAGATTTTCTAAATTTGTATGTATTTGACAAAAATATTTTTGGTAGATATGTCTCCTAGTTCTCTTCACTTCCTGTTACTCACAGAAGTTTTTTCCCTGTTCAAGTGAAAACTAATTTTGGTGTCTTGTTTCACTACCTTTCACTGCAATAAAACTTTATCAGTATTAAAACTGTGTGCGCAAACTTAAATTTCGCTTCCCTGATTTTTGCATGTTAACATTGCATGATATTTAAAATTCACCATACAGTTGATCACCCAGTGATACTAATTTTTCTCTTTCTTTATTGTTACAAAAGTGTGTCCTGTATTTCACATTGAAAAATAACATTAAGTGAAGATGCATCTCTTTAAAATAGAGGGTTTAAAATGTCAAATATTTAAATTAAGAGTTGAAAAGTATCTTACTTTAAGAACCTCAAATAAATACTTAATGAAAAGGGGAGAAAGGATTAAAGTATATAAATTTCACTTTTCACAACATCATATCCTGTCTCACGTCTAAATTCCTTCCTTCTAGGAAGAGCAAAGTATGTTAGCAATGGAAGAGGAAGGGACTGTTCAGTTACCACTAGAAGGACATTACAGGTAAAATATACCTTTCCTCTTTTAGGTGAGTTGCAATTAAACAAATAAAATAAACATGCCACATATTTAATTCTTAATGCTTACTGAATGTCAGGAAGATGTTTGTCTGGCAGTAGAGTATAGATAGGTGAACTGAACCATATACTGCAGCATTTAACAAGCTCAGCTCTTTTCTAGTCTTTCCACGTGATCTCACAGTCCCTAGGAGAAGGACACACTAGTTGAAGTTTTCCCTTGGGCAGGACTGCAGGATCAGGGCGTTCATAATGAACCTTGGCTTCTGACATGCACAGTACAAAAGGAAGATGTAGAGCAGGTCAAACCCTTCATCCTGATGCTAGCAGGGAGCCAGGAATGGTTTTGAACGCACCCCAGAAAAACTAGGTTCTTACAGTATTACTTTTTAAAACATTCTAATTAAGATCCTATCTATGTGAGATAATAAGTGAATCAAGAGCTGCCCAGGGTAGATAAGGCATAACGCAGGGCTGACGCAACTTAAGCAGGAAAGCCTATGTTATAGATGGTAATAATACACATGGCCAGCCCATAAGGACTCTCATTTACAGTTTTCAGAAAGAAAGTTCGTAATAAAGATTTGAAATATCTGCTGATAGTAACCTCTGAATTAATGTTGAGTTCATAGGAACACTATCTCAGAGTGGTCTCTTCTTATATTGTAACACGAAGTTACCCTAATGTCTCCTGAGGCAAACAGCTGTCTGTGTCTCTGAAAAATCCCAGCCTATTTCTTACTTTTGATTCATCACACTTCTAATGGTCTGGTTTTTTCTTCTTTTGTCCATACCTTTTTGTTCTATTTCATATTAGCAATACTTAGCTTAATTTATCTTGAGGTGTGATCTGTATTGATCTATAGTGTGTTTACTTAGATAGAGTTGCCAGGGTAGTATCTGACTCTCTGTACTGTGAGGGTAAAAGTCCTACAGCCGAAAAAAAGAGTCAGGACATTGGCTGATAAAAGTGGTTCCCAAAACCACTGTGAAAACAAGTTTACTGAGGGCTTACTGAATGTCAAGCCATACGTAAACCATGAAGTCAGGAATAATACACAGGCAGGCCCTTAAAACATTTAAGACTTTATTATTCTTAAGTGTATGAATACATATTTGGAGCAGTCCCGGTGAAGCTAAGGACATAATGGCTGCAGAGTGCTGCTTAAAGCTACTGATTAGCTTGTTTAGCTGGGGCATTTTTATTAGATCTCTTAAATCTTTGTCAAGGTTTTGGATTGCTTTTAAAAATTGTTTTAAAAGTGGGTGGAGTTTCAGAGCATAAGTACTTGGAGAACTGTTAGGAACTCTTAGGATTCTTGTTTAATCCAACTATGCCACTGGCATGCTGTGATATCTTGGACGATACTTGATTTCACAATTCCTCGTTTTTCTCTGTCTGTTAGTTGGAAGTGCAACAATATATTTTATTGATGTTACTGTGATTAATTGCTGTTGGAGGAGGAAAATGCTGAAGTGAAAGTAATTGTTCAGGATTTTGAAGTTTAACATAATTTCTTAACTTACATTGCATTTATTTATTGTCATCACTATCAGTTTTCAAGGACTTCTATAGAGTTAATAAGTAACAAAGACTGATTGCTCATTGTTTTATTGTGTATTTACTTTTATTCCTGCCTAGAGATGACCCATCTGTGATAAACATTTCTGATGAAATGGCAAAAACTGCTGTGTGGAAGACATTGTTGATATCCTCGGAGAATGCAAAAGATAAGGAGTCAAGCTTTCCTTCTAAAAGGTTTTAATTTTTTTTACTACATTATACTTTATATATTGGTGTCAAACCAATATGAGAATGTTTTGCTAGGGATTAGAAAGATTTCTAGCATCTTGCAGTTTTATTTCTTGAGGTTTCCTTTTATTTATGTCCAGTCATAATATTCTGAGCTCAAAATACAAATTCACTACGTACATTAATTAAAAAAAAAAAAATCACAAATATTTGCATGCTACTTAGTTATGCTACAGTGCAAAATGAAGTTGAGCATGCCTGATGCTTGTGTAATGAACCACCAGCCTACACCTGGATATTGCACAACAGCTGTTGTGTTTGTTCTGCTTGCTTTTGTTCTCTCCTCTTGAAAAAGAAGTGGTCATCACTGCCCTGGAAATACCTATATGAAGAGCCCAGTACTCTGAATGCGATCTACTAATATTTGGAGTGAACATAATTTTAAGATTGCATCACTTCTTTTGATTTTTCTACCTACTTCACTTGTACTCAAAACAGCTAAA
This sequence comes from Platalea leucorodia, assembly GCF_965183815.1. Taxonomy (NCBI): domain Eukaryota; kingdom Metazoa; phylum Chordata; class Aves; order Pelecaniformes; family Threskiornithidae; genus Platalea; species Platalea leucorodia. The sequence goes on along the minus strand of NC_138827.1, from coordinate 83,134,547 downwards.
TACTTTCAAATTTTAGTCCAGACAAATGTAAAATGAAGCAACAATGTTTTATCTGTGCTACAGAGTTGTTATGGGAATAAGAAAATACCAAATACAAGCACAGTATGATTGTAAGAGATTTTTCTCTGTTTCCACAAATTTTAAATTTAACTATTTTCTACCTAATTGTTTTATATCACATTTTTGTCATAAGCTCCCCTTCCTAATCACTCTAGAAGCTGATTCCCCAAAGGTAAGACCCTGTCCCCCAACCTCTTCCTTGATTGTATCTTCCAATTCAAAGTGGTGTCACCTAGGAACCCAAATGACTTGACTTTGTGTAATTTTTGGGGAGACAGAATGAAAAGAAATTTCAAATAGGAATGTAAAACGTCCTCATCAAAGTCCTTAATATTAAAATTTGAAATCTATTGTGTATTAAAAATAGAAACTGTAGATACAGTATATTTAAATGTTAAATTGAATTTATTCCTAGATTTTTTTCATTCATTCTTCAACTTTTTTAAAATATAAAATTACATTCCGCCTATTTCTAAATCTAGTTTTCAAAACAAGCTCCATGTTTGAAACAGCTGGTCGTTTTTTTATGGTGAAGAGATGCAGCAAGAGAAAAAATTTTGTAGTGAAATACATTTTTTTAATTTTGTCACCCCAAAATGGCATGCTGCCTTGCAGTGGTGTTCCTTTCCCTAAACAGCATGAACAAGATGAACAGTTGATGACCAGAGAATCTTCATTTCAGACACCCATGGAGCAGCCCCCTAATGGGATCATTTTAATGCTATTTCACTTACAGTCAAAATAGCAGTGTAGTTCTGATTTGCCTTCCACCCTACACATGGGCTGAAAGAGGATCCTGTCACAGTGAAATCAGTGTGGTGCATGGGAGAAGGATGTACAGTGCGGTTTTCTTACCATATGTGCCTCTGCTGTCCAGGCTGTGAAAGCCTGGAGAAAGAGAAGAAACTGATGTGGTACATTCACAGCCTCTGGGGATGCAGTAGTTGTAATTTTTCTGGTGCATGTTGCTTTCTTTGATGGTACGATAGATGATGTAAACATACACCGTTTTTACCTGAAATTTTCAGAGATCCTTTGAGCAAAGAGCATCCACATAGACTGTGGCTCAGACAACATTGGTAAAAGATGATTTGGCCTTTCCACTGCAGTAAAATAGAAACTCGTTTTCTAATGAGCTCATTTTCAATCTGTTCTTGTATCTTTGCTCATGAAAACAAAGACTCAGGTGAAAAGGAACTAAGGGATCACAGGTTTTATGGTTTTAGGTATGAGTGTCCTGTCGTAAAGGAACAACCTCTTAAAGAATCCGAAATCCTGCTCTTTCATGTGCTCTAGCTTATCTCAGACTCCCAGACAGAAGTAGATTCAAAGAAAGAACTTTAAACCTGGAAGGCTTGCTAACTGATAAGCAAACCCATAGACAACATTAATCTTGAATCCTATTAGAGAGAGCTAAAGAAACGTTATATTCATAAATGCATGTATCATTACATGAAGATATAATACAATCCTAGGTAAGTACTGAGAAAAAAGAAGGCTTGGAATGGTAGCAGTCATAAGGATAATTTTTGCAAATTACAGTATTACATTACACAATTCCCTTCAGTGAAGGGTATCTTACCATCGGGGAAAAAAATCATGTTGTTTTGAAATTAATTTTACTGATGCCTTTTGAAGTTCAACTACAGAAGTGTTTAGTACTCCTTTCCCTGTTGTCAGGTCTACTTCCTCATACTAATATCCCAAAATATTATTAAATGGGGATAATTAAATTATGATACTGTACTATGATTTCACGTAATGCCTTTTACGTAAGGCACTGATGAGTTAACAACATAGGGTGATTTCTGGAATACATAAAATCTGAAAGTTCTTTGTACTAATGAAATACTGAGTTGACTTGGCCAATGAAAGACTGGCCAATAATAAACCAAGATCATCTCCAAAGGGAGATTTTAGGCAGGAAGGGCTTATACAAATGACTTCTCAGACTGATGCATGGGTAATATCTATCATAAGCTCTGCCCTGCCCCTGGCTCTGTGAAGCAGTATAGTGTGTGACCGTTCTTACATCCCAGATTCATAACAGTATTTAAGTGTCTGAAGAGGGGACTTAAATGAGATTTACTTAGTCAACTGTTGCCTAACCATAGAGGCACCTGAACTTTAGAATTTTCCAACCTTAATTTTTCATGATTAAAATTCCTAAGGACCTAACGGTCTGCTTTTGAGCCTGTCTTGGTAGAAATGAACACCAAGGCACCTGTCTGAAACACAGCCCTCTTTGGTACATGTAATTAAATATTCCTCTGTCTTTGCTTATAATATTAAGCCCTTCAGATAGTTATTTCAAAACATATGCAGGAGATCTGACCACGTATAGAAGGTAGTCCTAGCTGGTCTTTTAAAGTATTGGAGAAAGAGGCATCTATCACTTTGTAGATGGTACGAGTTCCCTTCTCTACCTGGAGATATGCAAATCCCGCATCCCAAACCTTCCTTCCCAGGCTTGTGAGAATACTCCCTTGGTAGGGAGGAAGAGAGCTCCAAGTCCCTTACAGATCCACCAGTTCTGTGTTTTACTGGTAAAAGACTGGACTTGTCCTTTTTTTTTTTTCTTCAAATTTCTCAAGGCATTAAAGCCCACATCTGCAAGAGATGCTCAGAGATGTGAATCCTAAATAGAAGGAAGACTTTCGTGGTATCACAGAGGCACCTAAAACGTGGAAATATTAGACTGTAAGGCACACAACACATCCTCAGTGTTTGCTTTTACTAAGCACAGGTAACTCTCTGCCTGCTGTACTGCTGCACTTTAAATTCACCCCCCAGGAATTTGTTTGCATACCCTTTGTGTGCAGAAAGTATAACATACCCAGTTCTATCACTGTTCTGCAGAAGGTGACAGATTTGGCAGTTGAAGTGGCAGAAGTTGGTATTCTTTAGCTATTTCCATTAACACCTCTGGAAGCTGCCATAGGCATAGGAGTAAGCTTTGGCTGAACTGAATTGTATCCTTAAAGCAATTTTTATGTGAGGAAAAATGTCAGATGATTGTAAAATTGTGCATGAATCACCTGAAGAATTTGAGAATTGACCTTGCTTTCTTTAAGCCTTGTGTAACTCAGCCTATTTCTCATTCATTCTAGTTAAGGAATTATTCCCATGAAACCTGGTAGGTTATGTGCTTGATACAGGTTTGTTCTCAGAACCATCCTGTTTGTGGATACCTTGCCACTCTTTTGTTGAAGGCTTGATTTGCCTGTGTTGTGGAAGCCTCTTTTCATTTTTGTAGTGTGATTGAAACTCATTGCAACAACATGACTTTTTATTTATTTATGCTGTTGTAAATTAGGACCCTCTTCACAAAAAAAATCATCTGCTTGGCACATATATTGCTTTCTGTAGGCCAATCAACAGTGTTTTAACTGGAAAAAAGCTGAATTCAAATTTGAACTCTGCTTCGGAGTTCTTAGTGATATGGCTTTTGTATGATCTTGCAGGCTTTTTTTTTTTTTTTTTTAAAGTTATTTCCTCATAATGTATACATGAGGAAGTATGTATTAAGCTGCAAATGGGGAATATTGTCACTCCCCACCCCCCCCAGCCTTCTCCTGCTCTCCCCAATCAAGACTGAAAGCCAAGTATTACAGTTGCACTGCTCTAGTTCAGAAACATTCCTTCTAAATGTGTATCGAGCAACAGAATACATTTTAAAAATAAGAAATACTTACTGTGACCTCTTGTTTGTGCCATTTAAGAAAATGCCGGTATTGTCTGAGAACTGTATCATTACCATTATTTAATCAATTAACAGTTTTATTTGCCAAGAAAAAAAATGTGGCTATCTTTGCTTGCATGCTGGCTGACTTGTCTGTGTGTACATCTTAAGTTCTCTACCTACCTCGTCACTAAAATGCTGGCTGATGTCTTCTGCACCATTCAGCACAGAAACTTTCACTTGCTTCCCAGTTTGTGCTATGCAGCATGAAAAATTAATTCAAATATCAGTGCGATGTTGGTTTTCAGGTAAATCATTAACGTATATATGATAGTGCTGCTGTAACTCTTTTTCCTTCTTTTCCTAGTGCTGAAATCAGAAAAGAGAAGAAAGCTGACTCAGGGAAAGGTGTTGACCGGGAGACTTGTCTATGACTTGTTCTTCAATTAATTTTTTTACAAATGAATGAAAGGAGTGCCACAACCACTAAATATAAATGATTTGACCTTGTAACTTTTGTCTTTCATCTCAAACTAGCACAGGTAATGTAGTGCAATATTTGTCTCATTTCAACCTTGTCTGTATGTCTACATTGTCTGGTATCTGTGTAAAAGTCTGCAGTAGCCAATGCAAAAAATCTTCATGTTCTTTGCTGATACTGGCCATTTATCAGTATTCGTATCATAAATTTAACAAGCAAAGTTTCTTTCAAATTCAACTTTCCTGTTAATAGGTTTGTACTGTATTTTGCTACTTTTTCTGTGTGAGAAATCTTGAATGAAGATTATTAAGTAGAACTTGAAAACATTTGTTCCAATTTTTTTTTTTTTTTTTAAAATCACCTAACTTGAGTAAATGATTTCAGGAGACCCAAACTGACAAGCAAACATTAAAGAAGTTTTTAAAGTAACAACTGATCTGACCCTGTGAACAAACTAACAAGGACAATCCTTTCCTCCTCAAGCTGTCCTTTTGAAGTCATGGATTACTCTTGCAATGAGGATTGCAGGGTCAGATTCTGTATTTGTGAAGTTTTCTTTGATTTAATACAGTGTATTTAATATTCAAATTTGTATGTAACTGGAACATAGTCATATATATAAAAAATATATTAAAAATATATATTAAAACATTCTCTCACCTTAGTTGAAAAACACCATCCTTTGATGTGAAACATGGGTACAGTATTTCTTAAAATGCAATCTGTGATTACACTATCTTATCTTGTATTGTATGAATGTTGCCATGGTAGGCGAACAACTGCATTATGTCATTAATCAATCCATTATTTTATAATGGGAAAATTTTGTAGATACAAACTATACCCCACATGCAGTTATATCACCTGCCCAATGATTTTCCTCTTTATTGCCTAAAATACAGCCACATAAAGGGTGTATTTATATTGTCCTCTCTCTACTAACAACTATAAACCTCTTAATTTCAGAGATTAGTTGTGTGTAATACTTAAATGGGTATCCTGCTGTTGGTTTTGTTACAGCTCTTCACTATTCCATCAAGTACATATTGATTAAAAGATAAAAACAACATTGCAAAGTAAAATGTGGCTTTAAAGCCATTACAAAGACATTTTTCATAATGGATTTTGTTACTGCCTGATCCTTCAAGCTGTTCTTTTGTGTAAAACAAGGACTGCAAGATTAGGTATTGAATTAATAGAGATGTGGAGCAAAAGTTTTATTGCGTTATTTGGAATTAATTGATTTTAAAATTTTTTTAAGATAAATTTTTAAATTATTAAATGAAAGCTAACTCTCATTATTATGCTATTACTTTGAATCCTACAAATAAGAATTATAGTCTTGTAATCTTTGTAATGACTCAACTACAGGGCTCTAACATTCCCCAGCTTTCCAAAATATGGTAGTCTTTCCATAGACCTCATGTGAACAACTTTTCATATTCAGCACATTTTAAGTATTCCTTCTAATGTTTTTGTGCTTGTGAGTGTGTATGTTTTACAACTTTAGCCATAAATGATAATTGCATTTTGCTGCAAACTAATAGGGTCACTGTTCTAAATTTGACTTAGCATTATCAAAGCCCATTAAAGGCCATTTTTATGGAGAGAAAAAAAAAAAATAACCTAATGGACACAACGAAGGATTTACATTTAATTCAGTGTTTCTATTTGTAAATTTAGGAAAAAAATGCTGATGCATTAAGGTTAAATGCTTTGTTTTGTGTACTTGATAAATTGTAAGATTCCAGTTGTTTTAAGGTTAGTATAGAATTTCAATACTGGTTTGTCCCGAAAGCAGCCTGGTGGTGTTTTAATATGTTGCTGACTTTGTTACAGATAATGTATACAATCAAAACGTATTAGTTTCACTTGACCAACTCTTAGACTATAAAGAAATCAGTGTATTCAATGGCATTCTGTATTTCTGTTCAGTATTTCAGAGTGGTTTTATTTTAAAACAGTCACTCTGTTCTTGTGTGAATGTAAATGCTATTCCAATGTTAATCTTAACATTCTGAAATCACAGACAATATAAAGCAAATGTAGTGCTATATTTACTTCTAATTTCCTATTCCTGGTCAAAATTACTCAATTTCTTGGATGTAATTTATTACAAAAGTTTATGTGTACATGTGAATAGACTATTGTGTTTTTCACAAATAAGAAATGTTATGTGAAAATAAATATTTATCCTAACTAATTTTCGGTTTTATTTTTACACTGGAAAACCCAGAGCAAGTATGCACTATGGGTACAGTATTTTAAATGTCTACCTGACACTTGAATATGTTTCACAAATTAATGAACTGTAGAGCCCAGTCTTGCTCCATTTCCAAGCGGAATCTCATTGAAACATGCAATGCTATCAGCGTTGGCTTGCTGGGTGTAGTTGATGGCGGTATACTTGGTCTGACTCTTAACAGTAAGCGCGTGCGCCGTCGGGGATGGCACATAATAACTGACCTGTTCCAGGAAGAGAGTGGGAATTCAGTTCTGATTTACTGGTCATGAGTTGGTTCCCCTTGCTCCCGGGAGAGATGATGAGGACAAGGCAGCAGTAGTTGGGTCTTTCTACAGATCAGTAGGTAAGGTCACACAACTTAAAATTCCTCCATGCTACAGTATTTAAAGTGTCTAATAGTTGAAGAGCAGCTTAGCCTACTGCCTATTGTGGGACCCTCTGCTATTCTCAGGACCCTAAATTTCTGCTACTGAAAAACTTTCAGGCCTTAAAGCCTAGTACTACTGCCAAAACCCAATCCTTAAGTATGGACTCCATCTTATTAAATCCCTTGAGCTTCTTCACCGATTTTTAAACCAAAGACTGAAAGCCTCCCAGCCTGACAATAGTAACAGTCGCACCTCAGGCTTCAGCTGCTTGTTAGGATTTTACACAAAGTGTACTGTACAACAAACTTAAGTATCCATTTCACATGGAAAAAATACAGAGGAAAAAAAGGTAATTGGTAGGTGCCTAACTAACTCTAGCATGTGGCACTACTTGAGGCACAACTGGTTCCTAGTGCTGGCTTTGTACATGAACAAAATGAGCGGGCTTTGTTCTGGGGCCTCAGTTCTAGGTATTTACCTGCGCTCATGCATTTCAGGTTGTCAGATCCCTGAGGCAGCTCTATTGTCCTGTTGTCCGCATTATTTTTGGAGCTGAGGGAGATCTACCGGAGAAAATTGCACACTAAATTGATGTTTATTAGGACGCTTCCTATAGCAATAAAACTTTTTTTTTGTTTAAAAGGTGCATAATGCTCTATTAGCAGCATATCTTAGACGTTGCTTTCCAGACAAAGTATAAGATAATTAGCATTGTACTTCGTTACACCTCACAGGTAAGACAGTTAAAACAGGACTATGTACTGAGAGTACAGAAGAGTTTCCCAGTGAGATGCTAGCATCAGCAAGGTAGGTCAGATACAAAGAACTGCCTTTACTTAATGAAAGACTTACCCAGATCGTATCATTTTTAGTTTTATTAAAAAGGGGTTTTTTTTTAAATGCTTCTTTGATTACACTAAGGGAACTCTTGCTGTTCTTTAATAAGTATGAGACCCTAGTTAATGTAGTTTTTGGATTACAGAAATACTTTGTCTATATGACAGTGTGAGTGATAACTTCAAAAAAAAAAAAAAAAAAAACAAACCCAAACTATTTGCCCCTTGCATACACATGCCATCCAGAAGTTCATAATCATCTTTTTTATAATGTATCATCTGCATTGCTGTATCCTACAGAACTTTTAACAGTGGCGCCAGCCTACATTAGAACCACTCATAAATTGAGCCCAAGATTATATTTGTAATACCCATCTCCAGTTTGTTTCCTCAAAAAACTTATTTGTGAGTCAAGGAGTTTTTGGTTGGTTTGTGAAACCAAAACCTTATTTTCCACCTGAGCCCTCCTTCTCTTTCTCATTTAAGGACAGGCCGCACAAACTGTCTTGACATTCTCCCTCGTCTCCCCCATGCTTTACTGTCTGTGTGAGTACTTTTGCATTCACACCTAATGCCACTCATAACCCACATGCCAGCATCTAATATCAAGAAGCTAAGTGCTGGATAATCATGTCACACTCCATTACATGATACCATCAAACAAAAACAGAAAGGTCACTGTCTCTCTCAAAATTAATGCATTTTTGTAAAATTCTACAAGTTTGTTTCTTGAGCAACGTTTTCAATGATACGGACTACACCTCCTTTCATAACTTAATGTCTTTATTATTTTAAAGCAGCACAGTTTGTAGTACAAGTGGGTTGCATCTTTTCTATCTACGTGAAATTAAGAAAACTAATCTTCAGATGGAGAAGCCTACCTGGAGTGCTGAAGATAAAGCAGAAGTTTACTGGTAGGCTGCAAGGAAAAGCAGGTTTGCTAAATAGTTACAGTCTAGCCCTTGCTTTAAGTGACTGCTAGTTTGCATTGTAATGTTTTATGTTTTGAGTGCAAGGAATATATCCTATTCATCACTAAATAGGAAACTTCTTAAAAAAAAAAAAAATTTTTTTCTGTCCCAGAGAGAAACAGTGGAAGTCTATCCTGCTGGAGTTCCCAGTAAGATTCTACCAGTGCAGATTCCCACGGTAGCAGCGTTTCTGAATATAAAGTAAGCAAAAATCACAGTACTATGTAGGAAACAAATTCAGTGCCATAGGTTTGAATAGGTATCATGCAAAATCTTTGGTGAAAGCTGGTTACGTGCTTTCCTTGCAAGACTTCTACAATTACAATCCAAGAGATCGCAGAGAAAATACTAACTCAAGGAACTGCAGTAAGGAAAGTGTTTCACTCTGCATAGACAATATTAACACTGCAGTGTTCCTGAGACTGTTTGTAAAATAATAGTTGATCAAGCATTAGGTAATTTCTGCAAAAATCTGTTGAAAGTTTTATCAGCATTTTCACAGAAATGATCACAGGGTTCTCTTTTTTTTTTTTTTTTGTTGGAAACGTTATTACATTTATTCCTCAACTGATCTCGACATTGGTTCCTCTGTGACATTTTCATCAGTCATTTCCCTAATACAGAAACTGGACCGTTTCTCTTTCAGACTGAAATATCAGAAGGTACTGATTCACACAAGTACCATACTTTCTAGAAGTTTGCAACATACCTACATTCTGATGATGTTAAGACCTGATTAAACACAATCAATAAAAATGCAAGAGTTGCTTGGCAACAGAAATCATTATAAAGATTAGCATTTCATTGTGTACAGAGGTATCCCAAGAACTGACCCTTATTTCATCCTGATTGATAAAAATTTATACTGGCTCAGTGTACATTAGCTAGCGGGTTTTCTGGAGAAGTGCCATCACTAACGACCAAAATGGTGGTGCTAGGGCAGCGAGAAACACTGCTTTATGAAATGGCTCATATGGGTATAAATATGCTTATGTGCTTGACCGGTGATGGCATGATCTTTGTCGGTGTACCACTGTGGGAAAGAAAAATACAGAGAGAGAATGTTAGTTCTGGCTACATTTTAATGATATGAATCAAACATGGTAAGATGTAAAACATGCAGACATTTAAAGTTATCCCAGCATGAGGCTAATTCAGCATGGAGGCAAAGACATGATGGTGGTAGGCAGCTGCTATGATACTTTCCTCCCTGCTTTGTGTGTGGGATGGATACACCATCCATTCATGCTAAACGTACAAAATGGATATGGGGCTCATCCACATGCGTGGTAGATGCAGCTCCTCAGTTTAGAGTGGTGCCTGATCTCTGCACCCTGTAAGCCCTGCCAGATCGGCTGAAGGACAACCATGCACCGGTGCATGTGACCTCCTTCTATATTTTATCCTTTTCAGCACTGCTCCTCAAGGGAGGGGAGAAGGTAGGCAACGAAGAGCTTGCACCTTAGTCTGAGAGTTTCCATGTACAGCATAAGAAGGGGCAAATACTTGACTTACAAGTTCAATAGAGAAACACCACAAGAGATGGACAGGTTATCTCGGACTTAGCTGAAGTTAACCTTTCCTTATATCCTATCTGGAAGATACTACTCATGGGACTTTGGGTATGTGCAAAGATTGGGATTGGCCTGGCTGTTTGTCTAAGAACACAAAAAAAATCACAAAATGAAAGATTAGCTAAACAGGGTCAAGTATGAGAAGGAGTTGCTTTACATTTTTCCTTGTACAGAAGATACATGGGTGCGTTACGTTAAAATTTCAGTTACTGAACATGAAATGCAAGTATGTGAACTTTGACTTGAGATGGCAATTGATTAATACCTAACAACAGGGAGCTTTTGCTATTCTTCTCATAATACAAACTCATTTGTATGATGATGATAAACAAAACAGAAGCATACCATTGCCTGAAAATCCACTTCAGCATCAACAAGAGCTTTGGAAATCTGTGCTGCTTGCTGAAAGTGAACATTATCTGAAAAGTGGGAGAAAAAGAAGAAAAAGGTAAACAAAAAATTGCTTCTGTACTACTGGGGGGGTGGGGTGGGGTGGGGTGGGGCAAAACAACGAACACAGAAAAAACCCCAGCACTGCTGACTGAAACACAGATTAGTTGCAGAAAACAGTATTATTTTATTGACGTAAATGTAACAGCCTTGCCCCTTCATGCTTTTGTTTTGTCAGTAATAGAATTGCGAACCTGTCTGTAATACTAAAATGTCTAATTAACTGCTACTCACCATCTGCTGTTCCATGAATAAGGAGATATTCAACTTCCTTGAATTTTTCAGCTCTGGCCATTACTGTTGAACTCTGAAATTAAAGAAAAAGGGAAAAAAAAAAAAAGAAAAAAGGTGCTATTTGTTAGAAGATGATTTGCTAGCAACTGACTTTGATTCCTGTTGACACAGTCTGGGGTCCTTCAGATAAGAACAACCATCCCTGCTCCCCCCACGCCCCCACGTAGCACGTTCACATATCCAGCAGCACTGTGCTCCCACTCGAACCGTTCCGCACCGGTCTGCAATTATTACCAAGGGTTACGTCTGCAAAGTAACAGGCAATTCCAGAGGGGAAGAGTTTTGCGAGCGAGATACACATTTAATGCATTGCTAACATGTTGTTAGCCTGCAGCACGCCACTTGCCATAGGCTTCCTGTGCGACTGCAGACAAGTTAAAAAAATGTTGCCATGGCAACAGCGCACCCTATGATAGCGAGGAGCAGCTATTGCAGAGACCACACGCCTTACCTTCCCCACGAAAACGTACGCTAGTGTACCTGTAGGTAAGTCACCAGAGCTTTTATTTCATCAGTCTGAAGTAAAAATGCCTGACAAGAAGTTTAAAACAATGCTCTCCCCCAAGTCCGATACAGAAATGCCTGAAGGAAAAAACCACTAGACCAAATCTATAAATAGAAGTCAAGCTACGTTTTGGGAATTGAAACACAATACGGTGATGAAAAAAATAATCAGCAACAAAGATTAATCAAGGAATCGAAAACGCAGTAACAACATGGTCCCTAGAACATACCTACCACCCGACTTGCTACTGTGACTAGGTACTGAAGAATGAGGAAAGCAAGGCTTGCAGGTGAGATCTTTAATGTGGGCAAGGAAAGGGGATAGGATAGTGCTCTGCCATGAGAGTGGGAAGAAGAAAAGGGACAAAAGACATTTTAGGGTCAGCAAGACAACCAGCATGATGGGGCAAAAAATACGTGGAACGACATTTCCTTCTATTAGCAACATTATAGGGGTTCTCTGCTGAAAATGACTGAAACCCTGTGGAAGTTTTCTCTATATTACAGCAACTTAAAAGCTACTATGGCAAGGAAAAAAAATAGTAAAAATTAACAACAAAAGTATGTGCTGGGTTTTGGTTTTTTTTTTCTTCCCCCATCTTATACTAAAGCTGTATCCTTGCACAGGGATTTGCATTTAGTACCCCCAAAAAGTCAAATACATTATATTACCAAGACACAGAAGTGTTTTAATTTCCTTATGTCTCTTGTACACTCATGAATCTTTAAAGCAAGCATAAATATTAAATTCCTTTTGTTATGGCAGAATAGTGTACCACAACCCTCTCATAAGTGAAATGAGTTCTTCGTAGTTATTCAACCAAATTAAAAAAAACAATTTCAGCAGAGAGAAAAAATAGCCCTCCAATCCATAACATTGCAATTGCCGCCTTCTGATAGTAAAAGGCTGCAGAGCCCCAGAAATCCCATCTAATACCTGGAAATGCAGGCACACTGGAAGCACGACGCTAGCCATTGAACCGAGCTGGTATCATGGAGCAAGAACAGATAGTTACGAGAGCGCCAGAATCTGGAGAGAGGACGTCTTTGGTTCAGTGAGGAGCACTGGTACAGCAGCCTACCAAAAGAATGCTTCAGAAAGTAATGGCCCAGTGATATTAAAAAAAAAGGAAAGAAAAAGAACTAAGTGATATCCTTTGAGTGAATAATTTTCCATATGAGCAGAGGGGGACTTGCTAGAGCACCTTTATAAGCTTTCTTCTGGCAAATCAGTGCTGGTTTAAGGGACAACAAACCTGTGAGTGGAAGCCTGACTTGAGCTATGCTTCTGAGACCTCAACTTTCCAAAAACAGTTTTAGAAAAAAGGATGTCACTCTTTTCCTCTCCAGGCATTAAACAAAGCTATTTGTAAAATACTTCAGAAAGAAGGAACACACAAAAGAGAGACCTCCTCAGGTTTTTTTGTGTCACTTGCAAGCGATGTCTCACTTGCTGTACCCATACTCAACATGAAGAGTCCCTTCCCCCAAACGTGCTTTAAGGACACAGTGCTTCTGCCAAAAAAGAAGGTTGCAAGCTAGGGAGCAATCTGAAGCTAGGCACAGTTACAGCAAAAAGCACCAGCTACAACAAACCTCAGGTGGACAGCAAATAAATACAACTTAATTCACCCCTTCTGTTCCTAGTTACACGGCTGGGACAAAGGTTCTGAAAAGGTAATGTGTACAACTACTGAGAATTAGGCCCTGCTGAGTGTAACTGGCTTTTCTAAAGATCACACAGCAGTCAACATTTTATCAGCACTCCACAAACAAGTTAAGGTTTGGCTGAAACTGAAGGTCTCTCTCCCTTTAGCATATTCTCAGATAATAGAACAAATGTCAAATCAGTACAAGATGGCATATTTACAAAATTGTACCCTGTTTTGCATAACCTAATGATGCAGCAGTTCTTAAGGACTGAACATTTCAAATCTGCTTGAAAAAGATTGCCAAATCTATGACTGTTTCAAACACTTGCCAAAAGCATATCAAATTCAGAGTGAACTGCAAAATAATCTTCTCACAAGTTGAACAGTCTCTTCGGTATGCTTTACGTGGCTACTGCATCTGACCTCTAGAGCTCTGCCCTGATTTAGTCTCAAGTCTTTTACATCAGGGACATTTCTCCCTGGGCAGACAGCTTCTCTGCGGGTCAGCCGAGGACCCCTATACAATTCTAGTGGGAGCTCCATCCATGCTTGCGCCTTTCTTTTACAAAGCTCTAATTTTTTAATAGTTCACAACTACCTTAAAAGGCACTGATCACACTTAATTAGCCGACTTAGGGGTGTGAGTCATCCCTCGGACCTGACCCTTGACAAAGAGTATTTAACATCTCAGATTCTCTTCCTTCAATAACTGCGAAACCCAGTGTCACAGTAATACAAAGGTAGGGCGAACCCCTCTCACCACAACTCGCTTCCCACACTACAGAGGCACAGTCATTACCAATACTCTGCGCATTAGGAAGGCACCTAGCAGCACGCCTCTTCCCTAAGCAGGTGCGTACACAGTCCCGTTTCTTTTAAATTAGGGCACACTAAGCACAGAGTTTATTCAACCTTTCCCTTTTCAAGCCAGCCTCATAGCGGATGCAGTAGGATAGAGACTATATGATGCAGCATGCAAACCTGACAGTACGAAGTTAACAGTTCACAAACGCTTTAGCAGCTTCAGCTAGGAGAGCTCTCAGTACATGTTTTGCATTTACTTGCTAAACAACGTTCAGTTCAGAAAACAGCTCTCATCAGCGCTGAGGGGCCAGGAGGCTGGCGACTGGGACACTGAACAAAGGGGCTGCAAGCCAGGAACAGGCTGGGCTGGAGGCAGTAAGGGTCTTGAGCGACAACACAATCCCACAACCCTTCCTTTGATGCTACATGAAAAGCAACAAACTCACTTCTCGAGCTACCCCACCCCTCCAGGTTTATCTGGAAAAGTAAATTCCAAGTAATACATTATTTGGGGCTTTTAACAACGAACGAGGACTTAAGTTGCATTTTCTTATCTCTAGAAGCAGCAGTGAAGTGTGACAATCTGATCTGTGCAATTACCCCTCCTCCATCTAGCCACCATTCTCCCCAATTAGTCCTCTGAGTAACACATTTGAAACCTTTAGCTCTTTGGTACTGGCAGTTTCAACGTGGCCATTGCCAGCAATGGATACTATGCCAAGAAAATCCGACTCCTGGCTTGAAAGGATTAAACAGTCCTCTGTTGCCATCTGTGCCGTGAAGCTGGTGAATGACTTTGTGCACCCAGAGCGTTAACATTCGTTCTGCACGACGACAGTAACTTCTATTTACACTGCTACCTCGCAGACCTCCTACTGTTCCCTCTGCCTTAAAGAAACACATTTGGGAAAAGGCAGGCGGGCGGCTGCAGGCGGCTGGGCAGTCCCCGGTGGGCCCGAGCAGCTCGCTGGTTAGAGGAGGCAGAGGCAGTACCAGGTCTTCCAGCAGTCACTACCGTTGTTCTCAATTTTGACCAAAACGTCTGATGTAGCAGTTGACAAAACTAGATTACTGTAGCGATATGTCAAAACAGACATTTCAGTCCGTATCTGTATGTATTTATATGTTTTACCGTACTTTTAAATCAAGGCAGCAACCCCCACCCTTTTTTCCCCACCATGACACTTACTTTTTTAACGCCTCAAGACACAAGCAGTGATAAACTCTCTTCCAGCCTATTTACCAACCCAAACACAGAAAATGCCCCATCTCTTTCCTCTGACATCCACGTTTGGTTCCAGCATCACCATGGCTGCACACCCCTGTGTAACATCCCGAGAACCAGGGCACAAAGTACCCCTCGGATCCCTCACGGTTCTCCAATAGCCACTGGGTCGTTCCCCCTAGATCTGAAATTTAACAAAACCTGGCTTGGGCAACCAGCTTGGGCTGCTCTGCCCTACGCCCACCTACCCGTGACTTCAAAAAGCCCTTCAGGCAACAAGTCAAACAATTCATCACGCCATAACGAGGACCAACAATCTACAGGTATTTTGCTCCCATCAGAACACCTGCAAATCCCCTCACTTCTGGGCAAACATCAGTCATTTTAGAACAAACCCTGGACACCCTGTGTTTCGTGGAGATGGGGCCAAAATTCCCGCCCCGACACTGCCGGCTCTCATCTGGTCTGCAATTTGTTTGATACGATCACAGTTCAGGCAGACTTGCCTACCTGGCAAAGTTTCCTAATATTCAGGAGATTTTGCTTTCCCTGAAAAAAGCTTGCAGATTCCTAAAGCAAGAAAAGTTCACACAATACCCTTTTTTTTTTTTAAATTACGTTTCAGAAAGAACTGGAGTACATTTGTTTTGGTGGAAATGTTGTTTAAGATAAGGCATAGTTTGCCCACGAGCATATTAAATTTTAAAACAAATTTGTTTCTTGGTGATTAAAATAAAACAGTTTTTACAGCTTGTTTTACAGCCTGCAAAGTAGCCAAATGGAACTGAATGTAGAAAAAAAAAAACCCAAAAAAACCCCCAACACACCAAACAAACAACAGAAAACCCACACCATACAGCAAGGAGTAACTGCCTCATGCAAATCCAAAGGCATGAGACTACAGCCCCTAAAAGCACAATGCAACAGTTATAGCTGGAAAGAAGAAACAAACTTATTTCTTCCCGTGGGGAAGGAACTAGACTGTATAAAGAAAAATAGAGTGGCTTAGAAAAGAAACAACACACTTAAAAAAAAATGAAATAAAGTGATTTCTTTCTTACATTATAGTTGTTCAGATTATCGCTTGCTATAGGAAGGCC
This sequence comes from Platalea leucorodia, assembly GCF_965183815.1. NCBI lineage: Eukaryota > Metazoa > Chordata > Aves > Pelecaniformes > Threskiornithidae > Platalea > Platalea leucorodia. Next base: position 83,118,301 of record NC_138827.1, on the reverse strand, counting down.
CATGTATCGCTCCGTGTATATTGAATCTGTAATTAAAAAAAAACAAAACCAGAATATGCTACTTAATTTTCGGTCTGTCTGTCTACCAGAAATTTTACCCACTGATACAAACGATAAGTGCATACTGGAAATTAACAAACAAAACCAAAACATAAACCCAGGCTTTCCACAATGAGGCGTGTAGGTAACCATCATTATTCAGAATATTTAATCTTCTTGTTGCCATGGACACCTGAATGCTGAATATTAATAAAGTACTTTGTGTCAATGTTACCTTACTGCTATTCTTTCAGTAATCGTAAGAAAATTACTGAAAATCTTGCAGTGAATGACTAGCATTTGGAAAAAAGCTTAGGTATTTTATCTAAATGTTTACTACTAAAAATCTATAAAATGAAAACATAGCAGTAGATTAGGACTCAGCTTGGCTCTATGTTATATATAGTAAAAATTAAGTATATCTCATTTTCCAGAGATTTTTCAGCATGGTATCATATTACTTTTTTTGCAGATTTGCTGCTTTATTAAGCCACACAAATCAACGCTCTGTTGCCATATTCTAATGTCCATTTGACTTCTCATCAGCGTTGCCGCACTGGGGTTTTTTTTATGTTGAATATGCATGCCTCCGTAACCCTTTCCTTCTTCTAATCAACTAAAAGTGGAATTTTAGATATCCTGATCTTCATTAAAAAATATTTCCTGCCATACTGTAACATTCATGCCCAAAACGTTATGAAAACATCCCTACGTCCTCAACAGACTACTGCTAATACCTGGCAGCATGACTTGATCTGTTCAATTAGCCAGAGCACGTAATACGCTATTATACAGCCTCTGTGCTAGATGCAGAATGATAAATTATGCCTTATTTAGCAGAGGTTTGCCAGGAAAAGCTTTCCTTTGAATGATTTTGGACAAATCCAAACGAGAAAAATGTCAAAATGTGGTGACATTGTACCAGCACATATTATATTTTTAACTATATATAAATTTTTTCATCTGGGAGGAGGGACCCTGTAACTGTATTTATAGCCTCATGCAACTACAACCTTACACACTACAAGCTTGAAGCACGTACAGACTTGTCCACTTGTTCAGGTTTTCCTCACATCAAGCTATTGTTAAGATTAATTATAAAATCCAGATTTTACACTCTAAAAGGAAAAAAAACCCGCAGGCAATTCAAATCCTATTCTGTTACTTTGAGAGAGTAAATTACAATGCAAGTTCGATGTTAAGCCTCACAGTTCATTCTTATAAGTGAAGTTGCATTTTGAAGAAGCAAAGTCTAATAGTGGTGGATTTCTGACACACAGTACTGGTCTCAGAACACGTGGCACTTTGGAAAGCAAGCACAGACACGTTACAGTAATACTACAAATATTACAATAATTTAGCCTTCATTAAATGTTGAAGAGATTACCTGGAATGGTGGATCTGGCTTTTTAAAATGGGAAATTAGATTTAGGGAATTGGTTTAATTCTGAAATGCAATACCCATCAGTTCATAAAAACAGACCAAGTGGCATTTACATGGCATCTAGTAGATAATCAAAGTTCTGCGCTATGAATCAACACTTTGCAGCATGTGCACCGCAAGACATATGGGAATCCTTGTAACGAGGAAGCCATCACGTACCATAATATTGCCAACGTGACACGGGGGCAACCGCTATTCCACACTTGAACACGCCGCTTCCAGAGCCAAGCACCATGGAGGTCACATATCCCCCATAAGACTGAGAAGAAAACATTGCTGTTATTTTAGTCGGGAAGAAAAGGATGGGGCCCATCTGCTAAATGGTTCATCAGACATTTATAGGCTCAGCGTTTTTCATATTAATGAACTCCATTCTGAATTTGGGTCAGATCTCACCCAGCCTGCTCAGTGGGGGAAAGAGGCATCAAACAGCGCATGGCAGCTGCGGCGCTGATGAATGAGAACTTGCTGGGGAAAAGGGGCGCAAACGCCGCTGACCCGTGACTCAGCGAAGGATGACAGTGTTTGGTAGCACCGTGGGCAGCAGCGAAAGACAGGAAACAAGACACTGCTGAACCGCTGCGTCCCTCTCCGTGCTGGGGGAGTGGGTGGAAGCAGCGCGCGGGCCCACAGCGCGCCCGATGAGTAGTTGCACCAGGGCATCCGAAAATTTACAACTCCCTCAGAGCAGGCCTACGGCAGCTCACTTGCTAACTCTCCTCCAAAGCGTCAAGAGCAAGACTGCGACTGGGGAGCGAAGGATCTTCTGCTGAGTCTGTGGGAGGAACTGTGCAGCAACACACTCCTTGCTATGCACAGAAAATTCACTCGCAGCCTAGCCTGATACACAGATGAGTAAGTATCTGACATACTCGAGCATCCAGGCAGCAAGATACCTAAACAATGTCACCAACTGCCCAAGTGACTGCCCTCACTATATTCTGAAGGGGTTATTTAGGAAAATGCGCCCACCCACATTCAAAAAGAAGAGCAATTTTTGGATCTCGTTCCCGTCTTGAAACCAGATTACAGGCAAATGGAGCTGTATCTTAGTTCAAAGCCCTTAAGTTTTTTCTCCAACGTCAATACTTAGGTCCTCCCAATGAGATCAGCAAAGCAATATATGTACTTAGTAATTAAACCCATATATAAGTATGTTGCCTAACCTGGCCGCAGTGAAGGTATTACTGCCCAGCCTACGGCAAACAAAATTAACGTACACAGTGACAGGCTGACAATGAAACGCTGACAACCTGAAAACTCAAGAAAGAAAATCTGTTTGCCCACAGGTTCGGTATCCAGGATGCATAACCCCAACCTAGCTCCGAAGATGTGTGCTCTTCAGCTGTTCAACCCGAGCCTCATAACGAGTAAGATGGGAATGCATTAAGTCCTCCATTTCTGTAGAAAGAATTGTGCTCCCACTAAAGTTAATACTACTACCCTTGACTCCATACAACACAGATATGTTTATCCACACAAGAGAAGCTATCAAAGGCACCAGCATCATCATCTTGGCATCAAGCAATTTATTCACTGGTGCCTGTCACCAGCAGTGACCACATTTCAGCTAGCAATTTAATTCAAGATCCTGCATGCAATCCTGCATATACTGAAACATAGTTCGCGTAAACAGAGCATGCAAGAATACTCCCCGTGACACCAGAAAAAACAGTGAAACAGCAGCCTGGGACAGAGAAATGTTCAGAGTTTGAATCAAACCGATATCCCTAACACTACATACGCACTTAGCCTTGCAGCTGAGGGGGTATGTACATGCTATTAAACACTCCCCTCTACTGTGACAGGTTTTAAAGACACATCAAAGTCAGAGAAATCTGGCCTCTGGTTGGAAGTACTGCTGAAATAAAATACAGCCAAGCACAACAATATAGCAGATGTAGATATTTTCAGGCTGCTAGTAAAAACACAACCACCATGCCACACAGCTGGTTCACATGTAGTTTTACATCTTTTTTTTTTCTTTAAATTAGAGTCATCCAACTAATACAAAGAGACACTAGTGAATATATACTTGGATTTTTTTTTTTAAAATATTGGTTCATCTTGTACATAGGAACTTGGCAGTATCCCTTTAAATTCTTTTTAATCCCTCTAGTAGTCCTAATTTCTGTTTCCAAGGCTCCTGAAAAGGGACAAGGCACTTGCAAGATGTACCTCATCAGTTCAGTTACTGAACTGTGCCATGACCCCAGACGTGCCTCACACCAAGTACTCCAGCACCTCACACAAACAGCAGCACAACAAATAGTTGTTACAATTAAATAATAAGCCAGCCAAACTTATTTGAGTACTTACCCAACCCCAAATAGCTATTCTGTCCTTATCAACAAAGCCCATTTCAGAAAATTTTCTAAAAGCAAACAGAATAATTAAATGCTTAATAGATTGCAAGTATCTGCCATTATACAGACATGCCTATTTTCCATCATGTCTGCCTCTTTCCGTTGTACAAATATGCATTTCCCACCTCATCACAGTGACTGTGTATGACAACATACAATACTTCAGGCATGTGTGTATTTAACAAATTCAGAAAAACATCTGTGCATATGAAAAACCAAAACCTGGATGGTCTGTAAAAGCCCTCAAACCACACTCACTGACATTTGTATTGTATTAGGTTAGATTTCACCACCTGCCTTTTTTTTTTTTTTTTTTTAATTATTTTAAAAAAGAGGAGCAACACTCAAACTGCAGCAGTAAGGGACAGGCTGGCACCTGTAAATCCAGTCAGGGTTTAAAAAAAAAAGATTCTGAAATGCTATTTGTTTAAACTCCTTAACATTTTAAAATCCCCAAAAGCAAACCCCCTAGGATCACTTTTTTGTGATTCTGAGAGATTCATACTGACATCGTTCAGTTTAGCAAGGTTCTACAAGCATAAACCAAGTGATGAACTATGATGTAAAGGTTGAGTAGTTCATACAAATAACTCTGTCACGACAGAAACTTGCAAAAGGCTTGGAGTAAAACTTGCAGCTCCACGTTCCTTGGTAGCATGCTCTTCTACTAATGTGACAGCTATCATCTCTATAAAACCAGGGGCATAGTAAATTTGTTATTAGAGCATTAACGCTTCTCTCTTTCTAAGCATAAAATGACGGTTGGCCCATAAATGACACACTTCAGCATACAAAATTCATGTAGAATTTAGTTATGTTTTTGCCAGCAATTTCAAGATGACCATTCAAAACCTTCACCTTTTTTTCCCCTACACAATATGCACAGAAAAGAAGGAGCAGGTGTTGATCATTTCATTGTAGCTCACCTGGCAGCTTCTATCTGATCTTCCACTTCGTATGTTCCCAGCCTTCGGTTTATTGCGTGCAGAATTTCATCCCCTTGGTATCCACTTCCCCTGCCATCAAAGCTGGCCACAATGATCTGCTCGGTGCTTGCCAGGTAGGTAGCCCAGCTGATTTGGAAGGTATAATCTACTTTCTGACTACAGGGTCCTGCGTACCTGGGTGAAAAGTGCCACAGAATTCAGGCATTTAGTCTCCGTGTACTCTCACATCAAACATCTGAAATATAATTATTGCTGACAATTTTCAGCCACTAAAGAAGGGTAAACTTTTAAATTAAACTGGGCAAACAAGAAAAGCATCACTGACTGACTCCAAACTGCTGCTTCACCTGGATGCTAAAAGCAATATGCCTTTTTAAAAACGTCAACTGTTAATCAAGAAAGCAGACTGGATTTTGTTTTATTGCTTTCTGCTCTAATAAGAAACTTTCATTATTTTGACTTTAAGCAGCTTATCAGAAATCCAAAGCAAATTCTTTCTTGTGTTGGCATATCTAGTCATCTAAGTTTTAAAGCGATGCTCTTTAACTATTTCTGTTCCACTTACCCATGATTTATTTGGTTACAGTCTGAAATCAACAAACAGTCTTCATCTGGGAAAATGAAAAAGATCTTCTTCTGCATTTTTAGTGTCTCATCAGTGTTCCCTACAGTTTAAACTATTTCTTAAGCAGGCTAAGAAAAAGGAAGCAAAACTGTAATTGTAACTTTTTATTTTAAAATATTCGGAAGCACTTGAGCACCATGAAATCACACGCTAAGTGCCTGGATGGTAAAATTCCGCTTGCAGTGCGCTTCTCTAGCCACTGTTCGACAGAGTAAGGAATGGAAGAATGGCTCTTATGGCTCTATAACCTATTTTTCCCAGTTTTAAAAGTGAAGAAAAAACTACTAGGAATTCTCTATTTCAAGCTTTGTTTCTATACGCTATGGATCCTGACACTGCTGAAGGAATTTCTGATACCAAGATCACCACAAAGCAGAGGTGATCTGACAAAGGCCCAGGTAAGTCAATAAAAATAGAATCAAACCCAAAATAAGTCTTAACAAGCAAAGAGCACTGACTGCTCATTAAAACGTTCAATAGGCATATCAAAAAGTATTACAGTGCTACCAAATTGCATTATATAAAGATGTATCTAACAATTAACAGCTAGTTTCCTTGTGGAGTCAGCTTTTTGTAAAAAGAGGAAAAGGTTAACATTTCTATTTTAATGAATAGCTAAATTTCAGTAATTTCCAGTTAGAAGAAAACATACCAGCATGAACAGAAGTGCTTGCGGAAGAATGGACCAAACAGCACCTGGTCATGGTCTTGAATTTATGAAAAAACAGCAAATGCAACCCTGACCGTAGGATGCAGTTTGCCAACACCAACTGACAGTCAAATATCATAAAGAAAATGCAACGTCACACTCACTACTTCAGCTTTAGGACACACGGCTTATTCAAGGTTTCATTCTGGAACGTAATTCCATCAAATGTTATTCCTAAGGAACTCTAATAGCAGAGAAGGAGGTAAGCTAATGCTAACATCCTGGCTTTTACATCGGATACATTCTGTATCTGCCTCACTGCCACCAGCAAAATATGTGCTTGTTAAGCATTACATCATCTTATAGTACAGGAATCTATCACAAATTGGGATACACCTCATTTTTTCATTCCCTCTTAAAGCTACATCAAGAAGTAATTAGAAAACACGCCAGTATTGTGTTTCCCAATCTTATCAAGAGCATTTGAAGTAAATGAAAGTGATTATTAACACAACATTGCCATGTAACTTGAAGACTTACACATCAAGGAGCAGAGGGTACTTCTTTGACGAATCGAAATGGGGAGGCAATATCATTTGATACCACAGGTCTAAAAGTGAAAAGAGTTTGACTTAAGTCAGTTCTGCAGTGAAAGAATTCGACATGCATTGCAATTCATACAGGAGCACATTTGAGTCACCCCCTAAAAATTAAAAAGCAGTTTCATCTGAACTGTCCTAATATATACACGTAAAAGTTCCTAGCTAATCTAATATTTTTTTTTAATGTTTTACAGCTGAGTTAGCAGAAAGTCTGGAACTGGAATGTCTACAATAATAATAATAAAATTTGGGTACTCAACATGCTGTCTTGTAACATTATTCTACATTATAAGCTTACATGTAAGACTTGGTAAGTCTCTACAGTGGTAAATCTGACACTAGCTCAAAAACGTTTCTCTACTCAAATTTCTCTCCCAGCACTAAAAAGCAATTTTAAATATTTTGAACCTGTCAGATAGGCTCTGCATGAGAGTTTGCAAAGCACCCAGAAACATATCCAAATATCTATTATTTCCCAAGCAACACTGATTCCAGTTCCATCCATGTTACTCTTTCCACCCAAGCTGGCTGAGAGTTAGCTGAACATTTTAAATGCACACCATCTAAGTTTCGCAAACCAATTGGCTCAATTGTTCACTCATGAATTTTAAAAGAACTGATGCTGCAAAGGGAGCATGAAATAATGCTGATGGACTGCACCACAGCAATAGCCAGACTGCAAGTCTTACAGAAATTTGTCCAGGTATGAATATGCAAGGCATTAAAACACTGAAAAATTAACAATCTAAATTGAACACAAGAAAATACTGATTTTAGTTTTCTGCATAATCTGTGTACTCTATAGTCACAGGAGCAGATTTCGTCTTTGGTAACATACATGGATTTGTGAATGGATTTGGAACTTGAAGTAGCACTACATAAATGGATTTATTTCTCCTATTTATGACACGAAAAATAGATTCCCCTTACCCAAAAACTTTTACCCTGAAGAGATGAAGTAGTAAGAACAAAGAGGAATAAAAAGATGAATATACAACTGATAGCAGGAAGAACATCTTTAAACCTCCATCTTGCCTGGAAGATTTCATCTTTAGCCCTAGTAAAAATGTGACAGAAATAGAAGACAGAAAACACAAAGATAAAGAGAGTTATTATAAAGATAGGGTAACAGTGGAAGGAGGGAGGCATAAAAAAGAACAGTTAATGGTGACTGACAGAACTCAATACAGTTTGTAAAATATAATTTCATTAAGAATATTCATTCATATTATCAGGAGGAAGTTTGTCATGAAAAGAAAAGCTAGTAGTAAAGGCTGGAGCAAGAACAGTTTAGACAGGTACCAGGCCTCCCACTGCTGGTCTATCTGATGTTCCTTAGCCTAGCAGCACACCAAGAAAGCTTCTGTACCCAGATGTGCAAATTCAGAGGAGCACCACTAGCAAAGCACCAGCAGTTCATTTTCTAGCATTTCATTCTAGTCTGTATTCAGAGGTTTATGTAGTGTTGCAGCGTGAACGTGCTTTTAAGAATGTGATTATTCAATGCAAATATTCCCCTACACAAAGTCAAAGATGATCTTGTTGAAATGTAGCCTAAATGATTTTGCAAACTTTTCCATTTAGATTCTGTGTCCGTTTTTTGATAGTAGGTGAGCTTCTCCTCCACTGTTCCAACCTACTAACGCAACTTACAGGTACAAGTCCCTCTGGTTTAAGACCTACTTGAATTTATAATTTAATTTAAATTCAACAATGTTTATGAGCTTTGTGCCTCACCCCCCATTCCTCTTATTTATTTATTTAATGTGGCGTTAGGGACTTCTGTTTTTCAGGTAATTATCAAGGAAGAAAGGAGTTAAGCCACTTCATCATGAAAACATCAAGATATCACACTAGGGAAAAAGCATATTTTAGATAAGAATATTTGGGGATTTCAGAAAAAAACCCAGAATGTCTGGAGATGTCCAAAAAAAAAAAAAAAAAAAAAGAAAATCTTGTCTTGCCTCAAAGTGCTGAATAACTGCAATAATCCCCACTACACCCATCTTTTCTGTCATGCTTTCAGCAGAAGACCTTGAAGCACTTCGTGAAAGGAGAGAAAGGTAAAACATGTTTTTGAACTTACTGTATCCACCTACACTAATGAACCCAATTTTTTTTGAAGGCATCTGAATATCTTTCAATGAATTTTCCAGTTCAGTGTTATTTTCCAAGTATCTGAGGACTAAATGAGAGAGTTAGTAAGAGTCAAAGATTAAAGACATTATTTTCAAATGCATTGCTCTTTAATCATGAAACACTTTAAAAATTCAATCTGAGATGATGGCAACCTACATTGCAGTCTTCGTTTACTGCAGTTTTTGGTTTTCCTCTCAGATTCAATGTTTATGATACAGTTTTCCTTCAGTAATTTAGTAACCAGAAAGCTGGTTTCCCCGTTTTTCATCTAAATGCCATTTCAGAAAAACTGAATTATTCAGTAAATAAATCATGCATTACTCACTGTTTTCTAGCACAATGTAAAAATAATATTAAATAAACTATGAATAAACATATGCCAAGCTATATAATTTATTCTTCTGGTTAACTATACTAGAGTAATTATCTAAAATTAAATTGACCCTTTATAACTGACAGTTTAATTATTATACTAAGCAATGAGAACAAAATTAAAACAAGTTTACAGTGCAACATAAATTATATTTTAAGACAATCCCGTACCTTGATCATCACTGCTTCTGTGCAGAGTAGATATGGGCAGGCCAGGACCTGTTAATAGAGCATGAAACCTTCACGTTTGCATGCTGTCTCAAAACACAAGCCTCGTAAAGCAACTGGAAGTGGGTAATTCATAAAAGCTCAGAACTCGTTTCCCTCCAGTCTGCACAAGCTGGATTTTAAATCAGTAGGGCCCAAACTCAAGCCAGAGGATCCCATAAAATACTCAGACTGTCTCACAGGCGAGCCCCATGATTGTGAGGTACTGAAGAACTGAACTCCCACTTTTGAGCAAAGTCTACCCATCAGCTGTGGGCCATGGTTTGGAAATCAGTAAGCCTTGTCACAGGGACCACAGCAGTCTTCTTCAAACAACGATCTTTACAACCTGACAGAACAATCCCCTCTTTGCTGTCTGTCCTTCTAGCCCATAGATTAAAGAAGATCTTGGCATCTTAAAAAACAACATACATTTCAATTTAAGGGAAATTTTCGAGAAGATTTTATTTTTCCCACCCTTTGATTAATTTATCCCTTGTACCATCTAGCACAAGCACTTACAGGTCAGACTACAGTCCCACTGCTTAACTTAAGGTTATGTTCACTGGATTTTTTTTGGCAGCATTATCTATCTTAGTTTTATTCCCACACATAGAACACTTCTTTTTACCCAGCCTGTTGCTCGCCTTGCTCCCTTAGCCTCCAAATTCCTTCAACAGACAGAGCTCCCCGTGCAGCTCTTGAGGAGATGCACAGCAGACAGGAGCGTTTTGCATCTCCTTCAGGTCCACTGACAGGTAGAATTATCAAATTTTACCCTTGCAATTTTTATCAAGGTGCTTTTAAGCCTAGGAGGGAGCATGTTTTTCCACTGCCAATGCATTTATCCAAGAATATCAACACATATCATTGTTACGCAGTGCATATCAAGATTTGACAAAGTGAACTTCCCCACCCAACTAATCGGTGAGTCATGTTTATGTCAAATAATTCCAGATATACTCACCACGACAAACTAGCTGATAATATTGCGCATCTTTGCTGAAGGACACAGAATAATACTGGCATCTTTCTTGATTCAGATCACAGCTAACACATTTAGTAGAATTTGGACTGCTTTCCAAGAGCACTCTGCAAAGTAGATGAGCTTCATTTCAGAGATGGAAGACTTCCTTTTTTTTTTTTTTTAAAAACTAAGCTAACAAATATATGCTTTTTAAATAAGATGACTGAATGAAATACAATAAAATTCAGGAGTCCTTATTGATTTTAAAAATAGAGAAAGCAGACTTCAAAATTTTGAGTTCAATTAATACTGGAATTATAATCATAGCAAAAGAAAAGCATGAGAGGCTTTCTTTAGGGATCTGTTGCTTGAGGACTGGCTGTTTCTTTTCACAATTTCCCTTTATTAACTAAATTTACAGAAGAATATTTTAGTTGTTTCTACAATTTATACTCCTACACTGATTTTAATTAAATACCCTATCTAGGATCCCACATTAGACTATAAACATCCTAATATTTTTATTTTGCAATGCTTTTTCTTAAAATTTCTTTTGCATTAATAAATATTTTACTCATACTGAAGTAAAAATTTCTTACTTATAAAGATTTCTTCCTCCTGGTTTTCCACCGTTTTCATTACTAATGTAGTATCTATAAAAGCAAAACATACTGGTTTTGGTAAAATGCTTACAGCACATTACAATATTTAAAGGATTATCTTACATGTTTAGATCAGATTTTTAATGAGTTAAATGACACCTTCTCCCTCTTCTCCCTCCCTACTTGCTTAGACCCTTGTTACAAGCCCTCCTGATAGGAATCAATATCTTAATTACAATACTTACAAAAAGTTATTGGTTACAGCTGCTATGCTGATAACTTCCCACTTTCCTGCAGTAACAGGTACTGGAGCCTGGAGGGGGGGCAGAAAAAGGCAAGGCAAAAAAGTAGAACGTGAAGCTCCTCAATCACCAGGAGAAACACAAGTCAGCCGTGACTGTCCTATGCCTTATTACTTACCTGCGAGCCGTTTATGTAATGGATGTGCTTGTAACCTACTGTATTGCTGAAGACTTTGTAGTAGGCAGCATTGTCGGGTGCAAAGTGAGGGGTAGATGGCTGAAACTTGAACACAAGAGAGATGTCTGTTAAAGCAAACGACAAAACTCCAAAACCAAAATGATAAATTTAGATTCTGATATCTCTAAACAGGAGTTTCAATACTTAAAAACAATGCATCACTGAACATACTGCAAAAATTTTTGCCTACTGACTTAGAAGGTAGAACCTGTAGCCATTACCCTAAAAGTAAACACACTTGAAATATTTTCTGACTCCTTAAGCAGCAGAATTTCCTGAGTATCAGCCCTGGTAATGACCGATGTCCACTCCCACCTTGCTTCAATCTGAAGTCCTACAGGTGTTCCTGGTTTCCTACTATTTTAGGAAACAATATGTGCATTTACTTTTAAAGTCACTGATTTATTCTCTCCAACGCCAACATGCAGCTTCAACCTATAGCAATGTAAACATTGCAAATACATGTTTTCCTGGAATTTCCCATTTTAAAACACGTACTTGTGAAAAAATTCTTTGAACTCTGATTTTTTTTTTTTTTTAGCTTCACAGTGAAAAATTTCCCCCATTTTCAAAGAAAGCAAGTTGGTTTCCAAGAGGAATTTTTTTGTAGTAAGTAGCTGATTACAGAATGATGGAGAACCCAAACTGCAATGATATTTTCATGAAGGAACTATCCATTTATCAATTGGGAGTGACGGAAATGAATGGATTCCTTCTACTGACTGTCATTTGCATGTGCTCCACGTGGTAGAGAGAAAAATAGAGGAATGAAATTGAGCTGAATGAAAAAAAAGTTATTTCTGTGATACATGTCCAAAACATCTAAACATTAATTAGCCAACTGACACAACACAAGATCTCTGAGATGTTATACCTATTTTTGAAATGGAAAGTGAAACAGAAAGATGAAGTGACTTGCTTCTGGTCACTCGGCAAGCCATGACAGAACTTGTCTCCATAACCCATGTGCTCCAGATAATCTCTCCGTCTTCCCTAGCAATATTTTTGCAAAAAATAACCTGGCAAATATTTTGCTAGCTTCTCCCTTATCACAGTCTTGCTTTTTCAAAGTGTGACTTTCCTTCAACTCAACTGGCAAGCTCTAACTTAGCTCATGACCTGGAAGCCTTATGCAGTAACACAGGCTGTTCTGAGCATTCTTAGATTAAGTATAATTTCATATCTATTTTTGAAAAAAAGAAAAAAAACCACTATAGATACATACAAAGAGAGAAGTATATGTCTGTATTTTACACACATATAATTTACTTAAGTTTGTTTATACACGTATATGAATTGTATAGACATATATATGTGTATATATACATCTCTCATATATATATACACAAAAAAATATCCCTTGCCAGTCAAGTGTAATCATCCCTAAGTAGCTAAGAATAAAAGAAAAGAATAAATGTAACCTTTCCTATCCCCTCTTCAATCCTCCCTACTTTCTACTCCCTTCTCAAATTCAGGAATCATACAGTGAGATTATCTTTTTCTTCCAACAGCTCCCAAGATGTGGGTTGTCTCTTTAAAAGAAACAAAAAACCAACAACCTAGTTTAATGGCACAGACTCGCATTTTGCCCTCTCATTTTGCACAACTGTTTACAAAGTCTGCAGCTTGATCATCACATTGTCTAATTGTGAAGCCTTTGCTGCAGAGAAGCAAAATGTGTCAGCGTTAAGGCCTTCCTTTCCATATCAAATTTGACAGCAGGTGGGTTGATCTCTCATCTTCATACTGCGGATGATTTCATCCCTGCTGTTGCCTCCCTCTTTGCATTTCTTTAAACTTTCATTTTTGACTTCAAAAGTGAATTAGTGACTAAAGCATAATCAGTGTGTGGAAAATGCGGGAGTGGAAAGTGTACTCTCTGTTCTCATCAAAAACTCTGAAACTCATTTCTCCCTCCAAGTCTGAACTTTTGCATCTCTGCTTCACTTCCCCCAGATCTTCTGTGTAGTTCATTAGGTGCCTACTCCCTACCATGTACAAAAGGACTGAGAGGCAGCTTGGAAAGCATCATCCAGACAGTAGCGATTGGTTTGGTAGAAGCGTATGAAAATTTTAAACTGGTCAGCTACATGTATCTTGTCCCTAGCTCTCTCCAATGGGGGGGGGGGGGGGGGGGGTGGGGTGGGCAGGGAGAGAAGATAAATAAATAAATCCCCAAGGAAAACCTGGAATGGTTTGTTGCAACCTGAAACGCTAAAAATTAGTTTTGTCCTCTATGCCTTTACTCCAATACCATTCAAAGGTTATGGGATACACTTCTTAATACATTTCATCACCTAGATCATTCTGGAGGTGGCAGGAAGACTGGAGAGCAGCCAAACCAGCACAGCTGACAACTCCTCCCGAACAAAGGGAATTCTGAATCCTGGCTTCTGCACTCCCCCACCTACCGCTACTGAAGCGGCAGGTCAGAATTAAGAAGGAGTCTGGAAGGAGCACTCTGCTTTTTGGCAAGCTGAACATGACGCACAGGTCCCGGAGGACGCAGTTACAGCTCCAGCCACGCTGCGCTGTCAGCCCAGCCTGGCAGTTCAGAACCCCATACCCACAAAAGCTTAAAACCAGGAGCGGGGTGGCATAGTGGCTCCATTTGAGACCATTTTTTCCTATACATGTAAAATGCAACAAGTGAATAGATCAGACCTGCACACAGCAGGCACTGCAACCGTTAAGAGGCTCATATGAAATTTTCTTAATTATCAGTGTTATTTAGCATGTGGCACTTTTAGAAATTGAGCACTCACTCTGCCAATCCAGCCAGTTGTACTTTCTTCTGTAAGTTGTTTTTCCTAAGAAAGAAAAAACAAACAATCCCACAACAATTATGTTTATTTTACATCAGGCTATGTTTCTTCAAAGATAAACATACAGAGATACTCTACGCCTTTCTAGTTTCATTTATCAAGCATTACAACTCTCCCACATAATTTTTCTTACCCGTGGACATGACCAATTTCCAGTAGCATTTTCAAAGTCACAGACTGTGAGGACTGAAAAATTCTGAATTCTTCTCAGCCATTGCAGAGAGATCCTTTCATCTGTCACCCATGTTACAACACTCAAATAATGATCCCTGAAAACAGCAATAGCATTAGATATTTAAAATCCTCTCTGCAATAGCATACTATACAATAGCATTCAGCAATTCACTGAATGAGACTCATCTGGCTATTTGCATTTCAATCGACTCTTCAACAATAAACAATGATGCAAACCTAATTGTGCCATTTTTTTGCCAATTGTTTTTGCTGCTGGTAGATGCCTCGGTTATTTTCATTCATACAATAAAGAATTAGACAGTTTGTACATACCCGCTTCCAGAAAGACTGCAATTAAATTCTAACAGACAGATCACTATCCTCTAATGCACGAAGTAATAGCTACTCCAGACTGTTCATAAATCTTGCGCTATGTGCATCTAGAGGAAATTCTTCTGAATATTAAGTTCTATGGGCCTTAGATTTTGGAATTTTAACCTTAGCTGCATGAAGTTGGTTGCCTGTAAGCACTTTCCAAGTGATACATGCCTTTGTTCAATTTAGTATTTATTTCCGTTAGTTAGAATAGAGGGAGAGATTGTACCAAGAACAGGTATTACTATCTGAATAGTTTACTTTCATCTTCAGAATACCAACTAGTTGACAGGAAGAATTGGAGTATCTGGAAAAAAATATTATTTTCATGACTATTCCTGTATATTAATTTTAAAAAGGCACCACATAAATTTTAGTGGTTCTGTTTACCATTACGATCTGTTAGATGTACTCGTCTTTTCTTATTTTAGATCTGTCCTATCTCCTAGAAGCCTTACGAACTAAAATAAAACAAACCTCCCCTCCAAGGCAAGTATACATTTTTAACCGGAATTTGCACATTTGACTTAGTTCCAAGTTCATGTTCCCTTTTTCCCCCAAGTTAGTTAACAAAAATGTGTGGGAAGTTTTGTGATGAGAGTGAACATGTTCGTGATCGGGGGGGGGGGGGGGGGGCGGTGGAGGGAGAAAACACTACAATTAGTGTGGATGGATTAAAAATATATGCCAACTGGTTACCGACCACTTTCAGGTTTATTTCTAGATTGCAGTTTAGAAGTCATGTTTAAAAAAGGTCTATTTTCACATTCGTATTTGACTGGGAAGTTGGTAGGTCATTTAATTGGTACTGTCACTAGCTTCAAATAGTATATTTTAGACCAATATTATTATAAAAGCACTCTGCAGGAGCTTGTTTGGAAAAAAAATGAAACTGCCGTTCTTCATGTACCTATAATAGTGGTTTCCCTTATTTTGTAAAAGGGAAATTAGCCCCCCAGTTTTTGTTCCTTCAAACTGAGAGAAGTTAACAATTCTGGAGACTATAAATCATCCATCAGACAAGATGGACAGTACAAGTTAAAAAAATATTATTTATTATGCTATTATTATAATGTAATAAATATTTTAAATTTATTACAGAAACTAGCAATGCACCTTCAGTTTTCAACAACCCAGGAAATGTTAACGAAGCCGCAATTTACTCAAGTATAGAGTATAGTAGTTTTGCATTGCCTTCCTCATTTGCTGCTGAGAAGGGATATGCCTGCAATCACTGTCTGGAGCTCTCTACTCCGAAGACAACTTATTTTTAGGACAGAACATTTCAGACCAGAAGCACCCATTGCCTTCATCCTCCTGTTAGCCAACAGGAGCCCCCTGTACCCATGATGCTAATAGCGGTATGGATTTCATGCTGGTCATTCATGCAAGTGTCAGGTTTCATCTACCATCTTATGTGGCAAAGCACTGCCATTCCAGACTTGGGCAGCCTTCCTTGACAAATAATAAAACATTCACTCTGAAAGAGAAGTGCGGCCTGCCCCCTTCAAATGTGGGGGTACAACTGCTGCGCATACAAGCGGCTCAGGATAGTGCTGCTACAGGCAACCATTTGCAGGGGCACTGCCCCTCGAAATCCCCACCCAGGCGGGTGGGTTGAGGTATGTCACCAATTCAAACTTAGTTTTGCTCAGAATTTAGCTCCAAGGAAGTAAAAATAGAATTTTCCACCACAAAAATTAACCTTTCCTGTCATACAGTGGTATAAATATACATACTGTGCAACTATTTATTATCTTGTGCTTCCAGGAGCAAAACTACCCAACAGCAACATTGCACATCACTTGCCTTTTCCTACTCATGTACTTTTGCTCTTGCAAAATTCCCCAAGAGTTGTTCTGGCCACCTCAATGTTTGCAGGACGCACATGCTCAGGCTTAACCATTATTTGGATCAGCCGTCGGGAGGAAGAGTAAGTTTCGATCCTTGCACTCATCATTCAAGACTTGATTTATCTTTGTATTAATCCTGATTTACAGAGTGCTACATTCATTTTAAAATGGATTAAGTCCATGTAACTCAGGCTTGTGTTAGCCAGATGGGTACAAGGCTGGAAGACAGATGACAGTTATTCTCTCCAGGTCACACAGCAGCGTTGTTCAGCTTTCATTAGGTGTTAACAAAAGGTAAAACATAACTCTAAGACAGCAGAGATCCGAACCAGAACTGACCAAAACATAAAGGGCTTATAATTCTGAGCCACTGAAATTCTGGAGAAAAACAGCGCACAACAGCTATGTAACACCTAGCTACTGCAATGTTACTGTAGAGAAAGGGTAAAGAACAACATATTCGTAAAAACTTCCATATCTCAGTTAACACAGAGATGTTAGTTACACTGTGCCGAGGACTGAAACGGAATAGCACGGATATTCCAGTTACAGCTTTTTGGCCACCACGTACAAAACGCTGGGTTTGCGCACTAGCTGACAGACCTCTCTTGTTTTTCCTGAAGTTTATCAGTATAACCTGTGCTTCCATACCCATCATGTGTGTAAGTGCAAACCTCTAAGAATTTCCACAATACTGTTAAAAAGAAAAAACAAAACCCAAGATCTGGGATACCAAATTCTGTGTGCATGCATTTTAAATCAATTTAGCTGCTCTTTACAAAATACATTTATATCATGTTGTGCATTTCCAGTGGCATTCTGAGAAATACAATTTTCCATTTTCTGTGAGAGGTGCTGGTTTTCACCATGTTTCCAAAGAAAACAAACATTTTAAGTATAAATCTGAAGACAGCCATGATGCCTTGCCTTAGCAAGGAGTCTTGCTTCCAATGGAATCAAATCTTCGCTTACCATTAAGGTTTTGTTTTGTTTTTTTCCCCCCAGTGAATTGGAATACATATATTATAATTTGATTATACCAAAACTTGCTCATATTCAAGTTGTACTGTGAAATGACTTCACCATAGTTAGACTCCACCGAGCGTGATGAGCCAAGAACTTGTCACATTCTGAATATAACATACATGGAATATGCCATCTATATATAATCACTAGGAGGATAATCTCTGTGCAGATTTTCTCTGGTAAATCTTGTTGCTACCAGAGCCGCATGACTGGGAAAAACTGCCATATACACTGAATATAGGGTGGTCACACATAAAAGCTCCTCCTCTCCCACCAAAAGAAACAAGCAAACATTTAATCAAAATTTCTTACCCTGATTTTATTTCTGCAGGTGGAGAAATTTCAACAGAGCGGAAAGGAGGAGGCAATTCGGTATTCACAATAAAGAATTGCACAGTTGGATTTTTAGCTCCTGCCTAAAAATAAAATTTTTCATTGTACTTTTGAAAAGAGAATATTCTTGGTGAAATAAGTGTTTGAAACTATAGATGAAGAAATTACTACAGACAGGCAGGTAGAACCAGCCAACTTCAAACATGTGAAAAGACAAGTTCGTAAATGCAGTTCTTAAGATTGATACATAAATTATGCTTTGTATTTTTTTTTATATGAAAGTGTTAGTTACGTATTTCTAGATAGGAAAGACTACTACATTTAGAAACATTTGTAAATACATAGGGCTTGCCATACCCAAAGCAGTATTTGACCGTATCTCGTCCCACATGCCACACACAGTATCTAACAGTGAATCAAATCCATTGCTAACAGACAGAAAAGTGCTTCTTCGTGGAAACCAATACCTTACATTAAGTGATCATATAATAGCTGCTGATACAACAATCAAAGCTGTGACTGCAGGACATACCCCACTATTTTTCATGTGGTGCTATCAGGTACTGACAGCAATATAACTGTGTCAGTAAGGGCTTCTCCAGAAGTACAAGTTAACTAGCTAAGTCCTCATCATAACAGTTAGGTAGGTGTAGTTGACCCGTCTCCAGAAGTCAGCAATATTGCAAATAAAAGGGGTTTGTAATAAAAGGTGCAGTTTAAATTGGCAGTTCATTTTACACCCATGTCTCTTCATAGATGTCACACTCAGGGCAGAGTCCCTGCAGAGGCTCGCCGTGAGCACCACTGACCCCTCTGGGGGAGGCTCCAAGGGGACAGGCAAAGGCCATGTGCTCCTGAAGCTTTGGGAAGGGTCGGGAGTGACTGACCACGGCTGCTGCAGAGAAAGCTGAACTTGGCACAAAGAGGACCGGAGGCCGGCTTTTACACCAGACAAACAGCTCTATCAGTTGAGTGATCAGCTGGCTGTATCGGCTGTTCTGCCCCAGTTAA
Source organism: Platalea leucorodia (assembly GCF_965183815.1). Classification (NCBI taxonomy): domain Eukaryota; kingdom Metazoa; phylum Chordata; class Aves; order Pelecaniformes; family Threskiornithidae; genus Platalea; species Platalea leucorodia. Next base: position 83,099,265 of record NC_138827.1, on the reverse strand, counting down.
TCAAAAGGGTGAAAACATCTTCCTGACTTGGCCTGGTTCCAATCCATGTATTCCTTCCCGGCAATGGGAATGCCCAGCATTGTGGCACTGAGCATATTATGGAGACCAGCAACGAGAGCCACGTTTGTATTGCGATTCAGCAGTATAGTGCAACTGTTGTACTCCAAGTGTAATTTGTACTTGCACTGTGTCTTAAGTGCATTGCTGCATCACTCTGCTAAATCGAAATACCATGTAATTTCAAATAACTTCACACAGGTAAATCTTGTATTAAACGTTAAACCCTCCGTGTGTGGAGTATCTGAAAGAACCTGTTTGGAGCGTACTGGACTCTGACTCTCACACCATTTAGTCCAGCGCCGGCTGTGCCAAGAGCAGTAGGCACAAAGTCATGTGGAGAGGAAGGGGGAGGAGGAGGAGCTTCATGCACTAAAGGCTTCACTCCCACAGCTAACACTGAAAGAGCTTTATGTGTAGGCAAAGAAGCTCCATCAGCAGATTCTTCCCCTTCATCCCAATACAGGAAGCATCCAACAACTAAAAATGCTACCTTAGTTGAAGAAGATTCCTTTATCGATACCACGTACAACCCTAACACAACGTGCATCTGCCAAGTGCTTTGTACCAACTTCAATTCCCTAAGAGCTTTTCTATCTCAACATCTACTTGCCACCTGAAAATTTTCTGGCGAAACAACAAAACCTTAAATCATACTTTTTTTTTTTTCTTTTTGCTTTCCCCTGGAGATAATAAAATACTTTAACATTGCCAGATGCTGTTGACTTCAGAAAGAGTAATCACAGCAAGCTGTTGAGGAGAGACAGACAATATTTTCATTAGCAGAAACTGATTAAATGAGACTACTCTCTTAATGAAACTGCGGAACAACCATGTTTAATAAATAACACAGACCTTGGGATACGGGATTCTAATGGTCTTTGGATACTGCAAGGTGTCCTCAGAATAAAAGGAATACTCTATAAGAGGAACTTCTGTATCGTTAAATGTTGCATATGCCACAAAACTGCCATTTGGAGACCACCACAGAGCAAAATGGGTGCCAAACATTTCCTCTGAAAGAGATGAAAATGTGTTTAAGTTATAATTGATAAGTTGGCTCTTCTATCCTAGGTACTGTTCTCATTAGTTTTTAATTTTTTTTTAATTGAAGTTCAGATAACAAAGTGCAGACTGTTTGTCGGGGTTCTGAAATGAGACGTTAAATCAACGCTTATAATCTATCATATGGAGCAAATTCACACACTATGATTTCCAGTGACATGCTGCAAGTTAGTTGAACTCATTTCTGTTCTTAGATCTTCAAACTAGCCAGGTATTAAGCTCAGGTGAGGATGCATGCTTCTGTTAAAATACAGACTTAGATTATTTTGAACTTTTCAATGATAAGAAATAACAGTTATAATAAAATAATTACAATAGAACAGTTTTTACATCGTAATGGAAAGTAAAATATGCTTGATACAGTTACCTTCATAAACCCAGTCTGGTATTCCATTGAAAATTTTATTTTCTTCTCCATTTGCAGTGATTTGCACAGTTTCTGCTGTTGGTGAAGCTTTTACATAAACATCATTCTTCCAAACATATGCCTGCAAAACATCATTGTGATTACTATTACTGTTAGAGTAAATCCTACTTCCTTCCTTTTCCTCATCTAGTGGGAAATTTACTTTTACATCAGATGACAAAAACTCTCTTTGAAAGTTGCATTTCACCAAACATTACTGATACTTAACGAACTCCGATTACTAATACAAATCACATGTAGCAACCCAACTTCAGGCCTAGATGCAAAAAACAATCAACTATGATAAATGACATGATTACTGTGTCAAGTTTTGAAAACCTTGCTATTCATCTGTTGAAATACAAGCTTATTTTCCTTCATTAGGAGTTGTTTTTCACTAATTTGTCTTTCAAAGAAAATTATTTGGTAAAACATTGATGAGGGTCTCAGCATTGCTAATAGACCTGCAAAGATAGTGCATTTCTTCAGTAGTGCTCAGAACTCCTCTAGTTTTTGGCACCTGCCTGCCTCTCTAATCACCCCTGTTTTTTCTCCAACAACTGAACAACAAAGTTTTATTCCAGAGCTTTGCTCTGCAATGCAGAAAGCTCTCTTCAACATCCTTTGCTTCTGTGGTTGGGCTCTATAATCCCTATACTACAAGCAATAAGAATAAATAAACACAACATTCTCCTATGATAGCTCTTTAGTCAGATCCAATGCTCACCATAGGGAATGCACAAGCCTTGCAAACACAGTGACTATCACCATTGCCATGGACTGGGGAGGACAGGAGGAAGAAAAGACAGTAGGAAAGAGTACAAGAGAGATTTTGATCCTCCAATCCCTGTTACATGCATCCATCAACACTTCATTGCTTATGGTGTAATAAGGAGATGAAAATCAGAGTGATAAGTAGACAATTGTAATGCTGCTGCCTTTGAAAGGGATGAGCTACTGTCTGCAACTGTAAAAACATGAAGTTCCTGTGCATTTGTGCATTATATGACTACTGGTGCCACTACTACTTTCAGGAATGCCCTTTCATTGAAGAACAAAACAAAACACACAGAGGGATTTTGGAGTCTTTCCAGTAACAGTAGTCAATTTGGAAACTAGTTTAGCTACTTTAACTAGCAGCAGGGAAGTCCCAAAACCTCAAGGGTACATACAATTTGAGCTTCTATGTCATGTGATGTACAAAACCAGCTATTTATATGAGTTTCACTTATCTTTACTAACCAGTTTGTGACCAACAGGTGACCAGGATATATGTTGTATATCAGTAGGCAGTAGTCCGTCATCTAAGATAGAACTGGAAAAACAAAAACAAAATGCAGCTAAGAAAAATCAGTGAAATGTCATTTCATTGCAAAATAATGTTAAAACTACATCTTGTGTGCAAAAATTACTGACCTGCTACTGAAATCATAGATGTAATATGAAGCTGTATAGGAATGCCTCCACAACTGCAAAAGAATTATTTTAATATTAAGAACATGAATTTCACCAGGATTCACATCTTTTACAGTTTGAATTATCTCTGAAACCCTCCTCATGCTTTTGCTTAAGACGGAACACAATGAACATACAAGGGTAACAAATCTCTGCAAGGTTTAAGAACAGACTAAATAATTGCCACCCCTCTGGGGTCATCACTTAGATACTATGATGGAGGCCACTGACTGATGAAGGACAGAGAGACAGAGGCCAGAGATGCTGCAGATTTTCAGAAATCCTTGTAGCTACATGGCAGACTACCATAGCTATGCACAGTTAATCCTCCTCCTTCTGCCTTACTGGCACACTTGCTGTTTTCTGTCTCATTTTCCATGCTGTATTATTTAACTTGGCATCTTATTGTTTAGTAGTCCTCTCAAGTCCCAGCAGTATTTCTGTAGCAGTTCCTCCAGTTCCAGGGTGACCTATTCCCATTCATATTGTCACAGAAATAAACCCTTTCTCTCAGAAACCTGCCTGTTGAAGTCTGTATCACTCTGTGGGCACTTACAGAGAGAAAGATGATGATAATTTAAATGTGTTCACTATGTGGGGCTGAAGAGGTTTGATTTAGCCCATGGTGTTGACATGCTACAATAATGCTACCTTCTATGATGGTTCTTGAAGATTTGTATAAAGATATAAAACAATAACTTAGTACTACACAACCAGATGGCTATTACATAAGAAGCGTCTACATCCTCATGATTCATTTTGTTACTCTGTTTTCTTGCAATAAAGATTAATAATAACATAACTTTCAATCACACTATTATATAAAGGTTAAAAGATCTTGCTTCAGCATTAAAATAAAATTCACTCTTATGAGTGCAACAAATAAAATACTATCGAGCAATAAATCATGAGCAGAGGGGACATCTAGGGTGGCTGGAAAAATAGAAGGCATTTTGTGGCCACTAATGCAGTGAAAAGTCAAACAGTTCTGAACAATTCAGAAAGACAAAAGGTAACTGGCTTAGCAGTACTCAGCAAGGAAGCTAAAACTGCAAAAAAAGCGATGACTGAGTGCACGGATTGTGGCTGGCGCAGTGTGAGAGGCATTCTTGGACTGCAAAGCCAGAACACGTACATGGTGACACAGTGCTGGAGTATTTGTACACTGCACAAGTCAGCACTGAGCTTTTTACAAACAAAACAGGCAGCTCTCCAGAAAAAAAAAGGAAACAACAGCAAACTTACTGGCTTCTCAGTGCACACACTGTGGGGCAAATTATTGCCTCCATTAGGTTTCTGTAACTGTCCTCAAGTGGAACACACAGCCAGGTTTTCAAGCCAGCTGGCATAAACATAGATTGACCTTTGTTGCATGGTTCAGCACCAAGCCAGGATGAGGCATTATGCTGGAGGTTTTTCACGTGCTTGCCGACAGTAGGGAACGAGGACACCCAAGTCCACTCCAAGCGCAAGAGGACAGCCTTCTCTTATAAGCACATGCTGCTTTTCATTCACCTCAGTTTAAAATTCTGATGTCCTAACACCACAATGTAACAACCATATATATACATAGCATACATGTACAAGCATATGTATACAAGCGTATCTACTCATCACTTCTCCTTACCCACACAACTCCTTGCACAGTCATGCCTATCTATTCTTCTAGCTTGTCTCCCCAGATGAACCATCCAGCCTCACTCTCCTTGTGATATCTCTCCATTCCACTTTTTATCCAATGTCTTCTCTCAAGAAGTCATATCTCTTCTGCCAAGCTCACAGACAATACCAGTCTCTCTTCTCCTACCTGCTCCACTTCACCTCATTCATCCATCTGCCTGCATTTCCCTCACTCTCTCAGCCTCTGCCATCCCTACTTTCAAGACCACTCTCTCACCTAGTTGTTCCCAAACCTTTATTTCCCAGTTTCATCCTCAGAGAAGTAAAGTGCACTTGTACCTTTGTATAGCTGTACTGTAGAAGAGCAAACCTTTGGTCTGGAGACAATATAACTGTGGTTGCCTTGTATTTATCCTGCCAAGAAAGGGCAAAACGAACACATTAAGCACTTTTTCCAAAGAAATGCACAGAACAAAATATTAAATTCAGTACCTTTCTCAACATCTGCATATATTATATATAAGTCAACGTACTAATGTTGTATTCGCCAAGATTACTGAGGATGTTCCGGTGTCAGCATTGATAAGTAGGATGTCCCCATTAGCTGTTTTGTGAAGATACTCATTACCTAGAAGAACAAGAGAGCTGCTAATAAACAACAAGTAAAATGCTCATGAGTTACTTCTCTTTTCCCCTTGTTTTTAAGCAGAAAATAAAAATCAAAAATCTGGTCAATGTTGTGTTTCCCACTTCTGTAATGAAAAGATGCTTATAGCACAAGAACGTTCACAAAATGCAGTCCTGGGGCTCACAGCCTCTCCCTTCTGACATTTCTTTCCCTTGGGGCACTAGGCATATTGAAAAGGAGAAGTGCCCCGTATCCTCCTGTTCCCCGACACCCTGATGCACAGGAAGTTGACACACTTCAGAGTATAACATGCTTCTACAAAAAAACCATGGAAGTAAGTATGCGCTTTTAGCAGTAGGAAAATATAGGTTGCCATGAATGTGAACATGTATCTAAGGGGAAAAAAAAAAAAAAAATCACAGTTCTTTGAGCCACACACCTTTCTACAACAGCACCATTAAATAATTTAACTTTTTTTTCAGGATACAGTAGTCACCCCAACATGAAGATACATGTTTAATGAAGGTAGTACATTTTTTTGACATTTATGCTGTATGTAGAAATGAATTACCTGAAATCCACTGCAAATTATATGTTCTGTACTTATAGTCGTTGTTCAAGTAATTCTGTAGAGTATATGTTCTTCGTGAATCAGGCTCAGAGGTACTTTCTGAAAGAAAGAGACAGAAAAGAGATTTTGATGCCGCTGCAAATTCTTCCACCCCAGCTCCTTAACCTGACTACTAAAATAAGTGGGTTTTTGTTGCTGGTTATTGATGTGTTTTAGCTAACCAGCTCTAAAGTACTAGCAGTGAGACAGCGCTAAAGCTTTACTGCAAGACAAATTCAGCAAGCATAAAATAAAGGAGTACCGGTGAGATCACTCAACAAACTCATGTAAAAATTACAGATGCCTTTTCTCTGCTGGTATTTTACTGTAAGATACACGAGAGCTGTTATCTTTTGAGTAAATGAAAACACCTTTTTGACAGCAACAAAAATAAACAGAAGACCTCTGGCCCTCTTATGTCAGGAAATGCATACTTGTACTCCTCAAAAATTGAAAAGAAGCGATCTTAGTGCCTTTCCCTCCTATGCTCACTCTGGGAACTTCGCTGCAGAGCTCTGACTGTTAATATTTGCATCAGACATCAATTGTGTAGCGGATCATGCAAAGCAGACATACATGCTCATGTTTGAGAGTGGTAGGTGGGCAAGATTGTCCAGATGAATGAAATGTGGCATCCATGCGAGTAGATGTACAGACCTTGAAAGATATCCAGAATTAAAGCGGCTGCTGTACTTTATTACATACTCTGTTCCTGTTCATGAATCCTTCAATTGTGAATCATCTGCTTATCATTAAGCTCAAATTTCAGAAATGTCTCAAACAAAAAAATCGGAGGATCAATAAAATTTTTGGAGAAGTTCTAATTAAAAAAAAAAAATTAAATCACAAATGCTTACTGATAAACTTATGATAAAATAACTGGTTAAATATTTATCCCTCTCTTGATATGTTTTTCACCAAGGTTATCTTAACGTTTGCTGCAACATTACTATTTTGACTGTAAAATTAAAGCAAATTAACTGGGTTACTATGAAAAGACTAAGTGAAACTTTGAACCTAGTTAAGCTAATGAGGTCGGTCATCAGCTCCAGTGCACTGCAGTCAACTTATATGAAAAATATTTCTTTCTTACTGGCTGCAGTGCACAAGCTACTTTTACCAAAGTCTGAAAGGTTGAAAAAATAATAATAATAATAATAATAATAATAATAATAATAATAATAATAGGTTTGTGCGTTTTTGTGATCTTTTTCCTCTGAAAACAAAGACTAGAATTTTTAAATTCGGGTGTGCAGCTCTCTCCCTGCTTCCTCCCCTGCCTTTTTTTTTTTTTTTTTTAAATGGAAATCTAAAAACTACCCTCATACAAATCTACACAGTCCAGAAGGGAAGCAATTTCTATTTCAACTGGCTAAATCATTCCTTTTTTGTTACTACCAGTGCAAATCAAAAGACCTAGGATAAAAACAATTGATAAAAACACTCAAGTACAGATGTGGTGACTGATCAACCAAGATAATAACCTGCCCCAATCAATTCTGAGAGTCCTCGTCTTTCAGATACTTTTACACAGACAGCCTCTTCTTTCGTTATGCCGAAGAAGAAAGGGAACGCAAGTCATTGGGGACACACACAGAGAAAAGCACCTCCCTATAATTTTTGCAGGTTATCTTTCTGCAGGTTAAATACACGTGACACCTGGAACAGGACAGGAAGGTATTCATATTAGCTATTACGGTTTTACTCTTATTTCCAAACAATAAGCACATTGCATATATACAGGACAGACCGTACAGCCATTGCTGCAATAAAAGTCAAGAGCCATAACAAACAACGTTTTTAGTCGAAGATGCTCAGCAAAGGTTAAAAAAATTGCTTGCTCAATTCCATCTGAAATTTGACTGTTCTAAAAAATTACTAGTCTAGATTTCTTGCTCATGAAGTTTCCATGAGAATATTAATTTCTCAGGTTAATTATTCTGTATTAACTGAATATTTAATTTGATGGATTATGAACAAGTGTGCATTTGATATTCATGCACAGTTGTCTAGTTGGGAATATCACTTCTCTCCTTCCTAATTGAGTGTCATTTTCAATTAGAGGGGCTTCAGAAAGCAATAAAATTCTCTCTTGGAAAAGGAGGAGCAATTTAAGACAGGTGGCTGATGAACAGGTTTAGGGATTTTTCCAAACTGATGAATGTTTTTCCCCCTGGTGACATACATATTTTGCTGAGGTCTCATTACTAAAAATCAGGCCACTATTAAGATCTGTTGGCTGTGTATAAAATTAAAATTTCATTTTCTGTCAACACCTTCCACATAGTAACTGAATATGAAAACATACGCCAAGCTGTAAGGGTATAGTCATAAAAGTTCTAGCTGAAGTATTTTCTTAATTTGTGAGATAGGCCACTACCAGTATATTCTTACTTATCCACATTATGCCACCGACCAAAGATACTCAACATACATTGAATTCTGCATTTTGGTTCTTCCTGTTCAGATTCCATTTGGAAAAAATTGTCAAACAGGTTTATTTTGACAAAATAAAGTAGTTGTTGACATTCAAGAGCATTTTATTGGCTTTCAAGATTGGATACAGGTCAATGTATGTTCATATTTTAGCAAAACAGCTTCTTTCACTTTTAGGTTCCTCAGAGAGGCTGTGAAGGCTGAATTTTCTTGCGATTTTTCTTTTTTGACTATTCCAGATACAGACTCAGTTTTCTAAATTCCAAATTACTAGCTCCTCATCTCTACCCTATTCTCACCCCCAGCAGCACGTATTTATTTCCACTGTCATAATGATATACTGGCAATATTTACATCATAATGCCCCTGTTACAACAGCAAAAACTTAAGTAAGTCCTTCTAAGAAGGCGGCTCTTAACCTTTTATGTAACCAGTACTCATATGAAATTGATAAACAGTTTTGTTGCAATTTTGTTTTTTTTTTTAATATGTCACCTTTTCTCAAGAGAAAAATTGAGTAGGTTTCTGTAGGTGTAAGGTGTAAAGTAAACAAGAAGTTAACTATTGTGTATGGTTTATGGTATGACACATCACCATACCAAAATCTAAAATTGTTGACAAATTACTTTTGGTATATGTATTGTTTATTCCCCAGAGCCAAGGCACATTTTACTCATTTCCATATGTAATAAAAAAGAGCAAGAAATTATGTAACCAACTTAAAAAAGATGGAAAACTATAAAACGAGTAATAATGGAAGCTTTACTGCATGTTCACCACTACCAAGAGAGACTGGAAGAACCACAGCAAGGGAAAGACGAGTACAGGCACGATGCTCAGCAATAATGAGAAAGAAAGGGATAGAGAAACAATAAAAATCAGAAAATGTGAATGAGTATCGCCATTTTTAAGTGACAGCAGAACAAGAGTGAGAATGATCCGCAATTTAAGAATGTAATTTAGGACCAGCGTGAGAGATGCAAGAAGGGAAACCTGACTGATTCAGTAGTTAGTCAGAAAAGTAAGTGACATTTCAGGCTATTTTTTCCAAACCTTCTTCCCTGTTTCTCTTCCAACATGTGTAAAAAAGCACTCAAAAACCCTCCCCCCTACACTCAAGCCCCCAGTTACTGCCTGAGATATGTGACAGTTAGAGCACAGAAAAGGATTTCCAGCAAAGAAGAAAGTAAAAATGACTTTGCTGGGTCATGCCAAAGATTCACTTAACCCAGAATCCCATCTGATTCCCAGTGGCTGATGATACTGGCCATCCAGGAGAGACTGTAACCCACGGGCGAGCGCCCTGACACCTTCCAGGGGTGTTCACCCAGGTGTCACTCTCTGGGGCCGCAGAGACTTCCCCAGAAGGAGGTAATCATTAACTTTGTCATCAATAGCTCTGGAGCCCCTCTCACGTTTGCCCCATCTCATGCAAAGCAAGGAAATAAAAATAGCGCAAGTGTTCCACAGATAGCAATACACTGCTTGTAAATTTTTTTGTATTACATTACTCAACATTTGAGTTAAGGTAGATAGCCGAGTTAAGGTAGATAACCGAGTTAAGGTAGATAACCGAGTTAAATGACAGTTACAGAAGTCAAGGACATTCCCATTCTCTATCTTTTCCTTCACTAGCTAGAAAAGTAATATATCCACACATAACATGAAGACTACAAGGATCCTGTAATGCAGACCAAGACGAATGAATACATGGTGAAAAGAGAATAGTTAGAACAGTCGGATTCAAGCCAAAAGACTGTTTGGTCAGACAAGTCTACAGCATACTCACAACATGGTAATTAACCTGCTGTATCTCCCATACAACTTTGGAGAGAATTTCAGCCATGATTTTCATTAAAGTCCTTTGAAGCTAGGCTACTGGAATTAACTACTGCTCACCATTTATATAATGGTTCTCTAAAAAAAAAACACCACACAGAGTTAAGATCCTTATCTAAACCTTAATTTTTGAATCTAGATTCAAAGAGATTCTACTTCAAAGATCAATTTCTGATCCACATATTTAAATTCCCTCACAGATTTTCTAGCTTTCTCCCTAAACACCCTTAAACCTAATGCCTTTCAGAAACTGGAATAGTACAGGACCCCTTATTCCCAAGAAAACCATGACAGATCACAGCTGCCAGATTCATTCATCTTATGGCACAGGTCTTCAAATACGAGGGTTGTATATCAGCCAGAACCCTCTCCGTACCTTGAACATACTGTTCAGTTGCAAGCGGGGTGTGGACATCTGCAATAGATACTCCTCCACGCCACCCAGTCACAAATTTGCTTAGTTCAGGACAGAATGCAGATAGGACGAACAAGGGAAGACTGTAGATATGACCATCCCCAACAGAACAACGATGAGAGCTATTTGGAGACTTTTATTTCCTTTTCTTTTCAATTACACATTAACACGGCTGTGAGGAAGCTCTGCAACCTCACCTCTCGAGTCCTTGAAGCACAAAGCTGTCTCAGCAGTCCCAACATCCTCAGATTGAGGATAACAACATGAACTCATTGGACTTCTGCTGCCAGTAACCCTTATCTCTATTTATGGTAGCTTTCTACCAGCCACTAGTAATACCCAAGACATCAGTTAGGCATCAGACTCATTGAGTACCCTCAGGCACCTTAAGGTCATTAACCTCCCCAGCACCTGCTGTGTTTTTTCCAGCCTCTTCTAGGCACACTTTTATCAAAAGACCACAGAAGCCCACGCATGGCCTCATCTAACCGTAACAGTGATGAGCCTTCTCACTTAGTGAGTATCTTGCCCTTGGAGAATTAGGCCTCTGGGTGAAGGGACCTGGTTTGTGACCAGACCGTTGTACAGGACCCCCCACTATAAGGTTTGTGGCTTGCTCATGGCAGCAGAATGATACCAGATATTGCACAGCCTCCTGTCTGCTCTCAGCACTGGCTACTCTTCCTCTCACTCCTGGCCCTCCTGCCCAGCTGGCTGTAACGAGAGCTGCTGTTAGAGAAGAGGTAACAGTGTATGGCCACTGGATGTTTCAATCTGACTTCTGCATGGAAAGTTACAGGAGAAAAAAATGGGAGAAGCATAAGTAAATGGACAGGTGAATCATGAGCAGACAGACCACAATTTTTTAGAAAATACTCATGCTTCAAGGGTAACCACTTGCTACTGTAGTCACCTCTTGAATAGCTCCTCGAAGCATAACAATGCTTTCATGAACAGACTTCAAATACAACCCCCAAGCCTGTTTTGAGATTAAACGGTTTGATGCAAGTAGCCCCATGTGGTTATTAAATATAAAAGAAGGTGGCAAAATAGGCAATGGGTATAAACAAAAAGTGTAGAATTTTGTACACAGTTCTGGCTGAAGACCCTCTAGGTAAATACTGAAGGGCTGCACCCAAAATTAGGGAATCCTTTTGCAAATTTAAGTCTGCAGTATTTGCCCATGCTAAATGGCTTCAAGAGAAGAAGTAGAAGTTCCACTTGCCAGGCCTACAGCCCAGCCAACAAGCCAGAACTCCTCTGCAGTGGCAAAATTTCACAACCTTTCACAGCACTGGAGCCCATTTATCAAACTAATTCTGTGCTGCATGACTACTAAGCTTATGAAATGAAAGTACATTCAGAAGCATGGCAGGGAGAAGAGCAGCAGGCCAAAGGTAAGAAATCCAAGCTCAAAATCATCTGTGTGTATCAATAATCATCGTTTTCACTCCCTGCACAACGCTTGAACCATTGGGATGAAATAGACTTGACTGCAATTACAATGACTTTTATCAGAACAGACTTTGATTTCACATAGTCACTGTCATGTGAGCTGCTCCTCCTCCCCACCGCCCCTCAATTTTGGCACCTTTCATTCTGTACTCAGTCCAGCACCTGTACTGTCCCAGGAGGTATCCTCAGCTGACTCACATGCCCTGAGGTCATTCCTAAAAGCCATATAATCAAACTGTCAGTGATTAAGTGCTCTAACCTATACAGGGGTAATTACAAGTGCACCACCTGTACACTCTCAGCTAACAGAAAACAATTGTCCAGCACACTTGAGTCAAAAATTCAAAAGCACCCTGCAGTTCCTGAACTATAATGGCCACAGTTGTTATTCAGATATTACTGCTGGCCTGATTTGGGAAGAGACAGGAATCCAAGTTTTTGAACTGGGAGCTCTCCATCTCAGTCCTTATTTTATCCAGAGGGACCTAGTCAACTACCTGAGTGTGCTAGGTAATTTCCCACAATTAATTTGAGCCAACAGTAAGAAAACTGACACAAAATGATGCCAGCCAAGGCTGACAGCATGATGATATTCTGTATGTCATCCAACAGAACTGTTTCTTTAAAGTAAGATCTATTTACTATACACTCAATGACTGATTGCAGCCACTTCTACAGCAAAAGGATTCCTATGCTACAATTTATGAAAGAAGAAAACCCATTTGATTTTCACTAAGACATAGCACTGGCATTAAGGTAGACAAGCACCAGCTCTTCAGCAGAGTTCAAGCCTGCATACTGAATTCTTTCATGAGGTGTTACGCCTGCGACACATGCATCTGATAAGCTATCAAGGCCCTTTCTCTTGCTCTTCCCAACTTCTGAAACCAAGAGTATTTTCTGTCACCTCAAAAATCTGCTTTCTCGAGATAAGTGGCAAAAAGCTGCCCAAAAACAACAGAAAAGAGAGTCAGCATCCACTGATGCAAGTTTTAGCCCAGAAAGTATGTAATTCAGATATCCAGACTTCGACAATCTAGTTTTTAACGACTGTGATATTAATAATGACAGAGCTGAATTGCAAAAAAGTTTAATGTAAATTATGCCTTATGAACACTGGTGACAAAAGCTTTGCCTCTTTAATTGACATACAAAAAAAGCCCACCAGAACTTCTGTGCACGTAAGCAACTGCTGTGCTCAATTCTGAACACAGTGTCAAGACCAACATACACGTCTTCACACTTGTTGGGCTGCTCCTCACTAACAGAAGACCACCAAAGGTCTTTGTTTCCTTAGAGTCTGCAGTGCTGAATTCTACGTATCACAGCTGCTCAGCTGTTAATCGTAAGAACACAAAAAGAGAGATTAACCTGCAGCTCTGTCCTACCAGCTGAAAGCAATGCACTGCTTGATGAGGATTTAATGCTGTTTCACATTAACATCCAGAGCTACAAAGACAACCTGGAAAGTACAAACCGATCAGAGTCCAAACACGCATTCCAAAGCTCTTCCTACTTTTCTGACCTCTGGAACTGTGCTGCATATGTAATTTCACTCGATAATGTTAACTAAAGCTGTGCAAACAATGCAAATTAGCGGGAATATAATCTTATCTCTTCAATACACCCTAGAAAATTAACTAACTAGCATTCTACTGCTGGTTCCACAGCCTTCAGCTGCAATAGAAAAGGAAAATGCTGAAAACGATAATGCTTATAACTAGTATTTTCTCAGCTCACAGGGGCCTCAAGGGACTTTTTAGCCCCCCCCCCGCCCCGCGCTCCCCATCCTTCCAGGTGAGACACCTTGACGAAGTATCTCCCAGCTTCCCGGGAGCTCCAGCTCTCTCAACCCCGTTCCCTTAAGCACAAACTTTCAGCAGAACTTTCCCCCCCGCTGCGGCGGGCGTCGCGGCTGCGGACCCCCGCGCCCGGCAGAGCCCGAGCCCCGGCGGCCGCAGGGAGCCCTCCCCTCCCGGCCCCGCCGCGCACTTACTGCCGGTGAGCAGAGCCAGGGGCACGGCGATGACCGTGACGACGACGGCGACCCCCAGGATCCCCAGCAGCCACTTCAGGAAGGTCTGCAAGGAGAAGTCCCGTCAGGCGGGCAGCTGTGGCCGCGCCGGGCCCCCCCTGCGCTGCCGCCCACCCGCCTCCTCCCTCCCTCCCTCCCTCACCCACCCACCTTCATGGCGCGGCGGGGCCGGGGGAGCGGAGCAGCGCGGCCGGCGGAGCGGAGCGCGGCGGAGCGGAGCGGAGCGCGGCGGGCAGGCGGGGCCGGGCTGGGCCGGGCTGGGCCGGGCGGGGCCTCTGCCCTGGGCGCAGGAGGCGAGCGCAGCCAACCTGCCGGCTTGCGGCTCCGCCGTCCCGCCGCTGCCCGCGGGGAGCTCCCCTGCGAGCGGCGCTGGGCGCCTGGGCGGGAGCGGGGGGCGGCTGCCGCTTGCAGGAAGCGAGCAGTGCCAGGCGCCGGGGGTTTGTGCAAGATCTCGGTTTTCGTGTTGGCTTTGCAGCTTCGCCTGTTATTTTTTGAGCTGCGGTTTCTCCTTCAGTTCAAACCCTTGGAGCGCGGTGGCATAGCTGTGCATTAAAGAGGCGGGACCTCTGACAGGGAACGGATTTCTGCAGGAAATCAGATAATGGCCAGAGAGAGGTCTCAGAACTGAAATCCGTTCAAACGCTAACGACAAAGCTCCTACGGCTTTGATAACGCTGGCATTTCTTGGAAAGTTTCTGCTCGTTGAACTTCTTTCTCTCGCAGTCAAGTCAGGGAAAGATTGATAAAATTGCAGGAAGGGCTTATATTTATTTCTTTGGCAGTGGTTCTTGGCATAAAAGAGAGATGGATGTGTAAGCCTGCAAAATGGAATTTTAAATTAAGACCAGAAAATGGAAGTATAGGATAGAAATTTAAAATTTAGCCCCAAAGATGACCCTGGCTTATCGCATCAGACAATTCCACTTCCGAGGAGAATTTTGAGTCTGTGTTGAGGTAGTAGGACTAATTTGTGGCAAAGACTAAGAATAACCTGTAAATAAAAAACTATAAAGCATTTGATTGTTTAAAAAGCTGAGCATCACCAAGTAGTCAGAAAGCTGTGGGAGTTCCTGGAATTACTTTAAGAGAAGAATTCTAGCCTCAAAAAAATAATTGTTGAGTGGTGTGCTTTGTGCTTTTGGTTTGGTCCATCTCAGCTTTTTTCCCTTTATTTGCAGAACACTAGCAGTTATCAGAGAGAGGTAGGTATTTTACAACTTGAGAAATGGAACAGAAAACGTATGTGATCCCCTAAAGCAAGAGGAAGAGACTGGAAGCCAAGGGAGATAAGCAAATGCTCTTAGTCTTGCCTTCAACATACTTGTCAGAGCTTTCAGTGAAGTTGTGCTGCTTGTTCCTTCGTTCCACTTCTGCAGGTTGAGCACAGCACGTAATATTTTGCTGCCTTTTCTTAAGTAATCTGTATCTGGAAGTGGGTTAGTAACTTTTTACAATAGATATATCTCCTTTAGAGTAACCCAAAGTATTTACAAACATTAAGGGTTTGTCTATATGGAACATAATAGACTTCATCTAGATATAAACTTATGCTCTGCTCACTATTGTATACCACGCTCCTTAGAGGTAGCAGTTACTACTAGTTATGAATTTACACTGTACTAGTTATATTGGTTTACCTTAGGAATACCATTAACGTGCCCTGACAGTGGTTCCATGCAGCTCAGTGTAAGTTTGCAATGCAGGATCTGACGTGCTGCAAATTCACAGCTTGCTTAACACTAATTTCTGTGCATAGGTAAGTCCACTTTTATAAAGTAAAATCACAATGAAGTGGCAGTCTTTACATTACTTTTCAAACTAGTATCCCGTATATGCTGTGAGATGCATGACCAGAGATTCAGAATGTCTTACAGCTCCACTTAAACATCTGGTATACTGTGCACTCGCTCGTCTTGTCAACAACAATAAAAAAGAAAAACAAAACACATTCCCCACCCCTGGGGTGAATTTTCCTTTTCCCAGTCAGTAGGAATCACAACATATATATAATTCAGCCAATCTGTGCTTTGTTTTCTAAACATTTAAGTAGTGACCATCACACTGTCTCAAAGTATAGCACAATCAAGTTATAATCTCAGTCTTGTACCTGAATGTACCTGAAGGCACCTAAATGTTACCAAATGGCTTTTCATAGCCAAGTTGCAGTTTAATAATGTTTTGAGAGATTATCTGCAAGGTTTTAATCCTTCTCAGTGGTTAATTCTAAGAAGAAAAAAAGACCTACGCTGACAAAGCACATGCCTATCTTCTGGTAGTTTCAGTGGGTACACAATTTTAAGTACCTTTGGAAATCTGGATTCATGTATTTAGACAAAAATGTCTCATAATCTACAGTGCTTCTGACTCTGGTCATGCCAGAGAGGCTTATAGGACCTGATTCTGTACTCAAAACCACTTGAGTGATCCAGTAAGAGTCAATATAGCAGAATATTTCTAGCAGTGATTCTCTACACCTTGGAAAAATCTCAAGTTCCTCCTCTCTGATCAAAATACCCGTGGTCCCAAAAATGACTGTAATGGTTGTGCTTCTGGTGCTCTGTCAGATTGTCTTTTGTGATAGTCTGAGACTTAAAAAGTTGCTCTAGCTACATATTTCAAATTACTTTATGCCATGGTGTTCTTTTGCAATCAGATATGTATTAATATGATGCCAAGAGATTAAAGAAATGAAAATCCAGCAGTGGTTGCTACATGAAAAATTTGACAAGCCCTTGCCGTTCATCATGTTGTATGCTGAACACAGAACTATTCATAAAGTTGTTGTGTGATTAAGAAGAGCTACTTACTAGAAAGAACCAAAATACAGCTTTCAGCCTGAAGGTTGGCTTTCCCAAACACTTGGTGGACCTGCTGGATGTGATGTCTCCTTCAGACTTCTAGCCTCAGTGAAACTCAAGACTTTGTTATAAGTCTGTTTATGTATTTGAGTCTTTCCTCCGGAAATATTTGTAAAGCCAAACAGGAAAAATGGAAAACATAAGCTCTCTCTGCAGAACAACAAAAAAATTATTGTTTTCAACTAAAATGTATACAGTCTATTTTACAGGTGCAGTAGTGTGTTCCAGATGTCTCAGTGTGTGGCTATGGGAGACAAAACACGTGCTGGAGAAAGTTTTCTGCTGTTTCAGTGGCTCACTTCAAATGTGCTGTGAGGAAGAGAAGGCAAAAGTGCTATTAGCACTGAGGAATGTTCAGGTGCTACTTGGCTAGGTCTTTTGATACCAACTATATTGAAAAGGTCTGTTTTTTTCAGAAGTGACTTCTTTTTGTTTCTTTGCATTTTGAGGCTGAAATAGCATAAGGACAGTTTTGTAATTCATCATTACAGAGGTTCTGTTTGAGGGGATTGTGAAGAGAGTGTTAACTGTAAATCAGGAAAGCAAATGAGAAAAAAACCCTGTTTTCTGTGGTTATGTCATCGGGACAACCATTTCAATGTGGCTAGTAGCGGCTGTCATTCAGTTCTTTCAAGTTTGTGTATTTTTCTTCATAAAAGTAATTTCCTAGCAACTGAAGATTCTTGCCAAATGTCCTCAGAGCACAGTTGAGTGGTTTGAGTATCTCAGGTTTCTGTTCATTTTTATTGTATTAATTCCAGTTAGTTGTCTTGTTTTGCTTCAATATGCTTGTTTTTTCAGATACTTCGTAAATAGGGTGGAAGAGGAAGGGTGCTGCATACTCAGCGTATAAAATACAGTTAATAAAGGAGATAATATTGGGAACACTTTTTAATATAAGGCCACCTGGAAGTTCTAGGCAGCACACGTGCAGATACACAGAGGGCTCTAGATACACACATGAGTTCATGGAATATGGAGTTGTAGAAGGTGCACATACACAATAGAGTCAAAACATCTGGGCCAGTGGTACTGTTTTCATGGAATGATAGAATGCTTTGGGATGGAAGGGACCCTTAAAGGCCATCTAGTCCATCCCCCCTGCAGTTGGCAGGGACATCTACAACCAGATCAGGTTGCTCAGAGCCCCGTCCAGCCTGGCCTTGGATGTTTCCAAGGATGGGGCATCTACCACCTCTCTGGGCAACCCAGTTGTTTTCATACAACTTAAAGGTATAAAGTTCGGTTTTCTAGTAAAGTGAAGAAGTCAGCGTGGAGTGAATGAAAACAAAAATTAATTACGTTTACACACCATAAACTGCATCTATGATACATTTACAATGTCTTTCAAATAAGACAGCACCCATACCCTAACTCTTTTGTAGACTTAAAACTCACATCAGGTGCAGAGGGGCATTGCAACAGTGCCATCTCTTACAGCATGCCAGTCATCGACCCCTCATACACACCGGGGCATGTGATTTTAATCAGCTGTACACAGTGTAGGTCCTCGACCGCAAGGAAGATTAATGTTTCTGAGAGTGGATGAGGGTGTAGCCCTGTAGGCAATGCTGAAACATGCTCCTGAGCCTGGTTCCTTTAAGCAGCCCCACTGCCCTTGCTTTATTTGCCGAGAGCAAGTTGAAGCTCCCTCATACAAGCAGCAGCACTACAGGCAATACAGTCAACATAATAACTGACAGCTCTTGCTCCATTGCCTGAAGACCTTGAAAACCATCTATTATTTAAAAGGAGTCTTCAGGCCACTCTGTTCCTAAATTTCTCTACCAATGTACCACTGGCAGCATGTAAGGCCTACAATTATCTCTCTCCCTTGCTAGAGTACAAAATTAAGATTAAAACATAAATAGCAATTCTCTCTAGGCTTGAATGTTGCAGCTATTTTGCACTCTCTCAGCCTGCAGACATGGGTGGCTATTGTCCAGTAAAGACACTTTTTAAAGAAGTGACTGCTACTTATTTCTCCCTATGTTTGTACCATTCACTGAATTTCATCTAGCGTGTATAAGAAATACCCAGCACATACCTCTTTTTTTTTTTTTTTTTTTTTGATCCTATATGGACTTGCTCTGTGATTTCAGGATATGTAAGTCCTAGTCCTCTTGAGCTAAAACATGTGTTTGGAACTTCTGGAACATGCTCAACTTCATCTCACGTCTGAAGAAAAGGTGTCTTTTGATTCATGCTCTAGATTGGGACTCAGAAAATTAGAGATTAAATATTTTTGGTGTGTTCCAGACAAGCTGCATAACTTTGAGAAAATAATTTATGCCCCTGTGTTCCTAAAAGCATATAATTTGTAAAAATGTGGGAAAACAGTTTTTTCATAGGGATAAAGCCATCATCAGGAGGTGCTCATATACACTGGTGACAGACACCACAGGAAAATGGATTTGTAACTGAGGAATCCTGTCCTTTCAGAGCACTAAATATCCTGGACATGGTGGGATACAACATTTGAAAGATAATTGCTCAGTCTGTGGAAATAGAAGAGTTAACTGTTTGTACCATTTCAGCCTGGACCACATGGATCCAACTGTGTATAAGTGACTCTTTCTCCATTCCAGAAGTACTTGGAACCAAACTACTGTGTACAAATGGGATTAAATAAACAACAAAGATGTATACATTCTACTCCACACCCCTTTTTAATCTCCAGTGGTATTTTGGATGCTATGAGGGTTTTTTTTAGTGCAAGGTTCTACTGAGTTTTAATTGTTTAAAGCTGGGATCAGTCCTGATCTGAAGTTACAGAATATTGGTTCCTGTAGCACTTTGGGAGGACAATCTAGTCTTATTTTTCCAGAAATTCTGTACAGTCAGTGAAAGTTTCAGATGCCTTTAAAAAACAAATGAGACACAAAACAATACTAGTTATTCCTAGCAAAAGTTATAGGTGCTAATTCTGATTCAACAATGCTCCTGCTTCACATCAACTTCTACTAGATACTTGCTAAGCCCATTGGCTTTCACTTAAACCGCTCGCCCTTTAGGACATTTTAATATAGATACCGGGCACATGCTGTTATAGCAAGGGGAGAAAAGGGGGTTTGGGGAGTCATCAGAAGTAAGAGGTGCATAACAGCACCTGTGGCTATTTGAGAGTTGCGGCTACTACCATACCTACAAAAACCTGCCCTGGCCAGCTGAGAGTATAATAGTTTGGATTGCTAGAAGCACTGAGATCTGCAAGCGAAATGTTCTGTCACCATAATGGAGAAGGTACAGGTTACTGAAATGACAGCTGTGCTTGTAAGTTCCAGTACAACGTTGCTAAATGCAGGAGGTGATGGACAAAGTGATTCTCAGAGGAAGAAGGAAGAAAAGAATACGACACAGATTAGAGTGACCCCAGGGCCATTTGAGTTGGCTTTACCTGGCAATCTTATAAAATTTGAAGAAATTATGTGGCAGTTTCCACTACTAATGGAGTATATTGCACTTAATGTTTTTCAAAGCTGTCCTGCTTTTGCTGAGAAACAAGAATTTATGCTAATGAAGAATACTTGTCTGTTCAGTCTTGTTTCCCCCTCTGGCTTCATCTTACATGATTTCTTTTTCAACTAAAGATAATTCAAAGTTCACACAGCTATTTTCTGAGAATCATTATGGAGAAAATGTGACAAAACAAAATGTTGAGTTTGTTTTACCATTCCAAACAAACCACTTCCAAGATCTCAGTGACACTAAAATATTAGAATAAAATGAAATGGAGTGCAAAGAGGCACAAGGGATATACACATGAAAAGTCAACAGAAAGGAAGCTTGAAAAAATTTATTTTAGGCTATCATTTAATATCCTTAAAGCTTAGCCTTTTTATAACAAAGGTTTTAAGAAGAATATTCACTTCTCAGGCATTTGTAGCTGCCAGCCCCTTACAAATAACACATATAATTGGTGATTGAATCCTTTGTGTGTAAAGTCAACTTTTTAGAAAAATAATTTTATCATTAAATATAAATGGAGTTACTTCAGTCCTAACAAATGGAAAATATGAAGATATGGAACTTCCATAGTCTTAAAGCTGTTAAGATAACCATCCCTTAGGCAATAGGTTTTCCATATATAAACCTTTGGCAACACTAAACTATAGTACAATTATTTCCTGGCATGCAAGGTGACATAGCTTTGTTGCACCCAATGTAAATGACAGAATACAGATTTCAGAATCTCTTAATAACTGGCAGTTGATGCAATGAAGATCTTCATTTATCCCATTTTTATTCTGCATTTTTACTGGTATTCTCCCGAAAGGTCCCTGGAAAAAAAAGCAGCAGCAATTAGGACATATTAGAAATCTCCCAAGATTTATGAAATATGTGTGGAACATATTTTTTCTGTTTAAGCATTAGCAGATGTTAGTTCCACAGACCCCTCAATGCCTCTCTCTAATACCAGACTGAAAACAATTATTCCTAAAGGAAAAGCTTTTTAATAGTTTCTAATACATTCTTTTCCTAAATTGTTTGTTTCAATGCTGAACTACAAACAAACACAAAAATATTAAACTGTTAATAAAAACTGTATTTTAACTGTAGCTTCTAAATTTTTTGAGACAATATTGGCTGTTTCAGATTTCCAAGATCAACTAGTCATTTTGGCTGCTTCAGTAGTCAAAAGACTAAAAGTAATTGATTTTTACAGAGTGGACATCCAACATTTTAAAAAATCTGACCACTCACATGTGCCTTGAGTTGGCATTTTACTATTTTTGAAACACTTCGTTAATGTTCACAAATAATTCTTAAATATTAACCTGTTCACAGAGCTCAGATGGAAAATGTTGCTTTTCCAACAGCTTTTGCCTATGTACAGGCAAACTAAAGCAGGGTTCTTAAATGGTTAGCTACCAGGAACTCAGATTACAGTACTCTGTTCCCTAATGACAAGCCACAGTTTAAGGCAGTGTTTTATATTGTGGTCTTTAAAGAATAATCAATTTGGTGTAATTTTACCAATAAATATTTCCGATTTTATAATGCCCATGCAAAGGAGAGTTTTATTTTTCAGTAATTTAAATGACCTCACTTCTGGAAACGTTCAGTGGCAAAACTCCCCTCAAGTTAAATAGGAAACTATGAAATAGGTTCACCACTGATGCAAAATACAAATTATATTTGGAATGAGTTCTGTTTAGTGTCTTACCCTTGTTCAGCACTGTCTGTAACAAAGTTTGTAACACAGTTACAGATATGTCAATAGTTAAGAGAAAAAATAGCAGTATTTTCCCTATGTGTGACAAATACATTTAAAACCCCAGTATATTAAGAATAACACAGTCAAAATTCAGGCACCTTTGGGTAACTTTTGTGTTAATCAGCCATTTTAGGAACTCTTTGGCAGCCATGTCATCAAGGACTTTGTTGATATCACTCGTGAAAGTGCCATCTGCATGTCTTCGGCCCATTTCTTCGGCCACAAGAGCTTTTTCTGGGAAACTTCAAAGGGAAGAAATTATCAAATAATTTGCAGGACAAAATAAACAAATGTTTTAAAAGGGCCTCATTACCAGATTCTAATACACTGTACATTTCCTGTGATTTTAAGGAGTTAAGAGTTGAGCCTGCTGTTATGGCTCAGTATATCAGAACATCTTTTGCGGCATTATTTTAACAACGGAATAAAGCATGGAAATCTCCCTTTACCAGATGAGGACTGTTCCTTCAGGTGAGCCTAAATTCCTCTCTAGCATTTTTTGGAAAATCCATACATGCAAAACCATATCTCAGTCTGCAATTTCTGGGCCAAGTAGACTAGGCATCAATAAAACTCACAGTAGATTTAGTAAGAATCGTTATTTAAGAAATATCACTACTAAAACAGTATAGTCATATTTTCATACATTTTTTTCTGTTTTAATTGGACTCAAGTCCTAGTTATATACTTACAATTATACTTACTTGCATAAGTATTTAGATATTAAGAGCAGCAACTTTTTGGGGGGTTAAAATAACTCAGTTACAACACCTGTATAAAATCTATGTGCTTGTTTGCTCTAGAATAGCATTTTATATTTGGAATCAGATCCTGATTCTTGCTCTATCCTTTTTTGACCATTGGAATACCATTATGCCAAGGGCCTGGTTTAGAAAACTTTCCTCTCTTGTTTCATCCCGTCAAATATAGGAAGATTTTAATGAATTCCGTTAAGGTGGACTGATACTGAAGCACACTGTGCTCTGGGACCAATGACAGGCAGACTGGTTCTTTTCATGCAATAATTTCAGGGAAGGGTATATACAAGTTTGACTGCAAATAATACTAAAGATTGGGAAGCAGAAGGGTAGTCTGCATTTAATTGTCCATCAAGGTTTCTAACCTCGGTTCGTCACAGCTAGGTTGTAATCTGTCTCTTACAGATACTGAAATACCCTGTTTCTGCTCATGAAAATAAAGCATGACAGAAAACCAACTGCAAATCTGAACATCACTATGAAGTGGCAACAGCCTTTCTCTTCTCTGTATAGCTGACCTCATTTATTTAACTCATTTTTTTTCAGGAAATCATCATTATTTACAAAATTTACCTATTTAGTCTTCCTTGACTACAACACACAATCTTGTCTTACAGATTATATTTTATTGTTATTGTTATTTATTATTTTTATATAGTGCGAGAGACTTACATAGCACTTTACAGCTGGTAGAGTATATAATCAGAGGATGAACTGAAATCCCTGCCCCGAAGAGCTTACAGTCTAAAGGCACAAATAAGTACAGAATAGTTAAAAGGTGGGGAGTGGCATGTGCATGGTGTAGCTCGTAACCATGCAGAGTTGGAAATATGATGAGATAGAAGGTGCCTGAAGGGGATTGAAGGTAAGGCCATTCTAAGTGTAAGACTATCATGAAGAGAGATGTAAAGTCACGAGTGAATAGATGAAGTGAATAGGCTTGAGAAATCTGCCATGAGTATGTGGAGAACAAGATATTAATGAAAGAGATCAGAAACATAGGTAGGTCAAAACTGTGGAGCACTGTGTCTAGAAAACTGTGAACCATAGCAAAAGAAGCAGAGGTGTCTTAAAAAGGAAAATAAGTCATACTTGTAGGAAATTATAGTTATTTTGGCAGCAGCAAGTTGGGGAGACTTTGTGGAGCATGGGAAGAGGAAAAGAAGTCATCAGTTACTGCTGGGAATGATCACCAGCACATGGAGTACAGCTGATGACACTGGTAAAAATTTAATCTTGGAAATATTACAGAGGAAAAGATTGACTGTGAAAGGGAAAAAAAGAGAAAATAATTTAAGATGACACTGACTTGAATCTTCTCAATGATAGTTAAGGAGACTGTAAGCAAAGCTATGTGAAGGGGAAAAGGTGGTAGGTAGAGGAAGGTCTGGTTTAGTTTTAGATATGTTGACCTTAAATATAACTTGACCTTTTAGAGTGTAACAGCATACCGAACAGGTTTGTTTTAATCTGTATTTGAACTTAATAATTTAAAGTGGTAGTCTAACACCCACAGAATATCTTCTATTACAAAAGAAAAACATGAAGTACAGCAAGAATGATCAAAAACACATCAAGGTTTCATCAGACTTGATTTCTAACCCCAAAAGCAGACAAAATTTAATAATAGGAATGGATGGATTCTTACTCTCTTCTTCCTCGTCCATTCACTAACCAAGCAATGAACTCTTTGGCAGCTTGACCTTCCAAATAAGAGGTGATATCACTGGTGTAGGTGCCTTCAGCATGTCTCTCGAATTCAGCATGACGCTTGGAGATTGCATTGCTGAAAGAAGAGCAATAGTCTAGGAGCAGACTGGATAAGGACTTAATTTTTTTTAACCTTTATTGTTGTCTTTTTCCCACCCACCAGACTAGCATTTCTGATTAGGGAGAGGGGTTTTTTTGCTTCTCAAATTATTCTTGATTTTTTTTTTCTTGATATCTTTCAGTTCTGAAGGCGTTGTCTACAGTATGCAGTACAGTTTTGTGCTGAGGTGCCTGAACTAGTTCTGAACAAATCAAATCAGGTGCTGAAAGCAAATATAGCTGCACTGGAATGGTCTGCTAGATTAATTAGCTATGATCAACACACTGTATTGTATTCTACAGACATACTTTTTGTTACCTCTTGTGTTAACCTAAAAATTTCCATTAAGCCACTCCTCCTACCTTCATCTTCATTATTTCTTAGCCAAACTGTTCAGACTTAATTCCTTTTGAATTTACATTTTGAATTGTTTTGTGAACACCCTTTTAATCGTCATTCTGACCAAGTGATAATCTTGGAACTATTTCAAGCCTGATCACTTCCAGTTTAACACAGAAAGACAATTTCCTTCTCTCTCCCTACACCTTATTGTGCTTCTTTCTCTGATGTAGCAGAAAGTTATGTCACACTGGCCCTTAGGAAGGCAAGCTGCACTAAGAAGTAGACATATTATGGAATATTTTCCATGAATAAGTTCTTTAGCATTTCTATTTCAGAATTTGCTAATTTCCACCCAATTTTCAGGGCCTCTAGCTCTTTCTATTATTTTTTATCTTCTTGGAATTTCACCATTCCTCTTAATTTAGTACCATCTGCACTTTTCATCAGCATGCTAACTAGAGTTGTTTGGAACATTTTTAATGAAACGTTAATTTTGTTGAGATATGCTGTCTCATTGAAGCTGAAACATTATTACAGATTTGTTACTGATATTGACAGTCTTTTGAATGGAAGGATCTTTGTGATCTGGGCTATCCTCTTTGGAATTTATGACAAAAGGAAGAATAAATATAGGTATTTCAATCTGTTTTGAAAAAACACTTACTGGCTTTTTGTTTTACTTGTTTCAAATTTCCAACTCCCCCAACCCTCTCCCAGAAACATTGTCAAGAAACAAAATTCTGGCCTCCAGCAGGTCTTGTGTTCTCCTTTCCTATAATGAGCGGTTTATGTAACATGGGACTGTGCTTAGGGCTGAGCATTGTATCGTGTTTTATCAGCTCTCTGCAATTTCGTGCCTGGCCATTTTCCTTTCATTGGTCTTCTCACTGTTTTTCTTTTCCACAACATAATGGATTTTTTTGCTTCAGCCTTTTTCTATACAAAATTTTTCTTTTTATCTTATTCTCTACTCTCCTTTATTACTTGGAATGTCCTTTCCTCAAATCAGTTCTCATCCTGTTGCATTCCTTGAAGCCATTGCACATAGCTATAGAATACAGGTACAGGAATAAATATCATAGAGACATTTCCTCTTTCCTGATAAAAAGCAGGTGCGAGATGATTTCTTTGGATAGGTATTTCTTGGATTGTGTTAACATTGTAAAGAATACTAGTTGTTTTCTTTCTTGTTTAACAGGAAATGAGCTCAAACTGTTTTTGAGTAACAAGTTGTGGCAACTAGAATACCTTGAGAGCTGGTCCGGGAATTTGTCATTTTCTTTGTCCTCCTGTCCTTGTTGGCTGTAGTGGAATTCCACAATCATTAGATCATTATTACCAGTACATTGCAGAGCATGCATAAGATGGCAAGATTTTATTGGTTATTATTTAAATATTATGATAAACAGCCATGACTGATAGATGAATATTATAAATAATTTCAGGCTTATGAATTTAAATTAGTACAATATCTAGAAATCGTTACTTTATACTTTAAAGACTTCCACAGGGATTTAAAAGCATTAATATCATAGATTTTTGGATTCAGTGGACATACCTTCTCTGGAACACAGGGTATAGACTTACATGCTTTTACATTATTCTTGCTCTCATCTTGGTAGCTTGTGTTTAATCAAAGTATATTTTCAAAAACCATGCCAACTCATGCCTTAACAGTATACTTGTGATACTGGTAAAGTATCCAGTGGTCAAAAAACTTAAACCTTAGCTCCCTTTTTCACAAATGAAACTTCAGTATTAGTGTATCCATAGATAGGAAAGTTTTATTAAGGCCCAATGGCCCAGACCTTTACATTATATTTACATATCTTATTCCTATTGAACTTAATTCATTCACTGAAACAATCTGTCCCAAAGAGGCTGAGATAGTCTTTTTAGATGGCATATCGGGTAACATACTGATACTACACTTGATTTATCCAAATCCTTTTGACTGATTTTGCATATATTCCCCATTTCTAATAACATATTAACATTATATATAGATTTTCCCTAAGTACTTTACTTATTTGAGGATTATACATGGTCTGTAATGGGAAGCTGAAATCAAGAAACTGAATTCAGCTAGATTTTTGGCTGTTTCTGGATATGGAGATCTATAGCAATGTAACCAAAATGCTTACCC
Source organism: Platalea leucorodia (assembly GCF_965183815.1). Lineage (NCBI taxonomy): Eukaryota > Metazoa > Chordata > Aves > Pelecaniformes > Threskiornithidae > Platalea > Platalea leucorodia. The sequence continues at coordinate 83,072,112 of NC_138827.1, read as the reverse complement.
ATTTCTTTTAGTGCTCATTAACCATTGCACAAAGTCCTGAGCTCGTCTAGTGTCCAAATACTTGCTGTAATCACTGGTGAATGTGCCTTGTGAGTGACGTTTCACTTCATTCAGCTGTCTAGATTCGTCTAACGGTTCAGACTGGGAAGCTTTGAATGATCTGTGAAAAGGTTAGAACTTGTTAATTGGCAATGGTTACAGTACATTCTACAGGTGCATTAACTTTTCTTTTAAAAGTACTATTTTATACTCTCACAAAGTAAAAGCAAGTGGCATATTGATCACTAGCTGGCTGGTAAAATGAATCAACATAGCAGATTGGATGCTGCACAACTGCAAGGTCGTCTTGGCTAAGTAAGGCAACTATTGTTTGTAGTACCAAAAACTTCTGTGCTCTCCTTTGCAATATTAAAAACTTTTGCCAATTCCAATGGTAGATTAAGTACTGTGTAATAGTATCCAAACAACTATTTTTAAGTCATAGTATGTTTTGCTTCAAACTATAAGAAAACAAAGTTCACGTTTCTAGAAGTTTGATCTAAAGAACTTACCTTGATTTCTCCTCTGTATCCTGAAGAGGATTTTGCCAGCTGCCTTGAACTATCATTAAAAGGAGCCCAGCAATGAAATAAACACTTTTCATTTTCATTGCCTGTCGAAACAGAAATAAGGCAACAAAGAAAAATGTAATCATCTTTACATACATGGAAAAGAGACATCCTTAATGCTGATCTGAACTTGATGATATTGAAACCCCGTGAGGACAGGGTCCATGTCCAGTGGATGGAGACTGTAGTGCCTTGGGTAGACATTCAAAAGTTGTAGTCTTTGTTGTAGTCTTTAGGCTCTAGTCTCTATTCTAGAATGCAAGGTGAGCTGCGAGCAGCTGCATCCTCACTTTCTTTTGTAATACGAGGATAAAGGTTTGTATCTCCTTTACTCTGTGTTCTGCTGATGACAAGTATTAGATCTGTTTCTATAATATTGGTTTATTGCAATAACTAGGGTACTAGTATGACTTTTATTTTTTTTCCAGCTCATTCACTAGAGAAAAAACAAAGCAAATCTCTGTCAAGAATACTGTCACATTAGCAGCTCCCCATTCTTTCCTTCTGGCCCTCTACCCTCCTTTTAAAAGTTTTTTTTGAAATAACAGATATTGCAACAGTAGGCCTCTGGACTTAATAATGACTTATTAATAGGTGTGACTCCTTAGAAAAAAACAACCACCCAACCACACACTGGCTTGTGTTCAATTCATGACGTGGTATGTCAAGTTTTGCTTGTTGCACTGTTGACATAATACTTTATTTCACCTTAAGGGCTTCCTTTATGGGGCTCTATGGGATATACAAGATATGGAGTATATACTTCGTATTAATGGTAATAAACCAAAGCAGAAAATATTGTGTCCCAGATGTAATTCATACTGTTAGAGGTCCTTCTATTGGCTTCAACCATGTAATGGAAATGGCTACATTATTATACGTGTCTTCATCACATGCACTGTAATAACTTGACCAGTCTCGCTGACTGTAATGTGAGATTATTGAATGTAAACTAGAGTGTTACAGTCTGTACAAATGCTTTGGTGATCCACAGCCAAGCTGTGATTCCCTTACTTGCATTAGTGACTGGCTTACTCATGGAAGGAGTACAGTTGTAACTTCTAGTGAATAGCCACAAATGGGAATAAGGTATTCTCTAATCCCCTAATTATGTGTGCTACAATTTTCATTATTTAATGTAGTAGTATTAGTCTGTTGACACATGATACCCTATAGGACAAACTCTGTTGAACAAAGAAATGCTATTCATTTTAGGCTTACAAAACTCTGTGCAAAAGGGACTATGAGCAGCTAATGGCTAATAGACTCAAAAGTTCTTTGCATAAACAGGAAATGAGAGGAAATCTGCTTACAAAATCAGCTAGTATATATTGTTTATTTTTAATTATTTTGGATCACTTGAATTTATGGAACGAATGTATAGAAAAGGAAATTAATTTAAAATTTGGTTGGGTACTTTTGACCTTGACAAAGAAATTGAATATGCCATTCATTCAATGGCTAAATGCTCATTCACTGAATGACGGATAGTAAATGCTCATTCATTCTAACTTTAAAATCAGTATGGATCACAATATTAATCTGCTGCAAAGCAACAGAAGTTGCAATGAGTTCAGCAAAATGTCACCGGAAATAATTTCGTCATGTACTTGGACTGATACTTGTGTATTTGAAAGAGACTTTCATGAAACTTTCCTATGGAAGGTTATGTTACAGTCTGAAAAACAAAGGGAGATAGGAAAGATGAGTGCATTGAAGTAAAGTGGTAGGTGGCAAAGTAAGACCCAGGCAAAAAACACCCTCCCCACTAAATGTAATCTGCACTGAACTCCTCTGGCTCTGCTGGAAGAGTTGTTTATTGAAATTCAGTGATTTGTAAAATAAGGCAGCCTGAGTGAAAACATACCTATTCTCTGTTGTAATGCCTTGTCACAATAGGCTGAATTTAAATATACTATGGCCTGGAAGAAGCCTTAAGAAAGTTATGAAGGAATGATGTATAGAGAAGGTGCAGATTACTCTGTCTTGAGATTTAGAGTTGGCTCTGCACTGAGCAGTGCAAATGGGGGGGCTATATGAACATCTCTGAAAATGTAAACTCCTGCATCAAAAACCTTACTGCTGTAGGACGTCTGGTCTGCCCCAGTAGTCTGCCCAGCTTCAGAGCAGATTTTTTATGAAATCTGTTTCTTCCATCCATCATAAAATAACTTATAGTTGGAGATGCAAATCTTGACTGTTGGCAGGCATTTTACCTATGGTTAGGAAGAATGTATTGCTTCTGGTACTTTGTGAGGCCTAATTTTTAAGAGAATCTTAATGAATAATATAAATATTTTACTAGAATACCTCAGTGTCAGTATCAAAATATTTAAGGCAATCAAAATCTTAATCAAACCCAGGAAAATAAATTGATGAATGTAAGATTTTCTGGTGGCTTGTACTATGAAGCAACGGGAGTTGATTTCCCTCTCTCAACCAGAAGCCACTGCCAGTGTTGCTCATTTTTTCATCAGTGTGTATGGAGACTCTTTTCTGCCTTCTGTAATGTCCTGATGTATGAGATTTGATGCCTGCACTTGCACACATCCTGCTATATTACCAACAAATACTGCAGTGGCCATGTAGTCAGTCCTATTATAACTCTATAGTATTGAGCTCTCTTTTCACTGTTCCATTTGGAGCTGTAATTTGGTGGTGCAACACTGACATCCAATGTTTATCTCAAAGAATGCATAATTTCACATTTCATAGGCTTCCAACAATGGAACAAAAGCTCTGCCTGTACTTTTGGAGACAGCTCTGTTGTGGTCACAAAAATGGTTTGATTGTAATGTAGTGACCCCCCATGCTAGATGAGATAGCTGTGAATGAGTTAACTTAGACACCAAATAAAGTCTGGCTATTGCACCATACATAAGTAAATTTGCCCTGCTTAATGGTATGCTAGCAGTTTGATATACTTTTATTTAAGCTGAAAAACTAAAGAAAGATAGCTTACAGCTGCCTGTAGCTTTGTTAAACCATGATACAGATTAGACATAAACCTAAGTCCACCTAAGAGGTGGAATGAAAGAAATAGTCTAGTCATTAATGCAGCCTCCTTATAGTAATATCAGACACCAAAAGCTATTATTTTATATAAAACTTGTAAAAAAATACATATTCAAAGCCCATTGCAGTCAGTAAACAGATTTTCAGTGATTTCAATATATCTTGTATCTAACTCATGCCTCAGTCCTGTAGAGTTTTCAGACGTGAACAGTCTCGCTGGCTACTTTATGCCTTAAGAATGTGTTTAAAGTTAAACGCATGTTTAGCTTCTTTCTAAATTTTTCAGAATCAAAATCTGGGGAGATTACTAAATAGAAAGATGTATAAATGCGTTTTTTTGAAATTAATACAATTTTCAAGTAAGACAACCCTTATTAATACAATAAGCATTTTCAAAAGCTATTAAACTTCTGTCAAATATGTTCTTCTAAAAAATTAGAATCAGTTTTGTTTGTTCAACGTTTAGTATGTGCTATTGGTAACCTGAACTAGCAACAGCAGTTTTTGACAAGTTAAAGAAGCTCCAGTTTTTAAACAAGAAATTGTTATTTTATTCTTGGGAACACAAAAATGTTTTGTAGAGAAAAAGAGATGATCAGCAAAACAATATTTGTTTAGTTTATTCCTGCTAATGAATTAATTTCTCAATCAGAAGAAAAGTTTTATTTACTCTAAGTTATTTAGGTCACCAGTAGATACTGCTAAAACCCATGCAATCCTATTGTCAAGGTGCAGGAAAAGTAAGGCTAATCTTCCACAGAAAATTTTTGTTCCTATGCATATTAGACTAATGGAGATGTTTTAATTTCTTTCTGATTGGAGATGAAAAACTTAACACATCTCAGTTTGAAGCACCAGAAAGTATGTAACAAATATGTCTCTCAAATCTTGATCAGAAACTTACTTGAATATTGTTTCCATGATCAGCCTGATTTTGCTAGTTTTTCCAATATATTTTACTGCAGATGTCTTTCGTACACGGTGTGCAACTTTAACTAGCTTAATTTCATTGAGTTTTCAAAGAAGAATCTTTCAAAAATCAGATTTGGATCTATTTCCAGTTTAAAAATAAAAATTATGGAGTTACGGCAGTAAAAAAAGGAATATTTATATATGAAAGTGTATTAATGAAAAACATAGATTTCTACTGACGTGAAATTGTTTGCAAATAGCAATTATTTCTACTTATAAATACTTTTTCTGGTAGAGGTACTTTACATCTAATTTACCTACCACTTTATAATGGCTTGTGGAAAGTTCTGTAAAATATAATGGTTCTAGTCTAAGGAAATCCATAGTAGGATGGAAGACTAAATTAAATTTTATACGATAATCACAATAACTACTGAAAGGCTTTAATTTTTACTTTTGTGCTATAAAATTTCCTTTTCAGATGTTACAGTGATATGAAAAGAATAGTTGCTTGAGAGAAACTAATCTAAAAGTAGGGCTGTGGGGTGGCAATCTGTAGGGTGATGGAGTGACAATCTGTCTTGGACAGTTTTAAACCAGTGTCTACATAAACTCAATTTGTTTGCATTCTGCTAATTTAATCCCCGTTGATTCATATTTAGGCAGTATCTATAAGGAGTGAATATTTTTAAGCTCATGTTCATTAAATATTTCTAGAGGAGATACTAAAGGAGATGATAGATAAAAATATTAAAATCAATAATGATGTATCTCACATTTAAATTCTTACTACAATGTATGTCTTTCATGTTCTCGTGGTTAATCTTCCTTCTTTCAATTGCTTCTGCAACCCAAACAGTTGATTTCCCTTTTTTGGATCATTCTCTGTTGAACTAATTCAATAGATTAAAATATTTAAATAGTGATATCATAAACTCCAAATATCAATGATTATAACCACAGAAGAAAACACCAACTTGCTCGAAGATCCTGCACGTCTATTGCAAACTTTGGGCAATACAATTCAGATAATGCATTCAGCTTTCTCAAACAAATTGTACTGGTAGTTCATATAAATCTTACCTTTTTATACTTTGAAGTGATATGTAGCAGTTGCAGAAAGAGCTGATACTCTCTCTTCTGGAACTATGGCAAGCCTTGAGGATCCTGAGATCTGCCTAGCTGCCTCTTTTGCACAGACTTATATATATACTGTTCAGCTCTAGTAAGCATTACGGGAGTGCATCATTGCTGACAGTTTCCTTATTCAACTTAAAAAAAAAAAAGTCATCATATTTGCTATTCATTTCATTTGATAATTTTACAAGCAATTTCACACATTCATTCTGCTTACTTTATGACATCAATGCTAACATGGATTTGCAAAAGGAGTGAGGTAGCAATGTCCAAAGAAGTAAATATCAAACAGAAGGGCATTAGGATGACAAACAGTGGGCTAAAGGTGCCTGGGTTTAAGGCAGCAATTTCTCCAAATTCTGATTTGCCACATTTAACATTTAGTATTGAGCAAGATACTGGTCCTGTTGACATCAACAGCATGAACTTCACCTATCAATCAATTTTAAATCAAGGTTTATAAATTTAATACACTGTTAACAAAAAACAACGGAACTTCCCCAAAGCCCTTGAATGATTCTTCAGGTAATCTTGTGCCTATATAATGAACATGAAGAGATCTGAAGTACTGCAGTGATGGCTACCCACTATGCAAAGCCTAGCACAGGTCAAATTTAAGAAAAAGATTTGATTACCCTTAGGTGTAAAATGCCAACTTTGTAAATTCTACTGTATGAAAATTCATACTCACTTGAGAACTGTATGCCAAACATTCATTATAAATTGAGTTTCATACTGTAGCCTACAGATCTATGCAAGATAAGCCTTTTGCTCACATGTCTCCATTCCCTACAAGGAAAAAAAAAACCCAAAAACAAAACATATTTGAGCTTTGTAGCTGAGTATGTTCTATGGAACTATTGTCAAGGTCCTAAACCATTCACTAATAGGGGCAGTTTCATAGCTGTGGTGGGGCAGTGTTGCCAAAGACGACTGTGTTCAGCCATCTGGTGACCACAGGTAGGAGAGATTGACACAAAGCTTGTCAATGGCTCTGACAGCTGAAAAAAACAGCCAGTCAGGAATGTGAGTCTTTATCCTGTCTATGAAGCAAGAAGAGAGATATTCCCCTTCAGGAAATTCCTGGAGAAGTGGGGTTTTTTTTCAGACTTTTTCATACATCATGATAATCCTTTCTAAAATGCAAAAGGGCACCAAAAATGAAATATGATTATTTCATATGTAAGGTGCCAGGCAATCCAGGAGACACATTAAATATGCAGGGCTCCACCTTGAGTTTCAGTTCTGCTCAGTAGAGGGGAGGGTCTCGAATCACAGTGGACATCTCACTGAACATTAATGACAGCCTATGCTCCAGTCTGGAGTGGCCCATGGTCTCATTCGTGGGACAAAGCATACATATTACAGCAAACCCTCTTATTTCCCCTAACACTGTTCCATGAAACCAGCAAAGACTCTTCTTCTGTGAGGTGATTTTCTGCTGGCTGACCACAGCCAGATTGGCATAGCCCATATGATACAATTGAGGTGGTGTATAAATTTAATAACCCTAGTGTTTACCTAGAGTGGCAAACAAAATTTAATGGATCCTTCCTAGAGCTCTATCCTAAATACCTTGCTGTGATACCACAGTATGAGTTTAGGGAAACATTAAGTCTCACTACACAGTCCACATAATAAATTTTTAATAGTTTTTTTTTGCGTTAGTATAATTTTTCTCTGCTCTTGGATCCATTTACGGAGATTCATGGTCCATTTTTGTCATTTCTAGCTAGAATGCAAGTGTCTACTAATGCTGCTGCTGAAAACTTAAGAGCACAGGTTCTGTTCCTGTCATCATTGCCTTCTGTTTGTACCTTCAGTCATTTTTGAGAGACTTATTTTCCCTTTTTGTTACTCTCCTTTTTAATTACTACTTCTTAACCCTCTTTTCCACATGTTCTCTTCCCCATATCCTCTTTCTTCCTGCTCCTAATTGTATTTTTCACATCCATTCAAAGTCATGGATTCCCAGTCATTGATTGGCATAGGATATACAAACTTGCATGTGTATTTATCAAACTTGGCTTTTCGGATTTTTTTGTTTGAAATGACCAGAATGACCATCTCCATATACCAGCCTTCCCTAGGCAAACAACTGTGTAACATCTAAGACATGGTACCAAAGGAGCCAAAATAAGCCTGGAAACATTATACCCAAAATCTACTTATTTTCATGAGATGCCAATTTCACTGAGACACTTTGTCGTCTTTATCTCAGAATTATTTTTAAATCTCCTTTCTATTTAAACTTTATGGGTGTTATATAGGGGATGCAAAGTCACAGTTTAAATGTAAGTCCAGCACTAAGTATGAGAAGGCACTGTCTCTCCATGAAATTGGGCAGCTTTGCGGCCCCTGCGGGAGAAGGCGGGCTGCCCAGCCCTGCAGTACCCCGACAGGACAGCAGATGGTGATCAAAGGGCCATTTAGGCCTTTTTTACACCAGGATGACACATACACACTTGTTGAAAAGGATTGTTACAGGCAATTATCTCACTGCATGTTGAGTTAAAGATCCATAGCTCTCTAAACAGGCAATACAGAATGTAAGGCAATATAATCTCCTCCAGGAAACAGTCAGTTCTTTTCTTTTTGTTTAGCTCTGTTAATTTTCTTGTGTCAGATAAAGTTCCTTGTTTACAGTAGGATGATTTCAGAAGAAAAAAAAATGAGACAGAGCAGCTCAGTGCACCTGGTTGGGCAGGTTGTTACACAGGCTATATCATCTAGCAGGTCATCTAGCATCTAGAAGGTGACTGATTATTTGTTTTTCAAGTGATACACAGACAATAAAAAGTACAGGAAAGAAGTGAACTGCCATCAAGAACCATGCAACCTTCAGTTGCCATAACTGAATCTATAGTAATACATATTTCAAGAGCACAGCAAACAAGACTTACCAAACAGAAGTCGAACATTGTAACGAGTGTATGAAACATGCATATGTACTCAGGTTTTTTCCTCCCACATAGTGAAATACAATAGTTAGATGGCACCTTTTGGCAGAAGTCAAGGGCAAACCCATTCTCATCTATATTATAGTTCACCTATGAGACAGTACTTCAACTGAGTCAGACTAAGACACAGAACCTGAAAGTGACCTGCCTTCAGGAAAGTTTCATCTTAATGTTTTTCATGATTCACCTGGAGTCATTAAAAGATCTGTACCTTGGGTTGTATTTGGAGTTGTACACTGTGGTTGTACACTGTATTTGGAGTTGATCGAAGTTTTCTGCACCATCATCTCAGCACCAGGTAATGGCTCCTATTAAGGACAGTGTACTGCACTCACTGGACAAAAAATCTGTGGGGAAGGTTGCAGAAGAGGTAAAACGGGAAGCAGAATTCTTACCAGCTGCACACTGAACCTGATGCTCTAGCAGTGACAATTCCAGTTGGCATGCCTTTTCAGAAAAATAGGACCAAGGTATTTTACAACTGGCTAACATACTCTGAATATAATAGTCTTCTAGGATGTTTCTCTCAACTCTTTAACTGTTGGTACAAGAAAAAAAGAATTAAAATTGAATTGTCAGGATTTGAACATTTTAATGAATTAGGAAGTTGCTGACTTTCGAAGGTAAAAAAGTAAAAAATCCCCAACAAATGCTTTCAAAAAAGTGAAACCCCCACATTTTTCTGTGTATTTCTTCATTACATATTTATTGTTATTATACTATTATATTATTATCCATTATATATCTAAAGAACATGGGAGGGAGGAGGGTGTATCTTGGGGTATGACTACAGGCCCACACCCTTTTCTTTCTTACATTGCACAGAAAATATTTTCTCCTGAACCTTGTCAACCATGCATTCAGAGGCTGGGCTGTGCAGCCCCTTTTATTTTCCTGTCCTTGCTACATGATAATCAGCCAAAAGAGCCCTGCATTCCCCTTCTGAGAATTAGTGCAACATATATAGGAAGAACATACGTGTAAACACATACATACATACAACATATGCATCATGTTACATACATACATGTGTACATATACATAACACACACAAATGTGCGCCTATGTATGTATACAACTCTATGGCTACACTTTGGAGAGCAAGAATGGCTTTCTGAAATGGCGGATTAGTTCAGGGTCTCTAAGTCTTTCCACAGCATGCTACGCCATGCTCACTGCCATGGCTGCCGATGGGTTTGTACCTCAGGAAAGAGAGCTATTGTAACTGTGCTGTAGCCCACACTGTCTACTCACATAAATTGGAATCGCTCCATTTGAAGTCAATGGAGCTGCATCAATTTGCGCAAGCAGAAGAGCTGGCCAAGTATGTACTAGTTACTTTACATTCTGAGAAGACAATGTTCATAATTGAAAGTAATACCAAATGCTCTTAGCAAATACTATGAATTATTCAGATTAAATATAGAGCCTTCAAATGACTCTATAAAATGTTCTAAACAGCTGTGCCTTGTAATTGGAACTGACTGGCAAACTGGAAAGTATTGAATGTAGTCTGAATTTTACTTGATATCTGAGTAAAATGAGTATAACACTAGCCATATTCTGGATCCTGGCTGGGGTTATACTTGGGTTGTGGTTTAACCCCAGCCAGCAACTGAGCACCACACAGCAGCTCGCTCACTCCCCCCATAGTGGGATGGGGGAGAGAATCGGAAGAGTAAAAGTGAGAAAACTCCTGAGTTGAGATAAAGACAGTTTAATAGGGAAAGCAAAAGCTGCGCATGCAAGCAAAGCGAAACAAGGAATTCATTCACTGCTTCCCATCGGCAGGCAGGTGTTCAGCCATCCCCAGGAAAGCAGGGCTCCATCACGCATAACGGTTACTCGGGAAGACAAACGCCATCAGTCCAAATGTCTCCCCCTTCCTCCTTCTTCCCCCAGCTTTATGTAGTGAGCATGCTGTCATACGGTATGGAATAGCCCTTTGGTCAGCTGGGGTCAGCTGTCCTGGCTGTGCCCCCTCCCAACGTCTTGTGCACCCCCAGCCTACTCACTGGTGGGGCGGTGTGAGACGCAGAAAAGGCCTTGACTCTGTGTAAGCACTGCTCAGCAGTAATGAAAACATCTCTGTGTTATCAGCACTGTTTCCAGCACAAGTCCAAAACAGCCGTATACTAGCTACTGTGAAGAAAATTACCTCTATCCCAGCCAAAACCAGCACATCTTGGTTTCCTACTAATGCTGTTTTCTCTTCAGGCCTTTTCTTCTTTGCCTCAGTAATCCTAAGTGAAGCAAAGCATGTAGCTCCACGTTTGAGGTGTGAGGATTGCCTGTTCATTGACATGCACAACTCACACAGCATGAATGAGGTAGATGATGAAAACAGGTGTTGGGGAATGAATAGTTTTGAATGGAACCAGTGGTCTTCTACTATTTATGTACACTTCAGTTCCTAGAATAAAGCAGATTTTGCTTTGCAACTTTAGCTTTATTTTGTAAAAGCTAAACAGGATTCATAGTGGAAACTGACTTGTAAACAACTGTATCTGTGGCTGTTTATCAAGAGCCTGTCTACTTAATTCAGAACAACTATGTCCCATCTTCAGAGGCTTGTATACATGGTTTATATGACAGATATTTGAAGACTAAGTTTCATTGTCTGAAGTGGTATTTTTGGGTATCATCTGAAGTGTGAGATTCTTATTCAAAAGAGAAAAGAAGAGCAGAAAGTGCTCCGCATTTTCTGAAAACCAGATCCTCTAAAACATTTGAAAGTGGGAAGCAAAACTTTGAGGATATTCATTCATCAGCTTAGAAAATCTTATCATAAAAGCTATTATTTCTTAGTTTCATAATAAGTTGTGTCCCAGTGTTGGCTCTTACATACCATATTCTATGTCTGCAGTATATATATATATATATATATATATACACACTTTTTATTCATATATAAGGCTAACCTTTAAACATATTTTTGTTAGCTTCAGCTTGATTCCTCAGGACAAGCCCTTTCACCTTGAACTGTGTTGAAGCTGTTACTGAAGAGCCTATACTGTAGGCTAGATTAAAAAGGAATGGGGCAAATAACTGTCTAGTGAATGTTTGTGGTGATGCTTATAACACAGATTGTGATTGTAGACAGCAATGCAGAATGGAAAAAGTTCTCTTTCTGGAGAAGAAAAGGCTTGGGAGGATCTTATCATTGTATATAAATATCTGAAGGGACGGTGCAAAGAAGATGGAGCCAGGCTCTTTTCATTGGTGCCCAGTGACAGAACAAGAGCCAACAGGCACAAACTGACACACAGAAGGTTCTGCCTGTGAACATAAGGAAACACTTTTTTACTATGAGGGTGACCGAGCACTGGCAGAGGTGGCCCAGAGAGGTTGTCGAGTCTCCATCCTTTTAGATATTCAAAAGCCACCTGGACATAGTCCTGGGCTACTGGCTGTAGGTGGCCCTCGCTGAACAGGGAGGTGGGTCAAGATGACCTCCAAAGTTCCCTTCCAACCCCAACCATTCTGTGATTCTGCGATGGTAGGTTTGATGTGCTCTGCACCATTTCTAATGAATGACTGCAATGTTACCTGTAACTAGCACAGGCCAGCAATTTGATGTTGTGTATGTTTTCAAGAGGTGTTTTTTGACACTCACAGCATCCTAGGACATTTTCCCCCAGGTCTTCAAAATACATGGGTGCTCAATCATAAAGCTTTCAGGTTAGACATTATTCCAGCAACTCAGTGTAAATGTCACACTCTGCTGAAGACATATTCCCATTCTTTGGCAAGAACACTGTGTAAGGCAAATAAATTAACAACATGAAAAACAATGAAGCAAAACTGATAGCAGCATGATACACTTATTTTTCATGTTTTATCCCCACAACTGCTTCCTACCGGCCAAGGTAAATGGTGGACAGTCTGGAAGATGTGTACTCTGATTGCCTTAGGAAACAAACAGACATAAGGGCAGATTAATAATGAAACAGCTAATGCATCCCTTGGGAAAGAGGTACCTTCTGTTATTTTATTTGACACATTTTCCTGAAATGTCCCTTATTCCAAATACTTCCAGAAGCTTCTGACTACAGACCTGTGGGCAGGGTGTGAACAACACATCGCATCACTTTATTACTTATACTGTCCACAAAGGGCCAATTTATCCGGCCAAACTTCCAGAGCTTATAGGATTTTCAAAAGTATAAATGAAAATAAAGGTGCAGAAATTTAAAGAGAACTTAATATATTGATATTTATGTGAGATTGATAGCATGATTTTTTGAAAATTGCTCTAGGTTCCCATTGACATATTCAGGTATCTAAAACCTTTAAGCATCTGGGATAAGAGCTTGATTTTTCTCTCTTTCACCACAATTTTGCAATGGTTTCTGTGGTGTTGTATCAATATAAGACACTGAGAGTTAAATCTCAGTAATTTCAACTGAATTGTATTCCTTATTTGTCATATAACCACATTACTGAGACTACTGTTGTGTGCAGCAAATGCACATAGGACCATATAATCAACATCTAATTAGCCCCACTTCATGTTGTATTTGCTTAATGTTAACTTTCTTAGAGATATAATTTTTTCCTTTAACCATTATAGCAGTTGAATTTTAATTACATTACCAACAAAAAGCTCATTAACGTCACATAATTGGCAGCGTTTCCAAAAAAACCTGAACTAATTGAGTATTTTCTGAAGAGTTCCCATCAAAGTATAATTTAACCATTACAAACAGCTTGGCAACTACATTTACATAAAGATGTGTCTGAGGAATGTTCTCATGTGTGGAAAATCAGATTTGATATTGCCATTAACAAAACGAAGGAAGCTGTTACATAGCAAATCACTTCCACATTTTAATGATTTTGGCTAAACCCCATGTTTTTGTCAAGAGGGTCAAATGAAACCCCTTGCTTTTCCACAAAGAAGCAGCAACCGATCTCTGACTGAGAGTTAGGAAGCAGCTTGCTTTGTGGGAAGGCTATTCCACAATCTTTTTGAGGTTATTTTGTACTCTCACCAGCTAATAACAGAGATGAGATACTGTGTTAGACAGACCATGGTTCTTATGCAGTAGGTCAACTCAGAATTTTTTAAACGCATGACCAGAGAATCATTTAATCTGCAATGGATCTCTTGCCAATTATCTTGTTCATATTCTTATGTTATGACAGGACTGATTTAATTACTAATCAAAAGAATACAAGTATACCAATAATTATTAGCCTCTAGCATTTTTAAAAGACTCCCCAAAATAGCTTCACTGGAAACAAGGCAAAGAAAGCCTGCATAATCCTTTGATCCTTCCCCTCCAGTCTGGGATGAATGAAATTGAGATAAATTTGAATGCTGAGGTGATGATTAGAGATTAAAAACAGGCTAATATGGCTCACATATTCTGAATACAGGCAGAAAAACCACTGAGATAAAATAGCTCTCATGAATGTCCTGCTTTCATATTTAAACCTGAACACTGCGAGTTTTGCAGAATCAAGGTTTCAAATAAGAGTTGAATAAAATTTGAACACAGCATTCAATATTCTCGATAATTACCCAAACTTCAGCTTTAAATATTGTGTGTTCCTATCCCTGCTTGGATTCTTTCCAAGAAATTGGAAATAAATTTTGAGAAACTGGTTCTTGTTAGGATGCTAATTAGGTACTTGCATTGCTTTCTTTGTCCTTTCCCATTTTACAGTTGTAGTTAACAAATGCAAGCATATTCATCTGGCAATGTGCCTTTGCAATGGACCACCTATCTTTGGATTGCAGAATGTAAGTTTAAGCAAGATGGCAATAAACGCACATGGCATTTTACATTCTGATTTTATTTTTTTCTGTCAAACAGGTGTTAAATGTGCCAAAACATGTATTAGCATAACATTTGCTAATATACAATGTCAAAAGTGGATGTAAACATCAAGTTTAAAACTTCAAAGTTCCTGTTATCAATTCACCTGAAAACTATATAACCTGGGCACTGTTATCATTGCATTCTTCCAGAGATGTTTCAGATGCCTTAGCATGCTCTGACTTATTCTGACAAAGAAAAACATTGTTTGAGGAAGTGGGTCATATGTGTGTAGAGATGTTTGCTGGAAAGGCCTGGAATTCCATGGTTCTGGTCGGTATACCACTGAAAAAGAAAAAAAAAAAAAAGCCATAAAATCCCTATGTTATGTTTTCAATTCTGCAATAGTTAAACAATACAAGAACTTTATTTTATTACCATATAGAAGAAAGTGGGTGCCTCATGAAAACACAGGGACTGGCTAATCTTTTTTCTTTTCATCAGTTTCCAGTATATTCATATTCTTGCTGAAAAAAAGTTTCTAAACCTTCTGTAATCTAGGAGTAACCATTACTGCCTCAGTACTGACAAGTCAGTTGTATTGAGTCAGGCAAAAGAGCTTTGAGATGCCCTTAGGGATGAAATGCCCTTGACCTGCTGCATGGCCTTGGCAATACGGGTCACAGTCTTGCTTAGGAATACTGGGCTCTAAGGAACAAGCTTTCAGCTAAATGTTGTGGAATTCTATTCAAAACATCCTGCATTGCAGCAGGGCCATGAACATTGTGAATGATGTACTGCAAATAAAATACACATATGAATTATGCTAACTCTTAGAAATAACTGACATTCCTCTGTAGCTGAACTAGAATGACTACAACTGCATACTGTATTCCAGATACTTGAGAAATAACCCAGGTTTGCTAAACATCACTGAAGGAGGCAGACAATGTGGAATACACAAAAGGGCCTACAAACCCCAAGTACAGGGGAATCCCTGTGTGATCCCTTTTTGGGGAGTTCATGGCCCTGGAAAAGTGGACTCAGGCAAAAGGCCAGTACGTTTGATAGGAGGCAAACACTTTGGTCATTAGCCCAAAGAAAAAAGGTTCAGAAGCAGAGCTTAGCATGTAATTCAAAACTACTTTCCCCCTGTTCATTTCTCATTTATATCCTCGAACCTCTTGCCTATGTGCTTCTCTCTTTGCCTGCACCTGCTACCCCAAGCAAGTTTTGCGGAGAACTTGTTTTTTTCCTGATCCTGGATGTACTCTTGAATTCTTTATACCCTTTTTGCTTGTTTCACCTTGTGCCTGTGGCAGGCATGTCCGGTTCAAGATAGAATCCATCAGAACCAGTGATGGTTTTGGCCCCAGAAGCCAGCTCCTTCATCTTCCTCTCTTTTACTAGCTCTGGGCAACTTTCATAAGGAGGCTGGATTCTCATTCTTCTCCCTGGCTCATTTTAAAAGCCTCTAAGTTATTCTTGACAAGAGAGAAATCCTGCTAGCATCCAAAGGGCAAGAAGGAAAAAAAAACCAAGAGCATGCAAATCCTTTGAGAAAGAAATTGTTTATGAAGAGTAACAAATGCACTAGCAATTGCCAGATTTTGAAGCATGTTCAGTTGAACTGGGTTCTTAAAAACATTGCCAAATGTCAGATAAGCTTATTGATAAAGCTATAAACCACTGTTCAAAATGAAAAATAGTCTGTTATTTACCATTGCCTGGAAATCCACCTGTGCATTAACCAGAGCTTTTGCAATTTGTGCTGAGTTCTGAAAATGTACATTATCTGAAAAAGGAAAAAAAGAGATTGGCTGTTGAAACGTGTAAATACCACAAAGCATAAAGTTATAGTGCATTAAGTTGTGTCCACTAATTATGAAGTGATACAGTTGACATTACTAAGAATGAGTAAGCATCTTATGATATGTCATATGGAAATCTACCAAAGATCTAAGTACTGACCCTAATCAAAGGCATAGAAAGATGCTTAATGTTTTTCAAACAAAGTGATTCTGGCTCTGTATTTGTACTGCCATTTGCAAACCTCACCATCTGCTGTTCCATGGATGAGAAGATACTCTACGTTTTGGAAATTCTTTGCTCTTGCCATCACAGTTGAATTCTGTTGAGAGGAAAAATGAACAGTTCAGCAGCTTCAATTTAAACCACTCAGTCACAGAGCTGAAAGGCTTTCATTACCTAGTAGAACAACAATCAAACAGTTGGACTGGCATAATAATGACAGCAGTGACTCCATATCAATCTGAGATTATAACAGAAGCCATATATATTTAGTGCCTTTTCTAAGGGCCAGTTCACAAAAAGCACAGCACTTGCCATGCATCATTCCCTGAAGACTATAATTCCTGGCTACCCAGACAGCGCTACCAGAGCAGTTTGGTATTGAGCATTTCTGTTCTTTGAGTTGGGATGGAGAATAGGTACTGAGAACATGATCCAAAATCTTTAATAGGAGTCTTTCCACTAAGTTCTTTGGGCGTTCAGGCCTCTCTGTATCCAGAGGTGGTATGTGTGCTGCTAGAGGAAGCTATAGACTTCCTATCAATGTGAAGAAAAGAAGAAAGGCAACCTATTCCAGGTAGGGGAAGCTGTTCTGACCGTTTAGTATGCTTATGATGTTGTTATCAGAGAGCTAAATTTGCATGAAGCAGTCTGCATACCACAGCTAACAGTACCAACCAAAACCTTATAAACATTTTAACCTCTCTCACATGAGTTCTTTCCTAGGCTAATGGTTTGCACTGGCAGAACTGTCTGACTTGTCCAAGTGAGAAAATAAGGATCCTTCAATTTAGCATATTTAGGATTGATAAATACAAAACCACACGTAACTATGGAGATATGAATTTCACAGCAGTAGCTTAGCTGCTACAGGACTGCCACTATGAGAGCTGGCGGGTCATTTTCTTTCTTCACAGTTCTACTTGTCCATGGAAGTGTGATTCAAGTTTAAGGCAGATCAATACAGAAAGAGAATTCTCACCTTGTAGTGCTCAAGATTATCGGACTCTACAGGAAGACCCATAAATCGTTCTGTGTAGATAGATGCTGCAATATTAAAGAAGAAAAAAGCTATAGATAAAGAATGCACAGATATTTTTGTGCCTCTAGTGACATATAGCAAATTAAATGTTGTTTATTTTAACTGTATCTGTTCTGCTTGGTTTCCTCATAATACACCAAATTTAAGAAAATCAACTATGAATGTTAATTAATAAATGTCCTCCAAACCGTTCTTGCAGAAATAGTGGTTTGATGCTCATCTGTGGAACCAACAGAAGGTTTTGTGGATAAAGGTAATTAACTGATACTGCTTTATGCTACTGGGTTGAACTCCAGAAGTCAGTTGAATGAGCCAGTGAGCCAATACAGGTGCACGCTGGAAAGATGACACAGACTATTTTTGACACCTTAAAAAGAGAAGCTGAGCAGAATTCCAACCTGGGATGTGTATGTGTGTATACAGTAAATATGGATATATATGTTCTCCTTTTCCTATTGAATGGATATATGCAGCAATTAGGGGAAGCAGGGAATGATACAGGCTTCCACTGAAAAAGTGGCACAATTGCTGTTCTGGTCTCTGTTCAGTTCCTTTTTCTAACTACAACAAAGACTGTTAACAGATTTGACAAAACAAATGTGAGTAACTGAACAGTATCTATCACCAAGAAATCAGTAGGAACAGCTATCTTTGAGCTGCCTGGGTATTTGTAATTTAACTAAGAGCTGTTATGAAAATTTGTGGAAAACTGACGCAGCAGCTGTCACTACCAGAACATTACTTTCTTTATGACCTTGCCTTGAAAGAGTAACTGACACATATTGAGCAGTCAAGCTGCAGTATTACAAGAATTTTATTTATTTAATCGAGTCAGGGCTTTCTGACAAAGAGGTGCTGGCATCTTTCCCTCCCATAAGAGAGGTGATGGCCATTGTAATCAGTGAGGAATTGGGATTCTACCTTGTTGTCCAGTTTGGTACACTACATTAGAATAATTTTGTTAAAAAGTAGAAATGAGAATCCTCCCAGGAAAGGAAAATGACTCAATGTACTCATGTTCCCATGGTTTATTATGTATCCTTTACATATGTTATCACTGAGTGCTAAAGATGCATACTATGTCTCCCAGATCAGCCAAGTAAGGCTTCTGAAGATAATTTGTAACAAACTAAGTACCAGAAAAATTTAAGTAGCATCTCTTTTATCAAAATCCTTTATCGTTCAATGAAAACAGAAAATGTGCAATATCTGTTGTCAACACAGTGTCAAACAACCATATTGGGCTTAAGTTTTCAATAAAATAGACTCTTTCTGAATGGCTGGCATTTCTACAGTATTCTGAGCCAAATTCTCCACTTTCTTCTACCAGTATAGCTACAACAAGTCCACAGAGGTCAGCAGAATTGCATTATAATGACTAAGTGGAAGATTCGGCTTGTCAATTACTGAGGAAGAAAAAGGAGATAAATTGCGAATTTTAATAAAACAGTCACAGATCTAATGCTTTTAACTATACATTGTCCCCGAATGCAATTTCCCTTGCCATCTTATAACTGTTCAGCTGTTATTAACTCTGACACAAAATGGAGGTGAGTGGGAGGATTTCAGATAAAAGATTATAGTCCAGACTCTAATCTGTGCATCTAAAAGAGGGTGGGACAGAATTTAGAAGCTCTAGGGGCCAGTACGTCCTCCGACATACTGATACTACTTAGAGACTCAAATATGTAGCATCCTGTAGCTTTGTCTCTAAAGCAGTTTACCCTAATGTTAACATGATCTGTTTGCCAAAACTTATGATTCATGACTTCCTCCCGTTTCCTTCCTTCCGTCCTTAGTGGAGGTACATTTGCCTGTTTGGATTTTACAATGTGTTTTTAGCAAGATTCTTTAACTCTCTCCTGAAAATTCAGCTACAGTAAAGATTGCAATGGTATGGGTCTAATCTACTTTAACTTAAAAACATCATTCAATTTTTAATGCTTGGACAAATGTTTATAACTCTTCTTTTATTGAAGAACTTTTGCAAAAATAGTGCTTTATGCCTGCATTCTGGAAATAATTTTGCGATCATGAGTGAAAACGTCTTAAAAAATCTTGATGCCAGTGAAAACATGAAGACTGTGCTTCCTGTGTCATACAAATGTTTTCCCCTTTGTTTGCAAAACACCATAAATACAAGGAATGTCTGTGCTAGCAGTCAGGGAACGAATCTTTCCCATTTAACCAAAAAATTTTCTCATAACCAAGACTTCTTAGCAAACGACCATATGCTAAGTAAATGTGTTCAAAGTGCTACATTTTTATCATTGAAAACATGCATGCCATGATTCTTTTTTACACTAAGGTTCCTTTACACCATGCCAAAAGCTTAACAGGTCTGCAAGTAAGTATGAGTATGTGCCTGCTTTATTCACACAGTAAGGCCCTGAGAGTATACTCCCAGAGCTGTTTCCTCTGAACAGTTTGGAGCCTAAGTCAATAAACATAAATAAAAATATGTCTCGTAACACAACAACACAGGAGATATGGCTGAGAAACATCTAAAGGGAGAAATATTTAATTTAAAAAAAAGTTATATCAGACACAGCTGACTGCCTCTTTTCCACTGCTTTGGGAAATAACTTTGCAGTCATTAGAGATACTGATTCCTGACAGAGATCATCTGCAGTATCTGAAGTTGAAGTGCGCTGTGATTCCATTACTGGCAGAAAAATAATTTCTGCTGTTTCTGAATTCAGTTATACTGTTTTAACAGGATTTTTAGGGACATTACTCCTGAGTATATAGCAGTTTATCAAGACGGCTTTACACACTTACTGTTACAGATATGCATATGGAATTATCTGGGTGTACCTTCTATGTGACAAAGTCTGTTCCAAACTGCCAGTTGCAGTCAGTTATTTTCAGCAAGGAAAACATTAAACTTAAGGTCTTAAGAGTTTTATGTCTAGGTAATTGCAGTGTCTTTAAGTTTCATATTGCCAGTCTCCTGCAATGATTTCATTTAGAAAGTCATTAAATGCTACATCTTGCTTTCCCAGTCAGTATTTATGACAAGTTTCCATACCGTAATATTCCCAGCTGGAAACAGGAGCTACAGCCATTCCACATTTAAATACTCCACTGCCAGATCCAAGTGCCAAAGAAGTTACGTACCCACCATAGGACTAGGGAAAAATCACAGACAGTTTAAAATTATTGGTGAAGTATCATTTTGTTTTCTGAATCAAACTCATACAAATTAGTTCCAAAGTAAATATTTGAATGCATGGAGGACAAAGCAACAAAAGCTTTTTTTTTTTTTAATTTATTTATTTCAAATGGAACTGATGTAATTTCTTGTGAGAGAGACTAGACAATTTTATTGACTCACTTCTTTTTTGCTACTTCTTCAATGCTTATCACAGCATACTGCTCTTATTACCACTTAGAATCACAGAAAAATTTAAGTTGGTAGGGTTCTTCAAGGTAATCCAGTGCAACCTCTATCTCAAAACAGGGCTAACTTCAGATTTAAATGAGGTCAATCAGAGTCACATCCATATTACACAGCCTCTCTACTCAATCTGTTTTAATGCTGATCACTGTTGTAAAAATTTTTTTCCTAAAACCTAAACAGAACTTCCCTTGTGGCAATTTGTGTTGGTTGCCTCTCATCCTTTCAGTGTGCACCTCCCAGAAGAGTTATAGGTTTTTCCCTCCCTTAACAAACTACCTAGCTTTTGCTAATGATTCGCATATTGAACCAACCCCATCATCAGCACTAATCGGCTCAGCTACTTGAGAACTTGAGGTTGGAGCAATTCCTCCCTACTGCCTGCCACTGTTCCTGTTATTTTCTGGCCTGATTCCTCAAACTGGGACCCAGCAAGAAAGAATAAGTTCATAGCTGGAAGTTAGGTAAAGTAGTAAGTAAGCCTGCATATCAGAATAGATCTGTGCAACTGTGCGGGGCTAGTTGCTGAGACAGGAAAATACTGTAAATAAAAAGCATTTGGTTTGGCTGTCCATAGGATGTGGAACTGGGGTTGGAAAATACTTGCATAAGGTCCTTGGGAAATAATGGGTTACTGTTTACTTTGGAATGGAGGGAGGGATAAAAATATGGGGTGTGTCATGAAGAATTCTGAAGATTATCAACCTCATCAGTAGCATATGAAAGACTAAGAGAAATGAGCAAAATTATTAAATATTTTTTTGTACAAAAGTAAGTTTGTCCCTTCCTCCTCTTGACATTCCAGCTTGAAATGACAGTGAGGGATATGCTAATGGACACAGTAATTTGTACAATTTTTCCAGCTCATTTGATTGGCTCATTTGATCTTTTAAAAAATCAGTCCACAAGGCTAAAAAGTAAAGGATTAGGATCAGGCAGATGATAAATCTATGCACTGTAAAAAGCAGAGAGTAGAGAGTTCAAAACTGGAATTGTTTTCGTGGTTATTTAAGAGCTTTTGCCATCCAGAAGAGTTTGGTGAGTCTGAAAGTAAGATGAGCTACATAGTTCATGCATACCTACCAAGCTGCAGGCTATAAATAAGGAGACACCTTTCAACTCCTTTTAAAGGTTATGGACCAGCAAATGGTATAATAAATAGGAAAAAAAAGGAAAAGACTGACAGGTTTGGCAATAGTGCTGTTATTTGAATATTATATCCACTACTGGGATACAATGCTTTAGATGTGTGAAATCTCTTAATTGGTTCTGGAAACACTGTGGTGAAATAAAATATGATGTGATTAAAAAAATAAAATATTTTCATGTGGCCTTAACTTACTTAATGTCACTTTAGAATTAGTCACTTGTAAGTGTCTGTGTCACTTAATTTCACCATATGGTACCCCATTTTATCCTGGTGTTATAGCAGTGTCTGACCAAAGTAATTTAAATATTAGTTAGTAGAAGCTTCATAGAAAGGTTTTAGCAACCCTGCTCATGTGCTATCTAAGATCAGGCAACTTCTATAGTTACAGTTGAACTGAATCTTAAAAGATCCACCCTCTAGTGTGTTTCTGGGCAAGCCTCTTACAATGAAACTGGGCCAGTGATAACAAACAAACAAAACAAGCAAAAAAATAAACAAACCAAGCAGTGACAGATCAGAAGAATTCTCCTGGCAAAGACAGGCAGTTAAAGAGAATGAAATAAAAGGTCTTTCTGAATGATCATTGGAGAAAAATGAACATGTATAAAGAGAAAAATATTGGAAAATATTAAAGAGCAGCTAACATACCAGTTTATTCTGTAAGCTTTTTTAGTTAGTGCTGCCTGTTACTGCTGTATAGCTGATAGTGATTTACTCAGAGAAGGATTAAGGGTGGCTAACGTAGGTCTGGCCTCCAGCCCCCTTTGGCATTCCTTACAGTACTGTCCCTAATCCATGAGACCTTCAGGTGTTGCTTATTAGCTTGTTCTCCTGCATAGTATAATTCTGTTATGCTGAAGCTGCTGAAGCTGGGTAGGAGGCAGGGCTCCAGTTCTGTCTATGAATTCTTGATCCAGCCATTCATGATGAACATGAGCAATTGAGTCAGATGGCCTAAACACACTCAAAATCTCTATAAAGGGGCTGTATGGCATTTGTGCTACCACTGGAGTTGACTTCAGCTCTCCCATAACACCACTAATAGGTCTGCATCTCATTTCCCTGAATGGTCCTACTTTGAAAATGACAGCACAGGAAAAAGAACCCCAACTATTCCAATAATTTATTTTTCTCCTACTAGAATGCAGTGCTATCCTAAAATTTGTACTTGAGGTATGCTACTCTATTTCTCAGTGCCTAAGGGTAGTGGAATCTGGCCATTTAATAACAAAGACTTGCAATACATCTGACTATAAAAGGTTCTGGAAGTGTTACAAAGCAAAGTACATGAAAAAATCAAAGATGAAAAACAGACTGGCTAATTATTTGGAATGACTCCTATACTGTTCAATTTTTCCACTTGGTGAAGTTGTCAATGTTGTACATCCCTCAGACCCAGATTCATCCCTACTGACCATTTCAAAGCCATCCAAGTATACAGCGATTCAGAATGATGCAAGGGTCACGTTTTCTGATAGGTATTCATAGGACTTTTCTCATTATTTTAATCTCAGATCAGAATGGATAATACTTGAATTTTGACACCATGCCAGTAAGTCCCTAAGTTAAAAGTAAAGCCAATTAAAATGTCTCAGTTTTGCTTAACCTCAAGTCCAAACAATGTATTAGACATAAGCTTTTCAAAATTCCCTCTTGAGCTGCCAAAGATCCCTTTTTGGGGGCTTGCACTGTTGCAATTGCATGTATATATGCACCAACAGGAACTATCCCCCTTGGCAATACTATCAAACACTGGTAGAAAAAAATGTATACAGATTTAGGACAGAACAAGGAAGAATTAAAAAAAAAATATACTGCAGGATTATTTACAGATAGATACAAAAAAACCAAGCACTTACCCAGCCCCATATTGCTATTCGTTTCTCATCAATAAAACCCATTTCTATAAATTTCCTGTGGAAAAGAAAATCACAGAAATAAATGCATTATGACAAAAGATTGCTAATACTATAACAAATTAGCAAAAAATAATTTTTTCTTTCACTTTTTTCCACACATCCCACCAATTTAAGCAAACTGACAATCAGCACGGCATGTTTGATTTCTACAAAGCATCAATTGTTCAACTAATAGATATTTCAGAGGAAAAGGAAGAATTTTTCTTGAGAGGATAAAAAATGCTGAAATTAGTACTTTCTTAATAATTTTTGTTCCAGTGGATGAGGACTATGACCAACTGGCTCCTTGGCAAAAAAGTTCTTTCTTCTTATACTTAGAATCCACCTGGATATTTAGTCTAGACTAGATTAAACATCATACATTATACTCATGTTGTACATGTGCATATATATATATATATACACATGCGCATATGCATATGTACAGACATACACTCACACACATGCAGAGAAAAAAGTTCAAAAAGTGTACTCCTCCTAATGACCACACCTCATTTCCCATAGCCCTACCTTCCCACAGGCTATTATCATTTTCAGCGTTTTAATGCCAAAGGTGCTGGATTACCATTAACATTCAGACCTTATCCTGCAAGATGCTCAACACACTCATCTTACAATGAGTTGATACTCTGATCTCTCAAGAAGCATAGTATCAACCTCTGAGATTACGGATTCCCTGGAGCAATAAGCTTTCTTTTTTATGTGCCTGGAAAGTGAAGAGCACATACTGCTACTATCATAAAAAATAATAATGAGGAAAACATCTTCTAATGCTCCAAGTAGGTAATGAGCTTGCAGTGGATGAAAGGTGCACCTTGATTACGCGCTCAGCAAACAGGTCAAAGAGAATCATAAAGACTAGGTCTCCTACAAAAATCCTGCATCAGAGTCTGAAGGCTGTATTTCCAGAGATGTATTAGCAACAGCAAAGAAAGGATGAGGCAAAAGATCACAAAGGTTCAAGAGTGACAGATAGATAAACAAAATACATTCAGATACATCCCAGGGCACATATCAGCAGCTGCTAGCCTTATTTTGTTGGGACAAGCACGTGTGACTGACAACACCCAAAATGTGGGATACTGTCTGGGTGGGACAAAGTTAGAAAAGCCAAAAAATGATTCAGCTTTGTTATATTGCTGTCTTAATCCCTGGGGTTCCTCCGACAGTAAAACCCCTCCAAGAACTTCCCACTAGAGTATAGGATCCTCTCTAAAAATCATGCATCTTAAACCATGTGTTGGATCAGGAAGATGGAATGCAATACATTTTACTGAATAAAAATTTAGTCTAGGTGCTGACAGAAAACTGGGAAGTGTGAAGTCTGAGGTCATTTCTTCACAGCCTGTCTCAGCAGATTTTGCAACTGCAGAATCAGTTTAGGTTCCCTCTGCCTCTGACATTTTATGTCTGAGTGACGATTCAGAGTAATAAAAAAACATTCTCTCTCTTGTGATATTTTAAAGTATGCCATTGCTGCTAAAAGTTTCAAGAAAGAAAATCAAATAAGAGATTAATAGAAAAACCTGACATGATATACGGCTATTCTGTTTCATTTATCAGTGAAAAGGATAAAGATGTGTTTATATCATTGAGGAAGAAATGAATTATCACAAAGCAGGAAGCGGAAGGAATAGATACCATCCTCACACACACTTGTTAATATAGGCAGTGTTCTCAAACAAGTAGAGAAAGCTGTGGAAACCTGGACTGCTACATCCCATCTCTAGCTAAGCTACTCAGAGTTATCATAGAATCATAGAATGTCCTGAGTTGGAAGGGACCCACAAGGATCATTGAGTCCAACTCCTGTCCCTGCATAGGACAATCCCCAAAATCACCCCATATGTCTGAGGGTGTTGTCCAAATGCTTCTTGAATGTTGTCAGGCTTGGCGCCGAGACTACCTCCTGGGGGAGCCTGTTCCAGTGACGTCTATTACCGGGGGAAAGAGGGTATTTACTACTGCACCTGGAAATCTATCCATGCTCTGATGGGTCAAATTCCAGACCAAAGGCCAGACTAAATTCCTTATTCCTGCCTTGCACTCATTTCTGTGGGGTCCAAACTAACACTTCTTTAAATGCTCACTTTAGCAGTGCTACTGCATCTGTAAGCTTAACAGGCTGCCTTTCTTTACAAAACCTCAGCTTTTACTCCCTCCCAAAACCTCTGCTTAGGGAATTATTTTCCCTTGGAACACTTCAAGTGTTTCGATGCAAACGAGCACACTGTTGGGGAACAGCTACCAGAGGACCTTAGAGACTTTCTGTTGTTCATAACTATCCTAAAATAGCATGGAAGGCAAGTTTATGACTAACCGACCTCTAGAAGGCTTGTGTCAGGATTCAGTTCTGCTACAAACTTCACATTTGGCCTTTAGCTAATCACTGTGGTACCTCACTATGTATCTTTGGCTAATCGCTATGGTCACTGAGGTAGGTTTCCCGTACAGGGAAAACTTCAGAATAATGGATAATACATTGGCTTACCTCTCACCACTGATGCTTGTATTTCTTTAGGCCTAGGATTGAAGCCTCTGATGATGCTTTTATAAAATGGAAGTGGTGAGGTCCAAATGTGGACTTAGTATACCACACAAAACCTCACTGACATCAAGCACCTCATTATTTCTACAAGTCTTGTCTTATTTCCTGGAGAAATAAGCTCAGCTCTCCAGAAGAAAGCCTGACAAGTATATTTAATATTTTTTTCACATTACTTCTTGTAGGTATGTAAATACAACAGTTATACAGGGAGATATTCTACTTACTTCACTGCTGAGATTTGGTCCTCAACTTCATAGACTCCTAGTCTTCGATATACTGCATGCAAAATCTTGTCACCTTGATAAGCCGTCCCTCTGCCATCCACTAGAGCAACAATAATTCCCTCTTTGCTTGCAAGATAGGTTATCCAGCTAATGCTAAATGTTTCCTTTACATTCTGACTGCAAGGTCCTCCGTACCTGATGATGAAAATTCACACATTTTCAACTCATATTTATAAATTTATAAATGATTACCAGATACTGGCCTATAGCTATAGGTACTTCTTACATTTTCTCCACAAGTATTTTGCTATATAGCTGTGCTTCAGAGAGCTCAGTAGACAAACATTTTCATATATTTGTGAGATTTTGCTATCTAAAATCCATTTGAATCCTTTAGGTCTTATGCCTAAGGCAAATCATTAGTTTTAGCTCAGACTAAGAGGTGCAGCACCAGGTACTTGTCCTAAGGGGAATCCTTAGAAGGGTCATGCCTCAAAGACTCAATTCTTTCCTCTCTCCAAATTCCTTAGGTGTAACAGTGCTTTTTGGTGCTTTTCTGCTTTTCTGCATTTGATCTCCACAGCAGTCAGCAATGCCAAAGAAAACAGGAGAAAAAAGCACAGCTCCTTACACTTTCTGGCCATCCCCAGACCTTCTTTGTTTCAGTAAGGAATATCATGTGCTGTTGGAGCTGTGGGCAGAACACACCCCACAGAGCTGAGCAATACAGAAGGATAGTCCACATGAGAATGGCCTAATCCAAGTTACGCATTTGACCTCAAGGACAGCACTGACTTAATCTTCTACTCTAAACTTCATTCAATCATACTTAGAATTCTTGGACCTTTGGATCATCACTGGTTAATAAAAAATGATGTAAGGTTTATTACACCCACTCAGCTCTCCTTTCTAATTTTTTTTGCACCACTGCAATTTTTGTTGCCTTTGCTGCCTGTAATAAACTAAATTCATGTCAAATGCTCTTTGGAAGGAACATCTGATCAAAGAAGACAGTCCACATGGTTTAGGGGTGTTTGGGTTTTTTTCTTAAAAAATGAAGCAGGCTTTTGTGTTTTTCATATTAGCAAAGCTGAAATCATTAATTTCAGACTGCCTCATGATAAACAGAAGCAGCAATAGAGGTAAGAACTCCAAGCAATAGCCCACATGTTTTTATCCTTTTTCTTTCTCTGAGGAACTTATCCTTGCCATGGTAAGATTAACATTAAAAACCTCATTGATTTCCATTGGGTTGAATTTCTATTCCAGAAATATATTAAAAAAACCACCACAACAAACGAAAGAGATCTAAGTGGTTTTGCTTTTGCTTCATAAAATGTTGCAAATGTCCTAGGTTTTTTTAAATTATAAGAAGTATGTTTTCTGACAAAACAACAACGTTGAAAGAAAAGAAGTGTTACATACACCTGAATAAGCAGAGGGTACTTCTTGGATCTATCAAACTGTGGGGGTAGAAGCATTTTGTACCACAAAGCTGGAAAAGACATATTAAAATTATATTGTTAATGGTTAAAATGATTCCTCCAAGCATAAGCCAGAATTTGGTGTAATAGTATATGAAAATGAAATATGAAAATGAATCAGCACAAACTACACAATGCATGAACTGTGAATCAAAGAAGTAATGTAAGTAACTGTTTATATTGAGCTGTTGAAGAACAACTTTGAAGAAATAAAGTGCACACTTTTATTTTAATTTAGCTACGCATAAAATGATTATTTCGCATAACTCTAGGTTCTTAGTTTTCCAGGTGCCTAGAAAAACACAACTAGGAATATAACTGTTGTTAAGATTATGAGAAATGAGGTTTGGAGACTTTACACTGATTCATTACCATGGAATATTGTTTGTAAGTCACTAGTGAAAACAACAGTGTATGCAAGTCAATATAATGTGTAACACATGAACAGCAGTTTACAGTTCATATTTTATTACCACCATACTATAATGTTTTAACACAATATTTAAACACTTTACCAATAGTATTAAAGAATTAAAAAAAAAATTGCATTATGAAGCAGACATGTATTTAAACTACTATTTTACTGAGAGATACTCTGAGGCACAGACAAATTGATTGTTGTCAAATGGCAGAACCAGGCCTCTTCTTCGCAGTCTGACAGGCTAACAAGTTTGCTCTACAGAAAGACAATACATACTATAACAAAATGAAGGCAAAATATTAAAATAGTAGGAATAAAAAGTATAATAAAGATATGTAATTCTTACTTATACCATCCACTTCAAGTTTATTAATTTCTTCTTTTGGCAGTTTGATCTCTTGCAAAGCAGACTGCAATTCCCAATTGTCTTCCAATACTCTGAGCTCTAAGTAAAAGAAATGCCTGAATTATTAACTAATTTCTTGCTTATTCTTCTTCATTAATTGAGATTCCTTTATTTTGTGTTATTAGAACAGAAAGGAAATCTGTGAAATTTTACAAGCAGAGTAATGAAATCAACTCAGACACTTCTAATTGGGCTTGATCACATAGCTAAATAAAAACAAAGGCACTGGTATTATAGTGCACAAATATTCGTTAGATTTTTATGGGATGTACATTTTGCAATGCAAATCATTTCACATGTTGCCTCTGAGTGTTAGAGTCCCGGATGTTATGAAGAAACTCCTTTCTCCTTCAGAGCCCTCATCCCAGTTTTGTAATATGGTGGGAGCTGAAAATGCAAAATTCATCCCACCATGCAAAACACAGTCCTATATCTCCTCTCTTGCTTACCACAGTAGCATCAGCTTAACCTCTGAGACCCTTGGGCAGTGTGGTTAAGCGCATAAATGTTTGGGAATATCTTGTTTCTGGGCTAACGCAGGAAATTCGGTTTCTTAAGGGGTTGTGGTAAACTGTTGCTTAACCATTGTACAGTGTATTCCTACACAAAGATACTAGACTTACCACAGAACTGTCCTTAGTAATATATTACTGCACACTTAGTGAACCTCTTTTGTTGTTTTTTTTTTTTAATCTAAAAAGTATTTAAAATTTTTGTTTTACTTGCTTTAGACCCAATTTACAGTTATATTATTTAAAAATTACTATTTAAAATTTAGTTAATTTCCAGCATAGACTGCAGAAGTGTATATTATGAATCCACTGGGCATTACTTGTTTATTTATGTGTTTTCCCACGAGTAGTGATGGATAAAGAATATTGTACATAATGGAAATCTGTGACTTTTAGCTTCACTTTCAAAATGGAAGAACCTTTTAAAACTGCAGGAGATTTTTCTTTGTTAGTTTACCTTTTTTTTAATGTCAACCACTTCCTGTTTCTAGAAATGCTCAGAAAAATACAAGAAGTACTTCTCTTGGCACATCTTGAGCTAGATAGTGCTCAGGACATACCAGAAATATAACACTGGAATTTGTTCTTTCAAAGTACTCTTGACAAGTTTTGCAGGTTCAAGTGAGTTTTTATGGCTGGAAGATCATCCTAGCTTTGGATACTCACCCAAATTCAGCTGAACCCTTTCCATCATTCTCCTCAAAACTCCTGAAACTTGCCCATTACACAAATGAATTTTAGGCATGCTGGAAGGAGCTTCCAAACTGGTGTATGTTAGTTTAACTGCCTCCTACTAAAATTCATGGGTGACATATTTTCAAAATGCTGCCAACTGCAATGAAAATGGATCTACTAAAAATAGTTTTGCACCACAGAAGAGATTATGAAAGCAAGGGACTTAAGGAAAATTAATCCAAAAAGGGTCATGAAAAAGTCAAAGAGAAGCTTGAATTTGTTTTTATTCCTGAAGAATAATAGCACAGCACAGTAAGGCATCATGAAACCAGTGGGGAAGATCCATTAAATGAAAACTGTTCTCTCCTGCAGAGACATTAAGAAACATGTATTTGTAGCTGGGCACTTAGCTGCATGCAATTCATACTTCGATAAGGAAGTAGTAGGGGCCCTTGATACGCATGGTCATAATGAATCATGGAAAACAGAGAGCTATGACAATGGATTAAATAGGAAAAAAATCCATGCATTAGCTGTATTTAAATCTTTAAACCTATTTAAACCTTCTGCAAAAGAAATACCAGAACAACACAGTGTTTTTACAGCACAATTGCAGTAGACATGTTGACCAATCTTTTCCATCTGCAAACATATTTGAGTGGTTAAAAACTAGGATGTACCAGCTCCTATTGGAGTCAAAATAATCTTATGTTGCAATTCATTGACTTCTACATTAAACACCACTCATTAATTTAGCTTAACAATATTGTGGCATTTGTCTTCCTCATGTGTTTATGTGTCTTCTGGTCAGACAACACTCAGTTAATAGTGGGTTATCAATATAGGCTGAACTGTAAGGGCCCTGACATTAGAACTAGCATTGTGTTTCCACTGATTATTAGGGAAGGAAGGGGGAATGCCAAATCACTGAAGTTTTTTACGGGACCATGCTAGTTTTTGTAACATTTCAGGACTGAGGGCTTTAAGTTGGAGAAGAATTTTTAGGGAAAAACAAGAGGCAGAGAGAGAAAACTCACTGCAGAGTAATTAATATTTTCGTGGTTAGCAAATTCCTGCTTGTCCTGGTTGCAAACAGTCCTCACTAACAGGCTACTTAAAGAATGAGGGCTCTGAATGTTTCTTGCTGGAGTTCCCATTTTGTACCAATAATTACACCTTGTCTGAAGCAGTTATTGGAACTGCTCATCTGAAAGACCTTCTGCTCTTCCCTGACATCTCTACCGATGGCTGAAGAGCAAGTCACTGATCCAACTTCTAATTGGTACAGCACAATAGCTCAAATTGCAAACTCTAAATAGTACACTGTTGCCTTTTGTATAGGGTAGGGTTGCTTCATGAAAAAAAATCAGAACATTTTGTGATTTCATCCAAATGTGAAAATGAATAGTTTGGGAATCACAATAATGTTTTCTGCAAAGTTTGACTCAATATTTGGTAGACAGAGTTGCCGATGTTCATCGCATCTATACTGTGTAAACAGGAAAAACATCAGGATGCTATAAAAATGCTGGACTCAGGAATGAAAATAAAGGCATCAGTGTGTTCATTGATATTTGGATTTTACTAATTAGCAAATCTAGAAAGACACTAGATATTTTTATAACAAACAAGATGAAAGGCTTCTTGATCACAATCCTAAATACTGTATTAGAGGATCTGCATAGTGAAGATCAATGAGAAAAACAATTGCTCAGAAATAGGCGGGATATTTGCAGTACCTCTGTCTCCATGGTTCTCAAAAAGAGTAGAAATGGGAATCCCGGGACCTGTCATAAGAATAAGAAGGCAGTTTATAGTTTGAAGCTGGAATTTGGTGACGGAGTGTGTATTACATTAACATTGGTAACTGACAGGTGTTAAAGAGCTCAAAGTTGATACACAAATCTGAATCTTCTCTGCTGTATAACCCACTAGTCCCCTCTGCACAAAATCCATAAGGTACTGTGTGTACATAGACTTGTATACATACAGGCATTGCTTAGCAAACATAATAGAAGTAACTTTACTAACAAACTCTTCCTCCCTAGAGATGAAGTGACATCTAGTTAATACCTGAGATGTGATTACATAAGGTGAATGCAGAATTAACAATGTGAAACATTCTTCTGATAAGATGTCAGATCATATTTGTGAAGGTGAGTGGCTTTCATATGGTGACGACCTTACAGACTATTTTGTGCAAGAATGATCGAAAGGTGTTATTATTTGCTACATTTGCTTCTCTGCTCAAGGGAAGTTTTAAGGAACTCTTCAGCTGATCAGTCAGTGCAGAATCAGAAGAACAGTAAACTTTACATGAAATACGCAAAAGGAAAACCTTGGATATTTTTCTTTCCTTTTTTTAGATTGTGACTTCACTGTTCTTTGATTACACCAATGGATGAAACCTCAGATCACTGAAATAATCTAACTTATTTCAACAGAGCTAAGACATCATCTAATATTTCTGTGTTACAAGTGGTTTCAGTGATCATACATCTTGATGAATTGAGTTTTTCTTCCTTCAGTTATTAAAAATGTTCTCAGGTAGCAAAAATATCCAACATTTTGTGGCTAACACAGGTTTTAATAATTTCAATTGGGAAACATATTGTAGTAGTTTCTCATAGCTAACTTTGATCACATGAATTGGAAATCTGTGTGTGTTTCTAAAACCTCCTCTTGGTGCTGCAAGAAAAAGCATGACATTGACAAGACAGATTAGAATCTGTTTTGTGCCATGAAGGACTTTCACAAATTTGTTTCTAAGTCTAAAAATCCCAAGATTTTTGTTGAAAAAGTAAAGAAATATAGAGTGAAAATATTTGTATTTTCTGAAACATCTTCCCAAGGTTTTTGGACATGGAAAAGTTTCTTTCTGGAAATCTCTCCTGATTATTGTGAAATTTCTACGATTCATCTAGCTATTGTTTGGGATAATCAATAGTACCTAGGCCTCTGATAAATTTGAAAGAACAACTGATTATATGTTTGTTCCCATGCTATACATACCATAACAGATCAAGGCATAATACTTAGAACGCTCACTGAACCTTGCTGTATAATACTGGCATCTCTCTTTCCTTAAATTGCAAGTAATGCATTGTTTTCTGATAGGATTACTTCCAATACTGATTCTAGGAGAGAAATAAAATAAAGCAATATTTATTTTGCTGCAACTAACTTCACATGTGTCTGCCTCATATTCTAGAACACAGGTACTATACTTTCAGAACAGTTCAATTTAACAATAAATGTTTTCCCTTTTTATCAATTTTTTTCCCAAGTATATATTTAAACATTAGATGCTATTTCTCCTCAATTCTCAGATATAATCTGAGGTCAAGATTTAGTTAAAATAGCTTGTGAAATTACACTTTAAACATCTTGAAACTAAATTATTTTACTGACAAATCCAGACCTATCTTCTGTCAACCTAATATCATTAAGATAATGTTGATAACACTTACTTGTAAATGTTCCTTCTTCCTGGATAGCCTTCAAATTCATTGCTTGAATAGAAACTGTAAATTCATTTATATGTTAATAAATAATCCATAAAGTGATGACCTATGAACCAGCATCAAGATGAACAGCCGTCTTGGAAGTTAACTTAGACTTTTTGAGATTTCTGCATGTGGTGGAAGAGTAATTTAAGCTTATATACATTTCATCTTAATAAATCTTTGCTTAAACTCTGATTAGGTGACAAATAAACCATATGAATAGGAGTTCTATCTTAATTCTCATGAGCTAATCACTCCAATTATGTAAGCTGTATTTATCTATATAGTAACTTGAATGAAAGACCATAAAAAGACAGAGAATTGAAGTAATTGCAAATTGTATGAGGGTTAACCAAATCTCTCTAAGATGGGTGATTGAAAATAAATAGAAAAATGAAGGCAATTTGCAAAGAATCTCCCATAAGTAAACCAAGTTTGCAAACCTGTCAAGTGCCTTTGCATACAAATTTGTTGTGGATGCATTCAGATACAAAACAAATTATACCTAGTTATAACTTGATGAGTTAACAAATGGTGTTCCAATAATTAAGTGTTGCTTTAATGACAACACTCACAACCTGTTCTCTTCTTCATGATACTTACATTGCATCATTTGTTACTCTGAAAATGTATATTGCCTCCCATTCTCCACTTGTAATTTGGATTGCATTCTCCTGTGAAGACATGTAAATTACTGAATATTGAAGAATTCTTTCAGGAACTTAAAACAGATCAATGTAGAACACTTTGCTTGACTTACCACAGAGCCATTGATGTAATGAATATGCTTATAACCATTTTTGTCACTAAAAATTTTGTAGTATGAACTGCTGTCTGATGTAAAATATGGTGTAGAAACAAAGAACTGAAACAATGGAAGAAAAATGAGATGTAAGTGTGTCCAAGCTGTTTAGCAGATTATAGTACACATACTAAAAGTAACAAGACTATTTAATCAGTTTGGATGGGACAAACTACTTTGCACAAGCATTTACCTGTGATATTCAATCTCCCAGTCAGTACACATTACAACTTCTAATCTGTCATGTCAGATTTCTCAAGCTGATAATATAGATAACTCAAGTACCCCACAAATGTAAGCTCTCTACTTATAAGTGGAATAATTTGTTTGTATATTCTGACTGAGTTTTCTTTAGTTATTTAAAAAATAGGTAGAATTGATTTTTAACAAATAAGTTTCTGAATAAAGCTGATGTTCATGAATGGTGCCAGACTGAAAATCCTGTGGACCGCAGAGTCTGGCTGATTCTCTGAGCCAATACAGCACTAAGCAAATGGATATCTGAAGTTTCCCGTACTATTCCACTAATGTTAAAGAACAGATTATCCCAGATAAGACCATTCAACTTTTGCTTTCTTTCAAACCATCACCTCTTTACTGAAATTGTCAGTCAAGGATGAGTTACTGCAACTGTGAGTTTTATTTTCAAAATATGAACACAGAAGAATGACCTGCAAGCACTTCAAACATACCACCAGACATTCCTGAGTGAGTATGACTTTTGAATAATACTAACCTAAGCTTGACTAGAACCTGTGACCAGAAGCTAAATTGTTCTGGAGCCTGCTTCTAATATTCCTAATGCTTGAAATCCCATAAAGGCTAAAGCAGGGATTTATGCATGTGTCCAATTTCTTTAGTTCTAATAAAAACCTGTCATCACAACCTCGAGAGAAGTGGCGAAAAAAGGAAGGGACCAAGTAAAATAACCAATCCTTATA
Organism: Platalea leucorodia; assembly: GCF_965183815.1. Lineage (NCBI taxonomy): Eukaryota > Metazoa > Chordata > Aves > Pelecaniformes > Threskiornithidae > Platalea > Platalea leucorodia. The sequence continues at coordinate 83,036,654 of NC_138827.1, read as the reverse complement.
GATGTGTAATCTTCACTTCTTCAAATAAAAATACGTCTCTTAAAGGACAGCATACTGAAAATCAAAACTCTCAGTTAAGTCAGGATATTAAGTTAAGTCAGTTAAGTCAGGATATTCAGGCACAGTGTGAGGTTCCCCATATTGAATTCTGGTAACTTCACCTGCCTGAGGAGTAAACATAAGCAATAATACATATTCACTGTTAGAATATATGATTGTAACTACTGATCTCCTGCTCTTACAATTTCCTTGCAGGTTTGTTTTTACTGTGAGTTCCCAAAGACAGGTGTTATGTCTCTTCCAAGATAAAGGTCACTGGGTAGAGAAAATTTCTTTTGCTTAGGGGTAACTGCAGAGAAGTATGAACTACCCTTCTAAGTGGGGTGTCTTACCTTGAAGGTTCCTCCCTAGCTGAAGATGTGCAGCACTTGGCACTAAAACTGTGTTCTGAATGGACAGGTTTTATTCTTAAAAAGCTATGGTATGACCGATCTTATCTCTTGCCCTAATGACATCAGAGGAATTTTACATCTGTTCTTTGCCTCCAGGATGCTTCTAAGAATTACATTCCAGTATGAATCTACCTCTTTTCATGACTTCCCTCCCTTCGGTATAGTGTCTAATCAGTTGGTCTAAGATTTGCAAAAGGAGACAGAAAAAGGGTTTTTAAACTCAGAAAGGAGGTAGCCAGATATCATGCCTAACACAGGATTAAAAGTCTCAATGCTACAGTGCAACAGGTTTAAGCAGTAGTGCTGTATGACTCAGAATGGTGCTTCATGTTTCAAAACATTGCTGTAAAGATGCAGAAAGCTGTAGCTTTTCGTTAAGTCAAAACAGTACAATAAGAAAACCTACTCCGCCTGCCCATCCTGTTTGACTCTCTTCTATGTGCTGTCGATTCTGAAAAACAAAATCAAATGCACACTCTTAAAGAAGTTCAAGAATGAGTTTATGGAGATACAAAATCTTCAAATAAAAAACCTGTAGCTGCCTGTAAAAGAGAATTTTAGAATACTTGCCATCAAGGTTCAGGGACTTGAAGGTTGTCTGAAGTAAATAATATTGCTGAATTAATACCATTATGTTAGTTAAAATATTATTTTTTAACAGCTGTCATCAGAGCTAAATAAAATCTAAAGTAATTTTTTTAACCTTATGCAACATTTTCACTGAAAGCAAGAATTAACAACTACTTAGTCTCATGAATTTTTCAGTAAAAAACCAAGTAAAGTAATTTCAGGAATAATAATATTAAAAATCTATGTTAGATTCTCAGGTGGTTCATTTGACATATTTCTTTTCATTTCAAAGCTGTGATGTTGATTTATAACAACGGATAATATGACTACTAGGTACATCTTCTAAATGTAAACCTTAAAAACCTTAAAAAATAGAAGCCAAATACTTTAGCTAATTAAAGCGCACAGAAATCAAGGGTCTCCATATTTGGTGCTTAGTGTAGACATATTAAAAGGCCCGATTTTCGAGACTTTTAAAAAATCTCACAAATAATGTATTTAGAAAGAAGAATTAAGGATTGGCAAAGATAATGTAGGCAGCAAAAATCTCCCAGATTATCATATGCCGAGACTATGAATATAAGTTTAGCAGGTCTTAACTCCTTGTAACATTATTAAAGCTGATTTTAGAAAAGACCTATACTGAGCATAAATGGATCAGTACCTCCTACAGCTTTTACATTTTTATTTGTATTTTACTTATGAAATTTCTAGTCCATTTTCAATACTTTCCTAAGACTTTTTCATTGAAGAGTGTAATATGTTGCTTGTTGGATGGAGCAAGTGATTTAATATTTAACAATTCTGCATCCAGTCAATGTATTTCTTTTTTTATCTTGCAAACTTTTCTTTATACTGTTCATTTAATACAGTATTTCTTTACAGTCTGAAATAAATTCAACGAATTTTCTTTCTAAAGAATATGGTTTTTATTTGTTATCCTCAATGTAATCTCATTAGCATTCAGAATCATGCTTTCTCCCTTTCAACTTAGTCCCTGCAAAGTGACTTATTTGAGCAAAAGTTGCACATACTTGCCCCTCAGAAGACTGTTTAGTACTTTGCAAGGGCTCCACTGAGCTATTAGCTCAGAAGATGGATTTTATTTCTTTTAAGATAAGAAAAATGGGATGTATTATTTTATATCTGCATCCTAAATTTATTTTCCTTTCCTTAAATTAAGGCTCAGATCTTGATGACATAGTACATTTAGGATATATTTAACTTCTCTCATATGAGTAGTCCCATTGACTTCTATGGGATTTTTCTGTGTATTAAAGTACTACAGAATTTAATTAGAGAACTGGCATCTTTATAGGAAATCCCAATTTCACAAACATATGCCCAGCTTTTACTCACATGAATAGTTCCACTGAAGTCATACTGGTTTCTGTGGTCTATTCACATGAGCAAGACTTGAACACAGGAACATTTTTGATGAATTGACACTTTAGGAACATCTTGTAGATTATATTTTGTTATTATTTTCAAGTACATAAAGCCTAGTACATTTATTGTACATTAGAGTCTCAATTTAATCTGAAATAAACAAGAGAACTATTTTTGCGAATGGAAACGTTCAGAGAGATACTTTCTAACGGCAAATAGAGCTAATGCAGCACTCCCATCTGTTCACACTCCTTCAATTGGCCATTTGTGCAAACTTTAATGTGATAAAAGCATTGTATCACTGTATAAATATAGAATTATAGAAACGTCAGTAGTGACTCCATAAATAAGGTTTCATAGAGAAATGCAATTAAACAAGGATCATGAACACAGTCCTGCAAGATGTTAATTGTTCTGGTCTGGTTCCAGCAAAGCAATTAAGCACATGCTTAATTTTAAACACATAAATAGACCTACTGAAATAAATAAAACTGCTTACATGCTTAAAGTTAAGCTTGTGTTAAAGTACTTTGGTAGATTGTGGTAGAATCCTAGAACCCTTAATTTTTTTTTTTTTTTAATGTTACAATATTTAGTTATTAAAATGCAGGTTACTTCAAGGTGAGACAGAGATTCAGTGTTAATGTACTCATAAAGTGGAACAATTACTTAGGAAACACATCAAATGCTGCAGTAAATGTGTATTTTGTCCTAATAAATTAAGATATTTGTGGAAAATTACTTCAATGACAATGTTTTTGAAAGAACAGGACTTTAACTTCCTTTTAAATTTGCAACAGTTGTCATATCACAGAGGAATAAGAATTATTTTCAGCTTGGAAAGGCTGTGTCAATAAACTCTGAATTTACAACTTATCAGTTACACAGAACACTTTTATAAGTATTCTTGCCTTTTATTTCCCATTAGTTCAAGTTTTCAGCCTAATGCTAGTTTTTATACGTGTTCTGTACCATAAACTCTAAAAACAAGACATGCAAACAGCATCAATACTAAAAGATAGCAAATGAGACTTCTGTACTGGAGTTACTGAAATTCAGAATTATCCTTTCCTTCAGGATCTATATGAATTTATCAGTGCCTACAATCTTCAAGCTTTACAAGGTCTTTTAAAGAAATATTTTTTTCAGAAAGGCTTCTGTACATAAGATCTATAACTATCTACATATAGGTGTAGATAGCTAGGCTGTCTAAGCTATCCTTCTGCTCAACGCAGTATCGTTTTCCCTCCAAACTGTCTTAATGATAGAATGACGTATTTAAACAAAATGTAGAGGTAGTGTTGCAATTAGCCTGAAGTTTTCTTTTCAGATCTGAAAAAGGCATTGTTTCTGAAAACTTGCCTGCTTTCTCTAGCTGTATGATTTGATAAGACAGAAAAATTTCTCTCTCCTGAAAACCTGCCTTACTTTTAATCTGTATGTCCTTTCAACTAATTTAACATTAATCATAAAGGACATGATTCAGTCAGACTTAGTATGACATTTCAAGGTAGTATAATAAGATTTTCTTTAAAAAACAATAAAGATCCTATATGGTTCCACTTTTGAAGATAGAAGCAAGAAGGAACTAAACAACAGTATTGAAAGCTGCTCAGTAGCATTCATCTTATTTTTGTTGCTTTGTTACTTAAGCCTCGCTAAAAAAATATTTTGGTGATTTTATTTCTTATTGGTGCAATTAAAACCCCTCCCCCAGCAATTAAAGTATTGCAAAAGGTATCACTAGTAGCTAAAAGATGAATGTTATCAAACACTGGAAAATACAATTATGGCAGGCACACAATTATTTTCTAAAAGAATTCAGGGCAAGATTAAATATACTTCTGCAAGTAAGTCAGAGTGACCTGTGCATGACCAGTAGGTGTTAAAATAGCTATGCAGATGAGATTAGCAAATGTTAATTTCAGCAATGTTCAATTTATATTTCCGATGTTATTACCTCTGGACAGTCCCAAGTATTTGAATTTTCTTTGAAGTCACAAATAGCTAAGACTGAAAAATTCTGGATTCTCTTTAGCCATTGCACACAGATTCGACTATCTGTTACCCAAGTAAGCCAAGTAAAATAGTGATCACTAAAAAATAAAAGAAAAAAAGAAAGAAAGGGTGGTTATTAAAGAACAGGAATATAGAAGCATTGCTACAGATTGTATCCTCCATATTGCTCTGTGGAAGACAATAGCAAACCTTCCATTGTCTTATGGATGTTTTTTTGTCCTTTGTAACAATGTATCATATGGGCAGACAGAATCAAAATACATTTCTAGTTAGCTTCTGATCCATCTAGGAGATGAATATGGCACTCCACTGTTAGAAACACAAAACAGCTCAGAGGTTCAAGCATTTAAAACAAATAGACGAAAACTTTTTTAAAAAAGAGAAGACATATGTGAGGGCACACTACCTGGATGCTATGACTGTAGGAACTGGCACCTCCTTAGGACCAAACGCTTCAGCGTTAGTAGTATCGACAATAAACACTTTAACAGTAGGATTTTTAGCCCCGGCCTTCAAAGAAAATGTACCAGGTTATTCAAATCAGGCTCTGAACAATTCAGATCAAGGAAAATTACAACACTTTTTGCAGGAAAGGAGATAGGTTACAAAAATATGTATTTAGTTGATTATAATAGGGCAAATGTGGTCTTATAAGATCTCAGAGTGACACGACGGCAGTAGTATGTTACTTAACTTTGCATCATTTCATATATAAGCAAGAAAACCTTTTGAACAGTCAAATTTGGTGCCTTTCTATACAGAAAATGTGCTTGATGGGAACCAGTGTTCTATTTGCTGTGTGGATCTTTGCAGCACACACTACGCTTACTTTGGCATAAAACTCCAGGTGTATATACACATTTGTAAGTGCTCTTTGACATGCCAGCTGTGAAATAAAATGGTTTAGCTTGAAGTGATTTTATGCTTGCTTATCATTGCATACATTATTAGTTCTTTAATTCTCCTCCATGTGTGGTCTAAACCATCCAGCTTTACTTTAGAACTGTAACCCAGCTGACAGGTGAGTAACTTCTTAAGATACATTAATTGATCACTTGCAATCATATGAACGTGATGAGTCAGGAGAGCTCTGTAATACATGCTGAAGAAATGCCAACCCAAAACCTTCTTGCCTTAGATCTGGCACTTGAAAGCAGTTAAAATCCAAAGCCCCTTGAGATCAAAAAGCACTATGAAGTGTGCAAATAAACTGAAGCTGTCATAGCCTTTATTTTTCAAAATAAAAAAAGTCTCATAATTCATTTACTGTAATGAAAAATAACAACTGCATAGTTTACACATCACAATAATAAACGGAATTGAAAAAAGCAAGGCTTGATCATGCAAGAATACCGTTTTGCACATGCTTTTTACTTATATGAGTAATTCCATTTATTTCACTGATATTATTAAATATCTACACTTTTGAATGTACGTATACCTTTTCAGAACTTGGCCTAAGTTTGTTTTCTTTCATTAATTTAGGTCACAACAGATTTAACCACTGTAATACAACCATTTTTTAAGCACAGTTAATTTTATCATTGTCATAACTCATTTCTCAACAGAAAGTAAGTCAAAAGAATGAGAAAACATACCTTTGGATATGGGATAATTATTTTTCTAGGATACTGGTCCTCACCAAAATATGAATATTCAATAACTGGTATGTCAGAATCATTAAATTGTACGTATGCTAAATATTTTCCACTTGGAGACCACCACAGTGCGTATTTTGTCGCTAGCATTTCCTCTGAGGAAAAAAAAAAATTCCTAATAGTTTATCATTGTAATCTATCTATCTTCTAATCTATTTTAGCATTGTACTCTTAGCAAACTAGACATGTAAAGAGAGTTACAGTAAATAAATAACACCAAACATATTGCAATACATCTCAATTCTGAAAGGCCTTAAGAACTCTCAAAACAGGCACACAGATCCCATTTAACTCACTTTCTCATGTGTGCATGTGTTAATTTTTTTAAATTTTTTTTTGATACACTGAGGTGCCAAATTTTCACCACAATCGAAACTTCCATTAAAGCTTAATTCCCAACCACTGTCTGTGCAGCAGAGGACGCCCAATTTGTAAAGTTCCGATATAGTTTCAGCAGCAAAAGACTCAGGATTTTGGTTACGCACTATGAATACAAAATGCAGTCCTTGTATGGCAATATAAATATGGAAATGAAGTAATCCTTAGGAGTCTAAAAATAATGTATCGTCACAGATATTTTAGAATGGATTGTGAGAACCAGGTAATCTAAACAAAGCATTTAACATATTAGTTGTTGCCCTTCGAATTTTACTTACCTTCATAGACCCAATCAGGTATCCCATTAAATATTTCATTCTGTTTTCCATCACTGGTTATTTTAATTGGTGCCTCTCGTGGACTTTGTTTCAAATAGATATTATTCTGATATACATATACCTAAAGACAAGAAAGTATTATTTCTTATGAGTATAAGCACCAATAACAGGGGTTAGAGTAAGATCTTCTTACATTATACCAACAAGAACACAATGAATACAAAATGGGAAATAAAAGCTACGCTAAAAGCCCATGCAAATTCTGCAAGAGTAGGTACCTCAGTAAATAAATTATACATTACAGGCCAAATTCTACGTTCAACTATGTCAGAATAAATCCTGAACAACTCCTTTGATTTTAATAAACTTCAGAGGATTCTGTGGCTAGCTTTGGAGTGGAAAATCATGAAAAAAAAATCTTTGCAACTGATTCAAATTGCTGTATTTTTAAAGAGACCCTCAGACAAAGTGTTTTGTGACTTTTCCTTCTGGTTCCACCAAAAGTAGAAGATGATAAAAACAAATACACAACGACTAAAAAGAAAATAACTGAACTTTTCTAAACCTGTCAAAAGGCCTAGGTGATGTGAGATGAGACAAAAAAGGGTTTTACTCTGTCTGGGCTGGTTTGTTCCTTTCTAATAAATTAGTTACCAAAAGAGAGTTCTTGCAAGAAAAGCTTGCAGGCCTTGGGTATCTCTAAATTTCAGTCAAATGAATGGATAAATGAACCAGCACCAGAAGCATCACTTTCTTAGAAAATTATGCCTTTTGACACTATAAGAATTTGTTAGCAACATCAGTGTAACATTTTAACTTCTTTGTGCTTCAAATGAAAAACAAAGCAACTCCTAAAACTCTCAGATACAATACAAGGACTATTGTATAAAAACATCACAGACTATTAGTACTAGGAAGATAGGAAACTATCTTAATTTTGTTCTGTCTTCAGAATTCTTGATAAAGAAAACAACAATATTTAAATTAATTGAGAGAACTAATACTCTCCTAAAACACGGAAAAATTTTCCTAAGAAATTGTCCATTCATATTTAGCCCACTCCCTGGGTATTTTCTGAAATTAGTATGATGTCTAAATTTTTTTTCTTGCACAAATATTTTGTCAATACTGGATAAATAGTTAAAAACCCACTAACTATTATTGGGCTGATGCTTTGGAACCAAGAATAAAAGAAGTTTATAAACTTGTTACTATATGCAATAGGTCTATTTTAATTAGTGAAAAATGCACACTTGACTATCAAGTAGCTATTAAATAAAAAAAAAAAAATTGTAATAAGAATCTGTCAGCCATTTCCTAGAGTACAAATTTTAGAAAATATTTTAAATACTGCATCTCTAAATCTCCATAGTAAACTAACTCATGTGTTGTACAGTGTCAAAGGAAAACACACTGGTTTTCAGGCCTTGAAACTACATTTAATCCTACCTACAATTATGCTGGCCAATTCTTGATAAGAGACTGGCTAGCGAACTGAAACACATATGTAGCTGAGAACATGGATTCTTCTATTGAGACACAGACAAGTTAAACTTTAACAAGTTAAAACTGTTTTCTTTGTCATTCTTGCTCACAACCAAGGTTACACACAGGCCTGTCAAAAATATGGCCTAATGAAATAATAACCAAAGGCAAATAAATGTCTTCTAGCCACACAAAGCAAAATCATTCTAGCGCTTCATTATCTTTACTGACCAATTTGTGTCCAACGGGTGACCAGGATATAAACTGAATTTTATGTGGAAGCTGATTTTCTGTTACAAAACCACTAAAAAAAGGAAAGAAGTTGAGATGGCTTTTTGCGCACAGTGCAAATGGATCATTATACTTTACATTCATATAAAATTCATGAAGGGCTATATTTTCTAACAGCTTTTTGTTTCTTGAGCAATGCAAAATTAAGGCAGGCAGTGAGACATGCAGTAATGTGGTGGTGTGCACCAGTGCTGACAAAGGCTTGCAACTCAACCCCTTGAAAACATATTCAACAGCCTAAGAAGCCAGCCTTATCTCTTTCTAAATACTGCACAAGCATCTACAGTCATTTGCTCTGTCTGCAGTCTGCATTACAATCTCAGCAAGTTATTGGGAAATGTGAACTCCGGATACAGCATGCTGAGGCAAGCATAACACCAGCAGTTAAAGCATTTGTTAAGGATCACGACCCACATGCACTACCGCTCCACTCACATTAGCTTGCAGCAATCGTTTCCTGTCACCTTGAGCCAACAGTTTCCCAAGAATGGAGCAGCTCAGTGCAGCCCCTGTTGCTCAGAACTAAGAAGCATTTGGTCATGCTGCTACTTATGGCATAAAAAGGTGACTGGGGAGGCAGATGGCCTCCTTCAAACTTGGGTGGAAAGAGAAGTGGTTTGGGGAAGGTCTTGGGAAAGAGACCAAATGCCATGGGAGAAGCTGTAAACTTTTGAGGAACCCAAGATGGACTGTTACAAGATCAGTGGAGCACTAAAGGACATGTGAGTTTTAGGAAAGCTAAGGATTAGATCAACCATAAAAAGGATGAATTAGACAACAGAAGGGCATGGAGACATCAGGTGTGAGACTGGAAAGGACACAAGCAGCCAAGATAGGGTGGGAGAAAATTATGTAAAGAAGAAAAAAAGATGAGAATCTTGAGCAGTGAAAGTTTTAGGGCATGAAATATAAGCCAGTGCAGATACCTGGAGGAGTAGATGAAAGGACTATTTGATTTTCTTAGAGGCCATTTTTTTCAAGCAAACAAGTAACCTGACAGATTCAGGCAAAAGCAAAGCAGGGTAGTAGTCATATTACTATAGAGTTTTTCAGTGGAAATGCTTGCAAGCACATCACTACGGAGTATTTACTGTCAGAAATATCAGGCCTTACCCATATATGAGATCATAAATATGGTATGATGCTGTATAAGAGTATCTCCACAGCTGCAAAAATTAAGCAAGAAAATAATATTGTTAACTTGGAAAAAGATAATCTAATTAAAAATAATCAGCTGCCTTTTCATAGCCTACCCCTTTCTCAAGAAAGTACCAAGAAACATTTATCCATGGAAACCACAATCAACAAAGTACTCAATGAAACTAAACATTTCATTAAGTGATATATTAAAATAATTACCTTTGAATAATTGCTTTCCAGAGCTATGAAATATTTGTCTGATGACAACACAAAATTTGAAGCATTAACTTGTTTCTGAAAGATTAAGAAGTAGATTAGATTCTAGTATAAAAACTTCAAATGAGGATTTGATGAGTCAGGTTTTAATCCACTCACTTTTAATCTAGTACTTGAAACGCAACTGCATTTTGCTGCCTTTTTATTAATTGAAAAGGTACATACCATTGTGCTGTTAGTCATGATGGTAGTTGGGGAGTTCATTTCAACATTGTAAAGAATAACATCATCTTCTGCAGACTGATGAAGATATTCATTATCTTTATAAACAAGATAAAAGGGCTGTTACCCTGCACAGAAGATACTATAGAACAGTTCCGTTTATCAAAGTATTCACACTCCTGTCAGTGAATAGATTTTGAGGAAATATCTTTTGGCATCTACACAAAAAATGTTTTTCTTCTAATGATGCCAAGGTACAGAGTTATCAACAAACTGTCTTCAGGGTTCTTGAGTATGTTCTCAAGATTACACACTGCACACAGAATCAGCTAGTTAACTTTATAATTAAGTGCCAGATTTTATTCTCAGTAATGTCTGATCAAGAATACCAGGGACAGACCCATTAGAAGGTCAGTATCACAATGTAAATGTTTTAAAGAAAACATTTGAGATATTTCTTTGTCTATAATTTCACCAGAACATTCTCATTTGTACAGATTCCACAGGTAACAGCAGTACCATGTAACTGACACTACATAAATGATACTGCCCTTACTCACACAGGTCCTACAAAGCGAGGGTGAGTGGCCTTCAATGAGAATGGAATTTAACCCTACCTGTGCTCAAGACCTGAGCATAGTTTGGTAGAGAATGAAGATCAGAATTTTAGTTTCACATCATTATTTTTACTGCTATAAAGAGAGAGAAGGAATTGCATACTTGGTGTAGCTGAAGAGAGAGAGACTTCAACAGTTTAAAAGCAGCCTGAAACATTGTATTAGGTATTCATTTTTAGGAAATTAGATCACTGGTAGATCTTTTAAGCACACTTCTATGATATGTATAACAGCATTTTTGGTGATCTCAGGGCCCCTTAGGAAGAGATATTCAATTTTAACTCCTTGCTTCAGAAGAAAAGTAGGCATATGGAATGCTGTAGGCATGACTATCTATGGAATCTATGGCATGACTTTTGCATGAGTTTTGTGACTGTTAAGAGGAAAGATAAGTCTAAGTGAGAAGGATGTAAAGAGGGAAGGAGGATATTAGGTTTAGGTGATATGCTGCCTACATACTTCAGACAGATTTCTAACAAATGGTGACCTAATTTTTAAACCACACAAGTGGTGTCAACATACTTCAAATTTTTAGTTGCAGAACTTGAACTGCTGCTAGCAATGTCCTGGAAGGCTTCAGTTCAGTTCTAAAATTGTGGGTTAAAACTAACTTGGTAGGACTCCACGTGAACGGTATTATGTTTCTCGTCTCTAGTCAGAGAATAATTGCTTGAGGCAGTGCATAGATAGGAGTGGTAGCAGTGTGTGTACTAGAACGTAATCCAATCCAGCTCAAGCCTTTTGGTGCTGCTGCAATTCAATGGTAACAAGACTAGTATTTCAGCCACACGCAGACACATATCAGCAGCAATTAACTTAATATCTTTATCTTCTACCTTAAGGAACTTGCTTAGACACTCAACCTTATTTTCTATGCAATGCATTCAAACTCAGGAATTTCAGCAGTGTCAGCATTTCCTTAAATGAGGTAAGAACAGTTGGGCTCATTGCAGAGGTAGGTACTACTGAAAACAAAGAAGAGCAGGGCCTGTAAGACAGGCTACCTCAATTATTACAAATGGTAAGTGAAAAAATTCTATGACGAACACAAAAAAGGAGATTGCTTAAGAAATGACTGACACATTGACATATTTCTTTCACTTGCTGCAAGGAATATGACAGTAAAAGAAATAAAACACTGAAGACCTCTGTAAAATTGTAGTTTATACTTGACTCAAACATGTCTGTTGAAACATCAAATACCTGGAATTTCTAGAATGACTGACAGAAGAGTAAATTTCAACCATAAGTTTTGACTAGCAGATTGTTTAATTTCATAGTTAGCATTCATTCACAGTAAAGCTGGAAGAAAAATACATTTCTGAGTCTGTGTAAACCAGTCTGGAAATACATGTTAGACAGGCTTATGTATGTTTGAGAAAAGGTTTTACTTACCTGACACCCAATATGGAAAAAATGTTTTATACTGGAAGTTTCCATTCAAATAATCGTCCAATGTAAGAGCTCTGGGACCATCATTTGTGTTGACAACTAAGAATAAGACAGAAACTTTCTGTTACTGAAATGCTGTGAAGTGGGGAAAAAAAAAAGAAAGAAATAACTACTAGTCCAGTATTTCCTTTTTTCTATATTTAGCACCAGGGAACAGTGAGGATAGCATCTGGAGGTACCAGAGAGTAGGCACAGCAGAAGGTTCTCTGTTACTGTTCTGATAAGGTCCTTCAGCCTCTGAAGGACTCACCTTTAGGAATATAAAATTAGAAACTAGACAAACTAATTTATTTCACCCAGTCGTTTATTCAGTCAGACATCTTTACTTGTAGAACCTGTGAGTCCAAGGAAAGCATTTTCCACACAAAAGACAAATAAAAGTTTTTTTTAAAGCATGGATTTCATGAACTTGTGTGGTATGTAGAGACAACTATTTTAATAGGGACCTGCACATATTCAGCAGAGAGTCAAAAAACAGGATGTGCATACAAACCCCTACTGCCAAATTTCGTAAATGCCTCATCAACCAGTGTTAGAAGATGGATGCAAGGCCTGCAAAATAATCACCATCCACATATACTTCTTAGTAGCGACATAGAAAAAATAGATGAAGGTATGCAGGTAAAAATAATGCTGAAAAGTAATGAATCGGTGAATCCAAACTTCAACTTTTTATTTAATGCTGCAAAAGAAAATTGGCAATGATTCTGGAGAGAAGACAGGTACTCTGATATTTGATTTCTAAGCAGATCAGATAGTCACATAAAAATAATGCACAAAATTGCGTCTGGTTTTGTGGCTCTTGTCTGACTATGTTTCTTCCCAAAGATAAACACCTTAAGCTAGGGCAGATTTTAAAAACAAAATTTAAGGACAATCAACTGGATGAGAAGAGGGTAATGCTGAAAATGCTGGCTTGCTAAGTGCATGGAAATGAAAAATTCCATTCTAAAAATGTAATAAAAAGCAAAAAAGAAAAACTATGCAGTTCACAAGAGAAAGAGTACTCAAAATATTTAATCCTCAAAAGACACAGGAACATTTCTGATAAAGGCCAGTTTTTAAAGTTCAGTACCATAATAATGGCAGCTTTTAAGTCTAGGCATTCTGGATTCTATGCTTTTCTCCTTGAATATCAAGGGGACTTTTGCCATGGTCATCAGAGGTAGTGGGGATGTCACTCTGCAGCCTAGTAGATCTCTGCCACTTCCCCTGTTTGTTCCTTCAGAGCTCTCAGATGACAGCCAGATAATCAAGATGACTCGTCGCCCTCAGGTTTCATATCATACTCCATCACTTCCTCATTACAACTGCCCTCTCTGTTAAGATCACACCACCTTCCTGGGAAATGTTTCTTCGTATTCTCTTCGATGGTACTTTGTAATGATAATACATGTTTTCTTCTGCTAAGTGATTATTGCTTACTGTAGAATACACACGTCAGGTTGACTGTTGACAGTAACCTTGTCTGCACTAATGCAGAAGAAAGCTGTCATGAGAAATAAAACTGAATGCCAATCCATAGCCAAAAACGTATCAGTATAAACTCTGAGCTAGCAATATGTCCGGAAAATATCCCAAGTTCAATAAGAAGTTAATTTCTCTTGCTAATACCGTGACTGTATATTAGCGATCCTTGATATGTTAATGATAAGCACAGAGGATGGCAAGCTCTTAAAAAATGCACAGAAAATAATTCCAAAGAAGAATCCACTTCTATTTATATGGAGTCATGATTCCTTATCACTAGCTTTCAGTTTAAATTCTCTAAGTGAATATGCCTATTAGCAAAAGAAATCCACTGTTAAGATCTGTTTCCATTGTTGTGTGTATAGGAGGTTTAAATTTGCAGTCCTGTTTGATACCTTAATCTGGTAAAATTTCCTGGTTCCTTCTTTCAGCTTAAGAGGATTTTTTACTAAAAAGACAAGCAATATCACAAATGTCTCATCTCTGGTCTAATTTTCACAGCTCTAATTTAAACCTTTACTCTGTTAGCCATCTCACCCTTACATACTTAATATTCTGTGATAATTTATTATGACTGCTAATGATTTTCAAAATGTGTCCACTCCCATCTGAATTTCTACCAGTGGACTGCAAAAATTCTAAACACAACTATTTCTTACTTGATTACTTATAATTTTGAATGCTTGTTTCTAGGCAACAGAAGATATATTTAAGTGCTTTAATTAAAAGCAGCATCTTTAATTGTTTCCTATAATTGTTGCTGATTCTTTCTTCTGTAACTAAAAACTGGTTCAATAATAGTATTCGAAACCTCTGCTCACAGAACAGACCCTAACATGAAAAGTACTTCACGTGTCTGCAGCACTATAAAGACATTAATTTGGACGGCTGTTGGTAAGCTTGGCAAGTTCTTTCATTGTGTTTCGTTCCTCTATGAAACAACAAAGATGAAAAAAGATGCCCAGGGACAAAAAGGAAGCAAATAGCAGAGCCAACCACAGAAATGAAAGCTTACGAAATTTCAGCTTTGCTCTTTTCCCTTCACCACCCCAATGTCTCAGTTTTAATCCTTTGTGGTCCATTTGCATTCATTTATGGGGTACTGTTCTGTATTTCTCTGTGCACTGAATCGGTTATTTTGTTTCACAGTGTAAATTGCTTTATGTATTCCATGATCAGAATTATTCACTCATGCATTTGACTGTATTTGATGTACATGTATAATTGTGGTGATAAAAGCTTGTAAGCATCTATTAATTGTCACTAGCTTTATGCAGGTACCTTTGCCTTTACTGTTCAGTTCACTGTTGTGAGAGAGCTTAATAAAACACAGAAAGCAGAACTTTCAATTATATTAGACTCAGATTAACTTTATGCACACCAATCCATCACTGTGAAATTCTGTATGTATTATGAGGATCATTCCCTTTCAAAGATTGGATGTGGGTAGACCCACACAACTCTTGCTTTAGATTTCATAGCCCTGCTGGCTTATTCCACAACATGGTCTAATGTGCATCCACATAAATTGTGTCTACTCCTGCCAAATTAAATCAAGTGTACATATAATCAGAAAGTATTCTGCTTTCTGTATTTGCTATTTTTATATATGTAGCTGTATGTACGTATTTTATATGTATTTATATGTATTTAATATATATGTATTTTTATACGTATTTTATTTCACATCCACTTCTACACAGCAAATAGATTGACTTGCCAAAAAAAAAAAAAAAGCCCTGGTTAGCATCTTGGGACAGCCAGCTTGCAGATGGTATTATATTCTGCTTCTGGACTAGAATGTCCATTCTCATCTCTGTGGGCTGATGCTGAACAGGTAAAGCACAAGCTCCTTCAACATGTGCAGGAAGACAGCCTTCCCCTTGAGGAAACCACAGCCTAGTTCAGCGTCAGAAATTAATTCCAACACTCCTGATCCTGCTCCAGAACTTCCAGTCACACTGCAGCTCCAGGTCCACATCAGCTGAATCTGATTTTCCATACCTGCATTACATTCAGTCATTTTTTGTGAGGTGTGCCACTGCTTTCTCAGTGAAGGTTTATTCCCTTTGGAATAAGAAGAAAAGGTGAAGTCTGAAAAAGTCATGTTCTGCAGTGTGATCCAGCTCTTCTTACTGGTAGGAACAGAAACTGTGTATAGAAAGCTAGAGCATGCTAGAATGAGAATGGTTTAGTTTATACTGACTCTAACATCTCTACTGCGCAAGGCTTCAGGAAAGGAAAAAACTTCTCTCTAACTATACACTGAGAAGGAATCATTATAATCCCTTTCAGTTACTGAAAACTAGATTTTCAGAAAATATATTTATAAAGAAAAGCTAGTATAAAAATCTACCTTAGATCATAGCCATCATACATTTTTCTAAGCATAGACTTGGAGAGGTAAGATTGTTGTGGTAACCCCTTTAAATTAGTCCTAAACCAGAGTATTTATTCTGCCACCAGCATGTGAATAAGTACAGAAATTTAATAGAGCCTGTTCTGGGTAAGCCACTTCATGCTGATTTAAGAATCCAAGTGACAAAAGAGTTTCTTCAAAGCACTAGTCAGATTTGGAAAGAAAAGGCCTACCCACTCCCACAGTCTGAGGAGTATTGTCAAAGACTACACCTGCACAAGTATAGCGGACTGAACCCTGTTAAGGGAATATAAACTAATGGAGCATATTAGTTTTTGAAAACTTATCTAGAAAGATTTTTCGTATGAACTCCTACCTATTTTTATGCAATCTAAAGTACCAAACAGAAGAGGTATGAATTAGTCTAATCCATCTCAATATTGTTTTTTATTACTCTGTTCTAATAACCTTATGATAGCTCTCTGCCACCAACATACAGATCAGTGTAGCTGGGTTTACACTGTTACTTAGATCTGGGGCTGAACTCGTAGCTAAGACTGAACCATCAGATTTTGGTGGAAGCACGCTGTCACAGTAATCTGTTGATTTTCAATTACCAGAAACTTCAGCAACAGCTGAGAGTTTATAATCTCTAGTTGTCAGTTGCCGATTTTGATACATGGCCAAGAAGATGACAATTTCTCTTTAACTTTATTTCTGTTTTAAGTCAAACATCCAGGTGCCCATTTCAATTAGAAAGCAGCAACAGCAACATCTCCAGCTGAATTCAGTGCCAGCAACTGAATTCCTGACTGGAAGCATTTTTCTTCCACTCCACATGGAGTGGAAGCCACCTCGTTTGACTTTGCATCGGAAGACAGGGAGGCATTTATTGAATCAGAAAATGGATTTGGCTGCTGTGTAGCAAAGACCACCACCAGTTCCTAAGAAACTGGCTGCTCAGCAGTTGCTGGCTGAGAAGTATGCCCTATGACCTAATCTGCAACATCAGAGAACGAAGGTCTTGGTCTCAGGCCTACGTCAAGTGTACAATGGAAACACAAACATTGATAGGCACGATTCTGGATATTCATTAAAATTAGCAGAAAAGATTAATTTGGAGCCTAAGCAATACATTCAGTTAATTGTAACTCTGCCTGTGGTTCCGCTATTGCTTTTGAACTGCAGACAGGTATTTTCTTTCTTGTTTATGCTGCAGAAGAACAGGACTAGATACACCAATGTACAAGGGAAAAGAACCTTTTTGAACTGTTGGGTTATCATGGTAAGGTAAATCACACGGCACATTCCTAACTCAAAGAAATGTCCACAACCTGTCACTAATTTCTTAGATATAGAAGCCATTTGCTATATTGAGATTGCCTGCCTTGCTCTTCTCAGCCCCACAGAAATTGTGTAATAACTGAAACTAAGTATTTTCCCCCTTACTATCCTCTCCAAACAGAAAATTATTTTCCAGTGTAACTTTTGAGATTTTTTCACATTTCTATACTCTTCCATGTGTAAACCAAAACCAGCTATGACATTTTGAGAAGTCTGAAGAACATGAAATTACTAGAAACTTAGCAGATAAAACCAGAACTAAATATTTCTTCTTTCAGAATTCTGAAAGAATTCTTTCAGAATTCCAGATGACATTTCTCTTTGCTGATTTCTTAAGCAGAACTTTAGTTGGTCTGTGTCTATACATCTCATATGCAATTAATTGTCTTTCTAGGTTGCCACATTCTTCCAGTTAAGCAGTAGTAAAGGTGGAATGTACAAACAACATTCCGTCTCTGTAGCTACTTCCTGTCTGTCTTCGACTTGCAAAATTTGTAACTGCAGAATTAATTTATATCTCTTCCTTTTACAACTGATCAGTAAACCACTAAGAATTCAAAAAGGTTTAGGCATTTAAACAGGTAACTGCAGCACTTGCAGTTCCACCTGAGAAAAAGAGGCCATAATCAGATGTGTTCAACATAATTGTGTGTTCCACATAATTGTGTATTCCACAATTGTCTAAAATGCTCCTTAAAAAGCATTCTGTAAAGTAAGATAAATTCTTTATCATCCTACTGGATCTAAACATCATGTCTGATATGACGGGTTACCAAGCCTCTATTCCAAGGAACCATAGAGACGAAAAGAGTTCTTCATAATGGCTCAGGTACTGAAGAGGCTCAGACTAAGACCAGTGGTCTGGGATAACTTCAGAAGGGAAAAATATATTCACTTCCTCCTACAGTACCTTCCATGATCTTTAGCAACTTCTTCAGGCTGCCAAACCAATCCTTGGTCTCCAGCCTCTTTGTTTCCTTACTGCTCTTTTGAATTTAAATGTCATAAAAATATTCTGCCCTGTCTTAATGTGCAGTCTTGGTATGAGTAAGTCTGACTCGATACCATATATTTATCTAGTAATGAAAGCTCAGGTTTGACCATGCTTAAGCTAGCCAAAAAATCTGGCACCCCATCATTGACAGTAAAACTCAAACCTATCACTCTGAGGTGGTATCTCTTCCCAGTACTGCCTCCCACCTTGATATAATCTATCCTCATATTCACATGCTGTGTAACAGAACCAACCCTAACTGCTTCAGAAACCTCCAACCCCTCTCTCAACGAAACAACCCATGATAACCATATTCCACAGAAATACCAGGTAGGAAAGAGATTTCACCTTTCACAAAACCTGCATATTAACTACAGGACTTAACTTTCACAAGACTTAAGCAGATAGCTGATTTTATTACATGTAGTTGTAAATGCAAAACTGATTTCTTCATCTCAGTCACCCTGCCAACACATGAACAAAGAATAATAGTAGAAAAAAAGATCCCTTTACACAGATACTGTTACTGGAATATAGGCTTTTTATTACTATTTTAATTATTTCAGAAGCATTCAATTAATCTGCTATAGTGAAAGGGCCATGTAAATACTTACATTGCCCTTACTACACCTCTCATAGGAAAAAATTCCCATCAAGTCAGTGCCACTCAGGCTCTAAATTCCAAACCACACTCACTTCAAACTTTACCAGAGGACTCAGCAGACTGTGTTGATTTACCTGCAGCTGGCGTAATAATACTAGAGCAAACTATGCATCCCTATTTTATACAACGATCACTTTAATTTTCAAATGCAATCTTAAATACTTTCACAAACAAAATGTTTAACTTGTAATTGGATAAAGAACTTCTGTAATTATTACACAACCATTCAAAACCAAATACAAGTTCACCAAGCTAAAGGAAATTACTAACAGTTTGTGAGCGTCTCCTAGCCCCTAATACAAAAAATAACAGAGGATTATTTTTGCAGTCCTGTCTAAGAACATTACATATCATGCACAATAAAGTTAATTCAGGTGCTTTTCACTTCAAGGAATTCCTCGTTTCAACATCTGCTGGCATTTCAATCCTAGCTTCAGGATATTTCAGCTGTCAGTACATTTCTCTAAAGTGATAAAGCCATAACTATTCTGACAGGACAATCCTAAAGATGATTTTACAAACTTTCGTAAACTTTAGAAGCCATAGTAGCTAAAGATGTTGTGTCTTACACTACATTAGATTACAAATGCCTTACCTTTTGATGGAAGCAGTATAACACACATAAGTAATAAGGAAAGCAAAAGGCATATAACCACGCCAAATATGATTTTTAGCTGGGTCTGCAGGACAGAAACAAACAATAATTAAATTTCTAATACTGCCTGAAGCACACTTCTATGGCTTGTAAATAATTAAATCCTCCCACCCTCTCTAACTGCTGTAATCCATTCATGCAACAAGCAAAAATGTCCCCGCAGTACATTTGAAAAGACTTCCCTTTCCTTTTGCTTTAAAACAAATACTTTCACATCAGAGCCTGGTCTTGTGCAATAGCTGACAGTTTAAAACAACAGATGTAAATGTTACCAAAAGCTGAATTCAGCAGCATACAGACCTTCATTTTCCTGCCGTATTCTAAAAGAATGTAAATTCTCTCTTCTGGGTGTTGGTCAGTGGATCTAGGAGAGGAGTTTGAAAAGGCAGTGTCTGTTTTCACAGTTGGAGGCCAAACCTCTGGCAGACTTTTTTTTTTTTTTTTTCCTACATAGTTTTGAAAACTGTGCCAAATCAAAGGGTTTCCATAAAATTAGAAACAGGCTTTCGGGGAAGTTCTTGAACCAGAAATGGACAGTGGGTGGCTATAGGGGTGGTGATTATATACTTCCCATCAATGTGAGCTGTAACCAACATCTGCTTACACTAACTTTAGGGTTTTATGACTCAACAGTTACTTGATATGTACTTTTTCTCTGAAAAGTATCTACTGTGTATTTTGGCAATCCTCACATTCTCAGGACATAGTCATGACCTTATTTCTACCCTCTACAGAGAGATTAAAAGAAAATCCAATAGCTTTATTGTTTAGATGTAATTCACGTAAGTTTACTTTCTGAAATAATAAATGATGGTGTAAGAATGCAAAACAAGAAGAAACAGATATCGTTTAATGTCTTCCACATGTGAGGAGAACTACTTTTTTTCTCAGAAAACTATCAACCTCTATAGCCTATGTAACAGAGCTTAGAGAAGTAAGTATATACTGGCCCAGTGCAAATTCTGAAATAGTGCTTAAACCACCGATTGCACATATTTAGCGCACTGAAATGAGGTCAACTGAAAACAGGGAAAACTTCTCTTGAGACCACAGTGTCAAGTTACATAAGAGATCCCTCAGCAGAGAGAAGAATCGCTCGAAAAGGGAAGTAAAAGTATGCCGTGCTCATTAGGCTGACTTTTTACCCAAATATTCTTACTACTGGTCTGCCCCAGAGCCGCCCTGGGGAGTGCTGGGGAAGGAGGGGAAGGCGCCGGCAGAGCGCACCCCGCCCGTTCCCCTCAGGCGGCTCCTCACCGACCACCGCCGCTACGGCGGGGGGGGAAATAACGGCCGGGCGCGGGGGGGGGATAACGGTCGGAGGGGAACAGGCACGCTGCCCCCTAGCGGCCGCCCGCCCCGTAGCGGCGCAATCCCGGCTGAAAACCGCCAGAAACGTTTAAACGCGGCAACGTTTTCTGGGCTGGTAGCGCCGTTTATCCTGCCCCTGCACGGCCAGGTATCCCCCAGGTACCCGGGTCCTCAGGAGCGCTCTGCGCTGTCGCCGCCTTTCTTCACTGCTCATTGCTCTCTCCCAGCACCCCCCGTGCTTTCAGGCTTCTTGGCATTGCTCGGTGAGGTTGGATGCTCTTTAGTGCATCTCCATACGCCCTGCAATGCACAACTGCTTATTGGCCCTGTCCAGGTCTCAGAATGATGATCTCAAAAAGGAAATCCTTCCAGTGCTCCTACCACAGAGCCAGTAATCATTCTTTCAGATGATTAACCTGAGCGTGAGACTGGGCCAGGCATTTCAGATGTGTTATTAGGCAAAAACAAAAAAAAACCAAACCCAAACCAACCAAAAGGCAGTCTTGCACCCTTTATAGTATTCATCCAGTGTGCTGTGAGGAAACACCAACCTAGGACTTGTGCAGAGTGCTCTGCCCCTCAGTCATGGGTTCAGGCTCTGTGTTATGTACAGAGAGGCACCAGGGATGCAGAACTGAGCTACAAACAAAGCCTATCATCCACTTACTGCCTGCAGCTTCCCAGCCATTTCTCCCGGTGCCCATGCCAGAGGAGATGGCAGTGCCTCGCACTGGCGGTGGCCCTTCCTCAGCTTGGCCTTCATAGCCTGCTCAGGGCGGCCAGGCCCAGCCGCAGCCCCAGGCCCTGCTCAGCTTCCTTCTCGCTGCCGCCTCAGCCCGTGTGGTAAATGTCAACTGCCAAAGAAGGCCACAAACTGACAGAATATTCACTAGGTTTGACATGAAACTTAGAGACCGGTGACTGGAAGTTGCAGATTGGGCTTAGGTGTTGTTGCTTTTGCATGTGGAGTCTGCTGAATCACCTCACCTTTCTCCCTTCACCAGCCTTGTATTTCCTGTGCTTAATACCAAAAAGGGAAAAATAAAGAGGATGAGGAAAGGAGTCCAGACTGGTGGTGCTTCTATGTGGAAGTCAGGCACAGAGCCTATGATTTTTCAGAGGAGGTTAACAAGGACTGAGTACCCAAATCTTACTGAAATTCAGGAGTAGCTGGGTGCATCACCCCCTCTGGCTTCTTTGAAAATTGCAATTGTAGTAGATGAGACAGGTTTCCCATCACACCAAACTGTCCAGCAGAACTGGGGCGAATGTTTTACAGAGAAAAAAACCTCAGCGTATGACCACCAAAGGTAGTCAAGTTACCACCTTAGTCTAACAGTTATGGGCTGGAATTTGAACCCTAACCATTACACCAGCCTTGGTGAGGCAGCAGCTGATCTGGGCAGTGTTTTGGCAACATTCCTTACATTAGTCTGGGGGAGCGGGGGGCGGTTGGTTGAAAAGAAATTGAAATTAATTGTCTGGAAAAAACAGTGTTACGAAACATGCCTTATTTTCCCATAAACTCGGTTCCCCTCTCTCCCCAGTTCTTGTCACAACAGTAAAGTTATACAAAATAAAGTTTCTGGATAAGATCCATCCTGTTGACATACACTGTATATGAAGGGCAGAACTGAGCTCAAAACCAATATTGTTTTCTAACAAGATAAAACCGCAGCTACTCAAAATTTCCAAAACAGAAAAGGACTGTGACAAAAGAATTTTTTCCCCATGTAACTCATGCTTCTTATTCATATTTCCAAACTGTTACTTATTTCCTAGCGTTCTGTGGTTAATTCCATATGTATTTTCAATAACAGCGTTCAGAGAAACCCATTTTTTTCCTACCAACATTGGTTATTTCTCACAACCAGAACATCACAAAATTGCAAATGCAGGTTTTGATCAGGCTAGTTTTCATTTCCAAATATGCAGCTTCCTCTAATGAATGCATATTTAGAAAATGCCTCAAAGGAAATGATTCAAACTCACATGATCTAAAAGACTTTGCAAAATGACTATATGCTGCATACTATATATTTTTCTAATTTGGAAGTCTAATTATTTAGGCATGTGCTGCAGTAAGATTCACAAAGGTTGCAGCATTAGAAGCAAAACACAATTTACCTGGCAGAGAAGGACCTTTACAAGCTTTGTAGATCTACTGCTCCTAACAACTGAACTCCCTTCTCTGGACTGTTTATACAAGTGACGAAGCGAACAGCAATTCTTTCAACAGCCAAAGCTCTTCCTAACTTCTGCAACATCAGAACCCCATAACGCAAGCTAGAAATAAAAGTGTAAGGAAGCTAGAAAGAGGGTGAGTCAGTTGGAGAAATGGACAAATTATGGAACAGAAAACATATTCAGTTTGTACAGCAGCTATCCAACCAGTTATGCAACTACTCTAAGGTTACTAAAGTATTTACATTTCCCAGATGAGGAAATGCAGATTTACAGATGTAGGTTGTGCATGACATCAGACCAAAAGTAGACAGAATAATGACAATGCAACCAGAGCTGAACCAGTTCTTAAGTTGCCACACACATAGCTAGACAAATCCCCAGAGACTAGTAGTTTTTCTTCTTTCCATATTTATGAACAAATAAAAGTTGTAAGTAGAAAATACAATCAGGATTTCTCACTCTCCCCAGAGGACTTTGGGTCCATAAAGGCAACAAATGCAGAAGTAACTAGCAGATAAAATATGGCAATTTAGCTTGTTTTTTACAACTTCACACTTCCTGGATGAACAATATAGGCACGTTTTACAACCCTATTCAGAGACAATAACTTGAAGTGGAACTTCCTTATCCTACACACCAGCAGGAGTCATTTGAGGTTCATTACGCATTATGCTGAAGTGAGACTGTGCAAACACTCTTTAAGCTTTGGTGACAATGTGGCTGAGTCACGCTAGGAACTGGGAGTATAACAGCGGCACACAGGTGAACTACAGGAAGCCCAGGCATGTTTGTGATATGACCCTGTTCAACTCAACTATAAAAAGAGCGAAGAAATCCAGCTGCATATGCTCTTGTAGCTTCAATAAAGTGAAGTACCAAAAGCTCAGATTTCAGAAAATCTACTCAGCATGGAAAATTATTTGATTGAGGACCCAGCAGCAATCTATGTAATGATATAATCTTTTTAACAGGCTTTTACACTTCTTTAAAGTACTGAATAAATTACTTCAGACAATTGAAAATGTTATGTACAGTGTATTGTTACATGTACGTAACTGTGACAACTCATTAATACAGAAATCCAGAGATGATCTGGAAGATGATTATTTACCAAAAGAGACTCTTATAATAATTAATTTTTAGTCTATTTCATAGCATCTCATCAGATACCGAGCACATGAACAAAACACCACCTTAAATTACAATCATATGTGATCTATCAGTACCCAACATTTTTAAATAGTCAGATTCTCAGATCAACGTGTACAAAGTGTAAAATTTGTCCTGCACTTAATGCTAAATCAGCAGATTCTAGAAGTAGCCAAAAGCTTCAGTATTAACCAAAATACTACCATACAAGAAAGAGAATAACTAAGGTAGTAGTTTATTGGTATAAATCACTGTTGTGGAATAATTTCAACCTATAAATAAACCATAATTTATATAGTTTAAGCACACTCTGATCTACAAAACTGCTATAGTGAAAACTCATCAGTGTGCGTATTTATTTCATAATGCTATAATTTGTTTATAAGTAAGTAGCTAATCCCAAAATGGCCTGTATCAGTTTGGTGATACCTGAAATGTGCTGCTCTTCTCAGTCAGACATTAAGATTTTTTCCCCTACCCCTGAAGCAAGGCCAGAAATATGAAAAAAAAGCCCCAAATCTGGTCCTGATGCAAGTCTGGAATCAAATCTGATTTTAAAAAAATGTACACAGTATTTATATTCCTTTTAAAAATGTAGAGCAATTATAGATCTAGCCATAATAAGATTCTTTTTTGCTGGGAGATACTTTTCAGCTATGTTGTAACTTAGAAATTTTACCTGGGGCTACTGAAGTGTTTACATGTCCATGCCAGTAAACATACCACTTTATCCTGAATTTGCAAAGCTGACTGTTATAACAACAAACAGACCTTCTTTCCACTCTCCAATATCTTACTTGCAAATAGAGGGGAAAAAAATCTGTCAATGAGATAAATACGGAGACACATTATGCTATTTTTACAGTCAGAATACCACCATCCTTTAAATTTCTAGGGTGAAACCATGGTATTGTCAAAATACTTACAGCGAAAGAGAATAAACAGTATCACAGTTGGCAAAGGTTAATCATTACAGTAATTTATTGAAGAAAATACGTACGTCATTATATAGCCAGTTTAGCAATCCTATGAAACTAACACACATAAAGACACTTGGCATTGTGTTTCTTGGACATTAAAATAATCAATTTCAAGTCAGTTTAAGGGCTTGATTTTTTGAAATGTCTTTTAATGGAAACTTAACTTTAGTCTGTCAAAATGTATGAGCTTACAGCTAAAGATAAGAGGGGAAGAACTCAATCATGAAAACACTGATGAAGCAACAACGATTCAGAAGCAACACTCGGCTAATCTCTCTTTACATTGCTCCTCTTTTGAGATACTTTATCTTCAAAAGGGTTCTGGCAGGAAGAAAACCAGAAAATAATCACCATGGCAAGTCTCAGGATGTCTGTCCTATGTTCTGTGCTTGATGACAGGTCACCTAACACACTTCTGACAGCGTTGTCACTCCATGACAGACTGTAGTGAGCAGAGACAGGAATTTGTTCCATGGATACACATGACTGCAATGTATTTGGTCATCTTCTTTGTCCCAGAGTACCACTGCCAATCTGGGTGCGGACAGCAACCGTGCGACTTCGTCCTTCTCTTTCCTCGGGTTTTTTCCTCTTCAAAACAGTTTCCTCATGCCCAGGAGCTTTCACAGTGTTTGTGATGCAGCACTCTGTATGGGACACAGCACCTTTTAATGAGCAGTCAGAGAAAAGTTGAAAAGGGCTTTTATTTTCATTCTGAGTCCTTAATCTTCATCACTTGAAGGAAAATGAGCTGCATAATCAAAACTAGGGAACCTGACGGGCAGTTCTCCCCATTTCTTAAAAATTTGCTTTGTTGTTTTCTTGTCTTCAAACACAACCACAAAATTTCTAATCTTTAGACAAGGCAGGTCAAGACCTCGGTGAACCATCATATTTCCCCAAGCCTGCAAGTATAAGGAAATTACGTTTCAGATAAAATAGACAAGATCATTAGACAGAAATAAATACAGACATCAACAACATAGAAGTATGAAAATAAGTTGTTCCTCACTTGTCCACAATCTTTACATATGATTTCCCCATTTGTCTGGTAATCTGCATGCTTATCTTGCAGTGTCTTATTTTCTCTTGTATGGTAAAGACTTCTGAAAAACAGTCAGAAAGCGTGCGTCAGAATACATTGGTCATTCAATGCTACATACAGCCTTAAACACACAGTGACTACAGTTGCTGGCCAGATATGAAACCTGAAAGGTCGTAAACTCTCTGACTGTTGTGCACATTCAGAGTTGGAGACAATGCAAGGTTGTTTTTCACGTTCCTAAGTAATAGTGAAATACAATTGTACTCTGCCTCCTCTGGTAGCATTTCAGGAGCTGCATCCTCCCTCACACATCTTAAAGCAGGAGCAGCAGGCTCTCCATTATAATAGGGGATAGATCTAGCTTGTTTTTTTTCAGGTGCCATGGAGCTGTCAAAGAAATGATACCTTAAAGTTAGAGGTTTTCTTTTTATTCCCTGTAGTCCAACCTTACCCCTTAACAGAATCATTTGGTTCTGACTATCCAGAGCTGCAGAGTATGTGCACATTCTTACATCATTTAGTTTAGGGAGTACTTGATCTTGAGGGTTACTATTAGCCTGTGCTGAGGGGTTTCGAAGAATTATTACCCTGTAGTTTGAATTGAGTGGTAACATTATGCTGACAGGACAATTTCACAGTAAAAGCAGTTTAACGTTTAGGGCTGCAGCTCAATTTTAATTTTTCCAATGTATGGGTACTAATTTCTCATTAACTCTTCAAAAAGTCTTTACAAATTATACCAGAGATATATCTCAAAGAAATGAGAACTTTGGAGGGCAGTAACTTGGCTGGATGGTGTCTGCTGTATAATTACCAAAGCACGATTGATCTGTAATGTACAATATCCATTAAAAATTTACTGTAGTAAGCAAAAGCAATTGAAGTTGAATTAAAACATTTTCTTCGTCTCTTAATTTCCATTATGAGAGGGAAGAGAAAGTCACCTCCTGCCATCAAGGCACTGAAAAGTTAAACACAGTTTAACATAAATGTTTACCAACCTAGATGGCATCTCTTGCAATGGAGACAGGAAGGAGCAAGAACACTGGGAGAACTAAAAGGGGTGTGTCACCAGTATGAACATCCTCTAAATATACAATTGGCAATGCACAGCTCATGGCCAATATTCTGTTTGAGTCAAACTCTTATCCTGGGTCTGTTACTGGTCTAAGTATGTGGGTAACTGGTATTCATCTTTGATTACAGTTACACTGTGGAATACAGACCGTATTATATAGTAAGTGACCTAGTTAATATTACCACAGGACCTGTATCTTTTTCCAAAGTTTTAAACACTGGTCACCTTGAAATCAGGGGTAAGAGCAAACATTTCCTTCAACCTCATTAACTGTAAACTCCATAGAGCCTAGGACTTGACAATATTGGAATAATCTTTTTTTCTCCTCACAGGGCCTAGAGGGTTACAGGCCCTGCACAGCCCTGCTGAAAAGAAAATCTGTTTCTGCCCGAAAGAGATAAAGTAGGTCATAAACACTTACTGGAAATCTTTTTTCACACTGACATGATGCATGTTTTCAATAACTTGTATGTCTTCTCCAGAACATATCAGCTTGTGGCAATTTTTGCATAGGAATGTTATTAGTGAAGGATTTTTCTTGTATGTCTTGCGCTGATCTCTCTTTGCCTTCATTTGTTTTTCCACTATACTTTGCAACTGGAAATTCTGAATCTAGAAACAGATCAGTAAGAGCACTGTAACATTCTGGTGGAATGGCAGTAACAGTTTTATTTTTCGGTTATTTTACTGAGTTCACTGACTTCTAGTCAATTTTCCTGACTCGTGTGTTTCCCCCCTTAGCAACAGAAAAGCAGACTTTTCTAAAGACCCAGAAAACAGAGATTATAAAACAAATATTGGCAGAATAATTAGTAGTAGTAATTTTATTTTAATAATAGCAATATTATTTTAAGTTTTTCTCCCCTAAGTAGATTTCAAATAGAAAGTATTTCTTACAATATAAAACGTTTTTCTTTAAAGGGAAAGTGCAGAGTTGCAGTAAATACCTTATTTAAATACTCTTCCTGTGGCATCTTCTGGACACTCTGGATGGCCTTATACATCATTTTCTCACGGAAAATATTAACATCTTCACGTTCAACAGCTCCTGAGCCACTCGAAGCCACAAGTGCATAGGTGCTCTCATCAGCTCGAGCTCGACCACGAGCCTACAATTTGCAAGGAATACAACATAAACAGCACAATGTTCCCTACAACACTGCACAACATTTTCCCCTAGTTTTGTAATAGACAACATGTACTGTTCCTTATGCAGTGTCCCCACAGAGCATTTTTTTCCATTTAACTCAGACAGATAAAGAATCAGTGAATAACATAATACCGCTTCTGCATTATCACCAAAGATACCTGTGAAAATAGTACTCGGGAGATTTGTGATTAGCACAACATTTTGCAAAGCAGAAACTGTATTTTGTCAGCAAAAAATAAGCATGCATTTAAATATTAAATATTTGTCTTCACAAATTAAGTGAGAACATGGACAAGCTGGTATTCTGATATGCAATTATCTCTTTTTAGCTGCTGATGGTACAAATGTCTTTTATATCAACCAATCTGCTCATCATATTCTCATACCTTTTCTATTAAAAGAACTTACTGTTTGTGTAGAGCTTTAAATGGATGTTACACCATTACACACGGAGGCACATTTTATATTGCATGGAAACTGAGGTGACAACGGGAAACGAACCTTGTTACAAGAGCATTTTCTCTTTTAGCATGAAGGTACTTCAATATTATCTCCAAACCCCAGGTATGTGATTCACCAGTTACACATTCCAAAGAGAAAAGCACTTTTAAAAATAAGTTATGTATGCAGTAAACTCATACCTGCACCATAGCAATTTCATTGGTGACGAGGCCATAGCGAATAACAATGTTACACTCTTTGATGTCTAGGCCTTCCTCAGCTACAGTAGTAGCAATAAGTAAATTTACATTTCCACCTCGGAATTTATCAATGACTTCCCTTTGCTCATTCTGTAAATTAAAAAAAAATCAGTATATTAACTTTCAGTATTAGTTTCTGTCATACAGTTTCTTCTAATTAAGAGGTTTAAGGAATTATAGTCCAATCATTTCAGATTGGAGTACCAAACATCAAGTGGCTTCAACAACTGCATGTAAGCATCTTTCAAGATGACAAACAAGGAGTTCCTATTGAATACAACAGGTGTTCAGCACCTTTTTTGGGGGAGGAGGGAGCAGAAGCCGATTTTTTAAGGTAACTGAGCTTCAAGCTTTGTAGCCCATTTCATAGGCACTAACAGTTTTGATAATATTGTTCTTCTATTATTTTCAAATTCTTTAAGTAGTTACTCAGAGGTTCTGTATTTCTACCATGTCAGTAATTTCAGCTTAAAGTATAGACTTCAGCACTTCCAAGTTCCAAAGCACTTAAAATTTGCCATAATAAATGGGGACCATAATTTTGGTGATCTGGGGAGCACCAAAAAGCACAGCAATGACACACTTTTAAAAAATAAAGCATCCAAAACACAGACTTCTGAATTAGCTGGATATTTCAAACAAGCCTGAGCAGAGGGACAGAAAATTCCTATTTGCTATACTCAGTTTCAAAATGTAGAGGCTATTGTTTTGTTTGTGCAATGTGGTGCACAGATTAAATACCAAATTTTCGTAGAAAACAAGCAACTTTTTGAGAGAAAAATTCCTAACTTTTTTTTGAAACAGAGAACAGCTGAAGGGAATGGACTCTGCCCAGCAGTAAACCACACCATTTTTGCTTAAATGCTGAAGTGACAATTTTATGGGGAGTAAAAAGCAGAATAGAAGAGAGGTTTTAGGATACTGGAGTACTTTGTTTTGAAAATATTTAATTTGGAGGTATAAATCATCAGCGAGATGTTGTGTATGAAGTCAACACAATTGTATGAGACGGACTGTTGAGTAATGAATTGTGAAATTTTCATTGCGAGTTTTGGCAAATTCTCTTTCAATGATTATGCATCAGTGCAAAACATGCATATAAATTGGTATAAGTTGATTAAGCAATGATATCAGTAAAAGACAGGCATAATCAACATCATTGCAATTTTATTTTTCAATTCAGTGACTAGAATATAATTTGAATTACTGTTGTCCCAATAAGTATAAACTCACTCAACTATCATCGTGTTTTTGCTATTGCCATTTTGTTAACTTTTTCTTCCTATGCCTCAGTACAACTTGTGTCCCTTTTGACTATATACTCCTCTAGGAAATGGCTGCCTGTTACTCCTACTGCCATAGAATCCAAAACCAAGAAAGCTTGTTTCTTGTGGCAATAAAATCATTCTGACATTGTTATTCACCTACCCTGCAGCTTATGAAGGCAAGCTTCTGGCAGGTATGAAACCAGAACCCTGGGCTCCAAACTTCAGTCCATTGTTCTAGTACTAAAACAAGCTGTTTTCTCAAAACACGTACAAGATTTTAATGCTGTAGTGCATAGTTCTGTACCTGAGTCATGGGTTTAATTTCACTGTTATGTCCAGCACCGATAAGATAATGAGCCTTAATTCCCACTTCTTCAAATTTTGGGTTATCCTTAATCCACTGGTATAGAGCAAAGGCACTTAGCCGAGTCTTTGTGAAAATAATTCCTCTAGGTTCCTCAGTCTTCGTGAACTCCTCCATTAAAGTGTTTCGCAACTGTATTAGCTTCTCATTTTCATATTCTGGCTTTCTAGCCAACTCTTTCAGCTGTTTCTTTTTTGCTTTAAAAATAGCAGATGTAAATTAAGAAAAAGTAACCATGTAAAATAACAGCTCTAGAAAAAAACAAAGCAAAGAGCAAATTTCTATGTAATTCTCCCAGCATGGCTAATTCGCAACCATTTTGAAGAGCTGTGGCATACCAATTATTTTTCAAGTAAGTTGACATTCATTAAAAACACACTAATCAAACAAAATAAATCACCATTAACTTTTTAACATACACTTTGCCTATATTTCATGGCAAGAATAAATAAAAGAAAAAAACTCTGTCTACACACCAGAAGTGGTACAGAGTTAAGTGTACTGCATTAAAGAGCTAAATCACAGCTTATAATATTTGCAAAACAGTTTTAAAATAATGGAAAAAGTCTTACAAGGAGAAACAGATTGATACACATAGCCCTCAGAACTGATAATGCTTTTATAAATTTAGACATAAATTGTCCTTGGAACATTCATTAAAGTAGGAATCGTCACTAGAAATATGCAATGTAATAGACACCAGGATGGGGGCATTGTTATGGGTAAAGCAGCTTTTAAAGACATTTCAATACACTCAGTGAAATGTTAAATGGATGACTCTCTTCAACAGCCACTATTGACCAAGACCAGGGAGCATTCCTCATGTGTTTTAATTTTTTTAAAAACTTCTAATATTTAAAAGCCTACATCCTTGTCAGATGATCATGCAAACACAATAATAACTTTTTAAGGTGGGGGCCTTGTGTGTTAAGATATTACAGTCACTCTGATGTCATCACCCCGTGCAGATTATTGGACTGCACTTTGTCCAATGCAATGGCAGTCAATGTATCACAAACTACTACACCATTTAGGCACTGGCTTTCTGACTACAATCTTATTCGTATTTTAGAATGCAATCAAGCATATACAAATACATACAAAAAATACGTAGATGTAACAAACTCCCACAATTTTCCCCCTTAGTGAAACCTACACTAAGGGCTGCAGTGAGTTTATCACCCAAAGATGAACTCCACTCTTAAAAGTTGGAAAGAGAAATTTTAGATTTCCTTCCATTACTCCTGGTACCGTCAGCAGTAAAATCAAAACAAATTAGAATATAATTCATTTTTCACTATCAGGTTCCTTGAACTTCATTTACCTGTGGAAATGAAGGCAATCTAGACAACTCAGTTTCATTTTTTAGTTAGTTTAACTTTTTGGTTCTCAGCAACAGCTCAATACTGAAATTCTAAATAAGGGGGCATAAAGACAGGTAAGAAGAGTCATTAAAAAACACGATGACAATATCTAACCTAATCTACTTTTCTAAAAGTTTTTTTAACCTTTCCTGAATTTCTGACCAATGGCATTCTAATTTTGTAGTTCATAGGATACATGAAGTTGGGATACATGCTGCAGTAAAATCTAATTTCTTTTGCACCGCCCAGGAACCATAGGCAATGGGACCAAACTTGTCTACCTCTTCCTCATTGTAAAGGCAGTAAGGGAAAAAAAAGTAGCAAAAAAGATTAGTGTGTCAAGGACTGAACGAATCCTAGTTCCAATGTGAATGATCTGAAAAAAAGGCAACTAACTTTGGTCTTTGCAATTTAATCCTCTGTTTAATTCTCTCACTAATTGCTCTTTACCTGAAACTTCCTCAGGGTCATCACTCCCATCTCTTAGTATATAGACAAAAAAACTTTGGTAGAAAGGGTTGGTTAAAAACCTGTCATTTCATTAATTTTGTATTCCATTTGCTCAACTTTTTGCCCCTCAAGAGTGTCTACTGGAATACACATTCTATGTATCTATCAGAGTGTCCTCGTGGACAGTTCATTGCAAAAAAGCAGAGAACAGTTTTTACTTACTATCAGCAAAAAGAAAGTGCCCTTGGGCCAAAGCTGAAGAACTTCTACTACATGTTGGGACACGGTCACACTATGATGTTGTTTAATGTACTCCATATTGTATGAACTGGGACATCCAGATACTGCCATAATCAACAAAACGGCAGTCTCTAGGATGTAGTAACTAATGGGCCCATGCAAATCGTATTAGTGCTAATCTATGGATTTCAAATATTAAATATCACAATGTATTTCAAACTTACCATGAAATAAACCTATTAGAAATTCATCTGTTTCATCCTGTTTTGACACTGCTGGTTCATCATCATCATCATCATCACTCCTTACTGTCTTCTTACTTTTCTCCTCCTT
Organism: Platalea leucorodia; assembly: GCF_965183815.1. Classification (NCBI taxonomy): domain Eukaryota; kingdom Metazoa; phylum Chordata; class Aves; order Pelecaniformes; family Threskiornithidae; genus Platalea; species Platalea leucorodia. The sequence continues at coordinate 83,003,381 of NC_138827.1, read as the reverse complement.
ATAAAAGTTATTTAGGTGATTGTATGCATCTACCATCCGGATGGTGTCATTTATCTGGAGAGCATCATTGTATTTCTTCAAGTGTTCTGCACAGACACGTTCCTTGCGCTTTTCTTCTTTTGCAGCTAGAAGTGAACAGAAAATACAAAACCACACCTGTGTATAGAGTGACCCAAATAAATGCAAAGCTGGGATATTTTTGCTATGCAGTTACCTCTTCTCTCTTCTCTAATCACCCACTGTTCATACGGCTGAGTTCCAAACTCAGATTTTGGATGGAGCTGGCAATAGTTTTGAATGTCTGTCATGATCTCAGTAATTCTCTCTCTAAATGGATCCTAGAAATAAAATGATTACCAAAGTAAGTAAGCATCTTCTGGCAACAAAAACATTGGCTAGTACCACCCTGAGTAATTTTATTAAATGTTAAACCTTAAATTAAAAAACAAGTAAGATTGCTAAGTACATTTAGAGTTATGAAATAAGTAGTTCAGAATATTACAAAAATTACACCATGAAATAACATATTTTTTTAGTGAATATAATGTCACTGCAACACAAACATTTCAACTATGGTTCAGAAGGTCTTTTGACCAGATACCTCAAAAATATAACTCATGTAATTAAAAATTTACTGACACTTTTCCGTACAGAGGAAAGCAGCAGATAAATATACACACATACAAATTAGCACTATGGATCACAATAAATCTATAGAAAAAGAGCATTGGCCAAAAGTTTTTGATATCATACAACACATTTTTAAAGGGCAATATAACTTTAACACTGATTTGTTTGAAAAAAACATACCCTTCTTTTGTCATCTGCAATCACAGTCTTCTTATACGGTTCCTTCACCTGATTCTTCAGTTGGGAGGCATGCTCCTGAACAGTCATGATTCTACATGCATCAAGATTGGCACAGATCTGGGAGAAAACAAAATGTTACTTCTTTTAACAATTAATGAGTTATTCCACATGAAAACTGAACTAATGCAACAGAGCTTCTCATTTAGATATTGGGTTTTATATTACTTGATTTTCTTCCTACAAAATTGAATAGAGACACTGTCAGCATAAGAAAGGCCAAGTCTTTGAAAAGCATTTGAGATAAGCTGAACAAGTTACTTTTTAGGCCAGAAGAGATCCTTGCATACAGGAAAAAACTTGTAGATCATGGTGCAAAACAGATATTTTGAAAAGGAAAACATAGCATCAACACTTTGGAAGAGTAGATTTTGGAGCACAAAACAAATAACCAAAACCAATGGTGAAATAGAAAAAAAGAAAATAAATGTTAGGGAGTAATTATAAAAGTAAGAGCTAGTCATGAGAGTAGAAAATAATTTGAAATTATCTTTCTTGGAACAGGAAGAGATAAAGAAATTTTCTGTGCTAGCTGCATGACTGAACTGGACTTTTCTGCTTTTGATCTCTTCTGACAAGAAAATATGTACATTTCCGTCACTAAGTCTAAATTAATAAGGGGAAACCTTAAAATTTTTATGAGCAGAGAAAACAGGAAAGGAAGTCCGGCAGGCAACCTTTTTAATGTCTTCAGCAGTAGTTATCTATTTGAGCTTGCATATTCAGATTACATTTCTTGAGATACAAACCCCAGCATCCTATCATTGAGATTTCAGAGGTGATGAGAAGGAATTCTCTGCTTTTTCCATTGCCAGAAAGTTTTTGTCTCAAAATACCTAGCAATTCTATCTACTTCAATACAGCATAAAAGCTTCTTGCGGGCCTCACCTATTCAATATCACATTCTCTTCTTATGCAATTTGCTAGTCAGGAGGTTTCACTGGAGTACTGGGCTAACTTCTACTTTCCTATTACTAATGTAAATCCATTGAATTTCAAGTAAAATAGAGTTTCTTTAAGTAGGGAATTTAACCAATTATCTCCAGTCAGGCGTTTATGCAACTACACCATACTCCCCTCTCAATGAGTAACTCTAACTGCTGTAAAGAAAAACATGTGTATGCTACCTGTATCTCACAAGTAGTTTCTGCTTGTTTAAGTATTCAACTTTGTTTTTCACTTTCTTGGATCCACACAAAAGCCCAGCTTAGTCACTCTAGAAATACAGATATAAAATGCTGTGATCTCTCTAGGATTTAGGAATACGCAGTAAATTCTGATCCATCAATGGAAAAAGAAGATTTTTATTAACTATAAAACCTCACTATTTTGTGGATTTCTTGCCTCTGATCTTGAGAATTTTTTTCAAATGAGGCAATCTTTTTACTTCCTTTTTCAGTAACCCTACTTCCCTGTAAAGTAACCTTTATTTGTACATGGATTTCCATTAATTTGTAGTGGGTTAATTTGCTGAATGGCTGTGAGCTGAACTCCCACGTACACATGAAAAAAAAATATCAGATTATATAATTTGGAGCTTAACACTGACTTTAAAAGTTTTACTTGAACAAGACAATGTCCCTTTGATGGTTTGCAAGTGTGAGGGCTATTTACTTTCAGAATATGTTCTTCAGCTTTTGAGTAGGATGTTGCACCTCCTACACCAGGTGAGGCTGTAAGTCCCAGAATCTGAGGCAGTGGGATCAGTGGTTTGTTTTCTTTCGCCAGCTTCCTGTTCTTCATCTTTTCTTTTAAGTAACGTCGCATTATATTGTTGTAGACACCTTCCTTTTGAGTGTGATGACACTCATCGATAATGATGAGTGAAAAATCTGAAAAAAAAAAAAAGACCCCTAAAATGATTGATTTTCTTTCAAATGTAGAATTTGTGTGGGTAAATCTTCTTACAGGTAAGGACATTGTTGAAGAGAACCTGTCAGTTTGTTTAAGCCCTAATGTATGAGGAAATTTGTAGTGCTAGAGGAAGGCATGGATGGAAGCTGTATATACTTAATGGACTTCGGAATCTTTGCTGCAGCCCTGATGTGTCAAGTAGTTTTACATTTCATGTAACGTAAAAAGTTTTCCTATTTTTGCAAAACCAATCTGATGGTATAAAGAATTTCAGAGTGATAATTTTAATAACCAGTGGTAAGAACATATCATAGTTCAACGCAATCCTATCTTTTATATCCGTAACTGTATCTTACAAACTACACACTGTTTGTTTATGAGAAGATACATAACATGTTAGAAGCCTTTCAGACATTCTAGAAAAGCCTGTCCTGATCAAAATATGCTTCCATTTTATAGTAGCACAAAGATTTCCTCCCTATTCCTGTCCAATTAAAAGATTTATATTACTTTATGGATGTGTCATTGGAAACAACAAACAGATGGTGGGAACACTACCAATCATCTCTCCTTTGTAGCAGAGGAAACTGATGAAGATTCAGACAGGTATTATGTGCTTTTTAGTCAGATCATATTTACATGCACCAAGTAAAGTACTATATGATAAGGAAAATTAAGATTATTTTTTGTTTGTTTTAAATTTCTCACAATCATAGAAAACATCTCTTTAATCTATCTGCATATGCAGCCAGTGACACATATTTCAAGGTTCTGATTTGAAAGACTCATGAACATTTCTCTGTTTCTCTAACAGCAAAACTGGTTTATGGAGCTCCCACTCTTCCCCTAGCTGGCCAATAACTCTCTAATTCAACATTGTTTCCTACAATTTGACAAATGTTTGTGGAAATTACTGTAAAGCAGATCACTGAAATGATCAGCATTAAACTCTTCCCCCTGTCCGCTTTTTTTTTTATCTGGACAATTTCCATGGTCTTGTTTACACATTAGTGTGCTCAAATTGTTGCATCACTACAAACAAGTTTGCAACAACTGGCAGCAGCTGGAAACTAACAGAGAGCTAGAACATTCTCAGTTGGCCTTTCTGCTGGAGAAAATACATAACTTCGTCTTTGAAGAACCTAAAGAAAGGTGGAGACTGAACAAGGGAAATTTTATTTAAAGGCTAAACCAAAGACTACCACTAGGAAAGCAAACTAGTGCTCCATGTTACAGGGGAAATCTGATTGTCTTCACACAAGTGGGTCAGAAAGCCGGTTTGGACTGGAGTGATGTGGTTTCAAACCTAAATTTCTATTTATTTCTAAGATTTCTACATATTGCAAGACTTCAGAAGCAGTGCTGGCAGTTTCTGTTATTTTGCCAACATGAAATTATTCGCTTTGATTTTGACCATCATCTCTATAATGCGCATTCCTGTCATTACTCAGGAAGAACCTAACCTACCAGGAGAGATGTGCTTCTACTAAGGAAGTGATACACAGCTTTTAGAAAGTCCACACAGTGACTTCAGCCCTTGGTAAAGAGGGTAGACATTTGGTTAAATGCAATTAAGAGAGTCCCCTCCATTTTACTGAGGTTGGAATTCCATGTTACATGTAATGCAGACTGCTGTGGAAACAGATGAAAAAAGTATGAATAGAAATTAGGAATAAATAACTCATAACAAATTAGGATGGTTTATATAGGCTGCGAATTAACCAAGTCACAGCCATAAAAATGGCTCTGTTCAGGCTTGCTTGGCTTTGGTCCAACTGAACTTACTAGCACAGGTGTAATAGCAAGGAAACACAGCCCTGTTTGCAGGATGTCCTAGTTTTGGCTGGGATAGAATTAATTTTCTTCCTAGTAGCTGGTATAGTGCTGTGTTTTGGATTTAGTATGAGAATAATGTTGATAACACACTGATGGTTTAGTTGTTGTGAAGTAGTGTTCTAGTCAAGGACTTTTCAGCTTCCCCTCCTCTGCCGGGTGCACAAGAAGCTGGGAGGGAGCACAGCCAGGACAGCTGACCCAGACTGGCCAAAGGGCTGTTCCATACCATATGACGTCATGCTCAGTGTATAAACTGGGGGAGTTGGCCAGGGGGCAGCGATCGCTGCTTGGGGCTGGGCTGGGCATTGGGCAGCAGGTGGTGAGCAAATGCATTGTGCATCACTCGTTTTGTATGTTCTTTTATCATTATTTTTTGTCTTTCTCTGCTGTCCTATTAAATTGTCTTTAGCTCAACCCATGGGTTTTACTGTTTTTTTCCCTATTCTCTCCCCCATCCCACCAGCGGGAGGGGAGGGTGAGCGAGCAGCTGTGTGGTGCTTAGTTGCCGACTGTGGTTAAACCACAACACAGGGCCACCTCAGTTCTGGAAAAAACATAGCCCCTTATGAAGGAAACTTTGCAAGGCATGAAACCCATTCAAAAAACCCACTTCATTACACAAGCTGGCTGGGACTCAGCCCAATTCTAATGAGGTCAGCAGTTCCTGTAGAAATGTTCAGGTGCCTCTATACAGCATTCCCAAATGATTCAGATTTGGGAAGGTTTATTACCTGTCCTGGTTTCAGCTGGGATAGAGTTAATTTTCGTCTTGGTAGCCGGTATGGGGGCTGTGTTTTGGGTTTAGGATGAGAACAATGTCGATGATGATACACTGATGCTTTGGTTCTTGCTAAGTAGTGCTAAGCTGTCTCTGAATAGGTGCTAAGTGGCGCTCACACTGGTCAAGGACTTTTCAGCTTCCCCTGCTCTGCCGGGTGCACAAGAAGCTGGGAGGGGGCACAGCCAGGGGGAGGGCTGGCCCAGACTGGCCCAAGGGCTATTCCATACCATATGACGTCATGCTCAGTATATAAGCTGGGGGAAGAAAAAGGAAGGGGGGGACATTAGGCGCGATGGCATTTGTCTTCCCAAGTAACCATTACGCGTGATGGAGCCCTGCTTTCCTGGAGATGGCTGAACACCTGCCTGCCGATGGGAAGTAGTGAATGAATTCCTTGTTCTGTTTTGTTTGCGTGCACGGTTTTTTTGCTTTGCCTATTTAACTGTTCTAATTTATTTTACTTCAATTATTAAACTGTTCTTATCTCAACCCACGAGTTTTCTCCCTTTTACCCTTCTGATTCTCTCCCCCATCCCACTGGGGGAGAGTGAGCGAGCGGCTGCGTGGTGCTTAGTTGCTGGCTGGGGTTAAACCACGACATTACCTTAGGTGCAGTGGAAAGGAAGTAAGTATATGAAAATCTCTGGTACTCTGCCTAGGTTAATAACAAAGCATTCTGAAGGAGGGAAGGCAATTCTGAGGTACCCAAGTGGCTCTGCAGGAGTTTGTTTGGATCAAGCAGCGCTCCAGTCAGCACTAGGCACTGATAGACACAGACTGACCCCTCAGGTTTCTCTGCTGTCCCTCTAACACCCAGTCAAGTACTTCTTTTATCTCAGATCCATTATTTTGAATATCATAGCTCTCCCCTCAGCTACATCCTGCCCCATCTAAAAATGAGTTGACTGCATGCAGATAGAGGGAGAAGTTAACGTCTCACAGAGGAGAGTCACTGCAGCCCAAATCCTGGAGCTGAAGTCATGGGCTGTTCTGTTATTTGTATGTCACTGGCAGATAATACCATTTTCTTTCTGATCCCATAGATATCTGCCACTTTAGTATCCTGGGCAAACAATTTTACCTCATCTTGTAACTTTTGTTTTCTTCACCTTCCTTCATCTGTTGTAGTAGACCGTTATATCTGCCAGCCTCAGAGAGATACATGTGTAAGTAACCGCATCTCTGTACATTAGCAAAATGATAAGAGTTTAAAGAATACAACTTCTATAACAGATTGGCTTTTATCTTGTGTTCCATTCTGCTTCTCAAACTACTTGCCTGCATTTGAGTTTTTATAATTTTTTTCTCATTCTGTTTATGGCTTCTACCAAGCTTCGAAAGTGGAACCAGTATGGCTGCATTTGCACAAAGTTGTGCTTGAGCTAGATAAAATAGGAAGTATAACAAATATTTAGTACAAATGAACTGTAAGAGTCTAATTTGGCTTGAAAAAATCGCATGCTCATTAAGTAAGATCTGGTTTTGACTCTCAGCTTGCATTTATAAAACCAGTCAACTGAAAAAACATTAAATACTGAATGTGGCACATTTTTACTCTGCAATTTTCCAGAACAGAGACATACTTTTAGCCCTTCTGTAAAAATTTCAGAATTAAAAACTTGCCTGATAAGTAGACACCTTCTTCATCTTCTTTGGCTGCATTTAACAGTGAATTCTCAAGGATCTGTGCTGTACTGATGATGACATCATTTCTTCTGACAACTTCAGGAAATGAGATTTTCAGCTGAGAATCACCACTTAAACCAATAACCTGATACCAACGCTTCAGGAATGGATTAAACTCCTTTCGTAAATGCTGTTCTACCAATGGTACCTGAATAAAAGTTTACAAAGAATTTAAACCAGAGCATACATAGGATTAAAAATACATGTCTGTTTGCCAGAAATGTTGTTACGTGAACACATGCTTTGTGCAAAATATACTTTTCGAAAAAAGCAAACATCCCCTTATTCACTGCAGGGTAGGATTAAAAAAAACCCCATCAAACACAAAAAAACAAAACCAAGCACTAAAAATCCCAAACCAACCCCTCCCCTCCAACTGCTCCTACAAAACCTTTTTGTCCCAAGAACTGTGGCTTAACTGTGCCTTAGAAGGAATGAACAAATCATGCATGCTCTGGCTCTTTAACTGAGCTTATAACATGCTATCAATTTTATTCTTATAGGAGGATATGGATATCTTTTATTCTTTTAATAGAGTTCTTAAATGTATTTCTATATTTTAATACTATAATAAAAGATTATATTATATGTGCTAAATTTAAGTGTAAAAATTACAGCAATTATCAGAAAATCTGACAGAATATTTCCTAACTACTGTGAGACTCATTAGGTGGCCTTCATTACCAAATCCAAACACAGAATGTGAAAAATATTTTTATTTTTTAAAATATTAATTTAGTTCTATTCATTCTAACATGAAATTATACTTTTTCCAATAATGTGGTTATTAGGGCACATCTAAATTTGCACTTGTACTGGGGTAAACTAAAATCATTCATGTTTGCAGCATGATGATGGTGCAATGGAGATGACAGCCTAGAGCTGTATGCCTTTAAACATAGCTACATCTGGAGAAGCTGAGAAATGTGGTTGTATTCATTTTACAAGTTCTACATTAACAGTGCATGAAGTTTGAAAAATACTGTTTTTTTAAAAAAGTGGACCAACGTACCTTATTAACAAGTACTATAACTTTTCCAGGCTCTGATGCTCTTTTCTTCTTATCCAAGTGATCTTTGGTAATGTAAACAGCCACTCTGGTTTTACCACTGCCTGTAGGGAGACATATTATAATATTCTGCCCATTCAGTGCTGGCTTTGCAACTTCCATCTGGTAATCTCTCAGGATCAGATCTGGCTCAGGTGAAGCTCTGCTCTCCAATTCACTGTCATCTAAGGGTACAAAGAAATGTAAGTATCAAACAGGAGGCATAGAACATTTATCAGAATATTGAACAAATGTCAAAGGGAAAAATATTAATTTGCTATCATCAGAAGCATCTTCTGAATAAATAGAAACAGGGCATATTAGTATAGGCAATGTTGCTCTGTGGACCTGTGCAACTCTGAATTAGAATTGCTCACATCCAGTCACCAACCAGGGTAGGTGGAATAAGCCACAGTATTTCTTCACTCATCTATGTTGACATGACTATTATTATGTATGAATTCAAATGATACAGTTCAGTAGCACTGGCACCAACAAAGGTTGTGTTCAGAGCTGCAGTATTTATAATCTAGCCAATCTTATGTGACGTTGTCTTTCATCAGTACTGAAATTTATTTGGTTGCAAGTGAGCTACCTTTTAAAATACTTCCCAGAGGATGAAAAAAAGGATGGAGCCATAGAAAGAAAAAGATAGGGACCACTTAAAAAATGATGAAGGGACTTATAAAGGTCAAATAGATCAGAAAATTCAATTGCCCATACAAGATAGAGCTAACTGCAGAATGTATCGCACCTATTCATGGTAGATTGCGCTGCTTCCAGACTGACTCATACGCAAAGCAATCGAGCTGTTCACTAAAAAGCCGTATGCATTTGCCACCTGAAGGCAAAAGCCCTCCATCTATCATATAAAACGCAATGGCAGAGAGTTCAGGTCTATGGCTCACAGGTGAAACAAACAACATTCAAAAGTTAAAAGTGGAAAATGCTGTTGCATTATTTCAGGCAGTAAGAAAAGCACATCGAGTCCCTTGAGTTTACAGATGTATAGAAAGTCAGAAATTATACATATTAATATCAGAAGGATTTATTTCAATGGAGTTTTGGGCTTTTGTTTTTCCCTACAGATATGTTTAAATCACCCTCCAAGCATTAACTCTCCTCAGTGAAGAAAAGGCACAAATTCATTCTACTAGACTAAAAATGAGGGAAAAAACCCTATAGTTTTATTTCCTGATGATATCATTAAATGAAGAATCATGAGGATTTTATTATCACTGATACATTACACACAAAATAAGTATATTTTTCTAGTATCCCTGATTCCATTAAATAAAATTAAACTAACAAAGAGTAATGAAGCTTGATAAAATACTGCTGATGGAAACATCCAAATGCCATTCTTAAGTGTTTTTTGCTTGTTTTGCCTTTTAGTGTGAGTGCAGTACTACCTGGAACACAGGGAAATTCACACCAGAGAGTACTTGCTGTTACTTATCTGACTTCTACTACTCTCTTTTGAGGAAGAGCGTTGTTTGCTTTCTGGTTGGCTAAATTCAATAGTTCAATCATATTGAAACTAGCACTTTATCACCCATCTGTTTGGTTAAATTTCAGTTCCTTAACATCCTCAATTAACTGTCCAGGCCTAAAAAATATTTAACTTAGCTCTGTCCTAGCTTCCTCAGCCCCTGTTTAGATAAAGGCTAATACAGGAATCTTTTCACAGGATATGATTCCATTAAAGAATTTTCATCGTGCACAGTATAACTTTAGGGAAGTTGTCTGCCTTTGTACAAGCCGCATATGAATTGCTGCTCTGGGCTAAAAGAAACATGATAATTATTCTTCTATTGTCCTAATTCCACCATTTTTCTTAAATGTAAAATGATCCTTGCACAGAAAACTGCGACTAAATGCACCGGATTCTTTGCATTAAAATCCAAATCGTGTCAGTCCATTAAGACACTATCCAAACATCTCTGTTAATACAACCACCTTAGTGAAAAATTTCAAATTATAAAATCCATAAATATCACAAAGTCTATCTCTATCTCCTTAGTTTTTTTTCTCATAGTTGCTCTCACTCAGTTTACTAGGCATGATTAAAAAGCATGAATGTTTTTAAAAACATTTTAACTAGTTGTTTTTAAAGCCCATATGTAAACAGAACATAGAGCAAGTAAACATTGGAAGAAAAATCTGTTCTGCATTCTTCACATAACTGTAGTGATTTATTTTTTCCTGCTGGACTACTGGACATAGCCAGTGCCCAATTTATTTCATGGGAGATTTTTCAGGAATCTAAAAGGATCAGGCCATACATATATATGTGCTGCCACATACCAGTAGCCTAGCTCAGCCTGACCAACTGATACAGTGTGACTGTCCATAGATCAGAGAAGTTTCTGTGCCCAGACATTTCATGTGACACAGTGAGGAAAAAAATACAACGTGACTGATGAGTCACCTCAGTTGATGCAGAAGTGCAAAGTATATTCTTCAGAGTTAGCAATACATAGACTAAAATCGTAGCTATAGGGTAGCAATTTAGATCTGAGATATCCTGAATTTTCTGTGTACTTGCAAAATACATGGATTTTAATATAAAAGGCTTGAAACTATTTTAAAAGCATTTATAGTAAACACTTTGCAGCCATATGATATGTAACATTTACATTGACTTTACTGATCTAATACTAGCTTTATTAGGCAGACCTGGCCTGAAAGGTACCCAGATTGTTTCTAGCCCTTGCACAAGACACAGTCCCAGCATGAACTTTATAAAGGCTAGATTCCAAAAGGTAACTGGTTCCTCTGGAATTCTGTGTAGGCGAACACAGGCTGTTCACCATGATGGACAGCTGAAAATTCGTTCTGCCTGAGGTCTAAGATTGAAAAAAAGAAGAAAAAAAATGGGATGTCTTTTACAACAAGCAGTGTTTAATTGGGCTCGGAGTATATACATAGCAAGTTCATATCTGTCTGCAAAGTATTATGTAAACACAGTTCAATATTTAGTTTAAAACTATATTTAGAACTTGCACATATGTTTAAATGTGAGATTTGCAAAGGTCTTCAGATAGTAACCTCCATTGATTAGGCTGCTTTTACAAATAGGGCTACTGAATTACTTAAGTCCAAAGTGGACCTTCGTTACTGTTTTGCAGGTAGCCTGGAAATGCTTCTCCTCACCCTTCGATGCCTCTAAAGCATGTCCTATTCCCTCTCGCTTACCCTATGCAGGTGCCAGGCACAATCTAGCCCCTCTCTGAGAGCAAAAGAAGCACATATATGTGGCAGCATTATGAATCTCTGTACAGGCAAGTGCACTGGATGACTTCTGGAAGTCCCTTCCAGCCTGTGTGATTCCGTCATTCTGCATTACCAACCATTTTGTATGATGATGATGTCTAAAGACCTAGTCAGACGATCTCAGTAAATCAGCTCTTTTGGGGCTGGGACTTAAGTCCAGACCCATGAAAATGGCATCTGTTTTCCAACAAAATAAGAGGAAGTCTTGCATCTAAATACTGTGAACTACAGCTCACAGTGAAAGCCTTCCATTGATTTTTGTTCTAGCCGATTCACAGAGTGCTTACCCTCCAGAGCTTATTTTGCAATTACTAAATAGCAGAAGGGAAACATACCTGAATCACTGGTTGTGCAGCTCTGTCCCAGGTTTTCATTCAAGTTACTGACACTTCCATCTCCTATGGAGACATCTGACTCTAAATAAAAAACATACACAAATGTAGTATAGTATATTTGCTATACAAATATAAATAGCAAAAGCATATTGTTTGCTCTCTCCTCAAGTTGTTAAAATAGGCTAGACAAATGTCTGGCAGGGATGGCTGAGGTATAATTTCCTTTATTAAACTTTTTCTTAGGTAAAGAAAAAACTGTGAACAATACAATTCATTCTCTTATGGAAGAAAATATGGAGTGGAAGATGAAAATCCAAAACATAGCAGAGGTAAGGCTATGTGGGTCATGATTTATTGTTGTCAAGCATCTACCTTCTGTTTGCTTGAAAGCAAGGGTCCAGACATGACCGCCTGCATGATCCCCTCTAGTCCTATTTTACTGTATCTTTTCAGAGGGGTGAAGAGCCAAAAAAAAAGAAAGAAAAACATGTTGGTCTACTGGCTACACAGTGCTTCTGGCAAACTGAAGACATTCTCTTTTACTCCCTGTAAGCCAAGTGGGTTATATCTGTAGTAGAAGAAAACCAAAACCAGAACTGTGATTTTTTATTTTGAAAAGGGTTTCTTCATGTAACATGAAAAGAGTTCCCAAGTAAATAAAAGTAGAGAGGAATTATTAAATCTTCCAGACTGTCTGCAAGTAGAAGTAGAGACCGACAATCCCGTTACACCCAATAGAAGACGTGGACACTGCCACAGAGATCGGGCAAGTTTACTGTAGACATTCTAATGTTAAGCTCTCCCTCTGCTGGGCAATCAATGTATTACACTGACTTTTTTCAGTCACAAGCGTAATTTATATAGCTAGATTTTCCAAAACTCAGTCCTTTTAATATCTAAAGAGATACACAGTTCTTCTGGAAAAATCTGCTGCAAACAGCCTCACCCTGCACTGTCAGCTTACCTGCAGCGCTCTGCAACTGTGCTTATAGTGTGCATAAGAAATCAGTCAGAACAATAGCATCGACCTAGGTTTTGCTTAATTAGCTAGTGAACTTGTGTCCTATAGAGTTTTTCATAGTTTTTTCAGGTGAATATCCCATTATTGTCCATATCCGTATTGTCCCCAACTTATTGTCCCCAACAAATAATTCATAAAGCAAAATACATGCTGTGAATGAAAGTTTAGAACTGAACAAAAGTTCCAGTGTCTTAGAATGGGACTACCGAAACATACACTACAAAATTTTGGTGAGGTGGAAATTAAACCTAGTCTGCGTTCAGTAAAAATATGAAGCTTTGACTTTCCTTTACACAAGTTTTGCTGTCCTTGAAAGGTGAATGAATAACAGAAACAAAACTGCTATTTCACAGAACAAGTATAATATAGACAACCAAAATGAAGCTACCTTAGCTACCACTAGGAATCAGGTATTTGTTTAAGTCTTTATTTTTAGTTTTTCTAACATAACCATGAAAAGTGATGCAAACATCTGTCTTGCTGTCCTACAGTTTTCATAATTTACTCCAAACAGACCTCAGAATCTGATCCAACTATGAATCACCACCATCTGTAGGAAGTGTTATGATGGGCCAGGGCATTAAAGACTTTAAGCACCTAAATTAAAAGCCTAGTGTCCTAGAAATCAATGCGATCAACAGAAAGGCATTTAAAAAATATATTCACAGCAGAAGCCTGATTTATATAAAATTTCCCTATTATTATATAATAGCATGCGCTTAATATCACATGAAAAGACAGCATTGTGCTGAAAAAAGAAGAAAACCTCACCAGTTATAATCCATGTTCAAAGACCTGCGACAAACTATTAAGTAGCATTAGTGGGAATTCCAACTATGAAGATGACACTGCTCTCTCTCTCTCCCTTTCTAGGAATCCATGCGGATAGGAAAGAGAGGACAAAATTAAAATTGTATGTATCTATTCCATGTGGTCTCCCATCTAAAATGTCCTACTGGAGGATGCATATGCAGCAGAGAGTATGAATTCACAAACTGTTTTGTACATAATTATCTCAATTACAATGTGCAGCATGCATTACAAAATAATCTCTCAACAAAACATCAGTGGTGAAGTGAAATGCAAAATACTCATCTTCCAAATGAAAGGCGAATAGTATAATCTTTTCCTTTTTCAACTGTGGCAACTTCTTGAAAATTTTAAAATAAAATAAAAAAAAAAGCATTTCCAAAACAATGAAGATAAAAGAGTTGACATTGTAACAGCTGTTTTCACCACTTTCACTAGTCTTCCCTTACAGTGCTACTTGCACATTGTAATGCAGCATATTCCACAGAAAGGTTTTCAGTCACTTTGCACTGACTTATAATTAAGTATAAAGACAATAGAATGCAATGAAAACAAAAGGATCTATGCGCTATTAATTAAAAAAGTCTTTCTTTCCTGTCCTGTGCTACATTATGTCATAGAATGTTTCAAACATCAGAAAATATAAATGAAGGACCAAAATATAAACAGGCTATTAAAATTGGTCCTACTTTCAAATCAATGGGCAGTTTTTCTAATTTGAAGCATTAAGAGACATTTTATGAGACAGTATTGAAATCTCCAGTTAACTACAGTATAATTATTTCTTCCAATCAACTTTTATTTATGAAACAGGCCTTGAAAAACAGAGATGCTATTTATTTAAATTGTTGTTTATACAGGTAACTGTAGCCTTAATCCAAGAGTTTCACTGCTGACCTTGCAAACTTACTGCTTTTGTGTTGGTTTTTTGTGTGTATTCTTATCTGCATTTTTGCATGCACAATTTCTCTCTAGCTTTTCTTAGGCTAAATGATCTATTTCTGCTTTGTCTTTATGATCCTACTGCCCTCATACCTTCTGACTTCCTCTGTCTCAGCTACTCCAATAAAAGGGTCAGAGGAAGCTTTAGATACAATACAAATTGCAGTAATTTCAAGTGACTTGAAAAAGCTTCTTTCTCCTTGCAATTTGTCCTTCTCAATACATGAAGGAATGGTGGGAGTATACTGCAAAACTGACAACACTTGACAGCATCAAATTGCAAATTAGGTGGGTTCCCAGCCTACTTGGAAGAAGAATCTGGGCTCCAGTTGTATTTTCAGCTTCCTGGTCTAAAAATACATGAGATCATGAGAATGGATGGAAACTGAAAAAGACCTTAGTGCAGTTAAGTCTGTGTGTACAAGTGCATAGAGATCGAAGCTCATTGCACTTCAAGATGGCTGAATGGGAGCCAGTTCCTCTACAGGAATCTGCTACTCATCTTCATGCAGCACTGTCTCCTGGCAGCCCTTGCTACGTTGCATCTACACTGCTGGTATAGTTCAACTCAGAAGTGCACGTTTACAGTGAATCTGTCAGTTGTCCCCACTTGTACTACTTTGGTTCATATCACAGAGCTGGTTTGGATCACAAGAAATGAACTTCTGTCAACTGAAACCAAATGAGATGTGTTCCAGCCACTTGCAGGCACACAGTCCACACCAGACTGAAGTCAATCCGAACCAAACTGCCAGAATCCATGTAGTACGTACACCCTTAGCACCATTTCACTGAACAGATCTGCTCAACTGCACAAACTGGTAATACCCACTGTCTATTAATTTCAGTACAGTTCAGTGCTGAGGAGAGCATAGTTTTCAGGCTAGAATTAGCTTGTGTCAGGCTAGTTAACAGCTAATAGATCTAGTTTAACTGTAACCCTCAACCTGATAAGAGTCGGGTAAAAGATCAGGCTAACAGGAATGAAAACCTCAGGGAGGGTGCAATTAAGAGCCTTACTCTTGCCCTGAAAGGATCCTAACTAAGAGTGAGGATAACTCAGGCTGATCGCTCTGAATCATCATTAAATATTTGGCACCTCTTCTTTATACTGCCAAATCATGTTCTAATCCAGGAAAACCAAGTTGATATTTTTGCTGTAGTTAATAATTCACTACTTGCTACAAAACATTGTGATATGCTGTTAATATCATGCTAAATGAGAAATAGGCTACTACTGTTGCACACTGAAAGGCTGCAGTTTTCAGAGCCAATTTTTTTTTATCTATTAATGTTTGATAAAAAAAAGAGCAGCCTTAGCTGTCGTACTCCTTTGGCTGAGCAAGCCCACTAAGATAATTTCAGGCAGGATTTATCTCAGTTGTAACTATTGTTTGAGCTCCATCTGAACTTGTAACACGTATGAATGGTTCCTTAATCATACAGCATATGTTTGAACCATTGGTTCCCAGCTATGTCTGGGAATTGTTGCTGGTAATTGCTGTTGCTCATAATCAACTCCCAAGGAACATTTTTAAAAGTGGATCCATATGAACAACAGGCCACAATAATTCCTAAAAATTTGTACTAAAAGATGTGCTTCTGAGCATGTGATGTACGTGACAATGGTTTGTTGATGCTCTGTAAATACAAATCCTTAAAATAAACAGAAAAATTACTTGTTGAACAGCACTAAAGGACCTACCAAAACCAAAACTGTTTTCCAATATAGAATTACCAGCCTTCGAGAAAGAAGTACTTAATACAGCTGTAGTTATAGTGGTACAGAAACATTCCTGTTGATTTAAACTTTGCCAACACTGGGAGGAGTTGTCAATGTAAACTTAATGTTCTCATTGCATAGTATAAACCTACCATGAATAGGTCTGAAATAAAGTATTCATTTAATAATATTAGTATTTTTAATTAACAATATTAAATATGTTTGAAAATAACTAATTTCTTCACAGAGTAAATTAAAAAATAATAATACAAAGTTGTTAAAAGTGCTATTTAAGAGGAAAGGAAGATCACTAACGTTGCTCAATTATAAGAAAATCATAGAAAATGTCTACATGAAGGCTGCATATAGTGTGCTACAGATTTTTGGGCCGTGTCCTCCTAAGCCATTCTGTATGGTGCTAGCAAATTGGTTTCTGAACCAGCTCTTACCTTTCGGATTGATTAGTTCCAGTATGACAACACAGTCTTGTCCTAGAGCAACTCTTTGAACTGAACAAATTTATAGATCGGACCCTTAAAATTGCTATTGCTGTTAATTCATAGGAAGAAATGGAATTTACTGCTTCAAAAAAAAATCAAGATTTACTTTTTTCATTAATTCCCTTCACCTCGACAGTACCATGTGTTCCTGAATTTTTGAGCAAGATGGGAGCCAATGCGCCAAGAATGTTCTCTCGGTTACTTGCAGTTACTAAAGTTTAACTGGTACCAGCACAAAATACCAGTAAGTGGATGTACCTGAAACTACAGAATTCTTTCCAATAGATGTTTCCAATACACTGTTCTCACTGCTGAAACTATCATTCACATTTTCTTGCTGTTTCAAATCCTCCACTATGGCATATCCTGGTTGCCTTGTAACTTCCGTTTCTTCGTTTGTACTATTCTTCATCCCATTTTGTCTATCCTCTGTTCCTAGAAAATAAACAGAAATTCCACAGCACTATAAAACATTTAATTTCTTTTAGTGTGGAGCACAGAAAACATAGAACTAACCTGTATTCATCATGCACACACTGGCATAACATATGGTCTTGGTCTTGACTTTAAAAACATTATAGTTTAGAATGTTGATGTTTTTATAAATATTTATTAAGAAAGTTGTCGGTCATAAATCTCAAATATTTGCAGTCACTATAAAGATCTGAAAATTGAATCTGTGGACTAGACCATGTTTCCTACCTTCTCAATTCCATTGGTCCTGTAAGCTCATAAATGAATGTAGCTTACAGCAGGACTTCAAAACTTGCCCATAAACCAGAAAACCCGAGAGAGCTTTCACAAAATGTTTTCTCTCCTTCCACTTCTTTGTTTTATTTCAAATATGGAAATAATTTCTCTTTGACTTCTCTGTTCTTTTATTTTTATTAGACTCATTGTAGAACTAAGGCATGCTCCAAAGGCAAAAAATGCTGTTCAATAAATTATAAACATTTTTTACAAAAACTGTGTAAGACTGCATTCCAGGGTTTTCCAGATTTGGAACTCAATTACTCTGCACCTAGAAATAAAGAATTAATAGATTTAATTTATTTTAAGATTTATTTTTATAAAGTTCTCAATTTCTATCTGTAGGTGTCTGCTAATAACAACAAATCACTGGGGATCAACCTGGAGTGATAAAATGTAGCACCACTCTTCTCCTTCCAAGGTACCCAATGAACCTGTTCTTAGTGTTCCCTGTCTATGACCTCACATCAGTGGATGCTACAGCAATCACACACTTTACATATCTACAATCATACAGGACTGTGGACGTGGAAAATTTCTTATCCTCTGGTAAGAGCAACACAATTTATGCTTTACGTATTTATCTGTACAGTTTCTTTTAGGGCCTGCATTGCCCAAGATTACTGAGAAACTGTGGAATAAATGCATTCACTCAGTATTGCATCAAACAACTGAATTAAACTTAAGTTTTACCCTATATGGTCTGCACTATACTGAAAAGTCAGAAATGCAAAGTTTGAAAAGAACAGAAAATAAAACTATGAAAAGAAATTTAGTAACTTGCATATTTGCTAAATATTTATTACTTTGTTTACCTTACGGATAAGAAAGTAACAAAGGCAAGAATTTAAGCCTGACAAAGCTGCAACACAAAATGCAAATTAGGACCACAGTAGCTGCTAAGCTATTCCCAGCATCTGACTTTCACTCAGAACTATCCTCTGAGGCTCTAACTTGGTTGTTTTTGTCCTGCAGACTGGAACCCTCAACCACCTTTGAACCTCACACTCAAATATGGCAGCTGCTTATCTGTGTCTGGCATAAGACAGGTTGATTCCTGTCCTCAACTGGAAGAGACACCTTCACGCCCCTCTTATCCCAATCTTAATGCATTGTCCCATATGCAGTAACTAAAAGTACAGAGACATAGTTCTCGTGAGCTCCTCAAGCTCCTCAAGGCTGAAGCTGCTAAATGGGAAATCTGTTAAAAAACTTCAAGTCTCAAAAATCTTATAAAACATATGTGGAGTCCAGTAAAAAATGAGGGATAGAGTATTTGGAGGCTGCTTCCTTTTTCATATTTTAGAATTCAGCGGAGCAGCTGGGATAATTTTACAACATCGTAAACCTTGTACAGGAATAAAAAGTAGTAGGCAAAAACCTATAGCTCTTTTAGTTTCATTTCTGTAAATAATTTCTTTACTAGTCTATTGTATTATTTATAGTAAATTTTGTAGAATGTCTTGAGACTTATGAATGTCTTATCCCCAAGGAGACATACTGCAGTGTACTTTAAAATGCCGCATACATTTGTAAATCATTCTATAAAGAAAACACTAATACTTGTGTTGATGGAGAAATCCAGAAAAGGTTTGGTTTTTTTGTTCAAATTAATCTTCAGAATATTTTTTATGAATGATTATAAAAACATCACATTGGAAACCAATGGGTTATAAAAGGTAAGGATTCAGTTTAATTACAACTACATAGATGTTATTGTATTTCTGACATTGCTTAATAAGGTTTTTTAGTGTTTAAGAATCTATTGAATAAGCTGTTAAATATCTTGATTTTGAAAGCCCCAGACAAGTCTCAGTGTCACAGCTAAATCAATACAGTGAGAACCCTGCATTGTTTCCTAACCAACACTACAAAAAAAGCGATTAAAAAAACACACTAGTGGTGGTTTTCACACTAGTGAAATAAGATGATTACCTCCTGTACTTCCGCTTAAATCATCTGCAAGGTCTCCATGTTGGGTTTCACGCAGAGCAATCAAAAAAGGAGAGAACCAGTCTTTCTTCTGCACTATTCTGCTCAATAGCTCCCTTGCACCATCTCTGTTCCCATGATATTCAGTAACAGTGTGGATCTGGTGAAAACAAAAAAAACCCCACAATCCTGAGACAGACTTTGGAAATGGTTCAGGGAAGTTAGTAATAATTGTATAGGTACAAAAGCACTTCCCTGTCATCGTTAAAGCATACTTAAAAATAAAGATATAAAGTGGGCCTGCCACTCATCAGAAGAGACTTACTGCAGTTTTGTCCAACCTCATGTTTATTCCATATGGTTTTGGGTAAGATATATAAAACTTAGGAGACCTGAAATTTAATTGGAGACTGGTAGTACTGGACAATGGTTATAATAATAACCACTAAATAAAAATAATAATTATTATTCTGATATGATAATTGTTGTTTACACTGGTTCAGGGAATAGCCAACCTTGATTAAGGAGAAGTGATGTCATACATTTTACCAGAGCTCAGACTTAATCTGTAACATGACCTCATACATAAAATGGAACATTTCCCTTCTTAAACTCTGGCTTCATCATCTCAATTCCCACTTAAAAGATACAATAGCTAAGCCTCTCGAAAGTGCCTATTGCCCTCAAAAAGGCTACGGAAAAGTGTCCCAAGGCTGTCGTGAGCAGAACTTGACATCCGATCACATGAGGAACAAAATGACCATCCCAAAAATAAAGCAGCCCAAGTCGGGTGTTCAGTCGTCAAGGGCAATTTTCTTGAGGCTTGAGAATCACCCATCCTGATATGCCAGAAAACAGGCAGGCACAGCAGTGGGAACCCCTGACTGAGATTGAACACTAAAAGGATGTGCATGGGAAGTGGCAGTAGGGAGAGGTAAACAAAAAGGAATATAGAAGTGCATTAAGAAATCCTAGGCATTTTTGGACTTGAAAGTGGCAGGACCGTGAAGGGTAATGAAGGGCTTAACGGAAATACCCGCAGCAAAAAGATGACTCGGGGAAACATGTGGACCCATTGCCAGGGAATGGAGATGGTAACCTCCTAAAAGGCCCCTGCCTCTGCCTGCTGTGTTACCATGCTCGGCTCCCCATCCCTTAAGGTGCAGCTGGCCCTTACTGCTACCTGACAGTCACCAGACAAAATTACGTATATGACTGTCATTTAACTGAGATGGAGCATTAAACTACCTAAAAAGTGGATGCAAAAGCTCAGAGTGCAAATATGATGTGTAGTTCCACCATTAGTTTGCCAGTTTTCCCCTTATTGCTACGGCTAGTATTATTTTAATTTCTTCTTCTAACACTGTTTCAGGGTATCCATTTCTTTGGGTTCCAAATAAGTTTCACACTAGTCCAGGCAAGTCATTCTTAGCCAAATGAAGTAAACACTGGCAAATGTTTTCATCAAAGTTTAACACTTGCTCTTTCTTGTCAAACTGGTATTTCTGCTGAGCTTCACTATCCAGTATGATACTCCTTAGTGAACTTATGGCAAAAAAGGGGAGGGAAGGTCTTGCTTTATTTTAACTCAAGTGTTCTCTAGGACTTTACAGGCCATCACTACTTCCTAGTATGGTTCAGGGCCCAGAAGACACTTAATGATCTTCTGAGTCTGTGGCAAAATGATAAGTAACAGTAAAGCCAGCCATATTCTTTCCACTTAGACACTGGCTTAGTCTAACTCTCTGTTCATGGCATTCTTCTTTCCCTGGTTCTTAGCTGGCATTCCACCTGCTGGCCCATTGCCAACAGTCCTCACTGGCTTACTTGGAGCACCATTTCTCTTTTCCCCCAAGTTTCGATACTCCCCTTTCATTTTTGCACTTACAAGGCCATTTCTAGCTGTGGCTTCCTATCTGCCCCACAGCTCCTGGGGGTGGCCAGTGTCTGTGGCACTGCCTGGCACCCAGCCTGGCAGGCGGGCCACTTACCCGATCCAGGTCCTCGTCCTGGAATATGCCCATCTGCAGGCACTTCTCGGCCACCTGTATGGTCTGCATTCTATCCACCAGTGTGCTGTGCAGCAGCTGCACCAAGTGCACGCAGAGGTCGTGGTCGGCCTCCTCGGCCGGCGAGGGCAACTGGCTGAGGCTGGGGTTCACATAGCAGGCGGCCAGGCTGCAGCCGCCGTGCTCCAGCGCCTGCAGGAACTCGTGGAACCAGCCGCACCCGCGGGGCCCCCGCTCCACGGCCCGCAGCAGCTCCTCCGCCCCCTCCACCTCGCCCCGCTGCAGGGCGGCCGCCCGCACCCTCTCCTTCTCCGCTGCGCTTAGCAAGGGAAGCCGGTCCAGCACCGGCTGCACCCGGATGAACTGCTTCAGCCGCGGCCTGAAGCAGGAGATCATGTAGAGGAAGCGCTCGTCTCGGGACTCCTCTGCCATCGCCGCGCTGGCGGCGCCCGGGGCGCCGGGACGCCTCTGCTGCCGCTGAAGGACGGCGGGGGGCACGGGGGGTGCCTGCAGGGGCGGCCGAGGCTCTCCGGCGGCGGGGGTCCGGCTCGGTGTCAGCGAGGAGCGCGTCCCCCGTCCCGCTCCGCGCCTCCTCAGGCTGCGGGCGGGCCGCCGGCTCTGCCCCGCTTTATCCCAGCCCCAGCGCCGCTTTCGGTTTCGTTTGCGGGCCCGGCGTGTGACGGCAGGGGCCGGCCGCGGCACGCCGGCACCCGGAGGGAAGGGCACGACTCAGCGATACTCCTAAATATTTAAAAGGAAGCCTTTAACAGGAACCATGAGTTTTTAAAAAAAACAAACATAAATGAAGCTATCCTTTACCTTCCAGTTTCTAGGGCCGGTCACTAGCCTGTCAGTTTTCCGCACCGGTGGCTCCCCGGGCAGGCGCCCCCAGAGAACGGAGGCACCCGGCGGTGCTAACCCCGGGTGACCGTGCTGGTCCGCAGGCATTTGCAGGATCTGCCTTTTGACAGAATACAGGCCCACAAAAGGCCATCGGGGAAGTAAAGCCAACTTGTATATTGTAATGGTTTACTCTGTCCATGTGCTAAAAATATTTTTTTGTGCCCCCCCCCCCTTTTTTTTTAGTTTGAAGAATTGCACCTTGCATACAGAGCAGGAGGCTGTGATAAATGTAATAAACTTCCTAGAGGAGCTTGTTGGATAGTCTCTGAGACTGCCGGGACAGTCTCTCCCTGAGATGTGGTTTCACCCATGTGGTAGATGTCATTGAGCTTCAGGAGCAGGCTTGGTTTCCATTGTGGGGTTTCAGGGAACCTCAGTGTGATTCCGAGGTAAGGCAACAGTTCCTTGACTCAATTTCATGTTTCGTAGCAAAATGACGGAGTAAATAGAGAGCACCTGGATGACTGTGTTCAGTTTTGGTCCTGGACAGTTCAAGAGAGAGTAAAAAACTGGAGAGGGTCCAGCGGAAGGCCAACACAATGCTTACAGGATTGGAGAGCTTGGCACATGTTTCAAGGAACTGGGTGTATTCAGCCTAGAGAAAAGGCGGCTCAGGGTAGATCCAACGACAGTTTTTCAGCTCCTAAAAGTTGGGTCCCTCTTCACAGGGGTGCACAGGACAAGGGGCAACTGGAACACGTTTCTTCAGGGGAAATTCTGTCCAGGTGTAAGAAAAAATATTCTCCACTGTAAAAACAATTAGACACTGGAATGTTGTGTCCAGAGAAGTAGTGGGAGTTTCCTCAATAGAAATATTCAAGACTTGGATTGCCAGGCCCCTTGATTCAATGCTTTACTTTTAAAAGGAAGCCAGATCTCTCCAGAGGTCCTTTCCCAGCCAAAAATTTCCTGTAATTCAAATCGTGCCCTCAGCTGCTTGTCACGCTGAGACGTGCTACAGCATTCTGCTCTTGCTGGAACTTCCTTCAGTTGGAGGCTTCTTTTGTAGAACCTACTTTGTTTTACTTTCGTTTCATTGCTGTCCTTTCTGCTTATCTCAGGTTTCACTGTTATTTCATCATTACTTTATTACTGCTTTATCCAAGTTTCATTTGAAAGATTTCTGAAGAAAGTCTCACTGCTTCTTCCACTATTTTTTCTTCTGTCTTCAGCACCTTGTTTGGATGACACATCAGTCTTTCTTGTAAGGTCTCAGGAGCCTGCAGGAGTTACTCGGGTGCAGTGTGCATGGGTTGGTCGTATGTTTGTTTCGTTTCCCAAGTTGCGTATGTGGCTGTGGCAATTCCAACCCAGTGTATTTTTACCACAGTAAGCCTTTACAGGTTCTACTGCTAGGTTGCACAGATGATGGCTGAGCTCCTGCTCTGTCCATTGATGATGCATGTATCCTGACTCTATTGCTCTCCTCTAGCTGGATGCTTACACTCCTCAAACTCAGTGATTTTTGAGGCCTTTGTCCCTTTAAGATGTGACTGAAATTAGTCACAGGGTTCATAAGCAGGGGCTCTGGCAGGGGCAGGGCTGGAGCACAAGGCCTGCCCGACCGGGCGCCTAGGCAGAGGGGCTGCGCAGCGCCCGCCCCCGCCACGTACCGAAAACCTCCCTTCGCCGCAGGGTGAAAGTCGACGCGTACAGCTGGGGAGGCGGCTCAGACGCAAAGGCCGAAGCACACGCAAAAATAACACAGATACTTCAGCGCCTCCAGGAGTTACATTTAGGGGCTCCTTGTACCAGAAGGGCGCTGCCGCCGCAGGGGCCTGAGGCGCCGGGGGGCCTGGCGCGGCGCAGCTGAAACGCGCGGGCGGCTCAGCGCACGCGCCCATCCCAACGGCCGGTCTGGGCTCGCGGCCCCAGCCGGTGGGCGGGGTTTCGGCTGGCCAATAACAGGGCCAGGGCCCGCGCCGGCGCCGCCGTCCCCTGTCAGCCGCTGGGGCGGCGGCGCGGTGAGTGCCGGTGCCTGGCGGGGCGGCCCGGGCGGGGCGCCTCCCTCCTTCAGGGCCCGGCCTTCGGGCTCGGCGGGGCCGCGCTGGCGGGGCCGCGCTGGCGGGGCGGGGCGGGGCGGTTGCGGTGAGGCCGGGCCCGCGCGGCCCAGAGGAGGGGCCCGGGCCTGCTGCGGGGCGGGTGGCGGGGAGCGTTGCGGCCGCCCCTCTCTGCCGCGCACAGGGGCCGGCTGGGCTGCGGTGGAGGGTAGCGGAGGGAAGTGTTTCCTCCCGGCGCTACCTGCGGGACCGGGCTGCTCAGCCGGCGGAGCTGAGCAGTCGAGGCGGAGGTGCCTGAGGGGAGGCGGGCGGTTGGGCAACGACTGCAGCCGAGCGACCCGCGCCGCCTGTGGGCCCTGGGCCGGGGGTAGAGCAGGTGCCTTGGGCCGAGTAAACCCAGCGGGTAAGCTTGCGTTGCACATCCTTACACAGAAGGAACTAGGGACCCCGCAGCACCGGGGTCACTGCTTACCTACTGCCCAGATCCTGGAGTACAATTTTGAGGTGGTTATTCCCCTTACGCGAAAAAGGTTGCATCATATTTGGTGTTTCTTGTGCCTAGTGCAGGGGTTGCAGTGGTCATGGACACGACACTACCTTTTGTAAAAATAGCATTCTACAACGGATTAATAGTACAGCTGGAAACACTAGCAGTAGTTGTTAGAAAATGGGAAAGCACTTAGAACAACTACAGCACAAAGAGAAATGTGTAAGAATTTGATGCTGTTTGCATTACACGGCCTTGTGCAAGGAGAAAGCTGCTCCAGCGCTTCTGGTTGCTGCATAACAGATGAAAATATCTTTCTAAGTTGTTTAGCTGCTCAGTCTAAATAGAGTCACCAGAGACTTGTTGCTTAGTTCTCATGACACTGGCGTTCAGTAGCTTCCATGTTGCGTAAGCAGGCTGGACCTTTGTGTGCTCCTTTGTCATTGTTAGTTAAAACTAAATCTTTAAATGTTGATACAGTGTATTTGGGGATCCTAAAATCTCATGTTCCTTTGAAATTGCCTTGCAGTGCTATAGCTGAAAATGATTCTTGTTACAAAACTGGCACAGATGATACTAGTGGCAGTGATGGCTTGTTGGGCTTTGCTTCTTTCAGGACTATAGGTCTGAGACTGCTGCTGCAATATAACAAAGATACTTTTTTATATGTGATCTGCAGAAGCTGTTTGCAGCAGTGCTAAGGAGTAATACTGGCAGCTTGGGACAAAAAAGATGCCTCTTTCTCTTTTCCCAAAGACTTGCTGATCTGACTGGTGTAGTGTTTGTTTTTACAGGGCCATGGGTTTTGTGTTCTGTCACTTTTTTGTTGGTTGCTGTAACGCCGATGTTCCTCTCGGGTGATTGTGTGGCATGACAAGCCTTGCATTATTGTATCTGTCACACTTCAACTGTGTGATTGTATTTTATTTTTCTTAGGCACTTAAATGCTTGGATAAAATACCCCATGTTTACATATAGGTAAATTAAGCTTTACTTTGCTGTTATAAGTAAGGGCAACATATCAGCACAGTGAAATCTAGAAGCTGCTCATGAAATTGTAGTTCTTGGATACTTGAAGCCACTTCAAATTGTACGTGGCCCAGCCTGAAGAAGGGAACCCCTGACACCTGTTGTGGTACCTATATAAAAGGAAAGTACTTTGAAATTCTGGCATAAATAAGTGACTGAATAAACAGTTTAACACTGAAAAGGAAAGACTGATGCAATAGCAAATGCAGGGAAAATTAGATGATTAGAACTTAATGTTCAGAACTGCATTTTTTTTAAATTTTATTAGAGTATCTAAAATAATGACTATAGCGTTCTGCAAACAATATCGCCAATGCCCATAAAGTGTCTTTTTTAAAACAAAACCACTTCCACCCCCAAAGCAAAACAAAACCTAGCAGTATAGTAGTAACTTTTTTTTTCTTAGAAAGCTTCCTTGGTAATGCAGTCAAAGGCATGTGGAACTGTTTCTGAAACACTGTTTCTGTGGGACTGAGTCTGAAACTTACTTATTTTTTAAATAAACAGTGCAACAGGTATTTCTTAATCATGCGTAAGTGTGGTGGGTTGACCCTGGCTGGATGCCAGGTGCCCACCAAAGCTGCTCTATCACTCCCCCTCCTCAGCTGGACAGGGGAGAGAAAATATAACGAGAGGCTCATGGGTCGAGATAAGGATAGGGAGAGATCATTCACCAATTACTGTCACAGGCAAAACAGATTTGACTTGGGGAATCAGCTTAACTTATTACCAATCAAACCAGAGTAGGGTAATGAGAAATAAAATCAAGTCTTAAAACACCTTCCCCCCACCCATCACTTCTTCCCAGGCTCAACTTTACTCCCAATTTCTCTACCTCCTCCCCCACAGCAGTGTGGGGGGTTGGGAAATGGGGGTTGCAGTCAGTTCATCACATGTTGTTTCTGCTACTCCTTCCTCCTCAGGGGGAGGACTCCTCTCACTCTTCCCCTGCTCCAGCGTGGGGTCCCTCCCATGGGAGACAGTCCTCCATGAACTTCTCCAACATGAGTCCTTCCCACGGGCTGCAGTTCTTCACAAACTGCTCCAGTGTGGGTCCCTTCCACGGGGTGCAGTCCTTCAGGAACAGACTGCTCCAGCGTGGGTCCCCCATGGGGTCACAAGTCCTGCCAGCAAACCTGCTCCAGCCTGGGCTTCTCTTTCCACGGGGCCACAGGTCCTGCCAGGAGCCTGCTCCATCCAGCGTGGGCTTCCCATGTGGTCACAGCCTCCTTTGGGCATCCACCTGCTCTGGTGTTGGGTCCTCCATGGGCTGCAGGTGGATATCTGCTCCACTGTTAACCTCCACGGGCTGCAGGGGGACAGCCTGCCTCACCATGGTCTTCACCATGGGCTGCAGGGGAATCTCTGCTCCGGCATCTGGAGCACCTCCTGCCCCTCCTTCTTCACTGACCTTGGTGTCTGCAGGGTTGTTTCACTCACTCCTTTCTCTGGCTGTAGTTGCGCAGGTTTTTTTTTCCTGCCCTTCTTAAATCTGTTATCCCAGAGATGCTACCACTGTCACTGATGGGCTTGGCCAGCGGCAGGTCCATTGTGGAGCCGGCTGGCATTGCCTCTGTCGGACCCAGGGGAAGCTTCTAGCAGCTTCTCACAGAAGCCACCCCTATAGGCCCCCCGGTACCAAAACCTTGCCATGTGAACCCAATACAATAAGGTACATTTTCATTGTAACGTTGACGTATTTCAGGCTATCAAGGTGAAGATACTGATTTTTTTTTTTTTTTTTTTCTCCCAAAGTATTGCAGTTATAGATGCCTGGAATGCCAGTGACAATGGGACAGCCAATGCCAGGAGTGGTACCAAATATGCGTCATGGTGCATGCTCTGGATGTTCTGCATGTGCTGGTACTTACTCTGCTGCTGCTTACCCTGTGTTGACTTACTTCAGTGTTATTGCTGGACAGGTAAGATAATATAAACAATATAACTATATAATCAGCTGTGAAAACAATCCTAGTAAAGTTTTGTTTCATGCTTTTTTTCTTCGGTATAAATACCTTGGCATAATGTTCCTGGTGATAATCATCCTCTTCAGGTAAAATGTACAGTTTTCAACAATAATTGTAATTGTAGTTGACAGTAGAGTTTACAGTACTACAGACTTGATAGACATGTTGCTCTTTAATAAGTTACATTAATCAAAATATGTTGGCAGTTCACATTCAGATTCTTACTGCCATCTTGAAATAGTGTTTCTTCTTTAGGTTTACTGTACCTTATTATACATGTTAGTGCTATAATTCTGTATACAGATAACAGAACCTTAAAAGCCAGTTGTGAAACTTTTGAGACTAGGATTTTGATTGACTCCATTCTGTACTGCACATGGAGCTTGGCTAGAGAAGTATAACGCAGACATAAAACTTCCCAGGTTGGTGTCCCAAGGAGCTGGAGTCTCCGGAATGGATGTTTCATATTATGCAATGTATTTCTTCTGGCATGAGGTCCTAAATCTGACATTTATGTTCTTTAAGATCGCACGATTTTTGGAGTGGAGGGTGGGCTCATAAATGTTGTGAGACTAGACCTATTTTTCGTAGATATGTATGGGATGTGCTGGCTTTGAAAAGTTACATGGTGTTTTTTAAAAAGGAAGCATTAAACGCTGTAGATATTTTTATAATGTTGTTAATAGATAGTGATGGGAGTTCTTGTATTTCATATGACTTACAGATGGTACTCTGACAACTGCAATGTCACGTGTTTAAAAGGAGAATTCAGTAGTTCAGTATGGGGGAAAAATACCAATGGAAGGTGGCAAGGATTCACAGAGGTCATGTGCGCAGCCCCACACGTTACAAGATGGTTCTGGCTTCTGTGGTGCTGACATGCACCTTCTCAAGAACATAGATCTGCGGAAGCAATGTGTTGGAAAATCTCCAGTTACAGGTGAGTACCTTCTTTTTTAGATTAGAGGGGCTTCTTTTTTTCCTCTTTATATTTTAAATTTCATAGGCTCTGGATCCCAGTGCTTCTATTTCTGCTTAATGTCCCTGCACCAGGTGAAGAACAAGAGGAGATTTGACGGGTAAAAGGAAAAGCATCTATTATTTCAAAGTGGGAATGCTAAAAATTTGGATACTAAGGATTGAAAACAAAGGTATCATAATTTTAATCAACTTGCTAATTATCTTCACATGTAAATTCTACATTAGAAAATGCTATAACTTTGATAGTGTGTTTGAATATGTTTAGTGGATGTTTAATTACCCGTTCACCTGCTCACTGTCATTGATACGCTTTAAAGCAGAGAATTCTGCTTGCTGCTTCCAGCGTAGGTCAGGTACTCTTCTCTTACAGTGACTATTTAACAGTGTAAGAACATTTTAGGTATCACTACAGGTAATCTAATGCATGACAAATCACTGATATTTCTTGCAAGTTAAATGTGAATTGTCAACTGTGACAAATGTATTTGTTCCACAGGATGGAGAAGTAGATGCCGAAAATCTGCAGAGATGTCTAATGCAGTCTGGAATCAGTGGAACCTATTATTGTAAGATACTGAGTGTTTTGCTATGGCAGCCAGGAAGGTATAGCTCAATGTTAAAGAGAGGTTACCGCCACTGCCTTGCCTTCTGAGGTGCAAAGTTGAGAAGAATGGGCTTTTACGCCTAATCTAATTCTGTCACTCTTCAGAATTAAACGATGATCTTAAGGAGGCTACTGCAAGATATTAAGTTCGTGTATCAGTTGGTTCTGTAGTAGACAGACTGAAAAAAACAAGGGTGTTTTTAGTATCAGGCTACTTTAATGTTTTTTGTTTCTTTTTTAAATTGGATTAAAAAATGAATTCATGGTCACTGTCACTGCTGAAACTAATTATTAAAGATAATACCAATTACAAACTTCTGATCCTTTTTTTAATTACCCTTTCGGCATTCAGATTAGAAACTTGCAGAGTTATGATATCCATGTAGGATATGTCCTTGTACATATAGGACTTTAGCGGAATCTTGGTATCACTTTGAATCTGTTGGTGATTATGAGAAACTTGAATTTTAAATTCTCTAAACTGATAACTTTTAATACTAGTTTTGTTTGAGCATTTATAATGGGGTGTAGATACTGGTTATGGAGGTGTATTATTTGTATAACTGCTTTATTTGACTTGTATGTCTTGCACTTTGTAATTTTACAGAGTGGCTTCATTCATGGTAAGCTGACCACCAGCAGTATGAACACTAGAAATCAGAGCTTCCATTAAACTTTCACAGTTTCTCGAAAGTAAAATTAAGCTAAAGGTATGGTCATCATTCCTGATGGTGTGTTTAACTGAATGCATGCAACTGTAACAAAATGATCAAAATACCTGTAAAAATCACTTATCTTAGTATTAATGCATAATTCAATTTGCATGTTAATATTGAAAGTGTAATTCTTTAGTTGGTATTCACTGCTCTTCTCTTCTACTGCAGATTATTACTGTGACTAGTCCTGCTTGTTAGTGGTGTAACTAGTTTATTGCTATGGGAAGTTATTGCTGGATCACCACAGTAGACTGTAGAAGTTATTGCTAGAATGTAGGTAGCAAGATTAGAACTGTTCAGCTGATTAAATCGTTTTTGGACATGCTGTAACTAATACTATGAAATGAGGAATCACTTTTGTTGCTAAAAATCCAAAAGCAGAAACAGCCTTGACTACCTCTTTTTGTGAATGCTTTTCATCTAGTAGATAAGTTACTTCTAATATTTAAACTTGTGGGTCCCTCCATCTGTCAGGATGGAAGCAGGCCATTCCTTTTGAATCTCACTGATGGTTAGTGTAACTGTACTTGTCACACTTCCAAAATCTCCAAACAGTGACTTGCCTGTTATTTCCTCTTCTAGTTCTTGGAGCGCACCATGGCATTCTGAGTGCTGAACTGCTGGAGGAAAAGAGGATCACCAACCTGTCAAAGTTCATGTTTGGAAGAACTGCTGTGAGGGGAAACTATTGTGGAGTTTTTAACCTTCCTACTTGATAAGACAATGTGGTTCAAATGAATACTTCCATTTTTAAGTGCACGATTCATAGCAATAAATACTTTCTGCATTTTACTATGTTGAGAAGCATGGCTTTTTTTATCTGTACATGTATAATTCCAGACAAGTAAATTTCTGTGTTAAGCTCAAGAGCTTAATGAAAAGGAAAAGCTTATGGCCATACATAATAGGCAGTGTCTTATAAATAGGTAGCTTGCTTACACAAATAAACATCAGATACCCTAAATGCTATATGTGTTTTTTTCATTAGTAGTGTGGCATACTGTCTCAGATGGCATACTCTGAAAAATTCTGCTGATTTGGAGAAACTAGATCAGTGGATTCTATTAAAAAACTGAAATGTTCTAGGCAAAACTTTCTTACTCCTCCAGCTTGTTGCAATACAATGGGTTTTTTTCTGGGAGGCAAGCTCAAATAATGTGATTTGAATACAGCTGGAATGGACTTCAACTGATTGTATTTTTTTAATCCCACCTAAGGCATTTCTCCAAGGAGATCTGTGGGTGTGGTGGTCTGGGTTTTTGTTTGTGTGTTTGGGTGTTTTTGTTTGTGTGTTTGGGTGTTTTTGTTTGTGTGTTTGGGTGTTTTTGTTTGTGTGTTTGGGTGTTTTTGTTTGTGTGTTTGGGTGTTTTTGTTTGTGTGTTTGGGTGTTTTTGTTTGTGTGTTTGGGTGTTTTTGTTTGTGTGTTTGGGTGTTTTTGTTTGTGTGTTTGGGTGTTTTTGTTTGTGTGTTTGGGTGTTTTTTTGAGAGCTCGGCTTGTCTCGGAAGCTTTCAATGCTTATTCATCTGGGTCAGTAAAATTACTTGTTGAATAGGTCTTGCATGGTAAACCCATTCCATGGTTCACTCTAAATTCTCTAACAGAAAATGTTAGCAATGGAAGTGTCTGGCTTGAAGACAGATATTTCGACAGCACTTTTGATCAAAATATTTTGTGACAATTTGGGCCTCAATGGATAGCAGTTGCCAGATTTTGTAACTAGACATTATCTTAGATTTTTGAATTCCTCAGCTGGTGAAGTTAGAGGGGAGTAGACATGGATGTAACGTCCAGTTCTACTTGAGGGATGGAGGTCAATATGGTACATGGGGATTGCTGTGTGCATGGGATTTTCTGAAAAGGTCTAAATTTGTGTCTATTCTGTGTGCTTCAAGCCAGTGAGTGGTGTCCTGTGTAATCCTGTGCTTCTACATTTATTCCTGTGGTGTTATGAGTACACTAAATACAATTAAATTTTTTTTGCTCAGTGTTTTTGAGAGAGATGTATTCAACCCTTTTGGATCCTTGTTAGTGGTGTTTGCATTATAGTAACTAAACTCAAGTCAGTCACAAATGAAATGTTCCCATCTTCTTGCTCATGACTGAAATAAGTGCATTACATTTATTTGTGCATATTTAGATTTCTTGCAAATAAGTTTTCATGGTGATATAAAATACTGAATATATGTGGAGTCTACAAGTGCTTTTATTTGTACAGTAAACAATTCTCCAGGACATCTTTTCTGAAAGCAAATAACAATTTTTATTAACTGCACTATACAAAAACCTGTTATACAAACAGGATTTGCTACAGCTTGTAGTAGTGAAGCATTTATCTAGATTAGTTTTCAAAACTTTCTTTGTATTTCCAACTTTACAATATAAAGTTTCAATATAGAAAATGTAAATAATGCATAAAAGGGGCAAATGCTTCCTGTGGGAGTCTTTAATTTGGTCCATCTAATTTTTATTCCAAAGAGAATAGCCATATTTTGCATTCATTAATAATCAAAGAACTTCCCAAGTGGGCATTAAACCCCCCCCAAGTAGCTAGATGAAGAAAAATGTTTCTTCGTTAATAATGCAGTTCTATCTACTACTCATACATAAGGGGGGCACAGTGAGATAAAGTAAGCTTGCCATAGTGATGGCTTCAAGCAAGTACAAGCTCTGGGACATGCTCCTTTAGTATCATTGATAAAACTCGGTGGTGTCTTGATTTTCTTATGTGATCAATTCTGTGGATCTTGTTTGGTTTTCTTCCATTAAGCTTAGTTTCTAATATACTGTTTTCATGTGTAGAGAAAAACTGATGTATAGAGTAGATGTATATAAGTGACACCAGGACTGCTGTATGACATAAGTACGTACCACTCCTAATAAAACTGAAGGAAATTTTAGGTTCAGAGTAATCACGTTAAAGGACCTTCTGTATGCTCTTTTTATTTCAAGTAAGTAAGAAGCTACTTTAAAAATTAATTATGTGTCTGGACAGCTGGTGAAAATATGCCAGTGGCTGCATACCAAATCTGTCTCTGATCTGAATCAATTTTACAATTTACCAGTATTTTCATTAAAAAATTGATGTTAAATTTGAAAGTGAGACTAGGTCCCTTGCTGTTTGTGCATGGCTGCTAGATACTACAGATCAAACGAGTGCATCCCCCTGTATTTTAGTGGGGTTTGCATTAGTGATAATGAGGTAAGAGTAAACTAATAGGGAGCATTGAGGTTGCATTTTTGTTTGTGTGCAAAAAAGGAGGGGGAGGAAAAAAACCCCACCCAACTCAAAATTTTGTTAAATGCATGATTGCAAACATTTGGAGCAGCTGCAAGTAATGGTGTAGGTTTGAGTAAAGTGTCACAAATTACAGTTTAAAAACAAAATTAAAAAAAAAAAAAAAAAACAAAAAACCAATAAAACCCCCCCCCAAACCCACAAACCAGTAGCCTCAGCACACAGACCTGGCTTATCAGCCCCATTTTAATTCACTTTGTAGTTGCTCCGGTTAGTGAATATGGGCACCAGGTTCATGCTCCCTGCTTTGTCGGTTACTGGAATGCCCTTTACACGCCACTGTTAACTCCTACTGAATCTGGAACCTCTGTTTGTCAAGAAGCGGGGGGCAGCTGTCTGACTTGAATAGAATTAATCTGGACTTGACCAAGGCAGCAATTAATTAATTAATTTGGCAGCAATTTCCTACAAGCAAAGTTGATTATTTTGCAACAGATGTAGCGCAGTGGATGTACAGCCTGTACGGTAACGGGGCCCAGTGACAGGCGTTGCTTCCTTCTCAGAAGAGTTGAGCGCTATGGGTGCTGAGCCTCAACAACGCCAGTCTCGCGGAAAGAGAAGATTAAACTCCGAGAACTGGATCTGAAGAGGGGTGGTTGGTTGCTGCCAGCTGCCTCCTTGAATGTGAAACCTGCCGTGCGAGTTCATGATGTCTCATCCGCTGGCCCACCACTTTCTCGTTCTTGGAAATACCTGGCAACTAGAGGTTTCAAAATGGGGAGTAAATGCTTGTCTTTGAATTGCGGTTATCTTCCATTAGGCTTGTCTCATGTCTTTGCTAACCTTCTGTGAAGGATTAGGATGTTGAAGGATACCAAATTCCTGTATCTACTGTTTATGTCTGTCTCATAAGGCTCATAGCCTTATCCTTGAGCTCTTGTGCATATCCTATGTTTTACTAAAACTTTTTTAATGCCTCGGTTTCATGTAGATTGAAAGAATACTGAAAGAATAGAATTACCTGGTTCTAAAAGCCTGTCTGAATGAAAAAAACTAAAAAAAATGGTTGCTTTGAGCAGACCAGATATTTCTGCTTCATGCATCAACATTTGATGTCAGTTTAACTATGCAGGCTTTTTTTTTAACCTTAAATAACTAGAAAGTGAGAGTCATGCTTGGAGTCTCCATAGATGAAGTTAATCTAACAGTTTTTCCAAAGACTGTCTTACAATAGCTTTGCCATTAGCTAGAAACAGTGAGATTTGTTGGAAGCAGCAGCTTTCAGTTATTTGAGTTTTGATCAGTTAAGTCTTTACTACCTAGAAATTCATTGTGCCTAATCTCTTAAATAACAAAACACGGCAGAACTTTACATATAACAGTCAGAAGATGCTAAAAGTCGTGTACAATGTCAGCATAATTAATAATGCTTTTTCAAAAATACTGTCTATTCATTTCCATAATTTCTCTCATTGTCAAAATTTTACTGGATTTTAGTCAATTTAGACTGAGTAGAATTATATTGCTCTACAGGAACTAAGAACTCTGGGAATTGTAGCCTTTTGGAAGCCATTTGCTTTTGCTGTGACAAAATATCATCAATCTGAGATTCTGAAAAATGTAAGAGGGAGGAAAATAATGTCTATAATACTACCCTCAAAATGTAAAAAGTATTTAATGACAAGTATTTAAAGTTGGCAATGTACCAATGAATTACAAACTGCTACGTGTTATTTCTTGGTACAACTAGCTTGGAATATATTACTCATGTTGTGCATTTGAGGAACCTGTGCAGATGTTTTTGTGGAGAAAAATTCTTAGCTTTTCTTTAATGAAGTCATTTTTGGTACTATCTCAGTGATATTGAAAATGCCACTGTACTAGTGATGCCCAAAAACGTTTTAGAAACAGCCAAAATCCAATTTCTGGGTCTGCAGAAGTATCGTTAAAAATAACAAGCTGTTGCTCTGTTGAAGACTGAGCTCAGTATGTGAGGAAAAAAATCATTCCGTGTGTATATACAGAGAGAGCCTGTAGATGAATGGAGAGGAGGTGCCCACTAGACCCAATTCCCAGTCTGATGAATAATGTGATAGCATATAACTGCTGGCTCCATTGGAATTAATTATTTCTGATTTAAGCCAACATATGAAGAGTCAAACCTTAAATAGTGTAGACCTTAAGACTAGTGTAGACTAGTCAAACCTTAAATACTAGTGTAGACAGTGTACGAATATTGAACAGAAGAGTATAGAAACATCAAAGCTTCTAATCTGCAGGTGTGGTATTATGCACAATTTTCATTCGAGGAATCATGCTTTCCACGACGCTGCTGTAGCAGTCTCTCACTATTCTATTCCTGTCCAGGCTAGCTCAGCAGCTCTCAAACGGGAGGACACAGAATTCATCTGTGGGCAAAACTCAAATTGCTTCACCTAAGCAGGCAGCCAGAGGCCATGAGCAGCAGTGCTTTTCAGCTTTTTGGATGTTACTTGTAATGTTGGTCAGTCATGCAGGAGCTCTGGGGAGTGACTGCGCTCACCAGAGAGATTGCTAGGACACAGTCTGCAGCGGGAAAAGGGAAGATGGGTTCATCCATGGGCGACAGCGGTGAGATGGGAGACCAGAAAATGTGGTCGCTGAGTGAGCAGAGTGGGAACATGAAAGGAGAGAAAGATGTGCAATTGGTCACACGCACCCTGGAAACCACAGAGTTGGGTAGGTCAAGACAGGACTTACGTGTATTGCTGTAAATCTGTGCGTGTAGATGGACATGCACGTGCAAATGGTGCAGGTTACTGCACAGCTTAAATATTGAAAAGCATCACAATCTATCGTTTGCTTTAAACATTGAACTAGACCCACAGCTGGTGGAAGCTGATGAACTTCATGCAGAGCTCTGCCGATTTGTACCGTCTCACATTGGGAGCGATTGTTCCAATTGCTTTGATACTTCAGCTACATTGGCTGTTCTTGAATTTCCAGGATACTTCTCTGTATCTACAAGTTATAATTTATACATATTTTTAGCCACAGGTTTTAAATGTAAAATGAGTGTTCCTAACCTCAAGCAAGACCAAAACTTATCTCCTAAAGTCCTGAAAGCCTCTATGGATATGTTACAGCTGTGTATTGTGATGTGTGGGTACGCAACACTTACATTATTCCCGGCTTGATTTGGATAACACAGACCCTTTTCTATCAAGTCAGAAACAGTCTGGGCTTAAAGGGTACCCTGCCCGGGTGGGGGGGGGGGAGAGAGACAATTTTTGCTGTTTAGAAAATTAACACATTTCCAAAACCAATGGTTTGTACCTCTCTCTAGAAGAAAAAAGCTTGAAGCAGTGGGTCTTCATGTGCTCCACTGTACCTCAACAAGAAAAGAAGGTATCTGAGAAGGCAGGTCTGTCTTTGGCAGGGAGGGGGTGGCTACAGTATTGTCAACCAAGTTGTCATCTTTCGTGTTTTGTTTCTTCATTCACTGGCAGATGTCTAGGGAGCTTAGAATCTCCATAACTTTGCAAAGTCTCCCTTAGTTGCCCCCATTTGAGGTTTTTCTTCTTGATAAATACAGACAAAGAGAAGGCAAGGAACAAAGCCTCTCTGAGCCAAGAAAAGGAGTAAGGGATGGAGCTTTTCCTTCACTTGGACTAATTGAAATAGTCGTTGCTTTTCCTCTTCCCCAACACTCCTTCCCAGTCCACCTGTTTTGCTCAGTCTCTTTGCGTTAACGTGAAATACCAAGTGACGAAATTGGACAAAAGGCATTTTGTAAAGCAATGCTCATCCATTACACTTTTTTCATTAATTTTATTTTTAATTTATACCAGACTGTTTTAATTGTAGCATAACCACAAATACTTTTTTTAGAAAATGTGCTAGCTTGTTCTTTGTAACAGACATTAATATTAGTTACTAGATTGAGACAGAGCAGAAGTTAATGCTTGCTATTTAAAAAATAAAAGCAGAAGCTATTTCACTTTGTTATTCAGCACTCCCCTTTCAATGGAGTACATGCAGGCAGAGATTCTGACTGGCCCAATGATGCTGTCACCTAGGGTCTGATCCTGCAAGGCACTAAGCAGTGCAGACCTCCTGTCATCATGGTAGGAGTAAGAGCGGTCAGCACGTTGTAGCATTTGGACCTTTCGACAATCAACAGTAGCATGAGGCAGAAGAAAATTTAATCTTGTATGGGAAGGGTTGGCTTCTGTTTTCACTTACAAAGCTGTTCAGTTAATTCATTTTTGTATCTTTAAATGCAAAGATAAAGCAGACCCTAGCACAACAAACACACTAACTTTAAATGAGAGAAGATTCAGCCACCTTGAGTTTACCTACTGGCTGTGTGTGACAAAAATGTTATGTATCATTCTGACCCCAACATATAATACATGTATCTGTTAAAGTGAGGGTTGACCACTATTGCATTTCTCTGTAGCACTGGTTTACAACAGAGGATTTAATTTGGTTTTAGTTAAAATTTAACTGCTCCCCCACTAACTGGGTTACATGCTTTTCTGAAACCAGTTCTCTTCCTAGAGGACTTTCACATTAAAGCTTTAAGATTAGAAAATCATGTGAACATTTTTAAATATTTAAAAACAGTAATAAAAAGGTTAGTTCCTCCTAAAATAAACACAACATTTGAAGCAGAATAATATTTTAATAAAATTAAATCTAAGTATTCACAAAGCATTATGCACATACAGTACATACTGTATTTAAAGCCTACGGACCTTAAATCATTTTATTCTAATGTAGTCAGCTTTGGACACAAGCTAAGCTTACTCATTTTGTAGTAAGAAAGTTTACAGTTGTTCCTGAAAGTGATTTTACATATATACATATATATATATAGCTCTATATCTATACTCCTACATGTAAGTGTAGGTATATACACACACTTGGTGTGTATGTGTGTATATAAATATATACACACATACGTACACACATATGTACATATATAAAATACACACATGCACACATACAGGAACGCGTGCATGGTGTATGGGTGTGTCCACATACATATATACTCTATCTAGGATCATTGTAGAGGGGCCAGTCAGTAAAAACAGATAACTGCAAACAACCACCCTAATAATTACGAAACAAAAATGTGTAAAGTATTTTTTAATTAAACCGATTGTTAATAATTTGTATTGAACAAAAGGAACACAGTCTTCTGTATTATATAGAAATTATATTTATTGCATTTGATTATGTTTGTGTGACAGATGAAGAGTACCTGCCTGCTCATGACAGCTAACTTCTATGATGCAATTTTAAAAAAAAGTACTGGAAACAAATTGTTCAATTAATGCAGTTTTGTGAATGTGCCCTATGGTGATACTTTCCAGCATGTGGCAGAGTTTTCCTGTCTCTTAAAATGCAGCCCTACTTCAACTGGTTTGAAAG
Source organism: Platalea leucorodia (assembly GCF_965183815.1). Classification (NCBI taxonomy): domain Eukaryota; kingdom Metazoa; phylum Chordata; class Aves; order Pelecaniformes; family Threskiornithidae; genus Platalea; species Platalea leucorodia. The sequence continues at coordinate 82,964,670 of NC_138827.1, read as the reverse complement.
GAGGCTGGCTTCTCTGTCCTAATTGTTTCAAATCCAGAAGACTTGGTTACCTTAGTCTTTCTCTAGATTTAGAATCAGTGTGATTTATTGTAAAAAGCTCACTACAAGAAAGATAAATCAGTTTTCAAAAGTGAGCTAGAAGAAGATTTTGCTTGAATTTTGGCTTGGTCAGATAGGAGTTTTTTCTATGTGAATTATTGTTATTGGTCTCCTATTTGCTCTGAAGAAATGTTCACAATAAAATACGATTTCCATGACAGCAGTAAATGGTAATCTCCATGCAACGTAAACTGTAATTTCAGAACATGCATGTTATTTAAAAAAAATAAAAATATAAGGTGCCTTGAGAATGCTGGCAGTTTTACATTTGGAACATACAGTTAGTGTGTGTGTATATATATATATATATTTACATCAGAACTGCCCAACTTTACCTTACAAGCTTCAGATTTAGGAAAATATACAGTACTTTTGCATATAATGGTATATTCCTTGTAGCCCCTGAGTCAAGTATAGAGGATTTAAATAAAAAAAAAAAAAGGAAAAACAGCCATTAAAAGCACTTACATTTTTATGTGAAGTAATAATATAAAAGTATTATTTCCCAGGAAGACCAGGATCAGAAACATGCCTATGAAGACTCAAGATTCCTACAGTGCTTAGTGAAGATTCTGGCAAGGAAGGGTGCCTAATTGGCTGGAGATAAGTTTTACAACGCTGTGGGGGACACTCTACAGACTGGTCACGTTCTGGATCTAAAAAAGAAGCCAGGTTGTCTTCTGAGGCTGTGTTAAGATGCACTCCACTTGAGAGGGATTCTTTGGATTTAAGTTTCGATTTTTCAAGGTCTAGAAATTCAGGACACTGGAAGGGAGGAGAAGAAACAAGATGGTAATAATTAAATTGGTCTCTTCCAGCCTCTTGTTCTGCTCAAAATTAGCACATTCAGATGGTTGCTGGAAAATCAAGTTTGAAAATTAAGCGGTGCACTGAAACATTTTTACATGGCACTGCATTTGATTTAATGTAATTGAATGCAATTCTGTTGATTAATTGTAGAAGCCTGTATATCTTGTCCCCTCCTCAGACTTGCTCATATGACATCAAGATACACATGCGAACAGCCCTTCCTCAAGGACTGAATATTCTTGAGACCCGATCTAAGAGTATGGATTTCATTCAACATTCTTGAATTTGCAGTTTTGTTTTAAAACATAAGTCTGGAATTGCATCATTCTGAACATTATAACCATTTGGATTCCAGTCTCAGCACTCAGTTCTCCTTCACTTTTAACCTCGGAATTTGTGTGAAGTGCGCAGTGTGCCTGCTGATGTTTGCAGAAGGCGGCCATATTTCTGTTCAGACAGAGATATGTGTATATGTTTGTGCAGGTATATGCATGGTGGGTTTACACTTCTGAAAACTACTGCTGTGCATTTGCTGCCCTGATAATGTTTATGTATGCTAACTGATGCCTTCTTGATGTGTTGGTCTTACCGTGCCCATATGTGTTCCAGCATACACACAAGGAATCTGACATAGCCAAGCATGCTGGATTTGCTAATCATATGCTATGTGACTGATGTGGGATTCCTAGACATACAGCAGTCTGTTTGGAAATAACATGCCACATCTCTGCCCAAGCTGTTAAGCTCCAGAAATTCCAAACAAATTTGGAAAATCATCAAATTTTGCCTGAACAGAACTGGGGTGGAAAACATGTATTGGGAAACGCAGGTATGTCACAGCTCTGTATGTTCATATTTCCAGCAATGGAAATAGCAATGGAAATAAGAATGGTTTTAGACTCTCCCCCTTCCATATGTGTATAACCACCTTGCTGCATCAGCTGGACTTGTCTGGCCCATACCTTGAGGAAAACATAGTCATGGTGCTTCTCAAGACTTCATGAATGGGATCTATGGCAGATGCACCCATGCAGGCAGGTCTGATGCTAGGAAAGAGTTTGTGGTTTACAGCTGTGTCCAGTATTTACCATTTCTGATAACTTTTGTAAAGAGCATGACAATTAAGTAAATCAGTCTGATTATAAGATCATTGTATGGATCTCTACAACCCTCACAGAAAACGTGGCCTCTGAAACCGTGATATCTAAGTCCACTGTGGGGGTGCTAGGTCAAGAAAATAGTTTCATATTCCTTAAACTAGTGAACAAGCACCTAGACTAGTATGCATTTCTTCCATCATAAGCTAAAAAGATGAGCAAACCTCTTTTGATCTAATTGGACATATACCTACCTGAGATGAAGGACTGAAACTTCTGTCTGTTTTAATTGAGGCTGCAGGCTGAAGCTTTTGTATCACCCGGATTGCTGGCTGTTGATACTCTGCACCTGCAGTCACCATGCTATAGGCAGGTGGAATGAGCGTTGACTGCCTTTGCAGAAGCTGCAGGATGGTTTGGATATCAGCAGTCATTTGGGATTCAAGCCTAGAGAAGTAACACAACATCAGTTAACTCATGGTCAGGAACAGGTATATTTTAACATACTGATTACAGATGCATTCAAGAGGGACCTGCAGTTTATTAATAAAGCCAACTATTGCTTGTTATGACATGACCGTGTCTTAAATAGGAAAGAACAGAAGAGGGAGTACTGAGCCCTTCCAAAGCTTGCTGGCTCTCCCTTTCCTTTGCAGAACATATCTGCATGCTTGTCTCTGATCTTTTTGCTGCATTAAGAATGAGTTCATTACTGTCCCTTATGTTTGCAACAAAAAGTAACACAGGGGACCAGGTCTTTGGTTGAAATTAACTGGAATAAATGTACTCTCTTCATTGTAACGAAATTGATTTGTACTGGCTGAGGATGGGACACTATTTCTGAAGCATCTGACAATTAACTCTGACATTCCCAGTGCTAATACAATGCACTGAAATAAGCAGAAAACCACATTTGTGTTTTTCCACAGTTAGAAAATGAAAGATGCTTTCAAGATCATTAAAAAAACCAACAGCCCAAGTCTCCTTACTATGAAAATTTATTCAGACTTATTCAGGCCTCAGAACTAAGGTCAACATCTCTGATGTTCAAATTTAGTGTCTTTTTTCTCTTTTTTTCCCTTTTCATAAATTTGTATATGACTTCTGAAACACTTGAGCTGCTTATATTGTTCATAGTTACAATTCCATAGCACTGAAGTGATTTTCAAATGGTCTTGCCAAGATCCATGACAAAATCAGGAACAGGTAAAGCCTATGGTGCCTCCCCAGCTGCTGGAAGGCTACAAAACATGCTATGACAGACTGTAATACAGATATACAGCCTTCTGTATTGCAACTCATCTTCTGACAGAGTAAACAAATCTTTGCCAGCAGCTAAAGGCTATTTGAATGTTGTGAATGTTACTACTTGGGCTCCCTACAGCAGCAGAATTGATCCTGTGCTGACAGATTTTTGCTTTCACCAGGTGTTTCACTGTTTGATATTATTTTTTATCATGTTAGAGTTGTCCATTACCTGTGTCATTTATTTATAAAAGCATCTATGAAATTAATCTGAAAAGCATGCCCAAAGGATATTTAGGATGCTGTTTCTTCCTTTATTGGGAGAAGGTGGTCTTGTGGCATCAGCTCTCAAAGAAAGGCCCAAACCCAGAGGTTACAGTCAGTCATGCCCTACTTGCCCTCTTCTTCAGCTCCCTTGGTTCTTTGCTACTTGCAAATGGGCTGATCTCACACGAGCATGGTGCTGATGCCACAGGGGAAAATACTGCAGCAGGAGCAGCATGCCACCATCCAGAGAACTTCCATCTGCTAAACTGGGACCTTCACATCTCAGTGAATAAAAGGGATTTAGCATTGGAGGACTTGCATCAACAATTGTCTTTGGCTTTGAATTAGCTCTAAAATTGCTCCCTTCTTACTTGGCTAGCACTTGATGGGAGTTTCCCGGTGCTTCAAATCAGAGAGTACCTCTGGTAGTCTTTATTCATCACCAGTGCACGTATAAGTTCTCCCTCCTTTCTCCAAAATTTAAAACAAATCTATGACATGCCACCCAAGGATGAACAAACAGGAGAACCTTAGATGCTTGGCCCACAGCCTCCATGAAATTCCAATTGCTTGAAGAGGAGACACAGAAATAGCTCTAGGGACATATTCCTCGTACAGTGGCTTTCCAGCCTTCTATATCTATTTAATAATTTGAGTGTTATGCCAAGCCTCTAACCTGGCATGGAAAAGGTCAGAAAGAAGTGACCCTGCTTTTTAGTCCAGCAGGTCAGAGTTGACATAAGTAGCATAGAATACTGTCTTTTACATTCATAGAAGACCCAACAAGGCCCAAAATCCTGAAAGCATGAAAAGCTTTAAAAACATGAGAAGAGTAAAGAATAAAATGATTTAATAAAATCCATAACAACTTAAATCTTAGTTTATCAGCAACAATGATATTTTCTCACTCAAATAAATACTGAGAACTTGCATAAGAATTTGATAAAGCTATGGGTAAATTTGAGATATAACTTCTGTTTCAAGAGCTTAAGATTTCAGGAAAAGAAACGTGACCAAAAGACTACACACTGTTAACGGGGAACATGCAGCTGTGTGTAAATGTGACATTTACAGTTACTTAGATTACTCGACTTTACTGCAATTAGAAATTACGGCAATTTAGGCTTACATGTTAAAAATGTCTTTTTAATGTACTGTATAGTATTCAGAAATGAAAAATACTATGGTTTGATTGGCTTATGGTAGATGAAGGAAGCAATATGCAGTTAACCTGGCTTTAAACTGATTGCTAAAATACACAGCACAGAATGCCAATGAAGAGCTAATAAAGTATAATTAGGGCTGAGTGCGTGTCATAGTATTTGTCATGGAAAAATATTGAAAGTAATGGAATTGCAGTGTGAAAATAATAAAAAAGCCACAGACCTGAGCATAGGGCAATTTAAAATTAAGTGAAATTACATGGTAAATTATAGTGTAGGATGGATCAAAATTCTGTAACCATATTTTTAAGATGCTATAAGCTGTGCTGCTTAGCTGCCAGCAAAGAGTAGAGTATCAGAAAGCAAAAGAGAGAAGGAAGAGACATTTTATTAAGCAAAGGTAATAATGGATTCTGACAAAGAAAGCATCTGTTTTCTGTTGTAACAGGTATAAGTATTTTGCCTTTGCATACTCTCATGTCTTACTCATTATAGAGACAGTTGCAAAATAAGTTAATGCATCAAAAAGGGAATTTGTCTTTTTTAAACAAGGCAGTTGTTTTACTTTGGGTCTCCAGGAAAGAAGTACTTCAGATATTGAAGATACTGAAAATTGTCATCTTGTGGACATGTAAATATCTAGGAATCACTCTTAAGGGCACAGCATTCTGCATGAAGTGAGATTTAAATTTAACAAGTTTAGGTGCATCACTACAGCGTCTTTGTTAATAAGTTGATCTCCTAAACAGTCAATTGAGGAGAAAGGCTCTTCTGCAAGGCAATTCAGAGTAGCTAATGTGGATACCTAGAGGTAAGTGACATGAATATTCTGGCAATGAATTAAAAATTTTGTACCCAGCATTCCCAGAATAGGTTTTACCAAGAATCTGGAAGACTGAACTTAGGTGGTATTTAGGCTCCTCAGAATACATATAGACAACAAAATGATATTCCCATCAGGCATATTTTTGTACTTTTGAGCTTCTGAAGATCTGAATGCTTTTGGAGACTTCCTGAGCAAATTCATTCCTCCTGTAGTGTCATTAATACCAGTTGTATTATGTACTCTTTCACCCATATCTTTTTTTTTTTTTTTTGGTCATATCTCTGTTTTTACCTGTTGAGCTGTTCTTGAAGTAAATCTAATCGATTCTCCACTTCCCCATATATGAAGTCACTTTCAGTTTCACAGATGCCCCAGGTAACATGGGGTAATGCTGACTGAGTTGGGGAGTCCTGGTACTCCTGGATGTTCTCCTGCTCCCAGTCTCTTTTATCAGTGATATCTGATGAAAAACAAACCATATAAAAGTATAGTTTCATATACATGCTGTTAGAGAGGGGTTGGCACCCCCCAAGCATCCCACTTACTAGTGTTTCTCAAAACCTTGAAAGTCAAATTGGTATGCTGGCATACTGCCTGAACAACTCTCTTTGTTCCTTACTACTATTTAAGGAAAGATAAAAGTGGTCACATCCAAAAATTATAAAATTCTAACCTAACAATAGCAACACGCTAACATTTTGAAGCTGTAGATAAACAAGCAGCTTTGTCTGGTCAGCATCATCAGAGTTCTGCCACCGAATGGCTCCTTGAACAATTCATTGTTCATTGAAATTAGAAATATTGGTTCTAACCTAAGTGCATTAAATAATGTACTTGAATGTCTTTGATTGTGTATTTCAGAGACCTGGCTAAAACCTCTTCTCTTGCCCTTGAATGTTGTTTAGTTTTTGGTGTAAAAGGACGACTTGGTGCATTGCATTTACAGCACTGGGCATGCATTACAGTACATTGGAACGCCCCCTCCAGAGAAAGTTGCCAGACCTCAGCTAGCTGCTGTTCTTACCAATAATTGTAACAACACTGCCTGTCTTAACAAGGTTGGTGAAGTGTAATATGTTTTCTCTGAGACAGAGGCCATTTAATGCAGATCATACTGCCTGCAAAGGGACACTGGTTATTATTTTCAGAAAGGAAATTAATTTTCATTGATGTAGCTTTTAGCATCACCAGTCCCCAACCCAATCCTTACATCATAGTGTAAAGCGTGTCTCGGAGGCTCTTACAGTACTGTGGGGTGAAAGGTGCCAGTTCATTTTGTTTAATAATTTGTGAATCCTTAAAGAATGAAATATTCAGTGTTGCTGGGTCAGTCAGAGATCACTTTAATATTAAATGAAGCTTCACAGTAAATAATAATTCCTTATTTTGTTCTTTTTCTTTTTTCCTGTTTGAACTACAGGTAAAATTTCAGATTAAGATAGAGGAAATTAATTTATTTCAAGCTAAAACAGGCCCAATTGCGTAATTATGATCTTACTTCAGAGTTTTGGCTAGCTTGCTGAATGTAGTTCCCCTTCTAATACTTACATATTATATATAAAAGATATAAAGTATATAAAAATGTACTCTTTATATGAGCCATTTATATTTATTTATTTATCTCCAGCTCTTTGTAAAAAAAAAAGATGACTACTCCAGGTGCCACCCTGTACCTGCCCTGCCCAAATTCCATCCCTCTTGTCCCTCCCAGTTCTTGGATCGCTGTGATCAAACACTGCACCTTACCACCCCAACGGAACTCAGGGGCACTCCTTCCTTTTGCTTGCATTTCTGGTGTAAGCTATTTCTCCTTCCTCTTTCAATTTGCTTAACTCACACCTCTGTGCATTTATTAATTAGTTTACATTCCTGGCTCTAGGCTGTTTCTCCTGTTCACCAAGCTGGTGAAAGGTTACAAATCATTTATCATGGGATATATTAGCTGCACATACCCTTATCTGATATAGAATGAAGATCTTGCTGTGAGCTTTGCAGAGACTACAGGTGACATATTTAGGATGAACAGTGCTTTTTCTACACCTACACCCCCCACCCCACCCCGCCTCAAGCCTTTGCTACTTCGAGTGAATCTGTTGTCACACAGACAGTGAAAAATTGCTCAGTACCTCTCAGATTCTTCTCTGCTGTGATAAAAAAGGCTGTTTAACACCTGGTCAGAACAATGCCTGTTAGGGTTGTATTTGTAATTATTTAACTGCATGAAGTTACAGAATGTATTGTAAGTTCTTACTGCACTCAGGCTGCTGCTTCAACATACAGCTGGACAAAATCCTTGACTGCTTATAAAGCGTCAGCCTCTGTTGTATGAGCAGTTGGATTTGAATCCCACATCCCTGAATGGTTTGCTCAGAGCTTCTCCTAACACTTCTCTTGGCACTGCATGCTGATAACTCAGCACAGGTTACATTCACTTCATACTTGTGAAATTTTTCTAAACCACCATAGTAACCAGAGCCGTGTTTCAAAAAGAGAAAAAAACACAGAGTGGGTGACATGTGAGAGGTTTGTCCAAATGCTATTAGCTAATCCTTTTCAAACACATCCTTGAGCAGTGTTGCTCGAAGTAAAGAAATAATTAAAAAAAAAAAGAAAAATCCTGCTCAGATTTAGCATTTCAAGCAGATTTAGCCAGGAAGGGGAGCTCTCACTACGTGACTCCAAGTAGAGTAGGAGACTTGCTTCTCTTTTTTATAAGAGAAAGGTGCTTACTGCATTGTCTGGTCTTTGGTTAGCAGGTGGTACAAGGTTTCCTGGAGCCGTAGAGAGTGTTTGAATGTCATGTGACATGACCTATAACTGATTTTATGCACTGAGCAGAAGGAAAGGGAAAGAGATTTCATCTTGGCTACACAGAAACCTGTTCAGCTTCTCAGTCACTTAAGCCAACAGAAGGAAAGAGGAAAACAGTGTCAGAGAAGCATGTAATTTGGTTTTAGCAGGCACACATGGCACAATTTGCAGTGTCCAAGGAAGCTGGAAAACTCAGCAAAGTGAAGGCAGACTATGACAAATTCAGGGGTAAAATTTTAAACCATGGGTGTAGGTGCAATGGATGTTGTAAATCCAGTGGATTTACTTTTAAGCAGTGGATTTCAGGAGTAGAAACTAAAAATATAGGCCATACATTTCACTGCTTTTTAATGTCCTGTAAAAACAAGTTGTTGGTTATTTTACACAATAAATCATTCAATAAAATCACATATTTTTCAATGCCATGGATTATCCCAGGGAAATCACAGCTTGTTTTTTGTCCCAGAATATGTATTTGTAGACTATTACAATAAATATTTAATTTCTGACAAAGCAAACGAATTGACACTCAAATTATAAAATAAGTTCATACACTATAAGCAGGTTAATACACTATAAGATACGGTATTGTACTGTTCTAAGCATCTTTTCAGGTACTTCCACATACACAAGTATCCCCAGAAAAGCCCAACAGCAGTTACAACTTCAGAATCATAGAATGATAGAATGCTTTGGGATGGAAGGGACCTTTAAAGGCCATCTAGTCCATCCCCCCTGCAATTGGCAGGGACATCTACAACCAGATCAGGTTGCTCAGAGCCCTGTCCAGCCTGGCCTTGGATGTTTCCAAGGATGGGGCATCAATATTGTTATACAGTTATATTATTATAACTATGTTCTTCCAGGGCTTGAAGAGTCCTGATAACTAAATCAATGGATGTATAATTTGGTTCACTTGAACAATTCAAGAATCAATCTTATAGCCCAAATAATGATCAAGTGAAAATAGAAAATACCATTATTCCACGATATATAGATTACCAGCTATGGGAAAATTATCAGGTCTTCTCAAAAGAGCCATATGTTTTAACGTTATGAGTTGCATTTCAGGTTTATGAGAGAGAAGTTTATGCAGTTTCTGCCCACATTATCCAATACATTATTAATAGTGTTTCCATTCATCAACAGTAATGACCAAAGCTTGAAACAAAACTAATTAAATGTGTATCAGTCACAGAGGTAATGAATTGTGGTAGCTTTATACAAGTGCATTTGTATTCAAGAATTATATGTGGATTATAAACATACATACATACAAGCAGAGTTTATTTCTAAATTTCATTATGTTTATAACTACTTTTTTGGTAAGTTATAACCAATCTCTAATTAATAGCAGGAATAAGAGTTTCGTTTAAAACATATATCAATCAAAGCTGATCCTGTTTTATTGACCTTGAAGTTTTTATGAAAGTTGCAAGAAAGCTAATGAGCTTTCGCACACATTACCAGAAATGCTAGATTACAAAGTGGAAAAAAGAATGTTGTCTTAATCAAAATATGTAACCTTTAGACATGCTAAATTTAGCTCAAATAAAATCTGCAATAGGTTGCCTTGGAAAACGTTGCTATAGCTGCAAGGACACATTTCTGGCTATTGATATGGGAAAGGTAAGCTTTCAAATTGCAGTATGTATGCAACAAGTTTATGTGGTGTAGATCTATATAGCTCTAACCTGAGGAGACCAGACTTCATGTATTCATACCTTTGAAATGTAAAAAATACATTGTTTGGTCTGATTAATCTTAGAATTGTTTAAAATTATAGCCTAAAAGCCTAAAGTTTATTGAATGATGGTTAAGTGGTGAAATTGCCTCAATGGAAACACACTGCTGGGGAAAACAGCATTAAACAGTAAATATGTAATCCTTCCCTTCAGTCTGGAACAATTACAAATGAACTTTCAGCAATATTTAAATTGTATATTAATCCAGGGTTTTTCATTAATTTCCCTTCACATCACTGAGAAAATTAATATTTTAGCATATTAGATGTAATTTTAATTATGTGATTTAACTCTATGTAAAATTAACTGAGATTGCTTAACAGTTTTTGATCATTTGTCATATACAAAAGGCCAAATCTTTGTTCTTGTGTTTTACTTATGGAAGTCAGGATTTGGTCTGTGTGATGTAATGGCACTCCTTTTAACCAACATGGGTGGCAAAACGGGATAGCAGTCTTTCAAGCTATCATGAATTTTTTTCACTTAATTTTAGTTGTGCCTTGTCAATACAGAGAATGGAACTAATTACCTGAAAACATTTTTTTTGTGCATGTGCAACCATCACTAGGTTTATCTAGCTCTCATTATCTAGGATTTTTTACTGTCACCCAACCTTGGTATATCAAACACCCTTTGAGGGATTCTTTACAGCTTTGAGTACAGTTTTCATCCATGGGCACTCAAGGAAGTCCAGTACCAGTTGACAATTTTAAAGAGTTTGCTTAAATGACTTTCCTAAGGCAGATCAGTTACAAGATGTTTTATTAACAAAGCCTGGAATAGCCTTTTGGAGGTTCTGTAATCCAGTCCCACAGCCAGTGTATTAAACTACATTAATCCTTTTGAGAAATAATAATTTTTTATCTACAATATTTTTTCTTGTTAAGCTTTCAGGAAACACAAAAGTAAGTATTATGTAAAGAGTCAATAGAACCATTCAGAAAATGGTTTTTGGTAATGACACTAAAAAAAGATGTCTACTCAAACTTTACAAAATAACATCAGCTAGATTACCTTTGCAAGAATTGCTTCTTTTGTCAATAAGAAATTCTTCTGTGGCATGAACCATTTCTTCAAAGTCCACCTCTGTGGTTTTCTCTGTAACAGATGGGTAATCAGCTATCCCAGAGAACAGGGGCTTTTGCTCATCTTCAATGGAGGACACAAAAGATGATGACCCACTTTTTTTCACCTCAAAGTGTTTCTTAATAGATTGATAGTATCTGGTGGTGTCCCCTGAGGGTTCAGGATCACTCTGATCATTCTCTTTGAAATAATCTGTTAAATAGAAATAATTGTGTACAATAATATGCAGTTCATGAAATTGTGTTCTGTTTTATTCTAGTCTGAGGATGGAGATGATTTTTGTATCAGTTAGGGAGTTCACTATTAGAATAAATTACTTAAAACCTTTTTTTGATTCCTGTATCAGAGGAGATTTATATTTCTTTTGAAGTCCTAGAAGACATTTACGTGTAAGGATTCATAGTCCCTAAGCCATAACTCATGCAGAAAGTTGCTTATATCAAAACAGCAAAGGTTTTATCTGACACGGTCCTCCTGTTTACTCACTGTTTTTTCCTGGTGAGGATGAGATTTGAGAAAGCCTTATATTCCAAAGTTTTAAAAAATTAATTTATTATTTCATTCGCTCTTCCAATTTCTCACATTCTTGGGCATTTCTCACAGTCTTGACAGGATAACAGTCATGGATGTCAAACTCAGTATCAGAACTACTCATTTAAGTTATGCCCACATAAGAGTATCTTTGCTGATTATTCTTTTCCCAGAAAAGGCAAATGTATTAATCAACCACTCAACCTCAAAATGTCTGGGCTCACCTAAATAGAGAGCATATTTCTCCATGCTCATTACTGTCAAACCTATATTTAGGATTGATATGGTAGAGAGAAACCCTATCGGTACAAAAAGAAGGGAGTTCCTTGTCTGTCTTTGTGGGATCATCTCAAAACAACTTTCCAAAGTAGCCCAGATTCCTTAGCCTTTAGAATTAATTGCAATTCTCTGAACATCCAATCTTTTGAAAAAGAAAAGTACACAACATGCTGTGATATATGTGGTAGCAGAATACCAATCGAGAATGAATCTTTCATTAATCACATTCAAGGTCTGCAGTGAGGAACAGCAGAATCAGCCCTCTTAAGAAGTGGCAAATAAAACTAGATTTAAAATAGATGCCTTTAAAAATACATTGTAAAAATTAGATAGGATTTAAACCCAAGAATGATCATTTATGAATACAGAGAACTCCTGATCTCTTTTCAGCATAAACTTGAAGCTAATTTCCAATTCAATATTTGGTCTTACCTATTTTTAACTGAAATGTCAAGATAATTCCAGTTCTGCTATTTATTTAAAACACATTTTAGGAGAGTAGTCTCAACAACATATAAATACTGTAACTAGTTTGCATTAACTTCCTGGGGAGACAGCATGATTTCCCATCTGCTTTGTGCTAATTAGTAATCAACATAGCTCTGGAATGTCTGTAGTCTTTACAGCCTACAGCAGTGGTTAATACAACATTTAGTATATTCCCTAGGTTTCTTCTCTGTTTTCTGGTCACTATAAGGAAATGAAACTGTGGTCTCATCTAGTCCTCTTTATCTGCACATAAAGAGAATGCAATATCTGTACAGAGCACTCTGCAGGAGTCCAGACACCTGTGAGCATTGAGGGCAGGTAATGGTGCACAAAATAAAACCAATACTAAAGCAGGCCTCCTGTAACTGTACCCTCTAGAGTCTCCAAGGGCAATTAACAAAGCCCTGGACTGAAGTGACTTTATTTGCTTCTTTTGAGGAGGATTACTAGCTATAAGTGATATTAGTGATACTCTGATACTGCGAAGGCAATAGCACAAAAGGAAATGGACTGGCAGTGTAAAGCTCTTGGGGGATGCTCAGATTGGAGAGTCAAGTACCGTGTTCTCTTCAGTCCCATCTCCAAAATAGTACAAAACCAAAAGAAAGCTTCATAAGAAAATTCTAATGTAGATGTCTCCCATGGCTTTTCTTGTGGGAATATACGGTGAAATACATACAGTTATGCTACAGTAAATTGTCTTAATTACCTACTGCTTGACTGACTTCAACCTGTGAAAAAGACCTTCTAATGAAAGCTTGAAATTGCCATTTTTTAGGGTATTTTTTTATGTTCATGAGATTTTGTGCACTAACGGTAGCTGTAATGAGCACCCTGTGGAATACAAATCAATCAGTGGATTAATTTTAAGAGGAGGTCATTGAGACTCTAATGAAAAAAATTGTATAGCAGCTGAAGTGTAGCAGACTGTCTTATCTGTGATATTCATAGAATATTAAAATATCTAGAAATAAGAAGCCAGATTCTGCTAACAATTACACTGCTGTAAAACCAGGGTAATTTAATCAATATCCTTGCATTTAGTCTCCATCTATATCAGAACAACAGAACATATTCTTTTCCAAATGCTGTCTAGGTATAATGAACTCACTGGCATTAGAAGGAAAGTGGAGATCTGTTGAATGTAGGGTCCTGCCTATTGAAATCAGGGAAGATTTGTTCATCAGCTGATTTATTTCAAAATATGCATCTTTGGCTTTACTGCCATTGCTTTATCTGCTAGCCATCTGGCTATATTCAGAGAGTCAAAAGTTGTTTTCCTTTTAAAAGACTCTTATTTAATGCTAAAGATTCTACTGTCTGGAGAATAATCCTGTGATACTCTGCACCTAGAGTAGGAGATAAAATGGAAACTGTTTTTTTTATTTGGCTCTTTAGGATCTGATGATGGTGCAAGCTTTGTACCTCAGCTCAACAGCTTAGCAGGGTCTCTGTAGCTCAGTGCAAATATGTTACAAATGATATCTAGGTAGTGCTTTATTCAGAGTGTGAATTTATCCAATTTCTCCTTCCTTTTGTAATGAAATCCCATCATTGCTTCAGAATGAGTTTTCCAGAAGAGTTGAGTTTTCTATTTGTGTATGTGCATGTATGGATAAGTTCACTTTCTATCACACAGACTCAAGGTTTCAAAAGGTTTCTCTTCTCCTTTCCCTTCTGTTTGCAAAATAAATGCCATCATTAAAAAAAACCCCTCATCCTAGTGCTTCCTCCTTCCTTTTCCAGTAAGATAAGTTTCAGTCTCTGATTCTGATTGCTAGAAACTGTGTTTTGCTGAAGATGATTATTTTGTAACTTTGTGCTTTACCAAACATGTACAAACATCGTTTACACTCTTTATGGGACTTGTCTTAGCCTGTTATGTGTTTTGGGTGGGTGCCTGCCAAGTTTACAGGCAATGTCCTCTGACATTTGCTGTCTGGAAATTCAAAAATCTTCATAGTAACTATGATAGAATCATAGATTTGTTTAGGTTGGAAAAGACCCTTAAGATCATCGAGTTCAACCGTTAACCTGGCACTGCCAAGTCCACCTCTAAACCATGTCCCTAAGTGCCACGTCTACCCTTCTTTTAAATACCTCCAGGGACAGAGACTCAACCACTTCCCTGGGCAGCCTGTTCCAGTGCCTGACTAGCCTTTTGATGAAGAAATATTTCCTAATATCCAACCTAAACCTCCCCTGGCGCAGCTTGAGGCCGTTTGCTCTTGTTCTATTGCTTGTTACTTGGGAGAAGAGACCGACCCCCACCTCACTACAACCTCCTTTCAGGTAGTTGTAGAGAGCAATAAGGTCTCCCCTCAGCCTCCTCTTCTCCAGACTAAACAACCCCAGTTCCCTCAGCCACTCCTCATAAGACTTGTGCTCTAGAGCCTTCACCAGCTTTGTTGCCCTTCTCTGGACACACTCCAGCACCTCGATGTCCTTCTTGTAGTGAGGGGCCCAAAACTGAACACAGCACTCGAGGTTTGGCCTCACCAGTGCTGAGTACAGGGGGATAATCACTTCCCTAGTCCTGCTGGCCACACTATTCCTGATGCAAGCCAGGATGCTGTTGGCCTTCTTGGCCACCTGGGCACACTGCTGGCTCATGTTCAGGTGGCTGTTAACCAGCACCCCCAGGTCCTTTTCTGCCAGGCAGCTCTCCAGCCACTCTACCCCCAGCCTGTAGCATTGCATGCGTTTGTTGTGACTCAAGTGCAGGACCCGGCACTGAGCCTTGAACATCATAAGTTGGCCTCAGCCCATCGATCCAGCCTGTCCAGATCCCTCTGTAGAGCCTTTTTACTCTCCAGCAGATCGACACTCCTGCCCAACTTGGTGTCATCTGCAAACTTACTAGAGTAGGGGTCACTCGATCCCCTCATCCAGATCATTGATAAAGATATTAAACAGAACTGGCCCCAATACTGAGCCCTGGGGAAAAATCATAACATTTGTGTCCTGCTTTTCGTGCTTGCATTGGCAAAGGAGCGGAAGAAATGGGGTTGTCGTGAGGGCAATGAAAAATAGCTATGACATAGACTCACAGAAATACTGGCATAAAATCCAGCTTGGCGAGATGGTTACCAAAGATCAAACAAGTTTCTTTTGTGTTCCGTGCTCAGCCTGTAGTGTTGAAGTTTTGCATTATTCAGACATTGGCAGTCTGCATGATCTAGACATATTTTCTTTTAATGTATTATTCTGCTGCAAACAATATTGGTGAAAGCGTCAGTACTATATTACATGTGGAGCAGCATTGTTTAATATTACTGTAATTTCATTAACTGGAATTTGTCATATTTAATCAGGCTAGCTATGTAGCCTAGTGTTTCAGAAAGTGGCAAAGTTTTACTCCCTTTTTCAGCCATTCAGTAAAAAGACCCATAATATGCCTAGACAAATTCAATTTTGTGCAGGAAATGAGGTGAATAACTTCCTCACCCCTACAGAAAGCAATTTATAGCCCAAACCATAAAAGAGATAATCCTTATCATTAACATGATCTGCATAACTATAAATCTGTTCAGCAGACATGACATCTTCCCTTTCCTTTGAAAAACCCTACCATATTATTTTACGCTACACCATGTACGTCCCTTGGTAAGGAGAAATGCACACTGTGACTTGGAAGGAGGGATGGTTGATTGCTCAAAAGATCTGCAGATCTTCAGATTCCCAGTAAGTATTTTGATTCAACAGTTATTAGCTCTTTCTTATGTGATATTCACAAATATTCCTGCGGTGGTCAATCTGTCTTTCCTACATATGAAGAAAATATTTGCTAGTCATCGTGACTATTTGTTATCTGTTCTTTAACTTAAAAACGTCAGTTACCTTGTCAGAGACCAGAAAAATGCCTTATGTGCCCACCCGTGCACCACGGGCAGCAAATATTGGAATGAAAAGTCAGTGACCAAGCATTTCAGAGAGATAGTATGTTAAATACAGTACCACAAACAGGGTTCAAAAAGTGCTAAATCTCAAAGATATCAAAAAATCAAGAGCTGTTGATGCATAATTTGAACACTGATGTTCAAACCATGCCTATGTTTTCCACCATATAGATGGCGAGCAGCATAAAATCAGTCAGGGAAAATGGTAATTCTAATTCCTGCAATCACTGCTTTTCACTTACAATACAATCAATGCATAATATTTACGTAATATCAAAAATTAGTGGTACTGTGGAGCAGGACCGATATGTAACGAGGGGTGATTCCAGAGAAGTCTGCTCAAGATGTATGCAGGCTAAACTACTCTATAGAATGTCAATCAGGGAATTTAGGATTATTAAACTGCTAATTAAAATGCTCCTAATTCTTTTTCTTTGCTGTTTGCTTCATACGTAGTTGAATGTGACTGGTGTGGAGTACATTGCTAAATATAACTGAGTGCCTTCTGATAGGCTAGGTAACAGAAAATATCAAAAAGGAGGAAGCTGACTGCTTGTGAACATGAAAATGAAAAGCAATCCAGTGTTTGGTCATTCAGTAGATAACTTGCTATGGTGAAGATACACCTTTTTGCCATATTTTTCATATATCTAAGAATAAAAGAAAAAAGTTAAAGTAATTTATATTCCTTTAAGATATATTATTATAACAATGAAATCCACAAGCAAGGTGTCTGACACTTTTGTTCCTGTTGCCATCCTTTCTTTGACTTGGATCTTTCAGGTTGGGTCTCTTAACCCAATCTGCAATTAATATTTTTACTTGAAAATTATTTTCATACAGGACCTTCCAATGACCGACTTCAGCATGGATTTTTAATTCACAATTTCTATTAACTTTTTATTGCTTAATTTTGGTGAATTTAAAATCTTTAGAGAGAAAACTGTACTGATTTGCAAACAGTCTTACAGGAAACTATGAAGAACTTAAGTGGATGTATTTTCTAATGGGAGAACGTGATCCCCACAAACTTTACAAATGCATGACAAGCAATAGATAAAATTCTGGACTTCATTTTGTATGCAACATTTGAAATGAGAGCTATGCCACCTTTGCTACCAGAAAATTTGTCTGAAAATTGATTTTGGCTCTGTCTATAGAGATATTTAACCCTTCTTAAACATCAGAAAGTACTATAACTTACCCTGAATTCAATTCACTTAAACAAACCTAAGACATTTATAAATCTTGAATTTTAGTGCTTGAGCTCTTGTCTCTCAGAATCAACTTGGCCTACACTCAGGCTCAGGGTCCTGACGCTGCATATCGTGACATCTGGATGTTTATGAAAACCAGCCTCAACTCATGTCCTGACAAGGAACATGTCCCAGGAAAGGTCATCTGAAAGTCCATTCCAGAAGATGAACAACTTGAACAAAGCACTCTACCATTTTTCAGCTGAAGAGAAATTTGTCCGTTGTCAGGACAGTCTTCTATTGCTGTCATGATCATCTCAGGTCATGACTGGTGATCAGGGAAAGTGAGAAGTGCTGCCTTCGTAAACATTTTTCTGAGTGCCTGCTGAAAGCATAGCTTGCTCCAACATCTGCACATTACCAATACATCCCTGAGGACAAAATAGTACAGAAAAAAGCAAAAACTTTTAAGAAAAGTTTAATCATAAAGTCCTTATAACTAATAACTTGAAGTGATAAGAAAGCATAAATTAATATTAATCTCTAGGGGTTTTTCTTGGTCCTTGGAGAAACATCATTGATGATTATAGCACTGTTCAAGTTAATAGAATGTCTAATTATTAGTGCAAGAAAAATTACCTACTTTTCAGATGGGTTTTAATGCATGAAAACTGTATGGAAAAATCACAAATTTAGTGTGCATGAAAAAAGAAAAGTAGGTTGAAAGCTGTTCAAAGTGTCTATTGGACAGCCTGAGAAGTTCAGATCTAAATATTTTCCAAATGATCTCAGCTGAAAAAGTCAGGAGAAGTAGTTGGTCCTAAAGCTCTGACAACAAACTGTACTGTTAAAATCTGCAGTGCACTTTTTATAGCAAGGGTCTCTGAACAGGAAAACTATTTACATATCACATAAAAGATAATAATAATGCTTAGCACAGTGAGAGAATTAACATAAAGGCTGCCTTTCACATACACTTCATTTGCTGTTGTTAATCTAAATAATCACATAGTATTCTGATGGTTAGTTGCACTAGAATTCACTTTTAGAAGTGGAAAGTTACATCTGCAGCTTTTTAGTTATAATTAGAGGAAGTAGTAAAGCACACAGTGCCTACTCAGTGATAAAAATATTTCTTCACATTTGAGGACCACAGGATTATAAATTTTAGAAATAAAAAAGAGCAATGTAATGAAACCTGAAGTAATCACATATTCAATAATAATTTAATTTAGCAACAGTGCCAGATTTTTATGATAAGATGAGAACTGGCTACATTACTGTAGTT
Source organism: Platalea leucorodia (assembly GCF_965183815.1). NCBI lineage: Eukaryota > Metazoa > Chordata > Aves > Pelecaniformes > Threskiornithidae > Platalea > Platalea leucorodia. The sequence goes on along the minus strand of NC_138827.1, from coordinate 82,945,839 downwards.
TTTCCTTCGGTGAACATCATATACAGTTATGCCCTTCTACAGTAAAATAATCAGCAGAACTTAGGTGAAATGAAGAAGAAGTGAAAACAGATTCTTTCCATCAGAGATTTTTTGGCTTAAAAATAATCTTTTGAAACAGATACAGTTCTATCAAAGCTTGGCCATTTTCAGAACATGGTAGAGACAAGAGTTCTTAAAGGTGCACACACATTTCTTGAGAGATTTCTTAAGCTGGTAGAAAGAATTTATCTAAAGTTCCACCAGGCACATGGATTTGTGTAGCTATAAGTCCTTGTTCAGCAGCTTGGTACAGCAGTTGTCTGTAGACCTGTCAGACCTCAAAATTTGAATCAAAGCCAAAGACTTACAATGGCTCCTGAAACCTGGGGTGAGGAAATCCTTATATTCTTCAGCACCTGTTTGTTTTCCTCCTTCTTCCTCACTTCTACTCATTATGTTTCCTTTCAAATTTCCCACCTGTCTTTAGGACCCCTTACTTACAAAATGTACTGTCACATATCTGTGTGGTATTTGACTAACACCAAGGAAAAACAATGTCTGTCTAGAAACTGATGCAGGAAGATTCCTATTCCTAGGAAAAGTGGGTTCATGGTGGTATTTTAGGAAAATTAAAACATTTTCTCCTCTCAGTAGTAAAAAGGTTTAAAGTTCTTATTTTTCTGTGATGGTTTTTAATGATAGAAGATTCCTTTAATTCCAATTTCATTCATAATTTGGGAACTCCTAGGTCTTCGCTGGGGAACCTAAAGATGAAACTAGTGAAATTCCATCGTAATAGCAAGTCCTGGCAATTTTGCTGAGAGGTTCCAGTGGGTTGGATAGTGATGGTGGAGGAAATGAACTGTACTGGAAAGAGTTTGAATTACTGTTCTGTCTCAGTGCTGCTTGTGAGAGTTTTTTAAGTTAATGTGTCCTTTGCTGTGTTTCCTCTCTGAGCTATGAAGGTGTAGATAATTCCAGAAACAGGGAAGAGCAGAAGACACTGAAACCTCCCCCCACCATCCTGGACTAAAAACTGGGTAACTTTTCCTTAAGGATCCATGTTCCTTTTTTTAAATGGACTAAGAAGGGAGCTAGTTTTGAATAACTGAATTTGAGGCACATTTAAAAAGCCATGAATTTCAAAGTTTAACTGAGTATGCAATCCTTCATTTATTCTTTTGTGCCATTTTTAGTAAAATGAGATAAGTTAGGATGGAGCGACAGCCTTATCTCTGAAGTTCTTTGTTCTGTCTGGCTTTGTATTAGCTTTAATGCTAATCAGATATTAATGGAAGGACAACTCTTGACTTATACTTCAGGAAATAATACTATACTTAAAAAATCAGAAACAAAAAATTATAAACATGCACCTCAGAAGGGATTCAGGGCAAAGGCCAAAGCAGTTCTCCTATCAAGTTTAGAATTCTCTTTTCTTTTACAAGGAGTTCAGCTTTCACTGTAGTGCTATTATTACTTTTTTTTTCAAAGGATGGCTATGGATATGTGTGACTGCATACAACATTTCAATCAGATTTGGCCTCTGGAAAGAGCCTCTCTGGGAGTAACTAACTCCTGGAAACAAGACTCTTCTGTGGAAGCTCCCCAAGGTGGCTCCTAGGCACTGTGGTAACAGCAATATCAATAACAATAATAGGAGCAGATGGAAAACTGCAGTGATGGTCTCTCTGTTGACCATATACTTTTTGTTAGGGGTTTCATGCTAAAGGTAAGATTTCAGGTACATGAGGTCTTGTTTCAAGCCACATGCTGCCTGCCAAGATATTAGTTGTTTCCTGGTCCTTTAACCACCTAACACTCTGGCTGAATATTAGAAACTCTTTTCTAATTAAGCCCAAGCAAGCTTCATCAGCATAATACTAACAGTTCAACACAGTTAAATAAGACCTTCAATTTTTATCCAGACTCTTACCCTACTTTCCTGCTGGGGACACAGCACAGTGCTTGGCTGAGTCATCTATTCATAAAGTAAGCATTTAAATAAATAAGCTGGGGGAAGGGGACAAGAATGGGAGAAAGCAGGGGCAGTGGGGTGTTTTCCCATTCTCTTGGTACTGCTTCACCTCATACTTTTAGGCAGGAGAATCAGATTCTGAAAGATTTCCTTGTCTTCTATATTGCCAGCTGTGGCCTCTGGATACCTTGTGTAATAAAGCTATGTTAATACGGTTTGGCTTTTTAGCCTGGATAGTACCTACAAGCACCGCACACTTAAGGTAGCTATACTAATCAAGATTCAATTAGAATTTTATTAGAGCTCTGGCTTCTGTGCTTGCTTTGGGAATAGATCAGTAGATACTTTTGGAAAAACCTGGTCAAGAAGCATAACTCTTCAAATTAAAATTAAGTAAGTACTATAAAAGTTTACTTAGTTAACAATATGCTAAAAATGAAACACTGTAAAATGCATTTTACATCCCACTTGATTGTTACAGTCTGTGTCAACATGGGCAAGCGCATACAGTAATTGTGTAACAAGATTTCATAAGAACTTTCTTTTGTGGCCTTTTAAAATCACATCCATGGAAATAAAAATTCCTTATTAAGAGTTGCCTGGGCCAGCTGACAAAAGTTAAAGATTAAGTATCGCTAGCTGCCTGAATCTTCGGTTACTAACTTAACAACTCCATTGGAGTTCTTATCACCCTCTTAGCTAGAGTCTGTGGGATGATGATCTTGTTTTTGCTAAAAACAAGCAGCTAAAAATCCAGAATAAGGATGTATTTCAGTGAGGTCATCATTACATTCCCAGTTAGTATGTCCATGCCTGTTTATTTAGCCAGTATTTTAATTACCCCGGCTATGATGGAAAGATTTTATATGCCCTGTCAAAAGAACAAAGGATGGCTATGATTTGGCTATGTAACAAGTGCAGTTTTGGCCCCAAATCAGCTTTCTCATTGGAAAAGATTTCATACTTGATTGCTTCTATATCTTCGAGAAAATTATGTGTGAGTGTCCAGAACAGGTCCAGAATTTTGATGGCCTTCAGCTAAGGGTCACATGAGTTAAAGTTAAATGCAAAGAATATCTTTTAACAAGAATAATTGGACACTGGAAAAGTCCCAAGAAGGTTAAGATTTTAGAGCTAAAATTAATAAAAAGTTAAACAAGATGCTAGCAAAAGTAATAAAGCTTGAACTCCAGAAAAGTCTTTTCAAAGCCTCACGTTTTCAAGCTCCCAGCAAGCTTGCTTACACTCTGCCTGTAACTTTTGCGTTTTTCACCTGTATGTTTGGATTTCATATTGATGTAAGCAAATCTAGCAATTATCAGCATCGGATAATAGATCTGCACTCAGAACTAGCAGAGCGAAAGAAACTTCTTGCCCCTATGTGTTTCTCTTGAAATTAGCTGACTCCCACAGAACTACCAGAGGAAAATGAGAAACAGGCAAGAAAGGATTATATTCTGCACTGCTGAAAGAGACAAGTGAATGTAGATGGAGCAGCTTGTTCCTCAGTTTTCAGCAAGAGACTAACTTGTCAACCCAGCCGAGAGCTTTGTTTGGAACTGCCAGGCAGGAATACTGCTTGTTTTAAGCAGTCATGGAGAGAGTTTCTTGGCTGACTGTCAAGCATCTATGGCAACTGGCTAAGGCTGCACCTGCACCTGTGCAAGGAATATTATCCATTATTCTGAAAGACCTGCAAAGAATTTCTTTTTAGTGACAGCAAGAATAAGCTGTTATGTAGTCTAAGTGTTAATTTTTGCAGGGGACCTCTTGTGGTATTGCAGTCCTTTCTGGAAACCAGAGAACAAGCTGGTCCCTCAAGTAGCCTTGTACCCTTTAAAATCACACTATGGCAGAGCCCAGTGTACTAGCTAAGATCAATTTTTGTTGACACAGGTAAGAAATGGTGGAAATATGTATAGGTGGAGTGAGAAGGTCTTGTGTGGAATTGGAAAAGTAGTGGTACTAACTGCAGATGCATAACAGAGAGCTGTGTTGATTTTGTTTAACCCCTGATAAAACTCGTGCAGGGAGAGTTACCATGGCAACAAGGTCCAAATCAGGCTAGCATTAACTAAAGGCTGAGATAACACAATCCCATTTTTAGCACTCCAAAAGGGAGAAAATCGCTGATGATCACACTAAAGATGGAAACAATAAAATTTCAAGCTGCATAATAAGCTACTAGGTCAACAGCTGAAAGTAAAGAATGCCAGCAAGAAGACCATTTCATGAGCAACCCCTCCATGATAATTACAAATCAATAAGAATTTAGTGAGATGTAAAATATCAAAATACTAAAGCAAGAATGCTGGATGTCTCTATCCTGTTCAAAGTGTAGTTCTGAAATCAAAATATGGTTGTTAAAAGTCATCATACAACACATATTTTTTATCTGTCAAAATACTGTGACCAGAAATGCATTTGCCAGCTGTGTGTTCAGGAACTTTGTCTTTTCTACTCCAGTTCTTCTGAGGCAGTCTGCAGGATCGTCCCCAAGTATTTATCATTATAGACTAACTATGCTGGATCAAAATATGATGCCACTCCCTCCTATATGTAAAGTGCTGAAATCAATAGAATATTACTTTACAAGCCAATAGTAACCTCTAGTACTCTACAACCTCATGCAGGATGTAGGATGGGTCACAGAAAAGTTACATTGAAGGTCTATGACTACGAGCTGTCTGCTGCAGCTATGGCAACATATAGAGAATCTGAACAGGGACCAGCCAGGGGCAGTAAGCCAGTGGGCCAAAAGTATTCTCAATTCTTGGCAAAGGACTCTTATGATTGCATCTTCTCCTCAGATGGACTTCCAATGTACGGCACTTCTGTCTAACTCAGACATTACCAGATACCATACAGTCATTATCAGGACTAAGGAGCTTGTTGCCAGTCTTGTCTCTTCTTCCCCAATGGTGCAAGGGTTTTTTTCAAAGACAAAACTGTGTGAAAGTATATTCTTTCAAAAGTAATGCAAATAAATGTCTCCAAGAGGATATGCAGTGTAATCTACTGGACAAGAACCATAAAAGCCTAGGGGTCTTGGTACCACATTGACACCTGAGGAGCCTATTTGTAATTCTGCAGCAGGCACAACATGGAAGACCACTTCCATCTTGTCTAGGTGGCAGCATATGTCTTCTCATAAGAAATGTGAAGGTTATTCAGGCAAAGCGCCTCTGTCAACAGATTCTTTGTGAAGAGCAGATTGAATATTTCATGGGGACATTTTCCTGACAGATTTGTTGTCAGTCTTGGCTTCCTGCCCTAAAGCTGCTTCTTTGATCGAATGGCAATGTCATTGTTCTGAGTGGCCACACTCTGGATTAAAGTCTTCCTTCATCAAGCATTATGCCTGCTATGTATGTTTAAAGTGTTCCCATTTATGATCAGTTACTCTGCGACTACAAAATTGGTATTATGCTGCATTTAGGATTGGGGTTTAACTGTGGAGTATGAAAGACAGGCATACCAGAAACAGTAATTTGTCAGACAAACCATTGGACCATAAAAGTGTAATGTTATTCAAGGAATTGTGCTTTCCCTACATAAAAATGAAAATCCTGTGAGTATCAGTGTAGCTGCCTTCATGACTGTTGCTGTCTGACCACAGCTAATATCTACAGTTCCTGGTATTTAGCAGTACTGAGTACTGGTAACATAGTTTAATATTTCACTGAATTTTCCTTTGTTAGGATTACTCCCAAAAGCCTCTAAGGTGAACGGAAGCACAGAAAATGTTACCTGAACACTTGCCAGGACAACCATTTACACATTACCATATGAATCAAAATCTGACTATGGTGAATCTACTGTCCTGAAAACAAAATATTTTAATTCCAGGGAGAAACACTACCTAGCATCAAGTTCAACAAAGCACTTTGCTGAGGAAACAAAGTCAACTCTGCTAATAAATAATCCAATAGACTATCTTCTCCAAACAGTTTAAAACATGGTGTCTCAGAAAATAGATATTGTTTAATATACACATATATATGCATATCTCAAGGGCAATAAGGTAGCTTAGTGTTTGAACAGCTCTGCACTGAGAGGTGTGAAGTCATGGAAGGGTGAAACTGATGATATCCTCTAGTCATATATAACCATATAGGGGACAATGTACACACTGTTTTTGCTGCTCAGCTGGATTCTGAAGAGCTGCTACAGTAACAGCCAACACGGGACCTTAATGTACCAAGCATTACCAAGTGAAATACCAATGAATAATGAAGCAGTGCTGTCTAATGTAAGAAATGAAGTTAATTACCTTTCTCTATTTCACTTTGAAAGGACAATTTCCGTCTTCGTAGTTTGTAGTTATCTCCATCCGTATCATTAGTAGTTTGTGATCTTATTATGAGGTCAGACTTGATTAATGAAATATGAAACATAATGACAGATTAGTCCCATCTAAAGAGAGCAGTTTTTCAATAGGTGATTGACTGTTAATCATGTTCAAGCTTTAAGAAAGGCAATATTACACAAGTCAGTCTGAATCAGCCTCCCCATCCCCAACTAATGGTATTGCTCAATGTTAACATTAAAAAGTTCATGCAGATTGAGCAAAACCAACAATGTCACACTTGATGGTGAAACAAAAGTATTCTGATAATGTTTACATGGAAAGCCGTGTGTTCATGTGTTATCAGCTTCCTGGACTTGCACAGATGTGGTTTAAGTAATCTTAGAGAAATTAATGAAAAAAAAAATTAAATAACCTCTAACAGAGAATGTATACTATTGCAAGAAGTAATGTGGTAACTGATTGTAGTTAGATTTATATTTAAGTACATGGTAAAAATTATAAAGGTTACATTTTACAACAATAAATATAAGGCTGACAAACACCAGACACTTTACCCTTCATTATTTTATCTTTCTAGACCCTCCCTTCCTCTCTATCGGATTCAGTTCATTCAGATACTTATTTCCATAGCAGAACACAATGTTGTCTTTTTCTATCCATCTTATAGAAGATGGATGTGCTTTTTTGCCATAATAAATACAAGTTGCATTTCACTCTTCTTTCTACTTATTTAAAACTGAGAAATTTACAAATAAGCAAAAAAAGTTATGCTCTTTGTGAACATACCCATGGCATTGGCTTCAGCCTACTTCCCTTCCCTGTGCTCGTGAGGTTTCCCATACCACTCAGGTAAGTGAGGTTTCCCATACCACTCAAGTAAGCAGATTTGCATGTGGGAGAAGGGCAGAGGGAAAGAAGTGGGAAGTGTTTACATCTTTCTCTATTCCCTTCATTGTAAACCTGGTAGGCAAGGTGCTTCAGTGGTGGCCCACTGGTAGAATAACTACAGGAAGAAAAAGGCACTTTTACATAAATAGGAGGACAGGAGCAGAAGTTGAGGCAGAAGCACCTATTATTCAGGTAACAAATCTGGATCTGAGTGATTTTTTGAAGATCAGAATGTGCTCATCACTTCTCTTGGGGGATGATTTTCTGGATTGCAATAGACAGTGGAAGGCAATTGGAATTGCTAGAGAAAACTGTTTTTGCAAGCTCAGAGGCATGGGTGAGCCTGTCCTCCCTTCCCTGTCTCTGTGAAGTCTAGCAATTTTTTCTTAGTGGCTGGTACAGCAGTAAGAAATAACAACTGAAAAATTTCTAAGGAACTGAGCAGTGAGGACTTTCTTTGTGTATTCTACACCACAACACAAAAGATGGAATTTTGTTTCAATTTTCTCAGATCTGAGGAAAAAATAATGATAAAACATTGATGACAATGTAATTGCAGGAAATAATTGCTCAGACTAAAATCGTTAACGTGAATTTATCCTCAAAGAATTTTTCAAATATGTGGACTTTCAGTTTTAACTTAAATTTATCACTAGACTATAAATTCATTGTATTGTATTTCACATGTAATTAATAATGATGACCTTTTCCACAAACACAAAAGGATGACTTTTAAAATAAAGAATAGAATCGGTCTTTTATTTTCAGAATGATCTTTTATTAAAGAAAAGGCTCAGCATAAAAAGATGCGACATTTCTTGTCAGAAGTTATAGTTGTTTTAATTTTTTAAACTAAAAAGATCCACATGTGATTAGCAAAGCTGTCCCTATCATTTACAGCCCAAAACTCAGTGTTCTTTGTCTCCTTGTTTCTCAGAAGGCCTTTGAGGCCAAATTATGTTAGTTCCTTCTCACTGAACCTCTGCTTTTCCTTAAAAGTATAGTCAGAAGCCACAAAACGGCAGTATCTCAGAAATAATGAAATGTAAACTAGTCATTCTATGGGCAGTGTAGTCCATGTTTCGTGGCCAGTGCTAGTGTACCCTGCAACTTTCTAGGGAAAGCTTTAGCTCCAGTAGCACGAGCTGGGCAACAGCCTTTCCCCTCTCCTGTTCAGGCCAAACCTCCCCTTTCTTTCCCAATTCGAACTGACCCCAGCAGTCTGAGATAAGGAAACACTGGTAATTTTTCTTCTTTCTTGAAGATGCAATCTGGGCAAAAGGGGACACTTAGGAGAGTCACTGTGGGAAAAAGAGACCCTGAAAATCTGAAGACTGAGTGAAATTTGAAAAGTCCCTTGTATGTTTTTAGTCTCCTAGGAGGTAGAGTGCACTCCAAGATAAGAGAATTAACAATTCATGTTTGAAAGGCAATTAAATATTTGCTATTGTTAGACACAGAATGAATCTGGATAATCTGATTTATCTGTATTTTATGGCTGTACAGTTATATTTAGTGTCAAAAGTTCCCCTTGTGGTGACCCAGACTATAGTCATCTGAAAAAAACATATTTTCCACGGCTTCTGCAAAATATCCAAAATCCCTCTGGCTGAAACTTTAATACTCTTTAAATATAGAACAAAATCCTGTTAGATTAACATCATCTGAATCATTTCATTGACTTCTGCTGAATTTAACTGACTTCAGTAGGAGCAATCAGGTGAGTATATTTTTTTAAAACAGGATTTGGCCTCAGGCTTTTAGCTTTTAATTTTGTTAACCTTGGTATTTCAATTGCTATTTTCAAGTTTTGTTACTGTGGGATGGATTCGGCCCAATATTAAGAAAAAAAAATCACTTATTGTATGTACCTTTGCAGTTTCATCTCTCAGATTAAAAGTCAGTTCTAGATTGGTGAGGAAGAGATCAGAAAATTCAGGGTACATGTCCAAAACTTCTAGAAGATCTTCTCGCTGGATCTTATGCAAGTCACAGTAAGTTAAAGCTCTCACATCTGCATTTGACTTTCCTGGTTTTGCATAAAGATGTACCATCTCTCCAAAAATATCATTTTTCCCTGCAGAAAGAAAATTAGATGGAGATTATTATTTTAAACATGAATAAGCCATTAAATTGAATGATGTATTTCTTTATGATAATGGTGTAGAATACTTGGTTTTACATGAAGTGATACAATTAGATTACCATTACACATATGTTGTAATTCAAAAGTATTATTATTAAATATTATAAGTAAAATTATTAAAATCAATGAAATTACATAGACATGTAACTGGACTAAGTGAAAGGCAAATCTAGTTTCATCACAGTTTTTCTTCAGTTCCATCAAAACAGTATGACTAGAGCAAGTTCCTTTGTCCTTTCTCATAAAAATATTATTTGACTATTTAAATCATATTCTTATGATGACAAAGATGTAATTTCTGTTGCTCAGCAGAGTCCAGGACCTGTTTGGCCTGGAATCTCATTTTATTAAGAATTACATGAAGAAACAGACCATACTTGAAATATATTTTAGTAGAAAATGATTTAGTTTTTACATCTTTCAGAGGGAATGCAAAACTTCCAAGATGCAGAAGTTGTTTTGAAGAAGCCCTTTAACATAGCTGCTTCTATTTTGATACTATTACAATTCTTTCTGTCAATGTTGACACATTTGCAGTACCTGTTTGCTAAAATTGTCATCTCTGTTTAATTGCTCATTTTCCCCAAATCTGGACCTAACCTTCATAAATGCAGAGCAGCCGTAGAATATAGACCTGTGCAAAATATGCTGTAAACTAACGGTTGCAGAGCTTACCTGCAAAATGGGGTTTGGGGAGAACTGGGAGAACACTTGTGGTAAAGAATAGTGGTCATAGCAACTGAGAAACAGTAAACTGGTAAAAAAGAATATGGGGTGATTTTGCCTCTCTGTTAAACATTTGTGGCTTTTATATTAGGTTACTGCAAGTAGTTCTGGTTTTTCCATTTTCTGAAAAGGAAGCTGAAAACTGGGTGAGCAAGCAGCTAGAAGATGCAAAAAAATGCTTTAAGGGCTGATTTACAGTATCTTAAAGAGCACGGTCTGTTTAGCTTATCAACAGGAAGATTAAGAGGTAACCTGATTATGTTGCATATATCCTTATAGAGAGGAAAAATTACTTGGTACTAAATGCCTCTAGAATATAATAAGGAATGCATAGCAAGAACCAATGGAAACGAATTGAAGGAAGATAATTTTATACTGGAAATAAAGCACACACTTTTAACAATAAAAATGATTAACTATGGAAATAAACTGCTAAGAAAAGTGATCCCCTTTTCATCTCGTTATGTCTTCAGATCAAAACCTGTTGCTTTTCTTTCATCCAATACAGTTCATTAGACACAACAGATATAGTTAAAGGTACAAAATGTAACAGGAGTCAGTGATATAACAGAGGTTAGCCAATATAATCTAATAGTCCTCCTGGCCTTAATGTTTGTTAATGCAGAGGTCCTTATTCAAGGCATATAATACCTTCTCTGCAATATGACTATTGACACGATCGCAGTATTTTTATATCTTGTCTGCAAAGCTGAAAGAGGTGGTAGATTCTATGAGGTCCACAGCCATTGTATTTTATAAGGATTTGGCACAGCATTACTGTTGTCAGGTCAGTACTGATCAGACCTTACTCAGCAGCATCAGACAGTACTGATGAGTTGAGGAAAAATGGGGGACAAAACCAAAATTTCTCAGAACTCTTTGATTTCTGTGATGAAGTTGCAATACTTGTTCAGGGTGGAAACTTCATCCATGCTACCTCTGTTGGGCTGAAGTCTTTTCAACCTCAGAGGACAAAGCACTGAGTGTTTTCTATGTCCATTTCTGTGTGTAGGTTTTTCAGAAAGACTAATTAACTAAAAATATTTGATTAAGTATTGATAATCTTTGTTAGGTTTCTGTGTGATTTCATTGCAGAGTAATTTTCATTTGTATCATCTTCTATTCTTTTTAGCAGATTCTTTAAGATACCACAGACTCATTGACTGGAGCCAGCTATCAGGCAGGCTCCTGTCTCATGGATCATGCAACACTTGTGGGCCAACAGAGCAGTTCCTTTTGGCTGCAATTGTGCACAACTGTCTCTCTTTCTGTCTGGACCACCGTTCCCTGGGAGAGCGGGGCTCCAACCTGTGGCCCCTGGTGTGAGAAACTGTAGGCTGGAAGAGATGCAGTGGCATTGCCCTGCAAATATTTGGGTTTCTGCTGCAATGTGAGAGCACAGGGATCTGATGTGCATAACATGCAAAACTTGGCCAGTCTGCATCTTTGGTCCAGGAAGAAATTACTGAGTTCATAAAGTCGTCAGTTTTTCTTGATTGTGAGTGCTATAGAAATGTACATGTTTTTGATGTAAGAGATGAAACCCTCGATGAACCACACTGTTCATAATCAGGCGAAAGCACACAGGTAAGTAAAAACCTCACACTGTTATACTTGCACGCTCCCTACTTCGCTTGTGCCTAAAGCTGGCCCAGCTGATGAGGTGCAACAGCATGAGATGACAAATTATCTTGATAACACCATCTAAACCTAGGGAAGGATTGCTGTAGGCACACCTTTGTACTTCTGCTCACGTATCCACCCTGCAAAGTACTAGCAGAATAATCAGTCACAAGTGGATTAATAGCAACATACTGCTACCAGTCCACATTTTGCTTCAGCTAGTTTTCTGTCTATAAGTTCCTACAGTGGATGATAAACAGAAAGGAGAACATATGAATGATGTCACAGCTGCTGTAGGTTTCCATACACCAAAATCCTTACTCATCTACTCAATTATTCTTTGCTTTCTTATTACCTGTTATTAAATGGGAGAAACAAATCAGTAGTCTTGTTTAGGTAGGGTTTTAGTTATTTTACTTTTAAAATTGCTGCAGCTAATGAAGTCTTATTGGTTCCACGTAAGAGCCATTGCCAGCTGCAGGTGAGCTTCCAGCTGGATTGAACATTGCTCTAAGCCATCTTCATTGGGAAAGAAAACAAGTAACTCCCTATGATATACAAACAGGAACAGGTTGATAAGGGATATAGGGGAAACACTGGTGTTATTACACTTAAGTATCAGTCTAGACCAGATTAATCTCTTATTCTCTTCCTTTTCTATATGCTTAGTGGGCAGAAGCAGACATTTCTGAAAAGCTCTAGAAGACATTTAGAATGCCTGAAGTAGATATATGTTTTTCTCCAGCTGGCATATAGGGGGTCTATGTGTTTCAGTATCCTCATACACTGTTCAAGAAAAGGGTGTCCTTGACTTTGGTTGCTGCAGCATAATCAGAATTGGAGTAATCTGGTATCTGCTTGCCTCAATTTGCAGTTTACCACTTACCTAGGGATAAATCTGACTCACTCCTGCTCTTACATTTTAGATATCCAAAGACGTGGGCTCTTTGGCACACATAAATTATTGCAGTAATGTAGACTTTGCTCCTTAAACAAATAATTTCTCTGCTTGATTTCAAATAACAGTGAGTAAAGCATTTACAAATTTCCTTCCCCAGGAACAAAAATGGATATTTCTTTTCAATACCTTGACTCTTTTAACTTACTTACCAAGAATGGCTACAACAATGTCACTCTTAAGGATTTCAATGGAACCTCTTGACACAAAGTAAAGAGCAGTGAGAACGTCTCCACAGTGCACTAAAGTGTCTCCAGGAGGTGCATGTGTTGTCTTAAATTTCATAGCCAAAGCTCGAAGACAGCCTTTACTGGCCCCCCGGAAAGCTTTGCAATTCTGAAGCAAATTTTGGTTGAGGTGCAGACAAATGTCAGCTTGTAAGCATTCTGGAAACCCCTTCAGGACCTGGAAAGACAAGCATAAGCATTTCATGTCAATGCTATGAAATTGCTTTATATAATTTTTATGTTTTCTTCCTGGACAGAAAGAAAGAAGTGACATACCAATAGAGGTGGCCCTAAGAGCTGCCAGAGTATTACAATTCAACAAGTGCATAGTGTAATCTACATTGCAAAGCTTATACAATGTGAATGCCAACGTACATACTAATGTATGTAGTGGTTACAAAATTCGTTATTAAGATTTCTCTCATTGCAAGAAATGGTATCAAGGTATATGAATAAATATACTGCAGTAAAATAACAAATAAGACAGCTAAAGGGAGAGTCTTGACTGGATTTCACCCATTTGGACTAATATGTCTATTTCCTTTTTATCAATTATAAAAGTACTACATTTAATATACGAGAGGTTTTTGCTGAAATAACCATGACACTTGTAAAATGAGAGCTATCTGAAAAAGATCAGATGTTTTTCAGAGAGAGGGCATTTTAATGGGATTTTCCTGTTAAATATGTTCTGCTTGCAAGTGTAGGACTTAGATTTTTATCTGAAAAAGCAACACGTGCCACTGAAACAATGATGCTATGCAGATTTACATAGGCAGAAGATTAGTTCAGCAAACCACAGGGCTAGTTGCTATAGTCCTTGCTCATCTCTTACTTAGAACAATGGCAGTTTGCCTGGAGTAGAACCACATGATTCCTCTTGGGTACCATGGTAACATGTTAATTTGCTTTAGAAGAAAAAAAGTGAGCTACTTACAACGTGGTCATTATGTGTGAGCTTTTCTAAATTGTCTAGGATCATCTTTCCTCTGCTTCTTTTAGAATCAGTAAACATTTCTGCTACAGACTTCTATGGGAGTATTGCCCACCTTGTGAATCTGCCCGCTGTGTTAAGGAATGAGCCTGACACATTATTATGCATCACCCTTTCTTTCTGTTAAATCCTGTTATCTGCTGTCAATGATGTTAATGGGTCATATGCTTTCCCTGGGACTGGCTACATCTGTTGCATATTTCTAAGCACAAAACATGAACTGATGTTACCAGTCTTATGCATATGTGACAGGATGTGTCTTTTTGTTATTAGAGCAGTCTATTCATTCATTCCTGCTTATTCTCTGCACTGTTTTTCTACAAACCCATAAATATTCCTGCACAGAAAAAAAAAAAAAATACAAAATGCATTCATTTGTTGCTATATTAATTCTTACTTCAGCACAATAAAGGTCTGTGCACTCACTCTTATTACATAAAGATATTCACAACTCATATCCCTTGCTAACAGAGAAGATGAACAAGTTTCTGATATGAGGCTTCTGTCCACACAAGCCAAGCTATGATTTACAAATTAAATATTAGTACCTTTAACTGAGTTGAAATGTTTCTATGATTGTTAATGGAAATCAATGCTGTGAAATAACAAACAGAATGTTTTAACACACATATATACAAAAATTATGATCTATAGGGCATTACCACATTAAATTTATACATCCTCAGAAAAAGCCAGCATTCAACAACAATAAGCAAAAGAAAACATGATAAATGAAAAGCTTCTGTGGTGCCGCTCTGTTTTCAGTATCAATCACACCACTAGAAATAGCTTAGTATGCAATTACTTTTTTTATTTTAATGTAATTATATTGAAATAAAAATATTGTGGGTTGTAGCAACTTATTTACTGAATGATACCGAGAAACTGACAACCAAATATGTCTGGCTAATGATACAGGTGGAGAAAAATTGCAGGTGTTTATTTTGAAATTGTTCTCTAGTCATGTAAGTAAAAAAGACCTAGTTTGAATTAATTCTTTTTCTACATGTCTATCTGAATACGATTTAGAAGAGCTCAATTTTTTATAGGATGCAAAATAGGAAATACATTTTCAATTCAGAGGTACTTACAAGAAAAGATATTTGAATTGTTAGAAAGTCAAGAGCACAGCCTTAGGATAAATTGTATTCATTTTCCACATCAGCTTCTGTTTATCTCATTTAACAAGGAATTGTACTTTACCATTAAGCAAAAATCATGCAGACCATGTGTGTTGGTTTATATTTCTGAAGATACTTTGGGGATTTCTTTAAAGAAACAATTATTTTGGTAATTAATTTACACTTAATATGAAACTGTTCTAAAATCATTGCATATTAGTTAATAGTTATTTATATGCCAATAACATCTGAAAGATACTAGCCTTTGTTCAAGTATCTGTGATTAAAAAGTCCCTGCCCCATGGAGCTTACATTCTAAAATAGTTGTTATACATCAGAGAGGAAGAACATTTACTCTTTAATACAATTGTCAAATGTCTAGAAGGAAGACAGGTGCCCAAATAACACTGATTTCCAATGGAGTTTTGGAGATTACTCAACTAACACAAGTATAGAAATGCAAGAAAGAAGCTGATTTGAAGAGAAATTTGTTAAAACATTGCTATATACTACATTACTAAAAGGAGCTTACCATATCATGCACATTGTATGTAGTGAGGTATTTAATCCAAGTCCAGTAGCTGACACTATACAGAATTTGATGTTTCCAAACTAGGTTTTGTGTTGTGCACTACACACAACAGCTTGACAACCCAAGCATCCATGTACATTTGTAATATTCAGATTTTCATTACCTTGAGAAAATATTTCTATCCATCAGTTTTTAGCTTGTGTTAATAAGGAAGTATCTGATTCTCACAGTTATATTTGATTGTCTGTGTAGAGCAGGAACAATTGTATTGAAAATCATGTTCTTATAACGCGGCAATCAACATCAATACATTATGTGTACACATACTGACAACTCTAAATATTAGAAAATCATCCATGCAGTCTTCAAAATCATGAGACTACCTTAAAAATAATAAAACTCTAAATATTGCATTTCACTTCTTTTGTTGTGAGCTTTTGAAGTCTTTAAACACATTTAAGTCACACTAATGTAACAACAAAAATTCAAAATACCCTTTTCTAAACAACTAAAAGCCAGCATAATCTTGAAATTACATGAATGCAGGACTAGGTGATGCAAAAATAAAATAATTTTCAAAATAAAATTTTGAAAATGATAAAGCTAGAATTGCTCTTTAAATAGCATTATTCTGAATGACAAATCCAAAATTAATAAATCATTTGAATACAGGTTTGGGTTTCAATCGCTCCATTCTCTCCTGACATATTTATATTATTACACTCAGTATCTCCTCAATAGTGATTCCACTGGGCCCTGGTGAGAAAAGATCCTGGATTCTCATGGTTAGAATCATAGTTAGAATCAGAACTCTTGCATAATTCAAGAGACACAGATCTCCTAAAAAAGAAAAGTAACAAGATATACAAGCAGCCTCAACCCTTCCCACCCCCCTCCCCCCCCCCCAAAAAAAAAGAAAAAAAAAGGGAAAAAGACAGTTATGATGCTGTGACCATAGGCTCCAGTTGTCTCTCCTTGATAGTTACCAAGTCCAAGTTCAGTCTTCTCATCCTGTCTGGAACAGAACTTATTCCACATCAAATAACATTGGTTTATCTACTTGGCATGCTTAGAGAGGAGTAAAGAATCATTCAGTGAGAAGTAAAACTTTTTATGTGGAATAAGTGATTGAAGCTGATGAAGGAATAAGCGAGGATAGTAGGGACATGGTTCATATTGCCTTGGAGAATGTGTTTTTTTATAAGTGGAGAGGGAGTCCAGCTTCATTGATTTCTCTTTTTCAGGGTGACAACAAGGTATCACTCATACAGGTATCAGACACCTTTGTGACAACAGAATTGGAGACATTTATGTGTCCTAGCCTCAAACAACTAGAAAATGTTTGGGGCACTGATAACTTTGTTTTGTTTGGATATATGATAAAATTCATGACAATTTTTAGATTTTCTCTCCTCAGTTCTGGAACAGGTATTGACATCTGTCCCACAAAAAATATGTAGAAAGCATCCAAGCTGAAGCAAATTGGGATATTAGCTACAATAATTGTCATTAAACATGGAAATATCATCACATTCTATACCAACAGAATCACAGAATGGTTGAGATCTGAAGGAATCTCTGGAGGTCATCTTGTCCAACCTCCCTGCTCAAGCAGGGCTACCTGGAGCTGGTAGCCCAGGATGATGTCCAGATGGCTTTTGAATATCTCCAAAGATGGAGACTCCACAACCTCTATGGGCAACTCGTGCCAGTGCTCAGTCATCCTCACAGTAAAAAAGTGCTTCCTCATGTTTGGACGGAACCTCCTGTTTCAGTCTGTGCCCATTGCCTCTGGTCCTGTCACTGGGCACCACTGAAAAGAGCCTGGTTCCATCTTCTTTACAGCCTCCCTTCAGGTTTTTGTTCACATTGATGAGATCCCCCATGAGCCTTCAATTCTCCAGGCTGAACAGTCCCAGCTCTCTCAGCGTTTCCTAGTATGAGAGATGCTCCAGTCCCTGCAGTCTGGCAGTCAAAGATATTCCTTTAATTCTGCATGTAATCTTCTGTCATACATTTTCTCTGTTGAAATGTAGGTGGGATCAAGCGTTAAATGCCAGGCAGCAGTTGAAGAGGGTACAAGAGAGGTCTTCGGTGTTGTGGGTCTGTTTGGGGTGTGTTGAAACCCATTTTGACTAAGGCTTTCTTGTCCTAGAATCAGAGTCAGACTTACTTATTAGTGGCAAGTAGTCAGCATATAGAGGGAAAGATAAAGGTAGGCTCTCTAGCTCATCTGAAAATTTAAGCTGGCATAACCTGAAAGAGGAATTCTGGTCCTTCCCCCCATTATCTGTTTTTTCCTGCCCTGTCTTGATCTCTCCCTGTGAAATGGTTTGAGAAACTGATCCGCACAAAAACGAAAAAACAAAAAAAATAGAGCAGCTGAAGGTATAAAGAGGCTGGAATAAATATACTTTGTGTCATAGACTACACATACTTAATCTCTATTTGGATCTCATCTGCGTAATACAGATCTCAGGATATGTTGACATTGGCATCACTAAATGCTGAATAAAGTTCTTGAACAATTTGAATAACAAGTTTTGAACTAATTACAGGGAGCAAAACCTATGCCTTGGAGAGTTTACTCTAGTGGGGATTTATACTTAAAATTAACATTTTTTCTGTCTTAGTTCGTTCTGTAAGAATGAGTGAAATAAATTCATAGTAAGTCATATATTTTGTGAAATAACCTATGTCTTTAATTTTTATCTTTTTGTCACCTAATTTTAGCACTATTTTGATACTCTTTAGCTGCACAAATCGCACTGCATAGATTTTGAATTAGGATCTCTGTCCTCTGGTACCTATTCCCTCTGATGGAAAGAGTAGTGTGGGATTTAGTTCTGTCACAAACATTTGACTCTCAGATCTTAATAACATCTTAATCTAGGCTAAACCTTTCTGTAATTCAACCTAGTTCTATTTCTAGAAAGAATTTAGAGTTTACTATTTCTTTGATAGTTAATTACAGAAATTAACTATAAGCAGAAGGCCAAAACATTTCCAAGGACTTTCACCATTTAGAAAAGAATGAACAAGGTCCCAGGTGGTGATAATTCTGCTCCAGCAGCTTGTGGGCTCCACACAGAATAAGGATTATTTCTGATGATTCCTCTTCTTCATACAGGAAAATTTTGCAGATCAGATTTTTTTGTTTGTTTTTGGCAGGATATGAAGGAGGTCCCTATGACAGCTGAGACAGAAGAGCAGCAGTGTGTGATGATATGCTAATTCACCTTGCAATGAGATTCGAAGTCTGACAACCTTATCAAGAATTAGGATCTTTTGCTTTCAGTCATTGCCATGACACAGATTTGTGTGACATTTTTATGTTGAAATTACTGGAGCTGCAGTGGATCATTCTTCATCTATAATCTTATTACAGTTTCCGAGTACATCTGAAAGGTGATCTCTGAGATATGTTACATTGCTGAGTGAGGAGGACAGAAAATGATTTCAGTTTCTTAGACTGTTGACTTCCTCATCAACAGAAAAGTTGAATGTCTGTAGAAGCTGGAAGCTGACCAGATCCATGTCTTTCCAAAAAAATAGTGATAGTTGGAAAATTGTTAATTGCTCTTGTTTTTGAGACATTAGGCCACAAAATACAATGCGCTGAGAAACTGGTAAAGGATCACTTTGCAAATAGATTGATGTTCTCGAAAGACTTTTTTTTCTATGAGGTCTTCTTTTCTGTAACTCGATTAAATGTAAGCATTCACGTTTTTTAAGTGGTCTTGTTATAGAAAATGAAAGAACAGCTCTACAGCTAATCATATCTGAAATACTTTCTGTTAGGCGTATATGTCTTATATTATATACATATTCCCTCTGTTTAACCAATTACTACTACTTTTTGTTCCAAAAATTTCTAATTTGGATAACCCTTCTGATGGTATAAGGAACTTCTCCCTGCTATTTTTGAAATTTTGATTTACTTTTCTAGTTTTCTGGTTCAAAGAATACTACGGGCAATAGTTCTATTGGTAGAATTGTTTTGGTTATAAGAAGTGATCACAGTGGGAGGAAAAGGAAGAATAACAAAGGTAGTGGTGTCATCCAGTGACCAGTGGCCAATTTCTCACAAAAGAAGCTTTGCCAAAGCGATGATGAACCTGGCATTTATTTCATACAGTAACATTGCTGGTTCTGAACCTTCAAGATAGGTGTGTGCTCTGCTATGCTTGCATGATCACAGTGGCCAAGACAATTTATCACAGGTGTAAAATCAACCACTTGCTTGGATGCTTGCAGGAGAAGGTTCCATAAATTTCTATATAAAAATTCTGACTTGCTCTCTCCTTTCATGGTACTGGGTAAAACCCAAAATAAAAAGGAATCTGTCCCACATCCAAAATTTTAATTAACATGTACATTTGGCTAAACACTTTCCAAAGCTTGTCCCACTTATTTACTTCTTTGAACTCTTTTTAAAGGTAAAATAAACTGATAAAGCTATTCAGATGCACAGAAGATCCATGGAAAGAAGGGGGGGGAGGATTGTAAAAAATACATGCATAACTTAAAAAAGGATCTCAAACACTAAATATGTTGTCTTTTTAGGGTAAGCATCACAGGCATGCTATTATCAGTACTGGACTGATAACACTGGAATGAAGAGGGGAAAAGAAGGCAAAGAGAGTTTAGGAAAAACAGAACAGGATAGTTTAAAAAATAAAAATAATATCTTTGAATCTTTGGGACTGGTAACATCTTTCATGAAACAATATACACTGTAAATGATTTTTTTGTAATTTAACTTTGCCAGTGTATACCACAGGGATATGATTTAAATTGTGCTTATTCTATAGACTCAAGATTTTTATCCAGATTAAAATAAATCCCAAATCCTGTTTATCCAGTCCATGCATAATTATGTGGAACTGTTTTTATCAAAATACACTATGCAATGAAACATAATCAAAGAGATGTAGAAATGAAGCAGAGAGGAACAAATGAACAAATAAACAATGTTCTCAGCATATTTCACCAGCAGATCTTTAAAGCTAATTTTAAGTTTAGCCATTTCAAATGAGCATAAAGTATTATCTTCTGGTTTTCAATATAAAGGGTAAGATTTTGAGGAAATCAAGTTTATTTAGCCTTAGTGCAGTATTATTCCTGAGGTGAAAAGTTTTTTTTTTTTTCCTGAATTCTTAAGTATATTACTGATAATAATTAAAAGCATCTTTTGAAACATATTTTCTAACATTATTTATATATATATATGAGTATGTGTGTGTATACATTGCATGTGCATATATATATATAAAATGTAAATTATTCATGCATTTCATATTTCAAAGGAGAAAGAGGACTGAGTTTTTGAATTTTATTCAGTTTTCAGTCATGAAATGAAAAAGACAGACATTGGATCAAATTCTGCCTTCAGATATTTGCAAAAAACTCCCAATAAATATTGACAGGAGTCAAATACATTTGTCTGAGGACAGTATTAGCCCTTTGGTGTGTAAATGCAAATATTTCATGCAAAATTAAGTTAATACCACATGCAAGTCCATCTCATATGCACATGGCTTATAGCCAAGAAAACTTCATTGGTGCTTGTGCTAACATGCATATATGGTTTGAACTAAGAGCATTCACGCAAAGGAAAATGCAGAATGATCAGCATGGCAACTTTGTCAGAGTGACATTCCTACAGAGCAACTATCTAATGCAAACCAATGTGCACATGACCTTTTTTGGGCAGAAAAGCATGATTTGAGTTGTGGGGTAAAACAGTGATTAATAAATGTGGTTAGATTAGCATTTCTTAATGTCTAATTTTTAGTAACCATTTTGCCCCACATCTGATTCTACTTGGATTATTTCCCTTTGCTATCTACCCCTTCATCATGCAAAAAGTTACAATTAAAATTAGAAAGCATTGAACAAGCTCTAAACCCAACAGATAACATGGATATTCTCCACACTTTATACTGGAATTAAATTTGATATAAATACCTCCTGCTCTTACCAGTGGGTGGTGTTATTCCATGTATTTAGGTATGAAGCAGACAGGAAAGAGATAAATCTTTCATAAGTACAACATAAATCACACAATTCTTATATTATCCTTGCACTAAGTGTAATATATTCAAACTCACTTTTTAAGAAAATTAAGTGACTGCCATATTTGTGGGATGGAATTGTGAACAGAATAAGAAATATAATATAATAAAACAAGATACTAAACTTGATTTTTTTTTCACATTTTATTTAAAATAAAGCCTCCATACTGCCTCACAATCATGTTGCAGAATATGGGCTGTTTAATCCATTTAGTATTTCACATTAATGACAAATCCAAGACTAATTCCAGTACACCAATTCCTGCATTATGCAAAGTTTAACCTGACAACATCCAGTTTTAGTTACTATTTCATGTGAAACAGGTGTTCTTAGTACATCCATTAGTGGTAATGAATTAGTTAAGGCATACATGATTTTGTAATATCTTCAGAAATAATTCAAAGAGCTACTTGAGGCTTAGGCTGCACCCACCTGCAGCTTAAGGGCTTGATCCTGCAAAGTGCTGAGTACCCCACAATCCCATTGCCATCAGAGGGAATTAGAGCCATTCAGTGCCACACAGGGTGAAGCTACTGATGCTGCCTTCCACGGCAGTAATCCCTGGCAGAGGTTTATACAAGTATCCTTGTCCTGCACTGGGCATAATATGCCTCTGGAGGGGACACTCATGGAAGTGGGAGGCAAAGCCCAATATATTTAATTTGCTGTCTTGCTTTTAAGATCTGCTTTACTTAATGGTAACCATAAAGTCAAGCTGCCAGTGATCCAGCTTTATAAAAGCTTTTAATCAAGACCATTGTTTCTGCTTACTTCATAAAAGCGTACCACTCTGACAGTCATTCACAAACATATGTATAGATACTACACGGAAGCTGTTTGAATTTATGTCAAAATTTTGGAGGTTGATTTCTAGTTAAATTGATACAAAAATGTATAGATTTTCTTGTTCTTGCCAACTTTCTGGAGAGCTCTGCAAAGTCTGCAATGTATAACTGAGATTAGCTCTGGGAAGCATCCCTCCAGAGACACAGATTCACAGATCCTTAAGATGCGCAATGCTCTCAGTGTCTTCAAATCTATATCAACTTTTCAGAAAAAATGTTGCTGTGTCCAGAAAATAAACCAGAAATATAGATGCTTACTTTTGCTCATTAGCAGATTGTTATTCTTTTTTAGCTGGCCACATAATATATTTTCTTATAAGGAGCATTTACAGTTTTTTTATCAAGAGCAGAAAATATGAGTGTTGTGCCTTGCCACTTCCTAGAAATGAGATTCTATGGATTGCTAAATGGTTAGTAGGACTGTGTTGACTTTCAGTGCAGAATTACGTGGTTGTGAATGCAAGCAAACTACTGTTCAGACAGTATGATTAGAATATTTCGCTCTGAAAAGAGCAGCTAATCCACCTGCCTGCTCCTCTCTTCCACCCACCCCCAATACACCTGTTCTAGATTACACGATAGGATTTTGAAAAAGAATTGATCTCCACAGGTTTTATAGAAGAGTAACTCTGTAAATACCAACAAAGGTACTCTTGTTTGATACTGGAAGTGAAAATCAGGCCAAAGAACAAACAAAATTAGGAACAGCTTTATCTGAAATAAGAAACTTATGATTTTCTTTTCCTTGTCTTAAGCTTATAGTAGTCAACCGCAATTCTCAAGCTTTCCTATGCACAGTGAGAGTTCAGATTTCTGATATAGCTTGTAATAACTAGGCAGTTAAAGGCTTGGATGCCAAACTTGTAATGGCTTGGTTTTCAATAATTGCTATATATCCACCTTCTTAAGCTTGTACTTTTACAGCTCATAAATAATGAAGACTTACAATCTCTCTCTAAATTCTCATGCATTTATCTATTCCTCAGCATCTGTGCCTGAAAAATGGAACAACATACCATGTTCATGTCAATGCCATTGGTGTACGTCCACGCATGCTGGAAGTATTCCTCAAGTCGCTGCCGCAGAGGGTTGGGGATTTGATGAAAGCGTATAAACTCCTTTACTCGCAGCATCTGCATGTGATACCGTGCAGTTCCCGAGTAGAGTCTTTGGATTATTGCAGATACGTTTCCAAAAATACTAGCGTACATTAGTGCTGGATTAAACAGAAACAAAACTTACTTTAGTCATATCATTGGGTTTTGCAGATGATGCAACAGTTCTTACAATGTACTTTGTATGTAAAACAGCTCAGATAAGACTAGTAACATTTTCAGAGAGGTTGATTTGATTGTATCAGTACCAACTCAGTTAGCAGATGAGGCTTAAATATTAAATCGTAGTCAAGTTGGTAATATTTATCTTTGGAGATTTGTATTCCTAAATTTAGTGTTGTTAAGTTAGGTTCATCTAATTTTACGGACTTCGGTAGAACTAAGTACTAGGAACTAAGGTTAAGTACAAGTTAAGAACAAAGGGCAGAGTTAAGAAGGTACACATACATTTATAGGTTCAGGGTTTAAATCAACACATAAAATATAATTGTGATTGATTATCAAAAAATGATGGGCTATAGTTTCCTAAATCCACTCAAAACTCAGCTTCTTACCCTATACAGGATTTGCTTACAGACACTGATACACAACACGAAACTTCTGACAGTTTGCGTAACAGATTTTGAGTAGTCAAGCAACTTGACTACTTCCTGACACTGCGTGAGTCACAACATATTTTCGTATATAACATTGCTTTCCCTGGGAATATGCCCTTCCGGCTGCATGTTTATAATCTTATTAGCTTAGACTGTTAAGTCATTTGCTCAAACACTGAGAAAAAAAGAAAAAAATTAATAAATTAAAACTACTTACAGCCAATCAACATGACACAGATGGAAAAGATTTTCTCTGAGTTGGTGTTGGGAGACACATTTCCAAATCCTACACTTGTCAGACTGCTGAAGGTAAAATAAAGTGCTGTAACATATTTGTCCTTGATGGATGGTCCAGAGCTTGCATCACTCTTATTGTAATGCTTTCCTAATTGTTCTCCTAAAGAATCCAACCAGCCAATCTTGTGAGCCAAGTAAGGTCTTTCTACATTTCCAATGGCATACCAAATGCAAGCAAGCCAGTGTGCAATTAATGCAAATATGCACATAAGGAGCATCAGAACTGCAGCACCATATTCTGAATATCTGTCCAATTTCCGTGCTACCCTCACCAAACGCAGAAGTCTAGCTGTCTTCAGAAGACCTATTAATGTTGTTGTCTGTAGAAATAAGATATAAAAAGAAATGGATTTTCTCTGTTAGCAAATATACTTTCATGAATAGTCAGCATGAATACATCAGTCCAAATTCCATAATTTTGGGGAATCAGCAAAACCAGTAGATTAACCCATTTCAATGTAATCTTAATTTCATTTTCTTTAAACTGTCAAACTTATTACAGAAACAGTGAAGAAAACAGTAAGAAATGCACATTTTAAATTAAGATATATTGAAGTTGTCATTATCTGCTGAATACTCTTTCATTTGGAATATTATTCTTGATCTGGACCCTTCAATCCACCCTAATGTACTTAAATGATCCATTAGATTCATGATGTTTTGGCATGCTAAAGTCTGTAAGTTATTGGAACTACTCATAACTATATGACCAGTCTTGTAGGTAATAAGTATTTATGATGTTTGAACAAAGCTCTGTGACTATATTCGTTCCTAACTTAGAGACTCCTTGTAATGCTCTGGCACACATGTCCTAGAAGAGAGAAGGAATAGGGCTGAAATGTCCCAAAGAGTAAGTATATATTATTCAGCAAATATTCTTCCTGTTTTTTATGGTCAGAACACTCTATACAGGTAAAAGAAGATGAACCATTGTGAATAGAAAATAATGGAAAAGTTACTGTTGCCAGACTCCAGATTAATCTTCTTTTTGCATCTTTCATCCTGAAGCTTGCAGGTGTAGTGGTAGAAGCCAGTAATAAAAGTACTATACCATTAAAGAAAAATATGAGTCCGTTATAAACCAGGAATATATTCCAAGCTTTTTAGAGCAGACCTGCACTATGATTCATTGCAGCCTCTTTGAGGCGTTGATCTTTTTAAAGGAATCTAAAGTTTATTAATGTAAATTTACAATTTCCAATCAGTAAATTGTTTTCATACTTGTTAATGCCTTGTAAAAGAGATGATTGACAACATGGTAAACAGTAACTACTTGGTTTCAAAAAGAACTCAGCTACTTTTCCCCCTCCATTAAGTCTGAACATCATATATTAAAGTATTCAGTAAATGTCAAGAATGAATAAGTTTTTGATAAGTTTTTTCTTCCTTTTTTTAACATGCACGTATATTACATAACACTTAACTGGAAAAGTTTTCCGAGCCTTACAAACCACTCTGATGGTACTATGTCTCACGTTAAAGCTTTCTTTCAACAAGTATTAGACTAGTTTTTATGTTTTATTAAATCCTTGTATTTACCATGTTTCTGAGTAAAATCCCAAAGCCCTTGGAACAAAAAAAGAGGCTTTCTTGGCTGCATTTGTCAGTGGACAGCTCAATATATTATTCATATTTTCTGAGTAAATAAGCAAGAGGATAATGTAAGGTAACACTGGGTAACACTCCTTGGTTCAACAGAGAATCACAGAGAATAATTTCAGGGTGAATTTCTCATTGCCACATAAAGAAGGCTGTTTCATTGATTGTGACCTCATCAGCCTGAAAGACCATATCCTTCAAAAAGCTATGCCCAGGCAGAGCTTCAGCATGTGAATATTGCCATTAGGTACATTTTTTTGGTAAGGTAGATCAGGCTTAAATATTTATGATCCCTCAAGGAAAAGAGCAATCTTAAGAAAAGCTAACATTTGTTCTTAGTGGGGTGTTGGAACTATTCTATTACAGATGTAGTCATATGTCTACACCATGCCAGAGGCAACATATTCTGCAGTGCCCCTTAAACAGATTGGAAGGTAGATTGTGAATCCAAAATATGTCAACAGTGTTCCACCCCATTCTTAAG
The DNA here is from genome assembly GCF_965183815.1 of Platalea leucorodia. Taxonomy (NCBI): domain Eukaryota; kingdom Metazoa; phylum Chordata; class Aves; order Pelecaniformes; family Threskiornithidae; genus Platalea; species Platalea leucorodia. Next base: position 82,919,323 of record NC_138827.1, on the reverse strand, counting down.
ATAAGACTTGCTAATATTACGTGTCCTCAATGTCAATCCCATGCTTAAATATTGCATCAGTGTGAGTTCTGGACTATGCTGGAGGTGTGTAATACAAGCAAACTCCATCTCTTCAGGGTGAAATCAGCATGACTGAGACTGGATACGCTTTAAACCATCAAGAAACTCATCCTGAGTTTGAATTTTCTTTAACACAGTGGAGAGGCTTTGACACTAAAATACAGCTGGCAGTAGAGGTGGCAAGCACGATCCACAGGTTTTGGTGTGCCTTTACATGCTGTCCACTTCTCAGTGTAGATGTAGCCTTCACATAGTAATAGTCCACCTCCCGTATGTCACTTGGCCAGGGACAGAAGTACTTGGTGTCAGAACTATGCCTCGTGCAATGTAATTTCCTTGGTGTGCTGGAACACTTTGCTCAGCACAGCACCCAAGGAGGCAGAGGTCCTACTCTGTCAATTACCCACCTTACCCCATCCAGTTCCAACAATTAATGTCTGAAAATAGCAATCTGATAGATGCTACTCTTTTCTCTGAATTGCTTGCTGCTCTGTTTTCATCACATCTAGCTTTATTAGCTGGACTACAGGTTCAAGAGTTACTGGATACCCACAGCAGGATTGTGTGTGTTTTGTTTTTTTTTTTTTTTTTTTTGGTGTTTTTTTTTGTTTGTTTGTTTGGTTTTTTTGTTTTTTTGTTTGTTTGTTTTTTTTTTCAGTAGCAACATTTACTGTAAGCCAGAAGCACACAGGAATCTCATAGCTACTGAAACTATGAATCTGGATTGCTAGAAGATGGGTACAGGATAATTTTCCCCCACTATAGTATATTCAGTGCAAACAGCATTCCATTTATGTAAGGCACATAACTGTTTGACTAAACTGGAATTCATTAGGACCATAGCACATATTTAAGTACTTTCAGAATCTAAAATACGTACAAGACATTGAAGAAGTCTTTTTCAATTGGTAAGATTTATTAAAAAGATAAAGGCATTAAGGTAATAACCATTTTAAATGCATTCTGCCAAAACAGACATTCTGTTTCCTCAAATTCACTTTTTCATTACAAATAAACAAAATTATAGAGAAAAGTAAAAAAGATCACGTTAGATTTATCCACTGCACTATTTATATATTCCAATCTGCCAATCTAACATTTTGTTAACCAGTATAGCCAATGTAATTTTGATAATTTTGCCTTGCTTGGTTATTGTGCTATTTGGCCTTTCAAATGCTGTTTGATTTTTTCTAGCTATAGTACAGGAGGGAGGCGTGGACTAAAAGTGTATTGGTTTTTTTTCTGTTTTGACTTTAGTAATAGCAGAAAAAATAAATAATACATCATGCCTACAATGGTTCTTTCATGCCTACATGGTTCTCTCCATAAGCTAAGTAACCACATAGAAGACATCTTTAGTTGTTTTGGTGTAATTATTCAGTTCTGCTAATAGGAAGCTTGAGAAAGGTTAAAGTTTATCAATTATTTTCTCTCCAGGGAAAAAAATGACCTTCTAAAAACAGGAGTTCATGGATACTACATTTTCTAAGTATAAGTCACTGAATTTATTTTACAAAATCCTTAAACATTGCAAGGGGCTATCCTTAACTCTGATTAGTCTTCTTTTTTAACAGTGAAGTTAGTTTATACCCTCAGTTTCTCAAGCCCTGATGCTGAAATGATCACAGCAGGGGGCTATTTTGATGGACAGTAATTGATTACAACATGATTTCAACAAGGAGGATATCAGTCTATCTGATTGCAGAGGGTATCATTCAGAAGTTATTATTGTATCAGACTGGAAGAGGGAGCTGGTATCACCTAATTAATTATCTGCATAAATGGTATTCTGCCTGTGAAAAAAGACATTTATGGCTCATGACTTTCTCACTGATGGCCAAATCCTCAGGTTTCCTCCAGATTTTTGTGTTCCTTTTTTTTCTTTCTTCATAACATCCATTATCGTTAATGTATAAATCTATAATGTCATCTCTTATTTGTCTCTTTTTAAACCAAATAACCCACTGAAGTGTATGAGTAGCTCAAACTGTCTCTTCCAATGTGCATTAATGTGCACTTGCTTACACACTATTTCATCTGCTAGGGTCCTTTCCAGCTTCCTGGTATTCTACGGTCCTCAGTTTCTCAATAATTTCCTGTTACCTATCTTTTATGTTAAAACCATCATCAACCTTCTACCTTTTTTGCAGCCTGTAAATAAATCTATTAAATATGAGTACTATAGCATCAAGCATAGTTAACTCTTTTCTCTCTCTTGGAAAAATCTCTAATATATGCCAGAATTTTGCCTTTCAGTCTATGCTCCATTACCTTAATAGCCTCTTCTGAGCTCTGTGTCATTGCTGAAGATCTTTATGCGGTATGCATCATGATACTGAAAATGCTAGTACAATCAGAAATTAAACAAAAATATTTAAACTAACCAAAACTTCTTATTTATAGCAGGGTACTGGTACTTCCACTGCCATTGATAAAGGACTGCCAAAATGGTCTACGAATAACTGCCTGCTCAAGCAGTGCTGGGGTTCCTCTTTGCTTCATCTTGAAAAACAATCATCAAGGGAAGAAAAAGTTGATACTAAATGCTTCTCTGATATCAGCCAGCCACCTAAATAATTTCCAGAGACTCTACCCTAATGCTGCATCATCCCGGACTCAGTCCAACTCAGTCAACAGAGTTGCTAATGCAAAGGCAGACTGCCTGTACGACCAGCTATGCAGTCTTCAGTGTAAAAGACTTGAAATTCATTGGAATAGATTTTCCAAGTAAATGGCTAAACTGAGTACAAGAAACTATGTTACACTCTTCCTGAGATGTTTTCTGAGCTTGCTTTTCAAATATATTTTAATTTGAAGGGGATAAAGCACTGATTCTACCAGTGGAGATGCAGTCAGGACTATTAGGTTCAATCTCTAATTCTAGAAATGTGGGATTCTTCTTTTCAGTTTGCTTTAACAGGTACACTGTGTAATGGAGTGAAGTGAAGATGTCAAAACTAAGAAAAGAACAAGAGTACTTTGATTTATGTCTTCATTTTAGCCAAAACCTGTCTATTTTCTTGATTTATTGCTACGAATAGAAGACACATTCACTCTTACATTTTGTGAGTATGCTGGATATACACATCATGATGTATTTATTTTTATTTAAATTTACAAAAGCAAAAGCCTTCATTGTTTTCTGCATATTTCAGCTGAGTGTTCTCTCTGGCCTCAATTTAATAAAACTATAAATATGAAAATTGTCTTGCTGAAGCTGTTACCATCGCTTGTCTGTATGTTTTATTGCAGTAGGTTCTAGATGAAAGGGAAGAAACTCTGGTTATTTACATATCCATTTGATTTTTTCCTACAACATACCTGTCTTTGAAGTGAAAAGCTGATCAATACATTAAAAAGCATATTATTTTAAATGCATATATCTAAAAATATCTAGTAATCTTAAACAGCATTCCACTTGTACATGCGCATCACCTGTGTGTGTGCTTTAAGGAGCTGTGCCGCTGCAACTATTATTTGTTTAAAATCCAACCAAGACTCCTCAGCTGAGCAGCATGATTAAAATTAAACTACCAAAAGAACAGAAAGTAAAAAGTCCATCTACTCCTTATTTTTATCTTCCCAAGTATCAGGGATGTCACTTAACATTTAAAATACACAAAAAAGAGAGAATGGTTTACTACCAGCCATAATCACTTTGTGTTGAGTCTGCTTAAACAGAAAAAAATAATTTAAAATTATATTAGTTCCCTATTTTAGAAATTGGAAAGTTAACTGTCTTACTCTGTTGCTTTCCTATGGTTGACAAAGTCTGGCTCAAATGGAAGCATTCAGATAGTGCTGCATGTGGTATTTGGATTATTATCTCCTGCCCTTTCTAGGCTCGGTTTGATATCAAGGTGTTTTAAAGCTGGGTGAGCACACATGGAGCTCTCTTTGGAGCTTATGTTGCTTAATAAAAAGACTGTTCAATACAATTGTTCGTAGGGGATCTTATTTGAAGAATCTCTAGATAACAAAAAAGAGCTATTTCATAAAAAAGATAACCCTTATGACTGAAAAAAATCCATTAAATGAAAAATGCTCCATTCTAACAGTTTTACATTTGCTTCTTCTTGCTAAACTATCAAAAAGGGATCACTGCGGAAATATTATAGTTAGCAATGTAGGAAGCAAAACTGCAGTAAGTAGCAGCTTAGAAAAAGTGATTGACATATTCAATACCATGAATGAGAGAGAGCAGTCACGATGGCATGATGAACTGGTCATAATCGGTACCATTTCATTGCTGCTTAGGTAAACAAACTAGTTTTTCCACATAGTGAAACTGTTCAGTTACTAGGTTTCAAGGGAATAAAGAATTAATTTACTTATATCTGCAATACTGAAAAAGTCATTACATGGTCCAATAATTTCTGTTCCAGGTTCCACGCTTTTGTATTTGTGTACTCACCTGCCAGAATGCACTTGTTTGTTTGCTAGTAATCTGTAACATTATCTTATGGTAAAGTTATCCCTTTAGCATCACTTTAGCACCTGGCACTTTACTTTTTAAGGATGTCTGTAACAGGGGAGGTGTGGAAGAATGATATTCAGGGTCAAATCCAAAGAGCATTCCTTCAATGAACTTTGGAATTGGTCCCTGTTGTAATTCTTGATGTTCCACATTTCCAATCACTAAGCATAATTTTTGGCAGTGATGAGTGCTCAGTGATCAGAACGGGATGCAGACCACACCTGAAGGGGAATGATGTGTTCAAAGTTAGAAGTAATGCCATTGTCAAAATGTTTGTCTTTCATGTGACTGTGCTATCAAAACCACAGAAAAAAATCTGCAGAAAGACTGAGACCTACCACAGATAGTGAATGCAAAAGGTGATCAAAGTTTCTTTTGAATCTCTGAGCTTTTTAATCACCTTCTGAATAGGAAAGTTCTCTTTTGGTAAGAGAACTATTAACATGTTCCCTCTGTCCGTTATGTTACTCTCTCTCTCTCCTTACTGCATTCCTTTAATAAAATTTGTTTCTACTGCATGCTATTACCTACATGTTTCTCCAGATTCCTCATTTACCTTGAGTGTGTACACTCATGTTCAAATTAGTAGGAATATCACTATTGATTAGGAACGTTACTATTGATTTCTATGACTGCTGAATTAGACCACATTATTATAATGATTTTTCAGAAGTACAGGAGACTGGAAAAAAAGAAAAATGAGTTTAAGAAAAGCATGACTGATATTCATCCTACTTCTGAATTTTTTAAGACTGAATATGTTCATGAGACTCTCAAGGTGCATGTAGGTATGTGCCAGTTGTTTTATACTGACCCTTAAAGGCATACTTAATTAAGTTTACATGTAATTTGTGAGGATAGCTAGGGTATGCTCAGAATTCAGATTGGGCTTTTGGGGTGGACATAAAAATATTTGCTGTCACAGCAAATGACTTTAATAAAAATAAATTAATTTTAAAATGAAAATGTTTTTGCATTCTCTGTATTGTGACATGGAGGCATACAGTCAGATCAGTAAATTTTCATGCTAATGGCTGCTGACTAATTTGTAGTTTTCACTTTTCTCTTCTCAATTAATGAGATGCACATACGGTCCACGAAACTGTCTGTTGCTCTTATGTCAATATATGCAAAACGGTGATTTTAAGAAATGGATTTGTGTCCTTTGAAAACTGAATAGTTCATATTTTGCTTGGTTTGCTGCCTTTTTTTTTTTAAACTGCTGTATTCTATGCATCACAAAAAAACCCAATTCTCTACTTGTCAGTTCACTTTTCATCAAAAAATATGTTATAACTTTAGCCCTTCTTAAATTAAATAAAATTCTTTGGCAGGAGGCAGAACTGGGTCAGGCATCCAGAACATAGTGTATGTTTTATACACCTTTGGGCAATTTTTGGATGCATATTGAACATTTTTTTAACCTATTGTACAGATAGGGTGAGGACATTAGTCATGTTTGGCAAGGTTAACCCCATATAATCTTTATTTATTTCTTTTGGTAGTCCATATTCTTGATAAAATAGACAACAGCCAAATTTTTTTGTTAACTGGTATAGTTTACACTACAACTGATCTGTTTTACACTGAGTAAACATCTGATCTAAAGATTTCGAACAGAGAAAATTTATATTAATGCTCTAATGCCAACACAACACTTATATGCTCACTTACATGAGCAGTTTTTACAAAGCAAGCAACAAATCAAAGGAGCAGTTCTTAAATAAGAGCATTTGAACAAATCCTTCATACATGATGTATTTATTTCATTATTTCTAAAGACAGTATCAAATATGGTATAACTGAAAAATACTAGATGAATTGTTCAACTTGTTCTCCTGTCAATGAAAGCTAATATTCTACATTATTCTACTAAGGAAGATTTAATTTTAGTTTACCTTTAAAAGATGGGGTAGAACTACTAAACATCCTATTAACTGACAAGCAAAAAACATATTAGGGCATACAGATTATTGTAGTAAAGCCAAAACTTAAGATTTAAGATTTCTTATTCATTTAAGCTTACCTCTTCAGAGCCAGAGCCAAAAATCAGCAGGTCAAAAGGTATTGCAGCAACCATGTCAATTAGGAACCAGCCTTTGAAGTAGTGAATTGCTATTTTTGCTGGATCACTTACCACTTCTTCATTCTGGTTTACATATGTTGTTCTGAAGTTTATTAGAATGTCAATGATAAACATAATATCCACAATTAAGTCTACAACATTCAGTGGGCTGCAAGAATATCCACACTCTCTCCTCTTCCGTTCCTCACTATCATTCAGAAGGAAGGCAGCAGAGTAAGGGGTGAATATGGCGGTGTATATTACCAGCAACAAAATGAGCCAGTCCCAGACGGCTTTGAAAGGACTATAGTGCAATATAGTAAACTTGTTGATGCGAGGTGTCTGGAGTTTATATTCTGGTAGAACATCAGCCCCTAAGGATAGAACCTAGAATAAGAAATATACCATGTCAGTAATCAGGCAGTGTATCTATTCCTACTTTCAGTAAACTTAGCAAATACAGGACAAACTTAAATAGTACTTTATTGTAGTTTTGAGGATTAAGCTTCAATTGCTTGGTGTTTTGGCAAACTAAACTTCTGTGAAATTCATGATCTTTGCCAGGTCCAATAAATTCATTGATGATTTTCCACAGCAGGTTGATTCTTGTTCCCTGTAGCAACCATTAAGTGGCATATCTGGTCCATAAAATCTGCATAATTAAATATGTCATAAAATTCATTTATCCACCACATGTAACCTTGCCAGTGAATAACTTTTCTTGCAGTGATGTAGTGTTTTGCTCCCAAAGCATATTATCATCGGCTTATATTCACTACAAAAGTGTCTACATTCATTAGAAAATTTAGGCAACCAGAAATAAAAAAGTTAGAGAAAGATCTGTGAATGTCCTTGACAGCTATCTCCACTTTGAATTTTGTGGTGTGGAAAACTTTCATGCACAAACAAATTTCACTGAGGCTATAGTTCTAGTACAGCTAAAGGTGTGACAAAGAAGGGTACCACGAAAGTATTGCCTTTTGCTTCACTTCTACTTTTGTCAATGCCTAAAGCTTGTTATCGTTCCTTTACAAGTGTGGATTTTTTATCTGTTGGTGATATCTAAGTTGGATTTCAATTTTATTTGGAAGGGATTATGTTTGTATGCACTGCTTGATTTGCTGGCTCTAGAAGCTGAAATGTTTGCTTTGTTGCAAAGAACAAGCATAGTGTGGGCACCAGATAAAACAAATTTCCTTTGGCTGCTCCTCCAGTCTCATTGAACTCTGACATGAAGGAACAAAACCTTTAAGGATAAAAAGGTAAATTACGTTTTCATCTCTATTCAGTGCTTGGCATAGTTTTAGAGACTGACAGCAATGATGTTAATTATTGCCTTCTGCTTTGCAAGTGCTCTCCAAATCCTATGGGACTCAGATCACCACTTCATTTTACACAGACCACTGAACAAACATCAGATGGTGACAACCCATTTGGGCAAGTGACATATTCAAGAAATCTTATATCCATTTTCCACTAGTTACTTCTACTTATTCCTTATTCCCCTGCTAATTAAAAACAATGTTGTTCAGAAAATCAGACCTTTCAAAAGTAATGAAAATGAATAATTATACTGAAATGAAATGACGACTGGAAGGAGAAATACCTTGTCAGCAACCTTGTGAGCTTTTATTTGCATTTTGTTTAGCAGTAAGTAGTTTGGGATTTGATATTTCAGCTTGTTCAAGATTGAGAAATTCCATGCTTCTCAAACATAATCTTATAAGATTATAAGGGTCAACACACTCCTTTCAGTTTAACTTTCCAACACCAAGTGTTGTATAAACCTTAGACCGTATTCTTAGTAATCTAAGTGGCACTTTTATTCAGTGAAGTTCTACTCTGAAAATGTTGTGAGAACACCAGGGTTAATAACCACTCTTCTCCTTTGAACTATGAAGAAAGAAATGATTAAGCCATCCAAAAGATTATATGGTACCTTCAAGCAGCCATTAAGTACCATGCTGAGGTGATGGTAGAGGCTGTTTATCTATTTTTTATTTTGTAACTAGGACTTGCACTTAACTAGTGGTGCTAGCTATTTTTTTATGCATTAAACACACTAGCTGACAGCAAGCTGAAGCATAGGCATTGCTTAGTCTCTTGAGCAGTCTTAATACTTCCAGACCCCTGACCTGGTGAGTTGACAAGAATGTTTTCCTAGTATTTGAGAGCAGTGTGAGTATATGTGGCAAGGGAGCTGCTGTTTATAACATTTATATCAGTGTTCTCCTGCTGGATTTTAAGACAATGAAGGAAATGGATTAGACAACAAGAACAATGAAGCTTCCTTCACATGTTTCTTGCAGTTGCTTGAAAATTTCAGCCAGTGTTCTTCATTTCAGAGAACACATAATGTAAATTGGACTTATTCCTCTGAAATCTGGCTCCTGTTCTCATTTTAGTTACATTTATTCCTAGGTTATTTTAGACTAAGTTAGGTGAAACTGAAGAGTACAAGACCTAAAACCCCAATAGGGCAAAATGAGGAAAGAGCAGTATAAAAGTGATTATAGCAGAAATGGATCCAACTTTTTCATGCTAGTTTCTTAGACATACACAAGAGGAGAGGCTGACTGATGGTTATGAGTTTCATATTCATAATGTGATACAGAACTTTAAATTTCTGCATTACTTACTCCCATGCAATGGGAAGTGAAAACAAACACTTGTTATGTAACTGTTTTTTTTTTGCCGGATCAAAAGAAGATGGGAGTTTGTTTCTCAAATAAAAAAAATCATAGTTGCACATACGTAAAATAGAGAAAACACATTATTGGGTTTCATATTGGCAGTTTGAACAGAGACTAATTGAATATGAGGTGAATTTATCCTTTTGCTGTTTTGTAACATCCTTGCAAAGCTTGGGTACTGGTGTTGGCCAATCTTGGCCATCTTGGCTAGATGGAAGATTTCAGTGTACTTAGCAATCCCCTCAAAAGACCTTTACTATTTCTACTTGCTTAAAATAGATTCACAGTTTCACAAAATTCACAAATTCACTGTTAGTGAAAAGACATTTTATTAACTTATCTCTTCTGGACATTGAAACTCTCCTTATAGTTTGGAATATAAAACAGGTGGCTTACGGAATGAAATGTTTTTAAGAGTAAGGAGCAGCAGTGGGACAAGACTAAACTACTGCAGTGTTAAAAAGTCGCTGAAACTTAGAACATGACATGATGAGAAAGCCAAGCGTCCACTCATCTTACTAAAGAGAAGACTACAATGCTAATTATCAAAAGTCATACCGGCTGCAATAGATTTTCTCTTAAAGAACATTTTAGGGGTATTCAGCCTTGATGAAATACCATCTTACACTAGTTTTGCTGGTGAAGGCAGGAATGTATTTATAACTGGTGTGTTTTAAAAGCAGTATTAGGTGATAAGATGTATTCATTTATAATGAGAAAATGTCAAAGTGAAATAAACTGTATTATATTTTGCCTTTGAATAAAGAATCCTGATATAAAATTCAACTTTTCCTATGTGTTCCTTTTTATCCCATTCACTGTTAAACCAGCACTGCTGCAAGTTAGAAGACTCTTCATTCAAACACATTTTTTGACTCTGAGAATCTTGGTTCAGATGTTTCACCAGATAGGGCTGGTGAACATCTTTTGCTCTTTTTAGGTTCACGTGTTTACTTTCTAAGATCACAAGTTCAAGGTGGCACTTATTATAGAAGGGCTGCAATCAGATACCCAGAAAAATATGGAGTGAGATCAAAGTAACTGTCATAAATTTACACAGTTTTAGACAAATTTATCTTTCTGAAGTGTTTGGTAGCTTTTAGTTTCTCAAAGACAACAGTAGTTCACTGCAATGGAAAGAAAAGATATTTAAGAAGAATGAAAATTTATTAATGGCAGCTGCTCTGTTAAGCAGAAGGAGGAAGGAAGTGTATGTACCAGAGGTACTATCAGGTGACAATTAATTAAAAAAAAAAAAAAGATTCACTAAGCTTTTATCACTTTAAACTGAGTTACACTGTTTGTGGTATTATCTTTTTTTTTTTTTTGACAGTTCTATCATCTTTCCCCTCAAGAAAACCTGCTTGGTACTGGGTAACATTTCTGCCCTGTGTTGTGTTCAAAAGACCTTGTTTTGTGCCGTGTTTCTTGGTGAAGTGTCAAGGAGCCAAACTGGGCTGATGTGCTTTGCCGCATATTGGCCATATGCTTCACTGGATAGCTGGTTTGTGTAGGGGATTCTTGTTATAGGGTCTGCAGCACCACACGCAGCAACAGTGTTTGACACTTCTTGGAGAAACACAGTTTATTTTTATTTCCTGCTTGAAAACACTTTATTTTTGTTGTCTATTATGCAAACTGTACAGTTTCAAGAGACTTTGAGATCCATATTGCTATGTATCACATGTATATTGTAAAGTTTGTTCTGAGGCATTTTCAATCCAAATTTATTAAAGAATGCAAATGCATACAGTAAAAACCAAAGAACTAGAAACAAAGTGTGTCTCATATGAACTGTGTACTTAAATGATGTAGTTATATTCAGTACTAAATACTGTTTTGTCACTGCTGCTTGTGCCACAGATGAGTTAAAGTAAAGCCTATACTAACAACATTAGCTCTTGCATAGCACCTTTCATTCAGCACATTCAGAATTTCATAAACATTTAATAAAGCTCAGACTACAAATATAGTCCCAAATTACTTGAGGACTTTAAAATAAACATTTATCTCACCCATAAAACATCTTGTGTAAAACTATGAATATTGAAATACAATGTTAACGTGATTTATTTCTATGAAATACTATATGCCGTGAAAAAATATTATTTTGCCAATATCTTCCTGGGCTCAGTCCAACACTAGGTGCACAGCCCTGACAGGTGAATGGATGATCACTCCTGAATCTTTAAGTCAGGGAAGCTGTAGCAAATGTAGCAACATGTCAGCTCCTTGTATGCCGAGAGACTTGAATATCTTTATTATGAGTAGAGATTGCAGAAACTTTAAAATTTCTCGTCGTATAAAGTGTATTCAGCAGCCAAGATATGAAATTTACATGACAATGTAAACAAGATGATAATGGAACCAGGATAATTCTATTACAGGCATTTTTGAAACCAGTCAAAAACAAGTGAAGGAATTCAGAACAACTTTGGACTTTTCAGATCTCCTAATCAAAACACATTTCAAAGTTGAGTCAGAAAGCCAAAATCATCCATACTCATTATCTGAGTGTAACAGTCGAAGGTGACTACACTAATGAAATGTAAAGCGTGTTCTGTTTTCTCAAAGAACACAGGCAAGAGGTGACGTCAGAACATTCATACACTTCTCATTTTTATAGGAGGTTTCCATACATTATTTGGTTAGGTTAATCTCAATGACCTCTAAGTAATTTCACAAAAAAATGAAAAGGTATTTGGATTAAAGATTTTTTCCAGCAGCACTTTTAACTCTGCACAAGTTTATTGTTGATGACTAGGAAATCAAGGAAGGTAGCATCTCCTAAGTTCGAGTAAAGCTGAGTTACTATTCCTGTTTGCTCTCTGATGCAGCTCATGGTGCAGAATCAAGACTGCCAATATTATCCAAAACCCCTTAGATCTCGAGTACAATCTCTTCCTTTTAACAGGTAGTTTTGAACCCATTTTCAGATATTTATTAACAAGGCCAATAACAGTATTGAACAGGAAAAACTGGGAAAACAAAAGAAATAAGAAATGTGAAGCAGAAAAAGAAGCTAAAGCCATATTCCTGTAATAATTAACCCTTTTTATCATGACCACAGACCTTAAATCCGAATGATAGTGCAGTTCAAAAAATGAAGCAGTATTACTTCAGCTTTAAAAGAGGATATGATTTTGCATTGGAGAGTTTATTAGATTTGTGAAACTCTCTTCTCTTGATATAACCTCTCCTGGCTCTCTCTTCTGCTGTGTATTAGTTCTACCGAAGCTACCAAGCTATAACTAGCAAGGATATCTCTTCCCTTTTCTTCTCTATTCATACCATTACCGTTAGACCCCTACAGACTGGACCTCCTAAAGCGATCTCTGAATCTAAAAAGACCTAAAAATAAATATTACACAAGTATTACTGAGCAAATGGAAATTAAATCAACATTTGCTCCCTGATGGTAGGCATTACCTAATTCCCCAGAAGACTATAATGGTCTTTCATATTTCAGTCATCTTAGTGATTGTCTTCCTTGATGCTGACATGAACAACTAATAACATTACACCAGTACTGAAAGAAAGCTGAAGAGCTTTTGATTTAGTGCGCCCTCGAAATACAACATTATATGCTGTTTTCACACATCAGCATTAAAAGGCATTTTTACATGTAAAAGATATTTTTACATGTTTTTCAAAGGATACCTATTAAAGAACATCTTCTTAACTAAGAAATACTAACGGTGGGGAATGTTAATACTTGTCTTCTTGTTTTACTCTTCTGTTTGTATTAATGCTTTAAAATTACGTAGTATGACAATTTGTATATAATGCTGATACTTAACTTTCTCTATCAGACAGTTTGATGTATATCCATGAGGTCTTACAACACAGTGTTTTAATGGCCTCCATATTTTTTAACTTAAGCTTTTGTTAAAGAAAATCTGCTGCTGTGTGAAAATATGACTTGTCCTTGCCTGTCCTATATGTTTCCCATTTGGGACTTCAGATACAAGAGGATATAAACCTTTCTTGTTTAAACAATTGACTCAATATTTCTTTGCTTGCAGGGTCAGAAATAGCACAATAGATTTTTTTTTTTTTTTTTGGACTGTGCCCACATATTCTCCAAGTGTAATTTTAGGTAGGCATTGAAACAGCACTTTTGTTATTAATGACTGAACCTGAAGAACTCAAAGCTTATCTGAGACTATTTGAATTATTTTTGTTCCAGAAGTCAATCTGCCGCTAAATAAAGCTTTTTTGGGTTAGTCAAAGACAAGCTTTGTGGCATTCTCAACCTAACTGAAATGCAGAAACACTGGAAAGGTTTTTGGATATTCAGTAAATTAATATTCTGGAGGAGCTGCAATTTGGTAGGCAATGAGATAGTGCAAAAGAAGAAAAAAATGGGGAAGTTTTAAGTGGTATGTGGAATCCATTTGATCTAGTGTTAAGTAATTTTTATAATAAATGTCCAAAAAATTTCAGTGAAGTTGAATGTTAAGGCCGTTTGGTGGTGTTCAGAAGAATTCTAACTGAGACTTAGACATAACCTCTTAATATATTGCCATAAAAATCACTAATTTGATATTGGAAAATCCAGAAGGAATAGAGATGGATATGCATTTAAAAAGGTCTTGTGCACCTATGAGTGTAACACTTCTGCTGTGACTGTTCAAGTTACATCGGTTAAATTGTTCTATCTCTGCCTTACGTAGTTTAGTTACAGCTCCATCTTTGAGGTTTTTGATACGGATTCACTGGTACAGGTGAATATTTTGCTGTCTGCATGCCTGGTTTCTGGTGCTCTGCTTCCTCTTTAATCTCCTGCACTGTAATGTGTACAATTTGTGTAGCTGAAGCTGCAAGCCTTTTCAGATGGAAAGACTGTCAACTCAAGCCTACTTCAAAATACCTATTTCAAATTGCTTGCTTCCTCCAAGAGAGGAGAGAAATGCTGTTTTCCAGTCTTTGCTGGGAAGGCTTGTGGGAAGCAACTCTGAGAAAGTAATATGCTGCCAACAGGGTTTTACATGGCTCTTTGCTGTCCCTGTTGGCTGAAGTTTTAACTTTTGTCTTCTGTAGCTTCAATGTTAATTGAAGCCCTTCACTACAAGAAGGACATTGAGGTGCTGGGGAGTGTCCAAAGAAGGGCAACGAAGCTGGTGAAGGCTCTAGAGCACAAGTCTTATGAGGAGCGGCTGAGGGAACTGAGGTTGTTTAGCCTGGAGAAAAGGAGGCTGAGGGGAGACCTTATTGCTCTCTACAACTACCTGAAAGGAGGTTGTAGCGAGGTGGGGGTCAGTCTCTTCTCCCAGGTAGCAAGCAACAGGATGAGAAGAAATGGACTCAGGTTGTGCCAGGGAAGATTTAGCTTAGATATTAGCAAAAAATTCTTCACAGAGAGAGTGATTAGGCATTGGAACACACTGCCCAGGGAAGTGGTGCAATCACAGTCCCTGGAAGTGTTCAAAAAATGTGTGGATGTGGTGCTTAGGGACATGGTTTAGAGGTGGACCTGGCATTTAGGTTAATGGTTGGACTCGATGATCTCAGAAATCTTTTCCAACCTTACTGATTCTATGATTCTATGATTCTAATGGCATTGTGATAGCAAGTGGCATTTGAGTTGGAAATGGAAGGTCTTTTAGAAGATGCTTTTAAAAAATGATAAAATATATGAATTAGAGTGTATAGTTGTAAAAGGGGGTAGGTATCTAAGGATCAGCCTGAACAGCAGAAAAGCTTTTACTTGATGTTTCTCCTTCTGTGTGTCATAAATTTGTATTTTAGTACTTTTAGAATTAAAAATTATCTCTGTGTATATCTTTCTTCTTTGCTCTCCATATTTTCTGTTTAGGGCTGTCATTAAAATGCACTTCATGATACTCATGAACGTGGTGTTTAGATAAGCAATAATAATATTTTACATCATGTCATCTAAAACATATGATGAAACAGAGAACAAATTTAAGATCTGATCCCATGGCTGAAACCCACACCCATAGAGTATGTGTATCCATCACTAACATGACTCAGCTGCATACAGTGATTGGGTTGATGCCTTGAAATTATAGCAGCTGTACTGAACAATTACAGGGCTCTCACTAGTGCTTGCATTATATAAATGTAATGATATGATGAACACTGAAATCTCCAGAAATGTAATAGTACATCAGAGAACCCAACCAATACTGCAATACAAAGCAAAGAGGCAGGCCTTATTATCAAGTAATTTGACCTTCCATGTGAAGAGAATTACAAAACTATTCTTGGTCTTAAAGATTTACAAAGATTCCTCAAGAAATGTCACCCAATTAGTCTCCATTTGATAGGGTAACATCCTTCCTCGGTGACGATGAAAACTTTCAAATCCGACTCGGATTTGAGAGCACTGGGACTTCCTGGGGGTGCTGAGTGCCTTACAGGACTGAGGTTATGAAGTGCCACATTTTCATAAGACTATCAAATAATTGGGCAAACCTATTCAGCTAAAGATACTTAAATACACAGTAACGCAAAATCTTCAAATTGTCAAGAAAAGTTATGTATGCCATGAGGTTAAAACAGTAGAACAGCCTTCTTCTCATGTTTGTTCAGTAAAATTGTGCAGGCTTCATGAAAATAATATTTCTGTGGATGTTACTATCAAACAAAATTGCTTCACCAAACTTGAATACATTTAATAATTTAGAAAACTCACTATCTCTAACCTATCCGTTATTTTCTCATGAAGATAGATATCAAAAAAGAGGAAGTATTTTTATAGTTCATTTTCCATCCATTATCATCCATGAAAAAATTAAGAAATGGCTTATAGATCTTAAACCTCAGGAGCCTCTTTCTGCCAGTCAGTATGTAATTACTTTCATATTAGTGGGTAATGCATCATCAGAGCAACACTTAGAAGCATACAGATATATTGAGAGTGCTTTTCTGAACTTTGAATCTTAAATTAGTGATATGCAGATTATCAAAGAAGGAGATATTAACAACTGAATATTTTTAGCAAATGTTAATGCCAGAATATGTTTTAAAAGTTGTGTAATCCTGTTCTTTAAAATTCACTACAAGTTGTTATTTCAGAAGACAGAAAATGCTATCCTTCAAAATGCTAAAGAGTTTGTGAGTTATTTGTTGCTCTTCTGGCAACACGAAGCTGTTAACAAGCATTTATATGTCTGACAACAAAACACCAAGGGTCACATTTGTAATAAGGGCTTAAAATATTGCTGTGGCTTTTAGCCACCTAATAGATATTTTCTATCATTTGTTCATGGCATGACAACAAAACAAAGTAGATTTCATGCTTGTTGATGCTATCTCGTCTTCCTCACAATATTTATGAAAAATATATCTTTCATTATTATCCATTTAGACTGGTTTCCTAGCTGTCAAACATTTAGATGCAGCCAAAGAAACATGTAAAAGCTGTAAGAATATCTGAAGTGCATGGAGTGAAAATGAAGCAGCCACAGCCATAGTTTGCTTCTATGATTACAGTACTTACTGATGTAACTGTCAGGAGTAAAGGAGAAATGGAGAAAAGATCTTTATGCATACATTCATATTGAAGTTTAACCTTCAGTTTCATAGTAAATATTTTTTCCATAATCAGCAAAATAAGCAAACTTTAGTTTCTAGAAAATTTGCATTTTGTAATTAGACCCTTTAGTGTATAAAAAGGTGTGAACTGCAATTGAAACTGCTCTGGTAGCTGGGGAAAAGCTTCATTTAGAAATGTCCATCTCCCCTGTGGCTCTCCAGTGTTTATGCCTAATGAGCATATGCCAACCTGGTTCACTTAAAGGAGACATTTAGTCTTAGTGTTCTGCTCAGGTTCCTTTCTTCACACCACTTGTAGGAAAGTTTAGCACATTACCCAACCTTCTACCAAATTCGGTCAGAACATTCCAACGAAAAATCCATTTGGCAAGGGGAGATGGAATAGATTGCATACACATGTACACACAATGTGGTGATACAAATCACATTTCACTAGCAAAACCAACCTATAAAAGCACGACCCAGATTTCTAGAGCTGTCCATTCAATTCATACTGGTTAGGCAGAGAAACAGGGGGGAGTTGTGACCATGGAGAACTGAGCAGACAAACTTGCCTTTCCTCAGTTAGTAGCTGGATCTTACATTAGACATTTTTCTGTTTTTCTGACGTAAAAACACATTTTTGTTTGGGGGAATTGTGGCAAAAAATGGTAGGACTTTCATGATGATTCTTCATTAGCTATTCTGGTACTCTAAAAAAATGTTGTGATAGCACAGCATCAGTGAGCCAAAAATAACTCCTTGAGAAGCTCTACCTTGCCTGTGTTATGCTAAATGAAGCTCATGTTCAGGAGAGAACAGAACCTTTTATTTATGGATTTAACCAGGGAGATATGGAAATCTTTTTGGTACTATGGCTGATCACAGGTATGATTGCAGGCATCAAGAGCTCAATCCAGTGGAAAAACGCTTAGGATAGAAGCCTGACTGTAAGCTTAAATGTTCTTAATGTTCTTTGTTTTCTAGACATATTGATTAATTTATCACACTGTGTAAACTGCAGAATGGGTCATTCACTATTGCAGTTTCCTCAGCTTACTTGATATTGTAGGTGTAAAGAAGAGAGAAAATAGACAGCATATTGTATCTGGAAATTACTATCCTAAACAAAATTTATTTTTCAAGCTCTGTTTGAAAATCTGGAGGCAGGCTACAGTCTGCATGCTATCCTAACAAAATTCATCAAAATAAATTATCTGGCCTCTCACAATTTCTACAGGATGACCATGAGCTGCAGGCACTGATTTCTTGCTCACTTCCAAACCCAGCAACTAACATCATTAGAGACTAAGCTGCAGCAAAAGGTGTTACTCTCCCTTGGTTATAGTCTTCCATTGTTAACACACCTACAAACCCAGTGAAACTAAACTTCTCTGAACAGAACAGATTGGTACAGATGTGAGACCATACCATATAGCACTTCTTTTGTTTCAAAAGAGAGTAGGTTTCTTCATAATTAATAGAATTCATTTAGAAAGTGGAACATTTTCAAAGAAGATGGATTCTTAGATTAGAAAAAAATGCAAAGCTATGAAATGAAGAACTTTTCTTCCCATTTAATAAATGTTTCTCATTTATCAGTA
Source organism: Platalea leucorodia (assembly GCF_965183815.1). Taxonomy (NCBI): domain Eukaryota; kingdom Metazoa; phylum Chordata; class Aves; order Pelecaniformes; family Threskiornithidae; genus Platalea; species Platalea leucorodia. The sequence continues at coordinate 82,900,921 of NC_138827.1, read as the reverse complement.
GTAGTATTCTGAACAGGCTGTCTGGAGCTGAACATACCTTCTCATGCCAGCTTCCAAGATATTAAATGAAAAGTAGTTACTGCAATTTTCATATTTAAAAAGATGCTGCCTTAATGTAAAATTGGCAATTCTTTGAATAAAAAAGTTATGCTTGAAAATACACCTAAAGTACCTTAAAGACAATTCCACCATGTGCTACAATGAAAGATTTATTCAACTGTCAAAGGAAAACAGACTTATCTAAGATAAATCTAATACAAGGCCACCCTGATATCAGGAAGAAGAAACTCCTTGAGTTGTCTATATACTATGAATATCAACTAAATATTCATGCAATTTAGGTGCTTTATTTCAGATAGATTTGAATTTTATAGTATATGTCTACATTCTAGATGGCCTGAACTAGCCACTTTTAGTAAATATTTTCTATAGATTTTTGTTGTACTATGCTAATGAGCTATATAGCTATATGCAATACCACCCATAAAGCTCAATAAATCCTTTGCAACTACATGTTACCACACTGATTGATTAGCATACTATTTCATATACATAATATTTGGGATTCAATGACCCTTTGATTTTTGATTCATACAGCTGGTTCCTGATTTTTCCCTTACTGTGATTTTATTGATATTTCAATATAATTTAAGGAGTGTTCCTCCTTTTTTTTTTTTTTTTTTTTTTTTTTTTTTTGTTGAAAAGCATTATCTCTGAACTATTCTGGGTATGCACTTCTCTATTGATCCTATCACCAGTTACAAGCCGAAAGCATTATCCGAGTTCTAACACATGACAGATAATAGATGGGAAGAATGACCTTCTCATTTGGCTTATTAATTTTGAGGGCATTCAGAATTCATCAAACAACATATTGTGCTGACTGGGCTTAATGGCCTTTGCTTTTTACTACTGTTTCTAATCCTGTGAAAAAAATCCCAAACCCTAACAAACCCTAACCAGAAAATATTTTCCTCAGCTGTCAATACTTTAAAACCAACCAATCCACATGCTTCTCTCCTACCCCCTGCCCAAGCCAAAAGAATAATAGACTTGCTGCTATTTCTCCTTTATATGCTTAAGGACACCTGGTTTCTAATCAGTAGTAGAAGATAACTGCTTTATAATTAGCACCAGTTATATCATCACCTTACTAGCTGCAAATTGCAGGAACTTTTGTTCTCACATTTAGTTTATTCATCAATGTATCTCATTAGTGATGTGTGGGAACTTAACTATTTCCTTGAAAGGGTTAATCTTTCAAATAACCCACCAGTTTTTCACATTGTGTATTAGCTAGTATTACACTAAAAGGGAAACTCGTTACTTGCAAGAAATTAAGATCAAATTGTTAGCTGAACATACCTGCATTTTTTGTCTGATGAAAATGACTCTTAATAGGGGTGAATATGTAATAACAAGTAAATGCTAAATATTGTCTGCCCAGGTTATAGCATTTTGTGGCTAGATCTAATCTTGGTACTACACCGCATATATGTGAGGTGTCTGGCACTAGAACAGAGTTCAGAATCCAGACCGTTTGAGGGTAGGGGCACTCAAACAGGGAGGGAGGGAGTCCTGAGTGCCCAGGGTTATTTCTGTGGATTTTTTAACAGATGGTCATTTACGTAAGGTAAGTAACAGGCAAAATACTCTGGGACTACAACCCAGGACTGCCTGTTTCTAAGTGAGTACCCTAAATGTTAGCTACACCAGCAATGTTCCTTGCAAAACGCCAACTCTTTCTGGCCCATGAGATCCACAGCTTTCTGCCCTCTTCCCTCCCTCTTTCCGCACACCAGCTGCTATTGTTGTCTATCGCCGGGTGATTTTCTACAGGAAAATATATGCTTATGCTGACTTAAACATAGAAACTATTTCCTGAGTTAACATGGCAACCACCCGACTCAGATCTAACTTTGGTTATGCCGTTTTGAGTAGGAGGTTGGGCTAGATGGCCTCTAGAGGTCTCTTCCACACTACATTTTTGTATGGTTCTAAGGTTACATAAAAGAGACGGTGACTCCTTTCATGTCTGTTTTAAGGCAGCTCTAACTGCATGTGTGAAAGGTATTATTTCAGGCTGTGCATGCCAAGTGGATCAGAGGACTCTGCCAGTTCTCTGGATCTCAGTGGGGCTTGACAGGGGCTAAGCAAGGGCTTGACTTTTTGCAGCTCACGGTGGGACAGTTCTGGTGGGTGTCAAAATTGTTGGTTTTAACTGAGCAACCTACCAAGTTTAGAAACTTCCAAGGTCATTCCACCATGAAGTGGGAGTTTGGGGGTTTAGAGCTCTAGTCTACAGAAATGAAGTTTGCCTAAGTGCTGCCTACACCTTGGTTTTGATCGGTTTTACTTGCTTTGTAGTGCATTAGTTCTTAGACCCTCAACGTATTAATCAAATTCATTATTTTCAGAACAAACTACAATGCAGTCTGAAAGCCTGTGTCTGCCTATTTTCTCCCACATATTAGCATCAAAAGAAGAACGTTGCTTTGGAAAACTATCTAGTATTAAAAAAATCATATGCTCCTTTCCATGTTATCATCACAGAACAGATCACTGAGTATTTGGTTTAAGGCAGTAACAACAAAGAGATCATGCAAAACATTGATTACTCGAAATTGTAATTCACAGAAGATACTGGATACTTTTTCTCAACTCAGCAAAATCAGGCAATCCCTTTCTCAGAAAAGTAGATCCTGGGGGAAGGACATGGACTAATTAAGGATGCATCCAGGTTACATGCTTTGAAGCAGCTGGGCTTTCTGACTGCTCCATTTCTACCATATGTTGTGAAATCTTCTCAAAACACTGCAGCAGTTCAGATGCCTTAGCTTATTCAGCTGTCACAAAGAGAAGAGGCTCTATTGGACACAATCACCATCAAGGAATATTTTATCTTTCACAATTACTGTGGATCTATAAATATAATGGCCATTTTATTACTTGATGCAATAACAAGTAATTCCAATAAAAATGCTATGTTTTCTTCTGAAATTGATCAAAACAGTGAGCTTTATTTTCTGCTTCCATGCACTTTGTATAGCTACTTGCTCTGGTGCAAAAGAGCCTACTCTCCAGATTTGGTGACATCTTTGCAGAGGTATAAATAACTACCCCGAGACTGGAGTATTTTTATTGGTTTTGCCATCACCATGATCTCTACTTTTCTTCTTTTCACACACAGGTGTGTCACACCTTCTAAATGATAATGAAATTACACACATTTATACTATTTCTATGATTACACCTATAGTAATTATGAAACCTAATTATATAATGACAATAAACGATGAAATTTTATTGCATGAGGGTTCTAAGTATGATCGTAAACAAAGGGAATAATTCCTGTATAGGCTATGGCAATTGATCATTGAGAACAAGAGTAGCGAATAATAGAAAAAAGAAGATTCTCACTTCAGGAGAAACCAATAATTTAAACTTTCCATACAGTAAGCAGGGAATGTTGGCTCTGCTTAGCCCCCAATTTCATTATTATATGTATGTCTTGCTGTGTAATTGGAAGACATGTCAAAATTGTTTCCCCTTAATTCAGAATTTTCTGCTTTATGTCAACGCGTGCTCCAAAATGAACAGCCTTGAAATGTTGTTTATGTGTGTTATTGCATGATGTTGTAAACAGTGCAGTGCGTCAGCTGAATCAGACTACCGAAAATGTATAGCCTAATAATTCGGTTTATTTTTAGTTCTTATATTGCCCCTCTCTGTCCTAGATGCTGCTAGTCTTCTTTTAGCCCGAATACCTGAAGGTCAGTTTGAAGTCATGATCATATAATAGTTCTTTTTATATCAACAGCTGAGACTGGCCTTGGGGGATATTGTTACTTATTTCTTAATCTTTTGGGGCTGACAGAACAGAGTCTAGCCAGATTACAAAAACATGCGGTGAAACTACTATCACCTCATATGTGACCCCCCCCCTTCACTGAGAGCTCCACTTTCAGAAGAGCTGTGGGTGTCTGCAAATCAAATTACAATCTTCCAAACAACCGTGCAGCCTGCCAAGGTATATATTTATAATTTTTATTTTATATAATTTTATTTCTATTTTATATAATTTTATTTATATTTTATCATTTTTCTGCTCAAAACCAAAAGAGAAACGTACCACAGATGGAAAAGCGGACGAATACCTGTTGAGAACTACAAGGGCATTGCCAGGGAATGCAGAGGTGCAGTTAGAAAAGCTAAATCTCAGCTTGAATTGAAATTGGCCATAGATGTCAAAAACTGTAAGAAAGGGTTCTTCAGGTAAGTAAACAACAAGCAGAAACAGAAGGAAAATATTGGCCTGCTGTTAAACAGGAGAGGTGAATTCATCACCAACAACACTGAAAAGGCAGAGGTTCTCAACACCTGCTTCACCTCTGTCTTTATCAGCACTGTTGGGACCCAGGTCTTGGGAACAAAAATCCAGGTTGATGCAAACACAGACACACCATCAGTGAAGGAAGAGTTGGTATGTGAGCTATTACAGGAGCTTGACCCTTACTAATTGATGAGCCCTGACAATACCCACCCGAGGGTATTAAGAGAGCTGGCTGACCTTGTTGCAAGGCTGCTCTCCATAATATTTGACAAGTTGTGGAGATTGAGGGATATCCCAGAAGACTGGAAGAAGACTAATGTCACCCCCATCTACAAGAAGGGCTTAAAGGAGGATCCAGGAAATTATAGGCTCATCAGTCTTACTTCAGTCCCTGGGAAAGTTATGGAACATATCCTCCTGGGGGCTATCACAAGTAAATGAAGCACATGATTGGGAAAAGCCAGCATGGATTCACCAAGGGCAAATTGTGCTTAACGAACCTGATTGATTGCCTTCTATGACAAAGCAACCTGCTCAGTTGATGTGGGGTGAGAGGTGGACATCGTCCACCTGGAATTCTCCAAGGCTTTTGATATGGTTTCCCACAGCCTCCTCCTAGAGAAACTGATGCATTATGGTCTAGACAAGTGGTCTATGTGGTGGGTGGGGAACTGGCTGACAGGCTGCACGCAGAGGGCGGTGGTAAATAGCTCCTTTTCAAACTGGCAACCTGTCACAAGTGGGGTCCCCCAGGGATCAATATTGGGCCCAATGCTGTTTAATATCTCCATAAGTGATCTGGATGATGGGATCAGGTGTACCCTGATGAAGTTTGCCAATGACACCAAACTGAGTGGGGAAGTGGACACTTCAGAAGGGAGAGCCACCCTGCAGGAAGACCTGGATAGGCTGAAAGAGTGGGCTAACAAGAGCCTTATGAAGTTCAACAGAGACAAGTGTAAGGTCTTGCACCTGGGAAAACATCCAGGAGTGCAGCACAGGCTGGGATCTACCTGGCTGGGGAGCAGCTCTGTGGAAAGGGACATGGGGTCCTGGTGGGCAACAAGCTCAATATGAGTGAACAGCGTGCTGCTGTGGCAAAGAAAGCCAACAGGATCCTGGGTTGCATCAACAAGGGCATCACCAGCAGAGATAAAGAAGTCATTATCCCTCTTCACTCAGTGCTTGTCAGGCCACACCTGGAATACTGTGTTCAGTTTTGGTCTATGCTATACAAAGACGACGTGGACAGGCCGCAGGGGGTCCAGAGAAGGGCCACAAAGATGATCAAAGGACTGGGAAGCCTGCCATATGAGGAAAGGCTGAGAGAACTGGGTTTGTTCAGCTTTAAGAAAAGAAGGCTTAGGGGAGACCTTATCACCATGTTCCAGTATTTAAAGGGTGGCTACAAAGAAGATCGAGACTCCCTTTTTACAAGGAGTGACACGGAAAAGATGAAGGGTACTGGGTACAAGTTACTCTTGGGGAGATCCCGATTGGACACAAGAGGAAAATTTTTCACACTGAGAGCAATCAGCCAATAATCTCCCTAGGGAAGTGCTGGATTCTCCAACATTGGACACTTTAAGATTTGGCTGGACAGGGTGTTGGGCCATCTCATCTAGACCATGCTTTTGCCAAGAAAGGTTGGACCAGATGATCCTTGAGGTCCCTTCCAACCTGGTATTCTATGATTCTATGATTCTGTGATTTGATCAGCCATATAACCAGTTTGGATATATGTATTTCCTACAGGTGGGTAGATGATGAAACTGTTTTGAAAAGTATTATTTACAAATAGTTTGAAGATCATAAAGTTCTACCTTCCTGTAAATCAGTTATTGAGACAAATCATAAACAATAGGTACATACTGGGTCTTTCATCCACATGCTATATCTCAACAGACTGATGAATTTCAAGAGGATCAGTAATCTCTGAACATTAACGATCAGGGGCCACAAAACAGTTTTTCTTAAACAACACAATAAAGAGATCAACAATTTAGAAGTTTATTAACTGGGCGACCCATTGTTTGTTGTCGGTGTTAATCTATGGGTATTCAGGAATTCTCTCTTTGAAAATAAGCATAGATACTGACTACTCTAATCTTCATACTGCTCTGAGTCTGTTCACAACAGCGTTCACACCTTGGGAGCCATCCATCAGTGGGAACTGGATGTGTAAGAAGATTTAAAATAAATCAATATTTAAACAAAAGATAAAATCACTTACTGTTGTGCCTCTACACACTGTAATTTTAAGGCCAGAAGTCCCCTTTTTGAATTCATCAAAAATGTTAAGGGACAGGTGTCAAATTTTTGCCCCACTGCTTTCTTTAATAAAAGTCTACTTTTTGTGCCTCTGGGAAGACTTGTGTCTTTCTAATAAACAATCAGTGTCAGGACCCCAACTGAATATGTCAGTGCAAAAGAGTGTAGAAATTGGACTGTCCCCCTGAACGGAATGTCAAAAAAAATGAATAATGAAAAAAAGTAAGTTGAGACTCTTCTCGAAGAGATTCTACCTTAGCACCTCTGGAAATTATAATGTGAAAGATTAAAATAAAAAGCAAACCAAAACCCAACAAACTCTTAGTAAAGTGGAATGGAAATGTAAATTTAATTTTAGCGACAAATATCTACATTGGGATATGACAATGCCAATTTTTCAATAAGGGCTATCTAGCAGCTAGTACTGGGCTATTCCTCTCAGTAGAAGTCAATGTTATGCAGAAACAGGCATCCAGAAGATGTTATGCTACTCTGCATTACACAAGGAGTTTTAGTCAGTGAAGACCCAGGTGAAAGGCCAATAGATTGGAGTATCTACGTATTCAGGACCATCACATGTGCAGCACTTCACTGCAAGCTATATCTTAAGGCAATGTTCATCTCTACATAATGTCCTGAACACTCCTGTTAAGTGGTAAGACAATATTTTAAGGGTCTTTGTAGTAGAATTTATAACCTATCTCTTTTTGAAGATATTAATTTATTTGTATTACTTAAAAGGTAAGATGCTGAGGATTTTTTTTATTTATTTATTAATTAAATTCTGAAGTGAAATGTCATTTTCTCCACCTGCATTTCAAAGTTCATATTTTTTACTCAAAGTATCAACCACTGTCCCCCAACATCTTCTGTTCCTTCTGAAATTATTTTCTAAACTTTTTTCTCCCATCTGCTCCTAAGTTATTCCACTAAAATCTTACTGCTAAAGCATCTCACTCCTCTTTAAATGCTTTCTGAAAGTGTATCAATTCCTCTAAACTAATGGCCATGACTATTTATTTTATTCATTATTCTTGCTCTACCTTGTGAAGGTAGGGATGTGCCATCCCCTCCTTTTTCACTGTTTCACTACCTGAATTACTTCTCCACCTTGTGGATATGATAGAAGCCACAGAGCTGTTATCTCTGGAAAGAACTTGTTGCATCTTATGATGCTGATACTTGGTTTGATATTACTAATGCATGAGAGAGAATCCAGAGTGCAGTGATCCAACTGTGAGGCTCACTGATACCTTAATGTCGTGCATACCAGAGTCCATGTCTCTACATTTTGAGTTGCACAGTGAGAGGAGTCACAGTAGTGGAAATGTCAGGTTATAGCAGCAGGACCAAATTTCTCAGCAAAGCTGAGGAAAGGAAAGGGGAGAGATACACAATGAGGAGTACAAAGAGAGAGATGGATGGATGTTTGAATGGTGCCATATGTGACTGGAAGTGGCCTTCTATGTCACCAAGTCCTGCAATCCCAGAAAAGCACATCGTGTCATCTATCCCTTTACTACATTTCTCAGGCTCTGTCTAAAGACATTTGGAATTCCTGCTCTAACTTCTATTAGAAGACTATTTCAGAATGTCACTACCCTGATTAAGGGTGACCTTTTAACTTACCATGGCCATTTTATACTCATTTGCTCGTTTAATGATATTGTCCCACAGATTAAATAGGTCATATTGCCCTCTGTACATCTTTGATGCTGTTTCACAGATTTACATATCAGAGGACTCTGCCAGCATGAGCATATCCTAATTATCTCATCTGACGTTTCTGCCATATTCTATTCTCAACACTGTGCTCAAACCTTCCAAAACCACTTTTCCACTATTCTGCAGATACAAAATGGATCTGTGGGCCTATGACAAGCTTTACAAAGAGATTTAGATTTTTAAGACACAGGCAGACATGCAGTGGAACCTTCAAAGTGCTGACTCTTATATAACATATTGAAATCACTGGGGATTAGAAACATAAACAGGGTTAAAACTAGCCACTTTCATCTTCTAAATGTCTATTTCTAATCTAATTAATGAATAACTAGCTAACTAGATCTTTGACTATTGAATTCAGTAGATCTACATTTATTTATATCTCCTAGGAGTTTCTCCCTGTACCTAATCCTAGAGTTTAGGCTGCAGCAGCAACTAAAAACATTGGTAACTGAATATAATAGGAGAGAAAGGAACAGCTGTGGGGAATTCTTTCCAATTATGATGAATGGCATATTATCAAAGTTTGCTACACAAATTGTGCTCTGCACATTGATGAAGATAGTTCTAGAAAAGGACATAAACCAATGTCAAATTAAATTGGAAGTCTTTTGTGAAGTGTAAAGATTTTATAGAGCGTTTCAAATTTACTTTTGAATTTAGTTAGTATCAATGTTGCTGGAAGTTTTAGCTGATCCAAGCCATTTCTATGGAACCTTTTCATAATACCTAAGTTGTCTGGAGAACAAACATATTTTTTTGGCTAATTTATTTTTTTCCCATAACAGTGTCATTAGTACACAGAAACTTGGCACTCTGGCACTAATCAGCCAGTCAGAATTTTGAAAAAAACAGTCAAGCTTGACTTAGGCTTACATAAGTTATAAAAATTAGTCTTCTTAATGTAACTTGAGTTTTTGCCATATTTTCTGTGAAAAGATTTCTATGTATAAGTGCTATGAATAATTTAAACCATATCAAAATGGATCCAGAAGAGATTAAATCTTTCACAACTGACCAGGGAAGAAAGTACAATGGTTGCAGATTCAAGTTAGTTATCAAAGACAAAATATATGAAAGATAAAAATCCAATTACTTTTTAGGCACTAACTGATCTCAAGATAGAACTGATAGAACTTTTATCTTGGTTTCTCTAGGAGGGTGAACAATACATTCCTTTTTATATTCGTCAAAGGGAGTAGGAGCATGGAAAATATCTGGCATGGTACCAATGTAGAGAAGCTGCAGTCTGGTCTATGGAAGGCAGGTCAGCAGTAAGTCAAAAGCTACTCTTGGCAAGATCTTCCTTATGGAATTTCTATCTGCATTCTAATATAAAGCACTTTTAACCTCTTTCAGTCTGTCAATGGATGGGCATTTAAGGGTGAACCCTCTGCTTATCAAGACTATAAAAGTTATTTGGGATACTGTCATGTCTTAATTTTTTTTTTTCCAGTATGTTGCACATTGGTAGCCTGTCCTTGCCAATCTCTATATGACATTACAACACAAATGTAATATTGATACTGAATTTAGCTGAAAACTTCGGTTGCCTTCAGAGGGCACTGTATCCGTCTTAGAGTGAAGAAATATGCTATCTGGAATTGTTTTCGGTTTTGTTTCAATTGTATGCCTCATTCCCAATTATGACAGAATATATCATACATCTGGTCCAAAGGTATCTGCGTTTCATTTTGACAGCCTTTTTGACGTACACATATAGAAAAGATACCCACAGGAAAGAGCATTATGAAAAGCCAAAGAACTGGAACAAATTACAAGCTGTAACTATGATACCTATACCAGTGGCACAATCACCTACCATATATATCATGTTGAGCCTTGCACTAATCAGCAATTCATAAAGCTGAGAAAAAGAAAAAAAGAATGAAGCTAACATTTATGACTGACAGGAATCACTGAAATTAGTGTACTTATTTGGGGCACTTGGAGCATACTACAGCTTTTTTTCATTGAAAAATAGAAACCTGAGAAGTTTTGTTTGTTAGCAGTATCATCTAATGTTGTAAAGTACCTCATCTGCAACTGAATTGGAGGTGAAGTGAGTAATGGCTCAAACCCTTCAAATTGTCTTGGAGATATCCAAATCATTCATGAAAAGAGTAACAATCTATTGAATACACTGATAATTGGCTCCACAAAACTGGAAAGGAACTAAAATAATGGGTATTACTTTACCTGGGTAACCTTCTCTGTTACATTGTGCGTTCGGTCTTTCACCTTAGGTGCAATAATTGCTTTCTCCGAAGAAGGAGGAGATGATGATTTTTTTTCACTTTTGATATCTGAAAAGTTCAGTGTGAGTTGAGGAATTTTGTTGATTGTACTGTATTTGTTGAGATTTGAATCCGATGTTGATCCCAACAGACTTGACTTGATATGATTAAAAGGCCCTGAAAAATCAGAACACATATTTAGTACTTGACAAATGCAGAAAAATAAGTTATCATTAATGTTTAAGTAGAATGTGTTAAAAGTGTAGTTAAAAACTAATTTTCACTATACTACTTATTAATAGTAAAAATAACCTACATTTTAAAAATAACTCTATTGCTAATGAGAATCAAATTTAGTATTGGATGTAAAAATGAAATTTCCTTTACATATAGACCCCAATATTTTTTATAAAGTCAATGGATTGCATCCATCCTTACTGTTTTCGTGTTACTGGGTATGCTGGTGTGCTCCCTTGTAATTCTGACTGAATATAAAGGCTATATTCTCATTTGTTTATAAAAGCAGAAATAGGACACATGATTATATAAGAGTGCCTGGACTGAGCAAAGGCTCTATTATCACATCTGTACTGTTGCTCACGCTTACATGATAATTCAAAACGCCTTTTAGTAAACTGGAAAATTGAGTAGACCCCTACTCTACCCCTGTTGACTCATCAAGTAACTCCATACTTAATCAATGGAAATATTAACCTAACATTGTCCTAAAAGCTTTTAATTTTGAAGTATCACAAACTCACGAAATGTATTGCTTCAGTTGTCATTACTGATAGAATATTAAAAACAATAGGGATACCCATATATAGAATATTAATGGAGTATTTAATATACACTTAAACATCTTATACTACTTTAGTGCATCATGATAGATAAAAAATGTGGAGTTTGTGCATCATGATAGATAAAAAATGTGGAGTTTGTGTACTTCATGAGGTACATATCCATTATAATTATTCTTTTCAATATCGGACAGAGTTCTTTGTACAACAAGAAAGCAATATAGCTGATCAGTATACTTGTTTTGTACTGTCATCATGAAGTTGGTCCAGAAGCCAAAAATATTCATAGTAAGGAAAATTTGCTTTTGAGAATAATACAGGAAAAAAAGGATTGTAAAGGTGTTTAGACAGCGAGAGCTAGATCCAGTTATGTATTTAAGAAAAAACCCAGGTCTTGCAGTCAGTAACAATGTATCTGAAGTGTGGGATTGAAGTGTATTTCTCAGATCCACATGAGAACCTTACTGCGTCTTAATTCTATTATGGGCAACACTGTGATGTTTCTTCTTCTACTGTTTTTTGGGGGTTTTTTTTGGTCTTCCTGGGAGGGAAACAAGAACGGGTCCTATGATTCAGGAACAGCCAATGGGACAGGATTAGGCCTATGAGGTAAATTGCAGAGTCAACAGCAGAACAGCTGGACTGTATTTGCAAGGTGTGAACAAGTGAAATTCAAAGTAACCAGCTGCCTGGAGATAGCTGTGGGGAAATGCTTCAGGCAGTGCTGAATTGTACTTTTTTTTTTTTTTTTTTTTTTTTTTTTTGGTAAAATTCTTTAAGTGAGGGCTGGTCTTCCCTCACAGCTGGCTTAGAATGCTTGCTGAAGAACCAGACTTTGAATTTGCTTTATTAGTTTAAAAGGATTTACACACATGCTGTCTAGCTCCTAAATTCACACTAATTATATGTTAATCTGGGCTGGAGGTAGGAATACTCTACTACTCTATTTCAAATTGTGCCACTGTGCAGAAAAGAATTCAATATGACAAGGGAGGGCACGATGCTCTAGACTAACAGTTCAGGTGCTCCCCTGGGAGAGATCAATCTGGTGGTTCTGCTCTCAAGACTTTCTGTATTTTGTCCAATGATCGTTTGATGTAAGATAAAAATTTGTGGGTGAGTGCTCTAACCACTAAACTACAAAATCAGTCCTTCTTTTTCTCTTTAGACCGATGAACCTAGTATATTCTTTGTGGAACAGCTTCACTGGAAAAAGGGAGAAAACACTACCTTTTTCCCACAAGGAATGCTAAAAAGCCTGGTACGGAGGACACTACCAAGGAATTGGAATATTGTGCTTGAACAGCTTTTGGCCCAGGTAGGACCTGAATCTATCTTTCACATAATCTACATAAGTCTATTAAAAAGTGGTCTTCAAAATAAATCAGGGCTCACAATCTCCTCATAAATCAGTGAAGTGGCTAATCTGGCTGGTGTGTGCTACGTATGTATGGTTAGACTGCAGTTTTTCAGCTCTACTTCCCTACATAGTTATAGCAATTAATAATTTTTGAATATTCAGTAGGCTTAGACATGAGTGGGGTGTCAAGTTGGGGCCATTTGTCAGATGAACAAGATTCTTGATACCCAATGTAAGAGAAAACTAAGGGAGCTTAGGCAAATCCATGATTAGATAGTAGATAAGATTTCCCCCCCACCCCCCCAGTAGCATTAGAGATGCTTAAACTGCATTGAAATCTTACTTTCTGGGATTTAAATCTTTTATTGCTTCTATTCCAAAGGGAATTACTCTCTCCTTCGCTACCTAAGACTCATGCCCTAGTGTGTGATACTAGACTTAAGTTAATTGCACCTGAGAATAAAACCTTGCTTTTTTAATCCACCTTATTTTGCTTTAGAAAGTGGTGAAAGGTATATATGTACCTCATTGATAATGGTAATTAATTGACATTACTAGTTTAAGTGAGCTGATACTTGACAGCTAGTGGACCTTTACTATACTCTCATAGCAGGAAGCAGAAAGAGGGCCATAACAAATCACAATCGACACTAATTGGCACCCCGATTGACAGTTTCAGCAGAGCAGCCAAGAATTGAATACGCAGGGAGAATGACATGCTTCTGCCTACCCTGCAAAGGAGATTCTTTAAGGTTAAATTTGAGCTCCCCATTTTTATGGTAGGATTCCATTGTCCCTGCTTACACAATGCACTGAGAAATTATTTCTCTCTCCTGAGCTGTCAACCCATTATCTTTCACCAGCAGTAAATACATTTATAAAAGTTGTTTTACAGTACAGAGCCTGCATTCTTTTCCCCAAGATTTTGCCAACATACACATGAAGCAAATGCAATGATTTCGTAGTCCATGAGTCGCTTTACAGAATCTAGGTCATGCACTGCATGCAGTTTAGAGGAGACTTTACCAGGTACACACACTTTTTGCATCATGCATGAGGTCACAAACCAGTTTTCAGACATAGCTACAAATACTGCAATTAAACTGAACACTTTAGTAATTGTTTTCTAGAAACTGAGGAAGTCACTTAAGAATTACGTTCAAATTGCTTCTAAATGATGTAGCTCAGTGCTGGTGAACAGAAACAATTTTGTAACTGCACTAAATATTGTTTAGACATGAAATTGGCAATGAAGTTCATGCATGCACATTTTAATGCTACAGGAAGCTTGAAACCATACCCCCTGCCATCCAGGAACGTGAAACTAGTTTTAAGGAGACAAAAGAGGAATAAGTGAAGATACTTCCACAAGGCTCCTGATTACCAATTATTTTATTTTTTAGATAGTTAACTGAAAACTAAGCGCCTTATAACAATAGACCGTTTGTTAGTGGCCCCGCCCGATTATACATCCTTTCACAGGTAAAACTCCTGGTAGCTTCAACAGAAGTTTTGCCTCCTTAAGGACAACAGCACTGAGTTAAATAACTTGTTCTATCTCCCTCCCTTCCTTTTTTGAATTAACAGATAATTAAGTTAAATGATGGTTTAACTATGCCTTCACTTTTTCCAGGGATTGGTAATTAGTGCTTTGAGACAATAGTTAAGGGAATAACTATTTGTTTAACAAATATTATTTAAGTAATGCACCTGGCCCTAGAGAGGTCAGCATGAGAATGTTGCATTTGAACATTTCATACAGCAGGCAAAGTAACATGCCAAAAAGTGTGGCTGTTTGAAACACCGGAAGGTACAGTCTAGATGTATACGTTACCTTTGACATTGCGACCATTGTCTGGTTTTCGGCATAATAAAAGTGAAGAAAAAGAGAGAAAAAAGACAACTAAAATCTACATCAGAAAAAGCAGAAAATATTGCTTCAAAATATGTATGTGGTTTGAATTGAAATATTTTTGCACCTCCTTGATTATATTATGTAGCGTTTTAGTCAAGATGAAGTCACTTTGATAATTGAGAGAGAATCTGTAAAACTGTTAGTAGATCAGCAGGTAGTAGGACTGGCTCTAGCTAACTTGCCTTAACAGTAACATGACAAAATTTTTTCTCCACATGTTAGGCACTGGGTTGGAGGTCCAAAGTGCTAACCCGCGAAGTGGTAATCAGTCACACGTAACGAAGTGAGGCTGAGGCACCCGCAGCTGCAGGGCTGGCGCAGGCTGGCTGGCTGTGTGGGGTGTGGGGCTGCGCAGGCGGCCCTGCACAGACCCCCAGGCCCCGCGCCTGCCCAGGACTCCCGGCGGGAAAAGTTTTTACCATAGCAGCAAGCTGAGCAGGCCTTTCTGAAGAAACACTGAGGAGAAAAATATACCTTAAACTTTTCTTTAGCTCATAGGTGCTTTTCCGCAAGGCAACAGTGGCAAAGCTCTCTGTCCTCACAGGCACACCCAGCCCTGAATACTCTCATGAGATCAAACCTCTTTGGGAGAATGTTATTGTTGTTATTATTTATTATTTTAAAGAATCCACAGAGCTGGATAGGTAGATGCCACCCCTATTCATGGGTTTACAACATGACCCACAGGCTGCCCTCCCTTCACGTCGTGCCCCTGCCCAGCTGCAGGAGCTCGGGGGCATGTGAGTGGGCACGGGCCGCGGGGGCTGGCAAGGAGCAAGGGGCCAGGTGCGGGATGCGGCCCTGCCCCTGTGTGCTGCCGGCCACCATGACCAGCTTACCAGCTTTCAAGGGTGTGTGGAGCTCAAGGTGATATTCACCTGCAGTTGCCCACCACTGACAGACCGCCTCTGAGGGCTGAGGTGGCTGTGCCCTCGTCTGCCCCAGTGGCAGCCCTGTCCCTGCAGAGGGCCTGCCTCAGCCCCGCTCTGGAAAAAGGCTGTGGCCTTCTCCTGTGAGGGGAATCGGAGGTGATGGTGGGCCTTGTCTGTGGCACCATGTCACACCTGCTGCCTCTCTGGCTTTTCCTCAGCTTCGCGAGGACTGGGGAGCACGGGACATTGAGCTGGGCCCTCTGGACCACGGGTGTGGGAGAGTGTTTCGTTCCTCTCAGCCTGGTGTCTTTCTGTGCCAGGCGTCTGCAGCAGTAATGCAGATTTTGTAGGCTGAGTTAGGCTCAAAAGCCTGCTGTTTTTTCAGAAGACTGCAGGGATGTTACTGAGGTCACTTTCTGAAGACAATAAAATTCCCGCAGCGTCCCTGTGAAACCTGTACCCGCCTGCAAAACCCGGATTGCTGGCGTTTCAGGTGAGAAGGGCTTGGCTGGAATTTGGGCGGTGGGTGGAAGATACAGTTCCTGCCCTGCTGCTTCTGCTGTCAAATAGGCAAATTTAGAATGGAATTCAATTGGGTGCACTCAAATGAATTAAAAATCCTAAATTGTCATTTTTACTGTAATACCTTTCAGCATATAATGGCCACAGCTATGATAATTTTAAAGTGATAGGCAACTAGGCTACATAAATTAATTTAACACATGAAGTAATTTATATTCATTCAAAATTATATAAATTCCTTCAATTTATATTCTCAATTGCCTTCTCTTCCTTCTCTTCCAAAAAAAAAAAAATTGACCATGGGTGAATTACTGTGGTTAATATTGACCTAAATAATGCTATTCTCTTCTGTCAGAATTCTGTTATGCTGATTCACTTAATATTTGAACTGGAAGAGGTGGAAAAAACCTAAATCTGAATCCTGAATTGCATTTTCAGAGAGAGTAGTATTTTTCAGTGGATTCAGGAAAATTCAGAATTATTAGGATCCATAAGCAAAATAAAAATGGAGTGGGAAATATATTAAACCTTATGCTTCCTTGGGTAATATATTTTGCAACATCAAAGGCCCCATAATTTAGCCCATTGAGGCTGTAGTTTACTTTTACTTATTGTATTTTACTTTTACTTAGGGCTTTACATTCTCCAGTACAGTATCTACCGCTTCTGCTCAGAATCTCTATGTCTAGAGAAGATGATTTAGCCTGAATCCTGGTTGCCTAACTTGCATGGATAATTTTATAACAACAATAGGGTTTTATGGCTCACTGTTGAGTAATGCAAGCGGGACTTGCTGGCTAAATTTAAACATCTTTTCAGCATAAGGTGCCGATTCCTAATATGCTTGGAAGCAGATGGCATCAAGGATGGTTACTAATTCTAATGCAATTCTGAGAGCCATCCTCTGTTCTGATGTACTTTTTTAGAATCCGTATGTATGACCTAAACTTAGGGCCAGATTCTCTACTGTTTTGTAGCTTATGCAGAGTGAAATCAGAGTGGCAGTGTTTTATCTATTTACACTGTAAATGATCACATCACGTAAGAGGCCATAGGAATTCAAATGGATTATTGACTCCTCATAGTAAAATGTATTTTCCTTAGTATTTAACATTTGAAAAATATTATTCAATGAAATGGAGTTAGAAATATTTCCTCCACCATGCAGCAAGTATTAAATTATGTGGTGATTTCTGCATGAGCTTTGTACCGCTATAACCAAAGAAGCTTAATATTCAAACTGATTTTTACACATTTTCTTCATATAACTATATGAAGAATGATCATTGGGAAGTGTCTTAATAAGTTCTGAAAATAGAAATTGACAAAACAGATCTCTTTAAATGTGTTTTATTTGAAAGGTTAGTTTAAATATCTGGGGAAGTTGAAACCAAGATGAAGCTTATGTAATGGTCCAAAAGACATACCCAGGTTCAACCTTGGAGATTTTTGCCTCTACATCCTGATCTTGAAATCTTGGCTTGAATGTGAACATGAAATATAGCAAAATGGTATGGTTTAGGATGGATTTAATTGAATTTTCAGGTTCATTTGAACTGAAAAAAATCAGAGTCCAAAAGAAACAGAAATGAGAAAAGAAGTATTTACCCATTATATTTAATACAGGAAGAGTAATGGGAAGGAATAATTAGTTCTGCTGTTCTAGGAGTTAATCTGGGTGGCAGAGGAGCATTCAGACTTATATTTTAGGATATGTACAGAAGCAAAGAGCCCTTGATGTGGACCTTCCAAAAGGCAGGAGAACTTAAAGGAATTTTACACTTGCAGTCAATGAATAGGAGAAAAACAAGCAATCACTGAAAATGAAAATTAATTTTCTTGCTAATTTACGAATCTGTGCAGTCTTCCATGGCATATGGTTTTGAAATCTTAAAATATTCCACATACATTCCTTGTCATCTGGCTTGAATAAAAAGTATGCAGTTCAAGTCATTAGACCATCAGTAGCTGCAAAAGCATTGGATATATGTCTCTTTTGTGCAAAAGCCACTTTCAAAGGTGCCTCTCCATTCACAGGGCTTTCAAACATCTGTTTGCTAAGCTGTTTCCCAAATTTCTCAAACTCCCTGTCTCCAAGAAGAACTCATGGACCACACTCTATGACTTTGCGTAATTAGGAGAGGCATTAGAACAAGAAGACAGAGAAAACGTCTTTGTAAATTTTGCTGATTGCAAGAATGTACTAACACAAAGAGAAAATCACACTTACATTAATTTTACACTAAGCATTTCATCATTTCACTAAATATTTCACTAAACATTACACAAAACATTTCAATGGAGTTGCTGAGGATATTTTCTCCAGTATGAGAGAAAAAGCATGTCTCAGTGTTGGATCAGTGAATATACAATGTACACGTTACAGATTTAAGAAAAATAAACTGATCAGTCTCTGAAGTAGGATTTCATATAGTCAAAGACAATCTAATATGTGCGAGTACGGGACAAAACTGTGCGTGCAATTTAAACTTGATCACCTGATTTTTTTCCCCCTAAATACCAATATTATCTTTAGGAATGTTGGGCCCGATTTTGCTATATCCCTATACAGAAGGCAGATGGTACTCTAAGAGCAACCCCATGATTTCATTAGTCTGCTTAGACATTAAAAGCAGTATTTAGTGTAAATAAGCCTAGCATATTTGGACCCATAATATTTTTAGTGTGCCTTTAAATGTATGCAGCTGATTATATTTAGTTTGGCTTACAAAGTGATGATAATTACTATGAAAAATTGCAATAATTCCTTGCTTAGTACATCAGAGAATACTGATTGACTTTCTACCATACCTTCGCTTGCGTGACGGTCCCTAAAAATGTTCTTGGGATGGACGTTAAAGCCTTCTATGTCATGTACTGAAGATGCTCTCCGTATACTACATAAGCTTTCCTTTGATCTGGAATGGGTTAGTGGATTGCTTGTCTGTATCATGTCAGGGTAAAGTCTGTCCCATTGCTGTTTAGGTGATGAATGGTCAAGAGGTCCTGATATATTAACCAAAGGTGAACATTTACTGGGTTGAATCAGTGCTTTTGTATCATCCACTTCTGAAGGACTGCAGCTTTCTTTTGTAGGTGATTTAAAGTGCTTCATAGCCACTGAGTCATCGCTGTGCTTAGATGAATCGACTATCACTGCATCAGGATCTTCCTGTGGTAAGGACTGCTTTCTGTATGTTAGAAGTCTCAATCCAGGTAACCGGAACCCAAAAAGTCTGCCTACATGTAAAAACATACAACAGAAGAAAATATTACATATTAGTTTCTTGTCATGAATATCTGCTTTTTTCACACACACAGTCAGAGTGCATAATAATAACTATAAAAAATTGACCTATTCCTAATAAATTACAATGCTTAACAATGGAATGTGCAAATATGTAAATATTATATAGCTGTAAGTTTGTTATAGTCATGGTGTTAATGAATTTCATACTTCATTCAGACCTAGGTTATTGAGCTCAGAATAGGGACAGCAGCATTGATTCTACAGTCTGTTTTAAAAGAGATAAGGTTATCTGTTCTGATGGTCCTTTCTAAATTAAAAATTTATGTATCTATAAAAGACTGCTAGAACACGTCAAACGACTTTGCTTGGTAGCTGTTATCCTGAAATAGGTATTTGTGGATTCTATTATTAGTGGAACTCTATGAGCTTAAAAGTGTACTGCTGAAAAATGAAAAGTAAGGGAACACGCTGGAACAAAAAACTTAAGACACAGCTCTTAAGTCTCAGTTGCACTTATACAATGCATTTATCTTTTGTACATTTGCATGGGTGTGGTCTTAGTTGGGCTTGGTATATTGAATGGTAAGGTAGGCTATTCTGAGTATGTGGAAAACTAACAACTTTGTGCAATGGTAAGAAATATCAGTAGCTGAGAGGAAGTGTAAAATATGGTGCAAATAAAGAAAACATAGGGGAAGAACTGTAAAATCTACAGACTGTCCCTCTAAATAATCCAAATCCAGATAGCAAATATTTTAAGGTGTTGTCTAATAAAATTCACAGGTGGAGGCAGAGGGACTTCTGATGTACAGAAAACATAGTAAACAGTTTAGAAAAAGAAATGCTAAAAAAAATTAAAAAAATAATTGAAATAATTGAAATGATCAGATGTCATTGGATAAACGGTCTAACTTATCTAATAGATTCTTGTCACTCATCACTTTGCTACATGAGTGTTTCCCACAGTGAATCAATAGCAAAATGATTTCCCAGAGGACATCTCAAAATGTCTTGTTATTCCCTCTTACTGGGATAAGAAATTCTGTTTGGGATAAGATTTCATTTTTTTTTCAGCCAGTTTTAATCGCCAGCATTTGTAGCTAGCTAATGTTCATTAATATTTAGCACTGAAATTTATCATCCCAAACTGAAATGTTTTGAAATAGTCTTTCATTGATGCCTATGCCCAACAGCAAGTGTAGAGCAACTGATGGCACAGCTTAATCATTTAATGTGTTAAAATGAATGTCCTATATATAAAGTATTGAATTTATTCTAAAGAAATGAAGATGAGAGTGCCCTGCTCTTCTTAAAGCAGAACCTGCCTAAGAGCTACAGTTACTATAGTAGATGACATCACAGGTCCGTCTAGCACACTGTTGGACCTCTGATATTTTCCAGTAGTGGATACATGGAGAAGGAGTTTAAGAACCACTACATTGTGTTATTTCTCCCAGTAAATTTACTCAGTTTCTGACTATCTGCAGTTCAGAAACTTTCTGAGCCAGAGGCTGTGTTCAAATCACAAGCTGAACACTTGGTGTACCCTTCTTCCATGATTTTGTCTCAGTGCTTTTGAAACACAGTTATGCTTTGATCTGCAAAGCATCCTATAGGAAACAGTTCCATAATTTTAGCATACCTTTGTGAAAAAGTACTTCCCCTTGCTTGTTATAAACCTGTTGCCTTGGGGATGGTGCTAGTTCTTATGATATGAAAAATAGCTAATAATTACTCCCTTTTTATAGTCTCAATAATGTTTATAGCTTTTCATACATCTGTCACTTTCCCCTTTGTATACCTCTTTTCCAAGCTGAAGAATGCTAGTGTAGCTGTATTGTGTACCTCTGATCACCCTTCTTGCTCTTCTCAGTTCCTTTTAATTTTTAATGTGATCATTTTTGACAGTGGCCTGAGCTACTCTCAGACTCAGGGATCAATGTATTGACAAGATGGCTTTTTGTTTTGATCTTAGTTCCTTTCCTTATAATTCCTAATATTTGATTGCCTTTTTGAGTTATTTTCCTAGCCTATGCTAATTTAAGATATTTTCATAACAGCTGAGAGATTTCTTTCTTGATTGGTAACAGATAATTTAGTCTCCATTATTATGCCTGTAAAAAATTTTGTTTGCTGTTTTATCACTCAGCCACTCAGTAATACAGGATATGTCTGTAAATCTCATATCATATTCTGAATAATTTTGTGACATCTGCAAACATTCTCACCTCGCTGTTTGCACCTTTTTCATCCAAGTCATTGAAAATGTATTAAATAATAAAGAACCTGTGAGACTCTACTGATAACATCTTAGTATTTAGAAATCTGGTCATTTATTTCCACCCTTTTGTTGCTACTTTAAAATATAAATCCATGTAACAATCTTCCTTTTTTTCCTTGACAATTTCTGAAAAAGCTTGTTGAATTCCAAATATTTAGCATTGAATCTATTACTTTAATGCATATATGCACACAACAGTACAGTAGCAGAAATCTCTGTTACATAAAACCAGAGTAATGCATGTTTTAAACAGCAGCTAGAGGTGCCAATTTTCAATCTGCACAGTGATATTCAGCAGAGTGCACCTTGGGAACATGCATATTTCTTCTAATTTACTAAGTATACTTGAACAAATTGCTTACAGTTGAAATTAGTGAAGTACATAAAAATTTATTTTATTATTTTTAAGTGCATGTAGAATTGAGTTGTAAAGCAGTTTATAAATCAATTTTGAAAGATTATTGCATCAAAAGTGAAAAAAATACTATAATTGTTTTTTCATCAATTACATTAAACTTCTTAAAAATACCATTCATAAGGTTTTCTGGCATTAGACACTGTTAAAGGCTTTTTGCTGGCACTCTATTTTAGTCATATTCATGGTGGTGCAGATGGTCTTTTCTGCTTCACCAAGTTAATATGACCATGTTATACTGCATTACTGATTTAGCTGTCTAACTGCAGTTCAGCTGGAAAGACTACTCAGTGAGAATTTGGCTTCTTGCTAAGACTCTTGGGCATGAAATGGAAAACTTAAATGAGTAGCTTTTTCCTATTCTTCTATAAACTGTAGTAAATGCTCTCAGAGTTTAAATCCCTATTCCCTGCTTTTTAATTTGAATATTCTTTAGAGAAGGAGTATTGTTATCCCTCATCAGTGTATAGATAATGAGCTATATGATGTGTTGGACATTCAGCTCTCTCCTGCAGTACTGCAGCTAAAGCTGTCAGGAGGCCCATTCAGAATTTGTCTAGTTTACATTACATTTCCTTGCTCGGCTCAGTAATAATACAATTTGTCATGAAGCAAAATTCATGGCGCCAGGCCCACTATCCCAGTATAGACTAGAAGGGTCAGTGAAAGCTTTCCTGGCATAGTTTACGGGGTAAAATCTTTTGTTTGAAAGTGGACAACCCCTGCTTTGTGTAGGTATGATGTCAGAGCAGATTTATCTTGGCTTACAATACTAGAACATTTTTGAGATGCAACTAGCTATTTACTATAAATACATAGATAATGTTACATTAAAATCCTTATGCTTTATTGAAGTTGAAGACTAGATGGCCAAGTTCCTCTTAATGCTGAGTCAGAGATTTGTATAATTGTGGCTTGCTAAGAGCAATTGAGGAAAGCAGTTGAGTCTGAGTCACAATTCCAGGCTTATATTCCACCTCCTCCTTTCAAACCTTGCTTCACTGAATAAGTAATTTGCAAATGAGTTAATCTGTTGGTTGCATTTATTCTCTGTGCCATCTCAGCTAACCCTTAGAGTGTCTAAATAGCAGAACTCAGTCCAAAAATATACTGCAGATAAGAAAGCACATTTCTAAGCTGTTCACAGAGTAGTTATCTCCAAAGTCCCATATTCAAATTGACTTTTCTTGCCTTCTGAAAGCCTTTTTAAATTCTGTCTCATATTTTGGGAGATCAAAAGATAAGATATTTAGAATTCATAGAAATAAAATGTTTTGGTTAATAGTTTTGTGAAAAAAGTGTAGGAAAAAAGCCTATCTTGATAAGAAAAATTAATAGCCTTGCTTTTACATAAGTATTGAAATGGGAAATGTTAACATTAATGGAAAATTGCAATTCTTAAACACTAAATACCATCATCTAGAATTTTGTGGTGGGGGAAAAAAAAAGAATATGAAAATTGGTTCCAAAAAGATCTTATTAATGGTTATGACCACGGCTACAAATTTCCTGCTCCATCAATACAAATTTAATTTTGAAAATGGGGTATTCCAGCAAAAACTTATCTGAATAAGGATTTCTTAGTAACCCAATACACTTGTGTGGCAAGTAATTCCCCTAGCTGTTCTGTGCAAGCATTCTGTAACACGGAAGGGAAATGATATTTGGCCTGAATATTGCCTTGCTGCAGTGAAGGTACTCCTCAAACTTCTAGTGGTGAAAATGTATACTTACATACTAGACACAGTGGCAAAGTCAGAGAAACACCTACAACTGAGAGAGCTCTACTTTCACTACAATTTCCTTAGTGGTTTTAGTATTACTGGTAGATGCTATGATGTGATGCAAAGTCTGTTTAGCCCATGTCTATGCACATGGGATTCCTGTTCTACCCTGAGCACTGCAGAAGGGTAGCCCTAAGAGATAGCAGCTGGGAGGTCACGATGGCTCCTCGAAGAATTGCCCAGTCAGTTTTTGTAGCATCTCTAGTAGCATTGTTACTTTCATGCTGATGCAGAAACCAGTATCTGAAACTGCTTTCAGATAAGTCATCCAAAGGGAAAAGAAGTGGTAGCTGGTCTCAGGCTCCCTAGCTGGGAGCTAAATTTAGTCTATTAGACTCTCAACCTTCTCTAGATTTAGACTTTCCAAAATCAAATCAAAGGAGCTCAAATGCACAAAAAGTTTGCACAAGATGAATTAAGTAACGTGTAGAAACTGTCCCAACTGCTTCCTGGTATGACATACCACCTGTCCTAGGCTGAGAGATAAATCAAACTGTGAGCTGCCCATGTTCCAGTACAACCTGTTAACTGTGGTACAGTGTTGAAGAAAATCAAGTCTTGCGTAGTTTTATCATAGTGGATGACTGGTCTAGCTATAATATGAAACATGTTACTTTTTCAGTATATAAAGTTAAAGAATACAACATACATATCCACAAAGATCAACCTATTCTAAAGAGAGAGAGATTTCCTTGACAAGGGCAGGTAAGGTAGATCAATTATGACAGACTATCCTCCAGACCATGGGTTAATTCAACAATACTTTTGATCTGAAACTTCCCCAAACAATGACCAAAATTACTTTTGCAAAAGGAGCACAAGTCAGCTCTTTCTTGAAAAATTTTCTGATAATTGAATGCCTACTGTCAAGGAATTTTCAGGATCTAGGTTATCAGAAATAGAGACACTGGCAATTATTGAATTGCTGCTCAAAGGCTTGGAAATACCATCTAACAACTCATGCAACAGACTGAAGGAAACAATTGCTTTTGAGAAATGGAATCCCTAAACATTGACAGTCTAAGATAGCAGCAAATACTTGAATGTACTCTATGCAAACACTGAGGCATGTGATGCTGCCTTATTTTCGGTCTGGGCTCAGCAGGCCTTAGGACAGAGAATTAGAGCAAGAGCCAATTAAGTTTTTTTCTCAGTTCTTTTCCCCCAAATGTAGAGAAGCATACAAAAGTGGCTCATTTTCTTGCTCTGCTCATTAAATAATCTTCATTTCTTTTCAGGCAGGAAAAGGAATGCATATCCAATTATTAACTTTAGAAGCTTAAATTTATAGTTCTCAGATACTGCATACACACAGGTTTTTTTTTATCCTCTGGTATGGTCTGCTTTAATTTTGGCACTTCAGTTCTTCTTTTAGTTTTCTCTAAAATTTAAGATTGCACTTGAGTTCTATCAGTATTAGTAACAAACAGCAATATTCTTTATGTTCCCTTGTAAGTGAAAAAGTTGTTTTATCGCTGTGCTGGTGATGGCACATTTTTGTCTTCAGGCTATACTTCTCCTAAAAAGTACTATTGAGAATGGCTATAGAATAGTGTGGTTCCAGATCCTCCTGTCTACACATAGGCCTCTGAGGTAGCCTGTCAAAACATGAAAGGAAGGGAATGAAGTCTCTGGCTACATGTAGGGCTATGCTGTGTGTGGTTGACCAGTGAATTTAGTCTGAACAATGTTCTCAAGGTCTCCCTCAAAAGACAGAATGGTTATATACTTGGATGTTAATATGAACCTGTACATTTACCTGTCTGGTTTTCTTCCCATTTGTTGATAGAGATGCCATTTTATTAGATCTTGTTCATTATGTTAAGATTATAGGAGTTACAGTGTTTTTGTGAAAAAGCCATAAGAAAAAATAATTTTTGGTCCTCTCAGAAGGAGATTTTACTTCTTGCATTTTTATTTCTTAGACATAATTAAAAGTGGAAAAGAAGGAAAAAGTAAATAACTGCAATTAAACAAAATAGCAAGCATCACAACAAATTTTATATGCAAAGAATTTGTCAACTAGCACAATATTTTGCTGTCTTGCTGAGAATATGGTGGGGTTTTCTGTAGCTGGAAAAAATAATTCATTCCATCTATTAAATCAAGTTCTCAAGAAATTCTTGACCCTTCATCACTTTGGTTGCAAACTTCATAGAATAAAAAATATTGCTTTTGTCTGAGACAAGAAGCCTGAAGAAGTTCTCTTTATGTTTTAACACTGAATTTATATACCGCTAACAAATTCTGCAGTGTGTTTTTTCTCATATATTGATTGAAATTTTTTTATGCTCTGCATACAAGAAGCTTCAATGATAATAAGCTGAAAATTATCAGTACATTTGGATTTTATATGTCGTATAATTATACTAAATTTAATAGTTTAGCTGTTATATCTATAGTTTTGGAGAAATAAGTATTCAGAGAGTGGGAGCAAGAGCCATATTTTGACTTGCACTCTTCTAGAATTACATAAAATGTAATGAGATCTTGAAATAATAGAACCAGAACAAAGCAATAAAAGGACTTTAGTAGATAGAATTTTAGAAGATAGATTTACCTGAAGAAGAGCCACTCGAAAGGTTGTTACCATCTGAAATACAATTAAACTAGATTTACAAAAAGCTTTAGCTTGAAAAGAAACAGGTTCAAAAAAACAAACAGACTATTAAGAAAAGAAGGTAGAATATCAAATTTTAGAAGCAAATTCGTGTAGCTTGAATTAGTATACAATATATGTAATCTGCAGAAGAATTGTTCTAAAAGTATATTGCCTTTTTATTTGGAAAATTTAAGAACTATTCCATTAAGAAGTGCTTTGATAATTACTAAGTTTGTTGCATAGATGAATATATGTTTCCAATTACCAAGTTTTAAAGTTGGCTAATGGTTCAGCCAGAAAACTACAGTAGGTGTATCCAGACTAACATGCTATTTCTCATGAAATAGAACCTCTTATAATTTCTTAGTGATGATTTCTTTGCTAGGAAGTGCCAGTTTTGTTTGGAAGAAACTTACTGGAAAGTTGAAGAATTCATAATCTCCTTAGGAAGAATAGGCTTTATTCACTGACACTTGTTCAGAGTATGATCTTAGAGAAGTTTCATATTCCTGGCAGGGCTCACTTATTTCATGTCTTCATGGGAAGAACTCCTCAGACTACGTGTCTTTGCCAATTGCTTTCAGGTCTTTGAAATGCCCAACTTGCCTGGGTGCTATGCTCCTTAATATAATCATGTAATAATGACAGGATTCTATGCCTGAGAAGTAAGACACAGTGGTGGTAAACCCCCTTATTTTTATCCATAGATCTATATTGTTTTCTTACCTTAAAAGAATGTCTACTCCATGTTGAATTATATAAATAACAAAACATATTCATTTTGACCTGTGTCCATCTGAAAGCTTCTCAAATCCATTTAAATATTTTTTTCCGCTATCTAGTAGAGTCCTCTTTGCCTAAGCTTGAGATACCCTGATAGTTTTGAATTCTCCTTCTTCAAGGTTAAAATCTCTAATTCACTTTAACAAATGCACAGATGTGTTAAGTTCTCTGTGCTAGTTCTTATTATGAATAATAGAGACATATGTCTTTCTCTTCCATCAGAGAATGATGCAAAACTCACTGCCTTTGTACCTTCCTGAGGGTATGGATTATAATGTGGGATGACTTTGCAAAATAATTATCCTAGCCTTCAAGTAACCTCACAAGAACCCACTTGTTTTAAATGTCCTGAAAAGAACAAATAGACAGGAGACCTGTTAAAAATGAATAAAAATATAGGACTGGAAGAAAGCTCCTGGATCTAGTTTGATCCAAGAATCCTTTTCATACTCACTTCTCATACTTACTATGTATTTATTTAAATAGCAAAAGGAAAATTTGCAGGGTCTCTGCACAGGCAGTGTGTTGTCAGCTTGTGTTCCTTTTCCTGTCCAGTGTGCACAAGTCACCTCCACTGAAAGCTACTGAAAGCTGTGTCATTCCCTCTTTTTGGTTTGTAATCTCTTTAAGCAGAGATTGCCTTTTTTTATTGCATGTTTATACAAGATATAGCACAATAGCTCTGTGATCCTAGCTGGGAGAGGCTGTAGTGCAAACAGCTAATTACAGTGGCTAGAATCCAGGGAGGCTTCCCTTCTACTCTGAGCCCCAACAGTAGCCATCATGAGGAAACAAAATATAGCCACCCCACTTGTATTTCTCTGTCTGTAAAAGAAGACTAATAGAATTTATTTATCTTAATGGCTGTTCGGTTAATCAGGCAGTTGGGTATTTGTGGAGCACTGAAGGTAAAAGTACCAGAGGTCCTTCTGCCTTCTACTGTTGATTGCTGTTCAGCTGTATTCCTTTGCTAAGAGTTCAACACTGTCTCAGTTCACCTAACATTCACTGTAATTTACCTTGGAGACAAATACACATATTGACACTGGGGTTGTCAGAACTATGCTGCTGGTTGGCTAGATAGAAACTTTTGTCCTCCTGAAAACAATTTTTCTTGACTAGCCCTGACTTATGATGAATTTGCTCCCAGTGGTGCAGCTAAAAATAAGACCCTGGACAAATTTCTCATTACATTTTGGGCAAAGTCAGGGGGTTACTATTGCTTATATGTGCCATGTTCTATGTGGCAAACTTGTATTCATCAAATGGTATACAATTTTTCATGACAATGTTGTTGCCTAGGTATGTTTAGAAAAAAATATATGCTTGCCTCTCACTAAACTGCTATGCTTACGTATATAGCAAAGTGCTCTGCACAGAGGAAAACAAATACCATTTTTTGAGTTAACTTTTTGACTTAAAGGAAAGGCCTGGTTTGAATTTCAGTTGTGCTTGTTTTATTTCTAACTTCAGTGGATGCAGCGATCTCTACTCCTGAGATGTAACTCCACTGCTAGGACCAGGATAGAGCCACACTTGGTGAAGTGTAAACACCTTGAAGGATCTCTTTGCTTGAAAGGTCTTCTAATTATGGTTTTAGCTGTTTTAAGAATATTATTAGCCTGTTCATTTTCTTTGAACCTTATTCAAAAAGTATACATTTATTGGATGTATAAGAGATCCTCTCATTTCCCTTAGAGGAAGAAACCCAAGAAATTGTTCCAGGGTGTCTTTAATAGGCTTATAGATTTTGAAGTGATAAAATGATAAGACAATCCTCAGATATCCCTTTTCAGCAGAATGCAATTATGTGCTTAATCAAATAACTTTCTGGGCTTTCTCCCATGAGGTAATGAGGTAATGTGTTTGGGAACCAGTATTAGCTTATAGGTTAGTACTTCTAGCTAGTCAAAATGTTTTGAAGTTAAATGAATAAAACTTGTGACAAAGTTACGTCATCTGACTTTTAGCCTACATATTAATAGGAGTTTTGCTTTAGAAAGGACTGGAATAAAGATTAGAAAAAGCACTTATTGGTCAGTAAAAAAGCAGAAGATGAAGACAACTCAGAATTAAAGTTCTGAGAAGTTTTTCTCAACTTGTGCATATGTGTACATTACAATCCCACAAATGGTCTACTTTGAGTAGAAAAATTATAGCTACATTCTTCATATCAAAGCCAGTGTCCTCAAATCTATGACCTTCTGTCAGTGTGAAACGGCTGCTGATTTTCTCTGTGTCCATTCTGTGTCAGATTGATTTTGATATTTTGCAGTTACTAGCTTTACAGATGCAAAATATTTGACAGCTTTGAAGAACAGAATCAGGTGCCAGGAGCAAATATTAATTCATGCCACCAGTTCCTTAAATTTCTGTAAAAATTCCTCATTAAATTGATGGAGTGGATGAACATGCCAGATTGGAATGTTTGACAGATTTGGGAATAAAATTGGGCACTTATGTTCCCTTTCCTCAACAGATGATTTAAAAGCCATATTTATATACAGAAGTTTTAGTAGCTTAACACTTTTCTATAAGGAGTTTAATGAAGTCTGATAAAGAGTTTAATGAAGTATATACAACACACTGTACAGGAATTCTTATCTCATCTTATTTTGGTTAACAACTGTTACTGGTAGACAAATGCAAATGATAATTTAATAGTGTTCACACAGTTTTTTTTGCTAAAGTGGTATAAAATCACATCCGTTCTTAATGTAGTTCTTTGTAGAAAATCTACAGGAAGCTTTTTTTCTTTTACAGTGAGTCTAACAGGAGTGGTTCTCTTTTTCTAAAAGCGTCTTGCTAAATATCCATTATTTATGCATTATTTTGGTTGGAGTTGAAAATTTCATACAACTTTGTCAAATGATTAGAATTGTGAAAATTTATGAACAACACTTTTGGGAATAATTTTTTATCATCATAGTGACAATCAAGAAAATGTTAGTGTCTTATCAGATGTGACAGAGAACAGCCCATAAGAAATGTTACAGTACGAGTAAAAACAATTTTTACGGCTTATGTATCTCAAAACTTTTGATCTTAACACTTTAATATGCTAAACAAATATCAAATATTTCACTTAAAAAGCAGGTATTTATGTCTTCAAACATTTCACAGATAAAGTGAAGTGGGGTAAAGTTATTAAGTGTTTTTATCTTTGGGTATAGAAGTTAATTTCTGGAATTATAAAACTTTTACATGATCTAAGAAAAGGCAAACCAGAGAGAAAACAAACTTATTAGAAAAGAAGACTTGAAGTAAGAATAAATAGAATTCTCATATCTGGAAATGAGAAAAAATTTAGAAAGAGTGATTGGATGATGAATGGACATCTGCAGCAGAAATCACTTTCTATAAGTCTCACTTTAAGTGCACATGGTACAAATACATCCTCACTGGAAAAGAGGATGTTACCCAGTCATGGAATAAGTGCTTACAGAAGAAATTTCCTCACTTCTCTGTATATAAAGATGGGACAGATAAAATATTAAATAAATTTGGTTAGAAGTTTAAACAAAAAGATATGAAAAATGTTTTAGGATATTTTTTTTCCCTGAAAGGAGAGAGTTATGTATGAACACAGACTTCCCTTGTGTTACTAGTGAAATGGCATATACTGAAAAATAGAATTGTGGCAAAACACAAAAGCAATGAAACAGAAAAGCGTGAAAACTCAGTTGGCTGTGATTTAGTAGTTCTTTACAGATTTGGTGCATGCTAGGATTTTCCAAAATTTAGCTATTTGATTATACAAACACTGGTCAGACTGTCATAGAGAACTGATGATAAATTCTTGCAAGGAAGAATAAAGGGAACAAAAGGATCAGCTGTAAGGATTTGTATACTGCTAATGTGAAGCCAGTATCTTCACTTTTCACATTACTGCCTATTCAGCTTTTTGCTGCACATAAGATAGGAGCTCTTGAGCACCAGACTAGAAAAAAATTCTATTTATACACAAATGTGGTCATCAAACTACTGGCAACATACCATATTTTTTTAATAATCTATTATTATTGTAATCTGCCAAGCCCAATGCTGAATCAGAACCTAGCTGTGTTAGCCATCATAATGGCACATAACAAAAGACAGGATCCCTGTCCCAAAGAGCTTACAAACACTATTTTAAATATCTGCCAGTATTCAGCTGGTAAATTTTTGTTTTCCTGCCTATCCGGATCTAAATGTAGTCTCTGAGCTCAACCTAGCAAATGTCCGTTGCCTTCCATAGGTCTTTAATTTGTTCAGAGGGCTCTCAGCCTTTTAACAGATTGGAATCCCTCTTTTGTATTAGAGCCTTTGAAAACAGAATGCACTGTGTGTATGGCATGGAATGCTTTTTTCTTACATTGTGTTAGATTTCAGTCATGAGGGAGCATGGTGGTAAGCAGTCTTGTTCAAAACTGTTGGCTGCAGCTAGCAGGATAGATGCTTTTAGAAAAAAGAAAGGTTTTTCAAAGTTACACTTGATAAATTTGATGTCAACTCATAATAAATCAATTAGAGGAAGAATGATAGTATGGAAGAGTTATCTTATTTTCTAGGGTCAGGAAAATAACTGTAATCTTTTTGTTTCCTATTCACTTTTAGTTCTTGTCTCCTGCAACCTGACTCAGTCATTTTTATTTGCTCTCATGTTGAAAAGACATTCTAGTATGAGAAAACTCAATCTAAGGAGCTCTGGAAAGAAATCTCTCATGATCTGTGTACTTCTGGGTAGTAGATGCTAATGCAATCTGAAATCTTTTGTCTTTTGTCATTAGCTGTTGCTTATCGTGGTTGTTTGTCAGAGATGTATTGCACTTGGTATATGGCTGGTTCCCTCTCTATTTTTATTCTCTAAATTGGTTGCTGGATTTGAAGGGATTTTGTTTCTTTGCCTTTTTTTTTTTTTTTTTTTTTTTCTGAACTAGTACCCATTACTGTCGATTTCGTGTGTGATCGAATGAAAACAGAGCACCTGCTTTACCTGTTGATGTATGTTCTAAATAGAGTAAGATAATGAAAAATTAACTTCCTCCTAGAGAATCTGCTGTTTGCCTTTCTTACGGTGGGAACATAACTTAAAAAAGATGTTTTTACTGGTAAACAATCCACCTTTTTTTGTGACTTGTTTTGTTGCCCATTGATCTCTTTCTGCCTTTTCTAAATGTCAAGGCTTTTGTTTGTTTGTTTTAATTCAAATCCACCACGGGCCTGTACACAATATCTTGCCGTTATTTCTGGATGTTTTGCACAGGTTGGCCTCTTTCTCGAGAATTCTCTCTGCCAAGAGGAATTTTTGGCTATATGTAGCATATTTTGTATCACCATTCCTCCCATCCTGCCCACATAAGTCTGCTCTGAAACCACAAGCAACTAGGTAGGAGTAAGAGCAGCCATGTGCATGCTCTAGTTTCTGCCAGTTTCTGGCATCTGGCTGTACCCACTAGCAGGAAAATGGTTCAAGTCACCTTTCTTTGCCTTCTTTTGCACCTTGATCTTTCTCTATTATTTACTGAGCTTGGAGCCCCAACCTATTCATTTTTCAAGAACTCTCAGCAAAGAAATCCCCTGTGTATGTCAGGCATAGCTACTGTAAAACAAGAGAAGGATGTTTTGACTAAATGCTTTTTTTGCGGATGTCCTCTTTAGCGGATTTTCACTTTAAAATACGGCAAGTGACAACACTTGAAAATGTACAGTGATATATCGCAGATAGCAGAACAAAAAGCTCTTTTTCAGGACATGAACCTCCCCCCCCCCCCCCCCCCCCCCCCCGAATTGGTAGTTTACCTTCTATTTTCTCAGTAAAACCATATTAAGCATAGACCAGCTGAACAATTTTATTTATGTTATATAATTGTTTTTTAAAATCAGGAAGTAAAGTGTTCAAAATTCACAAAATCATGGCATCCTGAAATAAAAACATAATATGAGTGGAGTTTATTTGATGTAAGTTTTATCATTTTTTTTCTGATGCAATTTTATTATTTTTTCTGATACCCCTTGACGGGATTTTTACCATAACATTACTAGAAAGAGAAAAATGTTTTCATGCTATCTCAAGAAAAATGAAAAATACTGCTGTATTGGTTATTCAAAAAACCCCTGCAAAACAGAATAAGAAAAGGACGTATAAAAGCACAAGATTTTAAATATGTATTGTAAAGAATATTTAAAAAGGCTCCTTTAAAAACATGTGATATTTGGCGAACAATAATTATTTCCAGACTGCTAGTTTCCAGTAATGGGAATTCTCCTTTCCACAACCTTATATCTACTGCCATTATGGGGTTATACGGACATAAGTGGAAAGACTTTGGCCCGTCCGGAGTGATTCAGTCAGAGCTCTTTCTCCATGCTTAATGAAAATAGTATTTTCTAGTATCCCAATTAGTTATACAAGTAAATTGCAACCTTTTAAAAATGGGAATGATTTGGCAATATGATGGGGGAACTTTTTTTGTTTATGTATTTTTTGATAGTCACAGGGCTTTGAGTGAGATCCTATGCATTTTGTCCAGAAGATACAGTGCAGAAAGTCTAGGTTAGAAGAATGGCAAAGACTGCTTTTATCAGAAGGAACCTGGTAATGCTGTTATATGTACAGCTACAGGCCTGCTCCTTACAATCTTCTCAACATAACTAGCAGAAAAAATAATACAGCATGTCATCACTTCAGGTAGTACACAGTGCTTACATTGGGAAAGTTTTCCCCTCACTTCTTGCAGTGAAGATTGCACTGGTCTTTGTCTCCTATCTAGAGAAAGCTGAAGTGTTGATTTAACAATCAGAAAACTTAGGTTTCAGGTCCCTTTATCATACTAACATTAAAGATTATTAAACTGTGAAAAGGTGTTTTCCAACTGTTGCTGAGCCAGCCAGGGGGGAGTTTTAATGTTCACTGTTAGAGCACTGCTGTGCTTTACTAAGAGCTTGTACAAATGGCGATATGTTCTGGGAAATCTTGTAGTAAGAGCAGATTACGTGAGTGCAGATGCAAAGCAGAAGGATCATGTGCTGTTGCTGCACAGAGTGAAGGTCAGCAAAAGAGCACATGTTCTGCAGATAGTGGGACAGAAAGCTAAACAGTCTAGCTGTATGAGAAGTGGACTTTTGTTTTGTGTAGAGTTTTCTGATTTTGACATTACTTATGTTCCAGAGTGGAATGAAAACACAAGAATTTCCTGTATATCCAAAAAAAATCCACATCCTTCAAGCCAATTTAAATACTTCAATTTGATAAAATCAGGATGTTTAATTATGTTTTAACTTTTTTTTTCTTGTTTTGTATTTTGTAGTCTAATTTAATCAAACCTTCCAGGAACTATTTTTTAGTTGGAAAAGAAAATAGAAATATTAAATTTTGAATAGGCTAAGGTGAAATATTTGGGCTGTATCATAATGCTTTTTTTGCAGTTTTCCGTTCATAATCAATTTTTGTCAAGGATAATGCACTTCTGTGAAATGTTTTACTTCTAATGAATTTATATTTCCTAGCAGTACTCACAAGATCCACACTGTTAGTACTACCAAAGATCTGATAGATTATCTTGCCAACTTTATAACAGGTTTGCTACATTTAACTTCTTATTGTTTTGAATTCTATCTTAAATGAGTCAGGCAATGGGGATTGCATAATTTCTTTGGTATTATTGCCCAGGTTAATTACTCTCCCAGCTAAGAGTAGAGGTAAGCAGAGAACTTTCAACGAGTAACTTACGATTTACAAGTTTGGATGGCAATATTGGCTTGCACTTCTCGGGAGATGCCACATTCTCTTCATCTGTTACATACTCAAAGTTAATAATAAACATCATTGCTACTCCCTCTTGATTTTTCACTGGAATTATGTGGGTGTTGCAAATGAAGGTAGATCCTGCAGATGGAGAAAAAAAATACACAAATGAAAGGAAACTTCACTATTTTTTCACTCCAGCAATTCCAGTTACACCAACAGATAGTGAAGAATATTTCTTTGAATTTAATGATTGAACATCAAACACACTATTCTTTAATTTAAACAGGAACATTTTCATAGAAAGAAATATATCTTTTGATAATTTATTAGATTATTACCTCTTCCAGAAGATATCTCCTTTAAAATGTCAATTTTACTTTTTGCTTTTTATTCACTGGAAGTACCTATATAGACCGACTTGCGATATGGAAACATTTAGCACCAAAAGTAGCAATGCGAACGCTGTTCCAACCACAACACTAGCAAAGAAAGCAGAACCCCATTCTTCTAAATGTCAAACATTCTTCAAGCTTTTGGTTCTATTACAACAGGATGAATCATGCATTAAATATTTATGGGTGCAAATATATCACTATTCTTATTTTAGCTCTCAATCTTTTAAGGGCTGTATAATGTTGTTTAGGTTTTTGTTAAAAAATATAGTTGTTGT
The DNA here is from genome assembly GCF_965183815.1 of Platalea leucorodia. Lineage (NCBI taxonomy): Eukaryota > Metazoa > Chordata > Aves > Pelecaniformes > Threskiornithidae > Platalea > Platalea leucorodia. The sequence continues at coordinate 82,865,372 of NC_138827.1, read as the reverse complement.
CTGATCCTATGGGGTTTTATATTCTATCACAAAAAACTTCTAAACTGTGGTAATAATTTTCAATAATTTTCAGAAGTATTTGACTTAACTGTTATATACAATTTGAAGTATGAATTTAAAAGTACCCTAGTTTTCATATATATGGAACGTACCCAGCTTATACTGAAATGAACAGAAGGTGTAATTTCTCAACACCTCTGGTACGCAGCGTGTTCTTGTTCAAATGCCTAATTACAGATTTAAAGAATTCTTTGTGTTAATTCTTCCACTATAACTCTTAAGAAGTTTCATTTGACAAGGTCATTAGTTTTGATTTAATTCCTTCTATTAACCCAGCAAAATATAGTGGTTCCAAAAATAATGTGATTGCTGTAAGCAATACAATAATGTGCTAAAAACTTCACACAGACTCAGCTGTGAGATGGTGTCTTTCCATGATAACTAGGGACTGGTTTAATGTACATCATCTGCAATTTATGCATTCAAATGCAGTAATCACTGAAACTTGACAGGGTGTGCAATTTGACAAAACCAGATCCTAATCTGGGTTACACAATAATATTTTTTTTTTTTTCCATTGAGGAGAGAGAGTAAAGATTTATATCATAACAAGATCAGATTCTGGCTCCTCATATTTAATTTAGTACTTGCTATAATGTGGTATATATGGCAGTTCGAGCTATGTATAAAATTGACATGCTGGCCTTTCAAGTTTTGCAGCTGTACTTTCAATCCATTTACTAAAACAGTTAAGCTGTGGCACTTGCCACAGTCGCCATGGTTACAAGCTCAATGACTTTAGTAAACAGAAAATAAGCAATTTAAGACTGTTCTATTAGAGCTAAAAATAGAAGTGCTGCAGGCCAAGTATTGCAACATAGACTGGATAAACAGAGGGTCTGAAGAGAATTTAGAAATAATCTTGTGTTTTTAGCTAACTAATAAAAATAAGTATGGAGTTTAAACAGTCAAAATGATATTTATTGATTTGCTGGGAAGGAAGTACTTAGTATTTCATGATATAGACTATGTTTTGACATGCAGATTTATAGGTTGAGCAGATAACCCCCAATCGGACACCTTTAACACAAAGGACTGGAAGTGGGGCCAGGCTGAGGCAGGCATGGCTTTGAAGAACACTGAACTCCAGTGGATCAAATGTTTATCATTTTTTGCAAAGAAGGATGACAAGGAGCCTCAGGCTTCTTTAAAAACTTTCCTGCTTTTGAAGGCAAGGGTGTTTCAGCTTTTGAAATGCGTCCCACAGTGCTAAGTAATGACATTATCTCCCGTTTATGTAGAACATTCTGCTCTCAAGCATTTATAAACCTCATTTGTACTGGAGCTAGGGATTCGCATATCTGGGGAGATGCAGAAGCTGTTTAACAGTCTACAGCTTAAGAACATGGCAAAAAGAGCACAGGGTTAAAAATTTAAGCTGTATGTAGAAATATTTTGGGAACAAAAAATGGGAAAGATTCATATCTAGTATAATTCGGCATAGTTCCTTTGAAGACCAATTGCACCAGCAGTGCAATTCATTAGTCTGAAGTTTTTCCAAGACACCTGGGCTTTTTAAGAGGCATAGAATATTTACTTTGTGCGAAAGACTGGAATTGGAATTCCGCAACTTAGCCAAAATACAATGCCTGCTGCAGTCACTGTTAGTGTTTGTCTTTAGTACAGAAACTGTTATCTGCTATACACTTATCAGTATCTCTATTGAAATGGCAATAAGAAAATACAAAATAACAAGGAAGAACCTAGTGTGACTGAAAAATAAGAGTTGGGTACAAAGAAAGAATACTAGCAAATTCAAAAGATAAGTTTTGAGTTGTTGGAGTTGATGGCAATAAAGAAATATTGAGAAGTAGCTTGTTTATAAACAATCTTATTCAGTATTTGCACTCTGGCATTCCACTGCTCTTCATTGCACTCAGCATGTTTTCCCTGTTTTGTCTCTATACTGACTATTTTGAGAGTAAGAAATGCTTCTGATGAGCAATAAAAATTGTAATGAAGTTTCTGGTATTTACATTTCTCATCAAACGGCACAGGGCAAGTGGATGATATAATCAGAATAATTATGGAAATTATACCTTTATAATTAATAGATACACTATCCAGCAATATATCTGGATTTTCTAAAGATTACTATTGAGAAGTAATCATGAAATATACCTGTTGTGCTCTCTTGTTATCATTGCTGGAGGTGATAAAGAGGAAAAGCTGGATATTTTCTTGTCAACTTGAATTCCATGATTATAAGGGCTTTTTTTCTTTTGTCTATGGCATTTTAAAGCCCACTCTTTCATCTAGTTAAATTAGTGGCAAAATATGCATATATGAAGAAAAGATTCTGCTCCCCTATGTGCTGTGTGGTTACGCTGTATGATTCTGTAGTTATGTATTCAACAGTATGATATCACAAGACCAGACAGGCTGGTATGAAAAAAAATAACTGCCAAAATGTATAGGTAAGTGGCAATAAATATTTAAGAAATAAAGATTTAGCATATATTAGGATTACATAAGTATATATTGCACCATTTGAGCTGTTCTGGTGAAGCAAAGCCTATTTAAATATCTGGCTGCATAGTGTTTAAAGTTGACTTGCTTCATGAGAGCAGTACAAAGCAGGCACATCAAACAAATTAATCTGCTTCATAAAATCTATTTACCTTTCCAGTGATTTTCTATAGAAGATTTTAGGACAGATTTTTATCAAGCTGCATCTTCTAGGTACAACTGCAGTCATTTATTTGAATTGTAATAGCTCTGTTTATAAGCATTTGGGAGAGGACAATACAATTAGAACAACAGTGAAGGCATTCCAAATTACAAGAGCCTCCATTCTCATATGCAAAACTCTTGACAAGCAAATTTTGAAAAATGACACATCCCAAGCAACTATTTTGATTCAGCCTTCCTGGGAACAAAATTTTCACAGGCCATTACGTATGCCAAGCTCAAAGGATCTCTGAAAAATGAGACACTGTGGCATTTAGGTAATTGTCCTAATTCTTCAGAAGCCCCACGTTTCACACGGGAACCCTTAAAAATCCATTGTGGTTCTACAGGATGGCTCTGCAGCCCTGTTGCCCTGAATGTCTGGTAGTTACTATCTACATTTCATCATTAAAAAATTCAGACTCCCCCACCTCAGTACAAATTTGAGGACTGCCTTCACTGGGGCTGAGTCTGGTTCCAACATATTTTGGAACCAATCTTGGCTCCCTGTGCCAAAGCATTTATGACTTCTGAGATACTTTTTGTTACTAGAGCTGCTGTGGACAACTGACTAAGGCTACAGAAAGAAAGATGTTGAGTATGTCCTCTGTGTGCATATATAAATTTCTGGACAGGTTGACCTCATATAAGAGCTTTCTAGGATTATGATAATATTTTACTGATGCAACCTACAAGTAGTCCAGTGTAGGTATCTGTACAATTCATAGCCACTTCTGCTCATTTAAAATTGAAGATGTGACAGAATAAATCAAAACAGAACAAAGGAAGAGCCAACAACAGCTTGCCTACTAGGACAAGACCAAAGACAGTTAAAAATTAGAGGCAGAGATACTGTACATGTTTCCAGAGCTAGACAGTGCTGTAATATAGGGACAAGAGAAGGAAGATGGGTATTCTTTGCAATTTATTAAATAATCAGCATGTTTATTTTGGAAATAACTACACTCCGCTTCCCCCAATATGATTCACGTTTTGTCATCAAAATAAATGCTCAAAATGCCTTCTCTCAGAGGCACAAACTTAAAGCATATTAGTTACAAATGTAGTTTATACCTTACATTTTAATTTAAAATCTTAAACTAACGATTATAGTAGAAATGCAACTAAATACTTTTCATATTAAATTGTGTACTAAGCTTATTCTTATCTCTATCAGCTTTTTACTGAAAAGGAGCACAGAAAAGTCTGCATAGTTCCCATTTTTTATTAATGAGGTGAAATATGTATTGTTTCCATAGGTTTATTTTTTACTAGTTACTCTGACAGTATTAGAGTCTGATCACTGTTATACTAAGTATAAACTTAATATTCCTCTGTTAAGAAAGAGTTGACTTCCTTAAATACAAAGAACAAATAACATCATGTAATAAAACATAACCAATGGCATTTTGTTATCTTGTGTTCATATTTACAGCCTTATTTGTCCTTTCATCATAGCATGGCTCATGGAGATTGCCCAATATTAATAAGAACTTTTTTGGGGAAAGAAAAGAGAGATAATCTGAAGGACAAATAATGTGGAAGGTCAGAAGACCTTCTCTTGACTTTGCCCATCCTTCATGGAGTCTGTCTTTGGGACGAGAAGCTAAGGCATGGCTTTCTACTAACTCCTTGACTCCCCAAATCCAGTAGTCTCTTCCTCCCTAACGGACAAAAGAAACATCTCTCCCTACTTCTTCCAGATTGGGGCAGGTCTCGGAAAGTTGGTTACTCTGTTTATTCAGGGCCAGGGCAATACTTGTCCAGGCAGAAAGTAAAGGGAATTTAATGAAATGAAATGTATGCTCTAGTCTTGGGAAAGGAAAGACTGTCCTGCTCTGTGTGGGCATTCAGGAAGGCTGAGGCTACGGTTTTGTCCACCATGCCCAGCATGACAAATACAAGCCCCTCAGGAGCACATGAAATGCTGATAACTCAAGTCTTGGTCTCTGGCCCAGACTGCTGTTCATAATCTGTTTTGTTGTCAAATGCTGGCAGATAAAGGACATGGACATGCCCCTTATATGGACCAGTGTGGTAGGGTCACAGGGACTGTGAGGTAGATGAGTTAGATGGAAGGCAAGGTGGGAAGGGGGATACAAAATCTTGTGAAATAAGGCGCTCTTGCACACTGCTGCTAAGACTTCTGCATTCTTGAAATGCCCTAAGGATAAGCAGAATACCCTTACTTGAAGCAGCTTCTGGAATTGTGACCTTATTCCCTGTTGCTCCATATCTACTTTCAGCCAATCTTTAAGAAAAGAAATGGAAGCAAGTCAAAATTTTTTTCTATATGTTGTCAAGATTCTGGTAACAAGCAGGTTAAAACCTTTTAGCAAGCAAGTACTCTCATCAAGCTGTGAATGGTGCAGAAGAATGACACCTGAAAATGACTGGTTGTAATTTACTAATGAGACCAGTAAAGCAAAGCACCTTGTATCCTTGAAGGGTTAGAGACAAAGAAAAGGAAATTGGAAGAAAAACAGTACCCAGTGAATATTTGCTCTACCTTGTGTGATTTCTGTGAGTTATCACTGAAGAAAGTCCTTTTCTTTTATGCTTGAAATTCAGAAGCCTATTTACCTCTGTTCTGAGGTCCGCTCTAAGCAAACAGGGTACTTTAGTTGAGCTTTTGTTGGCATTTAGGGACAAGTGCACTGGGGATGTGTATTGAATATTCAAGTGAAAGCCAGTTTGTCAAATATTGAGGGATGACGTGTATTGTGATGTGGGGACTCACCATGACCAATCAAGGGCTGAAAATCTATTCCTTTGTGTTTCTATTCATGCACAAGCCAGGAATAATGCAGCATGTCACAGGGAATCTTGTTTTCAGTGGACTTACTGGAAAGGTTTGCTTTCTTTCTCAAATCATACTAAGAACTCTATTCCGGTAGAGTTAAGTTGAAAGTAGTCATGTGAAGATCCTGCAGAATTTCACATGATGTTATATTAAAGGGCTCCAAATGCTTTTGCAAGCCCATTTCTGTGTCAATTAAAACTATTTACTAACAGATTTTCACAACTTAGTCTGCTTGTTTATATAATAAAAATGAGTGGAAGAGTGACTGAATCTGTCCTGAGAAAATTGTCCAGCTCTTAGTGATGTAGAATCAGATCACTGGAGGCAGATACCACATAGCTACTTGCTCATTTCAGGAACAACCACATGAAAGAAATATCAGACAAGTATTTCTGTCTGTTTTTACCTGCAGCTCTTTGCATCTTTGCACTTGATGTCATTTATTCAGATCTTTGGAGACATCTGAACTGAAAGACCCTACTTAAATTTTTCAAAACTTTGGCTCTAAAGGAAAGAATCATCCTTGGGTGTTCCTTCCCTCCCCACCCCCCATTTGTTATGTAGCTGCACACATGAAGAATAGGAGGAAACTCGATGCTAAAACTAAAGATGATAATATTTGTACCCATAAAGAGCATCTATTCCAGGAATCCCAGGCTGCATTGCAAACGTTGCCTGTTGCTGCCCTTCAAAGTGTACAGGCATTATTTTACTTTCTTCTAAAGGTGGTAGGACTGAGGCATAAAAAAAAAAGTGTTTTATCCAAAGCTGCATCAAAAATGAATGAGGAAACTAAGGGTAACACAAAGAAACTCTTGATCCCATTTTTACAATTGAGTTAGTAGATAACAACCCCACACTATTAAAATGTGTCTAGTGTATTTCCACGCTAATGGGTTGTACAATTCTCTTTATATTTTACCTGTGCTGTGTCTTTACATCACCATTTTCCATTTCCATCTGACTGAAAACAAGCTACCTTGTGTGGCTGGAATGGGGAATTCACAAGCTTTGCATTAAACATACTGCAGATGTATCTGTATGACTGTCTGTTTTAAAAGATTCATTGCAGAGAAAACTAAAAATAGATGGCAGGTTGAAATGTATTATATCCCTTTTCAATTTAATAGCTATTTTTAAGGGGGATGGGTAAAGACTAGAAGAGTATATTTCGCTGATTTTTGTTAGGGAGCTTACAGTGATTAAATGGGACCTGTTCCCTTTGACATTTCACTCCACCCTCCATATCAAATAGATATTAATTCTGTCACTGAAATGGTTACTGATACTAAGATCTGATTTATAGGACTGATGTAGGTTTTGTGAGGTATTAACTTCCAGTGTTTAGAGGTGAGGAAAGAATTTTTAGGCTAGCAAACTAAGAAAAAAATTACCCTCTGGAGGCTGTGGACAAGTTCATTATTAGCCTGGCCTATATAAATATCTCATTTTCTCTCCCTTTAATCCCATTTATAATATAATTTAATAGCTAGATAAATACTGTTCAACTGCTCACTCCAGCATTTCTGATGCTACTGCATTGACAAAATTATCGCTAACCTCCTAATTATAATATCTACACCTACACTAATAGAGCTATGGTGATTAATTGTAGTGCTGAACACATTTTGTATGGGAGGACAGTTTCCTAGTGCTTTGTTGTTTAAGCATATATAAATGTGTACAGAAGCTATAAAGCAATTAAATATTTGGCAAGGAAAGAAAAATGAAAAATAAACAAACAGTGATGCTATATGTCTATAGAGACCAAGAAAAGAGCATAGAGTGAAAAATGTTGAAAACTATTGTACATGGAAGGGTAAAGACTTATTTAGGTTGCAGGCTGCACATAGAATAATTTTTAGGAAACCGTAGCTGGTGCAGAAATTGCAAGATAGGCTTTTTTCTTTCTGTCTTGGTTCACCTTAAAACTACATTTGAGTTTCATCAGAGGGGGTTTCTCTAGAGCCCAGACTGAAGTCAGGAGGCCCAGTTCCTACAGTCAGTCTTGAACACTCTCTCAAACTGATCTTTCTCAGAGATACACTGTGGTACATGCATAGTGGGGTGAACGCTGGGTCTGAAATTGTTTTCTGGATGGGTTCTCATTACTGGCAGTTTGCAGAGCTGGTATGTTCAAATATGAGTGTTACTTGGACTCATTTAGGCCCTAAACAGTCTAAAATCTCTATTACACATTGTCTTTTTCTTCCAGAAGAATATAGCAAGTAGTGCTGCTTCTGAAAAGCAATGTCTCTGTCTTGTTAATGAGAATATTTCTGTCTCTGCATATGCAGTTAAGTATCTTGTGCCTGGTTCCTTTCACCTATGTAAAGCCTCTGAGTGCACCACACACAGCGTATTACCAGGTGCTAAGCAGTCAGACATGGAAGGTCAGGGCAGATTGCACAAAGGGCGACATGTCTGAAAAAAATTAATTGTTAAGTCTGTAAACTCTTTGCAAGTTGTCTGTTGAAAATCTGGGGAGGATTTTTCTTTCTTTTGTGTTATAGATATTACAGACTATGTGAATGAGGCAAGCCCGATGGTTTTCATGTTGTTTTCTTAGTGTAAATTCTTGATTATTTGGACACTTGTAATAGAGTTGTAGTGAATGCAAGATACACTACACTTGATGAATTTAATAACTGAACTTTTTTACAGGGAAACATTGCAAGCAACACTGCTATTTTAAAAAGAGAGAAACTGAAATGTTTCACTTAGGCATTTTCAAAATGAAATATTTATTATTTCTAAAGGACAATATTGAAAAGTGATTTTTTTACACGTTGCACAAGATATTCCTGTGAGACAAAATTAATATTTTGAAATGTTAGTTTCACTGAAAATATATTAAAAAATAATTTTCATGATTAACAGTGAACAGAAAATCCATTGTTTGCTCAGCTACATTATACATTTGAGCTGAGGACATATTAAAATAAAAGCTTTTTGTTAGGTACTGGTATGTGGATACAGTTGAGTAGACTTTTACATCCATTAACAAAAGAGAACCCAGAATGTAACGCCATAAAACATGGAGCATCCCAATATGTGACAGTAGACAATAAAAAATTACCAATGATGTCCAATGCTATTGGTAGACATAGATCAGTACTACTTGAGAAGGGTCAGCAATGGAAATATCAGATTCTTTTCTGAAGTTGAAGGGGTGAGTGAAAAAAATGTAATAACTTAACCCAAGTAATAATAATGAAGCACTATGAAAATGAGTTTGTTATACTATTTTTTTCAGTTGTATCAACAGGCATTTATATATTAGTTTAAGTAGTTTTCATTCATTTTTCAGTCTGTGTCAAAACAGAATTTTTAATTAGGAAAGGTCATAGCAGCAGGGATTACATTAATTCAGTGGAATTACATGTAATTAAAATAGTTTTGAAAACAACTGGATTTCATTGTGAAAATGCTTTGACTTTTTTCATTCGCATTTTCAGTAAGCTTATTTAAAGCAAAGCACTCAACAAACACCAGATGTAGAGCTCAAGGTAAAAATCAATGGTAGGACACATTTTCTCTCACACTTATTTGACAGAAAAATAAAGAACTACAGAACTTTAGTGTCTGTTTACAAACATTATGTGATGATTTTAAGGTTAAGTATACCTTAAACATAAATAATCTTTACAAAAAACAACTAGCTGATAAATAATGGTTCTAGTTTCTTATTTTTTAGCTAGTTCGCTAAGAGGTAGTATGTATTTAATTGCATGTGCTAAAATGGAAGATTCCTTTTTTCTTTACTTTTTTCCTCTCTCTTTCTTTCTCTCATTCTCTTTCTCCCCCCCCCCCCCCCCCCCCCCCCAGCTATTCTTTTCCAGACTCTCATTAGAAGCTATGCACCTCTGGGCATTCAACTGAGAAATGTCTTATTATGTTCATGAGAAAAGGGAGCTCAGGTTTGCTGAATATTGTCCATCTTGCAGAAAAAGTGCAGATTAAGACATTTTTGTGAAAGTAACCTCATTTATTTCCCCAAATTAAACTACATAAACTATTTTAAGAACTAATTGAATAACCTTACAAAGCAGAATGGAAGAAAAAAAAAAAAAGCCAGAACTCCATTTCAGTAATTTGTTTCATTTGTCCAAGGTATTGGTCCAGAATATACTATGAAGTAAAGGAGTGATCCAGATTCTGTTCTCACTTTCTCACTTACACTGTACCATTTCAGGGAGATTAAGTTTTTTTTATGATACTGTTCTTAATAGATATAAAAAAGAAAAAGGCATTAAATGGCCATACAGTATGAAGGGTGAGATAGAGAAACAGATCAACAGCAGGTCCCCTGAGGCAAAAGAGAAATGCTGTCATTGCTGCAAACTTTCACAAGCACAATGTACATCCAGCTCCATTGGCCAAGTGGAAGGAGTAACATTTTCTAAATATAGGTGCCTTTCTCGTGGAAATCATACCCTTGGAAAATCATACTCATAGAAACATACCCTTCCTGATGCTTTATAAGGGAGTTGATCATTAGCAGTTAGAAATACATAAAACCCAAACTTGTAGAAAAAAAAAAAGTCATCATATACAGCATTAGATGTAAAGTCATAGTGTATGCATTATAGTACTTAACTGTAAGCCAGCAAAATGTGTCTGAACAGACAGACAGAAAACGAAGGATTCTTGTCGTATGAAATAGCCATCATGAGGTTTTGGTAACAAAGATGATGATCTGGAAACCCTCATCAATGAGAAAGCCAATCCTGAAAACTGATGGGAGTAGTCAAGCTACTGGGAGCATAAAACAAGTGGATGTAACCTCCCAGGACAAACAAAGTAGCTAAAAGAGATGTGGTATTCTGGAGTTCTTGATAACACAAAATTGTGGGATTTTGAATGCATATTAATAAATGTGGTGGGAGGTCTATGTACTGGAGGTTTGTCAAATACACTAGTAAAATATGAAATTTTTGTAAAAAGAAAAAAAAAAGTTTTCTAATGGAAAGTCTCCATGCCCAACATGATGTATTTTTAATTTAAGATCTTATTAGAATTGATAAACATGAATAACTTACTGAACTAGAAGTTCATGACTGCCCTAGGGGTGGTTTTCATGACCTGATTGCAATCAGTGTAGACAAACAAAGAAAAGGGTGATTCTTCTAAATGGGTAATTTTCTATGGTTGAGAAAAATGTAAGTGGAAATAATTGAGAGGAGAAACCAGACAAATATATGAATGAAAAATTGGAATTCTTAATGAAAATGTTAGATAACAAAAGAGTAATGATTCAAAGATGCTGAAAATCTTAGCTGCAAGTCCATCTGCATTGAACGCAAAAGTAAAGGTAGCAAATAGGAATTAGCAGGCATATAGTGAATGGAGAAAGGAGAAAGTAAATACACATCTGTGGAAACTGAGAGGTATGAAATATAGGAAGTTGACAGAGAAATGTGACAACATCAGAGCAAGACTAAGTTGAGTAAGTAGGTATGTAACTACATTAAGCAAAAAATAATTCCAATAATAGTGAAAGTCCATAAAAATCCCAATAACAACAGCTGTTGTAAAATTGTTAATAAATATGTGATAATTGTTATGGAACAACCATGTAGATCCTTTAAGAAATATTTCTGAAGTGTGGTAATTCTTTGCTAGATCCAAAACATCAGTAAACTTGGAAAAATTGTAATCAAAGGTCTGGGTCTACAACTCAGCAGTCTACAACTCTGATGTAACCTCTTAACAAATCTTGCTGGGCAAAGTTCCAGAAGGTTGGAACAATGCTAATATTGTGCCAGCATTCATAAAAGGGATATAGTGGTTGAAATGACTGTATGGCAGTGAGCCTGACATCAGTTCTAAGCAAAATAATGAAACTTGTGACGTTAGATTAATTTAATAAAGAATACCTGACAGGAATATAATTAATGTCACTCAGTATGGTAATGCAGACATTATTAATGGACAAGGAATCTGATTTGATGATTATATTCTTGGTATAAAAACCCAACCAAGTAGCCATTACAGACATATGCTTTTGTAAGGTATTCTACTGATTGTTATACAATATTCTAATAAAGTAATAGCCCTATACTTATAAAAAGCTCATTACACGGTTTACAAATTGACTGAGAGCTTCCAGAAAGTCATTAATGGAGGATCACAATTCAGTGCCAGAGTTTCTAGTGAAAGTCCACAGAAATGACGACAACAGTATTAATTTGCTTGGAAAAGATCTGGAGAAAATATAAAATCACTTCTATGACATGTATGGATGCTTCAAGAACTAGTTGTGAAGTGGCTAATGACATGCTAATGAGTCAAAATAGAAGAATTTGGATTATTCTGTAAGTGGGATATTAAATGCAAACAAATGCATTCTGAAATGGTAAATTTAATCATACAATTCTAGAACCAGGGCACGTAGGCTGAAACTAAAAAATGGTAGCTATATCCTGGAATGTACTGTCTCACAAAAGAAATAATAAGATAATATGTACGAATGGCCAGCGTAGCCTGCATAAAGAGGCAGAATAAGAAGTCAACCTTTCCCTATGTATATAGCACTGGGGAGGCTAAAACTGGATTACTGCATACATTTTCTGGCATCTGAATTCTTAAAGGACATTGAAAAATAGGAGAGGGTGTAAAAAAGAGCAGAGGAATAGCATTCTTCAGAAAATTCTTTTGGTGAATCTTAGATGTCAATCTTTGTTTAGTGAAAAGTAGTTTGAGAAGTGACTTGCATTGCAATCAGTAAATTCATGGAAAGAGTGCTGAATACTAAGGAGCTGTTGAGTCTAGCAGAAAGAACCTAAATGTTTGGAAGCTGAAAGCAGATAATTCAAGCTGTATCCTCTGGACTTAACCATCAGAGGAAGCAGTGGTTCTCCCTCTCTTTATGTTTTTAGATCAAGACTGGAAGAAACAGCCAAGTCCTTTAAATCAACAAAACCTATGTACTATTCATCTTCATAAAGTTCTAATGTTTCTTCCAAATATCTCATTTCAATTGAAAGATGAATTCAGTGCTTCCTGGGCCAACTTTGCTCTGAATACACCATGCTCCATAAAGCAAGATGCTGCCTCTCCCCTGTACTTGGGAATAAAATTTCATGTGCTCGCTTTGTCAATTGGTAAAATTGCAGAAGCCCTTCATGATCTAGTCAGATTTCTATGTTCTGACTTTAGCAAGAAGTGGGATCCCATTTCAGCAGTAGGCTTTGGCCCATCCTTGGGTTATGGTGGAGTAGCAGTGAATTAAATTCACAAAGCATGACTCCTAACCTCTTTCTCTCTCCGGCTGATGGACATAGCAGCAGATGGCTGTGGGATGCGCATGCCTGTTTTTCATTTAGATGCATCAGCAATGCTAGCTCAATACTCTCCAGGGCAATGTGTGTGGAGGTGTTGTGCCTCTGTTCTTCTCGTTCTCTCCTCAGGAAAGGGCAGCGGTTCCCGACTCTGAGCCTCCCAGTAATGGTTGCTGGAGGATGCATTTGGCTATCTGGGCTGCATTCGCTGCTCAAATAGCTGTTTCCTTTCTCCTTTAGGGAAAAGGCACAGGCCAGATGGTGATGCAGGGTCAAAGCACTGCCAGTGCAAAATCATTACTAACTACATATCCCTGCAAATAATACATGTTTATTTGTCAGAACGAAATCTCCCGTGTGAAATGTTAAAACTTTACCTCGTAATAATTCTGTCAGAAAAAAGCTCTTTTTAGCCACCAACAACTCCACCTGATTAACTAAGAGTATAATTGTTACTGGACATGGCAGTGGAATTTATTCTTTATTTTTGAAAGTAAATCCAGCTTAACATCCCCTTAACCTTCACAGAAAGCTCATGTTCTTAGGTTGGAACCATGCCCTTAGTATCCATACTTGAAGGCTTCACATGATGTCCTGACTCCCCATATGTATGTCCATCTGTTACGTTGGCATGGTGCCCTCCCACAAGTTGCTGGACTCTTGCCCTAGGACATGGCTGAGGACTGAATGCTTACTTAATACTTCATGTGACTTCCTGTCTGTGCGGGGGGATGTGCTGTAACCCTCCTGTTTGTCATGGACGGGATGGAAGGTATTTGCCCAGTTCGCTTCAGGCAAAATAGTCTAAGTGCAATTCAGAACATCTTTAAGTAGGGGTTTTTTGCTAGTAAAATAGTAAGCAATTCCATGGAGTGAGTTGGATTTTCTAAGCTGAGTATCTAAATCTAAATGGTTTAATAGGAAAACATTGCTTTTTGTTAGGGAGAAGTGCAAATACTACCAAAAAAGGTCAATGCTGAATAATATTAATGAGACAGACCATTGACAGACCCCAGAATAAAGTTTTCATGTGCTAAACACTAAATGGAAGAGGATTGGAAAGGTATCCTTCCCAGAAGGCTGGATTTTTTAAAGTCTTGGCATGATTTTATTTTGCCAGATTTGTTTTTCAAGTTGAACACAATTGTTGACTAAATAGCTAAATAGAATTGTGGTTCTCTTATCAACTGCTTCTGGGTGGCATCTAGTTCAGAGCACACATCCAGGCTCAATCCACTTCATCAAAATGGGTGATTCCAAAGTCCTGTCACTGCAAACCCTACAGCTGGTGACTCAGGCTCTCCCCCATGAGATGCTCTGCCTGCTGTGTTTCTTTCTATCACTTATGCATGCTTCCTCAGAGCTCCTGCTAGGCTGTAGATCCCTTAGCATCTCTTGGCAAATGCTACTATACAGTACGCACTCACACTTTTGGCTTCTGTTTTACTCCTTGGGGACAACATAGGAAACGAAGAAATATAGATGTAGTAGAGGAATTTCTAAGGCAAAATCCCTAAAAAAAAAAAAGCATCCTTTTGCAAAGTGACAAAATTGTTCCTGAAATATGTTTCCTCGTGTTTCCTGGAAGATGAAAATTTGGTTGCTGCTCAGAGAAAGACTGAGCTCTGGCTCCTGTGCTCTTCTGGGAGTCTCTGGCACATTCACCCCACTGATGAACCTTTTTGTAGAAAAACTAGTGAATGAGGTTCTGAGTTTAAGGTCTTTTATTTGCCATCTTGGCTTTCAATTCCTATAATAATCCATCAGCCTTCCTTGGACATCTGTTTCAAATGCATTACAGTAACTTGTTTGAGATATAACGTGCTTCAGGCATAGTGCAAAATGGAATTCATAATACAAAATGATGCAGTGTTCACTGCCACAGCCCACTCTGTCAAACTGCATGTTCCATGTGGTGGTTCTTAAGACAACTTTCATAATTTATTTAGGTATCTATATGGGTAATGGACTCTGCTTATAATCTTGCTCTCTTTGTATGGGCTGAATTGCAATGAAATCCTGGCTAATAATCAAGAATAGAAAGAGTTGATGCTAAGTCATCATGTATCCAGTCTTGAAAATATCCTTTAGCAGAACCCTGTCAAATATAAGTCAAAGCATATTTTTCTCATAACAGACTATTTGCTGCATTCAATCCTTGTTGATTTTGAAGTTTAATAACTCTAGGCATTGATTATCTTTCAACTTGCTAAACTGATGACCCTCAGCAACTGAGTAACATGCATCTTAATAGTATTATCCAAGTACCTCATCTTAGATTTGTTGTTTCTATGGAACTTTCTAAAAAGCATGGATGTGTGACTTACTAATTCACTCATGTAAATTGGTGGCTGGCAATTTTAAGAGCTTCGGTGCCTCAGCTGTACAGTCCTCTTGAACTTATATGTACCGAAAATATATGTAGCATGCACACAAACATGCATGTATATAAAACCGTATGTGTTCTGTACATGAAACGCTGTAATCAATAGCCAAGATTGTCTGAACCTTTTATTGTAAAACTGTATTGTTTACAGTTGAATTGTTCAGCTTGAATTTTTATATTGGCTATTTTCTTCCAAAGCTATAACTTTATGGGAGTTTTGCATAGAATCAGTAAGTTATTTATGAAAATAAGACAAGTGGGCATTTCTTCCTGGCAAGGCTCAGGAAATGAAACTTAACTTCAGGTATTCTGCGTTATCTTCTTTTACAGGTTATACATGCATCTTAGGGAAACTGGTCCTAATAGGCAATAGTTAAATACCCTGTATGGTTTCTTGAAAAATTCATTCATGATACGCCGGACTGAGCAGTTGAAAAAAATGAAGAATAGTAGAATAATAATGAGAAACTTGAGTGCACAAAATAACACTCAAAACTTCACACTGTAGTTTCCTTGTAACATTAAAGTTTGGTAGATGGGAAAATGAATGATCAGACCTAAAACTCCACTTTTATTTTCTTAAATGCCTGAGATGATATTATTTTTGTGAAAGACTTAATGGGTCTTACAGGTTTTATATGCCAATTGAGTCACCTTTACTTCAAGAAATTAAAACATGTAAATTGCATTCCATTCATGTCATTTCTGACATTAATACCGCAAATTTTAAAATGGTCTACTTATTTAAAGATAATAATTTTTTAATATATACAATATGCATTTTTCTGTGGAGTGCAACCACTACAGTCCGCTGTAAGCTCATCCTTTTCTAATTGCAGTAGATAAATCTGTGCTAATCTCCTTTGCAAGTATGGCATAGAACATGTTATAAATACCACAAGAAGGGCAAAATTTACTGTGCGGTAAAGGTCAAAATGATAAAACCCATAAAGACTATAATGAAGCCCATTGGCTGGGATTCAACTAGACACATAAGTAGATGACAATTTTTTAGCTTATGAGAAGTCCCATTGACTTAAGTGTCCTGCTGAATATTGTCTGTAATGTGTATTTTGCATATTACTTTATCTTTATATTGTTTAGACATTACAGTTAAAATCTTATGCTTTGTGCAGATATATGAAATGAGAGCAGAAGAACTGAAATATTTACTAAGCCCCTTGTGTATAAGAGAAATTAATGAAGACTTGTAAAAAATATTTAGGAAAACAATCCATCCATATAAACATGTAATTTGAAGTAAAATCTGAACTCCTGTCTTGGCTTTTTTCTACTTTTGAAGAACTTCTTGTTAGGAGTTCTCTCCTGATATTTCACTTCTACTTACATCAGGCATTGACTTTGAGAGAGGCAGAGAAAGGTAGCTGAAGCCCTCTGCCTTTTTGTTGCAGCACCACAGCCCTGTGAGGCACACTCTCTGAGTCAGCATCATGGCTATACCCACCCTGAATGTCATTGTATCATGCTGATCAGCAGGGTACCTGAATATTGGCATACAGCTCTATGTGCTTACTCTGATCACTTTGCTTATCTTTACAGGACATTCCGTATACCCGTCTAAATCTGGGTATAAGGAAACTGTAGTGCTCTTTTAACTCAGAAGCAAATCAGACTTTGCGCCCATGGGCAAAGAGCTATCAAACCAAGTCTGCTGCTGTCTATGCGGCAGAAAATTTAATTCAGTTCAAGGTCTTTTGAAATTAATTTCAATGTTCAAAAGATGAGCTTGATTTTCTTTTCACTGACACAAATCTTGAATGAGTTGCTCTTGATCTGTGCAAATGTGAGAGAGGATTTCATAACCATGCTGTGCATTTTCAAAATCAATTTCACAATTGCTTTGTATTTCACTTTTGAGATTCCAAATTGAGCTAAGGACTGGTTGAAAAATTGTTACAGAAATACTTTCCTGTGAGAGTTTTGACTAATGTAGAATTTTCATAAAGTTATCTGGGGAGAAATTTTGAGTTTTTCTTGGAAAAAGAACCAAATGAAAGAAACAAATATAAATTGTTTTTATGAAAACTTAATCTTTCAAATGGGAAATACTAAACTGCTACAGTGCCAGGTGTAAGTTGTAGTTCATTTATAGTATACCCTCCCTGTATTTGCTGGATTCTCTGGACATGCTGCATCTCCCATGATACTTTATAAGTGAGTAATTCTTAGAATAGGCAAAATACTGTAGAAATGTTTCAAAAAAACCTCAAACCAACCAAACTTCCAGTAGCTGAGAAAACTAAAATAATTCCATCTACATTGATTTCTTTATTAACAATAAAATATTTCCATTATTTTTCTCCTCTCCAAAAAGCTTTAAATTAGATTGTTTTAGATAAACTATATTTTGGAGTTGCACTGTGCTTTTGGGTCTCCTTCAGGTTTATTAATTTTGCATACCTGAGACTAGCTGCAAAATACTGATTTTAATAGATTGTATTTGTGCTGTACAGTTGTAAATAATGTGTCCAAATTCACATCCCTCAATTAGGGAAACAGTTTTGGTGGGGGTGAAAATTCTCTCACTGTAAAACTCCCAGGCTGTTCCCTTTTCTTGCGCAACTGAAGACAGAAAGACTCGACGCAAGTACAGTGTACTCTAGAAAGAGTATACATACCCTTTGGAAGGAACAAATTATTTTCACTTCAGCGAATGCACTTTGTCCACATACTTTTTGAAGTTGTGCAATATTATTGTTCCTGTGTTCAGGTTTGTTTTGTGTTCTGGCTAATCTTCTGCTATTACTGCAGTGGACTTCTGAAACTCCCTCTCAACCCTGTGTTACCATTTGCCACCCAAGAAAAGCAGAGTGCCTAACCTCACTAAACCATAACTGGCAAGGGAACTGAAGAGGTGGATGGAAGCAGAAATTAATCTGATATGAGAAAAAAGAGTAGGAACACTACATGTCCTGCAAGCCAGCGGTTTTCAGGCTCAAAGGGAAGTCTAGCAAGCATTCCAGATTGAGATGTCTGTAAAAGTAGGCGGGAAAGAAAAGAAATTCCTCTCTCTTCCCTGCCAAAGCCTATTGCCTAAAACAAGATAAGCATTAATCAAGATTAAAATGTGTCTGAAAAATAAAAAGAAAAGTCAGTTCAGATCCAACTAGGAATATATTCTGCTAATCCATCCATGAGTCATGTTAGCATGCTAGCACAATCAACTTCCAACTTCTATGCTTTGCTGGAATTTGCTATTTCAAATTAGTGTTACTTTAATGAAACATTTTGTAGCTTATGTTTTTTTCCTTGTTTAAAGTATTTGAGAGGTGGTACAATAGACCATAGCAATGCCTTCATGGTTATTCCTCCCTAAAGAATCTGAAAAGGATATTACTTGCCTATGAGGCCTCCTTTAAGATGTTAGAAAGCATGTAGTAAAATCCTTACTTAGGCACTTGCTGGCGTTCATTTGTTGTTAATTTTTTTTTTAAATTTTATTTTAAAATAATAATTTTCTTGTTTAATGGCAAGTTTTTAATCACTAGCAGATTAGACTGTGTTATATAGTTGTTCTGTTCTGATGGTTTATAACAGAAATATTTAATTGCCTCTCGCCCGATTTTCCTTTTCACTTTCTCTACTCAGGACCCAAACATCACCATTAGATAGGGGGAAATTCTTCTCAGAAATCATAAATTAAATTCATCTCTGTACAGATACCTAGCATGAGATGTCTGTTTTGAACAGCTGGACAAGGATGAATTTCATAAGCACAGAAGGCAAATTGAAGGCAAATTGTTAGCATTCAAACTATAATAACTGTGTAGATGGACCCTTAGACCTTATTACACCAGACTATTGAAGTCCCAGCTGAATGGCTCAGTGTTTGCCACCTCAGAGTTATCACACCAGGTAATGATACACTTCAGAAGAATATGAAGGTCATTTTAGCAGCTGGGTTATTTTTCATAGTAAAGACAACATTTACCAAAGTGCCTTGCATAAGCTGCTTAGATTTTTGAGGTGAAATCTAAGTCTTACTCAAGTCATTGAAATGAAGCTTGTTTATTTTTCTGTGAAGCATTTATATGAGTCTTGTAAGACTCAAGAATTACATAAAAAAATTAATCCTCTGCAGGGAAATGTGTCTGTAACTAAATCCTGTAATAATGTTCAGCATCCTTACTGGAGCACACGTTCCTGTTTCAGGAAGTGCAGTGTGGTAGGTGTTCAGCAATTAGGAGTTTACAAAGAATGCTCATCAGGAAGAGGGATGAAAAATGCTACTTAACCCCTGGCAGAGAGAAAGGATGCTTTCCTTGTCTTTAATACTGGTAATCTGTCCATTTTTATTCTGCCCACTAACCTTCACGGTAGTGATCTGAAGCATAAAGATTTTGCTTTGTTTAGAGGACTTCAGGCTGTAGTTGATTGGCCCAGTTCTCAGTGATTCAACTTTTATTCAATAAAATTAAATTTCCATACATTGCCCTCAGATGGAAGATTTTAGTTTTAACAAGTTCTGTCATTTGGTGACATTAATGATAGTATACAGTTACTCTCAAGTTTTGTCACAATATAAAATATCTGTCTTCTTTTAATTTGTTACCACCACAAGTGATATCTGAAGTGCTAGTCTTTGCCAAGCTTTGACAAAGACTAAAATCCTGCTTATGGTCAGTGATATTACAGATGTGGAACTACAGTTGAATTCTGCATGTAATGCCTTCCTAAAACAGGAGGCTTTGAGTAGCAGAACTATGCAAGCTCTTGAGTAGCATAAGCTCACAAATAGATACTGGCATGCAAGAAAGCTTCACTCTTTTCACCTGTCTACCTGACTTGATGAGAGTGTGCATTTATGTCTTGTAAAGACAGTGGTATATAACATTTGAAGTCAAAGTATTTCAGAAGACCAAGACCACTATATGCTGCTCACAAGGTAGACTAAAGCTATACTGATCTTGGGGGAAAAAAAAAGGCTCTTTATTTCCATTTTTTTTTCTATCTGAACTACACTGTTGGAATACACTTGCAGTTGAAAGGATACCATAAAATATTGAAGTGGGTAAAAACAGGTGACATAAGCCAAAGACTAGTATTAGAAACCTATAAATTAGAAAATTAGGAGCTGTATTGCTTGCACAGTCTGAATTAACATATGTAGTCTAAAGTAACATACATGCATATTTGTCAGTGCACATTTTGAAAATCTATTAAAAATTTAAATAAAGGGAATATTTATTAATAACTTATAAAAATATAATAGAGATTATATTTTCTAATAATTTATAAGTTACTATCAGTGAGATTTATAGACATGATTATTTTAGTACATTACAGATTATTTTATAATTAAGTATTCATAAACTGGAATATATAAACTTTGTAATGGAGGTCATGTATACAGCATTCTGTAGCATCTCTGGCAATAATTTATTAGTGAAATTGTATATTCAATTAATATTGTATTATTTGATAAAACATTTATATAGATCCAGATCTGATCTAGGAGCCTTATAACCCTGATATACAGTGCTGTTGCTGTTCAGAAATGCTGAAAATAGTACGTAACACCTGAGGACTAATTTTTTGCTAGATTAATTTTTCTTCAGACCTGTTTCTGCAGAAATGTCACATGGGTTATGTCTTGATGCAATACTCTAGAAAGTGGAGAAATGAAGGTAGGAATACAATACTTCACTAAAGGGCTTTTGCACTCTATCCATCTCACTAACCCTATCCTATTCCTTGGAGCAAAATTCATAAGTTATATTTTTCTGTTTTGTTGTTGCCTATATTTCCCACCCACATGAAGAGTCAGTATCACTGTTTTTCGGTTATAAATAAAGTGTTATTGTTAGAGCTCAAGTCCGGTGTACAGGCTCTGTTCCAGTTTGCAGCTAGAATGCTTTGGACTTGTATCATCTGATGCGTATTTCTTTTCACACGGCAGAGGCAGATTTCTTTTTAGTTTCTTAGAATGCTGTGGGTGTGAAACTAGAATGTACCCTTGAAATGGCTTAGGCAGGTACCTAATTCTGTGAGAGCTGGCACAGTACTTAATGCAGAGAAGGACAGATTTACGTTTTCATAGTAAACATTCAATTATGTATAATTCCTTGTAGTCCTGAGCTCATCATACTTTTGTGCCTGCATTAGAGCAGAATACTGCATATCTGTGATTTTCATGCAGTAAAATACAAAATGTGAATAACTGTCTACATTGCTTTTCTGAATCACACAGGGCTGTTTTATGTTGTCCAGCACTATTTAATATATCATTATTTATTATTTTTCCTTTGCAAGTCTCATCTGCCAGAAATATTCAGCTTTATTCACACCCTCAGGAAACACAAGGAGACTCTTCTACACAGTCAAGATACATTGAAATTTTGCCTCTTATATGGACAGAATATCCCCTAAGGGACAGCATAACATCTGTGCTTGCTGCCAATGTGAGAAAAGCAACAATGGTGGCACTGGCAATCTACCTTGTCCTGCAATCTTTTCCCTGCTGCTGAACAAAGAAATGAAAATTATCTTGCAAATCAGTTGCACTAATAAATTTGCTCATCTGTTAGATGAGATGGAGTTAGAAACAATTTCCTTGATAGTTCTCCAGTTGTCAGACTGAGTCCTAAACCTTGACTGGAGGGAGAATTTTAGAACAAAAGTATATACTGGTCCTTCTCCCAGAAAAGTTGGAGACATGTTAAAAAATAAAATATTCATAGAACTAATAACGGTACTTAGCCTCTCAAAATCCTATATATGCCGGTACAAAGTACAAGGTACTAGCAAAAGCTTTAAAATTACATCCCTACTACCTCTATAGATAATTTTGAAAGTTAAAAAAATATCACCTCAGTGGAAAGGGCTCACAGTATACTGCCTAAAACTTAGAAGTTAATTAGAAGTGGTATTTTCATGAATGGTGTAGATAGTTAAGGCGAGTTTGCCTGAACATCTCATTACAATTGATTAATGACAGTTCAGTGACTGGTAGTTAACTGGTAAAATCATCTGATTGCTCTTGTATCATTCTGTTGTCTTAAATTCTTAAATATGCTGTGGATTATTTTTTCCTTATTTCTTATACAGCTTGACCCTCTTCTAATGGGTTGGTCTTGAACAGTCAATATCCTGCCTTCAAGAATTTCTACTATGATGCAATATCATATTTAGCAGGTTCCACATATAAACAGCAGATGGTTTGAGCTGAATATACATAAGCATATGTGACTGTATGTCGCCATCCTTTAGTTCCATTTAACCCTTCAGCAGCTCTTTGCCTTTGCTATTTAACAGTCTTGTTTGGAAATGGGAAGGAATTCAGACTGTGAAAATATGAATATTTTTTCCTGCTTACACTAGTGGTTGGGTTTTTTTATATTATTGTGGTAGCTAAGAATAATCATCTGCTTGACTGGTCAGTGGATATGAAAGTCTGTTTTCTTTCCAGCTGCTTACAGCTCCTCTGTGTTTAACAGCAGACAGACATGGGAAAGTGTGGTTTGGTAAAAGTCACGACACATCATTTGTGAGACAGTGCTTCCAGCCACTGCTACCAACCACAATTTAATTCATTTTTAGGATTCTGTCCCACTTTACTCCATTATTATTTTCTCTTTCTGTTTTATGCAATAACAAGAAAGTCTACTGTTCTTGTTGTTGATAAAGCAGAAAATTTTTTTTTTTTTTTTTTGTGCTGGGTCATTTTACTTAGAAATATAGAAGTGCTCTACATTCTTCTCAAAATACTTATGTTGGATGGTTTTGACATGGCTTCATGTCTCAGGTAATTATTTAAAATGTCAGAAACAAACAGTCATGACTTACATGAGCTATGCTGAGTGCTTAGCAGCAGAAATATGAGTATATATGCATCTGCTTTCTGCCTCACCTAGGAAGCTTGCAGCTGACCAGATTTTCCTCCAAAAGATACCAGTGTGGAAAACGAGTTGCCTGCCAGCCTTGTGGTGCTTCCAAGGTTGTGGTGCTCCACAGCAGCCCATCTCATGCAATGTGGGACATGATGCAGGCTCAACATAACTTAGGGTAGATCTGTCTCTAACTACAGTATAAACTAGAATGTGCAATTTGGCTTCTCTTCTTGAACTCTAGGCATTTAAGCTGTATCAGAACTTGGCCTGAAAATATTTCTAAAATGTATTTGTTATTACCACTGCTTTCGTAGGCAGATACTTATCTTGATTGCAACCTACTCCTGTATTTTGGGATGAGACCCAGACATGCAGTAGCCTGTCCTACCTCCTTACCAATGCTTTGGCTTCCATAGATCAAGAAAGAAACTACATTGCTTTCTGCCCATCACATCACTTAGACTGAATGCCCCAATTAGGGCCTGAATTTAAATAGCTCCTAGTGTAGTAGGAATAAAGGCAAAATGTAGTTTTATGTGGAAAAATATCCACTGTTATTTGATTTGTCTACAAATACAACAGCTCAGACTTGCAGCAACTCCCTGGAAGACTTGCATTACACAATGATTTCATATGGCATACATAATGATCTTTTCTGTTTAGTTTTGTACATACAGGAATTACTTTCCAACGTAGGATTTTCTTTAACTATATGTTTGCATTAGCTGGTTTTGTTTACGATATTTGAGGAAGGAATAACTACTTGCTAAATATTAGTTTTATAATGTGGTTAAAATATACAAATAGCTTTCACTAAAGCAATCACCTTTAGCCCCTAAAGTACTGATTATGGATGAAGTATAGCTAGACAGCAATTTTTTTTTTCAGTACAGATTTTTTAATACCAGCATGATTAGCTGCTCGCATCTGGTAGCTGCTGCTTTTTAAAAATGTTTTGTGAAGCATTTTATGAAATATATCTGACTCAGGTTAAATATTCATTAACTGTAAAAGCCTGTACAGAAAGAGAACAACACTAGAAGAGTTTAAAAAACCCACTCTAGTAGTGTTGGTAAGTTAAATGGAATTTATAATCCTTTTAGGCTGTCCATGTGACTACTCAGAAGCCATTGGTGCTGAATAACAGAAGGAAATCCCATTTAACATCTGCCTGTCTCTGTCCACCTTCACACCTACCCTAGTATCTAAACATGACCCCAAAGGCATATTGGAGGAGGAATTAAATGACAGAAATGACAATTAGGTATCTGATTCTCAATTATTTTGCTACAGAATTTGAAGAAAATTAGACAACAAACTACTACGTATTTATAGCTGTTCCTGCCTATTAGTATACTGCTTCAGTGAAAACACATACTCAATCTGGCTAACAAATTAAATGCCACATTTTTACTAGACGTCCTTTAATATATACTGGTGTTACAAAGGCTATTGTAATAAGGTTTTATTATCCATAAGATTACTTAATTCAATATACAGACTATTGGTTATAACATCTTCAGATAAAACTAAAAATATTTTCAACAGCAAGGAATTGCAGAGAGGCTTGGGCGAAGGGGGCTTACAAAATGCAGCACAATACTGAAGAAATGAATACAGTAGTTTGCCCCAAGAAAACTAATGTAAATGGACTTTGTTTCATTTAAATGTTGTACAAAAACAGGGTAAGAGCATTTATTTTCTTGTCAAATGAAGGATAATGAAAAATAACTACCCAACTAAAATATATTAAGTCTTACTTCAAAATAAACACAGTGGATATTGTGCAAGAAAGAATAAAGTCACTGAAAGTCATTGAAACTGAAAATATTTTTTTTTTGTTTTAATATGTATAGTACAAGCACAGTAATTGCCTGTGTGCAATGGAAATGAATTATTTTTCTGCCAAAACCTCAAAATAACCCAAGCCGCATAGCTGGCAGAAAGATGTTTCTTTAACTTTTTTCTAACTTTTTAACCTTTGCTCTAATGCTGGAGCAGCTCCATCAATGAGATGCTACTGAAGAGCAGCAGCCTGCATCTTATCACTGTGATTTATCTCAGTGCTCAGAACTACTCTGTACAGCAAAATGAGAGACCCCATGGCTACAATTGCTATCACCAGCTAAAGCTGACAAGGTTTTAGGTTGGTGGGAATTTTCAGAGAAAAATTGATAACTGAGGGAGCCACTGCTGAAACTGATGCTGTAGGGCTGTGAGAGAGAGAGATGTCTGTTTGTAGGACAAACTGAGACTCTCAGGATTTTTTTTTAATCAAGACTTTTATCCCATAACTAACAGTTTTATCTCATGTTATTGCCACTACACCTTAGCCTAGATTTGCATTTTTTCCAGCCAGTGTCATTTTTGCTTTCTTTAAAATATGTTTTTACTTCAATTTTGTACTGCGAAACTCCGTGGCCACTCTTAGATATCCTGGTTGTCTCCTCTGCTACATTAAAAGTGGAGGGAATATTCTAGATACAGATGGATGAGAGCAGTACCCAGGGTCAGCCAGTACCAACTGCAGCCATTCAGGAGTAGGCAGCCTGGTGACAGTGAAAGGAGGAGAGGAACTTCAGGTTGCCTGTATGCACAAGCCATTCATATATATTGACAAAGCACAGGAATACCCTGTTATCCAATTCACTTGCAAATGCATGAGTCTGTATCTGAAACAGAGGCATCCTGGCTTGAAATAATTTATGACTTCATGGAAAAGCTGTACAGATCTGTTTAGTTTCAGTGCAAGTTTGAGAGAATTTAAAGACAGTGGCAAATATTTTTTTTGAATTTTTTGATTTTTTTTTCCCAAGTGTGTTTTCACCTTGAAAAGGTATTAAAAATTGAAAGTAGGTTGAATTGTGTAGGATAAAGAGATAAGAAAAAGATTTCAGAGAAATAAGTGACAACAGTTGTAACTGTTCTTCTCAGATAAAGCTCAGATTCATAGAGTTATTTAGGTAATTGGGCATCTAAGACTCACTGTAATTATTTAGAGTCACATCTCTAGAACACCCTGGCCCAGACAATTTCAGTGAGGGAAATTTCCCTTCCAGATCCCTTCTAGGTCAGATCATAAAGCTGTTTTTCTCTGATGACAGGTGGGTACTGTGAGTCCATCATGAGAATTTTTCAGCTCAGAAAGAAGAGGGGCATAAACAAAATACAACAGAATGCACCATAAAAATCCATTAAAATGCAAGGAAAGAGTTTTGGATAGACTGCTGAAAATTTTGAGGGAGAATGTTCTTCCCAGAAAGTATAAGTTTTCCAGCTTCTTTTTTTTTTTTTTTTTTTCCTAGAATAAAGCTACATGCCAAACTTTCACAATCCTGACTGGAATGGAATTTCTGTCCCCAACAGTTCTGGTAATGAGAAAAAGGTTGTATATATTTTCCAGGGAGATGCAGCATGAGAGCGTTTGACTGACTGTGCTTCCTTTGGGCTAGGAAAGTAAGTACTGAGTTCTTCAGGCTGCTGCTTCTCAGAACATATATTACTCTTGCAGTGAAGAAATGTGTATCACACACTCTTTCTGGTGGTTGGTGTAAGAGAATTCTTTATGTCTTATTTATACAATATTTGACAGGAAAGGAATTACATTTAGTGTAATGTGTAAGTTCTGCACATTTGTGAGGTTTTTGTAAATGATATGTAAAGAACTTTTAAAGTATTACTATAATTATGATCATTATATGTGAGTACTTGCTTAGAAATTGCTGGTAGTT
Organism: Platalea leucorodia; assembly: GCF_965183815.1. NCBI lineage: Eukaryota > Metazoa > Chordata > Aves > Pelecaniformes > Threskiornithidae > Platalea > Platalea leucorodia. Next base: position 82,838,589 of record NC_138827.1, on the reverse strand, counting down.
AATACAGTTTCTCATCTTCAGAAGTATCTATCTTCATTACTGAGAGATTTTCCATAAATAATTTTGTTGTCTACTTTACAGTGTTAACAATTTCAAAGAGCAGTCACTATCTATATGAACAGTAGTTTGAGGCAGTGCAACTAAAGCCTAAATTTTACAGAAGCTTTACAACAGTGTAAGCCAATGTTTCTGCAAACAGAAGCAGTCCTGGCCTGTCTTGGACTGCTAATTTCCACTCTATGCAGCCCCTTCCTTTGTGCAAGTATATATAATTGTGTGGCTATGTGAAACCGTAGTGAACTAAAATTAAACTGGGTTTTGGCTGGCTAATATTAACTCCATTCTCCTCCCTATACCAGATCACTAGAGACACACATCCCATTGTGTAAGGGGGTAACATGGGGTCAAGAATAAGCACTTCAAGCAGACTGAGGACAAGACTCATTCTTTCAGCATCAATGACAAGCTGTTTATGGCTACAGATTCATTTTCAGAAACAGTTATTCCTAATTACTTTATTAAATAGATTATACAGGGTCAATTCTTTTGCCAGCACTGGGCATTTCTTTGGCAGTATCAAGCAATAGAAAGCTCCAGCGTAAATTTTGCCTCAGCTGTGTGTATCCATTGTGCCTACAATATGATTACCTTTGTTTTGGCTAAGGCATTGCTGATTGTTCCTTAAATAATAATACTAACAGGCGTCAGAACTCAACAGCTTTCTAGGCAAGTGTAAGACTTTCATTTTATAACAAAGTTGTTGACATCATTCATGTTTCACTAACAGAAGAAAAGTGTATCTTTTGAATTAATCTTTGATTGTTTTCATTAATGCCTAGCCTTTAAGGACTGAAATCTGCCAGGGACAAACAAGTTATTCAGGGAAATCCTATAGGGTTTATGCAGGCCTGGTTGTAAAACAATGCTACTTAACTGTAATACAACAAATTTTTGAAACCGAACACTTACTATAGACTTAAAAGCAGCTCATACTGTGACACTGCTCCAAGATGATTGACTGTGATAGTTACAGATTGGTTGAAATGCATTACAGGATATGCATTATATATCAAGATATCATAAATTATGAGAAACTACTGTCAGGCAAGCAATTATGATAGCTCATCTTGCAATGCTAATTACTAAATGTCTGGAAAATACCTTATCTACATTTATGAAGCTTCCTGCATTGATCAATGAAGTAGATATGACAGTGTAAAGAGAGGTGCTACAATTACTAAAACCTCAGGTATCTAAATGGCACTGGAGAACTATTCACAAATGTATACTGGTGCAAACTATGGAATGAGTGGTGTTCGGAAGTGGATTTTTTGACCTTAGAACACCTTTTAGATCTGTAAAGTATTTTGCTCAGGTCCTCCGGAATGAATAAGGTCTTCCAACATAAACTGATGATGGTGATACTCAAATCTAGGAGCTAACTAGGAAACAAGTTGCGTAAAAGACAAATGAGATCCTAAAATGCATTTCATAAGGTAGATATGAATGCTACTTTACAAGACATTGCTGACACTTCATCTGAAAGAATAAATACCATGCTGGGTGCTCAAGTTTAAGAAAACTAAACTGAAATCAGCATAGGTGCAGAGAATGGTAGCCAAGAGAATGAGAGGCTAAGAAAAAATGATATGTAGCCTTACAAAGTGAAGGTTAAGGGAGCAGACAAGTCCTGTATGGAAACATATGAGGATGAGATAGGAAATATTTGAGCCAAAGTCAACACCAGCAGTGGAAGAAATGGTTATTAATGGCTCAAGTACACATCTCAGCTGGAAATTAGATAAAGGTACATAATCATTAAAATAATCAAGTTCTGAAACAGCCTTTCCAGCAGTTGGTCCAAAAACCCTAATTGTATTTAGATTGGGACTAGTAAATTTAGTAAACAGCTTATTTGGTGTGATTCTCTGCAATAGAAGCAAGTGGGAACTGATGGCATCGAAGTTCTTTCAACTTTAGTGTTCCTGTTGCAACTGAATTACCTTCTAAAATCTTCTTTCAGTCAGCTTTCCCATCCCTTCCAATACTTTTTATAAACTCAAGGGATTATTTTTATCCTTTGCTCTGGTATTAATAGCAAGTCAATGGTTATTTCCATCTACCTCCCCATCAGTGTATCAATGGTGATTAAATGTATCTGCATTGCATTACGCAATATCACTGCTGTTAAGACTGGAGTATTCTTTTTTGCTGCAACAATTTGACTAAAAAAAATTGAAAATAATTGAAAAATTAAGAAGAAAGTTCTTTTCATGTCTGCTGTCATTGAGAGTGCCATGGAAAATCTGCTGTTATTTAGAAGCTACAGGTTATACATGATTAGAAGAGCAGCCTCTCTAAGTCCACAGCTTCCCTTTCTACATATTGGAGCATAAGAGTAGCTAAAGCCATGGCACCGTTTAGAATGGAATAAATAGAAGCAAGCTACTTCTCACACAGACTAGTTATAGATTAATTCTCCTGATGCACAGCAAGGAATTGTACATTTCCTTCTTGAAGCTTAGAGTAAACTCTCAATCTGCAGAACTGTAAGATACCATGGTATGAAGCTCCTGATTTGTGGGATCTCTAAAGCATATATGCTTAGAAATTTTGGAATACAGAGAATTGCTGTAGATATTGTAGATTTCATTTCCCTCAGAATAATATATTTTAAATTACTAGTTACACCTTATGAATTTTTTAATTGCTCGTTTTAGTTTATAAATGATTTCTCAGTCAGATAATCATACCTATGGAATACGTAGATATTTAAAAAAAAATCTGTGAACAACTGGGTAGTACAGTACTTGAGAATGGCTGCAGTATAAATTATTAACAAATCTGTCACAAACAGTACTGCTAAATTAAAAAAAATGATGTTTCCTTTGCATTTTACCTTATATACTAAGAATATTTGCTAGCAGCAGTTGCTACTGGGCAAGGGATAGACGGTCATTAACTGTTAGCTGTCTCACATATTGGAAATTTGTCAAGAACTGTAACAGTATCTATGTGTCATTAGAGTCATAGTGTCATAGCCTAAATTACCTGTAATGCTAAGCAAAGCTAGTAAGGTCGTTCAGCAAAGAAATAGGCTCATGCTCCTGTATATGTATTATCTTTATGCTAGTTTGAGTGTATCTGATTGCCACTTTTAGTTAAGTATTTAAATGCAACTATTTTCTAGTAAACACACATTTTGTTCTCTACTGTTAGGATACTAAATATAGATTTATTGATTTGAAGAAAATATCACAGGCTTAGAAGAGATAAATGAGTATCACGATTGAAAATCTTTTCTGTCACTTGGGTTAGGTTGTATTTTTAGCCTTGGGAGAAAAGCCAGAAGGTAGTTCAAAGCCTGACCTTTACTCCTCAATAATCAGACCTATATATAGTGTTTTACCAGACAGACCTTTATAAAAGAGCTCCAGGTCCTTGGTCTCCCTCTTCTGCGTGCTGAAGTAAAAGGTTTCAGTTATTGAAAAGGATACTTTGCTTGCAAGTAGATGTGGCAAATGTTACTCTAAAAGGAATCCATTCCTTATCTCATACTCCATACATTTGCTGGTTTTAGGAAGGAGGCATCTTCACTTAAGTGCCTATTTTGCTTGTTCTCTCAAAATGGTATACTTTCTTGCATATTCTTTCTACAGTAAGTGAAATATTTGCAGCTTGTATCTGGCTATATTTCTGCTGCTGCTCCTTTGTTCCTCCTCTTTTGAAAAGGAAATGCCTTACTCTTACTGGAAGGACCTGAGAAAATAAAAATATACCACTCTCCTTCAGCTATGTAACATCGTTCTAATTGAGAAAGGCAAGGATCATTAATCATCAAAAAGGCTCCAAACGTTCACTTTCTTAGATTTAGTACGTCATAAACAGCAACATGTACTTGCCTCTAGGGCTGATGATAACCTATGTGCTAAGCTTGCTTGCTGTAAATGTGTCATATCTCCGTAGCTGTTCAAAAGTTCAGAAGAATAGAAACAAAGCTCTGTGTTTGAGTGGAATACAAGTTTTCAAGAATACTCCTTGTCTATCAGTAGTTTCATCACATGGTTATAGTTTCATTAAAGTCTTTGGAACTTTCAACAATGAACCAATACAGAATATAATTGGTTTAAAAGTATTACAAATTTTTCTGAATAAAATCACCTATCTTATATCCCTGCTCTTTCATCTATGGCTGTGTAGAATGTAGCATTTTGACTAGAATTAGTGACAAAGAAGAAGCACAAGATAATCCGGAGCTAGATTCTGGATCCAGAGTTTGTAAATTTAGACAAAATAAATTATAAAATAAAATTATTTAATTAATTTTAAATTAGAGATAAACACTTGACATCTTTCAAAGGTTTGAAAACCAATTCCAGATCTGAATTATGTTGTGATTGTGTATTTTATGAGAATAAAACCATATTTACATTACACAGAGCAGTTGCTCACATATATTTACATGTGGAAAAGATAAGGAAACAGAAAATACAGACTCGCCTACTAAAAAGATTTGCTCTATCTTCTGAAAATGCTATCTCTTGTCAAAAGCAAAATCTTTTTATTACAAAAGATGTTACTGGTAAATAAGATGAGCAGACACTGCACTTTCCTGACCCCGTACACAAAAGAATTTTGCATTTCCATTAAAAATATATAACTCGTGGGACTCAGCTGACAAGGATGGCCATCTTCAAAGCCTGAGGATTTGCCTCTATGGCCAACCTGGCTTGTGTGTTCTTTGGCAGTTTCTTCTTTCATTAATAATTTACAGTGGTTCTCAAATGGTTTCAGACAGCTTCAGTACAGAGTTCCAATCATACCTTAAGGAGAATCATATAACAGTTATGGCCGGATTCTAGTGCAGTTTGAAATGAAAACACTTACAGGTGATTAAAGATTTTCATGGTCTAACCAAATGCAGACTTATTTTCAAAGAAATTCCTGTCTGATCATCTTGAAAATTTCATGGCAGATTAATATTAATATCTATGAAAGCACTATATAAATAACTGGACTAACATAGCCACATGTTTTGGGGCAGGATCTTGTGCTCCAGCTCCTCCAAGAGACAGGGATATCTTAATCAGAAATATCTGTTTCCTGAAGATCCATACAAAAAACAGAGATAAGTCTGACTACTCTTCTGATTGATACTAGGAATATTCAGTAACACCCTGCCCCTAAAGAATCTTGTTTTTAAAATGAAATTTGCATTAAAGTTTTTCCAATATTCCTAGAAGTTATATCAAGGACTTAATAGGAGACTTCCTTGTTTTAATTACAGGTTCTCCAGTAATGCTGTAGACAAGCTTGAGCAAATAACTCTGCCCAAGTTATTAATAACTCTGATTCACTTTACTCAAAATCAACCCAAATGAGCAATGAAATATTTATCCCAGAAAGGTACAACAAGTCTTATTCATTAAGGAACATGGTGGCTAACTTTTCTGGAACTTAAAATCTGTTTCTACTATCTGTCACATTCCCATTCATACCTTGATAAGACATTAATAGAGAAACATATGTTTTCTATGTATTTGGCCAACAAGGTTCAAAAATATAGAATGCAACATAGAAAATATGAAATTCTGGCTTCATTCAGGTAAGTAGACATTTTAATACTTTTTTCAGTGGGACCAGATTTCTCTTTGCAGTTCTGTTGAGCTTGTGTTTTTTTTCTTGAATTTTATCTTGGCATCTTCTTTTTTGGCTGAAGTGGCAGAGTTAAAAAAGACCTAGTACCAAATGCTTTCTATACTGGCAGTTTTTGAGAAACTGATGAGTATATGTGAACCAAAAATTCAGGGACATTGTGACATTTCATTGTCACTTACAATGTAAAATGAAATGCGAGTAAAATTAAATGAAAAGTAGAATGAAATGAATTTTTGAATTAAGGTTTTCTTCAATGATAAATTTTCATGCTAACAGTTATTAGGAAGTATTTCAGTTCAGAAGAAAGTCTTGTGTCTGTTATCTATGAAATCCTGCTTCAGTGAAGTGATTCAAAATGAACTACAAGTCACTGTTGATACCGGAAGTTCAGTGCAGTGTATATGCATCAGTGACATCCCAGAAAGAATGATTTGGAATTAAATTTTTAATTTAGACTTCAAAACATAGGTTCTCATCTGGGTTCAGCTGATCATGTCTGTAATAGGTAATACAGACCTAATTAGTATATGGAGCACTCATGGACAAAGTAGTATGGAAAAACAGCTGTGTGTGGAAAGTCAAATGCACACTTCCCTTGGCAATTGCAATCAGTTCCATTTGCTCTTGGAATGGTCTATTCATGTGTTTTATTTTGAATTCATGTAGGATGGGTAGCTGCCTGGCTTTTATGCTACTCAAGAATTTCTTGTACAAGAAGAAGCTAGAGCTTCCCTTCTAGTGTGATTTACTTCTTGCTATCTACGAGAGCGTAAGAAAGATGTTATGGGGCTGAGGATCTGCCCTCAAGAATTCATGATGCAATATTATGCCAGGGTGCATACAAGAGAGATGCATAAATAGAGAACATAAGGCAAATAGTATGAAATAGTCATAAATTATCAGACCACAGTTCAATCTAGCCCAGTATATGTATAGCAAGAGTCATTATCTTCAGGAAAACAATAGTTTATATCATGTTTTTATCATGTTAGGACAGAGCAAGCAGTCTCCTTGGGTCCTGGGGACCGACACTGAGATATCAGAGATACCATTACTCCTAGAGGGTCTATTTAGGAATGTAACCTCAGTATGTTCCTGTAGGTATTCAGCATTTGGCTCAAATTTATTTTTATGTCCGTTTATAAATATATTCCTATGCTGATCATTAGTCTTCATATGCAAGTCAGTCTTGAGTCAAATTTTCTTTTTCTGCTTTTTCCATTGAAAAATTAGAATTATATCCTCAAGGACTCTGATCCCCTATAGACTTCTAATTTTCTTGCAAGTATTATATAAACTTTTCTCTGGTATGCCATATACTAATATTCTTGATTCACTGTTTGTATTTAGTAAACACTATAAATTCTGCATCATAGAAAGAAATAATTTGCAATGAGATGAATTTTTTTAGTCCTAGAAGAAAATATAAAACTCTAACACTTTCAACTGCTTTCTATCTTCTTGGTAGCAAAAAGACACCATTACACAGTGGTGGCCTTTCTGACCAGAAAGGAGGATGAAAAAGATTAGTCAAACACGCCAAATGCACACTTTTAAAATAGACGTAGAATACTATTTGTAATTGTATCTCAAGACTAGATGTAAATGACAAGGCATTCAAATACTGTTACCGTATCTTGTCACCTTAAAAAGACAACACTATGAGTAGGGAAATGTTAAATAAATGACAAAGATGATGCCATCAGTTTCCAAATTAACTCTGTAAACTACAGTTGTTATTCACTCTAAACTTTTTAAATGGGGATTCTTTGTGACTGAAGAAAAAGAGAAGGTACTTTTAAATCCCAGCATTCTGATTTTATTAACAAACCTTGGCTTTTAGTTATTTTTAAAGATTTTTTTATAACTGCTATTTACATTATATTTGGTTGTGACAGTCATGCAATGAATCAGCTTAATAGAAAGATCCATTTAGATATGTATCCAGCATTTTAGCACATCAAACAGAGCCCATGTTTTTTAACTTTATTTGTCATAGTTCAATACCTTTTTGACATGCATTGAAGACATCATCACACATTTCAAAATGTTTTGACAAATCTTGTCTCTGTATGCACTTTGTGATAACTTGAATGCAAACCCATTTTGGCACTATTGCCCAGTGGAATATGGTGCAAATTCTTCAAATTTTTATTCTGGAATGTGAAAAACCTGCAATAACAAATGCCAGGTTTTATTAGTTCATTTCTGTTCAGCACTACTTCCCAAAATCCGGCAACCTGTTTTGTCCTTCAGAAAAACAAACCCATTATGGCCCTTTCCTTCCTCTGTGATGTATTAAGTGATATTAAAAAACTACTCAAAATTAACGCTCACAATGGACTTGTCTGTATTCTTGTGTTGACAGTCAGAATTGGATGTATTTTTCAATCATAGCTCATCTGAGTTAGCTTAATGTGATTGAATAAGATTAATCAATATTCAGGCTGACAAATCTGATGTTCTCTGTGTTTTAATCTAGGGTGATCTTTAGCTTCTGTGTAGTTCTCTGTTGTAGTTCTCTGCGATATTTTCTCTTTTTTGCAATATGTACTTGGATGAACAATGAATGACAGTTAAATTATCATCACTGGCCTTTGTGTCAGCACCTGTTGAAGTAAATGGGAATTGGTTACTCTCTTGGATATTGCTTTATTCTTTCTGTGGATTCAGGAAGACATAGCTGCGTAATTTACAGTCAGGATACAATAAAAAATTTGCCTATAGTCTGAAGAGTTAAAGATTACCAAAAAAAAAAAAGAAAAAGAAAAAGGAGTGTTGTGAGTCTGGGAAGCAAAGGACAGACCATTCTTTTCAATCCTACTCAACTGTATATTCCTCTGTTCTTCCAACTTTGGAATTGACATTGCACAGGAAAAAGTTTTCAACATTTTCTTGTAGATAAATTAACTTCAAAGGGCTCGTATAGAAATAAATTATGTTTCTAATTATCACATCCCATGAGCGCTTTGTAACTAAGGGATCCATTCAACTGTAGTTATATCAAGTACATTGTCAGAGTTCAACTAAACATATGTTTGTGTTGGAAGTTAGGCATAGGCAACTGATAGAGATATGCACATACATGCGCTGGCTTTGGATGCTAATAGAGACCTTCTACCTTTGGTCCTGTTTTACCTAAGTGGTAAGGATAATCCATAGTACCTAACCTGTCTGCAGCTAGAGATGATTAAATAAAAATGTCACAATAGATTTAGTTCATAGCCATAATATTGCACAGAAATTCGACATGATAATATTCTGCAGTAGGCTAGTATAACTTAACAGGGCTGTTAACACTGTACCACTGGCACGAGCTCTTTAAACTTAAAGACTGAGTATACCACATTCAAAGATGATAAAAGAAGCAGCTTCCATTTTCTTTAAGCAAAGTGAAAATTAAAGCAACAGGATAAAGCATTTTATGTTTTATATGCACAAAGAAGTATATACACTAATGTAGGTAACTACTCATTATTTCTTATTTTTAATGAAATAGAGGTACTTTTATGTAATTAAGATGTTTCAGTTAGGATAAATACATTTAAAACAGATTTGGAAGGGCATCTAGCATCATCATGGCTGGTCTCTTGCTATGCAGGCAATCACATGCTATGATTCTTTTCATTGCTTATGCTCACCTTTGCAAATAGGGTTCCAAACTTTTTTCAGAAAAGTGTGTTGCAGTTTTATTTCTGCAACAAAAAATATACAGCAAGAATATTGTGCTTTATGCCTGCTCCCCTTAAATTAGAAAAAAAGAATATAAAAGGCACAAATTAGCTAACACAATTAATTCTCAGCCAAAGTTTTCTACATACAATTATTTTGTGTCTGCTATTTGAAAGATTTAATGCAACGCTGATTGCAGGAATGTGCTGTGTATTCAGGTATTCCATTGCAATTCAGGGTTGGATGATCATGACAAATCCCGGACATTCATTTAATTCAATAACGTTCACTACTTCAGTGCCAAGTCCCGAGATGTTAAACATTTTTATTGACAGCAATCTCACTGTAAATTACAAGTGCTGATCACCAATTAGAAAATAACCTGACAGTATTGGGGAAAAAGAAAATGTATTTATATTCCCTCGATACACATTTAAAGACTGGATATAGTGTTTTCATAAGAGTACTGTGTTTTGGGGAAAATTCAACTTCAGGTCCCCTTTCACCCACACATTAAATCATCAAAGATAAGCTTATGTAACTAGTTGATCATCATTAGATGCCTGAATCACTGAGGATACTGGTCTGCTACAATTCCTGGCTAAAAACTAAGATTTTTTATTTCAAGCTTAGGAGTTTGTATTTTAATAAATACCCTGTTCAGCCTTGCAGTCCAGGTGACAGCTGCTACACTCATAATGAGAAAGGTATAACTTTATGAAGCATTTTCTTAAGGCATATGAACTGCAGAGTCATAGGCTTATAGATCAGTGAGTCACAGGACCAGGACACCCATTGCATACTTAGGACAGACTCAATTTCATCTTCTAAAAGATTTTGTGCACCAAAGGCTTACAGCTTTTTTCCAGCTATAGTAGTTGATCTAACACATGGTATTTCCTTTCTAAGCAAACCGCGGTTTGCTTGTATCTTTAGATTAAGTTACCTGTGAGAATAATTGTATTAGCCATTCCTCATACATGTTTTTTGGCCAACCACTTCTCAAAAATTCCTAGCGCTGGACTCTCTGCTGTATTTACCCTGGCAGACAACGGAAGCAACATCAACTTCTTGCATGTAGAAAATAGTTTTGGAGTAATCTGTCAACTAAACTAAGTGGGAGAAGTTTTTGCACTAATTAATAGGCTTGAAGACCCCCCAGCCTTAGGGACACTCTACTGGTTGGAGGAGTTTTAGAAGGCCATCCTCAAAGTTAGCTTGACTTCCTGTAACCAGTGCTGCACCCCCCTGAAACATCCTCTTTTACTCCAACCATATATTCAAGATTGGTAACTGAAAGGTTGTTGTCATGGGAACCACTAAGAAGACTTTTCATTGTCCAGAGTTATCCTAAAGGAAAATAACATGGATAAACTCTGAAATGTAGTTCTCATTAGAATTCAGGAAGACCCTTGCTCCAGTGGGGAAATACATGTCAAAGAGAGGATGTGCTGCAGTGTAAAAGTCTCTCCAGTCATGTTGAAATGCTGAAGAAAAGCTATTTTTTCCTGAGCATCTAAAGCTCATAGAAAAAAAAAATTGAGTTCCAACAATGAGAGATTGTGTTTCTATAGCAGAAGCTTAAGAGCTGATTGATATGGTGTCTGGGCATGTGTCCTGCAGAGGCAGTTAAATGTACTGCTTTTGCCTACCACTGTGGTCTTCCAATTTGTTTCTGAAAGTTACAGCATTTTTGGTGGTGGAAATTGCTTTTTGCTTTCAGCAAAACAGATCTGAACAGATGGAGCATCACAAAAGCAAACTGATGTAGTTGTCTAATTTATCTCTACTTATGGAACTATTATGTACAATCGGTCATGTCTCCACGCAGGGGGTCTCTTTGCTGTTAATTCATAAGGAAAATGCCCATGGAAGCCAGTCAGCACTGGCTGAGTGGCATATGAATACCAGGGAAACTAAGATAAAATATTTAGTAGGAGTGGACTAGCAGGGGTCAGAGAAGTTTTGAGTAGAATTTAAAAATATAACTCTATTTTAAATACTTTCAAATTAACATTTCCAATGCTAGATTTTGTCCATTATCTGGAATAGAAGCCATCAAATTAAATAAACTTTTTTGTGTTTTGTGTTTGTTTTTGTTTTTTTTTTTTAAACCATTTGGAATAGACTTTAAACCGGTTGAGTTTTAAAATACTGAGAGAAATTCTGTTCCAATTAATTTATTCAAAACAAATTAAAAAAGTTAGGGAATATCCTTCTCCCCCCAAAATGTTATTTCTGCCACACAAATGATTTTTTAATGCTTCCTTTTTATACTTCTACTACCTAGATTCTGGGAGTGAAATAGAAACCTATTTCTCAGCTTGCCATCTCAATTGATATCACTGCAGATCTGGGCAAAAAATCAACTCCTCTCTTTTTTCAGTACATGAACTTCTGATTTTAATTTTATTTCAGTTTTGGTTTTTGGAATATGTATGTGTAATGCTTTGATATTAACAAATAAATTATCTTTAAGTTAATAGATGATGAACTGTTTGTTTAATCTATTGAATAATTCTTATTTCTCATGAGTGAATGATGTATGGTATAACTTTTTTCCCTTCCCATTCAGATGAAAGTAATCATTAACTTTAGAGAATAATGAATTATAAACAGTAAATAAAGATTAATGAACAATGAATAACCAATGTTCTTATTTGAAACCAAATATCAATACTGGCTTATATGGATGCAATTATTTGTAGAAGAATATATTCCAAACATTAGTTGTGAATAAAACCAGTTTGCTTATTATTAGGAAATAAAAAGCCTACTCTTACGATTTCACGTATGTTTGAATGTTACTTCTGTTTAACCACTCTCTTTGAAGAATGATTATGAAATCTGAATCTCATGATCATACTTCAAAGATTATAATAAATAATAATAAACACAGAAGTGTTTAAAGTGCTTAACTACTTAGCCAGATAGTACTTCTGTGCAAATAATAATATTTGCTGAATCATGTAGTATGATAAATACACTCACTCTGCCATACTATTTAAATGGATAAGGGAAACAGACTGACAGATTACTTTCAAAATAATTTTCAAGATTTTCAAAGGCAAAAAATGTCAATCTTGATTTGATTCCATCATAGTTTCCATTATGTGTACTTTAAATATACTTTTAAAATACCTTTTGCATACGAGACTGGAATTTTGAACTTTACTTTTTTAAATTAAAAAAACCCTTTTACTTAATTTCCATATAAAAGATATTATTTTGAAATGCCACAGAATTTGGTTAGGGCAATAATAAAAACATTTCCCATAATGTTGTTCCCACTGAGGGACTTAAAGATCTCTGCCATATACTTTCTAATTTTGGCTCCATACCTTCCTGTTACGATTCATAATTCACATTAAAATTTTAATTTACAACCGTAATTAATGTTAAATAAAATTCACATAAAATATAAAATTTACAATTAAAATCAATCTTTTCCTGCAATTAGGCTGTATGCAGAGATAGTAAATAAAGCAAATGTTGACTGCTTCTTCTTGGAAGTTAGCTTTTAAATCTTTGTTCTTTCAGAAATATCTACACAGTAAAGTACCTATCTCTTTCAGATGTAGTTATTGACACACAATAATTTTACTTTTATTCAGTGATATTTCTTATCCTACAAACATTTTTCATGCTTCTGATGAAATTCTGTGCCATGGACATATATTGAATGCAACAAGTCAAGTTCCATGAATGGCATGGCTGAGTCTGTATTTTGTTATGAAGTATGGATAAATAATACTATTTCACTGTATTTTGACTTACTCATAAAACAGAAATACTAACTCTTACAGGAAACATAAAATGGTTAACTGTTGTCCAATTGCTGGGAAGTGTGTGATTTCAGCTTCCTTAGTTTTGATATGAGAGCTAAATTGCCCATGCACTTGGTGTGATTTGGTATTAAAAATCTAGGATGGCATGTAGCCTTCAAATGGGACATCTTAAAAACAGTAGGTATTTTCTATGTGCACATTTGAAATTACTGTGTAAAGGTATTTTAATTAATTGGGTCTTATTCCTCTTTCTGATGAAATTCACCATAGAAGGCTCTGACTTGCTTCCAGTTACATACGTAACTGAAGTGGTTCTGCTTTGTTTAGAGTCTGTCATCCCAGGACCAGGATGTGATCTCTAGTTGTTCACAGCTTTATAGATTGACAAGTTAACATTTTTTGCTTGTTTCCATGGTAACATAACAGATGATCCAGAATTAAGCTGAACGTATCTTGTTTCAAGAGTATGAAGATATAGTTACACAGTTGTTTTTGGTGTGTTCAATTGTAAATTGTGTTTTCTATCATGAAAATCTGATTTTATTAACTGTCTGTTTTGAATGCTCACATACTAGACTATGCTTTTTTCCACTTACGGAAGTCATTAGCCACTCACAACAGTGTGTTAGATCAAAGCTAGGTTGTTCTAATTTAATTTATTTCCAAAGATTGACTTCCTTTTCTTTGCAACCTCTTGATACTTCAGATTTTTTATATTCTTCCTTTGAAATGTGTTTTACTGCATTTTGGTCTTTTTCTCCCCAGTTCTGTTCTTCTGCAAAGGGACATACTTCATAGGCCTTTTTTATGCCAGTTTTTAGTAACAGTTATAATAGTTAGAATATTATCATCATTTCAGTTTTGCAAGTGGATTTGTACCCCTCAAAGGCTAACCCTTTCAACTTTTTCACAGCATGCATTTTTTCATTTTATAGCTTATACTGTGGTGTATGCATACTTGTTCCAATAACTTTTTTACAAAGAGGCATTTTCATACATAGTAATGATCCAAATGTAAACCCTTGTTCATTATTTGATGGGACACTATATTACAAAGCATATAGAAAAACCTCCAACAAAGGTAATTGTGGGTGGAATATTCTCAAGGTCATTAATTGTTATTTATTTTCATCACCAACAGTTGTTGCTGTCATGAATAATTAAATGTTTAAAATTTTACAGCGTTGTCTCTTGTGATACCTGAAAATGTAAATGGAATTAATCCTCTTTTGGATTTTACTTCTCAAGTCTTCATGCCAATTTATCTTCTCCTAAACTATAAATCTGTTCCTTTAAAAAGACAAAATATTTTTGCTAAATAATGACTAGAAGTAGAAGTCAGAATATCTATAGCCCTAACATCTTCAGCTTGCTCTCAGATCATCAGACTATACTATGGAAACAATGCCATAGTCTCTTGCTATTTAAAGCATAATATAGCTAAATAAAGCTATTTAAAACATAAATTCTGTGATAATTTAGAATTTTATTTGGAAAAATAGCAAAAATGAGTCTTGCAGTGGCTGTTTTTCTTCTCTCTCTATAATAATAACGCCAAGCACTGATAGTCTCCTGATCTTCATCATTCATCAGAACACCACCACAAACAAACTAACAAAACCCAAAACTAGTGGGAATAGTAACTGAAAAATAATTTCTATTTAAACATCATTATTCCTAGCTTTTGATTAGGAATTTTTTTAGGCTGTTTTTTTCCCAATGTTTAAAGGAGTTAGACAGTAAAATTATATTGAAATTAGGTGAAAACTGATCCCCTAAGTTCCTAAAATTTCTTTCATATTTTTAGTCTGAGCAGTTTCCAAGGTCACCCAACACGATGGTTTTTGCAGCAGGATTAGGTTCTGCTACACAGAGAACTATAGTTCCTGTCCCGGATAACCCCAAATCTCTGTAGATTCTACTGTCACTTTTAGACTTTCAGTTAGTCCTAAACACTCAGTTCTGAAACTGTTAACTCCAATTTCTGCCAGCCCATTCAAGTAGCTGAATGTGACTCACACTTTTTTGGATAATATTGAGATACATCTATATTGATCTGATGCTTTATTTATAGCATCACCTTTCCTGATCTAATGAAATGCAACTGAATAGCTCCTGAATGGGTTCCCTGCTCTGCAATTTTCTTTGTCATGACACCATCAGTGAGAGCTGTGAGTTATCACTAGGTCTCTTCTAACAGTTTCTCTTGTAAGTGTATACAATTTGTTTTTATTTGAGGAAAGCGTATCCACTTTTCTTTTCCTTTTTTGGGGGAAGTCTTTCCAGTTCCTTTCCCTCTCAGGCCTTTTAACTGCTACATATATTGACAAACATATCCTGCTGAGCTATATCTTTGGCCAAAAGGGGTGACTATATCTGTTTTTATCAGCTGCTGAACATTTGGCCCATTCCAGTTCTATTGCAGGTTCTGCCTTGTCCCCAAGACTGAAGAGTCCTTCCTGTGCTGAAGTATTCCAGAAGCCTACGGACTTCTGTGACTTTACCAACAGAAGGAAAGTGTCTGCAGTGGTGCCCCTCTGCTCAGTAGCATTCAGAGCTCAGCTGCCGTGCTATATGAGACACAATCCAGCTACACAGAGGCAGTCAATGCCAAATGGAAAGCCCTGGCTCGGGTGCTTTCCGAGTAGGAAGCATGCACAATGAGTGTGTTTTACAGACTATTCAGAAACTTAATCTTGTTTTCATAAGAGCATGTCACAGTGTTCACCACTTGCTGTATGTATTCTTGACAGATATCTGGCTTGTCAGCTGATTGGGTTATGATTTGAAGAGAGGAAGAAATACAGTCCTGAAAGTGGATATGCACCAACCAGAGATGTGTAACCACAGCCACTGTGTTCTGCACTTTGTTTAATTCCTTACTCCCTTTACACTGTACAGAGTATCTGAGAGCCTCTGCAGACAGTTAGATAGTTTCATCTGTGGGATCTGGAAGCACTGGAACTACTCAGTCATGTTTATTCCTAGGAAAAGCGATTCTTTGTCTAGCATTTTCAAATATTCAATGCATCAATCTGTTGATGAGTAAATCATTATAATGCCCTTAATATCAATGGAGCTAGTCTGGTTTATACCAGCAGAGTTCCTGATTAGAGTTTTCCATTTACCAGTGACAGTAAGGGACAGAACTTGGCTTGTGGCTGGAGTCCTCTTACCTCTTAGGTACACAGCAAAGATTCAGTGACTCCAAAATGTATTTGTCTACTGTCAAAATAAAATGTTTATGATGTGCATTCTAAAGTGTGTTTTTTTCCACTAGCTACAGAATAATTCTGAAATATTCACTGAAAATAAATTGGTAAACACTTCGCTGTGTGCTTCGTTTCCTGTATTTTATTTTTCTCCTGCTTTTCTTCTGCTGCTTTGCTGAGAGCATTGACTGAATTAACTGTTCTATTGTAGTGCAGAAAATTTCACCTGGATAATACTGCCTGCTCGTAGGATATTTGTTGCATCTGCTGCTAAGTGTCTGTCACTTGCAAAGCCACTTGTATGTTGAAGGCTGCTGTCTTCTCTGTCACTCAGACACTCTGCTCACCCTCCAGTTACTTCTCCTGTTCTTCGTGATATCATGCTTTGCCGAGTCTTACATTCCACCTTCATGGTATCTAGCTCATAGCTCTTCCATGCTTACTTTGTGCACATCCTGACCTTTCAATGTCATATCTAAATGCTAAATCTTTTGATGACTGTTAAACTGTTTCACAGCTGTTCAATATATGACAAATGATCGTAACAATCTAGATATCTAGGATACTATCACATTGAAGACAAGTAGAAAAAAAATTTCTGTAGGGCAAGGTTTCTCTTTTCTCTAGAGAAAAAGCATAATACTGTTAGCTGAGTTCTTGTTCCTTCATGTTCTCTCCCACCTTTACTCTGTGCAGTAAGTGCTAATAGAATTAACAAAAATTTTCTTGTAGATTAGAACTACTATTCCAATCTCGTTTTGTTTCAAATTATTTAAAATCAGTATGTCCAAGGAAAAATTAGTATGGAGGACCCTGTACCTAAAACCTCAAAAAATAAAGGCCATTTTGCCCTGGTTTGGTACAATCTTGCTTTTGCTGAGGGGTGTCCTACCAGTTCTCCATATATGTTTATCAGATTACATTGCAAAGGGCAGTGTAAAAATTCAGCTGTAACCAGAATGGTTGCAGGTCTATAAACATACCAATAAATATGGCAAATCACAAGTTTATTCTGAAATAAATTCATTCAGAGTGTTGATATGTGCTCTGATCACATTGTAGATATTCTTGTTCTCTTAAAACATTACTTACAGAGATTTTTGGCTTTTCTTTAAATTCCAAATTGTTGGATTGTCTCATATTTCCCTATTGATTTCTTAACTTTCTCAAGAATTTTTTTTTTTCCACCTATGCATCAAAAATTTGATGTTTGGTTATTCTGCAGTTTTGTAATCTCATCATTTGCCCACTAGTCTACAAAATTGTCCTTTTAAATATTCACCATTTTTGACTAAGGAAGTTAGTCACAACTAACTACTTCAACTACTACTTCTTCAACTAATCCTCAAATCAGAGGAACCTTGGCCAAGGTAAATTGAACAAGGCCATGTAAAGCGAGTCCTTCTTAGGCACAATGAAACATCATTTTCAAGCATACATAAAAGTAAGATCTTTTTGCTACCCTAAACTGATGACATTTATTAATGATTTGGAATGGGGAAAATGGAAAGGAATTGCTACCAGGGTATTTCTGGTTTGAATCTGTAACAATTTTTAATAATTAAAACTTTCCTTAAAGGCTTGAAATGAGAAATTGCAGTTAAGTTTTTTTGAATATTGCTGAAAATATTGCAACTATGCTGTATGAATACAGTGAGTGCCTTTCAACAGAAAAGACATTGTCATGCTGTTTATAAAGTCAGCAACTGACTAGATATTTCACCTACTATTAATAGTGTATCAGACGCACTTATCATATTTGGTTTGTCATTTCAATCAACAATCTAGACCACATGTTTCTTTTCCAATGTATGATGCTGGATAAGGAGTAGTACAGTGCTGCTGCTTCTGTAGTGTTTACTAGCTATTGTGTTTTATTTGGTGCATCATTCAAGGAAGGAAAAATTACTTTTATTCATATAACATTCTATGTGAAATGGTACTTTAAATTTACTTTGGTGGCCCTGTACCTAAAGGAACTGGACTTAGTAGACTTCTATTCACTCTAAGAAAAAAAAAAGCAAGAAAACCAAATCAATGTAGAGTTGTATGAATATGTGGAGGCTATCGAGTTCCTTTGGTTTTGGCTGTGGTTCTGCTTCTTTTATGCATTACTAAGGTTTTTACTTTTCTTTGTGTTCATAATGCTCACATTTCCAATTTGCTCACTTTGCTTCTGACCTCGAAGATGCTTGCTACCAACCTGATGGGAATGTGTTGCATTACAGTGTTGCAATAGATGCAAGTACTGCACAGTGAATTTTCCACATGGAATGCTCCTCCAGGGTTCCTAATTCTAGCTTAAGAAATGTTTATATTCCCCAGTGCCTTCTGATCTTAGGAGCTCTTACAAGTGCTTCAAAAGCCGTAACAGATATTGAAAAAAACTCCTGCCTATTTTCGCACATAAATTATTTAAATGGACTGAATGATCGGAGATTATAAAAAGTATTATTTTATGACATTTATACATGCACGTGTACATGTTGTTGACATACAGGTAATATAAAAGCTACAATAACTGGCTGAGGTGTTTGACTTAGTATAAATATTAGAGTAGACTATTGATTACTGAGGTAACAGGTGAAGAATTATTTCAGTAGCAACCTTGTGTAGTCAGCCATGGAAGAGCTTAGTTGTCATGGAAAATTAAACTGAGCCCTCAGGTCTCTCTGACTAAGGAGGTGTATAAAGTTTGGATTGAACACCTGCTGGTAGAGAATAAAATATTCACCATAAATTGTGTATCTGTAGCCACAGCTGCACTGTTGTAAACCACATGAAATTACTTTTTGTATGACAAAGCTGATACAAAAGTTATCATTAGACTAAGTCTTCTGAAATTATTTGATGTGACTGCTTTAAAAGACCCTGGTTCTGGAGACACCTGCATAATATTAATCCTACTGAAATCAAAGAGAAAATCTGTATATGTAGTAAGATGATGACATTTTTGAGGTCTGAAATCAGACGACAAATATTTTATTAGGAAACAACAGATTTGTTTTTCTCCTTTGTGCTTCTCAGTTAACTTATTTCTAGAAAGATGGGACACTAATGGAATGTTGAGATAGGAAATATCTGATTCAGAGGAAAAATTATTACAGTGGTAATAAAAAGATATTTTTATTTTAATAAACTACTTTCTTTTGTATAGTTCTCTGCTTTTTCACCCATAGAAGAAGTGGAAGTCTTACAATTTTATACATGGTCAAATAGGAGATTCAAGAGTGGTGATTCTTGTAAAGTATATTTCATTAAGCAGCTCAGTATCAGTTATTATCATTATTGCCAAACATTTGATTGTTTACAGTCAGAAGCATATCTTTTTCATCTTTCTCATGGCATGTACACAATACATGCACTTTTATTTAAGGTAAGTTATATAAGCATACAAACTATACGAAAATATAGTGCTTAGTACTTACACAGTGCCTGTCAGTGCCTTAAGAAGACACAACAGCTACAGGAGACTTCCCACTTGATATAGAAAGAATAAAGGATGGGTACTATGGAGAAATTAGTTTGCCATCATATGTTGGGAATTTCTGTCTCAATATATTCACTTTCCAGCCCACAAACCTTCCAAGTGTAAATGGTAGGGAGTAAAAGGGCTGTGGGAAGCTTGGACAGAAGTAAGACCTAGGTTCTGTGCTTGTCTGGAGGGTTTCTGAGTCCTCTACTAGCTCCAACCCGTAAAGGATTTACAAAGAAAAAGATAAATACGCTTTGAAACATTCTGATTTTTCTTCCCCAGCAGGGTTCAGCCCTAATGGGGCTTCCCTCGCAACTGCTTCTTTGTGCTGCTGTGGAGGTATACAGCCTCTATGAATGCAGCCCTAGCACTTCTCTGGTTCCCTTGGGATTTGCAGAGCTTTATCACAGGAGGAGTGGATTGGCTGTTTGTATCCAAGTAGGGAATTCAAGGAAGCTGCCAAGTCAGCTATTAGCAGACAAATGAATGACAGTATATATAAAGTAGAGTTCATGTTTCTGGATGATGGAAATTTCATTAGAGTCTATTTCCACTATCAATTATTAAATAAATTCACTGGAGTCTTTTCCTTTCTTGCCTTACCGAAGACAAATATACTCTGAGGAATTGTGTGCTAACCCTTGTTATGCATGAGCAGATTTGGAAATAAGAGGTATTATATCCCTTTCTTGCTCTGGGGATTTCCTAGAGTGCCTCACTAAAATTCTGTGTCAGATGTGTGTTTGTGCTTTTCAGGAATGAACTGATGTGAAAGGAGTACAAAACTGTATTAAATATCTAAAGAAGAGTTGCAAAATGGGTAGCGGGGAGTAGCAAATTCTTAAACCCTCAGGCAGACATCTGAGAGAAGTGCAACTGAGTATAGAGTATGAAATTGGGGATTTAAAAATATAGCAGTCTCTGATATCGGGCGTTCCAGCAATTTTACTGCCTAATTGAAAGGAGAATATTAGCACTAAAGTAAAACTTTCAGATTCTTTCTGTGTAATCTTCAGGTCCTATGTCCTTTTCTTTCTGTCTTCCTTTAGCTGGGTCCATACACAAAGACTTCAGAACTGAGCCTTATATGATAGGTAAAGTTCTGGACAAAAATTTATCCTCAACTGAAATATACATACCTAGAAAGTTTTAGTTGGAATAAGTCATTATTTGAAAGAGAGCTCATGTTGTTTCATGTTATTTTCTCATTGAGGCTAGCCGTTCTGTTTCTTAATTGTCTTTTTGTTTTTTCTTTGCAGTACAGTTGTCTGAACATTGTGCTTAGCTATAACCCTTAATGCAGTCAGCTAACATAGCTGTATAGCTAATATAACTGTAAAAAAAACAGCTGTGAAAGAAAGAAAGGGTACTCTAAGACTGAACCCATTGCCCACCATGATGGTAAGAATCTAGGGGAGTTATCTCAAGACTGTGATTTGCTCATGACTCATGCTGTTCTTTACAACACCACATAGGTTAACAGTCAGAAAGTTTTCTCACAAGTAGTCTACAAAACAGCTTTGGTTTCCTTTAACATAATAATAAGAGAACTTTCAAGTAGTACTTAAGGAACAGTATTCTCCTGGGAAGCATCAGTGTAGGTCTTCTGAAGGCTGTAGAACCATTCAGGTTTAGACTAGCTTAATTCGTAATTACTGAGCAATAGAGATCAGCAGGATTAAAATCATCCAGGCTGAGGCACCAGGCTGGATGGCTGTAGACTCTCCTCCACATGTTGTAATACAAAGCAATCCTTTTCAAGCCTTTAGCAAGCTGGTACATTGCACAGAGTTTTAAATAAGAACACAGGAGAATTTCACTATGAGAGTAAATCTGTGCAAGGATTCCAAACATTTACTGCTGTCTAAATTATTGTATTCCACAGAGAAAAGGAATATGCATTAATCTTTACTAAAAAAACCCCAACAAATGAATAGGATGTACATGGTCCATGTATAATAGAGATCCCTAAGAATTCCCTGAAATGTTTCAACAATTACTAGAAAACAAGCTAAGTTGAGAGGGTTCTCATACTTTCTGTGCTCTTATGTGTTAATCAGAGAATCATAGAGTCATAGAATGGTTTGGATTGGAAGGGACCTTAAAGATCATCTGGTTCCAACTACCCTGCCACTGGCAGAGACACTTTTCACTAAACCAGGTTGCTCAAAGCCCCATCCAGCCTGGCCTTGAACATTTCCAGGGAGGGGGCATCCACAACTTCTCTGGGCAACCTGTTCCAGCGCCTCACCACCCTCATAGTAAAGAACTTCTTCCTTATATCTAATCTAAATCTACCCTCTTTCAGTTTGTAGCCATTACCCCTTGTGCTATCACTATGCTCCCTCGTAAAAAGTCCCTCTCCAGCTCTCTTGTAGGCCCCCTTCAGGTACTGGAAGGCTGCTATAAGGTCTCCCCGGAGCCTTCTCTTCTCCAGGCTGAACAACCCCAGCTCTCTCAGCCTGTCCTCACAGGAGAGGTGCTCCAGCTCACTGATCATCTTCATGGTCCTCCTCTGGACTCGCTCCAACAGGTCCATGTCCTTCCTATGTTGGGGGCCCCAGACCTGAACGTGATACTGCAGGTGGGGTCTCATGAGAGCGGAGTAGAGGGGAAGAATCGCCTCCCTCGACCTGCTGGTCACGCTTCTATTGATGCAGCCCAGGATACAGCTGGCTTTCTGGGCTGCAAGCGCATGTTGCCAGGGCACAACATTAATATGTTAATACACTCTACAAACACTTAAGCATTTACTCATTTGGATTTTTGCAAACGGAAACAAAAGCCCTTGGAGCCCGGACAGACATTTGAAGACAAGCAAGCCAAGTACTGTCTGTGCCTAACAAACCAATCTTGAGACAAATCAACCAGTGATACCATCCATCAAACATGGTTGTCAGTCCCCTAGAACTGCCTGAATCTAGAGAGTAGCATGGATGCTTTTTTCACTGCAGCCTGCACCAGCTCATGTTCTAGTTTGTTGTCCTAAAAAAATCTCTCAAAGTCTCCTGCTGCTAGTGATACTGCCCACTTTGTGGCTCTCGGTCAATAAGAAGCCAAATCGCTACATGGAAGCCTGAGAAAATCGATGTAGCCCCAAAAGATAGAAATGCCGTTGCCAAAGGTCACTAATACTACTGAGACTGTTGCTATTTGGGAATGGAGTTTTGAGAGGCAATCTAGAGAAATATCCATAGATGGGAAAAGAAATGTCCAGTTTGCTGTTCCTTCTCTGACATATTGTACATATGCTTATGACAATACATACCTTTAATCAATGATCTTTCTTTCCTCTCTCTCTCTCTTTTTAAAACAGCAGTTGGCTGACATGCGTAGAAACCAGTGGCACTGGCTACATTGACTAGATCGAGGCATATTTTGATTTGGGGTGAGGAACTGAACGTAGTTCTGCTCATACATTCACTCTTGTCCTGCAGGACTCCACTTTGTTCTGACTTGCTGGACTAAAGGGTTAAAAGATCCTATAACATGTATTGGGAAATCCTGTGACTGCATAACCTTTTGAGCTATCTGTGCAGTTGCAAAAAAACGTTTGTGGTGATAGATGGAGAGCTACATTTGCAAAAGTTCATCAGCCACATTGAGGATCTTTTCAGCTGGAAGCAACATGGATGGGACTTCCATTTTAGGATTGCTCTGTATTGTAACATTAATCAAATATTTCTGTCTGAACTGTCTAGACTGATATGTAGGCACTACAGTGCCTATGTCTTTTTGAAGAATTCCAGTGTAATCTACAGATAGTTTTCAATTTCAACGTGAAACGAGCTGGGAGCGTGTTGAAGTTTTCTGATGTATGGGCCGTATAATGAGTTGCTGCAGCTGATCCTCGAG
Source organism: Platalea leucorodia (assembly GCF_965183815.1). Classification (NCBI taxonomy): domain Eukaryota; kingdom Metazoa; phylum Chordata; class Aves; order Pelecaniformes; family Threskiornithidae; genus Platalea; species Platalea leucorodia. The sequence goes on along the minus strand of NC_138827.1, from coordinate 82,814,929 downwards.
TTGTGATTAATTAATGTGGCAGAGATCTGTGTTTTTATATCTTCAGCCACCAAACTCAAATCACCATTTTCCAAGTGGGTAAAGCCTTACATTTAGTAATAGCATCCATCCTAACTTTCATCAATTTACAGTCTCATTATATATCCACTGTTCAATTTCCTCCATAACACTACCCATTGCAACATTATTTTGGGGTGCTAGATTATGGCGGAATGGACTCAAAACCATTTGAATTTTGTCTTTATCTCACCTCTCTTCTGTTGAACAAGCATCAAACATTTCATGACCATAGTAACCTCTAAAGTCAATGGAAGCATCTTAGCTGATTTGACTGGATGTGAATTATCCTGCTCCTTCTCCCATTTCATCATCGTATGTTATCTGTTGTTAGTATGTTACTTGTTAGTATGTTAGTGCCACTTAGCAGAGCATGATTGTCATCTGTCAAATCTGTTCTCCTGTTGTGGATTTATCCTCCATCCAGGCTTCTTTGAGTAAAGAGTCTGTCTTGGAAGAAACCTGCTTTGTTTTTTTTCTGTAGTTTTACTGAAGGAAAGTGAGGAAAACATTGTTCTCTAGAAAGATACTAGCACTGCCAACTAAACAGAACACTCACAAAAAGGAAAACAGAGTAAGAGCAACTGCTCAAGGAAAATGACTTATAATTGAGCTAATCTCTACTCGTTTAACATTCTTTGTGGAACTTAGTTCACCAGGTTTTGTTAAAAAATAATAACCTTTGTTATCTGCAGCCCGTTGGTTAACCTTAACTCCTTATGAAGAAGAGCTGAATTCTGAACTTGTCTCAACAGGCTGTTACCTGTTGGAGAAAATAAGGTAATACAGATCAAAAGTGGACACTGCTTATTCTACTTTTAATGCAGTTGGCTTCAATTTATAAAGAAGATGACTGCAGAAATGGTCTGCTCCCTTATATCAATTTCTGTATATACCAAGTGGAAAAAGGAGAGTGGCCACTTAGCCACTGAGCAAAGCTTGGTGATTGCTATAACCAAGCAACATACTTAGTTCCTACTTTCATTTTTACTTCTCCAAGCACTTATGGATGAGAAAAGTGTGAATGACTTATTTTCTCTCCTAAAAATGAGGAGTTTTCAAAAGAACCAGAAAATGATATGATAGGATTTTTGTCTCATTTTAAACAGCGTGTCAGATGAAAAGCCTGGCAAAGTTATGTTTTGACAGTGAAGATTGCTGATTATTTGGGAAAGATGTATTGTTTCAAAATGATTCATTAAGCTGGAATTTAACTCTCATTTTATTCTATAATTCTTTATCCTCATCTCTCCGAGTGCAAGATCACAACTTTAGTTTCTAATAACTGAAAGGCAGTTTTGACTAGCAAGAGTGATTCCTTTGCTCTTTAGGAAAATGAGGAAAGACCACTTCCACTGTTAAGTGGCAAATTATTTGCACAACTTGGAAAATCTTGAAGACTATTAAAAGAGCAATTGCCAGAATAAAGATTTGAAGCAAATGAAAAGAACATTATGATGCATATCTGTCAGAGAACCCACTGAACAAAGCAAATCATCCAGCAACAGAATTGTTATCTATGTTAAAGAAAATCAAAACAGATTATAGGGACAAGAAAATAATGTCAAATGAATGGTCAAGGAAATGAAAAAGAAAAACATAACGCAAGAAATTTTCTGTTCTGCAGTTAAACCTATGAAACATCTGGAAATTTCCCCATAAGTATGCAAACACATATGGGAAGAAAAGATTAGAGAAACTGAAAGACCTCAAAGAATCCCTGAGAGTTCTCCTGCTTCTGAAGTCAAATGGATGCAAAAAAAAAGTCTAGTCATCCCAATTATTTTCCTATGTCATTTGAGATTTAGGATTCCTGATTCTTTACATTCTTAACATATTTTAATCATTACTGGATAGTGATTTGTGTATACCTCCTTAACAAGGACTATGATTTGAGAAGAAAAAATAAGCATTCATATCTAAAACATCCGATCTTTACTGAGGAGTGTCCTGTAATTTATCGCTTAAAAGGTATAGAGGATCTAATTCTTATAAGCACATGAAATTTTGAGTATCTCAGTGAAGGATTTTCACGAGATAAGTACTTACTACTTTGTGGGATTCAATGAACTTTTAAGTTTCTAAAATTGAACATTGCAAAAATGGAAGAATCTCAGACTGCTAGTTCCTTTAGAAAACATGTTCCTAACTGGCAAGTTCTTGGCCTTGAGTTTGCAAATATGTGAAGGAGAGGGTTCTCCCTTCAACACTTCCTACATATGCCCGTAGAGGTTTACTATTTTATGTCATTCTCCTGGTAAACCACTGCTTGAATGGTGAATTCAGTTAAAAAGCACTGATTACCTATGAAAGCTACTTCTTACCCAAAGGGAAGGTGAAATGTTTTAGACTTCAAATCTGTGTGAAATTTTGCTGAGGTAAATGAGGTCAGTATATTAATATTGAAGTTTAGCAAACATTGCTTGAATTGTACTGTCTGCCCATTTTATCTTTTATGTTTGTATACATCTAAAAATATCATGTCTGTTGCATGTAACGTGACTAAGCATCATACAAAGAAAAGTGTCAAACTTGGTAATGAAATCAGAAGGTTACTGTAAATCAAGGAGGTACATGTAAGAGTTCTGGAAAGAAACTAACAGCAAGTCCAGAAGGTTTTTTTTTGTACACAGCCTAACAGTACTTTCTTCTCAGTCGTGTACATCTCATTGAAGTTTCCCAATAAAATGTAATAAATGGATATTTTCCTGTTTAACGTCTAGCTTTTCTATTTTTACCACAATGTTTTCTGTACAAAACTACCAAAGGTCAGTTATCCAAAATTTATCTCATAATTTAATGGAAAAAATTAATTTGGTAAGTCAGTGCTGATAAGATTGAATTTTACAGCTACTTTGTTTTATAGGTTTGTTGTGTGTGTGTTTTTTTTTTTTTTTTTTTAAAGAACAATTTGATGCCAGTCTGTTCATGCTAGGAAATCAGCTATAGCTTCTGATTTAGTTTAAATTACATTTTATTTTGATGGCAATTGTAAATTTATTTTTTTGTGTGGTGTATAAATTTTGCTATAAACTATTAAAATATTAAGATAGGAAACATTGTCTCATATATGAGACAGATCCTTTATGTGTACTTCAATTAAAACACTGATTAGGCATAATACTCCTTAAATGTTTTCCATGTGTAATAAGAAAAATGCAGCTCTTCTCTTTATGGGTAGAAAGTATGTATTAAATTGAAAATCAGCATCACTGATCAGAGACAGTCACATTTCACTGACAAGGCATATCTTGATTTTTTGGTGTGTGGTTCTCTGGCTGAACGAAGGGTGAGGATGAATTATGCTGCATCTGCCCAAAAGTTCCGGAGAAATATTAATGTTAAATACAATACACATCTTTGGCAAATGAAAATTGTTTTTCAAGCCAGAACAAAGTATTTGGTTTTTGGCAATATTTAAAATGGTTAGCTACAGATATGGTTAAAAATAAAAAGTAGCTGTTTTCAAATGGCAAAGCAAAACAGGTGGCTTTTTAGAACATTTACAACATTTACCTTTTAAGATTTTGTTGGGTTTTGTTTCCTTTGAGTGAACTTCAGATTCACAGACATGTTTCAGAGAGCCCCAAATGTCATGTTTTTAGTGGAAGAAATAGGTGGGAGATAAGATTCCACAGAATTTTTACCATGTATTTCTACTAAGTGCTTTTTTTTGGCCACTTCATCTATGATCTGTTAGCTTTCCTCTATTTTTTCCATTTAAATAATGGAGTCCTCTCAGCAAAGATGTGTGGCTAAGCCCATCTGAAGTCCGTGGAGATATCCCTTGAGTTTTTAAGAAAGCTCAGGAGGGAAAACATGTTTGCAAAGAAGTCTAGTTCCACCTCTCTGCTCTCCAGAGACACTTAATGTCCAGAATAGCATATTTCTATTTAATTGAGTTACTATGGAGTAGGAACTCCAGATAGAAAGTTTCCCAGGGACCCCATCAGGATGGTTTCAAGTTAAGAAAAGGATTCAGCTGGAAATAATGACAACACTTGGCTAAATTGCTGAATCTTTTGTAGCAATTTGGAGAAAAAAGGGCCTCCAATCACTAGCAATTTCAAAAAGTCAGAAAGAAAGATTGTATCTTAATATTGAAACAAAAGTTTTTGTTGAACCTAAGAAAATATTTTGGGGCTATTTCAAGTATTAAAGTTAAATCAATGAAAAATTTGAAATAAAATGCCCTTTCATACTGGAGGAACCCAAAATTTGCCTTCAAAGCTGAAAATAAAACTTTCAGATTTGGAGGAAAAGGGAAGGATGTTTCTCTCCTTTCTCAAATGAACAGATTTTCTGCAAATTGATACAAGTCATTCCCTCATACCTGTATTTAAAATATTTTGCTGGCAAAACATTTACGTGAAAAATAATCTACCTTCATGAAGTATCTTTTCAGGTTGAAAAGGATCACATCAGGATATTTATTTCCTGATCTACTAAACTGCACTCTCAATATCTCAGAATACAAGGACTTAATAGGAAATGGAGGACAGACTGTAGACATGTCTGGTTTTTTTCTTATGTTCTGTCTCTGATTTTGGCGGAAAAAAGAAAAATACTGCTTTTAGGCTTACATGCTATTTTCTGCCTTAGGTGAAATGAAACAAAGGTTTCTATAACCACATTAAAATAGGCCTTATGATAGAAATATAAGTTCAATGATAAGGGTAGAATTACAAATCAAACACAATAATCATCAAATTGTCATCACTTCAGGACACATCACACCCTTCATCTGTATCCTTTGTAATTGAATAGGGCTGCCTACATACTCTGAGGGCACAATATGGCTGTGAAATACTGAAACACTTGCATATTTATTCTCAGGAGATTTATGGGCAATTCAAGAATTGATTTTCCCTTAGTAAAAGTAATGGTTACATTATTAGATTAAAAAAAAAAAAAAAGTTCCTCTGCTGATTTGGCTCAGTCCTTCTTTGGATCTAAAGCCAAACAGGACACCATTCCTGAACCTGATTACTCAGAAAGGTACCTACTTGCTCCCTGTTATTCACGAACTATACCAGTGCACATGGAATACAGTAATCAGGCTATCTGCAATATCTTGAGACTGATGTTCTCCTGTCCCTTTATGGCTAGAGGGAAAAAAAGGCTGCCCGAGAAAACTGTGTGGATGGAACTGCTCAGAAAAGAGCAGCATGAACATAATCCGCTGTGAGAAATAATGAAGAGGTAGTCAGTTGTTACACATAATGACACAGTATGATTTCCAGAGGCTGGGCAAAAATTCTTCAAATACCAATCATGGACATTAAAACTAAGTAGGTGAACATGAGCTCTCACTCTGCCTATTAATTTCACCTGAAGGAATGCAATCAAGAGAGATAGTGGCACTGTATGGGAATGATTTTTACTGCTACGCAGATTGGAAGAAACACTTCCGGTTCATCTACCTTTCTTTCACTGTAGATAAATCAGTTGAAGCTGCATAATTGATCTGTATTTTGGATGGCCTAAAACATTAGCTTATTTCAGCATCCAGGCTCTACCTTGAAACTTTGTGGACAGAGAAGCCAAAAAGTCTGTTTTTTAAAGCTTCAGGATTAATCTCAGTCTGGTGTCCTATCAGCACTGTGTAGTACAAATATTAGGCCATGAATTCTATCTATAATGCTTTGAAATTTTAGATTCTAGTTTAATTTCCAAGCAATTAACATTTAAAAAATATACATTTTATGATGTATGGTGAAATCAGCAGTCTAAATATTGGGAGTGAAGGAGAATCACAGAGCAGAGATATGGCATTTCACTTACAGCTCTTCTTGAATTTCATCTCGATCTAAAGGGGACGAAATCTCACTTCTGCCAACATCTAAAAGATTTTTAACTCGTCATTTCTTTCTAGTAATATAATGTCCAAACCAATAATAATGCTTTGGCAATGTAAGCAGTTGTTTATCTAAATTAACTTTAATTTTGGATCATATTCTTTCAAGGTTGAATGGAAATAAAACATTTAAAGGAAAAGTGTTCACAGCACTAATTAGTGCTGTGTTTTCTCTGTGGCAGGATGACCTCTCTGGCTAAGATTTCTTGTAGTATTGATTAAGACTTTGTTTGCACAGTGGCAAGTGCAGTACAGGAAATAGCTTTAACCAAGAAGAGAATTGATATTAGGCAGGATTACACTCACTTGCAATAAGATTTTATTCTGAATTACATCCTTATGGTTAATTGATGTGTACTCATGAGATAATAGAGACATTTTAGTTTAAAGAAATAAGAAAGATACGGTCTTCATTGACATTAAAAGCCATATAGATTTAGCTAAGGTTTTAATTTGTCAAATTTTTGCAGCTCATACTTTAGCTGCAAAACTAAAAATGTTAGCATTCCAGAAAAGGTTATGTAGGTTATGTTCCTCTGAGTCATTGGTATGTTCTTATTTAATCAGATTGATTTGAACTAGGTTGTACAAATGCAAATTTGCTAAAGTGGAAAAAAAAAAAGGCTTTAGTTTTGAGTGTTCTGCCCTGCCATTTCATAGATTCATGCTCAATTTCTACGTCGCAGCTCAGTTTCCCTGCTGGAAAGCCTTGAGTTGTGAGATATAGGCAGAGCAGGAGTTCAGAAAGTGATTTGCCTTATGAAACAGGCAAATCCATCACAACAAAAAATATTGCTTGCCTTTAAAGGCATCCTACCAGCAAAAAAAGTAAGGTCGTTGTGAAAAGAAATTTGGGAGGTGGGATTGTAGTTTACTGCTTTGATATGGTCAACTCAGAAAGAGGATTTCTCTTTCCTGCCTTTTAAACAAGTGCTGTTTTCCTCCTACAAGAGTCTTAAATTAAAAATTGGGGATTTGGGCTTTTTAGATTGGTTGATTCTTCAGTTGCCTTTTTTTTTTTTTCCTTTTTCTGGAGATACGTCAACTAACAGAAGAAAGCTCTTACCCCAAAATCTTGGTTAGAGCCAGTTTCACATGCTTTAGGTGAGACATAATGTCTCTGTGGTCACTATTGTTGTTGCTTATATTATGAAGAAGAATTTCTTCTTAAATTTATGCAAATATTTTTTTCCCTTCACTTTGCAGAGAATGATATCCTAAGTCCCCCATATAACCTCTTTGTTCTAGCAAATTTATTTTAACAGTATGGATGAACTAAGCTGGAAAAAAAAAAATATTGGTTGAGTGTCAAGTGTATTGTTGAACTTGTCTTCTCTTGTCTTTTCAAAGTGAAGCTGTAGAAATAGTTTCTAATAACCGAACTTCTTACTAGTAACATTGTGCATGGTGTGTCATCTGTATCCACTACGGGTGCCTAACTGCTTGTTATATAAAAGAACATTAAGACATTTCTCTTCTAGAAACTTCGGTAGCAATAAAGATATACTTTAGTTTTGGATTATTGCTACATATCAAATCGTGAAGACAACTTTACTTTTCGATTAATACAAGAGTAAAATGTGTTTGCATTTTGTCTTCTCAGTCCCAAGAAAGTGACACAGTACTGATGGTGAGGAAGACTCCAGCAGAACTTACCCTTTCTCTTAGTGATATAATTGAGATAAAAATCAGTCATTGGCGAGGCAACAGGTTGCCTTTTTTTTCTCACTTTCTACTACAAATTTACTCAGTGCTCTAAAATGAACATAGTTTTTTCTGATTATTTCTCATGGTTTGAGCGATTTGGCATTTCACTTTGCTGGAAAAAAACCAGTCTTGAAAATCAAAGAACCTGACACAGCAATGACAGTGAATCAATGAAAGAGTAAACTGCTGTGCTTGCTCTTTTCCTTACTTGCTAATCTATATTTTCTAAACTGAAAAAAGGTTACAAAGCGTATAATGACTGGGCTTTTACCTACGCACTGCTGTTGTGTATATAGGGATTGCAATGTTGTGGGAGTATGAGCACAATTCTGATGCACGATTTCATAATTTATCTTTAAAGAGCTTAAAAATATTTTCCTTAGGTCTGTGTTAATAGCATTATATAGCATTAAAAAAAAAGTAGTATTGTAACAGTGTGCTGTATTTGAAACTGACTTGATGCACTAGCCAAGGGGATTAAAATACGATTTCATTCTGACTGAGAATTCTCTTTGCATCATTGGCAATATACCATCATATAATTAATTCAACAGAAATCAAATACTTAGGTACCTATATCCTATCACGTGCTTCTGAATTTGGTGCCCAAGTTGACTATGGAAACAAATGTAGAGCTGGAGGGAAAAGTAAACTGCATATGTGATTTGAGGACAACAGATGGGCCAGCATGGGGAAGTCAGTACGAAGATTTTTTTAGATCTTCATCTATTGATATGTTAACACATATCACACAGGATAACACCAGGAAGCTAGAGAGAACTCATTGGAATAGAGGTCTGCAATCCTGGAGTTATGTGGAGTCCTGGATTCCTTACAGAAGTAGCTCCATTAAATTAATTTCCATGGCCAAGTTTATAAACTAAAAAGTAAAATAGATCAAATGACAATATTTGATGTCTTCCTTCCAGCAATGCTGCAATATAAAGAATGTTTATGTAACCTATGAAATGTCATGTGTTAAATTTATATTATATGCATATTATTTATACATAACATTTATATTATGCCCATGTAAATAGAAAGCAAAATTTTTAAATGATGATAGAAAGGTTTCCTAGTGTTTTATATCACTTTGTAAACTTAGAAGGAGCTTAACTATGGTCACTGGAAAGAAAATGTCGGCAAAAAATAAACATAAAAGTTCATTAGATTATCTGAAGCGAGCCTAAGAGAATTCCTGAAATAAACATTATGAATTCATGGAAATGTAAAAAAAAAAATATAGAATCAGTATGAGGAGGTCATGTGGTCTGTATGGCCACTATTGTAAAAATATTTGAATTAGGAGTTGTGAGTCAGGTACCTCTCAAAAAAAGCCAGTGTGTTTTCCTGCAAGGGAAACGTGCCATGGAGACACATCCATACTCAATCAAATGTACATCAAATTGACTTTCAAATGGACATGTTGTGCGTTCCTGCAGTGGTGTGATGTAGGGGCTTCCAACCAGATCATATATTGACTGTGTAATTTCACTTGCATCACTGGTAAAATGATGCAAGCTCCCTAACCTAAGTGCCCCAATGTTCAGAGAGGCAAAAATGGGTCAGCAGAAAGGATTAGGTAGTAGTCTGCACTCAGATTCATTTCAATAACCTCCAATGGAAATATTCTGTTTTTCAGAATACACTGAGCTCTTTGCTGCTCATTGTATCCCACAACTCACATATAGCATACATAAACTCAGCGTGTGCTCTGTCAGGCTCTCCTGGTTTGATATATACAATTATCATATGTCATCTTGTATGTGTAAAACAGGGATACATGGACATAATTTTTTTTTTTTTTGTCAGAGGGAAATATAAAGTCTAGTTTTTCTGTTTCATTAAAATGCTCAAATCTCTCTTTTCCAGGAGGATTTTCTAGATCTGTAAAGTCACATAAAAACAGAGAAGCACTTTTAACTTTGAAGACTGCTGTAAATGTCCAAAACCTTTATCAAACATATGCATCCATCTAAAACATTCTCGTAAATGCTTCACTGGGAAATGAAAACAGCGGCTTGCTAAATGCTTTAGAGCTGTTACAATCACATGGAAATAATTGCTAACAACATGGCACTTCGCCATTGTCAAGTCCAGCGGACAGCTCTGGGGAAAATAATTTGCTTTACGCTGCTAAAGTACTTTTGTAAAATATCTGCTCACTCTAACAAGCAAAAAAGCATTGAAGAGGTGTTAAGCAGTAGGAAAATATATGCCCAAACAGGCATTTTAAAGAGCTGCAAATAAGAGGTGGGAGAGTGGAGTAGTAAGGCATGAAAGAAATAATTTAGTCAAAAATCTGTACTTCAAGTTTTCCTTTCCTTTCTCTTCTTTCTTTTCCTCATCACTTCTAAAAAAATGTTGAAAAGTAGAAAAGTAGAAATAAAGCATTTTTATACTGTGAATGCTGAACATCTACAGAAAATTCACCTCCATGACTATGAATCTGGGAGATGGGAGATTTTCAAATGTACTTCACAGACTGTTACACAAGTCCCAGAAGGATACCTATGGACTAGCCAATGAAAACAGAACCAGTTGCTGTCAAGCATCCTTTAGAAAGCATCAGAGAAAGTAAAAAAATCAGTATCTAATTACTCATTACAAGTATATTTAAAATGACAATTTTTTTCTGTTTAATCCTAGACACAGTGCAAATTTCTTTTGTTATCTGGTGGGGCTGCAGTATGGATTCTCACAACTCTACCTGCTTCTATCAGTCACATGCTTATTTTAGTTTTAAAAAAGTTTGTACAGGGTGCAATTGCATTCTGTAATTCTAAGAGAGGGTTAAAGTTGTCATCCTCTTTTTTATTATTCCCAATAACTGCTATTCTGGGTCAATATGTTAATTTCAGCATTTCTATATAATTAGCCACCTTTTGTTTAATTGTGATATGTTCTAGTGGACGGACACATTCCTTTGGACACTTCAGACCCTTAGACTCCCAGTACTTAGGTATAATTTTCCACATACACTCTCATTTTTGTTTTTCTGATTCAATCCCTAATAAGTAGGTCATAATTTATCAATAAACTCAGCTCAGCTCACTTTTAGCACCAGATTAAGTGATCAGAATTCAAAAGTATTCAGCTCCCAGAGTGAGACTTTTTGAAAACCTGAACCTGATTTATGTGCCCAAGTGTGAAGACTTGAAACTGACTCTAAAGTTCTAGTAATGAATTGTTCCTTTCCCTCTGTATTTTGTCATGAAATATACTGAAATACAAGATGACCACACAAATCAAGGGGTCATTGAATCCTAGATAGTCAAGGTATGTTGGATCATCTCTGTGGTATTATTAAACACATGTAAAATATGAATATGGCCTGTCCTCTTGCTGAACTTTCAGCAATCTCAAATAGTATCGTATCCTCTTTGCTTATTCTCACAATACATTTAGTGTAATTTAGGATTATTGCAGTAGCCATCTAAGCTACTTAGGACAACTTAAGAACCATATGTCTACTGAGCAGAGGTTTCTATGCTGGATATGTACTTCTGGCTTTCATGACTATCCCCATGCTAATTTTTATGAGCCCTATTTACTGGGGCTATGTAGCCCCTGCTTTGATCCTTACCTAGGGAATGAGAGCTAAAAATAGCTTTTCATGCTTTCAGTCCTAGCCTCCTGGTTCAAATCAGCATTCAGAGAACTGAATGAGATTTATCAAAACATAGACAGAACTTCTGTACCTATATTCCAGTATTTTGTAGGCAGCTTCAGTGTTTCTGAGCTCTAATTATCAGTTTCACAGCAGTTAGCCTTTATTTTATTAAGGATTAAATATTTCCAAGTTGTAAACATGCTCAGCCAAAGTATTTTTCTTACTCAGAAACTGTCCATCTTTTACAGCTATTTTGGGCTTTGGGGAGCTCACAAATGGAATTGAATGTGATCTATTATGAAACATGCTGTTAAAAATAAAACGGTAGAAATAGCACGTTTCTATCTAGCAGGGAATGATTGATTATTGCAGCATATAAAAATCAGGATGTTAGCAGAATAACAGTAAAGAACCACATTAGAGTTACTGCATATAAAACCAGAATCTTTTGTTGCTTAAAAGGATGTAGACTTTCCAAAACACTGAGGTGGCTGCCTAGAAAATATTTTAAGATGTAAGTACAGAAATGGTGATATTTCTTATGGCATATCAGATTCATTTGTCTTTTTTTAGACATATTTACAGCAGTCAGTTTTTCAAATACTTATGCTGAAGAACATCTACTCTGTTATTTATCATCTGCTGTTGTGAAACCTTTTCTCATCTTAGAAATGTCTGATGGCAAAATGTTCAGAAAATTATTTTTAAAAGCCAGCTTTCTTACCCTCATATACTAAACCTTTCTGTCTTCCTTTCCTCAACATGAAAGAAAAGAAATAGTACTAAAAATCAGACAGCACATTTAACTTTAGCTGGTTTAGTTAATACCTACCTTTGCATTTGTGGGGGTAATTATGTTCTTGATTTCAACTTGTTTGTTCTAACTCTATTCTTGACATCATAACCATATCCCTGGGGCAAAAATCAACTTAATACTGGAGCAGGCACCTATTAGGTCCTAGTACCACTGAAAGTTGAGTTAAGCTATCCTGCTCTTCTGCTCTTGTAGTGGTGTTACTAAGAAGCAGAAAAATGTAAACAAGGTTCATCACGGAAGTGAAAAAAACACACCACGAGCCTTGAAAATATGTTACAATTTCTGCCATAAGGCCATGCTGCCTTGGCAATGGAACTTCATTGCCTAGTTAAATACGCTATTGTTAAATATACATAATGTATAAATCTCATATTTATGAGATGTGAAGTATTCGAAAGAAGAACAACATAAAAACTGGAGAAGCTACAAACCTTGATTTTTACAGTATCTGTGTCTTTTCTACAATAAGGAAGTGCATGAACTGGGAGTGCATTTTTACCACTAGCATAGATGATCATAATCTATTGATCTCAGTCAAGTTTTTCCTCCCATGTCACAGGTGAATTTGGCCTTGTATTCAGTATGTGATACTGTGCAGCCAAACAAATAATCATGAAATGCATATAGACAGCCACATTGAGTTTTTGTTAGACAACTTTCAGAAGTTGTTTTTTATGGAAGTTGTTTTATTTGTACAGTTCTTTACTCATTTTTGTCCAGTTGCCTAGCACAGAAAGTGACGGTTATGGGGAAAGCTCCTGGGCGTACTCCCCAGCAGTACGGAATTGACAAGACATCTGATATTCTGAACTGAAATTCTCCTTCACATTCATGCACTTATAGACACATTTCAAAGGTGCCATTTCTTTCCACAGTCTCTCATAGGCTTTGTGATATATTGTGCTTCTTTTGAAACTGAAAAGTAGGCACATGAACCTATACAGTTACAGCCTTTTCATTCAGGAGTTTATGAAATAATTTGAGTTCGAAATGCTGAAGATTCTGCTGTCACTATTTCTAAAATTGAATCTACACCCTGTTGGGAGTATATCATCTCGTGTCTGATTTCTGTGAGCAAGCATATGAATGTTAAAGGAAAAAGGAAATGATAAATTTATGAGCCTGATGCTTTCAAGAAATGTACAATCCCTTCACCAATGTATTTATTTATCCTTAGGAATAATTATTATTAATTAGTATCATTATAAGGACAATGATTTCACCAAAGCCTTTCTCTCACAGTGTATTTTCTACAACATCTGCATCTTTTGAATCCTTTTCCCCAATTTGATCACTTCAGTGTGCCCCATTTTTTGACATTCCATCCTCAAAAGAATATAACAATAGTAACTAGAGCTGGTTGGAATTTACAGATGCAAAACTTTTCTATTGAGAAAAGTTTTTAATTGGAATAGAATTTTTCTACAATCAGGATGAGGTAAATTTTGCTAAATTATCCACTAGAAAGTTTCTCATTTCAACATTTTCTAAATTGAGAGTTACATCTGTTATTCCAGAATAACTTTTCATCTCAAACTTTTAATGAATTATAGTAAAGAATGTGTAAATCAAAAGCTTGAAGTTAAACCAAAGCAGATCAAACGTAGCTAAAATGTTTCCCCTGATTTACACTGATTTACAATTTGCAGCTTTTGTGGAAAGTTTGACTTTTTGTCCCAATTTATAGTGGAAGGAGTTTTTCGTTTTTTAATTTCAAAGGTGTTTCCAAATTGGGAAAATTATTTCCCACCTGGTTCTACTAATAGCATGTTTGAGTGGGTTGTGCTTTCAAACCTACTGTGTATGAGTGCTTTGCCAACATTTAAATCAGGGTAACCTACCTTTAGTTCTTAAAATGCCTGGCTTTTGTATAAGTGTACCAGAAAACTCTATGAATAAGAATAAACTCACAGCCGGTGAATTGTCCCCCATTGGCCAGAGAGGGCTGAAGTTTACTTTGCCCCTTGGATTGAGTTAGGCATTTTCTAAAATGATTGTTAAAGAAAGTAAACAGAATAGTTTCATCAGAGATATACAGAGTCACTTCACCAGCAAATTGAAGAGTTTGCTGGTTGCTAAGCATCTTCAGTCAAGGTTGCATGGTTGAAACACAATGGGGCTCTTATATTACAGCAGCTGTCCCTGGTTTTGTGGCTGCAATTGCGGGTACTGAGTGGTTAAAAGAGAGGATGCATGAAACAGAGAATGCTCTTGTGCCTCCAGCTCTGGAAGATGTCAATCCAGTCCAGATCCAGTGTCACTTTCTACTTCAGAAGGTCAGGGAGGATTTGGTTGTGGCAGAATTAAGAAATAAAAGTATTTGGTTAGGGAACTTAAAAAATTAAACACAAGCTCTGGCTCTTTTGATTGTTGGTGTCTATTTGTATATCTGTGTGAGAGAGAAAACAAACCTTTCCAGCTTCTCTTTTTAAGCTAACAAATTCTGTTTCCTGGTGGTTTTATCTGAAGTATTTAAACATAAAAAAGAAAACTGTTGCTCTCAATTTTTTTTCCTAACATTTGAAAGTCTGTTTCTTTTTTGCCTCTGTCAAAGACTTTGGGGGGAAAAAAAAATCAAACTCTTGCTCATCTAAGCAGGTTTCATTTTTTATGGGTTGTATATATTCAAACAAATCTGTTTGTCTCTTTCAGGATGGTGGGTTTTCTTGTCAAAATGCTCAAAGATCTGTTTCTCTCTTTAAGCTCACTGAGAAAACTGCTTAAGAGATTTAAAACTCTTTGTGTTCATCTATTAGTACATACATTTGAAGCCCCCATAATCCAAGGGGAAATGGTTAGCGCCCTGCTACACCACTTAAACACACACGGGTCTATGGGGCCAGATGCAATCCACCCAAGGGTACTGAGGGAGCTGGCGGAGGTGCTCACCAAGCCACCTTCCATCATTTATCAGCAGTCCTGGCTAACCAGGGAGGTCCCAGTGGACTGGAAGTTAGCAAATGTGACGCCCATCTACAAGAAGGGCCGGAAGGAGGATCAAGGAAACTACAGGCCTGTCAGCCTGACCTCGATAACGGGGAAGGTTATGGAGCAGGTCATCCTGAGTGCCATCACATGGCACGTGCGGGACAACCAGGGGACTGGGCCCAGTCACCATGCGTTTATGAAAGGCAGCTCCTGCTTTCCTAACCGGATCTCCTTCTACGACAAGGTGACCAACTTAGTGGATGAGGGAAAGGCTGTGGATGTTGTCTACCTAGACGTCAGTAAAGCCTTTGACACGGTTTCCCACAGCATTCTCCTGGAGAAACTGCCTGCTCATGCCTTGGATGGGCATCTGCTTTGCTGAGTAAAAAACTGGCTGGCTGGCCAGGCCCAAAGAGTTGTGGTGAATGGAGTTAAATGCAGTTGGTGGCCGGTCACAAGTGGTGTTCCCCAGGGCTCAGTCTTGGGGCCAGTCCTGTTTAATATCTTTATCAATGATCTGGACGAGGGGACCGAGTGCACCCTCTAGTAAGTTTGCAGACGACACCAAGCTGGGTGGGAGTGTCGATCTGCTGGAGGGTAGGAAGGCTGTACAGAGGGATCTGGACAGGCTGGATCAATGGGCTGAGGCCAATTGTCTGAGGTTCAACAAGGCCAAGTGCCGGGTCCTGCACCTGGGTCACAACAACCCCATGCAACGCTACAGGCTTGGGGAAGAGAGGCTGGAGAGCTGCCTGGCGGAAAAGGACCTGGGGGTGCTGGTCGACAGCTGGCTGAATATGAGCCAGCAGTGTGCCCAGGCAGCCAGAAGGCCAACAGCATCCTGGCTTGTATCAGGAATAGTGTGGCTAGCAGTACCAGGGAGGTGATAGTGCCCCTGTACTCGGCACTGGTGAGGCTGCACCTCGAATGCTGTGTTCAGTTTTGGGCCCCTCCCTACAAGAAGGACATTGAGGTGCTGGAGTGTGTCCAGAGAAGGGCAACCAACCTGGTGAAGGGTCTAGAGAACAAATCTTATAGGGAGCAGGTGAGGGAGCTGGGGTTGTTGAACCTGGAGAAAAGGAGGCTCAGGGGAGACCTCATGGCTCTCTAAAATTACCTGAAAGGAGGTTGTAGAGAGGTGGGGGTCCATCTCTTCTCCCTAGTAACAAGCGATAGGACAAGAGGAAACGGCCTCAAGCTGCACCAGGGGAGGTTTAGGTTGGATATTAGGAAAAATTTCTTCACTGAAAGGGTAGTCAGGCACTGGAACAGGCTGCCCAGGGTGGTGTTTGAGTCCCCAACCCTGGAGGTATTTAAAAGACATGTAGATGTGGTGCTTAGAGACATGGTTTAGTGATGGACTTGGCTGTGAGAGGTTAACGGTTGGACTTGATGATCTTAAAGGTCTTTTCCTACCTAAACAATTCTACGATTCTATTTTTTCTAAGGTACATGAATCTTATAATTTGGGATCTAAGGCATTACAGCCTCCTTCATCAGACAAAATCACTGTAAGAAAATTCTTAGAAAAATCTCATCAAAATATATGCATCTCTAGTCATCACACATGTACATTCAGAGTTTGAACAAAATTAATTTTTGAAGTACAAATCACTCAGTGCATTTGTGTGATAATAATCCAGTGCAGCAACATTAATATAGAACTTGCTTTTAAGTGCCATGAAGTGGTTTTTAACAGGATTTCAGGCTTCTGTTTAGTCAGCAGAAACCTCTTAATAATATATATTTCATAAATACATTAAAGCATCTGTGATAATAGTAACTTTACTGGCTAGTGCACATGGTAATTTTTTCAGGCTCAAAATTCCTCTTTGTAAAAAATAAAGTGTGCAAAGTTACCAGCTGAATTTACCCAAAAAATCTTGTACTGGGAGAAGAACCTTGAAGGTGACTGAGAAATAAAACAAAATCAAACACATCCATATGAAACCCACGTGGTTTCTGGTTACCACACATACACTTAATATGACAGCTCTTTCTTTTTCCTGTATTTGTTTCTAATTTCTGTTTTAAAATGTGCTGAATTGGGTACTTGACTTTTTACGTGTGTGTGTGATGCACCAGGACTGCATTAGATGCACTTAGACTGGATGACTAAAAATGTTCTTTCAGAATATGCTTGGCAACGATTGTCTCACTTAGCTAAGGAAGCTCATTGGTATTTCAGGTCTCTGAACAAATTGTTATACAAGAATATTTGACTTCCAGACAGGGAACTGAATGAGTCTCTCTCCCATTTCTTAGTGAGACAGAATCAAAGATGGGCTCCAGGAGGGGTGAAGACCATAGTGTATACCTGGAGCAGAGTTTTCTTGTTATGAGGGGCAGTGATATCAAATGAAAAGGGGACTTGAGAAGAAGGATTTAAGAAGCCACATTTAAATGCCAGTCATGCTGTAGTCTATGAGAGTTTTGACATTGCTGTAATCTAGAAGTTGTATAATAGAAGACCTAGCCATGGACCAGGGCTTCATTGCCCTGGACACCTCTTCAAGACTGGATTTCATTCTTAATATTGCACTAGCCAGTTGTCAAACATTTTTACAAACACTCTAATAAAGGCATTTGGTTATTCCTTTAGTCTTATTTAGAAGTTTTATTTGTTAATGAGCAAGGAATTACAGCAAAAGCCCAGGACAGAGGAGCTTCAAATATATGTATACAGATAAGCACTTTTTAGGGCTGCCCAGTGACACTAAATCTCTAGTCTCCTACATTACTGGAGTACTATGAGAAATACACCGTATTCTTTTAAAAATCTGACTATGCTTTCATACTCCCTTTTTTTTCTTTCCCCAGCTGTGTCCCTGTCTACCCAGTACTGAGTAGAAATTTAGCTTATTTTGGCGTACAGTGTCATTTTTTATTGAATTTGACTTGTTTGTTTGTGGAAGGTGATAAATTTTGATCTGTTCATCCACTGACATGACAGTGACTTACTGCAAACCATGAAAAGCCCAGAGATTTCCCCTGAAATTATTTAAGACACATTGCTGAATCATACCCTATGAAATTAAAATTACTTATGTTACGTAGCCTTATAAGCAGTGCTAAGATCCTGCTGGGCTTAAGCTTCATGTTGAAGAGTATTAGTGCTGGAAATCCAGTCACCCTCACTCCATTGGAATGGAGTTAGTGTCTAGGAATCATATTTTTCAAGGTTTCATAACCAATAAATTAGCTCCGGATCTGCAGAAAGTTCATTGCTCAGTGTGCCATGTTCTACCAAATTCCAGCTGTTTATACGTTTCTACTAGGAGAAAAAATATTTTGAAAAACTTGCCCTATTTGTTTGTATACGTATATACTAGACCAGCAGATGTTAGGTAAATATTTTTTTTTGTCCCTGTTTTCCATATGTTATTCAGAAAAGCACAGTCTGAGGGTATTTAAGAGCTCATCTAGTCCAGCTCCCTGCTGAGGGCAGAATCAGCTGTATCAAATCATTCCTGACAGTTGTTTGTACAACCTGTTTGTGCGATTCTTCAGTGCTGAGGGATTTATAGTCTCCCAAGGAGTTTCTTTCCCAGGGTAATCTATTACAAACTGTATTGTTAGACTTTTTTTTTTTTTTTTTTAATGTCTAACCTAGTTCTTCCTTACTACTTTTGAAGTCTATTATATCTCCTACTATTACATCTTATACTATTCCCAGTGTACATAGAGAACAGTTTATTACATTTCTCTTTGTAACAACCTTTTACATGTTTGAAGTCTGAGATAATCGATCTTGAGTCAGTGAGGAGAAGAATCAGCCCTCCTTCTCTTTCTCAAGGAGGGCGTCAATTTGTTATAATTTAATGGTTTAATTTCTATGTTTGGTTTTCTTGCTGCTTTCACTTTTCCCTTCATTGAAGCTTCACCACTGCCATTTGCCCAAGGTCCTGTAGCCTAGTGTGAACCCAGTGAATTCTGAAAGACCTCAAGGAAACACCAGGCTTACTCACCTTTAGGCATATGTCCTTGGGCCTGCCCTGCTCCACAGAAAGGTTTTCTGCTTGGCGCATAGTTCCACTATGACAAGCATGCTTTGCTGCATGCAGCTATCACACACCAGAAGCACAGCTGATATCATCAGAGATGCTGAAATGTGAAGTCTGACTTTTAAATCAATCCCATTTGTGTTGAGTGTGTTTTCTTAGCATTCTAATTTTATCACATCATGAATGCTCCAGCTGGAAGCAATGTCTGACAGTTGATTTGAGGAAATTTTATTTTATTTTTAAACTCAGAACAGAATAATTGTAGTCCTGCTCAGCCAAGGTTCTCATAAAAATGCTAAGGATAATATTTATGGAGGGTTTTAGAGCTTATATAGTTCTGAATCTTGAGATTGTATTGTGGTGTTTCCTAGGAATGCTACATTTCCTATGACAGTTACAAACATTTCCTGCAGTGTCCACGTGTGTTGCATGATCTACCCTGCAATTTAAAAATAAACAAACAAGTTGTATTAAAATGCTATAAAATTATGAAAATTTTCATGTTTGTTTGTTCAGCAGTCATGCAAATGTTCATCTGTGGAAAGACAGACTCTGGTACATCTATGTGTGGGTCTGTGGTTCTGAGTACAGACAATGGTCATTGGTAAGAAATCTTCAGATCAAAAGAAGATTCTGAAGTTTGTCTTAGAATCTCTCAAAACACCAAACACTGGTTTGGACTGAGATTACTGGAAAAATGAATTATTTACATACTATTTGTCGAGGACTACTTTAAAAAGAACACTTACTCTGTTCTCAGAGTATGCATCACCTACGGAGAATCTGAATTTACTGCCATTTAGGACAGCTGGGATAAGGAAAAATGAATCCCCAAATTAAATCACTTAACCATTAATAATAATCTTTGAGGCAATATGCAAAGTAGAGCCCTACCACAATATGATATTGATAGTATCTGAAACTAATGGTTTTTAATGGATACACTGGGTCACTCTCAGCAGCACAGAGAATGAAACTGCAGGGCTTATACCTCCAGAATAATTTGACACAAAAGAATTTATGTGGCATGCTTGACAGGCGCAGTGTATACAGAGAAATTAGACTGCAATGAACCACTGTTTCTACTTTTTTACTTTAAGGCAATCCCATCTTTTGAAGTTGATCTCAAATGGCAGTCTCTGGACCACTTCATAAATGTCTTCAAACTCAACAAATTATCTACTTTTCTTATGTATTTCTCACCTATTTGACTACAGATGATGACAATGCATTTCCATTCATTGTGGCTCATCAAGAAAAGACAATTCCATCTATGGAATCTCATTCTTCAGGCGACTGTGTTGATTCTTGACTTGTAGTGGTGATAATAAAAAGTTAACAAACATTGTTGTAGTCGGTTAAACTACACTGGTGCAAACAGTGCAAATGAATGGAGAATCAGTTCTGGTTCAACACTTCCTTGTAACTTCCAGAATTTCTACACCATAAGTCTGGGATGGTTTTTGAGCTTGGGAACATTCTAGTCTGTACTTTGTTTTGTAGCTTGGACCACTACCATCTTGGCAGGAAAGTTTTACCATTCCTGAACAAGTATCCTGTGAGCATACCACAGCCTTGGCTGTAACCTCTGCCACTTCTGAAAATAAAAACACAATCCCATCTTGAAGACTCTCCATCACTTTATCTTTCCACTTAGCTTTTCATGTAACATTGTTGTGGTTCTTTAAACAAGTGGGGGCACATTTATGGAGAGACTAGGCTAAAGGAGCTCTTAAAAAGCCATAAACTCACAGAGCTAGATGGAAACAAACTGTTCATTGTGGTATAAATTGTAAGAAAAAAATGTGGTTGAAGAAAGTATATTGTGCTGTTCCAGCATGGTATCAGACTCTGGGAGTTTTATGAAAACTATATTTGACATGAAGAGTAAAATAAAATAGAACCTTAATATTTTAAATTTCTTTCTCCTTATTCTGTATAGATAAATTTTCATAATACTCAAGAAGAAGTCTTATTTATGGCTTAGTGAGGAGAACTAAAAGACAGAAGGTGCTGTACAGAGCACTCTAATTGCAAGCAGTTCCACCTCTGTCCTGTCTTGAAAGCTTCACAAAGATCAGCACAGCTCTCTTTCCAGCTGTCACATGAAAACTGTTGAAAGCTGTTCTATATCTTAGTGTACAGTTTAAAAGATTCAGGTTACTGCTCACAGAACCTAAATGAATCTGTTAATCTGTAAGGATTTGCTGCTGTATCTAAATGAATGCAATTTCCTTAAAACAGTCAAATGATGTGGTAATGGACTTCGGTTAGAAAATTATGATCTTGGTACTCGTAGATATTAAAGACAGGCCAGAAATTAAACACTTGGAGGTAATAACAGAGTTGAGAGATGAATTATTCTACATGGATAAAGGTCGTCAAACTATAAACAGTCACACATAGACAAAGCTGAGATATGAGAAAAACATGTAGAAAAATTAGAGTGAAATAATCTGCCAAGGAAGGTTTCTTAGGCAGTGATCCTGAGGTTCTCAAAAACAGAATAAAGAAAACACCTAAAAGAAAACAATTCTAAAGACTTTTAAATTTCTATTCTGAAATTGAGTTCTTTACCACTCTTCTTGGCTGTCCTCTTAATTTAGTCTTTATTCTATATGCATCTATGTTTCTAAAGACCGCCTTTAATTGCATCGTTACCTATTTCAGAATGCATATTATATGCTTGGATGTAAGCATAGTGTCTTTAAATCACTATTAGAAAATAGAATTGGAATGACTACTGGAAAAAGTTTAACAGGGATATAGGAAGGAGAAGAAAACAATTTCCCTGTCCTAGCAAAGTTCACCATTCACTGTTTGAAGAAAGTAATTATTTTTGTTATTCTTTATCATGGCATTTGTATAATTCCTAAAATTTCAAATATATAAGAAGAGAGTAGAATCCTGCTCTCAATGACACCTAGTAAAATAGGTATTTCTAGTTTGACAACTGGACACATAAGTCAGATAACAGTATTGTAGGTTAAGACTTGGCTGCCGAGTGGAACACTTGCTATAGTGACAGATTACAATTATGTTTCTCAAGAGGTCTTCACCCATCACCTATGGATAATAGTTAGCCTTCTTAACATTCAGGTCATGTGGCTGGAGTTAAGCAAAACAATACGGAAACAAAGCTGCTTCATCAGAGCTTCCCAAAGCTCCCACTGCCTTCTGAATTCTGGTATAGGTGGAAGTATCCAGTGTCCAGGCACATTTTGAATATCTCCATGGGTGGAAACTCTCTGGGCAACCTCTTCGACTACCCTCACAGCAAAAAAGTTTTTTCTTCTGTTCAGATGGGATGTAAATGTGTTTAAATTTGTGCCTGTTGCCTCTTGTCCTGTCACTGCACACCACTGTGAAGAGTCCGGGTAACTCTTCTTTACTGCCTCCAATGAGGTATTTATACAATCTGCAAGATAGACCCGAGCCTTCTCTCTTCAAGGCTAAACAGTCAACTTTCTCAGCCTCTCTTTGTATGCTAGATGCTCCAGTCCCTTAATTATCTTTGTGACACTTTGCTGGACTCACTCCAGTAAGCCCATATCTTCCTTGCATTGGGGAGCCCAGAACTGAACACAGCACTCCAGGTGTGTCTCACCAGTGCTGAGTGGACGGGAAGGATCACCCACCTCGACTTGTTTGCAATGCTCTTCCTAATGTAGTTGCACTTTTTTGCTGCGAGGATGCATTGCTGGCTCATGTTCAGCTTGTTCTTCACCAAGACCCCAAGGTCCTTCTCTGCAGAGCTGCTTTCAAGCTGGTCTGTCCTCAGCATGTACCAGTGCCTAGGGTTATTCCTCCCCAGGTGCTTCATGGCATACTTACTATTGTGAGTACAAGGGCAGGAACAGATCACATATTCCTGATAGAACTGGACAGAGGTTTTGACCAAAATGTTTCTAGCATTTACAGAATGTTGACAAAGACAAAATGTCTTTCAATACAACCTTCCTACAGATCAAATAGAACATTCTCTAAGCACCATGGCATATTTGTTGACTTTGGCACATGGTCAAACTTTTGAAAAACTAGATATAAGGGAAAGAGGATTATTCTTTTGCCACTCTGTTCTCCCTTTGCAGATTTCCTTGGTGTCTGCCACACTCTAAGTCCGGGTACATAATGAATGGAGACCGATGTTGACTTACTACATAGCTTCTTTTAGAAATGGAGGAAAAGAGTTTTTGAGATGACAATGATACCTAGCACTTGTGAGACAGTCCCTGCTGGAAAAAAAAAGACCAGATCCTACTTGCTGGTCTGCAAAATATTCCTTAGAGAGACCATGCGTATCTTGAAATGTGCCAACCCAGCTTTTTTGGCTGGAACCGCTAAATAAGCACAGTTCTGTCAGAAAAAGAGGGAAGGGCCAGGGCCAGGGCCAGGGCCAGGGTCCTAACAAGAAGTTTGTACCACCTATACACCTTAGAACTGGTTGCGGGGTTGATCTCTTAGGCATTGCATGAAAAAAAGTGAATATACAGAGATTAAGGGTTTAGCAGTGGGACTGACATCAATGCGGCTACATGGATTCAGTCTGCTGTGAAAGAAAAAAATACACACAGAGGCAGAGGCAGAGTAATTATTGACTTAGCTTTTATATTTGAGAACAAGAAGAACATACTGCACGCGCCTGATTCTATGATGCCCTGTTTGTTAGCTGGTGATAGGTAGACAGGTTGGGTGCGTGATCTACTTCACGCCCTGGGAAAGACAGTGTTCAAATGCAAAATGAGTTCTTAATGCTATGTCCTTTCTCACTGTTCTTCAACCTTGAAGAAATACATGTGCTCAGCTCAGTTTCTCAGATCTTATACTGAGCCTGGGATTTGCTCATTACTTGTATTTTTTTAATTAACATTGCAAATCCATAATGTATCTAATAGCCCATTGACTCTTTAGGATATTATTCCCTGCGGGAAACTTAGCAGGATGCTTTTGAGCATTCATATTATTTAAAAGTAGCAGTTTGTTGCTTAAGTCCATTTTTGCTGACTTAGTCAGCAGCTTTTCTTTATCCTGCAGATGAGAACTTCCCCTTCTGTTTACAAGCACACTGACAAATGAAACACAGACAACATGCGCTGTGAACGCAGTCACAGTCTGACTGAGTCTATTCAAGTCATGGAGTGCAGCTCCACGAGTTTAACTTTTCTAGTAATCTTAGCGACACTGAAGTAGGTAGTGTAGGAATATAGTCAGGCAAGTGTCTTCTACACGGGTCATGGTGAGAGTGATTCCGTATGTAGGGTACTGGATCTGAACCTGCAGGTGGTTTAACATCCAGGCAGACTCAGGAGGAACACTGCAGAGACCACAGAAAGGTGAAGCAATCAGAGCTGCTTCAGTCTTTCATCCTCTTTGGTGCAATCTGGTAACTGAATAGCGCATAGTACCAGGAATAAAACCAGGCTGAAGAAAATAACCTGAGAGAAAGAATGGAAGAGGTAAAAACTCCAAGAAACTCTAAATATGGGAGATAAATTTAAAATCTATATATGGGAGACCAATGGAAAGAGATTCAGACAGTCCTGTCATTCTCTATTTGCAGACAGAGCGTACCAGAAAAACTGAAGGTAGTTTTAGTTTGTAAGAGTTTAATGAGTTTCATGTTTTTCAGTTAGCCTAGGCAGGGAAGATGACTGTGAACTTATATTGTTATAAAAACACAGTCTGTATAAAACGAGAATACACAAGAGACATATACCTCATTATCCTAATTTCCTGAGCATATAAAATGAAAATGAGTTTGTACAAACATTTTGAAGAAAAAGCTAACCAAGTCTCTGGTAAGATTTTGATTTGGGTCTGGGACTAAAGTGAGAAACTGGCAGATTACTTGGAGATTCTGATTTGAAACTTTATAATAAAACAACAATTTTGAATTTTCAATTTGAAATAAGATGGTAGCAATGTTATTAATATGAAAAAAAGAACTAAAGTTAGTTATATCTGGTGATATCTTTGGAATCTGAAAGATATTGGCAGAGTAGATTTATGCATAAATAGGAAACTAGCAAGGGTAGTAGCTAGTAAAAAAAAATTGCAATAGAGCCATGGAAAGAGAACTTGTTATTAGGATAAACATATATCCAACTGTGATTTTATCAGGAGCATGCACCCATTTAGTCTTTCAGCAAGGTAAATAAGTGTGGGCAGAGAACCACACTAAAACAGCGATCCTGCAACTAATTACAAAGTGCTTCATTCACTGATAGTGCATGCATCTGTAATAAGTACTATACTGATACACTTGTTGAGTGAACAGAGGAGTAAGAAAGATGGTTACTGGAGAAAAAGGTGACAGATCCTTTAGGTATCGATGCAAAATAATTAAATAAGTATGTTATACAAAATAGTATTTTCTGCTGTTTCAAAACAGAAATTTTGAAGGCTAAGTGGTGGTGTATATTTGAAATACTGCCCTTTCCCTTATAGTCTATTCTAACAGCAGTACTGACAGATGTACAATTTATTCAACAAGCCAAACATTTTGATTGTGGGGTTGACTGCACAAAGCAGTGATGTTGCCAGTATAAAAAGAATGCTGTGTTCCTCTTATATCTTCTATTTTCAAAGCAACAAACAGACCAAGTTTCCAACCTCCAACTTACCAACCTTACACTGATATTACTTTAAAAAAAAAAAAAAAAAGTGGTCTTTAATGACAGCAGGCTTAGACTGTAAACCTGTATTCAGTACAGTATCATTAAAATATTTCTGTTTTATATTTGTCCTGTAATTTTAATCTTTCTTGGCATAAGATATATAATTTCATCAATGACTGGTCAGTAATAGCTTAACCAGAAGCAAAATCTGGTTGAATTGGAACAATTGCTTGAAAATGGGAGTTCTGTATTGTAAAATGATGTAGGATAGACCTCTGTCTTTTACCCAGAACAGTCAGTGTGTACTAGCCATGCTAACAATAATATTAAGAATGTGCATGATGATCAATAAACAGAAGTTTTCTACTGTACTTCATTTTGCCTTGCAAAAGTAATATTTTATAGCATTACAAATTTATGTGTGTTATTGCTCTGCTTTGCTCCTAGCCAGTTCTTTAGGTGAAGCTGAGAATAGTTAGTGTAAAGCCATACTGATAGCAGGAAAGTAATTTGGTCTCTCCCTGGTAAGTTATTACAGAAAAATAGGCAGATGATCTTGTGGTTACATTTCTGCAATCAGTGATGGGAGCTTCCTGTCACTGCAGTAGGTTTCCTGTATGAGATTGGATCAATTGCTTGAAATCAAGCCTTCCACAGTGTCCTGAACGGTGTCCAGAGTGAAGCCAGGCATCTTACAGAACTCTTCTCTCATTTATCACCTGCCAAGAGCTAGATTTTCAGAGCAGTTCAAAAGCCAGAGTCAGATTTTTATGAAGCAACATAACAAATGCTGGTGATGAAATACAATGTCGGTCCTTTTAAAAAATCATGTCTTTAAAATAACTATGTTTGTATTCACTCTTTTGTCTCATTTCTCCACCTCTAAAATGGGGACAATATTGAATGTCTCTGCATACAGTATGAAAGGCGTGACCATGAAGTCACTTGACTGTGATGAAATACTTAAGTGTTCTGGTGGTAAAATACTATTAAAAAACTATATGGAGAATAAATTAAAAACAATAAAGAAAACAGAACTTGTCCTTAATATTTTTTTTTCCAAATATCTCTCTTTACAGGAAATTTTCAGAGTGAACTGCCTTTACTGCTTGTCTTTTCTGGGAGGCTGCAGCAAAAAGAGGTTTTTACTGACTTTTCTCCCCATATTCTCACATATTTGTACAATACCAATACCAGGGATGAATCTTTCTTACATTGTTTACTCTTGACTGTATTATATACTGCAATATTGCTATTTCACTCTTCTGAAGCAGCACATTTTCAGGAATATAAATTAGACATGTATCTTTCTTGCCCTAATTGCAAGCTCCTGGGATCTCTTTGTGAATGAGATACTGTAATCTAAGACTGGTTTCAGAAAGCAAAATGTTAACTGAGGTATGAAACTCATCATGGGTACTATGGAAATTTTTCCTGTTTCCTTGTAAAATCCTCAAATGAGGTGAATATGATCATGCTTTCTTTCTGATTTATACCAAAGAATAAATTCTCTCTAATTTAGAGAACATAAAGGTGTAGTGAAGGTTTTTAGAATAAATCTTTCATGACAATTTTAGCAAAGCATACCCCTGAAAGATACAAGCAGAATTGTCCAGAGGACAGCCTTTAACCAAATGTTTGCAGGGTTTATTTTTGAATAGGAATCTGCGGGTTAGTCACTTAATAACAAAACATTAAGGCAGTCTACTCCTTTTAATTATTTGTTTATTAATAACTGAGCTTGCAGATATATCCTACCAGAATTTGCTTTCAGTGCTTCCCCTCTGTGTACCTATTGGTGATAAATAATATCAGCTTATGTGGTCTATTGCAAGGCCATTTATATCATTCTCTGAATTGGTGGATATTTTTAGTCATGTTTAAAATACTAAGAGCTGTTGGCTACTGCCAAGATAAGTAAGCAGAGAATACCGTCACTGTAGGGTTTGCTTTGTCTGTTGCTGCTTAGGAAACAGTCACAAGTCATGCACTGATTGACAGGGCCTCAGTGCTACACTTGACACTATCAGGAGGGTTGTCATGTAGTTTAGATTACTTGCACAAACAGGACAAAAGAATGGAGATTCATTATTCAAAGCACTTTTGCACTAATCATAATCTTTGGGCTTTTCAGAAAAACATATGTAAGGCTATGAAATCTATTCTACACTTATCCAAACATAACAAAACTACAGAACAGTGAACAGATAAGTACTCTAGAAACAGTACCACTGATATTAGAAAAGGGGATCAATAATGGTAGCAATAAGATCATGATCATAGGCACTTGTCCAAAAAATGGAAGATATTATCCTGCCCAGTTTTCTGCTTATCCCAACTTCCAATTTAAAATCATATCTATTCTAGAGCAATTGAAGCTGTTGCTTACTCAAGATTTATGCCTGTATAGAATATTTCCTTTTGTCTTGTAGGGGAGACACTCTTTAGTGTTCAAAAATAAAACCTAAGACTCAGCAGCTTTCTTGGCCGTGAGACCTATCCACTCCCACAACTGGCAGCACAAGTTTGCCAGAGGCATATGCTGCTTGTTTTTGGAGTGATAGAACAGCATATCCCATTCTGTCTTTAGTGTTTCCCCGTGGAGCCCAGTTCTGCCTAACAGAGTTCCTGCAGAAGAAGAAAGTTTCCCTAGTCTCCATGGAAGAATATAATCTAAAAGGAGTGGTGTGCAGGTGATGTTTCATTGATGTGAAGGCTGTTAGTACAGTTTATTGTAGCAGGAGGCAGATTGTATACCAGCAAATAGAACATAATGAAATTGACCCAGAGCTTAAATTTCAAGTTCATAGATTGGAAGGAAACTGTAAGAATTGTTTCTTGTTCTAGTTCATAAGATGTGATTGAAAAAGTGATCTGTAAACTGGTAATTCTCTGTGATGCACCAACTTGCTTTATTGGAATGATAAACTGTGAATGAATCAAATCTCAGCATAGTCGTGCTATCTATTTGATAGACCAATAGACCTTAGATAGACCTTAGATAGAAATGACCAAGTAAATTGGTCACAAAACCGAGTCATTCACACCCTACTAGCATTTCACTAATCATGACATGCTGATAAAAGCTTTTCTTATGAGTACCTTAAAGCAGGTATGTTCTGACAAGCCTTATTCCACATTGAGAATGTATGGAAATCACACAGAAGCAGTTGGCTTCCAGATCATCCTAGTTCCAAAGGTATATAAAATGGCTGCAACTAGCTAACTTCAATCCAGTTAGCTAGTTACTTCTCATTAGCTAAGCATGACTATATTTTGCAAAGTTAAAGAGATCTGAAAGCAAAGCCTTCTGATCCTAATAGCAAAAATGCATTGTAGTACAAGAAAAAAACTAGGGTCACTGGAAAACAGAATACTATAAAGTACTGCACTTTGAGGGTCCCAAGAATCACCTTTTTTTTATTTTCTTAGAACATCTGAACATCAAATCTTTTGATGCTCTGTGTATCTGGTAAATTAATTTTCACTTCTAATTTTGGTGTATACACTGATAGGAAAATGCAAAGCAGTTCTGTCAAGAAAAAAATGACTTTATAGTTCGTTTTCTTAGTGAAATCACAAGTATCAGTATTTTCTCAGAATACCCCATCTCATAAGATTCTCAATCCAACCCTGAGTACTTAATAGGCTTTGATAGTGGTAGTGAGTTTTAGGTTACTAAGTTAGTTAGGTTACTTACTAAGTAAGTTTAGGATCTAAACTGAGCATCTTTACATTAGAGAACTAGTAATACGCACTCTACTTATAGGCTTTATGTCTTCCTCTTAGGCAACTTCTGTTTAGCCCTTATCTCCCATCTCCATGATTCCAGAGGTGGTGGGAACCAACAGGTTCAGTAAGTTAAGGCATGATTGAAGTATTCAGGTGCCATAAGAAATGACAGAGACTTGTAGGTCAACAGAAGCTATTACACTGATCTTTTTAATGGTTCTTTTTTATATCACGTTTTTCTACCTCACATACCTAATTCTACCAATGTACTTACTTGAGAGCATTTTTATTACTTTCATAATTATGTCATATATGTCACAGAGCGATGCTTGAAATATTAGTAGTGCAATGATTAAAAAGGCTGCCTTGCAAAGAGTTTGCAGAATTTCTCGTTTCTCATTCTTTTTTTAATATGTATTTAACACTTTCTCTGTAGTCATTTGTATGCTACTTGTTTTAAAAGATCTTTCTCATTTCTGCAAAACTTGCTGGAGTCAAATCAAAAGACAGATAGTGGTTTCAGTGTACTTTGGATCAGTGATTTTTTGTCAGTAAGAATAGGGAAATAAAAGGTTTGGTTCAAGCTGGATGACCAAAATGCCTTTGAATCCTTAGGACTACAGGTGCTTTAGTTCTTGAAGCTATATTTGAGTTGCATGTGAGATGTTCATATTTATTAAATATTATCCTATGGATATGAATGTTATTTATTTTGTTGGATGCAGTGCTTTAACTTAGATTTCACATATGTGCATAGATATGGCAAGAAAAGAGAGGACAATGGAATAAATGCATTAACATTAATTTCCAATAGCTCACTATTTTTCTCATTGTTATAAGCATAGCAGCACACAAGCTGATCTCACACACCAGAGTCTCTGGTGCTCCAGTGGACCTGTAGCATGACTTGAAATGCCAGCAAAAATAGTCACTGTGGAGAACGAGATAATGTGCATGTGTATAGCCACTGTGTGAAAAGTGTGTATATTCAGAGGAAGGGCTTGGAAGGACTATATCTAATTAAAGAGCTGGTGATTCTGGGAAAATCTCTCCACAGTCTCTCAGTGTTTGATCGTACATGATCAGAGAATGACAAAATCACAGAATCACAGAACGGTTAAGTTTGGAATGGAGCACACGAGATTGTCTAGTCCAACTCCTCTGCTTGAGCAGGGTCAGCAAGAGCAGGTTGCTCAGGACATTGCCCAGTTGGGCTTTGAGTATCTCCAAAATTGAAGGAAACTCCACAGCCTCTCTGGGCAACCTGTTCCTGTGCTTGATCGCCCTCCTGGTAAAAAAGGTTTTTCTTCTGTTCAGATGGGATGTAATGTGTTTCAGTTTGTGCCTGTTGCCTTCTGTCTTATCACTGCGCACCACCGAGAAGGGTCTGGCTAACTCTCCTTAACTCCACCCATCAGGTATTTAATAAGATACACATTGTAAGATCCTCCTGAACCTTTTCTTCAGGCTAAGTGGTCTCAGCTTTCTCAGCCTCTCCTTGTATGTCAGATGCTTCAATCCTTAACTATCTTTGTGGCCCTTCTCTGGATGCACTCCAGTATGCCTGTGTCTTTCCTGTACTCAGGAGCCCAGAACTGGACACAGTATTCCACGATGTCTAAAGCCTTCTGAAATTTTTTTATGAAAACACAATAATTGTCCTGATATCATGGCCTAATGCAAAAAACAAAAAAAAGTTTTTTAGTGTTATTCCATGCATTGTGTGTAAACTGACAAGTTGAGACAGTATAGGAGGTCACTAATTTTTACTGTTTTATTTGCTACTTGATTCCTTTTCTAATTCCTTCCTGTCTCTCATTCTTAGAGAACCAATAGTAACTTCCAAATACTAACTTCAGTAGTAAGATGAATAAATCTCCACTTAAAAAGAGGGTGCAAGGAACCAGAAGGCTTAGTAAGTCCCAACAAGTGCACCTGGAACTGTGCCAGTAAATTTGGTTATAAGGACCACCTGGAAAACAGTCAGGCTTTTGTTTAAAAGGCCACAGAAAAGTAGCATTTGATTTTTGGGCAGGGAGTAGGAGTTTTGGTTGCAGAGGGAGAGTATGGTTAGTGGGACCTTCCTGGAAATGACAGTATGTAAGGGAGTGAGCTTTGGGGCTCTCATCGAGTATCAGCAAGTTTGGGAAATATTCAGACCGAAGATGAAAAGTCAGATCTGCTGGACATTAAAATTCTGTGAGTTAATAGCAGTTTCTTTGGATTCTTAATATTGGACAATCCATTGGCTAACAGTTTCAGGGAGAGGGCCTAGCAGATTTCAAGGCAAAATGGAATCTAGAATAGGCAAAAAGTCTATATTTAATGTTAGGGTTCAACAATGTTTACAATATTTTTTTTCAGTTTTGCTGTGGAGAAAATCCTGAATGCTGTTGCTTGAGATAGCATCCACAAACCTCTTACAGAAAGATGAATCCTAGGAAAAGGCTGGTCAATTGAAAGCTGATAGATCTTTGGACCAGTGCTATCATTGTAGTAGTTATACAATGCCTAGTCATAAAGCAGCATTATGTTTGCTCTGTTACATTTCTATAGCTACCTATTGCTAAACATATTTTACTGTAGTAGTCCATTTCATTGTCTAGAATTCAAGTGAAATGTGAAATTTCATTTCAGTGTTCTGTCTGTAGACCACTAATGAAATCTTAGGGTGGCAGTTTTTCATATGCTTTTGTAAATCTCCAAGAAATGTCTGTCTTAGTGCTCTGGGCTCATACTTGTCTCCTTCAATCAAGGCTGAAAGATTAAATGTTGAAAAAGAGGGGAAAGCTCACACCATAAACACTGTGAGGGCTTTAGTTTGTTCCCTGACTCATCAATTGACTTTCATATGGAAAGAATGAGATGTGAAGTGAGATGCTGTTACATATGTTGTCCCTGAAGAATCAAGCCACTTACAGAAAAACCTCCACCAAGGTGACCTCCCAGTTCTCAGCCAAAAAGCAGCAAAAGATCCTACTTAATGTCATTAAAGTCTCATTCTTCCTCTGTCTTCCCCATAGTGTCTACAAATACTACGTAATAAGAATGTATAGCAAGTTTAATGTGTGAAATATGCCTGTGCCGCAATGTTTCAAGAGAATTTTCATTATTGTGATGGTGGCAATTCAAGGAAAATGAGCTCCAAGTAGAGTCAGGCAAATAGAAATAAGAATAAAGGTGCTTGCTTTAGCACTGAGATAATAACACTGTATGAATTCTTTATAATCAAACAATGCTTGATGCCCTGACCCCGTGAACACCTGGCTGCACAATGGTCTCCTATGTAACAAATGTGTAATCAAACATCTGTATGCCACAAATTAAATTGACCTGCAGCTGGTCTGCTATCTGCAGAGTGGTTGTTTTCATGGAACTGTCTGCCTGTTCAGTTAAATATTTGCTTCTCTTAAACTCTAACATTTGTGAGGGCTTTTGTATGTCTACCTCTTGATGATACGGGCTTTCTATCAAAGCATAACTGAAATCTTGAAATAAGGATAGGGGAGGAGGAAGAACTTAGGGCCAAATCTTCAAGGTGGATCTTGTGATTCACAAATACTAAATGCAGCTGATGTTTTGTGCAAGTATTACAACTGGATTTATAGACACATTTCTAGTTGGAAAGTTAATGAAAGATTGCTGAATATTTGGACTTTGTTACATGGCAATTATCTTAAATATTACATTTGTCATTTTTTCTGCATAAGTCTAATTTCTTTGTATCCTACTATGTTTCTGGCAGTAATAGAATATTGTAGGGCATACTACAATGTTTTCAGTTCTTGAAGAGATGTGAACAACCATTTTAAATACATGTAGCCTGCATCACTGGCAATAAAACCAAATTGGATAGGACCCCCAAATAGCTATGCTCTGCAAGTCCCCCAAATCAATTTGAACTGGGAGTTAACACTGACATTTATTTTACAGTTTGGTTCCACTCTAATATATGAAGCACCATCTCAAAACAGTAACTGCTTGGGATTTATGTTGCCCTTGTTTGCAGGCAATATACTTTGGAGTCTAAACAAATTGTCAGTGTGCCTTTAAAACAGGTTAGAAGAGAGATCCAACAGGGAACAGCTGTAGTGTTACAGCTACAGGAAACAACTCTGCTTTCTCTAATATTTCCGGGGCGGGGGTGGTGGTGGTGTGTCTTGTCCTAATTTCCCTATACTTTGTTATTAAGCTCTCCCTAGGTCAGCAGTGCTCCCTTACGAGGCAGTTATTCTGAATTTCACAACACGTTAATTATCTTGTCTCTTTTGACAATTCTTCCTTCTACACCTGGCATGCATTTGGGTTTTAAGAGTTTTCACTGTTTCAACTCCTGCTAATCGGATTTTAATATTTACATGCTATGTTGTAAGCACTGCAAACATAAGTCTTCAGACTTTCTTTTGAATCAACTCTGACTTACTTTTGGGTGCCTGCAATATATCTTCAGCACATCTAAGATTTATTCTTAGTCTCAATGGCTTTTGTTGGCTCTTTATGTAAATTTTTCTGCATTTTAATTTTCTGCATTTCTTAATTCTGCAGTTCCCTTAGGGAATACATTTTACATTATTTCAAGCTTCTTAATATACCAACACTCTGCACTGACCTGCATTTTTTATCTCCATTTTTTAACAGATCTACATTTTACATCTGGGGGGCAGGGAGAAATCTGGTTTAGATCAGCTTGCCATTCTGAAATCCTACATCTAGGACACATGGATGTTAATCTAAATAACTTGAAATAAATCTGAGGCTTGTGGATGTTAATCTTATGTTGGCAATGGTGGCTTTTCAAACTGTCATTCATAAACTAGCAGACAGAAGCTGATAAAGCAGCCTAGCTAATCTAGCAGCAGTCAAGTCCCCAGCTAAGCGAAAACTGACTAGGTGAAAATTTTCAGTCTTGTGTTTCTGAGCCTGTATGGAAGGACCAAAGGCCAAATCTGTACTGTCTTGCTTGTCATACAATCTCCTTAGTAATTGAGTCCCTAAAGACTCAGATAGAAATAACTGTCATCTGCCCATTTCTCCTTCTTGCCAGGAACTGGCAAAACCAGTGATGGAGGCAGTGAATGGCAGCTTAGGTCTCCTGCTTGCTTTCCCCCATTCGGACCACAGCTAAGTGGTCCAAGCTTGCGCTGATCGGTCTCTTCATCTCATGCATGTTTGGGAGTATATACTGTAATGTACCCTTCTAATGCTTGTGTGATATGTATATAGAAGAGTTTGGAGAAACATTTTTTCCTTAACTGGCCTTTGTGTGCCAGTTCTCCTGGCTGAGATTCTGGGACTCCCTTTATTGGAATCTGACCTTCATTTTTATAGAAACTTTAAAGCATTGTGCCTTCTGTTCTTGAGAACAGGAACTTGATGCTTTTCTTAGGTCAAACCCGTGTTAAATTTTTGCCAGGAGAATTTTAGGTTAGGTTCTTGATTACATAATTTTGTACTGGCAGAAGGCCTAGTATAGCTGTACCTACAGGAGCTGAAAAGAACTTTGCTATGATAACTTTTCTTTACCTGTGGCACTGGTTAAAATTACTTTGAGGGAAACACTCTTTGCCAGGAGAAAGGGTATCTGCACTTCAGGCTCTAAAGCTCTACTTGTAGATATCTTCTGCTGTGGAACAGCATTTGCTAGTATAGTACCTGGAGTAGAGAAGATGTGCTGCGCAAGCAGGTGCATCAAAAGCTGGAATACTGCTGTAAGCAGTGTGACTACATCAAAGATGAATTCATTTCAGTAAATCCACAATGACTCAGTGGCTGTTTAAAAGCTGCAGACTGAGATAATCCACTTATCACTAGCTCTATCGGTGATATATCAGCATATATATGGCGATAAGAACCCAAAGGACTTGTAGGCTCTAATCTCATTCAGGTAGGCAAAACTTGATTTTTACCAATGCTACCACTAACTGTTATAACTTCTTAAATTTTGTTTTCCCTGTTTTGATCAACCGTATAATTTGATTATATGTTTTCAGATTTTGACACTTTTGGAGTTACATGGAAATTTGAAAACAAACTTGTTAGTAAACTTTCTTTTCTTACAAACGCTGATTGTAAAATATTTGTATCTTTTTTCATATTGTGTGATTTAGTGTTGAGAATCTATGGCTCAGACTGACCTTCTGCAACTTTATTAAAGCCAGTGAAAGGCCTTGGAAGTAAGGAAGGTGTTGAAAAGCAAAGCAATTTATTACAAAAACAGTTGGGCCCAGTAAGCTGGAAAGGTCAAGCTCACAAAAATCTAGACTCAGAAAAGCTGCTACAATGTAAGAAGGCATTATCAGGAGGAAAATAAAAATCCAATGAAAGTATTCTTGGGAAAAACATAGTTTGGTTAGTGAAGAAAACAATGTAGTTGTCCTGCAATGTTCTTATTTCAGAAAGCTCCCTGTGGAGGTTCTTTTCTATAGAGTAGAAGCTGGAAAGCTGTTGATGCTTCTGAAAGTAAATGTGGAGGAAGGATTCAAGCAAGATACAAAATGAAGCAAGAGAAACCCATTGCAGAACAACTAATATCAGTAGTTAAGATATTCACTAGCATAGAATACCATATTCAAGACTTTCTTCTAGGTTAGGCATGGCAGAAATTAGGACCCTTGGTTTCCCATCTATAAGGTGAGCATTTTGGCTAATGGGGGAAGAGGGAACTGGGAGGGAGGGGAACTTGAAAATAATCCCTGTTAGATCCCCTAAAGGATCTAATGGTCAAAAATGGTCCTTGTCAGACGATTCTCAAATGCTTCAGTAAAGATCTTGTTTCTTTTGATTAATTTTTTTGTTTTACTCATGTAAATTAGGAATTAATTCTGGAGGAATCAGTGGGATTATACAAATGAAAGAGAAAAGGAGTTTCAAAATATGTTCTTGTATGTTTATGGAGATTGTAGGGAAAGCAAGAAGTTAGATGTTATAAATGGTTACTGAATTTGTTTCCATTGTAGTAACTTTACAAGCAGATTTGAGATAATTTCCATAGAAAAATTCTTGTTTGTGAATGACTTTTGTGGTTTTAAATTTAATATACATTGACTAAAGTTAAACTCTTCCTTTTGCATTTCTCTCAAAGTTCACCACAAATAACTTTCTGTTCAGCAAAACAAAGCCACATATTTCCTGATCATTACAGGAGTTACAAAGTGAACTCCATTCTGTACTTCTGAAACCATCACCCTTAGGCGTTAAGTTTTCTAAAATATACCATGGATTTTTTCTTGACTAAGGTGTGGAGCATCATGGGAATTCTCTTAAGAGGGATGTAGCCTGGCTAGAGGAACTGTAGTATACCATATGACAGCATCAAGTTCAAAATGACAGTATACATTGGACTTCCTGCAAGGATGGTCAAAATATTCCTTTTTATGATGGAAAATAAGTTGTCAAAAATCGAGTAAGAAACAGTGTTCATGTCACTAGTATTTGTACTTGAAGCCTTCAGTAATAATATAACTGTCAATAGACTTGCCTTTCACATTTCTTATCTACTTTTTGTTGGGGTTTTCTGCTTGATTTAAAAATTTTGCCATTCCACATTTCTGTATAGGTCGTGGGTTAAAAACTGTAGGTCGAATAGGGTGGAAAATCACTCCACTCTTTAAGCATACAAGGATGCAAGAATATATGTTTTCACTGGAACAATATCATTGCCTTATCATGTAAGGAAATAAATTATGTGCTCAAGTGCTGGAGTATGTGTTTAGATTTGAGATCTGAACAAGTTACCCTGTCAGTTAAGAAAACACACCAGAAAGTCTGGGTTAATAACATAAATCAGGAAAATACATGAGAAACTAGGCTGTGCATCTTCCTTGGTTATTTAAACACAGAGGCTTGTCCTTGCATTTGCAGTGATGCTAACGATCCAGTCAAATATTTGAGTCAAACACATCAAATCTTGCTGAAACAAACTACAATTTGTGGATTGTACTCTAACTACATCTGACCTTTCCTAGTCTGGCTGTGTGCTCATTTATGTGAGCATCTGAACAGCATTTCATTGTTTCAAGCTGTCTTAAAGATAGTGACTTTTCTGCCTAGGAAACATGTTCATGTTCCTATTCAGTTTTAATTTGAAAAATGCTCACAGTCGGTAAGTAGTATCATACATTTTAAATACAAAATACTGTGCTTTTATTGGACAAAAATGTTAATGCAGGCCTTTACAGTGCTGAAGTAAGGTTTTTAGGTATGAGTTGGAACATGCGCTATAAACTTACACGTGGAACTGCAATACATTATTTAGCAGTAGTGGTTTCCAGTGCCTTCTGTGTCTCACTAACACAATATTTTGCTCCTTCCAAGATCAATGGGAACTGTGCTAAGGATATAATAAATTACTGTCACTTATTCTGCAACATTCAATTTTGTGATACATCCCAATTCTAGACAAGCTAGAGCTCTTGTATGTGCCAGAAATCAAGCTCTTCTGAGGTACAGATCATGAAGACAACTGATGTAAACTGGCTCTACCTCAGCCTACAAGTGAAACTAAATTACACCAATTTAAAGGTATCAGCATATGTTCCCATTTTTTTCTGACGAAGTGTTTAAAGTGAAAATATTCTCTCCGTTTCAAAATATGAAGAGAACTTCCCTTTTTAAAAATAATCTATGTAAGTTTGTGTTAATAGTTGCAGAAAAGGGAAGGGAACATAAACAAAAGAAAGAAGAAAAGTATCTGTGTTAAGTTTGAAAAAAGGTCAGTGTTATTTTGTAACATTTTAGATTTTACTTTCCTTTCTCTGAGGGAAGTTGTGATCCTCCCCCCAGGGGCCGATAGGGATGTGGAACCAGACCTGTCCAGTATTGCAGGGACAGACACATTCATTCTACATTAAAAAGATTAAGTGATGCACGAGTGTTATGTACCCAAGAGTATCAGATCACCTTTCTTTAATTTTGTCATATAATTTTAAGGGCCAGGGGAGGTTCATAATCCTCACTGATCTTTTGTCCTTGTTCTGAGGCAAGTTAAAAATTCTTAATACAGACAGAAACATAGGTTGTTTTTTTTTTATTTGGGAATTGCTGTCCATTGGATAATTAAGTCACATTAACAAGCTGAATGATCCAGACTGTTAGCCAAGCACAGCTTTTTCATCACCAGCTTCCTGAAAGCCATCTGAACTAATGACTAGTCTTTGAGCCAACCTTCCCTCTACCCCATGACATTCACATAATCCCACTTGAAACTCATTTCTGGTCCATTCCCAAAAGTAGCTAAAATTACATCGCCACAGCTGTCTTCTGTTGTTGTGTAGTGTGTTTTTTTTTTTTTTTTTCTCCTTTCAGAATGTAATGTACCTTGATCTAATACCTTAGCTTCCTTTTTACAAATCCAGTTCTCCAGCAGAGCCCTGTTAAAATGGATTAAGGATGCCTTTATATCTCTGTAATAACTTACACACTGTGCAGTGAAAGCAGTATTTTGGCATATATTACTAAAATAATGAAATATATTACCCATGAAAATGTATTACTTAAGCTAAATACATGCATTCTTTTTGCCTTTAAATTAACATATTTACATCTCTCTATGCTACCTCTTACAGACACTATATTTTTAGATCTGCTTTCTATAGAGCAAACATACATACCATAAAAATAACATGCAGGTGTAGAGTTGCATTCTTGCTGTATTTGATGAGGAAATGTAGTCCTGAAGTCCATTTTGTATTTAAAACATGATTTCACACATTAACAAAACTTAAAGAAAAATGTACCAGTTTGCATTGAATATCAAGAAGTACACAACTGTGGAGACAACTTTTTTATCTAGCAAAAGTTTTAAACACTCCACTTCTCAGATAATCAATCTCATGATAAGGAAACCCAAAGTACTATTTGCTGGAAAATAACAATTAATTCCTGCTTTGCACTGGGTCATCTCGTCTTCATTTGTAAAGGACTGAAGTTATATAACAGAAAGGATAATGATAACTGTTCATACCTGGAGCAAAAAGAAATCAGAGTAACTGTGAATTTATTTTTTTTCTTCTCCCCTGCCCTACCCTTCCTGCTCCCCCCACTATGCTGCCTGGAACTTACTATAGAGTTTCTGTCTAAATAGACAGGCGATGTTGCAAAAAAATTATATGCTTTGGTATTCATGAATGCCTGGAACTTTCTATTGAATTTCATATTTAACAAAGATTTCGTAAGTTAAGAACAGCTTTCTTGTTTCCCATGTGTACGTTCTCCCTTATGGGATTTTACAGTCTATACAGATTATGCTTGTTTATGGGAATATTTCATTAATCTTCGTTCTTCCTGGTACATTTCTATTTCCAACATCCAGTATATTTTATCACTTTTCTTCTTCACTCTAATCTGCTTTTCTCAGTTCTCATGCTCTAGGATGTTCTTTCCCCATCACTTTATTCCAACAGTGCCCATAGCTAGAAGTGTTCTTTGACATCTGCTAGACCACAGAATAACAGCTTTAGGCAAGCTGGAATTCCCATTACTTGAGAAATCTAAAACAAGACGAAGCAAACAACCAACATGTGTATGGAGCGATACCTGTATCGGCAAGGTCGGGACTTGAGAATTTTGAAAATCCTTTCGAACCATGACTTTTTTTTGGTTAGTTTTTGAATGACTGAGCCACTGGAGCAGGGTTGTGGGAAAGAGGAATATTTCACTTTTCTGTTATAGCTCTCTGTTTTGGTTTTTTGTTTTGTTGGTTTTGTTTGTTTGTTTGTTTTCTGGGTATGAAACTAGAAGGTAAGCCTAGCTATTTTTCGAAATAGCTTTGAGGTTTTGCTCAGTATACCTCTGTCCTTAGATGTCACTTATTGTCTGTCTGTCAGCAAAGATTGAAATACAAAATGTTTAGCTCACCTGTATTGCACAGGGCATGAAATAAAGAAGCTTATCATGGGACAAAAATTACAACTTAATCCCCAGCCAAAAATCAGTTGTTCTGTTATTTATTCAATATGTGCCTGAGAGTACTCTGAGGGTTTTTTTGTGTGTGTGTTTGTTTTTCTCTAGTTGGTCTAAGTGACATTTGCAAAAAAGTGGGTCTGTTCCTGTACCTGTAAAAGTTAACATGAGTTTTGTCACTCTCACTGAAGTGAGTAGATGCAAGCTAAGGTGTAGAAGAAAAAAGATGTGAAATCCTTTATTGTACTTGTCTGGAATGCTAGAATATTCATTTTAACCTTATCGCCCATGAGTAATGGGAAAAGTATACTTAGAATTTAGGTCTTCTTACTGGGAGACTTTACCTTTATGTTTTTTTTTTGATAGTGGCCACTTCTTCCTAATAAGGTATGATTTGGATAGCTAAGTAGTAAATGCCCATGTTAACCTTTGAATTGTCCAAACTTAAAGAACCAGATTTTGATTGTGATAGCTAGAGTGATATTTTAACTTCCATCAGAAACTCAAGGCTGGAAATAGTATGCTTCAGATGATTAATGACACTTTTATTGATGAATCTTTCTAAATTATTATATTTTTTTTAATTAACTACTTCTTCATTTACTAAAGCAGCTACCATACTTTCTAGTATTTTAAGATTTTAATGTTAATAGCACAGGTGATATGTTTTGGAGCTAGGGGAAGCTGGTTGAAGGTTACTATTTGCAAGTATGAATTCAAAATCCAAATAGTTGGACGGCTCAGTCATGATATTGTACCTCTGGGTTTGAATATTTTCAGTTATTCACCAAAAAAGACATTTGTTTGTAGCAATGCTTCAAGAATAGCTAGCCCTTAGGAATTCCCATATTTGTCTCAAATGCAGAATATTTATGCAGTGATTCAGCAGGTTTTCATTCATCAGCATTCACTACTGGTTATTCATTACTTGCCTATTTTCAAAGTTGCAGCCATTAAGACATGCAGCTAAGAGCTATGCCATGTGACTGATGAGACCAATCACTTACATCAAGACTAAATAACAAATAAACAATGAAAACCAACTAAAATACATAAATAACCAAGAGACATTTACAGAAAATAAAACGTACATAGAAAAATGCTTAAAATTTGTCAAATTGTTTAGCTGTCATTGGGAATTTGATTATTCTAGAAACCCATGTATTGTCTTAGGGAGAGAAGTATGTATGTATGTATATCATTTGGAAACTCAGAAGTGCATATGTAAATGTATAAGTACAGAGGAAAAATTACCAGATCTCACAAACTTTGATTAATATCCATTTATGTGGAAACTCAGCTAAGCTGTCATTTGATCCTAAACTTATACTGGCATCCAAGGGCTGAAGAAGGGGAGAAAAAGGCCTCATTATGGTAGATCCTGTCCACATGCAGCTTTTTAAACTGCAACAGAACATTAGAATTCACAGAATCTCAAGGTCATTGAAAATGACACTAATTTTCAAATGAATTACCAGGGAAAAGTTTGGTTATATGCATAATGTTCTCTTATCTAGTCAGACCAGAAGTTAAAATGCCTTGTGGTTAATAATATATGAATAATCTATCCAACTTTATTCATTAATGGTTTGAAAAGTCCACTTCAATTTGCAGACGACACCAGGCTGGCAGGGGCTGCAGGATGCCAGGATTAGAATTTAGAATTACCCTGGCAAAATTAGATAAAATGATCTGACAAAACAGGGTGCAGTTCAGTGGGGACGAGTACAGAGGTCTATACCTAGGTAGGGATGTGCAGCTGAGGAAAGAGTGATTACAGAGCAGTGTATCGTAAGCAGGAGCATTGCTGTAAAACACGTGGAGATTTGCGTACTCTATATAGAGCTTTTAGGGTCTCTCTTGCAATGCTGTGGGTCTGCTGTGGGAAGCAGTGTTCAAATTCAGATACTTCACGAAAGATGAAGATAGTCTAGATGAGACAGGTTAAAGATAATTAGGAGTAGAGAAGCATGACTTCTGAAGAAATAGCAAACTGAGTTTGTTAATCTAGAGAACTAACAGGAAACCCAATTGTTTACATATGTGAACTATGATGGAACAAAGGAAAGGAATAAACTGGTCTCTGTGTCCAAAAAGACAAGAATTAATAGATAGAATCTGCAGCTTGGAAGATTTAGCTTAGCTGTTTTGGGAAAAGCTTTTAAAGATGAGGATAATTTATATGGGGGAAAGACTGCAGAAGGAACTCATGAAATCACTTTTTTCCTCTGAATCACATTCTGTTGTATTTATTCACATTTAAAAGGCAAGTGGAGATGATAAAGTGAAACATAAATAGAGAAAACTAACATCCATTTGGAATCAAAATATTGGATTATTGAAATGATTCAAAGAAAGGTAAATAAGATGATTTGGAGAAAAGTCAGTCAGCCACATACCTTGGAAATGCAGCCTCAGGCCACTTTAAAATGGGGTTTGCAGTTTGCTGTGTAACTTGTCAGGATTGTCTATACTCTGTAGATACCGAACTGAATTCTAGAATAAAGACTGTAGCAAACTGGTAGGGAGTTCAGATGGCATCTGCTGTTATTGGTAAGATTTTTAACTTGAACTCAGGGATACTTCTGGGTTGAGAATGAGAAGAAACAGAATCTGTCAGTGACCCAGGACTGTGATCTTTGAAGGAAATCTTTAGGACACTTGGACTACACATGGGTCCAGATAGTCATAGACAGAATAGCATTCCTACACATGTTTAAGTGTCAGTATAAAGAGAAGGGTATATTTTCTAAAAGTTACTCAGGGGCTCTTTGACTTCTATATTATGAGAATTTTTATGTTATATAAAATATTCTGTATTAATTATTTCATTTTCCCCCTG
Source organism: Platalea leucorodia (assembly GCF_965183815.1). Classification (NCBI taxonomy): domain Eukaryota; kingdom Metazoa; phylum Chordata; class Aves; order Pelecaniformes; family Threskiornithidae; genus Platalea; species Platalea leucorodia. The sequence goes on along the minus strand of NC_138827.1, from coordinate 82,771,856 downwards.
TGTACACTGAGAAGTTTTTTGAGTCAGGTTAAGTTTGAAGGTCTTGATAGGCAGAGACGCAATACATTCAAGGGTTAAGGCTCCCTTGAGATAGCATTTAAAAAGCTGACATTCTTTTTCAATACAATGGAAAAAAGATCAGTGTGTAGAAGAAAACATTTGAGATGAAAAAAATGTATGGATCATAATGACTCATAATGAGGCAAGCACCTGATTTTCCCTTTACTTTGAAGTTTCTCCCAAAGTAATGGTGACTGCAATATGACTCTGATAATAAACAAATGGAAGGGAAGGGGGAAAAGACAGAATAAAAAAGTGCATTTATCACCCAGCTAAACTATTAACAATTTCTTTTCTTCTTTTGCTTTTTTAATTTGAGAGAAAAAAAAAATCAATGCATGTTCTGAATATTACTCCTGTTAGAGTGGATGGATAGACTTAGCTCTGTTCTCTCTACTTTTCAGGAATACTGAGGTTGAAGCTTCCTGTGATGGATGCCAACTTGCTCTCATAAATGCTCAAGAGAGTAGGTCCTTTCTCTTCAGATGTCTTAAAAGAAAACAAAAATCCCAAACTGGTGAGTCCGCTGAGTGTAAGGGAAAGGGGGACAAACTACTTAGCTGTGTAGGACCATGGGTCTTAGAGCACAATTGCAGAGGAACACAGCCTCAGAGAAAAGAATAAAGTCAGTCTCTGCAATATTGACTGACACATATTTTTCTGCTAGGGGTAGCACAAGACCTCTAAAGAATATTTCAGCTAAGAAGCTGGAGCTTTTAGTGCCAGAACAGCTTAGCTGCTACTCCCTCAGTAAAAAGGAAGGTAAGAGCATACTGTATTGGACTGAAAACAGCATCTGATATGAAGTATATAGCACATGGTTATGTGTTCAAAATGGAGTGTGTGTGGGTATGTGTGGTATGAACCTATAATCAACCAAAAACTCCTTTCTATAGGTAGTATTAAATAAGTTTTTAAGGAACTATCACTGGCAATCTATCAAATACCTTCATTTTGTTGTTTACGAAGAGAAATTAATGTTAGTATTTGAGCAGGTAAGAAATAATAATTTGTTTAATGAAGAGGCAACTTCAATTATTTATGATAGAACCTACAAATGAATAATTTGAGGTATTGATAGATACAGAGTTTTGGGGGAGGCCAAATATGCAAACATATATACCTGTAAGAAAATAATCTAGGGGGCATCTACTACCTCAAGCAAAGGTGAGCTCATAACACTCTTTATAGTGGTCATTTCATAGATAACTACAGATTGACTTTAAGATCTAGGTTAGTGTCCTGTACAGTATGAGTATGTCTTCTTCCTGTTTTTCTGTGCATTTTGTTCCAAGTCTGGCATGCCGTCGTGTCCTTTCAGGAACAAGCTAAGGAATAGTGGCCAATTGGCTAAAGTCTATCCTTTTCTACTCCTGTGCAGGCTAGCAGAACTGAAGGGTCACGTGAGAAATGTACAGACATTGCTGACATTGGAAAGAATAATTTGCTTCTCTCTAATACAGCCAAATATTTTTCCTATGGAGTAATGGTCCTTCACACTTCTTCTATATATAAACTGTATGTTAAAAGCACTGCCCAGCTTTAAATTATGGAATACAGCTCCCTCATCTGTCCAACTCAGTGCATTAAAATATGTCAAAGGCCAAATAAGTTTATGATCAGTGGTATATCTTCCCTTTTTTCCCAAAGGTTTTGTCTGCTTGAAGACCTATTTCTAACGTACACGGTAGAATAATTTAATTTCTTTGATGCTCATTGGGTATTCTGAAATTTTCTGCAAGATATTCATAATGATAGGGTTAAAGATGATCATCACAAAAAAGAAATCAGACTGAAGTGAAAGATCCTTTGATGTGTTTCAAAGTTTAAAAAGCCAAGAAACTTGGAAAACGTAGTGCTTTACTTGCTCTGTTTCATATACTTCCTTCTGACTGCATCTTCTTTGCTTTATTTTCTTATTTGCTTCTGAGTGCCACCTGCTGAACTGGTGGAGCTTGGCAGCCTTGACTCTGTAGAGAAGTTCCAATATAAATAGCTGTAGTACAGACTTATATGTCAATGTCATATAACTTGGTCCTTGTCCCTCAATATTCATCCACAGTACCCATTTCATTGTTTGGTATGTGATTAAAAATGGTCAACAGTGGTGCTAAAAGGTGCCTGCTGTGATGATGTTCTGATGTGTATATTGCTGACTTGAATACAAACCATCAAAATCATCTCATGGGCCACCAAAAGTCATTTTGCTGTCATCTATGTTACTACTCTAATATTTATGATTTTCAATTAGAAACTGAAATTACTTTATTATGACACTTTTATTGGAATATAAATACTGAGAATGTCTATCTCCAGCCATTAATCTTTCTATTTAGTACATTGTAAAATATAACATAGTGGTGAATATATTATAAATGTTCTTTTCTTTCACTGAGATCTTCCTGACTGTCAAAATTAACACCATCATTTCAGTTCTTGTCAGTGTCACATACTGTGCTCCTGAACAAATAGTTCTGTGAAAAATTTTAGCTAAACACCACCCAAGAAAACCAAACCATCAGTTAGCATCATGCTAAAGCATACCGATTGCAAACTTACTTAATTTCCTTATTCAGCATTGACATTTAGAGGGGGAAAAAAATCTTATGTTGCATGCTGTATCATAGCAATATCACAAGTGACTTTCATTCTGGAAAGTCAATAAGACAGTTTGATAGAGTTTAAACTTCCTTAAATAATGAATAGTGTGCCCATGATCTGAACTGTTTGCATTGTTTATGGATTAAAACTATGTATTCTACAGTTGTCTTCATGTCTAGTTGAAGTAGTACATGAGAGATAATGAGATATATTGATATGCCAAATAATGACATTTGGATGACCTAGTGTTCCCAAAACTGTTTACTCAGTTATCATCAGTGCTGTGATTTTGAGCGCTGGCAGTCACTGCTGTCATTGCCACTGTAAACACTCTTGCAATATAACTATGACTTAAATGTTGAGTGTCAGTTTGGCCCTTTGTATTTCACCTGTGGGCAAATCAAAAGCAGAAACAGCAGATTTTTTTTCTTTGCTTACATTACTAAAGAAATAAAGCATCAACTTCCTACACAGCTAGGGTGTGACGAATGACAACAGAATAATAAAAACAATCTCCTTTCCCTCTGTCTCACTGATGAAGACAAGGCCCTTTCAAAAAGCCTGGAACAGGGATATGAAGTTAAGAGCAGGTGCATTTCTGACCTAAATATGGAGCTACACAGCTGTGTATAGTTTACAGCAATCAATATATCATGCTGATTGGTGTTAATATTTAACAGTTTTCCTCCACTGGGTAAACATGAAGCTCACCCTGAGCTAGTGGTGGCTGCGTTGGCCTTATTGTCTCGGATCTTGTAGATTCAGAGAACCCTGTGTTTTATTTTCACTTTTCCTTTCACTGAAGTGAAAGCTGGGTTGCTGCAACCCTGCAAAATCTTGCTGATGTTGTCCATAGGGTCAATTTTGTGGCAAACACTTCTTTTCCACCTTGTTTTGTCTTCACTCTTCCTCTCACCCCAAAATAGTCTCAACAAGATAACAGAAGATCTCAGAACTTGAGTCTATATGTGCTGTGACAGGCCATTTGGATGCTCCAGACCACAAATATAGGAAAGCTGTTTGTTTTGTAGCCATTACAAATAGGTGTGTCCAGCATATGTGGAAAATGATAGATGAAATTCAGAAAGTCATCTTGGGTGTCCTGTTATGTTAAACTATAACAAGGAATTAAATTTCTTTTCCAGGGCTTTGGAGTTTAATGGGTCATTAGTTTTTCCAAGAGTGAAGGTTCCAAAAGTCTTTCACACAACATGGGATATAACATTAGGAGAACAAATTAGTGACATGCTAACATTTTGCATTTTATCCATGTGTACATTAAGTTCCAAAAGCAGAGTCACCATTGTCAGCAGGCCATGCTAGCTGAATGAATGTGATTGATTATTCTAGTTATATTGGACAAAGTACAGTTTCATGACATTTAACGTAGGTGAAATATTGGTGTGTGCTATTGAATAATAAGTTTAAATATAGTTTGCTGAACCAGCTTTTGGAGAAGCTTTTAAAAAGTATCATTGACCAGCAAGAATAGAATGTATTGGGAAATAGTCAACTGATACATTCTCAATACTTTTATAATTATAGAATCATAGAATCGTTTAGGCTGGTAAAGACCTTCAAGATCATCAAGTCCAACTGCTAACCTAGCACTGCCAAGTCCATCACTAAACCATGTCTCTAAGCACCACATCTACACGTCTTTTAAATACCTCCAGGGATGGGGACTCAACCACTTCCCTGGGCAGCCTGTTCCAGTGCCCAACTACCCTTTCAGTGAAGAAATTTTTCCTAATATCCAACCTAAACCTCCCCTGGTGCAACTTGAGGCCATTTCCTCTTGTCCTATTGCTTGTTACTTAGGAGAAGAGATGGACCCCCACCTCTCTACAACCTCCTTTCAGGTAATTTTAGAGAGCGATAAGGTCTCCCCTCAGCCTCCTTTTCTCCAGGCTAAACAATCCCAGTTCCCTCAGCCACTCCCCAAATGACTTTTTCTCTAGACCCTTCACCAGCTTCGTTGCCCTTCTTTGGACACGCTCCAGCACCTCGATGTCCTTCTTGTAGGGAGGGGCCCAAAACTGAACACAGCACTCGAGGTGCAGCCTCACCAGTGCCAAGTACAGGGGGATGATCACTTCCCTAGCCCTGCTGGCCACACTATTCCTGATACAAGCCAGGATGCTGTTGGCCTTCTTGGCCGCCTGGGCACACTGCTGGCTCATATTCAGCCGGCTGTTGACCAACGCCCCCAGGTCCTTTACTGCCAGGCAGCTCTCCAGCCTCTCTTCCCCAAGCCTGTAGCGTTGCATGGGGTTGTTGTCACCCAAGTGCAGGAGCTGGCGCTGAGCCTTGTTGAACCTCATACATAATGTAGTACTGGGGCAAAAAGAGGTGTTCAAATTTTATCCTTTTATTCTTTCATCCTGCTCCTTTAAATCCGAGTTACATGATAAGTGTTCATGCTCTAGTTTGCATAAAACAAAGCTCAGTTTCAATCTTTTAGCCAACTGCAACATCTGCCCTACAAGGTTTTTTCCCTTTTATATACAGGCTTCCCTGAAGATATAAATATGGTCTTCCTAACAAACACATTTAAAATGTCTCCAGAGAGAGAAGCTTCCATAGAGGGATTAGCATGTGGCAT